>NC_091638.1:13923834-16423834 GCF_027580195.1 Bos mutus
TGTACCCACCCATCAGAGAAACGCTATTTTGTTGGCTGATTACCACCCAGCGCCACTGGGTCCCGGTGGAGAGTGAGGCCCCAGCGGGCACACCAGCTGCCTCCATGGATGTATGTTCAGAAAGGAGAAAGTTTATCTTCAGTAGAGGGTGCCTTGGGGTGTCAGGTCACAGGTGCTCTAGAAAAGCCAAGTGTATCTTTGTCAGCATCCCCTCCCTTTCCACACACAGCCATCCTCTCTTCCCTCTCATTCCCCAGCTTTTATTTGCATTCCTTCCCCAGAATCTACCCCTCGCTTGCTGACCAGTTGACCTAATGGATGAAAGCACCATGGGAGACCCTGCCTCTATAAAGAGGGATTTTACTTCTGTAAAAAGGGACACAGAAAGGGACTCATGGAATGATGTAAAGGGTAGAGTGTCTGCCACCAGCAAGGGAATGTTTAGGACTGTGTAGTTAGCATTAACAGTGCAAAGTGACTTTTACCTGCTGACCCTGCCAACCATCCCCAAAAGGGAGAGAAGAAGGATCTCTATCACCTTCTATGTCCTTGCAGCCCAGCCGAGTGTCACACAGAGCGGAGTGACTGTCCCAGACCATCCCAGGCTCGGGGGGCATGAGCTGGTGAACGAACTTGTCTACCCTGAGCACCCTCAAACCACGGATAAAAGCCTGCCCAAGCGCGAAAGAAGGGCAGTGACCCTTCCCTCTGAACGTGATAATGATTCACTTTCTCAAGACTGAGAGGTCAGAGGGGAACCTAGGCAAAACAAATGAACCTCTTTCTTCTGGTTATTGAGCGACTTCCATGCCTGAACTCTGGGTATGGCCCTAACCAAGATTGTCCTTTTTTTCCCATCTCAGCCAAAAGTGGAAGGAGTTGAGGATAGGAATGATACGGGTCAGGGAGAAAAGAAACCTGCGAGGGTAGCAGAAAGCCCATCCTCTCTCGCACGTGTTCAGCAAACAGGAATTTATGAATAAACTTCAATTCAAGGTGACACTAGCCATTACACAGGCCACGAGCCAGTGGCTCAGAGGCCCCCAGTGGAAGTGAGAGCAGCCAGCCAGTGAGGCGGGTAATGAGGGGCCGCCACTCCCAGGAGGGCTCACGCCCTTTCTAAGAGCAGCCGCCTCTTCTCAGCACCAGCCAATTATTGCCAGGCAGTTGTGAGAGTCCCCTGTGGCTAGACCTTCTGATTTTTTTTCCCAAGAAAAGCCAGAAACATAAATTTTCATATAGAAATGTCTGTTTTGAAACACTGGAAATCAGAAAATTTCAAACACCATACTGGTCAGTTACAAATATATCTACTGGTGGATCCACTCCTGTTGTCTGATGCAAAACAGTGGTTCTCCAGCTTAAGTAAGCGTTACAGTCTGTCACAGCACGTGGTGAAACACAGAGCTCGCTGGGCTCCAGCACCAGACTCTCTGAGTCAGCAGTTCTGGACCAGAGCCTGAAAGTTGCTTTTCTAACAAGATTCCATGAAATGCTGATGTGCCTGGTCCTGGGACCACACTGTGAGATCTGCTGCTGTTGTTAGTAACCAGGGTTGCAGAATGGGCCTGTCTTCAGGGTGTGTTTTTATTTTAGTTTACTTTATTTTTTAAATTTTGTTGAAGTATAGCTGATTTATAGTATGTTGATTTCCTCTGTACTGCGAAGTAACTCAGTTATACAAATATATATATATACACACATACATATATATACACACACACATATATATATTCTTTTTCATTGTGGTTTATCGCAGGATACTGAATATAGTTCCCTGTGCTATACTGGAACCTTGTTTTTCCATCCTATATATAATAATAGTTTGTATCTGCTAATTCCAAACTCCTAATCCTTCCCATGGGTTTCCCTGGTGGCTCAGTGGTAAAGAATCTGCCTGCCAAGCAGAAGACTCGGGTTTGACCCTTAGGTCAGGAAGATCCCCTTGCAGGAGGAAATGGCAACCCACTCCAGTATTCTTGCCTGGGAAATCCCATGAACAGAGGAGTCTGTGGGCTACAGTTCCTGGGATCACAAGAGTCCGATACAACTTAGCAACTAAAAATAACAACAACCCTTCCCATCCCCACTTCCTGCCCCTCCCCCAACCGTGAGTCTGTCCTTTATGTCTGTGAGTGTGTTTCTGTTTTGTAGATACGTTCATTTGTGTCTTACCTTAGATTCCGCATATAAGTGGTATCCCATAGCGTTTGTCTTTCTATTTCTGACTTGTTTCACTTAGTATGGTCATCTCTAGGTCCGTCTATGTTGCTGCAAATGGCGGTATTTCATTTGGCCACCTCATGTGAAGAGTTGACTCATTGGAAAAGACGGACGCTGGGAGGGATCGGGGGCAGGAGGAGAAGGGGATGACAGAGGATGAGATGGCTGGATGGCATCACTGACTTGATGGACATGAGTCTCAGTGAACTCCGGGTGTTGGTGATGGACAGGGAGGCCTGGCGTGCTGCTGTTCATGGGGTCGCAAAGAGTCGGACATGACTGAGCAACTGAACTGAACTGAATAGTCCATTGTGTATATATACTATATCTTCTTTATCCATCTGTCTGTTGATAAACATTCAGGTTATTTCCATGTCTTGGCTAATGTGAACAGAGCTGCTATGAACACAGGAGTGCATGTATCTTTTTGGATTATGGTTTTCTCTGGGTATATGCCCAGGAGTGGGGTTGTTGGGTTATGGAGCCCAAAAAATAAAGTCTGACACTGTTTCCACTGTTTACCCATCTATTTCCCATGAAGTGATGGGACCAGATGCCATGATCTTCGTTTTCTGAATGTTGAGCTTTAAGCCAACTTTTTACTCTCCTCTTTCACTTTCATCAAGAGGCTTTTTAGTTCCTTTTCACTTTCTGCTATAAGGGTGGTGTCATCTGCATATCTGAGGTTATTGATATTTCTCCCAGCAATCTTGATTCCAGCTTGTGCTTCTTCCAGCCCAGCATTTCTCATGATGTACTCTGCAACCCACTCCAGTACTCTTGCCTGGAAAATCCCATGGACGGAGAAGCCTGGAAGGCTGCAGTCCATGGGGTCGCCAAGAGTTGGACATGACTGAGCAACTTCACTTTCACTTTTCACTTTCATGCATTGGAGAAGGAAATGGCAACCCACTCCAGTGTTCTTGCCTGGAGAATCCTAGGGACGGCGGAGCCTGGTGGGCTGCCGTCTATGGGGTCGCACAGAGTCAGACACGACTGAAGTGACTTAGCAGCAGCAACTCTGCATGTAAGTTAATTAAACAGGGTGACAATATACAGCCTTGATGTACTCCTTTTCCTGTTTGGAACCAGTCAGTTGTTCCATGTCCAGTTCTAACTGTTGCTTCCTGACTTGCATATAGGTTTCTCAAGAGGCAGGTCAGATGGTCTGGTATTCCCATCTCTTTCAGAATTTCCCACAGTTTATTGTGATCTACACAGTCAAAGGCTTTGGCATAGTCAATAAAGCAGAAATAGATGTTTTTCTGGCACTCTCGCTTTTTCAATGATCCAGCAGATGTTGGCAATTTGATCTCTGGTTCCTCTGCCTTTTCTAAAATCAGCTTGAACATCTGGAAGTTCACGGTTTACGTATTGCTGAAGCCTGGCTTGGAGAATTTTGAGCATTAGTTTACTAGCGTGTGAGGTGAGTGCAATTGCGCGGTAGTTTGAGCATTCTTTGGCATTGCCTTTCTTTGGGATTGGAATGCAAACTGACCTTTTCCAGTCCTGTGGCCACTGCTGAGTTTTCCAAATTTGCTGGCATATTGAGTGCAGCACTTTCACAGCATCATCTTTCAGGATTTGAAAGAGCTCAACTGGAATTCCATCAGCTCCACTAGCTTTGTTTGTAGTGATGCTTTCTAAGGCCCACTTGACTTCACATTCCAGGATGTCTGGCTCTAGGTGAGTGATCATACCATCGTGATTATCTGGGTCGTGAAGATCTTTTTTGTACAATTCTTCTGTGTATTCTTGCCATCTCTTCTTAATATCTTCTGCTTCTGTTAAGTCCATACCATTTCTGTCCTTTATCGAGCCCATCTTTGCATGAAATGTTCCCTTGGTATCTCTAATTTTCTTTGATGGGACCAGTTGCTATGCTCTTAATTTTTTGAATGTTGAGTTTCAAGTCAGCTTTTTCACTCTTCTCTTTCACCCTCCTCAAGAGGCTCTTTATTTCCTCTTCACTTTCTGCCATTAGAGTGGTATCATCTGCATGTCTGAAGTTGTTGCTATTTCTCTCGGCAATCTTGGTTCCAGCTTGTGATTCATCCAGCCCAGAATTTTGTATGATATACTCTGCATATAAGTTAAATAAGCAGGGTGACAGTATGCAAGCTTGACATACTCCTTTCCCAATTTTGAACCAATCCATTGTTCCATGTCCGATTCTAACTGTTGCTTTTTGACCCACATATAGGTTTCTCAGGAGACAGGTAAGGTGGTCTGGTATTCCCATCTCTTTAAGAATTTTCCACAGTTTGTTGTGATCCACACAGTCAGAGGCTTTTGTGTAGTCAATGAACCAGAAATAGATGTTTTTCTGGAATTCTCTTGCTTTCTTTATGATCAAATGAATGTTGGAAATTTGATCTCTGGTTCCTTTGCCTTTTTTAAACCCAGCTTGAACACCTGGAAGGTCTCGGTTCATGTACTGCTGAAGACTTGCTTGGAGAATTTTGAGCATTACCTTGCTAGCATGTGAATTCTTTGGCACTGGAATGAAAATCTTTGGGATTGGAATGAAAACTGACCTTTTCTAGTCCTATGGCCACTGCTGAATTTTCCGAATTGGCTAGCATTTTGTGTGCAGCACTTTAACAGCATCATCTTTAAGGATTTGAAATAGCTCAGCTGGAATTCCATCACCTTCACTAGCTTCGTTTGTAGTTTTGCTTCCTAAGGCCGCCTCAACTTCACACTCCAGGGTGCCTGGCTCTAGGTGAGTGATCACACTATTGTGGTTATCCAGGTCAGTAAGACGTTCTTTTGTATAGTTCCTCTTTGTATTCTTGCCACCTCTTCTTAATCTCTTCTGCTTCTGTTAGGTCCTTACCATTTCTGTCCTTTATCATGCCCATCCTTGCATGAAATACTCCCTTGATATTCCCAATTTTCTTGAAGAGGTCTCTAGTTTTTCCCATTCTATTGTTTTCCTCTATTTCTTTGCATTGGTTACTTAAGAAGGGTTTCTTTTTCTTTTCTTTTTTTTTAATCTCTCCTTGCTATTCTCTGCAACTCTGCATTCAGTTGGGTATATCTTTGGATATCTCCCTTGCCGCTCACTTCTCTTCTCAGCTATTCGTAGAGCCTCCTCAGACAACCACTTTGCCTTCTTGCATTTCTTTTTCTTGGGGATGGTTTTGGTCACTGCCTCCTGTACAATGTTATGAACCTCCATCCATAGTACTTCAGGCACTGTGTCTACCAGATCTAATTCCTTGAATCTATTTGTCACCTCCACTGTATAATCATAAAGGATTTGATTTACGTCATACCTGAATGGCCTAGTGGCTTTCCCTAATTTCTTCAACTTAAGTCTCAATTTTGCAATAAGGAGCTTATGATCTGAGCCCCAGTCAGCTCCAGGTCTTGTTTTTGCTGACTGTATAGAGCTTCTCCATCTTCGGCTGCAAAGAATGTAATCAACTGATTTTGGTATTGACCGCCTGGTGATATCCATGTTGTAGAGCCAAGAGATCTCTGGAGTAAGAGGCAAGTTTGGCCTTGGAGTACAAAATGAAGCAGGGCAAAGGCTAATAGAGTTTTGCCAAGAGAACGCACTGGTTATAGCAAACACCCTCTTTCAACAGCACAAGAGACGACTCTACATAAGGATCGTCATAGCACTTTGGAAAAATATTTTCAGGTCTAAGTACAGTGAGGGTCTTTCATTTTGAATCACCCTTACATAAATTATTGGTTTTTTTCTGTACCCAGAGCTTGTTCGGGGGTTTATTAACTTGATGATACCACTGGGCAGGGTGTAGGCCTTATTTTCTTCTATCGTTTTATTATTCGGGGGGCGTTGTGCAAAGAACACGTCTCAGGGGCCAAAGAAGACGTTTTGAGGGTTGTTAACTCACTGGGCCCATTGGGCAGGGTGTGGGGCTCATGGCACCGCTGTCTTATTGTTTGGGGGCCTGTCTTGTGCTTCTGTTATGTGGCTCTGTTGCTAAGCCAGCCTGCTTGGTGTGGTTAAGCAAACCTGCTTTCTCGAGTAATCATTAACTTACAGGGGTCTCCCAAATTTTTCTACTTACAATCCCCTAGTGGGATTAACTGTTTAATCACCTATTTTGCCCCTTCATTCTGTCCCTATCAATGGGATAGAGCCTTGCTTCTCAAGGTGTGGCAGACAGAACAGCAGCCAGGACTTCACCTGGGCACTTCTTAGGATTGCAGACTCTGGAGCCCCGCCCCTGACCTCTGACTCAGAACCTCCGGGTCTGAAAAGCTCCAGGCGATCCCTGTGCAGGAGAATCGCTGGGGGAGGCCCTTCCCCTTCCTGTCTTCCCCAGCACGTTCTCTGGAATGCTTTAGCACATTGGAATGCTTAGCACATTTGCAGCAAGTTTTACACTTCACTTGTTTGCATCTAACAAAAGAAAAGAATGGCAGCCTGAAGCCTGCAAGGGACCTGGAGGTGCCCAGATCACAGATTGGGCTCGAGCCCAGCTGTGTTGCTGACTAGTGAGGGGACCTTAGGCAAGTAGCTTCACTGCTCTTTTTTTTTTTTTTTGAAGTTTAGTTGATTTACAATGTTGTATTAATTTTCACTGTACAGCAAAGTGATTCAATTATACATAATATATACATTCTTTTTCATCTTCTTTTCCATTACGGTTTATTACGGGATATTGGCTGTAGTGCCCTGTGCTCTACTTAGGGCCTTGTTGTTTTTCTGCTCTATATAGAAAAGCTTACGTCTGCTAACCCCAGCCTCCCACTCCAACTCTCCTTTAGCCGCCTCCCCCTTGGCAACCGCAGGTCTGCTCTTTATGTCTGAGCTTCACCTCTCTTGAGTCTTTATTTTTCCGTAATGTAAAGGATCCTGTTGCAGTGAAAAAGAGGGAAAAGTTGTCTTTTTTCTCTTGCCCTTTCCAGAGTTCTTTCTTACTTCAGCTGTTCCTGCTCACTAGTCGGTAATCAAGACTAACCTGATATGTAAATTACATCCTGTACCTATCCCCCTCAAAGTAGCATGAGCTACTTCTGCACCTATTATCTTTTAACTCTATGATAATCACATCCCATGTTTAGTGCTCGAAATTACAGCACTGTCTTTGCAGACCACATCTTGAAGTTCTCCTTTTTGCATCACAGAAAGGAGATCACAGTACAAATTCAAATAGGGTACCTGACACCAGCCTATAACTGTTTTTGAAACAATGCAAGAGGAAATGAAGGTCTGTCTAGTCCAAGCTATCGTTTTTCTGGTAGTCATGTATGGATGTGAGAGTTGGACTATAAAGAAAGCTGAGTGCTGAAGAATTGATGCTTTTGAACTGTGGTGTTGGAGAAGGCTCTTGAGAGTCCCCTGGACTGCAAGGAGATCCAACCAGTCCAACCTAAAGGAAATATGTCCTGAATATTCATTGGAAGGACTGATGCTGAAGCTGAAACTCCAATACTTTGGCCACCTGATGGGAAGAACTGACTCATTGGAAAAGACCCTGATGCTGGGAAAAATTGAAGGCAGGAGGAGAAGGGGACGGCAGAGGATGAGATGGTGGATGGCATCACTGACTCGATGCACATGAGTTTGAGCAAGCTCCAGGAGTGATGGACAGGGAAGCCTGGCATGCTACAGTCCATGGGGTCACGAAGAGTCAGACACAACTGAGCAGCTGAACTGAACTGAAGAGGAAAAAGAATACAAGATCCTTAGACTTTTTGTTCCTCATCATCGACCCCTGACTGTGAGCCCTCATCTGTATAATCCACCAGATTCCTCATGAAAAAGGGGTGGGGGCACAGTTCTTGAGGCAAGAATATCAGAGTGGGTTGCCATGCCCTCCTGCAGCGGATCTTCCCTACCCAGGGATCGAACCCGTGTCTTGCATGTTTCCTGCATTGGCAGATCAGTTCTTTCCCACTAGCGCCAGCTGGGAAGCCCCTTGAGGCATGAGAGTACTGTGTTCCCCGCTTCCACCTGCTGAGAGTTAAGGCCACCTTTCTATTTCCTCCAAACTCTGTCTCTGTATTTTTTTATTCAACTTCGGTGAGCAGAGACAGCCAAGATTTTGACTGCAACAATCCTTTCTACCTCACAAGGTTGTTGTGAGATGAAGTAGTTAAAACTTCTAACTCCATGCCAAGCACACAGTAGGCATGCAAAAAAAAAAAAAAAAAAAAAGACATACCCAAGGCCTAGCTTAGTGCTTGGCCTGCGGTATTTAGGAAATTTGGTTGAAATGAATTCAGCTGAAGCAGGTTGACTTTTGGCCTCCAAGGAAACATAATGTCTGCACGGTGGGGAGGGAGTTGCAGAAATGTCCATTTCTTCCCTCTGATGGTTTTCACATCGAATCTTCAGCTGTCCACACATAAAAGTATTTTCCCCTGCCTTTTGAGGGTCAAGAGGCTGGATGGAGACATGCAGGGACAGAGAGCAGGGACAGAGGCCAGGTGGCCTTGGCATTTGGAACTCACAGACTGACCTCCAGACTTCAAAGCAAGTGTAACACCTGGGGAGCTGTGCCAAATTCAGCCCTGACTTCTATTTCGTTTGGGCTGGACAGGGTTTAACTTTATTTTTTTAATTACTTGAAGAGTTTAAAAAATCTGGAGAATTTCAGGGAAAAAAAAAAATCTGATTTTCTGACTTTTCTTAAAAATACTGGCATCCTGCAACTCCCACTGCCTGGCAACACTTGGCTGGAGCAGAGATGGCTGCTCCCTGGCAGGGCCTCCCCTCTCTGCTTTGTCACAGACCACACCCTCCCCTCTGGTCACGCTTCACCCACACATGTCCTTGTTTGGCCTCAACCATTATCTTCCTGGCCTCTCCTTAACTGATACCTGGAAAAAAAACAGAAGACACTAGGGTATTTGAGAAAGACTTTGACGCTGTAATCCATGGAATGAGGTTTTGAATGTACTGAGTCATCCTTTTAAGGGCCAGATCCAGTACCTTAATGTCTCTCACTATGTGAGCACTTAGGTTATGCCAAGGTCTTTGCATGATGATAAAATTATCCTTTGGATGATTTTATCCTTACCATGGTTCTGTGAAGTGAGTCCTGTTTTATGGATGAGAAAAGGGGTGTATCTGTGGCTCCAAACCACACAGACCTCAGAGCCAGGACATAAAGGTGCATCCGGAAGACCCCTTGGCTGTAGGCTTAGCTTCACATAGGTACACATAGAGGGTTGCAAGGTGTTAAACCAGGTGAGTCAGCTCCCGGGAAGGTTAGAGAATTCTTGGCTAAACCACAAAGTAACCCTGAACCAAGGCCTTCCATCCCCCCTTCTCAGATCCCTGAACTCCCCAGGCTGCCTCAATAGCACCAACCGTCCCAAGCAACCTGACACAGGGACGTCCAGGCAGAGAGGCCATGGTCTAAAGCATTGCAGGTAAATTATAAAAGGACTTTCCTGGTGGCTCAGTTGGTAAAGAATCTGCCTGTCATGCAGGAGACCTGGGTTGGATCCCTGGGTCAGGAAGATGCCCTGGAGAAGGGAATGGCAACCCACTCGAGTATTCTTGGGCTTCCCTTGTGGCTCAGTTGGTAAAGAATCTGCCCACAATGTGGGAGACCTGGATTTGATCCCTGAGTTGGGAAGATCCCCTGGAAGAAGAAAGCGTAGCAACCCACTCCAGTATTCTTGCCTGGAGAATCCCCATGGACAGGGGAGTCTGGCGGGCTACAGTCCACGGGGTCGCAAAGAGTCAGACATGACTGAACAACTAACACTTTCTTACACTTTCTTTCTTAAAATATCTGACCTTAGCAAATTTTACAGAAGCATGGGGATGCTTTGTTGGGAACCTCTGGGGACATTGGAAGGGCCCGTGTAAGCAGAGAAATATAAGCTTATGTTTATTTAGCTTCATGGGGATCAGCCCTGCTTCCAGCTGCATGTGACAGGAATACAGCTCCAATTGGCTACAAAATACAAGAAACCTCCCCTGCGTACAGACTGGAAGTCAGAAGTGGGTGGCTGGAGGAGTGGAAACAGCAGTGCATGTCGGGGAGGAGCTGGCCCAGGCCCATGTGCCTTTGCTGTCTGCCCCCTACAAATCAGCTCTGTTCTATGCTTGGACCCCCTCTGTTCTGGAGGTGGCTGTCAGTAGCCACATGGCTGTCCGCCTCCTCTAGGAACTTTCACAGAACCTGCAGCCACCTTCTCCTTGGGTATCACTGGTCTAGAATAGATCACTCACGAGTCCAAAGCGGATCACAGGCGAGGCCACTGGGATTCCTTCTAGTCCAATCTAGTCTGCCCCTGGAGTCAAATCAAGGCCTTAAACGTGGTTGCTGCTCCTCCAGTGGGCTTCCCAGGTGGCGCTAGTGGTAAAGAACCCACCTGCCAATGAAGGGAAACATAAGAGATGCAGGTTCGATCCCTGGGTTAGGAAGATCCCCTGGAGGAGGGTGTGGTAACTCTAGTATCCTTGCCTTGGAGAATCCCATGGACAGAGGAGCCTGGTGATCTACAGTCCATAGGGTTGCAAAGAGTCAGACGTGACTGAATTGACTTAGCACGCTCCTCCAAGAGGGTAGAGACTTATCTTCATATGATTGCTGGAGTGAAGAGTAGGCCACGTCCACTTTCCTTTAAGGATAATGATGCTGGATGACGAGGCACCTGACAAGCTTATTGGGAGAAAATATGCAGTTAGGTTACACCCAGATCAACCTTAGACTAATAGTCAGTCAGCAGGCGTTACTGAAGACTTACTCTATGCTTAGCTGAATACCATACCAACAATTCCTTTTATAAAATTGTGGTTGGATGTATATAACACAGGGCTTCCTGGGTGGCTCAGTGGTAAAGAATCCACCTGCAATGCAGGAGAAGCAGGGTCAGGAAGATCCCCTGGAGAAGGGAATGGCAACCTACTCCAGTATGCTTGCCTGGGAAATCCCATGGACAGAGGAGCCTGGCAGGCTATAGTCATGGGGTCACAAAAGAGTTGGACATGACTGAACCACTAAACCACCACCACCACCATATATAACACAGAGTTCAGCATCTTCACCACTTGGGAGCATACAGTTTTGTGGCATTAAGTACAATCATACTGTTGTACAACCATCCATCTTCAGAACCTCTTCATCTTCCCCAAGTTCTGTACCCATAAAACAGTAATTCCTCTAACTTGAGGTCCCCGGGGGTGGTCAGATTCACCAGTTCCTCTTGAGCAGATATCCCTGTTTACATTTCACGTCTCACAATAGGGAAATGAACACAGAGGTGCCATTTTGGTTCATTCATTCATTCCTTCCAGCCAGCGAGCCTAAGCGCGAACTCCAGAATAATTGCCTTCTGTTGCTTGCTATGAACTACAGGGAGACAGGAGAAACATAAAAACGCCTCAGTAACTCCTCAGCTACATTTTTCACAGGGCTGTGGGAGAGCTGGCAACAAGGAGAAAGGATGTATTTTTGAAAGGATAAAGCCCCCTTATTACAGTGTTACAGAAAATTCCTGCTGCTACAGTTTCCTTCAGGAAAACTCCAGGCGCTGCCAGTACCGGTGTAGGTAAAACAATGAAGACATTCTGAAGCCTTATTTTCAAAGCCAAGAACAAGCTTCAGGAGTGCCAGGAAATGTCACCATAAAAGTCCGAGGAGATGGAAGCGTCCTGGAGACCACACCGACAGAGCTTTTATCGGTGCTGTTGTGTCACGAGCACCCTGCCTGGCTATCCTTATGGAAGGGGGGGTCCCTTGCAAGGGAAGAGCCTTTTTCTGGTCACTTCTTAGCCGTCAATGGCTGCGTGACTGTTGGGCTGAAAGCATTCAAAGTCAGGAACTTTTATTCCGTTTGTCTGTGTGTGTGAAGCAGAGGCGCCTGTATCATTCCTTCAGTATTCTCCCGAGAAGACGTGGGTGCTCAGCTGAAGTGAGGTTGCCTTTCTCAGTTTCTGCACTCCTCACACTTGGAGCCGGATAATTCCTTGTAACCAGGAGCTGCCGCCTGCCCTGTAGGAAGGTTAGCAGCACCCCTCACTACTCGATACTGGTGGCAGTGCCCCCACCCACAACTTGTGCTTATCACAACCAAAAACATCTCCAGTGGTTGCCACGTGTGCCCTGTGAGTGGGCTTGCCGGCTTTAGGAAAGAGGATGGGAAGAAGGGAGGAAGGAGGGAGGAAAGGACAGAAGAAGAAAAGAAACAAAAGGATGCCTAGTTATATGTGAATTTCAGCTAAGCAAGGACTCATTTTATTTTAATATTTGGGACATACTTATACTAAAAAGGTATTCAGTAAAATTTTTTAAAAATTGGAATGTAGTTGCTTTACAACGTTGAGTTAGCTTCTGCTGTACAATGAAGTGAATCAGCTATAAATATGCACATATGCCCTCCCTTTTGGAGAAGGCAGTGGCAACCCACTCCAGTACTCTCGCCTGGAAAATCCCATGGACGGAGGAGCCTGGTGGGCTGCAGTCCATGGGGTCGCTAAGAGTCGGACCTGACTGAGTGACTTCACTTTCACTTTTCACTTTCATGCACTGGAGAAGGAAATGGCAACCCACTCCAGTGTTCTTGCCTGGAGAATCCCAGGGATGGCGGACCCTGGTGGGCTGCCATCTATGGGGTCACATAGAGTTGGACATGACTGAAGCGACTTAGCAGCAGCAGCAGCAGCCCTCCCTTTTGAGCCTCCTTACCACTCACCCGACCCTACCCCTCTGGTCATCACAGAGCTCCGTCCAAGCTGAGCGCCCTGTGCTGCACAGCGGCTTCCCACTAGCTATCTGTTTTGCACAGGGTGGTGAATATATGTCCAGGCTACTCTCTCTATTCATCCCACCCACTCCTTCCCCCACTGGCTCCACAAGTCTGTTCTCTGTTCCTGCCCTGCAAATAGATTCATCGGTACCATTTTCCTAGATTCCCCATGCATGTGTTAATATATGATATTGTTTGTCTTTTTCTGACTTTCTTCACTCTGTGTGACAGACTCTGGGTTCATCCACATCACTGCAAATGACCCAATTTCTTTCCTTTTTATGGCTGAGTAACATTCCATTGTATATATGTACCACATCTTTATCCATTCATCTGTCGATGGACTTTTAAGTTGCTTCCGTGTCCTGGCTATTGTAAATAGTGCTGCAGTGAACGCTGGGATACATGTGTCTTTACAAAAGTATTCGTTGCTTATGTGAAGTCCAGATGTAATAGGGAATCCTGGGTTTTATCTGGGAACCCTATGTGGGGGGCAGCATCAGCTCCAGTTGAGAACTACTGCTTAGGGTAACCAACGGGACTTGGTTTGACTAGGACTGTCTTTTTTTTTTTTTTTTTTTTAGAGGATACTTGCTTTACAATATTGTGTTGGTTTCTGTTGTCATACATCAGCATGAATCAGCCACAGGTATACACATGCCCCCTCCCTCCTGAGCCTCCCTCCCGTCTCCCACCCCATCCTACTCCTCTAGGATGTCGCAGAGTACTGGATTGAGCTCCCTGTGTCACACTGCAGATTTCCACTGACTGTCTATTTCACATACAAGTCCCCACTGCCTATTTCATGTATATGTTTCTATGCTACTCTCTCCATCTGTCCCATCTTCTCCTCGTCCTGGTTTTAGCATTACAAGTTCAGCATCCCAGGAAACCCCTCAATCCCAGGCAAACTCAGAACACTGGGCACCCTGGAAGCTTCAGGCTCCATCTTTTGTGCTGGTTTCGCCTGCAAGGCTCCCTCAGGCTCCCCAAGCCCCTGGGAGACGCCAGTACTTTCAGTGAATGGAGAGGCTTCACTGCGGGACTGACAGGGCCCTCCATGGGAACTGCTAAATGGTCCTATTTCTGTTGAATGGTTGATTCGCAAACACAACCAAAGCATTACCAATAATGGCTCGAGCCAGCCTTCAAAGTGCCCTATTGATTTTGACGACCTCAGAGTAGATTATTCTTCCCAGAAAACAACATCCATATCCCAGACATTTCATCTTAAATAGCCCAGTGCTGGGAACTAATGGGACTCCCCCACCAGCCAGTGTGACTACAAGTGTGCTTCAGTTTTCCTATAAATCCTCAAGATGGAGTTTCCGTGGGTTGTTGTTGCCCTAATTCAGAGTTGTATTGACCTATCTCCCCCTGCGTCCTGGGGGGAATGCCTAGTAACAACTAAGCAACACAGATTTTTTTTTTTTCCTTTCCCCTGTCATTTTATATTGGGCAAGACAGCAAATCGACGCAGGGGCAGGGGAGGAGGGTGTTCCAGAAGATTCTTCCGTACTAATATATTGGTTGCTCTCCATGGTGTTTCTCAGTCCACCGCAGACCCTATAACTCACTCTATAATTTTTTTTTTTCCGCACAAAACTCCAGACTTAAGACACTATGAAAAGAAAATTCATTTTTGGTTTCTTGAGCCCATCAGGTTCCTAGTCGCTATAATGGGCACTTGACCGCTGTGTTAGTTGGTGGTGCTACGTGCCTGCTAAGTCACTCAGTTATGTCCTACTCTTTGTGACCGCAGGCTCCTCTGTCCATGGGGGTTCTCCAGGCAAGAATAATGGAGTGGGTTGCCATGCCCTCCTCTAGGGGATCTTCCCGACCCAGGGATCCAACCCACATCTCTTAGGTTTGCCTGCACTGGCAGGCAGGTTCTTTACCACTAGTACCGTCTGGAAGCCCCTCGTTGGTGGTGGCTGGGGGTAAAAATGAAGTGTTCTTTAAGAAATCAAAAAATGAGACCTTTCCCCAAGAATTTAACTGAAAAAGTTCATGTTCGATGGCAGTGACTAACCTGGTAAATGTGCTACTAAGAAGTCTGAGAACAGCCCACAGCTCCCATCAGGACATCTGGACGTAGTCTCGGAGAGGCAGGGTGTGGCATGATGGCACAGAGTTCAGGAGACCCCACGGTGGTCAGGAGGACCTCTGTGCATAGCTCTGCCCGCTGCTAGCTTGAAGTCAGTCCGTTGCTGTGGCCCTTGGCAAATGCTACATATCAAGACTTTTTTTTTTCCCCCTGAGAGCCATGTGTTAAACATTTACTAGTTCACCACTGAATGGAAGTTACTTGTTATTTTTCTTAAATATTTATTTATCTATTTGGCTGACAGGTCTTATTTGAGGCTCGAGGGCTCCTTGCTCTTCATTGCGGCTTGTGGGGTCTTTAGGTGAGGCATGTGAGATCTAGTTCCTTGACCAGGAATCGAAGCTGGGCCCTGTGCGTTGGGAGCACAGAGTTTTACCCACTGGACCATTAGAGAAGTACCCTGGAGGTATAGTTAATTCCTAGAGCCCAGCCCATTGAGTTTGACCATGTCTGGAGAAGGACATTATAAACAGCCTGGAAGTGAACTAGGAGACTTGGGCACTTTCTTATCAGTACGTAACTGGGGCCTTACCCTTGAAAACATGCATCCCCTCATCCAGGGATTATACTCAGCTTTTGCTTTACAGAGCTTTCTGGATCTTGAGATTGTGACTAGAAAATTATAGACTGATAGAAGCAAGTTTTCATAGCCATATATTAACATTGGGAAGGTAAGTGAATTCTGGCTCTTGCCATGGGCGAGCCCTCACCAGCTCCTCCGTGTGAGAGCTGAGATGGAGCTAGAGAAGGCTGCAGCCAGGACTGCAGGAATCATGACTGGCTGTGTTGTTACAGGGCTCAGGGGAAGGGGGAGCCCTTCGAAGCCAGAAACTGCAGCAACCCGAGGAGGCAGCCAGCAGGAAGGTGGCCAAGACAGTCCTCAAGGAGCCATATTGAGGGTTGTATCTTAGGGACTCATATGGGGTGGCTCAGACGGTAAAAGCATCTGCCTACAATGCGGGAGACCCGGGTTTGATCCCTGGGTCGGGAGTATCCCCTGGAGAAGGCGATGGCACCCCACTCCAGTACTCTTGCCTGGAAAATCCCATGGACTGAGGAGCCTGGTAGGCTCCAGCCCATGGGGTCACAAGGAGTCGGACATGACTGAGTGACTTCACTTTAACTTTTCAGGTGGGAAACAAGCAGGAGGAGGAGGACTGGACGTTCCTATTTGGGTCTGGAGGCAGGTCAGCTCGCTTGGGTGGGTGAGCACTGGCTAAACCGGATTGGCCTTCAGAAGGCTCCAGGGAAATGGTGCATTTGTTGGCCTGGTAGCACAGTCCCTGGTCCTCCCCCGTGTGAAAGGATTGCACGTGTGTGCTAAGTCACTTCAGTCGGGTCTGACTCTTCACGACCCTATGGACTATAGCCCGCCAGGCTCCTCTGTCCATGGGATTCTCTAGGCAAGAATACTGGAGTGGGTCACAATACCCTCCTCCAGAGGATCTTCCCGACCCAGGGATCAAACCCCCATCTCTTATGTCTCCTGTGTTGGCAGGTGGGTTATTTACCACTGGCGCCTCCTGGGAAGCCCTTAGTAGAAGGATTAGGTCATCGGATTAGCTAAGGGCAGGCTGGCCTCAGGGGTCAGGAAGTGGTGTCTCCTGCCTGAACCGCTCTTAGTATGTTTTTACACACACTGCAATCTCTTATCCATCAATTATTAAAAAGCTAAGTGACTTTCATCTCCAGCTGTCTTCTCTTCCCATCAGGATATAATTCAGAAGGTGGACAACTTGGGTTTGATTATTTTACATCCAGGATTCAAACTTTTAGCTCTCAAATCCTTGTTCAAATCCTGAGCATGAAGAGCAGGGCGTGAAGCACAGGCCTCTGTAAAGCCAGGGCAGGTGGTGGGGGGAGATAGAACATAGATACATAAGACAAACAGGCAGGTGGGGCCATGTCATCCCACCATCCTCAAGTGACCCGTTTACCTGGGGGCTAAGAACCTCCTGGTAAAGGAATTTGAACAATGCCAGAGTTCTGATACATAAACAAGGCATGTTTTGTGACTTGAAGGTAAGTCCCATAAGGCTTATCCACAGAGGCAAGAGAAGTGCCAAGCATGTTGCAATTATCACACAAAAGAATAATCCCATACACAGCCTTCCTGGGACCAGGTATTGTTCTAGGCATCATACGTAAGTCAACTCAAGTTAACCAGTAACAACCTCATAGGGAAGTGTAGCATATGTTTTGGGTGCCACATCAAGGCCCCTTGTCTCACCCCAGATTTTAGTCCACTGTAGTGGGGGATTTTCTTCTTGGATGAGACCCTTCAGCTGTGTGCCCAGATTTGACCCTCTCTGCCCCTGAGACCCACTGAAGCTGCAGACCCCAACTCAGCCTTCTGAAGGGCAGGGCAGGGCAGGGCAGGTGGCCCCTAGTACCTGGCTCCCGCTCTGGACAGCTCTCCAATAAGAGGGGCGGGGCAGGCTTGCAGCTGTGGATAAATGCTCCTGCCCCTGCCCCTTCAGGAAGACAGTTCCGGCGGGGTGGTGGTATGTTCTGCACACTTCTCAGACCCTGATAACATACCCTCGTGTTGGGCCTTCCCTCCTTCCCAGCTCATCTTCCTGCCCCTCCGCCCCTGCCTCCTGGATTGCTTTGGTTGTTCCGTTGCTCAGTTGTGTCTGACTCTTTGCGACCCCATGGACTGCAGCATGCCAGGCTTCCCTGTCCTTCACCACGGGAAGCTCTCCAATAAGGGGGGACGGGGTTGCTCAAACTCATGTCCATTGAGTTGATAATGCCATCCAACCATCTCATCCTCTGTTGCCCCCTTCTCCTGTCTTCAGTCTTTCCCAGCGTCAGGGTCTTTTCCAATGAATCAGCTCTTGGCATCAGGTGGCCAAAAGTGACTTCCTGGGGTCACTTTGCAAATTAACGACCCACATCTAAGTCCCTGTCTCAACCCTGCTTGCAGGGAGACCCAAACCAAGATAAAGAGATTCCATAGATATGATTATTTTATAGATAATCAGTCCACAATGAATATTTGTTGCTGACTGATTGAATGAATGAACGTGAGGTTGGGAGGGGAGGAGAATGACTTGAGGTGGCTGTGACAGAGGAGTCACTAAACTTGCCACCCCCACCTACCACCACCACCACTAAAATTAGAGGAAGTAGCCTTGCTGCACATCCCCATGTCCCCTGTCACAGAGGACAGCCCAGGGAGCTGATCCTCTTCTCTCTTCACACAGGCTGGGGCTGCAAGGGCCAGAGTGAGCTGCAGACATCTGCTTCTGAAGTCCTTTCCTGGGCTGCTGTAGAGCACTGGGAGCTACATTCAATATCTTATAATAACCTGTAATGGAAAAGAATCTGAAAAAGAATAGATACACATATATATGTGTGAGAGTCCCTTGGACAGCAAGGAGATCAAATCAGTCCATCCTAAAGGAAATCAACCTGGATTATTTTATTGGGAGGACTGATGCTAAAGCTGAAGCGCCAATACTTTGGCCACATGATGCCAAGAGCTGACTTACTGGAAAAGACCCTGATGCTGGGAAAGATTGAAGGCAGGAGGAGAAGGGGACGACAGAGGATGAGATGGCTGGATGGCATCACCGACTCGATGGACATGAGTTTGAGCAAACTCTGGGAGTTGGTGATGGACAGGGAAGCCTGGTGTGCTGCAGTCGATGGGATCACAGAGAGTCAGATAAGACTTAGTGATTAAACAACAATATATGTATAACTGAATCACTTTGCTGTACACCTGAAAGTAACACAAGTTGTAAAGCGAGTACACTTCAATTTTTTTTTAAATGAGAGGCTTCCGGAGAGTGTCCACTCATCATAGGCCTGGATGGGAGCACTGGAATTTCTACGTGTGGCCAGCAGTGCCCATAGCAGGTCCGAGCTTGGCAAAGGATGCTGACAACCCAGTCACCACCAATATCCTGGTCTGACTCATAAGCCCACTGAACTCTTCTTATCTCCCAGGAGAACCTTGAGATAGGGCTTGCAAAAGACTGGAATTCTGGTGAGCAATTTATGTGGCATAATTTCCCCTGTGAATAATGAGACTTAGGGACAAGCTGGTTACAATGCTCTGACTTAAGGAAACACACCTTGAGTTCCTCACGCTGCCCTCTGACGGGAGTATGACTACAGTTTCTGAAGATGGGCGGCCCGAGCTAGAATCTCAATCTGGCCACCTGCTAGGCATGTGCAGGGACGTTTCTGTAATATATTTGGCTCTTTTGTAAAATTGATATAATATTCATGATTGCCAGGGGATTTGTCATGATTAAGTGAGATTCTGCGTTTAGAGCACTTAGCACACAGAGCAATCACTCAATACCTGTTAGAGAATATTTTATCATCGGCACCCAATTTCTCCATTTTATCCCCTTTTCTCAATTCTGGACTAAAGCTATGCTAGTGAATTTCAATCATGGTATCTGGCCATCCAGCATCTCAACCGCCTTTTTAATTTGAGGAGTCCGCTACTTTGAGCTCTCATTGTCCTGGATCCCTGGCGCCCATTGTAGAGGATAACAAAAACTGGAGCTTCCAGCAGCCTTTGCAGCCGGGGCACAAGCCACCTGCAGGAGCCCCCAGTGCTGTGCCCGAGCTGGGCCTTGACTCCGGCGCTGGAAGCAGGAACGGTTTGGTTCCTCCTCTCCCTCTCTGCTGCAGGTTGAAGTTTGTGACATGGAGGTGGCAGCGATGCCACCCAGGGTTCAGTGGGGGCAGCAGGAGTTCCCCCAGCCTCCTCCTGCCACGTGATTCTGGGTGTTGCTCCAGGCTGCTTATCCCCCAGCTCAGGCATCTGCCTTCCAACCGATTTTCTAGCTGCTCAGGATTCTTTCCATCAAACTCTCTTCTGCTCCCATTGATGAAGGCTGGCCTCTGATGCACGGGACTCGGCACCATTGCCCCCGCCCGGGCTCACAGCGCCTGTCCCTGTCCATGCCTCGCTGAGTCACCAGCAGTCCTGTATTTCTAAACCCGAAGCCAACACAAGCCATAACTCACGAAGCCCTGATGACTTCTTGCCTGTGTTACTGAGACAGTTCTCCCCTCAGCCCAGCCCCCACACTACCGTCAGAGCAGTGCTTGTAGGACACAGATCTGGACCCAACACCCCTTCCTCACCGGCTCCTCTGAATGTTCCAAGTACTGACGGCACCCAGTACTGTTCTGACCACTTCCCTGTTCCATCTCCTCCCACCACTCACCCTCTCTCAATGCCCAGACAGACACAATGCCCCATGTCCCACCACATCCCCCCAGACACACCACGTCCCCCCAGACACACCATGTCCCCCCAGACACACCATGTCCCCCCACTTGTATCTCAAGGCACCTGCCAAACACAAAGTGCTACTCATCCTTTGATTGGCCTTGGATTAATTCTATCCTGAGATGATGCTGGAAGAACATGGGCTTGGAATGAAAAGACTTGAGCCCAGATTCCAGCTCCCTGCTTGACTTCTTTCTGCAGAGCCTTCGGTTCTTCATTTACCTTCCACAGATTTCGCCACGTGTCAGCAAAAGCATCTGGCTCAGGGGAGCACACCGCAGGAGCTCAGTAAATGCTAATTCCTGCTCTCCTCCTGGTGCCGAGTCAGCCTGAACCTCTCACCAATTTCTCCTCCAGGGAAAAGGCCTCGTGGGCCCACCAGGCTGGGCTGGCATGTGCAGTGCCTCATTAGGAGATGCAGAGAGCCTGGAGATCAAAAAAGCTGGCACAGAGGACACAGCAGGGCTGCCTCTTCCGAGTCCTTTGTGGTCACACGTGACCATGGAGAACAGCACCGTGAACAGGACGTGTGTAACAGTAGCTCAGGTCAATGCACACGCCCTTCCAGAAATGCCCTGAGGCAGCACAGCCTTTGGCAGCCTGCCCCCCCAACCCCCAACACACACACTTTTTTTCACTAATCATGGCAATGATTTGTCCAAAAAAAAATCACATAGCAAAGGAAGCCAAAGGAATGTTGGTGCCTGTCCCCAGAAGCCACACATGTCTATTTTTGGTTCCCAGTAAAGCCTAGGACCCTGTAATTAGTGTAATAACATGCTCTCTTCGTGGGGACAGATGACACAGTTGACCCCCGGTCCCCCATCCATCTGGGCACAGGACATGTGCCGTGGGTTGTTTTGCCAGCTGTGGACTTGGATTGCTTGTCGGTGCCTTCTCATCTTGTTTGGTCTGGGACCAGGCATTGGCAGGAAGGTAGGGTAAGATGAGTGTGGGGTCCACTGGACCTCTGAAGAAGGAATGGGCAGATGTGGAGTCTGGGGGCATCGTGGATAAGACTTGCATGGAATGTGGCCAAGGAGTCACTTCTGTAAGGACCAGATGGCTCCCAACCCTTTTAGTAATCAAACCCCTCACCTTGGTCTTTCCAACCTGAGACCGGTGGACTCAGTTCCGGCTCCCTCCTCAACCACTTCCTAGTCTTGGGAGCTGACTCGACTGCCAGGCCGCCCTCAGGACACTGCCAAGTCCAGCCTCCTGGTCAGATGTCAAGTATAAACTCTCAGACCAGCCTCCCTGAGCATAGTGAAGCCCGGTTACCCCTCGGTGGGCAGCTGTGGAACACTGTTCCCTACTGCTCTCGATGAGTGTGGGGTCAGCTGGACCTCTGAGGAAAGTGGCAGAATATGGGTTCCCAAACTCCTCTGGTTCTTTCTTATCGCTGCATCCTCAGGCACCATCTTCTGGAGACTGTATGCTGCCCCCCTGGCCTCCCCCCACCGCACTTTCTCCTCTCCCCTCTCTCCTGCTTGATTCTTCCTGACACCCACGGCTTTCTCAAATTATCCTACTTTTTATTATTGAAATATAGTTGATTTACAATGTTTCAGGTGTACAGCAAAGCAATTCCATTTTATGTATATATTCATATGTATATATGTATATTTCAGATTCTTTTCATTATAGACTATTGCAAGACATTGAATACGTTTCCCTGTGCTATGTAGTAGGTAGGTCTTTGTTGATCTCTTGTACATAGTAGTGTGTCTTTGTTAAACCCAAACTCCCAATTTGCAATGAACAGTATGAGGACACGTAAGGAAGAAACAGTATCAGGTCACCTCAGGGTAAAGCTTTTCTGAAGACTCTCCCCTAAAAGCAGATAGCATTGTCCTGCCACCTGGAACCTCCCCTTTGCCCACTCCATCATCACCCCATCATCTTGATGGTCTCTCTGGTTCCAGTCGGCTCCTCCCGGTTTGGACTGGGGTTCCTACCCCCCAGGGAGCCAGGCTTTCCAGTGTTCCCTTTCAGTGTTACAATTCTGTGGCCCCTGCCTACCCTCCAGTCATTTGTTCCCTAAGCCTGGGCATCATTTTGCCAGCCCCAAGAAAAGTACAAAGAAGTCTCTTACCAAACCTCACCGTCCTCACTGGTAAAGTACAGACGATCTCAGGCCCCTTCTGGTTACTCTTGTATGCGTGTCTATGTGTGTGTCGTGTATAAGCGTGTAGAGACAGGTGCGTGCATACGCGTAACAGCCCTCTTATGAAAGCCTTCACAACCTACAATTATATAAACCTTGGTCATGCACATTGTAGCATTCAGTCTTTATGATGAACTGAATACAGGTGGGCCGTTGTAGCTACTCACATCCTGGCCTTCTGACATTGGGGCGGTGATGTCTCTGTGACCTCACCTGCGTGCCTGGTAAGCAGAGGCACTGGGAGTGTTGTGCCGCTCAGAGAACAGGTAAGTGGGGTTCTCTTCCCACAAGTTCTCTGAGCCCATATATCCCTGTGGTTAAGAACTCAGGCTCTGCATCATCCGATCCGAATTTGCATCTCAGCTCGGCTGTTCAGTGGCTGTGTACTCTTATTTTTTAACTTGAACTATGGTTAATTTACAATGTTGTGATAGATTCAGGTGTACAGGAAAGTGATTCAGTTATGTACATACAATATGCCTTTCAGATTCTTTCCCTTTATAGGTTATTATAAGAGGGTGACTGTAGTTCCCTGGGCTATGCCTGTCCTTGTTTTTTGCCTATTTTATATATAGCACCATGTATATGCACTTCCCAGGTGGCTCAGACGGTAAAGCGTCTGTCTACAATGCGGGAGACCTGGGTTCAATCCCTGGGTCAGGAAGACTCCCTGGAGGCAATGGCAACCCACTCCAGTACTCTTGCCTAGAAAGTCCCATGGACAAAGGAGCCTGGGGTCCATGGGGTCTCAAAGAGTCGGACACGACTGAGCAACTTCACTTTCACCATGTATATGCTGATCCCAAACGCCTAGTTTATCCCTCTGTGCCCACTTCCCTTTGGTAACCACAAGTTTTTTCCTATGTCTGAGAGTCTGTTTTGTAGATAAGTTCATTGTGTCATTTTTTATCCTTTTAAAAAAATACTTATTTTTGGCTGTGCAGGGTCTTGTTGCTGTGCACAGGCTTTCTCTAGTTGCAGCGAGCAGGAGCTACTTTCTGGTTGCAATGCTCAGCCGTCTCTATCGTGGCTTCTTTTATTGTGGAGCATGGGCTCTAGAGCACGCGACCTTCGCTGAGTTAGCCCGCAGCATGTTCGATCTTCCCAGACCAGGGATCAAACCTGTATCCTCTGCGTCAACAGGCAGATTCTCAACCACTGGACCACAAGGGAAATCTCAGTCACATTTTACATTGCACGTATAAGTGATTCTTATTTGTCTTTCTCTGTCTGACTTCACTTTGTATGATCATCTCTGGATCCATCCGTGTTGCTCCAAATGGCATTATTTCATTCCATTTTATAGCTGAGTACTAATCCATTGTCTATATGGACCACGTCTTCTTCATCCATTCATCTGTCAATGGACGTTTAGGTTGCTTCCATGTCCTGGTTATTGTAAATAGTTCTGGGAACACTGAGGTGCATGTGCCTTCTCAAATTATGGTTTTCTCCAGATATACGCCCAGGAATGGCATTGCTGGTCACATAGTAGTTCCATTTTTAGTTTTGTGAGGAACCTCCATATTGTTTTCCGTAGTGGCACACCAGTTTAAATTCCCACCAACAGTGTGTCGAGGGTTGCTTTTTCACCTTACCTTCCCTACCACTTATTATTTGTAGACTTTTTGATGATGGCTGTTCTGAATGGTGACATCAAGTTGCTTAACCTTTCTGAGCCTGAGTCTTATCCTCTGGGACATGAGGAAATTAATAATATATATATATATATATACAATGTGGACTTCCCTGGTGGCTCAGACAATAAAGAATCTGCCTGCAATGCGGGAGACCCGGGTTCGATCCCTGGGTCAGAAAAATCTCCTGGAGAAGGGAATAACTACCCACTCCAGTATTCTTGCCTGGAGAATTCCAGGGACAGAGGAAACTGGCTGGCTACAGACCGTGGGGTCGCAGAGAGTCGAACAGGACTGAGTGACTAACATACATATCACAGTGTATTCATGAGAATTACATGAGTTAGTCCATTGAAGGGCTCAGCACAGACCTGGTACACAGAACCCAGTAAATAATATTATTATTTAAATTAATATTGATATTAGTACATACTGATTCCCACAAAGTGCTTCTTGCTACATAGGTCTGAATATTTTTAATTTTTAAAATCTAGTAGCAATACATTGTAGAATGCAATGGCAACCCACTCCAGTACTCTTGGCTGGAAAATCCCATGGACGGAGGAGCCTGGTGGGCTACAGTCCATGGGGTTGCGAAGAGTCAGAAATGACTGAGTGACTTCCCTTTCGCTTTCACTTTCATGCATTGCAGAAGGAAATGGCAGCCCACTCCAGTGTTCTTGCCTGGAGAATCCCAGGGACGGGGGAGCCTGGTGGGCTGCCATCTATGGGGTCACACAGAGTCGGACACGACTGACATGACTTAGCAGCAGCAGCAATACATCATTCCTAGTGGAAAGTATGAATCGGAGCTGAGGTCAGATGAGCAAGATCAGGAAGGACATTGCAGAAGTCTGATGGCAGGAAAGGTAGCACCTTGTGAAACATTTCTGTGGTCTTCCAGATGGTAGCAATGCCTGTGATTCATGCATAACTGACACAGAGTGAATCGTGTGTCAATACACAGAGATGCCCACAAGAATAGTTGAGAGGTCTCTTTAAAGGAGCGCCAATCCATAAAAGGCCATAAATTGAGAATGAATTGTAGCAAGAACCTTGGCTTTCAACAGAGGACACATTTCCTGCACAGGCCTGCTGTAAACACTTAGGGTTCACGTGAAGATAGCGTTAGGCTAAAGTTACCCTCGGAGAAGGAAATGTCAACCCACTCCAGTACTTTTGCCTGGAAAATCCCATGGATGGAGGAGCCTGGAAGGCTGCAGTCCATGGGGTCGCACAGAGTCGGACAGGACTGAAGCAACTTAGCAGCAGCAGCAGCAGCAAAGTTACCCTCAGCCCAGCCCCTTTGCAGTGAGAAGTTTGGGATGAATCTTCTTCCATGGCCCAGATAACCAGCTGCTACCTGGGCCTAGTTCCTGGGGGAGAATCTCTCCCCAGCCCTGAGTGAATGAAATGTCCACACGTGAAAGGTTACCTAGAAGGTTCTTGACGGAACCCACTTCTCCAACCAGCCCACAGAAGAGAAGAGTCTCAGTCCATTGGGCTTGGTTTCTAAGTGACTATTGAGCTTGCATCCCTGTAGCCTTGGGGAGCCTTCTCTCTGAGACATCTGGTCCCTCCTAACCTATTGCATCTTTTAGATGTAAATGGGAGAGTGAAGGTTTAAACATCTTAGGAGGAAATCCAAAGGGAGACGTAAAGGACCCAAGAAAGAATTCTGACCCAAGACTGGGAGGCCCAAGTCCTGGTTCTGCCTCTTGCCATAGTGATATCCATGACCCACCATCCACCAGCCAGTCAGGGTGAAGCTTAGGGCTAGGGTTTCGAAGCCAAGCTGACCCTCCGCCTGTGGGTATGCTCAGGGGGAATGCAAGTTTCCAAGCTAGGGAGGGTGAGATAACCCAGAAGCCCTTCATACCCTAAGCTTCTGCTTCCCTTCTCTCCCCTGGGCTCCATCTGTTAAATGTGGAGCCCAGCAGACCTCTCCTGGTCACACAGTCTCAACAGGAGAGCTGTTACCCCTAAGCGGGCAAAAAATGAAGAGGGTCTTAAAAAAATTCTTAATCTTTAGATATAAAGCACAGATGGCTTCCCAGGTGGCGCTAAAGAACCCGGCTGACTTAAGAGACACAGGCTCCCTCCCTGGGTCAGGAAGATCCCCTGGAGGAGGAAATGGCAACCCACTCTAGTATTCTTGCCTGGAGAATCCCATGGACAGAGGAGCCTGGGGGCTACAGTCCATGGGGTTGCAGAGTCAGACATTACTGAAGCGACCAAGCACACACACAAAGCACATTTCTACACGCAGCATGGAAATAGATATGCAATACATAGAATAAATGTTAATACTACATACACATGCAGCCTGTTTTGTTGCTTGGGGTCCCTCAGAGGGTGGATAAAAGAGGTTCTCCCTCTTTGTAAAGCCCCAGGTCTTCTTTAATCTAAGAGGTCACCAGACATTCAGACTTTTCTGCCAAGCCTTATCCTTAAGCCATTCCTCTGCTCACTTAAAAAAAGAAAAATGTGCCCAGGTCACTGAATGCCATGACTTTAGCCTTGAAGTTGGGAATGGGATCTGTCCACGGCAGTGCCCAGCAGAAGTGTCCACCGTCAGACAGACAGGTTAACTCCGGGAAGACACGCTGAGTGCCTTTAGCATCTAGTCTCTCCCAGGCAGAAGTCTGTCAAGTCCAACCAGTTCTGAAGTAGAGCCTTGCACTTGAGGGTAGCCATTTATCATCCAATCAAGGTTACTTCGGAGAGTGAGAGTGGGTGCTGTTAATAAATACATCTGGACCCTGGAGTTCCTGGGACTGCCCCAGGTGAACTAGGGCATCTTACTGAGACGTATCAATGAAGAGAGTCTGCGATGTTCTCGTCATTCACCCTTCACAGATGGCCCAGGTTGGCCATGCATGTTGGTTTTGGTTGTCACGTGGACCTGGGGCATCCTGGCATTGAGTGAGTGGGACCAGAGATACTCTGCCTCCAATGTACAAAAGAGTCTCAGAAAACAGAAAGTATCTGGTCCCAAATGCCAATTACTACTGAGAAATATTGATTGATATGGTGGGATCAAAGCAGTCAATCCTAAAGGAAATCAGCCCTGAATATTCACTGGAAGGACTGATGCTGAAGCTGAAGCTCCAATACTTTGGCCACCTGATGCAAAGAACTGACTGACTGGAAAAGACCCTGATGCTGGGGAAGACTGAAGGCGGTGGAGAAGGGGACGACAGAGGATGAGATGGTTGAATGGCATCACTGACTCTATAGGCATGAGTTTGAGCAAGCTCTGAGAGTTGGTGATGGACAGGGAAGCTTGGCATGCTGCAGTCCATGGGGTCGCAAAGAGTTGGACATGACTGAGCGATTGAACTGAACTGATGGTGGGATAATAATAATTTTAAATTATAATAGAAAACTCAGGGTGACAATCTCAGATGCCTCCAGGGCCAGTAAAGGATTGAAGGATTTATGCCCCTTCCTGTGTGTGTGTGTCAGTCACTTAGTTGTGTCCAACTCTTTGCAACCTCATGGATTAGAGCCCACCAGGCTCCTCTGTCCATGGAATTCTCCAGGCAAGAATACTGGAATGGGTTGCTATTTCCTTCTCCAGGGGATCTTCCTGACCCAGGGATCGAACCTGGGTCTCCTGCATTGCAGGCAGATTCTTTACCATCTGAGCTATAGGGAAGTCCCACTCTTTAAGAGACACCATCAAATAAGACCTTTTAGGCATTGAATTTGGCTTGTGGTCTTGAGACTGTGGCCTTTTAATAAAAATCTCAGTGATCAGAAAAGCTGTTTATGATATACTAAGTGACAACAAAAGACTGCTAATTAGTATGATTTCATTTTACACAGACACATACATGTATGTGTGTGTACACACACACATATACGTGTGTTATCTCTACACATATATGGAGAGAGGTACTTTCGCATATTATATACATATAATATATATGTGTGCATGTGCAAAACTTCTGGAAGAGTATGGAATGAGATGGAGGGTAGCAAAAGGAGTAGATGACTCAAAGCTTAAGGATTTTCCCCTTTAAGATTTTCTAGAGCTATGGGGAAATGTGGAGCTTTTTAACAGAGATTGGCAACTGCTCAGGACAGAGGTCCCCTGGGAATAGTCTATGAAAAGAAACAGCAGCCACAAGTGTAGGGTCTGTGCCTGCGATTGTCATCACGTCCCAAATAATTTTTCCTAACCCTCAATCAGACTTCTGATGGACGTCAGTCCACACCCCTGGGCACGGCCTCCTGGCCCACAGGAATTGGAACAATGTTGTGGGTGGTGGGGGTGCAGACTGGTGGGGGGGAGGGGCAACCTGGCTGCAAACAAGCAAACCATTCCCCACCCGCTCGCTCTTCTATGAGGAAAAACGCATGGCTCGGGCCACCAGGACAATCCTTTCTGGGCTCCAAAAGAGGAAGAAATTCACTAAACACGACATCACCAGCACAAGGAGCGGAGAAGGTTTGCCAAGAGCCCAGCCCTGTCCTGACCTGGACGGCAGCTGAGTAGTTAAGAACGGGACCAGGCACAGGATTTCCGAGACAGAGGGAAAGCCCCACCTGCCTCAGGTGTCCTCTGATGGCTGTAAAATAATCTGAATGCAGCCCTGGAGCCCCATTTTACTGACGAAGAAACTGAGGCCCGAGGAGGCTAAGTCCCTCAGTGAGCCCATGTCAGGTGTCAGATCTAGACTTGCCTGTGCCATGGTCCTTAGCTTCCCATGCTCCCCCATCATGGCACACACCTCGCAGAAGCAGCTCAGATGGTGGTGTGGTGGGCGGTGTAGCCATTGCTGCTGGTTCTCCTGGGGGATGATGACCGCAGGTGAGTGGGGCTCTGGAAGTCATCCTTCTGAGACAGGATCTAGACTGACCATCCAGTTTATCAGCTGTGCCACTGACCTACACATCAGGCAGAAATTTCCCCCTGCTCCTGGCTACAGCGGTATTTGTCTAGTGGCTTTGCTGATGGTCACTGTGCTCTCGCATTTCTGAGGCCTGCCCTGGACCACTGGTCTGACTCTGCTCCGGTCCACTTAGTCTCTTATCATCCAGAAGCCTAGCCTGGGCTTGTTCATAGGACTGGACTGGTTTCCAAGAGAGAAAAATCTACACAGCCTCTTGAGTCCTAGGCTCAGACCTGGGACGATGCCATGTCTGCCACTTTCTGTTGGCTAAAACAGGTCATGAGGTCAACCCAGATACAGGAGGTAGGGGAAAGGCTTCATCTCCTGAAGGCAAGAGCTACAGGATCACTGCAAAGAGGTATATGGTTATAGTGAGAGAAGATTGTTATGGCAAATAATATAGCACAGCCAGCTTAACACCAGCCCAGTTAGTATCCATGTCATGCTTCCCCAAGACGGTTCTCACCACTGCCCTCCCCATCCAACTCAGGTTGCCATACACAGCCTGACCAGGGAGATGATGACAGCCAGTCCTCATCCCATTTTCTGCACCCTGTATCTAATTGGCTGCTTCAATTCTTCCAGAAACTTTAGCCCTCTACATACACACCCAACTGATTAGGGTCAGAAAACCCATTGCCTCTGCTTTGAAGGACCTGACCTCAGTTGGATCCCAATCTATTGGGTTGGCCAAAAAGTTCATTCAGGTTTTTCCATAAGATGTTATGGATTAACAGACACAAAATATAGTATTTTTATTTATTTTACATAAAATAAATAAGCAATGAGGATTTACTATTAACACAGGGAAGTATATTTAAAATCTTTTAATAATCTATAATGGAAAATAATCTGAAATGCATATGTATAGTGGTGGTGGTTTAGTCACTAAGTCATGTAACCCCATGGACTGTAGCCCACCAGGCTCCTCTGTCCATGCATTTCTCCAGGCAAGAATACTGGAGTGGGTTGCCATTTCTTTGTCCAACATATGTGTGTATGTACATACATATACTCTTATGTATATATATGTGTATATATATATGAGCTTCAATGATGGTTCAGGCAGTAAAGAATCTGCCTGCAATGCAGGAGGTACAGGTTTGATCCCTGGGTTGGAAAGATCCCCTGAAGGAGGGCATGGCAACCCACTCCAGTATTCTTGCCTGGAGGATCCCATGGACAGAGGAGCCTGGCGGGCTACAGTCCATAGGGTCACAAAGAGTCAGACATGACTGAGTGACTAACACACTGAAAGAGAGTAAGGAGGTGCGCGTTGGCTCCCTGGCAGTGTTCACCCAGCACGCCCATTTATCTTCATTGAGATTCAGGAGTTATTTACCGCATTCCCACGGGTGCAGCGCCAGCTGGAGCCAAACTTGGTCATCGTTTCCTCAGCAATTGTGTATTACATTCTAGCTGATGGTACATACAGCGATATAAATTGTTCACCAATAAACATGTCTCTTAAGAGCCTTATTTATCTTTGGGAAGCTTCATGAAATAATCATACAGATTCATCATGCCGTACTCTGCCCTTAGACTTTATAGGAGATTCCCCATTAACTTTAATGGGAAAGGTTGTTAGATGTCTTCTCCCCCCTCCCTTAGCATAGATCAAGGTTAGTGCGTGGCTAATAAAAGACATATTTTTTCAAGAGACCTACTTGGTCCTTTCTACCCACCTCCCCAGTGACTGCAAGAATGTGTTCTCCCAGGATGGTTTCTCATGTTTTGCCTTCTTCACAGTGAAGTGACTTACCCTCCAGTCTTTTGACCTCAAGCCGCACTTCCCAATACCTATTGGCCTCATGCTGGGAAAATCTCTCTGCCTTAAAACTCCAGAATTCTTTGTCTCCTCCACCCAATGTCTTTCCACCCTCTGTTAACCACTGCCAACCTGTTGCCACCGTGCTCACCGGAAATCGCGGCTAGCTTTCTTTTCTTTTGGTGTGCCCAGCTACTGGATGACGCTTCAGCCTTGGTCTTCCTCCTTTCTGTACTCGTCCAAAGGATCTGATCCTTCAGGCTTCCTCCCTCGGTTGGAATATGTCACTTTCTACCTTCTCATTTTCCACTGGTTCATTGATTTGTTTGGAATTAGCTCTTTTTATTGTTGTTATTTTATTTATTTGTCCGTCGGGTCTTACTTGTGGTTTGTGGACTCAGTAGTTGTGACATGTAGGCTTAGTTGCCCTAGGGCCTGTGGGATCTTAGTTCCCCAACCAGGGATCAAACCCATATTCCCTACATTGGAAGGTGGTTTCTTAACCACTGGACCACCAGGGCAGTCCCTGGAATTGGCTCTTATATTAGGGTAAAGGTTAAGCTGTTGTACCAAAAACACTCCCAAGAAACTGTGGCTTAAAAAAAGATTGTTTTCTGTCTCAAATAACAGTCCTGGGGAAGTGGCAGGGGGCAGATCTGCTCCCCCGGTCATCTCAGAACCTCAGCGTCCTCTGTCATTCCCTTCACAGTTCTTGGCTCACGGGAACAGCCAGGTCATCGGCATATCTGACATCAATGTTTGAGCTTGTGGGCTAGGAAAGAGGGAAGATGTCGTCTCTTGTGACTGGCCCTCACCTGAAGGAGATACTTCCACTCATCTCCCCTCTGCCCATACTCATCCCAGAGATGCATCAAGCTGCCCCACACCTGCTGTGAATTCTGCTATTGTGTGTGAGAATGGGAGACAGTGAACGCTTGTGTGTCTCCGGTGCTCTCCCCTACATCTATGCGTGGTTGCCCCAATCAAACATGGTTGAAACAAACCTTTCCTCAGAATAAGACACATGAAGAAGAAAGAAGTAAAAACCAAAGAGCTGAGCGGTGGTCTCTGCCACCATGCCTCAAATCTTCCTAAACTGAAACACTTTCCTTAAAGTTAACATAGGACATGACCTTCATAGAAAGAGACCATGCTTGGCTTCTTTCTCACCTACAGCAGACCTGAACCATCAACAGATACTGTGGATTCTTCCTGGACTGTGTGTTTGGAATATAATACACCTTCCTTCACCTCCACTACCAGTCCAACCATCAACTCTCTCCTGGATGATATATAGAGCCTACTAATGATTGGAATTCTGCATTTATACAATCAACATAGCAGCCAGAGTGGTCCTTTTGAAACAAATCAGAACAGGTCACATCTCAGCTCAAAATTATCCAGTGACTCCCATCTCGAATCAGGAGTAAAAGCCAAAATATTTATAGTGACCTACAAGGCCAACATCTGATCTTATCTCTCACCAGTCTGCCCCACCCTTCTGCTGCTGCCCAGACCCTCCAGGTCTGTTTCAGCTTCACTGGCTTCCTTGCTGTTTCTAAGACATGCCGACCACACCTTGTGTCCGGCTCTTTGCACACCTTTGCACTCGGCTCTTCCCTCTGCCTGGTTGCCTTTCCCCCAGGGATACACTGGGCTCCTCCCTCAGCTCCTGCAGGACCAATGTCACCTTCTCAGTGAGATCTTCCCCTGACTAACCCACACAGAATGGCAACACCATCTCCAGTTTTGTGCTGAGAAAAGTTTAGCCCTTTACTGTGGCTTTACCTTTACTTCCCTGGTGGCTCAGAGGGTAAAGCATCTGCCTGCAATGCTGGAGACCCGGGTTCGATCCCTGGGGTGGGAAGATCCCCTGGAGAAGGAAATGGCAACCCACTCCAGGATTCTTGCCTGGAGAATCCCATGTATTGAGGAGCCTGGTATGCTACAGTCCATGGGGTCACAAAGAATCGGACACGACTGAGCAATTTCACTTTCTTTTCTTTTTTTTTTTTTTTACTGTACTTTAGTTTTTGTTTCTTTAGCTTTTATCACTACCTGATATATTACTTGTTACTTGCTTGCTTGTTAATAGTGTGTGTGCCCCAGTAAACTGTGAGTGAGATGAGGGTGCACATTTTCACTGTCATATCTCTACCATCCAGAATACCTTAAGCACTCACTAAGGTATGAATGAATGTGAATGAATGGGTGGATAAATGAAATGGCAAAGGATGTAGACAACTCCCACAAGAAAAAGCACATCATAATCAAGCGTATGGGTAAATGTTCCTTACCACTTGCACTAATTGTCTACATCAGTGCTTACTATCAGGAGAGGGTGGGATGCTGTCCAGACAGCATGGAACAGTAACTCCTTAATTGAAACAATTGGAGGGGTTGACGAGACAGAAAACGTGCCATGCTAGGAGGTTCTGGAAGAGAATCAAATCTGGCAGGTGCCAGGGGCAGGCAAGGAGATTCTACCCAGCTGTAAAAATCAGTGAAAACAAGGGCTTCCCTGGTGGCTCAGGGGTAAAGAATCTGCCTGTCAATGCAGGAGACAAGGGTTTGATCCCTGATTGGGGAAGACCCCACATGCTGCAGAGCAACTAAGCCCATGTGCCACAACTATTGAGCCCGAGCCCTAGGGCCAGGGAACGGCAGCTACTGAGCCCTCATGCCCTAGAGCCTGCACTCCGCAACAAGAGAAGCCACCGCGATGAGAAGCCCACGCTGCTACTGCTAGAGAGGAGGCCCTCTTCATGCAACTAGAGAAAAGCCCTCACAGCACCAAAGAGCCAGCACAGCCAAAAATAAATAAATAAAATATTAAATAAAAAAAGGAGAGAATCAGTGACAACAGATTCAGGGTTAAGTTGGGGGCTGTAGGGATGTCTTAGAAGGTTAAGGCCAACAGGGCATGGTGGATTGCTAGATCTTGGACTGAAGGGTCGCAGAGAGGAAGACGATAACAACTCAAGAAATGTAACTGAAGCAGATTTAGGGTGCTGTAAAAATGAATAACACAAATTTGTATTGCAGTCGCCAGTGTGAGAGAAATCGGAAAGGAAGTGGTACCATCACATACGGCTGGTGACATAAATTAGTTCAATCCTTTTGGAAGATGATATGTATCAAGAAGAAAAAAAAAAGTGTATACCTTTCATTCCAGTAGATGCATCTCCTGTATTTTATCTAAAGAAGAATTTAATAGAAGAAACTAACTATAAATACAAAGACATTCACACAGCAGTCACCATCATAGCCAAACACTGAAAATGATCCAAGTGCTCATTAAGAGGGAATGACTAAATAAATGATGGTCTAGTAACTCGGTGGAATATCTGTCGTAAAGCTCTAAAAATTAATTATGAAATCATAGAGCCACACTAATGACGCTCATGACAATGTCAAGTAAAAACCAAACTACAAGTTGCAGACTACTGGTTGCAGATCTTTGGAACTATATGAACAGCATGGCTAAGACTGAAGGAGAATATGCAAAAATAATTGTGTTGATGGAAAGAGGATTTTATTCTTTCACTAAAGCTGACTTTAATTACTATAATTTGATACTAATAAGCTTTTGATGAAAGGAAATCACTTTTACATAAAAGTGGAGGGAAGACACTTCTCTTGGTGGCCAGCCAACTACTCCTGTCCCGTGGAATCCACTAGAGCCAGGCGTCACTGAAGAACTTGGAGAGGCAGTCTTCTGTCCAGAGCACCGTCCAGCCCGGCCACAGTGAGCGCTTGGCCAGTCTTACCTACTGGGTCTAGGGCAGAGAACCATTGGGATGCTGAGTGTGGATGCCCGCTTGGGGTTCCTGTGGTTGTTCTGCATTTCCTGCCTGTGACCAAGGAGACTTGCTGGAGACATGGACTTCACGAGGATGCTTCCTGCCTTCCTGGCTAAACACTGAGCAGCAGCCCCAGGCTTGAAGGCCAGGGTGGGAAAGACCCAGCCTTCCTGAGTTAGCAGCTGAGTAACCTTCTGCCACCAGAGGAGAGCTGGTAGCAGTCATTTAATTAGTCTCCGAGCCCGCAGGCACCTTGCTCTCAGTTCGACCATAGTGTAAGAGCCAAAGGGGCGTCCTGTCTGCCTTTTACAACTTGTCTTCTTTAATAGCTCACTTTTCCAGACTCCTCCACAGCCCGCAATGAGAGCCACATTGTCTCACAGAGACAACACTCATCCAGGTCAGATCATCTGTTGCCTTGACTCTGGGCAAAGCTACATTGACTTCCCTGGTGGCTCAACTGGTAAAGAATCTGCCTGCAATGCAAGAGACCTGGATTTGATCCCTGGTCAAAGATCCCCTGGAGAAGGAAAAGGCTACCCACTCCAGTATTCTGGCCTGGAGAATTCCGTGGACTGTATCGTCCATGGGGTCACAAAGAGTCGGACACGATTGAGTGACTTTCTCAGCAGCAGCAGCCATACAAATAGCTGTCAGCATTTGTCTGAATCTTCTCCACAGAAAAATACTCTCTGACCTCCTGCAATCATGCTCATCTGAAAAGCAAAGTGGTGTCCCACAGCTTGAGCCACCTGAAATTCCTACTAGTTTAATGGTTTTCTACAACACTGCTGTTTTACCATCCAACCTTCCATTCTACCTGTTAACCGAAGCAGAAAGTAATCATGTATCACCATTGCCTGAGCCTTAAAGTCCACCCACCCATTTAATCTTCACAACAGTTCTATGTAGGAGATACTGCTATGATCCCCATTTAACAGATGAGAAAACTGAGGCAGAGCCAACTGAGTAACTGGGCCAAGGTCCCACTGCAACTGGCAGAACTGGGCTTTGCACTACTTGGGTTCCCTTCGGGGAACTGCCCACATCACTACTTCCCTGCCTTCCTCCACAGAATTACTGACACTCCAGAGGAAGAGCACAGCTTTCAGGATAGACAAGCCTCCAGAATTCAGTTTGCCTTCTAAAGTATTTCTGAGTTGTGGAGAATTCACTTAAGCACAAGCCATTAAGTCCCACTGATGATCTGCCTGCTTCAGGGGAGGCGAAACAAGCTTCCCGCAATGTTTCAGCCCAGCAAAGTTTTTGGTTAATAGTCTCAAATCTAGTCCCATGCTCTGAGAAGAAAGTGGGGGCGGGGGGGGGGGTCTGAAACTGAAAGAGAAGTTTGGCTGTGAACATTAAACTTCTTTCTTTTTTAATATTTATTTATTTGCTTGCATCAGGTCTTGGTTGCAGCAGGTGGGATCTAGTTCCCTGGCCAGGGATCGAACCCAGGCCCCCTGCATCGGGAGCATGGAGTCTTAGCGACTGGACCACCAGGGAACTCCTTAAACTTCTTTTAAAAAATTAAGACCTTCAGTTTTAATATTTTTATTGGAGTATAGCTGATTTACAATGTTGTGTTAATTTCTACTCTACAGGAAAGTGATTCAGTTATACGTACATGTACATTTTAAAAAAAATATTCTCTTCCACTATGGTTTATCATAGGGTATTTCTTATTGGAATATAATTACTTTACAATGTTCTGTTATATCAAAGGATATTACATATAGTATAGTAGGACTTTGTTGTTTATCCATTCTATGTATAAAAACTTAACATCTGCCACCCCCAACCTCCCACTCCATCCCTCCCCCAACTCCTCCCCCTTGGCACCCGCAAGTCTGTTCTCTATGTATGTGAATCTCTTTCTGTTTCATAGACAGGCCATTTGTGTTATATTTTACATTCCCCATAAAAGTGATAGCATTTGGTATTTATTTGTCTTTCTCTCTCTGACTTACTGCACTTACTGCGATCATCTCTAGTTGCATCCATGTTGCTGCAAATGGCATTATTTCATTCTTTTCTACAGCTGAGTAGTTTTCCAAAGTATGTATGTTACCACATCCTCTTTATCCATTAATTTGCCAATGGACATTTACGTGGCTTCCACATCTTGGCTTTGTGGACAGTGCTGCCATGAACATAGGAGTGCCTGTATCTTTTTGAATTATAGTTTTGCCTGGGTATGTGCCCAGGGGTGGGATAGCTGGATCATATGGTTACTTTGTTTTTAGTTTTATGAGGAACTGTTTTCCCTAGAGGCTGTACCAACTTACATTTGGGGTGGGGTCTTTCCCTTCAGCAGGTGGAAGGGGGATATGAAATTATGGGAGTGATACACGGGTCTTACTTTCACTGTAACTTACACTTATAACCACGGGCAGGTAAAGAAGGAAGAATACCCAGTTCCAGTCCCCAAAAACAAAACCATAAAATTTCCTGTTCAAAGACCTCTGCTGTTTCCCAGTAACTGGGAGATCAGGCTGTGGTCCCCCCACTTCCCACCCAGAGCCCTGTCTGGTCCACTGCGTCTCCTTCCCCAGCCTCGGCTCATGAGGACTGCACCCCCCACCGCAGGCCACAGTACTCCGTTTAGCCGCCATCTCTGTGCCTGCGCCCTCCGCACCCTCTGCACCCTCACCAGAAAGGCCGCCTTGCCTTTTTCTGGCCTACTACTTATTTTCAAGACCTACTAAGCTGCTACACCTCTGTAGCTCTCTTCTCTTATCTCACCTTCTGCTTCCTGCTCCCCAGTTAGTCATCCTTTCCTTTGAGCTCCAGGATACACCGTGTTAGTTTTGTTTAAACCTTCACTGCATGATGTTATAATTGTTGGTTGCCATCCCATCTCCCTTACTCTAGCAGGAGCAACCGGAAGACAGCCACGCCTCTCTCGTCCTTATCTCTCACACCCCTTCCTACCTCCTTTCCTCGAGGCTCTTGAGTCAAGTCCTGTGACCATATGGGGAGGATTCTTAAATCTGTAGGTAATGTAATGAATAAGAGGAAGTTTTTAGAAATCTAGATGACAGTAGATATTTTTGGAAGGTGAGGCACAGAATGCTGTGTGCTAAGTGACTCAAGGACAAGTGATCCAGGAAATGATCTGGAGTGATGGTACCTGGAATGCAGCGGACTGTCTCTGACTGCTCTGAAATCAAGCCTTCCATTGGCCCTGATTCTTGTGTTCCTACATACAAGGTTGAGTTTGTACTTGTAATCCCTTCCCAAGGAGACTGTAACTGTCACAATTTCCCTAAATGATCCACAGGGGCAACCTCCTCTTAGCATAGAGGGTAGTTGTTCTTTCAAGAGACTGGGAGAATTGGAAAATATAACTGGCTGGGTTGGGTCGCCCTCGGGTACCCTGGCCTTGACTGGTCTCTGCTGTCCTTGTGCAGCCCTCAGTCCCTGCTTCCCATCGCACTCCACCCCCTCCCCTCCCTGCACCTCCTGACTCTCTTCTGCGGGATCACTCCCTGGGCCAGTTGGTCCACCCTCTCTGACCACATGATAAAGGACAGTGTTCACAGCACCTGCAGTTTCGACGATGCAGGTCACTCTTCTGAGTCATCTGTCCCTGTGTTATCAAACACACCACATTCTGAGAGCTTGCGTCTAAAAGTGTCACTGGCTATTCACATTTCTGAAAGGCTCCCCTTGCAGGTTTATTTTAGGGTAGACATCTGGCCTTCTGGCAGAAAGGTCCTCTTCATATTTTAATAGGGTTTGACACAGAAGCTTCAAGAAAAGAGATAGGAGTTGGCCTATTCCATCTACCCCAGGATACTTGCCTCTCTTGAAATAATTCATCCCTGGAAAGCAGCCAGGAACATCAGTGGAGACTTGCCCATTTGGATTCCATGGGGCCAAAATGCCTTCATTTCCTGTTTCGGTTTGAGGCTGAGATCACCAGCTTCACTTAAACAGAGGTGATCATCATGGTCCTTCAGGCAGAAATCCTTCCTTAATTTGGAAGGCAGGAGCCACTTAGGAGTATTTGTGTCTTAGGCACGTCACCTCCAAGGAATGATCCACAATATCTTCACGAACCCCCTCTCCCGCTGTGTTTCTTAACTTCACTAAGATGTATGTTCTAGCAGTAACTCACTGCAGAGCATTCATGTGTGCTCTTCATGGTTATTCACATGCACTACCCATGTGTGCTGTGGAAGTCATTCAGTCGTGTCTGACTCTTTCAACCCCAGTGACTGTAGCCCACCGGGCTCCTCTGTCCATGGGATTCTCCAGGCATGGAGTGAATAGCCATTCCTCTCTCCATTCCCATCTGCCACATTGCAGGCAGATTCTTTGCCGTCTGAGCCACCAGGGAAGCCCACCCATAAGTCACAACAAAAGGAGACTACCTCTGTACTCTGTGAATCAGTAGCCACCTGCCACGCGTGCCTATCTAAACTTAAGGTCCTTATCTAAACTAGGGTTACAAATGCAGATTCTTGTCTGTACTCATCACGCATCAAGAGCTTAGCAGCCACATGTGTCCGTGGCTGCTGTGTCAGATAGTGCATGTTAGAGAAATCTCCTATAATGGCAGAAAGTTCTCGTGGGTGTTTCCCAAACTACTCCTCTTTGGACAGAGAGAACCTTTGTGTGCTGTTACATTTCCACAAGTGAGTCCCAGTTTATCATGAAGTATATCCTCCAAGTCAGCGAAGACACCAAATAGCACCCCTCTCTCCCTACAGAGTCGATAGTCATGAACAGCAACTGTGGATTGACTAGGTGCCCGGTACTCTCCTACACAGTCACTTCCCCACGACTCCAAGGTGTGAGCGTGCTTTTAAGCATAATGAGAAATTCTGGTGACGAGAATGTTCTCCCCTTCATTATTAAGTAATGTGTTGGGAAGAAATGCTTTAATACGCTGCTCAAGGTAAAGGCTGACGCTCCAAGCTCATGCCCAAGGAGTAAAAGGCATTCATCAAATTACTCTATAATGATTTTTTTTCCCCCTGTGGGGGAGCGGGCAGAGGACAGAAAAAGGCAGCATCAGGAGGGTGGAAGCAGGAGGCACACATGGAGCTCCTCAATCTCTTTATTTTATTTTAACATTTATTTATGTTTTTGGCTACATCAGGTCTTAGTTGAGGCACATGGGATCTTCACTGAAGCGTGTGAACATAGTCACCCTGTGGCGTGTGGGATCTTACTTCCCTAACCAGGGATCGAACCCATGTCCCCTGCATTGCAAGGCGAGTTCTTAACCACTGGACCACCAGGGAAGTCCCTCCTCTGTCTCTTTAGGAAACCTATGTGATGTAGGAAGGACCCTCACGTATAGGCCTGGGGGCATCAGTGCAGGGAGGCAGGACTTGCAGGGTGACCTGGGGTCTCCCAGAAAGGAAGCCAGGAAGATAGCAGCTCAGTGCTGGATTCTGCCTCTCGTGGGCTGTGAGAGGTTGCTTAAGCCTCAGTGTTCTGACCTGCAGAATGGGGCCAGCGCCAGCTAACACAGATGTTTGCTTGAGGTCAGCACGGAGGGAGAGAGGGGGAACCCCATTAGTGCCTTCTCCCAGGCCACCAGTGCCTCCATGGCCTGACTGACACAGGCACCAAACAGAGCTACCTAGGTGGCACTTTCACTCCACACCCAAACTCTACAGAGCTGCCCAGGTTGGGGAGGGGCTTGTCTGTGCCCCTCCAAGAAAGAAAGTATGGTTTCTCCCACCGCTGCACCCATAAGCCTGGGAGTGGCTGGGAGAGGAACCGGGATGAAATCTGCCCGCTTGGGCGCTCCCAGCCCCCTGAGCAGAGGAGACTTGCAGCACTCTGAGATGCTTGATGCTCCCAGGAAGCAGGAAGTTTGTCTGGCTTTGCAATTCCATGTGCCGTGGAGCGGGAGCCCCAGCGCTCCCTGACATATTGCGCTTTAAACCTGTCACAGTAAATAGTCAGGAATTAATACACCAACTCCCTGAGTCTGGCAGTGCAATTTGCCATCTAAATTGTTACCTTCCACAGAGCGGTACATAAAACGAGCAGGTTGCTGGGACTTTTCAGCAGACCTGGCACTCACCGGGAAATAGGTTCTTCACCAAAGGAGGGAGGGGAAGGGATGGCAGGAAGTTGGCATCTCCCAGGTTCCTGCTGCCCGCCAAGCAGGGGGCAGGTGCTTAGCAGGCTCTGCCTCGTTTATCTCTACAGCCACCCTGGGAGGCAGGAATTACTGTTCCCCTCTTGCCAAGGAGGAAAGTGAAGGTCAGAGTCATTTGCTCAAGGTCACAAAGCTGGGGGATTAAGGAGTCACCCTCAGCCTGGGTGATTCTGACCCGTGTCACCCCCCTCCACTGAATCAGATCTTAAAACAGTTCTGGGGGAAGAGTCAACGTGAGGTATGGGAGCTGTTCAGCCTGAAGAGGGACGGTAGACAGAGCTCTACCCACCCCCAGAGGCGGTCCTTCGACCCTTTCTGTGCATGCCTCCCCCAGCAGTGGGTTCCTCCAGGTCCACACCCACCACTCACTTGGGAGGACAGTCTACGGGCTGCCACAGCCCTCTGCCCACAAGAGCAAAAAGCTCTGCGTGCCTGGAAGTTTCTGACCTCCCAGGAGTCCCTTAGCCAAGGACTGACTGACTGGGAACGAGGAAAGCCCATAAACTCTGAGGTGTGATCTTGCAGAGCTGTGCCTGGGTTCACAGCCCTGCTCCCTCAGCCCTCTCCCTCTGGGAGCACCACCCAAATAAATCCATTTCCCACGATCCCTGTCTCTGAGCCTGCTTCTGAGAAACTCACCCTAAGTCAGAGGGTTTTCTCCCTGAAGACGGCTGACTCGGATCTGGGGCAGAGTTGACAGAATGATTCAGGTCTCTCTTCCTTCATTAATAAGTCACTGGGGGCCAGGACTTCTCTGTGCCCACCACAGTGCCTGCACAAGAATCTTTGCCTGTTGATGAGTGCACACTGGTAAAAACCTGTGCCTTTGGATGTATGATGAGTCATAATTTGAACCAAGATCCATAAATGCAGATTTTTTCTCTTTTATTGAAGCATAGGTGATTTATAATGTGTTAATTTCTGCTGTACAGCAAAGTGACTCAGTTATACATATATATGAGCTTCCCAGGTGGCTCAGTGGATAAAGAATCCACCTGCAATGCAGGAGATGCAGGACACGTGGGTTCAGTCCCTGAGTCAGGAAGATCCCCTGGAGGAGGGCATGGCAACCCACTCCAGTATCATTGCCTGGAGAATCCCATGGACAGAGGAGCCTGGGGGGTTACAGTCCACAGCGTCGCAAAGAGTCAGACACGACTGAAGTGACTGAGCACAGCGCACACATTCTTTTTCACATTCTTCTCCATTATGGTTCCCTGTGCTATACAGTAGGATCTTGTTGTTTATCGATCCTAATTTGCATCTGGTGATCTCAAATTCCCAGTCCATCCCTTGGCAACAATAAGTCTACTCTCTATGTCTGTGAGTCTGTTTTGTAGAGAAGTTCATTTGTGTGATATTTCAGATTGTACATACAAGTAATAGCATCTGGCATTTGTCTTTCTCTTTCTGACTTAACTTTACTTAGTATGATAATCTCTAGTTCCATCCAGGTTGCTGCAAAGGCCATTATTTCATTCTTTTTATGGCTCAGTAATATTCTATTGTATGTATGTACAGCATCTTCTTTATTCATTCCTCTGTCGGTGGACGCTTAGTTGTTGCCATGTCTTGGCTGTTGTAAATAGTACTGCAGTGAACACAAAGGTACATGTATCTTTTTGGAATTTTGCTTTTGTCTGGATGTATGCACAGGAGTGGGATTGCTGGATCATATGGTAATTCTACTTTTAGTTTTTTGAGGAAACTCCATACTGTTTTCCATAGTGGCTATACCAAGGTATACTCCAGCCAACAGTGTAAGAGAGTTCCCTTTTCTCCATATGCTCTCCATCTTTTATCATTGTTTGTAGACTTCTTGATGATGGCCATTCTGACCACTGTGAGGTAGCTCCTCATTCTAGTTTTTATCTGCATTTCTCTAATAATTAGCAACATTGAACATCTTTTCATGTGCTTTTGGCCATCTGTATGTTTTCTTTGAAGAAATGTCTATTCAGGTCTTCTGCTCATTTTTCAATTGAGTTTTTGTTGTTGTTCAGTTGTATGAGCTGCTTATTTATTTTGGAAACTAAGCCCTTGTCGGTCACTTTGCAAATATTTTCTCTCATTCCTTAGGTTGTCTTTTTGTTTTGTTTATGGTTTCCTTTGCTGTGCAAAAGCTTGTAAGTTTGCTTAGGTCCCATTTGTTTATTTGTGTTTTTATTTCTATTGCCTTGGGAGACTGACCTAAGAAAACATTGGTATGTTTTATGTCAGAGAATGTTTTGCCTATGAGCTCTTCTAGGAGTTTTATGGTGTCAGAAGTGCAGATTTTTCAAAATAAATTCATTTATTTTTAATTGGAGGATAATTGCTTTACAATATTGTGTTGATTTCTGCCATATATCAAAAAATATGGACGACTTCACGAATCTGCGTGTCATTGTTGCACAGGGCCCATGCTAATCTTCTCTGTATTGCTCCAATTTTAGTATATGTGCTGCGAAAGCAAGCACAAAAGTGCACATTTTTAAAACCTCACCCATAAAAGGTGTCCCCTCTTCCCAGAGGGATCTTAACACAACTGGTACGTCCCACTCACCCAACTTGGGATACAAACCAGTCGTCTCTCTTCTTTTCTTTGATCACCCAGCTCCCGCCTTTCCACATCATCTGGAAGAAAATTCCTTCCCTGGACATTCTCTATCCCCATCTCCCAGTATCCTTGGGCCTTACAGATTTAAGAGGTCAGTCTTGCCTTGAAATGCCTGGTGGAAAGAGAGCGAGAGTCTGCCCAGTCTTGTTCCTGGTAATTGCGTCTGCAGCTGCCACATGGTATCATCACGGAAGACTGGTCCTGAAGAGGTGGGCAGACTCGGGGTCAGAGCCACACTGCCCTACTGTGCAGGCTGCCCCCCGGCTCCAGAAATGCAGTGCTCACACACAGCCATGTGGCCCTAGAATACAAACATGCCGTCTGCAGCTGGTTCAGCTGTGCACAGCAGCCTGGCTCACACAAACCTCCCCACAGCTGGGATGCCTCAGCTTGGGCTCCAGGGTGGCAGTTCTTTGATGCACATTCACATATGTTTAGCCTGCTCTGTGTGTGCAGTGAGAGGAACATCCAACCGCAGCTCCCACCCTGCCTTCCTACCCGCCCTGCTCCTCTCCCCCCACACTCACCAGCCTCTAGACTCCAATGCTGGTGAGCCAGGCTCACCAGCTCAGGCCTCCCTTCCTCGTGGTGAGCTCACCCTTGGGCCCCTGGGTGTCTTCTGGTCAAGGAGCTCAGTCAGTATGACCCAGTCCCCCAGGAGGTCCTAACCTCTCTGAGCATCAGCAGTCATCTCCCCTCGACTCCCCAGTCACTTGGCTTCCACCTTCCCACCTAGGAAGCCTGTCGTTCAGTCACTCAGTCATGTCCGACTCTTTGCGACCCCATTGGCTGCAGCATGTCAGGCTTCCCTGTCCTTCACCATCTCCCGGAGCTTGCTCAAACTCATGTCTATGAAGTCGGTGATGCCATCCAACCTTCTCATCCTCTGTCTTCCCCTTCTCCTCCTTTTGCCTTCAGTTTTTCCCAGCATCAGGGTCTTTTCCAATGAGTCGGTTCTTCACGTCGTATTGGAGCTTCAGCTTCAGCATCAGTCCTTTCAATGAATATTCAGGACTGGTTTCCTTTAGGGTTGACTGGTTTCATCTCCTTGCAGTGCAAGGGACTCTTGAGAGTCTTTTCCAACACCACAGTCAGTTCAAAAGCATCAATTCTTCGGCACTCAGGAAACCTGAGACTGAATTTTGTCTTCCTCAGAATTTATATGTTGAAATTGTAATCTCTAGTTCCCCACACTTTGACCTTTTTGAGGGATTTTGTTTGTTTCTAAAATATTTATCTATTTGCCTGTGCCTGGTCTTAGTAGAGATCTTAGAAGATCTTTGATCTTCTTTGCAGCACGTGGGATCTTTAATTGCTGGCATGCAAACACTTACTTGCGACATGTGGGATCTGTCCCATGACCAGGGATCACACCCAGGCCCCCTGCATTGGGAGCTCAGAGTTTTAGCTACGGGACCACCAGGGAAGCCCAGCTGCGACCTTTTATGGAGATCGGCCCTTGAAAGATGTAATGAAGGTGAAAGTAAGGCATATAGTGGGCCCTACTTTAGCTTGACTGGTGGCATCCTTATAACAGGAAGTGGTTAGACCATAGACCTGGACAGGAAAAGCCGTGTGAGAACAGAGGCAGAGGGTGGCCAACTACAAACGCGGAGAGAGAGAAGGCAACCCAGCTGACACCTTTCTCTTGGACTTCTGGCCTCCAGAATGGTGAGGAAAACTGTGAAATTAATTAATTTCTGTTGTTCAGGCCACCCACCCTGCAGTGCTTTGTTAGGGCTGTCCTAGCAGAGGAACAGAAAGCCCCTTGCGAACTTTGCCACCATCTCCCCTCTCTGCCTCCCCAGAGGTTTGGGGAAAGGCCAGCCTTGTTCTGATGCAAAAGGTGGTTGTTTTTCCCCTCGGACAACACCGCCTCCTCATCTGACACTTCGTGATGAAGAGGAACCATTCTCATGTTCTCAGTGGCTTCCCACATCCCCCAGCCAGAAAAGGGGCTGGCAGCTGCTCGCCTACAACATTTCATTTCTGTAATCAAAGCTACGCAGCTGCCCCCACCAGCATCCCACTCCCCAACTCTGGCCTGAGAGCTTTTGTCTTGTCTTGCGCCATGAAGCCGCAGCGTGAGTCCCCCTAATGCCGTAGCAGGGTAACGACACTCCTCGCTGCTTTGTTTCACCTTCTAGAATTGGAGAGGGTATCTACAGGATGTTATTTTCCCCAAAAAATAAAAAAATTTGCTGCCTGGAAGGTAGTCACTGCCCTCATAGACGGAAAAGAACATGCATCTCCTTTCCCTCATGAGCAGAGAGCTACCTCGAACGCCCCAGGGACTTCCCCCCACAGAGGGATCCAAAGCCACGCTGGACCCCGGAGACGGGAGCCACTGCTAATTCAGTTCCCTGGGTCACACAGAAAGGGAAGGCGGTGGCGCAGGCAGAGAGAGAGAGGCTGGCGCTTCCTGTCCGCTCACAGGGCTGCCGTACACTTTACATTTCCCAAAGGCCGTAATTATTTCCTGGAGAAGAAATTCAAATGACCTAGATAGTTAATTCAGTGAGACTGGCCCAAAAACGTATTTACCTAAAAGGCAGTTTTGTCAAAAAGAACATCACAACATGGTCAGGGTTTGCCTTCCCCTAGATCTTAGGAGTTCCCTCTGCATGGAGCACAGAGGAGGCCCAGCAGAAGCCTGTCTCTGCCTGCCTCCCTCTCCTTTTCTATGTCCATCTCTGACCTCCTAGGACCCCCTTTCCAGCCTCCAAGGCCCCAGGTTCTCCCCACCCCCACGTCTGCACCTCAGCCTCGCAGTGACCGCCCCCTTCTGTTTCCCTGGCACAAATACTCGATCCCTCAGTACAGGGAGCTCAGCTCTGAGTCAGAAGGAAACTCACTGGTGAAATTAATTCACCCAGAAGCTACTGTGTGGCCAACCATGTTCAGGGCCCCTGGATGAGGGAGAGTTAGATGGGAGCCAAGCTGTCACTGGACGCATAAGAAAATGGAGCTGAGGGGCTCCACAAAAGCACAGTGCTATTGGTGGAAGGTATCCTGTTTGATGGGGCTTCCCAGGTGGCGCTAGTGGTAAAGAACATGCCTGCCAATGCAGGAGACGTAGGAGATGCGGGTTCAACCCTTGGGTGGGGAAGATCCCCTGGAGGGGAGGGCATGGCAACCCACTTGCCTGGAGAATCCCAGGGACAGAGGAACGTGGCAGGCTACAGTTCATGGGGTCGCAAAGAGGCAGATGCGACTGAGTGACTAACACACACGCATGCATCCTGTTTGCATCCTGACTGCATAAGCCCCAGCTTTCTCCTTGGCAAAACCCGAATAGCAGGACCTCACTTGCAAGGATATTTTTGTGCTTAGTTGGAAAGGATCAAACTTATGTGGGGATGAAGAAATGGGGTAAAATGTCCAGTGAGAGTAAGGCAGGAAGCCAGAGACCACAGGGGGCCCATCTGCGAACTCCATGCGTTTAGTGCTGCGTGGAGGACAGTCCTCGGGCCAAACCAGGACTCTTCTCCAGCCTCCTTGGGGCCCCAAGAGTAAGCCCAGCATCTCTGAGTTTGGTCTGCACCTCCCCACACACTGGAGTGTTACAAGCATAGCTCGGGATCAACAGGACCCCTGGTTTCCGAGTGTCAGTCTGGCCTCCCCAGCTGGAACACAAGCCCCTTGTCTGTTACAGGGCATCTCTGTCTGCCCTGCAGACGGGGGCACAGAGCAGCTACAGAGCAGCCCCTCAGTAAATATTTGCAGATTGTCTGCCGGGAATGAGGTTTGACGTAGGCCAACCGCCTCAAGAGACCTCCTGCCACCTCTCGGCCTGTGGCTGCCTCTCAGACCTTGAGGCCACAGACAGGATGTGACTTCTACCAACTGTGGACAGAAGAAGCCTCTCCTTGGTACCATGAGGGGAGGAGGCGCCAGGCTGGTGTCCCGAGGGCTGCAGGGCCTCGTGGAGAGCCCTGTGTACACCACCCGGGCTTGGCAACCCCCACCCCGGGGGCATGGGGAAGGGTCTGGGGAAAGCTGACTTTCCTTGCTGGCCAGAGCACCAGCACCTGAGCTGTTGGTGGCAGGGCCCACGGGAGAAAGGGCGGAAGGGAGGGCAGGAAAGCCCAGCTGAGCCCCGCACTCTGCGGTGACGTGGAGCCCTGGCCACGCCTGGCCACCCGGCTGCTCCCGGCGGGGAACCAGCTTCCTTTTGTGGTCTGACCCTGGCTGCCCGCCAGGACTTCCACAAGAGCCTTGTGATGTGCACTTTTGAAATGTGTCGGTGGCGCGGAATGGCATGTCTAACTCGTGTTTGATGCCCGTCTGCGTTTATGTCTCTTTCCCACACCCACGGATGCAGACGGGCTGTGTGTGGGAGCCATGGTGTCCGGCGGCCCTGAGCCCTGGCTGTGTGGCTGGACACACTTCCTTTTACCCTCAACCTGCCCTCCGTCAGGGGGTGGTTCCCTCGGAGGAGGAGGACAAAGAAGACGAAAGTGGGGGGCGGTGGGCTATACTTGATATCAGCTGCTGAACTTTGCATGAAGTTATTTTTAACTTCATGACAATTTCCTGAGCTGCTATGGCCCCCATTTTACAGGTGGGGAAACTGAGGCTCAGAGAGGTTACATCTCTGGTGCGGAGCAGCACAGCCCGGGCATGGTGGAGCAGAGACTCAACTCCAGCCCGTCTCCCTCAGCAACCAGGCTCTGCCCAGACACAGCCATGTCTCTTAGGAGGATCGCTCTTTCCAGAATCTGCCTCCTTAAACGTGGAGGTGGCGGCCGTCACTCCCCACATTTCTACTGCCTGCACCCGCCTCGCACATGACCACTGGCATCCAGAGTTTGAGAAGAACCGAGATAGGCCAGGTCTGCTCACTCCAAGTTCAGGGTTTGCTTCAAGGGCGTTTGTCTTAATTTGAGTTGTTAGTTCTCATGGTATGTCTGTCAAACTACAGAAATAACCGTGATTACTCTTTTCCCGCGATTTTCTTATTTCTCTACTGTATTATTATTTGTTTCTTTGGTCTGACTCCAAAGCTTATATTTATTTGCTCTTTCAGCAAGAAAAAAAAGAAAGAAAATAGTGTGTACATGTCAGTTCTAATCTCCCCGTTCATCACCCCTTCTCCTTCCCTTGCTGTGTCCACAAGTCCATGCTCTACATTTGAGTCTCTATTCCTACAGACGGGTTCATCAGTACTGTTTTCCTGGATTCCACATACATGCATTAATACATGGTATTTGTTTTTCTATTTCTGGCTCACTTCACTCTGTATGACAGATGCTAGGTCCATCCACGTCTCCACAAATGATCCAATTTTGTTCCTTTTTCTGTCTGAATAATATCCCATTGTATATATGTACCACATCTCTTTGATCCATTCATCTGTTGATGAAAATAATAACTTGCAGGAGCCCTCTGCCCCAGTGCAGGGAACTCAGTTCGGTGTCCCATGATGCCCCAAATGAGAAAGATAGGGGCTTCTATTTATCGATTACGGCAGCTCCTGCTCGGCACTCGTAGAGACACATTTTGACTCCAGTAAGGTCCCTGGGTGGTCTCTGGGCAACCCAGACGAGAATGAGGTGTGACGCCTTCCATGGCAGTGACGGAGTCCAGCCTGTTCACAGCCCTGGGAGAAAACGGCTGTAACTGTACAGACCCTTTCTTGGGGGTGGGTGTTGCCCTAAGGATTGGAATCGGAGACCACCTGGGTCACTGGAAGGCCACCCCTAGAAAGCTACAGGCGAGCAGTGGGAGAAGTGGGACGGGATAGGTAAAACGACACAGGGGTGTTGACGGGCAGGGCACTGACGTGGGCACTTGGGGTGCTCTGGGAAGCTGTGTCGACAGACCTCAGAGTTGTGCCATCCAGGAGATGAGGTGGATGGAGGATTTATCTGCAGCCGTTGGCTCAGGTCTGCTCCCGAAGCCAAATGCACTTGGGGTCAAAGTCCTCAGGCAGAGCCAGGCATGCCTGGGATCAGAACCTGCATCTGTTGACTGATGAGTGCTGAGGGAGTGTGGGCAGGGGGCCACCATAGTGGTTCCATGCCAGACACCCAGGATGCAGCCCAGGGCGCTTGGCCTCTCCCCCTCCTCTTCCTTATGGGTTTAGATGGGCACGATGCTATCAGAGGAGCTCTTGGTCACCTGGTCTGTTTGCATACATGCCTTCTTGGGCCAGGGAAGAAGGAATCAGGGTCACTTCCCAGTTTGGGGAAGCCTGAGGGAGGTATAGATGAGGCACTTGGGGTCGTCATCAGTTGAAGGGAAAACAAAGGGGACTGACCCAGAGATGCCTCAATGCACTAGGCACAGAAGCTAAGACCTTGGTGGCCCGCCCGCAGAGGGAGAGGTCTGCAATGAACGCCTGCAGTGATCCTAGGGACTGCAGTCTCTTCAGTGGGAGTGGGCCACTAGAAGCGGAGATGACCACGAGGCACAATCAGCCGTGGCTTCTCTTGCAAGCTCAGTGAGGCGCCGGAGCATGAGAAGGAAGACGGCATCCTTGCAGACTTGGGGCGGGGGGAGAGGGGGAACAGGGCTGTGTCACGTGCCTTCTCATCACTGGGCAGCAGAGCCACTGCCGATCGTCCTTCTTCCCTCTGTCTCTGTGTCTGTCTGGTTTCTCTCTGCTTCTCCCTGTGGACTTCTGTCCCTTGATTCTGTGTGTGTCTGAGATGCTCACCATCACCTCCTGTCTCCACCTTCTCTCTTCCTTCTCTCTCTTCACCTCTCCCTCATCTCCTTAGGAGACCTGGGTACCCCTGCGGGAAGGCTTGGAGTTTCCGTGCAGGGAGCTGCATAAAGAACTGGCCTCAGGGCACCGGGCGTACATATCCAAGTGGCATGCTGCCTGTGGAGGCAGTGGAACTGGGCCTGAGAGCCCCAACCGTTGCCAAAGGTCGCTCCCCGCGTCAGGCACTCAGACACCGGCAGCCTTCCCTTCACGCATCTCCTTTTAGCCATGATCAACATTTCAAAAGCGATCGCTCAGCCCTACAGTACGTTCCTATAATTCACCCAAGGGTTGCGCCTGCCTGCCGCTGGGAGACAAGCCGCATTCTTCTCTCCGAATGAGCTATTTTTAAGACCGCTCTTCCCCCCACCCTCCCTTCCAGTTCCATCGCAGGCCAAGCGCTGAATTAGATTCTTTCTTCATTTTGTAGGCTCCCCCTCTCTGGTATTATATAAAACCATTTCAGCCCTTAAGGAGTTGGCATCTGACATCCACAGCTTCTGGATCCCCAGAACAGAGAAGGGAAGGCATAAACAGAAGGGAGGGAAAGAAATGTTCTCTTTCCACGCCAGCAACATGAATCGTCAGAGAGTTAAATAGCAACAAAGTATTTGGTGTTAATCTTTAATATTCCCAGGAACTTGTCACCTCCTCCTTCAGTCCCAGAGCTGCCGTGCTCCGAGTGTTTCTGGCGCCTCTCACAAGATATCACACCTTCTATTATGCTCTAAAAAAAGTACCCACCAGAGGGGAGTTCGTAGTGATTAGACTGCCAAAAAAAAGGCAAGGTGCTCATCGCTGTTTACAAGGAAGTAACTGAAAAGGATGAGCCACGGGTTCCTTTGCTGTCAGTCTTCTCTATTTTAAGCAGACCCTTCCCTGAGCTCATCCTCTGATGCGATCCCTCCCCCTTCCTCAGGCTCCAGAGCCGGGGGTGGTGTTTGACAAATATCTAGGGATGCAGGTGACATTTGGGGGCACAACTCGGAGTCTGTGCAAGCTGGCAATGACAGAGTCAGGAGTACATAGGTGAACTAAAGCCAAGGGAGCAGATGAGATAAATAGTGTAAGATGATTGTGTAGACAACCAAAGAAACAGGGATGCGACCGAGTCCTCGGGTACTTCTACATTTAATGATGGGCAGAGTAAGAGAATCGGAGAAATGGACCATAAAGTATGGATGCGAGAGTTGGACCATAAAGAAGGCTGAGCACCGAAATTGATGCTTTTGAATTGTGGTGTTGGAGAAGACTCTTGAGAGTCCCTTGGACTACAAGGAGGTGAAACCAATCAATCCTAAAGGAAATCGGTCCTGAATATACATTGGAAGAACTGGTGCTGGAGCTGAAGCTCCAATACTTTGGCCACCTGATGCAAAGAGCTGACTCATCGGAAAAGACCTTGATGCTGGGAAAGATTCAAGGCAAAAGGAGAAGGGGGTGACAGAGGAAGAGGTGATTGGATGGCATCACTCACTCAATTTGTGCAAACTCTGGGAGTTGGTGATAGACAGGGAAGCCTGGCGTGCTGCAGTCCATGGGGTCACAAAGAGTAGGACTCGACTGAGGGACTGAACAGCAACAGTAAGAGGATCCCCAAAAGTAGACGGAAAACCATTGGAGGTAGCAGGGTGTTGTGTCCCAGAAGCCAAAAAACACCCTGGAGCGTGGTCCTTCACCAGTGGGAACAGGAGTCCATGAATAAATGCCCCGACTTCCTCCTCAAGTGGGTGGCGTCTCCCTTGCCCACAGAGGCAACCTGCTCAAGTGAACTCACCCTAGATGAGCTTCCTTCCCTCCCCTGTCCCACTTCCCAAAACCTCTCCTAGCTCAATCTGCTTTGGGGGACCCTACACTAAGGGAGCCTCTGTGAGCTCCCTGAGAGTGTTCCAATGACGCTGTTTCTATGACTCCACGCTTCTGTTCAGGGCAGGCTAATGCCTGAGCCTTCCCACAGGGCTCCAGCTGCAGATCAAGGGATTTATTACGAAACACAGAGGCCTGTATCTCCAGGTCACATCTTCCCCTCTCCTGCCGGCTCTGGCTATGACAGATCAGACTGCTCCCTAAATTTAATGCCCTGCTGAGCTATGACAACAACCACCACCACCAAGAAAAAAGAAAAAAGGGAAAGGAAGAAAGAAAGAAACCTCACCAGACACTCCTAAGAAAATAAATAAAATCTATGTCTCTGATGGCGAGGTCAGGAGATATTTTATTTTCACACATTTATGCTGCACCTTCACAGGCCGAACCCATGAATCCTCAGTCTTTATCTTGAAATATATATTAAATGGGCATTAAACTGAGTGATAGTGATCGCTTCTCACAAGAGCCTCAGGTCTCGTTGGGAGGAAGCAGTTGGTAATGCTGGGCCCATGAGGCAGGAAGGCAGCTCTCCCCAGGGGCACTAGGGGCTGTAACTCTGGTCCTTCCTTGGGGCCAGTCCTGCTCATCACCTGCTTGTCTCGACTGAGCCCTTGGAAAATCAAGCCACACAGGGAACCTGGCCTTTCAGGCCTCACTCTACCCAGCATTTATTTATTTTTAAAAAATATTTCTTTTATTTATTGTTTATTTATTTGGCTGCTCCGGGTCTTAGTTGTGGCACACCGGGTCTTTGAGCTTCACTGCAGTGTGTGGGGCCTTGGGGCTTCCCTGGTGGCTCAGTGGTAAAGAATCCTGCCAATGCAGGAGACTCAGGTTCGATCCCTGAGTCAGGAAGATCCCCTGGAGAAGGAAATGGCAACCCACTCCAGTATTCTTGCCTGGGAAACCCCATGGACAGAGGAGCCTGGTGGGCTACAGTCCCTGGGGTTGCAAAGAGACACGCCGTAGTGACTGAACACAACTTAACACCAACAACTATGTGGGATCTGAGTTGCAGCATGCAGGATCTAGCTCCCTGGCCAGGGATCGAACCTGTGTCCCCTGCATTGGGAGTGAGGAATCTTAGCCCCTGGCCCACCAGGGAAGTCCCTCCCTGGCCTCTAAAGGAAGCACTGTTTCTTGGAACTGCCTTCCTGGGGACAAACAGCACTGAAGCAAGAAGTTGCTTTGAGGTTGAACTTTAGTGCTTCCAGTATGGCTTCAGTCCAGATTTAAAAGTTTGAAGTCCGTGTCCATGTTCTAGAAAGACAAAGCAGGACAGAGAGAATGGTAATGAACTAAAGAATAAGCCTGCTTCATCTCGCTCCCCATTTGTATCAAGAAAATTTATGGTGATGCTTAACCTTTTTTGGGTCAAGGACACCTGAGGTGCGGAGGAAAGCTCTGGACCTCATCCCCAGAAACATACACATTTACCCAAACGTGGGGAGTGCCACCCACCCTTCCACAAGCCCTCAGACGAAGCACCTCTGCTAAACAAGGAAGAGGAAGATGGGTGGAAGTAAGAAGGAACAAGAAGAAGAGAGAAAAGAGGACAAGAAGAAGGAACGCTTGAATGGCACTTTATAGTTTAAAGTCACCTTCACATATGTTCACTGGTGCACGCCACGGGCAATGGCACCCCGCTCCAGTACTCTTGCCTGGAAAATCCCATGGATGGAGGAGCCTGGTAGGCTGCAGTCCATGGGGTCGCTAAGAGTCGGACCTGACTGAACGACTTCACTTTCACTTTTCACTTTCAGGCTTTGGAGAAGGAAATGGCAACCTACTCCAGTGTTCTTGCCTGGAGAATCCCAGGGATGGGGGAGCCTGGTGGGTTGCCGTCTATGGGGTCGCACAGAGTCGGACATGACTGAAGCGACTTAACAGCAGCAGCAGCACACCACGGGAGAATGGTAGGCCAGGTCATCCAGCCATAGGAAGACGTCGGAGGGGCTCCCAACCCCAACCTGGGGACGAAAATGGCTCCAAGGCATCTTGAAAGAGGGGCTTCCAAATTGAGATCCTGAAAGATGAGTGGGAATCCACCAACCAAGAGAGGAAGAGAGAGGATTCAAGGCTGAAAGACGAGCAGGTGGAAAGGTCTGGAGGTAAGGGAAATGGAAAGATAGGGGTGGGTTAGAGTCTATTTAGGCTTTGTTAATGATTAGTGCTCGACTGATTAAGGCCGTGAGCGGGGAAAGGAGCACGAAGGCCCTGCTTGGTCAGCCAAGTGGTGGAAAGTCACAGTTGGGGACAAGGGTGCCACTTGTGCCGACTGGCAGTCAGAAACCTGTAGAATAAATTAACAAATATTTATGAATTTTATAAATATGTTGCAACCATAAATCCTGACCCATAGGCCTGGAAGAGACTTCAGAGAGCGTCTGAGCCAGTATCTTCACTGGCATATGTTTCCAGCCACAGGTAGTGAGGTTGCAGAGGTAGAGACCAGCCAGGCTCTGGAGGGAATGAGCTGAACCAAGATTCTGGAATGCTCATCCTAGCAACGGTGTGCTGGATGGACTGATGGGAAAACCACTGAAGAAAGATGGCAGCAAGAGTGATTTTCCTTTAAGCCTTGGGCGTCAGAAGAAACTGAGTCCCTAACTGTGGCCTTCAGCAGATCACATCACCACCGCAGGACTCCCCGTTGCTACCTGTAAGAGGGGAGATCTTGACATTTATCTCAGGTGTGAAATGGGACAGCATCTCAATGCCTGGCATGCAGTAGGTGCGTCACAAACATTTGCTTCTTTGTGACATCCCCAGTCTGCCTCCCTACCCACTCTACCTCTGCCTTCTGAAGATGCTCTTACTGGAACCCAGCTCATGGTTTTCCCGCCTCTGTAAGCCCACCCTCTCCCATCCTTAGCTCAGAACCCTCCCTCACCTCTTGGCTTCCCTCCATGGGGCCAGTGCGTCCAAGAAGCATATAAACGTGCATGGCCGGGGCTGACAATGCGAATGTCTGACTGGACGTTTTCGGTTGACATGTAGAAGCCTGTAGGACTGCTTCCCATCCCATTTTAAGACAGTGCACTGGCTCAGATATGTTAGGAAGACGCCTCTCATGTATTAATTATGCACCTAGTAATTACACAGGAGGGTTCTGGCAGCATTATAGGAAGGGATGGGCAACTGAGCAGCCAGAGAAAGGAGTGATGAGTTCGGCTTTTGCCTCGCACTCGAGTCCAGTCTGAATTCCAGGAAAGACTTTCCCCCATCCTCTACCTGCAAGGGATGGGATTGTCCAGCCCCTGGTCTGGTGGGCCAGCGGAACTGCTTGTGTGGTGGGGCTGGTGTTCAGTCACTTCAGTCGTGTCCCACTCTTTGTGACCCCATGGACTGTGGCCTGCCAGGTTCCTCTGTCCATGGGATTCTCCAGACAAGAATACTGGAGTGGGTTGTTATTCCCTTCTCCAGGAGATCTTCCCAACCTAGGGATTGAACCTGCATCTTTTAAGTTTCCTGCATTGCAAGGCGTGATCTTTACCACTAGCGCCACCTGGGCTGGAGGTGAAGAGAAATAAAGAGCATCTATGTTCCTGACCCTAGGACCCACCAACTGTCCGAAGCATCCCCTTTTTAAGAACAGCTTCAGGAAGAGCCAGGGGAAGATCATCCCCACAATCAGTGTCCACTTCCCATCATGGGTGCATTGCTGCACAGAAGAGAAGTGGTCATCTGAAAGCTAAGGAAGTGTGCGTGCAAATCTACTTTGCACGCACGAGGAAGAGAAAGGCTAGGGGGCTTGGAAACCCAGAGCTTGGGCCCAGGACGACGACCCATTCTGCCTGGCTCACAACCCCAGGAGCCCCTCTCTGTATCCAGGAACCCTGTGTACCCCCCAGAAAACCCTTCAGGCCCCAGCTCCAGAGGAGCCAGCCCACACCCTGGGAGACCATTACCCTCTGGAATCAGCAATGATGCCTTCCCAGGAGTGATCAGCAACCAGCAACTGCCAAGGAAAGGCCCCCAGGTCACCTGATGGTGAAAAGTTGACAGGCATCCAAGGACAATCCTCACTTCCATTCCACGCCCCCCCACCCCAACCGAGGATTTGGCAACTGCAACCAAGATTCCCATCTGTGGCCCTGGACCTCCTTGGGGACGATGAATCTGTAAAAATATATGTGGCTCAAAAATATGTGGTTATTTCTTTACAAGGCGGTGCTATTGAATAGCTCATTTATCCTGAGAAAAAAGTGGGCCAACTGAGTGGCTTCAGGCAATTTGAAACAATCTAATGGAATCTTTTAATGTGTTTAATAAGATTTTTAGTAATCTAAGGAACACATGTTCATGGTAAGAAGATGAAAAATAACTCTTGCACATAAATGACACACAGGTCCACAAAGGCACATGCCCAAGAATGTTCTCTGCAACATCGTTTGAGTAGCAAGCAAACAGAAGCTACTTAAACGTCCAGCAATGTGGAAAGGGTTGCGTAAACAAAGGTTCACTTTTGTGGCATGGAGAACAACTTAGTGCTAGAGTCAGACATAGGACAATATACATGGTACGGAAAAGCTGCTTAAAACTCCACGTATGGAAAAATTACAAAGTTTCATGCATTTACAGAGAAAAAGAGTCTGGAAAGAAACCCACTCAATGGATATGTATTACCCCAAGGAGGAGCTAGGGAAGGGTGAGAGAAGTGGAGGCCTTTGTTTTAACTTATGTACATCTGAATTCTTTGGAAGTCTTAGTTTTCTAACTCAAAATAAAGAAAATGAGAAAACCCACATTAGCAATAAATAAAGAAAAACTGTGTATAATACAAACCTAGAAATAACCCTATTGAGTATACAGGTCCTCTTCCAGGTTTCACTACACAAATAAGATTGTCTTCATAGCTTAAATTTGCCTTAAAATAATATGCATTACTTTCCAAGTCAATAAGCAAACATTGCGTTTTTAAGGACCGCCTTCTAAATCACTGCCTATTTAAACAATTTCTTATTAGTAGGCATTTAGGTTGCTTCTAATTTCTTTCTTTCTTTCTCTTTCAAACAAAAACAATGCAGTAATGAGCCTACTTAATACTAGATCATTGCGCATAATCACAGTTATGTCCTCAGAACTAATTCCTAGAAGTAAAATTATTGGGTTAAAGGGTAGGTGTATTTTAAGGTTCTTAACGCTTATGGTAAAATCACCCTCCAGAAAGGTCGCAAGGTCTATAATTCCTTATCCACAAAACTCTGAAAACTGAAAATGCTTTACTAAGTTTAACAACTAAACTCATTTGGTGGCAGACCCTGACCTGCATGGACACAAGGCCATTTAAAGCCTTTCATTTATCCCACATAGTATGAGTATTTATACATTTCATGCAGGCACATAAATGTGTGTATTGCCCTGGTTCCTACAGAGAGTGTTATATGATGTACAATTTATACATCGTGTTGCCTTTCAAAAATCTGGAAAATTCTAAATTCCAACACATTCCTGTCCCCAAGGGTTTCTGGTAATGGATTATGGACCGATGTTAATTTATGCTCCCCCGGCAGTGCTGTTTTCTTCTTGTGCTCACCAATACTCAATTTTACAAGTTGTTTTCATCTTTGCCAACCTGATTTTTAACAAACAGAAACGAGGTGGGGCACTTCTTCCAAGTGATCTGGCCGTTTGGATGCCTCCTCACTTAGCCTGTGGGCTTCCCTGGTGGCTCAGAGGGTAAAGCGTCTGCCTGCAATGCAGGAGACCTGTGTTTGATCCCTGGGTCAGGAAGATCCCCTGGAGAAGGAAATGGCAACCCACTCCAGTACTCTTGCCTGGAAAATCCCATGGACAGAGAAGCCTGGTAGACAGCAGTCCATGGGATCTCAAAGAGGCGGACACGACTGAGCGACTTCACTTTCTTTCACTTTCACTTAGCCTGTAAGCTGCTGTCTATAGTTTTGAGTACATTGGCTCCAGCAGCACCCCTTGGTGAGGCCTTGGGCCTCTGCACCTTAAAAATACAGTGTTTGAGGGACTTCCTTGGTGGTGCGAAATTCCCAGGTGGCACCAGTGATAAAGAACCTGCCTGCCAACGCAGGAGACCTGAGAGACATGGGCTAAATCCCTGGGTTGGGAAGATCCCCTAGAGGAGGGCATGGCAACCCACTCCAACATTCCTTCCTGGAGAATCCCATGGACAGAGGAGCCTGGTGGTCTACAGTCCATAGGGACACAAAGAGTTGGACACAACTGAAGCAAATATTTTGGGCTCCAAAATCACTGCAGATGGTGACTGCAGCCATGAAATTAAAAGATGCTTACTCCTTGGAAGGAAAGTTATGACCAACCTAGATAACATATTAAAAAGTAGAGACATTACTTTGCCAACAAAAGTCCATCTAGTCAGGGCTATGGTTTTTTCAGTGGTCATGTATGGATGTGAGAGTTGGACTGTGAAGAAAGCTGAGCACCGAAGAATTGATGCTTTTGAACTGTGGTGTTGGAGAAGACTCTCGAGAGTCCCTTGGACTTCAAGGAGATCCAACCAGTCCCTCCTAAAGGAGATCAGTTCTGGGTGTTCATTGGAAGGACTGACGCTGAGGCTCAAACTCCAATACTTTGGCCACCTCATGCAAAGAGTTGATTCATTGGAAAGGACCCTGATGCTGGGAGGGCTTAGGGGCAGGAGGAGAAGGGGATGACAGAGGATAAGGTGGTTGGATGGCATCACCGACTTAATGGACATGAGTCTGAGTGAACTCTGGGAGTTGGTGATGGACAGGGAGGCCTGGCGTGCTGCGATTCATGGGGTCGCAGAGTCGGACACGACTGAGCGACAGAACTGAACTGAACTGAACTGAAGCAAATTAGCACACACACACACACGGTGCTGCAGTGGTTAGGAATCTGCCATGCAATGCAGGGACACAGGTTCTATCCCTGATCGGGGAAAAAGACCCCACATGGGGCAGAGCAACTAAGTCTGAGAGCCACAGCTAGAGAGTCCATGCCCTGCAACAAAAGATCCCGCGGGCCACAACTAAGACAAATAAATAGAATAATTTTAAAAATATGTATATAATGTTTGTTTAGTGACTTGGAAAGAAGTGCATGATATATTATTTTAAGGCAAATTTAAGCATCTTATTTGCGTAGTGAAACTTGGAAGAGGACATACGCACTAACCAGGGCTGCTTCTAGGTTTGGATTATGCATCATTTTCCCGTGTTTATCCGTGCTGCTGACACCTCTCCACACCCTCTCAGGGACTACTGGCCCAAATGCCCCACATCAGCACTTCCTCTGCCTTTATGGGAATTTTTTCACCCTCAGCCTCCTTCCTGGTCTCTGGGTATTACTTCCTGCAGGCAAGAAGGGACACCATTCTCAGCTAACTCATCCAGTCATCAGTTGGAGGAGTAATCCTACGGCAGAGAAATGGGACCCCTGGTAACACCAGGGTTACTCCAGGAAAATCCCTCGTTTCCATGAGGCCTGGGTCTCTGATGGGGTTGCTGGGCCCCTGTAGATTCTAGTGAAGCCTCACTCTGATCATAACCCACGCCTCTGCCACTGAGGTCAACCCTCCTTACCAGAGTCATTCTGCCCATGGGGTTATATTCTCTCCCACTGTCATTTACACCAGTCAAAATGACCGTGGAATTGTACATAGAGCCGTGTGTGCTTAGTGACTCGGTCATGTCCGACTCTTTGCGACCCCATGTACTGTAGCCCACCAGGCTTCTCTGTTCATGGGATTCTCCAGGCAAGAATACTGGAGTGGGTTGCCATGCCCTCCTCCCGGGTATTTTCCCAACCCAGGGATCAAACCCAGGTCTCCCACATTGCAGATGGATTCTTTACCAGCTGAGCCACCAGGGAAGCCGACAGAGCCATTTAGGGAGATTGATCCCAGCACCTGGTATCCCTGGGGTCAAGAAGGCTATAGGAAACCCAGGAGACTGACTCCAGGGAGTCCCTGGGGGTGGGGAGTACTGGGAACAAGAGATACCAGCAGGAACAAGATCTCCAGGACCAGGGATTGTCATTGTTGCCTTGGGCGTTTCAGAGCTAATGGCTTTGCCTGCCTCACTCATATACCTTCGAAGCTGAGAAACAGCTCCGGGCTGATGCACGCCGATTCCCACCTCCCCCAAGTCCTGAGCCCATCATGGAATCACTGCAGGCTAGGCCGAGGTATCGGAATACAAGTGCAGGGGCTGCCATCGGGGCTGCGTCCCAGAGGCGCCTCCTGGGCCTGGGGAAGGGCCATCTGAATCCTGATAAAGCACATCCCTGAGAACATGCAGCTGCCACCAGTGTAGACAGCAACAGCAACAACAAACAGTCTTGATGCAGAGCCTTCCAGAAGACATATGCAATCATCCATGTCCTCAGGACAAACAGTATCTGATCTCCCCAGACCACGGGAGCTGGCTTTGAGAAGTGAACCAACAGGATGTGCAGGTATTTCTAAAAACAGCATATTTTCATGGCTCTTAATCTGGGGGTCCTACCTGGGTTCGTACTTTGGTTCTAGCACTTCGGTAAAGCTATTTAAATTTCCCATACTTTTCTCATCTGTAGAGTGGAGATGGTTATTAGGGTCAAAGAGATCATATGGGTAAGGTCCAAGAAACAGTGCTGACTGTGTAGCACGGACTCAGTAAATGCAAGCTGCTGCAGTTGCTGTTTTATTATTACTTTGAATGGTTATTAATATTATACTAGATGAAGAATAAACATGTCTTTGATCAGGAGCCCGAAAGCTCGCTAGGGAAAGCAGTAGAGGAGAGAACAAGAAACAAAGAAGGGGTCAAGGCTGGAATTCTGATTGCCAGACCACACAGAATCTCTCCTTTCTTCTGGTTAATAAAATGAATATGAGATGATGCAGAGAAAGAGGCTGAGTCCCAAGATACACGGCAACTCTGGGGACTGCAAGGAAACCCTCCCCCAGGACTCTGGAGGGCTGGGCAGTGAGCCCTTAACCTGCAGATGCAAAACCCCTGACCCAGGGACATGCTGGTGGCTTAGGGCAAGTCATTAAGAGGGGAAGAGCATATGCAGAAAGAAAAAGTTTGGAAAGAGAATTTTTATTTAAAACTGCAAAACTTAAAGGCACGTAGAAAAAGTCAGAAGACTGAAAGGTGTTAAAAGGGAACAGAGACCTGAGGCATCTGCCTCTTGCCCTGGAGTGGTCTTAGCACTTTCCCCAAGAGAAAAGCAGAAGCAAAGATGGAGTGCGTCAGTGAGATGTCGCAGTCTCTATAATTTTTGCCTCTCCATGGCCAGCCCATCCAGGGTTGGGGATGGGAGGGCCAGGGCCTGTGGTCTGAAGCTTCCCCCCATCATGGAGAGATAGTCAGGCTGGAACCCTGCTGAGGGGACTCAAGGAAGAGGGAGGCGCTGGTGGTGGGTCTGAAGCAGGAAGGGTTCAGGGGTTGTGTAATGAACAAGCATCTGCTTGATCAGTCTCAGGAGTGCCTCTCCACTCGGGGTGGCAGCTCTGGGCTCGGCGTGGACAGCCTTGCCCTCCACCCACACTCCATGGGAACCAACCACAGAGGCAGAGAAGTATCTGTGGCCCACTTATTCATACCAGTTTTCGAAGCTGCAGGACTTGACTTGCTGCTCTATAAATGTCAGTTATGCCCACCCTTGGTAAAATTCGGTGATTAACAGAACGCCAAAGAAGGCAGAGGCTCTGGGGCTGAAGAGATACCAACAGTGGCTTCAACCCGCCCATTTTAGGGAATAAGAGACCTTCTTGGGGTTAAGGGCATATCATCAAAGAGTTGTGAGGGATTAGCTCAGGCTAACAAAATGCCTTCATGAACTTCCAAGCTAGAGTTCTAAAATGAAATGGCAAAAGGGAGAGGGACCCACGACATTCCTACTTCTTTTCCGTGGGTATATACGGGGGTATGGCTGTACACGTATGAATGCATGCATATGCAAATACAAAAGAGTGAATATTTGCTGAACATTGATTCAGTTTGATTTATCACTATATATGTGAACACAGTATATAGAGAAAAAGGACTGGGAGCAATTATACCCAAAATGTCATTAATGGGATTCTGCAAGGTTGGACTACAGGGAATCCTTTTCTTTTTGTGAATTTCTCAAACTTCCAATGTCCTGGGTTTTGTTTCAGTTTTCTTAGAGAAGATGTTAGATCTCAATGCCCTGTCTCCCAGGGGGGTTCCTTGACCTTGTACAAACATACCCACCTTGTCCCAAGCAACCTCATGTCAACCATGTGTGAGGAGGCACAGCCGCTGAGTCTGAAAAAGTCCTGCTGTGTCTTTCTCCCACTCTGACTGCTCACAAAACAAAAATGAATTTTTCCATGGTAACCTCCAGCCTCCTCAGTTAGACGCAGAGGCCACACTGGCAACTCTTAAATAACTAGCAGCTTCGTGCTCTGCTCCTCTTCGCAGATAGGACTCGAGAGAAAAGTCTGGAACAACAATCACCACGCTGTGTGACTAGGTTGGTTCAAACTGGCCACTGTGCTATCTTTTTTCTTTACACTCTTAGAACATGAATTTTTAAAATTATATATTTAACAGTTAGCTTTATTTTAGAGAGGGGAAGAGAAGATAAAACCTTGTTGCTTCTCCCTGCCCTCAGGAGAAAAATTCAGTTTCTCTTCGCAGTTCATAAGGCCCCATGTGATCTTGTCCCTGACGAGTTAGGAACATTTTAAATGTTTGGTTGAATCATATGACGGTGCAGTTTTTCTTAGTTGAAGATGGTCCGTTATGGGCAACTTTATGTGCTTGAGTTCACCCAGGACCCTCATCCTCAACCAGATGCTGCCCCCTTGGCCTGCAAAACCTATCTGCTGTCTACTCCCATCTTTCCCTGCCTCGACTCACCCCTTCTGCCTTACTAAATAACTGCCCTTTCTTCAAGTCTTCCAGTCTGTCGTTTCTTCCAAGAAGCTTTGGATTCTGAATTAAGCACCCCTCCTCTGAGCTTCCCAAGCATCTATCCTCATTCACTCATTCAGTCGCTCAACAAATCATTATTAAGCACCAATTACATGCCCACCGAATGCCAGGCAGTAGGGACACGGTAATGACAAAGTCAGTGACCCTTAGTCATAGTACAGTCCTGTCGGTTTCTTCTTGCTCATCTCCTCTACCAGAGCCCGAATGTTTCCATGTCTTGTACACCGTGAAACAGCCACGGCTCCACGTACCTGACACATAATAATCACATCCTCATTGAATGAAAAATAAATGGATTGCTCAAATTTGTCAAAGTAGCGTATAACCGATTTTATTTCTCTTCTGTTCTAGTTTTTTTTTTTTTAAAGGTAATTACTCTCACAATTTATCATCTGACAAAAGGAAGCAGCTGATAAAAGAAGCCCTCCTTTGTTCTGGACTTCCTGGCCGGGTCTCACAAGTCCTGTTTGCTTTGACCGCCTCTGGAGTGTTTGCCCAGTGAGGTCAGGGAAGGGAAGGAGAACACCGCCCGCCTGTTGTCGGAGCCGCAGGAAGCCAGCTGCGAGCTCCGCTCGGTGAGAGGGGGTGGGGATGCGAGGGGTGGGAGAACAAACCCCAGCCTGGGGAAAGTGTGCCCTCCACAGCTAGACCAGCTTCAGGACTTGCCCAGCAAAAGCTGCCCGTACGTGTTCAGGTCCTAGCATTGAAGGATACCGGAGGCCAGATGGGGAAACTAAGACCCCAAGCAGAGTCAGCACTTGATGAGATCATAGAGCCCTGTGACAAGGTCAGAGACTCGAATCCTAACTTGAAGTCTGCATTTTCCTGGAACACAGCTGGAGGTGGGGCAGAAAGGTGTCTAGAACTCCTAGCTCCTGGCTGCCGCTCAAACCACATGACTTTGGGTGACCCACCCACGCACCCCCATTCACTAAGCATCTATTATGCTCCGGCACCTGTCTTGGTAGGCAGCAGTGGGAGAGGCAAATTCCCACCCTTGACAATCCCTACAGTGGGAGTGCTGTCTGACTGGTGGCATCCATAAAGTTGTGCAACTCACCTGGGTGACTCAGAACTGGAGGATCTGGAGCCTTAGAAGGGGGAGGTAGCCTCTCCAGCCCGCCCCTCCCTGAAGCGGAGGCTCTGCTCCCTGAGTCCCGCCTCCTCACGGCGAAGCTTTTACCTGGTGGAAGCCTGCAGTAGCCCTGAGAACCCAGACGGCCCAGCAGAGGGGACAGAAACACTCCAGTTGTTGACCATCTACAGCGGGCCAGGCCCTATGCCAAGGCCTACACACGCAGTGTTCTTTGATCTTCAATACAGTTCTTTACAGATTAAGAGACCGAAGCTTTAAAGAGAGGGTGGAGAGGACTGAGTTCTGAAGTGTCCGCCGTGAGGCCCCCAGCACCGCTTTGCTTCCTTGCATTCATTAAACATTAGCACACGGCTCCCAAGCATGCCTTCTGTAGCACGTGGTCCGAGGCACTTCTGTTTCCCCATACTGGACAGCACAGGTTTTAGAGGACGTGTCCATCATCTCAGACAGCCCTATTAAACAGCAGTGAACTAAGCAGTGAGCAGCAGGCCGCTCATAAAAGCACTTTGCCACCCCCTGCATCTTCTCCTCTCATCCCTTCCAAAAGTGGCCATGGAGTAGAGGACGTGGCAGGTGCTCAATAAATATTTCTGAAATAAATGATGAGGATCTGGTCCAAGGAGCAAGAAGGAAGTGACTGCAGTAGTGAAAGTAAGCCTGATTTAATCAAGAAACGTTCACTACATGATGGAGAGCTTGGGCAGACCGAAAGGTCCTTCCTTCATCACCCATCCCCACCCATGAAAACACAGAAATGAATGGTGATATAGTTTATTGGAGCAATAAAGTCCATACCTACCCATCACTGCTTCCAATGACTCATGTCTGCCCATGTGCACTTGCAATAAAGGATTTCAACTGGACCAAAGAGTGCTTAGCTCTGATGCAGGCAAAAGCACCTGTTAAAGTGAGAGCTAGGATCCTGGAGTTCCTGGAACTCGGTTCCTTTATGGTGCTGATGGGGAAACTGGGGCTTGGTCTGTGGTCACACAGCTAGGCAGAGGCAAAGCTATTCTCCTGCCCACTTGCCACCTGGAATTTAGGCCAGCATGAGAGCAGACACTCCCTGTCAGGACCAAGGAGCAAGAAGCTCAGGTGGCTCAAGAGCCAAGGTTGAGATCAAGTAGATGAAGAAACCAAGGACAAAATAAGACAGTCAGTTGGGGACAACCCCAGAGCAGGAGGGTCGACCAGTGCACATTAAGAAGGGGATGGCAATTGGAAGGAAGAGCCAAGTCTGCAGCCTCCCCTGTTGGAGAGGATAATGGGAACAGTCACTCTTGCACACTGCTGATGAGACTGCATATTGGTCAGAGGACACTTTAACATTGTCTAGTGGTGCTGGTGGTAAAGAACCCACTAGCCAGTGCTGGAGATGTAAGAGATGTGTGTTCGATCCCTGGGTCAGGAAGATTCCCCTGGAGAAGGAAATGGCAACCCACTCCAGTATTCTTGCCTGGAGAATCCCATGGACACAAGAACCTGGCAGGTTACAGTCCCTGGAGTCTCAAAGAATCAGACACGACTGAAGCAACTTAGCAGTAGAATTTAAAGTAAGCATCCTCATGACTCAGAAATCTCACTACTTCTCTAGAGAACTATCTGCACCTGTGCACAGAGACACATACAAAACTTCATGGCAGTATTTCCTACGATCATGAGAAACTAGCAAAAATGTAAATGTCCAACCACAGAGATAGATCCATCAAAAGCAGTATATCAAACTAGGAATAAAACCACCATATGACCCAGCAACCCCACTCCTAGATACATGCCTTGAGGAAACCAAAATTGAAGAAGACACATGTATCCCACTGTTCACTGCAGCACTATTTACAATAGCTGGAACATGTAAGCAACCTAGATGTCTATCAACAGATGATAGGTAAAGAAGCAGTATTACTCAGCTATAAAAAGGAACACATTTGAGTCAGTTCTGATGAGGTGGACGAACCTGGAACCCATTATACAGAGTGAAGTGAGTCAGAAAGAGAAAGGTAAATATCGTATTCTAATGCACATATATGGAATCTAGAAAAATGGTACTGAAGAATTTATTTACAAGACAGCAGTGGAAAAACAGACATAGAGAATAGACTTATGGACACAGGGAGAGGGGAGGAGAGGGTGAGATGTATCGAAAGAGTAACACGGAAACTTACATTACCATATGTAAAATAGATAGCCAACGGGAATTTGCTGTTTAGCTCAGGAAACTCAACAGGGGGCTCTGTAACAATCTAGAGGGGTGGGACTGGGAGGGAGATGGGAGGGAGGTTCAAAAGGGAGGGGATATATGTGTACCTATGGCTGATTCATGTTGAGGTTTGACAGAAAACAAAGTTCTATAAAGCAATATCCTTCAATAAAAAAATCAAAAAGAGAAAAAAAGCAATGTATCTACATTAGGGAATACTACAAAGCAATTAAGTAGAGCATAGAGGATCCATTCAGGGCCACCACATCACACACCATATCTTTGTTTTTTTAAAACCTTTTTATTTTGTATTGGGATATAGCTGATTAATAATATTGCGATAGCTTCAGGTGGACAGCAAAGGGACTCAGCCATCATATATACAGGTATCCATTCTCCCCCAAGCCCCCCTCCCATCCAGGCTGCCACGTAACACTGAGCAGAGTTCCATGCGCTGTACAGTAGGTCCTTGTTGGTTATCCATTTTAAATATAGCAGACACACCCCATCTTTGAATGAATTAGAAAAAGATAGTCCCCCTTGGGTAGACCAGTCAGAGAAAGGGAGCCCTTCCTTTGTGCTAAGTCAGCAGAGATGGACTGAGTTTCAGCCTCCCTCATGCCTTCTGGGCTGTGAAACCAACGAGATGGCTCTGAGTTCAGTCTTTCCAACCTGAACGACCACATCAAATGGAAAAACAAGTTGTAGAATAGTGTGCCGAAGAGAATGCCTGTGATAAATTTGAACACACATTCTTTATATTTTCTATGAGGACATACATACATACTGAGCACGTTAATGAGTAGAAAAAAGACTGGGGAGGGCACACATCTTCCTGCAACAACTCTTTACTTCTTCGGCGGGAAGAGGGAACAGTGTGTCAAAATGAACTTTAATCTCATCCAAAGTGTTTTGATTTAACGTTTCAAAGGAGAATGCATGTCTCTATAATTTGTACCATTAACTTTTAAATTAAAAAAAAAAATGGGAAGGTGGGTTTTTGAGACAGAAGAAGAAATATATGTCCTCCTTGGTGACACCCACACCTCCATCACTAGTAGATTTAAAGCATCTTGCTCCATGAGCCAAAAACCCCACACCAGTCTTCTCTAGACCTTGATGTGTGCTCAGTCACTAAGTCGTGTCCAACTCCTTGCGACCCTCTGGACTGTAGCCCTCCAGGCTCCTCTGTCTGTGGGATTTTTCAGGCAAGAATAGTGGAGTGGATTGCCATTTCCTCCTCCAGGAGATCTTCCTGACCCAGGGATTGAACCTGAATCTCCTGAGTCTCCTGCATTGCAAGGGTATCCTTTTTTGCTAAACCATCGGGGAAGCCCTAGATCTCAATACTGAACTCATTTGAGGGAGTGCAGAGGGACTGAGAGCTCAGATTGGATGCAAGAAGTTTTTAAAAATAAGAGGAAGGTGACCCTAGTGAGTCTCTCTCAGTCTCTCTCTCTGAGGTGCGCCTACAGGCAATCTTAGTGACTTCGGCTGGGCAGAGGTGGGGGAAGGAGGTGGGAGTCTCGCCTTCCTCCATCTTCTCCTAGAGGCGGCCTCTCCCCAAAGCAGGGAGCACCCCTCTGCCCTGGTGGAATGTGGTGAGACAGTCAACACAGCAACTTGCGCAAGATCAAAAGAGCCCTCAGATGACTTTGAGGGGCTTCATCACACTGAAAAGAAGGCGAGGGAAGTTGACTGGTCTTGAAATTGTTTTTTAATGGTTTGATTTCACGGTCTTCTTGTTACTTAAGCACCATTCATCTTCCTTCAAATCTCTAGCCAGGGCTTCACAGGGCTTGGCAGCTCAATTTCCTCTCAGCCTACCAGATGAGACAGAAGAGTCCACCGGTCACTTATCTAAGCAAAGCACATTGGGAGCCATTAGAACTTGCGCCACCCGGCAGACTGTCCTGAACCAGAGAGGAGAAATCAAGGCCGCCTCACCATATGAGACTCAGGTAAGTTGATCCCTTCTTCCCATCCCTCCCTGACTGCCCCAGTGTAGACCGGTTGGAAACACAAGGCGGGGCGGGGGGAGTCAGGCAAAGGAAGACCATCTTTTCTGTCCATTCAGGTCCTTTGAGCCACAAGTCTAGGCAGCAGTGGCAGAGGAGAAATCACCACATTGGATAGAAGGCTGGTGTTCTATCAGGGCCCAGCTGTGTTTAATCCTTGAAACTGACCAGAAAGTTATGGACTCTGCTAAGATCAGTTAAAGATCAAGAAAAGCAATGAGTAATGGCACAGCAATGAGTAACGAAAAAACTGTCTTGTCTTTCTGTCTCTACCACACTGAGTGCTCCCAATGAACCACTTACATTTGGATTCTCTTAGTTGACCTATTTTCCCTAATCCTTTTGAGCCATTCGAAGCTAATTTTTCTGTATCCTTTTACTGACAAGTAACAAAACCAGAGCTCTCAGTTTCTCTCACCGCTTTGCCTGTGTCTCCTTGGCTCATCCTCTCCTACAGCAGACAGGCTTTCTCTGGGTGGCTGAGAATTAGGCCACCTTCTTCTTCAACTTCAACTCTTTTCTGATCCATAACCCCTGGGACAGGGTCCTTCTCCAGCTCCAACCAAAAAATCTCAGAGACGGACCCTGATTGGTCTTGTTTGGGTCACATGATCCCCCAGTAAGGGGTCAGAGTCTCGTGACTGTCGTACCCCCTCCCAGGTCATGTGTTTGGAGTTGGGGATGTGCAAGTCCCCAGAGTAAGGCTGGGGCATGCCGGAAACAAAGTACTGTAGAGGGCTCACGTGATGCCAAGGGGCATCTGCAGTAAGCACCGCTTCCACTCTTCTGATGTCTTGGAATTCCTCTCCACTTACTTTTAGATTTATTTTTTGTTATTGCTGTTGTCCAGTCACTCAGTCATGTCCGACTCTTTGCGACGCCATGGACTGCAGCACGCCAGGCTTCCCTGTCCTTCACTATCTCTCGGAGTTTGCTCAGACTCATGTCCATTGAGTCGGTGATGCCATCCAACCATCTCATCCTCCGTCACCCCCTTCTCCTCCTGCCCTCAATCTTTCCCAGCATCAGGGTCTTTCCCAGTGAGTCGACTCTGCATCAGGTGGCCCAAGGATTGGAACTTCAGCTTTATTTCCTTACTCACTTTTGGCTGTGCTGGGTGTTCATTGCTGTGCTTGGGCTTTCTCTTTGTGGCAAGCAGGGGCTATCCTTCCTTGTGGTGTGCAGGCTTCTCACTGCACTGGCTTCTCTTGTTGTGAAGCATAGGCTCTTGACCTGAGGGCTTCAGTAGTTGCAGCGCGTGGGCTCAGGTGCTGTGGCGCTTGGGCTTAGCTGCTCCACAGCACGTGGGCCCTTCCGGGGCTGGGGATTGAACCAGTGTCCCTTGCATTGTAAGGTGGGTTGTTATTCACTGTGCCACCAGAGAAGCCCTCCACTTACTTTTAAAAGGTAGTTTAAATCTTATGAGAGTTTTAAAAGCCCCTTTTAACAGAATCAGGTGATTATGAAACAAAATAAAAACTAGTGATAGAAATGTCCATATTTTAGCTTCCTCTTCCCTAAAAGTTATAAAGGCCCATTTGTTAAAAAACAAAAAACAAAAAAACACCTCTTGCCTTTTTCCTTGTTCTTTCTTTTGACAATAGCCAGGGCTCTTAGAAAAGACGAATTCTCTTTTTCAGTGAAATTTTGCAGTTATTCATATTTTAAAATATTTGGAAAATTTAAATTTAAGTCATATTCCAATATCTAACCAGGACATTAAAAAGAATCAATTGCTCCTCAATCCATCCCATACCCCCCAGAGACCTCTGGTTTGGTCTTTAGTTCAAGGTGTATGTATGCTGTCCCTCAGTCATGTCAGAATCTTTATGACCCCACAGACTTCAGCCAGCCAGCCTCCTCTGTCCATGAGATTTTCCAGGCAAGATTACTGGAGTGGATTGCCATTTCCTCCTCGAGTTCATTCAAGGTAGCAAAGATTAACTACTAGAACTTCAGGAACTTTAGAGATGTACAGAATAGCATATTTCTAAACTTCCCCCTTGCTTTTGCAAGACGGATCTCAAAAGCCATGTTCTCTCTGACCAGCCACCCATTCCAACCTAAGTGGAACTGATCACGTCCACTTATGTTCCCTACCATTGTTCTGAAGTCCACCAGTCATAACAGGAAGACTGTCATGGTGGGGGTAATGGGGGCCATGTTTGTTAATCTCTCCCTTCCTTCCAGGCTGTGGGTTTCTTAGGTTTGTGTCTGAATCACCTCTGTGTTCTCTACATGCATCTGAGGGTGTGGCACAGTGGCGGTCTCTGGGATGGATGGATGGATGGGTGGAAGGATGGACAGATGGATGATGAAATTCCTCTTGATGTTGAGAGGGTAGGTGATTCACGAGTATGAGAGCCTAAGGATGTGCTAGTGATTCAGGCCATTTTGATGTGGCATTTCCATTAGACTTACAATAAGTGAGTAAATGATGATAAGTGAGAAAATAACGTCCCTGACTACAGAGGACCCCATGGTCAATCTTGAGCCTCAGCTAGGTTCTCAAGGAGCCTGAGTCACTTTGTCCATCTCTGCTTGACTTGGTTGTACGGGGCCCTGACTCTTCCCTCAGCAGCCATGGACCACACCCCCAGTGCGCACCTGTGAGCTGCCACCAGGCATGATCACCACTCCTTCCCCCTCCTCTGCCAGAGCAGAGGCTCCTGGAGCTGGCATGCTGCCCCCGCAGTAGTGCCGAGCCTTGGGGAACGCTGCCCTCCTGTCTCCTGGTAACAGCCAGGGCTCTGCAGAGCCCCAGAGGCAAGAAAGCAAAGCTCCTCAGAGGCCCCCTGCTCCCTGGCAGGCATCCCCGGGGATCCAGGGCAGGCAGAGGATTGTCTCTGGGCTGGCTTCCCTCCCACTTGATGGTGGCTCTGAGCAGGGGATGGGGAGAGGGTGGGATGCCATGTGCCAGTGTTAGCCCAGAGGAGGGCTCCCCTGAGACTGTGCTGCTCCCCAGCCCTGCATGGAATATCTGATTTGCTTCTCCTCCAAGTTCTCTAGAAGCAGCGGTCCCCTCCCCCTCCCCCAGGACCACAGGGTAGGCAGTGCCCAGCCATGTTGAGGCCGTGCTGATTTGCAGCTCCGCTGGGTTGATATCAGAGGCATGGTTGTGGCTCGCCTGTTTTCTCTCCCTGGGCAGCTCATCCCCAGTGCAGATCTTACCTCGCTCCGAGCCTACATCTTCAGGGAGGAGCTGTCCCAGGGGCCTCGCACAAGCACCCCAAACTCAGCCTGTCCCAAAGCTCATCTTCCCCCACCCCTGGTCTTCATGCTCCCTCGGGCAGTGTTGTGTTCCAGCCGGAACCGTGATGGCCACCCTCCTCGCAGCCCACTGCTGCACCCAGCCATTCACAAAGCACAGCTAATGCTTTCCTCCCACCCCCAACAAACTTTAAACTTTTTATTTTGTATTGGGGTATAGCTGATTATCAATGGTGTGAGTTTCAGGTGAGTGGCGAAGGGACTCAGCCACACGTATACATCTATATCCATTCTCTACAAAACCCCCTCCCGTCCAGGCTGCCACGTAACATTGTAGTGCTACATCTTGACCTACTCAGACCCATCCTCACCTCACTCCCCCCTCCCTCCATCCCCATTGCCCGCTTTGGTCTAGGTGGGTCACCTCTTATCTGGCTAGGGAGTCCGCTACTGGTCTCCCCCACCTGCTGGCTCCTGCCTGACGCTATGACCAGATGTCTACCTGTCGGTGTGCAACATTTTCCCTGGTGATTTTCCAGAAACGTAGTTTTCTATCACCCTCCTGCTCAAAGTCTTTGGAAGGTTTGCCCAAGTTCTCCAAAACTCCACAAGTTCCCCTGTGCTGGGCAGAAGGTCTTATTGAAATCTGGTCCCTCCTTTTCTCTTGAGCTCACCTCTGGTCAGTCAAATCCCAGGGAGAAGGGCAGTTAGGCAGAACAGTCACAGGGAGAGCAATAACTTCTGGGCCCACAGCTGTTTTTTAAAGATCATCCAGGCAGATGCTGCCATCCGTGTCAGGGAGGCCAGTCAAAATGGAAGGCTCCTTGCTGCTGCTGTAAAGGGCAACAGCGTATGCCCCAAGCCCCTGTTCATACACCCCTCAGGAGAGCACCTTTCAGGATTCCAGGCTCACGGGAAGGTCCTCTCTCTCTCCTCCACCCAATCTGAGTAATGGAGTAATGAATGATGTTCACTAAACTCCTACTGTGTGATCCAGGTACCAGGCTATGCCCTGTCCCATTTGATCTTTGCAGCGCCCCTATAAGGCAGTGCAATCATTACCCTCATTTTACAATGCACCTGCTGGAGTCTCAGAAGTCAAGTTGCTTGCTCAAAGTCACACAGACGGAGAGGGGCAGAGCTGGGATATGGAACCGTGGATGTGCCCTACACCACTGGGCCAGTGATATTTCTTAGGTTTCAGAGGCCAAAGCCCTTCCAAGTGCAGCGTGAGGAGGGCTCTCCACAGTGTGGCTTTTGTTCTTCCGTGTGTACTTCTAGCACGTGTAAGGAGCAGCTGATTTGCATCCCCTCTGCCCACTTTGAGGATGTAGGCATCCTACTGAAGAGAAAAGATTCAGAAATATTTTGGTGGTGAGTTGCAGCTTGGCCCACTAGAAGAACCTGTCTTGACCAAATCTGGGGAGAAAAAAAGGAAGCTCAACTTATTGCTGTTGTTCAGTCACTCAGTCATGTCTGACTCTTTGTGACCCCATGGACTGCAGCACACCAGGCTTCCCTGTCCATCACCAACTCCTGGAGCTTGCTCAAACTCATGTCCATTGAGTCGGTGATGTCATCCAACCCTCTCATCCTCTGTCACCCTCTTCTCCTCCTATCCTGAATCTTTCCCAGCATCAGGGTCTTTTCTAATGAATTGGCTCATCAGGTGGCCAAAGTATTGGAGCTTCAGCTTCAGCATCAGTCCTTCCAGTGAACATTCAGCGTTGATTTCTCTTTAGGATTGCTCTGTTTGGTCACTCTGATCTCAGAGGCTGCAGGCAAGGAATCTCAGTTCAGAAAATCACCTCCCACATGCCCAGAAATGAATTCCACTGTGAATTTACGGCCACTTCCAGGGTTCCACCAGGGGCGGGAAAGAGTGTGTTCCACATCTCAGGGATGGCAGCTGAGATGTGGGATCCTGTGTCTCCCCTTCAATGTGAAGAAAGCCTCGTCATCTCCTCAGGACAATAGGAGGTGAGACCAGAGCCCAAAGGATGCTGCACAAGGAGAGTTGTGGGAAGGGTTGAGTAGGAAGCGCTGTGTTAGACGTGAAGACCAGCACATGGGAGCAGAGATGTGAGTTCCTAGACGCAAGTGATGCCTTAAAAAGTGAACCTCTCCAGCTGCCTATCTCAACCCTGTGGCTCCTCTTTGTCTGTCTAGCTTCAGATTTAATGTCAGTGGAAACACACAGCACAGGTTATTCAGAAACTACCTGTATGGACGCGGCTGCTTCCTTCACGGTGGACACATGGAATCTGACCTGCGTTCTTCTCCCATCCTGGGCAGCCCAGAGGAGCAGGACTGAGGACTGGGGATGTGCAGGAGTGGATCCCGACTGCCAGGCAGTCCGTGCGTGGTGACTATGTATTCCTGACATTCCAGGGAACGCCTCTTCCTCAAGATTTATGACTTCATTTTGTTTTAATGCTTTCTGTCAAAATTCTAAGAAGCCATAGTGACGGGTGGGTAGCACGGAGAGGGGCAGAAAGCGCTAGGAAACAGCCCAGATGAAGGTTTAACAGGAAAAACACCTTGATGAGCGAGTGTCTACTGAGCACCTACCATGTATGCTATGCGCGCTAAGTCGCTTCAGTCATGTCTGACTCTTTGCGACCCTATGAACTAGAACCCTCCAGGCTCCTCTGTCTGTGGGATTCTCCAGGAAAGAATACTGGAGTGGGTTTCCATGCTCTCCTCCAAGGGATCTTCCTGACCAAGGGTCAAACCCATGGTTCTTATGGCTTCTGCATTGGCAGGTGGGTTCTTTACCACCAGCACCACCTGGGAAGCTCTTGCCCTCCTCGCTTATTCCCAGGGAGGCAGAGGTCAGAGCCACACCCCCTTAAAGGACCCTGAAAGCTCTAGCAATGCCTGCCCTCCCTGGGAGGATGAACGTTGGCAGTCCTTCCAACTGGGGGGCAGAGAGTAACGTCTCAGAGGAGCTCCGGTTCATGCCAACCCCTCCCCGACCAGTAGTAAAGCTTCAGAAAAACCAGCCCGTGAGCTAACCCAGGGTGGGGAGAGACCAGGCACTGCCCTTTTATTCTATCCTGTCTAACCCCCGTGTGTCCTCAAGGGTAAGACATGTTTCTGACTCTGCTGATGGCTGCCCGACTTCATCCCTCTGACACCAAGGTGTTCTCCCCGTAGGCCACCTGGAAAATGAAAGCGTTAGTCACTCAGTCCTTGCGACCCCATGGACGGTAGCCCGCCAGGCTCCTCTGCCCATGGCAAGAACACTAGAGCAGGCTGCCATTCCTTTCTCTGGGTCATCTTCCGACCCGGGGATCGAACCCAGGTCTCCTACACTGCAGTCAGATTCTTTACTGTCTGAGCCACCAGGGAAGCCCCCAGGCCACCCGGAACCTCCTCCAGAACAGCTGAAAAGCCCCGCCTTGAGGAGCTTGGTGTCCACCGCAGGCCCTCCTCCCATTTCCACTTTGTCTACCCCAGTCTCTCCTTTGAAATAAATGTATTCCATCTGAAGGTACAAAATGGATGAAACAGTTGTTTTTAAATGCTGATTTCATGCCCCTCCCAAAGGCACTCTTTTGTTCTCCTGTTTAATTTTTACATTGCATCGGCAATAACAAAGTCTAGGGCGGGCGCATCAAAGGAAACTGATAATTGCTCACTGTACATTTTATTTGGTTCATTACTTTGTTAACACCTGATTCTGAAAAATACTCCCTCTGAACCGGCATAAAAATTATTAGCAACAAAGAGATCCTTTTTTGCATAGAAATAGGTTTATTACCTGCCACCTGCAGTGAGTGTGTGAGATTGGCTTTGTGGTAGCATTCAGCAAGCACCTTTCCACCTGCCTCCAGGTAAAGAAACATCTTATAACCTAAGGGTTATAACCTAAGGGTTCTGTTTTGCTTTGCAGAAATGTACCCATGTTGTCCTGGTTTGGGGTTCCAGGTGGGTGGGAAATAGTAGAGTACCAGGGACATGGGGTTGAAAACCGGGCCTGGGGCAGCCCCAAGAAGGCGATAAGGTATAGGATGTCCTAAGAGCTAGGTGAGGGGGAGCACACTGGGAAACCACCAAATCACTGAGTGTGTGCATTCATTCCATGTTTATGAGAGAGTGTTATTTGCTCAGTCGTGTCCGACACTTTAAGATCCTATGGACTGTAGCCTACCAGGCCCCTCTGTGGAATTCTCCAGGCAAGAATACTAGAGTGGGTTGCCATTTCCTTCTCCAGGGGCTCTTCCTGACTCAGGGATCGATTCTGGATCTTCCCACGTTGTAGGTGGATTCTTTACCATCTGAGCCACCAGCACTTCCTATGTGCACGGCCAGCAGCAGAATTCCAGTGTATGTAAGTAGTGGGTGGTGGATACACCTGGATGCCTCCTAACATCTTTAAATTCCCTTCCTGTGTTTGGGGAAATCCCCTGGCTCATGATTGCACATTCCCACCCCTCCCCTCCCGCCCCCACCAAGGCCTCCTTAAGAGAGAAGCTATTTAGAATGCCTCTTGCTTCTCAGGTGCAGGTAAGAGGCAGCCTTCACCAATGTGACACCCACTGGAGACTTTGATTGGGAAGCTAATGTCATAAAGACATGGAACCCATTCTGCTGAGCATAGCAGCCAAGTAGCCAGCTAGCTCCCAGTGACCAAGGTTCCAAGGCGCCTCCGAGCCCTGCACTCAGGTACGTGAACGTGATGTTTTGTGTCCAGGGATGTCTTCTATCTGTGGTAGAATCTGGCCACTCTTCTTTGCTACTGGGCATTCAGGTTTGTTCCTCTGGGCCTCTCAGAATCTCTGGGTTGTTGATACACCTGAACAAATGCATTTTCTGCTGAAACTGGCTCAAATGGGTTTCTGGCATTTGCATCTGGGAACCCATGTACTCATAGCTCTATACACTGCAAACGTCAGACGCCCAAAGGGCATTTGTTGGTTTGTGAAACCTAAAACCCCCAGGAGTCTGTAGTCTCAGATATGGTCAGACAGGGACTAGGACTAGCTGCATAATTTGCAAAAGAAAATAAAACTGCCAGTTGCTCATTTGTGTCCGACTGTGACCCCACGGACGGTAGCCTGCCAGGCTCCTCTGTCCATGGAATTCTCCAGGCAAGAATACTGGAGTGGGTTGCCATTTCCTACTCTAAGCGATCTTCTTGACCCAGGGATTGAACCCACACCTCTAACATCTCCTGCACTGGCAGGTGACTTCTTTACTGTAGCCACCAGGGAAGCCTAGGAAATTTGCAAGGCCCAGCACAAAATCAAAGTTCAAGACCCTTTTCCAAAGAGTGCTGAGAATTTCAAGATGACAGTGTAAGAGCATGAAGCCAGGTACAGGGTCCTTCTAAGTGCAGAGCTCTTTGTGACGGCACAGACAGCATGCCCACAATGCTGGCTCTGCTCCAGGACGCCTGTGTCTTTCTCATCCTCCTTCTTGGTTCTGTCAAGTCCCATCTGACCCGTTGCCCGCCCACGCACTCCAGAGTTCCAGAGGGGACGGCTGGATTCTCACAGTTAAGGCTCAGAGCCCAGTTGCATCTGCAGCATGTCCAGGCACGCTTACCACCATTGCACTGATGGGCCCGGTATGCGGACTGTGGTCTTAGCTCGGGCTCCCAGCCTCCGCGGGGAGGATGGGTGTGCGGGGGATTTCTAGAGGACGTGCTCCCAGGGGAGACCTGTGGGGAAGCAGGGGAGGGGAGGAAATGAAGCAAAGGTGGGATCCCTCACAGAGGCCCTCGGAGGGGCTCCAGAGCATGAGTGATACCTCGGAGCTGCCTGCACCTGGAACAGGGAGGCTGGCTCTTTAACACTCCCTGTGTGCGCCCCGCAGGCGCTGATGAAGGGCCACGCCCCGTGTGGGCGGGCACATGTCTTCCCAGACTTTCTGTGCACGTGGACATCGTGGGTCCCCTAGACTAAGGAACAGCTTCTGTAAAAGACACGCAGGGGTGTACTCCTGGAGGTCAACACTGAAGTGAAGGGAGGGGTCCTGGAGTGGTACAGGAAGTCTAAAGCCCTGGATTTAAGGACATTGCAGAGTCCTGGACCTACCTGAAGTGGCCCTGAGAAAATGCTGATGTGAGAGACCCCACATTTCCACTGGGAATGTTCATGCTGGGGAGTCAGGAAATACCAGGTGATGGGACAGTGGGGACTAGAAGATTATGCATATTACCCTGACATTTAAAAAATTAATCTTAGCCTACCTAAGTAATGCAAAACTCAGATTCCCTCTTTTGAAATGAATGAATTGCATAACAGTGTTTTGTAAGAACTCTGTGAGCTTCTGAGTCTGTCACTGGAAAAATCTTTGTACAGACTCTGCTCATCTCTTCTGACAACTGCACTTCGTCATAGGTGACTATGGATGGGTCTTGAGAGGTGCATATCATTAGATTTATTAAGGACAGGGTCCTAGAAGAATAGGATTAATTATTAACAAGGAAATTTATGAATGCATTTTAATAACAGACTTGTTGAAGTACAATTCACATACCATACACTTTCCCTATTTAAAAGGTAGAATTCAGTAACTTTTAGTCTATTTAGTAAAATTGGGCAATGACTGCCACAGTCAACTTTAGAAAAGTTTTCATCAAAAAGATAAAACTTCTGTCAAAAAAGAAACCCCAGACCCATTAGTATTCTTTATGCCCAGTTAGGGATTTGAAAATCCTTAGTCCTAAGCAAAAAATGTTTAGGACTGGTGGACCATCCCTCTAGTTCCTAATTTCAGGAAACATCCAGAAAACCCTCTGGGAAAGAATAGCTCTAGAAAGTCCCCCATTATTTAAATGCGGTTGGGAGAATTATGACTTGGAGTGCCTTTCTTTTTTTAATATTTATTTATTTGCTGTGCCAGGTCTTAGTTGCTGCACATGGGATCTTCAGTTGTGGCATGTGAACTCCTAGTTGGGGAATGTGGGAGCTAGTTCCCTGACCAGGGATCGAACCTGGGCCCCCTCTGCATTGGGAGTGTGGAGTCTTAGCCACTGGGCTACTAGGGAGGTGCACTTAATTGCCTTTCTGATCATCAGACTCAGTGACAGGCACATCGACAGGAAAAAAAAAAAAAGGGAAAGACTCTATTAACCCAGTCAGGCCATGGCAGTAAGTCAGGTGCCGGTCACAGTCCAAGAGAAACGTGAGCATTTGCATCCCCGGCTATCTCCAGAGCACACGGGGCAAAGGTGTGGCCAGTTTCCTTCCTCATCACCAAGGGGACCTCAGGTCATTCCTAACGAGGTCCTGCATCTCCAAATTCCAGCTTGGACAAAACCAGGCACTCCTTACATAGGCAGCTGGCCGTGCTGGCTGAACCAATTTATACGCTTCTATTTAAAAGAAAGAAGAAAAGGGGGGAAAAAAGCCACCTTTTAGGAGAAGCAAAGGGGCAAAGGAGCATCCAGCTAAGCATGTTACCAAATCTTTAAGAAATAAACAGCATTACTAAGGAATGTGCGTCTGATCAAACATTTTTTTTTATTCTTCTGAGACAAAGAATTTAGAAAAAATTACCTATGAGACTCAAGGTTATTAAGTCAATTAATCATACACCTGCATGTAACTGTGGTGGAATAAAGATCTCAGCTGGAGTGTGGTGTGACCAAACGAGGTCCTCTGAGTAAACACCCATGTGGAGCCCTTTCCACTGGAACCTGAGAGTCAGGCAGCAAAAAGAAGACGTATTCTGCACATCACATCGGCCCCATTAGGAGGCCCCTGTGATCACATTATTATGTGCTTTGTCTTCAGAGACTTCCCGGTCTTTTTCACCCATAAGCAGAAAAAGTCGTCTCCATCTCATTACCAGGCTCCGGGAACCCGTTCCCTCTGATGTGCCTCCCTCCCTCACTTTGGAGCTCGACTTCCTTGAGATCTCTCATCGTCACCTTTATTATAATGGAGTCTTACAATCCCACGGCTGGTGACACCCAGGGGAGGAGTATTCTGATGAGGAGGGTGGGGGTGCCCGGAGGAGCCGTCTGTGATGGAAGCTTCCACAGAGACGACTCGGCAGACAGGCAGGAAGAAGGAAGGACTCGTGGGGGAGATGAGTGTCTCACCACCCGATTGCCCTCCCCTGGTCTCGGGCAAGAAAAAAGAGAGCAAGGCCACGGACAGGATCCATGAAAGCGGCCCCTGCCTGGTTTTAGTGGCAGCAGGCAGGAATATTTGCCTCTCAGGTAGAAGCGTCAGAGTTTGGAGTACACAGAGGCAGATGAGTAAACAGAGGTGATACCTTTTCTTTGTGACATATGTGGGCAGAAGGAGCCCAAAAGGCCCCTGGGAGGAAAGAATGATAGCTGATTTCCTTTTCTCTCACTGAACAGTCTCTGATTCAATGGTAGGACAGTTAACCAGGCCGATGGAACATGATGAGTATCTTTCATGCCAAGAAGAGGCTGGCCCTCCGTGGCTGTTACTTAATTAAAAGAAGGTTAAAGATCATGGAGTATGCTTCACCCACATTTAGGGGACAGAATGGGCCTAGAATATCATAGAAAAGGACAGAAGTGCAAGAGCAATATTTTTAGAAACAAATCTGAGGGATGCCAAACAGAAATACAGCAACAAATCAAAAAAGGTCGAATTCTTCTAGTTTATCTACTTTGGCCAAGACAACAGAATTGAATCAAGTTCATGTGCAGATGTGAATTTTGTGACATATTTAGCACTCTATGGATGACTATAGATCATGTCTATCTATATTTATATCTATTTCTATCTATCCAACTATCTATGTATATCAGGTTTCTATCCATCTATCTACCTATATTTATAACTGTCTCTCCACCTATCTATATATCCACCTATCTATCTTTGTATTTTTCTCCCTAAGAGTGAGCAACTATCAAGACAAAAACAAACTGAAAATGCACACTGCAATGTGCTGAGTTGCAGAAGGACCCCACAGATTTATGAAATTGTTTGTGGCTCTCTCGATCTTTTTCATTACTCGAGGCTGCAATGAAAAACTCACCGCACTCTTGAGAGATTGGGTCAAAGTCCACAAGAAAACGGCACACAAGTTCCTCTGCCATTTGGAACAGAACAAAAGGGAAAACATGAAGAGCTGTGAGAAAGGAAGAACATAGACACTCTGAGCTGAGATAAACTATGGGCTAAGTAAGGAAAAAAGATACAGGAGGCTATTGCAGATAGATGCTGCAGCAGGAAACTCTTCTGCTCATAAGGGAGGTAAAGGCTGAGTTAAGAGGGAAGCCAAGAGACCCGTGGTAGTCTCCCAAGAGGAAACAGGTTGGGTCAGTGAAACACAACACCTCACTCAGAGTAACCTGAGGGCAGTTTCAGTGTCAGGGTGATTCTGGGAGAGGTCACAGTGTAGGAAAAGCACGATGAAGGTAAAAGGTAAAAGTTGATGAATAGCCACTAGGATAGGGACTTCCTGGTGGTCCAGTAGCTAAGACTGCACTCCCGAGGCAGAGAGCCTGTGTTCAGTCCCTGGTCAGGGAACTAGATCCCATATGCTGTGACTAAATAACCTAACTAAAGATCCCATGCACTACAACTGAGACCTGGTGCAACCAGATAAATAATTTTTTTTTTACAAAAAAAGTATATCCACTAGGATAAATTCTAGTGGGTTAAAGATGCAAACTAATGATTTTTTTTAAAAAAGATTTGTTTATTTACGGCTGCCCTGGGTCTTTGTTGCTGCAAGAGGGCTTTCTCTAGTTGCAGCAAGTGGGGGCTGGCTACTTTTTTTGCAGTGGCTTCTCATTTTGGTGGCTTCTCGTTGCAGAACACAGGCTCTAGGTGCTTGGGCTCAGCAGTTGCAGCGTCTGAGCACAGTAGTTGTGGCACGTGGGTCTAGTTTCTCTGAGACTTGTGGGATCTTCCTGGTCAGGGATGGAACCCATGTCCCCTGCTTTGGCAGGTGGATTCTTAACCACTGGACCACCAGGGAAGCCCCAAGATTTTTTAAAAGAATTATCAGAAAACATGTAATTCTTCTTCTATATCTTGGAATGGAGAAAAGCATTTCTCACCATGACTCAAAATTCAGACAGGACAAAAGAGAAGATTGATGAATTTGTCTATATAAAAATTAAAACTTCTGAATGGTGCCCCCCCCAAAAGGAGTAGGAAGACATGGAAAGAAGAAAACACAAAAACAGGGGAAAAAAAGATGACTGGAAAAATATTCATATCACAAAGAGCTAATCTTCCTATTACAGAGTGATTTTTATAGAAATTGAGACTAATAGGCAAAAGATATGACCGTCAATTCACAGAAATATAAATAAAATAGCTCAAATGTATGAATGTATGTTCGACTTCACTCACAAGTGAAATGCAAATCCAAAAGATATTGAGATATCGTTTATACATTTCCAAAATTCTGATGACAGACTGTCCAACTGGTTTCTCCCAGAAGCAGACCCTAAGACAAATATTGTAATGTAGGTAGTTCATTTGGGAGGCGAGGGCAGAAAACACCTGTAGGGAGGTAAGGAGCAAAGAGAAGGATGTTATGAATGGTGTGTCCTGAAGGCAAGCCCGGAACTCAGTTGGAGAGCCATGGAGATGGTGCAGAACACCCTCCAGGCTTGTCCCCTCTGAATGAGAAGTGAAGTGAAGTTAAAGTCGCTCAGTCATGTCCGACTCTTTGCGACCCCATGGGCTATACAGTCCATGGAATTCTCCAGGCCACAATATTGGAGTAGGTAGCCTTTCCCTTCTCCAGGAGATCTTCCCAACCCAGGGATTGAACCCTGGTCTCCCACATTGCAGGCAGATTCTTTACCAGCTGAGCCACAAGGGAAGCCCAAGAACACTGGAGTGGGCAGCCTCTCCCTTCTCCAGCAGATCTTCCCAACCCAGGAATTGAACTGGGGTCTAACCCAGGAATCGAACTAGGGTCTCCTGCATTGCAGGCGGATTCTTTATCAACTGAGCTATCAGGGAAGCCCTAAGAATGAGAAGCTGGGGTGTTTATACATCAACTCCCTGTCACTGGCTGATGACTGCTCGTGGAGAAGGAACTCTCAGGAATTTCTGCCCTGTCCACCCCCGAGGCTTGCACACAGGTCAAGCCTCTTTCCTGGGGCCAGAAAAAAGCCCCGAGGCAGAGTTGCAGCTGCAGGTCTAGAGAAGACCTCCCAGAGGGTGTGGGTAGGGTACAGCAGCATCTTTCCCAGACCATCCATCAGTGAAGCTGCCAGGTTACAGGCATTCCCATTGCTGGTGAGAACAGACTGGACACTGTTCCAACACTGGGAGTGCCAGTTAGTTATTGGAAACCTCACAATATTTAGGCTTCCTAGGTGGCACAGTGATAAAAGAATCCGCCTGCTGATGCAGGAGATGCGGGAGATGCGGGTTCAATCCCTGAGTCGGGAAGATCCCCTGGAGAAGGAAATGGCACCCCACTCCAGTATTCTAGCCTGGAGAACCCCATGGACAGGGGCGGCCTGCTGGCTATAGTCCTTGGGGTCGCAAGAATCAGACACGACTGAGCATGCATGCATACACTGCTCTCCTGGTGCATTTACCCTTTGACTCAGCAGCCCCACTTCCAGGAACTTAGCTGACAGTTTAGGTTTGCAGCTGTCATGAAAGACACATGTGTAAGATGATTTCTGCAGCGCTATTTGTAATGACAAATACACAATCTAATTTGTGTATTTAGACACAATCTAATTTCCATCACTGGGAAGGGGAGAGTTAAAATGCAGCTTTTTTTTCAAAGTACAGTTGCTGTACAATATTATATAAGCTACAGGTGTACAATAGAGTGATTCACAATTTTTTAAAGGTTATACTCCACTTACAGTAATTATAAAATACTGACTATACTCCCTGTGTTGTACAGTGCATCCTTGTAGCTAATTTCAGTTGAACCTCTTACTCCCCCAACTCTGTGTTGCCCCTCCCCTTTTCCCTTGCCCTTCTAGTCACCACTGGTTTGTTCTCTATATTTGTGAAACCTGATTCTTTTTTGTTATATTCACTAGTTTCTTGTCTCTTTTCAGATTCCACATATAAGTGATATCCTACAGTATGTGTCTTTCTGTAGCTTTAAAACCAATTGAGGCAGTTCTCTGAGTAGTGGATGTGGTGACATTTCCAAGATGGATTGTTAAGTGACAAAGGGAAAGTGCAAGAAGACGATATACCTTTTGTGTAAAAAGGGAGGTAGAAGACAAATAACACCAACTTGTATCTGTTTATATATGTGTAGAGAAACTGGTAGGATGCAGCAGAGATTAATGAGAGAGTTAAGGGACTTCCCTGGTGGTACCGTGGTTAAGGCTCTGTGCTTCTGCTGCAGGGGGCATGGGTTCGATCCCTGGTCAGGGAACTAAGATCCCACATACTGCCTGGTGTGGCCAAAAATAAATACATTTTTAAAAAGAGAGTGAAGGTGAGGGTTGTGGTGATGGTGACTGGTGGACAGGGTGAAATATATTTCAAACACGTGAATCTATTATTCAAAAGTTAAATTTAGCAATGCTGATGAACACGGATATCTGAGAGGCATGGAACTATGTGGCACTTTTGCATAATTATGTTACGGATTTCTGATTTGTCTGAATGTTTTGCATGGTGCATGCGTTGCTTTGCCATGTGAAAGGCAGTAGCGGTACAATGACTCGGTGCAAACTAGGGAGACAGACAACAGCCAAAGATGCACTGCAGTGGCAACACTGATCAGAGCAGGTGTTGAACTAAAAGGAATAGAAAATGACTGGCTGGCTAAAGCAGAGAAAGAACATATTTTTTTAAAAACCTTTTAATTTTGTACTTGGGTATAAACGATTCACAATGTTGTGAGAGTTTCAGGTGGCCAGCAAAGGGTCTCAGCCATACATATACATGTATCTATTCTCCCCCAAAGTCCCCTGCCACCCAGGCTGCCACATAACATGGAGCAGAGTTCCCTGTGCTACACAGTAGGCCCTTGTCCATTATCCACTCCCTAACTATCCCTTTCTCCCATCCTTTCCCCCAGCAACCATAAATTCATTCTCTAAGTCTGATAGTCTCTTTCTGTTTTGTAAGTAAGTTCATGTGTTCCATCTCTAGAAAAAGAACTTATTTGAAGGCTATTGGATAGTTCTCAATATCACGGAGAAGGCAGAAGCAACAGGTTCAAAATAAAAGCTGAAGCCCAAGGAGGTGGGGAACCATTACTTACAGACGCATCTGATGAGGACACTTGCCATGGCCCCCACTGGACCTGGTTTCCTCTGCTGTCCCTGGGGGAGCCGGAAGTCAGGCCAGAAAGTTCAGTTGAACCACAAAGATAGGACAGTGTTTAGATGTTATCGTAAGATATGGGGCAGGTCACCAGGCAGAAATGTCAAAGCTGATGACCCAGAACTGGGCCAGGTGAGAACATGAAAGGGATGAGAGCTTGAGACTGGAGGCAGATCCTTGGAGAGGAGGCCAGAGGGGCTGGAGTCGCTCTATACCCTAGGTGGAGTGCTCTGGCAGGTGAGTTGCTACAAAACTCCTCAGAAATGTCCACAACAGGGCCACCTTTAATCACTGACAGGACCCGGAGAGCAAAAGCCAGGTGATGACAGTAACCAATCTGTTAAGAAATATCACATTCCCCTTACGCTCCTCGGTGCAAGGAAGGAATCAAGCCACCCTCCTTGCAGCCCCAGCTGGGACATTTTGGCCTTTGACTGAAGATAGAAGAAATTGAGACCGTGTTTTGCAACTTAGTGACAAGAAGACTTTGTTAAGATGACAAAGACCAGGAAGGTCATGGGTACTCACTTCATGCGGAATCCAGTGGTAACAGTGGAACCAACCCCATGAAGGAGGCTTAAGGGGGTGTCGGGTAGGGGTAGACAAAAAGTTTGCTTTTAAGCTTCACCACTGGAGACCCAGTTAAGCTGAGTTGAGTAGAAAGTGGACTTTCCTGCTGCAGTCCCTAAAATATTTTAACCTGTTTCTTCACGTCATTTGCTCTAGTTTCAAATTCCCAAGCAGAGAATCTGATTGGCCGAGCGCTGGCATCATGCACATGATCGGGCTGCCATGGCCCACGTTGCCCACAATACACTACCTGATGAATGCCCCTGATTGAGGAAAAGGGTTCAGAAAGTGATGGACAAAAATGGACACATATGTACTATGATTGGAGGCTCTGCATTCACTTCTGATGGGTACTAGACCCTGCTGAGTGGGGGTGAGAAGAGAGGATTCCAAGAAGAGTAACATAGACCCTGCCCTCAGTGAAGTAGAGCCCTACTATTATAGCACCTACAGCCTAAAAGTACCTTTCATCTAAAACTTAATCGCTTAAAAAGCTCTTTTATGTCTATTACATTTGCCGTTGACAACGGCACTGTGAGAAAACTCCCCAGTCTTCACCGTGGTGGCTGGCATGTAGTAGGTATTTGATAAACATTTGCTAAATGGATGGATGAGTAAAGGAATGGATGGGGAAGGAAGAATGAAATCCAAACTGTGGCAAAAGTACAGGCTTTGCAGTTGTCAGTCTGGTTCAGCACTGACCAATGGAACTGGTGATGGCTCTTGATCTGTGCTGCACAATATGGTAGCTGCATATGGCTACTGAGTGCTTGTAATGTGCTAACGAGACTGAGGAATTAAAATTTAATTTTACTTTAACTTTAATTCACTTAAATCTAAATAGCCACCCACAGTGAATGGCTACTGCAATGGACAGTACAGAGTTCAAATTCCAGCTCTGTTGATCTAGCTTATACACTGAGTCAATGAAGTTACCATTTGGATGACTGACTCTCACCACCACTGTTTTTACTGCCACTGTTAAGAGGATGCCAGGACTCAGAGAGGCTGCAGGGTCTGTCCAGGTTGCCGCACTGGTGCACCATGGAGTGGGATCTGCATCTCCTATTTTCCTTCCCGCGGGGCCTTTCTTATTACCAAGTTAAGCAAGGGCCTGAATACCCCAGAAGGGCAGGAAGAATCATCTGTCCATTGAGAAATGAGTCCTCTGCAAATGTTTGTGACTAGTATTCACATTCACATAGATTCCACAGTGGTTAATAAAACATACATTTGTTTAAAAACATTACTGATATTATAGTAGCTTTTTATTATTATGTAGATTCTTAATCAACAGATACTAAAAGTACAGCTACTCTCACGTGAGGTATCTTAGAATTCTTTGACATTGAAAAGCCATCCTCATCCTCTTTGTTGAAAATGTCATTAGCACCTGCTTCTTAAAACATAAAGAAAAGAAAGACATGGGATACATACCCACAAAAGAATCTAGTATCTAGAGAAAACAGTGATGCAAGAGACCTCATAAATCAGAATATATTCCAGGTACATTTGCTAGGAAAAAAACCACATGAATGGTGGTTTTGACCAAATGGGGTTTATTTAAACTCAGTTACTAGAAAAGATCAATGTATAATTCCTGAAAAGATTCTGTAACAATCAGCAACTATGAGTAATAAAGCTGAGTTTAGTTTTAAAAACAAATCACACACATTCAGAATAGGTAAAGCAAAGCTTTCAGGCAGATTCTGAAAAAGATTTCAGAGTTTTAGAAGAGTGGCCCTCAATAGTGTGAATATAACCCAAATGGTGCCTGTGAGGATCTACTGGGATGAGAAAATAAAATAACTGCATTGACTGCATATACTATATTGACTTTTTATCCTAAAAAAGAAACCAAGCTTCATTGATATTTAATATATGTATTGACAGCAGTACATTATATATTTTAAATAAATAAACATCTAGAGAGCTTATGCCCCCAAATTATTTTCCTAATCAGATGGCATAATTTAAAATATTTAGACATTTTTATTTTAGAAGACAAGCTCAGGCTAACCTGCAATATGATGTGATTATTAAAAATAAGACAAATATGGAATCATCTTAGCTGTATTAGCTTTTCTCCTTAACAAACCACCCCCAAATGAGTTGGTTTACAACAACCATTTTTTTTAAATTTTAGAACCTGCACAATGTTCCTCATTCTAATGTAAGAATACGGGTTCTGAAAGCTAAGTCGTATGAGCAAAGGTTGAAAGAATCGGGGTCGTGATGCTACGCAAAGAGAACTTTCACAGGAAAGAGGAATATGTGTGTGAGACACTTACAATCTTGATTTCTTATAGCTTAGATTCTAATACAGTTTATAGTGGAAGGAAAAATATTTTGAATGGATGATCCCTTGAAGCAACAGAAATTAAAGCATGTTTTTTCTTTCTCCAGTTGATTTTACAAATACAGAACTATATGATTTCAGAGAGGTCCATTTGTGTGTAATGACACAGTCGGCTAACAGAAGAATTACTGGAAAATCCCAGAGGAGATGGATTTATTTCATACTTATCAACTTTTCTTATTTTTATGAGAATTGGCTATTTCTTTCTCCTCTTTTTATGAGAGAAACAATACAGTCTTTGTTTCTATTTCTACCCCCCTTCCAATTCAAATTCTATAAATGTAAATGTAAAATATGGGCAGATTTGAAAATGGATTATGAAGAAAATGCTTTCGCATAAACAAAAGGAAGATGGAGTAAAATGCATGTCCGTCGCTGCATGAGAAATGGTGTGACAAATACACAGTACTTTTGTCTAGAGAATGGTGGTGACTCAGAGTATCGTGGTCCACCTGAAAGAATGTGTAAAGTAAAATTATATTTAAACAAAAACCCATGCAAATGCTGTGTCCCTTCTGGATATACCTGGAACACTGTTCTGTTCCAATAATTTTATATCCTCTCCTAGAAATAAAACTTCTGCGAAGCTAAATCAAAATGCTATTTAAAAGATCTATGCCTTGTTTAAGAAACTAATCTACTTTATTGTAAGATTTAGAATTAAAATTTAAGATCATCCAATAAAATAAATTTGAATAACAACCTTGAAAATTTATATCAGTGATAACATTTATATTTTTTTTGGCTTTTAAACAAACAACAAACTAAGCCTGCAGTGAAAACAGAAATGTCATTTCTTTCGGTAGCATTATTGGGAGAAAACTCAGAAATGACTGTATCCTTACTCAAAGAGAATTTTTTTTTTTTGTCAAGTGGTTAAAAAAATCAATCTATATGTTTTCCCACTTTTCTAGGCTTAAAGTTATTTTTTGCTGAGTGGTGCAAAAGGGAAAATGGACATTTGCTTCTGGCACTGTGACCTTCTCCAGGCCCTGTCCACACTGCCCTCTCTGATTCAGTGTATTTCTGGAACATACTTGTGATATAACCAGCAACCGTTCTCCATAAACACTCAACTTGACAGCAAATGAGAGTTAAAAAAAAAAAAAAAGTCTCTCATCAATGAAGAGTGCCACACTACAAACACATTTCCTTTTTTTTGTAAGATGATTTTAAAAAAGAGATTAATTATTTTTAAAAGATGGGGTACAGCTCATCCCTGTTATTTTCCTTCTGGCTATACACATGAATACACTAATTTTTGTTTTAAAACCAATGGAGTTCTTAACTATATGAACTATTGCTGATTTTTAAAAAGAAATCTATAGCTGGTCCATACATTTTCCAACTAAGACATAGCATCAAACCTCCACATGTTTAAGAAAGCTATATATACCTGTATACATACACACTTATAAACATACACACAGATCCAACTGCACCCTTACCCACAGATGACTAAACCATTTGAGATATGTTGGTAGGGGATGGGGGAAAGAGGCTGGGGAGCATTTTTTTTTTTTTTACAATAGGCACGCATAATATTTACTGAACAAGACATTTGGCTCTGTATTTTTTTTTATCTGGGGGGGAATCATTTTATTTAGACTTTCTATGGCATGGGTTACTCAGTTCACAGCAGAGGCACCTGCAGCAAATTAATTTGTTGTAGCACATTAATTATCTCATAGCTTCTATTTAGGCTGCAGCTGTTGCTATTATGTTCATAATATTTTTTATCACCACTGTATACAACAGGTTATGGCAATAATAGAAATCTCTATTTTTTTTTGCCACCACCTCCCCCCCCCCGTTGTTTCCCTGTTTCTGTGTCAGAAGGGAAGGCTGGAAGAAATTTAGGCAAATTAAGCCCCACAGCACACTATAATTTTCTATCTCTGAACCGATTTGTGAGAGAATGGGTAACTGAAATTAGCAAAGGATCACCCCACACAAAGATGGCGCGTGCAGAATTTGTGAAAGCGAAAAAGAAGACGAAGGAGAAGCAACAGAGGGGCGGAATACTGCAGTGCTGGGGTGGTGAGTGTTTGGATGGGGGCGGGGAAAATGCTGCAGTTTTCATGAAATAATAAGGTGGGGGAAAAAAAGGCATACAAAGAGTAGGTTTTTCATTGTTTGTAAAATATAAACACAGATGAATTCTGTCTTTGGTTTGTTCATGCTTTTCACTCTGCACAGCAGGGATGTTCTTAAGAAGTTGCCCTCTGCGAAATTTCACTAAATGGGAACCGTGGACCCTGCATGATGGGATTATAATCACACCAGCCACTCCTTTTACATAATTTTTTGTTTAAGATCCAGTAAGACTCCCTGTTTTTAATATATATAAAGCGATAGACCTGGATATGTCGATAAACTGAGGGTTTGCGTCCCTATAGCCTAAGTGCAAGCTAAAACAAAAAACCCGGTGGTATCACATCTACAAATCTCAATGGATTCAAAAACAATATGAAAATTTTTTTAGCTGACAAGAACATGTCTGCTGCCTGCAGCCTCTGCAATAGCTCACCATGTTGCCTACTAACCGAAAGATCAAAAATTATCGATTTCATGGCGCTGCGTGCTCTGGAAAGGAAAAGCTACTTTAAAATTTGCATTGTTTAAGAAATGAGTTAAAAGAAAAGAATTGTTTTCTTTTTCCTGAACAGTTTGGAATGTGCAAATGGCATGTTATAATCTTATCCATGATTTACTATAATTCCATTATTTTTAGCAGCTGGAGTCCAGAAATGATTTTTTTCGATGAATTTAGGATTTTGCCGCAGTATACATCTGCAGTCCCAGAATCCTCCGGTAAGTTAATCCTTCTTTCGATGGGAAACGCCTTTAACCTTCTCGTGAATGAAATATCTGCAACCATTTTGAAATTTTTAATAGAGGAGGGTGTGTGTATATGTGTGTGTTTGTGGGGAGGGGGGCGGTTTATGTCTCCAAAGCATGATTTTATAGCAATGCAGCGGTATTTGTCTTAGTTCTTAGAAACATTGAGAAACATACCTTTGTGCTCTTTGAATATCATGGATGATGTCTCCATTACTTCTCCTTACACTTTCTATCTATGGTAGCATTAGAAAGTACTTCCTTAGTATGGCAAAGACTGTTGTGTCAAACTAGTGAAGGCCTGCAGAACACATAACTCCAAGCACGAAAAGTGTTCCTGGCACATCTGAAGCGGCCATGAACATAACTACCACGGCTGCTGCCACGCCACCACCATGGCCATCGCCTCCCACCACCTTCACTGCCCCTCCCTCGTTCCGCAGTGCACACCAGACACAAGCTTTCCACAGTGACTTTCTGCCGAATTTGCCCAGTGGGTTCCTAGATGACTTCTGTGTGCGAGAATAGCCAACCATGTAGTCTGACATGAGGTATTTACAACTACTTAGCCTGTTCAGCTGGAAAGAAATCAAAAGATAACACTGAACCCTGAGATGATGGATTGCAAATCAAAAGCCCCAATCCATAAAGAGCCCACTTGATGAATTGCTAAATGAAAAGGCTGATTCTAATTTCTCTCCAGTCTTTGCAGGTTGTCTGAAAAGCAAAATTTTTGAGCCAGCCTTCTTAGAGAGTTGGCGTTCATTGTTTATAAGCATATCAATATTATTTCGTCTTACCTTTCTGCGGGGAGAGGATTCTTCCCAAGGAGATTCAGATTGTCCAGAAGAGACCACATCCTCATTTCACTGTTTTCTACTGTTTCTGTTTCTTTTCAAGGAGGGCTTATTAACAATCACAGTTATACATTCATTTAGGGGTCCTCATCAAAAGGAGCCAAGCATCCATTTCTTTCTCTCTAAAGGAAGCTCATTGTTTTAGCGTTCAATAAATGTTTAATTAGTGGATCTGATAGATTTAACCATCTTGAAAAGTAAACGGGCCTTCTTGACAATGTCGCCTTGATCAGCGTTTCTGTCCGAAGTGCAAAAACAATCTGGGCATTTATTTCTTTGCCTAAAAGGTGATTCAAAGGCATACATTTTAGTGAAGGGACGCTGTGCCTTCCTTCAGCTTCCATGGAGCCACTGCTGGGTGTGCCAACCGTCTGGTATCATGACAAGCAATACTTTCTCTGTTAAACCAGCTGGAGACCCTTTTGGTTTCTAGGAACACAGCCTGAAATTTAGGACCATTTGTCCTCTGCAGTTTCACAAAATGGATTAACTTACGTCAAACTCAAGTGGCTGGCTTTGGAAGGAAAATGTGTAAGAAGATAACCAAGTATTTTTTATGAATGTATGACCCAAGTTCAGCTGTTAAACATCATTTTTACAAAATCATTTCACCAACTCCTCAGCTATTTTGATGCTTGTATTTCTTCTTGGTTTAATGATAATATTTGTCTTCATTTCAGAGAAGCTATTCATCTCATATTTTTGGTGAGACAATTGGAACAATTTTTATTTGGGGGGGGGAAGCAAATAAAAATTCAGAGCAATTTGTTAAATTCAACTAATTTGTCTGAGTGCTAGTTACCCAGTAGTTCTTCAGTAGACTTAAATGTGATGTGAAAAATAGCTTGTTGCATTGTTGCAAAATTTTACATTTCCTTTACTAACATGTGTTTGCTTGAAGTATTACTAGGGATTTTAAATATTAATTATAAATTTAGATTAAGATATCTAAATTATAGAGAAATGCTTCAATTATTTTGTCATCTAAAAAGAGAAATACGAATATAGGAGAGTTTTTATCTTTTAGATGTTCTAATGGTGTAAATATTTCTTAATCAGTTTTAATGGTGTGCCTTGTTCAGCAAAACAAAGAGCAAAAACTGAACACAGAAAAGGGAAACCTCTGTTAAAAAATTAGTATTTATTAGTCATCTGATTGTACATATATGACTTTAATCAACTGCATATTCTTTAACTCCATATATGAAGATTAACATTGGGGATCAGTACCTGAAAAATGCCATTGATACTTTTAAGTTTATATTAGAAACACTGCTTTGATAAAGTATCTTTTTCTGCTCAATCAGTTCAAATTGTGACCAGATGATTAACAACCATCCTCTACTCTTAATTCTACAGAACTACTAGCAAAGACACAAATGAGAAAGTCATTGTAGACAATGGATCTCATTGTACATCATTTGAGTCTGCGGACTTTTTCCACTGCAGGGGCCCACTACAGCTAGACAGCAGTTAACATTATCACTGGTATATAATAAAATATCATTAAGATAGGGGGAAAATGGAATTTTTAAAGAACATGTTGGCCCTGAAGCATTAGCTATACCTAAAACTGCACAAGCTACTCCACAATTGAATGAGAGGGTTTCCTGCTGTACCTATGTATAAAGACCTATTGTTTGCCTGCATTAATTACAAGGATAAAAGCCTCAAGATGACTTTCACTGTTGCTTTTTGTACTCTCTCCATTGTTTTGGAGGAAAAATAAGCATCTAACAATAGACTAGAGAAAGTGAATCGATCATAATTGTTTCAGCTTTGACAAACACCAAACCTGCTGATTACAATGGAGACATTTCCAAGGGAAAAGAAGACCCAACTCCAGCCTATTCAAACGAATGAGAAAATTTTTTGAAGGATAGAAAATGAGTTTTAAAAAATTAGAAGCTGCCTAATGGATAGCTCTTTACATAAACAACGAACGTGGATTTCTCAAATAAGTAATACCCTAGAAATGAACTTAGAATGAAAGAAAAATCCACCCCCCCCCCCAAATACTGATACTTAGTAGCAAAGTGGAACCAGTTAAAAATGGAAACTAAGAATTAACCTAGTTGGCAGGGTTGTGAAGCTCGTCCATGCCTATCAGTCATTTGTTCAGTTAGGGACTCCTAAGGACTTGTTGAATTGCGGGCTAGGCGCCTATTCTAACGAGAGTTCGCAGCCTTCACGAGCGGGGAAAGCCGGCGGCTCGGCCGGGTGCTTCATTCCCAGATTCAAGATGAACAGCCGGTAGGGATGCGAGATCCACGATCCGGACCGTGGGGGGCTCTGAGGTGATGTGCGGCTCGGCTGCCAGCCAAGTCCTGCAGAGAGCTTGGGGCCCAGACTGCAACGGCAGCGGAAGCACGAACGCGCCGGGGTCCCCTGACCGGGAGCACGGCGGCGGCGGCGCCCGGCAGAGTCCAGAGCGGGTGGGCCCAGACCTCAGCTCCGGCATCGCCGCCGCCACCCTGGCCCTGAACTTTCACCCTCCCGGGACGTGTGCCGCCTGCCCTGCAGGGCCGGGGTCCCGATGCCGCCTCCCGCGGGTAGCCGGCAGCGCGCTGCCAGCCCCGCATCTGTTCTCATGGCCCGGGGAGTGCGCGAGGCCGGGGCGTCGGGCTTGGGACAGTGGAGAATACCGGTGTCGCCCTCCCTCCAGCCCACCCCGGCTCGCGGAGACCCGCGCCTCCCTGACTCGGACTACCGCGCCCTGGCGGGCCGCCCTCCAGTCCCGCGCGGCGGGGCAGCGCCAGCCTCAACCTGGGAGAGCGCCCGCAGAGCGCGGGCGCCCCGCCCCTGCCCCGGGCTGGCGGACGGCGGCGGCGGCGGCGGCGGCGGCGGGCGGCTCCGCGGTGCGGGGACTACTTTCCGCCGCGCGCCCGCGCCCCGCCCCTTGTCCCCGCGCGGCGGAACGCTCCGCGCTGCGCCGCTGGCGGCAGGATACACTGAATCCTGCGCGACTTATAAGAGCTCCTTGTGCGGCGCCATTTTAAGCCTCTCGGTCTGTGGCAGCCGCGCTAGCCCGGCCCCGAGAGCGAAGAGCGAGGGGAGGCGGAGACGGAGCAAGGTCCGAGGAGCAGCTCCGGTCCCCGTCAAGCCGCCAACGCAGGCCGAGGACGGTCGGACTCCCGCCGCGGGAGGAACCTGTTCCCCTGAGGTGCTTGGGCGCTCCTTTCCTTACCCGTCTGGGGCTGCTCCCGTTCCCGCTTCGGAACCAAACTTCGTCGCGGGAGCGCGGTCCCGGCGGCGGCTGGGAGCCGGACCCGGCGCAGCCCGAGGCCCCGGGGTGGGGAGCGGGGAGGGGCGTGTGGGCTGGGGTCGCCGGCAGAGGCGGACCGCGCCCGGGGGGCGGAGGGCGGCGGCCGGGCCCGGTTCCGGTCGCGCGGCTCCTTCGGGGGCCGTGGGGGTGCCGCTTTTGGGGAGGGGGCGCCGCGAGGGCGCGTCCGAGAGGTCGGGTGGCCAGCGGGGTGGGCGGGTGGGTGGAGGGGGCTGTGGTTTCCGTCCCGGGCTCAGGCCGCGGCTGAGTTTGGGGGAGGGACCCTGCGCCTCGGGATGCGCCGGGGCCGGGGTGGGGGGCGGGGTGGGGACTGGGGACTCCGCCTTCCCGGCCTCCGCGGGGAGTTGGGGTGCGGGCGCTGGGCCTGGGACGCCACGTGAGGTCCTATCTCCAGGTTCCTTCTTTCGTGCTTAAGGACAAATTTTTTCGAGGGTTAATAAGAGGTTAGTGATTTTTAATGGCCTGCCGGTGTGAGTGCGCTCGTTTAAATCGGAGCAACTTTAAACCTTAGAGGATCCAAACTGTTAGTGCAGAAGGTGCGATGCGCCAGGAGGATTTGCACAGATAAAAATACATATCTTGCACCTACATTTTCTTGTACGGTGCAGGTGAGTGAAAGCAGGCGTGCTAGGGAGGTCCTGGGAAAAATAAGGGCGAGGGCGGCTGGCTTACTGTCTCTTATCAAGTGACCCATAGGACTCAGCCTGCGACTGCTTCGAGAATTGTGTTCCTGGAGATTCTTTATTCAAATAGTTTCACGGCAACTAAGCTTGATTTTGAGAGCACTTTCCAGCGGGGTGAATTTTCCCTTCGCTACGAAATGGCCCGCAGGAAATTCAAGCGTTGCAACTTCGTTCCGTGTTTTGTCTGGAGAGAGGACTTGGAACTGAGACTTTCAAAGTTCGCTTTTCACAGCCTTTTCCTGAGTCCACTAAACTTGAAAGCTTTGCCAGTCGGGTGTAGCTGTTTGCTTCGTTTTCTTTTCGGTGTTGGAGGGAACATTGTCTCCTACTTTGTATCTTCCAGACATCTGTGGTCTCCCCCCACCCCCACCCCGGGTTTGTGAGTGGTGAATGAAGGGAGACTGGTCTGCTGGTATGCAGAGGTCGGCAAAAGGAAATCGAGGAGTGGTTTTAGTGAAACGAGAGCTTTGTGTCGTGAATAGTGGTGGCTTAGACTAGACAGCAGCTTGAAGAGACGGCTCGCCTTTGATAAAGTCTGGGCTGCTGTTTTTCAGATGGCTAAGTTATAAGTGTTTTGTCTGGAACTTGGGAAGCCGTTTCATTCTGTCTCTTGGTGTACATTCAGTACCTTCGGCTATCTTCCTGTTAACGTGTTGTCTTAAGAGATACTGGACATAGCTTGACTTTTTTTTTGTTTGTTAATGTTTCTGTTTAATATCTGCTTAGATTAGTGACAAACTTTTGTTTGGGAGGCATTTTTTTCGGTCTGAACTAAGGCGGCTGCTACATTTTGTTTGCGAATATCTTTTCATGAAATTTGATTAATTTGCGTCCAATATTCATTACTTTGACCTAGTCTTTGTTCTGAAGGCCATGTACAAGGCCCTAAAGTGATTGCAACAGTAACTTGAAAAACTTCCAGGAGACTATTCTATAGGATTAAAGGAATGCTGAGACTATTCAAGTCTGAAGTCCTTGAGGGGGAAATTAAAAAACTGTGCTGCAAAGTTTAGTTAGTATAGCATGTAACTTAGAGTCCTTGCGGAGTTCTGGGCTGATTTTCCCAGAAGCTAGAGCAGTCATTTAAAATTGCTTTCAAGAAAAACCAAATTTTAAAAGGTGACTTAAAAAAAGTAAAACATTTAGTAGTGTTCAAGTGACAGTAAGTGTCCAGAAGTTTTCTTTTTAAACATATTCTTTACCAAGATAATTATGTAGATTCCAATATTAAAACTGAAACCAGATTGAGCTTCTTACTGTTACTAGTGATAAATGGAATAAAATTATCCATATAAATGAAGTTGTATATTTTTCTTTTCATATACACTTCCCTCCTCCACTCCCCAAATAGGAAGAGAAAACCTGAAGTAGGCTAATTTCTCTAAGAGTGTTTTGAGATTTGGTTCTTGCGAAAGCTATATGCAGACAGCCTGTTTCATTGTTGGGAGGAGTGGAAAGAGTGTAAGTATTGTTGAAACTAGGGACATGGAGAATTCAAAAATTTGAATCTCACTCTTTTATTCTTGTAAGTAGCAGTGAAATTAAAATCCCAGAGATAGGTTGTTTGTAGTATCTTCAGCCAAATGAAACTTTTGTGTTATTGAAATGAAACAATACAGCATCCAGTTATAATGAGATTTTGTTTCTCTTTTATGGTTTACTAGTTGCTGATAATAACTGCAGAGGAGTAGGTGGTAAATTTTAAGTATGTACTTTGAGCTTGGTTGGAAGCATGCTTGATTGCCAGCCCAGGGCAGAAAGGATGAATGCTTTTAGAGCAGGACAAACTTGTAATAAAAAGTAATAACAACTCTTTCGTGCTGCATGTTGACTTGTGACTTTGGTTGTGAAAACACTAGTTGTATTAACTTAGCTGTATTCTTGTAGCTCTCTTTTTGTTGGGAATATGATATCTTTTGTTGAAACAGTTTGAGTAAAAGCATTTTTGTATCTTAAAAGTAAGTAGTAAAACATAGACTAGTAGCTACTTGTGTTAGTCCAGAGCTTGTATCTTTTGCCTCTTGGACCCTCATTGAGAGAAGACTGATTTGCAAAATCAGTCTTCATTCTTTTAACAGATTATTGTTTATGTAATACTGTTCTAATTGTGTCTTGATAGATAACCAGGCTAATGGGCTAAAATAAATATATATTTTGTAAGTTCCAGGAAAGGAAAATATGTGATTTGTTGTATTGCTTGAAAATGAGTAGGAGTTACCTTGTGTAGTTCTTAATCACTTAAACTCTGGAGAAAGTTCTTTATTTCCTCTGTTTACTTAAGAATGCTGCTTTTGTGTTGTATGCAAGTCTGAGCTTGACCAGGTTTGAAATCTAGATACTTCTGTTGAGGCCTGAACCCTGTATCCCTGAAGCATGTATTTAAATCTGCTCCCTAAGGAAAAAGAAGCTCTTATAAAAGAATCAGTCATGTTAGCAACCCTTTTTAGAGATTAACTATCTTGCTAATTGTGAGCATCTTTTCTTTTAAAAGATACTATTCTCCAGCCTCAAAGTCTCCTCAAACCTGATGCAGCTGAGTGACAATAGCGTCAGGGCATGTTTTCATTGCATGCTTTGGTCACATTGAGTGCCCTCCAGTGGATATAATGTAATGCTGGTGATTTTTTTTCCCCCCCATAAAATTTGTGTGAAATATATTTATGAATAGTTTTGGTGAGAAAGCATCAGTCAAGAAAACTTTTCAATTCTAGAATAGGATGTTCATATTATTATTGTTAGTTAAAAGATTGGCTTTAGAACATGTCATTTCAGCCATTATTTGCAGGAGAAAGGTCAAAGTTAAATCAGGAGTTAAATTCTGTCACTTTTTGTAGGAAGTTCTGCTTAAATATAATTATAAACCAAAAACTTAATCTAAACATCCTAGTGTCTGGGCTTCCCTGATGGCTCAGATGGTAAAGAATCCACCTGCGATGCAGGAGACCCAGGTTCAGTGCTTGGGTTGGAAAGATACCCTGTAGAAGAGAATGGCTATCCACTCCAGTGCTCTCGCCTGGAGAATCCCATGGACAGAGGAGCCTGGCGCGCTGCAACCCATAGGGTCAAAAAGAGTCAGACATGGCTGAGTGACCACACTTACACCTAGATCCTAAAACTGAGCCATATTAATGAATTTTAGAAACTAAGATTCTCAGATAAAGTTAACAAAAAAGTGAATTATCAATTTGTCTAAAATTTCTTATACAATAAAACTGAAGTAAGTCTTCAACTTGGTTACATTTTCAATATTATGTCTGTTAAGAATTGGTTATCAACAAAGAATATTATGTCTGTTAAGAATTGGTTATCAACAAAGAATATTATGTCTGTTAAGAATTGGTTATCAACAAAGCTGGTTGAGTCAACTTATGTGAACTCCAGAGTATAATGCCTAGTGACTGCAGGCATTTGTGTAGAGTATACATTTGTATAGTGCTTTGATGCACTGTTCCCATATTTTGACCTTTAAATTCTCCAATAAAAACTCCTCCACACTCCTGTGTACAGTTCTTGCTATTTCTGCTAGTAGCATTATTTTATGAAAATGCTTATTTCAAATCAGATTCTGATTAATAACAGGAATAAAACCCATTTAAAAATAGCTTTTAGAAGTCAAATGGTCATTTTTATGGAAAATGCTCAGCTTAGAAAAAATGTTTTTACCTTTGTATGTTTTCCATAAATAGGTGGTTGAAATGAAGTTTAAAAGTTAATTGAGTAGGGAGGGAAAATGACCATATCACTTACTGCTCCATTTTGCTCTGAAATTTAGTATAATTTTGTGGAAACATTGATGATGATTTTCGACTATTTAAATAATGTATTATTGTTGTATCTTTTTAAAAACATAAGGCAAGAATGCCTCAGCTGTTTTATATTTCAGAATGTGTTGTGATCCTTCATAAAGGATCATGTATGGAATAAGTAATGTCCAAGTCCGTAACTATTATTTTCATCATTTACTAAATCAAGGTCAAATAGCTTGTGTTCCAGTTTCAAAGATTTTTATGAGAACAGAGTAGATTTGAAAGTTCTCTTGAAAACTGTGTACATCTTTAAAAAAGTTCTGCCTGTTAGGGACCTAATTTATCTCTTGAAATCGGCCACTTATCTTCATGCAACAATTTGACAAACAATATAAGTGACTAAGATCTCTGTCACAAACCATATAGGATTGATCTTGCATCCCAGTGGGAGTAGCTACTCAGTATCTCCAAGCAGGTATGGGCTCACTGGGCCCCTGTGAACTACAACAAATTAAGAGAACATATGTCCCATCTAAGCCAATCTTTAGCTGCAGCCATTGTGTGGAAAGCAGTTTAGGTTTCCACATCATCTGAATTTTTTCTTTCTTCTAAGAGAAGCAGGAAATATGGATTAATGTGCATCTCATGATTTGCACCAATGGGGCTTGGTGGCTCAGCAGTAAAGAATCTGCCTGGGATGCAGGAGTTGCACAAGCTGTGGGTTTGATCCCTGAGTTGGGAAGATCTCCTGGAGGAGGAAATGGTAACCCACTCCGTTATTCTTGCCTGGAGAATCCCATGGACAGAGGAGACTGGTTGGCTAAAGTCCATAGGGTCACAAAGAGTCTGACACTACTGAAGCAATGTAGCACACACATGATTTGCACATGTTGGTAGGTGAAATTCATGTTTTAAGACATTTTAACACAAATTAAATACACCTATTGGCAGGATCTGCCAGTTTGTGACATCTGCAGTGAACCATTTGGAGTACAGTGTTTGTTTTTTTAATGATGATTCTATTAAGTGACTGAAGTAGTACAATTCTGTATCTTTGTCTCTATATATACATATTGACACAACTGAGTAACATTTTTACTTTCATAACTTAGTAAATAAAGATTTGATAAACCATTAGGTTCATATTTGGCATTTTAAGAATGCCTTGTATCAATTGACTATATAAACAGATTAGGAACTTAAAGCAGGTTCATATCATTAACTCTGTGAAACCTGCACTTAAAAAGCTTAAGAATTAAGATGGATTGGATCAAGGAAAAAGAGGAGAAAGAACAAACTTGTTCATCACTTGATCATCTTAAGTATAGTTTTTAAAGTGTTTTCTTGGTCTTAAAACTTAACATTGAAGGTGCTTAAAATGCTGGACAAATTCTGGCTGTCTGTAAATAGTCATATCAGCCTGAAGTTTTATTGATGTCTTTAAATCACATCCTGGTTTTCAGCTAAAGTCTGCATTTCTGTGATAATCTATTTTTCAGACTAGATTTAAAACTGAAAAACAAAGTTTAGATAATGAAAAATTAATTGAATGTTAGTTTTTTTTTTTTAAAGTAATAGCTTACTCCTATTTGATCAGAATATATTTAAAAACTTTTTATGAGTATAGTTGCTATACCGTGTTGTGTACCGTGGAGTGAATCAGCCGTACGTACACGTATATCCCCTCTGTTTTTGGATTTCTTTCCCATTTAGGTCACCACAGAGCATTAAGTAGAGCTCCCTGAGCTGTATAGTCTGTTCTCATTAGTTATCCATTCTATACATAGTAGTATTATCTATTTTGTACATAGTAGGAGAAGGCAATGGCACCCCACTCCAGTACTCTTGCCTGGAAAATCCCATGGATGGAGGAGCCTGGTAGGCTGCAGTCAATGGGGTCGCTAAGAGTCGGACATGACTGAGAGACTTCACTTTCCACTTTCATGCATTGGAGAAGGAAATGGCAACCCACTCCAGTGTTCTTGCCTGGAGAATCCCAGGGACGGGGGAGCCTGGTGGGCTGCCGTCTATGGCATCGCACAGATTCAGACACGACTGAAGCGACTTAGCAGCAGCAGCAGTGCAGTCCCAATCTCCCAATCCATTCCATCCCCTGGTCAGAATAAATTTAGGCAGGCAGTCAAATAGATATTGGTAAAGTCTTTTGCTGCTAGGGCAAGATTCTTCATTTCCAGAGTTTGAAAAGTTGTATATTTAGTCTTTAGATTACATGTTTAAGTGGCCTACTATGTTTGTACTGAAAATACAAACCATAAGCCAACATTGGTTTTAAAAAGTATCATCTGAAAATAGTGCTGCTGACTGCAGTTGTGTTTATATGATATGGTATAGAATGCAAGCCAAACTGAGCAGTGGACTTTTCAGAACACGTTTGTCCCAGGTGCTCACCCCTTGGCCTGTTCCACAATCCCCATATAACTTTACAGAGCCACTGTAAAGTTTCTCTTGTAACAGTCCAGAAATTTGCGGCCTCTGATTTCTTTTGAACTTGTTGAAGAGTCCCCAACCCCCAGATAGTTTGAAAAGTGTGATATATGGATGGATGCTGTTAAGGTGAAGCTGCTTCATAGCAATGCCAATTTGCTCCCCTATTTACTTCCATCTATTTCTTCATTAATATTCCCATTGTTTTGCTTGTAATTTCATAACTCTCTTGTTGCTGGACTGATTTTCCTGTTAACTGATTTAACAGGTGTGTTAGTTAAAAAATCTGGGGGTTGGGGAGATATTTTTAACCTGTTTAATTTGAAGTTCATCAGTCCACATGGCACACAGGTGATAGCTGTGGTAAATCTTGTCTTTCATGCTGGCAGCTGATCTGACTTGGAAGTAAAAGATGTGCACGTGCTACAGGGTGCCTGCTAAGTTGCTCTGAACAGGTTTATGATGACTGAAATACTTGACATGTATTTTTTCATACTTTATTGTACGTTATCTGTATAAAAATGTGAGAAGTTAGATTTACTGCAAACTTTCTTAAATGCAATTTGACGGTGATCTTAATGATTTTCATTTGCTTCATGGAGGGGTGGCTGTTGTAAAAGCCTCCCCCCTACCCCCAACCCTGAAGTATAATTCAGTGGTTTGCAGAGAAGGGTGTAGTGAGTGAGTACGTCTTTGGAGTTATCTGTGTATTAGATGAATGACGGGTGTACCTGAGGAACACGGGTTTCTTGGAAACATTTCTCAATCCAGTTAACTCTGGATGTTTCTAAGTGGTATCCTTTCTGTTGTGTAGAAGTGCTGAGGTAGACACTTAAAATCTTTCTGAGCCACTGAAAGAATGTAGCAATGTCAAACATTACTTTATATTCAACAGTTCATTTAGATACAAAGTGGAAGTCGCTCAGTCTTGTCCTACTTTTTGCGTATATAATCCATGGAATTCTCCAGGCCCCAATACTGGGTGGGTAGCCTTTCCCTTCTCCAGGGGATCTTCCCAACCTAGGAATTGAACCCAGATTTCCCACATTGCAGGTGGATTCTTTACCAGCTGAGCCACAAGGGAAAGTAGACAATAAATGTTACATAGGGAACATAGTAAGTTGATGTACTACTCTCTAGATACATTCATAAATTTAGTCTTTCTGGTACTTCACTTTATTTTAAAGTTGTTTCATTTAGAGTTCGTTTAGTTGGAAAAGCCACATGATATGAAATGAGGTTTATATTGTTCTGACTTTTAGTTATAAATGTCCTCTGTGATCCATTTACAAGGTAAAATTCATGTTATATATAATAGTTGTCCCTAGGTCACTATTTTCTGCCTTAATTCTGCTGTCATTTTTTCATAGGTCCTAAATCAGAGTGCCAGCCAGTCTATTCCCCATAGAATGAAAAGAGGCTAGATTAGGAGATGAGAAATCTGGGAGTCATTCATAAGGCAGAGTAATGATAATTAAAATACTGAAATAGATATTTTCTTTTGTAAGAATACTTACATTCTTGAATCATGCTTGAAGAATGCCCTGACTGTATGCTGAAGGGCCTTAGGCTTCTCCTTATTGCCATTATACACCAGATCATACTACATTTCTCTTCAAAGTGCGAAGATAGGAAGACTGTTTAACCTTTTCTTTGCTCCTCAAACTAACCCCCATTCCCCCACGAGAAACTAAGTAAGCAGGAATTGCTTCGCCTTTTATTATCAGTCTGCATGGAGGGTCCATCGTTATAATGAAGCGTTATATTCTAGTCAGAGGCCAGTCCTGACACATGACTTTTTTAGGACTTGGTTCCTTTAGTTATGCTTCTGTTCTGTATGTATTACCCTTATCTTCCCAGGTTTGGATCCCATTGCTGTTTTGGCTCTCCATTTCCCACATTTTATCATCTCTTGGAATCCATTCATTGTCTAGAACTCATAGTCTTCAGCACATCCTTTTTATTGTCAGTCTTTTCTGAGAATGTTTACTTTTTCTTGCTCCAGCTATAGCCTAGCTTCTCCCCATAATGCTACTGACCTTGCAGCTCTCTCAGGTGGTGAGTGTTTGCTCTTCCTGTGCACCTTTTATTGGTGAACCAGAAGGTGGAGGAAGTGTCCTCTTTGTTCCTCATTGTCACTTCTTGACCATTCTTTTCCAAAACTTTCAGCTTTGACTCTCATGCCATCAAATTATTACCACCTGCTACTTTCGTTATCTTAGTCATTACCAACTTTCCTGGTTCATTCCCCTACTTCCTTGAACACTTGTCTCCTGGCTTACTGTCATCTTTATTTCTGTTATAATTCTTGGTGATACCAACGTTTGTGTAGACAAGTGCTACTCAAAATGTCCCACGCTCTGAGAACTGTTACAGTATGAATTGCAGTAAGTAGTTTGTGCCAGAAAGTAACTCGACTATGTCACTAAGTTCAGTGTTTAGTTCACCTGACTTTTTTTTTTGGTACCAAAATTTTTTTGATGAAAGAAGCAGTGTGTTGGTTTATATAATCTGACACAAGCTCCATAGGGTGTTGTGGTCTGGTACTTTGAGTAACATTGATACAGAGGATGCCTCCAATATTCTGACCTCTTAGTTCCTTGGTTTCCTCTCCTCCAGTAACCTTATTTTTCTGTCTGATTCAGCCACCCTAATTCCAACAGCTCTTCAGTGACAGATAACTTCACTCTGTCAAAGCTTTTCGGTATCCCTCACCCTCACTTCTACTCAACTCTCAACAACCTTGTCTCTCCCTGACTTCATGCCCAGTGGTCTTTGGTCTCTGAGTTCATCTTTCCTTATGACTGTGTCTTTTCCGTCTCAAACCTCCCAATACTTCCTCCCCATATGTCTCCCTTGCTTTCTGTTTCACAAAGCATGTCGAATAATTGGAAGATTTCCTGTATGCTCTCACATCTATGACTGTGCCATTCACCTTCTCTGTCATTTATGGACAAACTGTAGTGTTCAGAGATGAGGACAACCAGCTCACTTCTATACTAGATCCCATGCCCTCTTGCTCTCAAGAATTTAACTCTTTCTACCTTCTCTTGCATCCTTGATTTTTCCTTCTGTGAGTTTGCATGATCTTTGTCCCCGTTTTAAAAAAATCTTTTCTTCTTGTTTCCCCTTTCATGCACCCAGTCTGCTTCTCTTTTGAATAAGACACCTTGAAACAATTGCTTGGATACACTCTCACCCCTTTTCAACTTCTCCCAGTGACCACTACAGTATAAATCTCTAATCCTCATCGCACTTGACCTCTCAGTAGCACTTGGCACAGTTGCTTGAGACACATTTCGCTTGGCTTCAAGGCCACCACATCTGATAGCAGGTTTTTTCCCTGCCTTACTGGTGGTTCCTCCTTACTCTTTGCTTTTTATGTTATGTCTCATCTGTACATTGGAATGGCTGAAACTTTAGCACTTGGATCTCTCGTTTTTCATTGTTGAAATACACTCGAGTCTCATAGCTTTAAACATAGTATTTAACCTGTTTGCTGACGGTTTCCAGATTTAATATCCTTAGCCTGAGTTTCTGCCCTGAACTATAGGTCATGATAGCCAACGTTTCCCCCAACATTTTGGATGTCTTAAGAAGCATCTCAAATGTAATATATCTAAAACTGAGCTCCCAATTTCTCCTAAGGCTGCTTGTCTTAGTATGTCCTAAAATGCACCTTTTTAGTTACACCAAAAACCTTGCCGTTCTTGACTGTCTTTCTGTCACTGTACCCTGTCTGAAAATTGTCTGTTCTTCTAATATAGATGCAAAATTCAGCCATTTCTTACTATGCCATTTCATAGCCATGCCATCCTAGGGTTACTGAAGAGGTCTTCTAACTGGTCTTCCTGCTTACATTTGTTCCCTTTAAATGTAATCTCAACACAGTGACCAGAATAATCCTTTTAAAGCAATGATCATAGAACTTTTCTGTTCAAAAACCTCCAGGGGCTTATGGTCTCATTCTGTAAAAGCACACTCTCCTGTGTGTTTAGACTATTCTCTCTATCACCTACTTCTTTCCTCCTGTCACTCATCAAAGAAATAAAACTGAAAGGATTTAAGAAAGGAGTGGAAACCAGGAAAATAACTACAGCAGTCATGCCGGTGACACAGGTGGTGGTGACTTAGGTCAGGTAGCACTGGGCACAGAAGAGCTAGGTTGGAGGAATGCTTTGGAGGTGCCGGCTCTGTAAACCCAGTTCTTCATTAATTTCCTACCTCCTTTCTTGCTTGTTTTACTTTAGCCTTCAACACTGTCTAACATCATAGATATTTTACCATTTTTTTCCTCCTTTTTTTTTTTTTTAACCTCCTAGAACATAAGCTCTAGAAAGACAGGGATTATTGTCTATTTCCTCACTTTTTGCTTTCTTCCCAGTGCCTAGAATCATAATGTACACTAGTTGATTAGTGAATATGTGTTGAGTGAATGACTTTTAAATCTTTTCACCTCACTTTGGATCTTTCCCAGTAGCACATAAGTATTTTCCATCTTTGCAGAGGTGGTTCCTTCCTGTCATTTATGGCTCCCATTAGATTGAGTTCTTCCCAGTTCACGCATTTTCACTTTACCATCTTCTTTTACTTGGTTTGTTGCACTTCATCATATTCTGAAGTAACCTGTGTTTACTTGCTTCTTTTCTCCTTTCACAGTCTTGTTCTGGTTTGTATGCCTGGTACTCAGAACAGTGTGTGGAAGTTCTAGATGCTAATAAATATTGGTTGAATAGGTGAATATTCTGGAATTGGATGACTTTTGTTTCTTTGCAGCTAATGCCCCTTTAATTTCTCTGCTCCCTTTCACACTCTGAAAGACATATCCTGTGGATATGGTCTTCATCTTTCATCTCCTATTTCAGTTTGTGTTTGGCTTTTATTATCAGTGAACCTCCTTTTGCTGAACTCATTATTGGACCTCCATGTTGACCAATGAAAGAGATACTTTTTACCTTTAGTCTTGCTGGGTCACTTTAGCATTTGGTGCATTTTTGTTTTTGAACTTGCCTTTGGAACAGGAGTGTCCAGTAGAACTTTCTGTGATAATGGAAATGTTCTACATCTGTGAGGTTGATATGGTAGCCACCAGCTACATGTGACTCTTGAGCACTTGAAATGTGGTAATGTGACTGAGCTAAATTTTAATAAAAATTTAAATAGCCGTGTGTGACTAATGGCTATTTTTTCTCACATACTCCAAGCTCAGGAAGTATCACAGCCTAATTGCGCAATCCACATACCTAGGAGTAATTTTTTTTTCATCCCACCCCCAACCCCCTGTGTCTACATGTTCATTATCTACATGGGTGTGTCTATTCCTGCTCTGCAGTCTGTACCATTTTTCTAGGTGCCACATATATGCATTAAAATATAGCATTTGTTTTTTTCTTCCTGACTTGCTTCACTCTGTATGTTAGACTCCTAGGTCCATCCTCTTCTCTACAAATTTCCCAATTTTTTTCATTTTTATGGCTAAGTAATATTCTACTGTATAAATGTACCACAACTTCTTTATCCATTCATCTGTCGATGGACATTTTGGTTGTTTCCATGTCCTGGCTATTGTAAATAGTGCTGCAGTGAACGTTGGGGTACATTTGTCTTTTTTTATTGGAATGTAATTGCTTTACAATGTTGTGTTAGTGTCTCCTGTACAGTGAAGTGGATCAGCTATATGTATGAATATATCTCCTCTCCCCCAACTTCCTTCAAACCCCTCATCTCTTCCTTCTAGGTCATCACAGAGCTAGCACCAAGCCAAGCTTTTTGTGCTTTATAGCAGATTCCCACTAGCTTGCTATTTTACGGGCTTCCCTGGTGACTTAGTGGTAAAGAATCTGCTTGCCAATGTAGGAGACCTGAGTTCAATTCCCAGTTTGGAAAGATGCCCTGGAGAAGAAAATAGCAACCCAGTTCAGTATTTTTGCCTGGGAAATGCCTTGGACAGAGGAGCATGGTGAGCTACAGTCCACGGGGGTCACAAAGAGACATGGCTTAGAGACTAAACAGCAACATGTGTTTTACACATGGTGCTATGTATATATGTCAGTCCTAGTCTCCCAATTCGTCTCACTCTCCCCTTTCGTCCCTGTGTTCACACTTCCGTTCTCTTATGTCTGCACCTCTATTCCTGCCTTGGAAATAGGTTCATCTGTACCTTTTTTGTAGATTACACATTTATGTGTTAATGTACAGTATTGATTTTCTGACTTCCCTCTGTATGACAGACTCTAGGTTCATCTACATCTCTACAAATGACTATTGCATTCCTTTCAGTGGCTGAGTCATATTCCACTGCATATATGTAACACATCTTCTTTCTCCATTAATCTGTCATTGGCCATTTGGGTTGTTTGCATGTCCTGACTAGTGTAAATATTTTTTCAGGGTATATGCCCAGGAGTGGGATTGTTGGAGTCATATGTTGGTTGTGTTTTTTAGTTTTTAAAGGGACCACCATACTGTTCTCCATGGTGCCTATGTCAGTTTCCATTCCCACCAACAGTGCAGCATGGTTCCCTTGTCTCCACACCCTCTTCAGTGTTGGTAGCCTTTTTGATGATGGCCATTCTGACTGGTGTGAGGTGAATACCTCCTTGTAGTTTTTATTTGCATTTCTCTAATCATTCGTGATGTCAAGCATCTTTCCATTCACTTCTTGGCCATCTGTATGTCTTCTTTGGAGAAATGTCTATTTAGGTCTTTTGCTCACTTTTTGATTGTTTATATATATAATTTTAAATTTAACCTTTTTGCTTGTTTTTGCTTGTGCTGGGTCTTTGTTGCTGCATGTGGACTTCTCATTGCTGGGGTTTCTCTTGTTGTGGAGCGTGGGCTTTAGGGCACATAAGCTTTAATAGTTGTGTCTCTCAGGCTCTTGAGAACAGGCTCAGTAGTTGTAACACATGGGCTTAGTTGCTTCATGGCATATGAGATATTCCTGGACTAGGGATCGGACACACGTCTCTTGCATTGACAGGGAGATTATTTACCACTGAGCCACCAAGGAAGCCCTGTTTTTTTTTGTTTTTTTTTATTGAGCTACATGACCTGTTTGTGTATTTTGGAGATTAATCCTTTGTCAGTTGGCTTTGTTTGCAAATATTTTCTTTCTTTCTGAGGATTGTCTTTTCATCTTGTTTATTAGGAGTCATCTTTAATTCCTCTCATCTACTGCAGTCAGTCCATCAGTAGAGCCTCTTTTTTCTGTCTCCAAAGTATTTCTCTAATCTAGCTACTGTTTGTGCCCAGTGGTAGCCTAGCCTAAGCCACCATCTGTCACTGGGCATTGCTTTACTGGTTTACCTTTTTTCTGTTAACCTTTCAGTTTTTTTCATTATAGCCAAGGTCAGTTTTGAAAAACTCAAATACGATCTTGTTATTCACTTGCTTTATAACCCTTCATGGATTTCCAATGGCATTTAGAATAAGAAATCCTTTTTTTTTTTTTAAGGGCTGAAAAGTTCTACATGGTCTGGCTACTTTCAACCTCATCTCATTGTAATTACTCTTTCCCACTATTATCAAACTACTGTGGTCTTAAAAGATAGTCCTAACAATTCTGGAATTGTGCACGTTATTTCTGATTTCTGGAATGTTCCTGCTCTGCTCCTTATGTGCTGGCTCCTGTACATCTTTAGGTCTCAGCTTGAAGGCTCCCTTGAAGGCCGCCACAGAAGCCTGTGGCTGCTCCTCACGCAGGGCCTTCGCTTGTCCCAGTGTGGTTTCCATTGCCTTCTCCCACTTGTCACTCAGCTACACACTTGTGATTGTTACAGGTTACATACTTGTTACACTTGTTACACACTTGTTACACTCCTTGTAATTGTTTATTCAGTTGTCTGTGTGTCTGTCAAGAATGTAAGGACGATGTCTGTTTTATATCGCTGCTGTATCCTCAGAATCTGTTATTCTTCTTGGCATATAGCAGTTGCATAACAAATTTGTTGAATATATGAAATCTCTCCATTCACTGCATTTATGCTATTGGTATTGCTGTATGCTAGAACTATTGAGTAAACGAAAGAATTATGGAAAAGATTTCTTGTGGGACAGAAAATCTCTTAACCTCACAATTTGGTAAATTGAGAAGACAAAGAACATAATATACCGATTGGGCATTTGTATATAGCTCCAGGTTTTGACTCACTCACCAGTATATTTTTGGACTCACAATAGAACAGCAGTTTAGAGTTCCTTGAAGTTCTTTGTATTGAGGTATCAGAGTAACATATTGAAAGTAAATGCTTCCTAGCTTATTCTTCTATATAATATTCTCTTCTTCCTAAATGTATGAAAACCTCATAATTAGGCGACCTAATATTATGGTAAGGCTGTCGAAGGCAGCAGGAGGTCCTTCTGCTTGGAAGAGTGCCATGCTGTTGCTGTGCATGGTGGGGGGCAAAAGTTGGCTAAAGATTAAGTCAGAGTATGTGCTGTCTTAATGAATAGATGGTTCTCAAGGAACTGCTGCTAGGGTTACTCTGTGGAGTCAGGTTTATGTTTTGTTTTTGCGGGTTTTTTTTTTAGCTTGGGTTACTGTTACACATGGAGTTGAATCATAGTTTGTCTCTATCTGTAGCTCTTTGCTCTGGGAGTAGCAGCATTGGCAACATATATGGCACTTAAAAAGTGATACAGCGCAGCGTCCTTTCCAGCCCAACTGATAGAAAACCATGGGGCTGGAGCCAGGTAATCTGTGTTTTTTAAAGTTCCAGGTTAGAACCTTTGGGAGGACCAGTTTAAACGGTTCTGCAAGCAAGACTGGAGATCTTTTTGGTTAAAAAAACAATTTTAAAGAGGGAAATTGGATGAAGGCAGTTAAAAAAGGTACTGACTTGCAGTTATAAATAAGTGCTGGGGATGTAATGTACGACATGATTAACTCTGCTGTATGTTATATATGGAAGTTGTTAAGAGAGTAAATCCTAGGTTCTCATCACCAGAAGAAATTTTTTTCTATTAATTCTGTATCTATATATGAGGTGATGGATGTTTGCTAAATATACTGTAATAATCCTTTCATGATGTGTGTAAATGAAATCATACTGTGTATCTTACACAGTATGTATCAGTTATATCAATAAAACTAGAAGAAAAAAATTAGAAACTTTGGGAGAAAATATAAAAATAGCTGTTTGAAGGTACCGGAGAATGGTCAAAAGAAGACGGAATTTTGAGGAGACGTGACCATGAAAGAAGGACACGCTCACTCGGTGCCATCCGTGTTTCTAAGGCTTCCCTGGTGAGAGCTACGACCAGCATTTCTAGTGAGGTCTAGGGCTCATGTGGTATCAGACGATGGCGCTCAGGGTTGCCAGGATGGCTGGAAATTGAGGGTAGGGATAGGTAGATTGAGAGTGAAGGCAGTCCCAAAGGGAAGCTTCAGAATCTGTGTGTAAACTTGTGTGTGTGTGGAGTGGGGGCGATTCCAAGGAGCTCATTTTAAAGCAGTACATGGAACACTGAGAAGTATGAGCAGAGATTTCAGCTTCCACCCTCACTGTGAAGAAGAGTTTGGAGTTTGAATCCTGCCAAATTAGGGGGTCTTGGTAAATACTTCATGCTTTTCATTTGAAACCAGAGAACAATCACACTTGAGGACTAAAGATGTTTCCCAGGATTAAGGTAATTCACCCTAAGTCTAAGGGTAAAATCTGAGATAGATCACTTCTAATAATGTGTGAAACCAAGCTCTATAAAATTAAGATGATTTGACTGCCTTAAAGAATGTTTAAAAGAAGACTCCAGAAACCAGAGTTTCCACAATATATCCAATACACAATATCAGATATATAATATACAATCTGTAGTTACTAGACATGTGAAAAATTAAGGGGGAAAAAAATCACTAAAGATCAAGAGGAAAAAAGAATGCTGAAATAAACCAGATGTTAGAATTTGCAGACAAAAATAAGATGAGGGATAAGACCAACATACAATTTGTAAAAGCTATAAATGAAATAAAATATTTTTAAAAAGGTTGTATTTGGTGTATGTTGTTGTTCAGTCGCCAAGTCGTGCCTGACTCTTTGTGACCCCATGAACTGCAGCACAGTTCATAGTGAAGGCTTCCCTGTCCTTCACTTTTCTCCCTGAGTTTGCTCAAAGTCATGCCCATTAAGTCAGTGATGCCATCCCACCATCTCATTCTCTGTCACCCCCTTCTCCTCTTGCCCTCAATCTTTCTCAGAATCAGGGTCCCCTCTGATGGCTTGGTTCTTGCCCCAAAGTATTAGAGCTTCATCTTCAGCATCAGTCCTTCCAGTGAATATTCAATATATGAGGCAATTAATTAAAAGAGTCAAAAGGTAAAAGAATTAGCAGAAATATATATCAAACAATAATAAAAATAATAAAAAACAAAAGTTACAGTATTTGTATCAAAGTCAGCTCGCTATAAGGAATTTATTTGATCTGTATGCTTACGTCTACATTTTTATCTCTGTGGTACATTGTTTAAAAATGCTTTAGGAAACACATTTGGTATGAACATACATAATACAGGTGACTTTGAAGAACACGGGTTTGAATCACATGCATCAACTTAAAAACTTTTTTCCGCCAGTAAATATAGTGCCTATATTTTGATTTTACAGATTTTTGAATAAAATGTGAGGAAAAGTTTCTGTCAGATTAGAGATCACAATATGTGGAATTAAAAAAGACTAGTGTTTGAACCTTGATTCTGTCTCATCTTTGGATGAGTCACTTATCAATTCCTGTGTTTCTGAGGTGTAGAGATAACAATATTCATATTTTCCACCATGTGGAGATTGGTTCCCTAACCCCCACCTCTTAATGTTTTCAAAAATGTTCATTGAACATTTTCTGAAAGTACCAGGTGCGTAACTGTTGAAAAATTAAACTAAATGGCATAGAAAGTTGGAATTATTAAGACAGTAATATTCTTAACATTCCTCTGTATAAAGATGTTTATTAACTTATAATGAGAAATAAATACACACTATTGGGGGAAAAGTAAATGAAAAAATAAATCATTCTGTCTATGTTGATAGCACTAGAAATTGTTTCTAGAGAGTTAAAAAATAATTCTAGGTAACACATAATTTATGTATTATCATCACATCCTCTTCAGACACTGTCACCATTGGCCAAACATGTGGGTCTAAGTGATATATTAATAATGACCATCATTAATTAATAACAGTGGCTAACATTGAAGAAAAATGCATGCATATGTTGAACTGTATTTCGGTTTTAGCATGTTCCTGCTCTTAATGGCCTGAAATGGTTTTTCTAAAACAGATGGTCTTGATGTGGCTTTCATGTCATTTGGTCCAGTTTCATTTTTTAAAGTAATACTTATTTTTGAAGATACTTTTTAGAAACCCTTTCTGCTGCTGTTCTTCACATTTAGGTTTAATTCAGAAGTAAACTCACTTGCCCCCTGGTTTGTTCTCAGTGAAAGTAAGTAATAAATGGGGTTGGTCAGTTATTGCCTGCCACCTCACCTGGCTTTCAGGGCCTGCGAACTAAGAATGATTTTTACACTTTTTAATGCCTAAAGATAATATCTCAGGTGATAATATCTCATGACACATGAAATTTACAAAATTCAAATTTGCACTTTCCATGAATAAAGTTTTATTGGAACCTAGCCTTGTTTGTTGGGAGAAGGCATTGGCACCCCACTCCAGTACTGTTGCCTGGAAAATCCCATGGACAGAGGAGCCTGGTGGGCTGCAGTCCATGGGGTCGCTAAGAGTCAGACAGGACTGAGCGACTTCACTTTCACTTTCAACTTTCATGCAATGGAGAAGGAAATGGCAACCCACTCCAGTGTTCTTGCCTGGAGAATCCCATGGACGGAGAAGCCTGGTGGGCTGCAGTCCATGGGGTCACACAGAGTCGGACACGACTGAAGCGACTTAGCAGCAGCAGCAGCAGCCTTGCTTGTTAGTGTGCATATTGTCTGTGGTTGCTTTCTTACTGCAGTAACAGAGTTTAATAGTTGCTACAGAGAGCTTCTGGCCTACAGAACCCTAAAGTATTCACTGTCTGGCCTTTAACAGAAAAAGTTTGCTGACTTCTGTTCTAGGTAAGATAGATTGTTCACAAGTGAATCCTTCATGTTCCTAAAAGCATTAAGTCTCTTAGATTATATATAATTGTTGTTGGCTTAGAGCCTCTATTTTACATTTTAGTTGTTATCCTGCCTACTTTTAGAACATTTTTCTTATTTTTAGCATATTCAGTCCATTAAGTAAGAGCTTGATCTGTGCTAAGCATTTTAGAAACAGTGAGAAACTCATGGAAGAGTCCCAGGCCCTCTCAAAGTTCACTTCCTGAGCTTGCTTTTTTTTTTTTAATTTCATTTATTTATTTTTAAAGATCAATGTGCTGGTATGGTGGGGAAGGGAAACTCTTGTAACAAGTTGGAGAAGAGGAAGGTTACGGGATATAAAGCAATGCATCAAATTGCCTATGGAAGCCATTGAGTACTTGCCATTTACTCTGCTGGTAGCCTGAATTTAGAGATTAACATCTGGAAATTTTCTTGAAGTAAAATCTTCCATTTTCTTAGTATAATATAGTCATATTTGATGATCCTGCATTTTTCTTGTCAGCATTTGTTCTAGGCACAAAGTATGGAGTATGCAGTGATGCTGTGGTTACTGTGCAAAGATTGTAGTTCTTTAGTCTTACTTATGATACTTTTATTTAAAAATTGTTAACCCTTGCTCTTAACTGCAGCAGTAATTGTTAAATACTAATTTTTACAACTTTTGGGGTGGGGATGGGATGCATGATTTGATTGAAAAGGGATGTGACTGAGCTAAACAAACTTGAATTTGAGGTTTTTTTTTTTTTTCTCAATAGTTTTATTTCTTTATTGGTCTTCCTTGGGTCTTAGTCGAAGTGTGCAGGCTCCAGAATTCGGGCTCAGTAGTTGAGACTTATGGTCTCACTGGCTTAGTAGCTCCACGGCATGTGGGATCTTAGTGCCCCAACAGGGGATCGAACCCATGTCCCCTGCCTTGTGTGGTGGATTCTTAACCACTGGACTGCTAGGGAAGCCCCCTGGATTTGAGTTTTAACTGAGCAGTTTACTAGCTATACTCTTATTAACTGCTGCTAGTCATTTTTTTTCATCTGATGGTTGGCGGAATGTTACCTACTTTATGCGATTGCTGGGAAGAGTTCGTGAGATGACAACTTGTCTGAGAACTGAAGTTGCTAGTCATTTAATTATGCTACCTTATTAAATATTTCTAGGGCAGAGTTAGATGTTTACATGATACTATAAGGAAACACACTAAAGCTGTAAAAGATACTTTTAAAGGTAATGTAAATAATTTAATCAAGTATCTGACATTATTTTGTGATGAAGTTGATTTTTAGAGTATCTCCACTTTAGTAGAATAATTGAAAAAACTCAGATTAATTTACTAAAAATAGAAATTTATTGATACAATAAAAATGACATTTGGCTAAATAATTTTTAAAATTGCTGTGTTTGATTTCCTTTCTTTTAGAAAATGTTTATTTTTCCTAAGATAAAAAAATAATGTCTTTTAAAAAAATTAAATTTATTTTTGTTGACAGACAATTGCTTTACAGAATTTTGTTGTTTTCTATCAACCTTAACATGAATCAGCCATAGGTACACATATATCCCCTTCGTTTTGAACCTCTCTCCCATCTCTCCCCCATCCCACCCCTCTAGGTTGATACAGAGCCCCTATTTGAGTTTCTTGAGCCATAAAGCAAATTCCTGTCAGCTATCTATCTTACATATGATAATATAAGTTTCCATACATCTCACTCTCTCCTCCCCTCTTCCCATGTCCAGAAGTCTATTCTCTATGTCTGTTTCTCCATTGCTGCCCTGTAAATAAATTCTTCAGCATCATTTTTCTAGATTCTATATATGTGTGCTAGACTACAATATTTATCTTTCTCTTTATGACTCACTTCACTATAATAGGTTCTAGGTTTATCCACCTCAATAATGTCTTCTTTAAAAAGCAGTTTGTGTCTTGAGGTGCTAATGATCGGCTGAGTAGTTTCCACATTTCTTTTTCAGAAAGTCCATTTTATAGATCCCTTAGTTTTTATGTTTAGAAACATATACTTAGGGTTTGGCTAACATAGTGTGCTAAATGATAGCTGTTTTCTTGGACAAAGTATCATTTCTAATACCAATATATTATTTCTAAACATTTTCTTTTGCGAGTGTGTGTGAGAAGTCTGTCTAAAAGTATGTAAATAGCTTGTGTATTAGATACATGTTGTATTTTTTCTATGTTTTTTTAATGGCTTCGTAGTAATCCTCTATCCCTCTCACCTGGACGATTCACGGTAGTCTCCTAACTCTTCTTTCAGCTTTTCTTTTGCCCCTCATGATCTTTTCTTTTCCATATAGACGCTGCTGCTGCTACTGCTAAGTCACGTCAGTCGTGTCCGACTCTGTGTGACCCCATAGATGGCAACCCACCAGGCTCCGCCGTCCCTGGAATTCTCCAGGCAAGAACACTGGAGTGGGTTGCCATTTCCTTTTCCAGTGCGTGAAAGTGAAGTCGTGTCCGACTCTTAGCAGCCCCATGGACTGCAGCCCACCAGGCTCCTCCGTCCATGGGATTTTCCGGGCAAGAATACTGGAGTGGGTCGCCAGTGCCTTCTCCAATATAGACACTAGAGTGAACTTAAAAAAAAATCTGGAATCATAGGTGTTAGTTACTCTATTGGCTTCCCAGTATACCTTTTATCGACCTGGCCCCTACCTCTTGTCAGGATTCCACAGGGGACCTTTCAGTGCTGTTTCTTTACAGGTCTTTCCTTTTTTTGCACTGGCTTTCTGCATAGGAGTGTTCTGCCCCATCTTCACCTGGCTAGCTCCTCCTGTATTCCTGTCACTTCCTCTCTCAGCACTCTTTCTTAACTAGTCACCAGCCACTCGCTAGTTACTCTAGTCTTACCTTGTTTATTGTCTTCACAGCAGTTCTCAGTCTTTAAATTGTTTTGTTTTTGTTGCTTAACTCTCTAATAGAATGCAGGCTTTCCTAGACTATAACCTTGACTCTGACTCTTATTCACTGTTATGCAATGCTAGTAACATAAAAGGTACTTAAATATTTGTTCAGTAGATGAATGTACATTCTGTCCAATGGATACATTATTCACTCCCTTGTTAGTGAGCATTTGGTTAATTTCCAGCTTTATGAATGCTTCACTGTGCAGACCTTTTGGCATGCTTCTGTGAATATTCTGCAGAATACATTTCTATTATAAAGTGGTATTTTTATGTGAAAGAGTGTTTACACTTATATTTAATGAATAGTGCCAACTTACTGTCCAAAAACCTTCTGCCAGTTTAAATATATCCATATCATCAGTATTATTAATCTTTTTGCTCTTAACAATCTGATAAGCAGAAAAAAAATGAATTTAAGCTCTTTTGTGTATATTTTTTGCTGTTTATTTTTCCTTCAGTGGTGGTTCCTGCCCTTCCTCTGCTATATTTATTGATTTCTCCTCAGTTCTTTGTGTGCTGTGGGTATTAGCCTATAATCATGTTTCACTTATGGTGTTCAATATATCATTTTTAAAAGTACTTCATGCATGGTTGTTTATTTTGGGGGGGGGGCTTGGAATTTTAAAGTTTTTCACACAAACAGACACATACAATCCTGTCTTTACTTTTTGATTTCAGAGTTCAGAGTCATGCTTCTTACCATATTGGGCTTCTTACCATAGTTTTATTTCCATGTATACCACCCTTCATGTATACCATATTTTGTCTCATTGATTTTTTTTTTTTGAATGTAAATATTTGTCTTGTGTAGATTTAATATAGCCAAGTAAGGATTTAAAAGTAGTATTTTTTTTACAAGGAAAAAATGTCCTTTTCTCCTAGTATTATTAATCAAATAGTCCAGCTGTCTCCCACAGTTGAAATATTGCCTTTTACATTTATTAAATTACCACATTATGTCTGGATGTTTTCTGATTACTGTAGTCTCTTAACCATTCCTGCTGCCAATAATATACATTGTTTAATTGCTGTGGCTGTTGATTTATATTGAGTTTTAGTATCTGATAGAATTGGTTCTTTTTTATCATTATTTCAGTCTTTTTTTTTTTAATTACCTTCATACTTCCATTTCAAATGAATTTAGGAATCATTTTCACTCCTAAAGAAATCATTGTTTTGTTGGAAATACGCTGACTTTATGAACTACGAGAAAACTGGCCTGTTTATACAGTACAAAAAAATTCTAGTTAGGAATAAGGCAGCTTTCCATTTGATTTTTATGTACTTTTTTATGTTTTTTATTGTTGCACTTATGAGTGAACTCTTTCTGTGATATGTTTTTCTGACTATCCTAAATGTATATAGAAATATAGTTTGCATATAATTTAGTAACTTTCACTAAAAATTTAATTGAATAATGTTTTCTGTGCAGCTTTATCAGACTCTGAAATTCACTTAAAATGGGTATAAAAGTGTCTCTAGAATGTTAGCAAAGAGTGTCCTTAGTATAAAAGTATTAGGCAGTCATTTTGTGAACTTTGAGAAACAGAATTTTCAGTTTCAGGATGTAATGCAAACATTTTCCCACAGATTTCCCACATACGTACAGTCTCTAGCCTTTTAAAATGACTTATAGCCTTGTTTAGCTTTTGTGACAGCTACCGTTGCAGGTAGATGGACATGGTTATCTTATCCTTATATTTGAGACTTGAGTTTGTAAAGCTCAGCTGATTTAACAAGAGTTTCTGTAAAATACTTGTATCTTTTTTGGGTGTTTTTCAGTCACTAAGTCGTGTCTGACTCTTTGCAACCCCATGAACTGCAAGGCCAGGCTTCCCTGACCTTCACTATCTTCCTGAGTTTGCTCAAACTCATGTCTATTGAGTCAGAGATGCCATCCAACCGTCTCATCCTCTGTTGCCCTCTTCTTCTCTTGGCCCTCAGTCTTTCCCAGCATCAGGGTCTTTCTCAGGTAAGTTGGCTTTCCACATCAGATGGCCAAAATATTAGAGGTTCAGCTTCAGCACCAGTCCTTCCAATGAGTATTCAGGGTTGATTTACTTTAGGATTGATTGTTCTCCTTGCAGTCCAAGGGACTCTTCAAGAGTCTTTTCCAGCACCACAGTTCAAAAGCATTAGTTCTTTGGCACTCAGCCTTCTTTATGGTCCAGCTCTCACGTCCATACACGACTACTGGAAATAGCTTTGACTATGGACCTTTGTTGGCAAAGTGATGTCTCTGCTTTTTAATGCACTATGTTTGTCATAGCTTTTCCTCCAAGGAGTGAGTGTCTTTTACTTTCATGGCTGCAGTTACCACCCACAGTGATATTGGAGCCCAAGAAAATGAGGTCTGATACTGTTTCCCCTTTTTCCCCATCTATTTGCCATAAAGTGATAGGACCAGATGCTGTTACCTTAGTTTTTTGAATCTTGAGTTTCAAGCAGGCTTTTTCACTCTCCTCTTTCACCCTCATCAAGAGGCTCTTTAGTTCCTCTTCACTTCCTGCCTTCAAAGTGGTTATCATCTGGATATCTAAGGTTGTTGACATTTCTCCCAGCAATCTTGATTCCAGCTTGTGAGTCACCCAACCCAGCATTTCGTATGATGTATTCTGCATATAAGTTAAATAAACAGACTGACAATATACAGCCTTGACATACTCCTTTCCCAGTTTTTGTTCCATGTCCAGTTCTAAATGTTGCTTCTTGACCTGCATACAGCTTTCTCAGGAGGCAGGTGAGGTGGTCTGGTATTCCCATCTCTTGAAGAATATTCCAGTTTGTTTTGATCTACACTGTCAAAGGCTTTAGCATAGTCAATGAAGCAGATTTTATTTTTTGGTATTCCCTTGCTTTTTCTATGATCCATTGGATGTTGGCAATTTGATCTCTGGTTCTCTGCCTTTTCTAAATCCAGCTTGAACATCTGGAAGTTCTTAGTTCATATACTGCTGAAGCCTAGCCTGAAAGATTTTGAGCATAATCTTGCTAGCATGTGAAATGAGTGCAATTATCCAGTAGTTTGAACATTCTTTGACATAGTTTTCATTCCAATTTCCAAAGGAAAGCAGACCTTTCCCAGTCCTGTGACCACTGCTGAGTTTTCCAAATTTGCTGGCATATTGAGTGCAACACTTTAACATCATCATCTTTTAGGATTTGAAATAGCTTACTGGAATTCCATCACCTCCACTAGCTTTCTTCATAGCAATGCTTCATAAGGCCCACTTGATTTCATGCTGCAAGATGTCTGGCTCTAGGTGAGTGACTGCACCATCGTGGTTATCTGGGTCATTAAGAGCTTTTTACAGGTCTTCTGTGTATTCTTGCCACCTCTTCTTAATCTCTTCTACTTCTGTTAGGTCCTCACTGTTTTTGTCCTTTATTGTGCCTATCTTTGGTAATTCCATTTTAATGAATTTTAAAAGGTTAACATACAAAGTTATTCTTTTTTTTTAAAAAAAATGTTTTGATTTATATTGGAGTACAGCTGATTAACAATGTTGTGGTATCTCAGGTGAACAGCGAAAGGACTCAGCCATTCATAAAAGTATCCATTCTCCCCTAAAGTCCCCTCCCATCCAGGCTGCTACATAACATTGAGCAGAGTTCCCTGTGCTATGCACTAGGTCCTCCTTAGTTATCCATTTTAAATACAGCAGTGTGTACATATCCATCCCAAACTCCCTATCCCTTCCCCTGGGAATCCTTCCCTCTAGTAACCATAAGTTCATTCTCTATGTCTGTGAGATTCTGTTTATAAACAGAGGTAGTCTTATTTTAAAATCATATTTGGAGTTTAAATCATATCATCTGAAATGCTGATGTATAGCTTGTTCTTGTTTTATTTAGTTATTTTTGCTATGTAAAGTGTGGAGAGTAATATAGTAAATACCATGAACTCACTACCCAGATTAACAGATGTAATTTTGCTGTGTTTGATTAAACACACACACACTGCTAATGAGTTGAAGCCATTTTTAATATCCTTTCCTTTCCTATTCCTTTTACCCCTGGGTATTAAGAAACTGGTGTATATTCTTTTTTTTTTTTTTTTTATTTTATTTTTAAACTTTACAATATTGTATTAGTTTTGCCAAATATCAAAATGAATCCACCACAGGTATACCCGCGTTCCCCATCCTGAACCCTCCTCCCTCCCCTACCCTCCCTCTGGGTCGTCCCAGTGCACCAGCCCCAAGCATCCAGTACCGTGCATCGAACCTGGACTCGTGTATATTCTTTATACTTTTACTACATAAACAGTTATTTTAACTTGCACAAGATTATACTTGGAAATTGTAAAATGTACTATTGTAGATAAAGCTATTCTGTATGCATTTTGAAATAGCTGTATTTTAAAATATCAATCTTGAATGCACACCAGTGTTTGCAGCAGCACTGTGCACAACAGTCAAGACACGGAAGTGTCCACTGACAGAGACACACACACACACAGCGGGCTGCTGCTGCTGCTAAGTTGCTTCAGTCCTGTCCGACTCTGTGCGACCCCATAGATGGCAGCCCACCAGGCTCCGCGGTCCCTGGGATTCTCCAGGCAAGAACACTGGAGTGGGTTGCCATTTCCTTCTCCAGTGCATGAAAGTGAAAAGTGAAAGTGAAGTCGCTCAGTCGTGTCCAACTCCTAGCAACCCCATGGACTACTTAACCATAAAAAAGAATGAAATAATGTCATTTGCTGCAACATGGATGGATTTAGAGATTATCATACTAAGTAAATTAAAGAAAAATGATTTGATACAAATCAACTTATTTATAAAACAGAAGCAGACTCACAGGCATAGAAAAGAAAACTGGTTACCAAAGGGGAAAGGGGAGAGGGAGGGAATAGTTAGAAATAATGGGATTAACATATATACACTGCTGTATATAAAATAGGTAAACAATAAGAATTTACTATATAGTACAACTATATTCAGTATCTTATAACCTATAATGGAAAAGAATCTGAAACTGTATGCCTGAAATGAACATATTTTAAATCAAGTATAATAATAAAGTTTTTAAATTCAAAAACAAATAAAATTGAGATAAAATTAATAAAAATGAAAATAAAAACAAAATTGAAAAAATCAGTCTCTTTGGTAGCTTATATTTTAGTATAAGCTGGAGAAAAAGTTTCTACTTTATGTAGTAGTTTGTTCTTAGAGTAGATAAAGTGAAAATTTGTCTTGAAAAACATTTTTTTCTCCCCTAGAGGATCAGGACTGTACTAGGATTGTGTTACTGACCAAAGATTCTGTGTGAAGTTAGTCATCATTGAGACTAACAACATATACATGTAAAGGATAAAAGCCAAAATTGAATTGTTTCAAGTAGTAAATTCATATTCTCAGACACACATAGTTGGTTTAACTTGCTATATCAGTGATTATCCCAGTGACTCCTTACACATAACATACACATGTAGTGCATAAAAATGCAAAAGAACTACATAAAAGTCTAGCAAGACAAATGGCTACATGTAGGGAGGGAAATGAAGCATTTAATTTTAATCTCAGAACTTAGAACTTGAGGGGGGTGGGGTATACATGAGATAGGTGGATGTAGCTTAAAAGTTGTCTGAGAAAGCAGCCGGTGCTTGGTAGGCCCTTGGGGTAAGCTGGTCACTAGTACAGTGCCTTCTTTGGTGACTATCAGTTTATGCTGCATCAATATTTTCAAGCTATGTATCAAAACTTTAAAACTTCTTATTTAACCCAGTAGTTGAAGCAATCCTTAGGTGGAACGGAAATGAAAATAAGAGAATGAATTTATATGCAAAGACATTTTTTCAACTTTGTTTGAATAGCAAGGTAAATAGGAAACACAAACTAGATATTCAGGAATCTGGAGGTGTGGTTATAATATAGACTTATGATAAAGTACAGATAATATTTAGTAAAGAGTCTACAACAAAAGGAACTGACTTTTCTATTTTTGTTAAAAACACCTAATAGTAAATTTAATAGAAAACCAAATATAACAAAATGTCATTATTATAGGAACACCAAAGAAAAATACTGTTTGGCTTCCTTGGTGGCTCAGTGGTAAAGATCGCGCGTGCAGTGCAGGAGCCGCACAAGCCATGGGTTTGATCCTTGGGTCGGGAACATCCCCTGGAGAAGGAAATGGCAGCCCACTCCAGTATTCTTGCCTGGAGAATCCCATGGACAGAGGAACCTGGTGGGCTGCAGTCCATGGGGTCACAAAGAGTTGGACATGACTAAAGTGACTTTAGTCAAGTTAAGTAGTCAAGCTTACTCCTTGGAAGAAAAGTTACGACCAACCTAGGTAGCATATTGAAAAGCAGAGACATTACTTTGCCAACAAAGATCCGTCTAGTCAAGGCTATGGTTTATCCAGTGGTCATGTATGGATGTGAGAGTTGGACTGTGAAGAAAGCTGAGCACCAAAGAATTGATGCTTTTGAACTGTGGTGTTGGAGAAGACTCTTGAGAGTCCCTTGGACTGCAAGGAGATCCAACCAGTCCGTTCTGAAGGAGATCAGCCCTGGGATTTCTTTGGAAGGACTGATGCTAAAGCTGAAACTCCAGTACTTTGGCCACCTCATGCGAAGAGTTGACTCATTGGAAAAGACTCTGATGCTGGGAGGGATTGGGGGCAAGAGGAGAAAGGGACGACAGAGGATGAGATGGCTGGATGGCATCACCGACTCGAGGGATGTGAGTCTGAGTGAACTCTGGGAGTTGGTGATGGACAGGGAGGCCTGGCGTGCTGCAATTCATGGGGTCGCAAAGAGTCGGACACGACTGAGTGACTGAACTGAACTGAAAGTGACTTTGCACACACATGTATTATTTTATGGATGAGATAGAGAAGACAGGAAAATAATCAGGAATATCCTGATTTCCCCTTGCCACAGTTCAGATTTATAATAGCGATTTTTGTACCATGACATTAATGTAGGTGTTTCAGAGGAAGGAGCGAAAGTCTCATTAAATGTTAAGTTTTTTATTGCCCATTTTGAAAAGGCCCCTCCCAGGACACACACACACAGACACACACACACAGACACACACACACACACACACACAGACAGACACACACACACACACACAGACACACACACACACAGACACACACACACACACACACACACACAGACACACACACACACACACACACACACACACCCCCCTCCCTCCCTCCCAGGATGGATGGATGGACAAACACACACCACCACCACCCCCCACTTCTGGGAGTAAAAGCAGAAAGGAAACTAGAGTAAGTTGTGATTTAAACATTTTAGTGTTGAATAAAAAGTGCTTAAACAGGAAGATTTGAGGAGACTGTATAAATTTTTAAATGGCAAGGTATTGGTGACAGTTAATAAAAATGCATATGTATGTGCTTTTAGATTTACAAAATAGATTTTACTACAAACTATATTAAATCCCCGAAAATATATGAAAAGTTTATCAACTTTCTTACTAGATTATTGGAGAAGCGAATTGTTAGCATGAACTGCCAGTAATTTAGTGTACTGATTTTATAATAGATGTTTTATTTTTGCGTAGCCAAGTTACTTTAAATAAGTAGTACTCAAACTTTTTGAAATCCAAGGTAATCAAGATAATTTTGTATTGATAGATGAAATCTGTATTGTGTTACAATTTCCTTGGTCTAGGTTTTGACCGAGGACCACTTTTAGTACAGAAGGTGAAGTGGAGCCTCCAACCATCATTTTGAAGTTAAGCTTTAAGGCTAATCTTTCGTATTTAGACTGTGATATATAAGAAAATAGCCTTGTTTTTTATAGCTTCATAACGTACTGATGTATGTAATTTGCTTTAAAATCATCCTGTAGGAAGACACCAATATGGCCTGATACGAACAGTTGTTAAGTATAGGTATTTTGTGCAGTAGAAAGTTGGGTCTGCCTTAGTGCATATTTGAAAATCTTGATAATAAAAAAAAGAAAAACCTAGCATGCTTAGGTGCCCTTGTTAGAAAAACTGAAGAAAAAATTCAGTTGAAGTATTGAATCAATAAGTAATTCAGTACTTATCGGATTGCTAAGTATTTAATAGTAATACTTTGAATAAGGTATGGTTCAGAATGAACTTTATCCTTAGATTGAAATTATATGTATTAGATATAAGATGAATTTTGAGATGTTCTTTATAAAATGTATCGTTAGAAAAAGAACATATATTAAGCAAAAAGAGAAAAATAAAAAAAAGAATGCGTGTGTCCACTACGCCATTAGACTGGGTAAGTTGGTGATCCCCTGGCACCCTCTTTCTTTGTCAGAGCACTCTTGGTGGTGATAAAGCTGGCAGGAAATGAAGCATTCTAAATGTAGGCTATAGTTAGAGGTCACTTGCATCTAGGAACATTTAGTACTTCATTTTTTTCTTTTTGAAAAGCATCATACTCCCTTTATCTTGATCGGTACACAGTGGGCTTTTCCCCATTTTTCTTACTCATATTTCTTTTTGAAGTGCATGTCAGTTGAAGCCTTGATCCCAAGTTGATTCTCTTGCTTCTTTCCTTATATTCTGTGTTTTTCCTTTATGCTCTATAGTTTTTCACAATTTCAGTTTTTTACTGAACTTAAATTTTTTTTTTAATTTTATATTTGAATATAGCCGATTAGCAATGTCGTGATAGTTTCATGTGGACAGCAAAGGGACTCAGCCATAGCATGTACATGTATCCGCTCTCCCTGAACTTTTCATTCTTATTTATTCTCTGCCATCTTTATGGGGTAATAAAGTGAAACATTGTTTCCCTCCCCACTTTACGCCAGTTTTAAAGTTCTGTTTCTCTGGAGTCTTTTTTTCAGGAAGTCTTTGCTAAGCCTTAGTTGATTAGGCACTCTAGGCCCTTAATGATTGGCAGGGTGTAGTGGAGGCAAGCCAACCCTTGGCTGAAAGCTCTGCCTAGAGGAAGAATAAGGAAAGCTTTTTGTTGAGGCAAGATTCTGCCCTAGTTTTCTGGTCAGTATATTCAGTTGTTTAGTAAATGATTCTCAGGTTTTAGGTAAGTCTAGATTTGTCTGAAGAATAGTGTGAGGGTGAATTAGTATATACTGCTGCTTATGTATATACTTGTTTTCATTCCTACTTCTACTTTTTACTTCTCTACTTTCTGATTGACACTTGGCCTCCCACACTTCAGAGGGCTGCCATAAAGAGTAAAAATAATGTTTATGTGTGTTGCATACTGTGTAAGTTTGAAAGTGCTAGAATAAAATTGTACTAAGAGGTTCCCAACATACAAACTCATATATTGTAAGTTTGGAACAAAGACATGAAAATGTCTTTTCCATAATGACATTGGAAATCATGGTCAGGTTACTAGGTCAGCCCACATACATTTTACCCAGTAACATGGCTAATATGTTTTGCTTTTGTATCAAGAAAAAAAACACTATAAAATGTTTTTCTTAATGCCAGATATATCAAAGCACTTCTTAAACTGTGGCAACTGTAGATTTGAGTAGTTGGTTTCTGAGCCCTGTGGCATTGGCCAGAGGAGGAGCTCAGTGTGGAACATATAAGTCCCCTTCCCTAGTAATATATTGGGAGCTAGAATGGGGAACCCATTTTTTCCAAGGGGTGGGAAAGAAATGGTTAAATAACCAGTCTCAGATAGGCAAAAGATAAGGAGCTAAAATACAGCCAGAAGTGGACAAAGAACCTAGGTTTCTTCCATCATTGTATTTCTTACCATGTGGTTTACAGATTGCTTTCTGCATACTAGAATGTTCATTAAAAATGCAAGTTTCTACACCCCAGTCCCATCCTATTGAATGGAAACATGGAACACACAATCCTGCTTAGTACTTGATTTTAAAATATAGGTTTCTTATTGACAGGAATAACTTTGTTAATTTCTGACCTTCATTTTGCCTTCTAAGTAAACTGTCGATTGTTTCTACTGTGGATGATAAAAACAATTGTATCCACAGCTCTTGTCACCTTTAGGTGTCAAGTAATCTTTGTGGTTATAAAAATCCAGTTTTGGAAGAGCAATTCCAGGATAATCAACACATACTTCCTTTACCTAAGACAGAAAATAGGACTTTAAAGTAAGTTTCCAACTGCATTAAACACATTTAAACTTTTTGTACATTGATAAAAAACACAGTTCACATTTAAATATCTAGTCCACATTGGTAATTTACATCTAATATTTAATTTGTAGTACAAAGTGAACTTGTTAAGGGACAGACTTTGTAATGAAGGAAATTTTGTTAGGAATATCTGGAGACCATGAGCTCTTAAACTGGTCTCATTTGCAAATAGCTGCGTAATTCAGCATTTTCCTGAATATTACACAAAAAAGCCAAAATGCAAACATAAAATTAGATGCTAAGATTTTTAATATATATGTGAATGATTTTTATATTGATGAAAGTATTCCAGACAGTAATACTTGTGTTTATAATAAATTGTTGCTATAAATTTGAACTTAGAAAAGTTTAGAAAATGGTGCTTCTAATTTTGTGTTACAGACTAATTTGAAAAGTAATGTTACTTCTTAGTAAACCATCTGAAATCTGTTCTGATCCAGTCACCACAGTCTGCTTTATGATGCTATTTTAGATGACATTGTATTATATCAGGAGACAGTAACAGTTGACTTGTTCAGTGAAATTTGGTGTTTTAAAAATCCCATTGGACCTCTGTTGTCCAAAGATGACCTATGATTTTTTTTTTTGTGAAAGAAGTTAAAAAGGGAGAGGAGAGGACTTTTGAAACCCAAGGAAGGGTTGATTTTGAATAGCCTTTTCCCCCTGGCTTTCATTACTAGAGTGCTTATACTTTCTTTGTATTTATACTGAAAAAGAGGTGCTTATTACAGTTTAAGTGAAAACTTAAAAGTTTGGCAGTGATAGAGCTGTGGTTGAAGTATGTAGAGGAGATCATAATGTCTGTGTTTCACTATATCACATGGTAAAAGAGGATTTGGGGCTTTTTGTGGATGTAGTCCGTGATGTTTGACAGACTGTCCTAGTGACTTATAAGTATTAAAATAAACAATTTTAAATACTAATGACTTTGATTAACTCTTTTAGGGTCTCTGAAGTACACCATACTACCTTTTTGAAAATCTTGCGTGGACAATGGCTACCCAAGGTTTGTATTGTAGTCTTCAGGTACTGAAACTGGGGCTCTGCTTTGTTGCCATTAACCCAGTCTGGCTCAGATTCCCCTGCTTTCCTCTCTCCCTGCTTACTTGTCAGGCTACCTTTTGCTCCATTTTCTGCCCACTTCTCCTAATGGCTTGGTGAAATAGCAAACAAGCCACCAGCAGGAATCTAGTCTGGATGACTGCTTCTGGAGCCTGGATGCAGTACCATTCTTCACTGATTCAGTGAGTAACTGTTAGGTGGTCTCCTAAGAGTATAGATTTTTCATCCCTGAGCTGATCTGATGGCCATCATTCTGTTATCCTTCGCTGTCTTTCAGACTTTATTTCTGAAAAGATTTCAGTGGGTCATATCACAGATTTTTATTTTCAAATTGAGATAATATTTTCCTGGTAGTAATATTGATGCTGTTTGATTTTTTTTTTTTTATAGCTGATTTGATGGAGCTGGACATGGCCATGGAGCCAGACAGAAAAGCAGCCGTCAGTCACTGGCAGCAGCAGTCTTACCTGGACTCTGGAATCCATTCTGGTGCCACCACCACAGCTCCTTCTCTGAGCGGTAAAGGCAATCCTGAGGAAGAGGATGTGGATACCACCCAAGTCCTGTATGAGTGGGAACAGGGGTTTTCTCAGTCCTTCACTCAAGAACAAGTAGCTGGTAAGAATATTATTACCTTACTCAAAGTTAGAGTGCAGTTTTGAGAACTGCATAGTTACTCTTATAAAAGTTAGCATGCAACAGCTTAAATAAAACAGCGTGGTAAAGAAAAGGGAGTGATTGCAGCATCAGCTTGACTGTTGGGGTTAATGCTGAGCTATGGAGATCTGACTGTTGAATTCACCTTTTCCAGATATTGATGGACAGTATGCAATGACTCGAGCTCAGAGGGTGAGAGCTGCTATGTTCCCTGAGACGCTAGATGAGGGCATGCAGATCCCATCTACACAGTTTGATGCCGCTCATCCCACTAACGTCCAGCGTCTGGCTGAACCATCACAGATGCTGAAACATGCAGTTGTAAACTTAATTAACTATCAAGATGATGCAGAACTTGCCACACGTGCAATCCCTGAATTGACAAAACTGCTGAATGATGAGGACCAGGTAAGTAGAGACATGGCCAACTTTTTAATCTGCTTTGAAGGAAACTCCCAAGGAAATAGTCTTAAAATGTCTACCTTACTTCAGTATTTGAAAACTGAAAACTAATGTTTCTTAATTCTTGTATATTATAGGTGGTGGTTAATAAGGCTGCAGTTATGGTCCATCAGCTTTCTAAAAAGGAAGCTTCGAGACACGCCATCATGCGTTCTCCTCAGATGGTGTCTGCTATCGTACGCACCATGCAGAACACAAATGACGTGGAGACAGCTCGCTGCACTGCTGGGACCTTGCACAATCTTTCCCACCATCGTGAGGGCTTGCTGGCCATCTTTAAATCTGGGGGCATTCCTGCCCTGGTGAAGATGCTCGGGTAAGAAAACATGGTCAGAATGCTCCAAGCTCAGGAGGAGGAGAGTGCAATCACACCATTTCTGATGAGACTTTTTTCCTTCTTCCCAGTTCACCAGTGGATTCTGTATTGTTTTATGCCATTACAACTCTCCACAACCTTTTATTGCATCAGGAAGGAGCTAAAATGGCCGTGCGTTTAGCTGGCGGGCTGCAGAAAATGGTTGCCTTGCTCAACAAAACGAATGTTAAATTCTTGGCTATTACAACAGATTGTCTTCAGATTCTAGCTTACGGCAATCAAGAAAGCAAGGTAAAAGAATTATTCTGAATGTGGTTGTCAAGGAGCCTTGGAGACCCCCAGTGTCATGTCCTTCTACAGATTTTTGCAGATTTATTGTATGCCTTATACTCTGTATGTATCTCAGAGAAGTTGGACATCTCTGTTTTACTGTTTGAGTTGGTGTGTACACTGTACTAGGTGATAGGGACATAGCATGCAGGCTGTTCTTAAAGCTTTCATTGTCGGGTGGAAGAGAGACATTGAAATAATAAGCTGCTTTATTTAGTTCAAGTTTTAGGAGGAAGTAGAAGGGCTATATGAGAGCATGTAAATGAACCAGACCCTTTTTTGAGGGTTTATGCAGATTTCTTGGAGAAAGTGATGGATGAGTTCAGCTCTTATGGATGAAAAGGGATTGACTAAGGTGAATGAAGGTTAGGGAGAGGAAATGGCATCTGTGACAGTTCTCCTGAGGGAGGGAGGACCAGGTGAGGTTTGGAAATTCAGGAAATACAGAGAGTAAGGAAGAGAAGGGGTGTGAGATAAGACTGTTGAGATAGGGCAGATCCTGCAGGGCTTAGTGGAACATGTTAAAAGAATAATGGGAAACAGTTCTTAGCAGAAGCACACAGTGAAAAGATTTGTCTTTGGAAATCGGGGTAGAGTCAGGAGGTGGGGTATGCAGGGAAGGAAAGGTGGGGATAAATATTTAATGCTGTCTCTTTTTGAGGTGGATATGATGAGGAAAGGCAAAGAGACAAAACATATATTAGGAGTGTTTATTAATAAGTGCCCATTCTGGTTCAGATTTCCATGCAACAAATCAGCCGTGACATAACTTTCATATCTGGGCATTACTGTTCACAACAACATGGATTTTGTTTTTTTTTTCCTTTTACTATGATCAGTGTGGGAAGAATAATACTGGGCCAGTTTATATATTTTTGGGAGAACTGAGGTACACGAATGTGAGTGAAATTTTGTAGCAGCAGGGCTTAAATATGACCCCAGTCTGGGGGTCTAGTTAATGACGACCAGGTGTACATTTATGTCACTACGCTGCTGAGATTCTTGTATAATAAAATCAGTTGGTAATAAAGGCTTTTCTCGGGCATTTGATCAAGATTCCATGATTAACAATATATACACATCTTTCTAGCTCATCATCCTGGCTAGTGGTGGACCTCAAGCTCTAGTGAATATAATGAGGACCTACACTTACGAGAAGCTACTGTGGACCACAAGCAGAGTGCTGAAGGTGCTGTCTGTCTGCTCCAGTAACAAGCCGGCTATTGTAGAAGCTGGTAAGTGTACTTGGCTATTCTGAGTTCTCATGCGTGCAGCATATGTAGTTCTCATTAGATTGCCTTTCTTAGGAAAAGGGTGATCAAACTGACCTTCACAGGCTGAAAGTAATGGTTGTATTCAGCTTGAAGCCAAAGTTGCATTCAGACAAAGGACGTGTTCTGCTTGACACCTTCTTTGGTGCTGTTCAAGCCTAGTTCAGGCAGAGATCATATTACCAAAAACAATGGCTGATAATAGGCTTGATAACAGCTATTCCAGAAATACCTGAAATGTATTTGTTTAAAAAAAATACAGATTTTTAGGCTTACTTAATCAGAATTCCTGGAGTATTGAAGTGACAAGAGAGTCAATAATAGCTGGAAATGCATGGGACTGGAGGCCTAGGAATCTCGATTATAAGAAGTTTCCCATTGGGGAGGGAGGTGGGAGGGGTTTCAGGATGGGGAACACATGTGCACCCATGGCTGATTCATGTCAGTATATGGTGAAAACCACTATAATATTGTAAAGTTAATTAGCCTCAAATTAAATTAAAAAAAATTTCCCAGGTTATTCTGATGCTCATTTATTCTGAAAATATTCAGCCCCTGTGTTTCAAGCTGGTATGCAGTGGGCAACAAAATAGGTATGGTCCCCGTATTTATTCTTGTATAATAAAATCAGGCTGGTGAAGGAGACAGAAATATGCAAAAAGATGGGGTGATTACAAACTGGAATGTGTTACGAGAGGAATGAACAGCAAATAGTGATACAGAGTTAATGGGGCAGGAATGTCCTTCTGTAAGAGGCGGATGTTAAATGAAATCACAGAATGAGAAGGCTTCATGTGTATGAGAAGTAAGGAGTAAGTGCAATCCAGATGGTCCTAAAGGTAGGAAAGAAATCACTGCGTTCTAGGTGCTGAAGAGGAAGTCTGTGTAACTAGAACCTAGTGAGTAGTGGGATGAATAGCTCAGGATGACGGTGATGGGCCAGAGCCAGGCAGGCTTGTGTTGTGCCAGACTTTCTAGGTCCCTGGATGATGTTTATTCGTGCTTTATTGCAGCTTTGGAAACACAGGTGTTGAATGCTTAGGTCCATTTGAGATGAAGTGCAAATCCTAAAGGGTTCCTGAAGGTTATGCTAAAGAATTCAGTCTTTATCTTATAATGAGAAGCTGTTGTTGGCTACAGCATCACAGTGAGGTGTTTGGAATATTAATATTAGCATCATGTGACAGTTTGACCAAAGGCAAGCAGACCAGGCTTCTGGGATGTGTTACACACTTTTAGGAATGAAATCATTTGATATTAAAAATATGTAGCAAAGGATGAATGTTATTTAGGGAGTTGATATCTGTGAAGTGACTAAAAGGTCAGTAGGTAGCTGGAAATGTTTGCTTCTGGAATGCTAGGGAAGACTGGGTGGGGACAGAGATTAGGGAGTTCCTTTCTTAGTGGATGCGGGTAAGGGCTGTAGGGAAGTCAGGGGGCTGCCTCAAAGCCATCTTCACCCTGGGCATGCTCAATCAGAATATGTGTGTGTTTAAGTCTCTGCAGGCAGTTCTGAGAGGCATCTGGAATTAAGATCCACTCTCTTAGAGTTGATGGTTCTAGTAGAGGGAGAGAAGGGAGACAGGAACCAAGTCGTTTTGAAACTACTGAGCATCAGCCTTGTGCACTCTGTTAGCAGCTGGAGCTACTATGAGGAAGGCACCAGATAGGGAGGGTCTGGTCTGAGTGGTGGGCTCCATTATAGCTGTGGAAAATGCTGTGAAGGAAAAGTACAAAGTGTGTGAGAATAGCAGCAAGTTGACCCAGTCTAATTGAGGAAATAAAACAGACCTGAAAAGATAAACAAGGAGACAAGGGAACTACATCCCAGTGCATTTGGGTAAAGAACCTGCCTGCCAGTGCAGGAGACATGAGACACAGGTTCGATTCCTGAGTGGGGAAGATCCTCTGAAGAAGGAAATGGCAGCCTACTCCAGTATTCTTGCCTGGGGAATTCCATGGATGGAGGAGCCTGGTGGGCTACAGTTCATAGAGTTGCAAAGAGTTGGACACAACTCAAGTGACTTAGCATGCATAGCATTGCATGGCTGACCTAACCTAATTGAGGAAATAAAACAGATCTGAAAAGATAAACAAGGAGACAAGGGAAAGCATATCCCACTGCATTTAGAAGTGATTTCAATGGGAGAGAGATGGTGAAGTTAAGCTAGCCAGTGTGTGGGGAATCGAGCTTCCATTTAGACTCCTCTACAGTGTAAACGTCCTTCATTAGGGTCCTAAACAATAGGAGGTTGTGAATCTTTGAAGAGCATCTTTTGCCTTTAATACAGTCCCCAGAGTAAGCATTCTGGTGCTGCCTTTTTAGACTGTTTCCACCCTGTGAGTTTACATTAGCTCCTTCAGGGATTTGCTCGGATGGCACCTTCACAGTCAGGTGTCCTGGTTACCCTACTTTAAATTGTAGCCCCCTCTTTTGTCTTTGTTGTTTGTACACTAACACCATTTGACATATAGTTTTAGCTTTCTAATAGTATATTTGTTTATTTTGTGCTTGCAACTAGACCACAAGCTCTATGAAAGTATGATTTTTAGACTGTTTGCCTCACTGATACAGCTCCAATGCAAAACAGGGCCTGGTATTAAATAATCTTGAAATGACTGGATGAAAGGAAATAAGTAATAGGACTATTACTTACAGGGAGACTGTGGAGATAATGATGGCTTTTCCACACAGGGAAGAAACAATAGATACATAACACAAGTTGTCACTAGCTGAGGTGAACTAGAAAAGAGGGAAACTGAGCAGCATTCTAGAAAATGAAAGAAAATAAAGGACTTAGATGGAGGGGATAAGCTTTGGCAACAAAGAAGGATACCCTCTGAGACTAAAGAAGACACTTAGTACTGATAGAAATTGTGAGCTAATGGCCATCACCTTAGATGCTTTTTAATCTTTTTAGGTGGAATGCAAGCTTTAGGACTTCACCTGACAGATCCAAGTCAGCGCCTTGTTCAGAACTGCCTTTGGACTCTAAGGAATCTTTCAGATGCTGCAACTAAACAGGTACATTCAGAGTAAATTGGTGCCTTACTGGTAAGTGTCAAGCTGAATATGTACTGAGTGTCTGTTTTCATCTCCACAGGAAGGGATGGAAGGTCTTCTTGGGACTCTTGTTCAGCTTCTGGGCTCAGATGATATCAATGTGGTCACCTGTGCAGCTGGAATTCTTTCTAATCTCACTTGCAATAATTATAAGAACAAGATGATGGTGTGCCAAGTGGGTGGCATAGAGGCCCTTGTGCGCACGGTCCTCCGTGCTGGGGACAGGGAAGACATCACTGAGCCTGCCATCTGTGCCCTTCGTCATCTGACCAGCCGGCACCAGGAGGCTGAGATGGCCCAGAACGCTGTTCGCCTTCACTACGGGCTACCTGTGGTGGTTAAACTCCTACATCCACCATCCCACTGGCCTCTGATCAAGGTAAACTGTCAAACGTTGAAGGTTGCAGAATTGAAAACAGACTACTTCCGACTATGACTAGCAGCCCATCTCTGCACTGGGGACTGGCTGACAAGGAGCTGTAAATAGGAAGTATGGGTGGGATGAGGGTGGGGGTGAAGTGTTGTGTCGTCAGTTTACTTCCAGGTGATGGTGACAGATGCAGTGTGGTAGGCATTTTAGACTAAGAACATGATTTTGTTGTATGCCAGTTCTTTATTCTTTCTTCTTATCTGCAGGCTACTGTTGGATTGATTCGAAATCTTGCCCTTTGTCCAGCAAATCATGCACCTTTGCGTGAGCAGGGTGCCATTCCACGACTAGTTCAGTTGCTGGTTCGTGCACATCAGGATACCCAGCGTCGTACATCTATGGGTGGAACACAGCAGCAGTTTGTGGTAGGTAAATCTTAGTAGTGACCCCTGGCCTTTTAAAAGGAATGCATAAATCCATAGGCTCCTGAACTACTTCAGTCATTGGCTTCCTCCATTCTCTAGCTTCCTGAAGGGCTGCTTGCTACTGGCTTAAAGAACCACCATGTCTCTGTGGCTGCGGAGAATGAAAGGAGTAACATGGCCCCTGGTGATACCTCCCTTGACATATCCTTCACATCGCTGCCTCCTCAATCTTACAAAGGGAGTGTAGGGTGTGATTTACTGCTATGGGGTCTCATCTTGTCCATACAAAAGGTTCACCTGTCCGAAGTAGCAGAGGCATTAATTTGAATCCAAGTCTGTCTGATTTCAGAGCCTGTTATCCCCCACTGAAGTTCTACCTATAAACATACATTGTTAAAAATTTATTTTTAATGGGAGTATAATTTCTGTACAATGTTGTGATTTCTGTTGTCCAGTAGCATGGATCAGCTATGAGTATACCCACATCCCCTCCCTCTTGAGCCCCCTCATCCCCAGCCCTCAGGCTGAGCTCCCTATGGTATTCAGGCATCTTCCCACTAGTTAGCTGTTTTACATGTGGTAGCGTATATACGTCAGTGCTACTTTCTCAGTTCATCCCACCTGCTCCTTCCCGTTAGGTCCACGAGTTCTTCTCTACCTCTGTTCTTGCCCTGCAGATATGTTCATCAGTACCACTTTTCTAGATTCTATATATGCATTAATATACGATGTTTTTCTGACTTCTTTCACTCTGTATGACAGACTCTAGGTTCATCCACCTCACTACAACTGATTCAGTTTCATTCCTTTTAAGGCTAATATTTCACCGTATATGTCTACCACAGCTGTTTTATCCATTCATCTATTGATGGACATCTAGGTTGCTTGCATGTCCTGGCTGTTGTAAATAGTGCTTCTATGAACATTGGGATACAAGTGTCCTTTTGAATTATGGTTTTTTCAGGGTATATGCCCAGTAGTGGGATTGCTGGGTCATACGGTAGTAATCATATTTTTAAAATGAATCTCCAAAAAAATTAAATAAATAAATAAAATGAATCTCCATACTCTTTTCCACAATGGTTGTATCAATTTATGTTTCCACAAACCGTGCAGGAAGATTCCCTTTTCTCCATATCCTCTCCAGCATTTATTGTTTGTAGATACCTATAAATATTTAACACATCTTTTACTGTCTCTTCCAAGAGTGGTTTAAACTGTTTCCATGGACTTACAAGAATATCAACAAGAATACGTGGTAGTATTTCTGGGATCTTTACTTGTAATCTTAGCCTGAAATTTTTAATAGTCTGAAACTTTGATGTCAAGTTTTCAGTCTTAAAAGTAGCTTCATTATTAAGTAAAGATACTTATGATTCCCCAGCATGTGTTTTAAGACTCAGAGTCTCTTACTTAATCAGGTTAGAAAACAAGACTTTACACAATAGATCTTGAGACGTCGCTAGTTACGATTAGGATGCACTCATAGGGCGCTTGGGCTTTCTCCACTCAGTACTTTGGATATCGGCCAGTCTCCATGAGGTGGCTTAACAGAATGCAAAGGGTACCTTTTAATCTCTTCTCTGGGAAGAAAGGAGCTTTTGTGTTATAATAAAAGTAAAGTTGGATATAAAAGCTGTAGCAAAGTTATAACCTTTCTTAAAACTCAGAAAGAGGGAAAGCAGACTGTAGCTATGTTTTGCAAAAGCTAACTTCCTTATCCCATATTATAGGCTATCAGTTGAGTAGTCTTGGAGGAGGTGAGTGGATTTTCTCCTGCCAACTCGGTAGACTTTTAGCAGTAGGTGGTAAAACTTTGCTAAATTTTCACCAAATACACATAGGTATACAAAGATCTAGGGAGTACCTGAAGGAAAACACTGACAGTGTGTGCACATCACTTTCCCATCTTGGTGTCTGCTTTCTTCCCTTTACCCAGAGTGCTGGGTGCCTTGTTGGGAAGAGAGTGATCTTTGGGAGTCAGAGGTACATTGAAGCTGTGCTTTGCCGTGCACAGTTTTGGAGGTGCTGCTTGGAATTAGTGCTGACAAGAGGCCACTTTCACAAAGTGACCCTCAATTAGTGGATCCATCTTCATTCCTGAACTTACTTGCAAATTCTGGTGAATAACTAGTGATTACTACTCAGAACAGGAAAGCCTTTCAAGCATATAAACTTTAGAGAGCACAATCCCCTATTAACGATGTTTCTTTTGGTAGGAGGGAGTCCGCATGGAAGAAATAGTTGAAGGTTGTACTGGAGCCCTTCACATCCTAGCTCGGGATGTTCACAACCGAATCGTTATCAGAGGACTAAATACCATTCCATTGTTTGTGCAGGTATGTTTGTTTTAAGTGAGGTGTTCTAGAATCTGTATGTCAGTAAAATTTCAGGATTTTAAAGATAAGCAAAGTATAAGGAAATTAGGGGCCAAAATAGTAGATATTATTTCATCTACTATCACCGTTTATAAAATGGCTGTGCTGCTCATGCTATTTTTCAAGTACAAAAAATAGAAAGTGTGTCATGTCCTTTTAGTTGAATCCATTTATGAAAACACCCTTCATTTTTCTTGGGAAGTAGAGAGGGAGAAGCACTGGGACTAGAGCCTCAGGAGGAGGAGGGTTCCACTCTGCTTTCAGGTGTGCTCGGTTAGAAGGGATGGAAGCTGCCTGGGCTGCCGCAGCACAAACCCCTCGTCACCTCTGGGTTTTCTAAATCTTAATTTGAATAATACTCAGGAGAAGAGGCTTGAGCTAAAAATGCTCCAGAAAACCATTGCTGCCAAGCATCAAACACTCAGGAACATAAACTCAAGAGTGTATGATTTAATGCAGGCTTCCTATTTAATACAAGTGGTGCAGATACCACAGTGGGGTGCTCACCATGTTTTACCTTTGGATTTGATTAGGTTTCATGTGTGTTTTCTCCTCAGCTGCTTTATTCTCCTATTGAAAATATCCAAAGAGTAGCTGCAGGGGTCCTCTGTGAACTTGCTCAGGACAAGGAAGCTGCAGAAGCTATTGAAGCCGAGGGAGCCACAGCTCCTCTGACAGAATTACTTCATTCTAGGAATGAAGGTGTGGGTAAGTAGGAAAGGAATCAGAGCCTTTAGCTTGTGTACACTGAAGCCTCAGCTTTTCCTCAAAGACCATTTTTCCTTCCTCTCCCAGCAACATATGCAGCTGCTGTTTTGTTCCGAATGTCTGAGGACAAGCCACAGGATTATAAGAAACGGCTTTCAGTTGAGCTGACCAGTTCTCTCTTCAGAACGGAGCCAATGGCTTGGAATGAGGTAGGCAGTGTGAGCACGTTTATTTGATGGTTCGCTAGAGCACCAAGGCAGTTTATGGTTTCCTCTCGAACGACTCGGTGCACATTCATTTGCATTGACTATGTCCTTGGCTTGAATATTCATTCTTTACACTAGCTTAGCAACTGCTGTAAGGAAAAACTACAGCTTTATACAGCCTGTTTAGAACAAACAAGTTAGAATTTGTAAGGGAGATAGATGAAAAAGTTAACAGATTAAAAAACACTTTTGAAAGTTGTTAGGAAAGGGGCAGTCGATTAAACGTTGTTAGTTGGAGGTCAGTTTATCAGTACTTTTAAAAAATACTGTTTTTCACCTACTTTTCTACTTGAATTTCTATTAATTTGTTCAGTATTTGTCCTTGATACAAATTGAAATAGTCAAACCACCCTGAAAGTTGATACAGTCATTGTACATAATCATAAGGTGGATTATAAAGAGAGAGGCTATATACTGTTAGGAAAAGAGAAGCAAACTGCTAAACAGTAATAGTAATATATTAATTGGCTGTTGAATAGATAATCTCAACCATTCCAACTTGAGCTCTGAACATCCTCACCCAGCCCTTTCTCCAGACCTGTTCCACACAGTTAATGGCAACTTAGTTCTTCTAGCTGTGCAGGCTCTAGGGATCTTTTCATAACACATCCTGTCAGCAACTCCTATTGAGGGTAGAAACAAAACACCTATTTTGTTTCCTGTTATATTTCTAGCACTTAATAAGTACTTGGTAATATATTTGCAGAAAGAGTAAATTACAAAGTATTTCTGTGATTGTGTACATCTGTATTTTGAAGTAATTCTGCACTTTGTAAGTAGTTCTACAGTGTTTTGAGTTCTTTATTCCTTTTGTAATCTGAGAATAAGTATGTTTTCAAAATATCAGAGTATCCTTTGAGTTGAGAATTTCCATTTTGCTTCCTTGCCTGTACCTGTTCATCTAGACTGCTGATCTTGGACTTGATATTGGTGCCCAGGGAGAACCTCTTGGATATCGCCAGGATGGTATGTATCTCATATTTCTTGATTATCTCCAGATCAAGCTAAAGGTCCAGAGCTTTGTCAGAAGAGCTGTTTTGCTTGTCTTGGGAGGACCTGTTGGCAGGAAAGTAGTGGTAGCAATTAAAGGCAGTTCTTAAATTCTAGAGTCAGCAGTAATTTCTTTATTTGTGCACAGGGAATTCTCAGCCACACACCAAGCAAGCACTGGATCATACCAGTAAATGTGTGTCACTGCTGCCAGACCTCTGCAGTACGTGTGTTACACGTTGCCTGGCTTTCTATTCAATTTTTCGTTCAGAGAACCCTTATATAATACCTGTGTCTATAATTCTAGACTCAGATCTGGGATGTGTATTTACATAGCTTTTCAGAAAACTCTGAAAATCTAAGTAATTCAGATTTGGGTATATACTGTTTATCTTACAATCTTACCTGTTTTTTCCTAGTTAATACACTTAAAGCTCATAAGCTTCTTACCTTGACAGGTATACAAATATTAAGCCTTTGGATAAAAACATACAAAGGTTTCATAGGAAAGTGGCACGCTTTCTTAGTACTTCTGTGGGTATCACCTAGACTTTATATAACAAATACATAGCTGTTGCCACTGCTCAGCAACCGGTCTCTGCCCAGGAAAAGGCCAGACGTCCAGGACTGGAACCTGCTGATCTGCCTTTGGTGGAAACAGACCGTGTGCCTCCTTGTGTGGCCTGACACTGGGTAGTTACTCAGCTTAAGAAAGCAAGAAGGTGGAGAGGCTAGAAGGAATGCTTTCTGACACATTTGCTATCCTGGGATCCCCCTAACTCTGTGCTCACGTCATGTCTTCTCTCTCTCTCCCCCCCCTCACCCACCATGTCACTGCCCCAACTCCCAGATCCCAGCTATCGTTCTTTTCACTCTGGTGGGTACGGCCAGGACGCCTTGGGGATGGACCCCATGATGGAACATGAGATGGGCGGCCACCACCCTGGTGCTGACTATCCAGTTGACGGGCTGCCAGATCTGGGGCATGCCCAGGACCTCATGGATGGGCTGCCCCCGGGCGACAGCAATCAGCTGGCCTGGTTTGATACTGACCTGTAAATCATCCTTTAGGTAAGAAGTTAAACAAGCCAGTTTGGGTAAAATACTTTTACTCTGCCTACAGAACTTCAGAAAGACTTGGTTGGTAGGGTGGGAGTGGTTTAGGCCTATTTGTAAATCTGCCACAAAAAAAGATACGTACTTTGAAAGATGTCTTGGAACATTTGAATGTTCTCAGATTTCTGGTTGTTAGGTGGTCATGTGTGGAAGTTATTAACTTTAATGTTTTTTGCCACAGCTTTTGCAACTTAATACTCAGATGAGTAACATTTGCTGTTTTAAACATTAATAGCAGCCTTTCTCTCTTTATACAGCTGTATTGTCTGAACTTGCATTGTGATTGGCCTGTAGAGTTGCTGAGAGGGCTCGAGGGGTGGGCTGGTATCTCAGAAAGTGCCTGACACACTAACCAAGCTGAGTTTCCTATGGGAACAATTGAAGTAAACTTTTTGTTCTGGTCCTTTTTGGTCGAGGAGTTACAATACAAATGGATTTTGGGAGTGACTCAAGAAGTGAAGAATGCACAAGAATGGATCACAAGATGGAATTTATCAAACTCTAGCCTTGCTTGTTAAATTTTTTTTTTTTTTAATATCTGTAATGGTACTGACTTTGCTTGCTTTGAAGTAGCTTTTTTTTTTTTTTTTGCAGTAACTGTTAGTTTTTTAAGTCTCGTAGTGTTAAGTTATAGTGAATACTGCTACAGCAATTTCTAATTTTTAAGAATCGAGTAATGGTGTAGAAACACTAATTCATAATCACTCTAATTGTAATCTGATAAAGTGTAACATTGTGTAGCCTTTTTGTATAAAATAGACAAATAGAAATGGTCCAATTAGTTTCCTTTTTAATATGCTTAAAATAAGCAGGTGGATCTATTTCACGTTTTTGATCAAAAACTTTATTTGGGATATGTATGGGTAGGTAAGTCAGTAAGAGGTGTTATTTGGAACCTTGTTTTGGACAGTTTACCAGTTGCCTTTTATCCCAAAGTTGTTGTAACCTGCTGTGATACAATGCTTCAAGAGAAAATGCGGTTATAAAAATGGTTCAGAATTAAACTTTTAATTCATTCGATCGTGTCACCTTTTTTTCCTTGTCATTAAGCGGTCTGTGAGGGTAATAAGTTTTCCTCAGGATGAAGTTGAACTGAGTAAACAGATAGTGACATGATTTAAGCTGTAATGGTGGAAGACCTTACTGCTAATAGATGGAGTTGCTCTGTCAAATTTCTTTACACTGGTCCTGGGTTTTTAAAGTGCACCAAAATGTTTTAGCTTTGCACATTTAGCTGTGTAGGAGGAGAGTGTCCACCATCTCTAACTGAAGGACTCTGGGCTTACAGCCTGTGGCCAAGACTCCTTCAGCCTGGCTGCAGGTATGTATATAATTCTGTCCGAGTGACTAGAGGCCTCACGGTTCAAAGGCATCTCGTTCTTCGCGACATAGAACAAAGTGTGTTAGTCAGTTCTGTCTGACTCTCTGCAACCCTGTGGACTGTAGCCCACCAGGCTCCTCTGTCCATGGGGTTCTGAACTCCAAATAAGCGTCCCACCCCCAACCCCAAACTCCATCACGTGGTCTCATTCCTTTAAGGTAATAATGAAGAATTACCCACATGGATTTGGACTTCAAGCACCTTCACAGAAGTGTGACTCATTTGGAGCGGGGAATTCCTTCAACTCCACTTTGAACTGATAATTACGATGCTTTACCTGTCGCTGTTTATCTGAACATAATCAGAGCGAACTAGAACGGGCCTTCCTCCATTGCTCTCTGCCAGCTGAGCCTGTCATCCTGGTGGTAGGTCTGACAAGTTTTTAGTTCATCCCTGAGGGCAGAGTCAGTATACCTGTTAGAACTTGTGTTTGGGGCTTTAAAAAGAGTGAAAGTGTTTGTACCGAGAGAGCCGTTTCTAATTGACTATGTATTTAAACATGTACTTAGTTCCTTATTGTTGGATGAGGACCCTGTATAAAAGCTTTATAAATTCTTCCCTGTGGTCTAATTGGGATGAGAGGGAAAACGTGTGTGTATTTGGTGACGGGGCAGTTCTGCTTCCAGTGCGTGACACAGAGAACAAAGGCAGCACCGCACGAGCTGTTTGCAGGTCAGAGTGAAGATCTCCGTAGTGAGCTCAGCCTCTAACATCAAGAACCACAGCTCTGCCTAAAATCATCATAGTTTTGAAGTTCCATGTAGAAACTTAATATGAAGGTTAATCTGATTCAGCAAAGTAGCTCTGCAGTGTACTGAAAAGGACAAAGGGACGAGAACAGCCAGGACACTTGTGAAAAAGGAGATAAGAGGACGTGTTCTATAAGCTGTTGAGGCATGACTGTAAAACTTGAGGTAAAGCTAGAGGTAATTAACATTATTGACGAGATGTATCAACACATTTTGAGAGACGGATAGAATTAACATCACTGTCAGAAACTGTTAGAGCATACAACTTAAGATTGTCATTATTCACATTTTGTTCTGTTCACTTTTTGTTCCAACTCTGTGTGTATTATAAATGTAAAATTTTCAAAATTTTGAGCAACATATATACTAGTGTCTCAGAAGATGAGAGTTCTTCAGAATATAGTTCTGATTCAGACAATGTAAATATCATACCAACAAAAAACCTTAGTGATTCTAATACAGAAAGAAAAAAGAAAAGTCAAGATTCTGGAGAATGCTTCTTTGCTTCTGCAGAAAAATGGTTTGAAGACAACATTTCACAAAAATCAGAAGACTAAAGATGTGTCAGGTGTAACTACTGAATGTAATAACCTACAAAATGTTAGTGCAACAACAGAATTTTTAGCCAGTCAAAAGAAAAATTGCCAGCCATGAGTGGTTTTGAGTTTCTGAAAAAAAATCACGTGGTCAGTAATGAGTTACTACTGTTATTGGCACATGAATAGAAGTGTACACTAAGGGAGCAGAATAAGATGAAGACAATAGACACTTGGAAGGTAGCACTGGAGGTCATGTGAAAAAGGGACTTTTCAGTAAAGTGTGGAACAGGTATGCAGCCATTTGGATAAAATTGAAGTTAATGCAGGAAGAAAATCCATAATCAACAAAGTATAAAAGCCCACACCAGATGCCCATGTGTCTGGTAATTGCAAGAGAACAGCCACAATGCAGTAAAATACAACATTAACAGTATGGGTATATCTCAGATTGATACTAAGCAAAAGCAGGTCACCAAGGCTTGCTGTAGAAGCGTATAGGTACAAAAAAGGGTCAACTATCTTAAGCAAACCATCCACAGATGGTAAAATGAAAAAGCAAAAAAATAATTACCAAAAAAATCAGAATAGTGATTTATTACCTGGAGATGGAGGTGCATGGGACGTTTGATCCCATTGTAGTGACCGCCACTGAGCTGAAAAATAAAGCTTTTTCCATGTTGGAGGAGGTGTTTGAGACCTGAGGCTTTGATCTGGTTATTTGAATCCTTGATAGTGAAAGATCTTGAGGTAAATATGCTCTTGCATTTTTGTCTTGATTAGTGCAGTAAAAGCAGAAGATCTGCCCCGTGCTGTATAGTTCATAAGCCAACAGAAAGCGGAGTCGCGCACTGCAGGTGTTCTGTCCTGGTAGGTGAGAACCTACTGCCTTGCTTGAGTGAACACCTGGCAAATGCGGTTAGAAAACAATGGCGGCGGGGGTGCAGGGCACTAAAGGTAGTGTGTCCTTTTTCTTAGCGTCAGATGTGGTGTCCATGCCACCGCCCCATCTGGTGAGGAAGCTAGAGGGAGGGGTGACAGGCCTCCTCTGCCACCTCAACATCATGCCTCTGAGAGGTGGAGGTCGGGTGAAAAAGGCCAGCCTTCTTCCAGGTCACATCAAGACCCTCACCCTGCCCATGTCCTGATTCTGGGCCGAGGCTGCTGTGGTTGCCACTTCCCTGCCTCTGCTTATCCAAGCTTGAGGCTGTTGGGGCCAAAGCCGCCTCACGTTTGGTGAGTCTTGTCCCCCAGCTCCAGAGCTCTCCCCAGGGACCAAGCCTCCCCCTCCCTCCAGTTCCTTCCTGAGGCTCCTACCTCACTCAGCCTAAGTCCCCGTATCAGAGACACTGACTGCTACATAGTTTTCTGAGGTTTGAGTAAGGAGAAAACGGCATTTTGCTTCAAGTGGGGGCAGAAGAGACCCAGACCTTTGACAAGAGCCTTGGCCAGCAGAGCCCCCACTTTCTGACCTGTGCCACAGGGCTGACACCTGCCCTGCAATCCCAGAACTGACTTGAGAACCTCATGAGGTGACATGGTGACCTCACAGTAATACGGGAGACATGAACAGCTAGACAAGTACCAAGAACCATAAGAAGTAAATCCTACTGCTGCTGCTTAGCTGCCAGATTCTGCCCAGGAGACCTCCCAGGCCAAAGTCACCCCAGATGTTCCCAGAGGGCCAGCTCCTTGGGTGTGTGCTCAGGCTGTAAGCTGAGGCGAGGTCTCAAAGCTCGGGCCTGCCGTGAGTGGAGAGAAGGCAGCCTGTGGCCTCGCAAGTCCGCTCCACGCACAGCGTGCTGCTGATGCCTTTGCAGTTAGCTCTGTCATGCCTTTCCTCCCTGGGGCGCTCAGCCAGTGGACTGTAGTCAATTAGCAAATAGCTGAAGCTCGGAGGGGATAGGAAGGGGAGGACCAGAGGCACCTGGGATGTTGCCAGAATCCTAAGGGCCCTGATGGGTGGCCAGCAGCCAGTTCTCAGAGCCTGGGAAGCCACAAAGGGGTGTGGGCCTCCCATGCGGGGCAGGAAGGGTTACCGCCCTCGACATCCTTGCCCACCCAGACAGTTCATGTCCCCTACCTCAGCTCAGCAGTATCGGGGCTCTGGCTTTGCATAAGTGCCCTTGTGAGAAGGGACATAAAGGATCCTCTAACTCTTGGTGGACAGAAGCCCTGCTAGGGACTGTCTTCTCCCCCTGTGCCTTTCTGATACGCCTTTCCTCAGAGAAGCAAGGCTGGGGACTTGCAGCCACGCATGGTCCACTTAGCATGGTTTTGGAATGTTAAAGCTCTCCTGTTTCACCTTAAGCAGCAGAGAGTCCCTGCTCAACGCAGAAACGTTAAGAAGATTCCATTGCTCTGAAATACCTTCTGGGAGGACTCGGCCCAGAACTCCAGGGTGGTTCCCTCAAGATCTGAGTGAAATGAGAGAACAGATTGCCTGGGCAAACAGAACTGTGCCTGTTCCCTGCAGCAGAGGGGCAAAGCAACAGGAGCTGAAGGCCAGGCCTCCATCGACTCCCTCACCCTTGGAGCACAGGCACATCCAGGCAGGCCAGGGCCCCTGGGGTGCACAGCCGGGTGATGGGTATGCTGCCCAGCAAGACTTCCTGTGGGGCCTCCTCATGTGGGCACTAGGGAGGCTGAAGCAAAAGAAACTGCCTGCTCCGGGGTGCAGGTCCCCCTTACACCCCAGCTACTCACAGCTCGGCTCTGGATATCCCACTGCTGGACAAACAGGCTCTGGAGTCAGAGTCCTAAGTTCAACCTGACAGCGGGGCCTTGGGCAGGTGGACTGGCTCTGAGCTTTGGTTTCCTCTGCTATGAGATGGAGATAAGGTGGTGTGCTTGGCAGGTGGTGGGGTTTAAATACGGTGAGTTACATCCATGCCTTTGTGGAGGGGGGCGCAGAGCAGCTGTTCACTGCAAAGCCACATGGAAGCTGGCACACTGCCCGTATCACAGTGGCAGATGAGGCTGGTGGTGACAGTGTGGCCAGCTGCCCATGACACAGTAGATGGGGCCTCCCTGGTGGCTCTGATGGTTAAGACTCCTCCTGCAATGCAGGAGACCTGGGTCACCAAGATCCCTTGGAGAAGGGAATGGCTACCCACTCCAGTATTCTTGCCTGGAGAATCCCATGCCCGTGTAGCTCCTACCCCTGCCTGCCCCGCCCATCCTGCCTGCGTAGGGGCTGTGGCCGGGGACAAGCCCGTCAGGGGACGGGGCTCCTCTGTCTGAGAAGTCTGGAGCACTGCCGCTGCTGATCCAGTCTAGCCCTTTCATTCTGCAGTTTGAGGAAACAGATCCCAGAGAGGAGGCCAAGGAATGTTCTCAATTTGCTCACCTGGTTCCAGCCACCCAGGACCCCCGCCCCCCAGTGCCACGGTCCTAGCACCCCTCCGCAGTACCAGGGGCCTTAAGGGTGTATGTGTGAGGAAGAAGCTGGAAAGGTGTTGAGGCTGGGAGGTGGTGGTCACTGGTAGAAGGTGGGGGGAAGGAGTCAACCTTGATGCCTTCATCCCACTTAGGTGAGCAGACAGACCTGCAAGGAAGCCAGCATTCCTTGAGCATGCTGCATTCCTTTAGGCAAAGTGTCAACTACCTGCTCCTGTGAGTGGAGTCTTGCCCATTTCTCCCCAGGATTCTCAGAATCAGTTCATCCCTGAAATGAAAAGCCAGGCAGGTGAAATAAAACAAGCTTCCAAAGGCTTGCTCTAGATCTGCAGCTGGAAGAGCATTCCTGTCTCATCCCGCCTGGTAAATCTCTGGAGGAGACAGGCTGGGAGATGCCCGCAGCTTCCCTCCACTTTGATGAGCGCAGGTAGCGCCGGCTTGAGCAGAGGCCTACGTGGCCCACACACGGGAAGAGCATTCTGAGAACGTCGAGCAAACCTGGGTTCCCAGATGCAGCCAACAGGCACCGAGAGGGCTCGTTCTGAGTGGGTTTTCTAGGGCTGGAGTCAGAGCATCTCAACCAGAGGTTCTGGATTCAGCTGACTTTATTGGATCCACACAGAGCTGTGGGTGACCTGTGGAGTGTGTGTAGCCGGGGGTGGCAGCCGCAGAGTACTGTGCCGAGTGCCTTCTTGCCTAGTGTCCAGCAGCTTGGAGGATCTCCAGGGCCAAGGACGCCACTGAGCTGTTGGCTGATGACCTGTGAGAAAAACAGAAGTAAACATTTAGGCATTTCCAAGGTTAAATGCCCCCATCTTCCAAAGGGGCTGGCCTTTTCACCTGAGTACCTGATGAAACAGCTGCTTCCCAAAGCTGCCCTGAGCATCATTTTGAAAAACACAGACAGGATCCCCAGGCTCTAGGGGTGGGAGGTGAGAACCCCAAAGCCCCCAGTCCCACCATAGCAAGCCCCCTAAGCTATGCCTGAGCTCCTGGCCCTGCCACCACTTGGCATTGAGCTGCTTTGGACAGATTGCACCAGATGCCGAGCTGCGAGAGCGAGTCAGGCAGACGGCAGCCAGAGCCTGTCAGCCCAGAGCCCACAAAGAGCCTGCCTGGCGCCAGCCTGCAGCTGACTTGTGTCAACCAGCAGAGATCCCAGACGCTCCATGGTGCTCCTTCCTGGCCAATCAGCCAGCAACTCTGGATTTCTCATTCTCATAGGTGTGGATGTGCAATTAAGACCTTAACGTGGAATCTTTGTTACTGGAGCAGATTGTCTGACACACACACTTGTGCCTTAACAACTGTCACCAAAGCAGAGAATGGCGCTTGGCAGTGCCCCCAGAAGTGTAAAATTAGCTGGTGGCACACTCCTGACTACATGGTAGGCGAGCTGCTGCCTAGCAGTGGCACTGGGGGCTGCAAAGAAGAGGTGGGGTGCAGGGGAATGGGGTATTCCTCCTGTGCTCCAGTATTCCTGCTCTGCATATCAGGGGTCTCTCTGAAAGGAAGGAATGCACTTGAACTGCTCTTGGCTCAGGCCAGGCTACTCCAGTGGAGCCATGAGCCCATCCCACCCACCAGAGCGGCACTGAGTGCCAGTGACCAGCAAGGGAGACGCACCCACCGTCAGGACCCCATCAGGGCTGAGGACGCTGCCGTCCCTGGGGATGGACCCACCTGGCCCAGGAGCCACTGTCCACACCTTACACCACAGGGGCCGCCAGGCAAGAAGGGCCACTCCCATCAAGGTCAGTCTGTCCCTTCCGTCAGCTCACAGAAAGCACAAGAAAGGTGGGGGAGGCCAGGAGGTGCTGCCCCACCCAGGATTAATGCAGCAGTGCTGGTTGGAGCCGAGCCTCCTCCATAGAATCACCATCTCCCCAGTACCTCAACCACGTGTTCTCCAATGAATGCAATACTCAAAACACCAGGAAGCAGGTTCCATACAACCTCGTGATTCTGAAGAAAAGCTACCAGCAAAGGCTGGGCGCCCCTTAGCAGGTGGGGCCTGGGTGGCCCATCCACCAGGAGGGAGGGCGCACAGTGGGCAGTGTCAGGTGGGAGGGTGATGGTCCCTGGTGTGTAGGGGAAACGAGGAGGAGAGGAAAAAGAAATGGGAGAGTGTTTGCCAAGCCTACTCACCCCCCGGCTGGGGCCAGCCCCTCCAGAGCCCGCAGAAGGTTCCCTGTGCTCTTGAGACTCTCCAGGTGCTTCTCGTTGGAGGTGATCTGCAAGGGAGGAAAGAAGAGCAGTCAGCGGCTCCATCCTGACCCACGACTGTTCGCTGGGTATCCTGAGTCTCTGGCTGCCCATGTTACTGGGCAGTGAGCCCCGGGCCCACGACTGTTCGCTGGGTATCCTGAGTCTCTGGCTGCCCATGTTACTGGGCAGTGAGCCCCGGGGTGCTGCTGATCACAGAGGCACCCTTGGGGGTGAGCAGGAGGGAGTCCACTGCAGTTGGACAAATGCCAGGTCAGGATGGGGTGCTTCCTGTTGGCCCCTCAGGAGGCTGTGTGTTCTGGGAGCCTGAACACTTCAGGGAAAGCAAATCATGGGTGAACAAACTTGCCAGCTCTCAGTTCCACGACCCTGCTGGCCCTTGTGTCCCAAGCCCAACATAGCCTCTTTCCTACAGCCAGAAGTGTGATTCTGGGTTCCCAGTGATCTTGGGGCAGGGGGCGGGGGCGGGTTGCTGGGAGAAGGAAGAGGCACTAACAAGCTGAACCGGGGCAACACCCCTGCCCAGGTACCCTGGGAGATGTGCCCTTGCCAACTTCCTAGGAGAAACAGGAGACACACTCAGGCACCCTTGAGCCTGCGGCACCACGGGCAGAATCCTAAACCCTCAGGGCTGGAAGGGACTCAGAGAGGGGCCGCCCCAGCCCTGCTCCCAGAGACTTCCTGATCCAGACCCTGGAGTCCATGCCCTGCGGACAGAGAAGAGAAGGCTTTAGGAATGAACCCTGGCTCTAGTATTAGAGTTGTTTCTGTTGATTCATCATCCATGTCCCATTTTTATCTGTTATTCTTCAAATATTTTCTAATAAACACTTCGGTGGCACTTCACATTCAGCAGACTGCAGTTTCCTGTACATTTTCTCATGCCTCCCTCTCAGTAGCCTGACCTCACAAGGTAAGCGCGTACTGTGCTTTATAGATGAGGTAACAGAGGCTTAGTGAGACGAGGGGCCATGATGGCAGCACACAGGGAGCTGGCCCCTAATCCCACCTGAGGCTGGAACCAGGCTGACCTTGGCTGCTCCCACTGTTCTTTTGTCTTCCTACCTGATCATAGCAACCAGGGCTGGAGTATCATCTCTCCATTTCTTAACCAATCACAGATGCAGACAGGAAGGTCACGGGGGTAATTAGACCTTTACGTGGACTCTGAGTTGCATGTGAATGAATCTGAGCCTCCGTGGAGATCCTATCCCACTTCCTGAGTGTGTAGACACCAGCTGCCAGCTCAACTGCATCAGGTGTAATTTCTGCAAAGATTCGCATCTTAAAAGAGCTGCGTGCGAATCCGTTCTGAAATTACACCCAGCTTGATGAGTTCAGAAGGCTGCTGTGGTTCAGTAGGTCTGAAGCAAGCACAAACTTAGTCGGAAAGGATCTTCAGCAAGGATTCCCATCTAATTTTTCTCAAAACTGTGCCTCATACGGTTCAGGTGAGCTATATCCAAACCCGCTACTCTACTAACCCTGCCACGCGTCATGTGTAAGAGGCTGAGCCCCACTCGCAAAGAAATAGCATGGGTACGTTTACTCATGAGGCTACTTAGAAAGTGCAAATAGAAACCTACGGTGGAAATTACATGATCAAAGGAAGAGGCCAAAATAGCATCATGTGCAGCTGACATAAAGGCCAAGCATAAATAAAGCCGAAAGAATTGAAAGCTATGCAATCTGGCTGCCTAAACTCTTACTAGCACATCAACTCTTATCCCACCTATAAAGATGAGTTAATTAGAAAATAAAATTTTAAATAATATCAGTCAGAGGTTCTAATTCTGGGAAAGACAGAGAAAACACATGCCACTCTTCTTATCCATTTAAAACCGGAACAGAATACACAGAGCAGCTCTTTGAGATTACAGAAAAGTTAGCAGCACCAGCAGTGGGGACGGAGGCCAGAGCACCACTGCTGCTTTCCCTCTGGCGCAGCCCACCTCGACCTCAGCACGACCTCAGCACACCCAAACCCCGGACTGAGCACTGAGGGGCAGACGGGAGGGCTCCGGGAGAAGCCAGGCTTCAGGAAGGGGAAAGGAAGTGTCCAAAAGCTGCAAGAGTGCAGATGAAAGCCTCTTTCCTTTCCCTTGGTTCTCCTCCGCCCCAGGCAGCGGGCAGTTCCGTGGGGGCAGCAACAGGAGCCATCAGCCAAAACTCCCCTCTGTTCTCCCAGTGTTTGGCCCAGACATGACAAGTGTGGACATGTGTAGTCAGTGGCCAGACAGAAAATGAGAGACCCGGGGAACCAGAAAGTATTAGGGAGGTGACAAAGAAGAGCTTGAGAAAGCTGAAGCGCCAATACTTTGGCCACCTGATGCAAGAGCCGACTTGTCGGAAAAGACCCTGATGCTGGGAAAGATTCAGGGTAGGAGGAGAAGGGGGTGACAGAGGATGAGAGGGTTGGATGGCATCATCGACTCAATGGACATGAGTTTATTAGGGTTAGGGTGACAGAGGGTTAGGGGTTAGAGTTAGGGTAAATAACAAAGATAACTAAAGTATTTCCAGTCACTTGGAAATTAAACAACACACCCTTAAATAATCCAAGGATCAAAGAAGACATCCCAAGGAAAATTAGAAAGTATTCTGAGCTGAAAGATGTCTATACAATATATCAAAGTCGGGGGGGGGTGGTGGGTGCAGCTAAAGCAGTGCTTAAAGAGAACTTTATGGTACTAAATACTTAACATAAAAGAGAAAGGTCCAAGTCAATAATCCAGGCATTCATGTTAAGAAGCTAGAAAAAGAGCAAAACAAACCCAAAGACGGAAGGAAAAAAAGAGCAGAAATCAAGAGTAATGTCGTAAATGTAGGCCCAAATATATCAACATCTATATTAAGTGTAATTTACGAAGTGCTACAAATAAAAGACTAACATTTTTAGACTGGATATAACCAAAATAAAACGCGACCATGTGATGCGTACCAACATACTTAAATACAAGAGCAAAGAACAACTGAAGTTTTAAGAATGAAAAAAGATATGTCACACAAATTGTAACAAAAGAAAGCTGGTGTAGTTATAATAATATCGAAGTCAGCTTTAAGCCAATAATTATAACTAAGAATAAAGAGAGACATATATTTATAAAAAGATCAACTGATCAGGAAGATATACCAAGTCTAAATTCTAAATGTACCTAATAACAGCCTCAGAATATGTTTAAATAAAGGACAGAACCAAAGTGAGAATGAGGCAAATCCATAATTACGGTGGCACATTCTCAATCTCTCCCAACATGTACATGAAAATCAGAAGGGATGTGGGTGTTTTACACAACGAGATTAACAAACCTGACCTTATAGACCTATAAAGAAAAATTCATTTAACAACTGCAGAATGTATGTTCTTTTCAAATGTACATGTAAAGTCTTCAAAATATATTTACTGTCATAAAGCAAGTTCTGACAAATTTCAAAGGTATAACTAGCAAAATGTCAGGATCTGTACGTTAAAACCTACAAAATGCGGATAAAAATTTTTTAAATGAAATAAATGGATATATTTACTATGTTCATGAATTAGAAGACAATATAGTACATATATTTATTTCCCCAAAATACAGGTTTAATGCAATTCCTATCATAATCCCAACAGGATTTTTACAGACCCACACAAATAATATCAAAGTTTTGACAAGCGTGCAAAGGTAACCTGAATGGGGGAACATTTTTAACAAACAATGCTGGAACAAACGGACACCTCTATGTAAAAACCTGCCCCTAAGCATTTATCTTGCACCTCAAATAAAACGTCATCAAGGGACTTCCCTGGTGGTCCAGTGGTTAGGACTCCAAACTCTCACTGCTGAGGTCTGGGTTCAATCTCTGGTCGGAGCTACAATTCCATAAGCTGTGTGGCATGGCCCAAAACAGAAATGATTCAAAATGGATCATGGATCTGAATGTAAAATGTAAAACAAACAAAAAACGTCTTGAAGAACATATAGGAGAATACATATATGACCTTAGGTTTGCTGATGAGTTTTCACAACACAAAATTACAGTCCCAGAAAGAAAAACACTGACAAATTGGACTTTATCAGTGTTTACAACTTTGCCCTTTATATATTTACAATGGAATTTTATTTAGCCATAAAAAGAATGAAATACTGCCATTTGCAACAAAATGAATGGACCTAGAGATGGTCATACTAAGTGAAGTAAGCCAGACAGAGAAAGACTATCGTATGATGTTGCTTCTATGTAGAATCTAAAAAGAATGAAATACTGCCATTTGCAACAAAATGAATGGACCTAGAGATGGTCATACTAAGTGAAGTAAGCCAGACAGAGAAAGACTATCGTATGATGTTGCTTCTATGTAGAACCTAAAAAGAATGAAATACTGCCATTTGCAACAAAATGAATGGACCTAGAGATGGTCATACTAAGTGAAGTAAGCCAGACAGAGAAAGACTATCGTATGATGTTGCTTCTATGTAGAACCTAAAAGATACAAGTGAAAGAAAACAAGCCTACATGGTTAGCAGAGGGGATGGGAGGCATGGGGTGGGATAAATTAGGAGTTTGGGATTTGCAGATACAAATTGGTATATAGAGAATGGATAACCAACTAGGTCCTACTATATAGCACAGGGACCTATATACTCAGTACCCTGACATACACTATAATGGAAAAGAATAAATACAGATTTATGCACGTATAACTGAGTCACTTTGCTATATATCTGAAACCAACACAATATGGTAAATCAACTTCAATTAAAAAAAATTTTTTTTTTAAAGCCTTTGCTCTTTGCAGAAGATTGATGAGAGAGTACACGTGCTGTGTTTTGCTCAATTGCTTCAGTCGTGTCTGACTCTTTGCGACCCCATGGACTGTAGCCCTCCAGGCTCCTCTGTCCATGGGATTCTCCAGGCAAGAATACTGGAGTGGGATGCCGTGCCCTCCTCCAGGGGATCTTCCCAACTCAGGGATTGAACCCATGGCTCCTGTGTCTCCTGCGCTGCTGGCGGATGCTTGGGAAGCCCCTAAGACAAAGCAAAGAAAGCAAAGTGAAAGTGAAGTCGCTCAGTTGTGTCCGACTCTTTGCGACCCCATGGACTGTAGCCCACCAGGCTCCTCCATCCATGGGATTCTCCAGGCAAGAGTACCACCGGAGTGGGCTGCCATTTCCTTCTCTGGGGATCTTCCCAACCCAGGGATCGAATCCAGGTCTCCTGCATTGCAGGCAGACGCTTTACCCTCTGAGCCACCAGGGAAGCCATAAGACTAGGAGAAAATATTTGCAAATTACATATCTGATAAAGGACTTTTATCCAGAGCATGTAAAAGGAATTCTTAAAGTTCAACAAGAGAACTTTATAAATGGGCAGAAAATCTGAATAGACACTCCATCACAGAAGGTATTATAGATGACAAATGAACATGTGAAGGGATACTCGGCATCAGTTGTCACTAGGGAAATGCACATTCAAACCGCAGTGTATACCACTACACACCTAGATTCATAAAAACTGACAATAATCAATGCTAGCCAGGATGTAGAGTAACAAAAACTCTCATTCATTGCTGCAGGATTGCAAAACGGTACAACCGTCATGGAAGAGAGTTTGGTGATGTGTATAAAACTGAAGATAGTTTTGCCATACAATCCAGCAGCTGCACTCTTAGGTATTCACTCAAGAGCAATGAAAACGTGTGTCCACAGGAAAACCCGTGTGCAAAGTCTGTGGCAGCTTTATTCAAAATCACTAAAAAGAAAAAGGAACCAAGATGACCTTCAATAGAAAAATGGAAAAACAACTAGGCAAGCCTTCATGCCTTACTAGGTACCAGGTCTGATTGGATTCTTAGAATGAGATGATAGTAAAGATAAGTCTGGATACTTTTTGAAAAGATAATTTTAATTTGCCTTGCTAAATTAATTTGTAATAAATATTAGGATTTTAAGTGGCCTAGAAATGAGTGATTCCTTTCTCCAAGAGCTTGGTTTTCTCTTTGGCCACCACAGGTTATAAATTATGATGACCTATCAGGGAAGGCCCATTACGATGGGCACCAACCTTCTTTTAAAACATTCCACTGCCTTTATCAGGCAGTGTGGCCTTTAACCTTGTATGTTCTCAGTACTTAAACTTTGTTAAAAGTGAATTGTGAGTCTGCTTAGAGGTCATCCCACCTTGTTCTCTTCCGAGCCACCTTAGCAGGGGACGTTCTGGGCACACTGAGACCCATACTCAGTAAGGCAGGTGGGAAAGTGATACTTGTCCACAGAGATGCTGAATTCATGGCTGAGCAGCTGCTAGACAACTTCTCGTGGGTCTGATCACTGCAGTCAGGAGCGAGCAATGCAGTGACTTTAAGAAATGAGTAACGCAAGAAGACACTGCAAAGAGTGTCAAGACAGTGCCTTCCTCCTGCGGTTAGTATTTTCATTAGAAGTCGGTTAATGCCCATTAGCCAAGACAAGGAAACAATTTTATTTTGCAATAATTGTCTATGGCAGAGAGTAGATTTTATTTGGAAACATCAAATGGCTGGTGTTCATTTCCTGCAAACAAAGGATGCCTGCCTCACATTTCTCCTGCTGCTAAGATGTCTGACTGGTAGCTGGACGGCTAAAATCCATCAAAGTGGAGACATGAATGTACTAAATATGTGCAGTTCACCTGGCAGACAGGCATCCATTCAAAACATAGGGTCTTAAAGGGAAAGATCATAAAAAAGTTGTGAATCTGAGTTTAGAATGAAGATCAACTTGGAAAGACAATTCCCCACATCAGTTTAATTGAGAGTATATAAACAAGCAGATGATGGACTCTGGGTAAACACCCTACTTTATTCAACCTTCTGCTACAGTCCCTGGAACATGAGTTGTGTCAGAGAGCATTCAGGAATCACTTGGTGTAACCAAAACACCAAAAGGAGAGGCTTGTATCCCACAGAATCATCCCTCATGTTCCCCACCAGGCTCACAAATTGTAAGGTAGGGGCTTTTTTTTCCCTTCTTTTCTTAGCACACTCACCCTCCAGGACAGAGTTTGTGTTGGCTTCCTTTCTGGATTTCAGCTTCCCAAATGCAAACCAACACAAGAAGCCATCTCTGGCCCTGGGTAACAGCAGGAGCCTGAAGTGGTAACCTCCTCAGTGTGCGGGGGCAGCTGAGGGGACAGTGGCTCACCTGGGCCGAGTGGCCACCAGGTGACAAAGCCCGGCCTGCTGACAACCTTCCTTAAAACGTGGAAGTCAGAACGTACTTCATGCTGCATCCTGGTGATACAGTGTGAACTGACGCTCGTGGACCTGACTCACAGCATCGCCCTCGTGCAGCTCATAAAAGCTCGGGCGCGGCTTCCCTGCCTGGATGTGGTTTCAGGTGTGCAGCTCCGTGGCCGCCAGGACGCAGGTACGGGCAGGCCGCGGGCCTCTGTTACCAGTGGGAAATAATGCATGTCTGTCTCTCCACTGGGACTGAATGTGTGTGGCAAAGGGAAGCCAAGTTAACCTTATTTTCTTATTCGTGAGTTCCTCTAGACAGGCCCAGGCAACCCAGACAGACCAGAAAAAACCCAGCAGACGGCGCCGAGGAGCGCGCGCGGCCCAGGTGCTCTGCACACACGGGAGGGTTATTCTAATTCCGCGGCCTTCAGATCTCACAGGCACGGGCCCAAACAAGTAGGAAACTGACAACTCTACTTCAGAGGGCTTCCGTTTCAAACATAAACCTCTTCATCGGCCCCTTTATTTTGCACTTTTAACATACACTTTGTCTCCTCTTGGAGTGCGAAGGTTTTTAAGTTACTTTAAAGCTATGTCTGTCCACCCCTTGCACATCGAGACATGCTACCCGCTGGCCTTCAGACGCTGGGACGGAATCTGCGAGGAGCCCCTGGGTCAATGTGGTGCGGTCTGGCCGTCCCTCCCCGCTTTCCACCTGCTGTTGCACACTCATTCTGGATCGCTCCAGAAGTTTCTTGACCTGCCCTGCACATCCACGTTTAAAGCGAGACTACGGGAACACTCGCTGCTCCGTTCCCGGGCCCCTGTGTGCCCCGTGTCTTCCATGAGACGCTGAGGGCACCTGGAGCGCAAGGGAGTGATTCTCACACGCGGCCTCCGGCTGCCTCGTGGCCTCTGTGTCTTTTCTGGAGTTTGCTCAGAAATGTGACGTCATGTTCCTCAACACAAGCAAGCGAGGCTCCTTCTGAATGGCGCTTAGTCATCGGGATGATCTCAGGGAAGTCGAGGGCACCCTCCTCTGGGATCCGTAGGCTCCCCAACCTGGCCCGACACCTCCATTCTCCCCTCCAGGCTCCTCTCTGGACCTGTGGGCTCCTGCTAAGCCCAGAGTCCGTGAGGATGGTAGGCTGAGGACGTGAATGTTTTTCTTTTTCACCCCTTAAGACATGGCTGTTTTCTCGAAGAAAATTATCCATACCTACCCCCCTTTGTTGTGGGCCAGCCAATTCTCTCAGCTCTCTCCAGGGCAGTAAAAATGCCCTTATTGCTGGGAAACTGGTCATAATTACATCAGTTTCTGGCCATTAAATCCAGTAAGTTTAAAATGCTGAATGCAATACAGCTGGTTTGGGAAAACTTTTAGACCCGATTCAACTAACTACAACAGCCTAGGTCCAAAATAAGTGAGGAAAAGCCAGGTTTAATTGGCAAATAGGCCGGACTGTGGGCTTCTTGTGGGTACAGGCATTAACAGACTGGCCCAAAGAAAGTTCTGGTGAGACACAGGATCGGGACACACCATTTTGCCCACACGACCCCGGGAGAACAGGTACCAGAGGCAGGGGCGCTGGGATGTCACGGGACGTGGCGGGAGTCAGTTCCTCACGAGAGAAGACTCACCAGGTAGGAACTGTGCCGTGACTGGGTTACGAGGAGTGAGAACGAGGGTCGTAAGAAGCGAGTAACCGTTTGAGTGGACACTGTTTGTACTTGACCCAAATGAATCGCAGCTGATCCTTAGGAATGTTCCATGGGGTCACACTGAGGGAGTCCTTTTGACGATGCAATCCCTGAGTGTACAGTGTGGGGTGGTGTGTGTGTGTGTGTGTGTGTGTGTGTGTGTGTGTGCTAACGGCAGGGCTTTAAGGTGGGGAAGGAGTAGGCAGAGTGACTTAATGAGGGCCTGTTTCCAGCCCTTTCTCTGAATTTCCTATAGGATGGCAGGGAAGATGGGAGGCGGGGGCGGGTTGCAAAGTGAATGATAGCAAATCAATAAGACTTAATAGGCCCCCCAATTTGCTTCTTCCCCCAATCCTCACTCCACCACGTGAGGACCCAGTCAGCCCCTAAACTGCTCTGTTGTGATCCAGCCATCATAAATAAGAACAGTCAGGAAAATGTGCACCCTGGAATGTTGGGTAAAAAGCAGAAAATATAAAAAACAGTGGAACGTGACTGCGATTCTACAAAATGAGCAAGGGGCCACAGTAAGCATGAAGCCTCCAGTGTTATAAACCTGACTCCCAAGGTCCTCAAGTCTGCTGAGAGGTGGGCAGAACAGAAAGCACAGTCCGACCTGAGCTGAGGACACAGGGAGCCCCCGCAGCAGTGACGGGTCCAATGAGCATGAGCGTGACTGTGCTCGGCGGACAGTGTCCTGAACGCCTGCCACGTGCAAAGCCCTGGTGAGATTCTGGGGATGCAGCTGGGTGTGCATCAAGGCAGAGCTGCCACTGTGAGAGACACAGTGAAAGACTAAACAGAAAATCCTTCAGAAACTAAAGACTGAGTTACCATTTGATCCTGCAATCCCACCCCAGGCCTATATCCACCCCAGTGTTCGCAGCAGCCCTATTCACAGCAGCCAAGACACGGAAGCAACCTCAATGTCCATCAGCAGACAAATGGGCAAAGAAGCTGTGGTGCATGTAGTGGAACATTCGTCATAAAAAGGAAGGAGACAACGCTGTCTGCCGCAACACAGATGGACCTCTCGTTGATCACACTGAGTGAAGTAAGCAAACATCATATGGTATCACTTGTGTGGAATCTAAAAAAGTGATACAAACGAACTTACTCATAAAACAGAAATAGATTCACAAACACAGAATACAAACGCATGCTTCCCAAAGGGGAAAGAGCAGGAAGGGGTTAATGGGGAATTTAACAGAGAGTCACACTGTTGCACATAACGGACAAACAGCAAGGGCCTGCACAGCACAGGGAACTATGTTCACTGCTATGTGACGACCAGTGACGGAAAAGACTGGAAAAGAATACATATGTATGTATATACATGGGCTTTGCTGCTGGCTCGGATGATAAAAAAAAATCTGCCTGCAGTGTGGAAGATCCAGGTTCGATTCCTGGGTCAGAAAGATCCCCTGAGAAGTATTCTTGCCTGGAGAATCCAGGGACAGAGAAGCCTGGCAGGCTCCAGTCCATAGGGTCGCAAAGAGTTGGACACGACCGAGCGACCAACACTTTGACTTTTCGCATATCAGTGTGTATATACACATACACACACGCACACATATATAACACACACATATATAACACACATGCACACATATATAACACACATGCACACATATATAACACACATGCACACATATATAACTGAATCACTTTGCTGTACACCTGAAACACTGTAAATCAAATACGCTTCAATGAAAAAAGCAGACAGGATACTCTGAGACAGTGGTGGGTGTTAAGGAGAATCAAGAAGGGGAAAGGGGAAAGGAGAAAGTGAGGCAGGGGGTGGCGGGGTGGGCAGGATACAGGAGATAACGCCTGAGGACGCAGCAATAAGAAAGAACCAGACACAAGAATCTGGGGGCTCGTATTCTGCCAAGGGGTAAGAAGACCAGTCACACGGGTCCCGGGGTGGGAAGGACCCTGGTGGGGACCTGGAGGCAGAAGAAATAGGGACCTGTTAGAAACAGAGACCCTCAGGAAGCAGGGAGCTACTGAGCAGGGGCTGCAACAACGGTCCAGGTGAAGGCGGTGGGGACCAGCGACCCACGGACCCTTTTGAGGGAAATGAGAGGGAAGGCTGTACCTTGGACTTCAAGCTATAGAAACAGAGCCCTTGAGATTTCTATCAGAAATAAAGCAATTCATGGCTTCCCTGGTGGTTCAGATGGTAAAGAATCTGCCTGCAATGTGGGAGACTTGGGTTCAATCCCTGGGTTGGGAAGATCCCCTGGAGAAAGAAATGGCACCCCACTCCAGTATTCTTGCCTAGAGAATCCCATGGCCAGAGGAACCTGGCAGGCTACAGTCATAAATAAATATTTAGAAAAAAGAATTCATTCTTGGGACTTCCCTGGTGGTCCAGTGGTTAAGAATGCACCTGCCAATGCAGAGGACGTGGGTTCAGTTCCTGGTCCAGGAAGATCACACGTGCACTGAGGCAGCCAAGCCCACGTGCCCCAGAGCCCACGCTCCACGAGAAGCCGTCGTGATGAGAAGCTCACGCAATGCAACCAGAGGGTAACCCCCGCTGCTCGCTGCAGCTAGAGAAAGCCCACGCGTCGCAACAAAGACCCAGTGCAGCCAAAAATAGTAAAAATAAAGAATAAACTTTTTTTAAAAAAGAAAGCAATTCAGAGACTTTTCCAAGAGGAGGAGGACAGGGCAGGCCTGGAGAGCTAGATCTGAAAACGGGGAACATGGATTACTACACAGTAATTCTCAGAGCGCTGAGTTTATCAGTAAACTACTATCACTACCCAGCTTGTGAACAGACTTAGTAGATGAGCGTTTTATTTTTTTGGTAAGTGAGCACTTTTTAAACACAGGATGAAACTGTCACCTAAATGCGTGACGTCTTTGACCTTTTCCTAAAACACACGTCACAAACGGGGGAGGGCCAGTGGTCACGCTGGCTGTAAGCTCTGCTCACAGTTACAGGCTGTGCTGAGCAGGAACCCCTTGGCTCCCGTGAACCCACCGCATTCACAAGGATAAAAGGAGACTTGGGAGTGTCATGGGGTTGGGCCGAGTACCTTGTCCCCCCAGGCCCTGGGGACAGCCATGAGTAACAGTTCCAGAGGCATCAAGTTGGGGTTTGTGTGGAGGTGGACAGACGGCCTCAGGGCTCGAGGGGCAAGGCAGCCAGGAAGGCAGGTGGGGGGCGGCGCTCGGGCTGGGGGCAGAGCAGCAGCTGCAGTCAGCAAGAGTGTGGCCTCAGGGAGCACCCTGCTTTGTGGGGGACTCCGTCACCCCGGCAGCATCCTCGACAGGCGTCAGAACAAGGCAGATGCAGTCAGGCTGAGCTGTGGAGACACCTGAGCAAAGCAAGAGTCCACTTCACTTCCTCTCCTGTGTCCTTGCCCTCCAAATGTTCCCTTCTGCTCTGGGACTCTCTAAGGACACATTAGGGGCAGCTGAAACTTCCTCAGGTGGAGAAAACTGGGAGGAAAATGAAACGGGAAGGAAAATTAAAGCACATTTGGCTGATATGATTAAAACCATCAGGCACCAATTAGTCCAAATTTAGGCCAGACACTGACTGGGGGACAGCTGAAAACTCCCCTGTGGCTGTTACGTTCGCGGACGGCTGTGATCAAACAGTCCCTCTGGACGCATTCCACTAATGACCGCTCCGCTGAGATCTCGCCCTCCCCTCCGGCAGGCCAGACCACCGTGGTTCTCTGTGAGGCCTTCTGAGAAAGGCTGGCCCCACAAAGTGGGGGGTGGCAGGGAGAACTGGTGAAGTTCCTAGATTTCCACCTTAGAGAGAGAGGCCAGCTGTCGGCTGAGCCCAAAGCATCCATTCTACACAGCGGAGTGGTGATAGGAAGGGAGGTGTGTGTGTGTGTGTGCGTGTGTGTGAGACGGAGTGTGCGTGTGCGTGTGCATGGTGGGAGGGGAAAGCTTGGAAAGCTCCCAGGACAAGTCCACTGACCCAAACACTCCCGACTCTGGGCGACCCCGAGGGACCACACAGAGCCAGGCGGAGGTGGTACGTGCAGGAACAACTTCCAGGACAAGCGTCCAACTTGCCTTGCGATAAAATTAACTGAAGCCGGGTCTCAGAGGCTTCTGGGCCAACATCAAAGAGCCGGGATGTTCTGCTACAAAAGGCTTTGGCAGGATGACCTCTGGCCGGCGCCGCCCTCATCCTCGTGGGCCCCCGGTGGAGCTGGGGGAGCTGGGGCTGGTGACAGGACAGGGTTAGGGTCCTGGACTCAAGGGAGGGGTGACCACTCATCACGTGGCCTCCTTCTGGGCTGCCCTGGGCACTTTCACAGGGAGTCAGAGCCTGTGCCCCCGTGAGTCTCCAGTCTGGGGAGGGGGACAAGAAAAGCCTCCGACTCTCCCACGCTTCTCTGCAGAGCAGACGGGGGACACAGAAAGGGCCTTGTGGAGTCGGGTCCCCGAGCTCTGAGACCGAGAGACCACTCCACCCCCAACCCAGGCGAGCGACCACGGGGCAGTTCTCAGGAGCAGGCAGCTGGACACAGGCTGGACCCGTTTGTCCCCATTTTGCTTAAGGGCACCGAGGACAAGGTCACGCCTCTTGGGAGCCGAAGAGCATCACCCAAGAGGAACCCTTTTGGAGCTCTCAGATGAGGGGTATTCATGACTTAAAGTGCTTCATGGACCCTGGTTCAGAGGGAGAAGTATCCTAAGGAGGTTTTCACTGGGCAGAGGCAGGAAAATAAACTGACGTGGGGAAAGGGGAAACTTGCCGTGGAGAGGAGGCGAGGCGCTCCTGCCCCGTAAATGAAGTGCTGCCCCACCTGTCCCCAGACGTGCCCCCGTGCCCCGGTCCCCTGCACCACTCTCTCCAGAGCCCGCTCTCCCAGAGCCATGGTGATGCCCGCGGCAGGGTGGCGCTGCCTCGGCACCTTCTGAGAAGAGGGTGTGCCAGGCGTGTTGAGTGAATGCGTGTGCTCATGTGTGTGTGGGGGGCGGGGCAGCTAAGGTTTTAAAAACGAATCTTCACTAGTGAGAACCTACTGTATACCACAGGGAACTCGAAACCCCCAAAAGAGGGGATATATGTATGCTGATTCACTCTGCTATACAGCAGAAAACAACAGAATGTCATAAAGCAGCCATGCTCCAATACAAATTAAAACTATAATAAAAGGCTTTTTTAAAAAAGACAAAACCAAACAAATTAATCTTAGAGTCCCTTATCCTGAAATGGTGAACACGACGGGTGGCAAAATGGCAGAGAGTCCGCGTACTTCACACAGCCGCTTCCGCGTGACTTTTAGGTCTTGACAGCAGTCGGTGTGAGAAGTCCTTTACCTGCACGGCTATGACGGACTCAGAGCAACAGGGGTCCTTTGGCGCCTCTCATTCCATAGAGGAGGAAACTGCCCGTCCAAGAGGCCAGGTGGCTAGCCTCTGTCTACCTGACTCAGAGCCCCTGACCTCAATCATCAAGAGACGCTGCGGGAGAAAGAAGGGGCCAGGTCGGGGCTGTGAGCCGAGTTGTCTACAAGATCACCAAAGGCTGGACAGCAGGAGTCCCACAGCTGCTGCTGCGACTGGCTCACCGGCTCCCTGGCGCTGTCCCTTCCTTCACATCAGTGTGTCTACGTGGGGGGTGATCTGTCCCCCAGAGGCCATCTGGCAACGCTGGGAGACATTTTTGTTGTTACCCATGGGGGTGGGGGGCTGCAGGGCATCTGATGGGTAGAGGCCAGAATGCAGTGCACAGGACTGCCCTGCCATAAAGAATCATCTGACTCAAATGTCAACGGCACTGGGGCTGAGAAACCCCGGCTTCTGGATCCTGACTGAGGTAGATCATGCTGCCTTCTCATGCTATACTAGGATGCTTGAGGAAATTCAGGAGGTTACTGCACTTTTTAAAAAAACATACAAAATTGAGTCCTGGATGGGCCTTTGTCACAGTACATGATGCCCTTCCTTCTGTGGTACCCGGGTCTGTGGACATCACTGGGATGCATCCCACCCAGGATGCATTTGTACTGCAGGCCCCTCCCTGCAAGGCTTCCTAATGCAAGGCAGCCCCGGGGGAGCATCCTCGATGCCCCACATGCCACCATCCCTGAATGTGGCTCCAGGAAGTAAAGCGTTTCCCTGTAGCTGCTGCCAGCCCAGGAGCAAGACCTCGTATGCAGCTCACAGAGGCCAGCCCCTCAGCAGCTCTCTGGACCAAATTGCTCACCAGTTACACTGACTCATCCAGCCAGGGGAGAGGTTTTATATCAGACCAGGCTGGCCCTCAACTGTCATAGGTAGTTCTTTTTTACCCATAAGACCAACATGAGTGAGAATTTAAGTTAAGCAAACTTGATCACATTCCTCTGAAATTCGTTTTGTATGATTTTTGGAAAAGTTTGAGATTCCGGAAAAAAAATCTATGATGGGCATGATGTTCTTATTCTGTATTTAGAGTATCATCACTTGATCATCATTCCAAGGTGTCACTTAGAAATGGATAAGTCCATCCTCCTCCATTAACTTAACTAATAATTTCAATGCAAATTCATGAATAAAGACCATGGGCTGTAGGAAATTTACATGTCACTCAACATGTCCTTCTGCAGAAAATCCTAGGAACTGATGGTCCTCTGCAAATGCGGTCTTCTAATATCTGGATGAGACAGCTTTAGGAGGATGTAAGCTCCCTTACTTTAAGGCCATTATGAAGCCACAGTCCGTTTCACTCCATGACAAAAATGGCAGCATGATCCACTGTTACCTTGATGAGATGCTCTGGTTCATGATCATGAAACATGAGTTAAGATGATGGGGATTCTGGGACTGTTTTAAGGAAATGCAAGTTTCTGACAAATTCTTTCACAGAATACCTATCTACTGGATCTTCATAGGATTCCTTTAAATAGTACAATCTCCATGCCTCTTAAAGTTATTCAGATGGGAAGCATTAGCTGTTACGGTTTCCTGTAACATTAAATGACTTAATAAATAAAAGTGTGGAGTCAAGTTCTTCAACATAACTCTAGTTGAAAGGGTGTCAGAGAAATCCCTTGACTCTTCAGGGGCCCATCGTTTTTCTAACCTGATGACACTACCTCTAGTTTGAACTGTTGTGTGTGAAAACTATAGACTTTTCTGAACTCATGGGAATATAATAAACATTAGAATAAACACACATACATGCATCACTGTAAGCAGCCCAGAATAATCAGAGACCAGGTTCTTAGCAAACGCAGAGGCCAGAAGGTCATTCAGAGAAAAACTGATCTGTAATACACAAAAAACTACCTCCGCAAAGATGTGAGTGTGTGTGGGGGGGCGGGGGGCAGCGGTCAGAGAAAGAGGTGAGGATGAGGCAGTCCGATGGGGGAGGATACAAAGCCCAACCAGGAGAGGGTTTGAGGGCCGGGGCTGGACATTCAGGTAAGGTACTCACTGTCCTCATCATATTGCACCCAGCCGAGGGCCCATGACCTTGGAGCAAGCCCATGAGGGCTCCACAACCCAAGCTGTCCACTCCTCTTCCCACTGAACCCAAAGAATCGCTCCACACTTGTGTCAGCTCTTGAGTCCTGGGAGTCAGGAAGTGCAAATACAGATCTTGAACCCTTTCCCTTCCCTCCATCATCTCTTTTCTAGCTTTTGTTGTCTCTGAGTATACAGAGGTGGAGGAATCAATGCTCTGAAGCTGGTCATGGCAGGAGCGAACACATACTGTGCATTTACTCCGTGCCCAGTCCTGCTGTTCTCAGAGCTTAGAAACAAATTCGCTCATTCTATGAATGAAAGGCTATTCAAGTTCCCATTTAATACACCAAGAGATGGCACATAAAGTTTATATTTCTGAGGAAGTCATTAAAAACCTTAGAGAACTGAAATTCAAGTCCATAAAAATGACAAAACTTTGAGAAGAGAGTGCATTTTTGTCTCCTATTTACTCATTTTATATTATTAAGACAACTGCAAAAATTATTGTAATAATTCTTAGTTTGTAGAATAACCATCTTTCTAATTTTTTAACCATCTTATCACATGCAACTTTTACCTAGTTGATATAGGACTTTTACAACTGTTTTTTAAAGTCCTTTTCTACATCCTTTTTCTATATCTTTATCACTTGCATTCTGTCTGCACATATTAAATTTTAACAGCTTTACTGAGGCTTGATTGACATGATAAACTACACAGACAGAAGTTGTACAATTTGCTAAACTGTACATATGTATGTGAAAGTGTTAGTTGCCCAGTCGTGACTGATTCTTTGTGACCCCACGGACTGTAGCCTGCCAGCTCCTCTGTCCATGGGATTCTCCAGGCAAGAATACTGGAGTGGGTTGCCGTGCTCTCCTCCAGGGGATCTTCCCAATCTAGGGATCGAACTTGCATTGGCAGGCAGATTCTTTATGGGAAGCTCCTAATAGTTCTGTGTGGAACTGCCTGAGACATCTGTGCCCTGCGCTGCCCACTAAACTGGCTTGGAGGCCATACCCACATCCAATGGGCCTAAGTAGGGTGAAGTAGGTCATCCCATGACCCTCACGAGAAAGACACGGGCCCACGGCACAGCATGCGGTGCTCGGTGAACGCCTGCAAGAGAACTCATCTACTGCTTCCTATGAAGGCTGCTAGGACAGTGTGTGACAGAGAAGACCGCCTGCCCTGTATCTGCTATCTGGCCTTTGGAGTCACGAGGTTGGTGACTCTCCTCCCTTCACCTCCTGCCAGGGCAGAGACAATGTACCGGTTGCAAAGGACAATTTAATAGCACTTTGTCTGGGGTGACAGTAAAGCACGGGCATGGTTTCTGCCTTTGAAAAGCATTTGTCTTCTTTGACCTGATATTTAGGCGATTTTGAAGCAAACCATTAAGTACACAGAAACAAAACATGAGATCAAAAGATCAAACTTAAAAAGAATGCCTACAAGATCAAAGCCTCCTGTTCATTGTCTCTTGCTGCAGGAGTGTCTAGTGGAGGGAAAAGATGTTTCTTTGGAGAAATACTCTTTTCAAAGAAAGATTAGAAACTGGCTTTAAGGGGAAGGCCAAGGGGTGGAGAGAGGAAGGGTGGGGAAGAAGCAAGAATGGCACTGAAAGCAAAGCTTCCGGCTGCTAGTTTGGACAAGTTGGCGCATCCAGCAGATGCTGGAAAGCTCCAGAGAGAGCCCAGTGCTGGCAGACCTGCTCAGAACTGTTCGTAACATTGGTGGGGTCCGTGGAGACGCCATCTGCCCAGGAAACAAGAGGCTCTGCGGTGTCCTCGGACCAAGACTGACCCAGTCGCTCTGTCACCAGCCTACGAGCAGAGCAAGTGGGTAGTGAGCTGTCCTTGTTGGCCGCGGGCTTTGCCATGGCTGTATTCAGGAAGCAACACCAATGCAGAAAGGACTTAGAACCAGCCCCTTTCCCAGCCCCCGAGTCCAGGATTCCACAATGACAGAACATGTAACAAGGGCCTGGCTTAGCATCTGGGGGAGAAAGTGAGACAGAAAAGCTATCTGTGAACAGCAGACCCTCCCCGAGTGGCTGACCACACTGTGTGGATTCCAGCTCACTGACTAGCTGCATCCTCTCATATTCCTACAGATGTCTGGTGATGATAAACGTGGAGCAGGCTTGGAATGCTTAACCAACCCCAAGAGAACCCAAGAAGCCCTTCCTACAACCCCAGGGAATCCCTATGTTCCAAGGACCTGACCGCGAGCCAGCCCTTCACTTCAGGTTCTCATCCGCACTCTCCACCTGGACTGAGGCAAGGCTCGAAGCTCTGGACTCTTCCCTTGCTTCTGTGGGCCAGCCCAGGTCAAAGCCCCATCCCTGCACCCTCCCTTGGCTGACAGGGGAGATCAGGGGGCAGAGAAAGAATAAAGGCTCGAGACAAACTCCCTGGAAGGTCAGAGCTGAAGAGCACTTTGTCCTCCTTTTTTATCCAATCTTGACACAAACTTGACTACATAAAATCAAATTCTGCACGGAAGCCACTGATATGAACAGAATCAAAAGGTAAAAACCGGTAAACTGGGAGAATAGTTGCGACACCTTTCACAAAGGGCTCCCTTCCCTAATAAAGAGCTCCAAGAAATCAGTAATAGGGTCAACTTCTAAACAACGGGCAAAGCATATGAAAACACAGGTCATAAGAAAGCAAACTTACATGGCTTCTAGACAGGAAGCTGTGCTTAGTCTCACTTACAGGAAGCAGAATACAAATGAAAACTATGGCAAAATATCGTTTCCACCCCCTCTGGCAAAGATGAAACAACCGAGGGGGAGCAGACAAGAAAGGCCGGGTGTGCGGAGTAAGTGGAGAAGGTGGACAGCCAACACATCCCTCCAGAGCATCTCTGCAGGGATGGCCAGAACAGTGACTGCGCTGGCTGCCTCCAGAGTGGAGAATTTGGAGACTGGAAACCAGGACTGGAAGAGAATGTTCACTCCATATTCTTTTCATCAACTGAAATTTGAACCTGAAATGGCCTCAAGGCTGAACTCCTTTTGCCAATGACTAGGGAAAGAAGGGCTTTTCTGGGACCTTGTTTTGACGGATGGACTGACATGCCACACTGAACCAGAGATTGTCTTCAGAGGTCGGTGTGGAACAATTTCCTTTAGAGAGACAACAGATCGGTGCATTTGTGAAGGTCTTTCATACGCTATCTTCCTGAATCCTTGAATAACCCTCTGAGGTGGGCACTGTTTCCATCTTGGCTTTTTGGAGGCAGTGAGTGCAGCTCAGAGAGCGAAGTTCCCGAGCCTGGATGTGGCCGGAAATTCACGTGCGAGCCTCGGGGAAGTTGCATTTCTACATGTGAGCCTGCCCTAAGTTGTGGGGGAAGCGGACGGGACAGTGAGCAGGGGCGGCTGGCAGGTTGAGCTGTGATGAGCAGTGGAGGGCCCCACTCGCGTGCAGCTCCAAGGCCTGTCCAGACCTTCAGCAGAGGGGGCAGGGCCTCGGCAGCACCTGAGGCTGTGGCCTCAGCCATGGTTAAGGAGGCAGGGCGGCTGGGGCCAGGTCCTGAGTGCCCACTCACAGCAGGGCAGGAACACAGGTGTGGGGCACGGCTTCCCACCCAAACCGCAGGGCATCTTCCTTCTACTCCACACTGAGGCTCTCTCACCTTTGGGGCCACTGTCTCTCTCCACCCCAGCTCTCCCTGCCTCGTGCCTTCAGCCCCTCTGAAGACCTTTACTCTAGGAGGGTCAGGTTTCCGGGAGGCACAGTTCACACTGCTCCCCGGGGATGTTCAACATCTTTATCCAGCTGCGTCTCTCTAGGGCCCAAGACAGCAAGGCCTGGACTGTATGTCTTGGGGGAAGGGTGCCGCGATTCCGTCCTGTAATGCCCCTATTCACTGTTGGTGCCAACCACCCACAGAAGCTGGCAGAGGCTGAGGTGCCAGGCGCTCCCTGCACATCCGAGGAGCTCACAGTGGAGCCTCGTCAAAATCTCCAGGGGATACCAAAAGGTTAGGGTGGGGGCTGCACTGGAGGGGAGTGAAGAGGGGAGCTTAGGAGGGGGGCAGGGAGGGGAGTGGGGAGGAGCGCGGGGAGGGGAGCAGGGAGGGGGGCTGGGGAGGGTCACTGCCCAGGCAAGGCCAGGGGCTGAGAAAGGCTAAGGAAAGGGTTAGGGACCATCAAGTAGGAAGCAATGGTTCCTGTTTCACTTGATGGAAGGAAGGAAAGAGGGACTAAATGGTGAGGAGAGGGCTATGACTTCCTGCTGGCTCAAGAATCAAAACGACGTGAAGAGAAAAGACGACACGGCCTCCTCCGTTGCTCTGCCCTGCGGTGTGACTGGCTGTGTATATGATGCTTATCTTCCTACTGATTTTTCTCCGTCCAAAATTCAGAAACAAAATAAGATCGGCTGGGGTCGCTTGGGGGTGACAGCTGCTTGTGCAGTTTCACTCTGCAGAGAACAGGGCACAGAGCTGTGACTGACGGGGGCACATTTTAGAGTCTCGGTTCACCCCTCAGATGCCAGAGCTCTCTGGGGGTCTGAGCATCTCCAGATAGAGAGCTGGTCTTCTGGCTAGAGATCTGGGTCTCATGAAATCAGAGTTTTTCTCTTAACCAAATCATCCCAGGAAGAGCCTCAAACCTTCGTAGGATGATACTGACATTTGCTGGAGTCCAAACATAGGAACAAGGAGAGTCATCAGCAAGTCCTGCACTGGAGCCAAAGTCATGTTTGCTCATAAAGTTTGGTCCAGTGAATCTTATATTTATTAGGGCTACACGTGGGAGCACTTGAGGGCAGAGAGTGCGAGCCTTGTTTTCTTAAACTGAACTGAACCTTCTTTTGGTTCTTGGTCCTATAAGCCTGTGTAACATAAGGTGACTGAGTTGAGGGTCCTTTGCCTTCAGGGTGCTTGAGTCTGAAGTGGGTGTGGAAAGACCCATAAGAACACAGCGAATTCCTCGACAAAGATAAGAATCATACTAAAATCCAGTCTGAGTCTGGTTATTCTTTTTTTTTTTTTAATTTTATTTTATTTAACTTTACAATATTGTATTGGTTTTGCCATATATCAAAATGAATCTGCCACAAGTATACATGTGTTCCCCATCCTGAACCCGTCTGGTTATTCTTTGCACCTAGTTTTGTGGGAAAACTCAACTTCAAGTGATTTCATGAAAGGAAAGAAAAAAAAAAAATGAAACGCAGCGTGTGTGATCATAAACAGCCCATCTTTTGTTTTTTCTTCCTTCCTAACTGAGCCCTTGGAGAACAGGAGGTGGTTTCTGCATGTCTGAGCCAGTGGCTTGAGTCTGCTCACTGAGACTTCAGAGTGCGTCTGCTGGGAGCTTCTTGGAAAGGTCCCTGGGCAGGACTTGGAGACACCGTGGAGGGTCGGCACTGCAGCGAATGCCCTGATTCGTTGTTGTTGTTCAGTCGCTAAGCTGTGTCTGACTCTTCGAGACCTCATGGACTGCAACACGTCAGGCCTCCCTCTCCCTCACCATCTCAAACTCATGTTCTTTGCCTTGGTGATGCCATCCAACCATCTCATCCTCTGTCGTCCCCTTCTCTTCCTGCCCTCAATCTTTCCCAGCATCAGGGTCTTTGCCAACGTGTCGGCTCTTCACGTCAGGTGACCAGAGTATTGGAGCTTCAGCATCAGTCCTTCCAGTGAATATTCAGGTTAGATTTCCTTTAGGATTGCCTGGTTTGATTTCCTTGCAGTCCAAGGGACTCTCAAGAGCCTTCTCCAGCACCAGAGTTTGAAAGCATCAATTCTGAGCCCTGCCTTCTTTATGGTCTAACTCCCACATCTGTACATGACTACCAGAAATATCATAACTTTGACTATCTGAACGTTAATTGGCAAAATGATGTCTTTGCTTTTTAACACACTGTCTACAGCCCAAGAAAGCAGCTCACAGAAGGAGGGCAGCTGCCCAAGCAGCACGCAGAGCCTCAGGACCCCGTGCACCTCTGAGCTCCCTTCCAGGAGGCTCAGCACCCTCCCTCCCCGCTTACACAGTGTGCTCCTGGTTTTTGTGATTTGCTGGTAACATAGCTACTAGTGCCTAGCATATGACGCTGAGCATGCTTTGAGGACCTCAACTTGTCATGCCCCCGTGTAACCGCAGCCAGAGAAGTGCTAGCCCTGCTCCTTGAACTGCTTGTGGCTGTGTTTACCTGGTTAAGAAGCCTCGTCAGAGTAATTGTCTGAATGGCCACCACTGCCAACCTAGTCTTGAAATGTGATGGTCAGACCTGACGAACCTTTGGGTCCCCCTTCGTTCTGGTTCATGGGAGAGCAGGGTCTCCCAAGCTGGGCCCCCATCTGACTGCCAGGGACCCACAGCACCAAGCACCCTGGGCGTGGAGGGGGCTCCGCGTCAGGGAGCACTGCTGCGAGGGCAGGGGCATCAGCAGCCGGGCCACCTGTGAGGCTTCTGACCTTGTGCTGTTCTAGGTGATCACCCACGCATTTACACACGCTTTTAGTTAACCTATTTAAATTGCTTTCCTTCCTTACTGCTGGTGTTACAGCGATTATAAACCACATACTTAAACTGGTCTTAATTTTGTAATAACACCCGTTACCTGAGTGCAAGGACCACTGAAAAATCATGGCTACTGCTTACTGAATATACTGTTTCAGGTATGTGAGGGGAAGACACAGTGAAATGACTGGAATCAATGATTAAATCCCCAGGGAATTCTTAGCTTTTCTAATCATCTGTACCCAACACCTATAGCAATGATCATAAATATAGCCACAGAATTCCCTGAGAAATTTAGCTTATTGAAAATGTCTACAAAGTACAAAGTGACTTTAATTTGACGTGGTGACTCAACACTGACAAGAGGCCAAGGCTGGGGTTAACATCGCAAGCACGAGAGCCTGAGTGGGACCTCTGCCGCCTCTCTCAGAGCCTCAGGCTGAGGGGGTGGCGGGCCCCACAGTCGACAGAGGAGGAATCTGGGGGCATGTTTAACCACCTCTCCTCCTTGTACAGAGGAAACAGAGCTCGGGGCAGGCAGAAGCCCGAGGAGGGGAGCGGGTGGGTCTAACGCTCGGGACGGGTCCCTGACCCTCGCCTTCTCCATTAGCGCAACCTCCCTGCGGCCCCAGCCCTGGTACAGTGCCTGCTGCGTGTTAACACAGGGATGAGGGCGGCGATGAAGATGGCGGTGGTGGTCACCACAGTGACTGCCGTGCTCACTGCACATGTACTCTGTACCAGGCGCGTTGTACGTGCGTACTCACTGCATCAGGCCACAGCCTAAGCAGGGCGTGATTATCACCTCCATGTAGCAGACGGGGAAACCGAGGCAGAAGTCCAGTACTTCCGCCCTGCTGGGAAGTGGAGGCCCTGGGGCGTGCCCTCACAGCGTGGTTTCCGGTGACACTGCCTCTCTCCTAGGCTCCGCGTCTTCCCCTGGCTCTCACTCAACAAGCCCTTCTGGTGGTATTCGTGGCAGTGGTATCAGTGACGGATGGGCTTGCGCTGGGAAGGGCTGGGGGCGGCCCCAGTAATTGGACCACGTGCTACGGCTGACTTGCCGAGCGCCCGGGAGGCAACATGATACAAACCGGGTGCCGCCCAGGACTATCCGACCTCCTCGAGGTCACGGCTCCTGTGGGGAAGGGCTGTGGCACACTCAAGCTATTTCTTCATACTCTGGACTATCAATACCCTTCTAAGCTCTTGCTTGTCAGCAGGAACCCAGGAACTACAATTCCCAGACTCCCTTTCCAGCTGGTGGTGCATTCGATCTTGCTGGTGAGATCAGTCAGGTAGAAAGAAGCCGTGATTCACTGGGAACAGCTCAGGCAAATGCCTGGGGATTAGCATTTGGCAGGTGTGAGGTGGGTGGAGAAGGCTTCATGGTGGAGGTGACTCCTGACTGTAGCTTGAAGGGTGAGATGGACTCTGTGAGCTGGAGAGGAAGCAAAGTGGCTCCCTATAGAGAGGACAGCAGAACCAAGGCACGGTGGCATGAACGGTGTGGTGAGTCCAGGACCCAGCACGGGTCGGGGTATGGATGGTGGGGTCTACAGAGGGGGTGCTGAGAGGCCGAGGGGGAGACTGCATGGGGCCAGCTCTGACAGACCTCGTGCACCATGCAAAGGAGTGTGCACCTGACTTTGTGAGCAGCAGAGAATCACGAGAATTACGGGAAAGGAAGTGACTTCAGGTTAATAGGATCAGCAGCAGCGATGGCAGAAGTCCCTCCTTTTGTGAAAATGCACTGAAATGCGGGGCAGTACACAAGTAAGACTGTGTATTAAAAAGCAAAGACATTAGTTCACTGACAAAGGTCCATATAGTTAAACTATGGTTCTTCCAGGAGTCATGTATGGATGTGAGAGCTGGACCATAAAGAAGGCTGAGTGCTGAAGAATTGATGCTTTTGAATTGTGGTGTTGGAGAAGACTCTTGAGAGTCCCTTGGACTGCAAGGAGCTCAAACCAGTCAATCCTAGAAGAAATCAACCATGAATACTCACTGGAAGGACTGATGCTGAAGCATGAACCCGTACTAGGAACTGATGTGCTTTCTCCAACATCTGAGGTGCTTTCTGATGGACCGTTCACTGCTGCTTTCCAAAGCAAACTGCCCTGCCAAGCACGGCCTCTCACTGCAAGAGGCTGAGGACAGACAGGCCGTGAGAAGTTTTTGGATGGCATAGTGCATGATCATACTGAAAAAGAGCATGAACTTTAGCCCATTATCCCAGATGTGAAGGACAAGAAAGATGCTCTCCTGGCAATGTAATGCCCACGCCTATAGCAGAAACGGGCCAAGGGTCTAAGACAAATCAATAGGCTCTCAGTCAACAACTGACTCGGCAGCACTTTGCCTTCTGGGTTTACAGCAGGCAAAAATCTGCCCATCTCTACTTAGGATATCACATCTAACACTGGATTCTGCTAACAGACACCCAAAGAGTATCACAGACTTTACACAGCAGCTGACAATCAGCTTAAAATGCAAGAGATTAAAAATAATATTTGGTTTAGAAGGCTAATATATAAACTCAAACCAGAAAGCTACTGGGATACTTTCAAAATTTAGCTTTTGGGTTTCTGATGGATGAACTATTTCAGTTTTTCTGTCAGTAAGGGGCGAGAACAATGGGACCCAAAGGACAAAAGTAGTAGTTTTTGCTGCAGCCAGAAAATTAAAACAAGCTTGCTCCTTGGAAGAAACCTATGACAAACCTAGACAGTGTATTAAAAAGCTGTCACTTTGCCGACAAAGGTCCAGATAGACAAAGCTATGGTTTTTCCAGTAGTCAGGTACGAACGTGAGAGTTGGACCATAAAGAAGGCTGCGTGCTGAAGAACTGATGCTTTTGAACTGTGATGCTGGAGAAGACGCTTGAGAGTCCCTTGGACTGCAGGGAGATCAAACCAGTCGATCCTAAAGGAAATCAACTCTGAATATTTATTGGAAGACTGATTCTGAAGCTGAATCTCCAATACTTGGGCCACCTGATGCAAAGAGCTGACTCACTGAAAAAGACCCTGATGCTTGGAAAGACTGGGCAGGAGGAGAAGAGGGAGACAGAGGATGAGATGGTTAGATGGCATCACTGACTTAATGGACACGAGCTTGAGCAAATTCTGGGAGATAGTGAAGGATAGGGAAGCCTGGTGTGCTGCGCTCCAAGAGGCTGCGAGTCAGACACAACTTGGCAACTGAACAACAATTCATGCCCACGTTGGTCAGTCTCCAGAAGTGAGAGATAACTTCAATGTTATGCCTGGTCCACTCATATTTTCTTGTCTTTAACATAAATAAATTCTCCAGAATTAGTGCTGTTTAGAAATATTTGGATCTTCCTATTCTCATTTTCTCCTCTTAAATTAAAAAAAATAAGATTTTGGTCTAGACATAAGAAATAAAGGCCCCATCTTCCATAGTTACACCCTCTGTCACTGAAGATTCAATCATTTAACAACCAGATTCTTCTTCTCCAAACTGTACATTAGAGGAGGGAAATTTTCAGGCATATGGGAGTCCTCTAATCAGAGAGGGTCTGATGGAAAAAATATTCAAACTATCTCAGAACTGGCATGGCATGGGAGCCAGAATGCACACCATGGCCCCTGCCAAGTGGTGCTTGTCTGGGTGTTTGGGTTTGATCTCAGCCTGGGGTGAAACATCAGGTTTGGATCAGTCCAGCTTTTCAGAGAATCACCGTGGGGTACAAGGAACCTCAACAATTCGATGAGTGGGTGGGGTCCAACATTTACAAAAATGGCTACCATGGTTCTCCCTTCTGTATCTACACCCCGATTATGTGGCGCTGCGGCTCCTCTCAAGAGGTGGAGTCTGTTTTCCATTCGTGACTCCAGACTGGCCCTGTGACTCGCTTTGGCCAACGGGATGTGAAGGAACCCATACTGTACCAGTTCCAAGCGATGGCTTGGAGGGGTTTTGCACACATCCCTTGGCCCTCTGAGAGAATAAGCCCAGGTGAGCCTCCTGGAGAAGAGGCTGCACGGGGCAGAACAGGCCCCGCTGTCCCAGCCAAGGCCCCAGATGTATGAGTCCATTCAGCGGTCCTGCAGTGCCACCATCCTGACGGGCAGCAGAGCAGGGGTGCACGAGACACCCAAGCAAGGCCAGCGAAGAAATCACCCGCACCTCCCAGCCTAAAGGGCTGACTTGCAGAATCATGAGCTATGGCTGTGGCTCTTAAGTCAGGTTTCGGGGTGACTGGTTAATGCAGCCATATTTAACTGATGCAACTGGGAGGGTCTCCTAGTTGGGGAGGCTCTTACCTTCTGTGATTCTTTGCTCAGGAAGAATGGTTTATAATCACGGTGAATGTATTATTTTTGTGCTGCTTTACTTCCAACCATCATAGCCTGCAACTTTCCCCACACTGCTAATCTGTATTTATTATAATAATTTCTGACTATAAAATATTCCACTGAAGGAGTATATCATTTACCTAATTGTGCCCATGTTGATAGGCTTTGAGATTGCTTATAATTTCTGATAATTAGAAATGATTTTATACATAGAACATTTCCCATGTTCCAAATGATTTCTTTAGGGTAGATTCTTAGAATTACCAAGTCAAGGTTATTAACAATAATGTGGCCCTTGAAACATGCCATCAGGTACTTTCCGTGCGGACTGAACCAATTTTCAGTGACGGCAGCAGGGTTTGAGCACCAGTGTCATCACACACTTGCCACCACTGGATTTATTTTTAGGAGGTGCAAATTTAGTAGAAGAAAAACTGAAAAAATGGGAGCTTTGATTACATTTCCTTGACTGGATGAAAGCCTGGGGCAACCATGGAGCTGTCTGATTTATATATCATTGGATAAACAAGGTTGGCATAAAACTTTGAAAATGCAGAGAATTAAGGAAGAGGTAAGTGTTACTCAGATATTTATTTCTCGGACATTTACAGCAGCTCTAAATTGTGAAAACTGGTGGGTACTGGCTTTTCTAAATGAATTTTTAGAGGAGCAATCTTCATCACACATCTCTAAATTGTGAAAACTGGTGGGTACTGGCTTTTCTAAATGAATTTTTAGAGGAGCAATCTTCATCACAGATGTAATATTTGCCTGTGTATGTGTCACTCTCTATGTGTCAATGTATGTTTTCAATGGGCATTACTTAACATAATCACATAGAATCTACAATAAATTTTCACTGATTTCTGTATTAAAGTTAACTAGTGATTGCAGAACATTCCCCAGATAACAGGAGCACAGCTGGGAGAAGCTTTGTCTTAAACTAAGGATGTCCACATGCAGCCACCAGACAGCATGGTGAGGCCACATCACTTCCACAGCGCACGCAGAGGGGGACATGAAAGCCGCATGTAGGTCTCAGCTAGGAGAATGCTACAGTGACATCTTCCCAGGCATGATACAAGTGATTCGTGGCTAACAGTACGTAAAACACTGACATTTATAAAAAGAATTAATCTTCTCTTCTTAGAAAACAAATTTGAGATCCAAGGTTACCACCAAGAAACATTGTGTTCACTTTCTTGCATGCTGGCAGGCTCCTGTGCGTGGCAAATTAAGGGGTGGGTTATAGCTAATGCTCCAGGAACTCAGTGTAACTTTCAGCTGATCACATCCACACAAGAACAAGGAAATCCCAGAAGATTCTGAGCCTGTGTACATGCCACACCAAGACCAAGTCTAAATCAAGACTGGAAGAAAAAGTCAAATACAGAGGTGGTTACAATAGCTAGGACATGGAAGCAACCTAGATGCCCACTGACAGATGAATGCATAAGGAAGTGTTGGTACATGTACACACCAGAATAATACTCAGCTGTAAGAAGGAACACATCCGAGTCAGTTCTAATGAGGTGCATGAACCTAAAGGCTATTATATAGAGTGAAGTAAGTCAGAAAGAGAAAGACAAATATCATATATTAACACACATATATGGAATCTCAAAAGATGGTACTGATGATCCTCTGTGCAGGGCAGCAAAGGAGACACCGACATAAAGAACAGACTTTTGGACTCAGTGGGGGAAGGAGAGGGTGGGATGATTTGGGAGAACAGCATTGAAACATACACATTTCCTTATGGAAAGCAGATAGCTAGCGGGGCTTTGCTGTATGACTCAGGGAACCCAAAGCCGGTGCTGTGTGACAACCTAGAGGGGCGGGATGGGGAGGGGTGTGAGATTCATGCTGACATATGGCAAAAACCATCACAATAGTGTAAGATAATTATCCTCTAATTAAAAATAAAATTTAAAAATATGCAGGTGGACACCTACTTGTGTATCTAATAGACGTCTCAGCTTTAACATATTGAGCAAGTGAACACCTCATGTTGCCCTCCAAATCTACTCTACTTGCAGTCATTTTTGACTCCTTTCTTTTTCTCACACCCCAAGCCCAATCTGTTAGGAAATCCATTTCTGTCTCCAAAACATACTGAAAATCTGGCCACACGGCACCGCCCCGTTGTCAGCACCCTGGGCCACGCCACAGGTGTCTGTCCTCAAGACTGTAATAAGTGACCTGACCTCACCTCCAGGGTTCTCCTCATCATCTCTCCTTTGCCCACGCTGGCCCTGCTGTTCCTTGAACCTCCTGGTTTTTGAGTGAGTCCAGTATACTCTCATCTCAGGGTCTCTGCACCTGCCATTTCCTCTGCCCAGAGTTCTTCTCCCAGACACCAACACAGATCACTCCCCCACCTCCTTCAATTCTTTACACAAATGTCACCTTTCCAACTGCAGCCAACCCGCTTCGTACCTTATACTCCCATCCCTCTTTCTTACTTTCCCCAAGCACGGAGTAGTTTCTGCCACACTGCAGAATTCACAGTACACTGTAGAATACCATGCCCTGGACTTGCTGCTGACTGTCAGCTTCCCTCTGCTACAATGTAAAGTCTACAAGAGTGGGAATTTATGTCCGTTCTGTTTCACTGATGCATTTCCAGGTCTTGGAACAAAGTCAAATACATAGTAGATAAAAGTATTTGTTGAATTGACTTATTTTTCTACCCTTTAATTTTAGACCCTGGGATCAGGGCTAAGAAAGAGAGGAATTATGAAACCCTCAACTTCAAAAAAGGTCATGTCGATTTGCAGCTGCAAAGCAATTAAAGATGGTGTTAACAGCACCACAACCCAGGGCTGGGTGTGGAGCAGTGTTCCTGCCCTTGGCTGGACAACAGAAAAGCTGGAAGCACCAGAATGCTCTAACTGAACATCAGTCCCAGCAAGGTTCTGGCGTTCAGATCTCACAAGACCGACTGAACACTTCCTAGACTGAATGTAATCAAATTTTGACCATTTCCCGGATTTTTGGGGGCTTCTGTCTGACCTAGGATGGCAGGGATCTGAAGTCACAATGAGGAAGTAACTGAATCCAGACTGAAAAGGAGGGCCATAGAAGTGTTTGGTGTGATGGACTCAGGGACTTGTCTAAGATCACACCACCATATGGATGGAACAGGACCCAGGAAGGGTCCGAGAAGGTGGCTGTATTTCACTCCAAAAGGAAAAGGTGTGATTTCGGAATCACTGATTGATCAGGGATCATCTGCACTGCTGGCTACCTTTGATAGTTGAGACTGAGCTGAGTGAAATGGGGAGAAATCAGTACCCACAGGGATGGTGCCGCTGATGTGCAGAATGTTATATTAAGTAGATTTTTTTCTCTCTCTTAACCGACTGGCATTTTATTTCATTCTCAAGTGAAACGCTATTCAGTCTCTTAAGATGAGGGGAGATGTGCATTTCAACATAATGACAGAACAGAGTGGAGTGCATCTTTCCCCCAAACCCAAGATACCTCCTAATTAGCTCTGAGTTATCCATCAGGAACTGGTGTAACATGTGATCACTAACTGATAAATGGCACAGAGACAGCTGAAAAGACTTGACACCAACCCTAACTTATTTACGTTTTAGCCAGACAACAGCTCAAGCTCTGGCTAGAACAGTTGATCATGATCTGCAGAAACAGGGGTCCTCTGTTCAGAGTACTTGCAAAGGAATGCATCTGGGTAAATGCATCTTTACCTATCTAATAACACAAATGAAGAAATGTGAAAAAACATAAAATCAAGAGATGGGCTGCCACTTAGTAGACACTGTCAGGTATGTTATCACTGAGTGATCTCACAATCAAAATATGTACAAGTACAAAGCATGTCTGTGAAAACTAAGCTTGAATTCACGATGAATGGAACACCACCTGACTAGGGGCACTCTATTTCTAAGAGCTACTTGATGCTGACTACCTACAGGGAATCTCAGTTTAATAATCGAAAACAATCTTGGCTTCTTGATTAACAAGTAGTTTTATAATATTAACACATTAACATTTTCTATTTAAGATCCACACTGAAGCCCAGGCTTAACCATAATGAATGGTCGAGCAGAGGATGTCAGAGTCACAGCAAGAACAGGAGAAATTTATAATCATTCGAATACTTGGATGAAGAAAGTAGGCATTTCACGTGTTCTCACAAGAAGCTACTTTTATGAACAGAAGTGTTATGAAGAATGCTTGGCTAGTGGAGAAGTGAACAGATGTACTTTAAGAGTTTGACTATCAGTTTAAAATATGTTTAGCTTTTCTCTCAGAGATAAACAGAGTTTTCTCCAGTTCATGGTTGAGTGGAAACAAAATGGTATTTGAATCAGGGCTCAGTTGTTTCAGCAAGCTAGTAGACAGGGCTTTTCATGTGTCTCGAATCCATAATAAGAGAGGGAACAGGGAGGCCGGTGGAGGCCATGCTGCCATTGTGGTTTATAAATGTCTGGTGGGCCTCTAAACAACAAATATGAAAGGACAGAGGGCTGGCGGGGATGATGCAGTGAGGCTGTTCTCTGATAACCAAGCCTGTGGTTGAAAGAGGTTGTTTTATGAAAACTTACCATGTTGTGATAAGCCACTTACTTTAACTATTTCCAAAGTACTTGAAATACTTAGAATATTGCTTTGCTGTTAACATAGAGTTATTTTCTTCCTAATTATTCTCCTAAAAGTTCAGATTCCAAATTGCCAAAATAAAGTCCTTATTTAAACTGAACAGAGAAATTTAAAATGAAGACAAATAATAAAAAGCTATGACTCCAAATAAAAAAATTCATGATGAATGTCTGTTGGGGAGTGTGGATAATCTGAAACATTCCAGTGATTTTTGTTAACAAAGCAGCTATCTTTGGCTCTATGTCAAATTTTATATAAGCACGTTTATTTAAATATTAAAAATGTAAATCATTTATACCTGGTTTTATATAGACATGAGAATTTCATATTAAAGAATTCATTTTCTTGAAATGAAATATACTAGAACAGTCTATAGCAAAAGATTAGAAGACAGAATTAAGCATTTATGTCAGAAGACCAAAATCAATATCATGCTCATAATCTGCAAAAACAGCAAACATTCAAATACAAACGAGCAAGTGTTATTATTGTTCTTAAGTCATAATCTTTAAAAATGATAGCATCGGCTCTGATAATCATTGTTTGGCTCATAACTGGTTTTGACACTGTCTTCTCTTCGGGGTTTGAGAGAAAAGATTTTCCTATTCTTGAAAAACATTTAAAGAACTTCCAGTTCAGGAGCCTACAACTGTGATACTTCATTCTGCCTAAATCAAGATTAAATCATTGAAGATGGCATACCAAGAAGTAAAACTCTAGGGAGGCTATTAAAAATTTAGCATTTCTAGTTCATGCTGGAGTGTTAATTCCACTTCCCAAAGAGAAAGAGAGAAGTGGTAGTCATTCAAATTAAGATCCTGTGATGGTGGAATTATGCCACCCCACTTTATATTAGAGCACATTTGGAGTAACATGCAAATGCGAGGCAGTGAAGTTAGGGAGGTGTCAAGCTTGATTTCTCCCTAACTTATTTCTTCACAGTAAAATCCAGACAACCAACTTCCAACAATTCACGAACAGAAGTGAGTCTCTGCCCGCATGTCTAGCGGTGTCCTGGGAGATGCGGGGCTCTCTGGGCAGGGAGCGGCGATGGCCTTCGCGACCACGGCTGCCAGAGCGTCTTTCCTGCAGTGCAGTTTCTTTGATGTGCTCAAGTCTGTAACTCAGGGTCACCTTGAATAGCAAACTCTGTGGCTACACCTGTGCTCCCAGATATGTCAAGCTGGGGAGGAGGCAGCCTACTGAAGTACCTGGGACTGAATCTGGTAGAGGATACAGTGGATGGCAGAGGATACAGTGCACGGCAGAGGATACAGTGAGAGGTTGCGGCTGAGAGGTGTTCAAAATCCCCAAGAACCCACCTTGTCCCTGAACTGGGAAGGGGGATGGACATCCTGCAGGCATGTCCAGTGGATGCACTGCTCGTATTTGTCACTGAAGAGAGGGACACCTTTGAGGCCTGGAACATGTGAGTAGGGTCACCCAGTATGATGTATAAAATCGTAAACAATCTGCCCGGGGTTTTCCTCTTCAAAAGAACACTGACTTGGGGACTTCTCTGGTGGTCCTCTGGACTTCTCCAGAGGCTAAGACACTGCGCTCCCAATGCAGGGGGCCCAGGTTCAATCCCTGGTCTGGGAACTAGGTCCTACATGCCTTAACTGAGTTCTCATGCTGCAACTAAAGACCCCACAATGAAGACTGAAGATTCCACATGTCGCAGCTAAGATCAGGTGTAGCCAAACACATAAATAAATATCTTAAAAAGAGAGACAGAACACGGACTTGCTTGCTCAGTAGAAACAGGAACTTTTAACATGGACAAACGTGACACTTGGATTCTTAGTGTTTAGCAGCAAGCCGCCAAGATCAACCCTGACTGACGTGAGCAGAGAAAGATACTAGGAACTCACAGTTTTGCAGGGAGTTGAAAGCTGTGAGGCTAAGCTTTCAGGGACAAAGTCCATACAATTACCACCACTGCTACAAGGGACCCCAGCCTGCACCAGGGCCACCGCTGACTGGGAAGGTCGCTAGCCCACAGCCATGACTGGCAGCAGCCCTGCTTCTGTTCGGCAGAGCCAGGGAGTCAGTCCCACCAACTGGGAGCCCGTCACTTCTCCACTGAGAGCACACTCGCCACCCCTTGCTTCTCATGTCACTAGCCCCCACATCACTGTGCCATGAGGGAATCTGAGACGTAGAGCTGAAACCCCTGCCTGCAGCCCAGTTGCAAGGGACACCAGAACGGAAGAATAACCTATCACCACTCGGGCAGTCTTAGCAGCTTCCTGCCAAGAGTTACAAGGTGAGGTGTGCATGCTCAGTTGTATTTCAATCTGTGACCCCATGGACTGCAGCCTGCCAGGCTCCTCTGTCCATGGCACTGTCCAGGCAAGAATACTGGAGTGGGTTGCCATGCCCTCCTCCAGGGGATCTTCCCGACCCAGGGATTGAACCTGTGTCTCTTACATCTCCGGCATTGGCAGGTGGATTCTTTACCACTAGAGCCACCCGGGAAGTCCAACATTCTCTAATATGGAGAGCGGTACACAGGCTGGGACAGCAAAACCACAGGGCTGGGCCCAGAGAGGGAAGATTTCCACCTTGGGAGGGAAATGCCAGCCCTCTGTAAAGGTGGGTTCCTTTGTTTCTTTTAAATATATTATTTTTTCCTGATGATAAAGGTGACTTGGGAGAGACTTCCATTTCTAACGTGAAAGCCTAAGCTGAAAATTCTCACACTGTAACAGCCTAGATGTGCTGGTAATATAATCCACATTTTCTTAACTGAATAGCAGAACTAGCAAAGAAGTTAGGGAAATTCCCAGTGGGAAAACACAAAGAAGGAATTAGAACCTGAAGCTGTGGCAGCTGCTTCAGACATGCTCATCTTGGTACCCAAAGGCTTGAGTTTCCACTTCCCTTGTCATTCTAGGCCAAGGTCCCACTTTCTGTCCTCATGTGCTGAGGAAACCCAACCTTGTATTAACCTCATCGTGAACTAAATCTCACTGTACAAAAAAGTTCTTGGATTGGCACCAATCTGTAGTTCATGCTTTGAGGAGCACTGCATTTAGATTTCATTAAATCAATTATACCTGCCAACTTTTTAAAGATAATTACTAAATAAAACAAACGGAATGTATTTATCTTTCAAACTAGCAGAAGAAAAAGGTGTTTGTCACTCACACTTACTTTTCAATTTATTAGAAGCTAGGAAAAAAGGGGTCGGGGAGAATCAGAAAAACACAAAATCAGAAAAACACTGGGTTGGCCAAAAAGTTCATTCAGGTATTACTGTAAGATCGTATATGAAATACCTGAATGAACTTTTTGGCCAACTCAATAAAATGGTAGAAAAAATTAACTCTAAACATGATTGCAATAAATGCAAATAGAATAAATGGATAAGACAGATATTGTCAGATCAGATAAAAATAACAACAAAATCTAACTTTAAATTATTTACATGAAACTCACCTAAGAGCAGAGAAAGCGGAATAAGGCTGAGAGTAAAGGGAAAAATGGAATGACAAGTGGGATGGCCAACATTATGTTTCCACTGGGCTAGGCCACAGAAACCCAGATATTTTGTCAAACACTACTCGCAATGTTTCTGTGACGGCATTCTTTAGATGAGGTTAATATTTAAATTAGTAGACTGTGGGTAAAGCAGATTACCTTCCAGAAGGAGGGAAGGACACATCTCCCCAGCTGAAGTCCTTAGAAGAAAAAGGCTGAATTCCCCAGAAGAAGAGAGGATTCTGCCAGCAGACTGCCTCTGGATTCAAAACGCAACTTCCCTGGGTCTCCAGCCTCCTTGCATACGGGGCTCACCACATCTCCAAAACTGCATAAGCCAATTACTTAAAATAAACCTCTCTCTATACACATACTGTTGGTTCTATATCTCTGGAGAACCCTGACGAATACAATGAGCAAAAGAAGGGTAAAACAGACCTCAAGGTAAAAAGCATAAGGTCAACATAAGGGTAGGGGAGTAGAGGGACAACTATTAGGTATAAAGTAAGCTATGAGGCTACATTGTACAACATGGGGAATCTAGCTGATAATTTATAACAACTATAAGTTGATTATAACCTTTAAAATTGTGAATCACTATATTATACACCAATGCTGTGGGTGCTGTGCTTAGTCCCTCAGTGTCCAGCTCTTTGCGACCCTATGGACTGTAGCCCACTAGACTCCTCTGTCCATGGGGATTCTCCAGGCAAGAATACTGGAGTGGGTTGCCAGCCCTCCTGCAGGGGATCTTCCCAACCCAGGGATGAAACCCAGGTCTCCCGCATTGCAGGTGGACTCTTTACCATCTGAGCCACCAGGGTAGTATTGTATAGCAACTACAACTTTTTTTAAAAAAGCCGTGAGGATGAGGAAGGCCTGAACATACTGATAAAAGACCAGTTCTCTAGGAAATCTGCCAGGAACTTAACAACTGGAATATGCATACTCATGAACACTACAACCCTAAATATACAAAGTAGAAATGATTAAACTGTAAGAAGATACTGAAATCTATAATCACAGTGAGAAATGTCTACTGGGAAGCCAAAAACATTGTAAGATGATAAAGATAGGAAAGTAACAGGATGAACAAGATAAATAGTCGCTCAGTCGTGTCCGACAAATTGTGACTCCATGGACTGTAGCACACCAGCCTTCCCTGTCCATCACCAACTCCCAGAGCTTGCTCAAACTCATGTCCATTGAGTTGGTGATGCCATCTATCATCCTCTGTTGTCCCCTTCTTCTCCCACCTTCAATCTTTTCCAGCATCAGGGTCTTTTCATGTGAAGGTCAGTTCTTCACATCAGGTGGCCCAAGTATTGGAGTTTCAACCTCAGCCCTTCCAGTGAATATTCAGAACTGATTTCCTTTAGGATGGACTGGTTGGATCTCCTTGCAGTCCAAGGAACTCTCAAGACTCTTCTCCAACACCACAGTTCAAAAGCATCAATTCTTCAGGGCTCAGCTTTCTATATAGCCCAACTCTCACATCCATACAAGACTACTGGAAAAACCATAGCTTTGACTAGATGGACCTTTGTTGGCAAAGTAATGTCTCTGCTTTTTAATATGCTATCTAGGTTGGTCATAGCTTTTCTTTCAAGGAACAAGTGTCTTTTAATTTCATGGCTGCAGTCACCATCTGCAGTGATTTTGGAGCCCCCCAAAATAAAGTTTGTCACTGTTTCCCTTGTTTCCCCATCTATTTGCCATGAAGTGATGGGACCAGATGCCATGATCTTTGTTTCTTGAATGTTGAGTTCTAAGCCAGGTATTCTACTCTCCTCTTTCACTTTCATCAAGAGGCTCTTCAGTTCCTCTTCACTTTCTGCCATAAGGGTGGTGTCATCTGTGTATCTGAGGTTATTGATATTTCTCCTGGCAATCTTGATTCCAGCTTGTGCTTCATCCAGTCCAGCGTTTCTCATGATGTACTCTGCATATAGGTTAAATAAGCAGGGTGACAATATACAGCCTTGACGGACTCCTTTCCCAGTTTGGAACCAGTCATTGTTCCATGTCCAGTTCTAACTATTGCTTCTTGACCTACATACAGATTTCTATAAAATTCTGTGAAAAGTGAAGGTGAAAGTCGCTCAGTCATGTCTGACTCTTTGTGACCCCACGGACTATACAGTCCATGGAATTCTCTAGGCCAGGATACTGGAGTGGGTAACCTTTCCCTTCTCTAGGGAAGCTTCCCAACCCAGGGATCAAACCGAGGTCTCTCTCATTGTGGGCAGATTCTTTACCAGCTGAATCACAAGGGAAGCCCATAAAATTCTGTACCCTATAGGTAAAAATGTACAGTTGGTTTTCAAACATGTGGAAAAAAACTTTAAAAAAATTGACCACATACTGGCTACGAAAATAGTCTCAAGGAATAGCTAATGACTATTATCAGCTACATGGTATTTTCTGACCTATGAAACAATTAAAATAGAAAAAAATGTAAAGATACTTTTAAAATGCATAAATTTGGAATATTCAAAACATACTGCTAAATGCCACAAGGGTGACTACAGAGAACACAGAGTGTATTTAATGGAACACAGAACATATTTAGATTCAAAAAAGAATAGAAAGACGACATTTGGAATTCACAGTTTTTAACTAAAGACTACTGAAAGGATAGTTTAAAGTCTTTAGTGCTGTTATTGGCTTCCCCTGTAGTTCAGTTGGTAAGGAATCTGCCTGCAATGCAGGAGACCTGGGTTAGACTCCTGGGTTGGGAAGATCCCCTGGAGAAGGAAATGGCAACTCACTCCAGTATTCTTGCCTGGAGAATCCCATGGACAAAGGCGCCTAGGAGGCTACAGTCCACGGGGTCGGAAGAGTGGGACATGACTTAGCGACTAAACCAGCACAGTGCTTTTATTAGAAAATAAAATTTTAAATTAATGTGAAAGATGAAATCATAAAGAAAAGGGGAAGATTATCACAAAGGTGAGGAGAGTGGGACTTTCCCAGTGGTTAAGGATCCCGCTTGCAGTACAGGGTACACGGGTTTGATCCCTGGTCAGGGAACTAGGACCCCACATACCATGGAGCAGCTAAGCCCACATTCTGCAACTACTGAAGCCCGTGTGTTCTGGAACCCACACGCCACAACTGCTGAGCCTGCACACCCAGCACCACTAGAGAGTCCACACACCACAACGAAAGACGCCGTATGGTGCGACGAAGAACCTGTATGTCACAACTAAGACCTGGTGAAGCCAAATAAACAATTGTTTTTTTTTAAGTGAGGAGAGAGGCTACATTTAGGAAGAGAGCAGAATGTATTGGGAAGGCTATACGAGGGATTGACAATGTTGGTTTCCTACACTGCATCACAGTTACCCATCTGTTTTGTATTATTACTCTTTAAACCATGCAGTTATTCATATTCCCTTCTGTATAAAAGATATTTTACAATAAAGGAGCTAAACTAAGAAAACATTTGAGTTAAAAATGCAATAGTTACACAAATAATAGCAAACAAAATCCAGCTTCATGCTCTTTATAAGAGACATTTCTCAAACATGGATATGGAAAGGCTGCAGGGAAAATGTGGGAAAAGACCTCCCAGTAAAGTAATAGAGAAATCGATTGAAATTTTGGTGGTCCATGGCTAAGACTCAGGACTTCCAATGCAGGGGGCCCAAGTTCGATTCCTGGTTAGGGAACTAGATCCCACAGGCGGCAGCTAAGGGTTCCCATGCCGCTGCTAAAGACGGTGCACGCCGCAACTAAGACCTGACACAGTCAAATACATAAATAATAAAAATAATAAATCTAAAGAAAATAGAACTGTAGGAGCAAAGATGTGTGGGAAAAAACACACACATCCACAAAGTCAAGAGACAGTTCTTAAAGACCAACTGAGTAGACAAACCTCAGGAGAAAATGAGAGAAGACAAAAAACACCATTAGGAATCAAAAGAGGTCCGTAATTACAGACACAGCAAAGATGAAAAGCAGTAAGGCGCTCAGTGGCTGTGTGTCCCATGGGCAAATTATTCAACCTCTACAATGCTTTGGTTTCATTATCTGTAAATTAGCCTTATCTAAAGTACCAATCGCACATGATTGTTGTGAAAATTAAACTGGTTACGATATGTAAAACGCTTAGCTCAGTCCTTGGCAACAAATGTGATATTAACTAGCACATCCAGTGCTCCCCACGTGTTAGCTGTTGCTCCCACTGGGGGCACTTATTTGTTATTTTCCCTTAGCCAGTTGGACTATTTTCTTAGTATTTTGTAGGAACATCTTTTGATTCCGTAGATCTTATTTAACTGCACTATTTCCTATTTCATTAACTTATACTCTTATATCTAGCATTTCCCTCCTTCTGCTTTCTTCAGGCTTAATCTGTTATTTTTACAAACTTCTTTAACTGAACATTTAACACATTTGTTTCCAGTGCTTTTTGCTTTCAAAATTTGTTCTTAATGCTAAAAATGTGCTTCTAGGTTAAGGTACCAAAGTGCTGCTTAGGTTAAGCTATATAATTTTATTACTTCAGTTCTATAGTGGTTTTAAAACAAGCCCAGGAGTTCTCTGATGATCCTCCTATCAAAAGGTGGTGTCTAATTTCCTGCTTCCTTTAGCCTCACTGACTGAACTTATGTGGAAAGAAGTTACGGTGAGTGACTCCTAAAGCTAGGTCATAACAGGTGTGCAGTTACTGCAAAGCTCTACTGAGACGACCATTGTTAGAATCAGCCGCCATCTACTGGGGAAGCCCAAGCTATGTGAAGAGGCTGTGCCCCAGTGTTCCAGCTGCTGACAGTGACTATCCAGTGCCAGACACAAGAGCAGGCCTTCAGATGATTCCAATCCCAGCCTGGGAGACGTGCCAGCTGATGACCCGTGGACAGAGGGGCAGAGACACGTTGACTCTACAGAGTCCAAGCCAAACTATAGACCGGTCAACAAAATAAATGTTATATTTTTAGGCCACCAAGTTTCAGGGTGGTTTGTTTTGTGGCAACAGACAACCAGAACTGTTCCATTTAAAATTTTAACATTATGTAAAATTTAAAAAAAAAAAAAAAAAAAAAAAAAAAAAAATAAAATTTTAACATTATGAAATTATTTTACAGCCATGAATTATTTAAGAATATGTATTCCATAGTTTCCAAACAAAGCATGGGGGTGGTGGCGGTGGTGACAGGATGGTTTACTTTATTATTCATTTCTAATTTAATTTGACTGTGGTTAGAAATGTGGTCTGAGTATATAATTTAAATTTGTTAAGAAATTTTGTAATAATCTGTAAGCCTAATTGTTCCATGTGTCCTTGTAAAGAATACATCTTTGGTCAGTGCAAGCTTTCATAAATATATGTATTTGTGCATATATATTATGAATATGTATGTATATATCACACACATATGTACAAATACACACACACATATATATGAAAACACAGATTTAATGGAAATTATATATAAGTCAACATTAGATAAGTGGTTTTCAAACTTTTTGTTCTCATGACCCCTTACAATATTTTTAAAAATGGAGACTTTGTTTATGTGGGGTATATTTATTAATGATCAGTGTGTTCTCTTGACAAAACTCTGTTAGCCTTTGCCCTGCTTCATTTTATACTCCCAAATTTGCCTGTTACTCCAAGTATCTCTTAACTTTCTACTTTTGCATTCCAATCCCCTATGATGAAAGGACATCTTTTTTTGGTGTTAGTTCTAGAAGGTCTTGGAGATCTTCAGAGAACTGTTCAACATCTGTTTCTTTGGCATCAGTGGTTGGGGCATAGACCTGGATTACTGTGATGTTGAATGGTTTGCCTTGGAAACAAATCAAGATCATGCTGTTACTTTTGAGCCTGCACCCAAGTACTGCCATTTTGGACTCTTGTTGACTATGAGGGCAACTCCATTTCTTGTCAGGGATCTTTCCCCACAGTAGTAGATATAATAGTCATCTGAATTAAATTTGCCCATTCTTGTCCATTTTAGTTCACTGACTTCTAAAATGTCCGTGTTCCCACTTGCCACCTCCTGCTTGATCACATCCAATTTACCCTGATTCATGAACCTAATATTTCAGGTGCCTAGGAAACACTGTTCTTCACAGCATCAGACTTTACTTTCACCACTGGACCCATTCGCAGCTGGGTGCCATTTCTGCTTTGGTCCAGCCTCTTCATTCTTTCTGGAGCAGGTATTTCTCCTCTCTTCCCCAGTAGCATATTACTACCGACATGGGGGGCTCATCTTCTGGTGTCGTATCTTTTTTGCCTTTTCATACTGTTCAAGGGCTTCTCAAGGCAAGAATATTGAAGTGGTCTGCCATTCCCTTCTCCAGTGGACCATGTTTTGTAATAAAAAATATTTGTTAATATTTATGATACTGTAAATTAAAGCTGAGACATTTAAAACATTTGTAAATTCATTAAAATTATCATGATAAAACCATGCATATTAGCAAACGTTTTACTTTTAAAAAACGCATTTTTCAAAACAAGAAAGTTTAGCAACAAGAGTGGCACTGTTCTGTACTTTTGAAAATTCTTTAATGTCTGGTGTATAAAAAGACAGTTGGACTTTGATATCTGCTTCTGCATTCAATCTGCTGGGTATATTATTTTGGTCGAAGAACATGAAGAAAATTTAGCCTCACACAGATACAAAACTGGAAAATGGAGAAGTATCATAGTTGCCTTTCCAAGGAACTGTCAATATTCTTTTTTAACACCATACCAAAAGACAACAGGTGGTAGTTTCTTAAGGATAACTGTGACAAGAAGTGGAAATCATATCAGTAAACTTCTCATATTCTATTACATTGAAACTGTTTGGCTTACCACATACTTTAAATATGTCTTTTACTACATAAAGTTTTGTAATAACATGTGTTCGTCATCTTGAAGACATTGTTCTACTGAGTTGAAAAGATGTATACAAGTGTTGACACATTTCATCATTTAATACCAAGAAAAAGTCTTATCCATGAATACCACAACTGATCTCATCAAAAAAGTCTTCAAATATTGAGAAGCTATCAAACTCTTCAACGGTGATGACTCATTTCTAAAATTCTAATTTTTCTTGAAAACTCACTCTGTGACAATAAATATGTCAATGATCTTTTCAGAAGTGACAGACATGGGACTTCCCTGATGGTTCAGTGGTTAAGAATCCACCTGCCAAAGCAGAGAACGGGGGACATGGGTACAATCCCTGGTCCAGGAAGATCCCACATGCCATGGAGCAACTAAGCCCATGCACCCCAACTACTGAATCCCATGCACCCTAGACTCCATGCTCCACAATAAGAGAAGCCACTGAAGTGAGAAGCATGCACTCCACAACTAGAGAAAGTCTGTACGCAACACCAAAGACCCAGTACAGCCAAAAGTACATAAATACGCAGTTCAGTTCAGTCGCTCAGTCGTGTCCAACTCTTTGCGACCCCATGGACTGCAGCACACCAGGCCTCCCGGCCCATCACTAACTCCTGGAGTTTACACAAACTCATGTCCACTGAGTCGGTGATGCCATCCAACCATCTCATCCTCTGTTGTCCTCTTCTCCTCCTGCCCTCAATCTTTCCCAGCATCAGGGTCTTTTCCAATAAGTCAGCTCTTCGCATGAGGTGGCCAAAGTACTGGAGTTTGAGTCTCAGCATCAGTCCTTCCAATGAACACCCAGAACTGATCTCCTTTAGGATGGACTGGTTGGATCTCCTTGCATTCCAAGGGACTCTCAAGAGTCTTCTCCAACACCACAGGTCAAAGGCATCAGTTCTTCAGTGCTCAGCTTTCTTTATAGTCCAACTCTCACATCCATACATGACTAATGGAAAAACCATACCCTTGACTAGATGGACCTCTGTTGGCAAAGTAATATCTCTGCTTTTGAATATGCTATCTAGGTTGGTCATAACTTTCCTTCCAAGGAGTAAGCATCTTTTAATTTCATGGCTGCAATCACCATCTGCACTGATTTTGGAGCCCAAAAAAATAAAGTCAGCCACTGTTTCTCCATATATTTGCATGAAGTGATGGGACTGGATGTCATGATCTTCGTTTTCTGAATGTTGAGTTTTAAGCCAACTTTTTCATCAAGAGGCTCTTTAGTTCTTCTTCACTTTCTGCCATAAGGGTGATGTTATCTGTATATATGAGATTATTGATATTTCTTCCGGCAATCTTGATTTCAGCTTGTGCTTCATTCAGCCCAGTGTTTCTCATGATGTACTCTGCAGACGAGTTAAATAAGCAGGGTGACAATATAGAGTCTCGACATACTTCTTTCCTGATTTGGAATGTACTTCTTTCCCTGTTGCTCCAGTTGTCCAGTTCTAACTGTTGCTTCCTGACCTGTGTACAGATTTCTCAAGAGGCAGGTCAGGTGGTCTGGTATTTCCATCTTTTTCAGAATTTTCCACAGTTTATTGTGATCCATACTGTCAAAGGCTTTGGCATAGTCAATAAAACAGAAATGGATGTTTTTCTGATTGGTACAAAAGTACTGTGGTTTTTGCACTGTTGAAATCTGCCATCTAATACTGGAATACATTCTTAAATAAATGTGGTTATGTTATACATTATTTTAATATGCATTTCTCACTTTATGTTTTTTTTTGCTAATGACATTATTTTCTGTGTATTTTATATTTATTTTTTTTATTTTATTTTTAAACTTTACATAATTGTATTAGTTTTGCCAAATATCAAAATGAATCCACCACAGGTATACATGTGTTCCCATCCTGAACCCTCCTCCCTCCTCCCTCCCCATACCATCCCTCTGGGTCATCCCAGTGCACTAGCCCCAAGCATCCAGTATCGTGTGCTTCAACCTGGACTGGCAACTCGTTTCTTACATGATATTTTACATGTTTCAATGCCATTCTCCCAAATCTTCCCACCCTCTCCTCTCCCACAGAGTCCATAAGACTGTTCTATACATCAGTGTCTCTTTTGCTGTCTCATACACCGGGTTATTGTTACCATCTTTCTAAATTCCATATATATGCGTTAGTATACTGTATTGATGTTTTTCCTTCTGGCTTACTTCACTCTGTATAATAGGCTCCAGTTTCATCCACCTCATTAGAACTGATTCAAATGTATTCTTTTTAATGGCTGAGTAATACTCCATTGTGTATATGTACCACAGCTTTCTTATCCATTCATCTGCTGATGGACATCTAGGTTGCTTCCATGTCCTGGCTATTATAAACAGTGCTGCGATGAACATTGGGGTACACGTGTCTCTTTCCTTTCTGGTTTCCTCAGTGTGTATGCCTAGCAGTGGGATTGCTGGATCATAAGGCAGTTCTATTTCCAGTTTTTTAAGGAATCTCCACACTGTTCTTAGCGAGCTCATGCTACCACACGGGCACTGGTGCTGACAAGCGGCATTTTGGAATCCTCCCTTTAGCTTAGTAGCTGCAGGACCCAGCGCTATTTCCACCCAGTACGCAGGCACCAGAACTAGTATCTCTCAGACCAAACAACTAACTGGGTGGAGACAGGGCCCCAGCTCATCAGGAGGCAGCCTGCCTGGAGACACCCTAAGCCCGTAGCCAGCCCAATGAGAGGGTCCAGGACTGGACCCCACAAACCAGTCAAGGCACTGGACCCAGGACCCCCAGAGCCCTGCAGCCAGAGACTTGAACCCAGCTCCACAGAACATTACCCACAAAATTAGAACAAATACCGTTAAAATTTCTATGAAAACTCAAATGACCCTGAATAGCTGAAATGAGCTTGAGAAATAACAGAGCTGGAGGTTTCCCACCCCCTGACTTCAGATTATACTACAAAGCTACAGTAATCAAAACGGTATAGTAGAAATAAATCCATATACTTATAATTACTCTATGGCAAAGGAGGCAAGAATACACAATGGAAAAAAGACAGTCTCTTCAATAAGTGGCACTGGGAAAACTAGACAGCCATATATAAAAATGAAATTATAGTATTTTCTAATACCAACACAAAAATAAACTCAAAATGGATTAAACACCTAAATATAAGTCCCAAACCCATAAAACTCCTAGAAGAAAACATAGGCAGAACACTGACACAAATCATAGCAACATTTTTTTTTTTAATCTGTCTCCTAAGGCAAAGGAAACAAGCAAAAATAAATAACTGGGACCTAATTAAACTTAAAAGATTTTGCACAGCACAGGATACCATGAGCAAAGGGAAAAGACAACCTAATACATGGGAGAAAATATTTGCAAATGGCACTCATCTCACATGCTAGTAAAGTAATGCTCAAAATTCTCCAAGCCAGGCTTCAGCAATACGTGAACCGTGAACTTCCTGATGTTCAAGCTGGTTTTAGAAAAGGCAGAGGAACCAGAGATCAAATTGCCAACATCCACTGATCATGGAAAAAGCAAGAGAGTTCCAGAAAAAACATCTATTTCTGCTTTATTGACTATGCCAAAGCCTTTGACTGTGTGGATCACAATAAACTGGAAAATTCTGAAAGAGATGGGAATACCAGACCACCTGACCTGCCTCTTGAGAAATTTGTATGCAGGTCAGGAAGCAACAGTTAGAACTGGACATGGAACAACAGACTGGTTCCAAATAGGAAAAGGAGTACATCAAGGCTGTATATTGTCATCCTGTTTATTTAACTTATATGCAGAGTACATCATGAGAAACGCTGGACTGGAAGAAACACAAGCTGGAATCAAGATTGCCGGGAGAAATATCAATAACCTCAGATATGCAGATGACACCACCCTTATAGCAGAAGGTGAAGAGGAACTCAAAAGCCGCTTGATGAAAGTGAAAGAGGAGAGTGAAAAAGTTGGCTTAAAGCTCAACATTCAGAAAACGAAGATCATGGCATCTGGTCCCATCACTTCATGGGAAATAGATGGGGAAACAGTGGAAACAGTGTCAGACTTTATTTTTCTGGGCTCCAAAATCACTGCAGATGGTGATTGCAGCCACGAAATTAAAAGACGCTTACTCCTTGGAAGGAAAGTTATGACCAACCTAAATAGCATATTCAAAAGCAGAGACATTAGTTTGCCAACAAAGGTCTGTCTAGTCAAGGCTATGGTTTTTCCTGTGGTCACGTATGGATGTGAGAGTTGGACTGTGAAGGCTGAGTGCCGAAGAATTGATGCTTTTGAACTGTGGTGTTGGAGAAGATTCTTGAGAGTCCCTTGGATTGCAAGGAGATCCAACCAGTCCATTCTGAAGGCAATCAGCCCTGGGATTTCTTTGGAGGGAATGATGCTGAAGCTGAAACTTTAGTACTTTGGCCACCTCATGTGAAGAGCTGACTCATTGGAAAAGACTCTGACGCTGGGAGGGATTGGGGGCAGGAGGAGAAGGGGACGACAGAGGATGAGATGGCTGGATGGCATTACTGACTCGATGGATGTGAGTCTGAGTGAACTCCGGGAGTTGGTGATGGACAGGGAGGCCTGGCATGCTGCGATTCATGGGGTCGCAGAGTCGGACACGACTGAGCAACTGAACTGAACTGAACTGAAGACCTATAAGAGATTAATATCTAAAATATATAAACAGCTCATACAAGTTAATATAAAAAAACCAACCCAATTAAAAATGGGCAGAAAATTTGAAAAGACATTTTTCCAAAGAAGACATCCAGATGGCCCACAGGCATATGAGAAGATGCTCAACATCACTAATCATCAGAGAAATGCAAATCAAAACCACTATGATGAACGACTACCATCAAAAAGACCACAAATAACACAAATACTGGTAAGGATGAGGAGATAAGGGAACCCTTACACACTGCTGGTGGGAATGTAAATTAGTGTAGCCACTGTATAAACAGTATGGAGGTTTCTGAAACATTAAAAGTAGAACTACCATATGACCCAGCAATTCTACTCCTGGCTATATATCCAAAGAACGTGAACACTGATTTGAAAGGCTATATGCATCCCGATATCCATTATTTACAAAAATCAAGAAACCTAAGTATCTACCAACAGATAAATGAATAAAGAAGATGTGGTACACACACACACACTGGAATACTACTCAGCCACAAAAAATAACTAAATCTTGTCATTTGCAGCAATGCAGCAACGTGGATGAACTTGGAGGGTATTAAGCTAAGCGAAATAAGTTAGACAAAGACAAATACTATATGGTATCACTTACATGTGGGATCTAAACAATAAAACAAACTAGCGAATATGACAAAAAAGAAAGAGACTCAGATACAGCGAACAAACTAGTGGGTATCACTGGAGACAGGGAAGGGGTGAGGGGCAAAACAGGTGGGAGGGGATCAAGAGATATAAACTACTATGTATAAAAGCAATATGCTACGGGATATACAGGACAGCACAAGGAATACAGCCAATATTTTCACAACAACTATAAACGGAGCATAACCTTTAACAATTGTGAATCACTATGTTGTGCCCCTGAAACATAATATCGTATATCAACTACACTTCAATTAAGAAAAAAACCCCAGAATCAGACTCACAGATACAGAAAACAAACTCGTGGTTACCAAAAGGGAGAGGGAAATGGGAGGGACAAATTATGAATGTAGGGATGAGATACAAACTATATATAAAATAGATGAACAAGAAGCACATACTGAACAGCTCCGCAAATGACAGTCACTACCTTCTAATAACTTAAACTTCTACACCTAAAACTAACATAATATTGTAAACCAGCTACACTTCAATAAAACAAAACAAAACTAGAATTGTGTTCCTTTTCCCCACAACGGATGTACAAGCTCCATGAAGGCAGGAACCTTTCTTTTTCTGGTTCATCACCAGATGCCAGCATTTACAACAGAATCTTGTACATAAACAGGCAACTCAAATCTTTGTTAAGTGAGTAAGTTAACATCTTGCGATATTTCTCTTTTCTTTTGCTCTTTGGCCCATATATTTTTCTATGAAATTTAAAAAACATTTTCTAAAAAATTAATACTCCCTTTAAACATTTACATGTTTATATGGCTGAATATTTTAATGTAAAGTAAGCAATTACATCTACTCTCTCAGCAATCCAAACTCACTTCTGATTTTGAAACACTATCATTTCACTTTTTAGCCGTCGCCCTAGAGCTAGTGAAAGTTGCTCAGCTATGTCCAACTTTTTACAACCCCATGGACTATACAGTCCATGGAATTCTCCAGGGCAGGGTACTGCAGTGGGTAGCCTTTTCCTTCTCCAGGGGATCTTCCCAACCCAGGGATTGAACCCAGGCCTCCCACATTGCAGGCGGATTCTTTACCAGCTGAGCCACCAGGGAAGCCCAGTTAGTTATTTATACAGGTAAATAATCTCACACAAGGGCTTGTTAAACTTCTGTGACAGAAGAGAAGGTGACACAGCCCAGTTCCAGCCCAATGTCCCCCCGCCTCGCCACTGACAAAGACACCACCACCATTTTTTTTCCTGGTCAAACACACATTCTTCTAAACAAAAAATTACTGATTTTATCATAGTAGGAACCTCAGGATAAATGGCTGACGCTCAACTGGATTGGAATTCTGATGAAGAAATGTACCAAAATACTCCAGAGGCTGTTCTGATTTATCACCCACTGCCATCTAAACCAGAGACTGCGGCTCTGCCACCCAACTAGAATAACTTCCCGTGATGACGGACAAGAAGGACTTACTTTCTGGTCCTGCGGTTGCGAAAGTTGCTGCCGACTCCTTTCCTCTGATACCTGTTTCCTGTTAACTCACACATGCTGCAGGGAATGAGTCACTGGACCTCCCTTCTCCTGTGGATGCAGCTTTATTGACCCTTTAACTAATGGCTATATCCTGTGCTGATGTCCCAGGGACGGAGGTAAATTATTAATGTGTTTTAAGGCAAAAATGGCTCACAACTCTTTATCTTCTCTCTTGAGAAAATTCTAATGAAGGAAAATACAGGTGGAAAAAAACAAGACAGGAAAAAACAACCTCCTGTTCTCTGTTCTTCCATTCCATGAGTGGGTAAATGCTAAGTGGTAGTAGACGGGGTTTTGCTTTCCTGGAGCAGAGACTTGAGAGGGTATTTTTTAAATGTGGGTCTCAAAACATAATTTCAGTTTGTAGTGTAAGTTTGATGCTATAATTTAAGAAGTCCACATCTGTTTGAACTGGATTGTTAGGTTATTTTTTTTTAATGGTTGTTTGCACATTTTCATAAAAATGAATACTTGGGTTTGGTTTTGTATGCAGTAAGTATGCATAGTTTTATCTAGCTTTTAGTTCAAAACTTTATATTATAAATAGTACTGGGAGAAATGCCACAAATGAAGATTTGTTTGTAGCTGCCTAACACTAGTTAGGATATTGTGCTCGATGTTGGTAGAAAGAAAAGTTGGGGAGGGTTTGTGATAGGCCCTGAGGGAAATCTTGATGAACAGGGTCAGCCAGCCATCTGAGCCATCTCGGAGAGATGGCGGAAGGCAATTGGCAGTGTGGTCTGTGAGGTCAGAAGAAATCTAGAAAAACAACTTGGACATTGTTGATTGACACTGTGTCCAATTACAGCTTTCAAAGAAAACAGGCAGCATTTGGAATGAAGAGGCCTTAATCAGTGATGTCCCCGTAACTGGCAGATGACTGATTCATTTAGAAAACTTAATTCCAAGTGTGTTAATTTTGTTCTAAAAAGAATGACAGAGGGGTCAGTACCACTGGATCTATTAAGATGGATTCTGAGGAATAAAGGATTGTGTCTGAAAAGGTATGTGTAGCTGAAACAGTTCTATGAAAATGAGTTTAGATGTTCATTGTGTGATTTCTAGAAATAGGCCCCTTTTTAACTTGAACGTGATGTTAAAACTAGTTCAGGATGGCCCCAGAGACATTTAAGTGGCCATCTGGAGACTGAGGCAGCCTTTGGGATGGAGCTGCACATTATGTTTCTTTCTCAGGTGTTCACAGGCATCTCTTTGGTGGGGAGGGGGACTCTGTGGACTAGTACAAGGGGGTGCTCATGATTGCAATTTGTACTGTAAACCAGACGATTTCCATCATAAGAGCTATAGGACATCTTGTTTCTGCTGAGGTCTCAATGGCTCAAAGGATTTAAAAGTGCTTTTCACGGCATATATGCGTGGTCATATCGTAACTTAGCAGGAATGAGGTAGGTGTTTTGTTGCTGTTGTTCAGTTGCTAAGTCAAGTTAGGTGTTTAAATGCTATCAACCTGGGGAGAGCCCAGATCAAAAGAGAGAAGCTGCTGGTCTGTGGCTGTCTCAAAATCCAGGTTCTGTTAAACAAGAAGAAACCCATGATACATCCTTTTACTAGACTAAATATATTCTGGTATGTGGTCAAAGCACATACATCTCCTACCTGCCAAGACAAATGCCAACATATCACCAAATTCATTTTTTAAACATCTGTTGTCTAGCAGGTACCTGGTGCTTTTCTAAATACTTTCTATGTATTAGGTCATGCAAACCTCCTAAGAGCTATATGAAATAGGTACTGCTATTAACCAAGTAACAGATCTGGAAACTGAGGTCAGAGAGGTCAAATAAGTTTCCTTAAATCACTGAATTGATAAGAGGTGGAGCCTAAGTCACTGAATAAATGGAGATCTCAAGCTTTTACCTGTGGATTCCATAATGGTTTCTTCATGTATATAGATACAAAACTTTCTCATATTGCTGTTCAGTCATGCAGTCATGTCCAATTCTTTTCAACTCCATGGACTGCAGCATGCCAGGCCTCCCTGTCCCTCAGCATCTCCCAGAGTTTGTCTAAGTTCATGTTCATTGCATCGGTGATACTGTCCGGCCATCTCATCCTCTGATACTCTCTTCTCCTTCTGCCTGCAATCTTTCCCAGCATGAGGGACTTTTCCAATGAGTCATCTGTTCACATCAGATGACCAGAATACTAGAGCTTCAGCTTCAGCATCAGCCCTTCCAGTGAATATTCAGGGTTGATCTCCCTCTTGAGATTGACTGGTTCGATCTCCTTGCTGTCCAAGGGACTTTCAGGAGTCTTCTCTAGCACCACAGTTTGAAGGCGTTCTGCATTCTTTACAGTCCAGTTCTCACAAAACTTTCTCATAACTTACTGTTAATTAAATTCAGTAGTGATATAAATATGTTAAATTTCAAATGTTTCAGAGTTTAAACAAAAATAAACTTGAATTTCCTTTATATTGTAGAATGGGCCACAAGTGATTAGAAAATCTGCTGTTTGAATTCTGATTCCTGCTCTGCATCTTACTGGTTATGAGACTTAAAGGAGATTCTACTAGTGGTTTTGAGCCTCTGTTTCCCCAGCTATAAAAGTACAGATTTCTTGGGAGGTTTAAGGGCAATAAACATAAAACCTCCATCTCATTGTGGATACTCAACAAAAGGTAGCCATAATGACTATGAGATAATCTAGTGCAAAGTCCTATGTAAACCATGCTGTATGAATCCAGAGGGTATCACTATTATTACCCTGATGATGACGATGAATGTGATAATACACATCAACTTTTGGAATCACAGCGCATTTTTTATTTTTCAGTAACAAGGAGTGGTTGGGTCCCCAGGAGCCTCATGCATCTAGCATAAATTCCTCTGCATCTGTAGAACCAAAGGGATCCCCACTAACCTTGCCCAGCCTCACAACCCAGGCACTACAAATAGCTGTCACCTGCCATGGTCCTGGACCAAAATGCTTCTCAGTTTTGAACAGGCTACTGAATTGGTCCTAAGAAGCCTGTCCTTCAAATAAGGCATCGAGGCAAAACACATTTGGAGATTCAGTAATTTATATCTGCAATTATATCTTACTGCCATTTTTTTTTTAAGTCTGGAAATAGTCCATGAACTTTAACTGCCAGGTCTCACTTCTTCCCTTTAAAATACAGCAAATTTGGACCCTGAGAAGGTTCTTCCTCCCAAGATTTCACATTTCCATGACTACTTCAGGGGGTTCCTATACAATAAGATGAGAGGTATTAACAGCAGTATTACTGCTACAGGTATTAAGCAACAGGTAATAACAGAGGTATTAACAGGGTGGTAAAAGCCTTCTGAAGAAGGAAATGGCAACCCACTCCAGTATTCTTGCCTGGAAAATCCCACAGACGGAGGAGCCTGATGGGTTACAGTCCATGGGGGTTGCAAGAGTTGGACATGACTTAGCGACTAAACCAACAACAGCCTTGAAAAACCCTTTTCTAGTCTCCTGTATCTTTTACAAATTCAGCATCTGTGTACAGAGAGCTGGGTATAAAACATTTAACAACTCTTGCATATAGAAGCCTGGCTCCCTCACAGCCAGTGAGACCCGCCCCTCCGCCACTTTAAAAGCTGGGTTGGGGGTGTTGCAGGTAAGTTTTCCATGGCATTCCCTTTGCTCTAAGTCCCTTGTTTGAATCTTTGTGGACAGTGTTTCTTAAAGTGAGGTACCTGCTACTACTGTAAGGCAGTGTCTCTCAAGGCACTGGCTACAGACCACCTGCATCAGAACTGCTCTGAATTGGATAAAAAGCAGAGCCTGATCACAGACCTAATAAGCCAGAATCTCTGGTAGGGATCAAGAATGTGCATTTCTTCAAGGCTCCCGGGTGATCCCCACAAATACTGAAGTCTGGGAACCACCAGAGAAAGACATGGCAGATGCTTCCTTCTGGCCGTATCACCCAGGGCTCAGCATACCTGCTGGACTACATCGCAACCATATGAAAACCAGAGTGGAGATATTTTACTTCACTCAAAAAGAAACAGAAATCAATGTATACCAAAGACTTACAGGATGACATTTTGAAAATTAAGGTGGGAAGGACACATGGTAGATGGCTATCTATATACTGGGATAAGGGGAAGAATTCTTAAGCAAGGTTCCAAAGGTACACACCAAAAACAAACAACAGATACTTTTCTGGTTAATGCAGTGCATCATAGGAAGAGTTGACAAGCATGACGGGTATAGAGATCATATTTGCCATCTTTAGATCTAAATATCTAGAACACATAAGTGGTCCCTGCACATCAACCAGAAAAGGCCAAGTGTGCCAACAGAATAGTGAGCAAAGGACAGGAATAGAAATTTCACAAAAGCACTTATTTTCAGAGAAACACACATTACATTTACAAGTCATTACCTGACACCCATTAAAATGGATATAAATGCCTGGCAAACAGAAAGTTGGGTAAAACCAAATCCTGCAAGGATGTGCAGAAGCCAAGGGTCCTAAAATACACTGTTGGAGGGAGTTGAACCTGGTGCAGCCAGTCTGTCAAATCAAGTCAAGCTGTCTTTCAGTACGTCTTGAAAGACAGCCTGCCTGTGCCCTAAGTGTGGTCCTGCAAGTCCATCTGAGATCTGTTAATATATTCCAGAGGCAAAGAACTACATGGACATATAGTAACATGAATAATGTTTTATAATGTTGGGGAAAAAAGCATAAAAAAAGAGTACTATCAACAGTACAGTGTCATCTGTGTAAGTTAAAAATATACCCAAAAGAGCTCTCTGTGCATGAGTGGAAATTGGAGAAGAAAAAACTAAATCCTGACTTCTGGCTGAATAACAACAAACTACAACAAAACATGGGCCAGGTAAGTCTATTTAAAGCGCCAGTCCAGGTTCGATCCAAGATACAGGATGCTTGGGGCTGGTGCGCTGGGACGACCCAGAGGGATGGTACGGAGAGGGAGGTGGGAGGGGGGTTCAGGATGCGGAACACGTGTACACCCGTGGCGATTCATGCTGATGTATGGCAAAACCAATACAACATTGTAAAGTAATTAGCTTCCAACTGAAATAAATAAATTTAAATTTAAAAAAAAAATAAAGAGAGAAACTTTAAATTCAGCTCCAAGACAAAAATGAACATTGCTGTTAATCAGGATTTACAGTACTGACTAAATACTCTTGTGGGCTCAGCACTCCTGAACTACAGGAAGTTAATCCTTCATCACCTGGCGGGGGGCTGATGCTGGCTGGAATCCTGCAGCCTGTGGCCCTGCCTCCTCACCACCCACCAGGCAGGGCTGGGTGCGGGTGTGCTAAGAATCCCCTGATACCCCTTCCCCAATTTCACTCCCATGAGCACTCAGAGACGTTGTAGAAGGCAGGTATGATGATGTAGGGGCTTTGTGTTAGGATTATTTTTACTCAGTCACCAAAAAAGTCACAAGAAAAATAACTACAATTCCAAGAGAAAATGGACAGACTTCAGAATTTAAAACACAGAAAAATAGGGGGACAAAAAAGAAGATTTGAAAGGTTTCCCCTTTCTGGTGGGTGGTGCAGGTTAGTTACTTCCTGGGTCCCTGAGGAGGGGAATACAGCAAAGCCTGTGCCTGCTTCTCTCAAGCTGTTCCACGATCCGGCAGCATTTCGGGTCTTTTGCTTCCAGGAACGATAGCTATCAGTGTGGGTTTGGCCCCACAGGAAGCCAGGTCAACCAGAGACCTGGGTTCTGAGACTGCAGCTATTTCATCTGGGGCCACAGCATCGGGAAGGCAGCCCTTTTTCTTTCTTTCAATTCAGTGAGCGGGTTCTGAGAACCTCTGGCGCTGTGGCCTGTGCTCGAGACGCAAGGGGACACAAAGAGATGGGGGCATGGCTGCTGGGGAGGCGGCATCTAGTTAGCGCCACTGTAACTATTATTACTCAACACTCATCAATTCTCTGTAGATCAGAAAGCTAAGCTGAGCAACAGGGGCGCCACAGAACATCTTATGAGATCCTTCACCAAATTTAGTGCATTTATGGAGTATCTACTCCATGCACTTCGTGACACCATGGACTGTATCCCGCCAGGCTCCTCTGTCCATGGAATTCTCTAGACAAGAATACTGGTGTGGGTTGCCATTTCCTCCTCCAGGGGATCTTCCCAACCCAGGGATCAAACCTGGGTCTCCTGCCCTACAGGCAGATTCTCTACCACTGAGCCACCAGGAAAGCCCGCTCCACACACACAGAGTTACGCAAAGGCATGAGATGTAGGAGGGTGGATACGAAAGGTTTAATAGGAACTCAATAGCGGGAGGCAACAGGGCACAGAGAACTACCATCAGGTACAGAGGGTTAAGTGTCATTTAGGGGACCAACCACGCAGTGTGAAGACAGCAGAGGGCTGCTGATGGTTCGTGAGAGAGCAGAAAGGGCTATGGGTCGTGAAGGATGGCTGAGACCGGACCAGTGAAAAGAACAACGGGGGAACAGTGTGAGCAAAAGCAAAGGTTTGAGGGACTTCCCTGGTCGTCCAGTGGCTAAAACTCTGTGTTCCCAAAGCAAGGGGCCTGGGTTTGATCACTAGTCAGGGAACTAGATTCCCACATGCCACGTGCTACAAGGAAGACTGAAGGTCCTGTATACTGCAACCAGGACTCAGTGCAGCCAAATGAATAAAAATAAGGAAATATCTATAAGCAAAGGCGTGAAGTGAAAGGTACCCTCCCTCTCTGGGTAGCATTTTTCTCTTCACTTTCTCAAAAGTAATATAAGGGCCTCTTCCTCCTTTACCCCATGCATCATGATCTTAGAGGAGTCACCTTTGGGTTTCCTGTTTTCCAACCAGCATCTCATGTTAAACTGCGTGTTTCCCTTTTGTGTGAAGGAAACCTTGTACTAAAACTATAGATTGGGAAAACATTAGCACCACGAGAATAAAAACAAACCATCATCCTTCCAAAGGGTAATCAGCCAAATGAGATCACCTAACTAGCAGGAAGAAAGGGAACGACCAGTAGGGTTTGTTACAGTTGCAAGAATGTCCCTCCTTTCTTCACAGCATAAACCACAATCTTCTGATGGTTTAAATGATATGTTTTTCATTAAAATACAGCTTGACACTGTACTCAGCTGGACCCTGGTGACTGTAAGATGGGTATCATGGCAGGATTTTCCCAAGAATGCCCAAGGTAGAACCCTCTTTCCAAAAAGTGAGTGTCAGTTTGTTCACTCAGAAAAATGAGAACATCTAGAAGAAGCTCAGGAGGTCGGGATGTCCCGGGAAGTTGCAAGAATTAAGATGGACTATATGTGGGTTAGAGGCAGAAACTTTTCAAAAAATATTTACACTTAAATATAAATTATTCATTGGTTTCTTAAAAGAAAGGTTAAGAGTTAAACTCCAATTAAATATAAAAAACAAATCAGATTTTATGTTATGTTATGTAAAGCAGACACTTTCAATACAAATACTCATCCATTCAGCAAATTCTAGAATTTATGTCACAGTCTTGGTTACAAATGATTTTGAGAGACACAAACTGCATGTGAGGAGTGGTTCCTGGCACTGAAGGAGGTGTTTTTAATGAAATGATACATTTTATTTTACACAGAGTGTATACATATAATTGCCTTGTATACATGCATATACGTCAGTACGTATCTATACAGATAAATGTATATGTTTATATTTGTTGTTCAGTCGCCCACTTGTGTCCGACTCTGACCCCATGGGCTGCAGCACGCCAGGTTTTCCTGTCCTTCACCATCTCCTGAAGTTTGCTCAAATTCACGTCCAACATCTTTACATAGGGGCTTTCCAGGTGGCGCCAGTGATAAAGAACCTGCCAGTGCAGGAGACATAAGAGATGTGGGCTCTACCCCTGGGTTGGGAAGATTACCGTGGAGGAGGGCACGGCAACCCAATCCTGTATTCTTGTCTAGAGAATCTCATGGACAGAGGAGCCTGGAGGGCTACAGTCCATAGGTTGCAAAGAATCAGATACCACTGAAGCAACTTTGGCATGCACGCACAAGCTTATATAGACATATAAAATAATGCTTTTATGTGTGTAATAAAATAAAGCCGAGTCTTTCTCATGCTGCAATAAAAATCACTGTACACAATGACTAGGCTCCCGGATCCCCCTTACTAGTTGGGGCTGTTTGCTTTAGCACAGTTGGGGCTCCCCAGTAACAGACTGCTCTGATTTGTGCTCTCCTTCTCTCTGCAGGCAGCAAATTCACAGCATTCGGATCACGGGAGGTACCATTACACCTCACAAATTAATATGGACAACTCCTCAAATTCGATCCTTGAATACAAGTTTGAAGCTAATTCCTGCAAGAATTTCATTATTAACTGAAGTGCAATTTAGAATCTGTGATTGAAACGCCTGCCGGCTACAATTCCCAATTCTCCTCTTCTACTAGATTGCCCTGCATTTGTTAGAAAATGTATTAACCTTAAGTTAAAGGAAGTTCCATTTGGGTGCTTGTATATACACAAGAACACGCATATAGTAGATTACTATATCCTTCCTCCTCTGTTGGAAACAAAGGTAAGAAGAAACATACTAGGCTTCTTCAGGCAAAAGAAGCTCACAGTCAACAGGGTACGAGTTTGGGGACTCTGGAATAAAAGAAAAGCTCACCGGCAATCTGCATTTTGGTGGTCACGTGCAAAATCCATTTGACAGAAGTTTTAGGCTGTTTTTAATGACATCTCTTCTTTCCTTTCTCCCTAAGTCGCTTCACCCTGACTGGTAGGCTTTATTTCAAGGTCACTAGACACAGTGACAGCGTCTGATGCTTTGGGAGGGACACAGGGAAGGCCACGGACAGGGGCACTGTGAGCCGGACTAGTACCCAGAGGGACCACCAACCCAGAGGCCAGGTCCCCACCCCGCCCTGCTCACCCATCAAGAGCCAGGCCTTTAGAGCCCAGGGCACATGTCCCAGGATGGCAGCACCAATCTACACTCCCAGAAACATGCACAAGGGCTCCCTTAGTCCACATCCTTGCCAGCATTTGATGTCATCTGGATAACAGCTCTCCTAACACGCATGAGGTGATACTGTGGTTTTGATTTGTCTCTCCCTGATGATTAGTAATGCTGAGCATCTTTCTACTATTTTTGGCCATCTGCATATCTTCCTTGGGAAAATATCTAATTGAATCTTTTGACGCTTTACTCATTTGTTAACAGGGTTGTTTCTGTTTGCTGAGGAGTTGTATGAGTCCTTTATATATTGGACTGTTGTTGCTATTGTTGTTTAGTCACTTAGTCCTGTTTGTCCCTCTGCAAGCCCATGGACTGTAGCCCACCAGGCTCCTCTGTCTGTGGGATTTTCCAGGCAAGAATACTGAAGTGGGTTGCCATTTCCTATGCTAGGGGATCTTCCCGGCCTAGGGATCGAACCTGCGTCTCCTGTGTCTCCTGCATTGGCAGGCAGACTCTTTACCTGCTGAGCCATCATGAAAGCCTGATGTTTTAGGTAAGGGCTCTGAAATGAATGCAGGCTCTTGATCAACTGATTTAGGAATAACTACATAAAACAGCTCAGTGTTTGTTAACATTGCATTTATATATTAGGCTCTCTTGGTGTTTTCAAGCGTTTGATAAGGTGGACCAGCACAGAAGTTCTGCTTTTGGGAGAGTTTATTTATATTTGGTGAAATGAAAATTAAGAAAAGAACTTTAGAATTAAATGCCTGGTTTCTAGAAAAGGAAGAAAAAGGGCAAGCTAGCACCTTCCATCTTTATCCTTACATCCTGAGCAACCTGCTAAAAGATGATGACCACAGGGGACATTGTTCAGAAACAAACTGCACCAAATCTCTGGCCTATTTACCTCATTATAGCAAGGGCACTTTCTAATCACACCAACAAACTGCTTCAATGACCGTTTCTAATTTGCTCTTCCTTTAGATACTTTTCTCACTTTTCTCTGTAAAAACTCTACTTTCTTTCATGCCCATTTGCCCTCATGTTGGCACCAGGTCCCCGGCCACCTGCCTTCTCTGTCTACTCCAGCACATCTCCCCTCCAGGACCCACTAAGAGAAGCTGCTTCAGAGTTCCTGATCATTAACATAATTAACACCTTTTCATTGTGGAAGAGACCGGCAGTCACCTTTCAAGTGCAGCAATTATGGAAATAATCACGCAGATGTGTGGTAATTTCAGAGTAACTGGGCACCTATGGCATACTGGAGGAGGCCAGGAGGGTTCCAACCTGCTTGAGTATGCAGTGATGCTAATTAGTGTGATAACTTGCATTTAGGCGGCGCCATTCTGCCCCAGCCACCCAAACCAGTGTTCAATTATGTACAATTAACAGTCACCTATAAAGAGTGACAACATTGAGAACACAAGAGCCATCTTTTCAGAAAGGAACACAGGCAGAGGAAAGCTCGGGGACAGGCTGGCATTTCTTTTCCTGGGGAGAAGGCTCCCCTGGTGAGTCAGCAGTGATGGGGCGGACATAAAATTCAGACTTCTCGCTTCTCCCAGTCTTTTAGGAGACAAAGACGGCAGAGATGAAGACGTGGCATGTCTGAGCCTGAGGCCGGAGGGAAAGGTAGGTATGCCAGACGCCAGAACCCTGCAGGAGGCACAGTGGTCTGGATAGTTTGGGATGGTCACTGCAGGAAGACACCACTGAACAGGATACACATGGCATCCTGCAGTAAAAGACAAAGCTCCTGTTCCTGCAGAACGAGATGAGAGTTGAGGTTTCACAGCAGCATGTGTAAACAGGAAGTGTATGCACACTTCAGGTCCACAGAGCGATACGGTTTCTGGAGATGGAAAAGCGACTATCAGTGTCAGCAAATGACAAACCATTAGCATCAGCAACAGAGCCGGGCCAGCTCTACTGTCAGACCATAGACAGACAGAGAGGCACATTCACTCTAGCCCCTGTGTTTCCAGAGGGATGCTGGTAAATGAGGCGGCAGACAAGAGCCCGGAGAGGTGGAGCGTCTGGAAACCAGCATGCGGCCGGATGAGCAGAGAGGCAGCTCAGAGGAGACGTGAGATGCTGAGAGAGCGGAGATGTTACTGCAGTATACAGAAGTGTCTGCTGTTTTAAGAGGCTGGACGTAGTTTATCTTCTTACCAGTTAGGTAAGATTCCACTGGTGGAAGGTACAGAGAGGAAGCTGCATAGAAGGTACATATGCAAATCCAACATAAAGTCTTGAAAGATGCTAGGCTTCCGAACACGGGATTTACTCAGACGGAAACTGAACAATCCCTTACGGTTTGTGGGTGGAGGAACTGATTGTGGGCAGAGGTGAGGGTAAGGCTGCCTCTGGGGTTCAGTCAAGGAGATGAGGCCTGCAGAGTGGATGGCTAGATGGCGCTGAACAACTGGGAGACCACAGCCATGCTTCTGTGTGCGGGTCAGACGCAGTCTTCCTTGGTTCCCTGTTCTTTATTTGATTGCTTTACTGTTTAAAAATTAGCATAGAGTAAAACGCACTTTCCTGTGACTAGTTCTAGGAATTCTGGCGTGTAAGTGGCATGTTTACCATCACCACAATCAAGATACAGAGCGAATCCCTCACCAAAGGCAATTTCCTTTTGCCATCCCTTTTCCCCAACCCTGGTAACCACTGATCGCTTCCCCATAGCTTTGCCATATTGACAGTGTCAGATAAACGGAGTCCTACTCTACGGAACCTTTAGACACATTGGCTTCTCTCTCTCAGGACAACGTCTCTGAGTTGCATCCAAGTGAGAGGCTCTGTATATCTCCAGTTCAAATTCTTAAGCAGACAATGTTGGGGAACATCCATTGCCTATTTTGCCTACTTTGAAATTTCTGCTTTTTTCAGGTTTTTCAAATTTCTTGCCTTAATCTGGGACGCAGTGAATCCGGTTTAAGAAAATTATAGTACCTGGTGCCTCTAGTGATCTTTTCTTTCTGAAATCTTTTTTTCTTTCTGCTGGTGTTCAATTTTAAAGGAAACTGAATTCTAGAAAAATAAAAAACTGTAAAAAACCCATATGCTACAGATCAGTACATATATACATGGATAAGGAAATGAAATTTTTCCTCTACAACTTTCGCCTTTAGAGGAACACACCATTAACAGTTTGATGACTATTCTTTATAGAGCATTTCTAAGCTTATTTGGTCATATATATTCGATATTTATAAAAATGGGATCTTACTAAAAATACAGTTGTATAATTCAATACCACAAACATCTTTTCCTAACTATAAGTAGTTCCATCTCATTATTTTTATGTACTGCATGGTATTCTATTATACAGATGGGCCAACCATTTACATAATAGATGCCCTATTGATGAACATTAGATTATTTTGAAGTTTTCACTAATGCAATGTAACAATAAACACCTTTGTTTATATATCTTAGGATTTAAAACTGTTTGAATGAAAAAATAAAGCTCTTCATAAGGGTATTTACTGGAAGAACACATTAGATTTGAAAAATGGTATTTCATTAAGGAATAAAATACAGAAACAGGAGATTATTAAAACATAAGCACCAGAATTAAAGTTCTCTACTTGTATGAGCACGAAGATGTTTCAGATTAATATCACCTTAATTGGCCTCCTCGCCACAGACCCAGAGGTTCCTCTTTAGACAGTTAAATGCGCTTCTCCCCTGAAGCTAAGAGCTGCTTCCTGCCACCGATTTTACAATCCTGCTGTCACTGAGCTTTCTGGACTCGGTGCATTAGAGTCGATGCCAGAGGTTAGACTTTGCCAGCCCAAGGATGCTCAGCATCTCTTGAAGGCCTGCGTGCCTATTTCCTCCTTGTTCCATTCAGTCAACTTCTGTCTTCTCCCCACATGCCTCCTGGGACTAATTTTGCCTTCCCAAGGAAATCGATCCTATACTGACTTTTTAAAAATGAGTTTTATGAATTATCGGACAATTGAACACATCGGGACCTTTCCCAAGGCTAGCCACTGCTCACACAGGACCCCAATTACCCAGGGAATGCTTACCTAGGCAGTTTTTATAGGCACAACCAGTAAGGTGAGGTCTAACTATTTGCCTACTTGGTCCTACAAGTAGTGGATCATCAAGGTGAGGGGTGACTGGAGAGTTAGAGGCTCAGAGCCAAGTCACAGGCTGGGAGATCCAATTCACCCTCAAGTCATCTAAAAACCCCCAAGAACCCTCCACCCCCAGCACTGTGTGGCTTCAAAGGACTTTCATGCCCACAGCTTCACTTGGGCTCCATTACAATCTCAAGGCATTATAGTCTCTATAGTCTCAGTAGAGCTAAGCCTATGAAAGCAGTTCAGCCACAGCCATGGAAGTAGTCTGGGCTCCTGGGCTTTTATTAAGCCACGCTGTTATGCTCACAAAGGTCATAGAGAGATGAGGTGAGGAGGCCAGAAGGAGTGGCCCGTCTCTGTCTCTCTCTCACACACACACTGCAGTTACCCAAAGCCTAAGGAGTCTGCTCATTTTCTCTGTCATACACAACACACACACACACACACACACACACACACGGGCTATTACTAAACTCGCTAACGAACTCTTTCAGGCACAGCAGCCATTTGTGTGAAAGAAGGGAGTTGCCGCCAGTCTGACTTAGGTAGCTGTTAGTTCTGCAGGTCCAGCCTGCAACCATTCATTAGGGTAAGAGATCTAGCCAGTCTGGACTGTGTTAGGCCACACTGTGTGCCAGGGTGGCAGGGAGCTCCTCTGGGCCAATAGTTGAGAAAATGGCACAGCAGTGATGCATGTAAGGGACTCACCAAGGGAGCAGAAACATTTGGGTGAGTCAATTCAAACTGGGCATCTACTCCAGGGTTCCTGACAGCTAACCTACTCCAATTACCCGAAGAAAATGGAGTGTTCTTGGGATAATAATGGGTGCCATTATAGAATAAAACTCGACTGTTTAATATTAGTTCCTTGCCTTTAGATCCAGAGGAGAAGGTAAAAACTTGAGAAAGAATGTCTACCTGAGGTTATTCCCATGCTCTTCTTTGCTCTCCGTATTTCTAACCCAAGGTTAACAAAAGTGTCACTACATCATTTAGGGTACCTCTGTTCCTCCTTTTTCTATATTAACTTACGCACTTTATGTAGTTTATAGAATCAAGGTGAAAATGACCCTTTTCTCTGCAAGCCACTTCCCTTATCATTAATACCTTTGCCAAAACCAGAGGATCTCTAAAGTTATTTGAGACAAATTTCTTAGCATTTTGTTTTATCCCCTTGGATTTAATGAGAGTTCCCTAATAATGTAACTGGTCTCTGGTTAACTGTCAATAACTTCAGAGCCTTCTTTAGTACCTTATGAAGAGCAAGTGATGGGTAAGGATTTGTTAATATGGAATGGGTAGATATATGATTAGAAGGAAACACATCATAGTTATAACCAACAATTTATCTGGGACTATGCTATAATTTCTCTTTCCTCTTAAGCATCTTTCCAAGTTTTCTATAAGCTAAAATAGCTTTTAAAGATAAAATGAAATGTAAAAATATATATGCTGCAGCAATACAAGATCATTTTTGTTGTTGTTTAGTCGCTCAGTCTTGTCTGACTCTGTGACTTCATGGACTGCAGCATGCCAGGCTTCCCTGGCCTTCCCTGTCTCCCAGAATTTGTTCAAAACCCATGTCCATCGAGTCAGTGATACCATCCAACCATCTCAACCTCTGTTGCCCCTTCTCCTCTTGCCCTCAATCTTTCCCAGCATCAGCATCTTTCCCAATGAGGCAGCTTTTTGCATCAGGTGGCCAAAGTATTGGAGCTTCAGCTTCAGCATCAGCCCTTCCAATGAATATTCAAGGTTGATTTCCTTTAGGATTGACTAGTTTGATCTCCCTGCTGTCCTCTCAAGAGTCTTTTCCAGCACCACGGTTTGAAAGCATCGATTCTTCAGCCTTCTGTACAGTCAAACTCTCACATCCATACACTGACTACTAGAAAAACCATAGCTTTGACTACATGGACCTTTGTCAGCAAAGTGAAGCTTCCTCTTTTTAATATGCTGTCCAGGTTTAGATCTTGAGATGCTGGATCTTAAAAGCTCATGAGGCTTTCTTTCTCACCTACTGGAAATCTGAGCTGGACCACTGTATGGCCTGGAGGATGGGGACAATTCCTCTAGGAAGCAGAGTTTTTCCGGCAAAGAGGGAAAAAATAAAATGCAAACCAGCAAGCCAACGTTTCCATTTCAAAGTTGATCATCTCCAGAAGCACCAATGACAAAGACGATGCGGGGGGGCACATCAATGTTTATGAATTATTCCAATCAAATATTCAAGTGATTTTAGGAAAAATTCTGGAAAATAGTCAAGTCCAAGCAAGAATCCATTTGATTTCATCATGATTAATGACACTGATATAAAAGGACTGTATGAAGAACTTCGTGCCTTTTCAATGTCAGTACTGGTCAGAAGCCAGAACTCTCGGCTGCTCAACAGACCAAGCCTACACTGCGCTGCTTAGAAGGCCAGATGGTGTAGCAAGCAAGATAAGAACAGTTTAAGATCCTTTCTTTAAGGAGGTTGGTACCAACCTTTAAACCAACTTTAATCAATCTTCAAAACCATTTGCTAGTCATCTCAGCTGAAATTTCTGAAACAAATCTTTTTTTTTTTTTTTCTTCAGCAAAGCACTGAAGCACTGAAACCCAGAGGGCAGGCAAATAACACACTTCTGGATGAGTTTCACATGACTGTGATGAATCTAGACAACACGACAGAGAATCTTTCCTGAAAGTCCCATTGCAGACTGTATCAGAGTCAGAATAAATGGTGGGGATATCACCTGGAAACGTTTCGGATCAAGTCACTAAACAAACAAGCAGACAAGCGTGACCCGGAAAATTCCAAACTGCAGACTGGCTGCCAGTGGCATCTATGGAAATTACTGTTACAAGAGTAAAACCCGATGGTGCACACGGCACAGCAACAGGCCTGCGTTCAGAGATGGGAACTGGTGATACACAGTCACCACTCATTTCTATTTGTGACTGTGACAGCTTTTACATCCTTTTCAGTGGAGACGCAGTATAAATCATGGAAAAATTAGTGCTGAGAAGCTGGACAGCCAATCAGCACTGGGGGGTCTATACTGGGCCTCTAGGGAAAGAGAGTTGAAAACGGCAGATGTTTCATACCCACCTTGGCCTGCATTACTCTCTTTTTAGGGCTTCCCTGGTGGCTCAGATGGTAAAGCGTCTGCCCGCAATGTGGGAGACCTGGGTTCGATCCCTGGGCTGGGAAGATCCCCTGGAGAAGGAAACAGCAACCCACTCCAGTATTCTTGCCTGGAAAATCCCATGGACAGAGAAGCTGGTAAACTACAGTCCATGGGGTCGCACAGAGTCAGACACGACTGAGCAACTTCACTTTCTTTTCGTTCTAGTATTTTTAAAATTCTGACTTTTTTTTTAAAATTATAGTTGCCTTATAATGTTGTGTTAACTTCTATTGTACGGCAAAGTCAATCAGCTATATATACACACATATTCCCCCCACCCCAGCTTTTGGGTTTCCTTCCCATTTAGGTCACCACAGAGCTTCGAGTAGAGTTCCCTGTGCTTTCTAGTAAGATCTCATTAGCATTTTACACATAGTATAAAAATCTCAGTCTCTCAAATTCACCCCTCTGTTCCCCCTTGGTATCTATGCGTCCCTTCTCTATGGCTGTGTCTCTAGTGCTGCTTGGTAAATAAGATGATCTATGCCGATTTTTTCAGATTCCACATATGTACATTAATATATGGTATTTGTTTTTCTCTTTCTGACTTACTTCACTGTGTGTGACAGTCTCTAGGTCCAGCCATGTCTCTACAAATGACCCAATTTTGTTCCTTCTTATGGCTGAGTATTCCACTGTATATATATACATTACATCTTCTTTATCCACTTACCTGTTGATGGACATTTAGGTGGCTTCCATATCCTGACTATTGTAAACAGTGCTGCAGAGAACATTGGGGTGCATGTGCATTTTTGAATTATGTTTTTCTTCGGGTATGCCTAGGAGTGGGATTGAAATTCTGAAATCTTTCATATCTTACCTAATGATAACTAAGGGTGGGGCCATCTTGCGATTAAATTTTCCTTTTCTTTTTTTTGTCTAAAACAGATCCTATAGTTTCCTTTTATCATCCTTGCACTCTGAACTGAACTGCATCTATTCTTCATCTATTTGCTATATAGGATATATAGACAGAGTCAGGATGCTGGTTATTCAGGACAGGCGTACCAAGTAAAAAATATGTGTTTGTCTATATTTATTTGTGCTTATATAAATATATGGTCCAAAGAGAAAAACAGCCCATAAAAAATCCCCCAAAGTCATTACGGAGGTATAATAATTTAGAGCTGAAGGAACCAAGGATATCAGACAGGACACCCTTTCTTTGATCGTAAGCGGCACATCTGGTAGCACCTCAGTGGAGAGCACTAAGAATGCAGGCTGCTGGGCACCATGACTAGAGCTTGGGATTCGCCTGGTCTGGACTGGGGTCTCTTGACTCTAAAGCTGCTGGGCCATGGGCTGGCCCTTGGGAACCACTGATCCAAGTGAAATACTTTAGTGCCAAGTTATCAAAGCTTTCAGGCCTGGCTTTCCATTTTAATGGCCAGGTGCCATTCATTATAACATAATAAGACCCTGAGAGGAGAGCAGAAGTCCATAGGACAGGCTAACTGAAGAAAATAACCACAAAGTGGCAAAACTGAGAGTAGGACATGGTCACATTTGCAAAATTGCTTCTTCCCCTCTAGTCGTTATTAGAAGTGTTGCCATGGTGATGGGAAGAGGGCAGAACTAGAGGTTTGTGAAAGGGGTTGCAAATTGGAGAGGGCTTAACCTACAGAAACCTTTGTTGAAATGATCCCTCTGAACTGGGTTGAGAGGCTCTCCTCTCATTTGGAGGTCTATCAAGCCACTAAACATTCTATTAGCCACTGTGTTTTATTCCCCCCAGCACAGTGGAGGGGCCCAAAGCCTTGGCTACAAGGAAACGGTGTCCTATTTGATATCCTAGCTTCCTTCAGTTCTAAATTCTTGGACATTCAAGGTGACTGGGTTTTGGTTTTTTTTAATGGGCTGTTTTTCTGTTTGGACTGTATATTTATATAAGCACAAATAAATAAAGACAAACATTCTTTTTTACCTGGTACACCTGCTTTAAGCCTCTTTGGAGGCTTCATGCTTGTCTATAAATGCATGTAAGCGTGAGCTATGGAGAGCAACACTAATGCGGGCTCCGAGAGTGCTTCTCTGCTACTCTTTCGCTCAACTTCCACACGCTCTCCAAATAGGTGGCAGGGAGTCCCCTTGTGTGGCTACATGCCATTTAAACAAAGGAAGAGTCCTGGGTCTTTGAAGAAAGACATGTGAGATGGATATATTAGTATCAGAATGGATTTGAATTTTGTGGAAAAGAAATAACCACAAATAGTTTCTTTAAAGTTTCATGCTTAACTTATGTTTTGATTCACCCTTTGAATGAGGAAAGAAGATTTGAATAAAGGGGGAAGAAAAAACTGAATGGGGCTCTGGAATGTCACAGCTGTAGGTGAAAGGGAGAGTCAAAACAACAGCTCATTTCCTAAGGACAGAGATTTTAAAGCAGGACAAAAATTTATAAAGTTGATAGTGAAGCAGAGAAAGGTCTACAAAGGTAAATTGTTATTTACATGAAACTGATGGTTATACACGTGAGCGAAACAAAACTTTGATAAATTCTAAACTGATTTCTTTAAAGATGCTTTTAACAATGGCACAAGATTCTTTATAATTGTGTTCTTTGCAAGGCAAGTGGTACAAGTAAGTTACAAAAAAATAGTAGTTAGTATACTTATTAAGAGTGGAGTTTTACTCCCAGCTAACAGAAGTTCAGGACCAGATGGCTTCACAGGTGCATTCTAACAACATTTAGAGAAGAGTTAACATGTCTCCTCCTCAAACTACTGAGTAATATTTGGGAAGAAGGAATGCTTCTGAGCTCACCCTATGAGGCCATCATCACCCAGACACCAAAACCAGACAAAGATATCACAAAAAATAAAATTACAGGCCAAAATCACTGATGAACACAGATGTAAAAATTCTCAAGCAAATTTGAGAAAAACAAACTCAACAATACATTAAAAGGATAACACACCACAACCAAGTGGGATTTATTCCAGGGATGCAATACTAGTTCAAAATCTGCAAACTGATCAATGTGAATACACATTAACAAATCAAAGAATAAAAACCATATGGTCATCTCAACAGATGTAGAAAAAGCATTTGACAAAACTCAATATCCATTTATGATAAAGACTCTCTATAAAGTGGGTATAGAAGAAACATATGTCAAATTAATAAAGGCTATGAATGATAAGCCCACAGCTAACATCATACTCAACTGTGAAAACTGAAAGCATTTCCTCTAAGATCAGGAACAAGACAAGGATTCCCACTCTTGTCACTTTTATTCAACACAGAACTGGAAGCCTTAAGAATCAGACAAGTAAAAAGAATCCAAATTAGAAAGGAAGAAGTATAACTGTCCCTACTTGTAGATGATATGAGGGTATATATAGACAATCCTAAAGATCCTACCAGAAAAATACTAGAAGTCATCAGTGAATTCAGCAAAGTTTCAGGGTACAAAATTAATACACATAAATCTGTGGCATTTCTACATTAAGGAGGAGCTATCAGAAAGACAAATTAACAAAAAAATCCCATTTACAATCACATCAAATAGAATAAAATACCCATGAATAAATCTAACTAAAGAGGTTAAAGACCTATACTCTGAAAACAGACATTACTGAAAGAGATTGAAAAAGACAAACAGAAGAAAAGGTATGCCGCAATCACTGACTGGAAGAATATTGTTGAAATGCTAGTACTACACAAGGTAACTTACAGATTCAGTGGAATCCCCATCAAAATACCAATGACATTTTTCCGGGACTAGAACACATAATTCTGAAATACATATGGAAACACAAAAGACTCAGAAGAGCCAAAACAATCTTGAGAAAGAATAAAGCTGGAGGCATCATGCTCCCTGATTTCAAACTACACTACAAAGCTACAGTCATCAAATCAGTGTGGCACTGGCACAAAAACAGACATACAGATGATTGGAATATAATAGCTCAGAAATAAACCTGCACTTACATGGGCAATTAGCCTACAACAAAGGAGGCAAGAATATACAATGGGGAAAACATAATCTCTTCAATAAACAGTGCTGAGAAAACTGGACAGCTACATGAAAAGAAGCAAATTCGACTATTTTTTCTTTACTATATACAAAAATAAACTCAAAATGGATTAAAAACTTAAACATAAGACCTGAAACCATAAAACTTTTAGAAAAAAACACAGGCAGTATGCTCTCTGACATTGGTCTTAGCAATATTTTTTAGAAATGTCTCCTTGGGCAAAGGAAACAAAAGCAAAAATAGATAAATAGGATTACGTCAAACTAAAAAGCTTTTGCAGAGCAAAGGAAACTATCAACAAGTGAAAAGGCAGCCTACTGAATGGAGGAAGATATTTGTGAAGAATATATCTGATAAGGAGCTAATATCCAAAATAAAGAAAGAACTCATACAATTCAACACTCCAAAAAACTTCCAATAAAAAATGGGTAGATCTGAATTTTAGATCTGAATAGACATTTTTCCAAAAAAGACGTACAGATGGCCAGCAGGTACATGAAAAGATCAACATCATCAGGGAAATGAAAATAAAAACTATGAGATACTATCTCACACCTGTCAGAATGGTTATTATCAAAAAGACAGGCAATAACAAGTGTTGGCAAGGATGTGGAGAAAAGAGAACCCTCATGCATTGTTGGTGGGAATGTAAATTGGTACATCCACTATGAAAAACATAATGGAGATTCCTCAATAAAACTAAAAACAGAAATACAATATAATCCAGCAATTTCACTACTGGGTCTTTATCCAGAGAAAACCAAAACACTAATTTCAAAAGACATATGCATCCCTATGTTCACCACAGCATTATTTACAATAGTCAAGATACACAGGCTCCCTAAATGCCCACTGATAAATGAATAAAGAAGATGTGATACGTATACACACACCCACATGTGCTCACACACAGACATACAGTGGGATATTACTCAGCTGTAAGAAGAATGAAATCCTGCCATTTGTGACAATACGTATGAACTGAGAAGGTATCATTCCAACCGAAGTAAGTCAGGCAGAGAAAGGAAAACACTCTATGATTTCACCTGTATGTAAAATCTAAGGAAAAAATGACTTAACAAAATAGAAACAGACTTATAGGTACAGAGAACAAAGAGTTAGTTTCCAGAGGGGAGGGGGGCTTAGCGGGGAGGGTGGTTAGGAATTAAGAGGTACAAACTTTCGGTTGCAAGATAAATGAGTCAGGGGTATGATATGTACAATGAGGGGAATATGGTCAATTATTATGTATGTCTTTGTAAAAAAAAATAATTTTTTAAAAGACAGCAAAGAAAATAAAGTACGAGGGAGTTCTAAATTAGCTGAATTTGAGTTAGGAACCAAGGCTTGGGGCATATAATGCTGGTTGCCTTCACAGTAAGATGATCTGAGTGTAAAGAGTCACATTTCATGACCAGGGACACAGTAGGACTGATGCCTTCAGTGACTCTGAATACTTATCAATCTCTATTTTACTTAATAAATAAATTATTTAAGAAAGTTAATAAATTTCTTTTATTTATTATATAAATAAGTAGTTAGATGAGAATACCTTCATCTTCATATTATCACTAAGTTTAATGGGATTGGAAATTACAAAAATATTTCTTAGTGTTAGCTGATGTTTCTTGGGGACAGACTAAAAAATACAAGAAACAGTATCGTAAACTGAAATACTTTTTCCCTTCTGCAAAGAAGTTACAACCACTAATGACACAAAATGTAAGAAAATTACAGCCTGTAAGGTATATAAGCAAAGGACTGTTTTGTTAAGGAGTACTGTGCATAATGCTGACCTGTGTACACCACAGAAGTTAGGCGTGTCCTGGAGGCGCAGGGGATCTAAGACTGCTGTATGTCACACATGTGAGGACAGAAGGGAAGTGAAAGTCACTCCATGGAATTTTCCAGGCCAGAATACTGGAATGGGTAGCCATTCCCTTCTCCACGGGATCTTCCCAACCCAGGGATCAAACCCAGGTCTCCCACATTGTAGGAAGATTCTTTACCGTGTGAGCCACCACGGAAGTCTAAGAGTACTGGAGTGGGTAGCCTATCCCTTCTCCAGTGGAACTTCCCAATCCAGGAATCAAACTGGGGTCTCCTGCACTGCAGGTGGATTCTTTACCAGCTGAGCTGCAGAACTGCACAGCGTACATGTAAGGACAGAAAGGATGATTTGGTCTTTGAATAGCACACAACTTTCTTGTCTGAAATTATTTATTTTAGATATTTTTTAAATGTCCATTCAAGGCTTCTCAAGCAATATGGGGAAAAAAAGGGACCCATATAAAAAATGGTCTAATTCTTGTAAAGAAATATTTCACCAGAAAATAGGGGGAGGGGGAACACCCTGTAAGCCTGTTCTAGAACAAGGCAGACAGAGAAAGAGAAAGAGACAGGAAGGCAGAGAGAGAGAGAGGAAGCGAGAGAGAGAGGTAGAGAGGCTGAGGAGAGAAAGAGATGCTATAAGGAGACAAGAGGGAACCACTTCTGCCAGCTGACTGCAGAGCATTTGCCACAAAAAAGGTGAGCCTGTCCTCCACCCAGACTCCCTCAGCTCTCCAGGGAGGCCAGGCAGGGAAGGCGAGTGGGAGAATCAGGGCTCAGCTCCCTCCCCTGCAACCCGCAGAGTACCAGCCTCAGGCACTCCCAGCAGGACCTCAGTACCAGGAAAACCCCCACAATAAGGAAACTGCCTCTGGAGGAAGATACTTTCTGTCCAAAAGAAAAAGAGCTCTGGGAAAATAACATGCAGTAAGGGGTCCTCCTTAAGTTTAAAGCTGGTAAGAAAACATACCAGAAAACATTCTCCACTGTTCCTAGGGTTCAGCTGATGGAGCTGTCAGGGGAGTGTCCTATGGATGTGGGTCCCCTGTTGCTTCTGAACAAGCAAGAAGCCACTTCTACCAGCTCTCAAGAAGGAGTCAATGCACTGAAGGTTTCAGAAGTCAGCTTGCTGGTACAGTCAGGTGGGGGGCTGGAGGCGAAACTGTTGCACCCCAAAGCCACTCTACAGATGCCTGTGGTCTCCCCCTTCTTTGGCCAGGCTGCTAACTCCCCCAGGTAGGTTTCTAGCGTTTGCACTTACAGAGCCTGGCGATGGGTGGGGCCAGGCAGGGTGGGGTCTCCAGGCAGACCACTAGAGGGCTTTTTCTAAAGATCTTACTCATTTTATTACATATGAAAAGTTGTCCTGCATTAATTATACCCTGATATGTACCGAACAATGATGGCTGGATACAGTCTCTCACATTATTATCAACATTACAGAATTTGAAACGAGGAGGAAACATGTTGGTTGGAGAATAATGACCCTTGCTAAAGGAGCCTTCAAACCGAATTGCTGCTGCTGTTCAGTCGCTAGGTCGTGTCTGACTCTTTGCAACCCCGTGGACTGAAGCACGCCAGCCTTCCCTATCCTTCACCATTTCCTGGAGTTTGCTCAAACCCATGTTCATTGCATGGATGATGCCATCCAACCATCTCATCCTCTGTTGTATTGTGATTTTTTTCCTCATCTCTAATTTCTGGTTTTCAGGCATGTTATGTCCATAATAAAAAATAAAACTGACATTGTTTTGACAGACTCTCTGTAGAGGCTGGAGGCAGGGGAGGGGATCAGGAATAAGCGTGGCGTTCACCCCGCTCTGCTGCTGGTAGGGCCTGGGTGAAGAAGGGGGCTCCTCACTTTCCCTGTTCCAGGGGGTGGGGATGGGAGAAGGGCTGATATCTGAGGGCAGAGCAATACCAACCACCCTTTCCAGGACAGGAAAAAGTACACACACATACACGTGCACAGATGCAAGCACACTGTGTACACGCATGGAACTGTGAGGTCTTGAGACCCAGAATTCACCACCATTATCAGCACCGACAGAGAAAACTGCACCGCACTTTACAGTTGACAAGTCCCCCTTCACATGATGTCCTCATTTCATAAAGGTGGAAGTATCGAAGCCACTAGTCTGTCTCAACCCAGAGAGCCAACCCAAATCTGGTTCCTCTCCTGCTGTCTGGGCTCCGGGCCCAGCCCCCTGAGTTTGCCATCCTAAAAGAAACCCTAGGATCTCTAGCAGCTCTGAGAGCCTGATTACTAGGGGTTATGGAGAGCCACAGGGAGAACAGGGGAATCTCTGAAAACCTGGGGGAAAGCTGATGAGGATTCACGGTCCCCCACCCTCCCTCCTCTCAGAGGCAGAGAGGTTTCTCAAATGGAACAAAGAAATTTCTTTGCCAAGAGAGCTTTTATGTTCACCTTCGAAAGAGCATTTCTGCTTCTCCAGAAACAGCCCATCAGAGGAGCACCTTCTTTGAAAGGGAGGAAGTAAACAAAAAGAGAGACAGTGTCTGGGGCCCCGGTTTTGCTCCAATAGAATCTGAGTGCCTTGAATCAGGGGTATCTGCCCCTGGAATTTCAGTGTCTTGCCCCTGACTACATCCAGGGCTGCAGAAGTGGCAGGAGGGCACCAGAACACATTCTGCTGCTCAGATATCGAGCTTTGAACATTCTAGCCATGATGGGGAAAGAACCATTATAGCACCCCCAGGATGTATATGGAAATTCCCAGATGCTTGAATAAAAACACCAGATCTTGTCTGGCAGAACCAACACAATACTGCAGAGCAATTATCCTTCAATTAAAAATAAATACATTGAAAAAAAAACACAAAAAAACACCAGATCTTAATTCCTGGATTACATGGGCTCCTCAGGATTGGCCTTGCCCATGAAGGGCTAGCTGTCTTGATCTGAACACGTTCCTCATGAGCTTGGCTACATATTCCCTCTACAGCTCACCTCTCTGTTTAAAACTTGAAGACTGCTGTTAAAATACCAATGCGACCTGATGGAATAATAAATAGCCATTATGAATGAAATCCCGGTTGCCTGGACATTAGGAAGCCCTGCAGTGCCCAGGGGGACTCCAGGGCAGAGAGACCATGTGCTCTGGAGAAGCTGGGGGTGCCTGCAGTCAGCTGGCGTATCTCCAAGGGACACTGCCAGTGCTCTACCCAATCCCCGGGGGCTCTTTTCCCAGCTCTGCAGAGCCCCTCCCAGCCTGCACTCCCAGAGGGTGGTGAGTGCCTAGGAGTCATGTCCCACAGGATGGCTCTTGCCAGTGACTGACTGGAGGGCCACGGATGAGAGCCCAGTGCCCCAGTCTCAGATGGGGACAAATTCAGGTGCATAAATAACATTCGGTGTCCCTGTGAAATGAGGATGGACCACCCTACCTACCATCAGAGCTCTGCCTGAGATCCCACTGTTGTCCACCTTTCTCCCCTTCCCCATCCCGGGCCTCCCAACCCCTTACAGGTTTCTCCAGGGAGCACTTTCAATGAACTCCTTGTACCAGCATCCCCACCTCAAAGCTAGCTTGTGAAGGACCCACCCTAAGACAGAGTTCCTGACTGCAAAGGACTAGTGGAACAGGGCAACACAACCAATCCCACTCTTCAATTTTTGATTGGGCGCCAGTTCAGTTGCCCCTGACAGCAAACGTGCTCAGCTGCTCAGTCGTGTCTGACTCTTTGTGACCCCATGGACGGTAGCCTGCCAGGCTCCTCTTCTCCAGGCAAGAATACTGGAGTGGGTTGCCATCCCCTCCTGCAGGGGATCTTCCCAACCCAGGGATCCAACCCACATCTCTTACATCTCCTGGATTGGCAGGCAGGTCCTTTACCTCTAGCGCCTTTAGAATAAAGGTGGGAATTATATTTTGAATTTAGAATTCTCCAAGCAGCTAAAGGAAAACAGCTTTGTCGACACAGCAGCTTTGCTTACCAGCAAATTTAATCACATTCAGAGCTCAAGATCCATCTAGTGCGGTTGCTTAACTCTTGTGGGCAATGGGGCTGGGAATGGCTGCTGTTGTCTCAAAGGTGATTAATATTATTTGCATAAATTTGTAGAGGCACTTATCACAAAGTCTCCACCTAAGCAGTGCATGAAAATCAGCATAATATTAACCAAAAGAGGAAATTAAAAAAGAAAATGTCACCAGAAATTTCAGCTTATCAATCTTCATTCCTCCCCTTTAACACTGTTTCACTGCTGCTTGTATCATATTTGCATAATTAAATTGCTGGGAGCATGTGTTTTAATTTGGATGGAAAGTATATATTATTTCTACTGTGTAAAAATTATTTGATGTTTGGGTGAGTTTTTAATGCTCACTCTTCAAATTACTAAAGGCAGAAAAATAGTTTTGTTCTTCTGTTCTTTTTTCTTTCCCTAACCTATTTGACCATGAGGTATTCAGATACTGCTAGAAGCTTGCAAGCACGGAAGTAAGGCCAAAGTAAGGCAAACAGGCCTCAAGGTGATAGAGTGTGTGTGTTGGGGCTGGGGGCGGTGCCTGGGTCCGCCTGCCCACTCCCCAGGCTCTTATTTCAGTTTTGCCATGCGTCAGCTGTATGACCTTGGAGTAGGAGTCATTTCTCTCTTTCTCATTCATTCATGCATCCATTCAAGAAATATCTACGGGGGACTTCCCTGGTGGTCTAGTGGTTGAGAATCCACCTTGCAACGCAGGGGACACTGGTTCAATCCCTGGTCCAGGAAGATCCCACATGCCATGGGACAACCTAAGTCTGAGCACAGCAACTACTGAAGTCTGTGTGCCCTGGAGCCCGTGCTCTGAGACAAGAGAAGCCACCACAAGAAGCCTGACCACCGCAACTACAGAGCAACCCTGCTTACTGCGACTAGAGGAAGCCCGTGCACAGCAACGAACACCCATCACAGCCAAAAATAAAAATTAAAAAAAAAATCTACTGATGTGTTTGACTAGATCTACACTGTAATACAGTAGTGACTAGCCATATGTGGCTATTTAAGTATAAATCTAAATTAAGTAAATTAAATAACACCTAAAACTCAGTTCCACTAGACACACTTGAGGTGCTCAGAGCTACATGTGACTAGTGGCTACTGTAGTGGGCAGTATGTGAAGTGAAGTCGCTCAGTCGTGTCCGACTCTGTGGCCCCATGGACTGCAGTCTACCACACTCCTCCGTCCAGGGGATTTTCCAGGCAAGGGTACTGGAGTGGGTTGCCATTTCCTTCTCCAATTGGGCAGTATAATATAGAGCTTTTCCAATTGCAGGTTATTCTACTCGATGCTGCTGAACTACAAGACCAATGTCTTTTTATCTCAAATGTTCTCTGATTAAAATGATGGGAAAATAAGCCCAAGTTCATAGTGGTAACCATTTGTGATGCAAGACTGGAGCTTCTGCTGTTTTCTCGGTGTTCACTGGAGTCTTTTATAGAACTGGGTGGGTTGAGGGGGAAATAGGAGACAGAGGGACAAGCTTCCCGTCTTGAAGGACATCAGAGCCAGGAGAGGAGACACACACAGGCACAAACAGTATCCGGCAAATGGGGGTAAGAGGGTGGTTCTTAAGCTGAGGACAGGACCAGTCTCCTCAAATTTCCAGATGGAAGTCTGGCTGTTGAGTCATCCTACGTGGGAACATCCCAGACTGGTGTGGCATTCCCTTTGGATTAAGAGCCTATCTGTTCTCCAGCATGTGAGCCCTTAATTCTGCTGTGAGTGCCATGGTTATACCATGAAGATGTTAGGATCCTTCAGCATCGGCAGCTGTGTTTCAGAATAAGCAGCAAAAGAGGAACGAGGAGACTGATATGTGATTGTCTTCTGTGGCCAGGCCCTGCGATGGTGTGACAGGTTACATTATGTTCAACAACTGTTCACTGGGCCTTGGCCATGTGACTTGACTTGGCCGATGGGATGTTGGTGAACACGACAGAGGCAGAGGCCGGGAATGTACTCAGATGGTTGTGTTTGGTCTTTCGTGATTCTGCCACTGCCAGGAGGAGGCCTTGTTCAGACTGGTCCACTGGCCGTGAGGAATGGAGCGGGGCTGATCCAAACTGTGGGCTGGGCCAGACCTAGCTGAGTCTCAACTAGATCAGAGAAACCCAGATGACTTGCAATCACGTGGTCAAGAAACAAATGCTTATTTGATGCAATGCTACAGAGTTCTGCAGTGGTTTGTTGCATTATTGCCCTGTGCGTTACTGTCTTAATAGGTGGCCATTACAGATGGTGACCAGAGGGCTAGGCCTGGTTCAGAAAAAGTACTACAGAGAAAGTACTGTGACTTTGTTTCCAAACTGCAATCTTTGGAGAAGCTGGCCTAGCGGCACCCCTGATGAAAACAGAGGGGGGAAATGTGGATAACCACAAGTTTACCTCCACCATGGAAACCTGCCCAACTCAGAACAGCACTCTACAGAGAGAAACCCTGATGCTGGAACCATCACAGTGCTGTATCATGACTCTGATTTCACGATTGCACAAACACAAGTGCCTAGGTCATCCTCAGTGAGCACACTCCGTGCCTCTACCGTGGATTCTTTATACCTGAGAGGGTGCGGGAAACTTCGAAGACAACCTCATCCCTCAAATCCCCATTTCCTCTTTTCTCTTGTACCAATGTTACCATCAGACATTCTAGGGATTGCATCACAAGTGCAAAGAAATGCATGAGTGGCAGACACGAGTCACCCTCCTCGCTGGCCCTGCATTCCATGATCCGCTCCCAGTGGGGCAGGCACCCCTCTCATCTCTGCCCTTGGACTCAAGGCTACTCTTCCTGAGGGTCATGGGAGGAAGTGGGCTACATCTTCAGGTGGAGGCTAACGGGAAAAGGCCAAGACCTAAAGCACCTATAAGATCATCTGAAAGAAGAACATTCCCTAAGCCATTCAGAAACAAGTTTCACTATCTTAAGAGCCAAGAAAGCACAAAAATTGAGCAGATGTGTTAAATCAAGTAATTTTTGGAGGAAAAATGCAAACCTGTTTTTTAAAATGGTGGATGAAATAGAAGAAACTGCCAGAATGGTTTAATACATTTCTCTGCCTCCATTTAGGTTCTTGGTCACTGCTGAGTACAGGACCGTAGGAGGAGTGGATGTTAACGAGGTGAAAGTTCACAGTCAAGTTTCCATGTGCATTTTCATGCATGGGGACAGGCCAGTGCACCCAGTCATATCAGAAACAGCCACAGGGCACTCCTATCCAGGGGCAAGGGATGGGCGTGGAGAGGAGAAGGTCGCCTGGGACACTGGCATGCCTGCACGGCAATCTAAAGCTTCCATTTCGACTTGCTGCTGAGCTGAGGCTTCTAACAGACCTTCCTTGTCTGTGCTGCCATCAAAGCTGATTCAGAGGCCCCTGATAATTAGAATGTTGCTACTGTGATTAGAGCTAAAGCCATATAAGAAATACGCAAGCAGCCTAATAAAGAGGCAGAGGAACAAAAAGCAAACCACCGACAAGCTGTGGTCTTGTTTCAATTTGCATCCTACAAGTTTCAGTCGCACTGTAGTCATCTATAACAATGAATGTGCTTCTGCCACCTTGCAGCCTCTCCCACAGCCAGGAGCTAATTATCTTTTTCTTTCCCACTGGGAACCCCAGGAGAAGATTACTGATGGGACGGAAAAGGGAAGCGAGGAGCCGCAGCAGGGCTCACGTGCCCTTCTCTTCACTTTTACACAGTTTACGGGATAAACAGTGACTCAGACGTTGGAGAAGGAAATGGCAACCCACTCCAATGTTCTTGCCTGGAGAATCCCATGGACGGAGAAGCCTGGTAGGCTGCAGTGCATGGGGTCGCACAGAGTCGGACACGACTGAAGCGACTTAGCAGCAGCAGCAGCAGTGACTCAGACTGCACTTTGGGCATCTTTAGGTTAGCTTATATATGTATATGAATGTAAACATATATATATATATATATTTTTTACACTTTAAACAAGATAATATTGGTTAATGTCCAATTCTGATAAGCTTCTATATACTTTGCCACGTGTATTCTTTATTATAACAGCACTGCAGCAACTGTTGAGGTTGGGCAAGCTCGGGTACAGGGTAAACCTGACTTCAAGCAGCTCATCAGAACAATATTAATGCTGAAAGTATCCCTTTTCCTGTTCATGCAAGAGAGAGATGGGAGTGGGGGTGAGGGAAGAACCTGCAGGAATCGCAGGAGGGCAGCCCTGGGGCTTTCCGGTGATTTGGGGAAGCCCAGAGACCCTCAGTGTCCCTACACAAAGCACAGGCCTGATCCAACCATCTCGAGAGGAAGCAAGGAGGGTCCAGTGGGCACCTGTGTCTGCAGATGGTAACCCTTCAGCCAGGGCGCGTGTGACCCAGGGCAGCCTCCTCGCTCCACCTGCTGGAGGCCCCTGCTCCCCGTTGACCCTGCGATCTGTGCTCAGGAGCTGCCCTGAGCGGGTTTCGCACACTTGGTTGCATGTGACTTGCACCGCTGTCATGTTTTCTCATGCTGTAGTTTTCGTAACTCAGTTCAAAGCTCTCTTCCCCACCAGGCTGTGAGCTCCTTGGGGGTGAGGGGATTTTTTTTTTTTTAACTGATGTTTTATTCCTAGTACCTGGCTCACTCTCTTGCAGACTTTCAATTCTCCTTCTCCCTCCCCACTTCATTCTTTCCTCCATGCTTCCGCCCTCCCTCCCTCTCGATCTCTGAGTGTCTGCTATGTACAGTCCACGCACTCTGATAACTGCTGGTGGATGCGAATAGCACAGTTCATCAAAGACCATCCAGTCTATGTGCCAAAACAAAGCACAATCATGCCATGAAATGTTACACTGGGGAAGACCAAGATGTTTCCTGATCTTGGTTAGAAAAGACTGCAAACTGAGCCTGCAGAGACAGGAGAGATTTGCCAGGGGAAAAAGGTGAGCATGGGAGCAGGGGCTGGGAGGGGACACAGCTCCAGGGATAGGAACGCCTCAAGGGTGAGCAAGAGTCTGGCCAGCGAGGAGTCTGGCCACTCTATCTGTGTCCAGAAGAGCCTCAGTGAGAGTACGAGGAGGGTTAGGGCAGAACTCAGAGGGACTTCTCAAGCCAAGCTCAAGACTCCAGAGTTTATCCTGAGCACACTGGGGACCTGCTTATGGGCTTTCAGCAGGGGAGGAAGGTGTTCTCATGAGATGATCAACCAGTGCTTACCAAGTGGGTCATCTGATTCACCAAGGACATGCTTTCACTGGGATGGTCCTTGTCACCTTCAACATGACACGCCACTCAAGTCTGAACGCATTATGACATCAGGATTTAATTTTACCGGCCTCTTCAAAGTTCCTATTGTCTCTTTCTTGTACTTGTCACACAATTAACACTACATTTCCTGTTTCACAGCATTAATCCCATCCTTTCTGGCTACTGAAGTCCTTGGTCCTCCTACTCTCCAAGAGGTGAACTCTGCAAGCACCCACTCAGCGCTTCTACGAGTGCTCAGAACACGGGGCTGGGGAGAACAAGCCGTTCCTCAGTCGCTCAGTTGTGTCCAACTCTTTGTGACCCCATCGACTGCAGCACACCAGGCTTCCCACCTTCACCATCTCCCGGGGTTTGCTCAAACCCATGTCTATTGAGTCGGTGATGCTATCCAACCATCTCCTCCTCTATCGTCCCCTTCTCCTCCTGCCCTCAATCTTTCCCAGCATCGGGGCAGGAGGCGCCTCTATACCAGACGTGGGGAGGGAGCAAGGGTGCCTGAAATGGGATTGAACTAAGCCTGAATCTTGCCTTGAATTGAACTAAGCCTTGAATCTTAGATTAGTATTTTCAAGCTGATGTTCATTTTCATCGTGGATGACTTTTCATAGTAACTGCAAAATGAATAAGGAATAAGAACATTTTCATGTATGCTGTGGCAAATAAATCTCAGGTAAAATACAGCAAGCAGCGATGCTATATCCCTGAGTTCTCCTCTTCTAAAATAATTCACTTTAAAAGCCATTTCCCCAGGATTTTGGAGTACACAGCAGTGAACATGACAAGAGCGTGAGTCAGTTGTGTGAACTGGGGGCTCTGTCACGTATACTCATCGCCTTTTCTGATGAGCTTCCAACTATTCTCATGGCTTAAAAATAACCTATAATACATGAGTCATTACTCGGGATTATCTTCAAAGAATTCCAATTACAGAATTTAGTCACTGGAATCTCCCCCTTTTTAGACATAGGAACAAGTATCTAGGCAAAAAAAATAAAAAATCATAGGATTCACAAGTCAAGATTTATACTTTTCTTTTTTTTTGAATAGAACAGGCGCTAAATAAAAGTCCCATTCCCTGCAGCTCTAGCTGAGTTCAAAGGCACACTGTACCAGCTTTAAAGTTTATCCCAGGAATGGACGCAAAGTTACACTTGTTCTAACTAGACTTGCTGCGTGTCTGTTGCTTTCAAGTCCTTAGCATACTAAATGCTTCTTCAGTTTTGGACAAATCATAAAATAAAAATATTTCTAACTGTGCATATTTCTAGTTTAGAGTTCATGGTCTAAGAAAAAGGGAGACCCTAACAGCCTATATTGGCTTCCCTGGTGGCTCAGATGGTAAAAAGTCTGCCTGTAATGCAGGAGAAGATCTGTAGGGAAGATCCCCTACAGAAGGAAACGGCAACCCGCTCCAGTATTCTTGCCTGGAAAATCCCATGGATGGAGGAGCCTGGCAGGCTTGGCGGGCTACAGTCCATGGGGTCGCAAAGAGTTGGACACGACTGAGTGACTAACATACATCCTTTGACAGCCTACAACGTTGCAGGAAACAACACAGATAGTTTCCCTGGCTCTCAAAACGTCAAGAGGCAGCCAAGCCGCTGCCAACTGAGGCTCTGATTCATCTGGCCAACTTCATTCTTCCTCTTCTCTTTCATGCATTCAACACTCATCTAGAAAGGGAAACCCTCCTACACGGTTGGTGGAAATGTAAATTGGTGCAGCTACTATGCCCAACAGTATGGAGGTTCCTTAAAAGCCACATGATCCTGCAGTCCCACACCTGGGCATGTATACACACACACACACAACAGAAAAAAACAATGAACTAATGCCATCTGCAGCAACACAGATGGACCCAGAGATCATCATGCCAAGCGCAGTAATTCAGACGGAAAGACAAATAGCATAAGATATCACTTATACACAGAATCTAACAACACCATGTGCAAATGATACAAACGAACTTATACAAATGCTATGATTTGAACTTATTTGCAAAACAGAAATAGACTCCCAGACATAGAAAACAAACTTATGGTTACCAAAGGGGACTGGGAGAGCAGGGGGGATAAATTAGGGATTTGGGAGTAACAGATACATACTAATACTTATATATATATAAACAGATAAACAAGGGCCTACTGTATAGCATAGGGAACCTTATGCAGTATCTTGTGATAACATATAGTGGAAAAGAATCTGAAAAAGTGTGTGTGTGTGTGTGTGTGTGTATATATAATTGAGTCACTTTGCTATACACTTGAAACACTGTAAATCAACTATACTTCAATAAAAACATTAAGAAAACCTCCATCTAAAACTTCCTTCTCTTCCGTATACATGGATCTCCCTTCTCTGCCTCCACATTCTTGCTCATGCTCTTCCTGTCTCTGGAAGGCTCCTCCTTCCATATCTGCATGTCTATACCATACACATATATATCAGACTCATCTCTGATACCACGTTCTCTAAGCAGTCCTAGTATCTCCAGGAAAAAAAGGAGGCCCTTCTTCCAAAGGAATCATCCCAGTGCATACATGTTGCCCTGCTCCTGCCATCTACTCTGGGCTCACTGAGGGCAACATAAATACAAGGTCATCCCTAGTGTAGAGCTTGATTTATAACAGGCATTAGAATCTGTTCCCTACATGAGCAGTACGGTATTGGAAAGTTATGAACAGGCAGATTTGCTGATTCAATTAACTAAATGGATCAAAAGGAGGTGAAAAGAAGAAAAAGATGGGGCATATCTGGGAGACCAGAGGATCCCTGGGGGTCAGGCCATGCCAAGGGCAACAGAAGATGGAAGGCTGAACTCCTCCTGAATGGACCACATACACCGCCCCCCACCCCAACTGTATCATTTATAGAGCCTCGTCTTCTCACCACAACATCCTTCCGTCTCTCTGTCCATACCTAATACAGCTCCTGGAAGGCAGTCACAGGCTCTTGTGACTTGACCGGGGCAAAAGACAATGCATGCTCAGAAACTGCAGGTCTCTGGGGTCATCCTCAAAGAAGCCTTGGCTATGCAGGTTGGTTCCTGGGAGCCAGCCTCTAAGTCCATTCAGCTTGGGATGATCTAAGCCAAACTCTGAGTCTTCTTCAGAGGTCAGCATGGAACTTCCCCATTCGCCAACAACCAACATTTCTTGAGCAGACAGCTGAGAGGGACCTATAATAGTACTGTAGTAGTATTACTAGTAGCTGTAATAATAAGAATCAGCTTCAAAGTCCTGTCCCTCAGGTAGAACTGAAGCCTAGGAAAGGCAAAAGCAGGCTTCAGAACAGGCAAACAGGAATGGGGCCTTTTCTACCCTCACCCCATTTATCAAATACAAACATAAAGCCAATTTCCCCTTGGAGCGCTGGGCACGTAAGTTTTCCCTCAGATGGGGCCTTCTATGGAATGTAGAGCCCAGGGTACCTCATTCCTACTGTCAATGACACAGAATAATTTTTCTTTATGTAGGTTTTCCTCCATGAAATAAAGGAAGTATCACCATGGCGCCCCTGTCAAGGTCACGATACCCTTCTGAAAAATAAGTCCTCGATTATTTTGACCATCATGCCATTATTAATATGGACATAAATTCTCTATGCTATTTCATGGGTATATTTCCAGGCACATGATATATATTTTATAATTTCATATTACATCATGATAAATGTGATTGGTAAGAGTCATTCCTTCACAAACACAGATCTTGTCCATATTTTATGCAAACTTACTATTCATCATATTTAGTGCCCTCATATTTAATCTAAAAAGATAATGAAAGTGTAAGCTGAAGGATTCATTTTATAAAATTCTAACATAGCTATTTCTCTCCCCCTACAGAGGGGCAGCCTGTCCCTGACCTTCTGTTTTTTCTTTTCTTTTTCAAGTCATGGGCCTTTTTAAGACTAAAAGTTATGGATCCATCCTCCAGAGTTTTCATGTAACTAGTGATACTTCACTGCAATTTTGTTTCTTTAAGATGAATATAATGTAGAAATAATTGGTATAAAGAATTATATATTAGGTTGGCCAAGATACTCATTTGGGTTTTTCTGTAATATGGTAAGTAAGTAAGTAAGTGAAGTTGCTCAGTCATGTCCGACTCTTTTCGACCCCATGGACACCAGGCTCCTCCGTCCATGGGATTCTCTAGGCAAGAATACTGGAGTGGGTTGCCATTTCCTTCTCCAGGAAACTTCCCAACCCAGGGATCGAACCCAGTTCTCCCACATTGTAGACAGACACTTTAGAAAAAATAAAAACAAACTTTTTGGTCAACCCACTTTATTTTTTACATGTTTACTGTGCATATAAACCAAAAAGTAATCCTGTTTCAGAATAAATTCCAGTTTGAAGGTTTACTGTTATAAATAGCTTGTGTGTGTGTGTGTGTGTGTGTGTGTGTAGTTAGGTTTTAACAGTAATGAAAGTTAAGCCTGCATCAAGCAACTCCAGAACTGTGTAGTATTCTTTTTCAACAAATTCATGGCTCACTCTTTACTATGGCTTTCAAGAAGTATCTTTGTGTTTGGCAAGGTCTGCGTCAATGGAGGTGCCTCTGTCATCACAGAAAAGATCCAGAAGTTCGAATTTCCAAGTCTCAAAGGTGTTGGGTACTGTTGCCAGCTGTGTGTGATTTCTTTCTGCAGGGCCTCTTCCTCCAGAGCAGGGAGGTTCACTAGATATTTGCCTCCATCATGCTCTTCCAGGATGAAAGCCCAGTCATGAGAACTCAGGGTTTCTCAGGAGCATCAGTGGCGGCGTGTGTGTGTGTGTGTGTGTGTGTGTGTGTGTGTGTATGTGCGCACGTCGCACACTCATGTGTTCAGTCACGTACCACTCTTTGTGACTCCATGGCAAGTGTAGGATCTCATAATGAAAAATTTCCCTCATTCATCCGGCAAAAATAAAAACAAAACCTCTAAGGACATCACATGATAAACTTTTCCCTCCCAGCTGGCTCTCAGAGTGGCCACCCCTTTTGGCTAAGCCTCCCGAGAGTCATCTTCTGGACAGCCAGCAAGCCTCTGAGTTGGAGAGGAACTTCACAGCCTGCATCACCACCTGACACCCCCTTTAGAAGCTCGTAAGTCAAGGCCTCTGCTCTCCGAAGTGACAACTAAGCCTTGTGGGAAGTACTTCGGTGGGATTGCTGGCAGAAGGCTGGGAACCAGAGGACATGGAGGCAGAGACCAAGGGTCCTTCCTGCTGCACAAAAGCAGTCAAACGAGGGGCTCTCTGGTGGAAACCACACACCTCTGATGGACAAAAGCCATGGACTGGTCTCCCAGAAATACACCAGGGATTTCACCCGGTTGCAACTGATGAAAAATGGGATAACCGCCAATTTCGCAAAGAGGTATTCTGAAATAATTTGAAATTTCAGGTGTTTGGCAAGTCACTGCTTCATTCTTTCTCTTCTTATTCCAGTTACAAGGTGTAGATATCTCCTGTCTGCCGTCCACCCCCAAGGACTGCTACATATATACTGATAAAGGACACAGTCAGACATATGTACATTATTGTATTGCTCAGTCGTGTGTGACTCTTCGTGACCCCATGGACTATAGCCCGCCAGATCCTCTGTCCATGGGATTTCCCAGGCAAGAATACTGGAGTGGTAGCCATTCCCTTCTCCAGGGGATCCTCCCAGCCCAGGGAGCAAGCCTGGGTCTTCTGCATTGCAGGCAGATTCTTTACCATCTGAGCCACCAGGGAAGCCCTTATAATATACACAATTTTATATATATATTATATATATATATATATATATATCTATGGCATTTAAATTTTATATGGAGAAGCAACTAGGAAAAACATCTTACATTTCCTTGGGTACAAAATAAGAATAAAAGGACAAACACTGCTGCAGTGTATTTGAGAGTGCTAAGATGTCTCCAGACTGCTCCCATATCTAGCTGTGGCCCCGTACTCTTACTCAGCTACAGGCATCCTCCAGCCCGGCTCTGGGCTACCACCTGGACTCGGAGCCCACTGACTCCCATCCCGTTGAGTGTTCCAATTGTCAGTGTAGCCACAGAGGATGGTGAGGCCACACCTACGCCGCCCCTGTGAGGGCACACACTGGTCCCACTCCCTTCATGCTTTCTTGAATAATATTTATAACAGTATTTACTCAGAGTATGAGAAGGGATTGGCCATTCAAAAAAGACAACTCAGAAGTCTGTATCAAGTTCTGGTGGCCCTCTAGGGCTTTTAGCTGGTCCCTGCTAACTAGCGCTTTCCCATCCCCCCGTCACATTGCTGGGACAAGCCCCAACCACCACCCCCACCCCCACCCCCTGCTGACCTCTTTTAGGTAGCAGTTCGCTCTCCCCAGGCTCTGATTCCAGGCTCAGGACTCTTCAGACACAAAGAGGAAGCCAAAAGCACTTAACACCATGGTAACCTCCCCTCCCAGAAAAGCACACTTTTGATGTGCCCAGCAGAGCAACTTGGCTCCTCTTTGCTTAACTTCCTCCTTTAGACTAGGTTCCCAGCCTCTGCAGAGCCCCAAAGCCAAACAGGAAGCTGTGTGGCATGGAGGAAGGCAGGTGACTTGACAGGGAATGAGAAAGCTCCTGAGGTCAGACAAGGCCCACTCACTTAACAAGGCCTGCCTGTTAGACTGGGAGCTCTTTGAGGTCAAGATGCAATAAAGTGGTCTTTTATTGTACTTTATCTGCTTTTAACGGAGGGAACCAGAAAGAGCAGGCATACGGTTTTCAAATCTCAAGCAAAACAGATCTGTAGCATCTTCCACCCAATGAGTCAGAATGGTGCCCATGGGCCTCGAAATCTGCCTTCTGCTCTTTCCTTCCAATGCGTTTCTTCAACCGACTTGCCTTCCAAGCTAATAGTATCCAGCAGCCTCCTCTGGGCTTAAAGAATCTCAGACACCATCTGACTTCAACCTCCCCCAAGCCTCCCGTCTCCCGCTTACTCTGGGAAGTTCTAAGTGTGGCACCCGTTGCTCCTGGACCGCCCCACCTCAGAAGCCTCTTTGGACAACAGGTTCCCACTGGCTAGAACAAGCAGGGTCTGTCTTCACTAAGCACTAACCTGCTTCACTGAGTACAAACCAGATAAGGCTCTCAGAGAGCCAATGAAATAGGCATGTGTCTGTACTGATGTATTTGGTTAACAATCTGGTGTAAGAGAGTGTTAATATGAAGCCAATCATAACTAGAGTAAAACAACTTTCCATCTTACTTCTATAGAGTAACACCTATTACATGAATGAAAATAATGCCAGACGAACTATCAGATAGTCCCCACCATGGCTCCACCTAAATCTCGGGAGCTTAGCACCCTGGAAGTTTATAATCATCTTCTGTAACCGACAGCTCAGTGCCAGCTTCAAAGGTGGCCTGATGCCTCCAAGGCACATGCGCCTTCCATCTTGTGGCTCAACTGCCTCACAGCCCTGTGTATCCAACTAACAAAGAGGGCGTGGAAAAGACGCCTCTGTCTCCTAAGCAGCCCCAACTCACAGACCACAAACATGTGCTACCTACACCCCACTGGCTAGAACCTGAGCACAAGGCACACTGGGATATGTAGTCCAGCCATGAGGCACGTGAGAGGAAGTCTATGGTCAGCGCCTCACAGGCACCCCCATAACCCTCCTCCTCCCATCAGTCCACTGTGAGTGAGCACAGCCTGTGCTGGGGTCACGATCTCATGGGCAGAGGCCTTCTGAGACCATGAGGACCAATCCCCTTTCACTGAAGGCCTGAGGGACTTGGCAGGGCTTCTCCTTTCTCAAGCTTTACCGTCAGCCATCTTCATAGACTGCCTCCATCACAAACCAGCCTCTCTGGCCATTTGAGGCATGTGCATGGAAAATGGTTTTCAACCAGCTCTCCCATTTATGGGTCATGTTTGTCTGTAATTCTCATTTCTGTTCAAGTTTCTTCTTAATTTTACTTTCTAATTACAAACAATGTGTGGTAATAGGCCTCCTGACTGGGAGCTCTTTGAGGTCAAGACACAATAGAATGCTCTTTTATTGTAACTTTATCTGCTTTTAAAAGGAGGGAACCAGAAAGGAGCATAACAGAGGCCAACCTGTAAAAAGGCCCTAGAAGCTCAGGAAACAAGGGCCTTACTTTGAGACAGAGAAGTAAAGCTCTGCCAGGTTCAGGCCAGCTCACCAAAGAAACTGTGTTTACTACAGTATCACGTATTAATCACAGATATATGGAATTGCAGGCGAGGACTACTGTGCTCTCTTGTACAGGTAAACACTTGCTGTCCATTATATTGCAGAAATAAATCCACAGTAGCTCGCTGACCCCACCCCTCCCTCGTGAATCCTTCACCCCTGGTGATCTGGGTCACCATCATTCCTTACCCCCATGGCACCAAGGCTCTGCCATGCTCCTATTACATTCCACATTCTTCAAGGAGTTGCTCTCAGCTCCCTGTCATCTTGGAAAGACGCTAGAAATCTATTTTCCCAAGGAACTAACTGTGATAAGGGTAAAGATATTACGTTTCCAAGACTGCATGCCTATTAATGAGAGCTCATTTCCCAAAGAAACCTCTAGTGAAACCCATAGTGGAATTTTAGGAAATGATGATGAGTTTCAGGGAGGCCCTGAAGGGCAGAGATACTGTGAGGTGAAAAGGCATTCTCAATATGCTTCAAACACCCCCAAACATGGTAGCTTTTGGACCACCCACATCTACACTACCCCTGGAAGACAGATCCAGTCCAGTTCTGGGTTGAATCCCCATCTTCAAACCCAAGAATGCCCTCGGGCTTAGTAAAAGTCCTGCAGAACCTGACATCTGCGAACAGCCCAATTATTGTACCCATCTTGAAGATTCAGTGATTTGTGTGTGTGTGTTATCATCTCTACAGATACATCCTTAATAGAGATACTGGGGGTAGAAAGTCTTCAGGGAAATAGTCACAATCAATCAGCACTTCCTTGTTGTAAGAGAGCTGATTGTCAAGACTGTTGTTTGGGAAAAATATTTTAGAAGGTCTCAAATCAAACTGCATAATCAGCACTCATGTTTTATGCAAATTAGAATACATATTCTTATACTACATCAGAGGACCTAGTCATCCCAGCCCTGTCTCTCTTAGGGAAAGCATCTGCCACCCAAAATTTAGAGCAGTAACTCACAGACCATGGAACAGTGTGTTGCCACAGATTAGACTTGTTATAAATTTATAATGATTTCATATAAAAACATTACATTTTAATAGTTTCCAGAAATGACAGGATAGGGCTGGTATAAATGTTTAACTAGCAGTGTCTCACATTTCACACTTTGTTTATTTCATTACCGGGTATGCTAAAATGAAACTGCTAGCTTAAAAACAAAAATGTCATCAAATTCAAAACAGAAAACTTATGATGAACAAAATAGTCTCGGTAAGGCAGATTTCAAGCCTGGAGGAGCTCTCACAGCCTCTTTTAGATAAACACCTGGATACTGCATTTAACTATCTAGTCATTTTTCCATACAGGTAATATTTTAAAATCACTCTTAACCTGGCTCTCAGAATTAGATTTGTGTCCTTACTGAAGGCCACCATGGAGGGGTCCTGTCCCCTGGTGTTCTCTGTGCTGAACTGTTTATGAGTTCTACTGTGACTTTACACAATTTCTATGCTAAAGGAAAGAGGATCACTCTAAACATGTCAGGCCTTGTTAACGGGAGATGAGGCTGTGACAGGCACTGGGGTGTGTCTGACATACAGACCAGACCTGAAGCTGTCTGGCAGGAATGCATCTGACCTGTTATTGTCAGGTCTGCCCTATTATCTTGATACTCTCTTTTGAATTCTTAGTGATTCTGGCCTTTCTTTTCTGATACAATCACTCAACAGAAGTCTGAGAATGCAGTGGTATTCCAGATCACAGCAGTGGAAACCATATGCTTCTTATTTATGAATTGTAGATGAACCAGATTGAAACCTCCATGCCACACCAGCAGTGCAAAAGGGCAGTTATAGGATAGTATGTTTAGCTGGACTCCCCTTTCTGGGATTTTTAACTTTCATAGGCATTTTTGCAATGTTTGAATGATTATGACTAAAGGTCAGATGTTATTTGTACAACTGGAAAATAAAGATTTAATTTTGCTAGCTCTGAAAAAAGAATGCTCCTCTGGTCTAGGCGGTGCACAAGGAAGACAGGGTCAGGGTAGAAGGTGAAACCAGGCAAAACCCATGAGAACCAAGAGCTTGGGAGCAGCTTCCAGTGGCTAGTACAAGTCCTAAGTAAGGGACAAGCCAGGGGGAGCAGAAGCTAAAAAGAAGGGGGCAGGCTGGGAAGTAGGGTACAAGGTAGAATGCTTCCTAATGGCTTTGCCCAATGCCCAGCATAGACAGTGGCACAAAGCAGGGCTCAGCACGTTTGCTGAATGTGGTCAGGAAATAGGGGTGGCTTGGGAATCAGTCTGCTGCCTGCCAATCCAATGTTCTATCCACTCTCACTTAGGCTGTCCCCCCAACAGGGGATATATCAATCTAATTAATGCCGACTTAGTTGAGGCTGCTATAGCAGGTGTCACGGCAGATCCAAAGATAAATATCAATAAAAACCATAAAGCTGACAGGTAGCAAGTACCTCCCACGTGCTGGGCACTGTTCTGACTGCTTTTGCAGCAGTAACTCACCTGATCTTTACAGTAACTCTACACAAGGAGAGAGCATTATTAGACCCCCATATCACAGATGAAGGCACCAGGACACTGCTGGTTAAGCCACCTGAGGTCACAGGGTTAGTAAGTGGAGCCAGTTTGCAAATGAGCTATTTTGGCTCTGCGGCCCATGATGTTTGTCATTACATCACACTGCCTCTTACACAATCTCTAGCCACAGGGCCAAATCTACCACGAAGGAGTGGGCTCTGCAGGACAGCTTGTGGCTTGAGTCTGTCCAGGGAGGAACAGGTGCAAAGTTTACAAAAACCATTCATTTACCCAGACAAACCACAGGTCCAGTGTAATTCTGGGTGCTACGGGCTTACCAGGCGGCGCAGTAGTGAAGAATCCGCCTGCCAATGCAGGAGATACAAGAGATGTGGGTTCCATCCCTGGGTTGGGAAGATCCCCTGGGGTAGAAAATGGTAACCCAGTATTCTTGCCTGGAGAGTCCCATGGACAGCAGAGCCTGGTGGGCTACAGTCCACGGGGTCAAAAAGAGTCAGACACGACTGATCATGCACACACCTAATGCACCTAGGGACACAGAAAAGGTGTGAAAAGCAGACCTTATAGTTCATATATGTTAGTGGGGGAGATACTCAATAGAAAATAAACAAGCATATAGACAAGGCACACGAAGACGATGAGTGTAATGGCGAGAAAGCGAGCTGGGTCAGGCGTCAGAGGGCACAGGGGCATCTTGTTCACTGAGGCTACCCAGGGGAGGCCCCTCTGACCAGGTGATTCCTGAGTCAAGACCTAAAGGAGGCAGAAGGCCATGTGGGATTGGGTTGTGTTTGAGGACTAGCAGGTGTGTCGGGATTGGAACGAGCAAGAAGAAAAGTGGCAGGAAGTGCTGAGATGTGCCAGGAGTGGAGCAGACCAAATTTTGGGGGCCTCGCAGGTAAGGGAAAGGCTGGGGTTTTCCTCTGAGATGGGCATTTTTTGTTTGTTTTGAGAAAAGGCAATTTTAAGAGAAAAGATAGAGTTAGAATTTGTGATTGAATTAGAGACTGACATATTCAGGCTACTGATAAAACAGCGAGATCAGTTAGACACTCACATCAGCAACAGGTTTATAAAACAGGTCCCTGGAGGATTTTGCCAAATCTTCCTTTTTACTTTTTAAAAATGGTGATTAAAATACACATAAGACACAATTTACCACCTTAATCATTTAAGGTGTACAATGTCTTCCTTATTTGGAATAAGTGTGATACCATAGACACTACTCACAACGGTTAAGATGTTAAGTTAAATCTGGATTCAAATCCTGGATGTCCCATGTACTCACCTGGCTTCCTGTGCCTCTGTTTTCTCACCTGGGGAAAATACAGTATTCCTACCTCCCCTCCAAGGGTGGCTCTAACTTTGGCCAGGTCAACGACTCAGCTTAGTGGTCAGCTGAGAAAACACCCAATACACTGTTGGCTTCTGTGTCATTATTCAGAGGGTGGTCAAGACAGTAACAAGAACTTCCCTGGTGGCTCAGATGGTAAAGAATCTGCCTGTGATGCAGGAGACCTGGGTTCAATCCCTGGGTCGAGAAGATCCCCTGGAGAAGGGAATGGTTACCTACTCCCATATTCTTGCCTGGAAAATTCCATGGACAGAGGAGCCTGGCAGGTCCATGGGGTTGCAAAGAGTTGGGCACGACTGAGTGGCTTTCACTTTCACTGTTTTCAAGACAATAACTTTGAAGAAAACTGTCTCCTAGTCTTTGGAGTCACCAGAAGGCCCCACACTTAGCAGCAGTGAGCACTCCAGCTTCACTAGGGCTCAGGAGCTCAGGAAAACGAAGCCTGACTCTGGCTGCACTGTCCCTGGGAAGTTTCTGGGCGGTGATGGGTCTCCTGTGTAGGGTGCTGCAGCTGTGGCCCTGACACTAGTCGCCACCCTCAGGCCTTTGTCACGGTGACGGAGGCGGCCAGCCTGCGCGCCACCTCGAAGTGGACTCTGGGAGCCTCGTTGCCCATCCTCAGGATCGGGCCTCAGGATGCCCTGGGGCCACTGATGAGATGATACCAGAGGCTCCAGCTCTCAGTGGCCTGGCAATTAAGCCTAACAAGGCACAAGGAGCTCCTCGGGGGGCACACGGAGGTGCTCACAGTAATTGGCCGTGGGCCTCGGCTTCCCCAGGGGCCGGGGATTATGCGTCAGCGGCAGGGAGGGGCCCAGGAAGGGTCAAGACCTTGAGGGAGGCCAGATGGGAGCAGCTTCATGCATAAGTCATGAGCGGCCCCGCTGACTGCTCCATGCACTCTGGGGTAGACACAGAGAGGCCGGGCCCTGACGTGGGGAAGCAGGCAGCAGAGACTCCCCCCACCCCACCCAGGGCTGGGAGTCTGCTGGGGCCTGGGCTGCCTCCTAGTATCTGACTGTGGCTGCAGGAACACTGACTTCAGAGCCCCAGGCTCTTGCAGAGGCAGGCAATAAAAACACGGGCATCCTGCAGAGTATGTTCGGATTTGGCTGCCGCTGGAGACCTCGGCAGAAGGTGTGGGTCCCTGACAAGAAGGATGTGCGTTCTCAGATAGACACAGCCTTGACTGAGCAAAGAAGAAGGATGTAAGTGTAGAATATGGTAGGCACGTACGTCTGGGTGCTGGATATTTACATAGACACTTGCTGTTTCCAAAATATATATCCGTGTGTGTGCGCGCCTGTAGGTGTGTCTTTTATCCACGGCTTTCTCTGGGCTGTGACAAGGGATGCAGTGCACTACGATAAACCTCATGCAAAACTATCACCGGTAATCCTCATTTAAGGACCGTAACAGGTAAGTCAGCACTCGGCTTTGAGGTGTTACATGACTTGTCCAAGGACACACAGCAGGTAAGTGACAGAGGAAGGTCTGAAGCTGCTAGCTACGCTCCAGTGTCTTCCCTTAGGCCAGCCACTGGGCTGTGACTGTCTAAAAGGCTCACTCGACACTCCCCCATCCCCACAGGCCAGCCTCTGCGCCTGAACTGATGGCGCAGCAAGCCTGCTGAGCCCCTGACCTCCGCCAAACCCCAAGCTGGGCCCTCCGTCCTTGTACTGCATTATTAATGCGTGAGCAGGCAGATATGACCATGTTAGCAAATAAAACAACTATCCTACTTTCTACTAGCCTGTTTCATAGTGTTCTTTAACCAGTATTCTCTTCCTGATATTTCCCTTCTAGTGCTGCTCAGAGTCTCTTCTCTTGTGAATTCTTTACTAGATAAAACAGCGTTTAGAGACAGAAACCCTAAACAGTTGAGTCAGTTTTGAATGTCATTATCACCTTCAAATATAAGAAAAATTAAAAAAGATCTGTCAGCAGGTCTTCCAGAAACAAAGAGACAGACAGGAATTAAGAGTTCCAATCCCCTTCTCAGCAAGCATAACCCAAAGTGTGGAATTGGCAAAGACAGGCTAGGTTCTGAAAAGGGAGTCTCTCAGACTCAAATTGTGTCCTGGTAACTACCCATTCTGGGTTTTTAGAAGTCACGTCTAGACCATGTAAGTATCACCTCTAAAACTCCCTGGGGACCACGTCAAAGTGCAAACTTGAATTTAACAGGCACAGGGTGGGGTCTGAGATTCTGCATTTCAAATAAACTTCCAGGTAATGAACCTGCTGAAGGTCTGGGATCATGTTCTGAGTAGCAGTGGGCTGGAGGTCCTGTCAACACCACACACCAGCAAGCTATCCCCAAGACAGCACTTCTTGAGTGTTTTCACTAGACACAATTCTGATTCCTAAAGCGCTTTTTCAAAATAAACAAATGGGACCCAATTAAACTTAAAAGCTTTTTGCACAGCAAAGAAAACCACTGACGAAATGAAAAGATAATCTACTGTACAGGAGAAAATACCTGCAGATGACATGACCATAAAGAAGGCAGAGAGCCTAGAATAACTGATGTTTTTGAACTGTGGTGCTGGAGAAGACTCTTGAGAGTCCCTTGAACAGCAAGGAGATCAAACCAGTCAATCCTAAAGGAAATCAACTCATTAAAAGGACTGACACTGAAGCTTCAATACTTTGGCCACCTGATTTGAACAGCGAACTCACTGGAAAAGAACCTGATGTTGGGAAAGATTGAGGGCAGAAGGAGGAAGGCAACAGAGGATGAGATGGTTGTTGGATGGCATCACTGATTCAATGTATACAAACACGGGCAGACTCCGGGAGATGGTAAGGGGCAGGCAGGCCTGGTGTGCCGCAGTCCATGAGGTCACAAAGAGTCAGACATGACTCGGCGAGTGAACACATACACACGCATGACCAATAAGGTGTTAATTCTCAAAAATACATAAACAGTTCATACATCTCAACATCTGAAACACAAGCAACCTGGTTTTAAAAATGGGCAGAAGACCTGAATAGACATTTTTCCAAAGAGGACATGCAGATGGCTAAGAGGCACATGAAAAGCAGCTCAAAACCTCCAATTATCAGGGAAATGCAAACCAAAAAAAGGAGATCAAAAAGCCCACAAATAACAAATGTTGCTGAGGATGCAGAGAAAAGGAAACCCTCATACACTGTTGGTGAGAATGTAAATTGGTGCAGTCACTGTGGAAAACACTGTGGAAAAAAGAACTAAAAGTAGAACTACCAGAGGATCCAGCAATTCCACTCTGGGGTATATATTAAAAAAAAATCCAAGACACTAATTGGGAAAGACACATGCACCCCAATGTTCATAGCAGCATTATTTACACTTGCCAAGGTATGGAAGCAATCTAAGTGTCCATCAACAGAAAAATGGATAAAGAAGATGTGATACACACACATACACACACACAATGGAATATCACTCAGCCGTAAAAAAAAGAATGAAATTTTGCCATTTGCAACAACATGGATGGATATGTAGGGTACTACACTATGTGAAATAAATCAAATACTGTATGATACCACTTATATGTGGAATCTAAAAAATACAACGACCTAGTGAATGAAGCAAAAAAGAAACAGACTCACAGATATAGAGAAAGAAGTAGCCATTGCCAGTGGGAAGAGGGGAGGAGCAGGGGAGTAAGGGCTACATCCCATGATGTATAAAACAAGCTACAGGGATGTACTGTACAACTACAGGGAATAAAGCCAATACTTTAAAATAACTGTAAATGGAGCATAACCTTTAAAATGATGAATCACTATACTGTACACCTGTACAATACTTACATAACACTGTTTACCAACTACACTTCAATTTTTAAAAAGTGAAAAAAAATTTTTTTTAAAGTGCCCTCTGCTGAGTCATCTCAGTGTCTGTTCTGGAAAATCTGTTTGTCCTATATCAGGGCCTGTCACGAGTGAACACATCTTCACTTCACAGCAAACAGTAACACTTGCCTCATTTAAGAGAGAAAAGAAGGAAATAAATTTACACTTATGCAGAGGCCCTAGAAGCAAACTGCTGTCCTTGAAGGGTGTGGGGAACCCATCCCCACACTACAGCTGAGCGTCCCATCCTGTCCTCTGTGCCAGGAGGGTACTGAGGTGGGTGGATCCTCAGACCTACTAAACACCACTCCCATGAAGAGCTGTGGGGCTTCCTGGACCTGTCCACAATTCTGAACATTTCCCTCACTCTGTGTGCACAAAGAATTCTTCAAGTTGGTTTCATAAATAATTCACTTGGCTTTTTGTTAGAGTTTATTCTGTTATTCAATCCCTCTACTGGGTTTTAAAATTTGAAAGTCATGTTTTTGTTTTATGGATGCAATAGTCTTTGAAGTCTTTGTGAGAATACCAATTAGAATTTTTTTTTAAGTCTTCTTTCTTATATATATTTTCCCCCCTGTGGCCACCGGCTCATCAGGTTCACCTGGGGCCATTCTTGGGCCAAAGACTCCCCTCAAATGTCCAGCGATTCTTCTTTCTCTGTCTGTCTTCATAAATGAAGACCTCATGAGTGAGTACTGGGCCCTCAGGAATTTTTAGGAGCTCACTTTGAGTTCCTTGGGAGATCTGCTCCTGAAGGATGCTGTGGAAAGCTGTGGGCAGCCTTGCCCTGGGGTGGGTGAGAGAGACAGGAATGAAGACCTAACTTGAGAGGAGCATCCACTCTGGTGGAGGGCAGCCAAAGAGAGAGACCAGGGCAGTCCGGCCTGGAAGTCCGTTACTGGTGCGCACACCACACAGGCAGCCTGGGGAAGATCCTGTGATGAGCAGCTCCAAGGTGTGGGTTGGGTCTGGGCCCTGCCCTTCCTCTGAGCCTGGAATTCTTCCAGAGCATCTCAGTATTCCCGCTTCTTTCCCCATGGTGGGCTTTGGTCTCCTAAATTCTGAATACTTTTTCTGTTAATTAACTGTGTCTTCTAGAAACTTCCCAAATTAGGCATCTATTACTGAGACCTTACCTTGTTTCCAGTGAGATTGATTGTGTTTTCACTTAATTTTATACTTATTTTGATCATTTCAATGATTTGCAGAGGCAATCGAGGTAAACACATGAATTTTCTCACTGTTGTAATTTAAAATCTCAGCTTGTTTAGAAAATGTATGTCAATATACATGTATGTTTATGTGTCTATGTGTATACACATAGACACATATACGTTTAACATCAACTACAGTAATGTATGGATAAGTTTAAGGACACCCTTATTTTCTTCTTTTTACTGTTATATATTTCCCAAGTCATAGTCCCTTTCTTTGATACTGTAATTTTTTATAACAATTTCACATATCATAAAAGTCACCATTTTAAAGTCTACTACTCGGTGGTTTCTAGTACAGTCACAAAGGAGTATCACCACCACCACCATGACTGATTTTAGAACACCTTCATCATTCCCTTCAAAACCCATATCCGTTAGCAGTCACTCTCCATTCCCTGTTCTCTCCTGCCCCCGGCAAACACCAACATTTCTGTCTCTTTAGATTAGTCTATTCTAGTATTTCTCAAAAATGGAAATCATACAGTGTGTGGCATTTTTCACCTAACGTCTCTTACTTGGCAAAATGTTTTCCGGGTTCATCTCTGTGGTCGTGTGTATCAGTATTTCCTTTTCACGGGTGAGTAATATTTCATTGCATGGCTATATCACATTTATTTATCCATTCATCAGCTGAAAGATTGTTTCCACTTTTTGGCTACTACAAACAATGCTGCTATGAACTTCATGTGCAAACTGTGTATTACTTTTATAATTTTAAAAATACTACTTTAGAAAAATTACAAAGTATCTTTTCAAAAATAGTAAGTCAAACCTTTTACTAATGTAGACTGGCTTTGCTCCTATTACTCAAAAGTATTTGATTTTACTATAGAGAATCCCTTGGACAGAGGAGACTTGCAGGCTACAGTCCGTAGGGTCACAGAGAGCTGGAGACTACTGAAGTGACTTAGCCTGCACACATACATTTAAAACCTTTCTAATACCTGCAAATACTTAGGTTTAATAAATTTTCTAGAAGTAAGCATACATTCTTGCATTAACTGGTAGTCAACTAATACATTTAACCTTCATTTCAACATGGTAAGAGTACACTGATGTATGCGAACAACTTCTATGGTATCTCTTACCATAGTTGTTAGCATAGAAGTTAACAACTTCTATGGTATTTCATGAGATCAGAAAAGTAGGTCTTCCTTTTAAGAATATCATCTTAGAATATATTTCATTCTGTCACGTACAAGATCCAGAAAACAATATTTGTGTGCTGAATTAAAACCTACCCAAACCGTGAAAAAAGAGGGGAAAAAAATCTATTTTGCCGCCCACTCGTGGAGTGCAACCTTTAGAAAGGGATTATTTCCATTACATTTTCATCAGGGACTGGCAAAGAAAAGTATATCATGTTATTACAGAGCCTGGAAATGTAATGACATCCAGGTTGCTAGGCAACATTGCGATGTTAAAGGCCCCAGTATCTGTGATCTCTAGAGACACTCTCAAATTTCATTAAAATCTCATAACCATTATACAGAAAGTCCATGTGGAGTTTATAAACAGACTTAGTTCTTAACATAATAATGAAGAAATAAAAAAATGCAAATGGCATCAAACTTTTCTGGGACTTAAAAACCAAATATTTTGGAGGCCCAATTAATGAAACCTACATTGTTTCTTGGGGGTTCACAGAAATAAAGTACTATCAGTTTAGAATGAATGAAGTAGTTCATATCCTGAAAACATCGTACTGTGTAGAACTTAGCGACTTTCTTTGAAGAATGGATAAATATGTTCTGGGTATAAATCAGGAAGGGAGGCAAGGTTAATAGGAAATGAGAGTCCCAATCATTATCTGCTTCAAGCAGGGTCATGACAGTGGCATGTTTGCAACTGAAATAGGAATGTAAGATGCTACAGGAAATAATTCTCAGGAACACTTTTCATACATTTCCTTCAGCAATGGTGTCGGAAAAAGCCAATCCCTGAAACAGGAAAAGTTGTGACAGGTCTCAGTCCCACGTGTGGTCACTGGGATGCTGGTCTAGGATTTGCGGCTCAGCTCGCTAAGATGCTCATGAGAATTGGTCTCTGTACCCCACGTGGGGGGCCACCTAGCCTCCTCATCCATCTCCTGAAGTTCTAAGTAAAAATATATAGTGGAAAGGGATTGTGTGGTTTGGTCAGTCTTATCCATCCCACAAATCAAAACACAGGAAGATCAAAGTACTGACATAGATCACAAGGGTCATTTATTGTGATGGTTGATTTTAAAGGCAAATTCTTAAGCAGAAACTATGCCAGCACGTGAAATCATCAGATTTGCTAAGTTAAACTGGCGGTTACAGAGTGGCTTAGGGTTCTTATGACCCAAATTTTCGTTTTCAAAACCCAGCCCCCAGGATCTTGGAGCACGGGTATCTTTACTGATAGACTGGATTGGTGGTTCTCTCTCATGTGTGTGTATACACACACACATGCTTCATCCAGGCTTAGGCACAATTTTTTATTAGCATATCTGTGATATACAAGTCAACTGCAAAGTGAAAATTCAAATCTTGCAAAAATATATGGGACTTCATTAAATCATTGCTGGCAATGGTGGAAAAACCACATCTAAAGCCTTGGACGAGGGAAGGTCTGACAGATCAACAAGACTGGATGGTCACCAGCCAAAGAAGAGAAAAAAGGGCAGGAGCTTCAAAGGGAAATACTAATTTGAGTAGCAATGGAAAATAAATGAAGACCTTAACCAGCTGTATATATATTAAAAAAAGACACCATTTTATGAGGATGCTGAGAAGGTTAAAAATATGAAGGCTGTTATACCATCATGCAATGTCAATAATGTGAGATGACACACGAAAATGCCTAGAAATGCTGGTACAGCTCAATGTGATGGAGTGAAAGCGTCCAGCTACAGATTCTGGGGGGTAGCTGAACACTCAGAAAAAGACCAACGCTCTGCTGACTCCCATGGGCAGGGGGTTGAGGGGTCCCCTCTGTGTCCCGGCTGGAGTCAGGAGAAGACCCAGAACTCTAAAGGTGCCAGCAAGGTCCCTGCCTCTTGCTCAGTCTCACCCACTCTGTCCACACCATCTCACCACCCACATTTCGTCCTAGTTTACGCTGACCACTAAGCAGAGCCTTGGTCACCCCTCTTGCCCTGGACGCACACTCACAAGGCTCTCTGCAGCCCCTGCTCCGGCTCCCTGCTCACCCCTCCTCTTGACCTCTGTCCACCGTGCCCTCTGGACAGTCAACAGCACCATCTCAACCTCTTCCAGGATGTTCCCTTCACTTGCTGGCTCTAATGAAAACACCAAGCTTCTTCCCCAAGACATACCTCCCTTGCAGGCATCTCTTGACCCCCAGCCTGGAGGTGGCTCCGTGGTCCTCCCTGCTGCTTCCTGACCATTTTCCACCCTCCTTTCAGAATTCCCCAGCTTTAAATCTAATGTCACCAGAGCGTGGCACCTGCTACTCTCCCCTGTTGCAGCTCTCTGGGGATCACTCCGTCCCCAGCTCTCTGTCCTTGTCCCCAGCACCACGCGTGTCACAGTGCTTGGCAACATTTTGTTTGTAAAGAGGGTTCTTCTAGTACCACTCAGGTCTCTGGCTTTCCCTCTCATGACCTTGTTTCCTTCACGTCTCAGACACTTGCTCGTGTGGTTTTACCTGAGACCTGACCTTTGCAGTTACCTGGCAGCCCTCCAGAATCCACACACAAGCAGCTCGCGCTCTGATCACCACCTTTCACCATTTCTCCCCCCAGTCCGAACATCTCTCACTTGGAATTCCAGTCCTGGAGCCCCCACAGCCAACTGGACATTCCCACTTGGATGTCTGGTAGGGTTCTCAACCATAACATGTCCCAAACTCTGCTCTCGACTTCCCTCCATCCCCCAGATAAGCTCCTCTTGGGTTTTGCCCATTGAGGTTTTAAGTTAAAGCTAAAACTGAAATCACCTTTGACTTTTCTCTTTGCCTCACAGCTCATATCCAATCTTCTGCAAATTCTATTGTTTCTACTTTCAAGTTTTATCCAAAATCTAACTGCCCCGGCCCTGACCAGGACTCCCTGGGTGCCACTAACCCACTAGCATCTCTCACCCCTCACTTGCTTCAATGACTACTCTCAGGTGTGGCCCCCCTCAGCCCCAAACGTTCCGCAGGTCCCTGCCTACTCAGGATAAAGTCCTGAGTGAGAACACATCTACCGTATGACCCTGTAATCCCACTCCTGGGCATATGTCATGATCTTTGCAAGGATAACTTCCCCCCTCCACTAAAGCCCTTCCCATCATCTCCCTCCTGCCTGATAAATCTATTCCTTGCTCATTTTGCTTTGGACACACAGCCCACTTTGGGGCTCCCAGCACACACTGGGGAGGCACCTGTCCTGCAAACTTAGTAAATGCTGGCCCCTGTCTAGTGTGTCCTGCTCCACTAGCCCCCTGACTTCCTTTAGGTCATTACTGCGGTGTCATCTCACTGAGACCTTCCCTGGTCACACCGACTAGAGTAGCAGATGTCCCACTGCACTTTCTTCCTTTCCTTCAATGATCTTCTCCTTAGTGCTTTTATTATCTAAAGTATGAATAGTTTATTTTGCGATTGCAGTTATCCTCTCACTCTCCCCAGTAGGCTCCAGCAGGGCAGTGTTCCTAGTCTGTGCTGGTCACAGTTCTATCCCCAAGACTGAGCAGGCACTTCATAACTTGTTGCTGACTCAGTGGTCACTCTTAGTGAAGACTCTTCCTGTATAGTATTACAAAAGGCTATGTAACTCCTTATAAGAATGCCCTCAAAATGTAGTTAAAAGACAAAATCAATTAACTTAAATAAATTTCAGTTTCATTTATTGAGATCAAGCCCCAAACACTTTGTCATTATTTACCAAAGTTGTCAGGTGGCTAGTTTAAATGAAGCTACATGAAGTGGTTAGTTTTCCAGAATTACTTACTCCAGAACAAAAAGGAACTCCTGTGTTGCAAATCATTTATCTTAAACATGGTCAAATATTTCTGGTGATCAATTTAAAAACACCTGCTTATACAAAACAACAATAAGAGTTCATAACTCACCTTTAAATTCAACTTCTTTCTAACAGCCTGAATTTAAAATACTCTCTCAAAGGAACTCTCCTACACTACTGTTGGGAATGTAAATTGGTACAGCCGCTATGAAGAACAGTACGGAGGTTCCTTAAAAAAATAAAAACAGAACTACTGTATGACCCTGTAATCCCACTCCTGGGGCATATATCTGAAGAAAAACATGACCTGAAAGGATGCATGCACCCCAGTGTTCACTGCAGCATTGTTTACAATAGCCAAGACACAGAAGCAACCTAAATGTCCATTGGCAGAGAAATGGATAACGAAGACGGGGTACATATATACAATGGAATATTACTCAGCCATTAAAAAGAATGAAATAATGTCATTTGCAGCAACATGGATGGACCTAGAGAGTGTCATACTGAGTGATCTAAGTCAGGGAAGGAGAAATATCGCATGGCATCCCTTATATGAGGAATCCACAAAGAAACAATACAAAAATGGACTTATTTACAAAATAGAAAGAGACTCACAGGCTTATAAAATGAACTTATGGTTGCCAGGCGGAAGGGGTAGTTAGGGAAATGGACACGTACACACTGCTGTATTTCAAATGGATAACCAACAGCACAGGGAACTCTGCTCAGTGTTATGTGGCAGTCTGGATGGGAGGGGAGTTCGGGGGAGAATGGATACATGGATGTGTATGGCTGAGTCCCTTTGCCGTCCACCTGAAACTATCACAACATTGCTAATCAGTTATACCCCAACACAAAATAAGAAGTTTAAAAAAATATGATACTCTCTCAGACAAATATTTTAAATAGCAACTGAAATTAATTTATCTTCAGTTTTTTCTATGATTATTTAAAAACTGAAAACCCGATAAACATTGGGGTACATGTGTCTCTTTCCCTTCTGGTTTCCTCAGTGTGTATGCCCAGCAGTGGGATTGCTGGATCATAAGGCAGTTCTATTTCCAGTTTTTTAAGGAATCTCCACACTGTTCTCCACAGTGGCTGTACTAGTTTGCATTCCCACCAACAGTGTAAGAGGGTTCCCTTTTCTCCACACCCTCTCCAGCATTTATTAGTTGTAGACTTTTGGATCGCAGCCATTCTGACTGGTGTGAAATGGTACCTCATAGTGGTTTTGATTTGCATTTCTCTGATAATGAGTGATGTTGAGCATCTTTTCATGTGTTTGTTAGCCCTCTGTATGTCTTCTTTGGAGAAATGTCTATTTAGTTCTTTGGGCCATTTTTTGATTGGGTCATTTATTTTTCTGGAGTTGAGCTGTAGGAGTTGCTTGTATATTTTTGAGATTAGTTGTTTGTCAGTTGCTTCATTTGCTATTATTTTCTCCCATTCTGAAGGCTGTCTTTTCACCTTGCTTAGAGTTTCCTTTGATGTGCAGAAGCTTTTAAGGTTAATTAGGCCCCATTTGTTTATTTTTGCTTTTATTTCCAATATTCTGGGAGGTGGGTCATAGAGGATCCTGCTGTGATGTATGTCGGAGAGTGTTTTGCCTATGTTCTCCTCTAGGAGTTTTATAGGTTCTGCTCTTACGTTGAGATCTTTAATCCATTTTGAGTTTATTTTTGTGTATGGTGTTAGAAAGTGTTCTAGTTTCATTCTTTTACAAGTGGTTGACCAGATTTCCCAGCACCACTTGTTAAAGAGATTGTCTTTAATCCATTGTATATTCTTGCCTCCTTTGTCAAAGATAAGGTGTCCATAGGTGCGTGGATTTATCTCTGGGCTTTCTATTTTGTTCCATTGATCTATGTTTCTGTCTTTGTGCCAGTACCATACTGTCTTGATAACTGTGGTTTTGTAGTAGAGCCTGAAGTCAGGTAGGTTGATTCCTCCAGTTCCATTCTTCTTTCTCAGGATCGCTTTGGCTATTCGAGGTTTTTTGTATTTCCATACAAATTGTGAAATTATTTGTTCTAGCTCTGTGAAGAATACTGTTGGTAGCTTGATAGGGATTGCATTGAATCTATAAATTGCTTTGGGTAGTATACTCATTTTCACTATGTTGATTCTTCCAATCCATGAACATGGTATATTTCTCCATTTATTAGTGTCCTCTTTGATTTCTTTCACCAGTGTTTTATAGTTTTCTATATATAGGTCTTTAGTTTCTTTAGGTAGATATATTCCTAAGTATTTTATTCTTTCCATTGCAATGGTGAATGGAATTGTTTCCTTAATTTCTCTTTCTGTTTTCTCATTATTAGTGTATAGGAATGCAAGGGATTTCTGTGTGTTGATTTTGTATCCTGCAACTTTACTATAGTCATTGATTATTTCTAGTAATTTTCTGGTGGAGTCTTTAGGGTTTTCTATGTAGAGGATCATGTCATCTGCAAATAGTGAGAGTTTTACTTCTTCTTTTCCAATTTGGATTCCTTTTATTTCTTTTTCTGGTCTGATTACTGTGGCCAAAACTTCCAAAACTATGTTGAATAGTAATGGTGAAAGTGGGCACCCTTGTCTTGTTCCTGACTTTAGAGGAAATGCTTTCAATTTTTCACCATTGAGGATAATGTTTGCTGTGGGTTTGTCATATATAGCTTTTATTATGTTGAGGTATGTTCCTTCTATTCCTGCTTTCTGGAGAGTTTTTATCATAAATGGATGTTGAATTTTGTCAAAGGCTTTCTCTGCATCTATTGAGATACACAGCACTGTTTATAATAGCCAGGACATGGAAGCAACCTAGATGTCCATCAGCAGATGAATGGATAAGAAAGCTATGGTACATATACACAATGGAGTATTACTCAGCCATTAAAAAGAATACATTTGAATCAGTTCTAATGAGGTGGATGAAACTGGAGCCTATTATACAGAGTGAAGTAAGCCAGAAGGAAAAACACCAATACAGTATACTAACGCATATATATGGAAGTTAGAAAGATGGTAACAATAACCCGGTGTACAAGACAGCAAAAGAGACACTGATGTATAGAACAGTCTTATGGACTCTGTGGGAGAGGGAGAGGGTGGGAAGATTTGGGAGAATGGCATTGAAACATGTAAAATATTATGTAAGAAACGAGTTGCCAGTCTAGGTTCGATGCACGATACTGGATGCTTGGGGCTAGTGCACTGGGACGACCCAGAGGGATGGTATGGGGAGGGAGGAGGGAGGAGGGTTCAGAATGGGGAACACATGTATACCTGTGGTGGATTCATTTTGATATTTGGCAAAACTAATACAATTATGTAAAGTTTAAAAATAAAATAAAATTAAAAATAAATAAATAAAAACTGAAAACCCAAAACCCAATTCTGATTCTGTTAAGCTGTTATGTACAGCTTAACAACTTGAAAACAACCCTTTAGAATAAAGGAAGGTATTCCTATGAATCCAACACAGACATTAACCATTCTTCCAGTGGACAGAGTTCATTTATTAAAGTCAGAGGAAGGCACACACAGAAATATCAGCGTGACACCCCTTTGTGTGAATAAAGTATACACAGAAACTTGAAAAATATGGTTAAATGACAATTCTGATAATTCTTGATCATGCAGGTGTTCATCATATTACTCGCCCAACTTTGGTGTGGTTTTTATAACAGAAAGGTGAGTAAAAATATCCATGGCAATGGGAACTTGAAAGAGGAGAGGGCCCTTGGAGAAAGAATTTTGACAGAAGAATTTCAGCTGGTGAGTAGAGAGCTGAATCTTCTGATATAAAAAAAGTCAAAAAAGAAAGGAAGTGATGCTGCCCAGGGCCCAGAGACATCAGATGGAGAAAGAAGACAGGAAGGACCCCAGCCTGGTCATGAGGAGCCTCCAAGTGGAAGGGGGCAGTGGGTGGGGGGCGAGATGAGCGTAGGAATCAGGAGGAGAATGAGACCTGCTCCAAGTGGGTTTCACAGATGCCTTCTCTGCTACTTGTACATCCTCAGGAAACCTACAACAAAGATCCACACACTTCCTTGGGCTCTTTGAGGTGGATGTGGTTTCACTCTCAGAAACACAGAAGTTTCGGTCCTAAGAATGACTGGCAGTAAATGGTAACCTTATTCCACTGGCCGTAAGCTTCCTGATTCTGTGTTGCTCAAAATCTCAGGAAACTAAGGAAAAACTTTTTAGGCAAGATGTTTCTTTGTTGGAAAGACACAGCTAAATTAAAGAGTTCTCAATGACTTGTGAGTCCTATGGCAATCATGGGCAGAGATGCTCAACCATGAATGGTGTGTATGGATTCAGGGAAAGATCCCTCTTGGAAACTCCTGAGAGAATCCTCTCAGAGTCTCAGGAAAATGTTCTAAGGGATGAGATTTCACAAGAATGGATTACAGTGGCTTTTTATGCCTTTGGGTACATAGTGTTTCTCTAAAAATTTTCACAACAATCTCCCCACGTTTTTCTCCTTTAGGAAATAAGCCAAGAAAAGAAGGATTTACCATGAGAAAAATTAGCTAGGCGAGGGCGAGAAAGAGAGAGGTATCATTTTGCCTTTTGCTCCACCTGAAGGAATAGTTCTTCACTTTTCTAATAGCAATTAGGTCCCTTCTGATTCGACATCTACAACTTATCCTGCTACTGAAATAGAAAACGAACGGCTTCAGAATTCCTCCTTTTCTTATTTGGTATCCTCAGAGCTTTGAAAACTCTGTACTTGAAGATACTACTGTTACACCGATTTTTAGCAACACAACATCTCTGTTCTTATGGTGAAAATGAAAGGGCAAGGGGGCCCACATGAGAATTTGGAAGAGAAATGATGGTGAGCATACAGCAAGATTTTCTGAAAGGCACAGGGAAAGGGTCCCCAAGGAGTGGATATTTGTAATAATCTTTAATACTAATCCATTCATGACTACAAGACTGGATTAGAACAAATGAATTAGTCATTTCCAGTAGTCATGTACGGATGTGAGAGCTGGACCATAAAGAAGGCTGAGTGCCAAAGAATTGATGCTTTTGAACTGTGGTGTTGGAGAAGACTCTTGAGAGTCCCTTGGACTGCAAGGAGATCCAACCAGTCCATCCTAAAGGAAATCAGTCCTGAATATTCATTCGAATGACGGATGCTGAAGCTGAAACTCCAATATTTTGGCCACTTGATGCAAAGAGCTGACTCATTTGAAAAGACCCTGATGCTGGGAAAGATTGAAGGTGGGAGGAGAAAGGGATGACAGAGGATGAGAAGGCTGGATGGCATCATCAACTCAATGGACTTGAGTTTGAGTAAACGCCGGCAGATGGTGATGGACAGGGAGGCCTGGCGTGCTGCAGTCCATGGAGTCACAAAGAGTTGGACACGACTGAGCAACTGAACTGAACTGAATACTAATCATCTTCAGAGAGTGATCCCAAGTCCCACTCGTCCCACCTCTGCTGCACCAGGCAGACGGGTGGGTGGGCAGGTGAATGTGGCCCCAGCATGTCACCATCACCCTGTTGTGGACCATCCTCTTCTTTCACAGAGTAGTCAACAGCACACATTTAAGCCAGTTTTATAGAACAAGCTTGTGGTGGTTTGTATGTAGTCAACATTTTGAGCATTAGAGTAAGCTAGCTTTAATTAAGAGACAGGTATTTAATTTGCAATCATTACACTGAAAAAACTCCCACTGATTATCAAGTTTAGGGGACAGGTAAACTTGCAGCCATGAAATTAAAAGACGCTTACTCCTTGGAAGGAAAGTTATGACCAACCTAGACAGCATATTGAAAAGCAGAGACATTACTTTGCCAACAAAGGTCCGTCTAGTCAAGGCCATGGTTTTTCCAGTGGTCATGTATGGATGTGAGAGTTGGACTGTGAAGAAAGCTGAGCGCCAAAAAATTGATGCTTTTGAACTGTGGTGCTGGAGAAGACTCTTGAGAGTCCCTTGGACTGCAAGGAGATCCAACCAGTCCATTCTAAAGGAGATCAGTCCTGTGTGTTCATTGGAAGGACTGATGCTGAAGCTGAAACTCCAATACTTTGGCCACCTCATGCGAAGAGCTGACTCATTGGAAAAGACTCGGATGCTGGGAGGGATTCGGGGAAGGAGAAGGGGACAACAGAGGATAAGATGGCTGGATGGTATCACTGACTCGATGGACATGAGTTTGAGTGAACTTTGGGAGTTGGTGATGGACAGGGAGGTCTGGCATGCTGCGATTCATGGGGTCGCAAAGAGTCAAACACGACTGAGCAACTGAACTGAACTGAACTGACTGAAACTTGGAAGAGATCTGAAGGGTTTCTATCACAGTAAAGCTGGAGTGCAAAGTATAATTATAAAACCACCAAACTTCCTGGTAAATGACAGTTACATAATTAAATCCTTAGGTTTCCTCAACTTTTTTTCAATGTTCTAAATACAGACTAAATAAGGAAGAGCACCCTGGGGGCAAAACATATCCCAATGCCATCAGTACAAATTAAACATCCTATTTCTTTCATCTGTTAGTGAAAATTCTGCTTTTACAAAGTTACTAGTCACAAGACTGGGAGTTTAAACAGATATTTCAAGAAAGGGCCTTTTGTGTAACTCATAGGGAAGAAACTGCCATAATATTCCCAAGACAGCTCTCTAGTAACCACATTGTACCTGTTACAGACACACTCATTGCTGCTGCTGCTGCTAAGTCATGTCAGTCGTGTCTGACTCTGTGTGACCCCATAGATGGCAGCCCACCAGGCTCTGCCATCCCTGGGATTCTCCAGGCAGGAATACTGGAGTGGGTTGCCATTTCCTTCTTCAATGCATGAAAGTGAAAAGTGAAAGTGAATTCACTCAGTCGTGTCCGACTCTTCACAACCCCATGGACTGTAGCCTACGAGGCTTCTCGGTCCATGGGATTTCCCAGGCGAGAGTACTGGAGTGGGTTGCCATTGCCTTCTCTGAGACACACTCATTACTGGGCCCTAGAAATGGCAGGGCCAAGTGTATTTGGAGTCACCCTTTCTGAAATCCTCCAGGCTCACTTGGGCTTGGGGAAAAGTGGGCACTCCTCAGGGCTTAAAAGGAGACGGTCTCACAGAGTAGAACTTTCCGTAAGTGTTTTACAGATTCAGTGCAATCTCTATGAAAATTCCCATGGCATTTTTCACAGATATAAACAACTCTAAAATTTGTATGGAACCACGAAAGACCCCAAGCAGCCACAGAAATCTTGAAGAAGAGCAACAAAGCTAGAGGCATCACACTCCCTGGTTTCAAACTATATTACAAGTATATAGCAATCAAGACAGTATGGTACTAGCAGAAAAATTAATGGAATAGAATAGAGAGCCCAGAAATAAACCCATGCCTATACGGTGAATTAGTTTTTGACATAGGAGCCAAGAATATAAGGCAGAGAAAGATCAGTCTCTTCAATAAATGGTGCTGGGAAAACTGGACACATGAAAAAGAATGAAACTGAACCACTATCTTACACCATACACAAAAACTAACTCAAAACGGATTAAAGACTTGAACATAAGAGCTAAAACCATCAAACTTTTGGGAGAAAACATAAGCAGTAAGCTCCTTGACTCTGGTCTTAGAGATGATGTTTCGGATCTGATATGGAAAGTGAAGGCAACAAAAGCAAAAACAAACAAGTGAGACTAAGACAAACCAAAAAGCTTCCACACGATGAAGGGAACCATCAACAGAATGAAAGAGCAACCTACCTCACGGGAAAAAAATACCTGCAAATCATATGTCTGACAAGGGATTAATATCCAAAATATAGAAAGAATTCATACAAGTGAATAATAAAAAACCTTACCAATCCAATTAAAAATTAAACAATTAAAAAATGGGCAGAAGATCTGCATAGACAGTTTTCCACAGAAGACATACAGATAACCAACAGGTACATGAAAATATACTCACCATTATTAAAAATCAGGGAAATGCAAATCAAAACTATAATGAGATATCAACTCACACATGTCAGAATGGGTATTATCAAAAAGAAAAACAACAAGTATTGGCAAAGACATGGAAAACATGGAACACTAGTGCACTGTTGGTGGGAATATAATTTGGTGCAACCACCCTGGCAGACAGTGAGGAGGTTCCTCAAAAATTTAAAAATACAACTTCCTTAAGATCCAGAAATTCTACCTCTGGGTATTCATCCAAAGAAAACAAAAACATTAGTTCAAAAAGATATATACACCCCAGTGTTCACAGCAGCATTATTTACAACAGCCAAGATACGGAAACAATCTAAATGTCCAAGAATAGAAGAAGATGTGATACATACACATATACAGTGGAATATTATTGCCATAAAAAAGAATGAAATCTTGCCATTCGTGACCACATGGATGGACTGACCTTGAGGGAATTACGCTAAATAAGTCAAGCATAGAAAGACCAATTCCACACACTCTCACTTATATGTGGAATCTTAAAAGAAAAAAAGAAAGAAAAGGCCAAACTCATAGAATCAGAGAAGAGGTAAGTGGTGAGGGCTGGGGAGTGGGTCAAAACTGCTGAGGAGATTAAAAGGTACAAATTTCCAGTTATGAAATAAGTAAGTCATGGGGATGTAATATATATAGCACAGTGACTACAGTTCATGATATTATACTGTATATTTGAAAATTGCTAAGATAGTAAACATTAAAAGTTCTAATCACAAGAAAAATGTGTAACTATGTGTGTGACACATGTTAACTCTACTTATTATGGTGATCCTTTTGTGATATATACAAATATCAAATCACTATCTTACATACCTAAAACTAATCTAATGTTATATGTCAGTTTTGCCTCAATTAAGAAAAACAAAAAGAGAAGTGCTCTTGGAAGGAATGTGCATTTAATGTCCTTTAAGGTAGGTCCTTAAGGAGCTTTTCTTTTCCTTTTTAACTTCTTACAAACAGAAGGCTGCAATTAACAGGCCTCCTTAATCCAGTTACTGAATCAGGTAACAAATCTTGACTGATCCCTGTCTCTATCAAATCTGGTTCCTCCAGTCCAAGTAGGAGAGCCTGAGAAGCCGGCCCCCTTAAGATTTAAGGATTTAAGTACAGGAAATCTGTCACAGTCTTTCTTTCTCCCGGGTTCCCATCTTCCATGCGTCTGCCTATCTAGTCTCATCCATTCCTCAGAAACCTGGAGGCAACAGAGTGGAGGGGACTGAAGTGTCAGGCTGGGGACCAACTGAATGCCTATCAAAGTACCACTCAGTCTCACCTGTGCATCTATAAAGCACTCAAACGAGCAGACACTATACAATGAAGAGCAAAAATGAATACTCGCCCACAACAAAAGTAGAGATTATCTTATAGACATTTCTTACTCAGCTCAGTGGCTGCTTATTAAATTCCAATCGCAGGCCAGGTGCTATGAGAAAGCCTTATTTCACAGTAAACGTAATTTGAACTCAATTGAGGTGCTACCACTGTCCTTTGGTTTCAGAGACTAGAACTGCCTAATTCTAACAACTTGTCTAAACTCCGAATGTCTGGTCCCCTCTGGCCCATCTTGGTCATTTCTCATGTCTGTCTGTCTAGACCTGTGGGTTTCGGGGCCATTATTCAGGATGTGCTTGCTCCTGGTCCATGCATGGATGACCAACACATCCTCCACACTCAGCTCAAACACCATGTCCTGCTCAACTTCCTCCCCCAAGGGGCTGTTTCTGTGGAACTCTGCTGGCTCCTCTACACAGCGCCAATCAGATTCTGCTTCATAAGGAAGCTCGTGTTTCTGTCTCACTCCAGTTAGCGATCCTTGAGGACAGGGAGCAGGAAGATCATTCTTTACTCTCTTAGTATCCCCAGTGTAGTGCAGGCACAGAGTAGTAACTCTTATTTTCCCACAATGAAGAATGAATCTCTTAGGTGCCTTCCTGATAGAAACTCAGTCAGACTCAGCTTACTGAATGCCCTCAGAGTCCAGACCAGTACTGGGCAGGGCAGTGGCAAAGCAGTCAGCTACTTGGCAAGGGTACAGGTGAGGCTCAGTTGAACTCTGTTGATGCCAGCCCTGCCGATTCCCAGTTGGTGGCCTAGGGAGTGTCATATAAGTTCTCTGAGCCTTAGTTTTTAACCTACAAATGGGAACAATCACTGGAGCTGGTCTCTAAGAGTGCTGTGAAGATTAAATGAGGTGATGCATCAAAAGTTCTTATCACAGTTAGAAACATAATCGGCTGACCACTGCAACACACTGAAGATACAAAAATGAACAAGACCACACCACTACCCTGAACAAGGGTAAGGTATGAAGGTGAGAATAAACTGTGAGTTGACAGTACAGATCCACGGCAGCCACAGAGGTGAAGACGGGAAGCAGTGAGAGAGAGAGGGCAGGAAGGCTCACATCAGCTGGGGAGTGGGCGCTGGCACCATACGCCTCTTTGCGTCATCTGCTGCTGTTTCTCTCCAAACATACTGAACTCAGTACCAAGTTTAAGCAGAATTGAGCCTCAGGATAGGCAAGCTCAAGACCCAGAATCCCTGATTTTGCATCACCTGAATCCAACACTGATTGATTGAGGGATAATTTAGAAAGTTTTCAGAAGATGATAAAGCACTTATCACAGACGGCTGGCAAACTTTATATTATGTTTACTACAGTCATTTGAGTCAGTTCTAATGAGGTGGATGAAACTGGAGCCTATTATACAGAGTGAAGTAAGCCAGAAAGAAAAACACCAATACAGTATACTAAAGCATATATATGGAATTTAGATAGATGGTAACAATAACCCTGTATACGAGACAGCAAAAGAGACACTGATGTATAGAACAGTCTTTTGGACTCTGTGGGAGAGGGAGAGGGTGGGAAGATTTGGGAGAATGGCATTGAAACATGTAAAATATCATGTATGAAATGAGATGCCAGTCCAGGTTCGATGCACGATACTGGATGCTTGGGGCTAGTGCACTGGGACGACTCAGAGGGATGGTATGGGGAGGGAGGAGGGTTCAGGATGGGGAACACATGTATACCTGTGGCGGATTCATTTTGATATTTGGCAAAACTAATACAATTATGTAAAGTTTAAAAATAAAATAAATAAAAGATTTACCAATGGGGGAAAAGAATTAAATTAAATTAAAAATAAATAAATAAATAAAAATAAAAAATTAAAAAAAGGATAAGCAGCACCAGAAATTACTTTTAGTTTCACACACACAGATAAAGTCACCAGGATTCAACTTTTCTCCCACAAACAAAACCTACCTGATCCTATAGGGGGCAGGTCAGAAACTATAAGGAAATCATTTCAGACTGTGAAATTAACTAAAAGATGGTGTAGTCTGGTTACTTTGACTAAGTCGGTATCTAATTGTTTTCTACATGATTAAATTAATCTGGTTTTAGAAAATGATGTAATTTATTTCAGAGACAAGTCCATAATCTCTTGTCTGCAAATCTAGAAAGCTGTGAAAATAAATTTTTTTTGTAAGTTTCGTTTAAAAACATATTTGGTGGCAAAACCTGACTTCCATGGAGTCACATATAATTTTTATTTGCCCACTTAGTGGGAATGTTCATAAATTTTGGGACAGAAATATTACCATGCTTGACAACAGTGCTGCCCTGGTGACCCCTATAGGATCATGTCATATATAGCCTAAGAAACCATGCCAAGAAGATCTGAAAATTATAAATTCCAAGCTAAACCTCATCCTAAGGTTTTCAAATAAGAGATGGTGGATCTCTATAAAATTAATCGTATCAGACAGGAGGTCAATATTCCCCAAGCTTTTGTAATTCAACACTAAATACACAATTTTGCCACATCTACAGATCACTCATGTTACTACATTTTCTAGTACTTGATTTCACATTGACGCGCCTTTTTTAACTGAATAAAACTATTTTAAAAAGAACACATGTATAATAATTTTTTAATTAAAATTGAATAAAAAAAAAAAAAGAAAGAAATAAACTTTGCAAGAGCCAGAAAAAAAAAAAAAAAAAGTCTCTCTACTGAAAAAGCTGGTCATCTGAGAGGCTTACTCTCTATTAAAAAAGGAAGATTCAAGAGGTGTTAAAGACACAGTCGTACCAAAGTAAGAGTTTCACCTTTAAATTATCAGAAAGAGCAAAATGAAACGGAAGAGGAAATAACTGCCTTATTATGTGATTCAGTGTCATCTAGTGCTGGGCTGGATTACCATGCCAAGATCTACTGTGCCCAGAAATATTTATCCTACACGCTGGGAATCTTACCTAAACTGTGTTATGCAGGGAGCCACTTCACTAGACAGGAAGCACTGCCGGGGTTGGGAGGTCTTGCCTATTACATAAAGGTAAAAGGTCGCAGCAAGAAGGGTAACTCTCTCTCTCTCTTTAGTTCTGTCACCCATAACCTGCCATGGAGATTCTGCTCCATCCTGTACTGCAGCTGTTTATCAAATTAACACAAAACCTGTCTTGCGGACAACTCTCTGGAGCATTCACAGCCTGTGCTGCCAAAGGCTCCCTCACAACAACTGGATCTAGAAGTGACCACACACAGACAAGCCAAAACATGACACAACCTAATGAGCCTACTCCTCAGCTAACTTCACCAACAGCTACTGTAAACAGTGGCCTTCAAAACCGGCAGAACAAGATTTGTTGTAAAAAGTCTTCAAAAGGACCTTCAGGTAAACATCAGCTGTACACATTTTTAAAAACAAAACATAAAAGGTGCAGAAGGGAATTTTTTCCCTAAAGTACAATACTGGAAGTTAGAAATACTGTGAGTTTGAAAATCTCCACTTTGCAGCTGCTAAAAAATTTAAAAAATAATAACCACACATTGATTTAACAAAATGATCGAAACTAACATCACCAGTAAACGGCAAATAGACCATCATGAGCTTCTGGATCTGATGGATTTCTTCTGGGACTTACCTGAATCGAGTTGTCCAGAACACAGCAGAGAGACCTAAATGGAGGGGAAATGCTACAAAATACCTGGCCCATTCTTCAGAAACCTCATGAAAGACAAAGAATGGCTACAGAACTATCCCAAATTAAGCACATCTGTCTACTACAATGCATGATGCTAGACTGGAATCTATACTGGAAAACAAGCTATACAGGACATTACGGGGACAGTTGACAAAGTTGGAATATGGATGGCAGATTAGTAAAAGATTTGTATCAATGTTAAATTTCCTGACTTTGATAACCCATAGTTAAGAGAACATTCATTTCATTAGGAAATACACACTCACATATTAAGGGATAAGCACAAATAATATGTCTAACTCTCTCATAGTTCAGCAAAAATTCTGTGTACATACAAATAGATATGTGGAATATGATAAATGTTAACAGTAGGTGACTACAGGGAAAGGTAATCATGAGTTCTTAAAAGGAGGTCAAAAAACCTGACTACTCCCCGTCTTCTGGCTACCACTAAGGCTACCTGCCCAGTTTCTGTGTGGACTCACCATTCTTCTGAGAATCCTCAACAGAAGCTTCTGGTCCTTCGGGTCCTCTTTGGATGTCAGTAAATCAGCGAAAGTCTCTGCATTTTCAGGAGACAGGCTCTCTGGGTTTTCCCCTCCATACAACTGAACCAGTATAGACAGACACTTGGATGAAACTTCAAAAATTTCAGGATCCTCGTTAGGAAGCTGAAAATTAACAAATAGGACTTCATCAGCTTCACTGACAATGATGTTGGTATTCCTCAAGAACTACAGCTTAAAAGATAGAATGTCAGTCTGAGTACAAACTTTAATTAATTGAATATTCTTGTGAATGGATCTTTTTCAAAATGTAAAGAGTAACTCAAACAAGACTAACAGCACAAAATCAGAAGGAAATTCTACAGTCTTTTCTTTAATCCATAGTGATGAATGGCCTGTGACAAGCAAAGGACCAATTATATATTACATGCATATTTACACATGCATATGTTCATACAGGAGCGTGTGTGTCTACGGGTGTGGAAACACTGATTTTTCCGAGGCACAACTCTTACATTCTTGTTGACATAGCTTGTTTAGGAAAATCCACTTCCTAGAAGATATTAAGAAATGGTTTGAACTGTTTCCAAATCATTATTGACTAAACAGGTGGTAGAGAAAGTACTGTTTCTATATTACAAGGTATATTATGAAATAATAATCATACCATAGCATTTTGATCTTTTAGTTTTTAAAGTTTTATTTCTAATACCTTTGTTGAGATACAATTCCTAGGTCATACAACTTAGTGATTTCATGTGTATCCATCATTCAATGATTTTTTAGTATATTCAGAGTTGTGCAAACACCACCAGAACCAATTTTAGAATTTTTTCATTTTAACTGAAAAAGAAACCCTGTATCATCTCCTCCTCCCTACCCAGTCAGTGCTAACCTGCTTTCTTTGGATTTGCCTGTTCTAGACATTTCAGATACTTGAAATCATACAAAATACGATCCTTTGTGACTGGCTTCTTTCTCTTAGCATGTTTTCAGGATTCATCCATGCTGTAGCACGTATCAGCATTTCATTTCTTTTTATCATGCAATGGATATGCCACATTTTGTTTATCCATTCATCAGCTGATGGACGTTTGAGTTGTTTTCACTTTTGACCAGTATGAGTAGTACTGCTGTGAACATGTGTGTATACATTTTTGTGCACACATGTTTTGTTTCTCAGGTATATACTTGGAAGTGAAATTGCTGAGTCACACAATAAGTAACTCTATGTTTCACTTTCTGAGGAATCGCCAGACTGTTTTTCAAAGCCGCCATTAGCACCAGCCAAGCATGCGAGTTTCAGGTTGCCCACATCCTCACCAACACTCGTCATTACCTATCTTCTCAATCACAGACACCCTAGTGTGTGTGGAGCGGCCACCCATGCGGTCTTTCATCTGTACTTCCCTGATGGTTAGTGATGCTGAGCATCTTTTCACGTGCATTTTGGTCATTTGCGAATCTTCTTTGGAGAAATGTTTACTCAGATCTTTTCTCATTTTTAAAACTAGGTCATTTGTCTTATCACAATTAAGTTTAAGTATTCTTTATATATTTTAAATACAATTCCCTTTATATATTTTAGATATAATTCCCTCAGCAGATACACATTTCAAAACTGTTTTCCCATTCTGTGGATTGTCTTTTCACTTTCTTGACAGTGTCCTTTGAAGCACAAAATATTTTTTATTTTGATAAAGTCCAATACCTATTCATTTTATTGCTTGTGATTTTGGTGTCAAACCTAAGAAACCATTGCCTATTTCAAGGTCCTGAGATTTACACTTCTAAGAATTTTTATTGTGTTAGCGCTTACATTTTTCCTTCTAAGAACTTTATAGTTTAGCTTTTACATTTAAGTCTTTCCGTTTTCATCTTTGCATATAAGTAGAGAACTGACTTCATTCTTTTGCGTGTGAATGAATCTTATTTTGAGACACTGGCAGGTTCATATGCCATTATAAGAAATAATACACGTGGTGACCCCCAGACCCCACTCCTGAGGGTCTCCTGACCCACCTCCCTGCTCTCTCACACCTCGTTCCAGCCTTTAGGAGCATTCCCTTGGGCCTGGTGGTCCCCGACTCATCCTGTCATAACAGGCTTCAGAAGGATCCAAAGATGCTGGGAACCCTAAGCCCCAGATCCTGGTTGTTTTCCAGACCCTTTGGAGGCAAAGCATAAGGACTCCTGCCTTTTTGTGCCACAAAAGGGGACACAAAGATACCCTTGCTCTCCCGCTCTCCTCTCTGGGGGATTCGCTGGGTTACTACTTAGGAGGAGGTCTCTGGGCCTCGCTGACCTTTCTCTCCCTCCCCTTGACCCCCGCAGCCAGCCTGTGGTTCTTTTCTCCTGCTCTCCCTAGAGTGTAAAATTAGGTTGATTTCTGCTGTGGTCTGTCAAGAATCTCTCCTGCTGGGGGAGGGCCTTGGTTCCTCGTCTGGAATGAGAGACCCTGGAGTGCAACACAGGCTTGCTCTCGGACGTGCGTGCCATCCTCCTGACTATAAAAAAAAAAAAAAATAATACAGAGAGATACCATACACACTTCATCTGACCTCCCCCAATGGAAACATCTTGCATAACTATAGTACAAGATCACAACCAGGAAATTAACCTGCACATTAAGACAGCCACTCCTGCTTTTTAAAAATTAATATTTTCACCATATATACTTTGCAACCTTTTACTTTCAACCTGCCTGTATCATTATATTTGAAGTGAGATTTTTGTAGACAACATACTGTTGGATCGTGTTTTGTTATCCCCTCTAGTCATCTCTATCTTTTAATTGGTGCCTTTAGATCATTTAATTTTTAAGATAACATAAAAATGCTAGGGTTTAAGTCTAACATGCAATTTTATTGCTTGTCTTCTATTTATTCCCCATTTACTTTTCTGATCCCTTTTTTTTTTTAAACCTTCCTGTGGGTTATCTGAACATTTTATGTTTTTGATAAGAATTATTAAATTCTCTTTTACTCTCAGTGTTCGTTCCTTAGGGCTGACATAAAAAGTACCACCAACTGGGTGGCATAAACAACAGAAATGTATTACCTCACAGCTCTGGAAGCCAGAAGCTTAAAAATCAAAGAGCAGGACCTTGCTGCCTCTGAAACCCAAAGAAGAATATTCCCTTGCTTCTTTCTGGCATCTGATGATTTTCTGGAAACCCAGGCATTGCTTAGCTTGTGGCTGCATAACTCCTATCTCTGCCCGCGTCATCCCATGGGATTCTCCCGAGTCTCTTGTCTTCACATGGTTGTCTTCTAATGAAAACGCTAGTCATACTGGAGTAACGATGCACTCTTACTCGAGTCTGGCCTCATCTGGAATGTCAGTGTTTTCAGATAAGGTTTAATATTCTGAGGTGCTGGGAGTTAGGACTTCAGCATCTCATTTTTTGGGGGGGACACAATTCAACCTGTTACACTGCCTATCAACTTTGTCTCTTCGGCTCAGCTGTTTGTTCACCTTGGTTTCTCTGCTTCAGGCTATCAGGCTTCCCCAAATGTCTGGTGGTCCCTGGCATCCTATTTTATGAATGAAAGAGTGGGCAGATTAGTACAGGCAGATGGCTCCAACTTCCTTTGCATTTGGGTATATCTGTTTCTTCATGCTGCTTTCCCTGTGACTTCTTCAAATCTTCTCTGTGATTTCTTCAAACTCTGAAATGCTTCTTTCTAAGTAATGACCCCATCTTAGAAATCACATCAGATAGCTGGCTCATCCTTTTCACAGTGCAGACCCTGAGATACTAAGCTGGAAGAAAGCTGAGCACAATGACTAAAGCAAGGGGCTTGACTGGCCTGCCAGTTCTAAAAGCTCATCTTCCAATAGCCTGGTAGGAGTCTAGGGCCTCCAGCAGTTTTCCACTTGAAGTTTACAGATCAACAGCATCTGTTCCCACCTTCTGGTGAGTTTTCTCCTCTGTATGTTCTGGGTAATAGGTTTCTTCACTAGATTTTGATTCAGTTCCATCTGCTTTCTATCACTGAGTAACTGCATGAGATTTCTTTTCCATTAACAGCTTCTTCTTCCGCTCTCCCATGATTATAAGATATTTGAGGCTTTCTCTATTTTCATAGCTTTTGGGTAGCCAGTGAGACAGGTATTTACGCTTCTACTTCAATCTACTGTAACATCTCTTCATTTATGAGTTAGTTTAGCTTCATTGTTGAAATGATGGGAGGATGCTTATCATAAGTAGTAACTCCAAAGATGGCTTATTTGTTGGATTCTTGTAAAATAGACGTTTTGACATTTGTGTTGTATATGTGTGAGCCCTGCCCCACCACTACAGAAAAGATGGTGATGGTATAAAATCTCCCTGGAATAACAGAATAAGGATATACCCAATTATCTGAAGAAACAAACTGGTAGAAAAATACATGAAACAATGGTTTTTAAGATACCAGACATGAGGCAATGTAGGAAAGTGATGCCAAATAACAGAGGTGAGCTCCACTCCTCTCCCAGGTTAGAGGCTTATGAGGTCTCGAGGCCTAAGAGAGACAGCAACTGAGGTGGGACCAGCAGATTTTTTAAGCTGAGGAGACACAGTGAAAAGTCTCAGAAAACCAAAGCTAGAGTCCATAGGCCAAAGTACTAGAGAGAAGAGAGCAAGGGAAAGCTCACACTGAAGAAACTGGTAGCCTGGAAGGTATTTTATCTATTAGAGAAAATGAATTTCTGCTTAAAAACCTTTCTACCAAGACAACTATAGGCTTAGATGGCATTGATGGCAAATTCTACCAAAGATTCAAGGAAGATGTAATACCAAGTCTATACACATTTTTTCAGAAAGCTAAAGAAAATGGACAGTTCCAAACTCATTCTGTGTGGCCAGTATTTCAGTTCAGTTGCTCAGTCGTGGCCTACTCTTTGCAACCCCATGGACTGCAGCATGCTAGGCTTCCGGGTCCTTCACCAACTCCTGGAGCTTTCTCAGGCTCGTATCCATCGAGTCAATGACACCATCCAACCATCTCATCCTCTGTCATCCCTTTCTCCTCCCACATTCAATCCTTCCCAGCAGCAGGGTCTTTTCCAAGGAGTCATTTCTTCACATCAGGTGGCCAAAGTATTGGAGTTTCAGCTTCAACATCAGTCCTTCCAATGGAATATTCAGGACTGACTTCCCTTAGGATGGACTGGTTGGATCTCCTTGCAGTCCAAGGGACTCTCAAGAGTCTTCTCCAACACCACACTTCAAAAGCAACATTTCTTCAGCTTTCTTTGTAGCCCAACTCTCACATCCATACATGACCACTGGAAAAATCATAGCTTTGAGTAGACAGACCTTTGTCGGCAAAGAAATGTCTCTGCTTTTTTAATATGCTATCTATGTTGGCATAGCTTTTCTTCCAAGGAAGCAAGTGTCTTTTAATTTCATGGCTGCAGTCACCATCTGCAGTGATTTTGGAGCCACCCAAAATAAAGTCTCTCACTGTTCCCATTGTTTCCCCATGTATTTTCCATGAAGTGATGGAACTGGATGCCATGATCTTAGTCTTTTGAATGTTTAGTTTTAAGTCAACTTTTTCACTCTCCTCTTTCACTTTCATCAAGAGGCTCTTTAGTTCTTATTTTCTTTCAGCCATAATGGTGGTGTCATATGCATATCTGAGGTTACTACTGATATTTCTCTAGGTAATTTTGTTTCCAGCTTGTGCTTCATTGAGCCCGGCATTTCACATGATGTACCCTGCATATAAGTTAAATAAGCAGGGTGACAATATACAGCCTTGATGTACTCCTTTCTTGATTTGGAACCAGTCTGTTGTTCCATGTCCAGATCTAACTGTTGCTTCTTGACCTGCATATAGAGTTCTCAGGAGATAGGTAAGGTAGTCTGGTATTCCCATCTCTTTATGAATTTTCCACAGTTTGTTTTGATCCACACAATCAAAGGCTTTGGCATAGTTAATAAAGCAGAAGTAGATGTTTTTCTGGAACTCTCTTGCTTTTTTGATTATCCAGTGGATGTTGGCAATTTGATTTCTGGTTCCTCTGCCTTTTCTAAATCCAGCTTGAACATATGGAAGTTCACGGTTCACATACTGTTGAAGCCTGGCTTGGAGAATTTTGAGTAGTACTTTACTAGTGTGTGAGATGAGTGCAATTGTGTGGTAGTTTGAACATTTTTCGGCATTTCTTTCTTTTGGATTGGAATGAAAACTGACCCTTTCCAGTCCTGTGGCCACTGCTGAGTTTTCCAAATTTGCTGGCATATTGAGTGCAGCATTTTCATAGCATCATCTTTTAGGATTTGAAATAGCTCAACTGTAATTCCATCACCTCTACTAGCTTTGTTTGTGTGATGCTTCCTAAGGCCCACTTGATTTTGCACTCCAGGATGTCTGGCTCTAGGTGGGTGATCACACCACCATCATTATCTGGGTCATGAAGATCTTTTTTGTACAGTTCTTCTGTGTATTCTTGCCACCTCTTTTTAGTATCTTCTTTTAGGTCCATACCATTTCTGTCCTTTATTGTGCTCATCTTTGTATGAAATGTTGCACCGGTAACTGAGGAAGGCTTTCTTATCTCTCCTTGCTATTCTTTGGAACTCTGTATTCAAATGGTTATATCTTTCCTTTTCTCCTTTGCCTTTCATTTCTTTTCTTTTCTCAACTATCTGTAAGGCCTCCTCAGGCAACCATTTTGCCTTTTGCATTTCTTTCTTTGGGGGATGATCTTGACCACTGCCTCTTGTACAATGTCACGAACCTCTGTCCATAGTTCTTCAGGCACTCTGTCTATCAGATCTAATCCCCTGAATTTATTTGTCACTTCCACTGTATAATAGTAAGGGATTTGATTTAGGTCATACTGGAATGGTCTAGTGGCCAGTATTACCCTGATGCCAAATTCAGACAAACACATTCCAAGAAAAGACAATTTCTGACCAATAGCCCTTATGAATATAGATGCAAGAACTTCAACAAAGTGTTCACAAACCAAATTCAGCAACATATTAAAGGATTACACATCATGACCAAGTGGAATTTATCATAGGAATGAAAGGCTAGTTTAGCATCTAAAAATCAATCGATGTTATGTGCAACACAAATAGAATAAAGGACAAAATTATATGAGCCTTTCAATGGTCACAGAATAAGCATTTGACAAAATTAAAAACCCTTTTAGTATTAAAAAAAAACACTCAACAAATTATAAAATAGAAGAGAACTTTCTCAAATTGATAAAGGGTATCTGGGGCAAAATTTACAGCTGACACCATACTTACATGGTTTAAGATTAAGAACAAGACAGATGTACATTCTTGCCATTTATATTCATCATTTTATTGGAAGTTTTAGTTATGGCAATTAAGCAAGGAAAGAAGTAGAAATCACCTAGAAAGGAAAACTCTGTTTGCAGATGACATACTCTTACACACAGAAAATACTAGTGAATCCACTAAAGAACTATGAAAAATAAACAAATTCAGCAAAGGGGCAGAATACGAGATCAATATTCAAAAATCAATGGTATGCCTGCACACTAGCAATGAAGAATGTAAAAAGGCAACAAAGAAAACAACTGCATTACAATAGCATCAAAAAGAATATTTAAAATTGAAGTTAAAAGAAGTACATGACTTGAAAGCTGAAACATTCTAGGAAACGTTAAAGAAGGTAGATAAACAGCAAAACATGTCATGTTCAAGGTCAGAAGAGTTAATATTATTAGGTTGTCAATATGCCCCACACTGATCTGCTGATAAAAAGCATTCAGAGCTGCAGCTGGATTATTTTTGCAGAAATTTGATAAGCTGATCTTAAAATTCATTAGAAATGCAAGAGACTAATAGCCAAAATGATCTTAAAAAAGAAGAATAAATTTGGAAGGCTCACATTTCCCAATTTCAAATTCTGCTGCAAAGCTACCATAATCCAGTCAATGTAGTACTGGCATAAGGATATACAAAAGATTAGTGGAATAGAATTTAGAGTCCCAAATTCTACACTTACATTTATGGTAAACTGATTTTTGACAAACATACCAAGACAATTTAATGGGGGGGAAATGGCCTTTTTAAACAAACTGTGTTGAGACAAGTAGGTCTCCACACACAGAAGAATGCAGTTAGACCCATACCTCACACCTCATCCAAAAACTGACTCCAAATGGATCAAATATCTAAATATAAGAGCTAAACATACAGACATATGGCATCACCAACTTGATGGACATGAATCTGAGCAAGCTCTGGGAGTTGGTGATGGACAGGGAATCCTGGCGGGCTGCAGTCCATGGGGTTGCAAAGAGTAATTACACCTTTGTGACTTTGGGTTAGGCAATATTTCTTGTATATGACACCAGAAGCACAAGAACAACAAAACTGATAAATGACTTCATCTCCATATATGAGGAAAGTGAAAAGATCACCCACAGAACAAGGGAAAATTACTGTAAATCTAACACATAATACGGGACGTGTATGAAATTAAAAGACGCTTACTCCTTGGAAGGAAAGTTATGACCAACCTAGATAGCATATTCAAAAGCAGAGACATTACTTTGCCAACAAAGGTTCGTCTAGTCAAGGCTATGGTTTTTCCTGTGGTCATGTATGGATGTGAGAGTTGGACTGTGAAGAAAGCTGAGCGCCGAAGAATTGATGCTTTTGAACTGTGGTGTTGGAGAAGACTCTTGAGAGTCCCTTGGACTGCAAGGAGATCCAACCAGTCCGTTTTGAAGGAGATCAGCCCTGGGATTTCTTTGGAAGGAATGATGCTAAAGCTGAAACTCCAGTACTTTGGCCACCTCATGAGAAGAGTTGACTCATTGGAAAAGACTCTGATGCTGGGAGGGATTGGGGGCAAGAGGAGAAGGGGACAAGAGAGGATGAGATGGCTGGATGGCATCACTGACTCAATGGACGTGAGTCTGAGTGAACTCCAGGAGTTGGTGATGGACAGGGAGGCCTGGCATGCTGCGATTCATGGGATCACAAACAGTCGGACATGACTGAGTGACTGAACTGAACTGATACACACAAAATATAAAATATCTTACAACTCAGTAATAAAAAGACGAATAACTTAATTTTTTAAAGGGCAAAGAAAAAAGGACAGTTTTTCCCCAAAAGGTATACAAATGGGCAATAAGCACAGGAAAAGATATTCAACATCATTAGCCATCAGGGAAAAGCAAATCAAAACCACCTTGAGATACCACTTCACACCCACTATGATGGCTATAATTAAAAATACAGATAATGACAAGTGTTGGCGAGGGTGTGGGGAAACTAGAACCTTCATACACTGCTGGTGCTAATGGCAGCTTTGGAAAGCACTGTATTTTCTCAAAAGGTTAAACATAGGCTGGCCTTAGGACTGAGCACTTCCACTCCTAGATACACACTCAAGAGAAAGAAAGCATATATTTACACAAAAGCTTGTACACAATTGCTAAAAGCAGCCTTAATTCAAAATTGCCAAAAAGGGGAAACAACCCAAATGTCCATCAATAAATGGATAGACAAATACTGTATATCTATACAGTGGAAGACTATTCACCACAACAAAGAAAGAAGTACTTATACTGCAAGCTAGAAACACGAGTGGACCTCAAAAAACACCATACTCAGAGAAAGGCCACATATTATATAGTTCCATGTATAAGAAATAACCAGAACAGAATACAAGAACAGAAAGCAAATCAGTGAGTGACAAGGGTTTGGAGGGGAGAGTATGGGGAGTGACTTTTCATGAGTATGAAATTCCTTGCTGGGATGACAAAGGTGTTCTATGATCAGGTAACAGTGATGATGCACAACTCTGAAATACACTACCCAGCAGTGAATTGTACACTTTAGAGGGGTTAAGTTATGAGTTATTTCTTGATACACCTTTTTCAAAAAACCAGTAACAACTCTGCACAGTCTTCAAGAATATCAAAGAGCAGGGAATACTTACTTCCCAATTCATCTGCTAAGATCAACATTACCCCGATACCAAAACAAGACAAAAACCACATAAAAAAGTAAACTACAAAACAACATCCCTCATGAAGACAGATGTACAAATTCTAAATAAAATTATAGCAACTCCAAGCCAACAAAATATGACAAAGATAATGATAAAATAATATCTCTTGACAAAATGGGGTGTATCCCTGGAATACAGGTCAGTTTAACGTTCAAAAAAATCAGTCAATGTAACATATCATATGTATTGATTTCCAAGGGTTGCCATCATAATGAAGGACCACAAACTGAGAAGGCTAAAAAAACAAAAACTGATCTTCTTGTAGTTCTGGAGACTAGAAGTCTCATATCAAGGAGGGGACATGCCTGGAGGCTTCCCTTCTGAATCCTTCCTGCCTCCCCCAGCCTCTGAGAGCCCCAGATGTGCCTCGCCTGTGCCAGCGGAGATCCAGTCTCTGCTTCCGTTGTCACACGGTATTCTCCCTTGTGTCTCTGGCTTCTTACGGCTGTCTTCTTACAAGGACACCAGTAATAGTGGGTCAGGGAGCCCTCACCATTCCAGGATGACCTCATCTTAACCAATTATGTACATGATCCTACTTCCAACTAAGGTCATATTCTGAGGTACTGGGGGGTGAGGGTTTTAATACATCTTTGTTAAGGGATACAGTCAATCCATAATATCATAGTAATAATTTAAAAATAAAAACCACAATCATCTCAATAGAAAAAGTATTCAATATGCAACACCTGTTTCTAACAAAAACTCGGCAAACAAGGAGTAGAAGGTGATAAAAACATGTCAGAGACTGAATGCCTCACTCTGATCAGGAAGACAGAGAGGAACATCGGCTCTCACCACTTTCAATCAACAGGGAAGGTTCTGGCCAGTGCAGCCGGGCCAAAATGAATAAACAAACAAACAAACAAATATAAGAAACTCAGATTGGAAAAGAAGACTTAACTGCTTATTTGCAGAAGACATGATTCTTGATGTAGAAAATTCAGCGGAATTCACAAACAACCCACTAGAGTCCAAAAATGAGTTTAAAGGTTACAAGCAAAAACATGAAATGGAAAAGATAAATGCAACCCAAAGCTCATAGCAGCAATATTTGCTATTGCCAAGATACAAAAGAAACCTACGTGTCCATCAACAGATGAATGGATAAAGAAGATGCACTATATAGATAGACACACACACACAGATATACACACATACATATGCCAATGGAATACTACTTGGCCACACAAAGAATGACATTTGCCATTTGCAGCAACCTGGATGGACTTGGAGGGCATTATGCTCAGTGAAATAAGTCAGAGAAAGGAAACATAGTATGACATCACTTATATGTGGAATCTTAAAAATACAACAGACTAGTCAATACAACAAAAAAGAAGTAGACTCACAAACATGGAGAGAAACTAGTGAAAAAACTAGTGTTTACCAATGGCGAAAGGGTAGGGATGAGAGCCAATGTATGAGTGGGAAATTCAGAGGTACAAAGTATTCTGTATGAAATAAGTTACAAGGATATATTCTACAATGTGGGGAATATAACCAATATTTTATAATAAATATAAATGGAGTACAACCTTTAAAAATTATGAATCACTATACTGTATACCTATACTATGAGATCAATATAATACTGCATAGCAACTACAATAAAAAATTTTTAAAAATTTAAGGGAAATAATCAGATGTGAGTATATTTGCATGTACAAAGTTATTCACTGCATTGCTGTAACTGAAAAAACTATAAACCACCTAAATGTCCATCAATAAATATAATCAGATCAGATCAGTCGCTCAGTTGTGTCTGATAAATATAATTGGTACTCACAAAAAAAACAAATAATATCATGTACCATAACATCCAAAAAAGTGAAATATTCAGGGATAAGTCTGAAAAAGATGAAAGACCTATACACTTAAAAATACAAAATATTGTTGATATAAATTAAAGAGGACCCAAATAAGTGAAGGGATACACCACATTCATGAGTGGGAAGGCAATTTTGTTAAAATGCCATTCTCTCCAAATTAAGACTAAACATAATCCGAGTCGAAATCCCAATAGGGTTTTTTGTTTGTTTGTTTTGGTAGAAATCAATAAGTTAATTCTAAGTTTTTATATTATATACATATATATCAGTTGGAACGTTCTCTTCATTCTTGTTTTGTCTTCCCTTTATGGCTCTTAATATTCTCCAACCACTGAAACACTTTCCCCACTTAAGATGTGCAAGCTCGCCTTCCTTGTAAACGCTCTAGTCTTCCCTTCTTTATCAAAAAAATAATTAATTACTTTGGCTGTGCTGGGTCTGAGTTGTGGCATGTGGGATCTTTTTAGTTTCGGGATATTTTAGTTGTGGGCTTCCCTGGTGGCTCAGATGGTAAAGAATCTGCCTTCAGTGCAAGAGACCCAGGTTCGATCCCTGGGTTGGGACGATCCCCTGGATAAGGAAATGACAACCTACTCCAGTATGCTTGCCTGGGAAATGCCATCGACAGAGAAGCCTAGCAGGGGTCCGTGGACTCACAAAGAGTTGGACACAGCTGAGCGACTAACACTTTCACTCTAGTTGCAGCATGCAGACTCCTCAGCTGCAGCATGGGGGTCTAGTTCCCTAAGCAGGGATGGAACCAGGGCACCCTGCATTGGGAGTGCCGAGTCTTAGTCACGGGACCGCCAGGGAAGTCCCCTGATCTACTTTTCTTTTCCTTTTGTTCTTCCTTTAAATTCTTAGACAGTATTCTTAAATTGTCATTAATAACACTGTGGTGTTTTTATTATCTATTTTCTCATACTATAATCACTTTTTAAATTGCGATGAAGTCTGTCAAACATAAAGATCTATGGAGTATTGCAAGATAATTACTGATGATCCAACAAATGCAGTTCTAAGCTCCTCTGCATACCCTTAACTCTCCTCCAAATCCTGATTTATCCAGTATACTGACTTTATCAGTAACTGTTTTTTAAGTTGCAGGTCTATTGGTAACAATGTCGCGCGCGCGTGTGTGTGTGTGTGTGTGTGTGTGTGAATATGATTATTTAGTTTAACAGATACTTCAAAGTTCATCATTATTTCTCAGACCTTTTATAAAGCACTCCATCATCTTCTGGTTTCTATTAATACTCCTGAATGATCCCCTGTCAGAATGACTGGAATGTTGATTGACAATCTGCCTTTTCTCTTTGACCCTTGTAAAAAAAAGTTTCCTTGACTTCATCGTCTTCATTATCCATTTAGCTTTGCTCAATATGCTATTTTGTCTTTTTATTGGATTTTTATATTCTATAATTATGGTTTTCTTTTTTTTTTTTTTTTTTTTTAATTTTATATTATTTTTAAACTTTACATAATTGTATTAGTTTTGCCAAATATCAGAATGAATCCACCACAGGTATACATGTGTTCCCCATCCTGAACCCTCCACCCTCCTCCCTCCCCATACCATCCCTCTGGGTCGTCCCAGTGCACTAGCCCCAAGCATCCAGTATCGTGCATCAAACCTGGACTGGCATCTCGTTTCATACATGATATTTTACATGTTTCAATGCCATTCTCCCAAATCTTCCCACCCTCTCCCTCTCCCATAGAGTCCATAAGACTGTTTTATACATCAGTGTCTCTTTTGCTGTCTCGTACATAGGGTTATTGTTACCATCTTTCTAAATTCCATATATATGCGTTATTATACTGTATTGGTGTTTTTCCTTTTGAACTTTTGTTCTTTGAATGTCTCCTAGAGCATTTTTACAATCCTTGACCCTTGACTGAATTTTTGTTTTTCTAAATTATATTTCTTTTTGATTTTTTAAATTATTGAAAGATTATTATAACACATTTGTGGGAGACTTGGTAAACATAGAACAAAGTTACACATAGTTCCACTATATATTACAATTATTTTTTAAGTAGATAAATTCAGATTTTTATTTGAAGTTTCAGTATCGAACTCTCAAAACTTAATAGAATGGACAGAAAAGTAGAAGGACACAGTAGACCTAAAGAGCAATGAACCAATTCAACATTATTAAGACTTATACAATTTTCACAGGCTTGCCTGTGGCTCAGATGGCTTAGGTGGCTCAGATGGTAAAGAATCCCCATGCAATGCTGGAGACCTGGGTTTGATCCCTGGGTTGGGAAGATCCCCTGGAGGCAGGCATGGCAACCCACTCCAGTATTCTTGCCTGGAGAATCCCCACAGACAGAGGAGCCTGGCAGGTTACAGTCCATGGGGTTGCAAAGAGTCAGACACAGCTGAGCAACTAAGCACAGCACAGCATGCAATGTTTACACACCCAGGAGGATACAAATTTTATTCAAACTCTCATAGATTATAAACCAGGAGACACTGGAATACAACCAGGGACATAAAACAAGGTGCAAAAATTTCACAGTCTAAAGGTATTGAAATTATACAGTCTGCTCTCTTATCACAGTGGAATTATGTAGAAATCAATATCAAACAATATTTGAAAATAACCCACATATTTTCAAGTGCAATGTGACGTTTACCAAGAGAGATCCTTGACTTAGCCATTAAAAGCCTCAATAAAGTTAGAAAACCGAAAAAACACAGAGGGTAACTACAGAGAAGAAAGCTTTGAAATGAGCAATTAATATCAAAGATACTTAACCCCATGTATTTGGAAATCAAATGTCTACTTTTAAATGATGGGAGTATCTAAGAAACCATAACAAGGAAAAGTAGAAAATAATGTGTAACAGAATAAAAATGAAAAGAGAATTTATCAGAATTTGTTGAATGCTGAAGAAGGCTGAGCACCAAAGAACTGATGCTTTTGAACTGTGGTGTTGGAGAAGACTCTCGAGAGTCCCTTGGACTGCAAGGAGAGCCAACCAGTCCATTCTGAAGGAGATCAGCCCTGGGATTTCTTTGGAAGGAATGATGCTAAAGCTGAAACTCTAGTACTTTGGCCACCTCATGCGAAGAGTTGACTCACTGGAAAAGACTCTGATGCTGGGAGGGATTGGGGGCAGGAGGAGAAGGGGATGACAGAGGATGAGATGGTTGGATGGCATCACTAACTCGATGGACGTGAGTCTGGGTGAACTCCGGGAGTTGGTGATAGACAGGGAGGCCTGGTGTGCTGCGATTCATGGGGTCGCAAAGAGTCAGACACGACTGAGCGACTGAACTGAACTGAACTGAAAGTTGCTCAAGGCTATGGTTTTTCCAGTGGTCATGTATGGATGTGAGAGTTGGACTGTCAAGAAGGCTGAGTGCTGAAGAATTGATGCTTTGGAACTGTGGTGTTGGAGAAGACTCTTGAGAGTCCCCCTGGACTGCAAGGAGATCCAACCAGTCCATTCTGATCAGCCCTGGGTGTTCTTTGGAAGGAATGATGTTAAAGCTGAAACTCCAGTACTTTGGCCACCTCATGCGAAGAGTTGACTCATTGGAAAAGACTCTGATGCTGGGAGGGATTGGGGGCAGGAGGAGAAGGGGACGGCAGAGGATGAGATGGCTGGATGGCATCACCGACTCGATGGACATGAGTTTGAATGAACTCCAGGAGTTGGTGATGGACCGGGAGGCCTGGTGTGCTGCGATTCATGGGGTCACAAAGAGTCGGACACGACTGAGCGACTGAACTGAACTGAAAGTTGCTCAATGTAACCAAATACAATGTGGAATCTTAAATAAGGTATGAAAACAAATAATGGACACTAGCATAAAATTTTGTGAAATTTGAAGAAAAATCTGTACTTCAGTTAGTACTGTATCACATGTTAATTTTGTTGTTGTTGTTGTTTTACAACATATTTCTTGTATTTTCAGAATTAGATTAGAAGTTTCAAGCTTTGTTGAAATTTTTTTTTAATCCCTAAAATAATAAGCCTTCTAGACTTTAGTAGTAACACTAGAGGCCAGAATAAACGGAATTATATCAAAATTTTGAGTGAATACAAATTAGAAATCTAGCATTCTAGTCATACTTAGTTAAACAAGTGGAACCAAAATGTCATAAATTTTTTAGCTGAGCAAAAATTCTAAGTTTTCTAAAATAAGTATATTATACATATTATTTATATATATGTACACAGAAGCTTTTCTGCTTACTACACTTGATAAAGGCTTGAGAAAGAAAAACTGAAAACAGAGAGAAGTTGGAAAACATAAACTAAATCACATCTGGAGATTTGGAGGAAACAAAAAACAATACCTTGGCATTTTATATTTTTCAGAAATGTTACAAGATAATTCTAATATGCATTTGAATTTTAAAAAGTGATCACAGGTTCTATTAAATTGTAGTTTCATGTTACAGAATTCTATTATATTCTGGTTGACCGATCATGATGCAATGGTATTAAAATGAATAACAGTTACATAATCACAATAGTAAAAGATGTTTATTAGTTTTCACAATGAATAGCCAGACAAGAAATAAAAGATAATTACAACTGCAAGCCATAAGAGGAACATAATTAACCTAACAATATGAAATAATTACATCTAATTTGGGGCGTTAGTAGAGTGATGTGTTAGGACACACACAAGGCACCTGTTGCAGAGCTCCCTGTGCAATACAGTATATTCTCAGGATTTTATTTTATACATAGTATCAATAGTGCATATGTGTCAACTCCAGTCTGCCAATCCACCGCCCCGTTCCCTCTCAGTATCCACGTACCTGCTCTCTACATCTGTGTCTCTATATCTGCTCTACAAATAAGATCATCTATGCATTTTTCTAGATTTCACATATATGCATTAATCCTGATCATATACTGAGAGAAACCATACTTCAAAAAACATACAAGCACCTCAGTGTTCATAGTAGCGCTGTTTATAATAGTCAAGACATGGAAGCAACCTAAATGTCCATCAACCAAGGAATGGATAAAGAAGATGTGGTACACATTACTCAGCCATAAAAATGAACGAACTGGTCATTTGTACAGACATGGATGAACCTAGACACTGTTTATATAAAGTGAAGTCAGAAAGAGAAAGATAAATATCCCTAAAATTTTAAAGAGGGGCAATTTCCTGGGTACCCTCTGTAATGACCCTCACTAACTCACAAAAGGCAAATACAAGACTCATTATAACAAATGACAATGGCTGGAGAAGGTAAGAAGGACTAAGGTAGCATATAATAGTTTCTGCAACAGACAGTCATAATTTATTATGACCATCAAATAATGCCGAAAGAGACCTGAATTTTAAAAAATGTATTATAGAATTATAGTTTAGAATTCTGCAAAAATGACTGTTTGCTGAATCCAGGATATTGAAAAATACCTGGAGTCCTCTTTATGCTAAAATAATCCCTTTCTGCAAAGCTCGTATTGAAATAGTAGAGGTTTGAGGTAGAGAATATACTCCAAAGGAAAACACATAGGCGATAATACATTCATCTGTAAAAATGGATTTTATTTTCAATAAATGAACGGATATTTTATAGTAAAATTACCAAGCTAATAAAATTAAAAAAACCACTTCCTAACAGTAAAACCTTACCAAACCAGGCAATTTTTACAACTGGAAGAAGAACATTCTCTGCATAAAACTGGTTAATCATAGTTATGGCTTTATTATCCAGACAATGTGCATAAATTCCACACGGCAAAGTCTCAGCTTCACAAACTAATGGTTCATTTATTCAAAGAGACTGATCCAGAATTAAAATGAGCCCGTTGGTCTGAAGTATCACGCTGTAGGATTCTGTTGCCCCTAAAGCAGCTTTGCTGGGAGGCTCTGCCCCTTGCACGCCTGTGACCTGTGACACTGCAGGAGACTCACTCATCGGAGCTGAAGTGGTATGCTTCCCACCAACAGGGCCGTCAGGCCAGCTCACTTTGGAGCTACGGGGAAATTGCTGGAAGCACCCTGGGGTCCATTATTTCAGCACATTAATGAGGCTGTTCACAAAGAGAGTTTATTACAGTAAGAGATAGATGTTTATTAGATCAGTGATACGATTACAGAACATGCTGTATGGGAAGGGCCTCTGGGAGCCGTAGGCAGGATAATTTTGCAGGCATTAAACAAAACAAAAAAGCCAAACATCGTTATCAAAACTGTTAACTTCACTGCATCACAGTCACGGCTAAATATCCATACTACTAAATATCAACATTATTTTTCTGCTTCAAAAATGATGTGCAGACAGGCTTTCTGAATTTGTATAAAATCAAACTTTTTTTTTTTTCAGGGTGGCAAAAATAAAACAAACTCAGAGTGTTTACTGCTCATCTTTTAAATACAGTTCATTTCTAAAGGCACCTGGGAATTACATTTGGAGGTGGTAGCCATGAGGGTTTTTCACCGCATGTTAATATATTACTAGTAATAAAGACAAGACCACCATCAGAACGGACACAACAGAGAGAGAGAAGAACACAGTGATGGTGGCAGTTACTATGTGCCAAGTGCTGTGACAAGAGTTCTTCACACATTGTTCCTTTAGCTTTCCTAAAACCCCATGAGGTGTTAAAATTTCCTCCTTTTTTTGACATGGAAATGGAGACTTACTAACTTGCCCAAAGCCTTTCATCTGGTAACTGATGAAGCCAACTCAACCACAACTAAATGAATGGGTGTTCAGAGATGACCCAACTGCATCACGGAATTACCAGGCATCTTGCCAAACAGCCTCATGCGCATGTGTGTTCAGCTGTGTCCGACTCTTTTGGGACGCTATGGACTGTACTCCATCAGGCTCCTTTGTTCATAGAATTTTTCCAGGCAAGAATCCCGGAGTTGGTTGCCATTTCCTCCTCCAGAAGATCTTCCTGACTCAGGGACCTAACCCGGATCTCCTGCTTCTCCTGCATTGGCAGGCACATTCTTTGCCACTGTGCCACCCCAGACAGCCTCACACGGACTGTCGAATCAACCAGCTAATATAGTTTTGTTTCTCCCTTTAAGAGATGTAACCATTTCCCTTTTTGTTGCTGCTGCTGCTGCTAAGTCACTTCAGTCGTGTCCGACTCTGTACAACCCCATAGACGGCAGCCCACCAGGCTCCCCCGTCCCTCAGATTCTCCAGGCAAGAACACTGGAGTGGGTTGCCATTTCCTTCTCCAATGCATGAAAATGAAAAGTCAAAGTGAAGTTGCTCAGTCGTGTCCGACTCTTAGCGACCCCATGGACTGCGGCCCACCAGGGTCCTCCATCCATGGGCTTTTCCAGGCAAGAGTACTGGGGTGGGGTGCCATTGCTATCACCTATAAATACAGAGTTCAGTATCACTAGGCTATTAGCCCCTTGGAAGACAAAGCAATAGCGGTTTCCACAGTTTAAAAATCTAGCATACACTGTAGGAGGTGTAGACATTAAACACCAACATTGGCAAAGTAAAATGCAACCAGTATGACACTGAAGTAGATATAAAGTACATATACACACATACACATACACACACACACACACACGTCAAGCTATGTTATCCACAACACCTCTTGACTTTAAATGGAGTTTTCATCATCACCCCAAATGTCTTGATCATGACTATTTCTACTTGATGAATCAGTGGAGAAAAGCTGTCTTTCCACACTGAAAATGCTAGTTTCTCTGGAGGATCACACAATGTAAAAGGAAGGCTCTTCTGGTAATCCCTGGGCGGGGTTGGGAGGGGCGGTGGGTCATATCAGAACAGCTCTCCTGCTTGGCGGCTACTACTCACCTTCTTTCCTGTGCTATAGAAGAATCACTATGGTTTCATCCCCTTTAGTTTTATTAGGAAGATATCCAATTAGGTCAAAGAGATGCTATTTTCACAGGACGTGTTTTCCTATTGTCTCTTAGAACACAAACTACTTCCAATTATGTAATGATTGTGGTGCAAAGAACAAATAGAACCAACTATATTCAAAGAAATGTATTTTCATAAGATATATGTAGGTGCTACCCCCACTAACCTAACAATTATATGCCAAAGGATAAAAAACAAAATCTTAATAGTATGTGATGTTTGGAATCTTTTACAAATATACTATCACATAGATGTCCACCCTACTCCTAACAACAAAATAATAATCCTGCTGCTGCTGCTAAGTTGCTTCAGTCGTGTCTGACTCTGTGCGACCCCATAGATGGCAGCCCACGAGGCTCCCCCATCCCTCGGATTCTCCAGGCAAGAACACTGGAGTGGGTTGCCATTTCCTTCTCCAAAGCATGAAAGTGAAAAGTGAAAATGAAGTCACCCAGTTGTGTCCGACTCTTCACGACCCCATGGACTGCAGCCTACCAGGCTCCTCCATCCATGGGATTTTCCAGGCAAGAGTACTGAAGTGGGGTGCCACTGCCTTCTCCAATAATCCTGACTAAACCAAATACCGAAAGGTAGAAAGCAATCAATCATGACAGTACCAGAAGAAAATACAGATGAATATATTTATATTCTTGGAATGGGAAGACCTTTTAAAAGATGACATAAAATCCAAAAGTCATAAAGAAAAACTCATAAAAGTGACTACTAAATGAAAACTACCTTTAGAGCTAAAGTACCAAAAAAATTAGAAATACAGAAAGAAAATAAAAGGTATATTTGTTATGACAAAATAATAAACATCTTACTAGACAAAGAATTCTTAAAAATCAACAGAAAAGAGTAAACTAAACAGAAAATAAATCAGCAAAGAATACACTAAAGGAATTTATAGAAAAAGATACACCAGTGGCTAACAAACCCACCAAAGATGTTAAATTACATTAAGAATTAAATAAATACAAAACACCAAAGACATACAAAATGTCATCTACAAGAAAAGCAAAATGATGTAAGTTCATAAAACAGTATCAGCAAGGCTGTGGGGAAATGGGTAGCCTTTCTTTTAGTGAGAATGAAAAAGTCTACCTTTTAAGGATGGCAATGTGGCAACACATATTAAAATTTTAAATTTACAGCCTTTTCAACTAGTATATTAGACAGGATTCTCCAGAAAAAGAGCCAACAAGAGATATATAATTATGCAGAAAGAGATTTATTATGAAGGACTGGCTCCCATAATTATAGAGGCTGAAAAGTTCCATGGATTTGCCATCCAAGAGCTCGAAGCCCAGGAAAGTTGATGGTATAATTCTTATCCAAATCCAAAGGCCCTGAAAACCAGGGGAGCAAACGGTGCAAACCCTAGTCTGAGCCTGAAGACCCAGGATCCAGGAGTTCCAATGCATGAAGGCAGCAGATGAACATCCCGGCTCAAATGCACAGCACATGTGTCTTCCTCTGCCTTTTTGTTCTTTGCAGGCCATCAAACAGTTGAGTGATGCCTATTTGCATCAGTAAGGACAATCTGCTTTACTGAATTTACTGTTCAAATGCTAATCTCTTCCAGAAACACCCTCAAAGGCACAGCAGAAACAATGTTTCACCTTCTGCCCATAAATCAAGATTATCAAATAATTTTTTTTTAATTTTTCATTCATACTTTTTGGCATCATGTATGTGAGGTTCCAGCATAAAAAACATATTATTTTATTTTATTATTATTTTACATTTTGGTACTTTATATTTTCCCAGTGTTAATGCTCAAAGTGTTTTGAACTTGATTTTTAAACAATTACTAGTACAGGAAAAATGAGGTTAGCTATCAAATATTCAATTTGTTTTTCTCTCAGTGATAAATTAAGAGAAACTGATAACTGGGTAACACATTGAATTGTCTGTGTTGACAATTCAATTGAATATATTGAATTGTTGAATATATTGAATTGTCATATATATATCTATGTTTTCTAATTCTTTTCCATTATAGATTGTTGTAAGATACTGAATTATGTTTCCTTCTTGTGCTATATGGTAAAATCCTTGTTGTCTATCTATTTTTTATACAGTAGTGTGTATACCCCACTCTAGTACTCTTGCCTGGAAAATCCCATGGATGGAGGAGCCTGGTAGGCTGCAGTCCATGGGGTCGCGAAGAGTCGGACACGACTGCGAGACTTCACTTTCACTTTTCACTCTCATGCATTGGAGAAGGAAATGGCCACCCACTCCAGTGTTCTTGCCTGGAGAATCCGAGGGACGGGGGAGCCTGGTGGGCTGCCGTCTATGGGGTCGCACAGAGTGGGACACGACTGAAGCGACTTAGCAGCAACAGCAGCAGGTGACAAATGGTCATTTCAACTCCCTGGTGAATCTTTCAAATAAACGGGATGAAAAAGGTGCCTTTGCATATTGTGTCAAATGGCTGTGCTGGGCCATTGTATAAGGACATGTTAGAGCCTGTCTGCCCAAAATGTCCTGCTTGGGAAGGGGGACCAGGGAGTCATGCTCTTTGACAGTAATTAGAGAGCAGGCCCAGGGGCTGCTGCCTGTGACATGTCTACTCAAAAGGGCATCAAGAATGGATTATTACTCAACTCTAAAAAAGGAATGAAATATTGCCATTTGTAGCAAACTGGATAGACCCAGAGCTTATCTTATTAGGTGAAAAGTAAGTCAGACAGAGAAAGACAAATATCACATGCTGTTGCTCATATGTGGAATCTAAGAAAAAGATACAAATGACCTTATTTACAAACCAGAAATAGATCCACAGACATAGAAAGTAAAGTTACAGTTAGCAAAGGGAAAAGAGGGCAAGGGGAGGGATAAATTAGGAATCTGGAATTAACATGTACATAGTACTAAATAGGCAAACAATAAGCATCTACTGTATAGCACAGGGAACTATACTCAATACTTTGTAACAACCTATAGATGAAAAGAATCTGAAAAAGGAATATATGTGTATGTATATATGAATCACTGTGCCGTACACCTGAAACTGATGCAATGCTGTAAATCAACTGTACTGCAATAAAAAAAGGAACAATATCTTTAAAAAGAATTAATTGATTAGCAAATCATGCCCCCCTTCCCAAAAATACCTTTCTGTACATCAAAAAAAAAAAAAAAATCTTCACCTGTTTTCTTCCTAAAATAAATCACGATTCTTACCATTCATGGATGCGACACAGGCGCCAAGACATGTAACTTACTGAGTCTCAAAGCAGAAGAACAGTATTTTTAAATTCAAAATGAACTTTTATGCTCTGTTGAGACATACCTAGCTGCTTATTTTGGAGGACTGAAATACAGTTTATTATAGCAGTACAGGGTCAATTTATTGCCACAGGAAATCCAACAAAATTGCTCATCGCCTCCACAGAACAGAACAGTATGTTGACCTTTACTGGCAGAATTAGAGTGAATTCTGTTGTAGCAGCTACTGTGAGAAACTTAGGAGTTGCAGAGCTGGTGAATATTTATGAAGTTTTCCTACTGAGCGGGCCGCTGGCAGAGAGGATGGAGAGATACCTGCTTCAAGGTGGAGTTACCTGTCAGATCTGACTCGGATTTCAAATCCTAAATTTAGGGGGGTAAAAAACACCTCACTGTTTACTAAAAATGATACAGTGTGTTAGGAAAAACGCTCAAGATTCTGAAGCTAAAATTACACTCCAGGTACAATTCTCCATCTGATGGAGAGAATGTCAGCGATCTGGAGAGTGGAAAGAGCCAGACCAAGCAGCTCCCTTGCTCAGCTTCCATGCCTCACAGCCTACACTCTGGGCAGAGCAAGAAGACCCTTTGGTCCCCGCTGGTGCAGTGTGACAGCTCCCTCCAAGGCCACCTTCTGGACACTCCTGAGTGGAGAATGCTTCCGAGGCCAAGGCTGAACGTCTGCTGTCCTGTGCCCCCTCGGGAGGATCCTTGTCCCTCTTCACTACACTAAACCTTCCTGTTTTATGACTCACATCCTAAACCAAAATTTTAATTAAAAAAACTTTCGAGAAATACCCCGTTAAATCTTTGGTATAAATCACCCCACCCTTCTTTTGGTGTCCTTTATATACACATGCATACAGCATGACTTAAATCAGCTCTTTCTACAATTTTGTTTCCTAACTAGGTTTCGGCACTTGTTATATCTTATCCATGTACTCCACAGTTATTTATTGAGAGCGTGTGGTGGCCAAGCATTTTGAACGTGCTGGTAATAAAGCTGGGAAGTGGACAAGTGACTTCTAGTCAAAACAGTGTATGACTTCAAATTTTGCACCAAAAACTGCATAACCACTGAAAGAAGAAAAAAAAATTAAGATACAGAGAAATATCTTTGTGGACCACAAATGAAACAAACGCACAGAAGCTCGAGGTTCAAAGCTGTTAGAAGCAGCAACTAGGAGCACCAATGTAACTGGGGCCAGAGCCCATGTGGGGCTAGGACAAAAGTCAGGCCCAGAATGTGAAGTGGAGGCTGGCGTTCCCTGTCCACCAAAGGAAGCTGAAGTAGCTGTGCCAGCCTTGGGGCTTCCGTGAGCAAATGAAGCTGCTCTACTGAAAACAGCAGCAACAGAACCTGTGCCAAACCCTTGACAGGCCTGGTGTCTAGATCTGTGATACATCCAGTATCACCATAATATGGGAATTTGGGGACCCGGAGCAGTCAAGGTAAGCACAGCAAACCATTCGCACAGAGAAAAGGAACAGCAGCCTCATACAGTACAAATAACTTCTACTCTTAATGAGTCTGACTAGGAAGGAAGCCTAAAATGAAGACCACTGAACACAAAGACTACCAGAATTCACTCTGGAAGAAATGATAATAATAGAGTAACTTCAAAGGGACTTTATTTTTTTAAGTTTCCTTCAAGCATAATTAGCAGGCCAAAAAACTGTACATATTTATAACATATAGCAATCAAGATAAGAAACATATCCACAAACCTCAAAAGTACCTTTCCACCAATGCATCGCCATTTTGATTATAATAAGTTCACGTACATCTTGACTTGAGGTAGTGTTAAACCCTTCAACTTAATTTTCTTCCATAGTTGCCTTGGCTATACTAAGATTCTTTGTATTCCATGAACATTTTAGAACAAATTAAACAATTTCTACAAAAACAATTCTCCTGAAAAAATTCCCAGAAACACAAAATCTTCCAAGACTGAATCATGAAGAAGCAGAAAATTGAACAGAACTGTAACAAACAAGGAGACTGAATCAGTATTAAGTCTCTGCAGACCACAACAGAGCTGAGACACTACAGGAGGAAGTGAAGGCATACAAACAAGGCCGGATCCTTGGCCACACAAAGTCAAAGTGTTAGTTGCTCAATCATGTCTGACTCTGCGACCCATGAAACGTAGCCCACCAGGCTCCTCTGTCCATGGGATTTTCCAGGCAAGAATAATGGAGTAGGTTGCCATTCTCTCCTCCAGGGGATCTTCCTGACTCAGGGATTGAACCCGGCTTGCCCACATTGCAGGCAGATTCATTACTGCCTGAGCCACCAGGGTCCTCAGCTACACCTCAAACACCAATTCAGCTGCCTATGCCAGATGCCAACTGAGATAATGTGATTTTTAAAAAGTCTATTTTTCCTTTTATTTATTTATATTTTTGGCCACACCTTGCAGCCTGCAGGATCTTAGTGTCCCAAACACTTCAGAGTTTCACTAATGAATTATGTCAAACATTTTAAAAAGAACTAATACTAATTCTTCTCAAACTTTCCCAAAAATTTGAAGAGAAGGGAACATCTAACATATTCCATGAGTCCAACATTATCCTGATTCTAAATCCAGAAAAAGACATTATAAAAAACAGAACTACAGATGAATAACCCTAATGACCCCTGATGCAAAACTCTTCAACAAAATTCTGGAAAACCAAGCTTATCAGCATATTAAAAGTATCAAATGCCATGAACAAATGGGCTTTACTCCTGGAAAAAAGGATAGGTCGGTATATGAAAATCAATCAAAATAATACGCAGCAATATTACCCAAAGCAATCTACAGATTCAATGCAATCCTTCTCAAAATCCCAACAAAGTTTTTTGCAGAAATAGAAAACCCCATCCAAAAATCCATATGTAACTTCAAATGACCCAAAATAGCCAAAACAATCTTGAAAATGGAGAACATAGCTGGACTTGTAGATTTTGAAATTTACTCTACAATGATCAAACACATGTGGTAACAGCATGAAGACTGACATACAGACCAACAAAAGAGAGATTCCAGAAATAAACCCCCACATACGTAGTTAAATAATTTTTAACAAGGGTATGAAGACCATTTAATGGGAAAAAACAATCTTTTCAACAAATAGTTCTGAGAAAACTGGATATGCACATTCAAAAAGAATGAAGTTGGACCCTTATCTAACACCACACACAAAAATAAACTCAAAGTTAATGAAACACCTAAATGTAAGACCTAAAACTGTAAAATTCTGGGAAGAAACATAGGGAAAAAACCATGATACCAGATTTGGCAATGATTTCTTGGATATGACACAAAATGTACAGGCAACAAATGAGAAATTAGGCAAATCATAAAAATTTATGACAAGTTTTTAAAACTCTCCATCAAAAGACATTATCAGCAGAGTAAAAAAGCAACCCACAGAATGTCATAAAATATTTTCATAACATATTTGATAATGGATTAACATTCAGAATATACAGGGAGTTTCTAATACTCAACAACAAAAAACAAACAACATAATTAAAAACTGGGCAAATAACTTGATTAGAATAACCATAGGATCTAATAATTTCATTTCTGGCTATAGTCAAAAAAGTTGGTGCAGAGTCTCCAAAAAATATTTGTACATCCATGTTCGCAGTAGCGTTATTCACAATAGCTAAAACTGGAAAGCCACCCACATGTGTCCAGCAACAGATGAATGAATAAGCAAAATTTGGCCTAGACATACAACAGAATATTATTCAGCCTTAAAAAGGGAGGAAATTCTGACGTATGCTAATACAGATGAACTTCGAGGGTATTATGACAAAAGAAATAAGCCATTCACAAACTGACAAATGTTATATGACTCTACTTATATGAGGTGATTAGAACAGTCAAAATCACAGAGACGGAAAATAGAACGGTGGTTGATAAGGGCTGTGAGGAGTGGGGATTGGACAGTTACTCTTTAGTAGGTAGAATTTAAGTTTAAAAGATGAGAAGAATTACAGAGGTGGTGATGACTGAACAACATTATGAACGTATTTAATACCAGTGAACTATGCACTAAAAATGATTAAGAGGGTAAATTTTGCCCTTCTTCCTTGCCCCAAATAATGTAGTTAGTTATTCCCTCCACAGGCCCCATGGAACTTAGAAGTATAGCACAAAATTTTCCACATTGCACTGACTCAACATTCAAAAAATTGTATCATGGCATGCAGTCCCATCACTTAATGAAAGATAAGGAAAAAGTGGGGACAGTGACAGATTTTATTTTCTTGGGCTCCAAAATCATTGCAGACGATGACTGTAGCCATGAAATTAAAAGATACTTGCTCTTTGGAAGAAAAGCTATGACAAACCTCTGCATACTAAGAAGCAGAGACATCACTTTGCAGACAAAGGTCTTTCTAGTCAAAGCTATGATTTTTCCAGTAATCATGTATGGATGTGAGAGTTGGACTATAAAGAAAACTCAGTGCCAAAGAACTGATGCTTTCGAATTGTGGTATTGGAGAAGACTCCTGAAAGTCCCCTGGACAGCAAGGAGATCAAACTAATCAATCCTAAAGGAAATCAACCCTAAATATTCATTGGAAGGGCTGATGTTGAAGCTGAAGCTCCAATGCTTTGGCCATCTCATAGGAAAAGACTCCGATCTGGGAAAGACTGAGGGCAAGGAAAGAGGATGACAGAGGATGAGATGGTTGGATGGCATCACTGATTCAACGGACATGAGTTTGAGCAAATCCCAGGAGATAGTGAAGGACAGGAAAGCCTGGCACGCTGCAGTCCACAGGGTCGCAAAGAGTTGGGTACGACTCAGCAACTGCACAGCAACAACAACACTGTGTGATAAGCTGGCGTGTTTGTGTATGCAATGGCCGCTCCTTGATCTTATGCAGGATGCTTATGAAGGGATGTTGAGCATCTTGTATATTATCAACTGCAGAGTATATGCTGGATCTCTGTAATTAAAAAATTTTTTGTCAGGAGGCTACAAGTTTACAAAAAGAACTGCCAGACATGTCACTAAAAAAAAAAAAATCCAGCAAATATTTTAGGAGCTCAATAGTGGAGATATTAGATGAGGACTGCAATCCTACCCAAGCGGCAGAGTCAGTGTTGCAGCGGATGAGAAAGGCATAGCTAATATGAAAAGTATAAGCCAGGCTAAAGACTGGCAACTTTGGCATATAATAAAGAAAAATTTAAGACCAGTTATCTCTTATAAATTTGAAAATACCTATGTTAATATAGGGAAAAGGAATCTGTAGCATATATTCTTAAATAGCAATTAATTACCTATTTACAAAATTCATCCTGGAAGTACAGCCTGGCTTTCTATTTAAAAAAAAAAAATTTCAGGTCAAGCAATTACTTTGATTTATCTTTTCTTCAGGAGATACAGTCAAATTGTTACGTCTCTGATTGGCCATATCTTATACTATAGTTACCAACTGAGGGTTCAAAGATCCCCTTGAAATTATGCATTATGTAGAAAACTTAGAATATAGGTAAGCCTATGCATTTTTCTGGGAAGAGAGTCTAGAATCATCATATTCTCTAACCAGACTTAAAATCACTGTCTTATTCTCATAGTTCATTATGATTCCATAGGGTACAGTATAAGTATGGTTTGACAGGTTTCATATTCCCTGAAGGATAAGTATGCTTACGTTCACAGGACCCTATCTGAAAAGAACCTCAAAAGCTAACAAGTTCATTCTCCTTCCTTTAGGCAAAATACCTCTACAATTACCCAAGTCCAGTGAAAACTAAAAGTCTGCTTATTTTTCCCTGTGGGAAAGCAATTCCAACACCTCATTCTGTAACTTATTACATTTTTTAACAACCATTGTAAAATTTATCTTTGGTCTGTACGTGCTCCGGTTGAGGCCCTCAATAGCTTTATGTCTGTTTTTCTTTACTTTATACATAGATATAAATGTGTATTATCTTTACCAGAGAAGATAAATTGAATGTTTGCTGCAGGCTATTTTTCAAGCTAATGACTTCAGTGATAAATATGTATGTATACAACAGAGTTCACATACCTTGGGTAAATGTTTGGCCAACGTACTAGAACCTAAGTGTGATTAAGTTACTAGTAATAAGAGTTCAGAGTTCCAAAGGCTGGTGAAAATATCTCAGAGGACACACTGCAGCAAGAAGGGATGGTATCAATTTACATTCCCACCAACAGTACAAGAGGGTTCCCTTTCCTCTTCATCCTCTCCAGCATTTATTGTTTATAGATTTTCAGATAATGGCCATTCAGACTGGTATGAGGTGATACCTGATTATAGTTTTGACTTGCAGTTCTCTAATAATGAGAGATGTTGAGTATATTTGCATGTGTTTGTTGGCCATCTGGTATATCTTCTTTGAAGAAATGTCTGTTTAGGTCTTTGTCCATTTTTTGATATAGTTGTTTGTTTTTCTGATATTGAGCAGTATGGAGATCTCTCAAAAAGTAGGAATAAAACTACCATATAACCCAGCAATCCCACTACTAGGCATATGCCCTAAGAAAACCATAACTGAAAAAGACACATGTACCCCAATGGTCATTGCAGCACTATTTACAATAGCCAGGACATGGAAGCGACCAGACAGACCTTTGTTGGGATTACTTTTTTTTTTTTACTTTTATATTACTTTTTAGTATACTGTCTAAGGAGCAAGCGTATTTTAATTACATAGCTGCAGTCACCATCTGCAGTGATTTTGGAGCCCAAAAATATAAAGTCTGCCACTGTTTCCATTGTTTTCCCAGCTATTTGCCATGAAATGATGGGACCGGATGCCATGATCTTAGTTTTCTGAATGTTGAGTTTAAAGCCAAATTTTTCACTCTTGTCTTTAACGTTCATGAAGAGGCTCTTTAGTTCTTCTTCGCTTTCTGCCATAAGGGTGGTGTCATCTGCATATCTGAGGTTATTGATATTTCTCCTGGCAATCTTGATTCCAGCTTGTGCTTCATCCAGCCTGGCATTTTGCATGATGTACTCTGCACATCAGTTAAATAAGCAGGGTGACAATATATAGCCTTGAAGTACTCCTTTCCCAATTTGGAACCAGTCTATTGTTCCATGTCCAGTTCTAATTGTTGCTTCTTGACCCTTCAAGTCTGTCCTTCCTTGGTTATTCTCTCTCAGCTTTTGAATAACTTATAGGGTTCTTTGTAAAACTTAACATTTACTCTCAATTACTGTTTAATAAGTCTTTATATTGAAATTCTCCTGTTTAAATCACTATGTGTTTTTTGTCTTTTGGTGGGATCCAGAGAGATACAATCATAAGATCTTTGTGCTCATTGAGAATATTTGTTAACAGTGTATTTTTAATTGCTTTCATTTTTCCTTCTAGTGTAACTGTATTATGGTTAAAATATGTTGTCTATACAATTCCTCCTTATTGATATTCTTCTGATATTTACTGATATTCTTTTAACCTAATGCATGGTAAGGTGTTTCCAGAAATTCGAAAAGGAGGTACAGTCTCAATTTTCAGGGTAGAGAGACAGATATGTTTCTATTAATCTTATTAAAGTTTTCATATCCTCTATGCTGCTGCTGCTTAGTCGCTTCAGTCCTGTCCGACTCTGTGCGACCCCAGAGACGGCAGCCCACCAGGCTCCCCCGTCCCTGGGATTCTCTAGGCAAGAACACTGGAGTGGGTTGCCATTTCCTTCTCCAATGCAGGAAAGTGAAAAGTGAAAGTGAAGACGCTCAGTCGTATCCGACTCTTAGCGACCCCATGGACTGCAGCCACCAGGCTCCTCCGTCCATGGGATTTTCCAGGCAAGAGTGAGGGGTCAATTAACTTTTTCTGTAAAGAGTCAGACAGTAAACATCACAGGCTTATGAGCTACAGAGTCCAGGTTGTAACTCCTCAACTCTACCATTGAGATGCAAAAGCAGCTGCAGACAATGCGTAAATGAACTGTTTGTGTGGCTGTATTCAATAGAACTTGACTTACAAAAAGAGGGTGGAGTTAGCCCACATTGCCTCATCTGTCAACCCCTGATCTACATTATCATTTTTATCTACTTGATTCATCAAGCAATGAGAGAGATAGGTTGCTGCTGCTGCTAAGTCACTTCAGTCGTGTCTGACTCTGCAGGACCCCATAGGCAGCAGCCCACCAGGCTCCCCTGTCCCTGGGATTCTCCAGGCAAGAACACTGGAGTGGGTTGTCATTTCCTCCTCCAATGCATGAAAGTGAAAAGTGAAAGCGAAGTCGCCCACTCGCGTCCGCCTCTTCACGACCCCACGGACTGCAGCCTACCAGGCTCCTCCATCCATGGGATTTTCCAGGCAAGAGTACTGGAGTGGGTTGCCATTGCCTTCTCCAAGAGATAGGTTAGTCTCTCACTACTGTGTTTTAAAAATATTTTTCCCTGTATGTTCTGGTTCTTCTCCCTTTTTAGAGTTCTATGCTCTGTATTTGACACAAAAAGTTCATAATTATATCTTCCTGTGCATTTTATTCTTTACCATTGTAGAGTGCTTCTCTTTGTCTTGATAAAGCTTCCTTTGCTTTGCATTAAACCCTACATCTAATTTAGGAAAACATTTAGAAAGAAAATACATAATAAGACAATAAAATTAAGACTAAAGATAAGCTTAAGAATAAATCTAGTTGGAATAAATTCAACTGTTAAAGCAAATCTCAGAATGTGGCAAACACCAAGATCCATCCATAAGAGACATATGTGAAAAAGAGAATCCTAGAAGTTTACCTGAAATAGATTCTTCATCTGCTTTGAACTATTTTTATTGTTTAAATCTTATATGCTATTGATATAAGTATTATCCTACAGATCACATATTGCATCAGTTATATTTAACGAGGATGTTCTGAATCTTTTATACGTCCATAAAGAGAGCATGATTTGGGTTAGCCTTCCCTCTGTTCACTGGAGCCCCATTTGTATTTCCAAAATATATAAAGAGCTCACACAACTCAATAACAAAAAACAACCCAAGCAAAAAATGGGCAGAAGACCTAAATACACATTTCTCCAAAGACATACAGATGGCCGACAGGCACAAGAAAAGATGCTCAACATTGCTAATTATCAGGGAAATGCAAGTCAAACAGATAATGAGATTCATTTGCTCCAAACTCCAAGTCTCCATTAGGTTCTCTTCACATACTTTGTAGTCTTGTGCAGTCTCCTGTGTAATTTCACTTATTTCCTTCTATTTCTATGGAGACAGCAGTCTGCCTGTGCTTCTGCATTTTAGGGGAATCCTGCATGCCAAGTAACTCTAATATATCTTTCTGAAAGAGAACTGATCCCCACAATGGATTTCTTCTTCCTTCTTGGAATTCATTGATTTTTTTTTTAACCTCATACCCATGAAGAAGAATTTGAGACTCAGTCTTACTTAGATATCCACTTAAACGGATCATAAGTCACTGAGAGTTAAAGCAGAAATTTAGTATTTCTAGGCTAAACATTGTTCTGACATTTCTTTTGGTTCCAGTTTTGAAAGGAATCAAAATATCAGAGAAACTCAAGACATCATGAGACTAACATCACATCACCCTCAGCAACGGCCCAAGAGATGCACGAGCAGGTGCGTGAGCTCTTACCAGCGGGATGAGCAGGCTGACGAGGTCTATGAGAGGCTTGCCGAGTAGCAGCAGGTCTTCCGCGGCCTGAGTGCTCCCTCCTGAGCCGGATTTCTGTGCCTGAACAGGTAGAGGAGAGGGGAAGGGTCTTGGAGATTAGTCAGCTTGGCTACGGGAGACCAGTGCAACACCTGATGGCGGCCGGGGAGGCCTCTAACCGCAGGCCCCCAGGAGAAGTTTCGCGCGGTCACCACGTGGCAGAGAGAGCACATGCTGCCACCAGCTCAGGCCACAGAGGGGTGTGGGTGATAAACCAACAGCAAGGGCGGCCACTGGCAGGATGATGTTGATGTTGACAGACCCTGGGGGGCAAGCACTTTTTCTTCTGAACCATCCTGAGACATGGTGAGGTTATCCCCATTTTTCAGGGGAGAAAACTGAAGTTCAGAGAGGTTGAGTAGTATGTCTGAAGTCCCACAGATAATGAATGACTTAGCTGGAGTATGAATCCAGGCTAAATGACTCCAGATAACCCAAGCTCGCTTCTTCTGGGCACTTCTATGCACCTTTTATGATGCAAACCAAATCCATTCTACTGTGTTCTCCATCTCTATATGCACACATCTGCTTGAATAACATCTAAAATATTTATCGAATGAATAGGCTTTGGACTGGGGCTTCCCTGGTGACTCAGTAGGAAAGAATCCACCTGCAATGCAGGAGATGTGGCAGGAGCCACTGGTTTGATCCCTGGGCCGGGAAGATCCCCTGCAGAAGGAAATGGCAACCCACTCCAACATTCTGGCCTGGGAAATCCCATAGACAGAGGAACCTGGTGGGCTACAGTCCATGGGATTGCAGAGTTGGACACAACTGAGTGATTAACAACATCAACAAGACTTTGGACTACTGCATGAAGAGGCTCAGATACGGGTCTACAGTGCCTAGGAAGAATGCAATGAAACAAGAATTGAGAAAGGAGTGGCTTTAAGGATGTCTTTTTCCAGGAGCTTTTTATAAACTGTCTCATTCTAGAGGAGATTTCTATGAGAGATGAGTAATTTTAAACTGAGAGAAGTCACTGATTATTGTGTTTGCTATAGTATATACACATTTCATTTGCGTATACGCTCTGTTTTTAATTTCACTCAGAACAAAACTACTAGGTAAGGACCTTTGCCAGAGCCTTTGAGTAGGCTGCCCCACCTCAGGTCCTTACTCTGGACCCTAGGGCCCCTCTCATAAATGTCAAGGCTCCTTCTGCCTCCAGGCCTATGGATGGAATCTGGGTTGCCTGCTTTCCTTGGTTCAAAAGGACATTATGGAAAATCAGACATCTGCCTTTTAACAGCTTGCACTGCTCTACAGCCAAGGGGGATGACAGTAATCAGTAGCTCGGAGTTTCGTCCCACCTCTCCCCTAGCTCTATCTCAACCCCTGGCCTCTACCAGAAAGGTGGGACTTTCTCCCAGAAAACAGATTTGTAGCACTACCCTAGGTCTGAACCTTTGTGAGGCTTGGCTGTTGATCTTGCCTTCTGAAGCATGATGTAAGGCAGAATACTGACCTTTTCACATTAGCACATTAGCCTTTAGAGAAGATGACTGCCTCTTGGAAAAGATAAGGTAGTCCTGCGAGCCAGCACCTAGACAGCGAAGGGCACCGTGCCACTGCTTCCTTTCCAAACACATGTAAGCAAGGAGACACGTCCACAAACACAAGCACACACTGTGGGACTCTTTCCACCCGAATGGCCAGTGGCCCTCCAGACCCTCCACAATCTACAGTCATTTCTTATTGTCACCAAGAAACATCCCAACCCTGCCTGCCAGTATTTGGGTACCAACTCCCTGCAGAGATGCCGAGGGTTCCAGAAAGGGATTGCTACAGCTCTACACAGAGGGAGGTGCACATCAGGGACGCACCTGAAATTCAACTCTCCCCTCAAGGTACAGGTTCACAGCAGAAGCTTTGTGTGCTAAGTGCATCACATGCGGGGAGCTGAGCAACAAACCCGAGGCCCAGCTAGCCTCTCTCAGGGTTTCTCTAGCTCCCCAACAGCACACATTCTCGGTCAGCCTTTCGATTCACAGATGCCTTCTGTGTGCATGTTACAGAGGGATCTATTTTTAACATTTATTTATATATTTGGCTATGCTGGGTCTTAGTTGTGGCATGTGGGACCTTTAGTTGCAGCATGTGGACGCTTGGTTGCGGCATGTGGGATCTACTTCCCTGACCAGGGATCGAGTCCAGGCCCTTTTCATTGGGAGTGCAATGGCACTTAGCCATTGGACTCCCAGGGAAGTCCCCAGAAGTCTAAGTCACTCAGTCATGTCCGACTCTTTGTGACGCCATGGACTATAGAATTCTCCACAGTCCATGGAATTCTCCAGGCCAGAATACTGCAGTGGTAGCCTTTCCCTTCTCCAGGGGATCTTCCCAACCCAGGGATCGAACCCAGGTCTCCTGCACTGCAGGCGGATTCTTCACCTGCTGAGCCACAAGGGCAGTTCAAGAATACTGGAGTGGGTAGCCTCTCCCCTCTCCAGTGGGCCTTCTCGGCCTAGGAATCAAACCAGGGTCTCCTGCACTGCAGGTGCATTCTTTACCAACTGAGCTATCAGGGATGCCCAGAGGGCTCTTTTAACAGCAAGAAGCACCCCGCCTCTGCTGCGATGTCGCTGCTGTTCTCCCTGTGCAGTGCTCGGCCTTTGCCTGTGGTCCCCTGACCCCTGCCCACAACTCACTGCTCCAGGCACTGCTGGGTGGCAACTGACCCCACTCCTGGCCATCCTGGGTTCTTGGTCCCCCCAGCTGTCACAGCCTGAACAAGAGGAGATGGCAGACTGAGCCAGGTGCTACCAGTAAAATCTACTGGATTTGGTGAAGGATTGGAGGAGGAATATGAAAAAGGGAAATTTTAAGAATAACTCCCAGGTTTCTAGTATGGCAGGATGAGAGTGGTGGGGCTTGCGAGCAGGAGGATGGTGTGGGAGGTGGATCCTGAGCTCTGCTTTGGACATGCTGAATTTGAGGGGACCATGGGACATTCTAGTGGTCCTGTTTAGGAAACTACTGGATATATTAAGAATAGATCTCAGATGAGATCCCTAGGTTGTAGACATGTAAAATGTGGGAATGACAACTTGTGAGCCATAGGTAATATTAAATGGGAATATATTAATAGCATTACCTAAAATGAGATGAAGGGATTCAACTAACTTATTGGCATTAAAAAAGGCCAGGGAGGATATAAACCTATTACATCTAATATTATATGAGTCTAGCACACAGAGGGCAGGTAAGAACCCACTTGCCAATGCAGGGGATGTAAGAGACATGGGTTTGACCCCTGGGTCGGGAAGATCCCCAGGAAGAGAAAATGGCAACCCACTCCAGTGTTCTTGCCTGGAGAATTTCATGGACAGAGGAGCTTGGTGGGCTACAAGTCCATGGTATTGCAAAGAGTCAGACGCAACTGAGTGTTTGAGACACAACAAAGCATTTGTAGAGAACAAGAGACAGTCAGTTCTTCAGGCAGTCGCTGTCTGATGTCCTAAACAGGTTTAATTTAAGCACAACCAGCAGTGGTGTGGCCAGACCAACCCAAGTCAGGCCTCAGTGTGCTTCCCAAACACCATCACTCACATGCTTGCCATGCACAGATGATACAACTCAGTCCCAGGCTGTAGAACCTCACAATTTCATTAAAAGAATGGCAGGCTTTATTATGGTAAACAGTATGGAGGTTCTTCAAAAAACTAGAGTCGCCACATAATCCAGCAATCCCACTCCTAGACATATACCCAGACGAAACTACAGACACATGCATCCCTATGTTCACAGCAGCACTGTTTACAACAGCCAAGACATGGAAGCAATCTAAGTGACCACCAACAGATGAATGGTTAAAGAAGATGTGGTACATATACACGATGGGATACTGATTCAGCAATAAAAATTGCCATTTGCAGCAACACGAATAGATCTAGAGATTACCATACTGAGTGAAGTCACCAAAAGAAAGATAAATACAAAATACATGATATTGTTTATATTTGAAATATAAACTACAACACGGGTGAACCTATCTATGAAACAGAAATAGAATCACGGACACAGAACAGACTGGTGGTTGCCATGGGGGAGGATGGGAGTGGTTATGGATGGGGAGTGTGGGATTAGCAGATGCAAACTATTACGTACAGAATGGATAAACAGCAAGGTCCTAGTGTATAGCACAGGGAACTATATTCAGCATCTAGTGATAAACTGTAATGTAAAGGAATATATATAACTGAGTCACTGCTATATAGCAGAAATTAACACAGTATTATAAATTAACTATACTTTAAAAAAAAAACCAATGGTAAGCTTTCCACTGCACTAAAGGCAGAACGTGGAAACTGCTACAGTGGATGTGGAAATACAGCTGAGGTGGGATTGGGGAACGGTGACAGGACTTCATCGTTGGACGGTGGGGTGAGGTCTACAGGGAAGGACATGCACAGCCCGTGCTTCAGGTGCTGGCATCTGCTGCGGAAAGAGTGGTGAGGTGCAGGAGCCCCATGGAAAAGGCCAAGGTGACTGTTTGGTGTAGGTACAGGAAGCACAAATGAATGACAGGCGAGGCTGGAAAATCACCCTGGGGCTGATCATTCAAGGCCTGGAGTGTCTTGCCAAGCAAATGATCTTGTGATGAGATGAAGAGATATCATCAGTTTTCAAAGGGAGGGAGACGCATGCTGAGGACCACGGGCTACAACAGACAAATCTCACTTGCATTCAACCATGAGACAGAAGAGGTCGAAAGAATACGAAGAACTGTACAAAAAAGGTTTTAATGACCCAGATAACCACGATGGGGTGGTCACTCACCTAGAGCCAGACATTCTGGAACGTGAAGTCAAGTGAGCCATAGGAAGCATTACTCTGAACAAAGCTAGTGGACATGATAGAATTCAGCTGAGCTATTTCAAATCCTAAAAGATGATGCTGTGAAAGTGCTATACTCAATATGCCAGAAATTTTGGAAAACTCAGCAGTGGCCACCACAGGACTGGAAAGGGTCAGTTTTCACTCCAATCCCAAAGAAAGGCAACACCAAAGACTGTTCAAACTACTGTATAATTGCACTCATTTCACATGCTAGCAAGGTAATGCTCAAAATTCTTCAACCTAGGCTTCAACAGTATGTGAACCAAGAACTTCCATATGTACAAGTTAGATTTAGAAAAGGCAGAGGAACCAGAGATCAAATTGCCAACATATGCTAGATCATAGGAAAACTCAAAAATATACAATTCCAGAAAAATAAATGATCCAATCAAAAATGGGCCATAGAACTAAACAGACATTTCTTCAAAGAAGAAAAAGCAAGGGATTTTTTAAAAAAAGACATCTACCTCCCGTTCATTGACTATACTAAAGCCTTTGACAGGGTGGATCATAACAATCTGTGGAAAATTTTTAGAGATGGGAATTTACCAGACCACCTTACCTAGCTCCAGGACACAAATGTATGCAGCACAAGAAGTAACAATTAGAACTGGACATGGAACAATGGACTGGTTCAAAATTGGGAAACAAGTACATCAAGGCTATATAATATAGTCACTCTGCGTATTTAACTTTTATGTAGAATACATTATGCAAAATGTCGTGCTGGACGAATCCTAAGCTGGAATCAAGAATGCTGGGAGAAATATTAACAACCTCAGATATGAAGATACCACTCTAAAGGCAGAAAGAAAAGAGGAACTAAAGAGCCTCTTGATGAGGGTGAAAGAGGAGAGTGAAAAGCTGGCTTAAAACTCAACACTAAAAAAGCTAAGATCATGGCATCCAGTCCCATCATTTCTTGACAAATAGATGGGGGTAAGTAGAAGCAGTGACAAATCTTATTTTCTTGAGTTTTCAAAATCACCGCAGACAGTGACTGCAGCCACAGAATTAAAAGATGCTTGGTCCTTGGAAGAAAAGCTATGACAAACCTAGACAGCATATTAAAAAGAAGAGACATCACTTTGCCAACAAAAATTCATATAGTCAAAGCAATGGGTTTTTCCAGTAGTCATGTGCAAATGTGAGAGTTGAACCATAAAGAAGGCAGAGCACTGAAGAATTGAAGCTTTTGAATTGTGGTGCTGGAGAAGACTCTTGAGACGCCCTTGGACAGCAAAGATATCAAACCAGTTAATCCTAAAGGAAATCAACCTTAAATATTCATTGGAAGGACTGATGCTGAAGCTGAAGCTCCAACACTTTGGCCACCTAATGCAAAGAGCTGACTCACTGGAAACGACCCTGATACTGGGAAAGATTGAGGACAGGAAGAGAAGGGGGTGACAGAGGATGAGACGGTTGGATGGCATCACTGACTCAATAGACATGAGTTTGAAGGACAGAGAATCCTGGTGTGCTGCCGTTGATGTGGTTGCAAAGAGTTGGACACAACTTCAGTTGGTGACTGAACAACCAGACGGGGCAAGCTCATGGGGAAAACAGCAGGGAGAAAGCCGTGGAGGAGTCGAACCAGCAACTTCAAGAGATACCGAAATAGAGGGACTTCCCTGGTGATCCAGTGGTTAAGACTCCATGCTTCCAATGCAGAGGGCATGGGTTTGATTCCTGGTCTGGAAGCTAAGATCCCACAAGCGGCACAGAATGAACAAAAATAAATAAAAATGACTTTCTTACAGAGAAAGAGATACTAAAATAGGGTAAAGCCCCCATCCCAACAGCCTTCACTTGAGTGTGAGATGAAGGGGGACTCAGGGGCCACATTTCAGTCTTAGGGCAACACTGACACATCTACTAATGGAAACCAGTTTAACCACCCTCCTCTCAAGTAATGCATGAAGTTTCTCCCATCACTCCAGAAATGACAGACAAGAGCCAGATTGGGAAGTCAGGTGACCTGGATTTTGGTACTGAATATTTTCCTTCCTTAACCCCCAAACTCGGTGAGTTCCCTGCACCCCCATTCCCTCTGCAGGACCCTGGACACGGTTCAAGGTGATGATTTGCTCCACTATCTGCATGCTGATGGTCTTACCAAAATGAACCTCCCTGACACTCAACAACCTTCCTCTCTTGATGCCTGTGCCAAGATCACAGGGGCCAAGCCCTGGGCTAGGCTCACAAATGCAAAATAAAACCATACATTAATACCTCATAAGCCTGCTAGGAGTTGGTTTACTCCATAAATACAAACTGAGTGCCTTCCCTAGTGTTAGGACACAGACATGAGAATATTACAGCCCCCATGAACCCTCTGTAAACAGGAAGGGGAGGTGAGTGTCTTCCCTCTTATTGCTATTAATAACATAGCAACCAATCATGGCTTACTTTCCCTGGGCCAAGTATATGTACTTTCAGTTCAGTTCAGTCGCTCAGTCGTGTCCGACTCTTTGTGACGCCGTGGACTGCAGCATACCAGGCTTCCCTATCCATCATCAACTCTCAGAAACTGTTCAAACTCATGTCCATCGAGTTGGTGATGCCATTCAACCATCTCATCCTCTGTTGTCCCCTTCTCCTCCTGTCTTCAGTTTTTCCCAGCATCAGGGTCTTTTCCAATGAATCAGTTCTTCACATCAGGTGGCCAAAGTATTGGAGTTTCAGCTCCAGCATCAGTCCTTCCAATGAATATTCAGGACTGATTTCCTTTAGGATGGACTGGTTGGATCTCCCTGCAGTCCAAGGGACTCTCAAGTGTCTTCTCTGACACCACACTTCAAAAGCATCAATTCTTCAGCGCTCAACTTCTTTATATCCAACTCTCACATCCATACATGACTATTGGAAATACCATAGCTTTGACTAGATGGACCTTTGTCTGCAAAGTAACATCTCTGTTTTTTAATATGCTGTCTAAGTTGGTCATAGCTTTTCTTCCAAGGAGCAAGTGTCTTTTAATTTCATGGCTGCAATCACCATCTGCAGTGAATTTGGAGCCCAAGAAAAAAAAGTCTCTCACTATCACCATTGTTTCCCTGCCTATTTGCCATGAAGTGAGGGGACTAGATACCATGATCTTAGTTTTCTGAATGTTGAGTTTTAAGCCAACTTTTTTACTCTCCTCTTTCACTTTCATCAAGAGGCTCTTTAGTTCTTCACTTTCTGCCTTAAGGGTGGTGTTGTCTGTGTATTTGAGGTTATTGATATTTCTCCTGGCAATAAATATGTCCTTTATATTTACATATATTGTGTTCTCTCATTTAAGTCCCTTGCTGAGTAGTTGGCACCATGTATGCTTTACAGATGAGGAAACTGACACTCAGGTGAAATAATATGCCCAGCATCTCACAGGTGAAAGTGGTGTGGCTGGGATCTGAATCCAAGGTATTCTCACCTGCAAAGCCCATGGGACGCCCCCCCCCCCTCACCCCACCCCGGTGAGCTGGGCACACATATTTGTCTCTGCTTCTGTATCTTTGGTATAGTACTCCTCAAGGCAAGCTGGGGGCAGAGTCTGGGCTCCTAAGAGACATTCTGACACCTCCCTCCCAACTCCTCACCTCCCCGGTACACATGCCTATGTCATATCCTTCTCCTCCCTGAAAAGGAGATAGGTGCCTCAAAATTGGAGAAGGCAATGGCACCCCACTCCAGTACTCTTGCCTGGAAAATCCCATGGATGGACGAGCCTGGTAGGCTGCAGTCCACGGGGTCGCTAAGAGTCGGACATGACTGAGCGACTTCACTTTCACTTTTCACTTTCATGCATTGGAGAAGGAAATGGCAACCCACTCCAGTATTCTTGCCTGGAGAATCCGAGGGACGGGGGAGCCTGGTGGGCTGCCATCTATGGGGTCACACAGAGTCGGACACGACTGAAGTGACTTAGCAGTAGCATTATCATTTTAAACACTGACAACAGTCAAGTTCTAGTTTTAAGAGGTTAGTGTTAAGAATGCAGAAGAATCCCATGTGTGGAGCATGTTTACAGATGGAAGAGGTGACTTAGGCTTCGAAAGAACCTACAGCTCAGTATTATAGAAGGATGTGTCTGTCTTTGATGCCAATTCCATTTCTTTACCCAATTCTTTCCCTAATTCAATTTCAAGGAGTCTACCACTTTCAGACAGATACCAGGTACCATGGAGATCAAAGTCGGTCGTCAAGGTCAAAAGCAATACATGGCAGCTATTACAGGGAAAGACTTAGAACAATGACAGCAATAAAACATAGACTGGTGCTAAAAAAAAAAAAAAGAAAAAGAAACAGTGATGTATTGGTATACTAGCAAATTGAAAAAAAATTAGAAAGTAATTTGCATTAAGGAGTTTTAAACACCCTTGAATGTCTACCTGATGACTTGAAATAAATGATTTCTATTGTTCTAGAATTCAAAAAAATTTTTTAAAATGTCTGATCCTTTTTATCCACAATCTCTTACAGATTGATACCATCAGAGTATCCTCTGAGAGACATCTACACCTTGAAGAATTACATAAAGCTACCACTGTGGAAACTGAAACAAGAAATGATGCTCTCTGATGAGACACTTAATAGAAAAAAGAGGGAAAACTAAGAGAAATCCATAATTCAGGATTCCGTGAGTACTTAGCCAAGCTTTACTGTTCATTTAGAGCAATTACAGATGAGCAAATAAAAACAAGTAGGTAGTTCAAAGGCCAATTTCATCTACTGGCTTTACAAGTTTGGGTTAAAACTTACTATCATCTTTGCTGAGGGGCTCTTGGAATAATTTATTAAGCCACATGAAACAAGTTAAATACTTCACCAGCTTCACTGCAGACACAACACGCCATTTACCATAATGATGAATAAGAGAGACTAAACCAGGGTTGAGGGACTCATTCTTGGCTCTTGCTACTATGACTCTTGGCAAGGTATCAGAACGGTCTGCTTCCAACCTTAGCTTCTGCATCTATCCAGGCTGGTATGCTACCGTGACACACAGCACTTGCGACTTAACTGGGACTCCAAATACAACAATGAATTCCTATTGGCCGTGTCCTAACATGCGGCCTAAGTATCAGCTGACTCAGCTGGTTAGAGAAAGCATGAAAGGAGACAGGCATGTGGTGAGAGCTAACACTTGGCCAAGAAAGTACCTGATGAACTCATACGCCCTTCCTGTCTCAGACCACAATGCCAGGTTACAGTCTGGGGCAACCTGACTTTTCCATGGCCACTAAATACACATCTCTAGTCCTCAAAAGCATCTTGCAATTTCACATTATTGATCATAAGAGAAAGTAAGTGCGAGGTACATGCATGCACATGTGTGTGTGTATGCACATATATTCATATTACACGTATGTGCATGTGTGTGCATGCCTGATAACTCAATCCACTACTCCTCACTAGCTAACTCGTACTGCTGGAGGTGGTGGGAGCACCATCTCCGGACAGCGAAGACTGCATAGTGCATGGCCAACCCCACAGTGAGAACAACCTCTTGAGTTGCTGGCAGTTCCCTAGTAAGTGCTCACTAAGTCTTGTCTTTGGCCCCTCCTGCTTCTTTTCATATTCAAACTAGCTGTCTGACATTGATCACCCAAAGATGACTGTCAAATCATATGTCTTTTTCAAACCGAAAGACGCATTAGAGGACGATGAGAGAAAAGAGAATGATGAGCATGTGGGACGTGGGGCGGGGCTGTTGGAAAGGCGGGGGAAGGGGTCCTCTACCTGCAGAGCCAGCCGCACGACCCCGGAGGTGTAGGTCAGCATGCCGTGCAGAATGTCCAGCAGGGAGAAGAGCAAGGCGGCTGCAGTGTCGTTGTTGCTTTCGTTGTCCGCATCCAAACACAGTGTGGCAGTCTCAGTGAACAGGCTGCAGACGTGACGGACCAGTCCTGAGAGTAAAACAGAAGGGCAAAACTGTCATCATAGAACATAAGAATAACGTGCCACGTGAAGCCAACAGAACAGGCACATGTATTCCATAAACTCTGGACAGTCCCTCAACTATATCTGTTGTAGACACACCTGGGAAAGGTTTTGAAAATGCAGGTCCTCAGCCCCCACTCCCAGAGAGACTGCCTAAGAGCCTGAGGCCTAGGAATATACTTGCTAAAAAGCACCCCAGGTGATTCTGATGGGAGGGTCCCCCGAATTACACTTTGAAAAACACTATCCTACAGGGACAGAAGAGTCGCTGACACTGGAAGAAAACGTGTTGGGTGTGAACATCCTGTCCCCAGGTTCTGTTTAAAGGCACAGTTCTTCATGGGATGGCTCGGTGACACAGGGGAAGCTGAGGATCTATCAGGATTGACAAATAACTGGGTCACCTCAAGAAGATAAAGCAATGAAGTGCTTTTTTCCACATGCATTCTAAAAATTATGAAATGTAACATAATGATTTCAAGCCATGTGAAATTGAGAAATTGCCAGGTTCTATCATTTTGTCTCTGCAAACTTCGTATTTACCGTGTGGTTCGTCTTCATCAACTTTTAGTTTGATGTACTTGTTACAACAAATACATTTAAGCTGGTGTTCTGTATTATTTTTGTTATGTAAAATTACACTTTGAATTCCCCAGATGATTCAGATGCAAAAGTGATGAAAAGACAACATGAAATGTCATAAATCGAAATGGTGAGGGGGTCCTTCCGTCTGAAGAGATCGTCATCGTCTGAACGTTCTAGAAAAAGTGAATCTTCAAATATAACTATTCTATACAAGCAAACTGGGAAGAAAACAGGGTAAGGAAATGTGACATGTGTTGTAAGCTGGACCTGCAATCCATTTATTTATTGGACGTGCAATCATTTATTGGACCTGCAATCCATTTGTCCCTACTTCTCAGATGATCAACTGGACGGAAGCTCTGCCAAGCATAGCCATCCAAGCTCTGCTATCTTTCCCAAACACTGCACACTGTCATTTCCAGTAAGCCAAGCTGGTTTTCCTAGACAAGTGCAAAGTAATTAGACTACAAAGCAATTAATTCTGTCACTAAAGGCAGAGAGAAACCGAAATTACAGGGCATCAATCAAGGTTGTACTCCTTGTGGTGAAAACTGGCACAGTCACAAAGTTGAAAATAAATGTATTTGAAGGGAAAGGAATCTGCTAATGAATTAATAGCAAAATTTCTCTACTGAAAGACAAGGTTTGATAGTACAAGTCATCAAAGACACATGGTAAAGAAGAGCAATCGTTAAGACACGTGCATCACACTGGCAGGCATTCTCCAGTGAGTTACAAGGCATTGCTCAAGGGCAGGCTATGAATCAGCTCTTGGCGTTTGTGAGCTGCAGGGAGAGTAGAAGGGCTTTAAAAAGAGGTTGCTGGGATGGGGTGGGGAGAAAGACTGGGGGAAGGGATAGTTTGGGAGTTTGGGATGGATATGTACATGCTCCTATATTTAAAATGGATAACCAAGGAGGACCTACAGTGTAGCACAGGGAGCTCTGCTCAATGTAATGTGGCAGCCTGGATGGGAGCGGGGTTTTGGGGGAGAATGGATACATGTATATGTATGCCTGAGTCCCTTCATTGTTCACCAGAAACTATCACACCATTGTTAATCGGGACTACTCAAATACAAAATACAAAGGTTTTTTAAGAGAGTTCAGTTCAGTATTCAGTAAACACACGCTGCAGGAGAAGATGTCTTCCTTTGTGGAGTTCCCAATCTCTGTGACACAGCATGCTGATGGTCAGAGGAGCAGGGAACCCGGCGATGTGAACAGCAGAGAAGGACACAGACCGTCAGAAGGAGGCACTGACTGCCGGATACCCATCAGCGTGCTGCCTGACTCAGATGAAACAGATGATGAACAACTGTGCTCTCCCTGAGTTTCATTCCATCTTCAAGGAAGGAGTGCAAACAATGAATGCAATCAAATCCCTACTGGGCTGCACTCTCCAGCTTATTGTGTGAAGGAAAAAAGACAACGAACACCAAGCTCTGACTACAAACACAGAAGTCACCTCCTGTCATGGAAGGTGCTCATATGAGATTAGAAATGAAGCATGACCTAAATATTTCTTCACAACCGTGATAATGCCAGCAAAGCCCATTGATATGATGTAAGAGGCCTATCTCAGTCAGTGCTCTTCACAGAACTTTCACTGAAGATGAAAACTCACATTTTTCTTGTTTGAACTATGAAAACAAAGAAAGCCATGAGAAATTTTAGAAAAATGAATTCTTATTACGCTCTTCAATAATTATCAACAGTTTGCCATTGTCTTAAGTCTCCTTCAACCTCTAACAGTCCTTTCCCTACCTTCAATTTTTCATGCCATTTATTTGTTGGAGAAATGAGGATATTTTTCCTATAGATGTTCTTGTAGTACTGCTCCTGTAACTGTGCATTTCCTGTAAACTGGTAATTAGACCCAGAGACTAGACTTACTTCAGGTTTGATTATTTAGGCAATAATACTTGGAGCTGGGCATTCTGTATTCCCTGTAGCATTCTATCTGGAGGGATACACTGTCTGTTTATTCCACCCTTAATAATGTTAAAATTGACCTAGGTGTTCTGGGATTGTTAGCCCAAGCCATGCAGTATAAACTTCCCCATCAAATATTATCTACTAATGTCCAATATCCAGTCCCATTATTTCATTAGACATGGCAATACAGAATTTTCAAATTCTATCAGTCCTGAAAGATGATGCTGTTAAAGTGCTGCACTCAATATTCCAGCAAATTTGGAAAACTCAACAGTGGCCACAGGACTGGAAAAGGTCAGTTTTCATTCCAATCCCAAAGAAAGGCAATGCCAAAGAATGCTCAAACTACCGCACAATTGCACTCATCTCACACACTAGTAAAGTAACGCTCAAAATTCTCCAAGCCAGGCTTCAGCAATACGTGAACCGTGAACTTCCTGATGTTCAAGCTGGTTTTAGAAAAGGCAGAGGAACCAGAGATCAAATTGCCAACATCCGCTGGATCATGGAAAAAGCAAGAGAGTTCCAGAAAAACATCTATTTCTGCTTTATTGACTATGCCAAAGCCTTTGACTGTGTGGATCACAATAAACTGTGGAAAATTCTGAAAGAGATGGGAATACCAGACCACCTGATCTGCCTCTTGAGAAATCTGTATGCAGGTCAGGAAGCAACAGTTAGAACTGGACATGGAACAGACTGGTTCCAAATAGGAAAAGGAGTACGTCAAGGCTGTATATTGTCACCCTGCTTATTTAACTTATATGCAGAGTACATCATGAGAAACGCTGGACTGGAAGAAACACAAGCTGGAATCAAGATTGCCGGGAGAAATATCAATAACCTCAGATATGCAGATGACACCATCCTTATGGCAGAAAGTGAAGAGGAACTCAAAAGCCTCTTGATGAAAGTGAAATTGGAGAGTGAAAAAGTGGGCTTAAAGCTCAACATTCAGAAAACGAAGATCATGGCATCTGGTCTCATCACTTCACGGGAAATAGATGGGGAAACAGTGGAAACAGTGTCAGACTTTATTTTTCTGGGCTCCAAAATCACTGCAGATGGTGATTGCAGCCATGAAATTAAAAGACGCTTACTCCTTGGAAGGAAAGTTATGACCAACCTAAATAGCATATTCAAAAGCAGAGACATTAGTTTGCCAACAAAGGTCTGTCTAGTCAAGGCTATGGTTTTTCCTGTGGTCGTGTATGGATGTGAGAATTGGACTGTGAAGAAGGCTGAGCGCCGAAGAATTGATGCTTTTGAACTGTGGTGTTGGAGAAGACTCTTGAGAGTCCCTTGGATTGCAAGGAGATCCAACTAGTCCATTCTGAAGGCGATCAGCCCTGGGATTTCTCTGGACAGAATGATGCTGAAGCTGAAACTCCAGTACTTTGGCCACCTCATGCGAAGAGTTGACTCATTGGAAAAGACTCTGATGCTGGGAGGGATTGGGGGCAGGAGGAGAAGGGGACGACAGAGGATGAGATGGCTGGATGGCATCACTGACTCGATGGACGTGAGTCTGAGTGAACTCTGGGAGTTGGTGATGGACAGGAAGGCCTGGCGTGCTGCGATTCATGGGGTTGCAAAGAGTCGGACATGACTGAGCGACTGAACTGAACTGAACTGATCAGTCCTTCTTTATTTTTTTAGCTGGTTTTCTTCTGTAAAGAACCTTCATTAACTGATTTGGATATCATAAAATGTGGTTTGTAAAGGAAGAGCAAGGTAGATGTTTGATAAATGTTTCTTTGTTATCATCTGTCTGTTTAGGCAATGGCAACCCACTCCAGTATTCTTGCCTGGAGAATCCCCAAGGACAGAGGAACTTGGTGGGCTGCAGTCCATGGGACTGCAAAGAGTCGGACACAACTGAGCGACTAAGCACAGCCTGTTTCCAGAAGTTATTTTGGGGTGTTTGGAGGTCCCAAATGTGAGCAAAGTGGCTAGAGATTACTGAAGTTACTAATCAGTTCACTATGGAGCATCATTGTGAATGTAACAGATTTTTAAATAACATATCTTATGAATATTAATTGATTTCAATCATCATTCTTTTATGGTAAACTTGTTCCATCTTTGGTCACTGAGAGCCGTTTAAAGTGTCCTACCTTCTGCTAAGATAATATGTCCCAAGTTCAACTTATGAATTACTGCCTAAGACTGGGCATTAGCTACTTCTCCAAGGAATCCTGGTTTCTTTTAATGAGAAGGGTATTCAGAGACCATGGTCTGAGAGAAACACTCATTGCTACTGGGCCACTGATTAAGTGGACAGAGATAAATATACACCTTTTAGACAGAGAAAAAAATAATGAGTTCATGCAGATATTTCCAATTTCAGATTCCAGAAATGGACCCTCATCTATGAGGTTAAATGATTTTCAATAAGGGAATTCTTTAGAAAAATGAAATATTTTCAATCAAAGAGAATAGATCTGTTTGAGAGAAAAAAAGGTGCTTGACCACTATCTCACATAGTATTCAAAAATTAATCTCAGGCAAACCTCAAATCTAAACATAAAAGCTAAAATTTTTAAAGTTTCAGAAGAAAATAGAAGATCTTCATAACTAAGAGGTAGGCAAGATTTTTTAGGACTCAAAAAGTCCTTTCATCATTTGAAAGTGGATAAATTACACTGCATAAAAAATTAAAACTTGTGCAAATTAAGAGACACTATTAAGAAATGCATGCTAAGTCGCTTCAGTTGTGTCCAACTCTTTGCAATGCTATGGACCTTAGCCCACCAGGCTCCTCTGTCCACGAGATCCTCTACACAGGACTACTGGAGTGAGTTGCCATGCCCTCCTCCAGGGGATCTTCCCAACTCAGGGATGAAACCTGCATTTTCTGTCTTCTGAATTGGGAGGGGGATTCTTTACCACTAGAGTTAAGAAAAAGACAAGCCAAAGACTAGGAGAAAAATTTATAAATTACATATCTAAGAACTTATATTCAGAACATATAAACAATTCCTAAACTCAATAATAAAAAACTGAAATATCCAATTTTTAAAATGGGTAATAGCCTCGAACACTTAGTTTACAAAAGATAATGTCAAAAAGCACATGAAAAGTGTTCAACACCGTTAGTCATCTGGAAAATGAAAATGAAAGTCACAGTGAGATACCACCACACAAACAGAAATAATTAGAATGAAAAACAAAACAAAACAAAACCCGACAACACTAAATGGTGGTGTGAGTGCAGAATGACCAGAACTCACAGGCATGGCTACTGGGAAACAGTTAACAGTTTTTTTAAAAAAACAAATTTTTTATTTTTTTACCATATTATCTAGCAATTCTACTCTTAGGGGTTTATCCAAATAAAATGAAAACATATATTCACAAAAAGACTCATTAGACCTGTAGTCAAAATAGCCCCACGATGGAAATAGCCCAGCTGTCCACCAATAGGAGAACAGATAAACAAACAGAGATCCATTCATACAATGGAGTACTCCTCAGCAATAAAAAGGAATGAGCCACTGAATCCCACAACATGGCTGAATCTCAAAAAACAAATGGGGCCAAGAGACAGACACCAGAAACAAGTGAGGTGTATAAATTCAGTTGTAAGAATACGTTTCAAGGAAAACTCATCTATATTGATTGAAAAGAGAATAGCAGGTGCTTCTGAGGGAGGGGCAGGACAGAACTTTCTAAGGTGACAGTAATGTTCTGTACTTTAATGAGGTGTTGGCTACAGAAATGTATGCATTTCTAGAAATGCATATATATGATATATATAATATATATGGTATAAATATGTTTGTTTCACTGTATATAAACCATACCTGAAGGTTTTTAACATCTATTTTGAATTGGAGGATAATTGCCTGTATTGGCTTCTGCTGTACAACAACGTGAGTCAGCTTTAAGTATACATGTGTCCCTTCTGTCTTAAGCCTCCCTCTACCCACCCACATCCCACCCTCTGGGCCATCACAGAGCACTGTTCTGAGCTCCCTGTGTTCTACAGCAGCTCCCCTTCGCTGTCCCCTTTACACATGGTGGTGTGTGTATACATCAAAGCTACTCTCTTACCCTCTCTTTCCCCTGCTATGTCCACAAGTCCATTCTGCACATCTGTGTTTCTATTCCTATCCCACAGAAGATTCATCAATATACCACTTTCCTAGATCCATATATGTGCATGGGCTTCCCTCCCTGGTGGCTCAGATGGTAAAGAAGCCACCTGCAATGCGGGAGACCTGGGTTTGATCCCTGGGTTGGGAAGATCCCCTGGAGAAGGGCCTGGCACCCCACTCCAGTACTCCTGCATGAAGGATCCCCATGGACAGGGGAGCCTGGTGGGCTACAGACTACTAGGTTGCAAAGAGTCAGACAGGACTGAGCGACAAAGCACATGTATATGTGCATTGATACACAATATCTGTTTTTCTCTTTTGACTTGCTTCACTCTGTGTAACAGGCTCTAGTTAACACAGCTAAAAATAAAAGTGATTGGGATAAACTGGGCAGGGTGGAGGAAGTCACGGGAAGCAGCGGGTGTGGCCCCACCGGGATGAGAGCAGTGTTTAACTGAGCACCGGCTTTCTGCCTGGCACTGGGCCTTTACCGGGCTTTTTACATGTCACATTTCATCTGAATTCTCTAAGAGCTTCAGGAGAGCTTTTTATCCAGATGCTGTTATCTCCACTTTGTATAAGAGAAAGCAAAATCTCACGGCATTTAAGTAACCAGTTCAAGGTCACCAAGTAAGCAGAAGTCACCAAGTGATCTGGACCTGCATATATTTTAACTCTTGAGGTCCACGGACTTTTATAAATACCACAGAGCCTCCGGGAGCAGCCAGTGGGGAACTGAGACCAGAAAGTCAAAGAGGAGGCCTTTGCAATTTGGCCATGACCACGTGCTGGTGTGCTGGGAAACAAGGAGGAGGAAGAAACGTGAGTTAACAAGTGTGATTTGTGACTTTGTGGCAACAGTGAAGTGTGGCCAAAAAGCTCCGGAAAGAGAAAAACCAGACTCTCACCAGAAGTGAGCAAGTGAGTTTTCTAGGAACAATAAGTTAGTTTTCGAGTTTTGAGATAACGTCCAGATGCCAGAGTCCAAAGGTAGTTGAAATGAGGGCACAGAAACTGGGTAGAAGTCAGACTGGAAAAAGAGAGGTGGAAGATGACCGGAGAGGGTGGGAAGTTTCCAAGGGTGAGAAGACCCTAGACAGGAAAGGGATGCATAGGAGAAATGAGGCAAAGGTGCCAGCATAACAGAACAAGAACCACGATAACGTAAGGCCACAGGTATCAATGAATGAGGAGAGTCAATCAGGAAAACGGTGTCAAGGCTGTAGAGTTGACACAGATCGAAGCCTGAGAAAAGTTCACCGATTGGCTCATTTCCAGGTCCCTGATGACTTGTTGGTAAAGTCCGTAGGGTCCCATGCCCTGAAGTCAGACTTCAAGTTGCCAAAGCTTTTGTGTTACATCTCCCCACATACCACATAGGTTTTGACATATTTGCTTCCATTCTATCCAGAATTTCCCCATAGAGGGAGTTAGGAAATAGAGTTTCTTGGAAGGAAGGGGAGTGTAGACTTAGATTTGCATGAAGCTGACCACGCCAGTTGCCCAACCACTGTGAGGGCCGAGGAGGGAGCCCCTGAGTCTCCAAGCCTGACCCACGGGACCCAAGGATAAGACTGTTAGCAGAGCGCTGTGAACGACCTCACACAGGACACATGTTCCTAAAGTGAAGGAATACATCTAAGGAGGTGGTGAAGGGAAGGAAAGGAAAGTAAAGTGACATTCCCTATGTCTCCACTTTCTTTCTCCCCAGTCAAGAGAAAGATCCCCTGCCTCCAAAGAGATGAAAGTCCCAGGACACTGCCAGAGTTGTGTTCTCCAGAATGAGGTGGGAGCCACCATCAGCAGGCACATGGGTTTGACTCTCTCGTCTACCTCCCTCCCAAGAAGGCTGAGGACAATACAGTGGAGGCGGAGGCCTGAGCCCCTGGGAGTGGCCTAGCCATGCCTTTTGTTGTTGTCTTGGGAGGGGGTTTCCTCTCCTTTTCACTCAGGCACCAGACAGAGATACACTTATGACAAACCTAAACAGCATATGAGAGACATCACTTTGTTGACAAAGGTCCATATAGTCAAAGCTATGATTTTTCCAGTAGTCATATAAGGATGTGAGAGTTGGACCATAAAGAAGGCTGAGCACCAATGAATTGATGCCTTCCAACTGTGGTTCTGGAGAAAACTCTTGAGAGTCCCTTGGACTGCAAGATTAAACCAATCAATCCTAAAAGAAATCAACCCTGAAAATTCATTGGAAGGACTGATGCTGAAGCTGAAGCTTCAGCACTCTGGCCAACTGGTGCAAAGAACTGACCCATTGGAAAAGACCCTGATGCTGGGAAAGACAGGGCAAGAGGATAAAGGGGCAGCAGACGATGAGATGGTTGGATGGCATCATTAACTCAATGGACATGAGTCTGAACAAACTCTGGCAGACAGAAGGACAGGGAAGCCTGGCATACTGCAGTCCATGGGGTTGCAAAGAGTTGGACACGACCTAGTGACTAAACAAGAACCACCACCACCTCTGGCTTAGGTCAGCTCTGCTTCAGACCTCCTGGGGCAAATGCACAGGCCCCTGCTGTATCCCCTGCCATCCCCCTCAGGCTAGATGGCTTCCATCTCCGTGCAAGGAAGAGAAGGTACTCCTGCATGAAGGGGTTAAGATCCAAGAGTGAAATTTCAACACAGAGGCAAATATACAGGGAAAGCCACAGTCAACTGTTTCTCACAGACAACTCTGTTTCTTGCAGTCAGCTCTGTTTCTCGAGCAGCAGGTAGACCTAGTGTAGGCAGCGCTAAGAGCAAGGTTTCTGTGCCTTGCCCGCCTATCATCTCCCTTGGAGATCCTGTACAAAGACACTGAGGATAGCGTTCTATCATTTCCCAGTCCTCTGGCCAGATGACATCTTAATATTCCATCCCAACATCTCTGAAAGAAATAAAAATTAAGTTAAAAATGCAAGAACTATTTCACATGGATCATAACCAACTCTTTAAAAAAAGAATCCAAGAATTATTCTGCATTAAGGCATCTGGTCCCATCACTTCATGGCAAATAGATGGGGAAACAATGGAAACAGTGACAGACTTTATTTTTCTGGGCTCCAAAATCACTGCAGATGGTGACCGCAGCCATGAAATTAAAAGACAATTGCTCCTTGGAAGAAAAGCTATGACCAACCTAGACAGCATATTAAAAAGCAGAGACACTACTTTGCCAACAAAGGTCCATCTAGTCAAAGCTATGGTTTTTCTAGTAGTCATATATGGATGTGAGAGCTGGACTATAAAGAAAGCTGAGTGCTGGAGAACTGATGCTTCTAAACTGTGGTTTTGGAGAAGACTCGAGAGTCCCTTGGACTGCAAGGAGATCCAACCAGTCAATCCTAAAGGAAATCAGTCCTGAAGCTCCAATACTTTGGCCACCTGATGCGAAGAACTGACTCACTGGAAAAGACCCTGATGCTGGGAAAGACTGAAGGTGGGAGGTGAGGGGGATGACAGAGGATAAGATGGTTGGACGGCATCACCAACTCGATAGATATGAGTTTGAGCAGGCTCTGGGAGTTGGTGATGGACAGGAAAGCCTGGCGTGCTGCAGTCCATGGGGTCATAGAGTTGGACACGACTGAGCAACTGAACTGAATTATAAGCAGATCTCTAAAGGAGCCATCCCCATAAGTTCTTTCCAAGTATTTAATGTTCCAGAGATATTAACATGCATGAGCTGCTTCCAACTTTGGTCACTCCAGCCAAGGTCATTTTGTCCTTATTATACTATTACTTTCTCAAAATCTGTTGGAGCAGAGAACAAATGTGAGAGTACACTTTGAAATTCCAAGCTTTTGAAAGTACTTTTCCTTTCTATCATTAATGATTTGAAAACAACACTCTAAATCCAAGGGTAACCTCCCCAGATAGAGGCTTCCTTGCAGATAATCCCACATTTACATCAAACAAACATGAGGTCATTTCCACTAGGGTCCATCAGAGTCAACCTGAATAGACAATCTGGAAGAGGAGTATAAAAACATCTGTGCAATTCAATGTGGGGAAATGGTTGCGTTTTTCCCAAGTTGACCAATGCTTAACCACCAAAACCACCAGAGTCACACCACGTCAGCGGAGTTAAAAGTCTTCTTTTAAACATTGAGGGTGAAAGTGGTGATGTCGTTCTGAACACAATGAAGGATAAACGGAGATGTCTGTGAAGGGCAGGTTCTAGGCCAAAGTGAAGGAGCTGCCACCCACACACAGAAATAGCCCCAGAGGAAAATATGTCCAAACTTTTCTGAGGTTAAGAATGGCTGAGCCATCTCAGAGTTGGCCTTTGCCTCTGTTATTCCAGTCTGTGAATCTTTGTCCAATGTGCCTACACAGGCTGGCAGAGGGGCTTCCTAAGAGGCCCTGGGGGTCCACACTGGGCCCAGGGCCAGTCCAACGCCTGGTCCCGGCCTCCATCCTCCCCCTGAGTTGGCCCTCTCAATTCTGACTCCTCCATCCGGGAGCTTTGGTCCACATTCACCTTTGGAGTCCACTCTCACCTTAAGCCCTCACCCCACACCAGTCACTCCAAACATTGAGGGCCCCTGAGAGTCTGGCTTTCTCCAGTCAGGAAAGGGATACTGAAACATCTTGCTTCATGAGGACAACTAGCCAATTCATAATCCTGTGCTCTGAAATTACTACCTCACTGAACTTGAAATGCAAAGTACCTCACAGGCTGGGACCTCTCAAACGTGATGGACACTAATGTTTAAACGACATTTTTTCTTCTGAAAACCTGAAGGGACTCTAGTCAGGGCATTCATTTTGAACTACTTTCCTATGAAAACTCTATATATTATAGAGTCTATCTTAAAAACAAAACTCACTCCAGTTCCCCTGAGTCCACAGTGATCCCTAGATCCTCCTGTGATTAGCAATAGAATCACTTAGTTCCCCAGATAAACAAGACTGAATTGAACTGTTCCAAGTTTCTGATTCGAAGATCATGGCATGTGGTCTCATCACTTCATGGGAAATAGATGGGGAAACAGTGGAAACAGTGTCAGAATTTATTTTGGGGGGCTCCAAAATCACTGCAAATGGTGACTGCAACCATGAAATTAAAAGATGCTTACTCCTTGGAAGCAAAGTTATGACCAACCTAGATAGCATATTCAAAAGCAGAGACATTACTTTGCCAACAAAGGTCCATTTAGTCAAGGCTATTGTTTTTCCAGTGGTCACGTATGGATGCGAGAGTTGGACTGTGAAGAAAGCTGAGTGCCAAAGAATTGATGCTTTTGAACTGTGGTGTTGGAGAAGGCTCTTGAGAGTCCCTTGGACTGCAAAGAGATCCAACCAGTCCATTCTAAAGGAGATCAGCCCTGGGTGTTCTTTGGAAGGAATGATGTTAAAGCTGAAACTCCAATACTTTGGCCACCTCATGCGAAGAGTTGACTTGTTGGAAAAGACTCTGATGCTGGGAGGGATTGGGGGCAGGAGGAAAAGGGGATGACAAAGGATGAGATGGTGGGATGGCATCACTGATTCGATGGACGTGAGTCTGAGTGAACTCCGGGAGATGCTGATGGACAGGGAGGCCTGGCGTACGCAATTCATGGGGTCGCAAAGAGTCGGACACAACTGAGTGACTGAACTGAACTGAAGTTTCTGATTTATTCTGGCCACCTGTCTCATGGGCTACAATGTGCTTTTCTGATTTAAACAGAGATGCTGAATTTCAGCAACAGGTAAACCTATTTTTCTGTGTGGCCAAAAATGAGGGTCTAGTTGCATACTTGAGAGGTAAAAGTTTTGGGCAGAACGAACTCAATTATAAAAACTACTGAAAGGAGAAGTTTAACACACTTAAGGGATTTATGCACTGAGGCACATGAGAATTTTGATTACTGAGAGACAGCTAAAAGAGCTTAGATTAATTTAAGCAAGTACACCTGGAGCAATTTCGGAATGTGAGAATATACAGAAGTGGATGCCAATTTCATTCCTGAAAAGTATCATACAATATCATTTATGACTAATACTAATAGTAACTTTTATTAACTCAGAGGGGCAGAAAGTTTCCAAGTTTTATCAGGAAATTAATGGGAAAAGAACAATGGATCATTCAGCTCCAAGACCCAGGAAAGCGTTGGAAGAGAGTGGGATGGAGGAGCAGGGAGGGAGTGGGGAGATCTAAGGTCCTCCTGCAAAGCCTGGCTCCAATAACAACACAGCATTTGCAGAATTATGGAGGGGCTTTTATGAGTGGGACCCTAAGCCAGAGATATGCTCTTGAGGGCCCAGAAGATTCCTTCCCCTGCCATCCATCTCCGAGCTGGTAAGAGTGACATGCATCAGTCAATCAAACACTGGGTCATTTGCAGTACTTGGAGCACTTGTGATGTAAATTTCATTGTGCCAGACAATGAGGGGAAAAAACTCAAAAAAAAAAAAGTTCCTTCCCTTCAAGGCCCATTAAAAAGACATCCATATGTGATTTTCAAGTTTTCAGCTAGTCCTAGACTTTTGTATTTCTACAGAGTAGAATTATTTTATCACGCTGTTTCTGGAAAATATGACTAACAGTTTTGAAGCTACTAATTTTATGTCGAGATTTAAAGTTCATAATTGTTATCTTTGGAAAATATTATTTGATCTACAGTATGTCCAATTCAATTTAATAAAATCATTTTATAACAGGGGAAAAAAAGATAACCACATGTGAAACACATGAGAGAATAAAACACTAGCTTGTAGCTACCAGTTAGAGAGCAAGGATCAATGGAAGGATGGGGCAAGCATTTATAGGGAAGGAGGGATGGGAAGTGACCTTGGGAAGACAGCAGGGTTTGGACAGGCAGGAGGGAGGAGGAGGACCTCACTAGTTTCAGCCAAGAAAGACAAGAAAGATTTCCAGTTGCGATTTGAACATGCCATAGTCAAGAGATTATGTGAGGCTAGAATATAGAGCCTGTGAAAAAGAAGCTGTAGTCAGATTTCCAAGGCAGGAGACCCTAGATTTTATCCTATAGGCAATCCAAAGTGGCACAGGTTTCTGCCATTGGTTTTGTTATTATAAAAGCAATATATACTCATTACGGACAAATTAACATTTTTCTTGTTTTTCTTATACTCTGTAAGTATTCAAGTAATACAACTATATGTATTTGTACATAAAATGTATGACATAGATGATTAAAACTTCCCAAACATTCCATTTCCTCAAAACTCATGTTCCTTAACAGCTTGTTATAGAGTCTTTCTAGGCATGTGAAATTATAAACACACACATACATACATGCATGGAATAGATTCTGTTGCTTTTCACTGAAGAATCTACCAGAGACATCTCCCCACATTATACAAAGTGCTAACCTGTTCTATTAAATAGAATATGCAGACAGCATCTCATTTTAAAATAAAATTCCATAATAAAGTCAATCCCAAGCAGGAGAAGCTGAGAGGTTTGGCTATCGCCTGGCTGCGGTGCACTCTGCACAAGGTGACTGTGTCCCGGCGCTGTGTTCTTCCCCTGGGGCTCTAGAGGCAGGGCAAGGAAGGACAGAGCTTCATCTCTCGGGGGAACGCACTTTAACATCTGAAACAGGAGAATAGCAGTGGTGATGGGTCATCTCAGGGACCGAGGATGCAGGGCCACAGCAAGAAAGGAAAGGAAAACGATGGCCAGAAAAGAGAAACCGGGAGGAGAACGGCTTCCGGGGCCACCTGTGGGCCCCTGGTTCCTCCAGCTGTTTCTGGGGCCCAGGAACGATTTGCCTTGAGTTCCATCACTCACCCTCGCACCTGCAGACCTCTCACTCTTCCTGTGGCTAGTTTGAGTTGTTTCTGATACTCTGTTAAGAGTCCTAACCAATACAGTGACTGGGACTTTTTAAGTCTTCTTTTAATGGGATACATTAGAAGTCTTGCAATTGTCAACCTTCACATTACTCAGTTCAGTTGCTCAGTCGTGTCCAACTCTTTGCGACCCCATGAACTGCAGCATGCCAGGCTTCCCTGTCCATTACCAACTCCTGGAGCTTGCTAAAACTCATGTCCATCGAGTCTGTGATGCCATCCAACTATCTCATCCTCTGTTGTCGTCTTCTCCTCCTGCCTTCAATGCTTCCCAGGATCAGGATCTTTTCCTGAGTCAGTTCTTCGCATCAGGTGGCCAAAGTATTGGAGTTTCAGCTTCAGCATCAGTCTTCCCAATGAACATTCAGGACTGATTTTCATTAGGGTGGACCGGTTGGATCTTCTTGCAGTCCAAGGGACTCTCAAGAGTCTCCTCCAACATCACACTCCAAAAGCATCAGTTCTTCAGGGCTTAGCTGTCTTTGTAGTTCAACTCTCACATCCATACACGACTACTGGAAAAACCACAGCTTTGACTGGACAGACCTTTCTCTGTAAAGTAATGTCTCTGCTTTTTCATATGCTCTGTAGGTTTGTCAAAGCTTTTCTTTCAAGGATCAAGCGTCTTTTAATTTCATGGCTACAGTCATCACCTGCACTTATCCTGGAGACAGGAAATAAAATCTGTCACTGTTTCCATTGTTTCTCCACCTATTTGCCATGAAGTGATAGGACCAGATGCCATTATCTTCATTGTCTGAATGTTGAGTTTCAAGTCAACTTTTTCACTCTCCTCTTTCACTTTCATCAAGAGGCTCTTCAGTTCTTCTTCACTTTCTGCCATAAGGGTGGTGTCATCTGCATATCTGAGGTTATTGATATTTCTCTTGGGAATCTTGATTCCAGTTTGCGCTATATCCAGCCTGGCATTTCACATGATGTACTCTGCATGTGAGTTAAATAAACAGGGTGACAATATACAGCCTTTACATACTCCTTTCCCAATCTGGAAACAGTCCGTTGTTCCATGTCCAGTTCTAACTGTTGTTTCTTGCCCTGCATACAGATTTCTCAGGAGGCAGGTAAGGTGGACTGGTACTCCCATCTCTTTCAGAATTTTCCACAGTTTACTGTGACCCACACAAAGGCTTTAGCATAGTCAACAAAGCAGAAGTAGATGTTTTTCCTGGAACTCTCTTGCTTTTTCTATGAACCAATGAATGTTGGCAATTTGATCTCTGGTTTTTGATGTTCAAAAACATCTTTTCTTGACTCCATGCATTATCACTGTCCTGCTTCCCTTTCTTTCAATTTATTTAGTTTTATTTTTATCAGAGTCTCATTGTACTCCCAGGTCATCCTTCTCTCCCCAGAGGCAACTAGCTTTGTTTTTACTTGATCATTTTATTATTTATCTCTGTCTTACTAAATAACACACTTGCATTTTTTAAAATTTAGACATTATCTGATGACTTCCTGCCATGCAGTGATGAAATAAATGCAGCTGTCTTTCCCCACCCCCACCTCACAGGCACAAAATTCCCCTCTCTATGATTATCTCTTACTTTTTTATAAAAAATTATTTATTTATTTATCAACATGTGGTATCTCTTAGTTGAGGCATGTGGCATCTAGTTCCCTGACCAGGGATTGAACCTGGGCCGCCTGCATTGGGAGTGCAGAGTCTTAGCCACTGGACCACCAGAAAAGTCCCTATCTCTTACTTTTAATCAAATTATGTTCTGTGATTACACTGCTATGACTGTAAACATTATTCCTAAATAAATCATAAAGAAAACTATGATTATTTTTCCTTTTCTGGGAAACTTCTGATTTCCCCTGGAGTTAATAAATTAACAGATTTGACTCTTATTTTGATGGTATTCTGAAAATGTGGTAGGAGAAACAATACCCCCCCTCCCCAAAGACACCCATGCCCTAATCCTGCAAACTGTGAATGTTACCTTATAATGGCAAAAGGGACTATGTAGACATGATTAAGTTAAGGATCTCATGATGGGGAGATTATCCTGGATTATCCAAGCAGGTCCAACATAATCATAACGGTTTTCATAAGAGGCAGGAGGGAGATGGGAGCTAGTAGTAGGATACGTGACAACAGCAGTGAGAGGCTGGAGTGATACGAGGGAGCGGCCACAAGCCAAGGAATGCAGCAGCTTCCAGCAGCTCTTCAGCTTGGGTTTTCAAGGGAGGGAAACAGAAGCCTCCAGAAGGAGGAAAGCCCTGCCAAGAGATGACTTTAGACTTCTGGCCTCCAGAACTGTAAGAGAATACGTTTTTGTCTTGTTGTAGAACATAAAATCCACAGCTTTGTTACTATGGCAACAAGAAACCAATACCCAGAGGGAACAAAAGTTCCTTTCTCTTGGCTAGTCTGTCGTCTTTACCAAGAGGCCCTCAGCCACTGTGCCTACCAATGAGATGCCCTTTTGAGCTCACATCAACAGACCAAAATGTCAGAGAACCCAATTTGAGAACATTAGAGATATTCTATATTCTGTACATTGTTCCGTGGGGGAAAGCTCATGAACTGGTTCATTTGTGGTTGGTCAAAAATGGAGAGCAAAACTCTTATCATTCAAGTAATAGCAGAAAAAGCACAACTGACTGGAAGCCTGGAGACGTGCATCCCGGTCTCAGCCCTCCAGAATTTAACAGAGTGACTGTGCTCAACCCACTCCTTCTCACCGGGCCTTAATTTCCTTATTAGAAAATGATGACGAAGGAGCACTAAGTGACATCTGAAGTTTCTGTTAGCTCTGATACTTTGTAATCATTAGTCACAAATGTAGCAAATGAATATTGTTTTTCTCTAAACCTATTAAAACTCTACATGAAAAATTATTTTCATACATTACAATAAAGACTCGTGATAACAAACTGTGACTATTAGTACAATAAGTAAATCAATACATCAAAACTCTACACTAACATTTAGATATTAGAACTAGCCAGAGAAACAGTAAAAACAGCAAAAACCTATATGGCTCTTAGTCATGTGCCAGGTACTGTTCTTAGTGCTTTAAACGTTATCTAACCAAAAAGCTCTGTAACAGCCCCATTTCACAGATGATGAAGCTGAGGATGAGAAAGATGAGGTGCCTCTGCCAAGGCCATCTGGTCGCATGGTCTGCACTACTACTATGAAAGAATGCTATTCCGTAACTGAAATGACTGGAAAGGGAAAAAGAGGAAAATACAACTATTCAGTCTAATAGATGAATGAAAAAAAACACACCCAGATTTATTTCAAAAGGAACAGATAAAGATAGAGTTAATGGGGAGGGTTTTACATACCAAGTTGAATCTCTCCCACAGAGAAACAGAAAGGGCTATAGCATAAGTAAACAAAAAGAAGGGAGAGAAAATCGCCATGGCACCAAGACACTCTGCCTTGAAAATCAATGTGCTTCATTAAAATCTTATTTTGTGAAAGTTATTTCAGCATCTGTATATAGCAGGTCTATTATCCCATGACAGTCTTCCACATCAGTGACATCTTTCCGCATTAGTTAATTAACAGGTGCCACTCACAGAGCCAGCCCATTCTAGCTGACAGTGCAGAGATGCAGAGCAATATTATGCATTCAGCACCAGTGCTGTCAAGTAAACGACAACAATCAGTAGGGAATGCATTTCATTTTCCATTTTCTGGTGGAGAAAATAAACATTAGGGAAGAATCTGATATGCAGCTTTTATATATCACATTTCTGAAAAATCTGAAGTCATGTTGGAAATCAATTCAAGATATAAGAGAACTTGTAAAGACTCAAATACGAATGTAAAAGATGAGGCTGGAAGAAATAACCATAGGAAAAAAATATATGAGAAAGACTGGTTAGAAATAGAACACACTACTCATTCTTTACCCCCTTGCACTTGACCTCTTCATGGCTCTTGACACAAATGATCTTTTGAAAAAGCTGCTTTCTTCTTGGTTTATAGGACACCCCACTCTTCTGGGTTTCCTCCCCACCCACTCCTTTTCAGTTTCCTGAAGCGTTTTTCTCCTTCTCCCCACAATCAAGGCGTGTACCTATCTGATGAGGAGTCTGTCTTCCCCACTAGCCCATATATTCTCCAAGAGCAGGAGACATCCATTTGGGCTCTTCCACTCTCACTTAAGCCTCACACAGTCCCTGGTTCACACTTGGCACTCAACAAACATGTGTTGAGTAACTGGCATTACAATAAAATCGAGTGATGAAGGATTCATTCTAGAAATTCAGAGCTGATTAATCATTAGAAAACCCATTAATAAAAGATGCACTTAGCAGTGTGTGGGAATAAACAAATACCACCCCAGTGAGAACAAGCAGAAGCTATTCAGAACCCGCTAAAGCAAAGGAGTCAGCAACCATCAGTTGCATTTGGCAAAGACGCAAAGACAGGCAGGGGAGAGGAAAAGCTTTATTTTTTTTTTTTTAAGTTTCTTTTTTAAAATTTTAATTGGAGGCTAATTTACAATATTGTGGTGGTTTTGCCATACATTCAGATGAATAAGCCATGGGTGTACATGTGTTCCCCATCCTGACCCTCCCTCCCACCTCCCTCCCTATCTCATCTCTCAGGGTCATGCCAGTGCACCAGCCCTGAGTCCTCTGTCTCATGCATCAAACCTGGACTGGCGATCTATTTCACATAGGTTAATATGCATGTTACTATGTTAATAGCATTGATGCTATTCTCTCAAATCATCCTACCCTCACCTTCTCCCACAGAGTCCAACAGTCTGTTCTTTACATCTACGTCTCTTTTGCCGTCTCACATATAGGGTTGTCGTTACCATCTTTCTAAATTCCATATATATGCATTAATATACTGTATTGATGTTTTTCTGACTTACTTCACTCTGTATAATAGGCTCCAATTCATCCACCTCATTAGAACTGATTCAAATGTATTATTTTTAATGGCTGAGTAATATTCCATTGTGTATATGTACCACAGCTTTCTTATCCATTCGTCTGCTGATGGACATCTAGGTTGCTTCCATGTCCTGGCTGTTATAAACAGTGCTGCGATGAACACTGGGGTACACATGTCTCTTTCAATTCTGGTTTCCCAGATGTGATATCCAGCAGTGGGATTACTGGGTCGTATGGCAGTTCTATTTCCAGCTTTTTAAGGAATCTCTACATGGTTCTCCATAGTGTCTGTACTAGTCTGCATTCCCACCGTGTAAGAAGGTTCCAATTCTTCCACACCCTCTCCAGCATTTATTGTTTGTAGGCTTTTTGATAGCAGCCATTCTGACTGGCGTGAGATGGTACCTCATTGTGGTTTTAATTTGCATTTCTCTGATAATAAGTGATGCTGAGCATCTTTTCATGTCTTTGTTAGCCATTTGTATGTCTTCTTTGGAGAAATGTCTGCTTAGTTCTTTGGCCCATTTTTTGATCGGGTCGCTTATTTTTCTGGAACTGAGCTGTAGGAGCTGCTTGTATATTTTTGAGATGAACTCTTTGTCAGGGAAAGCTTTATAATGAAAAGACAGGAAGGCTTCGCGAGTGCACTGATTGGACATTGTTGGCATGGGGAGGCTGGGGGTGGCAAGGTCCCTTGTTATTGTTTGGGGGAGGATATTTGGCTTTCTATGACTACTCCTGAGATGGAAGCAGGGAGGAAAATTAAGGAAGTTAAATCCTGACTGATTTGGGATACGGAGGTGGTGGTTCGGCATTTGAGACTGAACGGTGCAGAGGTTGTGAGTCAGAAGTCTATGTTCAGATAGGATCTGATCACTGCCCAGTCAGCAGTAGAGATATGTGGATTCAGGTCAGGAACAAGAGGATGCCTACACTCACAATTTTCATTAAAAATTCTGTTGGGAAACAACAAGGACCTACTGTATAGCACAGGGAACTATATTTAATATCTTACAACAATTTATAATGGAAAAGAATCTTTAAAAGAATAAATACATATGTATATACACAATATACACACACATACACAGAACTGAATCATTTTGCTCTATACCTGAAACTAACACAAAATTGTTCGTTCACGTTTGTATACAATTTTGTGTGAGCAAAATGATTCAGTTCTGTGTGTGTGTGTGTGTGTGTGTGTAATTGTATACAAACTATACTTCAATTTAAAAAACAAAAATTCTATTGGATAATCTAGCCAAGGTAACAATAATAATAGTTAACTACTTTGGTAGTTAACAGGCTTCTTTAAAAGCCTGCATAGGGAAGAGACTAATGAGATTTAAAACCATTAAGTAGAATTCTGTATACTGACATAGAAATATGTCTATGGCATATTATATGGAACACCCAGTTAATAAATAATACAGAATAATAGTATATATACTATAGGCATTTAAGAGTAATTTTTTCTTGAACACTTCATATTTTTCAGCACAGTGCTATTTTATACACTTTACACACATCTTCCCCAGTCCTCCGTGGCCACCCATTACTTTGCAGAGGCACCCTCATCCTTCACTCCTGCCTCAGCGTTGTTCCTATTGTTCTTTCAAGCCAAGGTGGTCCATCCTCATCTACCTAAAGCCTCCACTTCACTCAGCAGGCACATTTGCACTCACACTTCCTTCTCCTTTGGGAGTTCCAATTATGTCAACCACCCTTCCAATATCATCTTGCAGTACTACTTATCTATTTGCATAAGGTGCTTCTCCCCAACTAGACAGCACATTCCTCAAAGAAAGAACTTACAATGGAATGAAAAGTACATTTAAAATATTGGAATGTATATAGTCGAATTGAACAGAGTGCTTTCTGTGAGTCCCATAATGTCTATCAGGGCATTGGAAATACAGGTTTTCAGGAAATACTTACTTGTTCAGAAACTGCATAGATAAATGAATATGTAAATTAATTTAGATAAGAGGACAATAAAATCACTGGCACTTGAGGGTATGGACTACATCTTCTGCATCACTTTACCCAGAGGCCACTTCAGTGACTAACACCTACCAGCATTTAATAAACATCTGTGTGAAAGACAGTAAGAAAAGTAAGTAAACAGAGGCAGGAAACAAGACTTAGGTGAAGGTTACGAATATCAACAGATTAGAATTTGTTGAGAAAAGAAAAACATTCAGTGTAAGAGACTAATAGCCACTTAGAAGATGGAATTGAAGACATGATTCTGCTTACAACAGCAACAAAAGAAGATAAGATATTTAGGAATAAATATAACAAGGACTTTGCAAGGTCTACATGAACAAACTCATAAAACACTATCAAAGGACACAGAATCTGACAGATGGACAAACTGAGTCCTAACATGTTTCTAGACAGAAAAGCTCAAAATCATAAAAATGTTGATTTTTCCTAAATTCACCTATAAATTCAAAGTAACTGCAATAAGAATAAGCAATCAATGTGTTTTTTGAAACTAGACAGGCTAATTACAAAGTTATTATGGAGGGGAAAAAAAAACACAAAATAGCAAGGAACCTTTTAAAAAAGGTAAAATAACTAGAAGCAAGAATTATCCCAATCAAATATTTAAATACATAAAAATACTACAAAAATTAAAAGTTTGGCATTGGTATTTGAGTAAATAAACCTAAAGGCAAAAATAAAGAGGTCTGAAATCAACACAAAAATACACAGAAATTCAATATGACTTCATTTCAGATCAATTCAGATCAATGGAGAAAAGATGGAATATTCACTTAATAGTACTGGCATTACTGAGTAGTCATAAATCCTACTTTCACCATTTAAAAATCAAATAAATTCCAGGTGGATCAATGACTTAATAATCGAATCTAAATCCATAAATGTAACAGAATAAAAGTGAACTTTAAAAATCAAATAAATTCCAGGTGAATCAATGACTTAATAACCAAAACTAAATCCATAAAAATAACAGAATAAAACAGAACTTGTAAGTTTAGAGTTGAGAAAGTATTTAATGTAACACAAAACTTGGAAGCCTATAAACTATATAAAAATCTCTTATTTCCATAGTAAAATATAAGATTAACAAACAACATTAAAAGTCAAACATGTATAATATCATATAAGAAACGAATCACCAGTTCAGGTTCGATGCATGATACAGGATGCTCAGGGCTGGTGCACTGGGATGACCCAGAGGGATGGTATGGGGAGGGAGGTGGGAGCGGGTTCAGGATGGGCAACACATGTACACCCGTGGCGGATTCATATTGATGCATGGCAAAACCAATACAATATTGTAAAGTAACTACCTCCAATTAAAATAAATAAATTTAAATTAAAAGAAAAGTCAAACAACAAAGTAGCAAATACATGCATAACACATCACTGGGTCAATCTTCATTTATTTGTAAAGAACACTGACAAGCCAGTAAGAAAATGTTAAAATCATAGAAGAAAAGAGGTCAAAGGAAATAAACAGATACACTTTTCAAACAGAAACACAAATGACTCTTGAATAAAGGAAGAGGTACTTGTAATAAGTACACTCCTAAATTTAAACAGAGAGGACTCTGACATCCAGTCATGATGCTGTAACTGGTATCAAATTAGTCCTTCTACCATAAATAATGTTAAGCCTAGACAAAATGAATGACACAATTGTTTTTCAGATGTGCGACAAGGAGTACAGGACTCTGGTTCCTGAAGAGAGGGAAAATGCATGAAATGAGCTCTGTAGTCACCCTGGCATTCTACCTAGAGAAACTTTCCAAACTAAGCACAGGGTGGTAGGGCCCCAGGAGAGCATGGCAGACTCACTTTGCTGAGGAGCAGGAGAATAAAGCTAGGGTTTGCTGAGGCAACCAGAGCTTGCCTGGCAGAGTACTGAAGAGGGTGGAGCTGCCCAGAAAAGAAGCTTCAGGAATCTGCATCGTGGTACCCTGAAGTTTTTGGCCAAATACTGACATGTTCACTGGATGAGATTCCAGGAAATGTGATAGAGAACAGCACCCTGGAAGCTGGGGGTTGATAGAGAGTATGAAGATTGCATGGAGCTGGGAGAACATGAATTCTGACAATTCAGAGAAGACAGGCCTTGTCAAACAGACTGAGTGAGTATTCAACTGAGACCTCAGAAAAGCCACACCTTACTGATAACTTCTGGTAACAAAAATTTAAAACAAGCCTTGAAACAATCAACCAGAACCAGCAGTAAATACAATGATAGCCAATAAAGAAGTCAACGTTCTCTAAAGGAAGACAACAAAATTCAGATTCACGATACAGCCTCCAGAACAGCTACCAGGCAATGATAGCTGTTTTTGCATATATGATCATATATGCAAAAAATCATGGAAATGTAAGCAATAACCAAAAAAGAAATACCAAGAGTACACAGGGTTTTAAAGCAGCAAATGAAAATATATTGAAAGACATAAAAGATCATTCATATGATCATAATGAATTAAGAATCACAATTCTTCAAGAAATAAAACCTAAAAACAAATGGAAATTCTAAAATTAAAAAGTACATTATTGGAAATGAAACATTCATCAGGTGCAACCAAAAGTAGACTAGAGGGCTTCCCTCGTGGCTCAGAGGTCACAAATCCACCTGCCAAAAACCGGAGACACGGGTTCAAGAAGGTCTCTGGTCCAGGAAGATCCCACATACTGCAGAGCAACTCAAGTCAGGCACCGCAACTCTTGAGCCTGTGCTCCAGAGCCTGGGAGCTGCAGCTACGAAAGCCTGCGTGCTCTGGCGTTCATGCTCTGAAAAAGGAGAAGCCACTACAATGAGAAGCCCGTGCACTGCAACCAGAGAAAAGCCCGTGAAGCAACAAAAGCATAGCAAGGTCAAAAATAAATAAATCTATTCTTTCATAAAAGCAAACCAGAAACGGCAGCAAAAAACACCAGTAAGCAATAAGATAGATCTACAGAAATTATCCAATTTGAAAAAAAAAGAAAAAAACAAAATTAAACTTAAGGTCAATGATTTTTACAGACTACTATATCGAACAACCACAGAAAATGCATTCCTTAACAGTACATACACATGAAATCTTCAAGACAGACCACGTGCCAGTTCAAAATAATAATCTTCAAAAATTTCAAAAAGCTGAAATCTTACAGAGTGTTCTTTCAACACAATTGGAAATAAACTAGAAATCAGTAATAATAATATATTTAGAAAACTCCCAAATATATGGAAATTAAACAGTATACTTCTAAAATACCCATGGATTAAAGAGGGAATGAGGGAAATTAGAAAATATGTCAAAATGATTCAAGGAACACAACAATGTTTAGAAAAGATCTGTAGCTCTAAATGCAAGTAAAGAAGAAAGCTTTAAAAATCAATTCTATAAATTCCCATCTTAGGAATCTTGGGGGGAAAACATCAATTAAGCCGAAATGAATGAAACAAAAGACAAACATTAGAGAGTTTCTTCTCTTAAAGACTAGTTAATTGATTAAAAACCCAACAAAATTGAAGGAAAAGAAAAAACACAAATTAAAACCACAACGGAACACTATTCTTTAATGAGAAGTAACACAATACTGACATACAACGCAACACTGATAAACCTCAAAAAGTGTTCAGTTAAAAAAACAGCCAGATGCAAAATACTATACTATCTTGGCATATATGAGAACGTGCTAAGTTGCTTCAGGTTGTGTCCGACTTTGTGCGATCCTACGAACTGTAGCCTGCTAGGCTCTTCTGTCCAAAAGGAAATGGCAACCCACTCCAGAGTTCTTGTCTGGAGAATCCCAGGGACGGGGGAGCCTGGTGGGCTTCCGTCTATGGGGTCGCACAGAGTCGGACACGACTGAAGCGACTTAGCAGCAGCAGCAGGCAAGAATACTGGAGTGGGTAGTCATTCTCTTCTCCAGGGGATCTTCCCGACCTAGGGAATGAACCTGTGACTCCTGCAGATTCTTTACCATCGGAGCCACTAGGGAACTCTATACTAACTTTATACTATCTTGGATGGTATCATTTATGTGAAATGTTAAAAAAAAAAAAACAAATCTCTAGAAACCAAAAGCTCAAATGGGAAATATAGCCCAACAAAAATTTGCCGTAAATTTCACACCTCTGTATTATATTGTATTATCAAATTTAATGACAATTTAAATATCAAGCTTAATTAAAACTGACTCTATTACATGTTCTTACCACGGGATCACTTCACTCATTCATTCTGATATTCTCTTGCCAATACATTTATTAAGTTTGTGTTCTTGCATGAGGTCTCTCAGTCGTGTCTGACTCTTTGCGACCCCATGGACTGGGGTGGATTGCCATTTCCTTCTCCAGGGGATCTTCCTGACCCAGGGATCGAACCTGGGTCACACACTGCAGGCAGACTCTTTACTATCTGAGCCACCAAGAAAGCCCTTTATTAAGTTAGAACTCAATAAATATGAGTAAAGTGCAATTGAACACTGTTTTTTTGTGGTTTTTTAAAAAGATTTTTTGGCCATGCCACATGATTTGCAGAATCTTAGTTCCCTGACCAGGGATCAAACCCATGACCTTGGCAATAAAAGCATAAAGTCCTAACCACTGGGCCACCAGGAAATTCCCTCAAATTTTTTTTTTTTATTGATGAAAACTTCTGTTGGGAAGTATCACAAGGAACCTCAATATACAAAACAGATGAGAACAGAGGTGCTCCATGGAAAGAAGAGAAAGAAAGCTGTCTTGCTTATGATCTACCCTTAAATTCCCTCTTCCAACCATGCACCTTCCCCTTACAGTAGTCTGGGTAATCATAAGATGACTACACCAAAGACCAAAGAAAATAAATATCTGCAAAACCTTTGAAGCATCACAACAGAATGCTAATATTTCCTGGCAAGCGGCAGCTTTTTTCCTGTCTGTAGAGTGCTGAGGCACGACATCTTGGGCAATTTTTTCTTCATTTGAACAGAATATGCAGCGTGCTTCCCTTGTAGCTCAGTCAGTAAAGAATCTGCCTGCAGTGCAGGAGACCTGGGTTCAATCCCTGGGTCGGGAAGATTCCCCTGGAGAAGAAAATGGCAACCCACGCCAGAATCCTGCCTGGAAAATCACAAGGACAGAGGAGCCTGGTGGGCTGCAGTCCATGGGGTCGCAAAGAGTCAGGCACGACTGAGTGACTAACACTTTCACTTTTCACTTTCTTGCAGTGGGCTCATAGCCTGGATACAACAAACTGTAAGACGCAAAGGGTAGGAGTTCAGATTTAAACTTCTATGTAAAGTAGTTAAAACTTGAGCTTTTCAGTTGTCCAGTTTCACATACAAAAGAGAATGTACCGACATTTTAATTAATGGTTTAATTCAACAAAATCTTGCCAGCTTTATGTTGAAGACAAAGGCACATTCATGGGGGAGAACAAAATAACAAGTGCACGGCACTGAAGGATGAAGAATAAGGTTGTTTGTGACCAGAGACTCCCTGCCTAGGAACCCACCACCCGAATCCTACCCACCTACACTCAGGCTGAAGGACCAAGCCCTCCAGTCCCTGTAACCACAGTGGACCACAGGCCATGGCCCAGAGTCTCAGAGGTTTCACCCATCTCTCTGCCTAGAAGTTTCCTACATGGGGATTCAGCTCCCCACAGGAGTATACCTCCAGACATAGATCCTCTGGACATTGTGTAGTTGCCTGATCTTGTTGCATAGCTCCATCTGCCTCTGCAAAAACGTTTAAGCTCTGAAATTTGTTCTGCCATCTAATTTTATGAACACATTAATTCTTCCATTCCATGCTGCTTTCATTTGAACTCCCTGAGTTGAATACATAGTCCATGTACCTTCCTTTTTCTTATTTATTAATAGAACAGTTCAAATCCCTTATCTTCAATCTGAGAAGAGAGTAACTGAAAAATAAGGTGTGAATACATAGTTTTCCCTGAGCCATTATTTTCTAAATACTCTGCCACTGTAGTTAAAACATTTTATTATTAAATTTTGCTGTATTTTGATGTAATCAAAAGATTGTTGGCATATAAGTAAATTATGAAGCATAATACTACAATAAAATATACACATAAATGTAATATTGAACTTAAAAAATTAGGATATTACTAACTCAATTTAATCTGCCTCGATAAGCCTCGCTAGATATACCCAGTATTTTGGATTTTGAATGGTTTATTCCTTTGGCTCTGCTTTCACAGTCCTATTACACATACATATCCCTAAATGTATTATTTTTGTTTTTGAGCTTTATAAAATTGGTTATTATATGACAGATAGAATTGTGCAGCCTGCTTTTTTTCTCATTTAATATGGGCTGGTGCATATAGCTATGAGACATTCATTTCATTGCTGGAAAATATTCCAGTATATGGTTTTACCACATTCACCTACTGAGATTCATTTGGGTTGTTCCAAGCTATGAATATTTCTGTACATTTCCTTTGACTCAAATATGCAAGAACTTCTCTAAGATATATTTGCAGAAGAGAAACTGCTCAAAGGATATACAAGTGTTCAATTTTATAAGATAGTATAACTACTGTCCACAGTGGAATTATGAGTGTATAGTCATCCACAGTGTTCATTCTGATCCATAACTTTAGCAGTAACCTAGAGTCAATCTAATAGCATAAAAATGGTATCTCATTGAGAATTTAACTTGTATTTCCCTATTATTAAATAAGCTGGAATCAAGATTTCTGGGAGAAATATCAGCAACCTCAGATATGCAGATGATACTAGACCTAATGGCAGAAAGTGAACAGGAAGTAAATGAGGGTTAAAGAGGAGAGTGAAAAAGCTGGCTTAAAATTCAACATTCAAAAAACTAAGGTCATGGCCTCCAATCCCATCACAATCCCATTGGCAAATAGATGAGGAAAAAGTAGAAGCCGTGACAGATTTTATTTTCTTGGTCTCCAAAATCACTGCAGATGGTGAAATTAAAGATGCTCACTCCTTAGAAGGAAAGCTATGACAAACCTAGACAGCGTATTAAAAAGCAGAGACATCACTTTGTCGACAAAGGTCCATATAGTCAAGTGAGTGAAAGTTGCTCAGTCATGTCCGACTCTTTGCGATGCCATGGACTATACAGTCCATGGAATTCTCCAGGCCAGAATACTGAAGTGGGTAGCCACTTTCTTCTCCAGCTGATCTTCCCAACCCAGGAATCGAACCCACATCTGCATTGCATGTGGATTCTCTACCAGCTGAGCCACCTGGGAAGCCCCTATACAGTCAAAGCTATGATTTTGTCAGTAGTCACGTACCTATTTGAGAGCTGGACCCTAAAGAAGGCTGACTGCGAAAGAACTGAAAACTGACGCTTTCAGACTGAGGGCAGGAGGAGAAGAAGGCAACAGAGGAGGAGATGGTTAGATAGCATCATCGACTCAATGGACATGAATTAGAGCAAACTCTAGGAGACAGTGAAGGACAGAGGAGACTGGCATGTCCATGGAGTCGCAAAGAGTTGGATATCACTTAGCAACTGAACAACAACGATTACTAAAAAAAAACTGCTATTTTCACATTTATTTGCCATTTATCTCTTCAATAAACACTTATTCATTTCTTTTGTTTAATTTCCTAGTATGCTGTTTGTCTTTCTTGATTCCCACTGAACTGAGGGAGTTCTTCAAATACACAGGAAACTAACCCTATGTCAATTACATGTGTCAGAAACAGCTCCCCTCGGTTTATGCTTTGTCTTTTCACTTCAGTACATGGTGTCTTACAAAGTACAAATTTGTAAAACTTTATGGCACTCAACATTTCTTCTGGAAGTTTTAAAGTTTACTCTTCTGTATTTAAATATATAAAACATATGGACCTGATTTTTGTGAATGGTATGAAGTAGAGACCCAATTTCTTTTTATCCCTCATCTTAAAAAGCTATTATTATACGACCATTTATTGAATATTTACATCATTTCTCCAAAGATTTAGAATGCCACTTCTATCACAGAACAAGCAGGGCTCTATTTCTGAGCAATCTGTCTGTTCCATGGGTTTATTTGACCATATCTGAACTAAAGAATACTCAAACTACTGCACAATTGCACTCATCTCACACGCTAGTAAAGTAACGTTCAAAATTCTCCAAGCCAGGATTCAGCAATATGTGAACTGTGAACTGTCTGATGTTCAAGCTGGTTTTAGAAAAGGCAGAGGAACCAGAGATCAAATTGCCAACATCTGCTGGATCATCAAAAAAGCAAGAGTTCCAGAAAAACATCTATTTCTGCTTTATTGACTATGCCAAAGCCTTTGACTTTGTGGATCACAATAAACTGTGGAAAATTCTGAAAGACATGGGAATACCAGACCACCTGATCTGCCTCTTGAGAAATCTGTATGCAGGTCAGGAAGCAACAGTTAGAACTGGACATGTAACAACAGACTGGTTCCAAATAGGAAAAGGAGTACGTCAAGGCTGTATATTGTCACCCTGCTTATTTAACTTATATGCACAGTACATCATGAGAAATGCTGGACTGGAAGAAACACAAGCTGGAATCAAGATTTCCAGGAGAAATATCAATAACCTCAGATACGCAGATGACACCACCCTCATGGCAGAAAGTGAAGAGGAACTCAAAAGCCTCTTGATGAAAGTGAAATTGGAGAGTGAAAAAGTGGGCTTAAAGCTCAGCATTCAGAAAACGAAGATCATGGCATCTGGTCCCATCATTTCATGGGAAATAGATGGGGAAACAGTGGAAACAGTGTCAGACTTTAGTTTTCTGGGCTCCAAAATCACTGCAGATGGTGACTGCAGCCATGAAATTAAAAGACGTTTACTCCTTGGAAGGAAAGTTATGACCAACCTAGATAGCATATTCAAAAGCAGAGACATTACTTTGCCAACAAAGGTCCGTCTAGTCAAGGCTGTGGTTTTTCCTGTGGTCATGTATGGATGTGAGAGTTGGACTGTGAAGAAAGCTGAGCGCCGAAGAATTGATGCTTTTGAACTGTGGTGTTGGAGAAGACTCTTCAGAGTCCCTTGGACTGTAAGGAGATCCAACCAGTCCATTCTAAAGGAGATCAGCCCTGGGATTTCTTTGGAAGGAATGATGCTAAAGCTGAAACTCCAGTACTTTGGCCACCTCATGGGAAGAGTTGACTCTTTGGAAAAGACTCTGATGCTGGGAGGGATTGGGGGCAGGAGGAAAAGGGGACGACAGAGGATGAGATGGCTGGATGGCATCACTGACTCGATGGACGTGAGTCTGAGTGAACTCTGGGAGTTGGTGATAGACAGGGAGGCCTGGCGTGCTGCGATTCATGGGGTCGCAAAGAGTCGGACACGACTGAGAGACTGAACTGAACTGAACTGTATCCTGTTTGCCATTTATATTCGTACATGAGATTGATCTGTAATTTTTTTTGTTAATGTACTGTCCTAGGCTAGTTTCAGTATGAAGTTATACTGACCTCACAGAATGAGTTGGGGTAATTAACTGTTATCAATGGTGAAAGTGTAAGATTGAAATTATCTGGACTTGAACTTCTGTAGAACTCCCATTTAAAACCATCTGAGCTTGACCTATCCCTTCTAGGAAGGTTTTTTAATTTCTTAAACAGTTATAGACAGGGAGCACCACTGATTTACATATATTGAGTAAATTTTTCAAAAGTACTAGATTTAGATGATAAATTATATATTTAGGCTAGTTATAATACAATTCAGACTTTCCATATCTTGAATCAAGTTTGGTAAGTTATCTTTTTCTGAGAGTTCATCTGTTTTCAAACTTATTGGCATAACATTTCCATAATATTGTTTTATTGTTTCTTCAGTGGCTGCTCTCTTTTATTCTTAATACTATTTATTTATACATTCTCTCCTTTTCCCTGATGAGGCTTTCCTGAGTTTGATCAATCTTATCAGTCGTTTCAAGGATCCATGTGTTGGTTTGGCTGATGTTCTCTACTGTATTAAGGAACTTTCCGGCTTCATTAACTGCTGCTTTTAATTACCTCCTTCCCTTGGGGTTATTTTTTTCTTTCCTTTTTATAACTTGAGTTGGACCCTAGCTTATTAATTTTCCTCTTATCTCTTTTTCTCTACTGAAACCATTTAAAATAGTGGTTCTCAATCCTGGCTGACACCCTGATATCTAGAAAATATCAATGCCAGGGTCCCAATATACAAAAACTCTAATTTCATTAGTCTAAGGTGGGGCCAGGGTATCAGCTTCCATATCTGAGTTCCTATCATCTATGTCCGGTGATAGGAGGGCTGAGGTGGGTATAGAGGGCAAGGAGAGAGCAAGCTGAGCGAAGGTAGAAAACATTTCTTCAGAAATCAGGGAGACAGAGCGAGAGCCTGCATGCATCCTGCAGCCAATTTCCAGGATCAGGCCAACTGAGAAATTCCCAGAAGTGCTCGTGATAGCCCAGAACCCTCGATCCAGCATATTTTTTAAAAGAGAAAACTACAGACACATAAAAAATTAGCAATTGCCTGGAGCTAAGGGTGAGTGTGCAAATTCACTGCAAAGGAGTACAACAAAACTGGGGTGATGAAAATGGTCCACATCTTGATTATGGTGGCAGTTTCACAACTGTACACTCATCACATTGCATGCTTAATTAGTACATTTTATCCCATGCAAATTATATCTCAATAAATCTGGTTAGCTGTTTGAACAAACTCCATATGTATAAAACATTTCAGAGATTACTTGCACAAATAATCATGACTTCAGCTCTTCTTTACACTGTGGGAACACCATGATCTAAAGCTGGCCTGAGGAACAGGGAAGATGGCATTGGTTTCAGAACCTGCAGTTCATGGTTGTCCGATCTAGTTTTGCAAGGCACCCCACCTTTCTCAAGACTTCCTCACCAACATTTAGGAAGCAGTCTAGAAGAGCTCTAAAGGTCCTGTCCACCCTAAAATTCTCTCCAAAAATTCCTGGTAATCTCACAGGATAACTTTTTTTTTTTTAAGAAATTATCTATTTAGGTTAGAATGTTGAAAAAGATTAAAGACACTGAGTTCTGAATTGCTGAACAACTAACCTAAATAATGATGTCTCTTTTTCACATTATATTTACCTTAAAAATATAATATAAATGTAATTAGTACACATGCTTTATGAATCATCTGGGGTTTTCGGTCTGTTAAGAAAAGAAGAAACTTAATGATTAACAGCTGACATCTGAAAAGTTCTAAAAATGACATACAATAGCTCTATGTTCTTCTGGGGCAAAAAAAAACTGAAGTTTGCTCATGATATAAATACATTTTAAAAGCAAGGATTCCAAAAACATGAGCTAGAACTAGATATACTGAATCCAGAACCGCAACACTCAGAACTAGTCATTTGAATCATTGCTATGGTTTCAGCAATATGAAAGGCCATTTGGGGTGAGTCAAACTAGACAAAAATAAGGCAAACAAAACAAAAGAAGAACACTCCACTGAAGTAGAGATATGTTTTCAAAATTCTTATTTTGGGTCATTTGAGCAGGTATCCTGCTGGTCAGGCAGAGAATGCTCACCCCTTTCACAATGATATGATCTCCTCTTCCTTCCCTAATATCTCTGCTCAAATATCATCTTAAAAGGGGAGCATTCCTCAATCATCTTGTAGGGAACCCCCATCTCCCATGTACTATCCCCTTATTCTGTCATGATCTGACATATACTTGATACATAAATTATTTACTGTCTCTCTCCTCTAGAAAGGCTTCTGTTAAGCCAGAAGCCTTTGTTTTAACCAGTGATATGCTAAGTTGCTTCAGTCGTGTCTGACTCTGTGCGACCCCATAGACGGCAGCCCACCAGGCTCCCTGTCCCTCGGATTCTCCAGGCAAGAACACTAGAGTGGGTTGCCATTTCCTTCTTCAATGCATGAAAGTGAAAAGTGAAAGTGAAGTCGTGTCCAACTCTTCGCGACCCCATAGACAGCAGCCCACCAGGCTCCTCCGTCCATGGGATTTTCCAGGCAAGAGTACTGGAGTGGGGTGCCATTGCCTTCTCCGAACCAATGATGTGACCAGTGCCTAAAATAATAGTGGGAAATAGCCACTCTCAACAATATTTAAATAAATGAATGTGTAAATGACTATGTGGATGGATATCAAAGACATTTCTGTTACTTTGGACTATAAAATGGCTCGGGTCTTCAGACTGATGTATGCAAATATGAAAATGTAAAGTATAACCCTGAATTTCATTTTCCATCAATGTCTGATTACCCACTGATTAAATCTGACAAGCTACAAAGAGAGAAAAATCATTATTAGACCCAAACCTATCATCTATAACAATCTAAATGTAACTAATGATTCATTTTATTATACATAAAAGCTTTTAGAGGGAAAAAAATATATGGCCACAATCTTACTGTAAAAATTTTGAATGAACTCTGCTGTGTTTTAACATAGCTAAATACATAGTTATACTTTCCTCTCAAAATGTAAACTATAAACATATATTTAGAGATTGTTTCATTTGTAGAAAGATAATCTAATCACAAGTTGTAATATAAAATCCACTGAGTTGTTGCTATTATAAATATATGTGTACATGTACACCTATTTATATATATATATATTTTTATATATATATACACACATATAGTTTTTACACACATTCACATACACAGCCCTTAATGGGAGGCAAATGAGCATTTTCTCAGTGACGCTTATGCGCCATAATAATTCTTGATACAACTAAATGATAATATTATCCACATTTTACAAATAAGGGAGCAGTTCACACATGTGCCCCAGCTGAGTGCTCAAGGTCACACTGCTAATATGTAGTACCATCAAATGACAAACCAATCTGATTTACTGAATCTAAGGCACTCAATACTCAATGTTAACCTACCATCTGCATATACAAAAACAGTTTTTTAGAAAACCTTTTTATTGCTTTAGACAAAAAAGTGTATAAATATCATAAGTGCACACCTAGATAAATTTTCCCAATCTGAAAATACCCATGTAAACAGCCTGAGAACGGGGAATCACCATCACCCAGAATCCTCTTGTTCGCCCTCCAGACATCGTCCTCCTCCCAAAAAGCCATTACTGCGCTGACTTCCAAAATCAAGGATTACCTGCCTGGTTTTGCAGTCTAGAGAATTAGAATCACACGAGACCCATTCATACTGCACTGATAGTAGCTGTAGTTCATTATTCTCACTGCTGCACAGCATCACAATGTGTGAATATGCCAAAGTATATGTAAGCATTCTAAAGCTGATGAGCACTTGAGTAGCTTTTCATTTTTGTTATGAATATTGTACTATGAACATCTTTGTACATGCCTCTCAGTCATGTCTTAAGAGCTTTCAGTGTAGACAGTCTATCCATTAAATTTATTCCTAGTTATGTGAACTTTTTGCCTACTCATATAGTCCATGGGGTTCTCACGGCAAGTATACTGGAGTGGTTTGCCATTCCCTCCTCCTGTGGATCACGTTTTTGATTACATTCTTTGTAGCCAAAGATGGAAAAGCTGTATAAGTCAGCAAAAACAAGACCTGGAGCTGACTGAGGCTCAGACCATCAGCTCCTTATGGCAAAATTCAGGCTTAAACTAAAGAAAGCAGGGAAAACCATTAGGCCAGTAAGGTAAGACTTAAACCAAATCCCCTCTGAATACACAGTGGAGGAGACAAACAGATTCAAGGGATTAGATCTAGTAAACAGAGTGCCTGAAGAACTATGGACAGAGGTTAATAATACTGCACAGGAGGCAGCAAACAAGGCCATCCCAAAGCAGAAGAAACCCAAGAAGGCACAGTGATTGTCTGAGGAGGCCTTACCAATAGCTGAGAAAAGAAGAGAAGCAAAAAGCAAGGGAGATAGAGAAAGGTACACCCAACTAAATGCAGAGTTCCAAAGAATAGCAAGGAAAGATAAGGCCTTCTTCAATGAACAATGCAAAGAAATAGAGGAAAACAAGAGAAAGTGAAAGACTAAAGATCTCTTTAAGAAAACTGAAAAAATCAGAGGAACATTTCATTCAGAAGGGCACAGTGAAGGATAGAAATGGTATGGACCTAATAGAAGCAGAAGACAGGGGAAGAAGAGATGGCAAGAATACACAGAGGAACTGTACAAAAGAGACCTTAATGATCGAGATAACCATGATGGTATGATCACTCACCTAGAGCCAGACATTCTGGAGTGTGAAATCAAGTGGGCCTTAGGAAGCTCTGCTGCCATGAAAGATAGTGAAGGTGATGGAATTTCAGCAGAGGTATTTAAAATCCTAAAAGATGATGCTATTAAAGTGATGCACCCAATATGTCCGCAAATTTGTACTCAATTATGTCAGCAGTGGCCACAGGACTAGAAAAGTTCAATCTTAATCCTAATTTCCAAGAAGGGCAGTACTAAAGAATGTTCAAACTACCGGGCAATTGCACCCATCTCCCATGCTAGTAAGCTTTTGCTCAAAATCCTTCAAGCTAGGCTTCAGCATTATGTGAACTGAGAACTTCCAGATGTTCAAGCTAGGTTTAGAAAAGACAGAGGAGCCAGAGATTAAATTGCCAACATTCCACAGATCATAGAGAAAGCAAGGGAATTACAGAAAAACTACTGCCTCTGTTTCATTGACTATGCTAAAGTCTTTGACAATGCAGATCATAACAAACTGTGGAAAACTCTTAAAGAGATGGGAATACCAGACCATCTCACCTCTCTCCTGAGAAACCTGTATGCAGGTCAAGAAGCAACAGTTAGAACCTTATGGAACAAATGACTGGTTTCAAAATTGAGAAAATACGGCAAGGCTGTCTATTGTCACCCTGTTTACTTAATTTATACACAGAGCACATCACGCGAAATGCTGGAATGGATGAGTTACAAGCTGGAATCAGGATTGGTAGGAGAAATATCAACAACCTCAGATATGCAGAAAATATCACTTTAATGGCAGAAACTGAAGAGGAACTAAAGAGCCTAAAAGTGGAGCTTTTAGTAAAGAGGAGCTAAAGTGAAGAGGAACTAAAGATGAGGATGAAAGAGGAGAGTGATAAAGTCGATTTAAAACTTATACCTGTGGCAGATTCATTTTGATGTTTGGCAAAACTAATACAATTATGTAAAGTTTAAAAATAAAATAAAATTATAAAAAAAAAAAAAACTCAATCTAAAAAAAACTAAGATTAGGCATCCAGCTCCATCACTTCATGGCAAATAGAAAGGGAAAAGGTAGCAGCAGTGACAGTTCCTCTTCTTGGGCTCTAAAATCACTGCAGACAGTAACTACAGCCATGAAACTGGAAGATGATGGCTCCTAGGAAGCAAAGTTATGACAAACCTAGACAGTGTATTGAAATGCAAAGACACCACTTTGCCAACAGAGGTCCATATAGTCAAGACTATGGTCTTTCCAGTAGTCATGTACGGATGTGAGAGCTGGACCATAAGGAAGGCTGAGTGCTGAAGAATTGATGCTTTCGAACAATGGTGCTGGAGAAGGCTCTCGAGAGTCCCTTGGACAGCAAGGAAATCAAACCAGTCAATCTTAAAGGAAATCAACCCTCAATACTCATTGGAAAGACTGATACTAAAGCTCCAATACTTTGGCCACCTCATGGGAAGAGCTGACTCATTGGAAAAGACCCCGACACTGGGAAAGATTGAAGGCAGTAGAAGAGGGCAACAGAGGATGAGATGGTTGGACGGCATCACTGATGCAATGGACATGAACTTGGGCAAACTCTGGGAGATGGTAAGGGACAGGGAAGCCTGGCGTGCTACAACTTGGTGACTGAACAACAACATTAGCTGATTAACAATGTTGCGATAATTTCAGGTGGAGAGCAATGGACTCAGCCACACATATATAGGTATCCATTCTCCCATGAACTACCCTCGCATCCATGCTGCCACATAACATTGAGCAGAGTTCCTTCTGCTATACAGATGGTCCTTGTTTGCTATCTGTTTTAAATACAGCAGTGTGTACAGGTTGATCCTAAACTCCCCAAGGAGAAGGTATAAAACTGAGCACAAAAATTAACTACTATAAAGACAGCATTTTGAAAAAGGATGTTTGAGAAAGTCTCCAGCATCATCTGATGGAGTTTTTCTATACCATAATTTGTCCTAATATTTGCTGGAAAAGCTCAAATCTATGCCAGAAGAAAAATTACATGAAGAAAGAAGGTCTTTAAATGAAAAATGCAGAATATAAAATATAAGCCATGACCGTTTTATCACACTATACACAAATAAATACTTGAGATCTACATATAGAGGGAAAATAATAAAACTTGGAAGAAAGCACAGAAAAAAGTCTTCCTGACTATGGCACAGGTGAAAATGTTTTCAACAAGGCATTAACTATACAAAAAAGAGCATTAACTTCAACAAAAAGCAGTAACTATAAAAATATGAACTATATTTCATTAAATTAAGAACATTTACTATAAAACTCTTAGAGGAAAACATAGACAGAACACTCAATGACATACATCAAAGCAAGATCCTCTATGCCCACATCCTAGAGTAAGGGAAAGAAAAACAAGTGGGGCCTGGTTAAACTTAAAAGCTTTTGCACAGCAAAAGAAACTATGAGCAAGGTGCAAAGACTACCCTCAGAATGGGAGAAAATACTAGCAAATTAAACAACTGACAAAGGATTAATTTCCAAAATATACAAGCAGCTCATACAACTCAATGCCAGAAAAACAAACAACCCCATAAAAAAAGTAGGGAAAAAACCTAAATAGACATTTCTCCAAAGAAGACATACTGATGGCTCAGAAACACATGAAAAGATGCTCAACATCACTCATTATTAGAGAAATGCAAATCAAAACTACAATGAGAGGTCACGTCACGCTGGTCAGAATGGCCATCGTCAGAAATTCTACAAAGAGAGGGTGTGGAGAAAAGGGAACGCTCCTGCACTGTTGGTGGGAATGTACATTAATACAGCCACTAAGGAAGATGGTATGGAGATTTCTTAAAAAACTAGGAATAAAACCACCATATGACCCAGCAATCCCACGCCTAGGCATATACCCTGAGGAAACCAAAATTGAAGGAGACATGTGTATCCCATTGTTCACTGGCAGCACTATTTACAATAGCTAGAACATGGAAGCAACCCAGATGCCCACTGACAGATGAATGGATAAAGAAGTTGTGGCACACATACACAATGGACTATTACTCAGCCATAAAAAGGAACACACTTGAGTCAGTTCTAATGAGGTGGATGAACCTAGAATCTATTATACAGAGTGAAGTGAGTCAGAAAAAGAAAGATAAATACTATATTCTAATGCATATATACGGAATCTAGAAAAACGGTACTGAAGAATTTATTTACAGGACAACAGTGGAGAAACAGACATGGAGAACAGACTTATGGACATGGGGAGAGGGGAGGAGAGGGTGAGATGCATGGAAAGAGTAACATGGAAACTTACATTACCATATGTAAAATAGATAGCTGTATTCTGCTGAATGGCTCAGGAAACTCAAACAGGGGCTCTGTATCAACCTAGAGGTGTGGGGTGGGCAGGGAGATGGGAGGGGGTTTTAAAAGGGAGGGGATTTCAAAAGGGAGGGGATATATGTATACCTATGGCTGATTCATGCTGAGGTTTGACAGAAAACAGCAAAATTCTGTAAAGCAATTATCCTTCAATAAAAAATAAATAAATTAGAAAAAAAAAAAAAGAACATTTGCTCATTAAGTTCATCACCTAGGGGTATAAAGGTACACTACAAAACTGAAGAAACTATTTGCAATGCACACATCCAACAAAGGACTCTTACTTACAATATATAAAGAAACCTCTAATTCAATAAGAAAAACACAAATCAACATTAGAACCAAGTGAAAGATAATGCAAGACAGAAGAGTGGATATGCAAACAGCCAATTGGTACATAAAAATATTACAGAATCAAACACTACTACAAAATCAAACACATACTACTACGCACCAACAGAAAGACTAAAATTAAAAGACAGAGACCAAATACATGGAGCAACTGGAATTCTCTTACATGGCCAGTTAACATACAAATTAGCATAACGCTTGAGAAAATGATTCTAGACGCATGGATGTATGTCTGTGTGCCTGTGTGTGGGCAAGCATGGCTCTGTATGCATCCAAAACAAATGAGAAGATACATCCACAGCCAATACAATATTGTAAAGTTAAAAAATAAAATTAAATTAAAAAAATTTTTTAAAAAGATATGTCCACAAAAAGATACATACAAGAATGTTCACAGCAGCTTTATTTGTAACAGACATAACTGAAAGTAAGCCTAATGTTCATCAGTAGGAACAGAAAGACTGTAATGCATTAGTACAATGGGATACTAAGTAGAAATTTTTTAAGTTAAAAAAAAAAGCGTATGAAACAAACAATGCAGATGAGTCTCATCGAAATTATACCATGAAAGTTGTTTTTGTTTAGTCACCCAGTTGTGTCCGACTCTTTGCAACCCCATTGACTGCAGCACGCCAGGCTTCCCTGTCCTTGTCCATCTCCCTGAGCTTGCTCAAACTCATGTCCATCGAGTCAGTGATGCCATCCAACCATCTCATCCTCTGTCGTCCCCTTATCCTCCTGCCTTCAATCTTTCCCAGCATCAGGGACTTTTCAATGAGTCAGCTTTTCGCATTGGATGACCAGAATACTGAAGCTTCAGCTTCAGCATTGGTCCTTCCAGTGAGAATTCAGGGTGGATTTCCCTTAAGATTGACTGGTTTGAAATCTGGCCATGAAAGTAGCCAGACACAGAAGTGCACATACTCTGTATTTCTTTTATATGAAGTTCATGAGCAGACTAAACTAATCATTGGTGACAGGAATAAGAATGCTGATGAGACTACAGACTAAACTAATCAATGGTGATAGGAATAAAAATGCTGATGAGCCCTGCATATGGATGGGCACGGGCTGGGAAGGGATGTGAAGGAATTTCCTGATGTAGTAAAAATGCTCTGTATCTGGATCTTGTGTTGGTTTTACATCTTTATACATATGTAAAAATTCATTAAGTGGTATGTTTAAAAATTAGTATAGTTTATTACTACCTGGTAAAGCTCAGTAAAAGGTAAATGAAATATGACCCCCAAATGGAGACTATTTTCACACCTACTTAAATGTTTTCCACATAAACCTCAACAGGTCTTGAATTTATAGAAGAATGTGATGGGTCCCAATTAGTTTGTAAGAATAGGCAATGGTCTGGAAAAATGAAACTTTACTAGACAAATTATTGTTTTAAATATTTGCATAACTGGCATATGGTTCTGAAAATAAGTATAATTTAGGAAGCAGAGTCAATGGTGCATTTTCTCCAGGCAGATCTGTGCACTGTGATGAGGTTTACTTTTCAGCTGTAACAGCCATTAAAACCAAGTATCAAAACTAATCAAACCAGAAGCAGAAAAAAAAAAGATAAGCCACAGACCGGGAGAAAATATTTGCAAAACACATATCTGAGAAAAGACTTGTATCCAAAATACAGAAAGACTCCTTAGAGCTCAACAATAAGACAACAAACAACCCAATTAAAAAACAGGCAAAAGATCTGAACGCATACTTCATCAAAGAAAATACACACAGATGCCAAATAAGCATATGAAAAGAGGCTCCACATCATGTGTCATTAGGGAACTGCAAATTAAAACAGCAAGACACCACCAAAAACTTACTGGAATAGTGAAAATTCAAAACACTGACACCAACCGCTGGTGAGAACACGGAGCACCAATTCTCCTGCGTGGCTGGTAGGAATGTAAAGTAGTACACCCACTGGGGAAGACAGTTTGACACTTTCTTACAAAATTAAACACAAGCTTCCCAGATGACCCAATTTTTCTCCTTAGTATTTACTAGAATGAACTGAAGACGTAGGGCCACACAAAAACCTGCACCTGGATATTTGTAGCAGACTCATTCATAATAACCAAAACTGAGAAGAAACAAAGATATTTTTCAATAACTAAGTGCATAAACAAACTGTGGTAGTCCAGTGTAATACTAAAAGGCAATATATGGTAAACACAATGGAATGTTATTCAGCAATAAAAAGGAATGAGCTATATCAAGCTAAAAAAAGACATGGAGGAACCTTAAAATGTGTATCATTAGGTAAAACAAATCAGTATGATAAAGGCTGCATTTGGATTCTTCCAAATAGATGACATTCTTTCTGGAAAAGGTAAAAGTTGGAAGATATTACAAAGTCAGAGCTTGGGGTGGGAGTGATGGGGAGATGAATAGGTGGAGCAAATGATTTTCAGAGCAGTGAAACTATTCTGTAGGACACTGTAATAGTAGAAATATGGTGACACATACCTGGCAAAACCCATAAAACTGTATAATACAAAGTACATAAGATTGTACAATACAATCTGTAAACTGCTCTACTGTAAAAGGCTAAATCACATTTTCAAGAATAATAAAGCACATTTGATTAAAATATAAAAGGTATTTCATACCATTAAAATGAATAATATGAGTTTAAAATAATGTCTATTTCATTTGAAGCTCATTGTAAGGAGAGGCTCTCCAATCCCCACCTGAGGACACACAAGCACCCCCTGTAGATCCATACTGTTTTGGGGAGAAGCGTGAGGGGAGAGACTGCCTCTAAAGGAGCTAGACTTTGAACAGTTGGCAGATTAGAACACTTGCTAGCACCATACACAAAAATGGTGTACAGACCTGAATGCAAGGCCAGACACTATAAAACTCTCAGAGGAAGACAGGCAGCATCATGTAAATGTAAAATGAAAGACAACCCTTAGAATGCGGGAAAACATTTACAAAGAAAGCAACTGACAAAAGATTAATCTCCAGAATATATAAGCAGCTCATGTAGCTCAGTATAAAAAAAAAAAAATTCCATCAAAAAATGGGTGGAAGACCTAAACGGACATTTCTCCAAGAAGACATACAGATGGCTAAGAAACACATTAAAAGATGCTCAACAATGCTCATTATTAGAGAAATGTGAACCAAAACTATAAAGAGGTATCACCTCACACCAGTCAGAATGGCCATCATCAAAAAATCTACAACAATAACTGCTGGGGAGAGTGTGGAGAAAAGGAAACCCTCTCTCACTGTTGGTGTGAGTGTAAATAATACTACCAATGTGGAGAACAATATGGGGGTTCCTTAAGAAACTAGGAGTAAAACTACCACATGGCCCAGTAATCCCACTATTTGGCATACACCCTAAGAAAACCATAATTGGAAAAGGTACACGCACCCCAGTGTTCACTGCAGCACTATTTACAATAGCTGGGACACAGAAGCAACCTAGATGTCCACTGAGAGATGAATGGATAAAGATTTAAGGGAACGGAATTAGGTCATTTGCAGCGATGTGGGTAGGCCTACAGTCTGTCATACAGAGTGAAGTCAGAAAAACAAACACCATATATTAACACATGTATACAGAATCTAGAAAAATGGTACTGATGAACCTATTTGCAGAGCAGGAATAGAGACAGATGTATAGAATGGACTTGTGTGGCGGGTGGGGGGAGGAGAAGAGGGTGGGACGAATGGGGAAAGCATTGACCACATATACACTACCATGCGTAAGATATATAGCCAGTGGGAAGTTTCAGTATAGCACAGGGAGCTCAGCTTGGTGCTCTCTGATAACCGAAGAAATGATGCTTTTGAACTGTGGGTTTGGAGAAGACTCTTGAGAGTCTCTTGGACTGCACGAAGATCCAACCAGTCCATCCTAAAGGAAATCAGTTCTGAATATCCTTTGGAAGGACTGATGCTAAAGCTGAAACTCCAATACTTTGGCCACTTGATGCGAAGAACTGACTCATTGGAAAAGACCGTGATGCTGGGAAAGGTTGAAGGTGGGAGGAGAAAGGGACAAGAGAGGATGAGATGGTTGGATGGCATCACCAACATGATGGACATGAGTTTCAGTAAACTCCAGCAGTTGGTGATAGACAGGGAGGCCTGGTGTGCTGCAGTCCGTGGGGTTGCACATGACCGAGTGACTGAACTGAACTGATGACCTAGAGCGGTGGGATGAGGGTGGGGGGAAGAAAGGCTCAAGAGAGAGGGGATAATATGTATACTTAAAGATGATTCACATTGTTGTACAGTAGAAACCAACACAGCACTGAAAGGCAATTATACTCCAATTAAAAAACAAATTAAAAAAACAAAAACAAGTTCCACTTCCATGTTGCCATTCTGAAAGCTCTCTCTATGGGCTCTCTGGATGCGGATGACTCATTTTCCTCAAGGGACATTCATGTTTTCAGGCAGAGACCCTGGTTCAGAGTTGTTCAAGGCTAGACAGCATGGTTCTCAGAAAACATGCCACTTGGGGTCTCACATCTTATTATTGTAATTAATGCCATTATTTTCATTACTGAAACTGTCGACTGAAAAAAAAAATTACAACTTAAAACTTGAGGGTTATGTTTTATGTGGTGGGAATTTTCAGGACTTCAAGCCTGGAGACAGCATCTCAAGTAACCCTGAGACAACTGCTCCCAGGACCTGAGGGGAGGAACCAGGTTATACAGAAGTTTTGCAACAAAGGGCAAGTAGTCTGAATATCAAGAGATTATTCTTAATTAGACGAAGCCAAATATTTCAAGTTAAGGAATTTAGCGCTTTCTATGTATGGGAAGATGCAAGAGTCTGGGCTCACTGAAATTATTCCTTTCATATGCATCTCAGCTATCTGGAGCCAGTATCCTGAGTTTTTCACATCCTGCGCTTCCTCGAGGCTCACCCTAGGGAGTGGCTGCAGTCTGATGCTGTGAGATCCCAGGTATTCTTTTCCTTCCTGAGTGCCATTACGGCTCAGGAGCTCACAGTGGAGGGCTGGAAGTGCTGATGACTGTGACCTCCTTGTTCACTGATATGACAGGAAATACTCAATTTCTCAGACCTACTCTCTCTCTTCTCACCTCATCTTCTCACAAGCACACACCACATGCAATTATCTTTAATGTAACTTTCAAGAGCATTTGCTCATTCATTCTTTTACTGATTCATTTAATAAATATTTATTGAGTAAAGATGACATGCTAGAAAAATCTGAATGAATATCCTTTTATTCAATAACAAATACCTGATCAAGCTGAGTAAAAACCTTTTGGATGGACCATGCTGTCAACCTTGACATGACTACGACAACTAAGCATAGTATGGTCACTCCACCAATCTGATTACTGCTTTAATTTTGCAACAGGGACCTATCCCAAATTACTCTTTATTTCAAATAAAATAACTCCTCATCTTTTTATTATTTGAAACATCTTTACAGTAAGTATCAGGTTTTCCGTATCACTTATGTATCAGAGCACTAGGGTGAATGCCATCCCCAGGCGGAGGGCTCAGTTGGTGGAAGCCCAGGATTAAAGAATGCATGGCTGGGCTGGTGGTCCAGTAGTTAAGAATCCACCTTGCAACGCAGGGGACATGGGTTTGATCCCTGATCTGGGAAGATCCCACGTGATGTGGAGGAACTAAGCCCATGTGTCACAACTACCGAGTTCGTGCTCTAGAGCCTGCAAGCTGCAACTATACTGAAGCCTATGTGCATAGAGCCTGTGCTCCAAAATAAGAAAGAAGCCACCACGATAAGAAGCCCATGCACCACACCTGCTGCAACTAGAGAATGCCCACATGTAGCAATGAAGACTCACCACTGCCATAAATTTTTTTATATCTTTAAAAAAGAAAAGACTCCACGGCTTTATTCTCTGGGCAGAGAGACACTCTGCCTCAACACTGGCCAGATGTCTCAAAAATAAAATACCCTGCCACTGTTTACCAAGGACATCAAAGGAGAAGATACTGACTGATGTTTACAAAAGAGGACCGTGAGCCATCAGTAACTAATATTACCCTCAGAGAAAGAGACAATGTTCCAGTCAATTTCATCAATAGCAAATGAAACTTAAGCAAAAGCTTGGCTCCAAATGAGATGTGGAAGAGACCACCCAACAGCGCTCTGACCAAACACTTGCAGCTCTGAAGTCAAGAGTGAGCCAGAACAGAGAGCAGAGAGCCTCAGCTAGCAACCTCACATCTCAGGGTCACTCAGTTGTTTTCCAGCTGGGGGAGCCCAGGTGAAGTTTCTGCACCTGTTGGCCTTGCTTTCATCATACATAGAAGAGGTTTGAATAAATGATTTTTAGGAACAGTCCAACTCTAAATCCTCTGTGATTCATATAGAAGTTACTGAATGACATGGAAAGAAACTAAACCTAAATCAGAACAACTGTCTCCAACAGGAAAGGAAGTCTTCTGGGCATGGTGCAGGGGAAGAGCTCTTAGGAGAGCTCCGAGGAAAGGGCAAACTATAATGCCCAGAAAGACTCAACTGTGGTGGAAAATGTTATCAGAATGAAAAATAAAAGCCCTGTTATTTATTCAGCTAGGTACAGCTAACATCCAAGAGACATCTAGAAAAAAAAGACTGGATTAAGTCCAAAATTCAGTGTTTATATAGACAGAAGATCATATTGTCTGCCAATCACTAGTGGATTTATGTATCTGTAAATGGAAAGACAGAAAGAGCTGATTGTTTACATTTTACTGAAAATGATAACAGCATATCATTGCTCTTTGGGGACTCATTTTTTTAAGCATGCTAAATTCTACAGGCTTTAACAATAAAATGCATATAAAGACATTTGAAATCTAAGCGATCTCTTGACATTTGACTAAAAGTCAAAGCAGTGGACCACAGGACAAATAGAATACTTCACCCATGAAGGGTGACTATTAGCTTTGTTTCATGGTCTGTAAATGACTTATTAAACTCCTCTATAAAGTTTTATTACTGTTCTAAACCCATTAATAACTGTCCTCACTTTAAATGTCCTACTGTTTGCGGAATATGCCAGCAGCAGGCTGCAATAATGGCTGCCTGGCATTAGATTTTTCCTCTAAAACTAAGGATATAAAAGAGAAGGCGTTAGACACACTATGCAACACTGATTATATCATTTAAAAGAAAACAGAAAGAGCCAGATGTTAGTTGTCTCTCTTTGTATGGCTCTAACCTGCTTGATTCCACATTTCCATCTTTAGTTCCTGAGTGTCAGCAGCCTAGACAGAAGGGAATAAAAGTGAATGTGTGTTCAGCACATTGGGAAAGCACTTAACAGAGAAAACAATTTACATCTTAATAGCTTTCTTTCATTACATCGACTCCTCCTCTGCTGTTCATCTTAGAGGTTGCAGGAATATTTGCAAACTATTGGCAAGTATAAAGAGAATCACAAAATTTCTAGGGCTGTCAGGATCTCTAGAGGCCATAAGCCAACCTCCCATCCGCACTGGAATCACTTCTCTGTTTGGTCTCCCTTGGAGACTGATGGCACTCACTTTGTCCTGAAGTTGACCTCTCCCTACTTAAGTCTTCAAACTGTTGGAAAGAACTGTCCTATGCTGAACAAGAAGTGACTGCCGTGGAACTTTCCCTAAGATCCAAGGTCCTGCCTACTGGAATAGCTCACAGCATGAATCTCCTCCTGTTTCCCATGACACACCCAAAGACGGCGCTGGAAGCTCTCCTTGGCCATCTAGCTTACAAGCCGCACTTCCCAGCATCCTCTGCGGCTCCTTAGCAGGAAGGGTTTCCATCGGCCTCTCCATCTCAGATGCCTTAAGCGAAGGAGCTTCTGGTTTTATCTGCAACATTTCTTTAAAATTTCCCCCAGAAGTAAACTCATCCCTCCTTACACAGAGGAGACATCAATGCCCCAGAGTTGGCCCATCAGAGAGTAGCCTGCCTCTGGAAAGCACTGTGGTCGAGAACTTGGAAGTGCATATGAACATAGAGGGAAAACAGAGACAAGAAAATCAGACTAAATTCATGGAAACCTCAACAGTAAGATACAGGACAAACACAAATATAGAGAACATTCTACTCATTTTCAACACTCCATACATTTAAAATGAGTAAAGTGGGAACGTTAATATGAATTTCTTTTCCCTGGCTTGTGTTTGATAGGAAATTTTCAGGATCTTCTGATTCTACAGCTTCAAGGAAGTTACTTTCAAAGTGAACTTGCTATCTCGTGAAATACATACATTAAAAAAAAAAACTCTTTTTAAATTTAGTCTTTGCTGCCAAAATAATTGCTACTCTCAAAATATTCATGCTCTTTGTTGAAAACTGTGGCATCTTTATTGAAAAGTGGCTGCCCAGTCAGACTTTTCAATGCCCAAAACTCCATCCTCACATAGCCCAGAAACCAGATGTCACTGATCAATGTGAGCAAGAGGGACATGTGTCATTTTCAGCTGGGTTTTTTTGTTAATTTTGGTAAAAATAATATCTAACATAAAACTATTATAACCATACAATTCAGTGACACTAAATACATTCATAGCGTTGTGTAACCAATGCCACAATTGCCAGACCACCTTCACCATCACAAACAGAATCCCTGTACCCATTAAATAAAAGTCCTCACTTCCCGCTTCTCCCAGCCTGTGCTAACCGCTATTTCACTCTCTGCTCCTATGAATTTGTCTATTCCAGGTACCACACATAAGTAAAATCATACACAATGTGTCCTTTTTGTGTCTGGCTTCTAACATTTAGTGTAATATTTTCAAGGTTCATCTACATTGCAGCATGAATCAGAATTTTATTTCTTTTTATGACTGAATAGTACTCTGCTATACATCTATCTCACATTTGCTATCCATTCATCTGGAGATGGGCTTGCCTTTCAGCTATTGTGAATAATGCTGCAATGAACATTCATGTGTAATTTATCTGTTTAAGGCTCTATTCCACTTCTTTTGGGCATATACCTAGGAGGGGGATTGCCAGATCATATGGTAATTCTATGCTTAACTTCTGAGGAATCACTATTGTCTTCCATAGCAGTCATACTATTTCACGTGGCCACCAGCAATGTGTGAGGGTTCCAATTTCTCCACAACTCACCAACACTCATTATTTTCTTTTCTTAATAAAAAAAAAAGTTGTGATCCTAATAAATGTGAAGAAGTATCTCACTATAGTTTTGATTTGTATATCTGTAATGGAGAAGGCAATGGCAACCCACTCCAGTGTTCCTGCCTGGAGAATCCCAGGGACAGGGGAGCCTGGTGGGCTGCTGTCTATGGGGTCCGTCTATGGGGTCCCACAGAGTTGGACATGACTGACGCGACTTAGCAGCAGCAGCAGCAGTGACAAATAATGTTGTGCATCCTTTCATGTGTTTATTGGCTATGTGGTTGGTTTTTTTGTTTGTTTTTAGAAATATCTATATGAGTCCTTTGCTTCCTTTTGAATTAGGCCGCTTGTTTTTTTGCTGTCAAATGTTCTCGCCACAAAAAGGAAATGGTAATTATGTCATGTGATATAATTGTGTATCAAATCAACATAGTATATATGTAAACTATATCTCAATAAAAAAGAAAGAGAAAGGAAAGAGTGGGATGGAGGGAGCACAGAAAGAAGGAAAAAAGGATTCTACAAATAAATATCCATTTATAAATAAAAAGAACAATGGCCATTCAGAATGGCCATTATTAAAAAGTCTACAAAATAATAAAGAAGAGAAAGTGTGTGGAGATAAGGGAACCCTGCTAAACTGTTGGTGACAATGTAGACTGGTACAGCTACTATGGAAAGCATTATGGAGATTCTTTAAAAAAACTAAAAATAGGATTGCCATATCATCCAGCAATCCCCCTCTTAGGCATGTATCCCATGTGTGTGCGCTTGGTCGCTCAGTCGTGTCTGACTCTTCTGTGACCCCATAGACTGTAGTCCACCGGCCCCTCTGTTCATAGAATTTTCCAGGCAAGATTACTAGACTGGGTTGCCATTTCCTCCTCCAGGGGATCTTCCCAACCCAGGGACTGAACCCATGTTTCTAGCATCTCCCGCACTGGCAGGCAGATTCTTCACCACTGCACCATCTGAGAAGCCCCAGTGATACATTCAGAGGAAACTCTAATTTGAACAGATACATGCACCCCAGAGTTCACAGCAACACTATTCACAACAGCCAAGACATGGAAGCAACCTAAACACCATCCACATATAAATGAATAAAGAAGCAGCAGTATGTTACACACATACAGCACACACAGGTACACACACACACACACACACGAATACTACTCAGTCATTAAAAAAAGAATGAAATAATGCCATTTGCAGCAACATGACATAGAGACTGTCATACTAAGTAAAGTAAGTCAGGCAAAAGATAAATATATCACATCACTTATCTGTGGAATATGAAATATGATACAAATGAACTAAGTTTGTATACAAGTATGTATACAAATGAACTAAGTATGATACAAATGAACAAAGTTCAAAATAGAAACATTCACAGACATAGAAAACAAACTTATGGTTACCAGAGGAGAAAGGGGTAAGGGGATGAATTAGGAGTCTGGGATTGGAAGATGCAAGCTATTGTGTATAAAACAAATAACAAGGTCCTACTGCATGGCACAAGGAACACAGTCAATATCTTATAATAAACTATAATGGAAAAGAATATGAAAAAGTACATGTGTGTGTATGTATTGGATTGGCCATTAGGTTCACTCGGGCTTTCCATATGCTGTATGGGAAAATCCAAATGAACATTCTGGTCAACCCAAAGTGTATAACAATCACTTTGCTGTACACCTGAAATTAACACAACATTGTAAATTAACTATACTTTCAGTTTTTAAAAAGGGGGCTCTAAGATCATATTTGTGAATTTTTCAGTACACTGTATTATAACCTACTGGAGTGGGAAAGTTATGATTTAAAATGTCTGATGCTGCCTTAGAATCTAGTAACTTATCTTGGGCTTCACTTTTCTTACTCTAATGATCTGCTTATATGGCCCCATGAGAGGGCTGCTCAGCTATTTTTAGTACTTATTTTCAAATACTTATGCTAAGTTTACTAATTATACATGACAAACTTGCATATATTATCATTTAATAAATCAAAGCTATGAAATGGGTGCCATTATCCTAAAGAGAACTCACCAAATAAACTGTAGACCTAGGATTCAAACCCAGCTACTTCAATGACCACACCATGTTACTTTCTTCCACTCACATGCTAACTTCTTAACTTTCTCCCTAAATAATGGATTCATAACCTTCCTTTTTTCTTGGAAGATAACTTTAAAAGTCTTTCAGTAGCCCTCTAAGAATTCATAGGAGGCTCAACGCATTGTATGCTATTTCCCGACACTATTATCGATTCGCACCCGCTATAATGTGTCCCTCCTTCCTATTTTTAACATGTTTTTAATCTGACCTTGCAAAGAGCTTGTTAAATGTCTTTTTCTTTTCTTTCCTTGAAAAACTTTTCTGATAAGTGATCATATGGCTTGCATATCTCAAAGTATTTCAGATTAAGAAGCCTAAGTGAGCGCTGGTCAGTAGACTCTTACAAAAGGGAGTGAAGACATGCAGGCCAATCAGTCTTAATGGAATACTAAAGAAGGAAAAGTGGACCGTTCGATCTATCCAACACATAATTCTTCATATTTCAAGATTAAGGTAAGATAAAATAAAAAGAAACGAGTAAAGAATCATTGCTTGTAAGTCTGTAGCTTCCCAAAATGGCTCTGCAGAAGCCCAGATTACGTTCTCAGTCTCTGCCAATGGCTTTTATCATGCTTCAAAGCAACAGGATCTGCTCCTTGCAGATGACTTAGCTGGATTCCAAAAGTGGAGAAGAAATGGAGAAGAATTGATGAAAAAAATCAGTGAGCAGCTCAAATTACACACACTTTAGCAGCCTAAGAAGAATCCAGCGAATACTTCCTTGTGGATATCCGGTTCTCAACACACACACATGGAGGGAAGAGACCTGTGAAACCGCACTGCATAGGAGCGCAGGCAACACATTCGGCCCCGCTTCTCCTGGGTGAGACCAGGAGCAGGTGCAGAGACGCAGAGCACTTCTCCAGACACGGAAAGTGAGCACCTCTCTGGGTGTCGGTGCACATCTACTAACAACTACCATGCCTCAGCAACTGCGCCGGAGTCACCGTTGTGAATGGGAAAGGCGGGTTCCGGTCTCTGGGCGGCTTTCATCCTACGAGATGGCATGGACATTAACCAACTAATTCTATAGCTCATGTTTTCATTAAAAGTGAAATGTGTGCAACAAAGGAGAATACGGGGTATCACACAAGGTTTTCTGGAGGAAATGGTGTTTGAACTGAGCACTGACTGAAGGAAGAAAGTAAGAAGGATGGGGAACGGTGGGTGGGGCCGCACAGAGCGGAGAGCAGCACAGCGCCTGACGGAACCAGAGACAAGCTGGCTGTGGCCACAGCGCAGACAGAAGAGGAGGCGGTGGCTCGAGAGGCAGCTGGTGAAATAAGAGCTGTTTGTTATGGTAATGATTCCAGTCTTGCTCCCAGGAGCAGCAGAAAGCTAGCAGAGCGAGTAATGTGGTAAGATTTGCCCTCTCAAATGATCATTCTGGCAGTCGCTACATGAAAAATAGATCAGAGGGTTGTCATCTTCTCCAAGATTCTCCTGTTCCCAAGGTCAGTCCTACACAAATCATGAACCTATGCTCAATGTCCTTAACTTTTGGGGAATTGCAAATCAACACCATGTGAGACATCACTTCACACCATTAGGATAGCCATAATGAAAAAGGACTCAAGATAACAAAGAGTGGAAAGGGCATGGAGAAACTGGAATCCTCATAACATTGTTGGTGGAAATTTACAATGGCGTAGCCACTCTGGAAAACAGTGTGATGGGGAAAATGGAAAGGGAAAAGGTGAAAGTAGTGACAGATTTTATTTTCCTGGGCTGGCTGCAAATTTACTCCAGACAGTGACAATAGCCATGACATTAGAAGACTCCTTGGAAGGAAAACTGACAATCCTGCTGCTGCTGCTAAGTCGCTTCAGTCGTGTCCGAATCTGTGTGACCCCACAGACGGCAGCCCACAAGGCTCCCCGGTCCCTGGGATTCTCCAGGCAAGAACACTGGAGTGGGTTGACAATCCTAGACAGCCTATTAAAAAGCAGAGGCATCACTTTGCTGACAAATGTCTATACAGTCAAAGCTATGGTTCTTCTAGTAGTCATGTACAAATAAGAGAGTTGGACCATAAAGAAGGCCATGTGCCAAAAAACTGATGCTTTCCAAAACTGATGCTGGAGAAGACTCTTGAGAGTCCTTTGGACAGCAAGGAGATCAAATCAGTCAATCCTAAAGGCAATCAACTCTGAATATTCATTGGAAAGACTGATACTGAAGCTCCAATACTTTGGTCACCTGATGCCAAGAGCCCACTCACTGGAAAAGACCCTGATGCTGGGAAAGATTGAGGGCAAGAGGAGAAGGGGGCAACAGAGGATGAGATGGTTGGATGGCATCACTGACCCAATGGACAAGAATTTCAGCAAACTTTGGAAGAATAGTGGAGGACAGAGGAGCCTGGCATATTGCGGTCCCTGGGGTCACAAAGAGTTGGACAGGACTTAGCGAATGAACATCACCACCTTACTGAACAGTGTCTTGCCAAATTCAAGCAATGCCCATTCTCTGTTCAATTAAAGTTCAATATTTTTGACAGCATTCGTATCTTATATATTCCCACTATATTCATTTAAAATGAGAACAATTTCTAAAAGTAATAGCTGGGTTAAACCTACTCATCGCATAAGAATTTACTTTAGATTCAAAACTTCACACAGATATGAAGCTAATAGGGGCAGTTTGTTAGTGCAAAGTTTTAGTGATACCAAGGTAGTGAGAAATAAGAAAAGTTCAAACATGTGATGAAAAAGTGAAAGTGTTAGTCACTCAGTCGTGTCCAACTCTTGAGACCCAATAGGCTGCAGCCCGCCTGGCTCCTCTGCCCATGGAATTCTCCAGACAAGAATACTGGAGTGGGTTGCCATGCCCTCCTCCGGGGCATCTTCCTGACCCAGAGTAAGTAGGTAGTCAGTAATTACCAACCAGTCTCCTCATCTTCGGTTCAAACTGAACTGCAGTCTGGCCATGTTTCCAAATCGCTCTGGACAACACTGACCCTGTGCTCCCCGAACGCACAACCAGCTCTACTGGTGTTTCCTCTCTCCTCGCTCAGTGTCTCCTCTGCTGCGGCTGCACTGGCCTCCCTGCTGCTCCTCTCCCACCAGGCAGGCTCCCACCCTGGATTCACACCTACTGTTCTCTCCACCCACCTTCACCCAGGCATCTGCACGGCTGCTTCCTCACTTCCTTCCAGCTTTTACTTAACCATCACCTTCACAGTGATGCCTTCCTTGGCTCCCCAGGGTAGGATTTCAACCCCACCTCCATGCAGACACCTCCAGCCCCCTTTTTCTTATTTCTTTTAAATTAGTGTTTATCATTATGTGACATTTAACATTATCTAACATAAACTTTCTTGTTCATTGTTTTGTTTGTGGTTTATTTTTTTCCATCAGAATGGAAGCACCATGCAGGCAGAAATCTTGCTGGTTTTGTTCATTTTGTTCATTGTTCATTCCTCACACCAAGGACAAGGCCTGGTATATAAATATTTGTTGACAGACTGAATGAACTAGATAAGAGTGGGAAATCATCTGTTTTGTAAATAAAATCTTAGAGACACAGTCATGCTCATCCCTTTATGTATTTATTCTCTATGGCAATTTTTGTGCTTATAGGAGCAGAATCAAGTAAGATGTATGTATTTATTATGATTTTTAGATTAAGCCCTTAGGGCAAATATTCCATTTTTTCTTCATGCATCTTCACGCTACTATGAAGGCAGTAATCTCTTCTGAATATATTCATTTAAATTTAATTTTCAGTTTTTCTTGAGTTGAATCATAATTTAACAACTAAATTTTACAAATATGTTGATGTGAAGATTTGAGAGCAGTTTTGGGAGAATTTGAGTTAGGTACTGTACAAGAGGGGCTGGAAAACCATGGCCAGGGGGTTGGCCACCTAATTTTGTAAAGAAAACTTATGGACACAGGGCCATAACCACTGACATCTGGATTCTCTGTCCTGCTGCCTGCTATACTGGCAGTATTGAGCAGTAGTGGCAAAGATCACATGGCCTTACAAGCCTAAAATATTTACTATCTGGTCCTTTACACAAGAAGTTTGCCAACTTCACCTCTTTAACATCATTCTGAATATTATCCTTAAACGTAAAAGAATCGAAGAGAGCTATTAAGCACACTGTCAAAGCCCAAACAACTCTCACAGTAATTTTCTGGTCTCTTGAGGAAACACCAACTTAGGCAGTTTTATAATATACCTAGCAAGAAATGAGTGTTTTGATTTCTGACACACCATGAACCCATGAGGACAAACGTAATTTCCCTCCACGGTCCTTTGGAGGTGCTACAGTTTTTTGGCTGCTGCAGTGTGTCATGTAAATCCATTATGCTGACAGCTCTGCTAGTAAGACTGAAGCTGGAATTAATATCCATTATCAAAAGGTCATTGCACAGGAATGAGCTGGCATCCAATTTTCAATGTTAATAACAGTAACATTTTTTCAAATATAAACAAAAGGTCTTACTTTGTTTTTTAATTATTTCCCTAAACACTTCATTTAAAAATGAAAATGTTAAAGCAAAAAACCTGGATGATACAACGCAGCTGCACACTGGTGATGTGTTGATGACCCTGCCTCTCAGAGTCTGTGTGCTGTGGGGTGCGCAGATGCTGTGCTGGGGTTCTCACCTGTACTGCCCGCCACACCTCATGGAGTCTAAGATGCCAGAGATCATACGGGACCACATCATTTTACGTACCACTAACAAAGAAAAAATGGTGCCACTTACATGGCATACACGTTATCACTTAGAACTGCATCTTGCACTCAATGCGAGTGCTCTGAGACATACTGTGATATGGACTTTCTCATACATTGCCTTTATGACACACAAAAAGGGATGTCTAAGTACATTTAATTGGTTGAGTTTTTCTTAAAAGTTCTTCCCATTTGGAGACTGACTCCTCTTATTTGTCAACCTGGAATCGTCCAACATCAGTACTATTTAAGTTTTGCTCCATCAGAACATAGATGTAGGACAGTACTATGACGCATCACTTCCGAGGTGTCTGGGTTCATTTACAGGACACTCATACTCATTCCACAAGGCTCAACACACACATGCCAGCAGCAGAAACTACACTGGGACTGCCATCGGGATAGCAGTGTTGATGTACTTATTGCAGAGATACTAAAAGGTGAGGCAGGAAAACGTACGCTTTAGAATTCATCCCTCCACTAACTGTTAGTATGTGGTCCGACAATGAAATTCAGTCAGACGCTCGCCTAACACAGCACCATACTGAAGCACTTAAAGGCAGGAATAATCATTTCCACTTCATCTGCACTACAGCTCACTTATAACAGGATGATTTTCAAAGTATTAATGTTACAAGTAACTGTAATGTTTGGAATAGGGAATTTAATTCTGTATGAAATGTAATGAATATATACATCAATGACTGAGCCAGAATCGATCCAAAATAAAAACTAACAAGAAGACTTTATTCAAACCAACCACAAACATTCAAGCCCATACAGTGACAGATCATTAGTGACTCCTCATGTGGCCACACCCCACTGAATCTTCACACACTCTGGGCTTGCAAACACTCAACAGATCTCTTACCCAGCTTTGAAAAAGCAGCCACACACTGAGTAGCCAAGAAGTCTGTAGAGCAACAGAGTATAATGAAAAGACAGACCTGGTGTATCTCTGGAGAATGGAAACAGACGTTCACAGTCACACGCCTCTCCTTCCCACTAACCACTAGTAAGGGCCAGCAAAGTGAGCCCAGCCTCAGTGTACCCCTGGAATCCCACACTTATCTGCTTCCTCGCCCCACCACACTTGCAGCCTAACCACCTTTCTTAAGACCACCTGGGCTCCTGATGATTTTGTTCTAGCATGCAGTAAACTTCCTCGTGAATCTTTTGACCTTGAAGGGCTTAGTCTTATTCTTTGGTAGGAAAGGTCTATAGTTTTTAATTCACAGCCCAAGGAATTAGTCCAGAGCTTCCCAGGTGGTGCTAGTGGCAAAGAACCTGCCTGCCAATGCAGGAGACATAAGAGACATGGGTTCAATCTCTGGGTCAGGAAGATCCCCTGGAGCAGGAAATGGCAACCCACTCCTGAAAAAAATCCCATAGACAGAGGAGTATGGCAGACCACAGTTCATGGGGTTGCAAAGATCTGGACACAACTGAGGTGACTTAGCACAGCATGCACAGGACATGGTTGAAATGCTATGGAAGGTCTAGACTAGCATCTGGTTTCAGGCTGATGTAACTTTACTTAGGTCCACAGTAGGGTACCACCCAGTAGCTATTCTTACATCCCCCATGAGCATAATCTCTGCTATATCAATCCAGCTCTCAACCTTATGGCATCGGCTCTGTCCTCTTTGTAGGCCTAACAGAATCCTGTTCTGCGCATGTCTACTGCAGTCCAGCCCTCACAAAGGACCTGTGTGAAACCTCCATGTAGACTTCTGGGCCCGAGCCCTCTCTGCATCTTTCTCTTATACTCTGCCTTGTGAACCTTCACTGGTTCTCATCCCTGAACACTGAACTCTTTCTCCCTAACTGGGCAAGACCTTGGTATTCTTCTTGGACCTTGCTTCCATAAACAGACAAAAAACAAAGAGAACAAAAACAAAGAGTGTTATGAGGTTCACCTCGTGTTTCCCTTCTCAAGGCTCAGAACCCAATGTTGCCTATTTTCCAATGACTGAAAACAACACACGTTTTGTTGAATTTTCCTGTTGTTTGGGTGGGAGGCCATGTTAGTATCAGTTACTGTCAAGACAGAAATCCTATATGCACTCTCCCAAGTATACCTATTAAATCATGAAAACTGACCATATATTAGCTACAAGAAAACCTTAATAAATTCTAAAAAGACAAAATAGTACTGCTGAAACTTGCTGACCATAATGCAATAAAACTAGAAAGAACAAAATTAATAAAACAAAATACGCCCTCACTGTTAAACAATTATTGGCTCAATGAAGGAACATAAACCAAAACTGAAATATATGTAGAAAACAAAAAGGATGGATGCACTACAGAGCAGAATCCAATACTGAAAGCAGATTCATAGCTTTAAATATTTTAGTGATTAAGCAAAAAGGAGATAAATGAGTTAAGCATTTTATTCAAAAAGACAGAAAAAGAATGAAAAAACAACTTCATTCACAAGGAATGAATCAGTAGATAAAAGAAAAAAAATTTTTTTTCAACTAGGACTAATATGCAAATTTCCAAACTGGCCTAAAAATTATATGCACATTTTTATATGTACACAAATGCACACATAATAGTTAAAACCATTATCTTAACTAATCAATAAAATTACAAAAGTGCAAATACATACATAATATATTTTTTTTGAGTATATGTATTATATATAATATATATATATGTATATGTAAATATATATATATATTTAAATACACATAAAAATATATATGAAAAATGGAAGCAGGAAGTTAACTTCTGAAACCTAAGAAAATAAAAGAATTATGAGAAGCTATTCTGTCCAAGTCTATAGATTTGAAAGTGTGTGTGAAATGAAGACCTTCTAGGAAAATATAATATCCTATAAATGACTCTATAAAAGATGGGAAATGAAAAAAGATTTATTATCACTGTAGAAATAGAGAATGGTGTCAAAGAGCTATCACAGCTACCGTACCTTCAGGAAAGAGAACCAGCCATATGGCTTCACAAGGGAATTCTATCAAACTTTTAAAAGATAGTATCTAAGATATCTAAACTGTACCAAAGCCCAAGGAAGAAAGAAAACTTCCTTACAAAAAGAAGCAATACAGCAATAACACCAAAATCCAGCAAAAAAGAAAGAAACAAGAAACAAAACTATAGATCAATCACACTTATGAACAGCAATGGAAAATCCTGAATAAAAGATTAACAAAAACCTGAAGCAGCATAATTAAAGAATATTATATCACAATTAACTTTGCTTACTGATCCAAACACTAGGGTGGTTGCATATTAGATACTCTATTAAATATAATCCATGACATGAACAGATCCAAGGAAAAATCAGTTGATCATTTCCAGAGGGGTCAAAAGTCATCATTATTTATTTATTATTATTAATTCTTGATTGCAAAAGATAAAATGTAAACACTTCCTTAACCAGAAAAAGATTCTGAGGCAATACCAAGATATCCTCTATATCATTCTCATTGAATCTTGCAATTGGACTAGAGAGAAAAAGTAGAACTATAAAAATTAAAGACTGTTTCTATTTGCATTCGTTATTATTACATAACCAGAAAATAAAGAGAATCATCTAAGCCATCACTATGGAAAGTAATAAGAGAATAAACCTAGGGACAAAGTTAATAAACAGAAATAAAAAAAACTTTCAAACACATACTTAAAAAAATAATTGAGAACTATACTGGTAGAAAATTCCTTATTTCCAATAGCAAGTAAAAAAGGATAAAATACATGGGGAGAGATAAACAGGAAGAAATACATATGGCCTAAATAAAGAAAACTATAAAGAAAGTAAGTCAAACAAATGGGAAAACATAATATGCTCTTAGATCTAGAAACAAGTAATCTCACGTGCCCTGATGGAAGTATACACTGTCAGGCTGCTTACAACAACCTGTCACTACCCATGGAAATTACAAACGCATATACCCTTTGAGAAGGAAATGGCAACCCACTCCAGTGTTCTTGCCTGGAGAATCCTGGGAACGGGGGCACCTGATGGGCGGTCGTCTATGGGGTTGCACAGAGTCAGACACAGCTGAAGTGACTTAGCAGCAGCAGATACCCCTTGATCTAGTTATTCTAACCCCAGGAATTTACTCTGTAGATAGTCCTGCTCCCATGCGAAGGTATGTGTGCTTAAGGTTATTCATTGCAGAACTGTCTGCAAAAGCAAAAGACTGGAAATTACTCATATCCATTAGATTACTGGTTTAGAAACAGTGGAAACAGTGGCTGCCTTTATTTTTCTGGGCTCCAAAATCACTGCAGATGGTGACTGCAGCCATGAAATTAAAAGACACTTACTCCTTGGAAGCAAAGTTATGACCAACCTAAACAGTGTATTAAAAAGCAGAGACATTACTTTGTCAACAAAGATCCGTCTAGTCAAGGCTATGGTTTTTCCAGTAGTCATGTATGGATGTGAGAGTTGAACTATAAAGAAAGCTGAGCACCGAAGAATTGATGCTTTTGAACTGTGGTGTTGGAGAAGACTCTTGAGAGTCCCTTGGACTGGAAGGAGATCCAACCAGTCCATTCTAAAGGAGATCAGTCCTGAGTGTTCATTGGAAGGACTGATGCTGAAGCTGAAACTCCAATACTTTGGCCACCTGATGCGAAGAACTTACTCAATGGAAAAGACCTTGTGCTGGGAAAGATTGAAGGCGGGAGGAGAAGGGGACGACAGAGGATGAGATGGCTGGATGGCATCACCGACTCAATGGACATGAGTTTGAGTAAACTCCAGGAGTTGCTGATGGACAGGGAGGCCTGGCACACTGCAGTTCAAGGTGTCACAAAGAGTCAGACACAACTGAGCGACTGAACTGAACCCATAAAACAGAATAGGATGCTGCTATATAAAAGGATAAATGTTTCAATGTACTAAAATCCCTCAACTCTTGGCAATATTTATTATCGTTGAAAATGCACATTCCTCTTAAGGTAGAAAAAAAACATTTCCAACATTTAGGTATAGTGACCAATAGAAACACAACTCTAAATGTTGGGGGGCGGGAATCAGAACTGTGACTTAAAGATTTTATCCACTGATCTTTGGATTTTTTTTTTTATTCACTGATCCTTAAAGATTTTATCCACTGATCTTGCATTTTTTATTCACTGATCCTATTCAAATTTTATTTTCATGAACATTCAAATGAGACATTTTAATTATACAAAAGTAGTAAACACTGTGTTTAAGATGTAAAAATATTACCAACTTGACCTATAGATTGAATGCCGCTAAGTCGCTTCAGTCATGTCTGACTCTGTGCGACCCCATAGACAGCAGCCCACCAGGCTCCCCCGTCCCTGGGATTCTCCAGGGGTGAATCTCCTGGAGTGGCTTGCCATTTCCTTCTCCAATGCATGAAAGTGAAAAGTGAAAGTGAAGTCGCTTAGTCGTGTCCGACTCTTAGCGACCCCATGGACTGCAGCCTACCAGGCTCCTCCGTCCATGGGATTTTCCAGGCAGGAGTACTGGAGTGGGGTGCCATTGCTGTGTCCAATCCCAATCAACGTCCAAGCAAGTTATTTTATGAGTATCAACAAGCTGACTCTAAAGTTTACATGCAGGAGAAGAACCAAGGTGAAGGACTGACGCCACCTGACTTCAAGACTTACCTTAAAGCTACAGTCTTCAAGACAGTGGGTACTGGTGAAAGTATAAAGCAAACAGGTCAATGGAAGAGAAGAGAGAGCCCAGTAACAGACTTGGATAAATACAGTTAAATGACCTTTGACAAAAGAGCAAAGGCAACACAATGAAGCAAAGACAGTCTCCCCAACAGTGCTGGAACAGCAACATACCAAAAAAAAAAAAAATCTACCTTATACCATTCACAAAAATTAATTCACAATGGGTCACAGGCCTAATTGTAAAAATTCAGAACTACAAAACTCTTAGAGGATAATGCAGGAGAAAACTTAGATGACATTGGGTAATTGGGTATGGTGAAGACTTTTGAGATAATAACACCATGGACACGATTCATACAAAAAAATTCACAAACTGGACTTAACTAAAATTAAAACTGTGGCTTTCCAAAAGAATTAAAACACAAGCCACAGATTGGGAGAAAAGATTTGAAAAAGACACATCTGATAAAGAATTTTATCCAATATATGCAAAGAACCCTTGAAACCCAAGAGCAAGAAGAAAAAATAATCCAATTAAAAATTAAGTTAAAGATCTTAGCAGAGACCTCCACGAGAGAAGATACACAAATGGGAAACAAGAATATAAGAAAATGCTTCATATTGTATACACCATCAGGGAAAGGGACATTAAAACAAGGAGCTACCATGACACATTTAACAGAACATCCAGAATTCAGAACACTGACTACACCCAGTGCTGGCAAGGGTTCTGAGGAACAGAAACTCTCATTCACGTTGGGAATGCACAGCGGTACAGCCACACTGGAAGATGGTTTGGCATCCCTTAAAAAATGAAACAGTTAGCATACTGTTAGCAACTGCACTCTTTGGTATTTACCTAAAGGAGTTCACAATTTATGTCCACACAAAAATCATAATACATATATTTATAGCAGCTTTACTCATAATTGCCAAAATCTGGGAGCAACCAAGATGTCCTTCATTAGGTAAATGGATTAACAAAGCTGCAGTACTTCCAGACAATAGAGAATTTTATTCAGTACAAAAATGAAACGAGCCATCAAACCATGAAAACACATGGAAGAACCTTAAATAAATATTACTAAGTGAAAGAAGCCAATCTGAAAAGGTGACATACTGTATGATTCTACCTTTATGACGTTCTGGAAGGGGCAAAACTATGTAGACAGTGAAAAGATCAGTGGTTGTAGAAGGCAGTGGGGATGAACAGGTAGAGCATAGAGGACTGTTAAGGCAATGAAAATATGCTGTACAATATAATAACGATGGACATATGTCATTAGGCATGCATGCTCAGGCACTTCAGCTGCATCTGATTCTTTGCGACCCCATGGACAGTAGCCTGCTAGGCTCCTGTGTCCATGGGGTTTTCCCGGCAAGAATACTAGAGTGGGTTGCTCTGCCCCCTCCAGGAGATGTTCCTGACCAAGGGACTGAACCTGTGTCTCCTGCGCCCCTGCACTGCAGAGGTGAGTACCTTAGTATTGAGTCACTGGGGAAGCCCCAAATGTCATTATACATTTGTCCAAACACAGAGACAGTACAATATCAAGAGTGAGCCTGAATCTAAACTATGAACTCTGGGTGATTATGATATTAGTGTACATTTATCTTTGGCAAAAAAAAAAATACCACTTTGATGAGTCATACTGATAATGGGGTGTGCTCTGCATGTGTGGGGTCAGGGTTATATGGGAAATTTCTGTACTGCCCTTCCAATTTGGTTTCAAAACCTAAAACAAACAAAAAAAAATGAACTCTTCAATTGAGCTCTTTAAAAACTTTTAAAAGTTTTTCCTTTCAGTATTATAGATACGCATAAGATGTAAAGTAAAGCCACCCTCAACTCACCCAGTCTCACCTTCCAAGCTAATTTTGACCATATATGCTTATATTTTGATTGGCAGCAAAGTCTACATAGGACGCTTGCATTTCCATTTCTTGATCTATCATCTGTGGGGTGCCTATTGATTTTGTGCCATGAACGAGAATGAACTAACTCTGAGATACTATCACAATCCAACCAGATTTCCCATTTGTGCTGGTAATATTATCATTATTTGTAGACCTTTAAGCATCTATTTTGATTGATCAACTCTAAGTAGTACTTGTTAACTGTCTACTATGTGAGATGAGGAAACTTATAAATAGGCAAAATTCAACATAATCAAAGATGAATTCTAAGAAGCATTTACCTTGTTCGTAAAGTAGCTTCATATTCGAATCTTTGCAGGCAACCAGATTGTTGAGCAATGCAACCACACTTTGCATGGTGTTACCCAGAATGTTCTCCTGATGTTCCTGCAACAGAGTACCATTTTCATCATAACTGTACAGAAACAGAGTAACATCATTACATCATAAAACAGACAAATGGTCACATGACCGACCTCCCTTCATTCTTGGCACAAAGTTGGGTGATAATCTTTTTCCACTCAGATGGGGCAAAATTTCTCTGTGTTAAGGTCCCATCGATGAGTCAGGTAAGCTGGGAGGCACCGTGAACCACTCAGGGCACCAGCATGGTTGCATGCTGTCCCCTGCCCACGCGCTGAGGGACAACCACTCTGCCCTCGGGGCTTCTGATGGGCAACTTCTCTGACTAGAGATCTAGTACGTGGAACTTAGGAAACTACACCTGAAAGTGACTTTGAGATCCAAAAGAAAAACTTCTTACAGAAACATTTCTGCAGTTTTGAGAGTCGACCGTGACTGCTTTTTCCTTCCTCACTCTTACACATGGCTGGTGATGTTGAATATGACTTACTGCCGCACTGCTTCAGTGCACTGAACTATACAGGGGCCTGAAAGAGTGAACTCCGCTTTCCCTAACGCTTCACAGCTCATAGCAGGACGCAACTTTGGTCCAATTTCTCATTGAGAAGATACAAAAGATAACTTCTTTCTAACTTTTTAAGGGATCCCAAAGATTTTCTTTTGAAATACTTTTAGAGTCACAGCAGAGTTGTAAAGACAGCATACAGAGTCTCCATACACCCTTCACTCAATTTCCCGTTAGCATAATCCAACCAATGCACGTTGATCGAAACTAAGGTACCACTGGTATGGTGCTAATAACAAAACTAAAGACTATTCAAATGTCACATTTTCTGCTAACATCCTTTTCTGTTCCAGGATCCAGGCCAGGATCCCATGCTGCACTGAGAATTAAGTCTTTTTTACAACTTTTATTTACAAAGTGCCCACTGTTCTAGGCACTTGGCTTATATCAGTGAAAAAAACAGACCAAAATTTTTAAAAAATTTCCAAAAAAGCAGCCCCACCCTTGTGGAATTTACATGTAGCAGTGGGGGAAGACAATAATTACATTCTACGTTAAAGGATGAAACACACTGCAGGAGGAGACAGAACAGGGGACAGCAGTTTGGGGGTGCTGTAGGGGAAGGTTACAACTTTAAACAAAGCAAGTAAGGGACACCTCCTTCAGAAGATGACATCTGGACTGTACTTTTATTATACTGCCAGGTTCTATTTGCTTGTTTTAGAATAGTCACATCAATGTTCATGCAGCGTGGCATTCTGTATGATGTACTCTGCATATAAGTTAAATAAGCAGGATGACAATATACAGCCTTGACATATTCCTTTTCCGATCTGGAACCAGTCTGTTGTTCCATGTCCAGTTCTAACTGTAGCTTCTTGACCTACATACAGATTTCTCAGGAGGGAGGTCAGGTGGTCTGGTATTCCCATCTCTTTCAGAATTTTCCATGGTTTGTTATGATCCACACAGTCAAAGGCTTTGGCATAGTCAATAAAGCAGAAGTAGATGTTTTTCTGGAACTCTCTTGCTTTTTTGATGATCTAGCAGATGTTGGCAAGCTGATCTCTGGTTTCTCTGCCTTTCTTGAATCCAGCTTGAATACATGGAAGTTCATGGTTCATGTACTGTTGAAGTCTGGCTTGGAGAATTTTGAGCATTACTTTGCTAGTGTGTGACATGAGTGCAATTGTGTGGTAGTTTGAATATTCTCTGGCATTGCCTTTCTTTGGGATTGGAATGAAAACTGACCTTTTCCAATCCTGTGGCCACTTCTGGGCTTTTCAAATTTGCTGGCATATTGAGTACAGCACTTTCACAGCATCATCTTTAGGATCTGAAATAGCTTAACTGGAATTCCACCACCTTCACTAGCTTTGTTTGTAGTGATGCTTCTTAAAGCCCAGTTGACTTTGCATTCCAGGATGTCTGGCTCTATGTGAGTGATCACCCCGTGATTATCTGGGTCATGAAGATCTTTTCTGTATAGTTCCTCTGTGTATTCTTGCTACCTCTTCTTAATATCTTCTGCTTCTGTTAGGTCCATACCATTTTGGTCCTTTATTGTACTCATATTTGCATGAAATGTTCCCTTGGTATCTTTAATTTTATTGAGATCTCTAGTCTTTCCCACTCTATTGTTTTCCTCATTTCTTTGCATTGATTGCTGAGGAAAGCATTCTTATCTCTCCTTGCTATTCTTTGGAATTTGGTATTCAAATGGGTATACCTTTTCCTCCTTTGCCTTTAACTTCTCTTCTCTTCTTGGCTATTTGTAAAGCCTCATCAAACCATCTTGCCTTTTTGCATTTCTTTTTCTTGGGGATGGTCTTGATCATTACCTCCTGTACAATGCCACAAACCTCTGTCCATAGTTCTTGAGGCACACTATCTATCAGATCTAATCCCTTGAATCTCTTTGTCACTCCCACTGTATAATTGTAAGGGATTTGATTTAGTAGTTTTCCCTACTTTCTTCAATTTAAGTCTGAATTTGACAATAAAGCGTTCATGATCTGAGCCACAGTCAGCTCTTGGTTTTGCTTTTGCTGACTGTATAGAGCTTCTCCATCTTTGGCTGCAAAGAATATAACCAATCTGATTTCAGTTTTGACCATCAGGTCATCAATAACCTCAGATACACAGATGATATCATCCTTATGGCAGAAAGTGAAGAAGAACTAAAGAGCCTCTTGATGAAAGTGAAAGAGGAGCGTGTTGGCTTAAAACTCAACATTCAGAAAACTAAGATCATGGCATCCAGTCCCAACACTTCATGGCAAATGGATGAGGAAACAATGGAAACAGTGAGAGACTATTTTTGAGGGCTCCAAAATCACTGCAGATGGTGACTGCAGCCATGAAATTAAAAGACGCTTGCTCCTTGGAAGAAAAGCTATGACCAATCTAGACAGTATATTAGAAAGCAGAGACATTACTTTACCAACAAAGGTCTGACTAGTCAAAGCTATGGTTTTTCCAGTAGTCATGTATGCATGTGAGAGTTGGACCATAAAGAAAGCTGAGCACCGAAGAATTGATGCTTTTAAACTGTGGTGTTGGAGAAGACTCTTGAGAGTCCCTTGGACTCCAAGGAGATCAAACCAGTCCATCCTAAAGGAAATGAGTCTTGAATATTCATTGGAAGGACTGATGCTGAAGCTGAAACTCTAGTACTTTGACCACATGATGCAAAGAACCGACTCATTGGAAAAGATCCTTATGCTGGGAAAGATTGAAGTCAGGAGGAGAAAGGGATGACAGAGGATGAGATGGTTGGATGGCATCACTGATGCGATGGACATGAGTTTGAGTAGGCTCTGGGAGTTGGTGATGGACAGGGAAGCCTGATGTGCTGCAGTCCATGGAGTCACAATGAGTCGGACACGACTGAGAGACTGAATTGAATTGACATCAGTGTGTCCAGTGTTAGTGGCCTATGAGTGACATCCTCATCTGAATTTAGTATCAGTTTGATGATACCCTTTGTCCCTTCATATTATTCCACAAACATTTATTGTGCATCTAATATCTACTTCTGGGTGAGATGGTAGAACTCCCTAGTATTTAATAAAAGCAACTGGGATCAGTGTAATTTTACTGGTAAATCTTCAAATATTTTTTTCAAAAACATCTTAGCATCTATACTGATCCAAATTTATGTCCATTTTCTAAGAAAATCATCTAAAATGTCCCAAGTTTTCAAACATACTGTAATAGAATCATACAGAACTCTCTCTCCTATCTTCACCTATATTCTCTGAGCTGACTGACATCACCTTTTACACTATCTCCTCCCTCTTCTTGATCAGACTCACCAAAGCCTTGCCTATATTACTGGTCTTTTCCGGGAGCCAGCTTTCCATTTTAGTCAAGAATCTACACTTGTGACTTTGAGTTGGTCACTACAAATGCACACAATTCCTACTTCCCTCGCCTAGATATATAGGAGGATGGCCCTTTCCTGCCCACTCATACTTAGAATTGCCCCAAAGACTGGCTTTGGCCAATTGAACTCATTTGGGCAGAAGTTTTAAAGGCTAGAGATGGCTTCACTGTCCTATCCTTCCTCTGCCTTGTGACCAGTCTGGAGGGAAGATGCGCCAATAGCCCAGGCCTCAGAATGAGGACACTCAGCAGAGCTGTTCGGAGTCCCTTGATGAACACACAGCTTCAAAAAGCTCACACACACACAAAAAATCAACACGTGTTCCCCATCCTGAACCCCCCTCCCACTTCCCTCCCCATACCATCCCTCTGGGTCATCCCAGTGCACCAGCCCCAAGCATCCTGTATCCTGCATCAAACCTGGACTGGCGATTTGTTTCTTATATGATATTATACATGTTACAATGCCATTCTCCCAAATCATCCCACCCTCTCCCTCTCCTACAGCATCCAAAAGACTGTTCTATACATCTATGTCTCTTTTGCTGTCTCACATACAGGGTTGTCATTACCATCTTTCTAAATTCCATATATATGTGTTAGTATACTGTATTGGTGTTTTTCTTTCTGGCTTACTTCACTCTGTATAATCGGCTCCAGTTTCATCCACCTCATTAGAACTGATTCAAATGCACTCTTTTTAATGGCTGAGTAATACTCCATTATGTATATGTACCACAGCTTTCTTATCCATTCATCTGCTGATGGACATCTAGGTTGCTTCCCATGGTGGATTCATGTTGATGTATGGCAAAACCAATACAATATTGTAAAGTAATTAGCCTCCAATTAAAATAAATAAATTTAAAAAAAAAATCAACACAGCATCGGGCTCTAAACTGCAGTCAACAGACATACACATCCCACCAATGGGAGTCACTCTATTTCTTGAGCCTAATCATCTATAAAAGGTCTGCTTTCCAAATATCAATGCCTGGAAAGTTCTATTCTTTAGAAACACAGGTATTAAAGTGGATGTTCATGTTTGACTGTTTCACTGACACCAGCTTAAGAATATTAATGTGGAAGCAATGGGCTACCACCAATTTCATCTAATTATTCTTACAACTGGTTGGAGGGAAAGGGTGATTAATAAGCACCAAGATGACATGACAAGTTATTCATGATAAAGTAGCTAACGATACAAAGGAAACTTATTCTTGTGAAGAATAAAGACAGTAATAAATCTTTTCTTTTGTTTCCATTTGGTAAAATTATACCAGTCCTTGTTCAAAGGCCAGTCTGTTGGAAAACATAGGTCAGTTTTACTAGAGATAAATCCACTGTTCCTTTCATAAACATATTTTTGTGACTATACATGACTTTTCTATGCTCTCAGAAGTATTTTTGGCTCCTTGTAAAGTCAATGCTTCAGTTTTTCCTGGTGCTCAAAAGTGAGAGTCACTTGTTGATAAAGGCATTTTCTTTAAGTACAAAAGCCAACTTTTCAAACCTCCATTACCCCTGGATACTAAGAGCCCAGGACCGTACCCCAGCCAATTAAGTCCTGAGACTCCCGGCCTGGAGTTTGCAGTCACTGAAGAAGGAGGGGCTCTGCCAGCCCCACAGTGCTGCATCTGCAGAAGGGCACAAAGGTGCACTCTGCCCACCAAGAGACCCCACTGACCTTATCACTGGAAACACTCAGGGCACAATATCCGACGCAGAGAATAGAGACCAAAGACCCATAACCAGACTGGGAGACGTGGCTCCTTTTCCATTTCAGGCATTATTCAAAACACTTTGTTTTAATTTCTTTGCTATTGATTTTTAAACCATTCACAGACCGTGAACTTTGTTCGATATAAAACAGGGGCTTTGTTAAAACTATATTCACTTCTTCCTTCTTATACCTACAAGAATGCTTCTTGCTTAGTTTGAAAGAGAGAAACCATAGACCATGGTGACCGTGCCTGCTCAAGGCAACGATGTGGTTCTCTAGGGGAAATCAGAGAGTAACGGCTGTGGCCTGGAACTTAATTTCCCCAAAAAACAATGCTCAAGACACGAGAAGAGCAGATGAGAAGGTGTGAACGTGAATTAAGCACACTTCTATTAATTTCTATCAAGTTGAGCTATTTCACTTCTCTTAGCAACTTTAATAAGATTTGTTACTACAGTTCACAACCACATTCATAGCCCACAGGGGATAAGTTATGCTACGAAAAACATTGTATTTCTTTCAAAGCCAGAGTAGAGAATTATATGAAGGGGGAAGACATCAGGGTAAATATGTGGGGACCCTGGAAGATTAGTGTAAAGAGGAAAGAAACCACAAGTTTGAGTCAAAGACTACAGGCCAGAGATGTAGGGGAGGGATAATGCTGATTAAAGGCTGTGTCTTCATTAGATGTTCCTCTAAGACAGCCCCTCTCCCTAAAAAGAGTCCCATAGCTCACTAAAAAACAAGGGGTCCACACCACTGATGCCCCAACACATGCAGTAAGAGCAGTGTAAGGAGAGGGAAACATTTAATGACCCACAACAGGGCCTCTGGCACAGGGTCAGGGCCCGGGACACCAGCAGCTTCTGTGCTGATGGCGGCAGAGCAGCCACATGAGCCCAAGCACGGACAAGGCAGAAGTGAAAATATACTGATAAGGGACTACATGCTATAGCCCGTACCTCAAGCCCTCTACCTGTATCATCTCATTTAATCCTCACCAAAACTCCAAAGTGGCTATCTGTGAGCCCTTCTCACAGATAAGGGCTCTGAGGTTAAGGAGGTGAAGTGTCACTCACCAAAGATCACCAAGCTTCTTGATTGTGAGGCTGGGATTCAATCTAGGAGATGGAAGGTGACCTTTTATCACCAAGCAACGCTGCCTAGTGACAACACTGACGGAGCGCAGGACCTCAGGGTCACTCGTCAGCCCATCCCAGGTTAACCAACACGACATGAGGGCCAGGGACGCAAAGGACTCTGGAGCAGGGGGCGGAAAGAGGACAGAAAGACTGATTTGAAGCTGCTGTTCTAACACTGCCCTCTAACTTCTCCGGCTACAATATGCCCAGCCCTGTGTTACCACCACTGCGACCTCCTGGCTTCAAAAGATCCCTTTATATGGACAGCCTATCATGAGATACGCAACTCGGAAAGCAAGATGTAGGTATTTGGCAACTACAGGACAGAAAAGAATGAGCATACCACACCCAAGAATGAAGTTACACAGTGGCCCCACAGTCGACAGTCACAGGACTGAGACACTCAGCGTCAGCACTGGCTGAGGGGCAAGAATGGAAGCTGTGCTCACGGGAGAAGGAGAAGCCTGCACTGCCCTCCCACAAAGACACCCAAGACGATCCTACGGCACTTGAGGATTATGATGAAAATCGTCAACCCCTCAGTCCAGAACCCAGTAATGAGAGCTGACCTAATTTGTGTGCCCAACACCATGGTGTACGGACATTTAATCAACAGGGCACTTGAGAGTTCTAATAAAACATAGCGTTTGCCAGTAGAGATAATTAGAATTGAAGCCGCAAAATTCTAGTGTTTGGCAACATAGATGAAACAACTTCATTAAGATGTACAGCTTCAGCAAATGAAAGGCAGGAGAGCACTGGACCCTGAAGAATCAGCCTTCTTGAAACTAATTGCTTCAGTGCTTAAAGAGGACAGCTCTGCAACACCAAGGGCACAGCAAGGAAATGCCGCTGGAAAGCAATCAGCCTTCCCAAAGCGCTCTCACTTGTAAACACAGCATTAGACTCCATTCCAACATATGAAGGTGGAAGTGGCACTGGAAGACTTCAGATGAAAATGTTGGGCTGGGGTGTCAACAGTCAAGGTAGGAGATACCTCTAACGATCAACAGTAACAGTGAACCATGGTCACTCTCTTCTGCCCTTGGTGTGGGCTGCAACTCAAAAGACAACGTACCAGAAGACAAGAACCAATCCTGCGAGGTTAGGAAGGAGCCACTGAAAGAATGAGAAGTAGAAGCACACGCAAATGACATGGACGCGACATCCACCATCTCTCTGAGATGAACACACAGCATACCCCGTTCAGCGCACATGTTCAGATAACATTTTGGGGTGGGTGGGGGGCAGGCTGATGTTGCTGTACCACTTGTCCCTGGACTGTGCAGGCACTTGCACTTGGTACAGAGGTGTCGCCACAGGACACAGGGTGGCATCAACCCACGATCCTTTTCATACCTTCTCCTGCATGGCCAGACTCCTAGAGATCTGGAGCCTGCAGAAAGGAGCCTGCATCATGGAACCGTATACACTACCATATATAACACAGATAGCCAGAGGGAATTCGCTGTATGACTCAGGGAGCTGAAACCTGGAGCTCTGTGGCAAGCTGGAGGGGTAGGGTGGGAGGAGATTCAAGAGGGAGGGGACATATGTATACCTGTGGCTGATTCATGGTGAGGGATGGCAGAAACCAACACAATATTTGTAACGTAATTGCCCTCCAATTAAAAATTTTAAAAACTTTTTTTGGAAAAAGCGGCCTGCAGAGCACCCAAACAACATTGAGTCACGTGTGGGGAGAAGGACACTTTCATATTACTGAGTTTTCCACAAGGCTGTTTCACCAGCAGTGCTAACTCGATGGAATCTAAACTGAGATCGGCTCCTTTGCCCTTACTCTTCCTCTTTTCTGTTTTCCATTTTAATGAACCCTCCAATCTGCCCGGCTACCCAGCCATGCATCTTCGAATCACCAGAGACGACTGCCTCTACTCTTGTCTCCCACATCCAACCAGCCACAGCAGCCCCTGGGTTTCCCGAGCCCTTCTTCAATCTGCTTTCCATCCCCACTGCCATTTCTTAATGTGTCTCTATCCCTGGCCTCACTGTCCTGACGGCTGACAGCTGCTGCTTTCGAAAGTGGCAGAGATTCGTCTCCGCTCCCGGGGCTGACATGTGGGGCCGTGGGGTCTGGGGAGTGAGTGCGCTGGAGGTTACAGTAGGTCCAGGACGGAGGGAGGGCCAGTGATTCCCACACTCCAGTTTGTTCAAAGTCCCGGCGGGATCCCAAGGCCTGAGAGTGGGAGAAAACCACAAGAACCAGGAGATGACAGAGCAAGGCAGATCCAAGGCCTTGGGCACAGAGTAATTTAAAATGAACTCACTCGTGTACCTCATAAATATGTGTGAGTGTTAGTAGCTCAGTTGTGTCTGACTCTTTGGGACCCCATGAACTGTAGCCTGCGCCAGGCTCCTCTGTCCATGGAATTTTCCCTCATAAATATATATATGGGATTTCCTGGGAAGAAAGGACAGGATTTGGGGGTCCAAAGTGGGCCTGTCTGGGGTGTGAGGGAGCTGGTGCTGAGCCTCCGCTTTGCCAGCTGTGAAGCAGTCACCCAGCTCCTCTGCCCTGTGGTCAGGGTTTCGTGGGACTTAGCAGGCTCCGAGGAGACTCGGTGGGGTCGGGGGAGGGGACCTGGAAAGGGTCTTCTTTCATCTGTAGACAAAACCATATGGTGCTCTCCGCCTAAGAGTCTGGAGGCATAAAATTAACTCCCTTCTTTTAGTTGGCTCTCCCTCCATCTTTCTGGTTAGGGACATGAGAGAGAAGAGCTTCAGATGGATTTTAAATTTGACTGACAGGTACGGTGGAGGCCCTCTAGCAGCAAATACAAGTTGTTATTAGCAATGCGTTCCAGCCGGTGCAGACGGGGGTCTGGGTCAACTGGAGCCATCTGTCAATCGGTGTGCCCACGTGACTCGAGGGTCCTGGTCTGTGTAACACCCCTGGCAGTGCGCTGCGGACGCCCCTCCAGCAGGTGAACACGTCACTTAGTTTCTGCGGCCGTGCCCTCTCACGTTATTTAGGCTTCCAGCAGGAAGATTCCGTCCTCTGGGCTCCCAGTAGGGCCCAAGGCCTCAAGGCAGATGTAGTGGGCCAGGGCCGATGCTGTTCAGGCAGGAGAACCCCGGCCATGGAGCCAAAGGCAAGCGGCCAAGACCATGCCCCCAGGGATGGATCGTGTCCCCTTTGTGTGTGTCTGCCTGCAGTGTTGACAGACAGGCCCCTCCTGACCCACAACATGCTCGCTGAGCTAACTACAGGCTGGCAGCAGGGGGACGGATGAGAAAGAAAAAACACAAGTGTGCGTCCAGACACAAAACCCTTCCTGCCTTCTTCTAGCATCCCTGCCACAGTCCAAAGTGAAAACAACAATAATGGTAATAAAAAACAATAATAAAGGTTTGGCAAACAGATTTATTCTTAAAAATTCAGGCCAGATGTCGTCTGCTGTGGCTGGGGGTGGCAGGGGAGGCCACCTTTCTTGTGTCACATGACATTTCCACCACCATCCTGTGCCTGCCTTCATCACAACATCTGCCACAACCCCTTAACTGTTGTTCATCCATTCCTGGATCAACGTTGAGCCCTCTGGGGGCAGAATTGGGACTTTTAGCCAGGTTTCCAGAGCCAAGGTATGGTGGCTGGTATGCAGAGGCCTCTGGTAAATTACAGAAATGCTCCATGTTACTTATATGATGAACACAGCTGGGGAAGCGATATATGGCTTGTGGGATGCTCCTTCGAGAAATGAACTTGTCAGCAACTAGAAACCGCCTTCAATCAAACAATCAATACATATTTATGGGGCACCTAAAATTTGCTATTTAATGGTGTGAAACAGAACTATACAAGGATAAAAAATGATCTCTCTCAAAATGTTTTCAATCAGTATCTTTTTACTTTTGAATAATGTTTGCAATAAGGGAAACATTCAGATCTTTTGACTTCAAATGAAATTCATAAGAATCTCTCACACTCGCATCCACATGGAAAATGTACACTCTGAAATTTTGAAAGACCTTGACACAGTTTTAATAGGACCCTCCATTAAAGGTAACAAATAAGTGTCCCATTCGAAAGAAAGAAAATATTACATAAGGCAAAAATGAATGAAAAGATCAGCACACAGAATTATCAAAAGACAATTTTCAACTATAGATCTCTTGACTGTGGGAGTTTTCCATGTGTTGGTACTCATAGATCCTGTCTCAAAGTAGTACCAGTAAGTCCTACAGGAAAAAGAAATTAGTGGGAATTGACTGGAAGCGTATTTAAACCTACGGTTTTGAGGCACATAAAGGAACAATGCAATAAGCAAAAAGAAAACTGAGCTTAAAAAAAAAAAAAAAAAAAAGAGCTTCTTGGCTGCCCCATTATTCACCAGCTGGCAAACCTGGAACAAAGCAAGAATCATACTACCAGACTTTGGAAGAATCTTAGAGAATCTTCTAGGTCAATCATTTGATTTTAAACATAAAGAAAGAGAAGCCCTGAGAAAAGAACAGAGGAACAGAGCCTGGACTTAAACTCAGAAGCGCATCCTCCTTTCCCATTACCTCATTTTGCCCTCATCACTTGAAAAATCAAACCAGGGAACAGATGAGGAAGATGTGGTACATATACTACTCAGCCATAGAAAAGAATGAAATCATGTCATTTGCAGCAACATGGATGCAACCAGAGATCATCATACTAAGTGAAGAAGTCAGAGAAAGACAAATATATCACTTAATTATAGAATCTAAAATATGACACAAATGAGCCTACCTATGAAACAGACTCTCAGACACAGATGACAGACTTGTAGCTGCCAGGGGCTGGGAAGGCACAGAGGGAGAGTTTGGGGTTAGCATATGCAAACTATTTATATAGACTAGAGAAACAACAAGGCCCATACAGTAGGTACAGCACAGGGAACTATATTCAATGTCCTTGAATTGAATTCAATTCAATGTCCCATTATGATAAATCATAATGGGAAAGAATACAAAAAAGAATGTATATATAATTGAATCACTTTGTCGTACAGCAAAAAATTGGCACAACATTGTAAATCAACTATACTTTAATAAAAATAATAAAGATCACATCAGGGTATGCAGAATCAAGGAGGTAGCTTTTAAAACGGATAAAATTTGTGTCCACACTGCACAAGTAATACTTGAAGCGTTGCTGCCGGGGGCTGTAGACCCAGTTGCCCTTAACACCTTCTTTGACAGGTCAGCTCTTATCCTTGAACAGCAAGTGGTAGGTGGGCTACCACTGAGCTATGAGAAACCTTAACAAAATGCCTAGTGACCCCGAGGCCGCCAAAGCAAATACTTCCTGATCTGATGGGATTTTTCAACCAGTTTTTGTTGCAGAGGGCCGTCTCTAAAGAGAAGATGGAAGAACCAGGCCACTTCACATAGCATAAATGTTCAACAAGGAGCACCTTTTCCCAAAAAGTTATTCTGAGCATGTAACAAATCAGACACCAGGGAAAGTGCAAACATATATATGTGATGTTTAAAAATCAGCAGCATAAGGCAGTCCAGATCTCTGTCACTCACCCTAGAATTTGCTGCACTGGGTATTTTATGCATGATCACACTTCTGTTATCAATCTCCATAATGGAGGGCAATCAGTTTTCCTTTTCTTAGACACTAGTTAATAACAGCAATACTTGTATAAACACATTGAAAAATTCGATAAGCTCATTTTGGGCCACACAGTGATAAAAACTATAACATCTTGGAGAATAAATTGGCAGTATGAAATGGGATAAAATCATTTCAGGAATTTTTCACCTCCTAGATGGGATTTTGTGCCCTTATTGGCATTTAAAAAAATTAACTGGAGTTGGAAGATTCCCTAGATTCAAGCATAAACTGGGCAATGTTAATGTGGGTTATGCTGGACCACCATAGGGGGATCAAAGGGTCTTTTGCTGGGTAAAGGTTTGAGAGAAAGGATCAATAAACCAGCAGACCCTGGACATAAGCAGGGCATGGGCTGGGCAACAGGAAGTGTCAGGAGATTGACCAACTTGACAGGGGAGAAAGTGACGGTAAACGGGTCAGTGTCCGTTTCTGAAGTCGAAAAGAGAATAAGAACTTAAATTAATTCCATACACCAAGCCAGACTGGAGGTCTAAGAGCCTTGAGACATCAGCTGACCCTCCCCTTTATTATCTATTCTGGGACAACACCCTTGGCAGCCCTGGCTCTATGCTAGGCATCCCAGCCTCATCCACGGAGTGCCCATTTGGTCATGGCATTGTTTCTGCATGAATGCAACAGTCCCACCAGTCCAGGAGAAGTCCCTGGAGCTCAGAAATGAGGAGGGGAAAGGGAAAGCTATAGTGTTTTCGTATTTTTAACTCTTATAGCTCAATAAACGAACTTCAGCTTGAAGGGCTTAGATGTCAAATTGGCATCATTAAATTTTTCTCATGCAAGTCTGAGGGAAAAAAAAAACAGAAAGCAGAATGAGTCCTAAGAACAAGAGGAGGGTAGAAGGATGGGAGGGAGGGTGGATAGAAGGGAGACAGACCAGGGAGGGAGAGAGGATGGGGAGGAAGAAAAGAGAGTCAGAAAATATTTTCCCAAGAAGAAAAGTGAACCCAGGAGGGCTGAGCTGGGGGTGTAAGCCCTCGTCTGCAAGTGTCAGATCGAGAAGTCTCTGCATCACCAGGCAGCTGCTCACCTCCACCTGGAATGAAAAGTGAGTCATAGGCCCAGCACAAGTCCAGCCTCTGGGTGCCTCCCAGTAAACCCTGACCAGCGTTTCAGAGAGAGGAGCACAGAGACACGGCTCTGGTCCCTGCAAGAACCCTTTACTCCTGTTGGGATGCATGTCATGAACTTGTGTGGGTGAACAAGGAAGGGGTGCTTATCTTTGGGAGATGCCCCTGGGCTTCAGAGGCACATGGAGCCCATTCTCGGAAGCCTGGATTTCATTATTTGCCAGGCTTACTGGCTAAACTCAGAATCTCATCTCTCAGAGCACAAGTAGCAGGTTAAGCTAACAAACAACCCAACACAACTGTTTAGAAGGCAGGAGAAATCATTCATGGAGCTCCAGTTCTCAAACATTTCACATTAACTATGCTCTGGAGTTCAACAAAACGTGGGCCCTGCTCCCAGCAGGGCTCTGCCTTCCACCAGAGAGGCTGAGAGGAATGACTCTGAGCCACATCGTCCAAGTCACTGTCACCAGATCCAACAAGGGCAGAGAAAGAAGCAAAACCTCAGGCAGCTGGAAACACGCTGTCTAAAGCCATACAGATGACAGGGAGCCTTTCCCCTAGGGCGGCTCTGAGGGGCAGAGCGCCCAGCGGCTGCCTCATCAGGTGCAGGGCTGTGAGCGCCACTGCAAGCCAGCAGCAGCAGGGGCTGGGGAAAGGCGGGCAAGCACTGCCTTTTGCGGATGCAGAAATGGATTCCTGGGAAGAAATTATCTGCGTGGAGACTCGAGCTAAGGTCTTTCTGGTCCCTAACATCCTCTGACATTAAACTCAATGCTATGTCTTTACAGTTTGAATGAGAGGTTAAACAATGTCAAGTGATAACAATTTCTAAGCTTTGTGATTATAATCCAAAACCATTCTGCACCATCTCAAATATTTCTCAGTGGTTTATGGCAAAGATCAAACCAGTCAATCCTAAAGGAAATCAACCCTGAATATTCATTGGAAGGACTTTTGCTGAAGCTCCAATACTCTGGCCACCTGATGCGAAGAGTCGACTCATTAGAAAAGACCTTGAGGCTGGGAAAAACTGACGGCAGGAGGAGAAGGGGACAACAGAGGACGAGATGGTTGGATGGCATCACCAACTCAATGGACACGAGTCTGAGCAAGCTCTGGGAGATGGTGAAGGACAGGGAGGCCTGGCGTGCTGCAGTTCATGGGGTCGCAAACAGTCAACATGACTGAGTGACTGAACAACAAATGGCAAAGAACACTCAATCAGTTTTAGCGCTAGACTGGCATCGCCCATCCACCCATTCCCAGAATGCTCACGGATCAACCCAAGAACAACATAAAGTTGTGATATAAGGTGAAAAGAAAAATCCTCAGAATCTTGCTTTTCTTTAGACCCCTAAAAGGATCCCACAGAGCAGAATCCAGCTGAGTTACTATGAAGACCAACTTTGACACATAAATGTTGGAAGGGAGGGAGAAAAGAGTATGTTTATGAATTATTGTCCTCTTAATCACAGGGTTTTATAACACAGAAAACAAAACTGACTTGAAGAGAATAAACAAATGATTCTAAGATACCACACAGAAGAAAAAAAGGTTTTAATGTGACACTGCATAAATTTTAAAACATACAAATTCATACACTCACACAGACACACACACAAACTATGTTTACCAAGTACTATGTGAACAATTTGTTGGTTATTCATCATTTTAAGTAGTTTGCCCAACTGATATCCTCCTGTATTACAGAAATAGAGTATATTATTTTGAAGAAGGTAAAAAATGGAAAATCTCCTCCACACACAACTGAATGTCACTCCTTCAACAATCTGTACTGAAGACCAGTATACACAAGGCCCGCCCTGGATCCTGATGAAACGCCCCAAACGTGCCCCAAGACACCTGCCAATGGGTAGCTGCACATCAAGTGGGTGGGCAGGGCAGACAGAACAGGCTAAAGGGAAGTGTACCATGTCAAAGGTAAGTCCTGCTCTTAGCATCCTAGGAAGTGAGACCTTGAAACACTGAGATGATGAGAGAAGACTTTAGGAAGGAGATTTTATTTAATTTTTTTATTATTATTATTATTTTTTTTTACTTTACAATATTGTATTGGTTTTGCCATACATCAACATGCATCCGCCACGGGTGTACACGTATTCCCCATCCTGAACCCCCCTCCCACCTCCCTCCCCCATACCATCCCTCTGGGTCATCCCAGTGCACCAGCCTAGGAAGGAGATTTTAGAATGGAGCTGGGCAGGAAGAAACAGCAGCCTTGGGAAGGTCTAGAACCTGAGGAAGAGCAGAGACCTGTGACTTAGGAACATGCAGTTGAGAGACATCAGATATTACAAGCACACACTGAGGTCGATCACTCTAAACACTCAGCTAAGAGTGTTGCCACATGTAACATGCGCTCATGCTCAGTCCTGCCTGATTCTTTGTAACCCCCTGGACTGCAGCCCACAAGGCTCCACTGCCCATGGAGTTTTCCAGGCAAGAACACTGGAGTGGGTTGCCATTTCCTCCTCCAGGTGATCTTCCTGATTCAGGGACTGAATCTGCGTTCCATGTCTCCTGCGTTGGCAGGTGCATTCTTTACCACTGAGCCACCTGGGAAGCCCCTAGACTTTTGCAATGCACACTAAATCTTGCTTTATACGAAGTGCCCAGGATACTGATTTCTTGAGGATTCACTGGAATTAAAAGCAAACTAGAAATACACTGTCACGATGACTCATGGATATGAGTTACATCATCTCTGCACACAGTGGGGAGGAGTGGTGACATGTCACCCTCATGGGCAGCTCACAGGGCTCACTCCAGCTGAGCTCAGCTCAGCTCAGCTCAGCTCATCATCCTTCATCACCTGGCCTCCACCCTGTGGACCCCTGACTTCAGACCAAGTCTAAATTCACTACATTCTACCTCTCTGGCTGGAAAGGTCAACTCTCACCCTTTAGTTACAGGAAACAGAGGGGGCAATTCCTTCTGGAGGTTTTTTAAGGCAAACAGATTCCTAACTGTCCTTCTACCATGAGCAGAAGGCTAACACTACTACTGATTCTGTTACTATCTACAAATATGATTTAGCCGTGGATACAGTTGATGATACAGGGATAACCAGAAGGATTCTTATGAATTCTCAGAGCCTCTGCACTTCAGGGACAGTCATCAGTATGTCTGAGTTTTTGTTTTCAACTATAACACCAAACCTCTCAGATAATGATACATACGGCTTTCAAGAGATGAGGTTAGAAAGAGGATATATTCTGGATGTGAGATGCTGATATCAAATAGCAGAAATGAAAGAACATATTATTAGCTATTTTTGTTTTTTAATGGAACTTGCCCACTTCTGTGTGCTCCCCAGAAATGCCTCAAAGTTGCACTGTGGCCAGAAGCCTAAATGAGGTCTCAGAAAAGATAATGGAGCTTTAATGATGGAAACAGTAAGAAAATTAAATCTAATCATGTTCCATTAAGCATACTCTTAGCTCCCATTTTTACCAAATTATTTTATTATGATTTCGCCTCTGTCTATTGTAACAACCTTTTACAGCAATTTGATTTGCAAGCATAAACAAGTCTCGTTTATTTTCTACTATGAAACCCAGTGGGATTAATAAGATGAGATGGATCATCTAAAATTTTACCCATTCTAGCAATCAGGAAGTAACCATTCAGAGAGATGAATATTTTGTTTTATATTTATTTGGGAGGAAAATGTTACACTCTAATTAGAGTCATATTCAACAGTAATGTATTACCTGCTTAGACAACGTTCAGCCAGGCAGCTCCTCCTAGACCAGACTTGAAAGGGAGCCACAGTCATCCCCCATCAGGAGCTGGTGGCTCCCACGCTACTGGCCACTTCCCCCTCTCAGGCCTTCAGCCCCCACGCCTGCCCCCCTCCTGCTCTGTGATATGCTGCTATCCTGTTTGGAGTCTTGTGTTATTAATGACCAGACGTGCAGGACTGTCTGCTTCCAGCGAAACACACCTGCAAGCCATCTAGTTGTGAGCCCTTGAGTGTGTGAGTTGTGAACAATCACACGATCTGTTGAGGGGCACGCAAATGACTATCAACAATCATGCATCCTGTCATGGGACACTGCAGAGGAAGACGGGAGAGGCTGTTCATTCTGGAATCTGCAGAGAACACAAGTGCCTGTCCAAATAGGCAGGTGGGGTTTCAAATATTCTTTCCAAAGCATGTTTACTTGCACAATGTGTCATGATGAAAAAGATGTAAAGCTTAACTAGAATCACAACTTGCTAATTAAATGAGTCTCGGGGCCAAATCCTGATGGACACGATCAAGAAATAAAGAATTTGGGAAGAAAAATTCTTATTTAGAAAGAATGGTATCCATGGAAGAAGAGGTTGGGGGAACAGTATATGATCACCAGACATAAATTTATACCAGTTTTCTATTCTAACTTTGTATTAAGGTCTGAAGAGAAAGAACAAAAAAACATAAAAGACAAGATAACAAGGAAACAATTTTAACTAGAGATCATAAAACGCAGTAAGTTCATAGTGATTACTAACATGCAAACACCCAAGGGACTTCCCTGGTGGTCCAGTGGCTACGACGCCACACTCCCAGTGCAAGGGGGCTGGGTTCAATCCCTGGTCAGAGAACTAGATCCCACACGCCACAACTAAAGTTCCTACATGCCGTAACGAAAACCCAGCAAAGCCAAACAAATACACAAAAATAAATATTTTCAAAAATACGTAAATACCCAATAACACAGCCACAATTCCCAGAAATCAGGATAAATGAAGACAAACACATGGAAACACACTAATAACATGTTACTACAGACCACCTCCTTGCATCTAAGCTAGGACACCGGTGTGGCTGTGCTCAACAGCACGCTCCATGAACTGTATCTTAGAGCTGAATGTCAAATTCTAAACTCTATAGTGAACGAGAGAACAATTTTCAAGCATACAAAGAGAATTCATGAAAATTCACCATAGCAGGCAGAAAGAAAACGTCGATAAATTTTGCCCCCAATAAAAATTCTTCAGTGCAATTATTCAATACTACTAATTAATTTCAAAACCAAACAAGTTTTTCTTAAATGCCATTTTTAAACCCTTGAGGGAAATATAGACCCAAACTGCAAAGTTTTATTAAAATAATGGTAAAGAAAACATAAAATATTAGTATCTATGGAATACTGCTCAATTTATCAGAGGGAAATACACAGCATTAGATACCTACAACAAAAAAGATACACACATACTCCATTTTAAAAGCTAAGGAAAACATGAAGTTACCAAGACAAAGCAAAGGATGAAATTCAAAAAGATAAAAGAATTTAATGAATGAATTTAATGTAATGAATTTACTTCTGTCTCGAGTAGGATATAATACATCACACAGACCAAAAATATCACCTTAAAACAACTAGAAAACTCCAGAAAAATTACAAAATCAAATCTGTACAGATAACAGAGAGCTACAAGAGCACCAAGAAGTGAACTAAAATTCCAGAAAGCAGAAAACTTTTCCAGGATGAACAGATGCTTCCAAATATTTTCCTCCCAGGGGCTTTGCTGGTTCTGGATGCTGGCTGAAAGTTAGTTCAGTACCTACTAAAGGCATTAGAAACCAGCAACAATTTTAAAGGTTGTGTCAAGGCTATGGTTTTTCCTGTGGTCATGTATGGATGTGAGAGTTGGACTGTGAAGAAGGCTGAGCACCGAAGAATTGATGCTTTTGAACTGTGGTGTTGGAGAAGACTCTTGAGAGTCCCTTGGACTGCAAGGAGATCCAACCAGTCCATTCTGAAGGAGATCAGCCCTGGGATTTCTTTGGAAGGAATGATACTAAAGCTGAAACTCCAGTACTTTGGCCACCTCATGCGAAGAGTTGACTCATTGGAAAAGACTCTGATGCTGGGAGGGACTGGGGGCAGGAGGAAAAGGGGATGACAGAGGATGAGATGGCTGGATGGCATCACTGACTCAATGGACGTGAGTCTGAGTGAACTCCGGGAGTTGGTGATGGACAAGGAGGCCTGGAGTGCTGCGATTCATGGGGTCGCAAAGAGTCGGACACGACTGAGCGACTGAACTGAACTGAACTGACAGGGCTGGAATGACAAATGGGAAAATTGGGAGACCTCAAATGCAAAAGCAATATCCCCAGAAGACATCTGATGGATTCTGAAACTGCACAAGGCTAGTAAGCTGAGCAGAAAGTCTGTAAAGACTGAGCAAAATTTCCCACAGTCAGTGGTATAGGCATAACTCAGAGCTATTTCAAGTTCAGTTTGTATCACAAAAAAATAGAAATACCACAATAAATAAGGTCACACAATTTTTTTTGGTGTAAGAGGGCATGTGGAAATCATTCATGCTACAGTCTATTGTACAAAGCATTATGTCTAAAAACAAAAAAAAAACAATGCATTTCCTTAATTTTAAAATACTTTATCACCAAAAAAATGCTAACCACTATCTGAACCTTCAGCAAGTCGTCATCATTTTGCTGGTGGAGGGCGTGGCCTTGATGTTGATTGCTGCTGACTGGTCATGACTGTGGTTGCTGAAGGTCGGGGTGGCTGTGACAATTTCTTAAAATGACAATGAAGCTCTGCAGCATCACTGGATTCTCCCATTCACAAACGATTTCTCTGTGGCTTGCCATTCTGTTTTGAGAGCATTTTACCCACAGAAGTTCTTTCAAACTTGGAGTCAGTCTTCTCAAACCCTGCTACTCCTTCATCAACTAAGTCCTCTGTTGTCATTGAACAGTCTTCTCAGCATCTTCACCAGGAGTAGATTCCATCTCAAGAAACCACTTTCTCTGCTCACCCACAAGAAGGAACTTCTCAGCCATGGAAGTTTAATTATGAGACTGCAGCAATTCTATCACATCTTCAAGCTCCACTTCTACTTCTCTTGCTGTTTACGCTACATCAGCAGTTACTTTTCCCACTGAGTCATGAACTTAGTCATCCATGAGGGTTGGAACCAACTTCTTTCAAACTCCTGTTCATATTGGTATTTTGACCTCTTCCCATGAATCATGAATCATCTTAATGGCATCCAGAGTGGTAAATCTTTTCCAGGTTTTCAAATGACTTTTGCCCAGACCCTTCAGAAGGATCACTACCTATGGCAATTACAGCCCTATGAAATGCCTTTTACAAAGAATAAGACTTAACAGATGTTCACAGGGGGTCTCAGCAGGGCTACAGTCAAGGTGTTGAGAGGGCCAAGTTCCTTCTGGATGCTCAAGAGGAAAATTTCCTTGTACCAACCAGGTTCTAAAGGCCTCCTGCATTTCTTGGTTTATATTCCCTTTTTCACATCACTTCAACCTTTCACAATCATACCTCCTTTTCTGACTCTACTGCCTCCATTCTTCCCTTATAAAACCTTTGTGATTACACTGGACCACCCAGATACTCCACAATAGTCTCTCCATCTCAAGAGCCTTAACCCCATCTGCAAAGTCCCTTTTTATCACGCACGCATGCTCAGTCACTGAGTCATGTCCAACTCTTTGTGACACCATGGACGTTAGCCCACCAGGCTCCTCTGTCCATGGGCTTTCCCAGGCAAGAATATTGGAGTGGGTTGCCATTTCCTCCTCCAGTGGATCTTTCCCACCCAGGGATCCAACCTGTGTCTCCTACACTGGCAGGCAGATTCTTCACCACTGAGCCACCTGGGAAGCCCCCACTTTTGTCATAAAGGGTAATATATTCACAGGTCCTGAGGATTAGGAAGCGGATGCCTTGGGGCTGGGGAATATGACTGCCAACCACAGGAGAAGGGGAGGAATAGCTATGGGTCAGCAGCTATCAGAGTTTGCCATCCTCTATCTATATTCCCCCACCACTCATCAGGTTCATTCCCTCCCCTCTACAAGTGTCAAAAAGGAAAGGAAAGCAAGTGCTTTCTTTGTATTTGACTATGAAAAAAAAGATTGTCTTCTAAAAAGTAAAGTAAATAAATAAAGACTTAAAAGTTGAAATTACTCCTTGATCCATGGGCTGCAGAATCGACGTTGTGTTAACAGGCATGAAAACAATGTTAATCTGGTTGTACATCTCCATCAAAGCTCTTGGGTGACTAGGTGCATTGTCAATGAGCAGTAACGTATTTTGAAATGAAAACTTTTTCCTGAGGTCTCAACAGTAGGCATAAAAAAATTTAGCAAACCACACTGGAAACAGATGTGCTGTCATCCAGGCTTTCCTGTTGCATTTATAGAGCATAGGCCAAAGACTCAGCCTAATCCTTAAGGGCCCTAGGATTTTTGAAATGGTAATGAGCACTGACTTTGCCTTAAAGTCACCAGCTTCATCAGCTCCTAACAAGATAGTCCGTCTGTCCTTTGAAGCTTTCAAGTCAGGCACTGACTTCTCTCTAGTTATGAAAGTCCTAGATGACATCTTCTTCCAGGAGAAGGCTGTTCTGTCTACGTTGAAAATCTATTGATTCTTCTGGGTAACTTGCTGCAGCTTCTACACCAGCACTTGCTGCTTCATCTTGCACTTCTATGTTACAAAGATGTTAAACCCCATGAACCACCTCTGCTAGCTTCAAATTTTTCTTCTGCAGCTTTCTCACCTCTTTCAGCCTTCCTTGAACTCAGGAGCATTCGGTATGACTCTGGGTTAGGCTCTGGCTTAAGGGAATGTTGTCGTTAGTTTTGTCTTCCATCAAAACCATTCATACATTCTCCACATCAGCAATTAAGCAGCTTACTTTCTTAGCATTCATGTGTTCAGTGGAGTAGCACTTCTAATATTCTTCAAGAACATTTCCTTTGCATTCACAACTTGGCTACCTGTTTGACAAGAGGCCCAACTTTCAACCCATCACAGGGTTCAGCACACTTTCCTCACAAGCTCAGTCATGTCTAGCTTTTGATTTAAAGTTGAGAGATGTGTGACTCGTCCTTCCACCTGAACACTTAGAGGCCACTGTAAGATTATTAACTGACCTAACTTCAATATTGTTTTCTCAGGGAACAGAGAGGCTTGAAGAGAGGGAAAGAGATGGGGGAGCCACTGGTCACTGGAGCAGTCGGAAGACTCACAACATTTTATCAATCAAGTTTACGGTCTTCCATTGCATGGCTGGTGATATCCCAAAACAATTACAACAGCAACAGCAAAGATCACTGATCACTGTAACAAGTAAAATAACAAAAACAGTTTGAAATAGTGTGAGAATTACCAAAATGTGACACAAAGACAGTGAAGTCAGCAAAAAGAAAAAATAAATGCTACTGGAAAAATGGCACTGATAAGACGTGCTCCTCACCGAGTCACAGACTTTTATTCTCTAACTCTATTTACATTTGATTAAAATTTTATTTCCACAATTATCACTTTGTGTTTCCCTGCTGAACTTTTTCAATCTCTTTTCTGATCATCCACTTTTGTATTAATAAAACATCCCGTGGGTTTATCACTGGGCGATGATGAGGATACACAACTACACATTTTGCCGTCTAAGCCTGAACTGACATACAGTGACAAACCACCAACAGACTTTGCGATAGGCCACTCATCGTCATGTAGCATCTGTTATTCACTTAGCGAAGTGTTGATTAAAGAGCCAGCAGAGAATTGTGTACTTAATGCAATTGCTCACAGTTTATATACCACCATAAGTGAAATCTCAGTTGTTGCTAGGAAACTGGAGTTACTTAACTAAACCATGGTAATTAACATTCATGCATACTGGAATCATGCAAAGAAATTTACTTCATATCTAAATCAGAAATGATACAGAGAGACACACACCCTGACCTTCTCCAGGGGATCTTCCCATCTCAGGGGTTGAACTCAGGTCGCCCGCATTGCAGGTGGATTCTTTATCATCTGAGCCACCAGGGAAGCCCAGAAACAAACACAGAATACACTAAATGTTAAGTCCAATTATCTCTGGGTACACGGTTATTTCTATTTCTGCTAATTTCTATTCTTTGGGCTTTTCTGTGTATTTTAGTTTTTATACAATGAAGATCTAAATGTAACACTTGTACAAAAAGGAAAATCAATTATTTTATGTAAAGGACAAGAGTAAGTGGTGTTAGTGGTAAAGAACCCGCCTGCCAATGACATAAGAGACACAGGTTCGATTCCTGCATGGAGAAGATCCCCTGGAGAAGGGAATAGCAATCCACTCCAGTATCCTTGCCTGGAAAATTTCATGGACAGATGAGCCTGGCAGGCTACAGTCCATGGGACTGCAAAGAGTAGAACATGACCGAAGCAACTTAGCACACACAGTAAGTTTTTTAAACTGGTGATCTAGGATGTTATCGTTTTCTGGTATAGAACACATAGAGTTTGTTTTTTTTTCAGATATGATAAGGTGATTTTTTTTTTTTAACTTTACAATATTGTATTGGTTTTGCCATATTATCAACATGAATCCGCCACAGGTATACACGTGTTCCCCATCCTGAACCCTCCTCCCTCCTCCCTCCCCGTACCATCCCTCTGGGTCGTCCCAGTGCACCAGCCCCAAGCATCCAGTATCGTGCATCGAACCTGGACTGGCGACTCGTTTCATATATGGTATTATACATGTTTCAATGCCATTCTCCCAAGAGTTTTAAACTCCTACAAACCAGCAGAGATCAGAACATGACGATTTTTTTCATGATTTTCCTTAGGTAAATACTGATTAAATGTCACAGTGACTAATTGATCTAATGCCAGTAAATATGTTCTAGTTTATTTCCTTTTCCAGTGAACAGACTATCACATTTACTTCCTCTTTCAAGTTCTTTGACTCCTAAAGCAGTGATGGGTTTCATAAATATACTGTAACATTTAACGAGGGGGGGAGGAAGTCATTGCTCATTCCTCTACATATTTACATCATAAAAATTATCTGACATAAATTATTTCTGCTCAATAATACAAGTGCAGTGAGTTTGCCTGAGAAAATATCAAAGGAAAACTGTGGATGTGTGCATGTCAACAAGTATGCAAACGTGTATGTACTTTGTACACACATGGTCAAGGCACAAAACAACACAAAGAAACAGAAACTCGTACTACCCTTGGCTTGGCTTAGGAGTTTATCAAACTCTATCCACAGATCATGGCAAGTGTTTTACTCTAGAATGGCCCCTCAATTTGAAATGTAAAAGAGGAAATACATGCAGAAATAACAGTGTACAAAATAATATTACCATTAAGTTGACTACTTACACAATTGTTTTCTGGTAGACCCATTAACAGTCCCACCCTAGTTTTTTGGTGAGTGTATTTTTCTTAAGCAACTAATATCACCAATTTCATTAATGATGGACAAACTAGCCACACACAAAAAAGGACATTCAGTTGACACTGAGTAATACAGCACCGTAAATCCACACTGCAAAACATGAATGTTGCCATAGGCCACTAAAGTCCAAATTTGTTTTTGCTCTTCAACTAAACCCAAGTCATACATGCAAGATACAAGCCAAAGTGCATGACTCAGTTGACATTTTTAATTTTTTTGGGGGGGAGGGTGTTTCTCAAGAATTAACCATTAGCACTGACAATGACTCCATGTAAGTGGGATTTTAATGTCTCATCTATTAGTGAACAATGTGGTCCTCTAGGTAGCACATCAATTCCAAGGCTTCATCATAAGGAATTCGTTACAAATACTGACATATGGAACATTCTATGAAGATACTGAACAGATTAAATTCTTCCTGGGAAGACATCATTCATCTCTAGGTCATAAACCATTCTGCAACTAGGCTGACCTAAAGAAAGGTATGCTGGCATAATAAAAGGTAATGAATTTTATTTACAGATAGGTTTTGGAAAGGGGCCACTTGCAATGCCAATCTCAGTAGAACAAAAGGTTCTCCAATGATATGCTTTTTGTCTCCCTACCCATCCTCATTTCCACGAACTAGTGTCTCATATAATGGAGGCTTCCATTTCTCTCAGAAACAATGAGTCACATAACAATCCCTTAGAAGAAACAACAGGCTTGTGTTACTGAACTTTTTCTTGTAGACCCCAACTGCCTAGGCTCTAATGAGCAAAGTTTTCTGAAAAGGAAATCTCTGAAAAGTCCCTGCAGAGAAATCAGACATCTTGGTGCCTCTCTTAATCCACTCCAGTGGTGATAATAATCATCATGGAGGAGGAAAGGGCAATCCTGGAAATGTGACATTCTTCTGTCCCCAACAGAAACTGGCACGACAGGGTAGATTTCAATGCCTCATCTCATTTGAGCAAAACCATTATTACTCATTAAATACGTAAGGCTGACAGAAAGGATACAAATGAAAATTAGAAAAAGAATGCAGAGACTGACACATTATCCTCACTTCTACATTCATAACATAATTACTGAGCATCTACTCTGTCACCAGACTCTATTCTTGTGCTAACCATATTCATACTATAATCTCATGTCCAGGGAAGCCCTGACCTACAGTGGCTGTAGAGCTGAGTCATCATAGTGTGAGAAAGTTAATTCCTCATATGCCACTAAAGTCTATTCATTGTTCTTCCTAAGAAAGCCAGAATTTACAGAACTTAAACAACGTTAATAGAGAAGGTCCAGGTTTTTACTTTTCTATAAAGTTGAGTTTTAGTAAAAATATATAACAGTACTAAAACAGCTGAAGAGGAAGAATGAGGAAAAGATGAAGTGAAAGTCTAAATTTTTAAGTGTGGAACTTTCACTAACTAAAATAGAGGTTAAATAAATTTAAGTGGGTGAGAAAGTTTGGGACGAGACCTGAATATGCATATCTCTTCACATCATGTTAAAAGTGGCTTCTTCCAAACCGTGGAGATGGATGGGCTACTTACAAAACAGGGCAGAAATGAATATTCAATAGTAACAGAGACAGCAGACTAATGGTGAACAGTACAGACTCTGCAGCAAGAGGGAACCAAGTCTTACTCGCCTGTGATCCTGGACAAGTACTTAACCTCTCTGTGTCTCCTCGTTCTTCACTGCTACAGTCAGGGAGCAGGGATGAGGAACGCTGCTTCATCAGGTTGTTAGGAGGATTTGAAGTCAACATGCATAAAGTACCTTGTATATACCAAACACCCTAAGTATGTGTTAAATCATTCAATATTGGAGAAAAACAATTTTAGATCTTTATTTCAAATCACACTCCTAAGCGAATTTTAAGTAGATTCAAAAGTCTAATGTTAAAAAATAAAATCACGACCATAAGACAGAGAGAGAGAAATGTTTTTCAAATTAGAAGTGAGAAAGTATTTTAAAGTCTAAAATCAAAATCAAACTCTTAAAATATATAGAAATGACTTCAAAATTATTTAAAACATCTGTCTAAAAATCAACAAATACAACTGAAAATAAAATGACAAACTAAGCAAATATTTAGGTCATATGTGACAAAATTAATGTAATTAACATATAAAGAGCTCTTATACTAAGAAAATGGTAAGTATGTATATCCAAAAATGGGCAAAGGTTATGAATAGGCAATCAACAGAAAAAATAAATAAAATTTCTAGTAATGTCACCCATTCTTCCAGGTGCTGGGGTTTCAGTGCTGAAGATGAGAGAGTGTTCCTACTCTCATGGAGCTTAAATGTTTCTGAGTGAAGACACAAAACTAATAAAGAATCAAGAAATATTTCAAAAAGTGTTAAGGGCTATATTAAGAACTAAAATCATGTGATCTGAGAGACAGTGACTAAGTAAATACCAGGTTGGTGGGAAGAAGAACCTCCCACAAAATTAGATTTAAACTTGAGTGATGCATGGGTTTACCAGCCATATCAAGGTGAGGGGAAAGCATTTCAGGGAAATGGTCCCAAGTGGATATTAGCTTGACAATGTAGAAACAAGACAACCACCATGGTTGAAGTAGATGATGGGGTGGGTGGCGAGAGGTGCAAGGAAGAGATGATGTGGCCTTGGTGAGTCTGAATAAAGAGGTCTGGTTTTATTTCCAGTTGGATGTGACGCCCTGGCATGTTTTAAACTAGAGACGGATATATATCATTTTCATCTAGGAAGGTAAAAGCCAGCTGCTATTTGGAGCACAGATGCTAAGAAAAAGAAACGCTGAGGCAGAGAAATAAGTTGGGACACACTGGCCATCCAGGTAAGCTAGGACAGTGACCTGGATACAGTGGTGGTAACAGAGATGGAAAAAGTAGGCAAATGAGATATGTCTGGGAGAAGAATAAAATAAAATACAATCTGGGATCGTCGTACATGGATGAAGAGAGGTAAACTGTACAGAGATGGAGAAAACTACAAAAGCAAGAGTTGGGGTATGGGTAAGGAAGGGCAGTGGGCTCAGAATGTAAAGGCCTCTTTGGCTACATGAAGTCTGAGATACTTCTAAGGCACCTATATGGAGATTTCCAATGTGCGGTTGAACACCAGATTCTGACTCCAAAGGAAAGATGAAAGTTGGACATAAGATCTGGAAGTCTGCAGGGGATACTGAGAGTGCTATCAGATGAGGTGTGATACGCTGATCAGGTCAGATGACAGGGGCACACTCAAAAGGACTCAGCAGAAAACACCGAGTGAAGGGACTCGTCACAGGTGTGCAGGCAAGCTGCAGACAGCCAGCAGGGCGGTGAGGCACCCAGGGGCCAGCAGAGACCACCCGGAGGCCCCAAGTGACAAGGGACAGGACCGTGTTGCCACAGCCCAGGAGGAGCAGGAGTCACAGAGGAGGGGACCCCAGTCAGGAACTGAAGTTATAATGGAATTCAGCCACTGCCAGGACAGCCATTAAGGCGGGAGGCAATGAGGAAAGGGAGTGCCTGACCTTGCTCTCCTCCCGTCCCCTTTACCCTGATCAGGCCAGCACCGACTACTGGCAGAACCCAAAAGAAGCCTGAAGCCAAGGGGATCAGATGCCCACAGGCTGGGCACATGAGGGAGCACAAGGGATGGACAGAATGTTAGAACTAAGACGGCCGAGGTGCTGAGTGGCTAGCCACTTGAAAACAAAAGTCACCAAAAATGTTAATGGCGGTAGCCACAGGAAGAAAGCAAGTGAGCTAGATCCCGGGACAAGCTTGCTCAGCATGGGCACTACTGACATTTGCAGCCAAGGAGCCCCGTGTTGTGGGACCTGTCCTGCGTCTTACTAGTAGCATCCCTGAACTCCACCTCAAGACAGAGGCTGCTGCACACCCGAGTCCGCCTCACAGCCCCTCAAGTTGGTGGCCAGACTTAAGAAAAGCAGACTCCTCCATTAGGATTTGGGAGTGAAATCCACTGAGTGCCCCTGTTCTCAGGCAGCACAGAGGTGACTGGGAAGGGGTGTCCCACACAGAGGTTCTGCTGTCTCCCCCAACCCGGTGGTAAGGCACCATGGAAAAGCCTTAAGGGACTAAAGTCCCCGCACCATCCATTGACAACCCAAGACCTCACTCTTCTTCTGTAGCTGGACCGTCCTGAAGGACTCTTGGGGACAATTGAACAGTGTTCAAGGCTTCTTTTCTCCATGTGGACCACAGAGGGGGGCTTTTCTTCCTTAGGATCAAAACCTGCAGGGCTTTGTACCAGTCAACATGGCAAACTGTACATCTATCTTTTATAGCTTAAGAAAAATGTAGTTTTCTAGACTTAATTCCCTTTCCCTGCCCTTCCTTCCATAGCATACCCCAGGCTGGGTTCTTTAGACAGACAGTCCAGTCTCCCGTATAGACAAGTCCTGGTGACACCCACCAATGAACGCAATGCACGGCCAACTTGTGTTGTCCTCTGCCTTCACTGCCCAGGCCACGGACACTGAGGTTTCTGGGCAGGTAAGAAGACAGCACCACCCATAGGCAAACATTCCACTCTGGTGACCTTCCCTAGATCACCAGTTTACCACTAGACCACTGAAACGGGACCAGAAAAAGAAACACACTCCTCAAAACACAAACTGAAGAGATCTGTGGGGAGGGGAGCAGAAGATCTCCACAGAGGTAAAGGCTGCAATTCATAATGTAATGAGTGGCAAAAAGGGAAAAATAAAAGCCAGGACTTGGAAGCAACCTAGATGTCCATCAGCAGATGAATGGATAAGAAAGATGTGGTACATATACACAATGGAATATTACTCAGCCATTAAAAAGAATACATTTGAATCAGTTCTAATGAGGTGGATGAAACTGGAGCCGATTATATAGAGTGAAGTAAGCCAGAAAGAAAAACACCAATACAGTATACTAACGCATATATATGGAATTTAGAAAGATGGTAACAATAACCCTGTATGCAAGACAGCAAAAGAGACACAGATGTATAGAACACTCTTTTGGACTCTGTGGGAGAGGAAGAGGGTGGGATGATTTGGGAGAATGGCATTGAAACATGTATAATATAAGAAATGAATCATCAGTCCAGGTTCGATGCAGGATACAGGATGCTTGGGGCTGGTGCACTGGGATGACCCAGAGGGATGGTATGGGGAGGGAGGTGGGAGGGGGATTCAGGATGGGGAACACGTATACACCCATGGTGGATTCATGATGATGTATGGCAAAACCAATATTGTAAAGTAATTAGCCTCCAATTAAAATAAATAAATTTAAATTAAAACAAAAAAAAAAACATGCTTCTTGAAATGTAAACTCCTAAATTAAAAAAATAATGACAACTTCCTTAAAAAAAAAAAAAAAAACTCATTTCTAAGCATGATTTTCATTACTGGCAATCCCTGACTCCCCAAAGAACTCAAGTTAATGAACCTTAAGAGTCCCAAGGCCTCTGAGGGCTGAGTGGACCCGCTGAACATGACAGGAATCCTCAATATACAAAACCAATCAAGATTCACCCAGGTCCCAGGTGACCTCACTCCCACCCTGGGCTGCCTCCATCACAGGGAGAAAGGGCTGGCTTCACTTCAGCTGCAACCCCCACCATCCATCTCAACAGTTTTACAGCACTGCACACTTTCTACACTAAACCCTCTAAAATATTAATTGTAGCTCAACTGGAGCTATGGAAAACTATAACACATTTTATAGTGAAGTAAAAGAAAATCCCAGTGATTCAACAGATACAGAGCATCTGAGGAGACCAGACAGGGGGAGAGAGATGTATGTGATCAATCTCCCGGAGCACATGAGTAATGTATTTCTAACAGAAGCCTGTCATGGAGAGCAAAATGAATCATCTTTACTATGAAACCTAGAAATGGCCAGAGTAATGACGGCACGACAGGAAGTACTAACATGTGAGTCATGAGGGCCAGCCATCAGGATAACAAGACCATAGTTTCTGCTTCAACCGATTTAGATCAAGAATCACCATGTGAATTTTAATGTAAGAAAACATCAAATATCTGTGGATATCTGTATCACCTACCAAATACATAAACACGGAAAGATCCAGGCAGATGTCCAAGTCAGTCTCATCTGCTGCGTCTACCAAGACTGCTCTGTGGTGTTCCTCATGACCATTTACCTGGCAGGCTTATTATAAACTATGGTGAACAGTATTCCCTTAGCAGGACCACACACTTAGTAGGTTAACACAGAAGTGTTATTTTGCAGTTCTGGAGGTCGGAACTCCAAGGCAGGTCTCCCTGAAATGACGTCAAGATGTCAGCAGAGCTCCATTTCTTCCTGGAAGCCGTCTCCTTCCATTTTCCAGTTTTGGGAGGCTGCAGCATCCCTTGGCCTGGAGCCCCTGGGCCAGCAGGGGCTACCCAGGGCCTACACATCTCATCAGGTTACTCTGAAAACTCCTCCTGCCTCCTCCTTGAACAGATAAGAATCCCGTGATTACACAGGGCCCACTTGGATAAGCCAAGAAACCCACTGCATGTGCACAGGTTTTAGGAATTAGAATGTGGACATCTCAGTGGGGAGGCAATATTTTTCCACCATGAGTGCAAACTCTCTCAACACCATCCTACCCACAGCATAGGAGATAATCTACATTAACACATAAAAAGCTTGCTCAGAGAAGGCATTCTTTAAATGGGAAAGTCAGTGAATAATAACTACTGGTTACTACCTACAAAAATAAAAAGTATTGGAGGAGGAGCTAAGATGGCGGAGGAATACGACGGGGAAACCACTTTGTCCCCCCAAAATTCATCAAAAGAACATTTAAAACGCTGAGTAAATTCCACAAAACAACTTCTAAATGCCGGCAGAGGACATGAGGCACCCAGAAAAGCAGCCCATTATCTTTGAAAGGAGGTAGAAAAAATATAAAAGACAAAAAAAGAGACAAAAGAAGGAGGGACGGAGCCCCGTTCCGGGAAGGGAGTCTTAAAAAAAGAGAAGTTTCCAAACACCACGAAACACTCTCACTGCCGAGTCTGTGCGGAGCCTTTGAAGCACAGAGGGCAACATAACAGGGAGGGAAAATAAATAAATAATTAAAACCCACAGATTATGAGCCCAACGGTAACTCCCCAGCAGAGAAGCAGCACAGACGCCTGCACCCGCCACTAGCAAGCGGGGGCTGGGCAGGGAGGCCCGGGCTGCATTGCCTAGAGTAAGGATCGGGCCTGAAGGCCCCGAGCGCTATCCGAGCGAACTAACTTGGGCTAGCAAACCAGACTGTGAGATAACTACCACAGGAAAAGCCAGCCCTAACCTAAGACACCGCCAGGCCTGCGCACAGAACAAAGGACTGAACAGAGATAGCCGGCTGCAGACCATCCCCCTCTGGTGACAGGCAGCCAGAGCCAGAAGGGGGCAATCACAGCCCCAGAGAGACATTATCTACAAAACTGCAAGCAGGCTTCTTTCCTAACTGAGACTTCTTGGGGTTCTGGATGGTCAACATCCGCCTGAGAAGGTAAGCCAGTTGTACACCCAGAAAACTGAGCGGCAGGGACGGGGGAGGCGGTAAGTCGCATTGACTGCGCTCGCCAAACACGTCACCTGAGCTGCACGGACCTGGGAAGGGCACAAAACGCAGGCCCAACCGAGTCTGCGCCTCTGAGGACTACCCGAGTGCCTGAACCTGAGCGGCTTGGACCTGGGAGGTGCAGGCAGCCCAGGGCCGGCCACGGATGGTTCCCGGCAGAGCAACCTAGAGCCTGAGCAGTGTGGGCAGGGAGGCTACACGCGCCGTGAGTGGGGGCAGACCCAGTGTGGCTGAGGCACTGCGAGCACACGCCAGTGTTATTTGTTTGCAGCATCCCTCCCTCCCTCCCCACAGCGCGACTGAACAAGTGAGCCTTAAAAAAAAAAAAAGTGTCCTCCACCATCCCCTTTGTGTCAGGGCGGAAACCAGACACTGAAGAGACCAGCAAACAGAAGAAGCTATAACAGAGGGAACCGCCTCGGAAGCTACAGGCAATAGATTAAAACCCTGTGGTTACTACCAACTACATAGGAAGGGGCCTATAGATCTTGAGAAATATAAGTCGGACCAAGGAACTAGCCAAAAATGAACTGAACCCACAATACTCACAACAAAACCAGAGAAAGTCCTAGATATATTTTTACTATTTTTACGATCATTCTTTTTTTCTTTAAATTTTTAAAAAAAATTTTAAGTTCTCTATTATTCCTTTAATTTTCACTTTTATAACCTATTACTTTGCAAAAAAAAACCTTATTTTTTTTTTTTACAGCAAACTTCATATATATATTTTTTATAATTTTTTGACCTTGTTTTTTTTTTTCTTTTTTTTTAACATTGGATTTTTGAAATTCCAAACTCTACTCTAGATTTTTAATTTTAGCTTTTTGGTATTTGTTATCAATTTTGTACCTATCGTTTTTTTTTATCATTTCTGTGACTTTTTTTTCTCTGTTTCTTTCTCTTCTTCATTTATATAGCATTGTATACCTGAAATTCCAAACTCTACTCTAGATTTTAAATTTATGCTTTTTGGTATTTGATATCAATTTTGTACCTGTATTTTCTTTATAATTTTTGCGACTTTGTTTTTGTTTGTTATTTCTCTCTTTCTTTTTCTTCTTTTTTTCAACATTTTATTTTTGAAATTCCAAACGCTACTGTAGATTTTTAACTATTGCTTTTTGGTATTAATTATCAATTTTGTACCTATATTTTCTTTATAATTTTCATGACCTTGTTTGGTTTTGTTTGTTCGTTCTTTCTCTCTTTCTTTTCCTTCTTCTTTTCTTTAACATCGTATTTTTGAAATTCCAAACTCTACTCTAGATTTTTAATTTTTGCTTTTATGTATTTGTTACCAATTTTGTACCTCTAAGAACCCAATCTTCAGTACCCATTTTTCACTAGGGAGCGAGATTACTGGCTTGACTGCTCTCTCTCCCTTTGGACTCTCCTTTTTTTCCACCAGGTCACCTGTGTCTCCTCCCTAACCCCTCTCTACTCTACCCAACTCTGAATTTCTGTGTCTTCCAGACAGTGGAGAACACTTAGGGAACTGATTACTGGATGGATCTGTCTCCCTCCTTTTCATTCCCCTCTTTATCCTCCCGGCCACCTCTGTCTCCTTCCTCCTCCTTCTCTTCTCTGTATAATTCCGTGAACATCTCTGAGCGGTCCAGCTGTGGAGTGCACATAAGGAAGTGATTACTGGCTAGCCCACTCTCTCCTCTATTGACTCCACCTTATCTCATTCGGGCCACCTCTAACTTCCTCCTCCCTCTTCTCTTCTCTTCTCCATGTAATGCTGTGAACCTCTCTGGGTGTCCCTCACTGTGGAGAAACTTTTCATCTTTAACGTAGATGTTTTATCAATGGTGCTGTATAGAAGGAGAAGTTTTGAAACTACTGTAAAAATAAGACCAATAACTGGAAGCAGGAGGCTTAAGTCCAAACCCTGACTCCAGGGAACTCCTGACTCCAAGGAACATTAATTGACAGGAGCTCATCAAACGCCTCCATACCTACACTGAAACCAAGCACCACACAAGGGCCAACAAGTTCCAGGGCAAGACATACCAAGCAAATTCTCCAGCAACAAAGGAACACAGCCCTAAGCTTCAAGATACAGGCTGCCCAAAGTCACCCCCAAACCATAGACATCTCATAACTCATTACTGGACAGTTCATTGCACTCTAGAGAGAAGAAATCCAGTTCCACTCACTAGAACACCGACACAAGCTTCCCTAACCAGGAAACCTTGACAAGCCACCTGTACAAACCCACACACAGCGAGGAAATGCCACAATAAAGAGAACTCCACAAACTGCCAGAATACAGAAAGGACACTCCAAAATCAGCAATTTAAACAAGATGAAGAGACAGAGGGATACCCAGCAGATAAAGGAATAGGATAAATTCCCACCAAACCAAACAAAAGAGGAAGAGATAGGGAATCTACCTGATAAAGAATTCCGAATAATGATAGTGAAAATGATCCAAAGTCTTGAAATCAAAATGGAATCACAGATAAATAGCCTGGAGACAAGGATTGAGAAGATGCAAGAAAGGTTTAACAAGGACCTAGAAGAAATAAAAAAGAGTCAATATATAATGAATAATGCAATAAATGAAATTAAAAACACTCTGGAGGCAACAAATAGTAGAATAACAGAGGCAAAAGATAGGATTAGTGAATTAGAAGATAGAATGGTAGAAATAAATGAATCAGAGAGGAAAAAAGAAAAACGAATTAAAAGAAATGAGGACAATCTCAGAGACCTCCAGGACAATATTAAACACTACAACATTCAAATCATAGGGTCCCAGAAGAAGAAGACAAAAAGAAAGACCATGAGAAAAATACTTGAGGAGATAATAGTTGAAAACTTCCCTAAAATGGGGAAGGAAATAATCACCCAAGTCCAAGAAACCCAGAGAGTCCCAAAACAGGATAAACCCAAGGCGAAACACCCCAAGACACATATTAATCAAATTAACAAAGATCAAACACAAAGAACAAATATTAAAAGCAGCAAGGGAAAAACAACAAATAACACACAAGGGAATTCCCATAAGGATAACAGCTGATCTTTCAATAGAAACTCTTCAAGCCAGGAAGGAATGGCAAGACATACTTAAAGTGATGAAAGAAAATAACCTACAGCCCAGATTACTGTACCCAGCAAGGATCTCATTCAAATATGAAGGAGAAATCAAAAGCTTTACAGACAAGCAAAAGCTGAGAGAATTCAGCACCACCAAACCAGCTCTCCAACAAATACTAAAGGATATTCTCTAGACAGGAAACACAAAAAGGGAGTATAAATTTGAACCCAAAACAATAAAGTAAATGGCAACGGGATCATACTTATCAGTAATTACCTTAAACGTAAATGGGTTGAATGCCCCAACCAAAAGACAAAGACTGGCTGAATGGATACAAAAACAAGACCCCTATATATGTTGTCTACAAGAGACCCACCTCAAAACAGGGGACACATACAGACTGAAAGTGAAGAGCTGGAAAAAGATTTTCCATGCAAATAGAGACCAAAAGAAAGCAGGAGTAGCAATACTCATATCAGATAAAATTGACTTTAAAACAAAGGCTGTGAAAAGAGACAAAGATGGTCACTACATAATGATCAAAGGATCAATCCAAGAAGAAGATATAACAATTATAAATATATATGCACCCAACATGGGAGCACCGCAATATGTAAGACAAATGCTAACAAGTATGAAAGGAGAAATTAACAATAACACAATAATAGTTGGAGACTTTAATACCCCACTCACACCTATGGATAGATCAACTAAACAGAAAATTAACAAGGAAACACAAACTTTAAACGATACAATAGACCAGTTAGACCTAATTGATATCTATAGGACATTTCATCCCAAAACAATGAATTTCACCTTTTTCTCAAGCGCACATGGAACCTTCTCCAGGATAGATCACATCCTGGGCCATAAATCTAGCCTTGGTAATTTAAAAAAAATACAAATCATTCCAAGCATCTTTTCTGACCACAATGCAGTAAGATTAGATCTCAATTATAGGAGAAAAACTATTAAAAATTCCAACATATGGAGGCTGAACAACACGCTGCTGAATAACCAACAAATCACAGAAGAAATCAAAAAAGAAATCAAAATTTGCATAGAAACAAATGAAAATGAAAACACAACAACCCAAAACCTGTGGGACACTGTAAAAGCAGTCCTAAGGGGAAAGCTCATAGCAAAACAGGCACACCTCAAGAAACAAGAAAAAAGTCAAATAAATAACCTAACTCTACACCTAAAGCAACTAGAAAAGGAAGAAATGAAGAACCCCAGGGTTAGTAGAAGGAAAGAAATCTTAAAAATTAGGGCAGAAATAAATGCAAAAGAAACAAAAGAGACCATAGCAAAAATCAACAAAGCCAAAAGCTGGTTCTTTGAAAGGATAAATAAAATTGACAGACCATTAGCCAGACTCATCAAGAAACAAAGGAGAAAAATCAAATCAATAAAATTAGAAATGAAAAAGGAGAGATCACAAACAGACAACACAGAAATACAAAGGATCATAAGAGACTACTATCAACAATTATATGCCAATAAAATGGACAACGTGGAAGAAAAAGACAAATTCTTAGAAAAGTACAACTTTCCAAAACTCAACCAGGAAGAAATAGAAAATCTTAACAGACCCATCACAAGCACGGAAATTAAAACTGTAATCAAAAATCTTCCAGCAAACAAAAGCCCAGGTCCAGACGGCCTCACAGCTGAATTCTACCAAAAATTTAGAGAAGAGCTAACACCTATCCTGCTCAAACTCTTCCAGAAAATTGCAGAGGAAGGTAAACTTCCAAACTCATTGTATGAGGCCATCATCACCCTAATACCAAAACCTGACAAAGATCCCACAAAAAAAGAAAACTACAGGCCAATATCACTGATGAACATAGATGCAAAAATCCTTAACAAAATTCTAACAATCAGAATCCAACAACACATTAAAAAGATCATACACCATGACCAAGTGGGCTTTATCCCAGGGATGCAAGGATTCTTCAATATCCGCAAATCAATCAATGTAATACACCACATTAACAAATTGAAAAATAAAAACCATATGATTATCTCAATAGATGCAGAGAAAGCCTTTGACAAAATTCAACACCCATTTATGATAAAAACTCTCCAGAAAACTGGAATAGAAGGAACATACCTCAACATAATAAAAGCTATATATGACAAACCCACAGCAAACATTATCCTCAATGGTGAAAAATTGAAAGCATTTCCTCTAAAGTCAGGAACAAGACAAGGGTGCCCACTTTCACCATTACTATTCAACATAGTTTTGGAAGTTTTGGCCACAGTAATCAGACCAGAAAAAGAAAGAAAAGGAATCCAAATTGGAAAAGAAGAAGTAAAACTCTGACTATTTGCAGATGACATGATCCTCTACATAGAAAACCCTAAAGACTCCACCAGAAAATTACTAGAACTAATCAATGATTATAGTAAAGTTGCAGGATATAAAATCAACACACAGAAATCCCTTGCATTCCTATACACTAATAATGAGAAAACAGAAAGAGAAATTAAGGAAAAATTCCCATTCACTATTGCAATGGAAAGAATAAAATACTTAGGAATATATCTACCTAAAGAAACTAAAGACCTATATATAGAAAACTATAAAACACTGGTGGAAGAAATCAAAGAGGACACTAATAAATGGAGAAATATACCATGTTCATGGATTGGAAGAATCAATATAGTGAAAATGAGTGTACTACCCAAAGCAATTTATAGATTCAATGCAATCCCTATCAAGCTACCAACGGTATTCTTCACAGAGCTAGAACAAATAATTTCACAATTTGTATGGAAATACAAAAAACCTCAAATAGCCAAAGCGATCTTGAGAAAGAAGAATGGAACTGGAGGAATCAACCTACCTGACTTCAGGCTCTACTACAAAGCCACAGTCATCAAGACAGTATGGTACTGGCACAAAGACAGAAACATAGATCAATGGAACAAAATAGAAAGCCCAGAGATAAATCCACGCACATATGGACACCTTATCTTTGACAAAGGAGGCAAGAATATACAATGGATTAAAGACAATCTCTTTAACAAGTGGTGCTGGGAAAACTGGTCAACCACTTGTAGAAGAATGAAACTAGAACACTTTCTAACACCATACACAAAAATAAACTCAAAATGGATTAAAGATCTCAACGTAAGACCAGAAACTATAAAACTCCTAGAGGAGAACATAGGCAAAACACTCTCTGACATACATCACAGCAGGATCCTCTATGACCCACCTCCCAGAATATTGGAAATAAAAGCAAAAATAAACAAATGGGACCTAATTAAACTTAAATGCTTCTGCACAACAAAGGAAACTATAAGCAAGGTGAAAAGACAACCTTCAGAATGGCAGAAAATAATAGCAAATGAAGCAACTGACAAACAACTAATCTCAAAAATATACAAGCAACTCCTGCAGCTCAATTCCAGAAAAATAAATGACCCAATCAAAAAATGGCCCAAAGAATTAAATAGACATTTCTCCAAAGAGGACATACAGATGGCTAACAAACACATGAAAAGATGCTCAACATCACTCATTATCAAAGAAATGCAAATCAAAACCACTATGAGGTACCATTTCACGCCAGTCAGAATGGCTGCGATCCAAAAGTCTACAAGCAATAAATGCTGGAGAGGGTGTGGAGAAAAGGGAACCCTCTTACACTGTTGGTGGGGAATGCAAACTAGTACAGCCACTATGGAGAACAGTGTGGAGATTCCTTAAAAAACTGGAAATAGAACTGCTTTATGATCCAGCAATCCCACTGCTGGGCATACACACTGAGGAAACCAGAAGGGAGAGAGACACGTGTACCCCAATGTTCATCACAGCACTGTTTATAATAGCCAGGACATGGAAGCAACCTAGATGTCCATCAGCAGATGAATGGATAAGAAAGCTGTGGTACATATACACAATGGAGTATTACTCAGCCATTAAAAAGAATACATTTGAATCAGTTCTAATGAGGTGGATGAAACTGGAGTCTATTATACAGAGTGAAGTAAGCCAGAAAGAAAAACACCAATACAGTATACTAATGCATATATATAGAATTTAGAAAGATGGTAACAATAACCCTGTATATGAGACAGCAAAAGAGATACTGATGTATAGAACAGTCTTTTGGACTCTGTGGGAGAGGGAGAGGGTGGGATGATTTGGGAGAATGGCATTGAAATATGTATAATATCATATATGAAACGAGTCACCAGTCCAGGTTCGATGCACGATACTGGATGCTTGGGGCTGGTGCACTGGGATGACCCAGAGGGATGGTATGGGGAGGGAGAAGGGAGGAGGGTTCAGGATGGGGAACACGTGTATACCTCTGGCGGATTCATGTTGATATATGGCAAAACCAATACAATATTATAAAGTTAAAAATTTTTTTTTAAAAACAAAAAAATAAATAAAAAGTATCTACTTAATATTGCTTGTTTTACTCACAGTTTGAAAATATGCTTTCCACACAAATGGTTCCCAGGCAGATCTTTCTAAAGTAAAGCTGACCATGTCAAATCCTTGGTTAACATTCTTCCAAGGTTCACAGAGGACAGGAAGCAGAGTCTGAACTCCCCAGCAGGGACATAAAACCCTTCACAGTGTGGACCCCAAATACCTTCCCTTATCGTCAACCACCACCCCTTACACACCCACTCATCCCCTTACACACCCACTCATCCCCTTACTCACTCACTCATCCCCTTACTCACTCACTCTCTGAGCACCTACTATGTGCCAGTCAGTGATCCAAGAGCAGGGAAAACAATGGCAAACAAATATGACATCGCCCCTACTTCACAAAGTCAGAAATCTAGCAGTAGACTTTGTTAATCAACTAATCACCCAAAACAACCCTAAAACTACAAACTTTGACACGTGTTATTAAGGAGGACAGGGTGCTATGAGCACCTGGGACAGAGACATTTCAGGTAACCCTTGAAAGAGACAGCTGGGAAGACAGACGAGGACCCACTTGCAGCTGATGTTGACAGGTGAGCAGAAAGTCACCTAAGCACAGGAAGGAGAGGCCTGCCAGCCACCCTCTGAGGAGCGGAGCAGAGCAAGCACACGCTTCTGCTGGTGAACATGGTCCAATGCGCTCCCCAGCACAAGGGTGCTTCCCTCCTGGAAGGGGCGCTGATCTCCCCCAGCAGGGAGTTGGCCCACTGTGTCTCTGTCATAATTTACACTGTTCCATGTTACAGCTATAGAGCTCTGCCTGCCTCCACAGTGAACCGTGAGCTCACTGAGGCCCAGACCTGTGCTCCATTTTCCTATGCCCAGAAGCGCCTGACAGCCAATGGGCTGAACAACCATAATCACATCACCACAGGCCACAGTCCACACCCCCACACAGTAATACTCTCCACTTGTCTCTCTGACACACACTGGGAAAATGGATGTTGTTCTGGTTGATGCCTGTTATTTCTCAGAAGGAAAACTGATAAATGGATAAAAGCACTTTCACCAAGAGACCAAGACAAGAACAAAACAATTCTAGTGAAAAGAGAAAAAGCAACGATTAATGATTTCTTACATTAATGTAATAGAATACAATCAGTTCGACTGGTAAATATCCAAGAACTGGAGATTGGGGAGGGGGAGGGGGGAACCATTAAACACTAGTTATCTTAATGCAGACAAAATGAGAGAAGTCACAGATACCCCAAATTAGGAAGAAGGGTAAATGTCCATATATGAAAATAAATATTTACATAATGTACTTTAATAGTGAAGTAGATATTCTAGAAAAATTCAAATTTCCAATGTAAATTAAAGAAGAAAAGAAACCTTGAAGAGTCAGTAACTAGGGGAGAAGTTTTAAAGTTGTCAGAGTAACTAAATGGGGAAAAGAGAGAAATCTGTATAGAGAATTTCAAACAATCGGTGTAGATACTCTATCCTCAAGAAGCTAGAACATAATCCTCACCCTTTGAGTGCCAGACTTGCCTAATGACTTGCTTCCTAAAGTAAAGTACAGAAATGGAGGGGTTGGAGAGGAGTAACCTTTAGAAAACTGACGACCGCCAGCCACTTAATCGAGGTTTGACACACTCGGTGACAGGTCTTGTCGACTGCAGACACCTTTGATACGATGTGATGAAAACAGTACTTCAGCCTGTGCTATTCCTCCCCCAAACCCGTAACGAGCTCATCATGAAAGAAAAAATGGACATATTCAAATCACGTAATATTCTTCAAAACACCAGTAATATTCAAAACTACCAAGGTCATTCAAAACATGTAATGTCTGAAGAAATGCCACAGCCTAGAGGAGATTAAGGAGACATGATAACTAAATATTGAAGTAATCCACAGGAAAACAGGAAAAAGAAAGCAGAGAACTCGGGGGGGAAAGGGAAAAAAAATATGGCAAATTTAACATCTAACATATCAATAATTACATTAAATATAAAAGGTCTAAATGAACTACTGAAAAGACAGATTTGAAGAATGGATTAAGAAATAAAAATGACCCAACTACATGCTGCCTACAAGAAACTCATATAAACGATAACGATAAAGGGAGGCCAAACATTAAAAGGATAGAAAGAGACACACTTATCAAACATTAGTCAAAACAAAGCAAGTGTGGTTATATTGGTACCAGAAAACATACACTCTAGAGAAAAGAAAATTAAAAGGAACACAGATATTACATAATGACAAAATAAGGATAAAATGACTTAAAATAACTAAGAAGACACAACAATCCTAAATATCTATGAACCGAGAATAGAGATGCAAACACATGGAACTACAAACTGGGAAACAAGAGACAGAAACAAATTCATAATTATAATTAAAGACTTAAACACCCCTCTTTCCCAACTAATAAGATAATTAGAAAGGAAATCAGCAATATAGAACTAAACAGCACCACCATCCAACAGTCACTTCAACCAATAACCGCAGAATACACATTCCTTTCAAGCGTCCATAGAACATACACCAAAAGGCCATGTTCTTGGCTATAAAACAAATCTCAAAAAATATACATAGATTGAATGATGCAGACAAGGTATACCAATGTAGATTTTCTGCTTCTGATAATGTACTATAGTTAACACATTACCGACTGAGGGGTTTTTCAGAGACTAAAGCCTGTGGCCAATGATTTGTTGAAAAAGTAAAAGGACTTGTTTGTAACTAAGTCCTTTCAAAAGCGTGCATGTTAAGTCCAGCACTACATTAGAAGTAATAATGCATGACACCTTAACTGTTCGATATGTAACGGTGGCCACTTAATGGTACTCTGTGCCAGACGGCAGGTGAGGCGAGAGACACAGGCCCACATGCTCATAGTTTGGATGAGGTAGAGAGGTCTCTCTGAAACCTGAAGGATGAGATGCACTCAGTCATGCAAGGAGATGGGAGAAGAATATTCTGGGGAGAGGGACTGGTAGAAGCAAAGGTCCTGAGAAGAAGAAAGGCAGGTCTACGCATTGTCTATTCAGTAAACTGAGCTGGTAACACGGTGACAGCACAGCTGGGAAAGAAAAGTGAGGAGGACGTGCGGCAGGAGCCACAGTCGGCTCACATGGGGTTTGGCAGGAATTCGATTTCAGGATGTATGTGATGAGAAGTCACTAAAAATAGAAGTGTGCTGCTGAAAGATTCTCGCATGAAATAGGAAGTGGTATAAACTACACTTCCATATTACAAGGAGGATTTAATTCTGAGATGGAAGAAAAAATGGAACGCGTGATGCCTATATTACATGACATACAGAGTGTAAGTGTGCTAGACGTGAACAGAACCAAATGAAAGGACCAGAAGAAACCTAGTGTCCATGAGTCACTAACCATACATAAGACAGCTGGACCCTAAGTACTCAAGATGCACTAAATATTAAACTGAATACTATAACAGCAAGTACCAAAAACATTCAGTATACATGAAGTTTTAACTAACTCACACATCAGTGACATCTATTCAGGTCTGGTGTGTTCTTTGGTTAAGAAACACAAATAAAACCCAAGGATGGTGAGCCAGTTCACCACCAAGTACAAACAGGGCCAACTACACATGTCTCTCCAAGTATGTGTTATTGGTGTGAGACACTTTCCACTGGTGGGCCGTGCTCCTCACACTCAACTCAGAGGAAGGTTCATGAGGGCGGGGGATATTAACATACTGTTACCCAGGATTCAGATGGAGTGTACGTCACCCTGCCTGCACCCTATTTAAAATGTGTTAATCTACCCTATACCTTGCTTCTCATTGTACATACGTAAATGATTCTAAAACACGTGATGTGAGTTTTTGTTTTTGATCTGTGATCCTTTGTGCTCAGGGAGCCCTTGGCTGCTCTGTCCGGTAATTTATCTGGAGGTGATCATGCTGAGGCTAAGTCACTTTAGTCGTGTCCAACTCTGTGCGATCATAGACCAGGGCAATTACCTACATGACACTGGGCAGACTGAGGTAAATTAAAGATGCATATTGTAAACCCTCCACCAATCACTGAAAGGCAAAGTACTCTACTGGAACAAAAGACAGCTGGAAAAGACAGAAATAAAGGAGAAAGAACAGGAGAAGTGATATAAAACCAGTAGTGAGATGGTACAACAGATTAAAATATGTTAATATCAATATTTACATTTAATGAAAATGTTCTAAGCACCTCAGACAGAAGACTAATTATGTAAGACTGAATAAAAAGGTAAAACTCAACTACATCTATTGCCAGGAAAACACTTTTAAATATAAACACACAGATAGGCTAAAATTTAAGTGATGGGAAAATATGTGTCTACTAATCAAAGAAAGCTGCAGTGGTGATACTAACATCAGATAAAGTGGATTTTAGGACAAAAAATATGACCAGGGAGAAAGAGGAGAATCTCATTACGATCAACAGTTCCACTCCTCAAGATAACACATAATCCCAAATTTAATTTTTACATGGACTAACAGAGCTACAAAGCAGAAAACAACAATGGTATAACCAAAACAGAAATAGCCAAAGACACAAGTATAGTCAGAGACACCATTACCCCTCTCTCAAAAGTGACAGACAAGTTGACGCAATACCAGTAAAGACACAGATCTGAACAGGCTGTAACAGCCACCTTGACTTCACTGACATTCGGAGGGCATTCCAACCAACAGCAGCAGTTACACTTGCTCCACAAGCACAGGGGAGACATTCACCACTTACCAAAGCAGACCACAGACTGGGTGACAAAACAAGCCTGAGGAAACTGTATGGGATGGAAAACATACACAGTATGCTCTCTAACCTCAGTGTAATTAAACCAAAATCAACAAAAATGTACCTGTGAGCCTCAAATATGGGAAAACTAAATAACAGACTTCTAAATAATCCATGAATCAAAAAAGAAATCACAATGGAAATTACAAATTATGCTGAACTGAATGAAAATGAAACATCTAAATTTTGTAGGATGGAACTAGGACAGTGCTTAGATGGAGATTTATAGTACTAAATGATCATATTAGTAAGACAGAAGTCATAAACTCATGACCTCAGTATTTCTTAAAAAATTAGAATAAAAGCAAAAAGCTAACCCCAAGAAAATAGAGAAAATGGTATAATAAAGAGCAGAAATTAATGAAAAAACAAATCAGGGGGAAAATCAATAAAACCAAAAGTGAGTTCTTCTTTCAGAAGGCAAATAAAGGCTGTAAACCTCTAGCTAACTAAATCAGAGGAGGAAAGAGAGAGAGCAAATAGTCAATTTCTCATTACTATTCAAATAAGCGGTATGAGAAATGAAAGGGAGGCATCACTATAGATTCTCAAACACTAAAAGGATAATAAGGCGGTATCATAACAACCTCATGCCAATAAATTTGACAACTTAAATGAAATATACAAATTCCTTGAAGTTATCAAGAAGAAATAAACTGAATTAACGGTATATCCATTCATAAAAATAAATTTATACTTTACAACTTTCCCACAAAGATAACTTCAAGCCCAAGTGGCTTCACTGGTTATTTTTACTAAACATTTAAAGGAGAAGATAAATGCCAACTCTGAAAGAAATTTTTTCCAAAAAACTAAAGTGAAGGGAACATATTCCAACTCATTCCCTGGGGCCAATATTCCCCTGATACAAAAATCAGAAAAAGACTCCAAGAAAACTATAGAACAACATCCTTCATGGACACAGTCACAAAAATACTTAGAACTTCTACTAAATCAAATCCAACGTTATATATTAAAAAAAAAACAGCATGATGGGTTTTAACTCTAGGTGGCCAGACTGGTTTAACACACACACACACAAATCAATAATTTCACCATGTTTATTTAAAAAATAAAGAATTACATGATCATTTTAATAGATGAAGAGAAACAGTCCATTACAGTGAAATCTCTCAGCAAACTAGGAATGAAAGGGAACTTCTCAACCTTCTCAAGGCTTCTAACAAAACCCCATGGGTCACATCAGACCTAATGTTTTCTCCCTAGGAAAAAGTATGTTCAATAAAAGAAGCCAGGGAGTCATTAAAAAAGAAAAGAGTCCACCCCTTTACTACTCATGTATATAAAATTCTAAGAAATGCAACCTAATCTAAACTGTAAGTGAATTAACAGTTGCCTGGGACAGGAGTGGGGCCGGGGGAATAGATTAAAAATAAGCACAAAGAAACTTTGGAGGATGACGGTTGTGTTCATTATTTCGATTGAATACATATGTGAGAACTCATCAAATTATACATTTAACACATAATAGAAATAAATAATGCCTACAGGTGTACATGGGGCTTCCCTGGTAGCTCGGCTGGTAAAAGAATGCGCCTGCAATGCAGGAGCCTTGGTTTGATTCCTGGGTTGGGAAGATTCCCTGGCGAAGGGATAGGCTGCCCACTCCAGTATTCATGGGCTTCCCTGGTGGCTCAGACGGTAAAGAATTTGCCTCCAATGCAACCTGGGTTTGATCTGTGGATTGGGACGATCCCCTGGAGGAGGACATGGCAACCCACTCCAGTATTCTTGCTTGGAGAATCCCCATGGACAGAGGAGCCTGGTAGGTACAGTCCATGGGGCTGCAAAGAGTTGGATATGACTGAGCAATTAAGCACAGCAACAGCACAGCATATGGGTGTATACACACACACCCTGCTGCCATGAACATTACAATGTAAGATAGATTTTAAAAATTTTTAAAAGAAAAGAGAGGTCCCATTTTTTTTAAAAGAAAAGAGAGATATAATACATACATGGAAAATAGTGAAGAAAATATGCGTCAAACTATTAGGAAGACTTTCACATTCTATCTTTGACATTTCTGTACTGTTTGAACATTTTACAAGCATGTACTGTTTTTGTTGTCAGCAAAAATAAACCAAAAAATCCTTTGTAATAACTTGTCCTCACTGGCTCATCACAGTCCTCCTCCAATTTGGTACCTCTAATAAATCCAAAATGCAATTTCACTTGCTATAACTATTTAAAAAGCTCTCCTTTTCCCATAAATTTGTAAACTACTTTAGTGCATCAGATTTCCTGGCTCAGCCTGAAAACCCTTCGCAGTGCTGCGTAAGCACATAAATTCTGCTCTTACTCATCCAAGAAAACAAATGCAAAGAGCATGAAAAGCAAATGCTAGTAGATGCTTGCTGCTTTCTTCAAATCTAGTGACTTTTTAGTGGTATTCCCACATTCCTACATTGGCATTCTCAGTAGTTTAGCACATGAATAAACTCATGGGGTCCTACATTACCGAAGAATTCCAAGAAAATGTACCATTCGCTGGCCATATATTGAGAAAGAATGATCATCGCTTTTAAACTTGACTCTTTAGGTAACTCTTTATACTTACCACAAGCTATTTTACTTGGATCCATCTATCAAAGAGCCCCAGACACATGGGACTTTGGAGCTATGAGAATGGGCAAGGCCTCGTGAACACAGTGGGCATTTGAACACAAGCCTGAACCCAAAGTTGACCAATGGCCAATGGCTGGGCATCCTCATATAAAGCAGCATTAGGAAAGAAGTAAAAGTGAGTGATATCACTAGTCAAGGCCAAAATTCAGGGGAGCTCCAACCACACTGCCTTTTGTGAATGTATTATACTAAAGAATGGTGGCCCTTCCTACTGTTTCATCTCCCAATCCACCATCAAAGGAGAAAGGTCAACTGTGATTGCACTCTAGGAGGAAAGGGTCTAAACTGAACAACCATACCTTGCCTCCCTCACTTCTTCACTAATAAAATAAAACGTTGTTGTTGTTGTTCAGTCGCTAAATCCTGTCTGACTCTTTGTGACCTCATGGACTGCAGCATCCCAGGCTTCCCTATCCTTCACTATCTCCCAGAGTTTGCTCAAACTCATGTCCACTGAGTCCGTGATGCTATTTAACCATCCCATAAAAGTACTGAAAAGCAAAAAGCAGGGAGGACAATGTGCTGGAGACAAACGTGGCTGTGTTCAAGGTGACTTTCTCCTGAAGGGAAATTCACAATGCAATGGAGAAAATAGATAGAAAATCACCTACTGCAGCACAATCCAACAGAAATAGAATGCAAGCAATATATTTTTAATATTCTAAAAGCTGCAGGAAAAAAAAAAGGGAAAGAAACAAAATTAATTTTAATAATAGTCCATTTAGCCCAATATGCTCCAAATGCTGCCATTTAAACATGTAATCAATACAAGGAAATCACTCAACTACTTTACATTCATTTTTCCCTTGGAAATTTGATATGTATTTGACACTTGGACTGCATCTCAATTCAGACCAGCCGTGTTTCGCATGCTTGCTGCGCTCTATGTGGCTGCTGGCTACCATGCTGGAAAGCGCAGGTCTACACGAGAAATGTAATCAACAGCACAGGCAATGAGATGAGTGCAGGGGGAGAGGCGCACATAAGTACCTAAGATTCACGGACCTTCAGCCAAGAGTTCTGCCTCTTCCTCCAGTATTATACTAACGCTTTTGCTTTTCAAAATTTAATGCAGTGTTTCTTTCCTCTCGATTCCCTCTCGTGACACTTTACTGGACCACATCTTTCTTCACTTGTCTGTAACTTATTCTCTTTGAGGTTTCACTTGCTTGCTGTGCCCTAATTTTACCCTTGCTTCACAAGCCTCATTCCACTATCAACTAAGAATTTTTAAAAAACCAAAACACAATAACTTACACTCTACGGAAGTAAGTGCTTATCACCTTCTCCTTCTATGCTTTATAACTAGGCCACCTCCTTGCAGAGAAGAAAGAAGGAAGAATTAGTATGTTTCCTCAGTGTGAAGCCCAGGAATTGGAGCAGAACTAGAAACAAGAATGTGTTTGTGCTTGGTCGCTCAGCTGTGTCCAACTCTTTGGGACCCCATGGACTGTGGCCCGCTAGACTCCTCTGTCCTTGGGGATTCTCCAGTCAAGAATACTGGAGTGGGTGGCCATGCCCTCCTTCCAGGGGATCTTCCCAACCCAGGGATTGAACCCAGGTCTCCTCCATTGCAGGCAGATTCTTTACAGTCTGAGACACCAAGGGAAGCCCAAGAAACAAGAAGGATGATGATAAAACTCAAGATCCCGGTGGCTTGGGAGAAGCCCTACGTGACACTCTCACTATGTGCCCTGAGATTGGCCAAAGGTATCCTAAGCCTTATTTCAGCATTTTTTTCAATGAGTATAGCTTGTAGCTTTTAACTTAATAAAGTCCATATTCTTTCAAAGCCCAATTGGGCTGATTACGCTATATAATAAGCTGATTACAGAAACCAATCATGCTTTACCCAAGTTATTGATAGGTTTATTTTACTAAGTTTCAACCCATTTATTCAGCTAACTAGGTAACATGGTATTGATCAGATCAAAGCCACTGGTTCAGTTGCTATGTGAACAAATTCACTTCATTCAAGCCAGTATCAATACATTGCACCTCTGCCTGAAAGAGTTATCCTGCAAATATACATTTATGACACAAGCTACTAAGAACAGATCTGTGCAAACCCACCTCCTTCCCAATCCCCACCAAATAAAACACTTCAAAGTACACACTTTAACGGCAGTACGTTAGCGGTGTATAAACTCATCTTCATATACAACATGAATTGGTTATCAGTCCATCCTACAATCCACAGAATCCCCAACTGGCATCCATGTAGGTTGAAGAATCAGATTCACCCCCTGCATCCAGTAAGTACTCTTTGTGTAACTTTTAAAGTACTTTCCTAGGTCAAGCATTTTGAAATTGGAATCAAACCATGTTTCCTGTTTTAGAAATTCATGCTCAACTGCATAGCAGAAGCTTATCAATGGCATATTGAACACAAACAGAGTCTTAGCTTATAAGGAACTTGTCATTTTAACCCTAAGAACCAACTCACATTAGATGGGCTGCAACTAGAACAGATCAAAGTAACTTTAAAAGTCTGATGAATACTCGGGATTAGAAACATTTCTTAAGTGTGATGTGGCTACCAGTGTATACTACCTTAGTATCTCAGTGATTAAATCCTTTATGCTCCAAAGGTCCACAGGGCTTTCCAGGTGGTTCTGGTGATAAAGAACCCGCCTGCCAATGCAGGAGACTTAAGAGATGTGGTCCGATCCCTGGGTTGGGAAGACCCCCTGGAGAAGGGAACGGCAACCTACGCCAGTATTCTTGCCTGGGGAATGATATGGATAGAGGAGCCTGGTGGGCTACGGTCCATAGTGTCGCAAAGAGTTGGACATGACTGAAGAGACTTAGCACACACGCATGCAGGGTTTGATAGCACCCTGTGTTTTCAGGCATCCACTGGGGGTTAAACAGGACTAAAGCAATGCAGCACCAAAAGTCCATAAAGAGATTCTTTCCTAAAGGTACCATTGACTTGGAAGATTTATTCAAGCTTGCTTCAACTGCTATCATTGAGAACTGCTAAAACAATATAATTGTCAAACTAGTGTATTGCTAATCCCATTTTTATTGTTAACATTTGCCAGTGAAATTGCTCTTTAATTGTTTGCTCTGGAATAGACATAAAATATCATGACAGTGATATTTTGGCACATATTGGAAAATCTGCTATGAATATAGATTTTTTCCAATAAAATACAGGTTGCTCATATTACTTGGCATTAAAATGATTTACGGAAGTAGGCCAAAAGAAAAAACCACTGAAATAAAATGAGGAGAGACCAGAGTTATAACAAAATCCAAAGGCTGATCTATCCAAATTCATACTTAAGACTCATTTAAACACAACGTTTACTCTCTGGAACACTTTCCAATGAGGAAAGAAAAACGAGGAAAGGAGGAGAAAGGGAAAAGGCTTTCCATCCTGCTCATCCAGCAACTCGACACTCAAAATCCAAGCCATCAGGCTCTCCTGTGACTGACTTTCCCCAGAAGTCCCCATTTATTAAGCAGATCCAGACTGCCTAAGTGGCTCAGACCCTGCAGCCTGTGTATGGGAGTCTGGCTTAATTCAGGGCAGGCTGCCTGAGCCTCTGCTCTGTCCAGCACTGCCCTTGTGCTGTCAGGGGAAATGCAGCATCTCACGCAGGTGGGCCCTGCCAGGGAAGCAGCACCCAGCTGCTGTGGCAGCTCCTTTTTGTAAGCCATCAGCTACTTGGCTCTATCTACCACTTGGCCTGCCAAGACTGGGGACACTTGCAGGTGGAACCCAGGATTAAAAATATCCTGCCTGCTCTCTGGCCTGAATGTGATGCTACAACTCCTGGGCCCTTAGATCAGACCTCTGAGACCAGTTCTGTCTTTTAAGCTTCCTTCCCAGAGTCCCTCTGGCTGATCTCAAAAGCCTCCCTGATGGAAACTGCAGGCAGCTCCCAAAATTCAGCTTTCGACCTGTTTCAAGTTTACAATATAAGTTCATGACCCTAAGCCTGATTCTCCTCCCAACAGAACCCCCTGGCCAAGCAGTCTGTGTCCTCACTGCATGCTGCCCGGCTGCAAAGGGGCTCAAAAAGATTTTGTTTAAGTAGAGGATCCTGACTTTTTAATTTTTAAGTGGAAGTATAGTTTATGTACAATAATATATGTTACAGGTGCAGAATATATTGACTCACATCTTTTAAAGATTACACTACATTAATGGTTATTATAAAATGCTGGCTATATTCCCCATGTACAATATAGCCTTGTAGCTTACTTTATACATAATTATACTCTTAGTCCTCTAACTCCTGTATTGCCCCTTCCTCCCTTCCCTCTCTGCACTGGTAACCACTACTTTGTTTAGAGGATCTTGATTTTGAAGAGTATAAATTATTTGCAAAGCCAACAAATAAGGAAGAACCACAGTATAAAGACCCGCAGGATCTGGTCCCAAAGTACTCACTCCCTACCATCTCTCCACGGCACTGGTGTAGGCACATTTCAGTACTCACCATACCCTAGCTGCAAGGCCCTTCTCCTCACAACAACCCCCTGTTAAAAGGTTACTTCTGTGAGACTCCTTTCCCTACATGGAGCAGAGCCCATCACTCCCTTCCCTGGAAATCACAGTACTGTCTTTCTCTCTCGGTAAAGCTCCTACCAAACAGTACAACACATGCAGAATTCTGCTGCCTTCATCTTCACCTTCCTCTAGGCCTGCAGGAAAGACACAGACGCCGACTACAATGCCTGCCCACCAGATGAGACCGTTTTGCTTTCTTAAAGGAAAACATCTCAGACAGGATGCCTTACATCATGGGTAAAAGGGCACATCATATGGGAAACTCAAGAAGGAAGCTATAAACTCCATTATCAGGCTTTAGGTACTTCAAACCAAAGATGGAAAACAGTTATGGGCTGAGAGTAAAGAAAAAAATCATCAAGAGATCACGGTGGACCACCAGCCGAACAGGTCAAATGCTGCTTTATTTTTTAATGAGTGGCCAGAAGACACAAGCAGTAGCCAAGGGGTCTCAGTACAATCTTTTCATTATGTTTTGTTCTGATCAAACCACCACGAGAAGCTGTTATATATACACCAGACACCACCTAGGCCCTTGAACTTAGAAACCAAACCAACTGAAGTATACACTGTGTTTCCTTGAATCTAGGAATCTGTCAGTTCTAAGATGCACCATTATTTTATCAAGCACTACAGAAGAAAATTGCTGCCAATTAAATAAACTATGGCATCATTTCTTACTACTAAAGAATTTTCATTTTATTTTTATTGAAAGTTCTTTTAAACTTAGACATATTTTTAATAACACATTATTCTTGGGCACTAATAAAAAGAAAAGGAAAAACTGAAATGTATCGGATAAGGCAAGGACAACCAGGTCACCTGTCTGAAGGCAACTGTTAAATGTCACTGGTTTGGGAAGTACAGTCCAGTTTCAGAAATGTTAAAAATTAAAAAAAAAAAAAGTGCAGCATAGAATCAATAAAACACTCTATTATGTCTAGCTCAGTGACAAAAATTTAGAAAGGACAAGGCAGTAGTTCATAGGATAAATGCTAAAAAAGACACTGCATCGATTAAAAATGTATTTATACAGAGAAAAAAGTTCAGATTATTCAACTCAAGAAAGACAAAAACAGAACAAGGATTCGAGAATATTCTTCAAGGACATCAAAAGTCCTGTCCCCAAAAAAGTGATTTCCAACTGTTTTTTCTTTACATTTTTTTTTTAAATACACTTTTAAATACATTTAAAATACATTAAAAAAAAAAATAAGAGCCTACAAGAAACGCGAGTATGGAGCTGTTCCATCTGGAGAAACAGTCTCACCTAAAAATGCCTCTGAAGTCACACAACATGTGACCAGCTGGAATGCTGACCTGGAGAGTGTGTGTAAACTCCACCCACTCCCTGGGACAGCTACAACCCAATGACAAGGGTTTAAATGGTGGCACTGATCAATTAAACATTTGCACAATATGAAGACTTGCTAGTTGCCTGTGATACAAAGATTCAGCATGTTACTGGGGGGAAGGGGGCAGGGGTTGGTAAGCCACAAGGGAGAATTTTCCACATGTGGGATTTCAGACCTTGAGATGAGTGCCAAAGGCTGGGATGAGAACTTTCTATCAGTCATAAGGAGCTATAGTGATCTTAGCAGGTCAGAAGTCCCCTGGGCACAGCAAGGGGGTGAGTAACACCAAGAGTTTCAGGTCTGGTCAAGCTCCAGCTCTCTGTGTCTGCAATACCAAGTCTCTTTTCAAGCGCAAGCCAGATGTGGCTGAGAGAGGACAGCTTTGGCTCCTGCCCCCCGCCCAACCATGGGCTGAACCCAGCATTACAGCACCCATGGCCCTGCAAACACAAATCCAACTCCACAACAAATTAGAAAGTGACGTATGTCCTGCGGAAGGTGGGAGATGCATATACTGCCGGGCGAAGCTTAACAATCCCCACTAGACAGCTGTTTCTCTATTTTCTCTATTTCTTCTCCTGAATGCCCAAAGGTTGCTCTGCTGGAAGCGAAACAAGTGGGCACTAGAGCAACGCCTGCGGACTGGGGGCAGATTCTCACGGTTCCTCTGGCTATGTTCTCGGGCTCTGTTGAGACCAGGAGAGAGAGGAAAGCCACCGAGCAAGTATGTTTCCCTTGCAGACAAAACTGGGGAACGTAGGGGAGCCACCACACTGATCCCTTCCCTGCTGGCTATAACGAGGACAGAGACCCTTTGGTATCATGCGGGGATGAAGTGGAGTGGAGGACGCCCTGGGCCTGGACCACCTTCACTGCCCCTTCTTTCCCAGCAGCCCTTGGCCCCTCCAAGTGCCTGACCCAGCTGGCGAACTGCCTTGTATAACTGTAGCTCCCACGGTCCAGATCTGCCCCTCTGGGTGCAGCTCTCAGGCCCCGTCATGAAGCAGGGCCAGAGGATTGGGAGCGTGGCTCTGCTGGGCTTAGGACCCAAGTGCAGTACCAAAAACCACAGCCTTCATCTGCATGCTGCTTTGCATCTAATTTGCATGCCCACAAGAGACTGACCTAGACTTGCCTGTGAGTGTCCAGGAATCTCCGGCAGAGGTGTGGGTCAGTGGTGGCTTGCTACAGGGTCAGGGGCACAGAGTGCGGCAGTGCGGGCACGGGACCTTTTGAAGGAGGTTGCCATTATCTTCTCCTGACACTTTAAAATCCCCTTTGACCACTGGAAGTGGTTCAATCCTCTTAGGATGGCAGCTCTGGGTCATCTTGGTGTCACCTGAGCATGCTTTGGGAATACTACCCTTGCCCAGGTCTATTCCCCACCTAACTCAAATAGTTCAGCAAAGCCCATAGCTCTCCTCCAAGGGCGATCTGTGGCCAAGAAAAATGTTTTCACCATACAGCCCTATCAGAGCAAAAGTAACATGCAGATTAATATTTTAAGATGATTAAAGAGAGCTAATTTTCCATGTGTAGGGTTATCTGACAATACAAGCTATTGCTCTATGGATGACCGAGTCAGGTTCCGCTGATCTAACTAGGGATGGGTCCCCTCCTTTGTTGCTTGCACTGACAGTTAGCCACGGAGGGAAAGTTTTTGGTAAAGGGGGACAACCCACCCAGATACAAGAGAACATTTCTTTGTCTAAAGGCACTCCCTTGCTGTAAGTACCAACTCGGTTTTCAGTGTAATTCTCAGATTTAAGCTTAGTATAAACAGAGATTTAGCAGAAGGAGAAAAGCCAGCCCTATATCCTGTTTTATTCTCTACACAGAATAACCAGAGAGGAAAGGTTTTCTTTAACTGGCGGTTTTCAACTAAGCTGCGTTCTATGAATGGGGGGGGCGGGGGGGGGGGCGGGGAATGGTGTATAGAAGCTAAGCTACTCTACATTCTGAAGAGGACAACTTCCTGCCCATAGGCATCAAACTGTTGACCTGACTCAGTGATGACAAAGTCAGAGAGCTTCAAGCTGAACATGAGAACATGCAGACTGAAGCACAGTGATTATCATTCTGCCCTTTCATCCACAAACCAACCTCAGATACAGTATTCTTTGTATATTTTGTTGTTGTTCAGTCTCTAACTCATGTCCGACTCTTTGCAACCCCATGGACTGCAGCACGCCAGGCTCCCCTGTTATTCACCATTGCCTGGAGCTTGCTCAAACTCGTGTTCATTGAGTCAGTGATGCTATCCAACCATCTCATCCTCTGTCATCCCCTTCTCCTCCTGCCTTCATCCTTCCCAGCATACTTCTACATATATCTTTCTATAGTAGATAATGTAATTTTTAACTTAATAGAAATAAAATGTCAAGGATTTCCAGAAAGATGGCAGATAATTAAACAATATCCCTGTACAATCCTCAGAGCTAGACAAGAGCTCAGACAAGGAAACTGAGGCCCAATAAGGTTAAGTGACACCATGGAAATACAATCCTGCTGTGCAGGCCACCCAACCAAACAACGTGCCCAAAACTTTAAAAATGTTTAAATTTGTCACTTGAATTTCAGACAAACATTTCTTCTCTTACCAGAATTACTTCAAAAATGCGTGGGATCAGTTTGCTGTCTTCTACAAGTCTGTTAAAAAAAAATGCAAAGATAATTTATTAATAATGATTTTTAAAATTATTTAAACTGCTGCCCTGATATGGAGCACTGCAGCCCCATGCTTTACTGCTGAAATTCTGTGACTGAGGAATAGTATGATTAAATACTCATTTTAATACACTGAATTACCTCTAAACGCAAGAAATGTGAGGCTTCTTTTCGAATGACTATTAGCTTTGCCTCACTGATCTGCAGCAGGCAAAACCTCAAACAGATATATATATATTTGTAAAAAAAAGTATTAAAAATTCACAATTATTACAAAGACTATCAAAATAGGCAATGCCAGCTGAAATAATGTAACCTATCCTTCATGTAGTTAAATTATAAGTTTGCCACACTGTAATCTTTCCTATATACCTCATTAGTTATTTTCTCAACATTAATGATTTAATGTACAGTGATGTTTAATGATCTTTAACTTTAAAAACAGTAGACACCAATCACACAATAGCTTCTAGGCACTTTCATCAAACCTAGTTATAAGCTGTTATCTATTTGTAACAGAAGACTTTCTCCAAGCAATTTAAGGGAAAATAGCCTTTATTCAAAAGGGATAGTTTTTTAAGAACAATACTTCAATCTCTAAATATTCCTTTAGTCCAAGGGTCAGAGAACTTTCTCTGTAAAGGGCCAAATAGTAAATATTCTAGGCTTCGCAGGCCACACAGTCTCTATAGCAACAATTACCTCTGTCACAATACTATAAAGGTAGGTATAAATAATCTATAAATTAATAAGCATGGCTGTGTTCCAATAAAATTTTATTTACAAAAACGGCCAGTTTCCCATATTAGGCCCATAAACTATAATTTGTTGATCCTCCTTCAGTTTGAAAAGAAAATAAAATTCCTTAACTTGACTAGAATTTACTTTGTAGGATAAACCACAGAGCTTAAGACAAGCATATTCCTTTCGCTGTAGGTATGGGCTGTTTGTCTATTTCACAGAGGATGTCAGGTGGATAGAAAGGGAATTTATCATCTGGCCTCCCTGGAGCTTGTTTGTCTATAATACTACATTGATAAAAGAAAAGCCTATGAGACTAGCAAAAAAAAAAAAAAATCACACTGTTTTACAAATATCTGTTAAGGAAAAGCGAGCTACAGGGTGAATCCCCAAAGACAGACACACTTAGAAAGCTCTAGCTCAGTATCTAGCAAAAATAAACGTGATTATTTTCTATAGTCTCGATAGATCAGAGGGGCAAAGTTTGACTGTGTGGATCACAATAAACTATGGAAAATTCTGAAAGAGATAGGAATACCAGACCACCTGACCTGCCTCTTGAGAATCTGTATGCAGGTCAGGAAACAAGAGTTAGAACTGGACATGGAACAACAGACTGGTTCCAAATAGGAAAAGGAGTACGTCAAGGCTGTATATTGTCACCCTGCTTATTTAACTTATATGCAGAGTACATCATGAGAAATGCTGGGCTGGAAGAAGCACAAGCTGGAATCAAGATTGCCGGGAGAAATATCAATAACCTCAGATATGCAGATAACACCACCCTTATGGCAGAAAGTGAAGAGGAACTCAAAAGCCTCTTGATGAAAGTGAAAGAGGAGAATGAAAAAGTTGGCTTAAAGCTCAACATTCAGAAAACGAAGATCATGGCATCCGGTCCCATCACTTCATGGGAAATAGATGGGGAAACAGTGGAAACAGTGTCAGACTTTAGTTTTCTGGGCTCCAAAATCACTGCAGATGGTGATTGCAGCCATGAAATTAAAAGACGCTTACTCCTCGGAAGGAAAGTTATGACCAACCTAGATAGCATATTCAAAAGCAGAGACATTACTTTGCCAACAAATGTTCGTCTAGTCAAGGCTATGGTTTTTCCAGTGGTCATGTATGGATGTGAGAGTTGGACTGTAAAGAAGGCTGAGCGCCGAAGAATTGATGCTTTTGAAGTGTGGTGTTGGAGAAGACTGTTGAGAGTCCCTTGGACTGCAAGGAGATCCAACCAGTCCATTCTGAAGGAGATCAGCCCTGGGATTTCTTTGGAAGGAATGATGCTAAAGCTGAAACTCCAGTACTTTGGCCACCTCACTTGAAGAGTTGACTCATTGGAAAAGACTCTGATGCTGGGAGGGATTGGGGGTAGGAGGAGAAGGGGACGACAGAGGATGAGATGGCTGGATGGCATCACTGACTCGATGGACGTTGAGTCAGGGTGAACTCCGGGAGATGGTGATGGACAGGGAGGCCTGGCGTGCTGCGATTCATGGGGTCACAAAAATTCATGGGGACACGACTGAGCGACTGATCTGATCTGATCTGATCTGATTAAATTCATTGACATTCTCTCACTTTTCTGGGCAACTGCAGGCTCAGGAATGAAGATGGACCTCCTTATACCATGAGTGGGTAGGACAGGAAATGCACAAACTCAGGACCAAATGCAACTTGAGGTCAACACATCCTTATTCCTCTTCCTTGTTTCCTAGATATTAACCTCACCATTTCCTAAATTGGTCTTCTGAAATTTTCGTGATATATACTCTTATCAGGCCCAGGCCTAAAAGAGCCAGGCACATACATTTCTGAGTTTGGTTGCCCTAGCAACCAAAAGCCAAAAATGTCACAGGGACACAGGTACCACTGCTTCCTCAGTGGTACCAAGGAGGGACAGCTCCCTGCATCACAGCCCTACTCTAACATTCAGATCCAGAAGCAGACACTCACAATGCCAGACTTTTTATGATGGTATTTTAAAATACCTTCTATTACCAACATGTGTGCATGCTGCGTTGCTTCAGTCGTGTCCGACTCTCTGAGACCCTATGTAGCCCTCCAGGCTCCTCTGTCCATGGTATTCGCCAGGCAAGAATACTGGAGTGGGTTTCCATGCTCTCCTCCAGGGGATCTTCCAGACCCAGCGATCAAATTCCTGTCTCTTGTATCTCCTGCATTAGCAGGCAGGTTCTTTGCCACTACTGTCCTATGACTACACAAATGACCTTAATTCAGTCTTAAAAATTGAAACTAGTTCATCTCCAAGTCTCTGCATAACAAGCAGGCTGATCTCCACTACCTCTTAAGACTTTTAAAGTTCTAACAGTTCGATCCTTACATTCTTCTGAACACAATCAACCAGAACAATTTTGTTCTTTGATCTGACTAACACATCATTTAGAGCCACGTCTGGAAAATTAAAAGCGAACTCAAGGTTAAAAAAAAATCACTTTTAGTGAAAAAAAATTTTTTTTCTATGACATTTTCTGTGACCCATGAACTAACCTCACATGTAATCCCAAAAGAATGCTAAAACAGGTACGGGACAGGGATGGCTGCAAACACTTACAACTATCTAAAATGCATCAGTTTTCCAGACTGTGGGAAGGGACCGATAAGTGGGCGATGAGTACTGACTAGCATTTTCTTACATTTAAAATAATAAAACAGATATCTAAAGGTATCACACATACTATTGTTTCTGTGGCATTTTTATTTCACTTATATGTGGGCTGGGTAGTGACCTAAAATACAGTTTGTTTTATTGTGAGTTGTATAAAAAACATCTGAAATCCACAGATTCCAGGCTGCTTCAGAGACCTTAGTTTTTAATATGTTCTTAAATTTCGATTTTAAAAACTGGGTCTGCTTACTTAACGCATCTCCTTTCATATCACCACTGGTCCAATTAGTAGCTCAGTTCTCAAATGACCAAACCCTTTATGTGCTCTGAATAATGGACTGCTCCTCCTCTGACTTGGTATTCCGGGGAGCAGCCCCAGGGCTCGGGCCTCTGTAGACCAGGGAGGATGAGGCTTACCTCTGAACAATACGGATGTGGCTGATTCTCAGGGAATTATTCAGGCAGAAAGTCTTAAATCATTATACTAGACTTTGGAAAATCATGATGCAAAAGGCGACCTTATTTGGGGGCTCTGTTGTGGTTGACCCCCATGATTTAAATGACCAGGATCATTTTACTACATGAGTCTGTTATTTCCTAAAATTGAAAAGAATGAAAATGCTATGGCTTATGGACAGCCTGAGGACAGGAAGGGCAAGATTTATCTGAATTTTCTAAACCAAAAACAAAGTAGAGATCTTTTTGAAATTATCCCACATCTTCAAAGGATTGTGAAGTTATTAACTGTAGTAAACTTTTCTTTCTTTATGTTAGCCATCTAAGCACACTGTGTTTAAGTAATTCCAGATGATTAAGTTGAATATACTGCCATTTCTAAATTCCATTCCTGGGACTACTTTACGCTGGGTTTTTTGTTTTTTTTTTTTTTAGTTAGGGAGGGAGGATATTTTTCCCCTAATGGTGTAATTAATGATAAGAGTGTGTATGATGAAAGAATTTTCCTTACAAAGTTTGTTTCAGGAGATTCACTGGGATTTTTGTATATCTGTGGTTCATGTTATTAACAAAACAGGTACTGTTTGCATTAGAAAATTTTAAATGAACTTGTGAAAATCTTTAGGCTATATTATTTGGAATTCTAACTCCCCCCCTGTTCTTAAAGCAAATGTTGCCATTGGTGTTGGGAAAATGTTTTAATTTTTAATTAATGAATTATTTTATTAATTGATAAATTATGTATCAATAAAAATTTTAAAGTATTTACTGATGTTTGATGACTCATTTAAAATACCATATATTTAAATTCTGAAAAATACTTGGTTGAGATCGAACTATGGAAGCCATAAGCACAAATTTACAAGAAAATTTTATCACAAACCAAGCTAAATGATAACCAAAAGGATTCATACTTTAAATAATAGGTCAACACTTTTGATGTAAGAAAAAACAATGGCTTTTGAGGTAAAGTTATTGAGTGACCTATGGAGTCAAGGTGGCCTTGGTTTTCTCTATTTTCTGGCACAATTACTTTTCATATACTTTGAAAAGAGGGCTAAATATAAACTAGCAATATTTAGATACAAAAGACTAGGGGCAACTTAGGTAGGGAAAACTGGTACAGGGAGATCACTCTAGTTCTGTTCAGAGAGATACAGCAGTAGGTTGGGTTGAATTTCAAACTATTATTAGCTTTTTGTTAAAAAAAAAAAAAAAAAGCTTTTCTTTTTTTTTTTCTTTTTTAAAGAATAAAAGCAGGCAGAGGATCTCCACCTGCTTTTTGCTCAGTTATACAGGTGAGAAAAGCGGCCTCCAAAAGTGATACCACGTGTCTACAGAAGCATGGGGGTCTATCCATCGAGTTACACTGTCTTGAGTTCACTTCCTCACTTGAAGGCTTTAATCTGCTCCCAGGGTGGGGACAGCACATGTGAAGAAGGGCCATGAGCCTACAGCCACAGTCCTCACCAGTCAATCCCGCCCTTCAGGAACAATGTGCTCCCCAAAGGCTTCTCCGCCGTCTCTGCAGTTCTGGAATCTGTCTAGTCATAAAGCTCTTAGTACTGGGGACGTTTCTTCTTCCTGGATACTATGTCAGGTTATGATTAACACTTTTGAACCCTTGTCATGAGCTAATCTTACAGCTCAAAATCAAGGCCTTCAAGCTCAGTCAAGTCAAATGGCTTGACAAATATCTGACAAACAGATATCGTATAATAGCACTTAAATGTGGAATCTGCAAGAATGGTACAAATGCACTTATTTACAAAACAGAAATTGAGTTACAGATGTAGAAAACAATCTTATGGTTAACGGGGGGAATGGGAGGGTAAATTGGGAATTGGGATCGACATATACACACAACTACATACAAAATAGATAACAAGGAACTACTGTACGGCACAGGGAACTATACTCAGTACTCTGTACTGACCTATGTGGGAAAAGAATCTTAAAAGAATTGACTATATGTATATGTAAAACTGAGTCACTTTGCTGTACACCTGCAACACAACATTGTAAATCAACTATATCTCAATGAAAACATTGTAAACAGCTTGACAGATACATAACCAAACAAGAAAACAAAACTCAACTTCCATCAGAGATACATGCACAGGGTACAGGTGACTAGACATGGGGAGAACTTAGTGAGGAGCCCAGACGACTGAAAGCAGGTGATCATGAGCCTTGAAAGACAGGGGAGTGGCCAGTTACAGTGTGTGGAGACTGGTGTGCTTACCTGGAGATGGTGGTGAAGAGAATCAGAGAAGGCTAATCAGTAAAGAAACAACATAACTGTCATGCTTGCAAGTGTGGCTTTCACCCTGAAAGGATGGGAAGCCTCCAACGGATTTTAAGCTGAAGGACACAGTTGGATTTGTTATTAAAACTCCAATCTGACAGTAACAGGAAAAAGGAACTGGTGAAGGAGTGCAAGCTAGAACATCGCTCCTCAAAGAATGGTCTGCAGGCCAGAGCCAGCCTGCCAACAGCCACAGATCTATGACAATATAGTGACAGAAACTGGAAAGATTACATTTTTATGTTAGACCTGATGATAAATTTAAACTTTATGGCAGTTTCAAAACATGGCCCCACCAGCACATGATGACAAACAACATCTGCATCACAGGACCTGTCCATGAGACGCTTACAGTGGGGCATCCTGGCAGAAACCACCTTCCCCAGGGAGCACATTCACATCACCAGGAGTCAGACATACCGACGTCATATACACCCTGGTATCATGCATCAAGGAAGGCACAGCCTCACTTCTGGGGTATGCTTGTGAAAAATGCACAACACTAATCTAACCATGAAAAATTCAAGCAAATGTGAGAGGCATCTTACAAAATAACCACTCATATATGTCGAAAGTGTTAGTCATGAAAGACAACAGAAGGTCTGCTCTATACATCTGTGTGAAGGAGACAATGGGATGATTTGAGAGAATAGCATTGAAAGAAATGGACTCAGTTCAGTTCAGTTACTCAGTCATGTCTGACTCTTTGCAACCCCATGAATCGCAGCAAGCCAGGCCTCCCTGTCCATCACCAGCTCCCGGAGTTCACTCAAACTCACGTCCATCAAGTCCATGATGCCATCCAGCCATCTCATCCTCTATCGTCCCCTTCTCCTCCTACCCCCAACCCCTCCCAGCATCAGAGTCTTTTCCAATGAGTCAACTCTTCCCATGAGGTGGCCAAGTACTGGAGTTTCAGCTTTAGCATCATTCCTTCCAAAGAACACCCAGGACTAATCTGCTTTAGGATGGACTGGTTGGATCTCCTTACAGTCCAAGGGACTCTCAAGAGTCTTCTCCAACACCACAGTTCAAAAGCATCAATTCTTCGTTGCTCAGCTTTCTTCACAGTCCAACTCTCACATCCATACATGACCAGTGGAAAAACCATAGCCTTGACTAGATGGACCTTTGTTGACAAAGTAATGTCTCTGCTTTTCAATATGCTATCTACGTTGGTCATAACTTTCCTTCCAAGGAGTAAGCGTCTTTTAATTTCATGGCTGCAGTCACCATCTGCAGTGATTTTGGAGCCCCAAAAAATAAAGTCTGACACTGTTTCCACTGTTTCCCCATCTATTTCCCACGAAGTGATGAGACCAGATGCCATGATCTTCGTTTTCTGAATGTTGAGCTTTAAGCCATTTTTTTTCACTCTCCTCTTTCACTTTCATCAAGAGGCTTTTTAGTTCCTCTTCACAGTAAAACAGATAACCAGTGCACGTCTGATGTATAACGGAGGGCAGTGCTCTGGGACAACCAGAAGTGACAGGGTGGGGAGGGAGATGGGAGGGGGGTTCAGGAGGGAGAGGACAAAAGCATACCTATGGCCGATTCATACTGATGTATGGTAAAACCATTAGAATGTTGTGATTATCCTACAATTAAAACAGACAAACAAAAAAATCTTTTTCAAAAAGACAACAGAAGGGTGAGAACTGCCCCAGATTGCAGCAGACTAAGAAGAAGTCAAAACTAAATGCAGTGTGGGGTCCTAGATTGGACCTGGGACCAGAGAAAGGACAGTACTGGGAAAACTGGCAAAACTGGAGTAAAATCTGCAGATTAGCTGACAGTGAAAGATGTTTCTCCTTGGAAGAAAAGCTGTGACAAACCTAGACAGTGTATTAAAAAGCAGAGACATCACTTTGCCAACAAAGGTCCGTATAGTCAAAGCATAGTAAAAAAAAAAAACTACTGGTTTTTCCAGTAGCTTTTCCAATAGTCATGTATGAATGTGAGGGTTGGACAACAAGGAAGGTTGAGTACTGAAGAACTGATGTTTTTGAGCTGTGGTGTTGGAGAACACTCTTGAGAGTCCCTTGGACTACAAGGAGATCAAACCAGTCAATCCTAAAGGAAATCAACCCTGAATATTCACTGGAAGGACTGAAGCTGAAGCTCCAAAACTTGGCCCCTGATGCGAAGAGCCAACTCATTTAAAAGACCCTGCTGCTGGGAAAGACTGAAGGCAGAAGGAGAAGGGGACGACAGAGGACACGATGGTTGGATTAAATTAAAACAATTTAATCACCGACTCAATGGACATTAAGTATGAGCAAGCTCCAGAGATGGTGAAGGACAGAGAAGCCTGGCATGCTGCAGTCCATGGGGTTACAAAGAGTCGGACACGCCTGAGCAACTGAACAACAGTCTATCAATGCTCATTTCCTGGTCTTGAAAGTTGTACTATGGCTCCATAAGATGTTACCACTAGGGGAGGCCGGGTGAAGGATATATGGACATCTTCTGCAACATTTTTGTAACTTTTCCACAAGGCTAAATTTATCTCAAAATGTAAAGGCTTTTCTTTTTTAATGGCTCCTGAAGTCTTCCAGTCTCCTCTCTCTTAAAAGTGGGGTCTGTGTCCTCTCTTTTTGAATCTTGGCAGGTTTGAAAGTGCTTAGACCAACAGAGTAGCATAGAACTGACACTATTTGATTTCTGCTCATATTCTGGGTTGGTTTTTTTAAATTTCACTTTCATGGCATTTTAGAAAAATGTTTATTCCAGCTATCTGCTGCTACTGAACAAACCAACCCCAAATGCAGCATCAGAAAGCAATGACTACTTTGTCACGTCCATGGCTTCTGTGGGTGGTGAAATCTGGACAGGGCACACTGGGGATGACCTATCTTTGTCCCCAGTGTTTGAGGCCTCAGCTGGGGAGACACAAAGGCTGGGGTTGAGTAGACCAGCTTAGAGACTGTAATTATCCGAAGGCTTCTCTATTCACATGTCTGGTATCTGGGCTGGGATGACTCAAGGAAGGCTGTTAATTCTGTTGACTGGATCACCCAGTACTGCCCTGTCCACGTGGCGTTGCCTCTCACAGCGTGGCAGCTGAGTGCCAAGCAGGAGCCTTCCGAGAGAACCAGGCTGAAACTGCATGACCTTTTGTAGCTGAACCTTGGAACATAGAGCATCACTTGAAAACAGTAAGAGGTTAAAAGTCCAGCCCAGATTCAGGTGGAGGGAACTAGAGCCATCTGGAGGAGGAGAGGCACTGTCATGTAACAGAAGAGCACGGGGCAGGAGATGCTTGTGCAGCCATCTTTATAAAACACAGTCTGCCATGGGCGTGGTGTGGGGCTGCAGCATGCTGAAATTTCAAAACCTGTTTCTTCACCAGATAATTTGAGTAACACCAATGCAGAACCAGACAGACCAGTTAATACGCTACTGCAGTGATGCAACGGAGACATGACTGAGGCCTCGGATTAGCTGTCAGTTGGTGCATAACATATTACCATAAAATTCATGGCTTAAAACACACCTACTGACTAGCTCAAAGGTCTGTAGGTCAGAAGTCTAGTTCAGCATGGCTGGGTTATCTACTCAGGGTATCAAAGGTCTAGAATCAAGATGCCAACTGGGTTAAGTTCTCAATTGGAGGGTAGAAGGGGTCCAATTTCAATCTTACTACTGACAGAATTCAGTTCCTTGCAGTTGTAGGACCCAAGTCCCTATTTCCTTGTTGGCCATCAGCCAGGGATCCCTCTCAGGTTCCTGAGGCCATTCTCATTTCTTGTCATGTGGCCCCTTCCATCTCTAAAACCAGCAATGGGGAATCTCCTCCATGTAAAATCCTTCTCAAGCTTCAGATTTCTCTAACTGATATGTCTCTGACCTCTAGGTCAGATTTAAATGGCTCATATGATTAGTCAGGTCCACCAGAAATGATCTCCGTATTTTAAGGTCAACTAGTTTGGGACCTTAATGACATCTGCAATATCCCCTCACAGCAGCAATAAATTAGTCTTTTAACTGAATAACTGGGAGAAGATGGGCTTGGAGCCTTGAAGCTTATCTTAGAATTCTGCCCATTACAGACCTGACCTTGCCTCCACCTCAGTTCCATCTTACCCCACCTCCTTTTTTTAAAAAAACATAATTCAGATTTGGTTCTTTGAATAAGCTGCTTCTGACCAACTTGTGTACAAACCTCAAAATAGATGCTGGACATTGGTTAGCTTTCCAACAACACTGGGTACGAGTTTTAGATTTCATATTTGTTCACAACTGAGCACGAGACTACAAACAAAGCTTTTTTTGTTTCTTATGGCTTACATAATTTACCAGCTAAGTGGGCCAACAACAGTCATTTTAAATAAAAAGTCTCTAACATTAGCTGAATTTCAAATTATCAGTTCAGTGAATCACCTTCAAAAGGAAATGGTTTCATAATATTTAGTTATGGCATAATATTATGTCTATCTTGAAAGCAAGAAAATTTATGATGTTTCTCCTTGAAATGTTTGCCCTTGCTTGCAATGCTTGCTAATTGCCTTACAGAGAACTGCAGAAGCCTTCCCAATAAAAGGACACATATATAAAGACTTATTTCCCCAGCAACCCAAAAAGGCAGGATTAAGATTTTAGCAGCTTTACAACAGAGAATTTCAGACTTGGTCACAATCCTCCATGGAACAGGCATCACACTTCTTCCCAGAAGAAATCTGCACCCCAGCAATCCCAAAACATATACAATATAAAAACAATTTAATCCAAGTTATAAAGCCGACTGCTTCATTTGCTGAGAAAGTGTGAGAATTAAACGAGCACACAAGCCATACCAGAATGTGCCTCTGAAGTACCAAAATCTCCCATTGCCTAAAATAGCATGAGAAAGACACAAAGTTCAGTTAAGAGACACTTTGGTTATGTAAAAAAGCAAATGTTTTCCAACAGAAAGGAGATTTTAGGTGGAAAAAGAAGAACACTACATTAGCAAGTTTGCAAAATGCTTTTCTATTATCTCAATAGATGCCCAATACAGCCCTGTGAAAATCCACACCTGTTGAATGAATCTAGGCACAGAACGCTTCAATAACAGATAGTACGAAAGGTGAAAAGGAAAAGCAGCAGTCCAGAGGCTCTCCATGCAGTGTATGGAATGACTGACAAGACATCTCTAACTTCTCCTAATTCTAGCCATAGTCCCGTTTCGTCTGTGGCCTTACAGGAACCGTCCCTACACAGGCGATGATGCTCTTGTTAACCAGCCAAGGGCTTCGGCCCCGCCTCCCCACACAGCCCCGCGCTTCCTGTGCTGGGTCCTGAGCCCTCACCCTCTTTCTTTCTGAACTCCGTGGCTCTGCAGCTGGCCTTCTTGATCTAATAATTCACTGCATCCTTGGCACTCTCCTCAAGACAAAGTTCTGTATTGGTCCCACAGCTCCACATATATTGAAGCTACGGCTAAGAAGCATGTTCATCCTTGCACCAAACTGGCAAATACAATGAACAGAAAGAAACGCAGTCAGTAAGAGGTCAGGCTGGGACACAAGTTCCTAACAGAATCACTAGACTGTATGTTATGTGGACAGCATTTCTTTCCTCTTACGGACATGAGCTCAACACTAAAAGTAGCACTTGCAGGGACTTCCCTGGTGGCCCAGTAGCTAAGACTCTGTGCTCCCAACGCAGGGGACCTGGGTTTGATCCCTGGTCAGGAAATTAGACCGCTCATGCCACATGCAAGATTCCGTGTGTGGAAACTAAGACCTGGTGCAGTCAAATAAATGAATATTTTTTTAAAAACACCAATTGTAGATGAGATATTTTAAATTTTATTTTCAATTTCATAAACCTGCTTATTTTCTATGGCTCCTTTTTGTCCTGTTACTCAGTAACAAGAGATCTTTTTCGAATCTACTTGAAGTCAGGCTAAGATTTCTCCCTTTTCTTGCTCTCACTCAACAAACATTACTGAGTGCCTATCATTACTGAATACAACACACTAAGAGCTACGTCAAGTGTTAGAAGTGCTATGAGAGATGGCTATAAAGGGTACAGAAGGGATCAGAGAAATCGTCTCGTCTATCTGAGGTGCAGAGTAATTGTGGACGGCTCAATAACTATGATTTCCAGTGCTTCCCATGTGCTAGCTCAGTGGATTCTAACAAAGAGAAACCATAGGGATGATGGTGTTGACTAAATCCTTTTTTTTAAAAAAATGAGAAACTAAGACACAAAGAAATGGTCGAGTGACAAGAAGTGGGGCTGAGACACAAACCTCGGCAGCTTAGATCAGTATCCGCACTGCACAGAGTAAGGACTGCTTCAGCTGAACTCTGAAAAAGGAGTAGGTTATTGATCAACAGTGAATGAAGGATGGAGCAGAAGGGGAGACAGGACAGACAAGAATGAGCTGTGCCCTGGGCAAAGGGAATAGCATGAGAGAAAGCAAAAACAGGATGGCTCCTTAAGGACACAGAAAAGGCAAGTTTACCGCATAAGTGGAAGAAGTAAAGAGAAGGCAGCGCAAGATCAGGCTGGAGGACTAAACCAGGGCTGACTGCAGATCTTGTTATCTGTGCTGGTGAGCTTAACTTATTTGGTAAACTTCAGCCTGCAGACCAAACCCTGCCACCTGCCAGTATCTGTGTGGCCCACGAGCTACGATTACTTGTCAGGTTTTGAAATGGTTGGAAAAAAATCAGAAGAAGATTTTATGACATATGACAATTGCATGAAATTCAAATTTCAACTCCCATAACGTTTTATTGGAACACAGCCGTGCTCATCCCTTTATACCCTGTCTGCAGCAGCCTTTACACTACAGTGACAGCTGAGTGGCTGCAGCAGAGACCACATGGCGGGTGATGCCTAAAATGCTTACTATCTGGCCTTTCGCAGAAGTTTGATGAGTCAGCTCATGTCCCTGCTCTGGGTGACTGGGTGCCACTAAGAGAAGGACTAGGCAACAGGATGCCATCACCAGCTTTACATCTTTACAATGATCATTCAGGCTACAGCGAGAGGATGGGCGGAGCACAAAAAGAACTGGGAACAGGAAGAGCAGTTAGCTGCCAGTGATGACTCGCAAGAGGTGATAAGAACCAAAGCAGGAGTAAACAGGAAAAGATTAACAAGGCTGTATCAACATGACCTGAAAATCTGTCAAATACAGGGGATTCCCTGGTGGTCCAAGGGCTAAGACTCCATGCTCCCAAATGCAGGGGGTTCAGGTTTGATCCCTAATCGGGAAACGAGACTCCCCATGTCACAACAAAGACTCAGAAATAAATATTTTTTTAAAAAAAGAAAAGAAAATCTATCTGATGCAGGAGAGAGAGAGAAGAAGAAAGAAGTTCAGAATGACTCCAGTACTTCATTTGTCCTGGGGGCCACCGCCATGACCGCCACAAGAACAACAAACATCACAGCAAGGAATTGCATCTGCAGAAGCTCCTATACAACAACTCACTGAGCTTAGGGCTTCACCTCTTACTTAATCCTCACTTTGAGATGGGCATGAGTAACCGTACAGAGGAGGACATTAGAATTGAACCTTATGCAAGGTACACAGCTAATTAATTTCAGAGTTCATGATTTTCAGCTGCTCTAAGATATAATATTAAGACAATGTTTCAGGGAAAGGCTAGTCTGGACAAGAAGATGAGTTAAATTTGGAAAGAGTGAGGACAGACATCCAGGGAACACCAATATGTCAATAAGTAAAGAGCTGGCAAAAAAAAAGAAAATCTGGAAGTCTTGAAAGTTCACCAGATGTAGGAAGTAAGGACGTCAAAGGGAGTGAAATGGAAAACAGTCAAAAAGAATAGCTTCATCTTCTTGGTGTTCAGATTTTCAGTTCAGTCTCAGTTCCTATAAGTTGTACTTTGATTACACTGAGTAATTTTAGGATCCCCAAGCTCATTTCAGGAGCTACTTTGAAGATCAATCCATGATACCGGTGCTAACAGATGAAAACAGAGAGAATTTAAAACCACTGAACCAAAGGCTATCCTGCTGACCACAAAAACTGTAAGACCACAAAAACTGTAAGATGGGTTATAGATTGTCACTCATATTATATAGAACCACCAGTCTGTGTCTATGTACTTAAGAACTGTATGCTTTTTCTTGATTATACAAAATGACCAAGAGCCTTAATAATTATAGCTATTCATATTAAATTATTTCCATAAAATATATAAATACAGAGGCATAAAACATATTCATTGAATGTTCTACTGGGGAGAATAGCAAAGCATTACAAATAAAATATTCTAATGTTAGCACTATAAGAAAATCGTTAATAAGTTTTAATGTATTATTTCCTTGTTTTTGGATTCATATAAGACATGGGACCAACTTCATCTTTAAAATAATAGTTACCATTTCTTGTGCATGTTCTTTGTGTTGCTTGGACAGCCATGGCTGGTTTGATATCTAATAACCATAGCTGACTCCATTTTACAGAAGAAAACATTGACACTTAAGCTAGTGAAACAGTCTGCCCACAGTCATTCACAAAGCCAAGGATGGATCTGGGATTAGAAATGGAATCTGCCTATTCTTACAAACCATTAGGTGTATTACATCATAATACAGGGTAAGAGAAAAAGTCAAGTCATACTACATACATTGGGTTTTTTTAAAGCTAAAATAAGGATAAAGTAAAGAAATACATGTAAAACCACTTTTATAAAGCAAAAGTCAGTTGTTTTTTTTTTTTTTAATAAAGTAAATGTGCAGTTACCATGTAACCTAGCAATTCCATGCCTGAGTATTTACCCAATAAATATGAAAATATGTATTTAAAAAAAAAAAAAAAAGTATTAAAAAGATTTCCCATGTCATCACATGTTCAATTAAATATTAGTTCTCATATATACATACCTTTCTTTTTTGTTTGTTATTAGAGTCAACTTTTTCCTTTTTAATTGAAGTACAGTGGAAAAGAAATGCAAAAAAGCAAAATGGCTGTCTGGGGAGGCCTTACAAATAGCTGTGAAAAGAAGAGAAGCAAAAACAAAGGAGAAAAGGAAAGATATAAGCATCTGAATGCAGAGTTCCAAAGAATAGCAAGAAGAGATAAGAAAGCCTTCCTCAGCGATCAATGCAAAGAAACAGGAAAACAACAGAATGGGAAAGACTAGAGATCTCTTCAAGAAAATTAGAGATACCAAGGGAACATTTCATGCAAAGATGGGCTCGATAAAGGACAGAAATGATATGGACCTAACAAAAGCAGAAGATATTAAGAAGAGGTGGCAAGAATACACAGAAGAACTGTACAAAAAAGAGCTTCACGACCAAGATAATCACAATGGAGTGATCACTTACCTAGAGCCAGACATCCTGGAATGTGAAGTCAGTTCAGTTCAGTTCAGTTCAGTCGTCAGTCGTGTCTGAATCTTTGCGACCCCATGAATTGCAGCACGCCAGGCCTCCCTGTCCATCACCAACTCCAGGAGTTCACTCAAACTCACGTCCATAGGGATGTGAAGTCAAGTGGCCCTTAGAAAGCATCACTACGAGCAAAGCTAGTGGAAGTGATGGAATTCCAGTTGAGCTATTTCAAAATCCTGAAAGATGATGCTATAAAAGTGCTGCACTCAATATGCCAGCAAATTTGGAAAACTCAGCAGTGGCCACAGGACTGGAAAAGGTCAGTTTTCATTCCGATCCCAAAGAAAGGCAATGCCAAAGAATGTTCAAACTACTGCACAATTGTACTCATCTCACATGCTAGTAAAGTAATGCTCAAAATTCTCCAAGCCTGGCTTCAGCAACACATGAACTGTGAACTTCCAGATGTTCAAGCTGGTTTTAGAAAAGGCAGAGGAACCAGAGATGAAATTGCCAACATCTGCTGGATCATTGAAAAAGAGAGTTCCAGAAAAACATCTATTTCTTCTTTATTGACTATGCCAAAGCCTTTGACTGTGTGGATCACAATAAACTTTGGAAAATTCTGAAAGAGATGGGAATACTAGACCACCTGACCTGCCTCTCAAGAAATCTGTATGCAGGTCAGGAAGCAACAGTTAGAACTGGACATGGAACAACAGACCAGTTCCAAATAGGAAAAGGAGTTCATCAAGGCTGTATTTTGTCACTCTGCTTATTTAACTTATATGCAGAGTACATCATGAGAAACGCTGGGCTGGAAGAAGCACAAGCTGGAATCAAGATTGCCGGGAGAAGTATCAATAACCTCAGATATGCAGATGACACCACCCTTATGGCAGAAAGTGAAGTGGAACTTAAAAGCCTCTTGATGAAAGTGAAAGTGGAGAGTGAAAAAGCTGGCTTAAAGCTCAACATTCAGAAAACGAAGATCATGGCATCCGGTCCCATCACTTCCTGGGAAATAGATGGGGAAACAGTGGAAACAGTGTCAGACTTTATTTTGGGGGGCTCCAAAATCACGGCAGATGGTGACTGCAGCCATGAAATTAAAAGATGCTTACTCCTTGGAAGAAAAGTTATGACCAACCTAGATAGCATATTCAAAAGCAGAGACGTTACTTTGCCAACAAAGGTCAAGGCTATGAATAGTCATGTATGGATGTGAGAGTTGGACTGTGAAGAAAGCTGATCGTCGAAGAATTGATGCTTTTCAACTGTGGTGTTGGGGAAGACTCTTGAGAGTCCCTTGGACTGCAAGGAGATCCAACCAGTCCATCCTGAAGGAGATCAGCCCTGGGATTTCTTTGGAAGGAATGATGCTAAAGCTGAAACTCCAGTGCTTTGGCCACCTCATCCGAAGAGTTGACTCATTGGAAAAGACTCTGATGCTGGGAGGGGTTGGGGGTAGGAGGAGAAGGGGATGACAGAGGGTGAGATGGCTGGATCCCATCACGGACTCGATGGACGTGAGTTTGAGAGAACTCCGGGAGTCGGTGATGGACAGGGAGGCCTGGCGTGCTGCAATTCATGGGGTTGCAAAGAGTCGGACACGATTGAGCGACTGAGCTGAACTGACAGTTGATTTACAATGTTGTGTTAATTTCCAGTGTATAGCAAAATGACTCAGTTATATATATATACATACATACATACATACATATATATACATACATATATTCTTTTTAGACTCTTTTCCCTTACAGGTTATTACAAAATACTGAGGATAGTTCCCTATGCTACACAGTAGGTCCTTGCTGGTTATCTATTTTACATAAAATTGTGTGTTTTTATAAATCCCAAACTCTTAATTTATCCTTCATCCTTTCCCCTTTGGTAACCGTAAGTTTTTTCTATGCCTGTGGGTTTCTTTCTGTTTCGTAAGTAAGTTAATCTGAATCAATTTTTTAGATTTCACATGTAAGTGATATCATACAATACTACTCTGTCTGGCTTACTTAGTATGATTGCCGGGAGCTGGCCTGAGGAACTCCACCCGTGGCAAAGGTCATGAGAGAGGAGGCTCGGCATACACAAAGGTGGGATCGAGCCTCAGGATCAGATCAGATCAGATCAGTCTCTCAGTCGTGTCTGACTCTTTGCAACCCCATGATTCACAGCACGCCAGGACTCCCTGTTCATCACCAACTCCCGGAGCCTCAGGAGTCTCCCTGGAAATTCTCGAGCATCTACCCTCAAAACCAGAGTCTGCCTACTTTCTGCTTTGTGCTTTCACCTACACCTCTGACTTTACAGGGGGCTGTCCCCCACTACCTCTCTCTGAAAAAAGAGTTAGCTTACAGCTCCAGTTAATAATTCCTGGGTGTGACAGTGTTTCAACCTACAAATTCCTTTGGAAATCCTCTAGCCTGCCTGAATAGGTTTTTCCGGCCACATGTGATTGTTCAGAGCCTCCCAACTGTGAGAGGCAGGAGATGTTCTAAACTGTCTAAATACAAATTCCTTTGAGTAGTTAAAAGATTGATTAGAAATTGTATTGGTGAAGGGTTTTTCACTTGTTGGGCCAATGTTTGCTGCTAAGTCTCCATATCCCTTACCTGCTGTGTCCTTGGCAGTGTATTGATTGATATAATTGGTGTATAGAAATGTAAGTAGTAGCCTCAATGTTTATAACCTTGGACCCTTGAGTTAATTCTTTTCTTTATTGAGCCCACCTCACCTTTGCCCTATAGGAATGTAACTTTATCCAATGCTTTTTGGAGACTGGCGCCTGACTTTAGAATAATCACCTTTAGAAAAAAGTAAGTTTCTTAAAATGTTAACAGGCCTCCTGGCCAGAAGATGATGTAAATCACCTAAACTTTTGCATATGATAAGTTTGAAAGCCTGGCTTCGATTAGGATCAGGAACTGCTGTCCTTGCATGACTCTACCTCTTCCCCCATGATCCTCTATGCACAACTTAAGGTATAAAACTACTTTGGAAAATAAAGTACGTCCTTTTGTTCACCGAAATGTGGTCTCCCCATGTCGTTCTTTCTTTCACCTTCTGGCTGAATTTTTCCTCTGAGGCGGGGAAGCTCGTCAAGCCTACTAACTTTGCCTGGGCTTCTAAGATCTGACCAGGGAGGCCTTAGTGTCTCCTCTCCTTCGGGAGAATGGGAGGACGCCTGCAGCCTTCGTAGGTGACGTAAATTCCCTGCTTTGGAATTTTATTCAGCCTCTTTTCTTCACTGAATTTCTTCACTGAGCTATCCTTATTTCACCACTCTTTATATCCTTAGTTTAATTAAGCAGTTGTTTCCTGATCTCGCCAACGCTGTCCCCGCTTCGAATTCCCTGGATCCACCGGGGCTGGACCCCGCATATGATCTTCTCTGTTGCTGTTGTTTAGTTGCTCAGTCATGTCCAACTCTTCGCAATCCCATGTACTGTAGCCCGCCAGGTTCCTCTGTCCACGGGATTTCCCAGGCAAGAATACTGGAGTGGGTTGCCATTTCCTCCTCCAGCAGATCTTCCTGACCCAGGGAGCAAACCTGCATCTCCTGCATTGGCAGGTGGATTCTCTACCACTGAGCCACCGGGGAAGCCCCATATTGATCTCTAGGTCCATCCATGTTACTGCAAATGGCATTATTTCATTCTTTTTAATAGCTGAGCAATATTCTATTGTATATTCTTCTAACCTACTTGTTAGAATTCCTCTATTGATGGACCCCTGTTTTCCACTTTTTGGTAGTATTCATTAGGGGGGAAAATGTGGTTAAGGGATTGTGTCAAATGAGTTCAACTTCTCATTCAATCCTCCTAGCTCTGTGCTCCCAGGAAAGTGTGAAACCGCAAACATTACTTTTCTCCCAAGTGATACCACCGCCTGCTTCCCTTCCTGATGCTGAGAAGCAAATAAGGCTGTGCCTGTGAAGCACCCAGCACTGTCTGGTACATGGAAAGCTCTCTGTCAAAATAGATACCAACTGTCTTTACTATTAGTGTTGCTGCTGTTTTAAATCATGCTTTAATGGACATTCTTATATGTAAGAATTTGTGTGTCTCTCTTACTATTTTCTGTTAGGAGGAATTCCTAGGAGTGGAATCAAAGGCTATACTTAAGGTTTAACACATACTGGGAGTTTGCCTGCCACAAAAGATGTACCCAGTTTTTGACAGTCCATGTTTCACTAGTCTGTGAACAGGGGCTATTAACATTTTTAAAAAACTCTATCAACGTGATGTTTTTATTATTGTGGTGGAATTTTCTTTGATTACTAATGAGCGCAACTCTTTTTCACGTTTATTGTTAGAAATGGCCTTTTCAAGTTCTTCGTCCATTTGCCCTTTGGGCCCACCCTTCTTTAGAATTTCAAGATACCTGATGATATCTGTCCCTAAAAGCTGACCATTATGTTGACTCTGTAAACAGCTAGCTTAAGCAGGTTTTATGAGTCCAAGCAGAGGAGAGAGATGCACACACAGAAACTGTGCTCTGAGGGTACAAGGCATTTATCTCCTTAAAGAACCAGTGTTAGTCCCCTTCACTGCATGGGTTTGTTTCCTCTGTAATCTACTGTGGCATAGACTGCTAAGTAATAACACATGTTTGAGATGGTGATAAAACATGCCAAGGAAGTCACAGAACATTATTGGAAATCCAGACCACTGTTTAGTCTGGCAGCTCTTGTGCTCTTCAATTATACGACAAAGGCCCCGTCTGTACAGCAAACACTCTAATACATTCTGACCAATAACTGTCATCACATAAAATCAGAAGGCTTGACATGAGAGAGAGTTTGGTGTGGAGACAAGAGAACTGAATTAGGAGTCTGTTTTGTGCCTCAAGTTACATTCCATTTGGAGGGGCATCACTTTGTTCTACAGAGTTGACTGACAGCTACAGGTGTATGCGATGGAATCACAGACAATGCCTGGCTTCGTCCAGAATAGATTAACAACAACCAGAAGCGTGCAGCCTAAGTTCGCTGTTAATTCTAAAATGGTCCATCGACGAGGGAAATCATCAGAAGAGAGTACAAACGCGACAGTAGAAATGTGAGGCTAAATCTTGCCCCAAATTATCAAGGGACTGATTCTCTCAGACTTTAGAAGGTACACTGATCATATCAAGAGACTTTATTAAGCTGTTATTTCTACAGTTAGGATGCCATGAAGGTTGGCTGGCTGTAATAACCAGGTAAAGGTTTCTAAATGAACTGTGATTTGTAAAGACAACGAGTAACTGTATAAATATGAAATATCAATATAAGGGCACCATAGGGTGCTTCATTGCCAGACCACATTATCTTCTCCTTCTGGCATTATTTTCTGTGCCCACATTTTAACACCATCTAAAGCAAGACGCGGAGAAGGCAATGGCACCCACTCCAGTACTCTTGCCTGGAAAATCCATGGATGGAGGAGTCTGGTAGCTGCAGTCCATGGGATCGCTAAGAGTCGGACACAACTGAGTGACCTCACTTTCACTTTTTACTTTCATGCATTGGAGAAGGAAATGGCAACCCACTCCAGTGTTCTTGCCTGGAGAATCCCAGGGACAGAGGAGCCTAATGGGCTGCTGTCTATGGGGTTGCACAGAGTCGGACACGACCGAAGCGACTTAGCAGCAGCAGCAGCAAAGCAAGACAAGTTTGCTCTACAAGTGCAAAATGACAAAAAGGCATTAAATTGAGTCAAAACTCCAAGATGCCAATAAGAAGAGTTGGAAACTCCCGCCAAGCTAAGATAAATAAATGCATCAGTCAAAATAAATGTGCCACACATTAATACTCTGGTCTGACGCAACTAATTTAACTGTCATGTTGACACATTCCTGAACAAACCAGTTAAAATGAAGATGTTAAATAAACAAATCATTTAAAGAATATTCCCAGCCTGTGGTGGCTGGATAAAGAAATGGAAAAATGTTGATTATGGTAAAGAATATAGTAGACTGCTTTGACAGCACACCCTGTATATACATGAAAGATCAAGTGTTCCACCAAAGAACATCAATGTTTAGATGGCAACGGCTCATGAAAGTTACTGGAGATGTAGGTCGTACCCACGCCCACGACTGCTGTCTAGTCACGGGCACTGACACACTCACCCTGGAACCACGCACAGGGAAGGCCTCATTTCACTGGCACACAGGCCACTTCAAGCTTCTGCCTCCTCACAGAATGGGCTGGAACAGGTCACTGTGGACACGCACATACAAAAGGGTCTGCACAAACCCCACAGAAAAGGTTCTCTGTGCAGCTGAGCCACTCCCTAATAATGACTGCGGACCTGAGGAGGCTGCCACTGAACCAAGGTTGAACTGCTCGGGAGGCTGGGAATGCACAGAATTCGCATATGCTCTGATAGCCCAGGCTAGACTCCTGTGCTAAAAGAACTGCGGTATGTGAGCAGAGCTCTCTTCATAGTGTGTCGTGTCGTCTCCACAATGGCCACAGAGTCTGCAGAACAGTCTTTGGCTGTGTCTAGGGGCCGAGGCGGAGAAGGCAATGGCACCCCACTCCAGTACTCTTGCCTGGAAACTCCCATGGACGGAGGAGCCTGGAAGGCTGCTGTCCATGGGGTTGCTAAGAGTCGGACACGACTGAACAACTTCACTTTCACTTTTCACTTTCATGCATTGGGGAAGGAAATGGCAGCCCACTCCAGTGTTCTTGCCTGGAGAATCCCAGGGACGGCGGAGGCTGGTGGGCTGCCATCTATGGCGTCGCCCAGAGTTGGACACGACTGAAGCGACTTAGCAGCAGCAGCAGGGGCCGAGGAAGCCTAGGGCTCTTGACAGTGCAGAGCTGAGGCGGAGATGACCAGCGACCCATGGGCTGCATGCACCGTTCACCACTAAAGGATTGCGTCAAGCTGCACCAGAAAAGACATGGAGAATCACAGGTCCAAACTGGTCTCAAATGCTTAAGTCTGAGCAAGTCATGAGCAGGTGATAAAACATAGCCAAGGGCACAGTACACCTGAGATTCAACCAACATTCTATGGTAAGATATGTTTCTAGACAGAAGATGTCTGTTCTAGACAGAAGGCCCAGGCTAAAAAACACCTCTCAGCAGGTTTTGAGAGAGGACTGAGCTCCGTTCTATCTGAAGGAGCTAAGAATAAATAATTCTGAACACGATTCAACAGTCTATTATGGGGAACGTAACACATTTTTCATAGGGAAAATAATGTCTTAATTTTTCAAAGGCAAGTGTGAAAAGTGTGTTTGTGTGTGTGTGTTCAGTCATATCCAACTCTCTGTGACCCCATGGGCTGTAATCTGCCAGGCTCCTCTGTCCATGAGGATTCTCCAGGCAAGAATACTAGAGTGGAGGGCTCTTTCCTTCTGCAGGGGATCTTCCCGACCCAAGGACTGAACCCGCATTTCCTGAATTAGTAGGTGGATTCTTTATCAATGCATCCCTGGGAATCAAGCAAGTATAAAAAGAGGAACTCATAAAAATGAAAATTGTAATAATCACAGTAATATTTACCATTTTACTCTCTATCTTAAATCAGGGGGAAAAGGGATAGTTACAAATGACAACAGCCCCAAAGAGAAATATGTAAACAGCATGGAGGTTTAGTACAGTGTTACTATTGTTTTTATAAATACTCTAGAAATAGGAATACAGAACATAGTTTCCAGTTATCCAAATAAGAAGTCAATACCTTCAGCTCTCAATTCACTGATCTCAACACTTTCAAACTCTTTTCTAATCTCCCCACGTCAGGTACCCAGTTTCTAGACAGATAACTGCACCACTTCAAGTCTCATTTTAAGCATCCCAAAGACAGAGCATCACTGCCCAACTCCCCAGCTCAATTAACCTGTGCACGAGATTCTAACCCCTGTCCCTGAGGGGGCACTCCAGGGGCTACCCCCTAGGAGGCAAGTATCAGTCCAGCAAGGCATTGCTTACTCTGTTGCTTCACCCTCTTCATCCTTACTACGAGATCGACGGTTGGGAAACTATTCTAGTAAAGGGACACAAGCAAATACTTTCAAAACTTCCCAACTCTGCCACTGTAGCACAAAAGCAGCCACAAACAATAAACAAATGGATAAGTGCGGCCTGTGTTCTGCTATTGTTGTTGTTGTCATTCAGTCGCACCGTCATGTCCGACTCTTTGCGACCCCATGGACTGCAGCGCGCCAGGCCTCCCTGTCCTTCACCATCTCTGCGAGTCTGCTCAACCTCATGTTCATTGAGTCGGTGATGTCATCCAACCATCTCATCCTCTGTCGCCTCCTTATCCTCCTGCCCTCAATCTTTCGCAGCGTCAGGGTTTTTATTAATAATATTTTATTTACAAAAGCAGGTGGGCTGGATTTGGCCCCTAAACTGTAGTTTATCAACTCCTGCACTTAGATCATCCTCATCAACAGAGAAACATCACTAAAATATTCAGAACAAGCCAAAAACTGCTTTGACACCAAATTTCCCTTCAGCTCCCCATTTTTCAGCTCTGCTTCATAGCAAAACTCTTTTTAGAATTACTGATGCTCCCTGTTTCCACCATCATTGCCTCCTCAGTGAATCGCCCCCTGCCAGGCTTTTGCCCCTGAATGCCACCAAAAATAAGCCCTACAATATTACTCCTGCTGCCAGCTCATCCTCATCTTATTGACACTTGCAGCAGCACTGACACTGTTGTTTTTCCCTTCATCTGAAAGTCCGAGAAAAACAGAGGCTCACTTCCTTCATTAGGACGCTAGCATTAACACAGCTATTCAACTCCCTCACCTCACTCTTACATGCTGTCACCTTCCCAAGAAGCCCTGACCACCCTCTCAAAAACAGCTGACCCCACTCATCACTCTCCACTCTCTAACCCTGCTTTTTATTATTCTGTACATGAGGTTTTTAAGTTGATTTCCTTGTTTATTCTGTTACCCTCCAGGCATTCATAAGCTCCATGAAAATCAGAAGCGTGTATGTTTCACCCAACTCAGAGAACACAACCACTTGCAGGGTGACTCAGTGAGTGAAAAATATTAACTATTCCTGTACACAGAAAAATATCAGAGCAGATTCTGCCCCGAAGTTCCATAATTCTACAATGGAAATAAACTGCAAAACTTCAAGAGACTTTGTGAAGAAGAGAAAAGATACAAATGAATTTTGTTGTGGGCAAGTAAGGAACTACTTCAGGAGAAAATGTTAGGTAGCTTTTTGTTAAAGCTCTCTGAACATCTATTTAAATAAAGAAGGAAGGAACTGTGAGTTATTGTTGATTGCAGACCACAAAACCTCAGGCATTGCCCTGATCAGAGACTTCAACTAAATGCTGGCTTCCAATATGACAAGTGTGGTTCAAGTCAGACACCATGTGACCAGACACATCGGCCTGTTGGGTTCTTGGTCAGGACCCAGTTGCCACTCTGTAAGGAAAACTGTCACTGAACCCATGCAAGCCAGAGGAGGATAACTGAAGTGAGTGCGCCTCCAGTGTGGATTCCCAGGTGGTGCAAGTGGTGAAAAATCATCTGCCAATGCTGGAGACGCAGGTTCGATTCCTGGGTCAGGCAGATTCCCTGCAGGAGGAAATGGCTACCCACTTCAGTATGATTGCCTGGGACAGAGGAGCCTGGCGGGCTCCATGGGGTCACAAAAGAGTCAAACACCACCGAGCGACAGAGGGCACACAAAACACACGTCTCCAGCACACAGGGCTGCTATGGGAATATGGAGTCAAAAGATTAAGCTGTTTCTAAGGACAGAGATGAACAGTCTCAGTGGACCGAGCTGACCCCCATACAATAAAGTTAGGCAATGGAATGTGCACCAAGTCAGCAGGAACTCAGGGAAAACCTCTGTGATGAGGGGCAGTGGAAGAACATAAGAAGTGTTACCACTACCTACACTAGGAAAAGGAAAGATGTTTTTAAAAGGTCAAAACAGATTTCAATTACGACTGAGCTTCCTCACAAATCACTAAAGAAAATAGATGGCCTTGGATCAAACTCCTGAAGTTTTAGGCTGGTATCTTTCCTTGGTGGCTCAGCTGGTAAAGAACCCACCTGCCAATGCAGGAGATGCAAGAGAGGCAGGTTCAATCCCCAGGTAGGGAAGATCCCCTGGAGAGTGGCAACCTGCTCCAATATCCTGGAAAATTCCATGGATAGAGGAGGCTGGTGGGTTGCAGTCCATGGGGTCACAAAGAGTTGGACATGACTGAGCACACACAGACACACACAATCCTTCCATAAGTCTATCATAATTCTTCTATAATTCTATCACTCATACACACACTTACACATCCTTCCATAATTCTATCAGAATACTGGGATGGACAGAGAGAATTTAATACTCCATGAGGGTTTACATAAAGACTTGCATCAGTTCCTGTAGGAGATAGGATGATCAGCTATCTCATAATTAACATGAGGAAGGATTCTAACCCTGTAGCAGTGGTTTAAGTCACAAGCAGAAGAGAGTTTACAATCCAGGAGGCAGAGGAAAGGAAGAGGTCAGGAATCAGGAAATTACTAACCAGAATTGTGCCAGGAGCTGCCTCAATGATAAAAACAGACAGAGAGAGAACCAGAACCTAGTGGTGATGGCAGAGGGAAACAAAGAAAAAGCCTGCAGGTGCCACGATAAGATCTGCACAACACCAAAGACAATCATGCTGAGGAACGGGACCAATCTTACCAGTAATGTGACACAGAGAAGCTTAAAACAACCTGACTTCAAAGTACACTGTTGTATTCACTTAGGTATCTTTTAAAAAGTGGTTCTGCTGGATAGTACAAAGGACAGTGGACCAGAAGGTCTAGATCCAAAATCTGATCTCTGAATTGACTATGGGGTCCGGGGCATCCAAATTCCCTCTCAGGGCCTCACTTCCCTCATATGTAAAATGAAGACATCAGGATGCTAATCATGTCTTTTTATTCTGAATTTTCGAGACTCTGCCACCCATGGACTGTAGCTCTCCAGGCTCCTCTGTCCATGGGATTCTCCAGGCAAGAATACTGGAGTGGACTGTCACTCCCTTCTCCAGGGAATCTTCCTGACCCAGGGATTGAACCCAGGTTTCCCGCATAGCAGGCAGATTCTTTACCGACTGAGCCACCGGGAAGCCCAAGATCTCGCTAACTCTGGAGGGAAGGGCCCTCCAGGGGCTTGCCTTTCCAATGCAAACCAACCAAACCCCCACCGGCCCCCTTCATACAAAGCTCTTAAACTCCAGGCCCTACTTCCCTGCCCTATCATCCCAGGGCCAGGTACCAGGTAAGGAGAGACAAACCCCTCCCCTCAGAGCCCAGTGAAGCTAGTCAAGCAGCCAAACCTCACCCACTCCTTCCCTCGTGAACTACAACACAGGCTCTTGCCCACGTTTTCCTCTCCCCTCTCTGCCTCCTGACTGCCTCTGTTGCTTCCCCACGTGGCTGCCCGTGGCGTGGGGTACCCCCTCCTCTTGGAATCTGTGAGCATAAAACATTAACTTTTTGAGGGCAGTCATCTCGTCTGCTGATCTCACCAATCAAGAATAATTTTAGGCACCTCAAAAAGTATATCATGAATAATAAAAAAAACTCTCAGGTTAAAAAAATGTGATATACGTTTTAAAACATTCAGATGCTCTCCCCAAAGTCCCATACAGCACTAATGTTCTAATATTTCTTTCTAGAGGTTAGGGTTCACATAATATAGACAAAAAAGTTCTATTCGCTCAGTTCAGGGGTCAGGAAACATTTTCTCAAAAGGGCGAGAAAGTATATATTTTAGGCTTTGCCAGACACAAGGTCTCTGGGCCTCTTATTCTTCTGTGTTGGTAAGTTGCACGAATCTTTAAAAATGTAATCACCACTCTTACTTCGCAGGTTCTGGCCCCGTGGGCCATAGCTTGTGAGTCTCTGCTTTAGACAACAAGGGGAAGCCTGCGAATAAGGATGTCTTGTGAAACCCAAAAAGTTTTACTGAACCCCTACTCAGTTTTACCACCACTCTATATTGTACACAACCGGAGAACCACACTTTTAAAGGTGTACAATAAACTAGAGTTTAGAACCACTTAGAAGTGGTTGACTTGTAAATGTCACACCAAAAAAGTAAGCTGAAACCATCCACTTCTGATCATGAAATAGTAATCATGTAACCCTGAATTCACATTTGCATTGAAATAAAAGATTCCTGTGTTGAAAGAACCATCCTGGCTAAAGTCCAGGAGTCACAGACTTCACAGGGTCACAAAATAAAAAAATCGTTTACAAGGAAAGCAGAGAGACATTCTAATACACTTATACACTGTGGATTTCTCTAGAACCAAACAATATAAAATGAACACATGCAAGTGTAAAATCTTTCATAAGAATGGAAGGTATGTTTCACTTTCAAAAAATAGCTAACAGCAGTGGGAGATAGACTCAAGATGGCAGAGCAGGAGAGTGTGGTGCTCGCCTTCCCTCACAGACACATCAAAAATACATCTACACGGGGAACAATTCTCACTGGAGGGTAATTGGAAACTGGCAAAAAGATTCCTGTACAACCAAGGCTGCAATAAAGATCCACACGTAATTGGGTAGGGACGGAAGAAAAGTGATCAGGGCAGGACCTGTGCCAAGGGAGGGGATGCAGAGTAAGGGAGGATCCACAGGTGGAGACCCACCCTGGGGAAGAAGGGCTCTGAGCTGCTGACTGAGTGCGCCAACCCTGGGGTCCTACCCAGGGGAGACAAGACTCTGGCCAGTTGGAGGATCACTGGGATGAACAGGAGGGCTGTGGGAAGCCTGGCCTCCAAGCGTGCACAAGCACGGGCTGGCCCGCCCCGGAAGCAGCATGAAGAGAGCAGACAAAGGACCGAGGGGACCTGGACTTGAGGCTGCTTCCGAGAAGAGGCAAGAGAAACAACTGCTGGAGTCTCCACAGGTGGTGCTTCAAGGTCAGACCTCTCTCCGTAGCTGACAGGAGCCAAGAGCCCCCACAGGACCCCAGCTTCAAGCACTGCCCCTCTCTGGGACAAGGGTCCCAGTGCCAGGAACCCAGAAGGCACACACTTAAAGGGAAAGAGCTAGTTCCGGCCTGACCATCAGGGCTTCAGCTCTACAACATGGGATCAGACCCTGGCCCTGTCAGGGTGGCCATGGCCATTGAGCAGCGGGGAAGTCCCACCTCACACCTGGCTCCAGCTCTAGCCTCTCCATCTCCAGCCCCAACCCCTGCCAAGGACAGAGGTGTGAGCACAGCAAAATTTCTGTCCATGTCAAATTCAGATCTCCCACGAAAGGCCCTGGGCACACACAGTCTGCCTAGGGAGGCTCCCACATAAGGACAGCACTTCAAGATGGCAATTTGTAAATGTTGCGCCTAAATTTACAGAGGCAGAATAAGTTAAGCAAAATGAAAAGGCAGAGGAACAAGTCTCAAATGAAAGATCAAAAGACACCCCTGAAAAAAATACTTTACCAGATAAAAATTCAAAGCAATGAGTTTTTTTCAACGAATAATAAAACTGTCAACCAGATTAAGGAAAAGAATAGATGAACACAATGAGAATTTTAATAAAGAATTAGAAAATATAAGAAGGATGCAACCAGAAATGAAGAATTAAATCAGTGAAATAAAAAACACCAGGAGTGAATAGCAGTCCGATACAAAAGAAGGCAAAAAGTAATTTGGAATACAGAATGATGGAAATCACCCTCAGAAAGGCAAAAAAAAACAAAAAAACAAAAAGGAACAGCTGAACAGATTTGTAGAACAACATTAAACACACCGATATTCACATTATAGAGGTCTCACAAAGAGAAAAGGTAATCAAAAATGTATTTGAGGAATTATACCTGAAAACTTGAAGAAGAAAAGAGATACACAGGTACAGGAACCAAGGAGGGTCCCAAGCAAGAGGAACCCAAACAGACCCAAATGAAGACATATCATAATTAAAATGGCAAAAATTAAAGACAGGGGAGGGGAAGAAGGACACTTCCGTTGCATTTTCTGTTGACCAGGTACTAACACCACCCCCATTTTCCAGATGAGGGAACTTAGGTTCAGTCAGGTTAAGAAACTGTGTCAAAATTATATAGCTAGTTAGGTTAAATTCCTTTAGGTGCTCCCATAACCTCCTGGATATGACTATACCCTGAAATTGTTATACTGTCTTATGAAAGCCTATGGCTAGGGACCGCCCTGGCAGCTAGTGGTTAAGAATTTGCCTTCCAACGAAGGGGGTGAGTGTTTGATCCCTGGTCAGGAAGCTAAGATCCCACATGACTTACCGTCAAAAACTCGAAACACAAAGCAGAAGTAGTAGTGTAAAAATTCAATAAAGACTTTAAAAATGGTCCACATCAAAAAAAGAAAAAATCTTAATAAAGAAAGAATACGGGTGTACCTATGGCTGATTCTTGTTGATATATGACAGAAAATCACAAAATTCTGTAAAGCAATTATCCTTCAATTAAAAAAAATATTTTTTTAATTAAAAAATAAAAAGAAAGTCTATTGATAAATCTGTTTTCTCCACTAAACTCTAAGCACCTAGAGGGTGGTAAGAACTTTACCTTAATTATCACTTGTCCTAGCATCATTCAATGGTTGCTGAGTAGATATTTGATGAGTGAGTGAATGAACGAACAAAAGAACCAAAAACCAGTGAGGGAAGTCAGAAGAAGACTGGTGCCATACGGTAAGAAGTCACCAAGAACTTCCTCCAAGAAACCACTAAAGTTCCTTTCTTCTAAAGGGCATTTTTAAAAAATCTTGCCATAACACAAAGGGCTCTAACAATTTTTAAGCAAACTAAAACGATAATTCTTATACAGCATATTTTTTCTAATTTAGGGAAAGAGTTAAATGTTGCTCCAAAAGAATTCAAGAAGTTAAAATTTAATTTGTCTGCTATGGAAGGTTTGCTGAAAGCTGATTAGCTCTTAATGGAAACACGCTTGCAATGGCTTGGTGCACCCTACTGTAAAATTAAGGTGAGAGAAGGGGACAGAGCTCTGGGGAGTTCACACCTTCCATCAGACAGGAAAACTAAACCAACACTCATGCAAACAATCTACCTTTCTGCTATAAACCCAGGAATAAGCTAGATTCACCAGGGCCCTGTGGTTTTTTTGTTTGTTTTTTTTTTGATCATGCTCTTGGCCCTTATTTGAAGGGGAACAATAAACTCTCAATTGTACTATGTACTACAGCTAAGCTTTTAAAGAAGTCTTCATCTGCTAAGAATACCATAAAATAAGAACAATTAAAAAATAAATGTTGCACTTGACATAAAATGATTTCATGTTTCAATACTTATTGCTTGGTTCTCTAAATTGTACAATCTAAATTGACTATCTTTTTAAGAACATGATGCTAATGGATCTAATAAATTTATAAAAAATGGTTCATACTTATTTTTATATTACTAGAAACCTACTTACACATAAACCACTATAATATTGTAATTAGCCTCCAATTAAAATAAATAATTTTAAAAAACAGATATTAAAAAAAAATTAAGGCATCTACTCTTGATTGTACTGAAAAACGAAGCATTTTGCCTAAAAAAACCACTACTGCCAAGTCATTGGGGAAGATTTTATAGGTTAATACTTCCCTGGTGGCTCAGACGGTAAAGCGTCTGCCTGCAATGTGGGAGACCTAGGTTCAATCCCTGGGTTGGGAAGATCCCCTGGAGAAGGAAATGGCAACCCACTCCAATACTCTTGCCTGGAGAATCCCATGGATGGAGGAGCCTGGTGGGCTACAGTACACAGGGTCGCAAAGAGTCGGACACGACTAAGCGACTTCACTTTCACTTTCACTTTCTAGGTTAATGAGTTACTGTTTTAGGCACTTGCCCAAATTATGGGTGAGTGAACTTGTTTCAGGCCTAGCCCTAACTTTGCTTTGGTGACGGTAAGCAATTAAACATAGAACAATCACAAAAATTAATCTACTATTAGATCACAAATAAAATCAAATAATAAAAATTAGAAATAGAACACTTCATACAATCTGGTCACAATGCAAACTAGAAATAAATAATGGACAAATTTCACATATCAGACAGGCAAAGATCAAACACTTAAATACACTAATTCAATAAAATTTTAGCAGAAATAGGCACTCTCACACACATTTGGTACAGCCTAGACTGGGGGTAATTTGGCAACACCCCTAAAATTACAAACGCTTAGACCTGGGTTCCTGGTTTGCACACTGTAATCACCTGGTGGGCTTCAAAGCTACTGTTGCTGGTGTCCAGTTTTAGAGACTGTGATTTAATTGGCCTGGAATAAGGCCTGGGGTTTAGACTTTTTAAAACATCCCCAGATGATACTATGTACCCTGTAGTGAAAAAATTACATTTTCAGTATTTGTCTTATGTATGTATGTTCACAAATACGATAAATAACCTACTTCATCAATCGCAGCTTTGTTTTATAATACCAATACATTAGAAAAACATAAATGTTCACCAAAAGATGACAAAATATGGCATATGCATAAAATGTAATATTATGTATCTGTTTTTTTAAAAAAGCACAGATGGTATGAGAATTATATGTCAACAAAGCTGTTACACTCATTTTTGGAAGAAGTGAAGAACGGTGCAGTCAGCATCCACCATCTATGTGAAAGGTACACACACCGGTCCAAAAGCGGCTGTCTCTTGGGGTGAAAATGTGCTTTTCTGTGTAAACTCTTTCAAATACTAAAATTTGAAATGCATTCTGTATTACCTCTTAAAATACATTTTAAAAGTTAAAATGAAACATAAAATCAGTCTGGTCATATTATTCTCCACACAAACAGAATCTTCATCAGCTAACAATCCAAGGGGCATAAAGGGAAATTCTGGAATGATGGAAATACTCTATCTTGATCATGATGATAATTCCACAATTGAGTATGTTTCTCAAAACTCAGAGACCTGCATACCTAAAATGCACATATTTTACTGTATAGAGACTTATACTTCAATAAAACCTGACGTTAAAAAAATGTTTAAAGCTTATGTGACAACCAGACCTCTTGACCAATGCTAGTAGGAATGTAAATTGGTACAACCAGTAAGGAAAACTGCTTGGTAATATCTACTGGATCAGGGCAAGCACAAGTTCTGTGAGCCAGTACTTCCACTCTAGAATGAATACTCAATGGAGACACATACACAGATCCACCAAGGAGAACATAAAGTAATACTCATGGTCATGGTACTCACAATGGCAAAAAAAAAAAAAAAAACAAATAGGAACAGTGCAGACATTGTTACAAGTAAAACTGGATTAGCAAACTGTAGTGTATTTGTGCAATGCACAGCCAGGCAGGAAGCTTCCCTTTAAAGAGTGGCATTGCCAAGACCAAGAACTGATGGCAAAGAGCATGAGCAAAAAGCAAAATACCAATGGCCCTTAACCATATAAAGAAATATTCAACTTCACTCATGAAAAGGAAAATGCAAATAAAAATTACAAGGGAATAATCTATCTCATCACATTGGCACATTCCAAAATTTAACAACGAATTCTGATGGCAGGGTTGTAGGGAACCAGGCATCCTCAAACATATCCTTTGAAGATGTAAAATGGTAAAATCTCTACATAGGGCAGGGGATTCCCCAGAGGCTCAGCTGGTAAAGAATCCGCCTGCCAATGCAGGAGATGCAAGAGAAACGAGTTCGATCTCTGGGTCAGGAAGATCCACTGGAGGAGGAAATGACAACCCACTGCAGTATTCTTGCCTGGAAAAGCCCACAGACAGAGGAGCCTGGTGGGCTACAGTCCACGGGGTAGCAAAGAGTTGGATATGACTAACTGTACATGCCCAGGACACATATAGGGCAATGTGTCCAAATCTTAAGAAAAAAAAAATTTAAGTGCATTTATTTTTTGATACACAAATACCATAGCTACAGATTTATCCTGTAAGATGTACATGCATACTAAAAAATGATGCATGGATAAGATTATTCACTGTTCATTATTATTCTATCAATCCTTTGATAGAGCAAACAATGTGGAACAACCCATCTCTCTCTATTAGACATCAACGAGATGAAGCATGCTACATCCATACAATGGAAGGTTTTATAACTGTGAAACTCAATGTGGAAGCCCTCTATGTATCCATAAAGAAACAAAATTGGGGGGAAAAGTCATACAGTAGAAAAACATACCTAATACGCTATTTGTGTGTGAAAGGGAGAAATGAGAAAATACACAGAGCTATTAATTTGCCTTCGGACATAAAATGAGTAAAAGTAGTCAACCACACACAATATAATAGGAAGATGAGGAAAGGACGTGGTGGACAGAGGAAGGAACTGCTCTTCTCAGCATGTTGTATCTTTTCCCCAAATAGAAATTTATTATCCATTTCAAAATGTTGGACTGACAAATTATTTTTTGGAAAAAAAAGAAAAAAGAAAGAAAATCTAGTTAGGGAAATAAAAACTTTCTTTCCCCTACCCCCACTTCAAGGTGTATGAATGGATTTTTGCAAGATGCACACAGGTTGGTAGGACCCACAGGATCTAGGACCTCCATTTAGAAAGATGAGGGGAGAGGGAGAGAGCAGGTGCGTGGTAATAGCCCTGTAATGCTTTGCTCTTGACCTCTGGAGCCTCAGTCAAAACCAACATGGGACAGCTCTTATTTTTATATCCTGTTTCAAGAGAAAAGGCAAACAGAAGAGAATAGTGAATATAGAAAGAGACTCTACAAAAGGCAAAAGTGATTATTAAACGAGGTTTGGGGGTGATAAATAATTTCAGTTTACAAAATTTTTAGGATATTTTTGTAGAACAACATTCAAAATGAATCTTGTCCTGTCAAACTGTTACACAGCTGTGTTTGTTACAGCTGTAACATAATTTAATTTTAAAATCATTGTTCTCATTTTAAAACTTACTTGCTTAGGCTGAAATCTTTGCACATATATGCATTTTTCTCTAGAATAGATACTTAGAGGTAGAACTGAAGGCTGAAAGCTATGCACTTTTCACAGTTTAATTATAGTGAATAAATATTAAGAGGTTCCAGATTACCAGTAGATAAGTAAAAGCAAAATAAAACAAAATCCCATTTCCATCCGTAAGTTGGCAAAGATCGCCGAAGTATGAATAAATACTGATAAAGATCTTCAAATAATTTTGATATATGAAAATGCAAATTTCAGTAAAACACATACCCAATGATACTATCTATGATTGTTTAAAATATGACCACTACAAAGAGAAGCTATTTCAGTATATTCACATTGAATTTAAATAGCCCCTCAAAAGTTCAAGAAGGACACCCACCAAAATAATAATAAGTATTATTATTTTGGCAAAGATTTGTGTATCAGTGGTGGGGAATAAGGAAGCCCAGGGTACCACTTGGTTATATTATTGGAATTTAATATAAAGATAAGATACTCAAATATTAATTACGCAAGGAAAACAAACAAAAAAGTTTATAAAAATTAATCCACTGAATTCTGCTTGTAAATCTTTTTTCAAAAGAATAAACTGACTTCTAAACCTAGGGTCTAATCATTTTGAAATAAAAAGATTTTAGGTCATCAATTATCTGTTTCTACTTCACTATACTTTTTCCCCTCAATATGAAAAAGTCCAATGTATTTAATAAAGAATTGGCAAGAAGAGGAAGTAGTCTCGAAAACATGTCTCATGAAAGAGCATGAGTCAACTTAAAAAAAAAGAAATACAATCCATTCAATCTAATGAAGGGATAAAATTAGTACATAATGAGTCCAGGAAAGAAACAACTACCTGAATTTGGCTTTAATTTCTAACACAGATTCACTCTTCAGACTTAAATTTCTTCTGTAGGAAGAGAAAATGGTGCCTTCTAAATCAGAAATTTTGGAAGACTCATTGGAGTTTTGAAAGGCTACAGAAACACAGGATCAAGAACTGCCAAGGACATAAAAGGGTTACTTAAGTGTTCTCCAAGTTCTTTTGCAATGTGACAGCCAGACTACATGGTCACATTTACATGTCACTCTCTGGAAATGAACATGGCCACCCACAGGACACGGGCCTGAGTTCTGCAATAGCGCCAGCACTGTGGCTGACCTGTGACTGGGTCAAGGTACATGCCAGGCATGGCACACCCCCTGCAAAGGTTGTCTTAGTTCAGACTGCCACTCAATACAGATACTCTACAAAGAGCCTTTCTTGTCCAGCATTAATGGTCGTTCATCACTATGTACAGATGTGAGAGTTGGACCATAAAGAAGCCTGAGCACCAAAGAACTGATGCTTTTGAACTGTGGTGTTGGAGAAGACTCTTGAGAGTCCCTTGGACAACAATGAGATCAAACAAGTCAATCCTAAAGGAAATTAACCCTGAATATTCATTGAAAGTATAGATGCTCAAAATCCAACACTCTGGCCACCTGATGAGAAGAGCTGACTCATCGGAAAAGACCCTGATGCTGGGAAAGAATGAGGGCAGGAGAAGGGGGCAACAGAGGATGAAATGGTTGGATGGCACCACTGACTCAATGGACATGAGTTTGAGCAAATTTGGGGAGATGGTAAAGAAAAGGGAAGCCTGGTGTGCTACAGTCCATGGGGTCACAAAGAGTCAGACAAGACTGAGTGACTGAACAAAAACACCACCACCACTATGCAGGACGGGTAAACAGCAGACTGGCTGAAATCCAGGTGGCTGCAACTGTGTGGTTTAGTTCTTTAAGAAAGACTGAAGGACAGCTCTTCAGGTGCACTGTACCTACAGGTACAGGATCCAAACCCATAGGGTCAGACATCACCCACACAACCCACACAATCAAGATCGCTGTTCCTCTTTGAAAGCGACAACTGTTCTGCCCTTCTGCAGACCTGGGTGCTCTTTGACCAGTCCTTGCTTGCAAGACTGAAGCAGTTGCCGCTGCTCTAGCAACTAATTTGGTGTCATCAGAGGTGGTGTCTTCCATAAAGGCAAAAAGCTTTCAACTACTCAATGAAAGTATGTCAACTTAAAATAGTTGAAAAGTTACAGTCAATAAATATGACAGGGACTTAATAAATAACCGTTCAGTACAATGAGTTAACAACTCACTTTTTAAAAAGTACATGTGCTCGTATTTTCTCTTCAAAGAATTTATCATCTTAGAGCATTATGGATTCCACAATATGCAAACTCCAGCAAAGAATAAAAATATGAGAAGAGAATCCAAAACACCATAGATCACAGATATTACAAGCCATAAAACATGAAAATTTATCACTTTGGTAACCAAACTTGATTCTTGTATAATCTCATCATCTTTAACATTTTTCAGAACACATAAAATTCACTTTATAGATGAGAAACAAAAAATGAAAGTCTGCAGTGACAGTACCTGGTAAAAGTCAGGGTTGTGCTCAGTCATGGCAACTAGCAGCTTCAGAGCATATGCTGGTACAGGGTCCGGCTGCGTGAGGATGTGTTCATATCTGAAAGGACAACATGATTAAAAAGCACTCAGTGCTTTTCTCATTGTAGGTTTCCTCTGATCAACAGAAACAATATTCCAAGAGTTTCTAACATGTTTCCCAAAAAAGCAGATACTGAAATAAATGTATGAGCTACACCTGCACTTGCCAGTGGTGGTCAGTGATGCCACTCACCTACCACTCAGAGCATGGGCGCTGCTGCGGGTGCTGCTGCTGCTAAGTCGCTTCAGTTGTGTCCGACTCTGTGCGACCCCACAGACGGCAGCCCACCAGGCTCCCCCATCCCTGGGATTCTCCAGGCAAGAACACTGGAGTGGGTTGCCATTTCCTTCTCCAATGCATGAAACTGAAAAGTGAAAGTGAAGTCGCTCAGTCGTGTCCGACTCTTCGTGACCCCATGGACTGCGGCCTACCAGGCTGCTCCGTCCATGGGATTTTCCAGGCAAGAGTACTGGAGTGGGGTGCCATCACCTTCTCCGACATGGGTGCTGGAAAGATTCAATGAGACAATTCAGCTAAAATGATCAGTACAGTCTACCCACATAAGAAGAGACTCAGAAATTTTAGCATTTGTCTTGGGTGTCACAAAACTACCTCACATTCAGAGATTCTAGAGGACTCATGAGAACCATGTATGGTTGTACTCATAGTACAGACTTAGTACAACAAAGGCACAGAGCTGAATCATAAGAGAGACAGACATGGGTGGAGCTGGAAGATTCCCTGTGCAAGCTTCCTCAACCTCTCTCCCTTCCACAAGGGGTCACACAGCATGCTCTTTCTCCCAGCCATCAAACTGCAGCATGTATGTGTGATGTTACCACCCAAGGAAGTCCATTACAGACTCATGGGACCTCGATAATACTCAATACTCAAGGTATTATTGCGTGGGGCTGGTCACACAGGCAACCTCAGTTTAGTCGCTTAGTCATGTCCGACTCTTTGTAATCCCATAGACTGTAGCACATCAGGCTTCCCTGTCCATCACCGACTCCTGGAGCTTACTCAAATTTATGTCCATCGAGTCGGTGATGCCTTTCAACCATCGCAACCTTGGTTGTCCCCTTCTCCTCCTGCCTTCAATCTCTCCCAGCAGCAGGGTCTTTTCCAGTAAATCAGTTCTTCGCATCCAGTGGCCAAAGTATTGGAGATCCAGCATCAGTCCTTCCAATGAATATTCAGGACTGATTTTCTTTAGGGATGACTGGTTTGATCTCCTTGCAGTCCAAGGCATGCTCAAGAGTTTTCTCCAACACTACAGTTCAAAAGAATCAATTCTTCGGTGCTCAGCTTTCTTTACGGTCCAACACCCACATCCATACACGACTACTGGAAAAACCATAGCTTTGACTAGACGGACCTTTGTTGGCAAAGTAATATTTCTGCTTTTTAATATGCTGTCTACATTGGTCATTGCTTTTCTTCCGAGGAACAACTGTCTTTTAGTTTCATGGCTGCAGTCACCATCTGCAGTGATTTTGGAGCCCAAGAAAATAAAGTCTCTCACTGTTTCCCTTGTTTCAAGTGATGGTCTTGATCACTGCCTCCTGTACAGTGTCACGAACCTCCATCCATAGTTCTTCAGGCACTCTATCTATCAGATCTAATCCCTTGAATCTGTCTGTCATTCCACTGTATAATCATAAGGCATTTTATTTAGGTCATACCTGAATAGCCTAGTGGTTTTCCCTATGTTTTTCAATTTAAGTCTGAATTTGGCAATAAGGAGTTCATGATCTGAGCCACAGTCAGCTCCCAGTCTTGTTTTTGCTGACTATATAGAGCTTCTCCACCTTTGGCTGCAAAGAATATAATCAATCTGATTTCAGTATTGACCATCTGGTGATGTCCATGTGTAGAGTCTTCTCTTGTGTTGCTGGAAGAGGGTATTTGCTATGACCAGTGCATTCTCTTGGCAAAACTCTGACAGCCTTTGCCCTGCCTCATTTTGTACTCCAAGGCCAAATTTCCTGTTACTCCAGGTATCTGTTGACTTCCTCCTTTTTGCATTCCAGTCCCCCATGATGAAAAGGACATCTTTTTTGGATGTTAGTTCTAGAAGGTCTTGCAGGTCATCATAAAACCGTTCAACTTCAGCTTCTTCAGCATTAGTGGTTGGGACATAGACTTGGATTACATAGGCAATGTAACATGTATCAAAGTCCTAGACTTTCCAAATGGAAGCAGGCATCTGGCATAAACCATGTCATCTGCACAGACAGTTTAGACACAGTGGACTACATACCCTCATTAGCTAAACACTGACAGGCGGCTCTCTGGGAGCCTGGCTCCAGGATGGCAGCCAAGGGCCACCCTTGCAAGTAGACCTTTCTCAGAAGAGCAGTCTCAGGCCTGCCATGTCAACTGTTTTCTGCACTGCATGCTTATTTATACCCTAGAGCCTGAAGTGCAAAGTATGACCAGAGATCATAAAACTCAAAATGCCATCATCAGAAGTTTTCACATCAAAGCCAGGCTGTGCTCTCATGTTATTTGCTATTAATAGAAAAAGAGTTGGACTAAACACTGTGTCTGGCCTACTTAGGTTGAGCTATGCAGTAAACAGCCCCATGCAGATGCTCAATTAATAAGCACTGAACGAATGAATGAACAAATAGACAAACTAACCCATCAACTTTACAACTTAACTCTCTGAAACAACTAACAAGGAAGCAAAACGTCTCCAAAAATCCAAAATGTGTATTTAAAATTCCATGATGTGGAGCGAAAGCTTTATCATCTAGAGAACAGGGCCCCAGGCTCTTACTCAGAGCCTATTTACTCTCATTTTGGAAATCATTGCATAATAAGCTTAATTATGCAGCCTCTGAGCCCACAATGATTTTTAAAAAAAGAGCCAAGTAAAGGGAGGAAAGGGACTATTACAGAAAGGCAACCCAAGAATTAAAAGAAGCGCAGCTTGAAAGCATAGGAAACACGAAAGAAAGCAAACCCAAGAACTCCTAGCAGAGAGCAGTTCAGGGAGCATTTAACACAGGGGAAGCAGGCGCTCAGTCCCCAGTGGAACCTGAGAGCCCATTATGCACCATAGTGTTCAACATGGGGGCAGTGAATCAAGGAAATGTTAAATTGGGTAGACTGCTCTGTTTAAGGAGTCAGAAACTACCATGTTTTAGTAATTTTTCTTATGAAATATTTTTAAATTGTAGCAATTAGAGATTTGCCCGTGTATGATAAAGACAGAAGACAAAACACCAATTGTTCATGATAAAATTATAAATAAAACAGTAATAAAGAGAATGTTAAAAAAAATACAGCAAAAACACACATAAGTAACTTTAAGAATGAAAAAATCAAACTGATGAGAGTAAGACATTCTATCATATGAAAAAAAACAAAAATCAGGGAACATTTTTGGAGGTGAAAAAAATGTATTTGTGAAGCTTACAATTCAGAATTTTTTCAAAACAGGAACAACACAGCATTATCCCTTTCTCTAATAGTTTTATGAAATAAAAAGCTCTTATCCTAAATTGGTGACACCCAAGCCTACCTTTAGGTTCAGTGATTTGCTAGGTGGGCTCACAGAACTCAGAAAAGTTGTTGTATTCCTAAGTATGGTTTCTTACAGAAAAAGGATAATGGGTTAAAATCAGCAAAGATGAAAGACATAGGGTAGAGCCCAGGGGGACCAGGCACAAGCTTCTCGTTGTCCTCTCCCAGTGCAGCTGTGTGGACAGGGCTCGGTCCTCCCAGCAGCAATGTGTGGTAGCATATGTAAAGAACTCCCAGCCAGGAAAGAACAGGATGCAGGGTTTTATTAGGGGTCAGTTCCTTAGGCATAGAGTACCTTAGTGACTGACCTCTGTCTCCAGCCCCTTTGGGAGTCAGAGTCAAAATGCCCCACTGTAATTCACACTGCTATCCAGAAATATGTGGCATGGCTCAAGGCCCCAGGGATACAGAGACTCTCTTATCTGGCAAGAATATTCCAAAGCCTCAGAACTACTCTTCCACAAGGCAGTCAAGTGCCAGTTTCTTCATCGTGTGCAGGATCTGAACCATGCCCCGCCTGCTAAGCAAAGCCTTCATAGCACATATACTTAACAGGGAAATAGAGGCACTGCTGAGTTTAGAGAGCGGCAGTAGAGTCAGAGGTAAGAGAACAATGAGCTTTCCACTGGTTACTAGTATTTGGAAATCGTCGGCCAGAGACTTTCAACTGACGAGGGGGTAACAAACTTCTTATGAGTCACTCACCTACTCTGGACAGCCTCCCCACCCCCACTCCCAGACTTATTGGAATCACTGAGGAAAGGACTACAAACTTATGAATTTTAAAAAGCTTCCCATGTGATGTAACTCATGTGCTTGTACAGAACGTACAGGAGGAAAAATAGGCAAATAGTTAGAAATATAATAGAGAAAACAATCTCAAGAGGACTGAAAAATATGAAATATTTTTAAATGGACTGAACATGTAGAGCCTACATTTAAAAACAAAACACCGATGAAACTTTCAGTGTCTGAAATACAATACAAATGTGTTGAGGCTGTCTGAGGTTATCTAACCTTGAAACAGAAGAGAAGGACGAAGCTTGCACCAGCCTATGCGTGACAATTTTCCCCAAGAACGTTGCTGTTTTTCTCCCCTTGTAAAAGAAGGGCAAAACAAATAAGGGATCTGTTCAGAATAGAAATATTGATATGCTGAATATATTTTAGTTTAATCAAAGATAGGTCTGTAATAGCCAGCAAAAATTAGCCCCCAAAATGCTGAGATATATTAAGCTTGTCTTCTCAAGAGAGATAAAGCCACCGAGCTGATAGTAAATGGATTTTGCACTCCTTTGAATGACACTTGTCGGAAAAAAACAAAAACAAACAAACAAAAGAAACAATGATAATCCAGACTCCTGAAATGGCTATAAAGGAGAGTGACCAGTGAGGAGTGGCCCATCTGGATGGCCGGGGGCTGGAAGGAGCACTCTGAGTGCCATGAGCCAGAGACTGAGATTGTTATCAGCATAAAAGCATGCTGTCCATATAGGAACCCAAGACCAGGCCCACTCTTTTACTTCTAGGATCCTCCCCAGATAAGGAGTCTTTGCTAGGTCCGAAACAGTTAGAAATCAAGGGAGGAAAGCCATTCATACTAAATTCTCTGAGAGGAGAGAAAGCTTTTAAAATCACATTTGGGGATTTAAGGGACAGACGCTTCCCTACCTTGTGAAGTGTCTGCAGAAACCAGTGTCCAATGAGACAGTCTGGCAGAACATTTAAACAGACTAGCTAAATAACTATGGATTATTGTGAGAAGTTGTTCTGGGAGTGTGACCAAAGAACTGGCCAAATGGAAAGAAGGGCCTATTTGATTGAGGCAAAGGGGAGGCACAATGTCATAACGAAGTCCACTATGCTGGAATTAAACCCTGAACTCACATTTCACGTGTCAGTGGAGAATTTGGGAGAAAAGAGTGATTCCAGAAAATCCAAAGGACTTTAAGGGATACAATAAGGAAGAGCCTGCTAAACGAAAAGCTGAAGCACTTTACAAAGCCACTAGTACTCTTAAGTTCTAGTAGGGTGGAATCAAGAATAGACACAAATTAAAAGGAAAGAAAGGTGATGCAACACTGGACAAGAAAGAGGCATCACAGAAAGGAAGACAGAACAGTCAGGCCATATCTTATGAAAAGATATCACCAATAAATTAAAAATTCAAGTAAAAATTTTTTTAACGTTGTTGAAGTACTAAAATGAGTTAACATTCACATATTCATGAGTGAGAAGGCCTCCACAGCATGACAACAAATGAGAAATGAACCCCAAAATCTCACAGCTTTCAAGTTTTAAAGTAGTAAGTATTTCCCAATGACAAAATCACCATAAACAAATTAGGGAAAATTTATTTACAGAATTTTTGTATATTTTATATATTCTTAATATATGAAGAGCTATTTGCAAACCAATAACAATCCCACAGTGGTGGAGGGGAGGAAAAAATCCACCTAAGAAGAATATAAATGGCCAGCAAACATGGGGGGATGGTCAACATCATGAGTATCAGAAGGAATGCAAGCTGAAGCTAGTAAGAGTACAGAAAAATAGGCAATTTCATAAAGGGAAACTGGTCATATACACCGTTTGCTATCTTTGGAAAAAACTGCCCAAACATGATGAATGTATGTAGTTTTTAACACAGTGCTTCCACCTCTGGAGATTCAACAAAAAGAAATCAGCATGCCCCCAAAGATATAGCCCTGAAAATGGCCTAGCAGGTAAATATAATAGTGAAACACTGCTATCCCACTTTGAAGGCCAGGAAGGGCGGTGGTGAGGAGATACCCCTCGTCCAAGGTAAGGAGTAGCGGCTAAGCTTTGCTGGAGCAGCCGTGAAGAGATACCCCACGCCCAAGGTAAGAGAAACCCAAGTAAAATGGTAGGTGTTGCAAGGCGGCATCAGAGGGCAGACACATCGAAACCATAATCACAGAAAACTAGTCAATCTAATCACACTAGGACCACAGCCTTGTCTAACTCAATGAAACTAAGCCATGCCCGTGGGGCAACCCAAGACGGGTGGGTCATGGTGGAGAGATTTGACAGAATGTGGTCCGCTGGAGAAGGGAATGGCAAACCACTTCAGTGTTCTTGCCTTGAGAACCCCATGAACAGTATGAAAAGGCAAAATGATAGGATACTGAAAGAGGAACTCCCCAGGTCAGTAGGTGCCCAATATGCTACTGGAGATCAGTGGAGAAATAACTCCAGAAAGAATGAAGGGATGGAGCCAAAGCAAAAACAATACCCAGCTGTGGATGTGACTGGTGACAGAAGCAAGGTCCGATGCTGTAAAGAGCAATATTGCATAGGAACCTGGAATGTCAGGTCCATGAATCAAGGCAAATTGGAAGTGGTCAAACAAGAGATGGCAAGAGTGAATGTCGACATTCTAGGAATCAGCGAACTGAAATGGACTGGAATGGGTGAATTTAACTCAGATGACCATTATGTCTACTATTGCGGGCAGGAATCCCTCAGAAGAAATGGAGTGGCCATGATGGTCAACAAAAGAGTCCGAAATGCAGTACTTGGATGCAATCTCAAAAACGACAGAATGGATCTCTGTTCGTTTCCAAGGCAAACCATTCAATATCACAGTAATCCAAGTCTATGCCCCAACCAGTAGTGCTGAAGAAGCTGAAGTTGAATGGTTCTATGAAGACCTACAAGACCTTTTAGAACTAACACCCCAAAAAGATGTCCTTTTCATTATAGGGGACTGGAATGCAAAAGTAGGAAGTCAAGAAACACCTGGAGTAATAGGCAAATTTGGCCTTGGAGTACAGAATGAAGCAGGGCAAAGACTAATAGAGTTTTGCCAAGAAAATGCACTGGTCATAACAAATACCCTCTTCCAACAATACAAGAGAAGACTCTATACATGGACATCACCAGATGGTCAACACCGAAATCAGATTGATTATATTCTTTGCAGCCAAAGATGGAGAAGCTCTATACAGTCAGCAAAAACAAGACCAGGAGCTGACTGTGGCTTAGATCATGAACTCCTTATTACCAAATTCAGACTTAAATTGAAGAAAGTAGGGAAAACCACTAGATCATTCAGGTATGACCTAAATCAAATCCCTTATGATTATATAGTAGAAGTGAGAAATAGATTTAAGGGCCTAGATCTGATATATAGAGTGCCTGATGAACTATGGACGGAGGTTCATGACACTGTACAGGAGACAGGGATCAAGACCATCCCCATGGAAAAGAAATGCAAAAAACCAAAATGGCTGTCTGGGGAGGCCTTACAAATAGCTGAGAAAAAAAGAGAAGCGAAAAGCAAAGGAGAAAAGGAAAGATATAAGCATCTGAATGCAGAATTCCAAAGAATAGCAAGAAGAGATAAGAAAGCCTTCTTCAGCAATCAGTGTAAAGAAACAGAGGAAAACAACAGAATGGGAAAGACTAGAGATCTCTTCAAGAAAATTAGAGATACCAAGGGAACATTTCATGCAAAGATGGGCTCAATAAAGGACAGAAAATGGTATGGACCTAACAGAAGCAGAAGATATTAAGAAGAGATGGCAAGAATACACAGAAGAACTGTACAAAAAAGATCTTCATGACCCAGATAATCACGATGGTGAGCTCACTCACCTAGAGCCAGACATCCTAGAATGTGAAATCAAGTGGGCCTTAGAAAGCATCACTATGAACAAAGCTAGTGGAGGTGATGGAATTCCAGTTGAGCTATTTCAAATCCTGAAAGATGCTGCTGTGAAAGTGCTGCACTCAATATGCCAGCAAATTTGGAAAACTCAGCAGTGGCCACAGGACTGGAAAAGGTCAGTTTTCATTCCAATCCCAAAGAAAGGCAATGCCAAAGAATGCTCAAACTACTGCACAATTGCACTCATCTCATATGCTAGTAAATACTCAAAATTCTCCAAGCCAGGCTTCAGCAATATGTGAACGGTGAACTTTCTGATGTTCAAGTTGGTTTTAGAAAAGGCAGAGGAACCAGAGATCAAATTGCCAACATCCACTGGATCATGGAAAAAGCAAGAGAGTTCCAGAAAAACATTTATTTCTGCTTTATTGACTATGCCAAAGCCTTTGACTGTGTGGATCACAATAAACTGTGGAAAATTCTGAAAGAGATGGGAATACCAGACCACCTGACCTGCCTCTTGAGAAATTTGTATGCAGGTCAGGAAGCAACAGTTAGAACTGGACATGGAACAACAGACTGGTTCCAAATAGGAAAAGGGGTACGTCAAGGCTATATATTGTCACCCTGTTTATTTAACTTATATGCAGAGTACATCATGAGAAACGCTGGACTGGAAGAAACACAAGCTGGAATCAAGATTGCCAGGAGAGATATCAATAACCTCAGATATGCAGATGACACCACCCTTATGGCAGAAAGTGAAGAGGAACTAAAAAGCCTCTTGATGAAAGGAAAGTGGAGATTGAAAAAGTTGGCTTAAAGCTCAACATTCAGAAAACGAAGATCATGGCATCCGGTCCCATTACTTCATGGGAAATAGATGGGGAAACAGTGGAAGCAGTGTCAGACTTTATTTTTCTGGGCTCCAAAATCACTGCAGATGGTGACTGCAGCCATGAAATTAAAAGACGCTTACTCCTTGGAAGGAAAGTTATGACCAACCTAGATAGCATATTCAAAAGCAGAGACATTACTTTGCCAACAAAGGTTTGTCTAGTCAAGGCTATGGTTTTTCCAGTGGTCGTGTATGGATTTGAGAGTTGGACTGTGAAGAAGGCTGAGCATTGAAGAACTGATGCTTTTGAACTGTGGTGTTGGGGAAGACTCTTGAGAGTCCCTTGGACTGCAAGGAGATCCAACCAGTCCGTTCTAAAGGAGATCAGCCCTGGGATTTCTTTGAAGGAATGATGCTGAAGCTGAAACTCCAGTATTTTGGCCACCTCATGCGAAGAGTTGACTCATTGGAAAAGACTCTGATGCTGGGAGGGATTGGGGGCAGGAGGAGAAGGGGACAACAGAGGATGAGATGGCTGGATGGCATCACTGACTCGATGGACGTGAGTCTGAGTGAACTCCAGGAGTTGGTGATGGACAGGGAGGCCTAGTTTGCTGCGATTCATGGGGTCGCAAAGAGTCGGACATGACTGAACGACTGAACTGAACTAACTGGGGAACTCCTAGATACTTACTAACCAGAAACTGTTCAATGATTTTAAAACATTTATAAACGTGGGTGTAGACATTCAATAAATTAGTGTTAAATAAATATGAGACACCGGAGAAGGCAATGGCACCCCACTCCAGAACTCTTGCCTGGAAAATCCTATGGATGGAGGAACCTGGTAGGCTGCAGTCCATGAGGTCGCTAAGAGTCCACACGACTGAGCGACTTCACTTTCACTTTTCACAAGGAAATGGCAACCCACTCCAGTGTTCTTTCCTGGAGAATCCCAGGGACTGGGGAGCCTGGTGGGAGGCCGTCTATGGGGCTGCACAGAGTCGGACACGACTGAAGCGACTTAGCAAAAGTATGAGACACAGAGACAGTGTACTAAGCTGTGTCCGACTCTTGCGACCCCATGGACTGTAGCCTGCCAGGCTCCTCTGTATGTGGGATTCTCCAGGGAAGAATACTGGAGTGGGTTGCCATTTCCTTCTCCTTAGATATTCATAGTCTCATGTCTGGAGGAAGAGACAGGCTGCAAGGAGGAAATTTCAGAAAGTACTAAGTAAATCACATTAGGAATGAAGAAACCATTAGTAGAGGAGGCAGATGTTAACATAAAATTGGAAGCAAGAGGCAAAACACTGAGAATCTTGAATGGCTGGGTAAGAACTGTTAATATTCTTTTCTGCATTCTGAATGTTGCAAGGTCTCTGAGCAAGGGAAAGCTATGAGGAAGGCAGTATGTTAAAATGCATTTGTAACAATGCAGCGTGAATTTCAGGCTTAAACACCTTAAAGGAAAGAGATGTGTAGGATTAGATAAAGAGAGGACTGTCAAACATCAAAACATGGAGGTGAAATCTACCCTGAGACAAGGCTGAGAACTTACTCTGGATTGCTATGAGAAAGGGGTAGATAACCAACTCTTCTTGGCATTTTCTGTACAGGCTCTTCCAAACTTTGTACTAGGTGGTATCCTGAGTCAACTCCAAAATTTTATGAACTGAGTGAAAAACTTTTATGAACTGAAGTTTATATCCTAAGACTTTCCAGTCTTGTGTTTTCACGTGACCTGAGTTCTATGCAATACTCTCTTGTCTTGTATGAATGCATAGATACTCAAGTATATCAACAGTAACCTGGACACATAAGTGGATGGAGAAATAAACAAATGGTGGGAATATATATATATATATACACACACACATATATATTATATATATATTACATTTTTAATTGAGAGAAAGGTAAGACTTCAAAATAAGTATTAAATATAATTTCAGGTAGTAAGCCCTAATGTCTGGCTTCTTGGATAAAATCAACAACAAATTTTAATTATAAAGGCCCAAAAGGCTCCAAAAAAAAACACACACACACACACAAAAATGACTTCAATAAAGTAATTCTCAAGGTTTACAAAATTCTATGCAAAAAAACTGGAGCACTAGAATTATTCTGATTCAGAGGAATGAAAGAGTATTTATCCTTACTTCTCAAATTATCCCAATTTAGATTCTCATAGGTGGTTCCCCCAAGGGAGGGGGGAAAAAAAAAATCACTGTACCTAAATGCACTGACTTAGGTAAACACTTAGAAACATAAAAGGATTTAAGTAGAAGGAAAAAAGTGGAACTTTCATTTGGTACAAAAATATTTAAATATTCTCTGCAAAAAAAAAAAAGTTTATCTAAGGAAAGGCTGAAAATGAAATACTCCTACATAGTCTGATTCCCATCAAAGTTGGTCAAGTTCATGCCTATTTTAACACAGAATACATAGTTAAGGAAGATAAAGATGCAATACAGAGAACCATCTGGATGTCTTTTGAGCCACTAACATAGAAATTTGGTAGTAAAACTCAAGACTTTGCTGGATGTTATTTCAGAGACAAGCTCTACAGTGTGTTGCCACAACAATACCCATTTATAAATTCATATTTCTAAAAGGAAATACAATTCTAAGTTGTCAAGGATACAGTCCTTTCTGAAATTCTGAAAAACAAAGTCTTAATAATTTATGAAGTCATTATAGTCCTGATGATTGTACAGGTCACAAGAGAATTAGAAAACAGAAGGAAAGGAAAAAAAAAGACAGTACTCACTTTACCCAGGAGAGAAATGCTGAATGCTCTACTGTCCTAAAAACACTGTAAACACGTTTACATCAGCATGATCTCTTTTCAACACAAAACACTCAAAGCCAAAAGAAAATATGAAAATAGAACAAAAACATGTTGGCAAAGTGGTTCCAATCTACCAAAGGCAAATTTCATAGCACAGTTTCCCCCATGGCTTTCTACCGGGCATAAAGCCTTCCTTGATATGCTACCTAAATAAAATAAGCTCTCCCTCCATTCCCCGCGTCAACTGAGGTGAAAAAAGCATAAACTAAAACTTGAGACACCTTTTATTTGGCAGACTTGCTGGGGGCTTAAACCTGAGAGGCAACCTCTCAGATAGCTCTGAGGGACTGCACAAAGAGGAAAGAGAGGAGCCAGGATATATAGGCACTTTTATAACAAAAAATAGGTAGATAGTTGGAACAAAGGATTACTGTTAATTAAAGAAAAATCAGACATCTCAAGTTAATCAATCTAGCACTTTTCTCTGTATGGGAAGATGCAAGAGTCTGGGATTGCTGAAATCATTCCTTTGATACACACCTTAGCTATCAAGGACCTATTCTTTCCTCCATCCTGAATCCCCCCAGGGTACACAGTCTGGGGAGGCTGCAGCAGCGGACAGCTTGATGGCCACACCACCCCTTGTGGATACGGCAGGTGTCATTCTCTATCTACTTACACCATTCTGGTTTTTCTTCACAGCGCTCACAATGAACTGAAATCACCTTACGTGTTCATTTGTTTAGTCTCACCCACTAGACTGTAAGAGCACCAAGAGGCAGGGATTCAGTCTTTCTCACCATAATATCCTGAGTGGCTGACACAGAAGTCACTTGACATCATTTATTGAATGAATAAAGAAAGAAAGGAGAGAGAGAAGCGAAGGAAGGGTTTTAAACCTCCTATGAATGATCACACAAGGGAGTTCAAATTACATTATTTATGTTTGTATGAATATTAGAATTTCCTCTTCCCTAAGAAGAGTAATGATATGTTCCCTGAACGGATGATGTAGTCCCATTTACAGCTAAATACTGAAAGAGCAATGCCTTCCCCTTATGTAACAAGCGACAGAAAAAAATTTTCAGTCAGAAGACTACTTTTCAGTGTTAAGATTTCACTGATAATAACTTTGATATAAAACTTCTGAGCAGTAATGATTTTAATTAATGAGGTCAGTCTGGGCTTAAGCTCCATTAAATATTGCCTCTTTTTCTTCTGCAGCAACCTTCAAAATTAAATCTTGTCTCTGCTGAAAAAAATCATGCCAATTTTCTGAGTACATGTGGTTTATCTTTCTTCTCAGAAAAAAAAAAAAACTTTTTCTCATTAATCATACAGATAACAGTTGGCATTCCAACTGTCTTGAAGAAAGGGCAAAAATGGAGAGAAGAGGTGGGGAGGGAGGAGGAAGTAAGGGTACACACACCAAGTCAATGGCAGGACGGAGATCTGAATACAAATATATTCTAATCACAAGATCCAGACTGCCAATGACTGACATTACCAAGCTCAATAAGTAGACAGTTTTCTCCAGCTGGTGGCCAAGGAGGAAGTCAGGGAAATGGCAAGCATGAAGGGGATTTGACAAACTGCTGCTGATTCGAAGATGGAGGGGCCATGTGAAAGGAGTTCTGGGCAACTAAAATACCAGGAGGAGGCACAGAAATAGGTGCTTTGGTCCTGCAACTGTGTACAGCTGTATAGATAATGGCCCCCAGAAGACATGTTCAAGTCCTGACCCTAGCCCTGGGAATGTGACCTTATTTGGGTCTTTGCAGATATAGTTGAGTATTTCCAGGTAAGATGGGCCTGAATGGAGGGTAGGCCCTAAATATAATGACTGATGTCCTTACAAGAGAGGCAGAGGAAACTGCGAAGCTGGGAGGCGAGGAGGCCACATGAATGCAGACAGAACTGGAGGGATACTGCCATAAACCCACGAAGCCTATAGCTCAATTCTCCCTCAGAGTCTCCCTCAAAGAAAGAACCCTGCTGACACTTTGATGGCAGACCTCTGGCCTCCTAAATCATGAAAGAAAACAGTTCTGTTGTTTTAAGCCGGTCCCTGTATGGTAATTTGTTACAGCAGCCCTGAAAAACTAATACAAACCACGAGAAACAATTCTGCCAGTAGCCTGAATGAGCCCAGAAGCAGAATTTTCCTGGAGTCTTCAGACAAGGACTAAGCCCAGTATCGTATTGTGCATGTGAGTTACTCAGCTGTGTCCGACTCTTTGTGACCCCATGGACTATAGCCCGCCAGGTTCCTCTGTCCATGAAATTTCCCAGGCAAGAACACTGGAGTAGGTTGCCATTTCCTTCTCCAGGGGATCTTCCCAACCCTGGGATCGAACCTGAGTTTCCTGCATTGGCAGGCAGATTCTTTACTTGTCTGAGCCAGCAGGGAAGTCCTGAATTCTAGTGGTTGGGATCTTCCCAACCCAGGAATTGAACCCAGGTCTCCTGCATTGCAGGCACATTCTTTACCGACTGAGCTACGAGGAAGCCATTAACGTGTTATGTATCAATAGAAAAGCTAATAGAATGTTTAGAGTTTAATTTTCTTGTATTGTTAGTTAATACTTCTATACAAAATTAAAGTTGTGATGGAAACATCCCTTTCTTGCTCCTGACATGGAAATGTCCATAACAGAATACTATTTAGACTGTGATCAAAGGAATCCAGTGTTCTGGGCCATGTTAACAGGTAAGCCGTAGGAAGTACTGTCGTGTGGCATATAATGTCGAGAAATCCTAAGCTTACAAAAGTTAAATGGGTAAAAATCAAAAGCACACAGAATATTTCAGGAAGAACACATGTTCTAAAGCACGTTTATAAACATGTACAGACCCACAATTTAAGAAAGGTGGCTTCCATATTTCTTTAATGTATATTTAAGTGAGGGGCTTCCCAGCACAGTGGTAAACAACCTACCTGCCAATGCAGGAGACACAGGAGACTCAGTTCAATCCCTGGTCTGCTTACTGCCCACTGCTCTGCCTCTTCCAGGCCTGTGCTTACCCCATTCCAGCCTAGGGTATCCATTCCTCTTCTATCTAATCATTCTCAGGTTTCAAAGTCTGACTCAAATACCAACTCTGTATAAGTCGTATTATATAATCTTCCATATACGAAAAGGCACTAAACAAACACGTGAAACCAAAGTTCATCCCTTTAGAAAGCAGAGCATGGACAGTAACTAGAGCTGACGGTATTTTGATATTTACAGCTCATATAGTAAGTCGTTTACCCATGGTATCTATGATAGCTGGGGCGATGGCTAACTTTATGTGCCAACTTGACGGGGCCACAGGCCATGAAGGGTTCATTACTGATGTCTCACCATTATTCTCAGCGCATCAGTGAGAGTATTTCCAGGTGAGATTCACTCAATAGACTAACACAGATTACCCTCCCTAACGTGGGTGGGCCTCGTCTCATCAAATGAGGGCCGAAAGAGAACAAAAAGACTGAATCAGAAGGAACTCCCCTTGCCCCGCTTCCCTGAGCTGGGACATGGCATCTTCTACTGCTTCTGAACTGAAATGGAGACACTGACTCTTCCTGAGTCTCCAGCCTGTCAGCTCTCAGACTGGCACACTCTCAGCTCTCCTGGTTCTCAGGCCTTCACACTCAAACTGGAACTATACCATTGGTTCACCTGGGTCCTCATTTACAGACTGCCAATCTTAGGACTTCTTGACCTCCATAATCACGTGAGCCAATTCCTTATAACAAATCTCTCTTCTGCTCTCGCACTCTCTCGCTCTCTCTCTCTCTCTCTATATATATATATACACACATACACACACACACATACTCACATACATCTTATTCCTTCCATTTCTCTGAGAATCATAACTAATATTTATTTTAATATGGCATTTATTCTTACAACTGAGTTTTCATTCAAATCACATCACAGTTCTGAGAACCACCTGGAACACAGGTATTACATGGTACTTAACAAGATTAAATTACTGTGCTCCCTGAAAATTTTACAACAGCTCTTAGAAGAGACATCCACTCTTCCCCTAGGATCATCACCCAGGGGCCACTTAACTGAGCAGAAAGAGCCTCCCTGAGAACAAAGCCGCACAGATGCAGGCAGAGTAGAGACGGTGAGGAGGACACGTCCACACAGTATTGTGGACATAATTCAAACCCCCGAATTCAGCTGTATTTGACACCAGCACAAGTCTGACTTCTTAGTTATGTAAGAAAATGATTACTTAGCAAGTTAGTCTGAGTTAAGTATTACTGTTTGCAAATAAAACTGTCCTAACTAATACAACACTTTCAGGTGAAAAGACTGAAAAAGATTGTCACAGTGGCTGTATCTAAAGTAGTGTTTACATTCAAAGATAATTAAAACTTTAACAAAATTAAAAGGATCAACATTAATATGTCTATTTGCACACTGAAGCAGGTGCTATATAGCTCCTGTAAATTCTAGAAACTTCATTATTCTTAAGCCATTATATGTACATACCATTATGAGCATTTCTAAACTTATAATTACCAAGAGCTATCTTCAGAAACCAAATTCCTTGTCTAGGTTTCTAGTTTTCCATTATATAAGTTAAATGAATGCATCACTTATATTTCATTTTTTAAAATTTGTACAGATTACTTATTGAGCCCTTACCATATATGACAAGTGGGCACAATTATTATTAACTATCTAATGGCCACTCCTATGAAATATGTACTATTATTGTACCACTGGAGAGGGAAATGGCAACCCACTCCAGTATTCTTGCCTGGAGAATTCCCTGAACAGAGGAGCCTGGTGGGCTACAGTCCATGTGGTCACAAAGAGTCAGACACAACTGAGTGACTAACACCACTGTACCAGCACAATCTTCATTTTAGAGTTTAGTATGAGAGAGTGTGATAATGTTCCTAATAAAAAGAGTAGTGGAGCTCCATGTTTGTCTAGAGCGTATTATGTCCTACATACTGCACTAGGTGCTCTAAGAGAAGCATCCCATGTAATCCCCATTTTTGAATCTTCTGAATTAGATACTATTATCCTCCTTGTATGGAGAAGGTAATGGCATCCCACTCCAGTACTCTTGCCTGGAAAATCCCATGGATGGAGGAGCCTGGTAGGCTGCAGTCCATGGGGTCACTAAGATTAGGACAGGACTCAGCGACTTCACTTTCACTTTCACGCATTGGAGAAGGAAATAGCAACCCACTCCAGTGTTCTTGCCTGGAGAATCCCAGGGATGGGGGAGCCTGGTGGGCTGCCATCTATGGGGTCACACAGAGTCGGACACTACTGAAGCGACTTAGCAGCAGCAGCAGCAGCACCCTCCTTTTATAGATGAGGAAACTGAGGCTTAGAGAATGAAATGCAGAGCCAGACCTACACTTCACATCAGAATCAGTCCACAAGCTTTGAAAACCTTCTACATTACATCCCAGTAAATCCCATACTATTATCCAAAGTATGTTTCAAATTGCTGAACAAAGACCTGAGCTCATCTACGTTACATTTGTTCTTGAATTGCCATGTGATTTACATGTGTGTTTTCCTCTTTAATTCCTCACCTCCGGAAAAGGTACAGATGCACATGAAAGGAAATACATATTATTCATTACAGCTCAGATGAATAAAATAGGAGCACTGAGTTATAGAATCAATACTTTCTACACTAAAAACTGTTCCAAAAGTGGGCAGACTTTAGAAACGAAATTAGATAAACGTGCATAGGTGTTAACAAACTAACGTTAAGCCAAGAAGTTTTACTGGGGGAAATACTTGGGGGACATCTCAGGTCCTGGAAAATGCTTCAGTACAATTTCAGTACAAGTTGTCAGGCAACAGATATCCAAAGTATATCTTTTGAAACCCTTGGGACTGCCGTGGTGGTCCGGTGGTTAAGGATCTGCTTGCCCCTGCAGTAGACACAGGTTCAATCCCTAATCTGGGAATATCCCACCTGCCTCGGGGCAACAAAGCCTATGTGCCACAATACCAACCCCACGTGCCCTACAGCCTGCAAGCGGCAACTACAGAGAGCCCATGCACAGCCACAAAGACCCAAAGCAACCAAAAACGAATAAATACATAACATTTTTTTAAAAACACGTATTTTGCACAAAACTACACTTAAGCATTTTGTTGTCAGAAAGATACATATGATTATATGTAAGTAGTTAGGAAATGTAGGACGGCAGTGAAAATATTGATCGGTTCCATGAGACAAATCTGAATCTTTGGACTTCCCTGGCAGTCCAGTGGTTAAGACTCCACGCTTGCAACACAGGGGGTCATGGATTTGATCCCTGCTCAGGGAACCAGTGTTCTTGCCTGGAGAATCCCAGGGACGGGGGAGCCTGGTGGCTGCCATCTATGGGGTGGCACAGAGTTGGACACGACTGAAGTGACTTAGCAGCAGCAGCAGTGAACTAAGATCCCATGTGCCACACAGTGCATGGCAAGCAATCCATCATTTTTTTAAAAAAAGATTTGAATCTTATATTCATCCACATTAAGTACAAACCATATATGCACATATGCATACATAACAAATGCAACCAAAAATATATTCATTGATAGTTTATCACTGAAAAAGCACAAATGACAAGGTTTAATTTTTTTTTCATATAGATTATCATTTTCTTACATGGGGGTATCAAAAGTATCCTTACTGTATGTTACCAAGGCTCTCCCTGAACCTAACTGCAGAAGCATGGGGAGCAGAAAGAACCAAGGGGCTGGCCTTATACATCAAGCCATCAGGGGTCAAGCTCCCATGAGTCAAGACAGGCTCTCTCAGCTGGGAGTAGGGTTGCCACACACTGGCTACACATTTCGTAAAATATATCTTCCTGAGTCAACAAGCAGTGATTGAGCTCTTCAGAATATAATTAGATCTCGTTTCTATATCGTGGAAAAAAAAATGTTTTTTTAATGAGAAAGATCTTGAGAGGTTTAACAAATGTCAGGGAGCAGTTGGTGCAGTGGCCATCCTTGGAAACTTGCTGGCCTGACTGAGACTGCAGCCTAGGCCCTGAGGAAGCAGGACCAGGCATGTATATCAATGCCTGACACACCTTCCAACATTTGTTTAATTTTGGAAAAAAAAAAATTATTTAATAGTGATATATGGCATGCACTTATTTAATTTCAATTTCTTTTGTTTAATAAAATTTACAGAGTTGCTTGAATTATAACATGCCATTTTAGAGCTTAACATATTTGCACTGGGTACTCTCAGCAGTCATCCCCTTGTGTGTCTGCTACATAAGCAATGGAGTAAAAGAAAAAAATACACCCCTTCTGTTAATTAGTACTCATTAACTGTTCTGGTACTATTCCCCACCTCAGCTCCCCCAAATATATTATTTTTAATTAAACAATTTCCACTCTAAGAGTTTGGGGAGGAGTGAAGGAAGATGTCCTTCCTTCTCTATTATTTCTGAGTAGGTCCAGGAAAAGTCCCAGTTTCAAGTTCAGAAGTCTCATCATGCTGACCTTGAATAAAAAACCTTATCCTTCTGGCCACAAACACCTTTGAATCTGCAAAAGTTCAGTCATGTGCCTTATGAAAAACAGATAAAGCTCTGAATAGATGTTTCTGAAGATGGACTGAGATTCTCCTCGGTCCCAAGCAGTGTAGTAGTTACTGCCTCTCTTTCTAGACCTCCTACAGTGAGTGCGTGAGCACACACACGAAAATACAAGGACCCTCCCTGAGACCCCAAGCCCACTACTGGACCTGATTTGATGGCGGCATCCTGGGCACCCCACCCTTCCCTGCCTGAGTGCAGCATATGGGACTTACTGGGGAAGTAAGACATCTCTAATTAGAGCCAGAAGATTGTTGTCAGAGTCGACATTCACCACCTCCTTGCCGTCGTCAGGCTCCTGGTTCACAAGCAGAGATGTGGTTTCTGAGAGTAGCCGCAAGCTAAAGAGTCTCCACTCCACTGGAAAGACAGAGAGATGCCAAGAACGTGACCACGTGGAGTCGGAAGGAAAACAGAACGTGTACCTGCTGGTGCTTGTTGACGAGGTCACACTTACCATTCTGGCTTTGAACCAATGACACCAAGGGGGGCAGGATATAATCAACCACCTAAAAGACAAGACGTAAAAGACTCCGTTCAAATCCCAACAAACAAAAAACGAATACCGTCTGTGTGCCCAATGCACAGCGGGGTCAAACAACACTCAAAGGTCGGAGTTTGGAGCAGAGAATGGTTTAGTGCGGGGCCCTGCAAGGGGATGAGTGGTTCATGCCCAAAAAACCCCAAACTCCCTGAAAGCTTTCAGTTCAAGCCTTTCATCAGAAAGGTGAGGGAGGGGTGTGGTTAGTTGTTGCAGACTTCTAGGTGTCAGATCCTGTGTTCTTGTAGCTGGTCACAATGTTCCCATAAACCTTCACCAAACAAATGTTATTCTCTGTTCTGATAAGACAGGACAAGGTCACCAGGCTCACCTTTCACCCTCCAAGGCCCAGGCCCGGCTAAGAGGAAGGGGCCCCATTCAGGTCAGTCCCCCTGCCCTGAAGGCTGGCACAGCCCCCAGCCTAGTCCTCCCACCAGTGCCCTGCCCAGCTGAGGAGGCGGATCTCAGCTGGCAGCATCCTCAGGGCCAGGTCTCGACTCCGCCCAGCTGTCATCACTGAGGGAGCCAGGCACCCAGCACGCCGTGGCCCTCGGGCTGCCCTAACAGGGGCAGTTTTGTGGACCAACATCCAGGATGACCGCCACCACCTTTAGGTCATGAAGGTGGGGGTGGGGGAGAGGCCTGCTGCTGGGAGCTGGCGTGAGGAGCTCCGCCTGTGGCAAAGGTCATGAGGAAGGAGGCTCGACACATGCAAAGGTGGGATGGAGCCTCAGGAGTCCCCCTGGAAATTCTCGAGCATCTACCCCCAAAACCAGAGTCTGCCTACTTTACTGCTTTGTGCTCTCACCTACACCTCTGACTTTACGGGGGGCTGTCCCCCACCACCTCTCTCTGAAAAAGAGTTAACTTACAGCTCCAGTGGGAGTGACAAGAGTGTTTCAACCTACAAACTCCTCTGAAGGTTCTTCCGGCCACATGTGATTGTTCAGAGCCTCCCAACCGTGAGAGGCATGAGATGTTCTAAACTGTCTAAATACAGATTCCTTTGAGCAGTTAAAAGATTGATTAGAAATTGTATTGGTGAAGGGTTTTTCACTTGTTGGGCCAATGACTGCTGCTAAGTTTCCATATCCCTTACCTACTGTGTCCCTGGGAGTGTATTGATTAATATAATTGGTGTATAGGAATGTAAGTAGTAGCTTTAGTGTTTGTAACCTTGGACCCTTGAGTTAATTCTTTTCTTGTTATAGCCCACCACACCTTTGCCCTATAGGAATGCAACTTTATCTAATGCTTTCAGAGGGTGGTGCCTGACTTTAGAATAATCACCTTTAGAGAAAAATAAGTTTTCTGAAGAAAGGGTCATAAAATGTTAACAGGCCTCTTGGCCAGAAGATGATGTAAATCACCTAAACTTTTGCATATGATAAATTTGCAGGAAGAAAGTCTGGCTTACTGCTGACTCTACCCCGTCCCCCATTATACTCTATGCACGACTTAAGGTATAAAAACTACTTTGGAAAATAAAGTGCGGGCCTTGTTCACTGAAACTTGGTCTCCCCATGTCGTTCTTTCTCTTACCTTCTGGCTGAATTCCCATCTGGAGCGTTGAGGCTCATCAAGCCTACTATGCTGGGGCTTCTAATATCTGACCGGGAGGCCTTAGTGTCTCCTCTCCTTTGGGAGAATGGGAGGACGCCTGAAGCCTACATAGGTGACACAAATTCCTTAATCTTGGAATTTTATTAGCTTTCCACGTAAACCAAGGTATTCAGCCTCTTTTCTCCTCTGAATTTTCTCACTGAGCTATCCTTATTTGATCACTTTATATCTTTAATTCTATCGTATCCTGATCGCCAAAGCCGTCTCCCCTTGAAATTCCCTGGATCCACTGGGGCTGGACCCCGGCAGCCTGCATCTCCTCAAAGCCTGGGCCTGGCCAGTGGGGGGCCTGGCAAGAGCTCTGGAGCCTGCAGGGCACAGTCCCCTGCCTGTCCCCGGGCCCCCACCTCACCTAGGCTGAGGGCCTGGAGGTCCTGGGAAAGAAGGCCACAACCCACCTCTCACTGCACTTTCTGCCACGAGGACCACTGCCCCACTGACCATAGGCAAAGTGGGCCTCTAGCCACAGTCCTCACCCACCCCCCAGGGTCACGTGTTCACATGCTAAGTGTCAGTCACACCTGCCCCGCCCCTGTTACAATATCAACCACTACCCACACTGTTTTTCACTGACAAATCACTAGTCAGAGGGGTGAAAAACATCAACAGCTAAATTTACCCAGCATCTAAACTCTGCATGACATTTAATAAACAACCAAGCTCATTTCAACCTGAAAAAGTCTTCAGGTCAAAATAACTGTGATCATCAAGACAGTAGTTTATCAAAACCTTCAGAGTTGATGAAAGGAACGTTAGTATGTAATACAAAATATGCCTGGCATGCATTGACATTGAACTGTCAAATTAATATACATTTAAGCTGGTGATCATTAATCAAGTTTAAACAATCATCAGAATGTTGGGAAAAAAGGAGATACATAATCCTCATGTTTTCACAAATACATCAAAGCACTATGACAAGTTGATCTTGGTGGTTTTGAGATGCAGATTCAAAAGATCTAAATCCATTACACATACCACCTCTATGATTTTCTTGTTATATCAGACACAGCACCATCAAATACGGATTGAAATCGATTCCACAGTAACAATTTACCCCCGGGATGAAAACGCGTGATGAAGAAAGGACAAATCACTCCCACTGTCTAATTCTCAAAACAACTGTCTCAGCTGGTGAACTATTTCGGTGACAATAAATAAAACTCTACTGTTTATACCTGCATTGATTCCTGATCCTAAGATACGTATTCGTTCTCACCACAGACAAAAAGCAGAAGTGGCCACAGCCCAACATCACCCTCCTGTTGTCCAAACCAATGAAAGAATGCCCTGCACAGGTGAGGATCTCCACACATGGGTAGTGGCCCATCAGTATCACCCTGTTCTAGTGCAACTTCACAAAATAAATTTACACATGACAATATATCTAGACAGTTGTACAAGACCCATACAAGGACTAGGTTTTTTTTTTTTTTTCACCCTCATTCATTGAGTGATGTCACGTCACTTAATAGACCTCAAATTTCACAAACGAATTTTGAAAACTCTAAACTCTCAGTTATGTCAAAGGCAAAAACTATGCAAACAAGAGAAATACATCTCACCATCAACCCCTATCAACATGCTCAACACCCATTTTGAAGGTTTAAGAGAGCATATTAAGAGAGGAGTGGGACTAAAATAAAATTATCTACATGTCCAACTCTATAAGTTTGACAATTAAGCATGGTCCAAAAAGCAAGACTATCAGAAGATGAATATCCAAAAATCAATACTCTTCCCAATGTTTCTACAACAACCAATCAAACAACATAATTTTAAAAAGACACCGTTTACAACAGTGATAAAATTCTAAGGGTCTATGATATCATGACTTTTACAAAATATAAATACACACACATATATAAAATATTTATAAATGTAATAACCATTGATAACTGGTTAAAAAAAAAAGCTGGAAAGCTATCATAATCATGCTCACAAGAAGAAAACAGCTAAACAAACTGAAAATCAACAACTCATCTCAGATAAATCAGAGAATTAAGGTCACAAAGAAAACCAACTGTCCACTAGAACTGAAGACAAAGGCCAAGACAGAAAATCACAGCTTAACAGGAGCAGAAACTGCCACTGGAGCCAGCAACTGGCACAAAAACTTAAACAGCACTTGACTAGAGTTAGAGTCTGAGATGATAAAACCTCCTGGAGGCCCAGCCTTAGTGCAGCTACCCACCTCCCAAAAGTTTTACTTCCCAGAGCCCCACCAGATTCTCAGACTGAAGATCAGAGAAAAGTCTCACGTTTCTGGCAGACGAAAGGAAAAACTAACCATTCTGAAATATGTTTAGAGCATTCTTTTCTCCTTAACATAGGCTGGACTCAAGAGACACTATTCTACCAAAAGCTGAACCTACTCGGGTTTTACCAAAACCTGAGCTAGGGGGGAAAATATCCAATTCCAACACCCTGTAAGCCTTCCCATCTCACCAACTGGGGCAGGGGGTGGGGGTGCTGAGAAGTATGTGTGAGGGTCACAGCCCAGGCGCACAGGCCCAGAAAAGGAGCGTGCCCTAAACCTAGCAGCTGTGGATCTCTACCTGCTCCACCACACCTCACCACACCAACAGGGCTCCTGTGTAATAACTGGGGTTACAACCGAGAGAGCTGCATAGGCTTTATTCCAGAGGCGCTGCTAGGGAAACCCGAAGATGACAGGATAAACGAGACAAGGACATTACAGGTAATTTTAGCCTCTGAAACCTGTTTACAGCAAACAGTAAACATAGCCCGGCTCCTAGCCAAAGAAACATAAAACTTCATAATAATAGCTAGCTAGCTCATTGATCTCAGGTCATTTTACCTGATATATCATGCTGGAATGAAATATTTGTAGTGCTGAGAAGGAAAAAACACCACCAACCTAGACTTCTGAGTGAAATTATCCCTCGGGAATAAAAGGAAAACTAAAGAATTTCTCACACAAACAATAACTGAAGAATTGTTTTGCCAGTAGACTTGCCTTGTAAGAAATGTCAAGTTTCTTAGAAAAAAGGAAAATGACACGGGTCAGACACCGATCTATATGTTAGGGAAAAAAATAAATGAAGATAAAAATATAGTCATTGATGAGAAGCTTCAAAGCAGTCAACTCTGTGCAAATTAATCTATCAGTTCAGTTCAGTAGCTCAGTCATGTCCTATTCTTTGCGCCCCCATGGACAGTAGCACACCAGGCTTCCCTGTCCATCACCGACTCCTGGAGCTTACTCAAACTCATGTCCATCAAGTCAGTGATGCCATCCAACCATCTCATCCTCCGTCATCCCCTTCTCCTCCCACCTTCAACCTTTTCCAGCATCAGGGTCTCTTCCAATGAGTCAGTTCTTCACATCAGGTAGCCAAAGTACTGGAGTTTCAGCTTCAGCATCAGTCCTTACAATGAACATTCAGGATTGATTTCCTTTAGGAATGACTGGTTAGATCTCTTTGCAGTCCAAGGGACTCTCGAGAGTCTTCACCACCACCAGAGTTCAAAAGCATCAATTCTTCAGTGCTCAGCTTTCTTTATGGTCCAACTCTCACATCCATACGTGACTACTGGAAAAACCATAGCTCTGACTAGATGGACCTTTGTTGGCCAAGTAATGTCTCTGCTTTTTAATATGCTGTATACATTGGTCATAGCTTTTCTTCCAAGGAACAATTGTCTTTTAATTTCATGGCTGCAGTCACCATCTGCAGTGATTTTGGAGCCCAAAAAACTAAAGTCTCTCACTCTTTCCATTGTTTGTCCACTATTTGCCATGAAGTGATGGGACAAGATACCATGATCTTCATTTTTTGAATGTTGAGTTTCAAGCCAGCTTTTTCACTCTCCTATTTTCATCAAGAGGCTCTTTAGTTCTTCTTCACTTTCTGCCATAAGGGTGGTGTCATCTGCATATCTGAGGTTATTGATATTTCTCCTGGCAATCTTGATTCCAGCTTGTGCTTCATCCAGCACGGCATTTCTAATGATGTACTCTGCATATAAGTTAAACAAGTTGGGTGACAATATACAGCCCTGACATACTCCTTTCCCAATTTGGAACCAGTCTATTGTTCCATGTCCAGTTCTAATTGTTGCTTCTTGACCCACAAACAGATTTCTCAGGAGGCAGGTCAGATGATCTGGTATTCCCATCTCTTGAACAATTTTTCAGTTTGTTGTGATCTACACAGTCCAAGGCTTTGGTGTAGTCAATAAAGCAGAAGTAGATGTTTTTCTGGAATTCTCTTGCTTTTTCTATGATCCAACAGATCCAATGGCAACTTGATTTCTGGTTCCTCTGTCTTTTCTAAATCCAGCTTGAATATCTGGAAGTTCACGGTTCACATACTGTTGAAAGCTTGGCTTGGAAAATTTTAAGCATTACTCTGCTGCCGTGTGAGATGAGTGCAATTTTGTGGTAGTTTGAGCATTCTTTGGCATTGCCTTTCTTTGGGATTGGAATGAAAACTGACCTGTTCCAGTCCTGTGGCCACTGCTGAGTTTTCCAAATTTGCAGCATATTGAGCATAGCACTTTAACAGCATCATCTTTTAGGATTTGAAATAGCTCAGCTGGAATTCCATCACCTCCACTAGTTTTGTTCATAGTAATGCTTCCTAAGGTCCACCTGCCTTCTCATTCCAGGATGTCTGGCTCTAGGTGATCACATCATCGTGGTTATCTGGGCCATGAAGATCTTTTCTGTATATTTCTTCTGTGTATTCTTGCCACCTCTTCTTAATATCTCCTGCTTCTGTTAGGTCCATCTCATTTCTGTCATTTATTGTGCCCATCTTTGCGTGAAATCTTCCCTTGGTATCTCTAAATTTCTTGAAGAGATCTCTAGTCTTTCCCATTCTATTGTTTTCCTCTATTTCTTTGCATTGATCACTGAGGAGGGTTTTCTTATCTCTCTTTGCTATTCTTTGGAACTCTGCATTCAAATGGGTATATTTTTCCTTTTCTCCTTTGCTTTCAGCATCTCTTCTTTTCTCAGCTAAGGCCTCCTCAGACAACCACTTTGCCTTTTTGCATTTCTTTTTCTTGGAGATGGTCTTGATCCATGCCTCCTGTACAATATCACGAACCTCTGTCCATAGCTCTTCAGGCACTCTATCAGATCTAATCCCTTGAATCTATGTGTCACTTCCACTGTATAATTGTAAGGGATTTCATTTAGATCATACCTGAATGGTCTAGTGCTTTTCCTTTCTTTCTTCAATTTAAGCCTGAATTTTGCAATAAGGAGTTCAGGATCTGAGCCACAGTCAGCTCCCGGTCTTGTTTTTGCTGACTGTATAGAGCTTGTCTAACTCAATGAAACTATGAGCCATGCCGTGTTGGGCTACCCAAGACAGACAGGTCATGGTGGAGAGTTTTGACAAAATGTGGTCCACTGGAGAAGGGAATGGCAAACCACTTCAGTATTCTTGCCTTGAGAACCCCATGAGCAGTATGAAAAGGCAAAAGGATAGGACACTGAAAGATGAACTCCCCAGGTAGGTTAGGTGCCCAATATGCTACTGGAGATCAGTGGAGAAATAACTCCAGAAAGAACAAAGAAAATGAAAGTGAAGTCAATCAGTCATGTCCGACTCTTTGCGACCCCATGGACTGTAGCCCACCAGGCTCCTCCATCCATGGGATTTTCCAGGCAAGAATACTGGAGTGGGTTGCCATTTCCTTCTCCAGGAGATCTTCCTGACCCAGGGATTGAATCCAGGTCTCCCGCATTGTAGGCAGACGCTTTACCGTCTGAGCCACCAACAACACACAGTTGTGGATGTGACTGGTGATGGAAGTCCAATGCTATAAAGAACAATACTGCATAGGAACCTGGAATGTTAGGACCACGAATCAGGGCAATTGGAAGTGGTCAAACAGGAGATGGCAAGAGTAAACATTGACATTTTAGGAAATCAGTGAACTAAAATGGACTGGAATGGGTGAATTTAACTCAAATGACCATTATACCTACTACTGTGGGCAGGAATACCTTAGAAAAAATGGAGTAGCCATCATAGTCAACAAGAGTCCGAAATGCAGTACTTGGATGCAGTCTCAAAAATCGACAGAATGATCTCTATTCGTTTCCAAGGCAAACCATTCAATATCACAATAATTCAAGTCTATGCCCTGACCAGTAATGCTGAAGAAGCTGAACGGTTCTACGAAGACCTACAAGACCTTCTAGAACTAACAGCCAAAAAAGATGTCCTTTTCATCACAGGTGACTGGAATGCAAAAGTAGGAAGTCAAGAGATACCTGAAGTAATAGGCAAATTTGGCCTTGGAGTACAGAATGAAGCAGGGCAAAGGCTAACAGAGTTTGGCCAAGATAACACAGTGGTCATAGCAAACACCCTCTTCCAACAACACAAGAGAAGACTCTACACATGGACATCACCAGATGGTCAATACCGAAGTCAGACTGTTTATATTCTTTGCAGCCGAAGATGGAGAAGCTCTATACAGTCAGCAAAAACAAGACCAGGAGCTAACTGTGGCTCAGATCATGAACTCCTCATTGCAAAATTAATCTATAATTCCTATATAAAACACATAAATATTTCAACGAGGTTGTGTGAATTTCTCACACTGATCTATAAAGTATTTGGAAAGAATAGTAATGGAAAAACGTCAAAAAGCATGAAGCACTCAAGGTTTCCAGGTTTACTATGATAGGAAGAAATAAGCTGGTACAAGCAAAGGGCTAGACAAAGAGATTCATGAAACAGAACAGAGAGCCTACAAACAGATACATACGGCAGATGTGTCAATGGCAGATGGACTACTACCAACAGTGGAAAACCATGCCCAGAAAGCATCTGGCAATGTGTAGAGACCTTTTTGATTGCTGCAACTGAGGGGAGCCTCCAAATCTACTATGAAGAGGCCAGTGATGCTGCTAAACATCTCTCAATGCCCAGGACAGCCTCCACAACAAGGAACTGCCCATCTCCAAACATCCAGAGTGGCAGGGTTGAAAGTGAGACTGTTAGTCACTTGGTCATGTTTGTGATCCCCATGGACTGTAGCCCACCAGGCTCCTCTGTCCATGGAGTTCTCCAGGCAAGAATACTGGAGTGGGTAGCCATTCACTTCTCCAGGGGATCTTCCCAATCCAGGGATCAAACCTGGGTCTCCTGCATTACAGGCAGACTCTACCATCTGAGCCACCATGGAAGCCCAGTGTCAAGGCTGAGAAACTCTAGGCCAGGAATAACAAGGGGCACACTGTGAGTTAGGTGTGGACCAGAAGGGAAAGAAAATAATAAGCAAAGAAAAACCCCAAAACAAGTCAACAAGGTAGGGAGAGATTTCTCAGGTTCATCCTGTCTGGGGGGCAGCTTTTCTTAACAGTTATTTCATGTGAGGAACATGTATGACCAAGTATATGTAAACTAATCTCTTTATAGACAGAGTTACCAAGTAAGCCAAAAAATATCTTTTTCAAAAGCAGCCAGAACTGACCGTAGAGCAATAGTCTTTCAATAAAATAGGATACTGTATCACTGCTTCAAAAGCCGATAGTGTGATCTTGATAAATTCTTCTGATGCCATCAGTCCTAGAAATACAGTTAATTATTATAGATGTTTATTTACATGTCCAAAATCATAGGATCAAAATCTTCAAGCAAAGATGTAAAATGTCCCATGATCTACTCACCTACAGCTCCATCTATGTTAGTTTCTCCTGAGTCTATTGATTTAATATGACTCTGAAAAAAATATAAAAATGTTAATAAATGGAGATTTTAAAATAACTGATGTAAACACTATGCAGAGGGGGAAAAAAAAAAACTGAACATATGATCCTATGTGTTCATCATGATTTACTTCCAGTGGTAGGAATCAAGTGATTTTTATATTCTTTTTACATTTTTCTACACTTTCTAAATTTCATGTGATAAGTAGGCACTAATCTCTTTATCCAGAAGGCGAAAGATAACATTCTTAGAAAGTCTCTGATTGAGTTAACACACACAAGTCATTAGAAATTTTTTTCAACATCAAATCTCTATTTATTCAGCAGAAGTCATGTCCCTATTTTGAAATCAGGTGAATTTATTTCAGCCAAATTATATACGTAATAAATAAGAAAAAGAGGCATTTTAACAACAATTTGACTGAAATAATTTCACAATTTGATGTAAAAAAAATTCAAAGAAAGTATCTTTTGATTTCAATAAATCCACTTAAATGTCTACAGCTTAAGAAAGAAGAGACAAAACAGTGTTTATACTACAATTTTTCTGTATAACTTTTAAAGAATATGTAGATAACACATGAACATAGATGGAGACAAAACTTTTTGAGGGGGAAATCACAGGAACCACTCACAGAGGCTCCCTGTGAGGAAGAACACTGGATCAGGAGGTAGACGTTCACTAATCACTTTCTGCACTGTTAGAATTTTCTAACTATATACATGTATTAATTTTTTTTTTCCTTTGTTTAACAGCAACAAGGGTTTTCTAGATGGTGAAACTATAGGGTTCTTTTATTTTCTTCCTTATGCTTCCCCTGTTTAATTTTTTAAAAATCCCTACTGAATGTTTCATTGATTTGCCAATTTAAATCTCTCTGGGTCGATTTCTTTCTCTTCATTCTCAGTGTAACAGGAGTTAATCAGGTGAGAGTGAGGACAGAGCAGGAGACCCTGGAGATTCAGGGAGAGGAGGGAAAGTATGAACAATCATCCAGGTGAGCGTGAAGGTATATAAATTAGGAAGAGGAACCTGATGCCCCAGTCTGCAGAGAGGACTCGCCTGAAGTGAGCAGTCATGAATTTAAAGTGAGACCAGCTGCTTTCCTCATGTTTTTCTCGAGCCACACTTAGTCACTCAAAGCAGGGGTGAGGGAGGTAGAGAATTAAAGTGAACCAGCACTTGGGTTTGCCAGAGGAGGACGATGGAGGAAGGGACAGGAAAGGGATCACGGGTATACGCTAGGTAGGGATAGGGGTTGAACCAGGGACTCAAAGCTCAAGAAAGAGAATCGTCAAGTCACTGGGCCCAGGGAGGGCAGGGTGGTGAGTGCAAAGTGGTGAGGCCAATTTAAGTCCCAGAGGAATTAAAGGACTGTTGGAGATGAGGAGCAGGGGTAGTGAGCTGAAAATTAGGTGTCATAGCCAGATAGTATGATGCTGAAAATAAGGCTATGGGTGGAGGCAGCTGAGGGAGGGCAAGACACACCCGTGGGAAGAGAGGTGGTCGAGGAGCTGAGAGGATGAGGGGCTAGAAGGAACCTCCGCAGAAATACCTGATTCTCTAACAATGACCGCGAATCCGGTGCTGAGAGAACATGGGAGTGAGGGGGAATGACCCAGAAAAATCTGTAGATGACCACACTACACCGGGCATCTTCTGAGGCTGTGAGCTTCCAAGCTGGGAGTACAGCAGGGGAGCAAAAAGGGTGGGCACCTACTCCACAACTAGGCTCGTTAGATGGAGGACTGTGGGGCAAAAGTACGGCCCCATCTAGGGGGAAAAAGGCAAAGAAAGCTACGACTCCAGGGTAGACCAGTGCCCCTCATTACTGTTCAGTCCTTCTGAGAAGCTGAGAGTAAATTCTCTAAGCAAGGTGGGTGGGTATATTACTTCAGGGTGTGTTAAATTTTTTTTAAACAAACAATTTTTAAGAAAAGGAAAAATCTTCCTAACAAGAACACTCATGTGGCAATGAATAAATATATAATATCATATTTTTTAAATATAAGGGAATTCTTTGGCAGTCCAGTGGTTAAGAATTGGCACTTTCATTGCCAGAAGCTAAGATCCCACAAGCTGTGTGACAGCCAAAAAATAATAAATAAAAATATAAGAGTACCCTCTCTCTGCTTTATCTTCTACAGCTGAAGTCAAAATCTATCAACAGACCAACACTCACTTAAAATAAAAATCTGGAGAGAGTCTTTTCTGACTATCTCAAAGCCCAGGATTAGCAAAGATTTATTGATTTATTGCTGGTGGATATTATAATCACATTCTTGTGTGAAAACCAGAATCATTTCATCATTTCTTTCATTTGAAAATCTGAATTTTTCTTTTTGTAAAAAAAACTATAACCACCACATAATCACTGAACTTTCATAAACTAATGAGGCCAGAACTTGAGAATAAACACAACTAAGTCCTCTTCCTCAGCTCATTAGTCAAGAGCATTTTCAGAAGGACACAAGAATCACAGTGAACATCACGAGTTTTCAAACAGATTTCCTTAATATCATTGCTTCCTGTTTCCCAGCCTAATTCAGTGAAGGTACAAAAGAACTAAGGTGAGTTCACCTTGGAACTTCCCCACAGCACCTCCCCAGATGCCTTGCTGCGTAAGTGTCCCTGGGTACCTTTTTTTCCCCCTCTTACTGGAGATGGAGGCAGGTACAATGACACATTGCTTCTGCCAATAAGAAGTAAAAACAGCAATCAACAGCTGTGTAGTCCTCTTTGGCCTGGGCCCTTCGAAAGATTAATAATGGTTTAAAAGTGTCCTACTAAATTGCTTCCAAACATGTGCCTCTTTAAATCATAAAGACCCCAAAACTTCCTTTTGCTTGGGGGGGATGGGGCGGAAAGCTAAAGCCAAGGCCTCCAAATATAAAAAGTATCCTGAACTTTTCTACCAAAATAAATTTTTAAAAAATGATACCTATAGGTCAAAAGGCAAACCATGCCTGGTACCAGTATGAAAACAGAAACCAATGGGAAGCAAAATTCCAACAGCCCCTCCAGCCTGCGCCTTCAGGACCCTTCTAATGAGCAAAGATCACACCAAGTATGGCTGTTGTCTCCACCCACATGAGGCAGGTCAGCAGCCCCTGGAGAGCTCCTTTAGCAGAAGCCCAAGAAGTTCTTAGATACAGCTACTAATGGTGGACCCAAAGTCTGAATACCTCAAATCAGTGTGCACTTTTAAAATATAAAGGGCTTCCCTGATAGCTCAGTAGGTAAGAATCCACCTGCAATGCAGGAGTCTCCAGTTCGATTCCCAGGTCAGGAAGATCCACTGGAGAAGGGCCCATACCCCATCTTCTGCCCAAAAGAAAACAACCCACACAAATAACCAAACCAACCCTCTTAACTCCAGGGAAGCTTTGCCTAGACAAAATTTAAAGTAATTGTTCTCAAGCAGAAAACTCAAGGACTTCAACGTGCAGATTCTGCACCGTGAACTTCCCAGGGCTTCTACTCCTTCCAAGGGAGGAGTAGACCATGCCTCTGGCACTGGAGGGCACTGTAACTAACAATGGTATTTGTGGCATCTTCTGGACAGACTGTGGATCAACTCGCAGAAGCAACAGCCAACTCGCAACAGCTCACAGAAACACACACCAGAATTGGGTGGATAACTACAACCAGGCCCATGACTTCAGTCAACGCTTCCTCTCCCTGGACTAGTGTTTCATCAGTGCGGCCAACACTAAATCAAGAAAGATGGACGCACAGCTAAGGCCAAGTAACAGATGCGGTAAGAAAAGTAACAGAAAAACTCTGCAACTGGCTGCAACTCAAACTAGGAAAATGCCCCAAACAGAGCCAAGAGACCTCTTCCACTGTGTGTGTAAACTCCTATTACTTGAGCAACACTATCAAGGGAAAGACTGCTAAAGAATTTTCAGTATCACAGTTACCTTTGAACCAAGCAAGTTATCTCCCATTCCCTGAAAGTGCCTATGTGAAGCAAACCCATACAGAGCCCTATTGAACACCCCCACCCCTCAAAGGGTGCACTCCCTCCTGGGAGAAGGTGAGGAGGCCCTTCCTCGCGGGGAGCAGATGGGTTACATGAAGCAGAGGAGGTCTCCCTGAAAGACACAGATGGAAGTCCACAAAGACTTTTATATTGGAGTTGCTTAATAGTTCCTTGAAAATCTAAACTGTACTCAGTTAATGTAAGCACACCAAAGTACTACACATGAGGAAAAAATAGAATGAACACAGGACAATTCTACCTAGCCCAAACAAACAAACACTGGGCCAAAATATTCCAAGGAGGGCTGCAAGGGCAAAATTACTATGATCAGGCTCAACATGTCAGCGCAGTGGAGGTATAAGCACAGAACTACAGTGCTGCTCAAAATGATACCCATATTATCCTTAAAAAGATCAGAAAGCATATTAAGGAAGGTGGCAGACAAAATGCTCACAATTTGCAAATTCATGAATGTGCTACAAAAATTATATGCTTTGTAGAATTCAAGATTTGAGGATGATAATGATCTGAAGTTAAGTACAAAAGAACCTATACTGCATTGACTAAACACGCTGCTTATAAAAGTCAGTGACCTCTCTACTCAACAGTCATACTTCAAAACATCGTATGTTACTGTACGATCAACATTCTAGAAAACTACATCCTCATTTGTGGATGGTAATCATTTTTTCTTTTTTTGTTTACTCCAAACCAGCAATAAAATTGAGATATTTACTTCATTTTAACGAGACACCTATCTGATATGGCATTTTTTAAATCTCAGCTCAGCATTTATTATTAACATCAAAGGAAGACAGAATAGGCTGCGTGACAAATGTTTTCGTTTTCCCTTTATACACCTCGCTGTTTTATCAACAGTATATACTGTAAGTGTTCCAGGCAAGGGGAGAAGATAACATAATTCACGAGCCACAACCTTAACAAAAAGACTATTTTGTGTGTGTGAGCAAAAATCGAAGTGAAAGATAATACAGTGATTTGTTTTCCACTGCTACTCATCTCATTAAAATTAAAGATAAGGTTAAATTGAGCTCCACTTAGAGAAATGTCATCACAGAAAGAGACACGGCACATAGCTGGACAATGTTAGCCAAAGGAAATTATAATACTGTGTTTCCAGAATTCCATTTTTACCAATTTCATTATTTTAAATTTTTTCATGATGTTTAATACCAAACACTATGAAAATCTTTTCAATGGACTTATTTACCCTACCTGGTCTGTCTCTAAACAAAATGCGTTATCAGGAGAGAATGTATTTTTCCCCAAATGTCAAATTTTATTACAGTCAACAGATAAAAATACAGAAAGGTCACTTCCCTAGAGACAAATAAATACCACTAAGATTTTTAAATTACTTCATTCTGACACCAAATCCCACAAACAGTAGGGACAGCCACATTTTTATTAGGAACATGAAAAATTCAGCATTACTCACAAGAATAGTTCCATAACTGAAAAGGAACTCTTCTGTTACAACTTGAGGTCGAAATACCTGTGTGATGAGAGTTTGCATAGATTAAATCCTGAAAGCCATACATAAGAAAGAAATGATAATGTTTCGTCTGAGTTGACATTTCTCAGCTCCACTTTTTCCCAAAAGATGATACCTGAGACGTTACCAGGTGAAGCACTACAGGCATGAGGGGGAGACACATCTTCAGCTGCTTTGCTTGAACTGTGGATGGGTGTTTACGGCCAGAAACGTTAGCCAGGGCGTTAAGAATGTCACCTGCAAAGCACATCCCAGAGCACACGTGAGGTTAGAGACCACAAATGCTTAGGGACCACTAGCTGTAGGCTGAATATTAATGGGATTGCTAAGGGAAATAATCTCCAAATAAAAGAAGTGGGTAGTAGATGCACTGTTTTATTCCCAACTCTTGACATTACAACAGGAAGCTGTGGCCTCTGGGGACAAGATGGACATAAGACTTATCTCTCATCTGGAAATTTAAAATAGAATATAAAAATGATTTTTCTTTTTTTGTACTTTACAAATATCAACCATGAGTATCCATTACTTTTGTAAACAGGAAAAAGTTATTTTAAGATTTATAAGCTAACAGGTCATAGATTAGATTTCTCTGGTAGTAGAATAGGATGGTAGAAGTAAGAGATCAATTCCCAAAACTTCTCCTTGGATAGCCAAGTCCAACAATAAATAAACCTTGCCTTGCTAGACACACGAATCTCATCATCATCTCCTAAGACAAGATGGGTCATGTAAAAAGAAAGTCAGCTACCAATTGACCAGATTGTGGCCTTCGGTCTGGAGATTTTAAAAGGGTTACAATCCAGATAAATTTGAAAAGCTCTATTTTCAGTCATGAACAGGCAAAAATCTCCCACATTATTAGTAAGGAGCAAAAGGTTACTGTGAATCAGCCATGAAGATATTTTCATTACTTTAATATTCTGAATTTCTGAGTCTAAATATCTTTTACAGTAACAGGCTGGATCAAATTTAACATTTTAAACATTTCTGGTTTATAGCCACATCTGCTGGGAAAGCATGGAATGCGATTTTAAACTAAATATACACATTCCTTAGATAATTTTTGCATCTGTAAATAACAGTGAAATAACAGATTTTGTTAGCTGTAATAAACATCCTTTGAGATCATTATTACTTTCATCTTAAATTTTTCAAACCAATGAAATTTTCAAACTTTAATATCAAAATTCTTTAATATTAAATTTTGGTGCCTATGTATTTTTAAATTATTGTAAGAAAAAATAAATTTGTGGTTACAACCTGAAGGAAAAATGTTTTTCTTCTGAATTATGCAAAGAGAAATTTTGAGAAAAGTTCCTAAAATGATAGCCTAAGTCCAATTTTAACCAATTAAAATGCTTTCCTTTTCTTTTCCAGGACTGCAAGATGACACCTCAATATAGCCTAATTTAGCCCTTTAGCCTCAATCATGTCACTGATACGAAATATTTATGATAACAGTTAGGGAACATTGAAATTTTGAAACTACACATTCAAGAATTGTCACTGTGCTCGCCTGTAAAAAACAGACCATCAAGAACAAAAAGAGATGCCCAAAAGCCAAGTCACAAAACGATAAGCAGGAAGGGGCCTAAGGATGGACGAGACTCCAATTTACCCAGGATACGTGGCAGCTCCTGCACCATGTGACGGATGAGTAGGTCAAGGCATCGGGACAGGTATTCATTGCCACTTTGCTGCTCCTTGCCTGGAGTGGTCTTCCTGCTGTCTCTCTCGATGTACATCACCAGCCTACACACAGAGAAGTGCCAAAGATTACCTCTCATGATAAAACAGTTGATAGCATCTGCCCGAAAACACCACCATGGCAAGTGTTTCCAGGGGGCACCGTCCCCATCGTGTTGACATTTAGATACGGAGCAACTTGTCGAGCACAGGCTATTGCTGCCTTAGAAAAATGGAGACATTTATGCAGAGAGAAAATAAGGCAACTCTGAATATCTCTGCCAGTGTTATTACAAAACGACGCCCTGACTTCATTTGCCTTTGGCCCATTAAAAGAAACCCCGCGTTCTTCAGATGACAGATGAAAGGCAAACAAAAGCCTCTGGAAAGAAGAGGGCTTTGGCATTTTGAAGAGTCAAAGTAGAACCACCAGTTGTCTGCACCTTCGTTGGACATTAGTCTTAAACTTGCTCTGAATCCCAGGCAAGTCATAAAAATTCCAGTTCTTTCACTAAACTGTGTATATAAATCCAAAAAAAATGATTCATTTCAGCACTGGATATAATACAGAGAGCAGATACCATCTGAACATCTGGATTTCACATGCCCTTTTGTCCTCTGGTTTAATGATATCTGTCTCTTAATAAACTTATTTCTTCTTCAAACCAGTGGCATTTGTTATCATTCGTCTCTGAACCAATAGCCTCCAACCCAGAACCAGGGGACTTGTTGAACCATCACTCTGGGTACCAAGGATATTGTTGAAAACTCTTAGGCCCATACTTCCTTCCCTTTGCTAGACCCACTACCCAAGTTCCCAGTCCCTGCAACTCTCTAAAGGGCAATGAGTTCCCTGACTTCAAAGGCCCCTTGACTGCAATCCCCCTTGCTGGACTCCCCTTGCCATCATCAACCATCTCTCCAGCTCTGTTGCAATCATCATTCCACCCAAATTCTGCTTCCCAAAACTCCCACTGTAAACCAGAAAAGGATGGCTCTGGATACAATACACATACATAACATACACTGAAATCTTAACACTCAGCATTTATGTGGTTCTCTTAGTAGATTTGTGCATCCTTTTGCCTTCTTACTGGTCATTATTTGTAGCTCTATTAGTAAAGACCTGGGAATGAAACCAAATCAAAAGTTTAAGATCCATATAAGCCAGCTGGCATCTCTGTTTCAGTTGCTGATTAAAGCCCTAGTCACACTCTAACAAATACAAGACACTGCTCAAAATGTAGAGTAAATCCTGATGAATCCATAGAAATATATCACTATGACTTAAGAAACAGAGAGCACAGAGCCCCATGATGATAGGTAAACCAAAGAAATGAGACACTAATTATTTCATGGTAAGTGGAATCCAAAAGCTTCCCATAAAATGGGGTGTGATAGAAGATGTGATAAAATGAATGAGATCAGCCTGGGGAGCCAGTCAGCCTGGAGCTCCAGGGAATCCACAGCAGGACACACTATCGCTGTGGCCTGGAGCTTCCAAGCGAATAGCAGCCACTCCAGGAACCTCTTGCTCAGCTGACACCTACTCCATCAGCCCAACTAAGGAGCAGGACCAGAAAACACCATCTTCGTTTTTGGTTCCCCAAGATGCATTGTCTGGTATCTCCTGCCCAGTCTCACCATCTGCTGAAAAGCTTTATCCAACATTGAAGATTCCAGCATTTAACTGTAGCCCCTCCAAGCTAAGTATTTCAAATATACCCTCTGACTATACTGACTATAATCTGCTCTTATTCCTGCTTGCACACTCTTCCACTGTGACAGTTCCTCAGCCTCCAAGGAACTTCCACTGATTGAATCTATGACATTGCCTCCCAACCCATGACATCATCTTTCAAAATCCATGACATCGTCTCCCAATCCATGACATCTCCCAAAAAGCACTCCCTTTTTCTCACTTGGAGAAGGAAATGGCAACCCACTCCAGTATTCCTGCCTGGAGAATCCCATGGACAGAGGAGCCTGAGGGGCTACAGTCTACGGGGTCGCAAAGAGTCGGACACGACTGAGCGACTTCACTCACTCACTCACTTTCCTCACTTACTTCCTGCTTCGATTGCATCCCACCATCTATCATTTCCTTGTGCTCTTTTTTTTCCCACATCAACATAGTCAAATGATCCAGATGAATCTAGTGATCTATACGCTTCCTGTACATCTGCAGAGAGGCTGCTGAAGTCAAACATGGAGCAGAGTCGCCCCACTGTAAAAGGGTCACACCAATATTCAAGGGCACAGAACAGCACCAGCACCGACCCTATCTCCAAAACGTTCTTCTCTTTAAACCCTGAAATTTCCATCCTCTTATGAGATTCTCAGTGATTCTGCCTCCTACTATACAGAGAAAACATAAAGCATCATGAAGAAATTCTTCCTAAATCTAAACTTAGTGTGTATCCTACCCTGGCCTCCTTTCCTCCCATCACAACCACTGACCTCTCTCTCCTTGCAACTCTGTCTAGATCACATTCCCTTCCCTTTTCTCAGAATCTTGAAACAGCCAATTCCTTCTTTTTCATTTTGTATACTCACTCTCTCCCATTTAACAAAATGCTTTTCCTGTCCTTCTAGCAACTGCCCCATTGCCTCTCTCCTCCCTTCCTCAGTCAAACCTCTTAAGAAATCAATCTATATCCAATATCTCCTTTGTTCCTCTTAACTTCTTCCACCCACCACAATCTGCTCTCATTCCCATCACTTTTCTAATGAGTCGGCTCTTTGCATCAGATGGTCAAAGTACTGGAGCTTCAGTTTCATCATCAGTCCTTTCAATGAATATTCAGGACTCACTTCCTTTAGGATTGACTGGTTTGATCTCCTTGCAGTCCAAGGGACTCTCAAGAATCTTTCCCAACACCACAGTTCAAAAGCATCAGTCTTCCGGCACTCAGCCTTCTTTATGGTCCAACCATCACATCCATACATGACAACCTCCTTACTTTTTGAATTTTTCTGGTTTATGAACCATGAGTAGGAGTCATCTATTCAAAACTTAAGTGTTTTGAAAACATGAAGTAGTATCATTGCTCTACACAGCCAATTAAAAAAAAAAAAACTTTAGGTGATGTAACACTCAATTATACAACATGCCCTACCAGATGATAAATGGTGAGTCTTCGCAAAAATATTACCTCCTTTTCATAAGATCTGTAGACCTCCAATTTCTCACTATGCCAAGTCACGGTGACTTTAAACAAGCGGTAAATCGACGGCAACATCACAGGAGTATCCCAAAACTTTATTACGACCTGTGGCCCATTATGATTTCTAAATTATTTTTCTCCTTTCTTTCAGTAGGGTCACTTTTTCAACTTGACAATACTGACAAAGATTTCAATAAATCTTTGGCTCTAACTCAGAGCCCTACCACCTTCTAACAGCATGATCTTGGACAAATTTCTGAAGCTCTTTATACCTTCAGTTTTCTCATTATAAATGGGATAACAATTCCTACCTTGCAGGACTGCTGTGAAGACTGAATGAGAAAATCGTCTGGGGTCTAACACAAGGTACATACTCAAGAAATGGTAGCTGCTTTTATTACTAATAATAGTTGCTTCTATGAATTATTAGACCACCACCAAAATGAAGACACTGTTTTCTGGAGTGAACAGATCTTAAGAGAACACTCCCATGGAAGGCCACCTCTGCTGTTCATCCTATTCTCTAACTCACTGAGTCACACAAAGAGAGACAAATACAGTATCACTTATATATGGAATCTAAAAAGCACACATGAACTTATTTACAAAATAAACTTACAGTTACCAAAGGCAGAAGGGTAGGAAGGGGTAAACTGGGAGTAAAGGATTAACAGATACACACTGCTGCTGCTGCTGCTAAGTCGCTTCAGTCCTGTCCGACTCTGTGTGACCCCATAGACAGCAGCCCATCAGGCTCCACCGTCCCTGGGATTTTCCAGGCAAGAACACTGGAGTGGGTCGCCATTTCCTTCTCCAATGCATGAAAGTGAAAAGTGAAAGTTAAGTCGCTCAGTCATATCCGACTCTTCACGACCCCATGGACTGCAGCCTATCAGGCTCCTCCATCCATGGGATTTTCCAGGCAAGAGTACTGGAGTGGGGTATACACACTACTATATAAAAAATAGATAGACAACAAGGATTTTACCATATAGCACAAGAAGGAAACATAATTCAGTATCTTACAACAATCTATAATGGAAAAGAATTAGAAAACATAGATATATATACCTATATATATAATCAAGTCACTTTGCTGTACACATGAAACTAACATAATATTGTAAATCAACTATAGTTCAGTTTTTAAAAAATAAAACAAAGAAATGGAACCTCAAATGTTTCACTTCACAGCACTGCCAAATGGTTTCCCAAAATGGTTGTCCCAGTGACGTACAAGTTCCCCCTGAGTTACACCTCACCAGTATTTAGTAGTATCAAATTTTTGCTCATTTCTATCTTGTGGTGTTCTCTTGGCAAAACCCTATTAGCCTTTGCCCTACTTCATTCTGTACTCCAAGGCCAAATTTGCCTGTTACTCCAGGTATTTCTTGACTTCCTACTTTTGCATTCCAGTCCCCTATAATGAAAAGGACATCTTTTTGGGGTGTTAGTTCTAAAAGGTCTTGTAGGTCTTCATAGAACTGTTCAACTTCAGCTTCTTCAGCATTACTGGTCAGGGCATAGACTTGGATTACTGTGATACTGAATGGTTTGCCTTGGAAACGAACAGAGATCATTCTGTTGTTTTTGAGACTGCATCCAAGTACTGCATTTTGGACGCTTTTGTTGACTATGATGGCTACTCCATTTCTTCTAAGGGATTCCTGCCCATAGTAGTAGATATAATGGTCATCAGAGTTTAATTCACCCATTCCAGTCCATCTTAGTTTGCTGATTCCTAGAATGTCAACATTCACTCTTGCCATCTCCTGTTTGACCACTTCCAATTTGCCTTGATTCATGGACCTAACATTCCAGGTTCCTATGCAATACTGCTCTTTACAGCATCGGACCTTGCTTCTACCACCAGTCACATCCACAACTGGGTGGTGTTTTTGCTTTGGCTCCATCCCTTCATTCTTTCTAGAGTTATTTCTCCACTGATCTCCAGTAGCACACTGGGCACCTACCGACCTGGGGAGTTCATCTTTCAGTGTCCTATCTTTTTGCCTTTTCATCCTGTTCATGGGGTTCTCAAGACAAGAATACTGAAGTGGTTTGCCATTCCCTTCTCCAGTGGACTACATTCTGTCAGACATCTCCAGATAATCATGATGGTGTGATCACTCACCTAGAGCCAGACATCTGGAATGTGAAGCCAAGTGGGCGTTAGAAAGGATCACTATGAACAAAGCTAGTGATGGAATTCCAGTTGAGCTATTTCAAATCCTAAAAGATGATGCTATGAAAGTGCTGCACTCAATATGTCAGCAAATTTGGAAACTCAGTAGTGGCCACAGGAATGGAAAGGTCAGTTTTCATTCCAATCCCAAAGAAAGGCAATGCCAAAGAATGCTCAAACTACTGCACAATTGCACTTATCTCACATGCTAGTAAAGTAATGCTCAAAATTCTCCAAGCCAGGCTTCAGCAACACGTGAACTGTGAACTTCCAGATGTTCAAGCTGGTTTTAGAAAAGGCAGAGGAACCAGAGATCAAATTGCCACATTCACTGGATCATCAAAAAAGCGAGAGACTTCCAGAAAAACATCTATTTCTGCTTTATTGACTATGCCAAAGCCTTGACTGTGTGGATCACACTAAACTGTGGAAAATTCTGAAAGAGATGGGAATACCAGACCACCTGACCTGCCTCTTGAGAAACCTGTATGCAGGTCAGGAAGCAATAGTTAGAGCTGGACATGGAACAACAGACTGGTTCCAAATAGGAAAAGGAGTATGTCAAGGCTATATATTGTCACCCTGCTTATTTAACTTATATGCAAAGCACATCATGAGAAATGCTGGGCTGGAGGAAGCACAAGCTGGAATCAAGATTGCCGGGAGAAATATCAATAACCTCAGATATGCAGATGACACCACCCTTGCAGAAAGTGAAGAGGAACTAAAGAGCCTCTTGATGAAAGTGAAAGAGGACAGTAAAAAAGCTGGCTTAAAACTCAACATTCATAAAACTAAGATCATGGCATCCAGTCCCATCACTTCATGGCAAATAGATGGGGAAACAGTGGAAACAGTGTCAGACTTTATTTTTCTGGGCTCCAAAATCACTGCAGATGGTGATGGCAGCCATGAAATTAAAAGACGCTTACTCCTTGGAAGGCAAGTTCTGACCAACCTAGACAGCATATTCAAAAGCAGAGACATTACTTTACCAACAAAGATCCACCTAATCAAGGCCGTGGTTTTTCTAGTAGTCATGTATGGACCTGAGAGTTGGACTATAAAGAAAGCTGAGCACAGAAGAACTGATGCCTTTGACTTGTGGTGCTGGAGAAGACTCTTGAGAGTCCCTTGGACTGCAAGGAGATCCAACCAGTCCATCCTAAAGGAAATCAGTCCTGGGTGTTCATTGGAAGGACTGAAGCTGAAACTGAAACTCCAATATTTTGGCCACCTGATGCAAAGAGCTGACTCATTTGAAAAGACCCTGATGTTGGGAGAGATTGAAGGCAGGAGGAGAAGGGGACGACAGAGGATGAGATGGTTGGATGGCATCACCGACTCAATGGACATGAGTTTGGGTAAACTCCAGGAGTTGGTGATGCACAGGGAGGCCTGGAAAGCTGCGGTTCATGGGGTCACAAAGAGTCAGACATGAATGACTGAACTGAAGTGATCTTGTGGTGTTAATGCAAACTTTAGTAATTATTATGGTAGGCATATTCTGATATTTCTCTGTTGTTCGTATTTTCTCATTTGTGCAATACCTGTTCAGATCTTCTGCTGATTCACCCATGGGTTACTAGTCTTTTGTTATTGATTTGAAGGCATTATTTATATGGTCTAGAACTGTCCCTCTTCTTCTGTCTTCTCCTTTTGTCTTTCACAATGAAGTCTTCAATCCACTGGAAACTGCTTTATCATAAGGATTTTAAAAGGAATCTAATCCCATTGCTTTTCCAGGCAGACACACTTACCCTGGTACTATGCATTAAAAAGGTACTTCTAAAACTAAGGGTGGAAGAAAAGGAGCAAAAGCACAAATTTTTGGCAAAGTCTGACTAAAAAGCAGTTTCATTTGTAAATTAGCTTTTCTACCCAATGAATCTAAGTGATGGCTATCAGAGTTGTACATAGGCAGAAGTTTGAAGATTTATTCTCTATAGAAAGTAAAGCAGAAAGGTTGTAGACTAAGAGAAAGCAAACCAAGTCAAAGAAGGGGCCAACAAACAAAACTGGGAGTCTCGGTGAATTTCTGAACGAATACCAGGACTTCTAGCCCCCTTCCCAGGGGGCTCCCCACACCCAGGCAGCCAGGTCCCTGCGTCCCAGGCTGACAGCAAAAATGCTCTTTGGTGAAACTAACTGGCTCAAGAGAAACATCCTAGAGATACTGATGCTAAAGTTCATGTCAAAAATGCCCAATGTTGAGTAGTATTTGAGGGTGTAAATATACCACAATTTATTTCAGTGTTGATGGACATTGAGGCTGTTTCAACTCATGCACACTACCAAGCATAACTTAGGCTGGATCCATGGAAACATTTCTGCTGGATATATACTTGGAAGTGAGACCACTGGATCATAAGGTATGCCTGGCTTCAGATTAATAGGCACTGCTGATATTCAGTTTTCCAAAGTGATGAAGTCAATTTACATTGCAACAGGTAGGTGTAAGAATTCCATTTGCTCTATATTCTTGCCACAATTTTTTCATGTGTTAATTGGCCATTTGAAGATAACCAGTTTTATAAAGTTCCTGTTCAAGTCTATGCTCATTTTTCTCTTGTATTATGGGCTCTTCAGTGCTTTATACATTTTAGCTAAGGGCCCACATCAATTATATGTGTAGCAAATACTTTCCACTACGCTATGGACTTGTTACTTTCTCAGTGATCCCTTGTGGTGAATCGAAGATCTTAGTTTTAAGGTAACCCAATTTATCAATATTTTATGACAGTGCTCTTGTATCCTGCTTAAAAAAAAAAAAATCCTGGTCTATTCCAAGGTAATAAAGAAATTTTCAGGTGTTAGCTACTGCAAACTTGTTTTCTCTTTTTACATGAATTAAATCGACATGAATTAACTTCTATGCACAGAGTAATTTAGAGCTTTTTTTCCTTGTACTGATATCAAAATGACCCATTTTCCACTTGCTGTAAAAACCATCACTTCCTCACTGTTTTATCCTATGTCTCTTCTGCTCTTCTCCATATTTTCCATCCTTCTGTCTCTCCTCAATGGTCCCAGATGAATTCAGAACCGTATATTAATTCTCTGTTATTAATACTGTTATTAATATTATTATTAATACTGGTATTAATATAACAGTATATTAATTATTCAGCTCTAATATGCAGTTAACCCAATCCCACGAGTTCTGCATTTCAGTTATAGAATACCCACTCTGTTCTTGTAGTTCTAGTTCTCTACTGAAATTCTCCATTTTCCAAATTCCTGAATACACTGATCATAGTTATTTTAAGTTAGCTTTGTGATTAATTCCATTCTCTGTAACCTCTGTGGATATTGTAATTTATCTCACTTGTTTTTTTTATCATATCATCTTATCCTCTTGCAGGCTCAATTGCTTTCTGTATATATACAGTCTGTGAGAAGTGGAAGGATTACTTTGAGACCGAGGGTTAAACTCCTCCAGACTGGATTTACATGTAACCCTGGATCACCTTAATCCAACCAGAGATGATGATGATTCAAAAGTGGGCTTCTTTCCCTGTTCCAGGAAATCCTCCAAATAAGTAACAGGGATCCAAATAAATAAATCCTCCAAATAAATAACAGAAACAGAGGGCAGGGAAAATGGAAATGTTTATCTTTTGGACATAGAAGAATGCAAAAGAACTTCCATCAAACCTGTGGTGGATTCATGTTGATGTATGGCAAAACCAAAACAATATTTTAAAGTAATTAACCTCCAATTAAAATAAATAAATTTATATTAAAAAAAGAAAAAGTAAATTTATACTTGTGTCTAAGGAGTCAATTTTTTCTAAAATCTAAATTATCTATTACAAAATTTAATACTGTGCTACTTAACTAATGTAGTATGACATACCATTTCTTTAAAGCAAAAACTACTCACTTTCAGCCACTAGCACAGACTGTTAAAACATAAGAAAATATCCATTACCTCCACTGGAGAAATAAAAGACTGATGGGATCCATAACAATATAAAACTCACTCTAGAATGATGCTCCATTTCTTCATGCCCTCTCCAATGCCTTCCCATTACAGGATGTGTTTACACAGGCTATCAGAGAATAAATTGACTTCACGGACAAGGGAACATTAGCTACTAAAAGAACTCACATTCTATGAAGGAAATAAAATGTAGAGACATTTGAGTACAGTATCCATAAACACTTTACAATTTTTCTACAACCAAACTGCAAATGTTATTTCTTAGTGGTCTACAAGGGTATCAAGCTGAAAAGATCAACATGCTGACAATAATCCAAGTGTTATTGAAATGGGGAAGCCTGGGAGTTGAGACAGACATAGGGAGTGGATTGGGTTCCTTTGGGGCAACTTGAAGATTCCTCTTGGGCATGCCACTGAATATGTAAAGATGATACAAACCTGGAGTTTGGAGAGGTCATACAGATGCATACCAACCTATTTGAAGCCACTGGATTGGATGAAATCACCCTAGGACAGTGGTGAAAGAGAAACAAAGAGGGCCCAGGAAGATGCAGAAGAGGGAGAACCAATGAAGAAGAGACCAAGGTGGGAAGAAAGCAAGGAATGCATGTTAACTCTTACCATGAGCCCTTTCACTACAAAGGAAGATTCTGGTTCAAGTTGGCCAGCTGAACCCAAGCATTTTACTTCTCTCTTTTCCACATCCCCTTAGGAAATCCACATTATCCCTAAAAAGAGGAAGCTGTACCATTCACAGCTAGAACCTTCCAAGAATTTTGTCAAGATGACGGTGCAGATGGAAGGGGAGAGAGGCAAGCGCCCATGAAGGAGAAACCTGCCAGGGAAGCAAGGAGAACCCCAGCAGCACCCTCAGCTCCAAACAGCAGGGAGACATGTTTAGGCACTGGAACTGATAAGAGGAGGCGAGTTCCTCACACCTAAGGACAGTTTTTGAAGAAACTAGGACCAGCAAATCGGGCACAAAGACCATGGTGACTACAAGGAGAGGGATCCCAGGAAGACTGCAGGAAGGAAAACTTTTAAAGCAAAGGAATGACTTGATGAAAGTAGCATTTGAAGAACATGAATCTGGTATGGCACAGACAAATGATGAGAGAGGAAGGAAGCCAGATAGGCCATTAGCAGTTATGAGTGTGCAGGTAAAGAGGAGAAACAGAAAGGAACTTGAGAGACAAGAATAAACTGCCTGGAAATGGTGTGAATAGGAGATAAGACTCCAAGTAGTCTTTTTCAGAGACAAGGGCACATCCACGTTGTGAGAAATCAATCATACGGATTTTTTAAACAGAGAAGTCATGCTCCTTTAACTTAGTCCGGGATCCTCCAGGATGCCATCACCCCTGCCCCACCCCCATTCCTACCCCCTGAAACCCCTCCCTCCCGTTCCGGTCCTACTGCACTCACTGTGCCCACCAACGGACCACTCCCTTGTCGACTTCTGCTGCAGACCTTACCACGTGTCGTTGGATGCTGCATACGATGCAAACTGTGACTAATCCATCCCATTTGGATTCGCCTTGGACCACCTCACAAATGGGTCCTTGTTGAGACCATATACTATTCCAGAAAATCAAAACACCACACTTTTCCTTGCTTCACTTCAATCTAAACCCACTGGTATCTATCTACTGTACATTTTTTATAACTAACTTTTCTGCCTTCAGAGAAAATGTGTATTTTAAATATGGAATTTTGGGGGGAGGAAAAATTTGGAATTTAAAATTAATAGATACAGATTACTATGTATAAAATAAACAATAAGGACCTACTATATAGCACATGAGTATATTCAATATCTTATAAAAACCTATAATGGAAAAGAGTCTGAAAAAAAGACATATATGTGTATGTGTGTATATATCAGTTCAGTTCAGTCGCTCAGTCATGTCTGACTCTTTGCGACCCCATGAATCGCAGCACGCCAGGCCTCCCTGTCCATCACCAACTCCGGAGTTCACTCAGACTCACGTCCATCGAGTCAGTGATGCCATCCAGCCATCTCATCCTCTGTCGTCCCCTTCTCCTCCTGCCCCCAATCCCCAATCAGGGATATATATATATATATATATATATCCCTGAATTACTTGTTGTACACCTGAAACATTGTAAATCAGCTATACTTCAATACATAAATAAGGGATCCTTTTAGAAAACTTATGAATTTTTGCCTAATTAAAAAATTTATGACGTTTTGATTCCACTTGTTTGACTTAGTATGAATAAAATGCTAGATTTCTAATTATTAAAAAAGATATGCAGTAAGCAACAAAGGAACAGCACAGGGAACTACAGTCAACGTCTTGTAATAGCCTATAATGGAAAATAATTGCAAAAATAATATACATTTATATGTAGAACTGAATCACATTGCTGCACACCTGAAAAACTATAATAAGTCAGCCATACTTCAATAAAATATATATATTAAAAAAAATAAAGGATCTTCAGCAAGCTCATCATCCAATACTTTTCTTTGTAATTGAAGCGGTTCTCTCTTGGGTTATGATGCTCAGGTGATAGTTTTGATCTGAATTTAAATTACATGGACACACCACACGTACAGATCTATTCTGGGTTTATTTCTTCAGTTTCAAAATGTAATAGATATTTAGGAATAGACATACTTAGTAATCAGCAGAATCCACACACTGGCTACATCATCTCTGCAGCAAGGGTCATTATGATTTGGAAAAAAAAGGGACAAACAGCAGTTCCTGACATGTCCCATCTCTAAAAAGATATTAACTCATATCCATAGAAAACCAAATCACAGAAATTGATAGCAACATCGGAAAAAAAAAAAACAGAGAGGCATAGGGATGATAAAAATCTATTATATGTCCATTTGTCTATTTGGTCTGTGCAGAATTTCAGAAAAATGACTGTGATGGACTTTGTGGATTACCCAAAACAGAAACAGGTTGTGACTGCAACTGCAGCTGTGATTTCAGCTTGGTACCTCTACTGCAGCAAATTAGCACTGCCCCGGGATCTTATAGTTGCTATTGACCTGGCAAAGGCTTTTTTCTACATGTAAATATGGAAGAACCATCAGCACATGTTTGCTTTTTACTCATCACGGCAAACAGCAAATGTTCAGGGCCTTGCCTTTGAGCTCTGCCAACAAACCTGCTCTTGGTTATCAGTCAGCAAAGATCTGCATTGTCTTGACGTCCCACCAGCATCACACTTGTACTTGTACACTAGCACTTTGATGACGTGAGACATTAGGCTATTGGACCTGAGGAGCTTCAGTTGGCTTAGTAAGACATTTAAGAGACAGATAAACTCCATAAAAATCCATTGTCCACTAGGCCCCAGTGAAGTTTCTAGGGCTCAACAATCTAGAACACGTTGAGCTATCCCTCCAGAGCAAAGACAAGTTATCGCATCTTCTACTGATTATGACCAAAAGGTGGGCTTTGTGAACCTAGGCGGCAATATATACCACATTAGACTGTGTCCCTCTGACTCATTTTCTGAGAGACCCATGCACCTACTAGTTTTTAATGGAGCTGGAATGAACGAAGGCTCTGTTGTAATTCCCATCTGCAGTGTAAGCAGTTCTTCCACGTGGGCCATATAACCCCAGCACATCTACTGGTACTCTCAGTATCTTGTGGGTTATCTTATGGGAATATTTACGTGATATTTACATGGGTCCCCAGGAAAACACCAATAAATGAATCACAACACAGGTCTTTGGGTTGCTGTCGTCTGAAGGTTTGTGTTCATCCCCAAATTTAACTAGAATCCTAACACCCAGTGTTATGATGTTAGGAGGTGATTAGGTCATGGGGGTAGAGCGCTCATGAAGGAATCATTGCCTTCATAAAAGAGAGCCCTCAGAGGGCCCTAGTCCCTTCCTCCATGTGTGGACACAAGGATAAACCTGCAACCTAGAGGAGGGCCTTCATCCAATCCACAACGGCATCCTGATCTCAGACTTCCAGCCTCCAGAACTATGAGAAATATACATGTCATTTATAAGCCACCCACCTGAGCCACAAAGGAAGCCCCTTTATAAGCCACCAATCTTTGATATTTTGTTAGAGCAGCTAACAGTTTTAGCTGCCAAGTTTTAGAGTTAAGTCATATTCTGCAGATCACTGTTCTTTTGAGAAACAGCCCCTGACAGAGGATGAACGTGACGAGTGACATCAAATGATCACATGATATGAGTAACCCATCAGTAACTGTATCATTAACCTGCCACACCAAGCCACCAGGCTGGGCACACACAGCAGTAACCCATCATCAAGTGCACTGGTAACTGTAAGAGCGAAGCTTGAACAGGTCCAGTAAGAACTACTAAGCTGAATGAGCAGGTGGTGCAGAGTCCTTTGACACAGTCCCTCTACCACTGTCTCTCCTCTCTCGATCCTGATAAAGAATTATTTATAAGCAGTTGACCCAACAAGAAAATCACTGAGCCTGGTTAGTGAATGGTTCACTACAATACGCTGGCAGCAAATCAAAGTAGACTGCTGCCAGCATGACAAAAGAAATCAAATGAGTCCCTGAAAAGGAAACCCAACACATTTTGTTTTACTTAATGTTCAAACTGAGACATGGCTAAAGGTACTGATGCCTGCTGATTCGTGGGCACTGGCTATCAGCTTGAATCTTCTATTAATGGCCAGGGACTATGAAAAAAAAAGAGTTAAAAACTGGTTCTGGGAAAAGTCTATGTGAGTGGACATCTCAGAGTGGGTACAAAGCATGATGACATTTGTGTACCACGTGGATGCCCACTAAAGGACAACTACTTTACAGAAGCCTCTCTACACTCAGGTAGAGAAGATGACACTTTCTGCAAATGTCAGTCAACACAATTTCTCCAGTCACCCCAGGGCTTGCTCATGGGCCCTCATCCAGAGGGGCCTTGGTGGCAGTATTAGAGGATATGTATGTGCTCAGCAAAAAGAATGCTCCTCTTCAATTATGACCGAGATCCTGCCCATCCAGCCAACACGAGAAACCAACACTGTGCCCCCAGTCTAGCCCATAACCTGGGGAGACCTGCCAGTCAGCTAGCAACAGACTGGTGCATGAAAGGGGCAGTAAACTCTCCTTTAAGTAAAGACAAAGAAACACCTTCTTTATCACCATGATAATCAAAGTAACACTCTATCTGATCAAGAAACTTATTAACAGCAAAAGAAGTGTGGTAATATGCTCAGGTCCACTGAATTCACTATTCAGCAAGTAGCCATCACCCAGAGACTTCTGGGTAACTGAGAGGAAGAATGGCCAACTGCAAGCTCAGTGGTGCTGCCAGCTGGGAAACAACACAACACCGGGCCTTATAACAATGAGGTGTAATGTTTTGAATCAACAAACAAAACATAGGCTTTAGCATTCCCATTCATCAAAACACACAGGTCTGGTGGTAACTGAGAGGCAGAAGTGGGAGTGACTACCTCTCACTCACTGCTTTTTTACCTACAGTTTCCACGACCCTGAGCTCTGCTGGAATGGTTCCAAGCAAGAATGGTTTCCACCAGAGGACAAAATAATTCCATCTGGGGATGGAGAGGATCACTCTACTGATGAAGAGTGAGTGATCACAATCACCAAAGAAATATTACGTTGCTGCCAAACAGTGTGGACAGGGTCAACAAGGACCTTGGAGAGTCTCTGAAGAGCCTGCAGGATTTCCACATGCACAGTCGCTCAGTCGTGTCCGACTCTTTGAGCCTCCACAGACCATAGCCCCCCAAGCTCCTCTGTCCACGGGATTTCCCAAGGCAAGAATACTGGTGTGGGTCACCATTTCCTTCTCCAGGTGATCCTCCTAACCCAAGGATCAAATTCACATCTCTGTCTCTTCCTGCATTGGCAGGTAGATTGTCTACCACTAGCACTGCTTGGGAAGCACAGATACTTCTGTATCTAATAGCTAAAGTTAAGGAAACACTAAGCAACCAACAAAAACCTGGGTCATATCCTTCAAGTACTTGACAAAAGTACAATTCTGTGATTCAAGTTTATTTATAACGATGGAACTTCTGAATCATCAGGATTCATGATACACATTTGTCATCGTGCTCAGATACCCTCAAAAGGTAATCTCACCAACTAGTCAAATGTTGCCCTTCTAACTGTACTTAGGATATAAGATAGTGGTTGGTGTTTTTTTCCTTAATTTGACATTATCATTTTAATTTGCACTTCTCTGATTACTCTTGAGACTGACTATCTTTATGAATCTCTTTACATAGATTAACTCTATTACATACAATGCAAAACTTTACAGAATTTCTTAGCATGAAATTTTACTTCTGATTTGTGGGGCATATAAAAGTTTCTAAACTATATATAGCCAAACTATCATTATTTCCTTTTATGGTTTATTTCATTGCTTTTCTGCTCAGAAAAGCTTTCCTTGCCCATATTTAAACATATTTTCTTCCAACTGTTTAGAGTTTCTTTCTCATATATAATTCTTTAATCCATCTGGAATTGACTTTTGTATGGTGTAAGCTGAGAAAATAATTTTTCCCACACAGTTAACCAATTATACAGAGTAAAATTTTTTTAAATCTTCCTTTTAAGATCAAAGCAGATTTTTCCCCCCGCTGATTTCCATATTAATAGCAATGCTATGGGGAAGGGGAAAAAAAAGTCTAGAAGAACCTGATCCATCAGGAGGTACTGACATTTCAGGCTCACAACAAACTACACAATGAACTTACAAGGCTCTTCATCCCCTAAAAGGGTTATCATTTCTAGAGAAACATAAGACCCTATTTTATCTCCCGTCATTTTCAATATGAGTATGAAGCCATTTGGAGAAATAGGTGGACATTTGGGGGCTATCATATCCTTTTTATTTAATCCTGACAGCTCAATTTCACTGCCTGTCATGCAAGATAGATTTGAGAGCTGACATCATAGAAAATGTACTGAAATTTAATCCATAAAAGGCTGATGGTGATGATGGTAAGCAGGAAAAAATATCTACATAAAATAGCAAAGGTTATCGTGGGCTCTTGATGTGAAGTTTCAGTTCTCAGGCAGACGGGTAGCATTGCCGTTAGCTCAAACATCCAGCTGCTAACAGAGTTCCAAGGCACAGGTATGGAAGAGAGAACAATTTTCTCTATGAACTCATCACAGAGAATTTTAACATCTCTCTAACCTGAAGCCTGCCTCCCTTTTGCAAACATTTATATTCAACGTTGCATTTCATATGCACACTGGTGTAATACCTGGGCATCAAAGCAAGAAGGAACACATACCAACCTCCCAGCTGGGAGGTGTGGGCAAGGCCAAACAGGGTGCTAACCTTCCATCCTCTGCCTGGTGGAAGCAGGCAACAGTGACCTGATTCTCCTGTCAGGCATAATACCCAACAGACAGCAGGCAGTGGGCCCTCCATTCCCTGCCCAGCCAAGCAAGCCACTCTCCAGTCTCCCTGCAGGGGCAGTGACAGCATGTCTGAGCAAGAAGCTGATCTTCCGTTCTACGGCCAAGGAGAAGCAAACAGCAATCTGATTTCCCCGGCAGGTTAGTTATCAATGGGGCCCAGTGACAAGCCGGACCTTCATCCCTCCCCTAGCAGTGACAAGACTTAACACCAAGCGAGATGAAGACACATCCTATTACACAAGGTAACAGGCAAAATGTCAGGGATATAATCTTAAAAATCACTAACCACAGCAAGAACCAGGCAAATCACAACATGAATCAAAAAACACAATCAACAGATGCTAACACCAATATGAACCAGGTGCTAGAAGGATCTAATAACAATTTCTAAGCAGGCGTCATAAAAATGTTTCAAATGATCTGAAAGACCAATGAAAACTGAAAATTTCAGGAGAAAAAAGTTTTTAAAATAACCAATGTAAGCTACAGAACTTTTGAAAACTACATTAACCAAAACTGAAAAGTCAATGGACCGGCTCAAGAAATAGAGCACAGGTAATAGAAAACATGATCACATGTATACCTGTGGCAGATTCATTTTGATATTTGGCAAAACTAATACAATTATGTAAAGTTTAAAAATAAAATAAAATTAGGAAAAAAAAAAAGAAAACATGATCAGTAAACTTAAGGACAGATTAGCTGAATTTACAATATCTGAAAAGCAGATACAAAGAGGCTTATTAAAGAAAGCGTCTCAGGGACCTACCAGACAATAACAAAATGCCTTCTATTTGTATCATCAGGATCCAGAAAGGGAGGAGAGAAACAATGGGACTGAAAAAGTATCTGAAGAAATAATGCCTGAAAAATACCCAAATTTAGCAGAAGACTTAAAGGAACAAACTCAAAACAGGAGAAACCCAAAGAAACTCACACTAAAGATATATAACAATTAAACTTTTTTAAATCCTAAAGACAAAGAAAAATGCCTTTAAGACAGCAGAGAAAAATGATCCATGGCTACTGGAGGAACAGCAACTGAAATGAAAGATGTCTCGTATGCAGCTACCAGTTTGGTTCCAGGACCCACTGCTGATGCCAAAATCCGTGGACGCTCGAGTCTGCTCTCAATGTTCGCACAGTTTCACATCTGAGGACTCAACCGACCACAGACTGTAGTTCCGTCTAGATTTATTGGGAAAATACCTGCGTGAACGTAAACCTGCAAAGGTCGATCCCGTGTTCTTTAAGAATCAACTGCGCTGCCAAACGATTAGTGTTCTTTATACACCTCAATATCTCTTCTTTGGAGTTACATCACACACTACCAAATTATTTTTCAAGTTTTAGAGACTGCTGTATTTAATTTTATTTTTCATTAAACATTCACCTGACACTTAAATCCAAGTCATAAAGCAGCTATATGCAAAGCAGAGCTGCCACCCCTACCCCTGTCCCCGGCTGTCTTTCACTCCATATAAAATGCCACTTTGTTCATTCTTAATTTATCCTTCTGTTCTTTTTGAAATACTAATAAGTGCATATGTCTTTCCTGTTTTCTCCCTCGTTCTTACACAGAAGTTAGTATGTAATAAGTACCCTTCTGCACCTTGCTTCTAGCAGGATAATATGTCCTGGTGATCAGTCCATGGCTGTGTACAGAGATCCTACTTGTCCATTCTCACAGCTGTAGAGTCCTCCATCATGGGTACTGTGGCTACAAGAATTCTAAAAACGTCTCTCCCACGATTCCTACCCCTTGACTATTCAAAACACTAATCTGAGTACAACAGTGAAGGAACTTTAAAGATAAAAAGGAACAAAATTATTTCATTTGCAGAGACATGGATGAGCTTAGAGACTGCAAGACAGAATGAAGCAAGTCAGAAAGAGAAAAACAAGGATCATATATTAGCATGCATATGTGAAATCTAGAAAGATAATAGAGGTGAACCTATTTGCAAAGCAGAAAGAGACACAGATGTAGAGAACAAACATATAAACACTAAGGGGGGAAAGGAGTGGGAACAAATTGGGAGACTGGGGTTGACACATATCCGCCGCTACGAGTAAAACAGGTAACTAATGAGAACCTACTGTATAGCATAGGGAACTCTACTCAGTGCTCTAAGGTGATCTAAATGGGAAGGAAATCCAAAAAGGAGGGCATATATGTATACGTATGGCTGATTCATTTTGCTGTACAGCAGAAACTAACACAATGATTGTAAAGCAACTATACTTCAATAAAAAATTTTTAAAAATAAAGTCCCAATTTGATTATCCTCAAATTACGTAGGTTATCTGCATGAGCCCAACCCAATCAGCTGAAACCTTTAAAAATGGGGCTTTCTACTCCTGGTGGCAGAAGAGTGAGGAAAGACATTTGAGTCGGTGGAGGGGATTCAAGGTATAAAAAGGGCAACTACCTGCGTCCAGGAAAAAAGCAAATGGCTCTGCTGTGAAATGCCAATGGAGAGGAAGGACGGCCCCTAGAAGCCAAAAGCAAGCCCCAGCCATAAACCAGCAACAAAGTGGGGACCTTGGTCTTACAGCTGCAAGGAAATGAACTCTACCAACAATCAGTGCTCTTGGAGAAGACCTCAGCCTCAGACAAGGACTGCAGCACCAGCCAATAACTGTACTTCGACCCTGTGAGACATGAGCAAGGGGTCCAGCTACAAAGAGCCTGACCTCCCGACCCACATGAACTGTTAGATGAATACATGCTGTCCTAAACCACTGAGTTTTCTGTAACGTGATGGCAGGAAGAAGAAACTAACACAAGGGTGACCACAATTCTCCAGCTAGTCTGCTGTATATAGTTTACCGTTAACAAATGATGCCTCACGCATGTGTCATCTCACGTCCTTGCCAATAACAGATCCTTGGACAGTGTATCCGAGAAGTGAGATGGCTGGGACAAAGGGTAAAAACATGGAATTTCTCTAGATACAGACAAATTCTTCTTCACAGTAGTCACAGTATTCTGCCATTCCCACCAGCAGCAGAGGACAGTGCCAGCTGCCCCACAGCCTCACCCACAGAACATGTTTCAGACGCTATCAGTGTGCTGAGTGAGAAAGAACACTCAGTGTAGTTTCTCTTGTAACGAAGAGTATGAGGTGCTCTCCTCTAATAATAAGGAAGATTCAGCATTTACTCACAGGTTGAGGAGTCATCCTCACTCTTTTTTCCATGAACTGTTTCTAATTAAGTCTGTTTCTGCTGAGCATCTCTTGGCGAGTCTTGACATCTGAGTTCCATGTTTCCTTACGTATCTGGTGATTCTTGGTTGTCCATTTATATTTTAAGAGGATGCACTGAAGCGTTGTTGGAAGGTCTGCATGCAGGAGTGGGGCTCATGATGGATGGGCTCCAATACAGGAACATGGGGCAAGGTTTCTTGAGCTACAGTAGAGGGACAGGCAAATGGCCAGCCCCTGTGGAGACGGGATCAGCTTCCCTGAGGTTAACCTCCAAACTCTGGTCAAGAGCATGGAAATCAGGCTGCCAACAGACTGCAAGTCAAGGAGGGGTAGAAGGCAGATGTCCTCACCCTCGAGACTAAGCAGCTGTTCTACGATCCTCATTATAGGGTCTCACAAAGCACCTCATCTCCCTCTGATACGTCTCAAAGCCCACATCTGAAGCCTCACCGGTTCAAACCATCCAGAATATACCTCAAGTCTCCCGGTGCAGCAGAAGAGGCAGAGCATCCCGGATGCTCAGGCCTGGCAATCAAGTCCGCATGCAAATTGCCATCAGTCTTCCTATGTTGAGTCTCACCTCCCTCTCACCACTGACTTCAAAGGTACCTTTACACCTGCCTTTCTCAACCTGTCCTGAGTTCTGCCAGGAGGTGACCAGGTCTCCTCCCAGCTTCTCCCTCTGCAGACATTAATGGACCTCAGTGAACATTCATCTCTCACCCTTCCAGCTTCCAAAACACCAGGACAGGTGACAGCATTCCTCTGCCTCAGTCACCTTTCCCTTTGCGGTTTTGTGACTTTTTGATTCCTTTACCCTCAGTTTAATACGGCACCAGGAGAGAGCATGTTTGAGCAGAAGATGACTACGAGATTGCTTCCATTAGAAACCCTCCTCCATCTGTTCCTTTCCTCTTCCTGGCATTCCCCATGCTCTGCATGTGAGGTCTCCTGGACCAACACTCCGACTTTCCTACTGTCTCCACATGAATCTCCACGTCTTTGTCATTGGCTCTGCGTGGGTCAATGTGTCCTTTCAAAGCACTAATGCCGTCCCCAGCAGAGGCCATTTGCTTTTGGTTCTTCCGCTGAATTTCAGAAAACTGCTTCTCCATGGAGTTTTCATTCCTTGTTTGTTAACATTCTGTCTATTCCATTAGTTCTGCCTCCGTGAGGGCTGCCTGCCCTTGTTCGTCCTCCTTCAATTACTTCCAGCATCTCTGTCAGTGGACTGTGACCAAGCTCTGCTTGCTCAAGACTTCCTCCCCCAGCTCGGCACCTGATCAGACCACGTTGTGGCAAAGATACAGGTGGGGAGGGGACGTGTTCTCTCCAAGTGCTGGAAAATGAGATCACCCCCCTGCAGCCTCAGTCAGGGGCAGACTGGCCCCCAAGGCAGCTCCACTGTGGATCCCCTGGGGACAGGACTACTGGCCCAAAAACCACACCAAAAGCACCTGCATTCTGCACCCAACAGAAGACCTGAGGTCTGCTATTCCCCCAGGCTTAGAGCACAGAGTGTTCACATCTCTACCCACAGCACAGGAAGAATGGGGCTCACGCTTACCTCTCCCACAAGGCTAAGCCTCACCCTCCAGAGAGGACAGAGTAGGGGTCAGGGTTAGGGTGTGCATTCAGGCCACCATCTGTCCACCATGGCCAAAGTTTCTAAATATTCACTCAGGGACACAGAAATCACAGTCACTTCCTAGGAGGACCAAGCCTGTCCCACTCAGGCTCTCACAGTTCTTTCCTGTTAGAGAGTCTCTGAGTTGGGGTGAGGAGCGGAATTTGAGATAGGATGATTAGAGTGGCTCTCAGAAGCAGTAACCACTAGACTGACCAGAAAGCTGAATGAGCTGAGGAAATCAGCCAAGCACGCGGCTGCGGGGAGAGCATGGTGGGCACAGGGAACACCGGAGGGGGGTGTAATGAGCAAGCATGCGCAGGAAGCAGCAAGAACTGTGCAGCTGGCTGGCTGGAGGGGGCGCAGGAGGAGCTGCGGAACACAAGGGCTGAGAGGCGGGCAGGCATGAGATGAAGTCAGCCCACAGTCAGAGTGGGGGGTATTATTTCAGCCCAACAGGATGCTATGAGGAGAATGCGAACAGGCAAGAAACAAAAGCTGATTCACACTGTGTAAGAGACACTCTTGCTGCTACACAGACCAGACTATGAGTCTAAGAAATGATGGAAGAACACCTGTTGAGAAACTATATTACTTGTTCTGGAGGAAAATGATGGTAGATACAAGGAGAGATGAGAGGCAGCAAAGACAGTGATGAGGTCTTTACTGATAGGTAAGAGCAACTACTGCTTCCAGCCATGATGGGCTCACAGGATCAGGGCACACCCTCTCATCTATAACCACTAACAAATAGACAAAACATATGAGATATCAGTTCTCAACTGGACATAAGACAACAAAGGGTTGATCCCTGAGAGATGAGAATCAATGGAAATTTCTTAGGATCCTGCACATGACCCACACCAAGAAGTGGTTCACCTGCGATGTGATGACAGGCTAAAGACAGATATAAGGAAGAATCAAACAGAAAACTACAAATACCTTCGAAGTGATGAACATGCTCAATGAAAGTCATGTGCCCATGAACTGATATTGACATGTGGTAGAACCCATCTGTGTGAAAAGACATTTTCAAAGATAAGAAACATAAAACTGCATTAGGGGTCAACACCAATAGGAACATTTGCAATCAGATCTGATAATAAGGACTCTCACTTTGACCCCTAATTAAGCAAAATGTTAACTCTTCTCCCCAAAAGAATTCTATCTTTCCCATTATTAGACCTATGTTACAAAAAGGATATACTCAATTATTAGCAGTATATATTTTTTCTTTAACTTGAGTGAAGTAGTTGATTTACAATATTGTGTTAATTTGTGCTGTACAGCAAAGTGATTCATACATTATTTTTCATATTCTTTCCATTGCAATTTATCACAGGTTACTGAATATAGCTCTCTGTGCTATAGAGTAGGACCTTGTTTATCCATTCTATATATCATAGTTTGCATCTGCCAATCCATCCCAGGGATAGATTGCGAGTAATGTACTTTTAATTACGTCAACAAAAAATTTGTGAAAATTTGTCTTCTCTCTTGTAATAGAAGTACATACATAACATTCACAATTTTGCTTCTTGATTTGTAAATCCTAAAACATGTACTCTCTGTTTGCAGGATAAAATTTTCCAATCCCTAATCAAGATCCATCTCAGCAATTCTAGAATCTTCCCAGTATTCTACTTTAAGTAAAAAACCAGGTCAAGAAATAGACAGTAAACCCTGTGCTCAAGGTTCCTCTGGGATGTAACCACTGGCCAGACAGTTTCAAAGACATTAACTGAGAAGCATCAGAGGCTGGAGGGAACCTGAGGTACATCAGACGCTTCTCTTTTTGGAAAGAAGAGGCGAGACTCAGTAACCATGAGAGATCTGCCCAGTCGAGGACCAGTCCACATACACCAGATCCCCATCCTGCCTCCTCCTCTGCTGCAGTACACTGGTTCCCCTGGGCTTTCAGCCACTCGGTCCAGAACCTCATACTAATGAGAACTATGACCAAACCACCCGTCAATAATGCCTTACAAAGATGCAAACCAGAACCACCTTTAACACCTTTAACACACTGTACTCAGACCTAGGAAATTCCTAATACTTAACCACCAGCCGACATCAGTGTTTCCAAGCAGAGGTCATAAGTGAAAAATTAAACCCTTGGAAAAATCTAGGAAAATAATTTTCAATAACCAGGTACATAGGGGCCAAGAAACACTACTAATGAAACAGGCACCAAACTGAAGTCATTGGCAAAATCAGAGAAAATCTTACCTTGCTTGGCAGCTGAGCAGCAGCATCTCGTGGTTATGAATCAAAATATATAAAAGAACCAGAAAGGCTTTGGCTCTAATGGAAGTGGAAGGGCTGTCCAGTAAACGGATAATTGTAGATACAAAGTCCTGTGGGAGACATGAGAATATTTTTTGAGAAAGCATGAAACAAATAAATAGAAGAGTCAACTCTGAAGGTCAATAGATTATAATAACCAAATAGAAAATAAAATAACATCACCTGTCAGTTTTGAAACTCTTTTTTAGTGCTATACTCTATACCAAGTTATTAAAATGTATGATCTCATTTAAACCTGAAAAGTAGCTGGAAAAGGTAACAATATTATCTCTGTTTTAAAAAAGGAAATCTCGAAAAGTTAAGCACTTTGCCCCAAATCACAAAACTGGATTCAAATCCAGGTCAGACAGACAATAAAGCCTGGTTCTTAACCACCCATCACACGACTGGAAGTGTGGCAATAACCAGAACTCAAAGTCACGACTGCATGTCTGCATGAACTTTTGAGCAAACCTTCACACACAAAGATCACACCTCTAGTCCATACAACTAAAGTCCTAGAGACATAAAGTAAAAACAACAGCCAATACGGGACACGGGAAAAAACCTCAATTTCTATGCTGGGAGGGATTGGGGGCAGGAGGAGAAGGGGATGACAGAGGATGAGATGGCTGGATGGCATCACTGACTCGATGGACGTGAGTCTCAGTGAACTCCGGGAGTTGGTGATGGACAGGGAGGCCTGGTGTGCTGCTATTCATGGGGTCGCAAAGAGTCAGACACGACTGAACGACTCATCTGATCTGATGTACGCATGCTCAGTCACGTCTGACTCTGCAACCCCATGGACTGTAGTTCATCAGGCTCTTCTGTCCATGGGATTTCCCAGGCAAGAATACTGGAGTGGGTTGCCATTTCCTACTCTACTATTTCTATAACATTCTTTACTTAAAGGTTTAACACGACATAGAGGAATAAGTGTTGACAAATGTTAGTGTCATGTTCTCTTGTAACAAAAAGACTGCATCATTCCAGGAGCCTATGGATATGCAAAAAATGGAATACACATACACACAGGGTTAACAGATATAAGTAGGCAGAAATATGAAATGGGATTGTTATAAAGATGATTACAGAGGGCAGGACTTTAAGTTCCTGAGAGTCCTTGGCAGAGGCAAGCACCTAGGAATGACATTGTGTGTCCAAGGAGATGTAAGCAGTTCAAATTTTTTTATTATTATTATTTTTTTTGCCAAAGTGCTTTTACATTGGGTGCTATACTGGAGGGCAGGAAGCGCTTACACAGCCATGTACAGGCTTCTATTTTAAAGTGGAGATATATCTATATCTATGCATCAGTCTTTTTGCCTTTTCATACTGTTCATGGGGTTCTGAAGGCAAGAATGCTGAAGCAGTTTGCCATCCCCTTCTCCAGTGGACCACATTTTGTCAGAACTCTCCACCAAGACCCATCCATCTTGCGTGGCCCTACATGGCATGCCTACAGGGCATGGCGGTCCCTTGAACAGCAAGGAGATCACACCAGTCAATCCTAAAGGAAATCAACCCTGAATACTCATTAGGAGGACTGATGCTGATGCTCCAATACTTTGGCCACCTGACACAAAGAGCTGACTCATTGGAAAAGACCCCCATTCTGGGAAAGATTGAAGGCAGGAGGAAAAGGGGGTGACAGAGGGTGAGATGACTGGATGGCATCACTGACAACAGACACGAGTTTGAGCTTGCTCAAACTCAAGATGGTGAAGAACAGGGAAACCTGGTATGCTGCCATGGGGCTGCAAATAGTCAGACGCAACTAAGCGACTGAACAAATCCACCAGTCTCACCTAGATCCTGAACTGAATAATCAAACTAATTCATCAACTGGGTCGTGAAAAACAGAATCAACACCAAGGTGGCCTTGAGTAATGGACCTGTTTTCACCTTTCCAGTTGACAATAGAAAGCCCATTTCCCACAGTCAACTCTCAGTTCTAATTTATACAGTGAAGCCCATAGATCAAAACAACAAACTGTTTCCCACACTGACACCACTCTCACACATACGCGTGCATAACTGCAAAACCATGAAAATATCCACTAGCCATGTACTGAAAAACGGTTTCAGATTACTGCAGACTAGAGAGACATGATACCCGACTGCCAATTCAGTATCTGGAAGTTCTGTTTCACATCAAAGAACATTACAGGGACAACTGCAAAATCTGAAAAGGTCTAAATTAGCTATGTTAAATAAATGTCAGCTTTGTGGGACTTCCCTGGTGGTTCTGCGGCTAGGACTGCATGCTCCCAATGCAGGGGGTCTGGGTTCAATCCCTGGTCAGGGAAGTAGCTTCCACATGCCCCAGCTAAGAAGTCCACATGCCACAAGTGAAGATCCCACATGCCACAAGTAAGACCCGGCACAGGCAGGCAGGCAGGTGAACAGTTAGACAGACTGACAAATTAATACATAGTCAAGAAAAAAATGAAAGTTTAAGTGTTTAATCTTTCCTCTAACTGGTAGGAAAGTGAGCTGTCATTTCTCCCAAGCCTTAAAAAAATGTTATTTTCTTCTGACCCAGTTGTTGTATCTCAAGAATTTTAGTGTAACAAAGTGATGATCAAAAGAGCTTTAAGTACAAGAATGCTCATGGCAGTACTGTTCACAAGATAGACAAAAACAGTAAACAAACTTAACATCCCAAAGTAAGGAATTTGTTAAATCATAAGATTCTGGGAAAGATGGAAGGCAAAAGGAGAAGAGGGCAGCAGAAGATGAGATGGATGGATAGCATCACCAGCTCACTGGACATGAATTTGAACAAACTCCAGGAGATAGTGAAGGATACGGAAACTTGGCGTGCTGCCGTCCATTGGGTCACAAAGAGTCCGACACGACTGACCAACTGAACAGCAACATTATATCCAGTAATGATGCATGTGAGGAGGGCAGGTGGAGTAGGAAAGAGCCATCACAGAAGTGACATTGCATGATTTCCAAAGCCAGGTTTGCAAAGGCCATGCGGCTTCTGTCTGGTTCTATTGAGACACTCTCTCTCTTGGAACCCAGCTGCTATGCTGTGAGGAAGCCCTACTAGCCCTCGGGGACCCTACACGGAATGCGACTGAGGATCCCAAGCCACAGCCCAGTTGGGTTCCCAGGGAATGGCAAGCACCAGCTTGCCAGTCATCTGAGTGAGCCTTCTGGAAAGTTTCTTCTCAGTCTTTCCTAGCTTTGCCTAAATTACCAATTAGTGAAATAAGTAAATTACTGGTCTTGTTTAAGCCACTACATTTTGAGTAGTTACACAGCAAGAGATAAGTGAAATATAGCTTAAGTATACAGTGAAAGAGGAAATTTTTCCAGGTGCAATGAAAGTTTTGTACAGCAACAGTTATAATTTTAAAACACAGAAATGTCACTAAGAAGTCATGATGAGGTCTACCCTATGCCTTATTGATGGATTGTTATGCAGCCATTACGAACAATCTTGAAAAACTAAAATAATGCTTATGATTTTGAGTGAAACAAACTAGAAAAACTATGGCAAATAACAAAGATAAAAAACTGCATACAAGATTTGTTTGTAACACCATAATTCCCAGTCCCTTACAAGATGCAATATATTACAGACTCTAATTTTGGATCTATACCTAAAAGCACCTTATGCCCCAAATAAATTCTCATCTTGTCATTTCAGAAAAAGTAAATGAACAGTACTGACTGACTCCCTAAAACTAACTGCCCAGGGCACCATAGTTAATCTTAAGCAACGTGCACCAGACTTCTAGAACAGTATTAATCTTACAACAAGATTACAGGCTGCAGGCAAAGACCAGTGCCAAGGATGAATAATCAAAACCACCTTCAGAGAGTCAAAATAACCCCGGGTCACTGTAGGTTGCCATCCACTATGTATTCATCTTTGATTTAAATTCATCTCACCATTTGGCTCAACACAACTAAATTTTACACATGGAAGAAAAAAAGCAGAAGCTGTTGAGGTCTATAGCCCAAACCACAGATTGAAGAGCTTCTGTCCAACAGTCAAATGGTTCTTGGCAGTGATTGCAGAACAGACATATCTACATAACATAAAGATGATGTTATGAAATGTTCACCATGTGAGGAATTGGTTGAAAGATATGAAGCTTACATCACAAAGTGGTATCTTGATTGAAATTAAGCAAAAGGATAAAAATTCCTCCAGTACATATCATAAAGACAAAATTATGAGATGAATAAAAAAAAACAGTGATGTAGAGAACGTCAAAGTTATTTATTTCCTGCAAATCTCCAAAGGTAAAATCGATTTGTTTCAATCAACTGTCGTAGGTAAAAATCATTTAGTACAGCCTGGCCATTAAATGACAGTAGCCTCAAAAAAAAAAAAAAAAAAAGAGACAGAGAGAGAGAAATCATGTGTGTGAATAACTACACTGACATAGTTTTCCCATTTAATGTTGATGGAAGTGAAAAATGTACTAAAATTGATTTTGGATTACACTTTCCTTAAAGAAGTTTAGCCAAATATCTAAGTAAAATGTCTTTTATACAACACATTTATTAATGTAGACTGATGAAAAATGTGACTACAAACTCATGTTATTAATATGCATTAACTAATTACCATATTTTAAATGAGCAACCTTTAAGTCAGAATGCTTAGTGTCTTTGTGAGAAACAAACAAACAAACAAACCCTGAGCTGACTGGCTTTCAGATTTTTCAAAGTTTTATATGCATGAAATTTCATAGTGATCTTCCATAGTACATCCAAACATCATAAGCACCTTCTGGTTTACTATTAATCACTGTTGTGCTACTTCATCAAAATATGAAACCTGAAACAGCTTCAGTCAAACTAGATTGCTGAAATAAAAATGGACAGCAGCTCCTGCTAAAATTAACAAATCAGGCACAAATTACAAAGGTATCCATAGGCAGTAACACCCAGAAGGAAATCATCTTACCAACGAGCATGAGCAAATGCACCTTGAAACACGGTATGACTCTTAAAAAGTAATGTTTAAATTGTTAAGTGACCCCAAAGCATATGAAGTGCCAAAGTATGCATCACTGATTGGGCAGCTAAGAGGCACATTCAAGGTCACACACCTCACGGGAAAAAATACATCGCTGAGGCAGATGTTTGAATCCGCGTAACTTGTAAACAAGTTGATGTGAGTGTACTAAGCTCAATTAATTGAAATAGAGCAGAGTAGGGTTCCCAGAGTTTTATATACTTTCAGTTTTCTAATATCAAGAACGAGGCACTAGATTTTTAATGTCTGCTTTTATTTTTTTAAGTCACATGTACAAAACAGTACACCAGTTTACTACAATTTTCATATGCTTTCCCCTTTCTCCCTGTATGCATTTATAGGCATGCGTATGTATGTATGTACGCATATGTGTGCATATAGATAGGTAAGTACATGAAAGGAGAGGGGGAAGGAGGGAAGAAGGAAGGAAGAAAGAAGGGAAAGAAAGCAGTCTGCCATTCTAAACCTGTAATGACATCTGCTGCTGCTGCTAAGTCGCTTCAGTCGTGTCTAACTCTGTGCGACCCCAATGACATCTAGTATCCAACAATCATCCTGATTCACATTACTTGGTCTTCTTAGCTGATTCAAACATTGCTCAGTTGTCTGAAGCTCATTCTCTGACAGATTCTTCAGGAAGAGCTCAAGGAAATTGACCTCATCCATGCTCATACCTCTACCTGTGGTCCCTGTAACAGAACACCCAAGATACTGAATATAAAATCCATGGTGACAGCCTCTCAGAGGAGCAGCTAAGACAGTGCATAATTTTACTTAAGAGTTTCTCCTAAAGGAATAATTAAAGAAGTCCACACAAAAGAATTTAGCCATAAGAATGCTCTCTCTTGCCAAAAAAAAAAAAGGGGAGGGATTCTAAAATGTGCAGCAGTGAACTGCTGGAAAGCACTGGGGTACCTTCACATCATAGACCACCATAACCCTTTGGAAACAATACTGAAGAGTTATACTGAGTTACACACACATTCCTAACATCACTAAAGAGGAAAAGTATGAACAATCGATCTAATTTCTGTAAAAAGATTCTAAAATAGCACGTGCATGTGGCAGCAGGGAAAAGGAAATATGTCAACGTGTTAACACACATACAAACACACAATAAATATCCATTTGAAAAGTATATACAAAAATTTTGATGAGATTATTTTGGAAACATTAAGCACTTTACTCTTCTGTACTCTATGTTCCATATATTCTGGATTTTCAATACTAAATCCTAAAATTCATGAGTTATAAACATAACCTAATACAAATAAATATAAGTGACATTAGCCACTTTTAGTTTCTAGATACTATAATTAAGGAGAATTGCAATGCCCTCATCCAGTATCTCTCTCCCTTGTAAAACATCAGGAAACATGTTTACAGCACCCTCAAACTCCTCCAGCCCCAGATCTTTAAGATCAAACATTTATACGCCATAAGAGCTTGGAAGAGACCGAAAAATAAAACCAGAAAATATACCAGGTATTTTAAAAATCAGTTTATATGGCACAAGACTGGTAAACAAGCTCACACATAACTTACAAGGTTTTCTCTTATGCCTGGTCATGCCTTCTGGAAGCTACTCATCCAGAGTCACTCAAGCATCTGAACTGTGAAAAGGTTATCAATTCCTTACATCTAGTGATGATGCAAGAATTACATATAAAATACTGTCTACCAAGGATTCTGAAAGTATCCTATGAAGAGTTTCGTTGTCCTTTTTCTTTTTTGAAAACAGGGTAGAAAAACAGTTTGTCATTTTTTTTGTTTTGCCCAATTTTTCTAATTACTAGAATATGTGGAATACATGATTTGTAACAAAGACAGTCCCCTTGTACCATGGCTGTGAACACTCACTTTCACATCACAGAGTCTAGAACTAACACTCATTTCGATAAAGGAATCTTCTGCATTTAGACATTATGGGCAAGCAGATCCTTTTGAAGATGATGACAAAATAAATCAAGCACTGTGATGCACATGGCTGCTGAATAACGATCGTCTAATGGCAACCCACTCCAGTGTTCTTGCCTGGAGAATCCATGGACGGAGAAGCCTGGTAGGCTGCAGTCAATGGGGTCAAACAGAGTCGGACACGACTGAAGCGACTTAGCAGCAGCAGCAGCAGCAAGGACAATGATATCCATGTAGCTAATGCAGGTGGTACGTGAAGTTAAATTCTTTGAACACACCAATGTCCATTCAAGAACATAAACATTATTCAGAAGGTAATAACAATACGACCTAATGAATCTACTGTAACATGAAAACATGGCTACAATTACATATTTCAAATGGAGAATCAGAGAGATTAATTACAAACCACACACATGCGTGTTCGGTCATGTCCGACTCTGTAACCCCATGGACTGTAGCCTGCCAGGCTCCTCCTTCTTTCCAGGCAAGAATACTGGAGTGGGTAGCCATTTCCTCCTTCAGGGGATCTTCCCAACCCAGGGATCAAACCTGCATCTCCTGCATTGGCAGGCAGATTCTTTACCACTGAGCCACCCGGGAATCCCTACAAACTGCAAGTAACTATAAATCATAAAGTATGCTGCTAATCAAGTAATCCTAAATTCTAGGTTTTATTGTATGATAAATATAGCACGTGTCTTAATGACTGCTGGTTAAATTACAAGTGAACAGTACTCTCATTGTCTACCTTTCTAGAGAATAATTTAGCATTATTTATGCACAGGCTTCGAAGTATGCATAACACCTGTGGTGACTGATTAGCAGTGGACACAAAGATGCATGGAAATAGGATGCTCACTGCACCAGGCTGAGTACAAACCACAAAGTCAGAGGCAAATAGCTCAACAGTGGGAGAAGGGTTCAATTACCATATGCCACAAAATGAAAACTTATTTTTAAAATGTTCTTAGGGGTATATTTAAAGACATATGCCTAACTATGATAAATCAACACATTTCAATCATAAGTTTATAAATGTGTGCATAAAATACACAGACATATGAACCAAAGACTAAAAGAGATAAACCTACATGGCAACAGTAATTAGCTCTGGGCAGTGAGATTATAGTCTATTTTGTTTTCTTCTTTAGGTTCTTCTAAATTTTCTGCAGTAAACAGTAATTTCTCTCACTTAAAAGGAATGGCAGGGGCCTCTTTGGGGGCTGAATTTCAACACAAAAATCTACCACAATACATAGACACCAGTCCCCCAAATAGACAGGTGTGGTTCTTTCTTCCCATATCCAGCTGGAAGTGGTAAGCCTGGTATCTGTTCCTGGGCCTCTTCCTCTTCCACTCATTCTAGCCTATTAACAACGAACGCCTGGAAAAAATACAATTACCAATAATAAACCCTAAAACACACACCTACATGCAAATATTTGTATTTTTCTTTAAGTAAAAATAAAACTATGGCCACTGTGTCAAAACCCCTAAGGAAAGCCAGTATCACAGCCCTACCATGAGCTGGATCTTCTTCCTACTTCCCTGCCTCTTTCTGCATCCCTTCCCCACTTCTCACTGTGGATAGCACTGCTGTTCTTCCTTCTCTTCCAGGGTCTCACCAAGAATTCTCACATTTCAGGGACGCTGAACTAAGTACAGAGTCCTTCCTGCACATGTTCACACAGCGCACTCTTTCTTGTCATTGAGGGCTCAGTTGGAACATCACCTCCTCAGAGAGGTTCTCCATGACTTCCTCCTGCCCTCCCCCAGCAAATGGTGTCTGGCTCCACCCCCTGCACACATCCCCTGCAAGACATCTTATCAACATCGTCCTGTTCAATGTTCTTCAGAGCACTAACACTATCAGAAATTATTCTGTTTCTTGGTTTACTCTCTGGCCTAAGCATCAGCTTTTAACATTTATAACCTCCATCAACTTGACAAAATCACTCAAGGCACTAAGTCTCATTTGAGAATAACCCAGGGTTACAAGTCATTAAGTGTCTAGTCTATGATAAATGTTCAATATGATGGTAGATTGTTTTAATTAATGAAAAATAGAACCTTATCTTTTAAATGACAATTCACCGTATTTAAATGGACAGAGATACATTTTAAAGACTACAGGACAAGACAGAAAAGATGTACAATGGTTAGAGGCCTCGGCACCTGAAGATCAGTATGTCAATGAGTTTGCTGGGGTTTTACTCCACCTCATACATACCATACTGGGTGCTGGATAATGCAGCAGTCCAGAAACACCAATAGCGCATGTGGTGTGCACACACACACACACACACAAATACAGGGGAAACATCAGCTCTCTCAACCAGACAGACAGATACACACACACACATACACACACACACACACACAAATACAAAGGAAACATCGGCTCTCTCAAGCCAGAAGATCAGGAAAGGGACAGCCTGGAAAGCCCAAAAACATTCAGACAATAGCTACTTTACTTCAGCCAAGCATAATGAAAAAACCGTGGCCCCTTCAGCAAAGGGCAAGAAGGGAGCCTAGACTCCCACCCTCACGTGACTGTAACAAGGCATCCAACACCCCTCCCTGCCAGGGAGACAGAAAGGACCACAAGGAGAGCTGCGACTTTCATCCCAACCCAGCAGCAACAAGCCCCCCTGGCCCCAACCATGGTATCAGCAGAGATACTGATGGGATGCCCAGACCTCTACCCATATTCGCAGCAGTGATGTTCCTCTCCCCATTCCTGCTGAGATGGCATCATGAGAGGCTAGTGAGAGGCCTCCACCTTTGCCACCTTCCGCAAGGAATGGGGCGCCCACCTGTACCCAACCAGTGTCAGTGGAAGAGCAACGAGGAGCTCTTCCCCCCACCAGCCAGGAAGGCATCAGAGAAGGTGGTGGAAGCCTGGCTTCCCACCCCTGCCCAGCAGGAAGGAGGAGCTCTGCCACGTCCCTGGGGTGTCAGCAGAAGCCCACAGGGCAATCTGGGTTTCCACACCCACAGGGGAGGAACAAAGCAACGCCATCCTTCCTCTGCCAGTTCAGTGTCAGAGGAGACCCGCCAAAACGGGAGATTTCAATTAAACCCAGAGTCTTAAAACATAACACCCAAAATATACGGTTGATACAGAGCTTCCATTTAACAAGATGACAGAGTTCTGGAGCTCTGTTTCACAACAATGCAAATATACTTAACACTACTAACTACACGTAAGAATGGTTAAGAGTAAATTTTATGTTTTTTACCACAATTTTAAAATTTTAAGTAACAATACTAATTAAATGCAAAAGATTATTTCTCAATTAACACAGGTAATTATTCAATCATTAAGATATATGAAATATTAAACATAAAATAAATATAAAATCATTTAATTAATGCATATTATTTTACTACCTTTGTGAAATACCATGTTTTAAACTCAATCAATCCATACCTGTGTGAAGAAAAATAAACTGCAAAACTCTCAGCCTCTCTTACCACAATTTACACAGCAAAACTACTCAAATGGTACTCTTTCTAATACAATGATAACAACCTTCAGTGACTTGGTAAATTAAATATCAAAAATTAGATACACAAACTATATGTTCCGTGAGGCTCAAATTTCTTAGCAGAATCGAAATCAGACTAATAAAAGCCAAGAACTGGTTTACTCTCTATTTTGATTTTTAAGATCAAGTTTACTATGTAAACATAACAATTATTAACCATAGAAATTTTTAGCTTTATAAAAAATCAAATTTAACACACTGCATTTCATGGATAAGAACCACGGCAAGCACTATATTTAAGTGGCCCCATTCCATGCTTCTTAGCAGTGTTACCTGCTGAGAATGTTTCAGAACACTCTAATTTGACAGCTATTATCCCTCAGAAAAAATTAGATAATTGGTCCAATAAGTGTAAAGAACACTGCATACTACATCACCCTCAGGAAGATTCATAATACACATGAGCGACTGAAAAACTGGGGAAGGTTGTACAACTGAAAATCTCTCTCTGCCTCACTGCTTTCCAAATGCGTGTATGTAGCCAAGGTCCACTATTTTCATCTGCTAACACCTCACTAGACACTAATGTTCAAGGGCAGGACTTCTCCAACCATAACCTTCCAACCAATCCTCTAGAGACCTCCTTAAAATGTCAGCTCTGATTCGGCAGGTCAGGGTCTGATTCATCCTGATTCGGCTGTGATTCAGCCTGAGGGTCTGCACTTCCGAAACGCTCACAGGTGATGCCCACGTTTCTGGCTCAGGGATCGCTCCTCAGTAGGCGGCTAGAGAAGATACTGAGGACAGTTACAGCAGAGAGTTCTTTGCAGCTGTGTGGTTTGGTGATAGGAACTGAACACTTACAGACTCTACAGTACATAAAATACAGGTATATCAAAGGATTAGAAGGAGACGAAGTTAAAAACAAGAGAAAGGGTGCTCTGAAGGTTCAGTGTGCTGGCGGAGTATTAGGACAAGGAAAGGAATAAAAATGAGTCAGAGTGAGCAGAGACTATAAAGGGACCCCTCCAAAAGGCAGGCAAAGGACATGGGAAGAGAGATGGGGGATGAGGACAAAGAGCCATGAGAAATATTAGCATGGGGGAAGGATTCATAAATTTTCTAACTTTTCATTACTAAAATGGGACAAGTCGGCAGAGCCATTTACCGGATTTCTATTCTAATCACTGAAAGACTCTTATAACATCTTCAGATGAATGGCCTGTGGTACAGAGGTTTGGAAAATTCAAAAGGGTCCCCTTGAGATGATAAATAATTCCACAGAGATATATTGCTTATGGAGCCACTAAAATTGCAGGAGAAAACAACCATTTTTAAAGTGGAATCACAGGTCAAACCTTTTCTTGTATTAGCCTCTGAAGATGAATCCCACAGGACAGCATTGCACTGAATAAGGTCAACATGTACTGCTGGACTTTGCAGATGGCAGAGGCCAGGGAGTTTATTACTGAGGTCAGTCCCACCTTCTCAATAACATTCTGGAAGGCAGTAGGTGAATGGCGGGTGATTCTACACAAGGCCTGCAGCGAGAAGAAAACAGACACGTTAGAAGACTCCAATGGCACGAGCCAACCCCCAGAAAGAGAGCAAATACTTCTGTGAAAAGGAGAAAAAGGTGCTTAACTTGCTCCTTCATCACTTATCTTGGCATAAGTAATTTGAACAATTTAGACACATTTAAAACAATAATCCAACTTCCAATAAAAATTTAAGTTGGGAAACACAGGGCAGAGAGGGAAGTGGGAAGGGGGTTTAGGATGGAGAGGACATGTGTATACCTATGGCTGATTCATACCGATGCATGGCAAAAACCATCACAATATTGAAAGGTACTTATCCTTCAATTAAAATAGAAAATTAATAAATTTAAAAAATTTAAGTCATAAAACATTAGAAAATCCTACAAGTATCATGTACGTTATGCTGCTGCTGCTGAGTCACTTCAGTTGTGTCTGACTCTGTGCAACCCCACAGACGGCAGCCCACCAGGCTCCTCTGTCCCTGGGATTCTCCAGGCAAGAATACTGGAGTGGGTTGCCATTTCCTTCTCCTATGTACATTATGAGTTAACTGAAATGATAAAAGTTTTTCTGTATAGACTCATCAATTATTTTAAGCAATGAAAACATTAAGATAAGCCTTCCATACGTAGACACTAAGTTAAAGGCTGAAGAAATTGTCATAAAAGTAAATATTTAACATTTATTGTTTAGTATGTGAAGAACACGATCTGAGAATATCTAAAGCCTATCTCACTTAATTCTCCCAAATAACATTTGAAAGGTATTATTATTAGCCCCATTTTATAGATCATAAAACTAAGGGACAGCATATTTAAGTAATTTGCTCAAAGGCATAATTTGCTAGCAAGTGGCAAAGATAGAAGTCAAACGAAAGTAATCAAGACCCCTGAGCTAGTTCTCAAGTTCTCACAGACTATTAAAGATGAAATTTACAATTAACAAACTAGTAGAATTTAATAAATACTGTAATGGAAGTGGGCTCAATTATGCTTGGAAAAGCACGAAAAGTTAAGTCAACAGAAGCTACAGAAGGAGAATGATAACTGAGTCAGTTTTTGAAGGTGAGTGGGAAATGGACAGGCGGGAAAGTAGATAAGAAAATTCTAGCCAGAGAGAAGAGAACAAGTATTCACTTGGAGACATGAAGATGCAGAGCAGGTTCTAGGAAGGGCAGGTTGTCTGATGCAACTCTCAGGTAAAGAAGAGACAGAGAGAGTAGGAAAGAGGGGGAAATGATGACTCAGCTGCTGAAGAGATCATCTTTTCCCATTCTTGCCTCCTTTGCTGAAGATTAACTGACCACAGATGCACAGGTTTACTTTCAGGCTCTGTGTTCCACTGATTTGTATGTCTTGTTTTTTTGCCAATACCACACTTTTTTGATTAATGTAGCTTTATAATATAGTCTGAAGCCTAGGAGGGTGATACCTCCAGCTTCATTATTTTTTTCTCAAGATTGCTTTGGCAATGAGGAGTCTTTTGTAGTTCCACACAAATTTGGGGATTATTTGTTCAACTTCTTTGAAAAATGTCATGGGTATTTTGAAAGGAATTACATTAGATCTATGGATTGCTTTGAGTAGTATGGCCATTTGAATAATATTAATTCTTCTAATCCAAGAGTATGGGATATCTTTTCCATGTCTTCCAATCCTCTTCAATTTCCTTCATCAGTGTTTTATAGTTTTCAGAGTGGAGGTTTTTCACCTCTGTAGTTAAGTTTATTCCAAGGTATTTTAATCTTTTTGATGTGATTTAAAACAGGATTTTTTAAAATTTCTGTTTCTGATAGTTCACCATTAGTGTATAGAAACGCAACAAAGTTCTGCCTATTAATCTTGTATCCTGCGTCTTTGCTGAATTCATTTATCAGTTCTAATGGTGTTTTTTGGGGAGACTTTAGGTTTTTCTATATGAAGCATTGTGTCATCTGCAAATAGTGACGGTTTACCTTTTCCTTTCCAATTTGGATGCCTTTTATTTTCCTTATCTGACAGCTGAGGGTAGGACTTCCAATATAATGTTAAACAGAAGTGATGAGAGTGAGCATCCTTGTCTGGTTTCTGAAAGGAACCAGGTTTTTTAAAGGAAAAGCTTTCAGCTTTTCACCACTGAGGATGATGCTAGTGTGGATATGTGAAAAATAGCCTTTATAATGTTGAGATATGTATGCCCTATACCCACTTTCATGAAAGCTTTTAGCATGAATGGTTGCTGAATTTTGTCAAGTGCTTTTTCTGCATCTATTGAGATAATCATGTGATTTTTATTATTCCTTTTGTTAATATGATGTACCTGACTGACTGATTTGCAAATGTTGAGCCATCCTTGGATCCCTAGAATAAATCTAACTTGATTATGGTGTATGATCCTTTTTATATATTGTTGGATTTGTTTTGCAAATATTTTGTTGAAAATTTCTGCATCAATGGTTCATCAAAGGTATTGGCCTGGTATTTTTATTTCTGTAGTGTTTTTGACTGGTTTTGGAATCAGGCTAAAGTGGACTTGTAGAATGAGGTAACAGCTCACACCTATCAGAATGTCTATCATCAAAAAGTCTGCAAATAACAAATGTTGGAGAAAATGCAGCGAAAAAGGAACCCTTGTACACTGGTAGTAGAAACGTAAATTGGGGCATTCACTGTGGAAAACAGTATGGAAGTTCCTCAAAATTCTAAAAATAGAATTACTATTTGGCCCTGCAATTCCACTCCTGGGTATATATCTGAAAAAAATGAGTACATTAATTTGAAAAGACAGATGAGCCCCAGTGTTTGTAACAGCACTATTTAAAACACCCAAGATATGCAAGCAACCCCCCAAAAAAGATAAGTGGATAAAGAAGGTGTACACACACACACACACACACACACACACGATGGAGTATTACTCAGCCATAAAAAAGAAGGAAATTCTGCTATTTGCAGCAATGTAGATGGATCTAGAGAATATTGCTGCTGCTGCTGCTGCTAAGTCACGTCAGTCGTGTCCAACTCTGTGCGACCCCATAGACGGCAGCCCACCAGGCTCCCCCGTCCCTGGGATTCTCCAGGCAAGAACACTGGAGTGGGTTGCCATTTCCTTCTCCAATGCATGAAAGTGGAAAGTGAAAGTGAAGTCGCTCAGTCGTGTCCGACTCTTCGAGACCCCATGGACTGCAGCCCACCAGGCTCCTCCGTCCATGGGATTTTCTAGTGAAATATATTTGACAAATACTGTACAGTACTGCTTATATGTAGAATTTTTTAGAGTAATACAAACAACTGTGTACAGGAAAATAGAAACAGACTCACAGATATTGAAAACAAACTACTGGTTGCCAGAGAGGAGAGAGAAATGAGGGGTAAGTTAGGGGTATGACATTAAGAGACACAAAGTCATGTATAAAACAGATAAGCAATAAAGACACACTGTAGAGCACAGGAAATTATAGCCATTATCTTGCAATAGCATTTAATGAAGTATAATGTGTAAAAATACTGAATCACTATGCTGTACGTGCATGTCTGCATGGTAAGTTGCTTCAGTTGTGTCCAACTCTTTGCCAGGTTCTTTCGTCCATGTGATTCTCCAGGCAAGAATACTGGAGTGGGTTGCCATGCCCTCCTCCAGGGAACCTTCCCAACCCAGGGATAGAACTCGTATCTCTTACGCTTCCTGCACTGACAGGCAGATTCTTAACCACTAGCACTACTTGGGAAGCCCCATTATGCTGTACGCCTAAAACTGATAAAACATTGTAATATACTTCAATTAAGAAAACAGAATTGTTCCACTATTTCAGTATCATCTCAAATATTATTCAATTCTGGATTAAAAAAAAAAAGCATTCTAAATGGAGTCCCTAAAGATCATGCTACAATTTGAATTTTTTAAGGAAATTTAGAGATCTCCCTTAAAGTGACTTAAAGACAGTGAACAGTAATTATCATCAGCACTGTAACAATTCTTGGGAGAGGCTTTCAAAATAATACTGACTTGCTATTGATATAAAATATCTACCCAACCATATGGGTTATTTCTTGATGCAAGATTTGTCCAGATTACTTCTAAGTGTATTCAAAGCAATATGAGGGCAACTGTAAGGTCCGGTCTTCAGAAAGGCGCTCAAATGCCTAACTTACCTTCCATTTGGAAAAAGTCATGGAAGAAATAACCTTTAATTCGTCACTCTGGATATAAAACACAGTTGAGAGTTCACAGAGGCTTAAGAGCATATGAGTACTTGTAGTCCCCAAATTTAAAAAAATCAAATCTCAAGAATGATTTTCAGTGATCTGGTGTTTAAAATATTTGCTTATTGAAACAGAGTTTGAAATTACATTTTATAGCTGGAAAGAACATTTTCAGTTCAAAATTCACTACAAAATTTACCTAAAAAGGACACTGTTATCTCTAGTTTTTTCATAAACTTTTTTTTAAGGATAATTGCTTTACAGTATTGTATTGGTTTCTACCAAACATCAACATGAATCAGCCATAGATTTACCCATGTTTTCCAGAATTTTTAACCATCTATTTATTAAAGCAATGTCTAAGAAAGAGACTCAATTCGGAAGTGAAGGCTGCATACCTATTAGACATGAACAGAATCACCGTGGAATAAGTTTAAGAACCATTTCTTTTCTGTCTCTTGAATGATTTATGTTATATCAAAATTACCTTGGGGACTTCTTCAAACTCTACACACTCTCATCTGACCTTTGAGACCTTAAGCTACATGGGAAAGGGGCAGCAGGTGGAGAGAGAGGAGAAGTAGTCAGTGTTGTTGAAGAGCTCTCCTACAACGCCGGGGTGAACCACCACCCTGGAGCACTCATCACTTTGTCACACTCTTCCTCACGGCCCTCCAGAGATCATAAATGGCCCGCCCAGTCACCTCCCTCACTGGAGCCATTCTGTTCAATCTAACTCTAACGGTTTCTCTGGATACCACTGTGGTTCATATAGAGATTCCCTTCAAACCTAATAAATTCAGAAATCCTCTTATCCATTCAACACATTTCCCAAGTCAGGTCCACTCCCTTCAGGTCCATCCTAAGCAACGGATGCCACTCCTGAGGGGGGAGGACTAATTAGCCATCTTTCCCTCTACACCCAGGGCAGTGTTTTCCAAGAGCTTCAAGGCCTAGGGCAGCAGTTCTCAAACTTCAGTAGGCATTAGAAGTGCTTGTTAGAATGCAGATTACTGGGCCTCTCCCTTCAGAGGCTCTGAGACAGTAGCTCTGGGTCAGGGTCCAAAATCCCATGTTTCTTACAAACTCCTAGGTTATTTAATGCTGCTCATCTTAGGCCCACACTGGTATAGGGGACTCTATGGGGCCAAGAGATGACTAGGCCAGTCTGGGTGAGAAGTGGTGGTGGCCTGGATTTCAGGGGTAACAGAGCTGCAGAGAGAGGCACACAGTCCTGGGCTGTATTTGTGAATCACAGTCAAAGGACAGGTTGACTAGCTGGATGCAAACAGCAAAGGGGAACGAAATACGGAAGATGAAGCAACAAAATGACATCTAGCCTTTGTTTTCCTTCATCTATCTTCCCTTTCCTTCCCTTCCCAAAGACAATACATCAGATTCTGAGGAAAGGGGGCAGACACGGGAATGCGGGCCTCCACTCACGGGGCCCAGGAAGTAGAGCGGCGGTGGCAAGGCAGGAGGATGATGACACAGAGGAGACGGCCAGAGGGGACGGAGTCTGCTACGCTGAATAAACGAGCTGAACAGGTCAATAAATGTACTGAGAATAGTGGGAACCAGGTTTCTGTCCGAGAAGGGATGTACAGATATAGAAAATGGGAGGTCTAGAAAGAATTCTAATATACTGGATTAAAATTGGAAGTATCAGTATGAATGCATGAGTTTTGTTCCAAATACCTACAATGACAGATGTAAGAATAATTCTATGTATGTGTGAATATGTGCATGCGTGTGTGCTTAGTCGCTCAGTTGTATCTGACTCTTGGAGATCCCATGGATTGTAGTCCACCAGTCTCCTCTGTCCATGGAATTTTCCAGGCTAGAATACTGAAGTGGGTAGCCATACCCTTCTCCAGGGGATCTTCCTGACCCAGGGATCAAGCCCACGTCTCCTGCATTGGCAGGCAGATTCTTTACTACTGCGCCACCTGGCAAGCTCCATATGTATATACGGGTACATACACTTTTTTTCTATCTCTGAATACTTAGAAGGCCTGCAAACAATAAAACCCCAAAGCAGTAAGCACATCACCCAGACTGTGGGTTCTAAACATCAAAGCTTCCTTGGAGAAATGATTGGTTCCAGGGTTGGCAGAGTGAAAATACAAAAGCAGTCCAAAAACTGCATGGTTTCAGAAAGGTATCAAGTGATCAAACAATGACAGAAATAGATCAACAGGACACAAAAGCCAGCTTGGAGGGCTTCTAGTATGATCTGAGCATCCAAACAATGCATAATAACAGTGGTAACAGTAATATGACATTGCACTTTATCAAATAAAACGGGCATCTCTGATCATAATGAAACAAATACGCACATATATGAGAGAGAAGGGACAGCGCATCCTTATGATAGAATTCCAACCAATACCAAAGGCCTATTTCTGCACTGCTCTTAAGTACAATGTGCAACAGTTTTTACATGTTTAACGGGTTATAGAAACAAAAAGAAAAATAAAACAAAAAGAATATGGGACCTAGGGAGGTGGGATCGGGTAGGGTAGAAATGAAGCCCAGGAGGGAGACGATATATGTATACATACAGCTCAATTTGTCATACATCAGAAATTAACACAACATTATAAAGCAATTATACTCCAGTAACAACATACAGCTTTAAAAAAAAAAAAAGAATATGGAACAGAGACTGTATGTGGCCACCAAAACCCAAGGTACATACTATCTGGCCCTTTATAGAAAATATTCACCAACTTCTAATATAAAAGGGATGAAGCAACTGGATAACCATCATACAGCAACCATCACAGAGGCATCTGGCCCAGGCAGGATCCTCGATGGTGCTAAGGAGGTTCAATGGGAAAACACTAGACAGACCCAGGTTGAGCCTTACCCTAAAAATTACAAGCCCCACAACCTTTAAACTCATAAATGACATGAAGTTCCCAGAAAGGCTGAGAAAATGTTTCAAACTGAAAGAGACCAAAGAAATATGAAAACAATATATTAACACATTACTGAATATAATCCTGGGGCATAAAAGAAGAAAGAGACATTTCGGGGGTAACTGGCAAAATTTCAGTGAAAAATTAATAATGTAGATGAAGGCTGAGAACAAAATATAAGAAGCCCAAGATGAAAGAGTGAAGCTTACCATGTCAGATGAAGAAAGTGCTAGAAGGTGTGAGACTTTGGTGGAAACAACTAGAAAGAACTTTGCCAAGAAAAGAAACCATACTGAGCATAAAGATAAAAATGATAACATAAACCCAATTAAAGCAAGACAGGTTTTTTTTTTTTTTTTTAAGTCCAGGATTAAAATGAATGCCTTAAGTAAGATATGACTCAAAGATGCCTTGAGAAAGTTCACTGGTATACTCTGTAACTCTTTCTGACAGTTTCTTCCTAATTACTAATATCACAACTTGGGGAAGGGATTCTAACAATGTGAAGCTCATGAAGCAGATGTCCTTTGTTTAAAGATATTCAGTGAGCAGGATTGTTACCCCTTGATCTTCAAAATAACACGGTAAATAAAAGAACTCAAAAATATCCATCAGGGGCTCTGCTGACGGCTCAGTGGTAAAGAGTCCGTTTGCCCATGCAGGAGACACAGGTACGATCCCTGATCCAGGACGATGCCACATCCCATGGAGCAACTAAGCCCGTGTGCCGCAGCTATTGAGCCCAGGAACTGCAGCTACTGAAGCCCACGCCGTAGAGCCCGTGCTGCACAACAAGAGAAACTGCGGCAATGAGAAGCCTGTGCACCACAACTAGAGAGGAGCCCTGCTCGCTGCAGTGAGAGAAAGCAGGCCTGGACAACAGCCCAAAATCAATAAATAACACTATAAAAATATATATGTCCATCAATACCCAATTTAGCAATATGCAAGTCATTAGCAATTTCAGCAAGACTAGATTCATTCACATGTTTAGGACAGATAACTGAAAACAGGCCAAAAAGGAGAATTTGTGGCAAAAACCCTTTCAAGAGGTATGGCTGGGGTAATGGGGGAACAAATGGATGTACACCCTAGAAAACTTTGGATATGTTTTTATATGAGATTTTTTTTTTGGGGGGGTAAAGAATACATGAGCACTAATTAGAAAGATTTAGTAGACAAGGAGAGGTTAAAGATTTAGGAAACAGCAAAAATAACATTTGACTGAAGATTCTCAAGAACAAATAGAAGAACAATGGAGAAGTTTCTCTGAGAGGAGAAGGGGCAGCTCATCAGTTGTAGGAGGAAGGGAAGAACTGAGGCAGGACAGGTATGGAGGCAAACAGGTCCACAGACGCGGAAGACATACACAGGGATAACTCCCATTGGATGTCTCCATTGTTATCTGGGAAGGATGGAGGAAGTCACTTACTGAGAATGAAGGAGGGAAAAGTGTGGCAATGGAGGCTTAAGGAATAAAGATAAGTCTGAAACTTGGCACAGCAAGAAGCACAAGGATGAGTCAGCTCGAGAAATACAGAGAGGCTACCAGATAACACTGAGAGCCCAAATAAGACTGGTGATCAAAAAGAGCATCTAAATAAATCACGAGAAAGGCCTGAATCATTTTCACTGACGCTTATATTGATACAACCAGGTTAACACACCTGCATACATAATTATCTTTTACACCAAGTCATTATAACCATGGAAGTGAAGCAGTAGACAACTGGGATAAAAAAACTACAAAATCATAGATGCCTGAACTTTAACATGAATTCATTTGAACCATATGACAAACCCAATGAACATAAAATCTGAAAGACAGAGCTAACAAGAAAAGTCAAGGAGCACTAAAAATATACCCGACCAAATGCTATACCCTATCCACTACTGCAGTTTTCCACTATCACCTCCAAATAGTTTTTGGAATCCTAATGTCAGGGTCACACAAGATCCTTTTGGAATGTCTCGACGGTCCTCTTGCCTCAGGAGAAAAATCAAATTACTGTTCTCACCAACTGCTACTCTTGAGATTTCCACCTATTCAATGAAATTCACTCTATCTCTAGCACAGTTCTTCAAACTCGGTATTTAAATACATGCAAATATATCCCCCAAAGACGCTCCATCTTACCGATATTGCTGTTATCCTAAGAGAATCAACTGTGGAATGTTTGAATAGGTACCATAAAACAGGCCCAATTTCCCCAGTTATAAAGCCCTGGGCCTGAGCAGAAAACGTAGTGCAGACATTTTCAATAATCTTTGCTGCCATGTGATTCACAACACGTTCCTCCTACAGAGAGAGAGAGAAGAACACAAGGAGAAAATTAAATAGGTATTATTAATATTTAGGATGGCAAATATATACACGTCATTTCTTCACAACCATTGCTTCATAAATAAAGACGTGACACCAAGACCATCACCTGCCCCTGGATGCATCGGGTGTTTCTGGAGGTGTGGCCATTTTCTCAGGCTTCTATAGAACCATTACATTTGGTTGATCGTTAAACATAGTTTAACATAATTCTCCATATATTGTTGTTGTTGCTGTTGTTTAGTTGCTAAGTTGTGTCCGACTCTTTTGTGACCCCACGGACTGTAGCTTGCCAGGCTCCCCTTTCTGTCCATGGGATTTCCCAGGCAAGAATACTGGAGTGGGTTGCCATTTTCGTCCCCAGGGGATATTCCTGACCCAGGGATCGATCCCACACCTCCTACATTGCAGGTAGATTCTTTACTGCTGAGCCACTAGGGAAGCCCCTAATTTTCCACATATTTCCATAAAAAGGTTGAAATAATCTAGAAAATACACATAACTTATAGTATAACAAAAACTTGATGATGATTTTAAAACCATAAAGAGTATGCAGAAAAATCATCAGAAGTTACTCTGGGCTGGAAATAATTAGCTAAAGACCACCTAAATACAGGGCATCAAGGAAAGTCCTAAGAAAGAAACTGCTCCAGTGGTGTGACCAAATTAACCTCAACTAAAGGCTGTACTATATTGTCCTGATAATGCTTAAAAGTCTCAAAAAGGATCAAGCTATTTCCAGGTAACTTAAATGAGTCCAAGAAAAAGCACAAAAGCACTTAAAAGACTTTTTAAAAAAAGGCACAAAAGTACTTGCTGCTGCTGCTAAGTCACTTCAGTCGTGTCCAACTCTGTGTGACCCCACAGATGGCAGCCCACCAGGTTCCCTCGTCCCTTGGATTCTCCAGGCAAGAACACTGGAGTGGGTTGCCATTTCCTTCTCCAATGCATGAAAGTGAAAAGTGAAAGTGAAGTTGCTCAGTCGTGTCAGACTCTTAGCGACCCCATGGACTGCAGCCTACCAGGCTCCTCTGTCCATGGGGTTTTCCAGGCAAGAGTACTAGAGTGGGGTGCCACTGCCTTCTTAAAAGACTTAAAAACAAAATGCCCAACAACACAAAAATCACAATATTTGACATCTGATTAAATTCACACACAGAACAGGAAAATATGACTCATAAGAGAAAATTCAGTGATAGAATAAGAAAAAAGCATTTAAATGGCTATTATAAATACAGTCCATATACTGAAGAAGAAAGAAGCATGTTAAGAATGAAAGAAATAGATTAAAAAATGACCCAAGTCAGAAGACTACAATGTTTAATATGAAAAATACACTGAATTGGAATATCATCAGACTCTGCACACTCAATGACTAGAGAAGATTAGTGAAGACATAGCAATTAGCAAAAACAAACAAAAAGCTAGAATACTGGAGCGGGTTGCCACGCCCGCCTCCAGCCTATCTTCCCAACCCGAAGATCAAAACCACGTCTCTTATGGCTGGCAAACGGGTGCTTTACCCCTTGGTGCCACCTAGGAAGCCCAATCTAAAAAACTCAATGAACCTCAAGAGGAAGAAAGAAAAATAACATCAAGGTACATCATAATAAGAAAGCTGAATGCCGAAGAACTGATGCTTTTAAACTGTGGTGTTGGAGAAGATTTGAGAGTCCCTTGGACTGCAAGGAGATCAAACTGGTCAATCCTAAAGGAAATCAGTCCTGAATATTCATTGGAAGGACTGATGCTGAAGCTCTGATACTTTGGCCACCTGATCTGAAGAACTGACTCACTGGAAAAGACCCTGATGCTGGGTAAGACAGAAGGCAGGAGGAGAAGGGGACAACAGAGGATGAGATGGTTGGAAGGCATCACCAACTCGATGGACATGAGTTTGAGTAAGCTCTGGGAGTTGGTGATGGACGGGGAAGCCTGGTGTGCAGTCCACAGGGTCAGAGAGTCCAATATGACTGAGTGACTGAACTGAACATCATAACCGGACTGCTAAAAGGCAATAATAAAGAGAAACTTGTAGAAACAGTGACAGTAAAAGGACATATAGAGACTATCTAACACATTACCTAACAAAGATAAGGATGATGGGAGACTTCTCATGAGAAATAATGCAAACCAGAACACAGAGGAACAATATCATTGAAGTACCAAAAGAAAAAGAACTGTCAACCTATAAATGTATACCCAACAATAACATCTTTCAAAACAGGTTGGTAAAAGGTACAAATTTTCACCTATAAGATGAATAAGGTCTGGAGGTCTAATGTAAAACGATGTGACTCTAGTTGATAACACTATATTGTATAATTGAAATTTGCTAAAAGAGGAGAATTTAAATGTTCTCACTCCTACCACCCAAAAAAGGTAACAGGATAAAATATGAAACGATTTATGTGTTGACTCAATAGGGGAATGTATGCATCTATCACAATGATTGCATGTATCAAATCATCACTTTGTACACTTTAAATATCTTACAATTTCATGTCAATTATACCGCAATAAAACTGAAAACAATTTAAATATCTATCTCTGATAAAAGAGACAAAAAACAATCAGCATGAACATAGATTTACATCCGTATGTATCGATCAGATTAACAAGCTTGACCTACTTTGAGAAAAAAAGTACATCACTCAACAATGGCAGAACTGAACTTTTTTCCCCTAATTATACATACATACTGAGTCATGGGAGAAGTCTCAACAAATTCCAAAGACTTAAAATCATACATACACCATTCCCTCTATCCACAATGCCATGAAGTTAAACATAATAATAAAAAGATTAAAAAAAAAAAAAATAGGTATTAAATGAGAAAGACACAGAAGAGCTATAGAATTTGTTAAGTCTACAAAGCATATAATGGGATAAAAGTTAAAGGAACATGGAAATTTACACAGAAGTCCAACCAGTGTAAACTGTACAGCCCTGTGGAGCTTCCCCCCTAAGATTATCTGCCACAGGAGAAGAGGAGGTGCAGACCTCACTCTGGCAGCGAGCACACCACACTTTGTGCCTCTGACCTCACCAAGAGTCAGGAAACTAACTGATCTACTCCCTAAACTCAGAAAAAAACTCAGGATTGCTTCTTTATGCCATTCTCAAAGGTTCGCTTTAAGACACATTAGGCAACTCCATACTTGGTAAGCCCTGCTGCATTCTACTAATATTAGCATTCCAAATATTATGAATAGTGATATTAAAGAGAAAAACACACACAAAAAAAGCCTGTATCATTCCTATTCCCCATACACATTGCCCACTTTCACTATATAAAGGCAAGGAGAAAGGTGCGTACCTATAGAGAACCCGAAGTTGATGGCACACATGTTCTTCATTAGGAAAATTAAACTTAAAACTGTGACAGTAACAAAAACAGAAAATGTAGCTGTACATTTTCACTTTTATCCAATATCAAGAGAATTTAACTTCTCCATCCTCATTTTAGATAACTAGTGTCCAAAAACACTTCAAAGATAATACACATAATGACTAATATCTCTATACTTTCTAATTCAAGTCCTGTCTTTTTCTAATTAAATTCATAAGCAATTTACCACTAGCTTTCTTTTTTTAAAAGCACTAATTAAAAACTAAAAATTCAATTTCCTCTTAAAAGAAATTTGTTACATCGAAATTGTCTAATAAGCTTTTGTTCAGAAATGAATAATTAGGCCAAGGATTTATTATTTGAGCCTCACATTTTAACATATGCCAGGTGTCAGTTCAGCACCCATAATTATAAACAGACTACTATGCAAGTTATTTAAAAAAGATGAGGTTGATTAGATACAAATGCATACAATGAATCTCCTCTAAACATGTGGAAACATTCTAGGTGCTATTTTCAGTTTCTGTGCGCACTGCAGAGTAGGTTGCTACCTACCCAGATGAAAATAACTACTTTCAAGGAAAGTCAGCTTCCTCGGCCTCCCTACTTCATGCACATACTGAACATATGCCATGTAAGTTCATTGCCAAATGTTCCCAGGATCAATACAGTGATGATACCAAGTACATAATCTGTCTTTGCTAGTATAATCATTGGAAGGACTCATGCTGAAGCTCCAATACTTCGGCCACCTGATATGAAGAGCTGGTGCCTTCACCGGAAAAGACCCTGCTGCTGGGAAAGACTGACTGCAAGAGGAGAAGGGGAGACAGAGGATGAGATGGTTGGATGGCATCACGGATTCAATGGATATGAGTTTGAGCAAACTCAGGGAAATAGTGAAGGATAGGGAAGCCTGGCAGGCTGCAGTTCATGGGGTTGCAAAGAGTTGGACACAACTTAGCGACTGAAAAACAAAAATGAGGGTAAAAGCAATGGAATGGAAAGCTGTCAAAGACAGCCCAAGTCAGAAGCATGTGGAAGACCAGCCAGCAAGGTACCTTTTTTCATACAAAACATCAGGTGGGGCTCCAACTATCAAACTACTCCAGAGTGGCACACCTGGGACTCCAATCCACACCCCCTGACTCCCAGCTCAAAGTCTCCAAAATGCCAACACCAAGTCGAAACAATGGCTCAGTGTCATCATGGACACCTTTTCTTCTATACTGCCACACTCTCTTTAAAACAGTTATACCACAGAGACTTCCAGGATTCTTAACAAACAATCTGCCTTCCAATGCAGGGGACAAGGATTCGATCCATGGCTATGGAACTAAGATCTCACATCCCATGGGGCAACTAGGTCCAAGTGCCACAACCTAGGCCCAGCACGGCCAAAATAAAAACAAATAAAATTTTCTTTTTTTTTTTTTCCCTCCTCCCTCCTCCCTCCCCATACCATCCCTCTGGGTCGTCCCAGTGCACCAGCCCCAAGCATCCAGCATCGTGCATTGAACCTATTTTCAATTTTCAAACATAAAATGTTATACCAGATTTTTTTTTTTTTTGGCATGTTCCACCCGAAGTCTCTCACTCTAAATATTTCCCTCTTTCCACCTGAGCATTTACATCTGTAACAAGATCAAAATCACTTGACTCACATTTCTACTATCATTGTTAAAATTACAGAAATCATAACAGGTTGACCTGTTTCGAAAACAAGGTCATAATCTCTTAGGTAATCTTTTGAAAAAGAGAAAGTTTCCTGAACACTATTTAAATAAACTCATAACAGTCCCAGAATAAGACTACCTTTCTCTCCCAAAGTGCATGCTACAATGTGCCACAGGATAAGATATGTCTGTGGGCAAATAAATTTGAAAACATCATATACAATACGCTCCCATGTGGATTCATAATTAAAAGTTCTGAAAAGTACTAAATACAAACGAAACCATTCAACTTTGTTTAACCTGATATGTCCCAAGTATTTGACTAGAAAACCCTTATCACAGAACATGTAGGAAAATCCCTTGGCAAAGTTAGTTATCTATGCACCAGAAACATGAACAAAATTTATAATTTAAAACTAAAATTGTCTTCTAAGAAATTTACATATGAATTAAAACAAAAAAGTACAATTCCCATACCACATTTTTCTCAATGCACAGATTAGAAGGATAAGGGGTATAAATCAGAATCAATGGCCCAAGTTCAATAAAGCACATTACTAAGTTTTGAAAGTATAAAAAGGTCAATAAGTTAGGCAGAAAACATCAATATATTTAAGAACAACAGAAACAGCACAACAATGTAAATGTTCTTCATGCCACTGAACTATATGCTTAATAGCTAAGACGGCAAATAGTATATATATTTTACCACAATTTAAAAACATACAAGAGAAACAGAATAGACATTCTTAATCTATACAGTAATACAACTTTGTTATTGTAACAAAAGAAAAAAGAGGCAATAAAATTCCACCCCCCTGAAAAAGTTTAAACCATCCCATAAAAAAGCCTGGACCCAGAAAAAAATTTAACTAGGGATTATCTGTGGAGAAGGCAATTGCAACCCACTCCAGTACTCTTGCCTGGAAAATCCCATGGACGGAGGAGCCTGGTAGGCTACAGTCCATGGGGTCGCTAAGAGTCGGGCACGACTGAGCGACTTCACTTTCACTTTTCACTTTCATGCATTGGAGAAGGAAATGGCAACCCACTCCAGTGTTCTTGCCTGGAGAATCCCAGGGACCGGGGAGCCTGGTGGGCTGCCGTCTATGGGGTCGCACAGAGTCGGACACGACTGAAGCGACTTAGCAGCAGCAGCAGCAGGGATTATCTATAAAATAACAATAATGGAAACACTACATGTCAAAACAATGGGACACAGCTAACACTAGGTTGAGACGAAAGTTGATAGTCTTAAGGGTCTTAGTCACTACCTAAGAGAAGGGAAGAAAATGCAAAGGTAGTTACAAAACAGCAAGAAACGGCACACTAAACCAGAGGTTAAAAAAAATCACTTTCTTTAAAAAAAAATCACTTTCCTAATACATGAAGATAGGGCAGTATCTTAACCATCTTTGCCTCTCCTGTATCCAGCCAGTACATAATATGTTTCATAAACGCTACCTCTAAAGAATGGGAGCTGTATCTGAGAGAGTTGACTTAAGCAGTGAATTAAATACATTAGCGGAATGTCATGGAGAATTCAAAGGAACTACAATCATCTTATTTCAGTGTTTTTTAAACCAAATATGACATTCTCTTGTTAGTCTTCTCATTGAATATGCCTTCCATTTTCACTAGTATCAGTCCTCCTTAAATTTATTCATAGATGTATACTATCAATGTACCAACAGGTGAACATGTAATTTTTAGAATCAACTTTTCAAGTAAAGAGAAAATTAAAAAGGAGCTCAGAAACTCATGAAAAAGATTACAAGGGTAACAAAAAATGTCAGTGTATATTTTCAAAATTATTAAAAAGTAAGGACTATTAATTTAAACAGCATGGCACAGATAACAGCCCAACAGAACTAATTAGAGCCCAGGAAGAGACATGCACACAGGCATGACCGAGGTGACACCAGAGTCGTGGGGAGAAGACTTTTCATTAGATGATGCTGGGATAACTGATTACATTTATTTTAAAAACAGAACTGAACCCACACGTATCGCCACACACAGACACACAAAACAATTACAAATAAACTTCTAAACAGAAAAAAGGAAAAAATAAAAAATAACTTTTAGAAGAATAACATGGGCAGCCCTCGTGGCTGAATGGTAAAGAATCCGTCTGCCAGTGCAGGAGACACAGGTTGGATCCCGGACCCGGGAAGACCCCACATGCCTCAGAGCAACTGAGACCAAGCGCCACAACTACCGAGCCTGCGCTCTAGAGCCCCAGAGCCGCAGCAACTGAGCCCGCACGCTCGAGAGCCCGTGCTCCACAAGAGAAGCCGCCCCAGTGAGAAGCCTGCACACCGCACCCAGAGAGTAGCCCCGCTCGCTACAGCTAGAGAAAGCCTGTGCAGCAGCGAGGAGCCAGTCAGCCAAAAATAAATGACGTGAAAGTGAAAGTCACTCAGTCGTGTCCAACTCTGCAAATTTTCCAGGCCAGAATACTACAGTGGGTAGCCTTTCCCCTTCTCCAGCGGATCTTCCCAACCCAGGGATCAAACCCAGGTCTCCCACATTGCAGGCGGATTCTTCACCAGCTGAGCCACAAGGGAAGCCCAAGAATACTAGAGCGGGTAGCCTATCCCTTCTCCAGCAGATCTTCCTGACCCAGGAATCAAACCGGGGTCTCCTGCATTGCAGGCAGATTCTTTACCAACTGAGCTGTAAGAGAAGCCCAAAAATAAATAAAAGTATACACAAAAACTTTTATTTAGTTTTGGGCTTCCCTGATAGCATCACTGACTCAACGGACATGGGTTTGGGTGGACTCTGGGAGTTGGTGATGGACAGGGAGGCCTGGCGTGCTGTGGTTCATGGGGTTGCAAAGAGTCGGACACGAATGAGCAACTGAACTGAACTGATACACACGAAAAAGGAATATGTAATAGCACATCTTAGTGTTAGATTAACATCTCATGGATTGATAAATTCTATTAAAATTAAGAACTTCTGCTTAGCCACAGATACTATAAAGAAAATGAAAAGACCAAACATCTTATGGATTGATAAATATCTATTAAAATTAAGAACTTCTGCTTAGCAACAGACACTGTAAAGGAAACGAAAAGATCAAACACAAAATAGAAAAGTATCTGGGACCCGTGTAAACAAGAAAAGATTAATATCCAGAATACATAAAAGAAATTCCTGTGGGTAGAGTACCATGACATCTGAATTTTTTCAAACATCTCAGAAAATAAACAAATGAATAAATAATAAATACACATATATGGATATATATACATACACACATATTACAACAAAGCAAAGAAGGCAAATATATTAACAGCTGACGGAAATAAAAGCCATTAGTTTTCTTTCCTTTTCTAATACTTGAAACATTTTATAGCAATAGCTGGTGGAGGATGATGGTATGCAGAATTCCTACAAAGCAAGAGAAGAAACTGGCTTAAGACTTGATAATCATTTTCAAAACAGGAAATTCCAAAAACCAAGATAAACAGAAAAAGATGGTCATCCTCATTAGTACTCAAGAAAATACATATTAAAACGACACTGAGGAAACAATTTAATGGTCATGAGATTGTCAAAAATTTAAACTGTGACTCTATCAAACGTTCAAGAAGATGTGGGTTAATGGATACTCCTATATAAACTGATACACATGTGTGCCTGTGTTCCTGCATTGAGGCATACACCAACACACTATTCAGTGGGACCGATGAGCTGCACTTTACACAATCGACGTGTATCAACCTCAACCTAACTTTAAGCAAAAGAAAAAAAAATTAAGTCTCAAAAGAACATGATGCCAATCCATTCAGAATCAATCAATCTAGTATTTAGCAATACACTCAAAAAGGGAAACAAAATAAAGAAACATTTGTGAAAAGAAAAAAAAAATTTAAGAAAAACAAGAAAACCTTGGTGAAGTTTATCACCAAAGTCAGAATAGCGGTTACTCCTTGAAAGAAAGTACAAATTTCAATCCAAAAGAGACAGAGAATTCTCTAAGCAACCAGCCTTTTGCTTTTTAACAGAGTGAGTCAGAGTATGCGCTTTTAACCATATCCATACAATTCATATACTCTTCTGTAAGAAAGAACCTACATTCAGAAATACCAGGAGGAGCTGGGAAAACAGTTTTCTACATTAAAAAAATTAAATCATCGAAGACAAGTGACTTAAAAATTATTTTACCTTCAACTATGTCCTGAATACAATAGACAAATTGCCTCAAGAACTGCTACAATTAAATTATTTTTGAAAAGACAAATCCTTTTTTCAGGGGAATGTTCACCTCTGAATTTGTCATTTTGTAGGGACAGTGTTAGTGTACATGCTGCCAAAGCATACACTAAAACGTCTTCCAAATGTATAAAATTTTCACAAATTAGAGAGTTCTAGACTGTCTTCCCTCTTCATGAAAAATAGACAAGACCTGACACACATACGAAGAGAGAAGAAAAGACAAGTGTGTATACTCACAGTTAACTCTATCATTCTATCATTAGCTGTATCATTAGGTTACAATTAACAATGCACATGCATAGCAAACATTCTTCATAGTATGTACTCGATGACAAATACAGGAGCGGTTGGGGAGGACATATCTAATAAAGGACACCACCTCATGGGTTAGAACTGACCATCTTTTACTCAGCATTAATCTAAGTTTTATAAATTAAAGATACAAAGTTCTAAAACTTTCTTTACACCATTTAAAAAATCCCTGGAAGACTCCTTTCTCCTTTGAGCTCCTGTATTTTGTTCTTCGGCGTGAATGTACTTGACAGATTCCACTTTATAGTTTATCTCATCTCCCACAACAGGTAGATGTGTGCATGAACATAGAGTCCACCTTCTTCATCCGTGTGCCCCCTGGGCATGCCTAGCTTGAGGCCCTGAATGATAAACCCCAACATGTCTTTTGACTACAGATAAAGATAGCTTAATTCTCATATTGTTGATACAGCGCAGTTCACTGGCTTCATGCACACCCCACAGGGACAACTGACTACACATTCACCCTACAGGCTGGGACGTGCTCTCGATGCCTTTCTGGATCACTAGGGGAAAACTGCAGAGATTTTTCTGTACTTGGAACATCATGCCATTACCATAACATGCATGAAGTAATGAACTCAAAAGGAAGATGTTTGTTTTGACATTTTTTTTTCATTCCTTAAGGAATGCTTTTAGCCTATGGCTTTGCCTTGGGTGAGACAATGTCAAGGTTTAAAGCAAACAAAAATGCCAGCCTTTGAGGTCAGTTATAAATCCTCCTCACGGTCACACACAGGAGCTACTTATGCAAGTTGGCTGGTTGGCCAGCCGGCTGGTTTTCAGCCATGAATAGCAAGAGAAGGGATGTGCATAAACTGAAGAAACCACATCACATAATAACGACTACTTAATATTAAAATCAGTGGATGCTGGTGGCAGCTTCCTTGTTTCTGAACCACAAAATGGCAATATGACAAGATAATCACTGGGCTATCGAGGCTGGCAGAAAATTCCCTGCATACACCTGGCTTACTAAACTGAGTTACTGGTAACTGGAAGCGGGGGATTAAGGATATGTCATTGAGAGCTACTTAGGTTGTTTATATTTGCTATCGTCTCTTAAAAAGCAAGACGTTTAAACAAGTGAATGTGAGTTGGTTTTTTCACTTGCTCCCCTGTAGGCCACGGGCTCACAGTGGCTTGTCGGGATTATTTAAATTCAGGAGCGGTACAGTACTTGGCTGACAGGCTCGAGCACCGCTGCAGGCTACAATCCTCACACAGTGCCTGAAGGGTTATTACAATTGCAGGCGTCTACAGAGGACAACAAAGCAGCCTTACCCCTTCCCGAAGGCACCTCATTAGCACCGTGTATGCAGCCAAGGGAACAGCCCAGCATTCTCGGGGGTGCTTTTTTTTTTCTTCCTAAAAATGAAGTAGAAGGAAAGGCAGTGAGGCTAACGGCACAGAAGGTGTTAACCCTTTCAAGAAAAAAGGCTAAGTTTCACATACACAAATGACGTCGAACTTTTAACTTTCTACTGCAAGTACTGCTTACAACCTGCCAATCATGACCTGATGAGGGGTCCTTCACTGCAGTGTACATACAAAGCACTTCTTCTGTTTCCCAGTATGTCATATACGATGGTGATAAGCTCCCCTCAGCAATAGCTCGATGGAAAGAACCAAGGGATGACAGCATGACCTGGCTGATAGAGAAACCACGCCACTGATAACCACAGATTACGATACACACACTTCTACCTAAAGGTATGACATCATCTGGAATGACGTGGAAGCACAGAACGTGCAGTTTGGAGTAGCATCTCTGGATAATCCATAAGAACAAGGAAAACACAGTATGCTACCTAGCAAGATGAAGCTCGACAAAAGCAAGTAACTAGGATCAGTGAGTACACTGCTTGGAAGGATATCAGGAATAATTCTTTCACAAAGAACTAAGTTAGAAAAATAACCACAAGAACTCTCCTGGAATCTAACAAATAAAGTCACAAAATCAATCAGGGGCCACAGAGAAAGATGAGAAAAAAAAAATAAAACACTCTGGTTATAGCAGAAGCAAGTAGGTTCTGCTTAGACAGAATATTTCTGTTTGAAGACTGTTCAAATGTCAGAAGTGGTACCTTACTGATCCAAAAGTACTTAATACCAATGATGGGAATTGTGACTCGTTAACACTGTACCCTTAATCATGAACTGCCACACATGGTCATAATCTAGCCATTATCGACCGGAGCTGCTCCAGCTCGAAAATCACTAGTTCAGCACCCAATTTAACTTTCAAACACAATGTGCCTCCCTTCCAGCTCATTTATTCACGACACTCACCACAGGCTTTCCTTAACATCCCTGGACCCTACTCCCCATGTTCCTCGCCCTTTTTCTTTACCCCCGTCTACCCCTACCCACCTTGGCTGCCACTGAGATTCCTGGCCTATAATTTAATCACTCCTGACAAAGGCCTGAAGGAGCTCATTCTTTGGAGTTCCACTGTCTCAGGTCTGGGGAAACTCAGCCTTACCCAAAGGCAGTGGCTTGCTCTCTCTAGGCCTGTGGTCAGACAGCTGGGCTCTGGGAGGGGGACACCAAAAACACAGACTCCAGAGTGACGTAGGATGGGGAAGCCCAGGGACCTTCCAGGTCACTCACCAGGCCTGCTTCTCTCTCTGACAGATTCCCTCTCCTGAAAAACTACAGCATTTCAACCCACTGCCCTCCCAAAACTTCGCTTTTCTTCTTCAGAAAGATCGTGAAAGTCACAAGAGAGGAACCATGCGCTCACCTCCACCTGCAGCTGGCTGCTGCTCATACCCTGGGTCATCGTAAGACAGGTTCCTCCACCCCTTCCATGTGGGCTCACAAGTCCCCTCCCACCCTTCTTCCTTCAGGGTCACCAGCTTCTGGACTATCCCTTACTGCTCCTAAGTATTCAACATGGTGTCTCCATGGGATCCTTCCTATTTCCACCAGACTCACTGTCATCTCCCATTTTCAAAACAGCCCTCCACCCCACACCCCTCTGCTCTTTCCTATGGTGATGCTCACCTCATACTGACTTCCTCAGGATCCCACGTCCCTCTAAATCCTCAACACACAGCAGTCTGACTTCTTCTTCCTCCCACTCCATGTTAAATAAATACATAAAACAGCTCTTGTTGGGTTCCTGGTTGACTTTTGTATCCACTCAACCCAGGGGACTCTTTGTAGTCCTTTTTCTTGGACGGTAACTTCCACATTCAGCCCTATAAACTCTTTTCTGAAATACCCACTCCTCTCCTGATTTTGCTCCTACTTCACGTACTCGCAGTTACGGACCAGAAGCTTCTCTTACAATCCTCCCATCTATTCTTCACATTGAAACCACAGTCACCCTTGTGGCACTTAAGTCAGATGACATCCATACCTTTCTTATAACTCTTAACCAGCTTCCTCTTGCTCTTAGGATCAAAACCAAGGCCCCCGACTTGGCTGAGGAGCCTTCCGCGGTCGCATTCCTGTCTCCTGCAGCCCTGCCTCTTGCTCACTTCCCTCCTGTCCCACTGGCCACGCTGCAGCTCAGGACTGAAAACAAGCACCTACTGTGTGCCAAGAACTCTTCTAAACAACAGTCATGCAGCTATGAACAAGACAGACAAATGTTCTGTCTTAATGGTGTTCAGTGGGGCGGTGGTGGGGAGGGAGTGGTGGGCACAAAAAAATTTTTTTTTACTTAAACAAAATAAACAAGGCAAGACAGTCATGCAAGCTATAAAGAAAAGCACAGCTGGCCAAGGGGTTAGAGGAAGTCTGTATGCAAAGGGCTTCATCTCACAGTTCTCAGGTTCAGGAGGAGGCTCTCTGCAGAAATCCATGCAAGAGAAGATGAACAGCAGATGTCTGCAGGTAAACACTGTGAGCAGGAAGAACAGCGAATGCACAAGTGTGGCAGCACGATCAGGGTGTGGGGGCTTCGAGGTCCCATGGGGAGGCCAGCGAGGCTGGAAGGAGGAAGCGGCTAAGAGGGTAGAGAGGACAAAGGTCATATGGGAACTGAGGAGCAGCCCCAAGGCCCAGAGGTGACAAAAGGAAGACAGGGAGCAGGGGGAGCCCTAGGAGTGACAACGGTGGAGGGGCCTTGCCTCCACAGGCTCTCTCCAGCTTAGGTCTGGGGACTGCAGTGCACACAGAGTGACGCAACGAGACCACCTGGGAGTTCTTTCAGCAGGCCAGGTGACAGACGGTGACGTGCTGCACCAAGAGAGACAACACATGGGAACACCTGACTCTAGCTCATTATGCATCCTTGACAAAAGGAAGAAAAAGATACATAAACTAAAATGTGCTGTCTCACACATTCCTCTATAGAATCACAGTCCGGACTGCAGTCCTCAAGCTTGTAACCTTGGAGTGTTGCCAGAGAGCCAAAAGGTCAGGACGTCAGTCTCTTTGTTATACACGATGTGTGTGTGTGTGTGTGTGGGTGGTGTGTGTGTGTGTGTGTGTAACTTCAGGTCAGTCCCAGTAGGTCAGCGCTGCCCTGAGATGTTAAGGTTTACCTACATTCAAAGTTACAACGCCACAAAACACCCTCATTGCATGAAACATTAGTGATTTTTGTGGATATAACTTCCTGTCATTAGTTCAGTTCAGTCGCTCAGTCATATCCGACTCTTTGTAACCCCATGGGCTGCCAGGCTTCCCTGTCCATCACCAATTCCCGGAGCTTACTCAAATTCATGTCCATTGAGTCAGTGATGCCATCCAACCATCTCATCCTCTGTTGTCCCCTTCTCCTCCCACCTTCAATCTTTCCCAGCATCAGGGTCTTTTCCAATGAGTTAGTTCTTCGCATCAGGTGGTCAAAGTATTGGAGTTTCAGCTTCAGCATCAGTCCCTGCAATGAATATTCAAGACTGATTTCTTTTAGGATGGACTGGTATAATCTCCTTGCAGTCCAAGGCACTCTCAAGAGTCTTCTCCAATACCACAGTTCAAAAGCATCAGTTCTTCGGTGCTCAGCTTTCTTTATGGTCCAACTCTCATATCCATACATGACTACTGGAAAAACCATAGCTTTGACTAGATGGAACTTTGTTGGCAAAGTAATGTCTCTGCTTGGTTGATCATAGCTTTGCTTCCAAGGAGCAAATGTCTTTTAATTTCATGGCTGCAGTCACCATCTGCAGTGATTTTAGAGCCCAAAAAATAAAGTCTGTCACTGTTTTCACTGTTTCCCCATCTATTTGCCATGAAGTGATGGGACCGGATGCCATGATCTTAGTTTTCTGAATGCTGAATTTTAAGCCAACTTTTTGACCCTCCTCTCTCACTTTCATCAAGAGGCTCTTTAGTTCTTCTTCACTTTCTGCCATATCATTAAGATGTGGTCAAATGTCATGGCCACAGAATCATCCCTATACTAAAATAGCCTAGCTTATATCCAATTAAAGTAAGTAGCAAGAGAAATGATTCTTCAGATCTACTTTCAGAAATAAATGTGATTCTGTAACATTCCCTTTATAGAAGACTAAAAAATGCAAACTAGTCTATGTGACAAAAGGCAAGTAAGTGGTTGCCTGGGGACAGGGACAGAGGAAGGATGAAGGAATTACCGAGGGTGCTAAGGAAACCTTTTGGAGGTGATGGAGATTTTCATTATCTTGACTGTGGTGATGGTTACACAGATGTATACATATATTCAGTTCAATTGGTCAGTCATGTCCAATTCTTTGCGACCCCATGAACCGCAGCACGCCAGGCCTCCCTGTCCATCAACTCCCAGAGTCCACCCAAACCCATGTCCATTGAGTCGGTGATGCCATCCAACCATCTCATCCTGTCATCCATTCTCCTCGTGCCCTCAATCTTTCCCAATATCAGGGTCTCTTCAAATGAATCAGCTCTTTGCATCAGGTGGCCAAAGTATTAGAGTTTCAGCTTCAACATCAGTCCTTCCAATGAACACCTAGGACTAATCTCCTCTAGGATGAACTGGTTGGATCTCCTTGCAGTCCAAAGGACTCTCAAGAGTCTTCTCCAACACCACAGTTCAAAAGCATCAATTCTTCAGTGCTCAGCTTTCTTTATAGTCCAACTCTCACATCCATACATGACTACAGGAAAAACCATAGCCTTGACTAGACGGACCTTTGTTGGCAAAGTAATGTCTGTGCTTTTGAATATGCTGTCTAGGTTGGTCATACCTTTCCTTCCAAGGAGTAAGCGTCTTTTAATTTCATGGCTGCAGTAACCATCTGCAGTGATTTTGGAGCCCAGAAAAATAAAGTCAGCCACTGTTTCCCCATCTGTTTGCCATGAAGTGATGGGACCGGATGCCATGATCTTTGTTTTCTAAGATCATGTTGAGCTTTAAGCCAACTTTTTCACTCTCTTCTTTCACTTTCATCAGAGACTCTTTAGTTCTTCTTCACTTTCTGCCATAGGGTGATGTCATCTGCATACCTGAGGTTACTGGTATTTCTCCCGGCAATCTTGATTCCAGCTTGTGCTTCCTCCAGCCCAGCATTTCTCATGATGTACTCTGAATATAAGTTAAATAAGCAGGGTGACAATATAAAGCCTTGACATACTCCTTTTCCTATTTGGAACCAGTCTGTTGTTCCATATCCAGTTCTAACTGTTGCTTCCTGATCTGCATAGAGGTTTCTCAAGAGGCAGATCAGGTGGTCTGGTATTCCCATCTCTTTCAGAATTTTCTACAGTTTATTGTGATCCACACAGTCAAAGGCTTTGGCATAGTCAATAAAACAGAAATAGATGTTTTTCTGGAACCCTCTTGCTTTTTCCATGATCCAGCAGATGTCTGCAATTTGATCTCTGGTTCCTCTGCCTTTTCTAAAACCAACTTGAACATCTGGAAGTTCATGGTTCACGTGTTGCTGAAGCCTGGCTTGGAGAATTTTGAGCATTACTTACTAGCGTGTGAGATGAGTGCAACTATGCGGTAGTTTGAGCATTCTTTGGCACTGCCTTTCTTTGGGATTGGAATGAAAACTGACCTTTTCCAGTCCTGTGGCCACTGCTGAGTTTTCCAAATTTGCTGATGTATTGAGTGCAGCACTTTCATAGCATCATCTTTCAGGATTTGAAATAGCTCAACTGGAATTCCATCACCTCCACCAGCTTTGTTCGTAGTGATGCTTCCTAAAGCCCACTTGACTTCACATTCCAGGATGTCTGGCTCTAGTTGAGTGTGAGTGGTCACACCATCGTGATTATCTGCTTTGTGAAGATCTTTTTTGTACAGTTCTTCTGTGTATTCTTGCCACCTCTTCTTAATATCTTCCATTAGTACTGACCAAATTGCAATTTTTTAACATGTGCAGTTTATGGTATGCCAACTATACCTCAATTAAGCTGACAGAAAAGGTTAAAAAAAAAAAAAAAAAGACACACTCACAAAAAGAACTGGACTAGACAGACTCCCATCCCTGATAAGATGGCAGACAAGATACCTGATCACTCTTCTAAGGAAAGCAGTTTTACTCTACGTCCTTAAAATGCCTCAGAGAGCTGACAAAAAAAAAAACAAAGAATAATCAAGCCAAAAATCAGCTGCAAGATGAAGGGATAAACAGACCACTGAAGTTTGCTTTCATTCTCTAAGCCTGCAGAACTTGGTAACTTTGAGCTTTGATGTCAAGGCCTCAAGGGCCCAAGGCAAGAGTAAAGTTGATATAAACTCTCCAGCTGCACCCTCAAGGAACCACAAGGAAAGCTGTCTTTCACAAAACTTAGCACACAAGAGAACGTTCCAGTGCAAGAGGAGGAAGGGAGGGAGCACTAAATACTAATTGAAGAAGACATCCATATTAATTATTAAGAATTAGCTCCAGTGTATATACCTCCATATACTTTTTAATACTGTGTAACTATTAAATGAAAAACATTGTTCTACCTGCTATATAAAATGAGACAAAGTAAGAATCTATATTTCTACTTTCTCATTTCTCATTTTCTCATTACAGGCAAAAATAACTCTGTAAGGATAAGCAAGAAAGCAACTGCGATAGTTATTTACCGGGGAACTACACAGAAGGGGACAGAAAAAGAAAAGGGACCATAGGCTGTGTACCTTTCTATACTTCCAAGGTCTGTAGTTTCATGAATGTGGTATCTCTTCAAAATATAAAATTATCTGAGAATAAACTCAACTAAGTGAAATACACAAAAAGCTTTATGAGTTAAATCACTTACATGAAAAAAAACTTGTAATATAAATACACAGAAACATCAGTTTTTGTGCACTAAATGTACTAATACTATGTAATAGTACATAAATGTACTAATACTCTAACACACTCAGCACAATTCCAAACATGTATTAGAAGACTCAAAATCATAAAGATATCAGGACTTCTGCATAGTCAATGGTGTTTTCAAAAGATGATTTCATAATTGGACAATCTGATTCTAAAATTTTTTCTGACATGCAAATGACCAAGAAGAGCCAAGACATTTATGAAAAGGAAGAATGAGGAGGAGAGATTTGCTGTACCAGCTATCAATACTAAATATGGAACTAAGTGATTTTAAATACTGATGTTTTCTAACAATTACTTTAATTGCCTTAAAATGACGATTATCCAGAGAGTCAACTTAAGATACTAAGGATACTGAGGTTATATAACATTTAAGCAAGTTCTAGAACCAAAACAAGTGGAAACAAAGAACATTTGATTAATTTATAACGTACTGGCACTCATTTAAAACAGAGCATCACATGAAATGAATGACTCATAATGTATCTATATCTATTTAAGATATTCCCCCAAAAGAGGTCAAAATCTGCAGCCACAAACTCTCACCACCATGTTATTAATAACAGCATGTGTATTAGTGACTCAGTCGTGTCCAACTCTTTGCGACTCCATGGCTCCTCTGTCCATGGTATCCTCCAGGCAAGAAGTCTGGGGTGGCTTGCCATTTCCTTCTCCAGGGGATCTTCCTGACCCAAGGACTGAACCCGGGTCTCCTGCATTTCAGATTCTTTACCATCTGAGCCATAAGGGAGGCTTCCAGGTGGCACTAGTGGTAAAGAACTCGCCTGTCAATGCAGGTGAAAGTAAGAGGCTCAGGTTCAATCTCTGGGTCAGGAAGATTCCCTGGAGGGGAATATGGCAACCCACTCCAGTATTCGTGCCTGGAGAATCCCCTGGACAGAGGAGCCTGGTGGACTATGGTCCATAGGATGGTAGAGAGTCAGACACGACTGAAGCAACTTAGCACGCACACACTCACATGTTAAAAGGTCGTCTCTTGTGTTGTCGGAAGAGAGTGTTTGCTATGAGCAGTGTGTTCTCTTTGCAAATCTCTGTGAGCCTTTGCCCTGCTTCATTTTGTACTCCACAGCCAAACTTGGTGCTATAAGTAGGTAAGTTTATGTCACTGGGTGTGTTTGTATCTGCTTTGGCAAACTTCAGGAGATGGTGAGGGACAGGGAAGCCTGGCATGCTATACACACACCCCACTGTGTGTAAACAGTGTGTTAAATATCAATGGTGTTTTTATACTGGAAGAACCAATGAAATCTTCTTGCCTAAAGGAGTCAAAGATGGCAGCAACCTGGGGACAGTGTTGTGGGGAGGGGTGCGGGAGGGGATCTGGTCCATTGGCTTCAAAATACAGCTTGAGACTCTCCTACACTTTAAACAGAAAGAGGCACTGGGAAAGAGGGAAGACTGACCAGGAGAGAGAGAAGAGTCAGAAAGACACCAAGAGCCTCTCCCCTTCACAGGCAAAATTTTCACTGTTTCCTTACATATGCCCAAAGAGGCAAAATCAAAACACTTTGATATTAACACTTATCAGCCAGGAAATGTCTGAACACATCAGAGAGCAAGAGAGTTAACCAGACAGTCTTACCTCGGTGGCTATAAGATAGATCAGCTCTCCCAGGGTTGGTAAAAGGCATTGTTTTAATTTGCTGTTCCTAAAATTTTCCCTGATTAATTCAGTTAAAAGAGTGATTGCCTGAAAAGAAGGGGGAAAATGTATATTATTTCATGCATACCTCTCAGTTCTTTACCCTATATGTAACAGGAAAGACATTCCACAAAATCCATTTGACATTTTTAACAACTGGTCTACAAATGATTTTCAATATATGGACCTTATTCCTGAAGAAAAAATAGGAACTCTCCTAGACGATGATGTAAATTTGTTGTTGTTCAGGCACCAAGTCACATTCGACTCTTCACAACCCCATGGACTGTAGCATGCCAGCTTCCCTGTCCCTCACCATCTCCTGGAGTTTGCCAAAGCAGATACAAACATACCCAGTGACATAACTTACCTACTTATAGCACCAAGTTTGGCCTTGGTGTACAAAATGAAGCAGGGCAAAGGCTCACAGAGTTTTGCAAAGAGAATGCACTGGTCACAGCAAACACCCTCTTCCAACAACACAAGAGACAACCCTAAACACAGATGTCACCAGCTGGTCAATATTGAAATCAGACTGATTATATTCTTTGCAGCCAAAGATGGAAAAGCTCTATACAGTCAGCAAAAACAAGACAGGGAGCTAACTGTGGCTCAGATCATGAACTCCTTATTGCCAAATTCAGACTTAAACTGAAGAACATAGGGAAAACTAGGAGGCCATTCAGGTATGACGTGAATCAAATCTCTTATGATTATACAGTGGAAGTAACAAATAGTTTCAAGGGATTAGATCTGATAGACAGAGTGCCTGAAGAACTATGAACAGAGGTTTATGACACTGTACAGGAGGCAGGGATCAAGACCATCCCCAAGAAAAAGAAATGCAAAAAGGCAAAATGGCTGTCTGAGAAGGCTTACAAATCACTGAGAAAAAGAGAAGTGAAAGGCAAAGGAGAAAAGGAAAGATATATCCATTTGAATGAAGAGTTCCAAAGAATAGCAAGGAGAGATAAGAAAGCCTTTCTCAGTGATCAATGCAAAGAAATAGAGGAAAACAACAGAATGGGAAAGACTAGAGATGTCTTCAAGAAAATTAGAGATATCAAGGCAACATTTCACGCAAAGATGGGCAGAATAAAGGACAGAAATGGGATGGGCCTAACAGAAGCAGAAAATATTAAGAAGAGTTGGCAAGAAGACACAGAAGAACTATACAAAAAAAGATCTGAACGACCCAGATATCCATTGCAGTGTGATCACTCACCTAGAGCCAGACATCCTGGAATGTGAAATCAAGTGGGCCTTAGAAAGCATCACTAAGAACAAAGCCAGTGGAGGTGATAGAATTTCAGCTGAGCTATTTCAAATCCTAAATGATGATGCTGTGCAAGTGCTACATTCAATATGTCAGCAAATTTGGAAAACTCAGCGTTGGCCACAGGACTGGAAAAGGTCAGTTTTCATTTCAATCCCAAAGATGGGCAATGCCAAAGAATGTTCAAACTACCACACGATTGCCCTCATCTCACACGCTAGCAAAGTAATGCTCAAAATCCTTCAAGCTAGGCTTCAGCAGTATGTTATCTGAGAACTTCCAGATGTACAAGCTGGATTTACAAAAGGCAGAGGAACCAGAGATTAAACTGCCAACATCCGTTGGACCATAGCAAAAGCAGGAGAATTCCAGAAAAACATCTACTTCTGCTTCACTGACTATGCTAAAACCTTTGACTGTGTGGATCACAACAAACTGTGGAAAATTCTTAAAGAGACGGGAATACCAGACCACCTTACCTGCTTCCTAAGAAAACTGTTTGCAGGTCAAGAAGCAACAGTGAGAACTGGACATGAAACAACAGACTGGTCCCAAATTGGGAAAGGAGTACGTCAGGGCTGTATATTGTCACCCTGCTTGTTTAACTTATATGCAGAGTACATCATGCGAAATGTCAGGCTGGATGAAGCACAAGCTGGAATCAAGACTGCCAGGAGAAATATCAATAACCTCAGGTATGCAGATGACACTGCCCTTATGGCAGAAACTGAAGAAAAACTAAGGGACCATTTGATGAAGATGAAAGAGGAGAGTGAAAAAGCTGGTTTAAAATTCAATATTCAAAAAACAAAGATCATGGCATCCAGTCCCATCACTTCATGGGAAATAGATGGGAAAACAATGGAAACAGTCACAGACTTTATTTTGGGAGGCTCTAAAATCACTGCAGATGGTGACTGCAGCCATGAAATTAAAAGATGCTTGCTGCTTGAAAGAAAAGCTATGCCCAACCTAGACAGCATATTAAAAAGCAGAGATATTACTTTGTCTTCAAAGGTCCCTACAGTCAAAGGTCTGATTTTTCCAGTAGTCATGTATGGATGTGAGAGCTGGACAAAAAAGGCTGAGTGTGGAAGAACTGATACCTTCAAACTGTGGTGGAGAAGACCCTTGATAGTCCCTTGGACACCAAGGATATCAAACCAGTCAATCCTAATGGAAATCAACCCTGAACATTCATTGGAAGGGCTGATGCTGATGCTGAAGCTCTAATACTTTGGCCACCTGATGCAAAGAACTGACTCATTGGAATAGACCCTGATGCTTTGAAAGACTGAAGGCAGGAAGAGAAGGGGATGAGAGAGGCTGAGATGGTTGGATGGAATCACTGATTCAATGGACATTAGTTTGAGCAAGCTCCAGGAGATGGTGAAGGACAGAGAAGCCTGGCCATGCTGTAGTCCACGGGGTTATAAAGAGTCAGACACAGCTGAGCGACTGAACAGAAACAACACTTACAGCATTTATCAGTTACCAAGCACTTTCACTATATCGATAATCTGCCAGTCAACTGTGGCTCTGTCTTTAAAGCCAGAAAACCTAGGCTGAGAGAGTGGAAACAACTTGCCCCACACACCATCCATGCCACTTGGAGGCTTATACTGCATTAAATATTGCATGCAATTCTTATACCGCATTAAACTTTTAAGTGATTCCTTCAAAAATATGAGAGGGGCAATATTATAACAACATTTCAGTATAATTCACTTTGAAATTCTGCAGCATATTTTTATCAGATCTAGTTAATTTCCTGGGACTCATGCAGAGAAAATCCCATGCTCCATGCCAGAATTTATACCACAGAACACAAGGTTAATCAAATCACACTGGGACCATAAACTAGGGTTGAATGGTTTCAGAATGATACATATAGAATGAGATGGGGGGAAATGTATGTAAGTAGTATGGAAACATTGCTCTGAAACAGTGCAACTCAAAACATGGTGTACAAACAAGACTATTTCTCATGGTGATTAAGACCGAGGTTTTTAAACTGAACATATATCAAAACACAATGTTGCACACCTAAAACTAACACAATGTTGTATGTCAATTATATCTCGCTTTACTCATTTAAAAGTTTAAAAACTGAAAGTGAGCAATTTAAAATTCAGAACAATTTCACAGTGTTATAATACAACATCCCAGCACATGATCACTGGTTCCACTTTGTAAACAAGAGTGTGGACAAGCTGGAGCTGGACATCAAGCCGCTGCACGATAGTCATGCACGGGAGGAACACTTGCGGTGGGGACAGTTTTGATTTATAACTGACCTACAATGAGCTACATTTTCTTGTTTTTCTGCCGTGCCGTGTTGATCAATCCAAACAGGGATTGATCCTGGGGCCACCGCAGTGAAAGCTCCGAGCTGTAACCACTGGACCGCCATGGCATTCCCCCAGTTGTACATGTTTACAGTGTATAATTAGATACATTTGACATACACACATCCCATGTGAAACCACCACCACAATCAAGACAGCAACAGCCTCAAGTGTTTCCCCAAGTTCCCTTGGTAACCCCCATCCCACTACCTTTCTCTTCCACCAATTTACTTTCTGTCGTTAGTTTGCATTTTCTACAGTTTATATCAGTTGGATCACATATCATGTATCCTTATTTGTCTGGCTTCTTTCACTTAGCATAATGCATCTGAGATTAAAGCATGCTATTTTATTTATATATAATGCATTCTTTTTTATTGCTGAGTACTCTTCCTCCATATAGATATAACATCTTATGTAACCCCACCACTTACTGCCTTCCTCCCTATATAAAATGGTTGAGGAGGAAAAAGCAATCATATACAACACATTAGCCTTTGCAGGTCATTTCCACACACAGCATGTCTTTTCCTTTATCCTGGATTTATCATCCACTGATCATTCATTAATATTACATTGAACCATCTGAAATTAACAATGCTCAGCCATTTTTACCCTATGAAAACCACACACTTACCATAAAAGAGTGGATAAAGGCAAGTTTTCTAAAAAGAAAGGAAACGATTTTTTTAAAGAAACCTAGGAATATGAGGAAAGAAACAAGAACATAATAGGCAAAAATACAGGTAAATAGTCTTTCCTTCTCCTATTAAGCTTTCTAAATTATCTTTGATGTTTGAAGCAAACATTATAAAAATGCTTGATTTGGTTCTAAATGTATTTAGAGGATATATTTTACTCATTACTGACCAGGGGATTTCTGCATAAACTAACGCCTATGGCCAGCAATGTGCTATGTAAGTGAACACTGAAACATCTCTGGTCAATAACATTAAGGTAATAAAAGACATATCAATACATATTTGGTCAATAATATGCTAACTATATAAAACTGAAGGAGGTTAAATGGTTGAAAAAGGAGGTTTTCTATACTTCACTTGAACGGGAGAAATGATGATACCACTAGACTGTGATTAAATTATATATACTATAAATATAAGCAATGTTTAAAAAAAAAAAAGATGATCTAAATAAAAGAAGAGGTATATTTTTATGTATGTGTGTGTATTCTATTTTCTATACAATATGATGTTTTGACATCTTAAACAAACCATTCTGGCTGGGGAGAGAATGACCTTCCTAGGGCCAGCCAATTCTTAGAGGTAGCTAAGGCCCAGGAAAAATGAGTGTTAGTCACTCTGTCATGTCCGACTCTTTGCAACCGCGTGGATTATAGTCCACTAGGCTCCTCTGTCTGTGCAATTCTCCAGACAAGAATACTGGAGTGGGTAGCCATTCCCTTTTCCAGGGGACCTTCCTGACCCAGGGATCGAACATGGGTCTCCCACATTGCAGGCAGATACTTTATAGTGTGAGCCACCAGGGAAGCCCCAGGAAAGCAAGTCTTCAATATGCTAACCAGCAAATCCAGAACCATACCTCCTCTATCTGGTCCTTATACCTCAGAAGGCAATACTCTTCCGTCTTCATCATCCTAGGCCAGGTACCAGGCAACTAGAGACTGTCATTATTCCCACAGGCTGCTGAAAGTATTCAGACCAACCAATTCTAAGCTATTTATCCTGCCCTGCCTTTCCCGTGGAAACCCCAACAAAGGCCAAAGCCTAAGCACTCCTGTCTTCTGCCTCCTGACCACCTTGGTGTTTTTCCACATGGCTCTGTATGCCACCTGTCTCGAGGAGCACTAAGCATAATCAACTCTATTTTCCTGAGCCTCTGCTCTTTCTCCTCGTGTGGCCAATCCTGACTGACCATCTCATAAATCAATACAAAAAGGAGATATACTAGGTTCATAGATAGTAAGACTCACAGTAAAGATGTCAATTTCCCCCAAACTGATAGCCTGGTTTATCGAAATTCCTATCAAAATCCTACCAAGATTTTTTTGTAGATATTGACAAGATTATCCTACAATTTATGCAGAAAAACAGAAGTATCAGAATCGCCAAAACAATTTTGAAAAAGGACAATAAAGTGGTTGAAAACTGTTCTATCTGGTTTCAATACAGTATATTGTTACAGTAATCAAGACTGTGAGGCAGTGTCAGAGAGACAGGCTCTCAGATCAATGAACCAGAACACAGAATTCAGAACTAGCTCCACACTAGTAGATTTTTGACAAATGTGCAAAGGCAGTATAATGGAGGAAAGTCCATCTTTCAACAAATGTTGCTGGAGCAATAGGCTTTCCACTGGAAAAACAAGTAAATCTCAGCCTAAGTCTGACACTTTATACGAAGTATTAACTCAAAATGGATCACAGACTTAAATGTAAAACAGAAAAATAGAAGTAAAAAAAAAAAATACATATATATATTAAAGTCTTCAGAAACTAGGTAAAGAGTAGATCTGATACCAAAAGCACAGAGACATTGTACCAAAGAAGCTATACAACTCGAAAATAAGCATATGAAAAGACGTTCAACAGTACTGATGGTTAGGAAATGCAAATTAAAACCACAATGAGCTATCACTACACCGCTAACAAAAACAGAGTGACGATAGCAATTGCTGCTAAGGATGGAGAGAAACTGGATGGCTCACACCATCTCTGGTGGGAATGTAAAATGGTACAGCCATGCTGGAAAATAGTTTGGCACTTTCTCAATAAAAACACAACAAATGAACCACTAAACATGCAGCTGCCACAGGACCTAGAAACTGCACTCATCAGCATTTATCCCAGAGAAATCAGTACTTCCATCCACACAAAACCTGTTGTTCAATTTTACAGCAGCTTTATTTGTAACGGTCAAAACTGAAAATGATCCAGGTTATCTTTCAACAGGTAAATGAATACAGAATACTATTCAGATCAGATCAGATCAGTCGCTCAGTCGTGTCTGACTCTTTGCGACCTCATGAATCACAGCACGCCAGGCCTCCCTGTCCATCACCAACTCCCGGAGTTCACTCAGACTCAGGTCCATCAAGTCAGTGATGCCATCCAGCCATCTCATCCTCTGTCGTCCCCTTCTCCTCTTGCCCCCAATCCCTCCCAGCATCAGAGTCTTTTCCAATGAGTCAACTCTTCGCATGAGGTAGTCAAAGTACTGGAGTTTCAGCTTCAGCATCATTCCCTCCAAAGAAATCCCAGGGCTGATCTCCTTCAGAATGGACTGGTTGGATCTCCTTGCAGTCCAAGGCACTCTCAAGAGTCTTCTCCAACACCACAGTTCAAAAGCATCAATTCTTCGGTGCTCAGTTTTCTTCACAGTCCAACTCTCACATCCATACATGACCACAGGAAAAACCATAGCCTTGACTAGACGGACCTTTGTTGGCAAAGTAACGTCTCTGCTTTTGAATATGCTATCTAGGTTAGTCATAACTTTCCTTCCAAGAAGTAAGCGTCTTTTAATTTCATGGCTGCAGTCACCATCTGCAGTGATTTTGGAGCCCCCCAAAATAAAGTCTGCCACTGTTTCCACTGTTTCCCCATCTATTTCCCATGAAGTGATGGGACCGGATGCCATGATCTTCGTTTTCTGAAAGTTGAGCTTTAAGCCAACTTTTTCACTCTCCACTTTCACTTTCATCAAGAGGCTTTTGAGTTCCTCTTCACTTTCTGCCATAAAGGTGGTGTCATCTGCATATCTGAGGTTATTGATATTTCTGCCAGCAATCTTGATTCCAGCTTGTGTTTCTTCAAGTCCAGTGTTTCTCATGATGTACTCTGCATAGAAGTTAAATAAACAGGATGACAATATACAGCCTTGACATACTCCTTTTCCTATTTGGAACCAGTCTGTTGTTCCATGTCCAGTTCTAATTGTTGCTTCCTGACCTGCATACAAGTTTCTCAAGAGGCAGATCAGGTGGTCTGGTATTCCCTTCTCTTTCAGAATTTTCCACAGTTTATTGTGATCCACACAGTCAAAGGCTTTGGCATAGTCAATAAAGCAGAAATAGATGCTTTTCTGGAACTCTCTTGCTTTTTCCATGATCCAGCGGATGTTGGCGATTTGATTTCTGGTTCCTCTGCCTTTTCTAAAACCAGCTTGAACATCAGGAAGTTCACGGTTCACATATTGCTGAAGCCTGGCTTGGAGAATTTTGAGCATTACTTTACTAGCATGTGAGATGAGCGCAATTGTGCAGTAGTTTGAGCATTGCCTTTCTTTGGGATTGGAATGAAAACTGACCTTTTCCAGTCCTGTGGCCACTGCTGAGTTTTCCAAATTTGCTGGCATATTGAGTGCAGCACTTTCACAGCATCATCTTTTAGGATTTGGAATAGCTCAACTGGAATTCCATCACCTCCACTAGCTTTGTTCATAGTGATGCTTTCTAAGGCCCACTTGACTTCACATTCCAGGATGTCTGGCTCTAGGTCAGTGATCACACCATCGTGATTATCTGGGTCATGAAGATCTTTTTTGTACAGTTCTTCTGTGTATTCTTGCCATCTCTTCTTAATATCTTCTGCTTCTGTTAGGACCATACCATTTCTGTCCTTTATCGAGCCCATCTTTGCATGAAATGTTCCTTTGGTATCTCTGATTTTCTTGAAGAGATCCCTAGTCTTTCCCATTCTGTTGTTTTCCTCTATTACTTTGCATTGATCGCTGAAGAAGGCTTCCTTATCTCTTCTTGCTATTCTTTGGAACTAATAAGCAATAAAAAGTAACAAAATGTGAACACAGGCAACAACCAGAATGAAGAGTCAGAGAATTAGGTTAAACGAAAAAGCCAGCTCTGAAAGGTTATATACATCTTCAAAATGAAAGAAGTACAGAAATGGAGAACGGATTAGTCAGTCGCCAGGGGCGGGAAGGAAGAGCATGAGATAGAGGGAAGTGGGTATGGCTATAAAGGGCAATAAGGGTGATCCTTGTGGTGATGACACTGTTCTGTTCATTAACTATCTCAACATCGACATTCTGACTGTGATACTGCCTGACAGTTCTCCAAGATGTCACCATCAGGGAAAATTAGATGAAGTACCATATATACCCAGCATCTCTCTGCACTATTTATTACAACTGAATGTGAATCTACAATACCCCAAAATAAAATTTTAATTTTTTCAAGTTAACCTCATTCTAAATTCAAAACCCAGATCCAACTTTCTGTTTCACAATATTCATAGCAGGGACATATAGCTCTGTTCCATTTTATCATCCACTGGCCATTTGGTATCAGTAAACATCACAGGAAATTAAAACATTTTAATGCTACAGACCCTTAAAGATATAAAACTGTCTGAACTGCCTCCAACATAACAGAAACTGCTTTGAAACTGAGTGCCTTATAGACAGACAAACATCATATGACCTATGCTAGAAAAGTCACAGCAGCCCAACATCTCACTTGCAAAACTTAACCTTGGATACCATTTTACAATGCACAACAAATAAGTTTCCCTGCGATATTACTGTATAGATTTTCAACTCATTCCGTAAAAATTTCAAGAAACATTAATATTAAAAAGGAAAACTATAAGAATAAACACATAAATGACTAACATCAAGCAGGAAAAATAACTTTATTGATGTAAGCATGACACTAAAATATGCCAATACTAAACAGAACAAAAACCGTAAACAAGATTGTTTAGTTCTTCCAACTCAGAAATCCAAGTAATAGGTGGATATTGTTCTTAGGCATGTTTCTCCTATAGTGTATAAAAATTTACCTGGCCTTTTAACAATGAAGCTAAAATAGATTTTTTTAATGGGATGGATATTCATGTATTATGCTACTATTGTATGTATTTTTTGGAAAATCTAAGGAAAATGAGGAGAATGGAGGGTGTCTTACTTCTAGGATTATTATGCTTTAAGGCATATCTACACAATCACTGATTCTATTACCCTAAAAGAAACTATGCTTCTGTAACTATAGGCATGACTGGTTGCTTGATTACTTCAAATAACAATAATTATTTATAATTATAAATAATAATAATTATTATAATAACAACCAGATACAATAATAGGATTGTAAACCTATTTCTTAGGCCCGTATAGTCAAAGCTATGGGTTTTCCAGTAGTCATGTATGTGGTGATGAAATTGTATAAATGTAAGAGCTGGACAATATAAAAAGGCTAAGCGCCAAGAATTGTTGAACTATGGTGCTGGAGAAGACTCTTGAGAGTAACTTGGACTTCAAGGAGATCCAACCAGTCCATCCTAAAGGAAATCAGTCCTGAATATTCATTGGAAGGACCGATGCTGAAGCTGAAGTTCCAATACTTTGGCCACCTGATGAGAAAAGCCAATTCATTGGAAAAGTTGGGTAAGATTGACAGCAGGAGGAGAAAGAGAAGACAGAGGATGAGGGGGTTGGATGGCATCACTGACTCAGTGGACATGAGTTTGACAAGCTCCAGGAGATGGTGAAGGACAGGGAAGCCTTGCATGCTGCAGTCCATGGGGTTGCAAAGAGTAGGATACAACTGAGAGACCGAACAACAACAAAATCCTATATCTTAAACTACTCTGAGGTCTTAAACTCTTTTTACAACTGTGACAAGGGAAAGCCAGGCCTCTCTCAGCTTTATCTGAAACTATCAGATTGACATCAGGTCGGATGTGCTTCAATTTCACATACCCGAACTGAGTCTCTTAGGCAGAGAGACAGAAGGTGAAGAAGTTCTGCAATTATAAAACTCATATTCTGAACTCGCACAGAGTTTGCTGGCTCCTGACTCTAAAATATAGTTTTTAAATGTCCATGTTAACAGGTATACAATTAACAGCTACAAATAGAAATTGAAATAAACTCCAGACCAAAGAGACTAGAGTGTTTTATTAGGCCAAAGGGACATTTTTTAAGCCCCATATAACTGTTTCCAATGGGAAATACAGCAGCAGACATCACAACAACATAAGCTTTTAAATTAGATACTGTTCAGTATTCTTCCCTGTGGAGTCCCAACCCCTCAAGCAGGAGCATTTCACGATCTCAAAGGAACAGAGAATTCCAACGGATACCACTCAGCCCAACCTTTTTCTTTCTTAGAACACCATTTTCAATGTCCCAAACACAGCTTGCTCACATAAAACATGAACTTCATAATCCTGGCTTTAATTTTATTTGTATTAAATCTCAGACTCCGCTGGGAACTGCATTTCAGATCCGTAGACTTGAAACTTCAAGTTCTCATTTTCAAAAGTGTTGGTTTAAACAGTGTGAGAGAAAGAAAACACACTAGAAACAGATAAGAGAAGGCAGAAACAGAAAGATGGTAAACTTATCTGAAGAGAAAACAAATCTGTGCTGTATCTAATAACTGGAAATATTACTGCAATGTTGCAACGCTGTAAGAAGTTGTCCTCAGTGACTTCTGGATATCAAAGTGGATATAATCTTTCATCTCTAATGCTCTGCATATTATTGATAACTGGGTTACTGCATTCAAATTGGCATCTAACCCCTAAAAGTAAATAATCAGGGAGAAAAAGTCAGTACTGCTATGTTGCCACTACCCTGCGGAGGCCTCAATGTAAACAAACCACCTGGAACTGGTGGAATTTTTTCTCTTAAAGATTACGCACTGTCAGGAAAAGCAAATAAATGCATAAGTAGATTTCTTTAACAGCCATCAAAACAGTTTAGAAGCGCTTGGTACACAAATTTTATCAAGTTCCCTGATTTTTTTTTTAATTAGATGTCAACAAACTTCAAAACTGCCAAAGAATGTGTCGCTTTTTGGCCACCAATCACCCAATCCCTCTTCCTAACACCACTCAAGTTCCTTTTGAAGAAAAACCTCTCCTGTACTGTGCTTGTCTGTGAGATGACAAAGCAGGCCCTCCAAACATGGAAACTGCAAGGGTCCTGGCTCCCTTCAGAAACATCTTCCCTCCAGAAACATCTTCCCTCCTGCTGCTGCTGCTAAGTCGCTTCAGTTGTGTCCGACTCTTAGCGACCCCATGGGCTACAGCCTACCAGGCTCCTCCATCCATGGGATTTTCCAGGCAAGAGTACTGGAGTGGGTTGCCATTGCCTTCTCCATCTTCCCTCCTAGTCTGGTTCAATTAAAGTTAAATCAGAAATACAGACACAGATGTAGAAAACAAGCTTATGGTTACCAGGGGATCTGGGGTAGGGAAAGTTATAAATTGGGAGACTGGGATTGACATATACACACTACTACATATAAAACAGATAACTAATAAGAAACTCTTATACAGCACAAGAAACTCTACTCAATACTCTGTAATGACCCGTATGGAAAAAGAACCTTTAAAAAAGTAGATATACGTATGTGTACAACTGATTCACTTTGCTATACACCTGAAAACTAACACAACGTTGTAAGTCAACTATACTTCAATAAAAATGTTTAAAAAATAAACTACATCACTGGCGGATTTTTCTTTGTTCTTTATATCTTATCAGAGAATAAAATTTTGTGTTAATTACCTCAAAATCAGAGGTCTTTAAAAATAAAATAATAAATCAGAGTTTTATTCAAAATTAAAAAAAAAAAAAAAAGACGAGGTCACAACCTAAACATCCAGCAAGGCTCCTGCTCAGAAACCTGAACCTGGAGTGGAGTGGCACAGAATCAACAAAGAGCTGAAGTTTACTAGCAGTGGCTCCAAGACAGACTCCAAGAGGGCCCTGCTCCAAAGGCCCTCTGGAGCCGCCAGGCCCTGACTGCTCTCATCCTTCTCTTGGGGTCTCTGACCTTGCTCATTTCCCCTAATCAACACCCTCTATGATCAAGTTAGGCAGTCAACCTGCAGAAGCGGTGAACAGTACTTGTGCTGTGCAGTTCCTCTCCCTTCCTGGACACATGAAAATATTTCCCAGCTCCCCTGAAGTTGAATGGGACCATGCTAATAACTCTAACCAACTGGCTGAAAGTAGAAATGATGCGTGTACATGTGTGCGTGCTAAATCTTTTCAGTTGCGTCCGACTCTCTTCGACCCTATAGACTGTAGCCTGCCAGGATCCTCTCTGTCCATGTAATTCTCTAGGCAAAACTATTGGAGCGGGTTGCCATGCCGTCCTCCAGGGGATCTTTCCGACCCAGGAATCCATAGGCAATTTTCTCTACTCTATCCCCGTGTCCCAGGAAACGTGAGCACACCTGGTGGATGGAGATGACGTCAGCTGCCCTCAGAGCGCCCAGGCCAAGAGCAAGAGAGTTCTAAAGCCTCTGAGGTTCTGATGGTTGCCATTACCACAGTATCAGCTAGTCATACCCCAACTAAGACAGAATTCTAATCATCCAATTCAGACAGACCACTTTAGTCATACATAGTAATGACAAAGTTTTTGTACCTTAAAATAATTACTGACAAAACAAGACAGTCAGTAAACGACTGCACCCATATCTTAGGGGAGAAGAAGATCATTTGTGTCGCAGCTAAGATCTGCCATCAACACTTGTATCATGGATCTGACACCAGAGTTGTGAAGCACCAATAGCCAGAAAAGCTGTGAATGAGAAGTATACTGATAAATCCTGCTCTGCAGGTTAGGAAATTGGGTGTCAAATTGCCATAAATCTGTAATAAATCTGCAGTTTGAAACCAGATTAATCATTAAAATTCTTTTGCCCGTCTCTGGCAGATGGCAGACAAGATGTCCTAAATATTCCTCCCACTGAAAATAATTTTAAAATGCTAGATAAAATATTTTTTAATGTCTTTATAAACTGCACAGCTGAACTGGCAGTTATGGCAATCTCAAAGACTGAAACTTGGAAAATATGCCAGCAGAGAGAACACAGGAAAATAAGAAAATAGGTAAGCATTCAAGATACTTTTAACCCTGCAGGCAGGCATGTGATCAATCTTTATGACCTTGAAATGACCTTCTGAAACGGAACAAGTGACAAACTCCAGGGCTTGCCCAGAGTGCGGTATCACTTAGGAGATCATTCACATTAAGTTGGGACCCCAATGATATATGAGTAAGAAATGAACCAAACTGCAAGAGAAGGCAGTAAGGAATCTTGAGACCTTGCACTGAATGAAGCAAAGGAAAAAAATAATCTTCCCTGAGAATCAAACCAGGGCTCAAAAGCAGGTATCCAGGTCACATTGACAATGCTTCTTGCCAGGGAGTCCAGAGATTCAAACACTTGGGAGTTTGCTAGCCTGACAATTAAAACATGGCCTTAATGATGGCCTATAATTAATGAGGTCAAAATACTAGGATTTTGCCAGCATACAGCAAGTGAAATTTGCTCAGTCGCGTCTGACCCTTTGCAACCCCATGGACTATAGCCCACCAGGCTCCTCTGTCCATGGAATTCTGCGGGCAAGAAGACAGGAGTGGGTTGCCATGCCCTTCTCAAGGGGATCTTCCCAACCCAGGTCTCCCACACTGCAGGTAGATTCTTTACCCTCTGAATCATCAGGGAAGCCTAAGAATACTGGAGTGAGTAGCCTAACCCTTCTCCAGGGGATTTTCCTGACCCAGGAATCAAACCCAGGCCTCCTGCAACACAGGCGTTTTCTTAAACAGCTAAGCTACCAGGGAAGCCCATACAGCAGAGTAGTGGCTCTCAAATTTGAGTATGCATCAGAATCACTGAAGAATCTGTAAAAACACAGAATGTTGGGCCATGCCCTAAGAATTTGCAGCTCCAACAAGTTGCCAAGCGATGCTGATGGCTTCATGCTTTGAGAATTACTACTGTGGAACTCTAGTGCCTGCACACTGAAATCACCTGTGAAGCTTTAAAAACTACAGCTTTCTGCATCCAACTCCAGAGATTCTGGTTTAACTGGTCTGGGGTATGACCTGGACATCAGAATTTTTAAAGCCCCTTGGAATTCTAATGTGCTACCCAAGTTGAGAACCCCTGCTGCAGAGGACAGAGTCAGGAAAAGCTCAGGGAACTGGAAATGCTGGAGTGGTTCTGCAAAGGGCAACTTAACCTGCCCAGCCACCCCGCTAAACCACCCCTCCAGGGAGGATCTGAGAAACAAGCCTTGTGAGGGGGGCACCAGCACCCCTGAGCAGCCTTGCAGTGGAACTCTTGACATCTCAGAGCCAACAGTGAGAAACACTGACCATGGAGCTCAGTTCTCTGATCACAGAGGGAACAACGGAATTAAGGGACAGCAAAGACCAATGACAGCTCTTAACTACACAAATACCAGTGAGTCATGGGGCATTTTGGTGATCGGACTATTCTGACCCACTAGAGTCTAAGACAATGGTAAACTGACCATCAAATCAGCCTACTAAGCTTGGGCTTCCCAGGTGGCCCAGCAGTTAAAAAAAAAAAAAAAAAAAGCTGCCTGTCAATGCAGGAGACACAGGTTCAGTCCCCGAGTCAGCAAGATCCCCTTGAGGAGGCAATGGCAACCTCCTCCAATTTTCTTGCCTGGGAAATCCCTGGTGGGCTACCGTCCATGGGGCTGCAAAAGAGTCAGGCACAACTTAGCAACTGAACAACAAAAACTGATGCTTGACATAGAATAAGAGCATTTCTAGGCCTATTGGGCGGAGACCTAACAGAAGTCCCTGCATCAAGGACTCACAGCCTCTTATCCAGATCCCACAGCCAAGCTGGGTCACAGACCCAGAGCTCCTTGACTAAGCTGAAGGTCCCCTTGAAAGAGACCCCTACAAACTGGCCACAGGTAAATGATGTCAATCTGTTCCCCAGAGGGTCCACAGCCATTGACCATGTGACTGAGCACTGGGGAAAGGAAAACACCCAGACTCTGACCGTATTAGGTACTGTTTCTGAATGAGGGCTGATCTCTGGAGACCTAAGCTGCCACTACAGTCCAGGAGTCAAGGGTTGGGGGCTAACATGGAGTCTTAGCCAAATCCACCTTACATCTGTCCCGTGATCCCAGGCACCCAGCTCTGGTTACCTTCCCAGCCCGGGAACAGAGTGACCACAGATACCAAGTAATTAGTAGGATGCTCACAGCAGATCCCTATTTAGAGCAGGAAGGCCCAAAGTGGAAAAACACCTACCCCACCTGTCCACTCAATCACAGTAAACCCAAAGCAAATCATGTCCATGGAGATCGACGATTAGGGATCACTGCCACAGAAGACAAGGAAGGAGCCAAGGCAGGGATTTCTAACAACAGAAGCATATCAACACAGTTCCTGGCACCTGGTACGGCTCTCTTTTTTATTCCAATCAGTAAAAAAAAAAAAAAAAAAACTGAAGTAGTTTCTACTTGCTGAATTGCCCCTGCATAAGTCAAGCCACCCATTCCGTCACAAAACAGACTCTGACCATTTTGATACCCTGCAGGACGCCATGCTGCCTGTTACACTGAGGACGTGATGCTAACTGGATCTGGTGAGCAGCACTCTGAATTTGCATGCCAAAGGGTAGGAGATAAAGCCTTCAAAAGTTCACGGTCTATTAACACTGCTGAAGTTCCCAGGAGCCCTCTTGGAGCATATGATCACGTTCCTTCTAGAGTGAGAGGGAATCTGCTGTCCCTGGCACTACCCACCAAGATTAGGAGGTCCCATGACTAGTGGGCCTATCTGGATTTAGGGGTGCCAATCCATTTAGTGATCACTGACAAGGCTGCCAGTTTTGAGAGGGGCCCAAGAAAGAATTCTGCAGCAGGTCCAAGCTGGTCTGCCAGATGCAGCACAGGCTGTCAGAACAGTCTGTGGCAGAAAGGAACACTACAAAAAGCCTGTGGCAGAGTCAGAACCCAGACCCCTCAGATTTTGGAATAAGGTCTTACCCTACCCTCTGCCAACCTCCATTTGAAAAGCAACACCTGGCTCCTTACTGGGCCCTGGCTGAGACTTAACGCCCATCTCCAGAAGACTATGGTACCTGATCTGGCCATCATGAATCAGAGGCCACCATAAAACTGGTTATGCACAACAGCATTTTAAAATTGAAATGGTGTGCATGAGTCCAAGCCACACAGATTCCCTTACTCACATTGGATAGGCAGGCGGCTCAGACTCCCTGGTATCTGCTGTCACCACTCAGCCGCCTCTCCCTTCCTCAGCCCGTGCCCGTGACTTCCTATCAAGTTTTATGTTTCCTTCTTTCCAGGAGGAAAAGCATAGACAGACCTGGTGCACACATGGGTCTCCACGGCCCGTCAGCACCAGCAGAGAGAAGGCCACTTCACTGCAACCCCATCCACAGTGGGCAGGGCTTTGTTTATGGTAAATGCACACGCACGGCCTGGAGACAGACAGACACAGATCGACACCAACCCAGAAGGAGCTGAGCTATCAGGGCTTACCTGATAGCTCAGGTGGTAACAAATTCACCTGCAATGCAGGAGACCCTGGTTCGATCCCTGGGTCAGAAAGATTCACTGGAGAAGGGACAGGCTACCCACTCCAGTATTCTTGGGCTTCCCTTGTGGCTCAGCAAGTAAAGAATCCACCCGCAATGTGGGAGACCTGGGTTTGATCCCTGGGTTGGGAAGATCCCCTGGAGAAGGGAAAGGCTACCCGCTCCAGTATTCTGGCCTGGAGAATTCCATGGACTGTATGGTTTATGGGGTCTCAAAGAGTCGGGCACAACTGAGTGACTTTCAATAGGCTTGCCAGGGGGTCAAAAACTTGAAAAGAAAACCACTGTACTAAAAATAAATTTTTAAAAAAAGTCTGGAGGAAACAGGTACAGACAGGCTCCTGGAATGGGAACAGAGTGGAGACATTCATGACCCATTCACATAAATGGCCGCAAGAGGGCCTTACCCAACAGCTGGAGGATCAGACCCATCCTGGGGACACCAGGCAGCGTCATTCGCCAGCACGGGTCCTCACTCAACAAGGCTGTGTACAAAGAACACGGAGGCAAGGATGGAGGCAGCACAGGGGCTCAACAACATGGGCTTTTGCTCACCAAGGCTAACTTGACTACTGCCATGGTTGAGGGGTCACCTGCCATGAACAGAGGCCAACACGGAGCCAGGAGAGAGCTGTGGTCCCTGGAGGGCCCAGCCTGCAAGCCAGCAGCAGACCGATTATGCTGGGAGCCTCTGATCATGGAGGGGACCACACTGTGCCCTCCTGGGAGAGAGGCCCTTGCAGGGAGGGGTCAGTCTTTCCCACCCCAGCACTTGCGCCCACTCCACTATCCATGGTCTTGACCCTTTCCACCAGTCTGCCAGTCACACCTCCTTCTGGGTTCCAGGAACCACATCCATCCCAACCCACTTACTCCATTTTTTTTTTATTCTGGGGGCCAAAGTTCAGTTCAGTTGCTCAGTCGTGTCCGAGTCTTTGCGACCCATGGACAGCAGCACACCAGGCTTCCCTGTACAGCACCAGCTCCCAGCTCTTACTCAAACTCATGTCCATTGAGTCAGTGATGTCATCCAACCATCTCATCCTCTGTTGTCCCCTTCTCCTCCCGCCTTTCGATCTTTCCCAGCATCAGGGTCTTTTCCAGTGAGTCAGTTCTTCGTATCAGGTGGCCAAAGTATCGGAATTTCAGCTTCAGCATCAATCCTTCCAATGAATATTCAGGACTGATTTCCTTTAGAATGGACTGGTTGGATCTCCTTGCAGTCCAAGGCACTCTCAAGTCTTCTCCAACACCACAGTTCAAAAGCATCAATTCTTCAGCGCTCAGCTACCTTTATGGTCCAACTCTCACATCCATACATGACTACTGGAAAAACCATAGCCTTGACTAGATAGACCTTTGTTGGCAAAGTAACATCTCTGCTTTTTAATATGCTGTCCAGGTTGGGCATAGCTTTTCTTCCAAGAAGCAAGTGTCTTTTAATTTCATGGCTGGAGTCACCATCTGCAGTGATTCTGGAGCCCAAAAAAATAAAGTCTGACACTGTTTTCACTGTTTCTCCATCTATTTGCCATGAAGTGATGGGACCAGATGTCATGATCTTAGTTTTCTGAATGTTGAGCTTTAAGCCAACTTTTCACTCTCCTCTTTCACTTTCATCAAGAGGCTCTTTAGTTCTTCACTTTCTGCCATAAGGGTGATTGATATCTCTCCTGGCAATCTTGATTCCAGCTTGTGTTTCATCCAACCCAGCATTTCACATGATGTACTCTGCATATAAGTTAAATAAACAGGGTGACAATATACAGCCTTGACGTACTCCTTTTCCTTTTTGGAACCAGTCTGTTGTTCCATGTCCAGTTCTAATTGTTGCTTCTTGACCTGCATACAGATTTCTCAGGAGGCAGGTAAGGTTGTCTGGTATACCCCCATGTCTTGAAGAATTTTCCACAGTTTATTGTGATCCACACAGCCAAAGGCTTTGGCATAGTCAATAAGCAGAAGTAGGTGGTTTTCTGGAACACTGTAGCTTTTTTGATGATCCAATGAATGTTGGCAATTTGATCTCTGCTTCCTCTGCCTTTTCTAAATCCAGCTTGAACATCTGGAAGTTCACGGTTCATGCACTGTTGAAGCATGGCTTGGAGAATTTTGAGCCTTACTTTGCTAGAGAGTGAGATGATTGGGGGGCTTCAAAATCACTGCAGATGGTGACTATAGCCATGAAATTAAAAGATGCTTGCTCCTTGGAAGAAAAGCTATAACCAACCTAGACAGCATATTAAAAAGGAGAGACATTACTTTGCCAACAAAGGTCCATCTAAGTCAACACTATGGTTTTTCCAGTAGTCATGTACAGATGTGAGAGTTGGACCATAAAGAAAGCTAAGCACCAAAGAATTGATGCTTTTGAACTGTGATGTTGGAGAAGACTCTTGAGAGTCCCTTGGACTGCAAGGAGATCCAACCAGTCCATCCTAAAGGAGATCAGTCCTGGGTGTTCATTGGAAGAACTGATGTTGAAGCTGAAACTCTAATACTTTGGCCCCCTGATGTGAAGAACTGATTCACTGGAAAAGACCCTGATGCTGTGAATGACTGATGGCAGAAACAGAAGAGGACAACAGAGGATGAGATGGTTTGATGGCATCACCGACTCGATGGACATGAGTTTGAGTAAACTCTGGGAGTTGGTGATGGACATTGAAGCCTGGTGTGGTGCGGTCCATGGGGTCACAAAGAGTTGGATGCAACTGAACAACTGAACTGAACTGCACTGCCCCTCCTCCAAGGCAACTACTTCTTTATTTCTGTCAACATACATCAGTAGTATCTCTTCTTGGACTTCATACAATATGTATTCTTTTCTGTCTGACTTCTTTTGCTTAACATAATGTTTTTGAGATTCACCCATATAGTTGTGTATATCAGTAACTCATTCTTTTTTATTGCTGAATACTACTCCATTGTATGAATATACCATAGTTTATCTATTCTCCTATTAATGGTCATTATGAAGTAAAGACTGAAAAAAAAAAAAAAAAAAAAAAGTGACAGGTCCACCCCAATAGCTGGATTCATCCTCTCCTCCTTGGAAAAGAATACCAGAACACCAATGCTGTACACTTAGACCAATGAATACGTTGTCAGGTTTCACTTTGAGCCTCTTAGGCCTTCACAAACTATTGGTTTTATAGTTTTCAGTTAGTTTTACTCATTTTTTAAAAAAAAGAAAAAACTATTCGAGTCACCAGGGACACTGGATCCATATGTCATCTCAGCATCAGAGAATGAGGCCCTGAAGCCCACTTTCTCGGTCAAGCAACAATGTACACGGATGGCAACGATGTGGTACCAGCTAAGGGGGGAAAGGCCAAGTCAACACCGAGAATCTACCCACCATGACGAGAACAGGAATGCTGTCCTAATACGTCTTTTTACCAGCGTGGGGTACTGTCATGACTCCTAGCAACCACAACAGAAAAAGATGCATACTCCTTCTTTCCACTCTTCTTCACTTTCCTCTGGTGACCACAAACTAATCCTGACACAGATAGGGGAAGAGGCCACTCCAGGCAGAGGAAACCAAGCCAGATGTCTATCACAGGCACAGCCACACGGTGGCAGGTCCCCTCCTCTGCATCTGATGCAAGCATCTCCTGTGGTGCAACTGGCAGATATACATTTGTTGAGGGTTAAATGGCTTTTTTTTCTGGGAAACAGCAGAACACATTATGCATGCTCACTATATAAATGTTTTCCTAAGAACTCAAGTTACCATTATCTGATAATAAAATTGAATCTTTTTGATATATAATAATTTAAAAGCTATGGCACAGAGACATAGCTCAATACTGTAGTTTGGAGCTGGCTATATATATAAAGTTCACATCTACATATATATATATATAAATATATATATAACTAGTATTATTTACTTGTTACTATATTCTTAACATCATCTTTTCAACACTCCTCAGATAGAAATACAACGGAAGCTCATTTTTAAATTGCATTTTTCTGCTTCAGGGATCAGCTCTGATGAGTTGTATTCTCGGCAATTCTTTCCATCACCAATTCTCTTCCCATGTTTCTTTCATCTAACAGAAAATTAAATGTGATGGTTTGCTAGTTCCCAAGGATTACTAAATTACATCACATTCAAATATATAAGCCTCACAATGGCCGCTCTAAAAATATTAAGCCCAGGTAAAATGAGCATAAAAATTAGTCAGACAGAAAACATAGAAGCTAAAAATCATTCTACAAGATGTCAGGTAAGAAATTAAATGAATTCTATCATTATAAGAAATTAGGAAACACACCTTTTAAATATGCTTTGATGTGAGATGTTTAATTTGTATGCAGAAGTTGATTCAAATATGCCAATTCCCCAAATGATAGGAACTTCAACATCATGGCTTAACAGAACAAACCCAGAACATTTCACATCATTCTACACAAAGGCATGAACATGATTCAACTCCTGCTTTGTTAATTTCAACACATTTTATCTCTCATGATGTCTGAAAGGTAAGAGAAGAAGTTTGTTTAGCAGGGAGGTACAAGGGCAAATTCACTGAAACAAACAATGGGGAAGGGCTACACATGATACCAGTCCCAGCTAGGGGCCTCGCACAAGCCAGAAATGGTCACACAGTGTCCGGTGTGAAAGATGGTGTCCTCCAGCCCTACGACACAGGAACTACCGAGGAGGCTGAAGTGAGGGACACAGCACCTGCGGGGCCACTGAATAACTCTGACAAGAAGGGGAACAGACACTCCACAAGGCAGGGGTAGTTTCTCAGGGAAACACACAGCACCATCTCTACAGATTGCCATCAACAAGAAAATCCTTCTCAAAGGCAGGTTTTAGAAAAAAGTTCACAAAAACATGGTTAATGTATCAAGAGTTCTTCCCACCAGCAATACATTGTTGAGGGCTCTATCCTGGGCTCCAACACAAACCCTCATGTACACAGCACTGATCTTAAGGGAGTCCTTACCGTGGGACAGATTTCAATAGCACTTTATCCAAAGGAGACAGAGATCATTCTCCGAGATTTCGGTGGAAAATCGATGTCTCTCTGTGCTTCACGTTGCCCTGCCGAGCAGCAAGCATCTTGAGCCAGAATCCAAGTGTGTACTTTGAGGCGAGGTGAGGCTGGTGTCTTCCTCACTCCAGCTGACCATCTCAAACCCTTGGTCTTGACCAAGGACCTGTGGTTCTGAGTCTTGCATCATGACATCACACTGTCATGATGACGACATGAGCTCAGCACCCTCAGCTACTGACCCCCGGCTCACACTTCTTGTCCACTGAGGCCACGGGCTCCTGGCTCACCACCGTCCTCTCCACAGGTACTCCTGCCCCCATCTTCAGCCAAGTGGCCGTCTCCGTGAAGGACACACCAGAACCCTGACCACACAACAGTCCCTTGAGCTCATCACTCACTTTCCTGTTCCTCTACCCTGAATCAGCTGCTGACCCACCCTCACACCCGGACCCCTCACGGTATCCCCAATACTTCTCCAATTCAAACACTCCCTCACCGCCACTCAGAGCTTCTCTCAAGCTTCTTTATCCAAAGCCCTTCAGCAATATTTCTTTAAACATCCAAGCCCATGAGCCCACCACCTTCTCACTGTCTTTCCATGCTTTACAGACGGGGTTCTGGGGAGAAAGACTTAAAACAGTAAGGCCTCAGGCAAGAGGGCTTGGGAGTGACCACTCCCTCCCCTCAATAGACTCAACCCTTCCCTTGATTAAAACCCAACTGTCTTCCACAGAACATCACACAACCACTAAGCAGACTGCGATGAAGAATTTAAGGTGAAATAAATCAAACTTGGTTTCTATGGAGCCCTCTTTTCTTAACATTCTGAGATGACAGCTCCATATCTTCTCTGCCTTTCTGTGGCGGTGACCTTGATGTACTCCATCATCAGAAGCCATTAGATACAAGATCCCTCATTCTCCACCACCAAATCTTACCCCCACTCCATCTACATTGATTAATCCTTTCTTCTTGTGACAGTGAATTGTATCCATTCTCTGCTTTAAGGCAATCAGCCTGATATCATTCACACTATATTGCCTGCCCTGCACCTTCTCATAAAGCTAAATAAACCTGATGTTGTGTAAATATAAATAAACATGTATCAATGTATGTACTCTTATATACAAATGTGTGTGTGTACATTATACTATATGGGGGGTCGGGGTGGGAGTTGAATACCAGTGAACTCATACAAGCCCTGAGCTGTTTTGGGAGGAAGGTTTTTTACTAATGTATTCACAGACACAGGGTTCTCCAAATTTGTGTCTTCTTCCATCAGTTCCAGAAAGTTGTGTTATTTGGGCAACTTGACCATTTAAGTCATCAAGTAAGTAGGCATGAAATTACTCAGTCCCTTGAACATTTGGTTTTCTCCCTGCTGTCTTCCTTCCAGTCCTGATATTGTTTATTTGCATTTTCTCTTTATTTTCTTTTGACTGTAAGTTTTAATAATTTTAAGTTAACAAAATATGAACAATTGGTTTTATTGGGTTTTTATATAGTTACTTTTCCAGTTCGTTGATATCAGCTCTTATTTTTTATTATTTCCTTTATTTTAATAGAGTTGGGTTGAATTTGCTCTTTTTTCTAAGTTCCTTAAAATGGAACTTAAAACATTTTTGATTTACAATATAGTGGTTTTCAAACTATAGTCCTGGAACCTGCAACATTAAAAAGTCATCTGGGAATTTACTGAGATGCAAATACTTATGCTCTCCTCCAGACCTACTGGATGAGAAACGCTGGAAGTGAGGTCCAACAATCCACATTTTAACAAACCTTCCCAGTAATTCTGATGTGCATGAGGCTCTTCACAGCTAATGTTCACCATACAAGCACTTAAAGCTGTGGATTATTCCCCTCTTAGTACCATTTTAACAGAATCACAAAAACCTTGATGTGTCAGGTGTCCTTCATCATTAAGTTTAAATGTTACATAAATCCTCTTGGGAGATCTTCATTAACACATGAGTTACTGTTGGTGGGAATGTAAATTGGTACAGGCACTAAGAAGAACAGTATGAAGGTTCCTTAAAAAACTAAAATTAGAGTTACCAGTAAGATCCACTCCTGGGCATGTATCTGGAGAAAAGTCAAATTTGAGAAGACATACACAGTGTTCACTGCAGCACTATTTACAATAGTCAAGACATGAAGACAACCTAAATGCCCATCGACAGATGAATGGATAAAGAAGATGCAGTAGATTAAATATATACGCAATGGAATCTGCTCAGCCATAAAAAAAAGAATGAAATAATGACATTTGCAGCAACATGGATGAACCTAGAGAATATCATACTACATGAAGTAAGCCAAAGACAAATAGGATACCACTTCTGTGTGGAACTTTTAAAAAAAAAGATACAAATGAACTTACTTACAAAATAGAAACAGATCCATAGAAATAGAAAACAAACTTACGGTTACCAAAGGGGAAAGGAGCAGGGGATAATTTAGGAATCTGGGACTAGCATATATACACTCCTATAAAAACAGATAAGCAACAAAGCCCTAGTATACAGCACAGGAAGCTATACTCAGTATCTTGTATAAGAGAAAAGAGTGTGACAAAGAATAGATCTGTATCATGTGTAATTAAATCACCGCCCTGTACATCTGAAACTAGCACAGCGTTTTAGGCCGACTATACTTCATTTAAATAAATCATGAAACTGATGAATAAAGAAAACAAACATCAAGTACTTAAAAGTAATTTGCTTAATTTCTAAACATTTGAGAAATTTTCTAGGTTTCCTCTTATTAACTTCTAATTTCATCCCATCATCGTAAGAGAACATATCCTAAGTGATTTTAATCCTTTGTTAAGATAAGTTTTATGGCTGACAATAAGGTCTTAGTGAATATTCAGTGTGCATTTTAAATAAATGTATTTTACAGTTGTTTGAATTAGTATTCTGTAAATGTCAATTAATTCAATTTCATTCATATCATTCAAATCTTCTATCAATATGTTCTTTTTTTCTTGCCTGTTTAAAAAATATTCAATTTTTAACATATTTAGTAACATATTTGTCTACTTCTCCTTTTAGTTCTGTCAATTTTCCCTTTATTTTAAAGTGCTTATAGTTGGTACATATAAATTCAGGGTTGTTAATACTTCCTAATGCACTGAAGGAGCCTCCCTGGTGGCTCAATGGTAAAGAATGCACCTCCCACAGAGGTCCTTTGTCTCCACAGGTTAGTTCATTCCTGAGTATTTAATTTTGTTGCAATGGTGAAAGGAATTGTTTCCTTGGTTTCTCTGACTTTTCACTGCTAATGTATAGGAATGCATGGGATTTCTGTGTTAAATTTTATATCCTGCAATTTTACTATATTCATTGATTAGCACTAATAATCTTCTGGTGGCATCTTTAGGGTTTTCTATGTAAAGAATCATGTCATCTGCAAACTGTGAGAGTTTTACTTCTTTTCCAAACTGGATTCCTTTTACTTCTTTTTCTTATCCAATTGCTGTGGCTAGAACTTCGAAAACTATGCTAAATAACAGTGGCGAAAGTAGGCACCCTTGTCTTGGTCCTGATTTTAGAGGAAATGCTTTCAATTTTTCACAATTAAGAATAATGTTTGAAATGGGTTTGTCATATATGGCCTTTATTGTGTTGACACATGTTCCTTCTATGCCTACTTTCTGGAGAAACTTTTTATTATAAATGGGTGTTACATTTTGCCAAAATCTTTATCTGCATCTATTGAGGTGACCGTATGGTTTTTATTTTTCAGTTTGTTGATACGGTATGTTACACTGACCGATTTGCCTATATTGACGAATCCTTGCATCCCTGAGATAAAGCCCATTTGATCATGATGTATGATCTTTTTAATGTGTTGTTGGATTCTGTTTGCTAGATTTTGTTGAGGATTTTTATAAGACACTGATGAAAGAAATTAGAGATGACACAAACAGATGAAGAGATATACCATGTTCTTGGATTGGAAGAATGAATACTATGAAAATGACTACACTATCCAAAGCAATCAGTAGATTCAATGCAATCCCCATCAAACTACCAATGGTATTTTTCACAGAACTAGAACAAATAATTTCACAATTTGTATAGAAACACAAAAGACCCCAAATGGCCAAAGCAATTCTGAGAAAGAATGGAGCTGGAAGAATCAATCTTTCTGACTTCAGACTTTACTACAAAGCTACAGTTATTAAGACAGTATGGTACTTGCACGAAATCAGAAATATAGACCAATGGAACAAGAGAGAAAGCCTGGAGATAAATCCTCGCACTTACGGTCACCTTACCTTTGACAAAGGAGGCAAAGATACACAATGGAGAAAAGACCATCCTTCAATGAGTGATTCTGGGAGAACAGGGCAACTACGTGTAAAAGAATAAAATTAGAGCACGTCCTAACACCACACACAAAAACAGTAAACTCAAAACGGACTAAAGACCTGAAGGTAAGACCAGAAACTATCAAACTTAGGAGAAAACATAGGCACAACACTCCCTGTCATAAACCACAGCAAGATCCTCTGTGACCCACCTCCTAGAGTGACGGAAATAAAAACAAAAACAAATGGGACCTAGTTTAACTTAAAAGCTTTTGCACAACTAAGGAAACCATAAGCAAAGTGAAAAGACAACCCTCAGAATGAGAGGCAAAAATAGCAAATGAAACAACTGACAAAGAACTAATCTCCAAAATACACAAGCTCAATACCAGAAAAAAAAACAACCCAATCAGAAAATGAGCAGAAGACCTAAACAGACATGTCTCCAAAGCAGACATATGGATGGCTAATAAACACATGAAAAGATGCCCAGCGTCACTTGTTATTCAGTTCAGTTGCTCAGTCATGTCGGACTCTTTGTGACCCCATGAATCACAGCATGCCAGCCCTCCCTGTCCATCACCAACTGCTGGAGTTCAGACTCATGTCCATCGAGTCAGTGATGCCATCCAGCCATCTCATACTTTGTCATGTTATTAGAGAAGTACAAATCAAAATGACAATGAGATATCACCTCACATGGGTCAGAATGGCCATCATCAAAAAATCTACAAACAATAAATGTTGGAGAGGAGGTGGAGAAGACGGAACCCTCTTACACTGTTGGTGGGAATATAAATTGATACAGCCATTATGGAGAACAGTACGGAGGTTCCTTAAAAAACTAGGAAGAAAACTTACATATGACCCAGCAATCCCACTACTAGGCATACACCCTGAGGAAATCATAACTGAAAAAGAAACGTACTCCAGTGTTCACTGCAGCACTATTTACAATAGCTAGTGCCAGGAGCCAGCACAGGAGTCCCCACCCATGACAAGGTCATGTGGGAGAGTTCTGGTGGGCAAGGCGAGCCAGAACTCGAGGGGTGCCCCTCTGGACCCGCCTGAGCGTCTACCCCCAAACCAAAATCTGTCTGTTTTACTATTTCACGACTTTCACCAACTCCTCTGACATTAACGGGGGGCTATCCCCGGTAAGAAAATCAATTTAAAACTCTAGTTAATAAGTCTCCTGGACATGATAGGAATGTTTCAATTCAAACCCCTCTGATGACTTTCTAGCTTGCCTGACAAGTTTGTTCAGATTCACAGCCTCCCAACCACAAGAGGCATGAGAAGCTTAAGATATTCTAACAATGCAGAGCTTCTCAGAGAATAGAACTAGTAAAGGATTTCTTTGTTGAGCTAATGCTTGCTGCCAAGTTTCCATATCCCTTACCTACTGTGTCCCTGGGAGTGTATTGATATAGTTGGTGTATAGAAATGTAAGTAGTAGCTTTAATGTTTGCAACCTTGGACCCCTGAGTTAATTCTTTTCTTGTTATATCCCACCACTTTTTGCCCTATAGGTATGCAACTTTATCTAATGCTTTTGGAGGGTGGCGCCTGACTTTAGAATAATCACCTTTAGAGAAAAATAAGTTTTCTGAGGAAAAGGGTCATAAAATGTTAACAGGCTTCCTGGCCAGAAAATGATGTAAATCACCTAAAGCTTTTGCATATGATAAGTTTGAAAGCCTGGCTTCAATAGGGATCAAGGACTGCTGTCCTTGCATGACTCTACCCCTTCCCCCATTATCCTCTATGCATAACTTAAGGTATAAAAACTACTTTGGAAAATAAAGTGCGGGCCTTGCTCACAGAAGCTTGTTCTCCCCATGTCATTCTTTCTCCTTCCTTTTCCTTTTCAGGGTGACCCCCTGGAGCGCAGGGGCTCTCTGCATTCACTTTCCTGCCTGGGCTTCTAAGACCCACTCGAGAAGGTGCCTAAGGTGGGGCACCTTCCACGATTCGAGAGGGTGCCTGCGGCCTACGTGAACAGAGCAAGTCCTGTGCTGGGGCTTTATTGGCTTTCTGCGTAAACCAAGGAATATCAGCCTCTTTTCTCGCCTCTATTTTCTTAACTGCAAAATTCTCTCTTTTTCTCTTTATCTATTCTTTCGCCAGCGCCGTCCTCCTGAGGGAATCCCTGATCCAACCGGGGCTGGACCCTGGTAAGCTAGGACACAGAAGCAACCTAGACATCCATCAACAGATGAATGGATAAAGAAGTTGTAGTACATATACACAATGGAATATTACTCAGGTATAAAAAGGAATGCATTTGAGTCGGTTCTAATGAGGTGGACAAACCTAGAGCCTATTATACAAAGTGCAGTAAGTCAGAAAAACAAATATTGTATATTAACACTTATATATGGAGTCTAGAAAGATAGTATTGATGAACCCATCTACAGGGCAGCAGTGGAGATGCAGACAAAGAGAACAGACTTATGGGCACAGTGAGGGAGAGAGAAGGTGGGATGATTTGAGAGAGCAGCCCTGAAACATACACATTACCATATGTAAAGTACACAGACAGTGGGAATTTTCTGTATGACATAGGGAACCCAAAGTTAGTGCTCTGTGACAACCAAGAGGGGTGGGATGGGGAAAGAGGTTTAAGAGAGAGGGGACATATGCATACCTATGGCTGATTCATGCTGATGTATGGCAGAAACCATCACAATATTGTAAAGTAGCTGTCCTCCAATTCAAAATTTTTAAAAATTATTTTAAAAAAGAATCTGCCTGCCAATGCAGGAGACACAGGTTCAATCCCTGAGTCAGGAAGACCCTCTGGAAAAGGAATCGGCAACCCACTCCAGTATTTTTGCCAGGAAAATGCCATGGACAGAGGAGCCTGGCAGGCTACAGTCCATGGGGTCTCAAAAGAGTGGGACACGACTTTGCGACTAAACAACAAAATTCATTGAAACTTCTATTATGAAACACCTATCTCTATCTCTAGTGTTACTCCCTCAGTATCTATCTTTTTATAAACATAGCCATGCAGCTTTCTTATTAATAGTGTTGCTATGGTATATCTTTCTTCGTGTTTTTAGTCTATCTTCATATTTAAATATGTCTTATGTAAACTTCATATAGCTAGGTTTCTCTTTTTAATCCAGTATGACAACCTGTGCCTTTTAAATGAAGTATCTAGGCCACTGAACTTTAATGTAATTATTAACGTGACGTGGTTTAAGTCTATCATCTTGCTATTATTCACTTTCTATTTGCCCCATTTGATCTTTCTCCCTTTAATCCTCCTTTCCCAACTTACTTTTGATTGAGTTCAGAATTGCATTGCATTTCTTCTACTGACCAAATTAGCTATAGCTGTTTGCTTTCTTTTTTACTGGACACTCTTGAGATTATGATACCATCTGTTAAGTAATCACATTTCACCTTACATCAGCATTACCTTATTTCACATACAATGCAAAAACACACACAATGTGTACATACAACATAATATACACATAAACTATAGAATGAGCTAGAAAAAAATGTTTGATGAGATAATTGTTGGAAATTTTCCAAAGTGTTCTGAAGTCTCCGGCTAACTTGGAGGCTGTGTGTTTGTGTGTTTGTGTTGAGTGACACTCCCTGGAGCCCCGCAGAAAGCAGTAGGGTGAGAGGTCAAAGAGGAGCAGAAATTTCAACAATTGCCCAGAGCTGGGGATCTAAGAGTTTGGAAGTCAAGTCCCACCAAGTTAGGAAATGGGACTCAGTCCCTTGACCTGGGAAGACTGCTGGGTTCTACTTGGAGCAACAGCCGGAGGATAAGCCAGCTGAAAACACAGCTCACACAGTCAGCTTCCTTTCCTTTCTTCCAAGTTGGGCGTCCCCTCCACCTTCTACCTACTTCTGTTTTATACTCTGTCTAGATTCCTTATCATTATTGGCAGAAGCTTCTCATCCATTACCAGAACCACAATTCCAACCCAGGTCTGATTTTTATGTCAGTTTCTCACCTGGAAAGAAGTGTAAATGCACACTCCAAACAGTAATAAAACCCAAAAAAGTCTGGTTACAAACTTCCATAAAAACTTTAAACTTTTCTAGAGCTAAAGATAAAATCAACAAGCTTCCTTGATACCTCCCAGTGTAGATAAGTGGACTGCTCCTTTTCTTATTCTTCCTGCAAATTCCCGTTCTTAACTAAAGGCGTAGCTCTTCAAGAGCCTTAGTTCCAACTAACTGCTGCTGGGCAACCTAAGGCCTCAGCTTCTGTTCTCAAGTTCCACCAGATCACAAAACTCAATGACAATAACCACCACCCTACCCTGCCTCAGATAGCCTCAAAGTCTTACCATTTCACATTTCAGCTCCCTGTTTCTGACTTGTGTGAATTTCCCCTACTTTCCCGGACATCCAACTAAGTCTTTTAAAAGTCTTTGTTACATTTTATCCTGTATTTCTAGATTTTTTTGTTTTTGCTGCTTCAGGAGGATTTCCAAGTAATCTAAGTAGCTAAGTTGTCATAGTTCAAAAAACATATGCTATTTTATAAGTAGAGAAAAAAAAGTATAATAGACAGTACATGGGGAAAACTCTAGGTAAAAATAATTTCATTTATGTACATGAAACATGTACATCCCACAAAGTGGAACAAGTATCATTTGTTCTTCCAAAAAGTGATATGTTGGAAATGAGGATTGTGGGAAATAAGGACCATGGCAGAGCTCGCTGTGTGCAGCTGTTTCAGTAATGAAAAGCTGCAGCATGCAAGGCACCGGGGGAGCGGTGCAACTGTGCAGTGTAACAGAGAACAAGAGCCCAAAGTGGACACGCTATACCACAACCTTTCAAATACATGCCAGAACAGTCAATTGTCTGTAAATACAGTTCATCATGTCCTGCGTTTAGAGTTCCACAGGCACACAATGTTCAGAGAGACCTAAGCTGAATAATGCTTCAAAACACCATGTATCTACCACTTAACATAAAATTCAAATCTAAAACCACAGGGAATTCGGCTCTATGTTATATGGCAGCCTGGATGGGAGTGGAGTTTGGGGGAGAATGGATACATGTATATGTCTGGCTGAGTCCCTCTGCTGTCCACCTCAAGCTATCACAACATTGTTAATTAGCTATACTCCAATACAAAACAAAAAGCTTTAAAAAAGAAGTCTAAAACCAATCCAGTAGAACGCTGAATAACAGAGAGTCAATACCCGTAAGTTATGATTTCATAAGATACTGATTATCCTACCAAAAAAAATTAGGACATAAAAAGGAAAATAAATGTGAAAACTAGATGAATTTTCAAACAGTAACAGCAATAAAACAGTTGCATACACAATGGACTAAGTGAATCAGTCTGCTGAAAATAAGAGGAAAACACAGTGGGAATTAGTGACAGTTAATACATTGATTAGCGTGTCATGAACTAAAAGGTTAAAACAGGACAGTTACAATTCATGTAACTCTTCAAGTTATTTTCTTACTGTACCCCCAACTTGGCAGTGACAGTGACACTGCCAAGGAGATATCTGGCATCACCTCTTTAATCGAAGGATCCAAGTACGTTCCAACTCCATATGTTTCCTGACACGATGAAATACGAAGGACCCAGCATCATCTATGATACAGTTTTTCTAAAAAGAATTTAACTTGAATCCATCAAGTCTCTAGACCTAACTTAAAATTTATAAGAAACGTTGGGACTAGAGAATCAAATTTAATGATACCAAGAGAAAGCAAACAGACAACTATAAACACCGCACAAGGCAACTCACGTGGGCTTTTCAAGAACTTAGTGTCAGGGGGGAAACCATGGGGGGAGAAATCCAGAATACGAGCAAAAAGAATCCAACAGAGCATTATAAAGATGTTAATACATCACAAGTGGAAGGCTTTCTAAAAATGCAAGGGTGGTTTAATTTTAGGACTGCCATTGATATAACCTACCTATTAATAGAAATAGGAATAAAACCCATACAATCACCTCTATAGATGTCACAGAATCAAATTCAACACTCATTCATGTTAAAAAAATAGGCTAAAAATAAAGAACTTGGTAAATGCCAATTTAACATGATTTTATACCAAGGCCAAGAATTAATGAAAACACAGAGCACTGAAAACTCTCTTTCATTGGTGAAAGGAGTTTAAGGCTATACAACTGTTTCAGAAAACAGATTAGATGACCCTGTGAAGTTGAACATACACATATCCTATGACCTAGCAACGCTAACTCCTAGGTCTATCCAATAGAAGGCTCACATAAGTGCATCAAACTGTTTTTAAAAGATTTACCTGTAATAGCCAAACATGGCAAACAACCTGAATGTCCATCACCAGCAATGTGACGGTGTAACGAAAGGGAATGACAGACACCTAAGATGAGGGTGGATTTCACACACATGACATGCAACAGAAGAAGCCAGAGACCACGTGCCATGTGATTCCATTTAAATATAACTCAGTGACAGGCAAAGTAATTGTGGCATCAGAAGGTACGGCAGAGGGAGAGATCAGTGATCATGATCAGGCCCGAAGGGTGTCCTGGCAAGCTGGCAATGCTCTGTTTCTTGAACCAGGAGCAGTTTCCTGGGCTTCCACTTTGCAACAATTCACTGAGCATGAAGTTTATGTTTAGTGCACATTTCTGTATGTTTGTAACACTTCAGTAAAAAGAGTATTACCATCTTTAATCCAAAAAGCACACACAAAGCAATCCCTGAGTCTATAATCCCAAAATATGTAACACAAAAGGAAATATATATATAATTATATATCAAATTGGTGACAAGATTATTTGAATTGATCTGAAAACACAGTAGATTGTATCCCCAGGACCAAAAAGTAATAATAGTAACTTAAACAGCACTTTGTAATTTTATTATTACTAATAATATGGTTATTACTTTTAAACCACTTATTAACTATCGGTTAAAGAAGGTAAGTGTATTGATATCATGACCAACGAAGGTTTTCAGCCTCTAACAAGAGCACTTGAATTTTTAAATAGAAAAGTTGTGAACTGAAAGTACGGGTACGAGTGAACTTGTGATTTTTCTCTTTTGGAAAATTTCCTAGCTAGAAGAAACGACAATCCCAGCATCAGTAACACCCAGACCCAGACTGTGTTCTCTAAGCACCACTGTCAGCCAGAATTAAATAAGGTTTCCTGTAGAACTGACTTCGGAACTAAGGCTGACTATTCCCAAGAATAGTGAAATCTTCTTGACAGAAAGCAACTAAGTTATCAGAGACAATGATCAGCTCACGCAGAAAGGAGAAAGGAGCAAACTCGAACGGGCTCCTGTTGGACTGAGATGGAACTCAGTCCACAAGACTAATGCCTACAGCAGACTGAATATACAAACATATATATGTAAATCCATAATTTCTTCATACAAAAAAAAAAAAACCTCACTGGACAGAATTAAGACTACTAATGCACAACGTATTATTCTGAATATTGGTCTACAAAGGTAGACAATCATTCATCCTGCCTTTGCTAAACACACTGTATTTTTGGATAACCAATTAGCCGAGATGGGAAAGTTCTAATACCAGCTGTAAATGAGAAAGGAATTATAGAAAGAAAAAAATTATCATTTTGGGAACCCTGAAGGACTAATGCCACTAGGCACTGATCATCGATAGAGGCTAGAACTTTGAAGAGTGATGGAAAAGTTCAAAATCGTAGCGTTGACAACACTTGAAGCTAGTGACCAATCACACTATCACTAGCCAGACACTATTATATGCATCTTCCTGTGAGTCAATAGGAAACACAGAGCACCAACGAGGAAGAATTCCTACCCTTTCTCCATAAAACAACTTGAATCTAAGCAAGTCTACATATCTAAGCAGTTCATGGGAAACACAGGTGAGAGAAGACCACCAAGGAGAGAATAAAACTTAATGGAATTCAGCTCCGGTCAAAACAAGTGCCAATTTGTCTTTGATAAATGAATGGCACTAAAAAATAACAGGAAAATGTTTGAAATTCAGGGACTTAATAGTCAATGTTCTCTAAATGCAGTACCAGACCTTGTTTCAGTCCTGGTTCAATGAAAAAATACACAATGACATGTGTGAGACATCAGGGAAATCGGAACACTGACTAGTATTCAGTATTAGGCAACCACTGGCGATGGTGTTAGCCGTGGTAACAGCGTGGTGGCTGTATTTTTTTAAAGCCTTTTCTGTTAGATATATATACTAGAGCATTTATGAGCACAGTATGAGGTCTAAGATTTTTTTTTTAATACTATACCAGGGGTTGGGGGGTGGGAATTTCCCTGGCAGTCCAGTGGTTAGGATTCCACACTTTCTGCTGGGGGCTGGAGTTCAATCCCTGATCAGGAAACTAAATCCAACAAGCAGGCCACACAGCACCACCAAAAAACAAACAAAAATAAAACTGTAACGGGAGAAGGGGAGACATAGGGAGGAGACAGGGAGGGGAGTGAGAGGGTAAGACGACAGACAGACAATATTCGTAAAATGTCAGTAACTGCTGGAAGTGAGCTCAGTATTTCAGCCTCTCTACTTTTATGTATATTGAGATTTTCCATAATGAAAATGTTTAATGAAGGGATCAGACTAGAGTATCTGTTAATATTCTTTCCAGTTCTGAATCTTAAGGTTTTATATTTAATTTCCTAAAATATATCCACTGCATGTTTAAGATTTAAATATACGTAACATAATATCATAATATTTATTTTAAATTATTACACATAAGAACCACAACAAACTCAGGGCGATAAATGTGTTGCCTAGGAGGAAAAGTATAAGAAGCTGGCTATATTTTTCTGTAGAAAACATAAGGAAGAAGTTAATAAATGCTTCTAAATATATACAAGAGACCACAACTAGCTCTTTTCTGTAGCCAGTGATGGCAGAATAAGATGGAAGGGACTTAAATTGTATCATAAGAAAAGTAAAATAGATTTTTCTCCATCCATCTCTTCTGTCTCCTGATAACAAATTATACTGCCACACTTTCCTACCATTCTTGTAATCGTTTATTAAATCTTTTAACAGGGACTGAATACCAGATGTACACACGTTACTTGGCTGGCTAGGCACCATGGATTACAGTGATGAATAATGAGGTTCTATAAAAAGAGAATGAAACAGTGCCATTTGCAGCAACAGGGGTAGACAGAGATTATGATACTAAGTGAGGTAAGACAGAGAAAGACAAGTATCATATGATATCACTTATACATGGAATCTTTTCAAAAGAAAGATAATACACATCAACCTATGTACAAAACAGAAATAGACCCACAGACAAAGGGGAAAAAAACCTTATAGCTACCAAAGGGGAAAGGGGAGGAGGATAAATTAAGAGTTTGGGATTAACATACACACAGTAATACATATAAAATAGATAACAAACAAGGGCCTACTTGTGTAGCACAGAAAACCATACTTAGTATTTTGTAGTAACTTATAAGGGGAAAGAATCTGAAAAAAGAAGAGATATAGACAGATACACGTATAACTGAATCACTTTGCTGGACACCTGAAAGTGACACACTGTAAATCAATTATACTTCAATAAAAAAATAAAATTTTAAAAATTAATAAAATAAAATGAGGTCTATGCCTTTAAAATGCCTACAGGATCTTCAACCACGAGTTTTATTGAAACATACTGGAGAAAACTACATATGAACACACAATTGTGCTACAGAAACCTCGTCTCAAGAGTTCTGAACCTAAGGTCATAGATGGGCCTCACAGGAATCCTCATCTCCTGAAATGACTGCACTGTTCTCAAGAGGCTGTCATGACTTTCCTTAATCTAAAATGGGACCGGAATCACATCTCATGCAGCATAAACCAAAAAAAACAGGGAAACGACAAACAAAGTGACCTATACCTGCCAAGCTTATTTCTTCTTCAAGTTCTCACTTGTAAAAACTTTGTTTCCAGTGTTTGAGCGTCCCCTAGTGGTTGTCTCAATTGCTACAGTCAATTGGTCTTAATGGTGACTACCTTGTAAACTTTGTTTCCTGTGTTTGAGTGCCATCTAGTGGTTGTTTCGATTGTTACAGAACTAAAAAATTTGTTGGATTCAATAGACATGAACTTGGGCAAATTTCAGGAGATAGTGAGAGGCAGAGAGGCTTGGCAAGCTGCAGTCCACGGGATTTCAAAGAGTCAGACACGACTCAGTGACTGAACAACACAACACAAAAATTTTGTAAGCAGTAACAAATTTTTAAACAGATGGCATTAGAAAGGAGTACCTGACACAATTTCAAGTTACTTTGAAAATCCCTCCTTATCCAACAGAAACAATTCACAATATAGTATATGTTAATTCAAAAGTTTCCTAGATAGCGAAATACACACTATTACTTTTTAAAATTAACAGCGGCAGACATCCAAGAAATCTAGTTAATGAAACAAGCTTTATCCAAAAATTGTTAAAATCACGATGAATAGAGCCCTGAAGCCATGTAACTCCACCACACCACCCTCAATAACTGCCAGTGTTGAAAATGAGAAGCAGCGCTGAAGTGTGACGGTCTACTGAGGTTACTTTATAGCGGCTGCCACATTCCACGAAAAACACTTAAGTGAACACCCACGAGAGCTGTATGTTCTAAAATTGAGAACATTCTCTCCATTCATAGCATTTCAGTAATAAAACAAATTACCTCAATAACAGGTGCATTTTCCTGGAGCTCAGATGTGTGTGAGGCCAGTAAACCAATCATCCGAGCGATCTTGGCCCTTCTGTAAACAGAGAGAAAATGGGTTCTGAAGTGGAGAGTTAGGACCAAGGAAATCAACCCCATTTAGTTACATTATACAACTGTAAGCATCAACATGGGAGAAAAGTGGGATGGGATGGGGTGAGCATACATTCCCCCACATGTATGGCCCAGAGGAACGTTCCCTTGTGTACACAGGGAACATGAACACAACGCCCTCTGCAGCACCATCTGTGTGCATGCGTGCTCAGTCGCTCAGCCGTGTCCAACTCTTTGTGACCCCATGGACTGTAGCCCACCAGGCTCCTCTGTCCATGGGATTCTCCAGGCAAGAATACTGGAGTGGGCTGCCGTTTCCACCTCCAGGGGACCTTCCCGATGCACAGATCAAACCTGCATATCTGGCGTCTCCTGCTCTATGGGGTCGCACAGAGTCGGACACGACTGAAGTGGCTTAGCAGCAGCAGCACTGGCAAGTGGATTCTTTACCACTGAGCTACCTGGAAAGTCCATTTGTAATGGTGACAAAAACTGAAGTTGTGCTTTATAACTGCAATGGAAAGTAAAAATTCTTCAAAGGTCTTCGCCAAAGAAAGGAAAGAAATAGTAATTACCCCTTTCAGTATGTGAATGGTTAAATAAACCGTGGTACATACAGACAATGGAATATCTGGAATATCTGACAATGGAATAAAAAGAATGAGCTATCAAGCCATGAAAAGACATGGAAGAACCTTAAATGTGTGTTACTAAGGAAAAAAAGCCAATCGGAAAAAACTACGTACTTTATGATCCCAACTACATGACACTCTGGAAAAGGCAAAACTATGGAGGCAATAAAAAGTTCAGTGGCTAAATAAAAGTCAGAGGTATGAACAGGCAGAACCCAAATTTGCTTCTTATCCAATAAATACTGCATGATACCATAATGATGGCGACACATCATTCAACAGTGTCCAAACCCACAGACTGTACACACTAAGAATGAACTGTACTGTAAAGTACAGAGTTTGGATGATTTTGACATGTCCCTTTAGGAGCCTCATTTGTAACAAATGTGCCGTTCAGGTGGGAGATACTGATACCTGGAGAGGCAACACGCATGGGAAGGAGATGCACGTGGGAAATCTCTTTACCGTGCCCTCAATTTGCAGTAAGCCTAAGACAGCTCTAAAAAATAAATTCAATAAAAACCAAGAAAGGGTGGATTTTATCTCAATAAGCGAGTAAGAAAGCATAAGAAAATGCAGTCAAGAGATACAAAATCCCACATCCATCCTACAGGAGTTTCAGGAGCAGAAAAAGGATGAAATAGAGATGAAGAAATCATAAGGACAGAGAAAAGTAAAAGAAAGGCTAAAGCCTTTAAGAGACCGACTGGCAAGGAAAATTTGTAAAAAGATACATCCTAGTAAAAAGTTGCAGGCCTGCAATATAAAGAAAAATTCTTTTTTCACTGAAAAACACAATCAAGCTGGTCACATATAAGAGGAAGAAGAAAGAGGTGGGCTGCCCTGAGTCTTCCAAAACTGCAGTCAGCACACGAGCGAATGAGCACACAGAAGCCGGGGCTCAAGGATGGGTGTGGTCTGAAGGTCCTGGGAGGCCTCATTCAGCCCGCTGGGCCTGAGCCCCAGAACCACAGCCAGAAAGTTTCAAAGGAAGGAGCAACTTCAGAAGGACAGCCTCTGAGAGACATTCTTCTTAAAAGAAGTTTTTTTTTTAATTCTGAAAGAAACCGACCAAATGAAATCCAATCCATCAAGAAGTGAAGTAACTCACAAATGGAGAAACTGTATTTAAAAAAAAAAAACTGACAATGAGCATTTACTTTATTAAAGTATCAAACTGTACCAAAAACTAGAAAACTCCTTCCTAGAACATCCAGGGAACCAAAAACAATCTTGAAAAACAAGAACAAAGTTGAAGTCACATTTTCTGATTTCAAAACTTACTACAAAACTATGGTGATTGAGACGCTGCGGTACTCACAGAAAGACAGATTTATAGATCCATGAAACAACAGAGAGCCCGGAAACAAACCCTCACCATACGCGGTCAACATGACTATCAGCGAGGCTGCCAACAGCATTTAATGGGGAGAGGACAGTCCTTTCAAAAAACAGTGCTGGAAACTGGAGATACATACACAAAAGAACGAACCTGGGGCTTTCCTGGTGGCTCGCTGGTAAAGAACCCACCTGCCAATGCAGATCACAGGAGTTTGATCCCTGCTTTCAGGAAGATCCCACATGCCTCAGGGCACCTACGCCTGTGCACCACAGCTACCGAGCCTGAGCTCTCAAACCCGCCAGCTGCAACTACGGAAGCCCTCAACCCCTGGAGCCTATGCTCTGCTACGAGAGAAGCCACCGCAGTGAGAAGCTTGTGCGCAACTAGACAGGAGCCCCTGCTTGCTGCAACCAGAGAAAAGCCCAGGTGGCAACAGCCAAAAATAAATAATTAAAAAAAAAAAAAAACCTGGACTCTTACCTAATACTGTATTAAAAAACAAAAAACTCAAAATAGATCAAACACCTAAATGTAAGAGCTAAAACTATAAAACGTAATTCAGTTCAGTCACTCAGTCATGTCCAACTCTTTGTGACCCCATGGACTAGAGCACGCCAGGCTTCCCTGTCCTTCACCATCTCCCGGAGTTCGCTCAAACTCAAGTCCATTCAGTCGGTCAATGCCATCCAACCATCTCGTCCTCTGTCACCCCCTTCTCCTCCTGCCCCCAATCTTTATGGTCATGATTTTCAAGCCCAGCATCATATTTTTCTTAGCAAATGAAGACAATTTGACTGGAGTGGAATAGAGGTTCTGGTACATTTGCAAATAAGTTTGTGTCTGTGTACGGACCTTTCATATAAAAATCTTTTATATAAGGAAGTGTAGAAACACTCACACTACTGATGGACACTGTACAGGCAGAACAGAAGTCTGTCCTGGAGAAGACCAGAGTCCTGGGGCTTGTCTCTGAAACAAGGGGTGACTTCGGGCAGTGGTGACCCCCGAGGTCAGAGGAATCTGAAATTGGGTTTCCCACCAAACATGGAGGCTGGTAGTCCTGTTCAGACTTACAAACATTCCAGTAAAGAGTGCAGAGTAGAAAAAAATATGAATGTAAAAGCTTTATGCATTGGATGTGGCAATGATTTCTTGACTATGACACTAAAATCACAGACAACAAAAGAAAAAAATGAAAAACCTGGTTGCATCAAAATTTTTAAACGTAGGCATCAAAGAAGACTATCAACAGAACAAAAAGGCAACTCACAGAATGGGAGATAAGTCATGTACCCAACACAGGGTTAATATCCAGAATACACACAGAACTCCTATAAATAAACTAAGGCAACCAAAAGTGGGCAAAGGACCTGAAAAGACATCTCTCCAAAGAAGACAAACAAATGACCAATACGGACATGAAAAGATGCTTGACATTACTAGTCATTAGTGAAATGCAAATCAAAACCACACTGTATATAACTTCATACCCATTAGAAGAGCTACTACCGAAAAGAAAAGAGAAATGGAAAAAACTAAGGGTTGAAGAGGATGAGGACAAACTAGAACCCTCACGCATTGGTGGTGGGAATGCAAAATAGTGCAGACGCTGTGTAAAAAGAGTTTGACGGTATTCTCAAGAAACTGAACAAAACATTATCAAATAATCCAGCAATTCCACTCCCAGGCATATTACCCAAAAGAACTGAAAGCAGGGACTCAGACAGGTATTTGCACACCAGTGCTCACAACCACACTATCTGCAATAGTCAGAATTAGAAGCAACCCCAGTGTCCATCAACAGATGAAAAGACAAACTGTGGCATATACATATGAATATTATTCAGCCCTTAAAAAGGAAGACTTTCTAATCCATGCTGCAAGACAGATGAACTTTGAAAGCATTAAGGTAAGTGAAATAATGCAGACACCAAAGCACAAATGTATACTCTCACTTCTATTAAGTACCAAGAAGATGGAAATTCATAGAAACAAAAGAACTGAGATTATCAGGGTCTTGGAAGAGGAGGGATCAGGATTTAATGATTACTGGATAAGAGCTTCTGTTTAGAACTGAAAAAGTTCTGGAAATTGACAATGATCATGGTTGCACAGCATCAGTACTACAATATACATAATGCCATTGAGTTATACACTTTAAATGGCTAAATGATAAATTTTGTTATGTACATTTTATAAATAAAATTTCTTAAATTACAATATTATGCACTATCTGTGAAGTATACCTCCGTAAAGTTGATTGACAAAGGTTATGCTGGGAAAGACTGAGAGCAGGAGGAGAAGGGGGCAAGAGAGGATGCGATGACTGGATGACATTATGGACTCAATAGACAAGAGTCTGAACAAACCCAGGGAGACAGTGAGAGACAAGGAAGCCTGGCATGCTGCAGTTCATCTGGTCATAAAGAGTAGAACATGACTTAGCAACTGAACAACAAACAGTAAGATTTTATAAATGTTCACTATTACGAGTTCTAACAAAAGGGCATTTTTATACAAAGTGACTGGGAACGCAGGCTGATATGTTTCTACAGAGAATTTCAGCAATTTATCAGAAGTCACAAAAATTATCTATTGCTCTCTACCTGTTCATTCTAATTCTACGAATCTGCCCTGAGAGGAAAAAGAAAAAACAGATAGGCACAAAGATTTAAGCACAAAAATGTTCACCAGTGTATTATTTACAATATTATAATACTATCCAAAAATAGGGGCAGGGTAAATAAAATGATCAAATATTCACAGCCTATAAAAAGAGGCATACCACACAAAAAAATCCTGGGCAAAAAAATTAATGACATGAAAAATATATAATACGTTATATAAAGGGAAGAGAAACTTACAAAATTACACCACATTATTTTTCATTTCATTTTCCTATATACAGAATACCACCAAGGAGTGAGCATACCTACTTGCACAGTGATTATCCCCTGAGTTAAAGACCCTAATCATATGCTGTCAAGGTGATAAGACCTGGATCAGAAAAAGCCTCACTGGAAGAAGTAGTATTTGAATGGACAATGAGAGTAAAATAAGACTCCAAGCAGAGGGCTCAACTAGCCATCATTTTCCTCAAATTAAAACTGTTTTACAAGTAACTGAAAGTCGCTCAGTTGTGTCCGGCTCTTAGCGACCCCATGGACTATACAGTCCATGGAATTCTCTAGGCCAGAACACTGGAGTGGGTAGCCTTTCCCTTCTCCAGGAGATCTTCCCAACCAACAGATCAAACCCAGGTCTCCCACATTATAGGTGGATGCTTTACCAGCTGAGCCACAGGGGAAGCCCAAGAATACTGGAGTGGGTAGCCTTTCCCTTTTCCAGCAGATCTTCCCAACCCAGAGATCAAACTGGGGTCTGCTGCATTGCAGGCAGATTCTTTACCAACTGAGCTATCAGGGAAGCCCATTTCACAAGTAACAGTAGTACCTGGAAAAGATTAAGAGTGTCTGTTTTTAAAAGTCAGCAGGGGGCACCCCATTCAAAGCTGTAATTTGAGGCTCACCGAAGGGTTAGATGTCATTTTCTTTTCACTGAGCATACCACAACTCTTCTCAAAGTTTACTAGGCTCAAAAATGATGTAAAAATCTTATTTTGTAATGCCAGAATTTACCTTGGGAGAGTAATATTAGAAGATGTGTAAGAGTAATTATTCAAGAAAGCATTCTGTGGACACCTGTTGCTTCCCCCATATTTCACCAGCAGGGAAGAATTCCTCTCCTACCACTGGCCCATTTTACAAAACGCCTTCACCTTCGTGTTTTCATGTGCTTCTCAACGGTAAACTAAGCTTGACAGCACCAACTACAGCTCCCACACCCCCAAAATATACTAAGCACCCACTAAGAACCAGGCACCGTACAGGTATTTCATACACCTACTTCATTCAATATTTAATGTAAAGAATTTATACATGTATAACTGAATGACTTTGCTGTACAGCTGAAACTAACACAACATTGCAAATCAACTATATTTCAATTTTTTTTTTAATTGTAATTGTTACCAAAAATCTATGAGCTTGGTACACTATCCTCATTTTACAGATAAGGAAACTGACATTCAGCTGTTGTAATAATTTCCCAAGGGGCAGACCTGTGATCCACTCCAACATCTGTCTGAATCCAAAGCACTTTCATCATCCCACAGAGATTCCCTCAGAAGCTGAGAGTCTCTGAAAGAAATAATCAATCATCTGATCGAGGCTCACTGGTGACCAGAGCACAAAGCCTGCTAACACTTCATCTAATGTGCTTTTCACCAAGTATGCTGCCTCCATATAAGCAGGTACACATCTTCCATCACGAGTTTACAGACCATAATCTCATTATTTTTTGTGAACCACCTTCAGTTCAGTTCAGTCGCTCAGTCGTGTCCGACTCTTTGTGACCCAATCAATCACAGCACACCAGGCCTCCCTGTCCATCACCAATTCCCGGAGTTCACTCAGACTCACGTCCATCGAGTCAGTGATGCCATCCAGCCATCTCATCCTCTGTCGTCCCCTTCTCCTCCTGCCCCCAATCCCTCCCACCATCAGAGTCTTTTCCAGTGAGTCAACTCTTCGCATGAGGTGACCAAAGTACTGGAGTTTCAACTTTAGCATCATTCCTTCCAAAGAAATCCCAGGGCTGATCTCCTTCAGAATGGACTGGTTGGATCTCCTTGCAGTCCAAGGCACTCTCAAGAGTCTTCTCCAACACCACAGTTCAAAAGCATCAACTCTTTGGCACTCAGCCTTCACAGTCCAACTCTCACATCCATACATGACCACAGGAAAAACCATAGCCTTGACTAGACGAACCTTTCTTGGCAAAGTAATGTCTCTGCTTTTGAATATGCTATCTAGGTTGGTCATAACTTTCCTTCCAAGAAGTAAGCGTCTTTTAATTTCATGGCTGCAGTCACCATCTGCAGTGATTTTGGAGCCCAAAAAAATAAAGTCTGACACTGTTTCCACTGTTTCCCCATTTCCCATGAAGTGATGGGACCGGATGCCATGATCTTCATTTTCTGAATGTTGAGCTTTAAGCCCACTTTTTCACTCTCTACTTTCACTTTCATCAAGAGGCTTTTTAGTTCCTCTTCACTTTCTGCCATAAGGGTGGTGTCATCTGCATATCTGAGGTTATTGATATTTCTCCGGGCAATCTTGATTCCAGCTTGTGTTTCTTCCAGTCCAGCATTTCTCATGATGTGCTCTGCATAGAAGTTAAATAAGCAGGGTGACAATATACAGCTTTGACATACTCCTTTTCCTATTTGGAACCAGTCTGTTGTTCCATGTCCAGTTCTAACTGTTGCTTCCTGACCTGCATACAAATTTCTCAAGAGGCAGATCAGGTGGTCTAGTATTCCCTTCAGAATTTTCCACAATTTATTGTGATCCACACAGTCAAAGGCTTTGGCATAGTCAATAAAGCAGAAATAGATGCTTTTCTGGAACTCTCTTGCTTTTTCCATGATCCAGATGTTGGCAATTTGATCTCTGGTTTCTCTGCCTTTTCTAAAACCAGCTTGAACATCAGGAAGTTCACGGTTCACATGTTGCTGAAGCCTGGCTTGGAGAATTTTGAGTATTACTTTACTAGCGTGTGAGATGAGTACAATTGTGCGGTAGTTTGAGCATTCTTTGGCATTGCCTTTCTTTGGGATTGGAATGAAAACTGACCTTTTCCAGTCCTGTGGCCACTGCTGAGTTTTCCAAATTTGCTGGCATATTGAGTGCAGCACTTTCACAGCAGCATCTTTCAGGATTTGGAATAGCTCCACTGGAATTCCATCACCTCCACTAGCTTTGTTCATAGTGATGCTTTCTAAGGCCCACTTGACTTCACATTCCAGGATGTCTGGCTCTAGGTCAGTGATCACACCATCATGATTATCTGGGTCGTGAAGATCTTTTTTGTACAGTTCTTCTGTGTATTCTTGCCATCTCTTCTTAATATCTTCTGCTTCTGTTAGGTCCATACCATTTCTGTCCTTTATTGTGCCCATCTTTGCATGAAATGTTCCCTTGGTATCTCTAATTTTCTTGAAGAGATCTCTAGTCTTTCCCATTCTGTTGTTTTCCTCTATTTCTTTGCATTGATCACTGAAGAAGGCTTTCTTATCTCTTCTTGCTATTCTTTGGAACTCTGCATTCAGATGCTTATATCTTTCCTTTGCTCCTTTGCTTTTCGCTTCTCTTCTTTTCACAGCTATTTGTAAGGCCTCCCCAGACAGCCATTTTGCTTTTTTGCATTTCTTTTCCATGGGGATGGTCTTGATCCCTGTCTCCTGTACAATGTCACAAACCTCAGTCCATAGTTCATCAGGCACTCTTATCTATCACCTTAAGGCAAGATATAGTGGCAAAGGAGAACACCTTAGTGTAACTAAATTAAAACACAGGGTTAAGTGTAAAGTATTTGACTCAGAATATTAAAGGGCTTCCCTGGTGGCTCAGTGGTAAAGAATCCAGGAGACACAGGTTTGATCCCTGATCAGGGAAGATCCCACATACTTTGGAGCAACTAAGCCTGTGCTCCACAACTGTTGGGCCTGTGCTCTAAAACCTGAGAACCTCAACTCCTCAGCCCATGTGGGCAACTCCTGAAGCCCACATGCCTGGAGCCCAGGCTCTGCAGCAAGAGAAGCCACTGCAATGAGAAGCCCGCCTGCCACAATTGAGATCCAGCACAGCCAAAAATAAATAAACCAATTAAAATTATTTTAAAAAGAATATTCTAAAGAGTAACCATGAATAAAGTTTTAAAGTAGTTTATATAACCTTAGAATTGAATTTACAATATTAGGATAAGGATAGCTCAGTTGGTAAAGAATCCACCTGCAATGCAGGAAACCCTGGTCCGATTCCTGGGTCAGGGAAGATCCACTGAAGAAGGGATAGGCTACTCACTCCAGTATTCTTGGGCTTCCCTTGTGGCTCAGCTGATAAAGCATCCGCCTGTAATGCAGGAGACCTGGGTTTGATCCCTGGGTTTGGAAGATCCCCTGGAGAAGGGAAAGGCTACCCACTCCAATATTCTGGCCTGGAGAATTCCATGGATTGCATAGTCCATGGGGTCTCAAAGTGTCAGACATGACCAAACGACTTTCAATTTCACTTTCATTTTTAAACTGACAATTGGAATGGTACAGAAAGGACTATGATTCAGAGTTATCATTACTTTAGAATAGTTCGTAATAAGTATTTAAGAGTATGTGCTTTTAATAAATATGCATGTTTTAACTACTTAATAAAATAAGAATAATTTATTAAAATATAAATGTTACTTACATATCCCAGTTTGGAGCTATTCGCAAATGCTGGATTAGCAACTGGAACTAGAATATAAAAATTAAAATGTATTTCAATCATGAAATGAGACAGCAATTGACCACTAAATTAACAAATCAAACCTATATACAAATGAAATGCAAATTCCACACCAAGGAAGTAATTATTTACAAAGATGCAAAAGCACTGAATATACTGGATAAAAACTAAGAAACAAGTACGTCCAGTTTCTCCAACTCAATTCTATTCTCTAAACATGCCACTGCCCCTCACCCCACAAACGTAAGTACCAAATAAGGAACTGTAACACTACTGTGCAAGAAAATGAACTTAAATTTTTTCAAGGTAGTTCCCCAATGAAGGCCCAGAAAGGAAAATGCTCCTTTCTGAGGATGACTTCAAAAGCTCTACCAAATTCCCATGGTTTCATTGATGAGCCAAGACAGCCCAAGAAATAATATTATCAGAGGAAGAAGGAAAAATGCTTAGAGACTCAATTCCCCATTCAGTGTCACATGAGAAACCTTGGAATTCACCAGGAAGACCCAGGAAAAGAGCCCCTATTCCACATGGGCAGCTCACTCCAGCAGCTGATGAAAAGATTGCTCTCTTATGATTTCATGGATGAAATAAATCTTACAATTACTACAAGTTAACATAAAATGCAAGCGTAACATAACATAAAAAGAAGCTCTTCAAAGTCAATGTCGATTCATATGCTTTTAGATACAAGCATTAAACAGAGGACAATACTGGCAAACCTGTCATCCTGATAAATCCCTTTTTTCATTTTAATTAAACTGAATTAGTATTTTAGTGCTTGCTTTTCTCACTATAGAAATAAAGTTAAGTGCAGAAGGCAGACTGCAAGGATGTGAAAGGAGTTATTTGCTTCCCAATATTTAGGAACCCACCAAGGGGGAGTGGAGGAGCCTGGTGGCCACCTCCCTGTGCCCAGCTACCACGCACAGGTAGCAGAGGAGATTCAGCTTGGCTCGCGAGGCCCCCGTACTCTTCTCAGTGGAGTCGATCTGTGAGCACACTTGTTGCAGAAAATCATTCCAATCCTGGTCTTCTAGAAATACTAATTTATCCACTGCAGAAGAAAGAAAATAGTAAAAGTGGGGATTATGTGAAAAGAGATTGCTAAAAATGTTGCAAGAGAAAGAACAACACAGAATTTCAATAGCTAAAGTGAGGGCAAAGAAAACCCTAACTTTACACCATCAAAACCAAAACACTCCAAAGATGCCACCACTTTTAGTCACTCTTCTATATTCTTCTACTTTTCTACCCATGGAGATGTTGTAAACTATGTCAATGGAAAACTATGCTTAAAAAACAAGGCAGATGCCTAAATTTAGTAGAATTTTCTTGCAACCAAGAGCATAACAAAGTACTAAGTTAAATAAAACTGTACTCTGAAAAAAACAAGATGGCCTTTGCATAAATAAAGCAACCTAGCCTTAAGATATTGGAAAAGCCAAAATTTTTATAGTTATTATGAAGTCCCACTGAAATGACTAGTAAATATAACTAGGTTAATACAGAGCTGAAACCATCTGGGAGTACCACCTCCAAATGCCTACAAACAAAAGGCAGAAACTGGGAAATGAACCGCCAGCTAAAATTAACATAATTTCACCTAATCTCTATATTTAAACAAAATAAGCTTTAACAATAATTTCTTAAAATAATTCAAACTAAAGTGGAAAAGGGAAGGAATATTTCGAGATAAACCCCTCTAAGTTTTCATAAATTGTGCCTCTACTTGGAATACTTAAAACATGAACATATTTTATTTTACATTTACTTTGATTTCAATTTTTAGATTCTACTCCAACTATGATGAAGAATCTTTCCAGGTCTAGTTTAAAACATAATTTATCAAACAAAATACATCAAAATTCAAGGTATTAAAAAAATTCTTACACTCACCCTAAATAAGACTTTCCATTAGGAAAAAAAGAAAAGTAACAATCATGCTTCAAGTCTCTCCAGGCCTACATTATCCCCCCAGAAATGAGCCATCTGACTCCAATCTCAACTGCCCCACTCCCTCAGGTAGAAATCTCGATTCTTCCTTATGGTTTCCAACTCTCTGTACCCACAACAGCACGATTAATGTTGGAAATTCAACTGGCTTTTAAGGTCCAGGGCGGGAGAAGGGCCCACACACACAACAGGAAAACCCACCCAGCTTCACAGAAACTTTCCTGCCCTGAAGAGTCCATGGCAGCCTGGACCCAGCTGAGTAAGGCAAACGCTGGCACAAGAGGATTATAGCTGGTTTCTTAATGCCTAGGGAAAATAGGCAGTTGGCAGGAAAATAAAAATTTAGCTATTCATAAATAAAATATTCCATTTACAATTAAATTTTATATTTGTACCCGTCTGCCATGAATCTATGCATTTGATAAGCCCTTTAGGATCCTACCTGAATGTGCTGGTAGATGCAATATTTTTGGATCATATTTAATTGGTGGTTGTTTCATAATCTGTGGTTAAAAAAAAAAAAAAAACTTTTGAGATGGGTATCTGTCTCCCGATGTATCTCCTATTCAGTTCCATTCAGTCGCTCGGTGGTGTCCACCCTTTTGCAACCCCAGGGACTGCAGCACGCCAGGCTTCCCTGTCCATCACCGACTCCCGGAGTTCACTCAGACTCATGTCCATTGAGTCAGTGATGCCATTACAAATCAACAAGGACAGAGAAGAACAACGTAAAATGTAACACAAAAAAAAACAAGCATTCAACAGAACCCTTTCAGACTAATACACAAATATGAGTGATAAGGCGTAAAATAAAATCATTTCAATTGATGTCTGCAAAAAAATAAAACTTCATGGAAAAGAGTCAGTCCACCCTATCTTGGCTTACTCTTAAGCTAATTTACTTCTAGGTTAGAAATTTAGTTATTCAATAAATCTTTACTGGCTGCCTGTCAAGGCAAAGCACTGTGCTAAGTGGGAAGGGGGAGAGAAACACATCAAAGACATGATCCAACTGCCAGAGAGCTGACACTCTGGTTGGAAAGATACGACAAACATCTGTTAAACAGCAGAAAAAACATGAAATATTTATATTAGGATGCAAAACTGGCAGGACATAATTACAGACTTCAGAGAAATGTTTCTAAGAAACTAGAGAATCAATAAGGACTTTAGGTTTGATGCGGTCAGGATTTACGGAAGAGCTGGAAGGTGGGCTGAGGTCTTGAACAGAAGACCATATGGTTTTCTCAAGCAAAATGAAGACTACACGTAGCAGTTGGATCCATGAGTTTGGGTTAGCTGGGGGACTTCATTGTGACACTTTTAATTTAAAAATTCAACCCTCATTTCTATATCTAACATTTCCAAAAACTCCCTAGGGAGCATTTTTAAAATTTTTGCTGGTAGTATTCTCGCCAAAAAATGCATAACATCATTTGTAATCATGAGAAATGCTTAGGCAAACCCAAACGGAGGGACATTCTACAAAATACCTACCCAGTACTGTACTCTTCAAAGTATCAAGATCATAAGTGAAGTCGCTCGGTCGTATCCAACTCTTTGAGGCCCCATGGACTGTAGCCCACCAGGCTCCTCCATCTATGGAATTTTCCAGGCAAGAGTACTGGAGTGGGTTGCTATTTCCTCCTCCAGGGGATCTTCCTGACCCAGGGATCAAACCCAGATTTCCCACACTACAGGCACGCTTTACCGTCTGAGCCACCGGAGAAGCCCAAGCTCATTAAGAGACAAGGAAACAGTAAGAAATTACCACAAGACCATGGAGTACAAGGACCAATTGGAGGCAAAAGATCCCAACTGCAACGTGGGATCCTGGCACAGAAAAGGGACACCGGTGGTCCAAGTGATAAAATTCGAGTAAGTTCAGCGGTTACTCGCACTGTACCAATGCCAGTCCCCTAGCTCTACTAACCATGCCGTGGTCCTGTACAATATTAACACTAAGAGAAGCTGCACACAAGCTCCCCGTCTCTCGCCATCACCTGCCCTGCAATCCTGACCACCTATGAGAGCTATGGTCTCTCTGTGATTAGCCCCCCACCCCAGCCGAGGAGCGCTGCTCATTGACATGTGCTTTCACCACACACCATCAGGGAGCGTGTCTGCAATCATTCATCTAAGTAAGTATGGGCACGTGGCAGGAAAGAAAGAAAAGCAGACAACCACAAGAATCGGGGGAGAAGATAAGACTGGGGAATGAAAACGTCACCCAGATTCCAGCCCCAGGGTGTTAGGGTGTCTTTGGGGTCTTTCCGCACCTTCGGATTGTCAATGATTGGGGTGATGACAAGATCTGAGTCTGTGTAGATAAGCTCTCTCATCCGGGACTCCAGATCCTGCTGACTCATGTGGCCACTTGCAATCTGGAACAGTAACAAGAATTAGACAGTTTCTGTGACTGCGTGTGCTCAGTCGCTTCAGCCGTGTCTGACTCTTTGCAACCCTTGCACTGTAGCCTGCCAGGTTCCTCTGTCCATGGGATTTCCCAGACAAGAAAACTGGAGTGGGTTGCTGTTTCCTCCTCTCCAAGCAATCTTCCCAACCCAAGGATTGAACCCTCCTCTCTTGCATCTCCTGCACTGGCAAGCAGATTCTTTCCCACTAGTGCCACCTGGGAAGCCCATGTTTTAAGAGGCGGAGTCAGTAACATGCTAAATAGACTCCACTGAAAAAGGTCACTTGTATTGATGGACCTCCACTGCTCTTCAAAACACTTCCACAGACAGTCTCATCTGATCTTCACAAAAACCCTATATCTACTGCATTATTATTCCTGTTTTTACAGGTGAAAAAAACAAAGCTCAGAGCAAGTAGCTGACTTGCTTGTGTTCACCACAAAGGTTGGTTAGGACTACGAAACAGATCTTCGATAGTCTGATGTGCTCAACTATGAAGAGGCAATTATCTATGAAGAACTATGAAGATGTTACAATTATCAGCACGTTTTTTATCTTTCATTCACCAAAAATTAATCTATTTCTGCCTTACCAAATAGTCAGTATAAAGCTTAAATTACAGTATAAAAAAATTCCAGGCTGAAGTAGGTATTAAACGCCTATATCTTTATAAATCCCAAAGTGGAATTGATACATAATGAAAACAAATAACTAGATGTTCCCCTTCAGTTATTTGAGATGCTTCTTTGTGCTCTTCTTAAATTCAATTTTTATTCCTAGTGCTGTTGCCTTAAGTATTTCACATCAGAAAAAAAAAAAATTGGATTTATGCATCAAGAATGTCCACTGAAACTCTGACCAACAAACTGATAACCAGAAAATCAAATCAGTAAAGTGAAAAATATATAGAAAAATAAACAATTCAAAACTAAGGTAAAAGACAGAATAATTAGCTAATAAAGTTCCTGGAAACCACAACCACTTTGCAACTTAGAAGACAGAATATTAGAGACTCATGAAGAATTAGGAGGAACTTTTGTAGAAAATGTTTAAAAAAAATTTAAGAACACAGACTTTCAAAACAGAAAAACTCAAAAGAAAAGCCAAGATGAAGTCAACTGAAAAACTTTTAAAATAATCTAAGAATTAGTAAAGTAGACTAATTAGAAAACTATATATGTAAAAATTAATTTCATACATATACAGTGAATGTATGCACAAAAACAGGTTATAAAAATACCATATATCAATGACAGTAGCAAAAAATAAACTCAAATAAAATGCTCAGGAATAAATTAATCAAAAGGTGCAATCAGGTCTACTTATTACATGAAAAAAACATATAAAATTATGTCCCTTTGTTTAAAAATGAACATACATGTATAGAACCAAAAGTAGTTATAGCAAAATGTAATCAGTGGTTACTCTGCTGCTGCTGCTGCTAAGTCACTTCAGTCGTGTCCGACTCTGTGCGACCCCATGGACTGAAGCCCACCAGGCTTCTCCGTCCATGGGATTCTCCAGGCAAGAACACTGGAGTGGGTTGCCATTTCCTCCTGCAAGTGGTTACTCTAGGTAGTAATTAAATAACAAGCAGTTTTTTATTCTCTTTGTCCTCTTCTACATTTTTCAAGTTTTCTAAAATTTTTGTAATTGAATAAAAAGCATCAGGTATCATTTAAAGAATTATAAAATCTAAGCTCCCTTATAGTAATTCTATAATTAGTGCTTGACTATTCTCAATAAGAAGATTACATACACTCCTCTACAACAAACATCTGGCAAGAGAAATTCAACATTTATCCCATTTCAGAATGCATCTTTTTACTTTTACACTGATTCCATATCTCACATTTAACAAAACATGTATTAGCACAGGAAGATTTTATTATAACCTTTTACCATTTCATTTCAATGCAAAATTAACTTTCACATAGTTCAAATGCATTTCCCATTACATAAAAATTACAGTAAGAATTAAAAGCAATTATATCTACCAAGCAAAAGGTACAATAAAAGATAACATGGAAAAATATTTAATTCAAAATATTTCTGCATTCAAAACAACTATGATTGAAATAAACTAAAGAAGGCCTAAATAGGTAGAAAGAGATCCCATATCCGTGGAAGCAAACTTTATACTGCTAACATGGCAATACTCCCCAAATTGACCTAGATATTCAACATAATTGTTCTCACAATCCCAGATGGCTTCTTTTCTTTTCAAAACCTGGTGAACTGATCCTAAAATTCCAATGGAAATTTAAGAGACCCAGAATAGACCAAGAAAAAAAAAAAAAAAAAAACCTTGAAAAAGAACAAAGTCAAGAATCATACTTCCTAATTTCAAAACTTACTAAAAAGTCACAGCACCCAAGACCCTGTGCTACTAGCGTGAGGAAAGAATCAGTCAGTGGAACAGAACTGAGAGTCCAGAAACAAACCTTTGATTTAAGTTAATATTCAACAGGGCTTCCCTGATAGGTCAGCTGGGAAAAAATCCTCCTGCAATGCAGGAGACGCCGGTTCAATTCCTGGGTCAGGAAGGTCCCCTGGAGAAGGGATAGGTCACCCACTCCAATATTCTTGGGCTTCCCTGTTAGCTCAGCTGGTAAAGAATCTGCCTGCAATTCACAAGATCCTGGTTCTATTTCTGGGTTAGGAAGTTCCCCTGGAGAAGGGAATGGCTACCCACTCCAGTATTCTTGCCTGGAGAATTCCATGGACAGAAGAACAGGGTGGGCTGCAATCCATGGGGTTGGAAAGAGTCAGATATGACTGAGTGACTAAGCACAATATTCAACAAGAATTCCAAGACATTTAAATGGGGAAGGAAAAGCCTTCTAAACAAATGGTGCTGAGGCAACTGGATGTCCACATGTAAACCAAAGAAGTTGGATGGACCTCCTTACCTCATGCCATATACAAAAACTAACTCAAAATGGATTGCAGACTGACAAGCACAGACATAAACCTTCATGACCTGAGAGCTGGCAACTGTTTCTTAGTTATGACACCAAGGGTACAGGCAACAACAAACACAAAAAAGATAATCTGGTCTATTGCAAAATTAAAAACATTTCTGGTTCAAAGGACACCATCAAGAAAGGGAAAGAACAATTCACAGAATGGAAGAAAACGTTTATGATCATATATCTAAAACATATAAAGAATTCCTACAACTCAATAATGGGCAAAAGGATTACATAAACATTCTTCCAAAGAAAACATAAATTTCCAATCAGCACTCAAACAGATGCTCACTATTATTAGCCAACGAAGAAATGAAATCAAAACTACAGTGAGATCTAATTTGACACCTACTAGAGTGGCTATAGGAGAAGGCAATGGCACCCCACTCCAGTACTCTTGCCTGGAAAATCCCATGGATGGAGGAGCTTGGTGGGCTGCAGTCCACAGGGTCACAAAGAGTCAGACACGACTGAGCGCCTTCACTTTCACTTTTCACTTTCATGCACTGGAGAAGGAAATGGCAATCCACTCCAGCGTTCTTGCCTGGAGAATCCCAGGGACGGGGGAGCCTGGTGGGCTGCCGTCTATGGGGTCGCACAGGGTCGGACACGACTGAAGCGACTTAGCAGCAGTAGCAGAGTGGTTATAGACCAGGAGCTGACTGTGGCTCAAATCATGAACTCCTTATTGCCAAATTCAGACTGAAATTGAAGAAAGTAGGGAAAACCACTAGACCATTCAGGTATGACCTAAATCAAATCCCTTATGATTATACAGTGGAAGTGAGAAATAGATTTAAGGGACTAGATCTGATAGACAGAGTGCCTGATGAACTATGGAATGAGGTTCGTGACATTGTACAGGAGACAGGGATCAAGACCATCCCCATGCAAAAGAAATGCAAAAAAGCAAAATGGCTGTCTGGGGAGGCCTTACAAATAGCTGGGAGAAGAAGAGAAGCGAAAAGCAAAGGAGCAAAGGAAAGATATAAGCATCTGAATACAGAGTTCCAAAGAATAGCAAGAAGAGACAAGAAAGCCTTCTTCAGCGATCAATGCAAAGAAATAGAGGAAAACAATAGAATGGGAAAGACTAGAGATCTCTTCAAGAAAATCAGAGACACCAAGGGAACATTTCACGCAAAGATGGGCTCGATAAAGGACAGAAATGGTATGGACCTAACAGAAGCACAAGATATTAAGATGAGGTGGCAAGAATACACAGAAGAACTGTACAAAAAAGATCTTCACGACCCAGATAATCACGAAGGTGTGATCACTGACCTAGAGCCAGACATCCTGGAATGTGAAGTCAAGTGGGCCTTAGAAAGCATCACTACGAACAAAGCTAGTGGAGGTGATGGAATTCCAGTGGAGCTATTTCAAATCCTGAAAGATGCTGCTGTGAAAGTGCTGCACTCAATATGCCAGCAAATTTGGAAAACTCAGCAGTGGCCACAGGACTGGAAAAGGTCACTTTTCTTTCCAATCCCAAAGAAAGTCAATGCCAAAGAATACTCAAACTATCGCACAATTGCACTCATCTCACACGCTAGTAAAGTAATGCTCAAAATTCTCCAAGCCAGGCTTCAGCAATATGTGAACCGTGAACTTCCTGATGTTCAAGCTGGTTTTAGAAAAGGCAGAGAATCCAGAGATCAAATCGCCAACAGCCGCTGGATCATGGAAAAAGCAAGAGAGTTCCAGAAAAGCATCTATTTCTGCTTTATTGACTATGCCAATACCTTTGACTGTGTGGATCACAATAAACTGGAAAATTCTGAAAGAGATGGGAATACCAGACCACCTGACCTGCCTCTTGAGAAATCTGTATGCAAGTCAGGAAGCAACAGTTAGAACTGGACATGGTACAACAGACTGGTTCCAAATAGAAAACGGGGTACGTCAAGGCTGTGTATTGTCCCCTGCTTATTTAACTTCTATGCAGAGCACATCACGAGAAACGCTGGACTGGAAGAAACACAAGCTGGAATCAAGATTGCCGGGAGAAATATCAATAACCTCAGATATGCAGATGACACCACCCTTATGGAAGAAAGTGAAGAGGAACTCAAAAGCCTCTTGATGAAAGTGAAAGAGGAGAGTGAAAAAGTTGGCTTAAAGCTCAGCATTCAGAAAACGAAGATCATGGCATCCGGTCCCATCACTTCATGGGAAATAGATGGGGAAACAGTGGAAACAGTGAGAGACTTTATTTTGGAGGGCTCCAAAATCACTGCAAATGGTGACTGCAGCCATGAAATTAAAAGACGCTTACTCCTTGGAAGGAAAGTTATGACCAACCTAGATAGCATATTCAAAAGCAGAGACATTACTTTGCCAACAAAGGTCTGTCTAGTCAAGGCTATGGTTTTTCCTGTGGTCTTGTATGGATGTGAGAGTTGGACTGTGAAGAAGGCTGAGCACCGAAGAATTGATGCTTTTGAACTGTGGTGTTGGAGAAGACTCTTGAGAGTGCCTTGGACTGCAAGGAGATCCAACCAGTCCATTCTGAAGGAGATCAGCCCTGGGATTTCTTTGGAAGGAATGATGCTAAAGCTGCAACTCCAGTACTTTGGCCACCTCATGTGAAGAGTTGACTCATTGGAAAAGACTCTGATGGTGGGAGGGATTGGGGGCAGGAGGAGAAGGGGACGACAGAGGAAGAGATGGCTGGATGGCATCACCGTCTCGATGGACGTGAGTTTGAGTGAACTCTGGGAGTTGGTGATGGACAGGGAGGCCTGGTGTGCTGCGATTCATGGGGTCGCAGAGAGTCAGACACGACTGAGCGACTGAACTGAACTGAGAGTGGCTATAATAACAGAGAGACAATTGTAGCACTGTTTACAATAGCCAGAAGGTTGAAGCAACCCAAGTGTCTATCGAAAGATGAGTGAATAAATTGGTACAAACACACAATGGAATATTTCTCAGCCTGAAAAAGGAATGAAATCCTGATACATGCTAGAAGATACATGGACCATGACGACACTATGCTAAATGAAATAGTCCAGACACTAAATATTGTGTGATTCACTTATGTAAGTTTACTAGGCAAATTCACAGAAGCAGAAGTAGAAGAGTTGTTGTCAGGGTCTGGGGGAATGTGGGGAATGCGTAGTACTGACGGTTACAAAACAACGTGACTGTATCAACACTACACACCACTGAACTCACACTAAAAAATGGTTAAAATGGTCAATTTTATGTAATGTATATTTTACCACAATTTTAAAATCTACTGACTGGCAGGCAGTAACAAGTTTTGGTAAGTATTGGAAAACTGGAACCCTCACACACTGGTGCTGAGAATGTGCAGCTGCTTTGGAAAACGATTCGGCAGTTCTTCAAGGTTAAAAAGAGTTACCATATGATGTAGCATAGAATACGTACCCACACAGAAATGTACACAACCGTTCATAGCAGCATCACTCACAAGAGCCAAAAGAAAACCACCCAAATGTCCACAGACTGATGAGTGGAAACACAAAATGTGGTATACACAACAGAATATCAGGCAATAACAAGGAATACAGTATTGATACATGCTACAACTTGGATGAATCTTAAAAAACATTACATTAAGTAAAAAAAGACAGTCACAAAGGATCCCATATTGTATGATCCATTTAAAGGCATATTTATAAAGACAGAAAGCAGATTAGTGGTTGCCTACAGCAAAATGTTAGAGAAACTGGAAGAAAACAGGAGTGACTGCTAATGGGTACACAGGGCTTCTCTGTGGGATGATGAGATTAACTGTGGTGATGACTGCATAACTCTGTGAGTATGCTAAAAGCCTCTGAATTATACACTTTAAATGGGTGAATTGCATGGTGTGTCAATTACATCTCAATAAAGCTGCTATCAAGAAAACACCTATGAAGCACTTCTCTCTTAAGAATACTTACTAGAAAAACCAGTGATAATCAAGGAAGATGACTTAATTGTAAATCTTGCAATTACAAACATAGTTCACAGATTAACTTGCAATTATTCTTGTGAGTCTGTTATCTTGCATATGAAAAAAAATTAAAAATTCTATCTTTGCTTACTTTGGTCAAGGGAGAAGTCTTCTGTGGTGAACTCTGAGTCACAGCATCACCAGGACTTAATGCCACTGCAGTGCTGGTTCTTGGAGTAGGACGAGAACTGAAAAATGCACACCAGTTAACATTATTCAAGGGGCTTCCCAGGCGGCACTAGCAGTAAAGAGTCCGCCTGCCAATGCAGGAGACACAAGAGACCCTGGTTCAATCCCTGGGTTGGGAAGATCCTCTGGAGTAGGAAATGGCAACCTGCTCCAGTATTCTTGCCTGGGAAATCCCAAGGACAGAGGAGCCTGGTGGGCTATAGTTCATGGGGACACAAAGAGCTGGACACAGCTGATCAACTGGGCATGGCATGGCATGCTATATACAGTATTTTAACTAGAAGCTTAAAAAATATTATTTTTTTAATGTGTGCTGATCTAGGCAGGATTTACATTAATAAAATAGCTCAGATATTCTACTGCTAAGTCACTTCAGTCATGTCCGACTCTGTGTGACCCCATGGAAGGCAGCTCACCAGGCTCCCCCGTCCCTGGGATTCTCCAGGCAAGAACACTGGAGTGGGTTGCCATTTCCTTCTCCAATGCATGAAAGTGAGAAGTGAAAGTGAAGTCGCTCAGTCGTGTCCGACTCTTTGCGACCCCATGGACTGCAGCCTACCAGGCTCCTCTGCCCATGGGATTTTCCAGGCAAGAGTACTGGAGTGGGGTGCCATTGCCTTCTCCGAGATATTCTACAAAGCATGGAAAATGTTTATAACTTTATTTCATAAAATGTTTGAACTGGTAAATTACTTTGGTACCTACTTAAGCAACAAGTTATAAATCTCATCTGTTTTTAATGATTTCTCCCACCCTTATCAATGGATGCCATACTCTGGGGGCCACTCCACTACATTCGGGTCTCTGAGTTTGAGTTTTTGGCATTTTAAGAAATTCTTCCATTTAAATCATTATGGTCTTTTGGTGATGAATTCCTTCAAATTTCCAAATATCACCTCTCCTCCACTTACCTGCCTTTGTATTCATTCATTGAACAAGTACTTACTTAGGTCACAAAATTTACCAGAGACTGTACAAATTTTTTTTTAACTGAACTTAAAATGCCTAAGATGTACAGACAAATTTAACATCCTTTATATTTAAATATGGGTAAAACAAATCAGGAAATTTTAGTTTATTATTATAACTCCTATGTCATGAAATTAAACTATGAGGCTGAACCTATAAACTATAACACTTAATATTTACACATTATTAAAATTTTAAATACATTGGCCTAATCACTTTAAATACCATCCTGATTTTATTATTTCAATGATTGCAAATATTGTTTAAGCCTCCCTCCCAGATAAAACTACATTTAAAGAAAAACACAACCTGTTTTTTCCTATAAGTCTTTATCCAAATAAAGGAGCCAGACTTCTGAAATTTTAAATTCAATTTTACTTGCAGTAGAAGTACAAAATAAAGAAGTTTTAACCCTTATAAACAGAAAAGATAAGGTGGCTTGGTTAGAAATTTTAAAAATACAAAGGGAAGTCTACATTCCACTGGCCAGCACTGAACAGTAACTTACAAGGAGAGCAAAATGGGAATGTGGCGTTTATCCCTGGCCTTTACTTCTGTGCAACATGGTTCACACCGGGACAAGACACTTTAAGAAGATTTAGCTTTCATCCCCAAAGACTCCTTACCACTCTGTTATTTTACATACCTGAGAAGAAACATGGACTCATTCAATTGACCCCCAAGGGTACTTTTAGGCCGCAAGTCAGATGGATTTTCTGTGGCAGGAAGGTAAAACAATATCCATAAGTGAACAAAAATATGAGCAGGGCATGATGTAGACAGAGATTTGAAGAGACAGATAACACAGATTAGGGACTGTCAGAAACAGTGTTCGGAGCAGCAGGACCATGGTCAAACGCAAGCTCACCCAGCCTGAAGGAGTGACTGAGTCGCTGCCCATTTTTCTCCCCCTTTGCTTGTCCACCTTGAGGGCTCTTCAGAAGTTCTGTGGCATCTTGGGACCCAGAATATTCCATGTTTCTGCTGTTTAACAAGAGAAACTCAACTCAATCAAGCTTACTACTGAGCTTTCTGTAGTTTTCTGTGTTGAACAAGAGGCTGGCAAAGATACTTAAGTTGCACAGGACATTTGGCCAAACTATGGAATTAGAAAGGTAGTATTTTTCATTGAGTAACTGAAATGAGCTCTGTGTGCAAGGCACTGTACTAAGACGCCTATAAAATCTACCCCTGAAAAATAAATAGCAGCGGGCCAACAGGAGAAGTAAACCAGCACTCGAAGCATCAGTGAGCCAGCAATGAGCCTCCCTTTCATTTCTGCCCTTCCAGTGTCGCCAGCCCTGGGCTCAAAGGAGCTCCACGAGAAGTCCTCTATTTCTGTTCCAAGGAACAGGAAAGGGAATCCCTAAGGGTCAGAGCAGGGGAAATACCCTAGTTTTTTGTTTGGTTTTTGGTTTTTCTTATTCCCTTTTGTCCTGCCCCAGCCTCCAGGTAATCTTGCAGCACACACTTCTGGCCCACGCCTAAAATCCTGTGCGAGAAACATCCTCTTATCTAAACAGAGAGCTATGATCCCAAGAAGGTGAGGCAAATCTCTCTGATCTCTTATTTTTCCTCTCTCATCATCCTCCTGTCACTTGGTCCCAAAGACATCCATCAAGACATAAAAGCATACACCACGAGGAAGTGTGGCTCACAGTGGGAAGGCAAGGTTGCCTCAAAATTTGAAAACCAATTTATGTAAGAGTCCATAAAGAGACTCTAAAGGAGAGAAACCACATGATCGGATCTACTGATACAAAAAGGCATTTGACGTTTATTAATAACATTCGTTTCCAACTGACAAAGGGAAGTTACAAAACCCTCCAGCTCATCGTGTGTACGTGTGTGTGTGCACACACACTCGCACATGTGAGCATGCTCTGTTGTACCCAACTCTTGAGACCCTGAGGTCTATAGCCCACCAGGCTCCTCTGTCCATGGGGATTCTCCAGCCAAGAATACTGGAGTGGATTGCCATTTTCCTTCTCCAAGGGATCTTCCTGAACCAGGGATCGAACCCATGGCTCTTGCATCTCCTGCACTGGCAGGCAGGTTCTTTACCACTAGCGCCATCAGGGAAGCCCATTGTACTTAATGCAGAAAGGCTGAATGCATCCTAAACTCAGAAACCAGGCAATGGTGTTCATTGTCATCACCCCTCATACACTGAGTTCAGTTGCTCAGTCGAGTCCCACTCCTTCATTACCTCATTCATTACCATGCTAAAAAAAAAGTCCTTGCAAGGCCAATAAGAAAGAAAAGGCATACAGATCAGAAGGAAGATGGCATACTAAGGTGCAAGGTGGCCGAGGACTTGCTGACACTGATAGACAAGGACCCACGCCCAGTTTCTGTACTCTTCATAGAGCCTGAAGTGTGGAAACAGCTGAGCTCAGTGGGTCGCAGAAACCAAAGTCTGAGAGAGACCTTATATAGAATTCAGATTTCTCTATCCAGTACACTGAATTGACAAGATTAAAATTAAGAATCAAACAACCATTATCACTGAATGAAGTGGAGAGAGGAGGAGTCGATTATCTGGACTTTGGCTCATCTACTTTTCACCTTTCTTTTCAAAACACCATCACTTTTGTAAGTGTCCCAGGCTAAGAAGACTTAATAATAAAATGAAGTATATTAGTCAGGATGAGCTAGGTTATGCTGTGCTAACATGATCCAAAAATACTAGTGACTTAGACTCTCCTAGCTTTATGTCTCACTCGTGCACACAGCCACCACAGGCAGGCAGGAAAGCTGTGCTCATCGCGGTCACTAAAGACCCAGCCTGAAGGCAACTCCATCTGGACATTTTCTTCCTGATCACTCTCATCAGGAGAAAGAAAGGTAGCAAATCACACCCTGGCTCTTTGAGTTTCTACCCAGAAATAACACATCACTTCTGCTCACATTTCATCAGCCACAGCAAGTCACAGGACTGCACCTAATTTCAAAGAGGGAAACGAGATCCCACCATGCGCTGACAAGGTGGGAGTCCAGGTGAACAGGACTAATGACCACAGGACTAAAACCCTGCCTGGAGAATAAACAACTGACCAGAGAATGAGCAAAGTCAAGCACACAAAATGTCGTGACTAAACTCTTTAAGCAACCCTTAATTAAACAAATGCCTGATTTTCTATTATGAAAAGCACAGAAATTCACATCATTGAGGCTGCAATCATAGCAATGTCCAAGTGCTTAATAACCATGCCCCCCACACAAAGATCAGCTTGTACTACCTGACGTTGGAATCCTCAGTGCTTGAGTCCTGATCATTTCTAGCAAAAGCATCCTTCCAAAATGAATGCTGCAGCAGGTCTGCCCAAGTCAGTCTTTATAAAACAGAAATGTTTAAAATCCATTTTAATATGATTTACCATGGAGAATTCCCAGGACATGTCCTAGTTATACATATCAGATCCGTTTCACATATTCCTTTTTATTATCTATTTTTTAAATTCTTTTCTTAACTGGAGGATAACTGCTTTATAATATTGTGACGGCTTCTGCCATATAACAATGTGCATCAGTCATAAGCACACATGCCCCCTCCCTCCTGAAATCCCTTATCCCCAACCCACCCCTATAGGTTGTCAGAGAGTACAGCACTGAACTCCCTGTGTCATACAGCAGCTTCCCATTAGCTATCTATTTTACACATGGTAACGCCCATGTTTCAGTGCTACTCTCTCAATTCATCCACCCTCTCCTTCCCTAGCTGGGTCCAAAGTCTGTTCTCTGTATCTGCATCTCTATTCCTGCCCTGCCAATTTTGTAACTTCACTTTTAGAAGTTCATTCAGAAATAAACAAGCTTATCAACCTCATGACTATACAGTCACACCTCTGTTTAGGAGTCAAAACATTATTTAATCAGATTACCCACATTAAGATGACTTCAGGCCATATCTGAAAACTAGACTCACTTTCAAAATATTAAGTTTTACTACTTATCAATTATACCTGAGGTATACTCAGATTCAAAATGATTAACCCTAAAATTCAAAAAAGATAGTAATTTATATCTGATTATTCAAAATTTAGGAAATGAAATTCAAACTATCTTGGTTGAAATTAAAATACAAGTGATAAAGATCTGGCAGCCGCAAGTATATGTCCCTTTTATACAAATGGCTCCTTAAATTCACTAACAATTAAAATTGCCAATAAAATGGAATTTCTTTTTCATCTACCAAAGTAGCAAAAAATGTATAAGATCAACAAAGCCCACTGTATTTAACAATTGGAGGGAAGGAGCTTTCTAAAATTGCTCGAAGTATAAACCTTCCCATGTTCCTGGGATCAGCAAATGTGTCCACATTTTTAATGTTCTTATTAATCTTGGCCAGCAATCCCATCTTGAGAAACTTATTCAAAGGAGATAACTTCTTAAGTGAACAAAAACAAAGAGAGACAAAAACATATTTACTATAGCAGTCAGTACATATGATATTCTAAATCAAGAAGCATTCTCAAAAAAAAAAGCACTCTGAATACTGTTATCATACATTATTGCATGTACATTCAGCAGCCACTTAAAATGACCAAGTGAAAAAATAAAATGACCAAGCAGATATATAGAATAAAGAAACTAGGTTGTGGGGTGGTCCCATTTATGCAAAAAAGTATTTCATATGGAATATAAATACATAAAAATATACCCTAAATAAGGTCCTAAATTAGCTAAATTAAGCATATTTATATCTTATCCAAAAAATCTGGGAGATTATCCACCAAAGTAACACTTATCCTAAAAGCATGCTATTGCAAGTACAGCAGTGTCTTACAATTTATTCAAGTATAAACATTTTCTTCTGTATAGTTTCTCTCATATTTAATGCTGATACATTACATGCTATACTAAATTTATTCATTTTACACCCTGAAGTAGAGACCCCAAACATTTGTTGAAAATCTCAAGATAACTAGTGGGAGAACCAGAAACTAGTTTCTCTTGTCTTCCAGGCCAGGGAGACCCTCACCTTCATTCCCTACTCCCCTCTGCCCTCCCCTACTCTGTATCGTAAGGATTTCTAACTTTCTGCCATCCCGGCTACACAGAGCATTCACACTGTGCCTGTGATCGTCACTTGACATTCCCAGTATGACAGGAATATCATATTGATAAATCACTTCACATTAAAATAGGGCCCTGTTAGTCATTATTACATTAAGTATCTTGACAGCACATCCACAGTGGGGTAGTCTAAGACAGTTTTAGCCTGAAATCCACAATGGAAACAAAGAAGTGTACTCCTTGGATCTGGGGAATTACAAGGAAATCTGTCAACCTATGAGGCAACTACGTGCTACATTAGAAGAAAAACTGACTTTTAAAATGTCTCCTGATTAAATACACCTGCAAACAGCAGCCACTCAATGTAGACTCAGATTTCTTTTTCCCCCAAAAAAGAGAGATCATTTGAACAGTTCTTTCTAAAATAAGAACAGTACAATTTTAGAAGTACACTAAAGGAAAAAAAAAAGATTCCACTGCTCATTCATGTTAAAATATTACCCATACATACCTTTTCTGAGGGTCTTTTTGAAGCAAACCATCAAGCAGATTAATAAAATCTGAAGAAGCTTTAGGACAAGAAGAATCTAGATACAAAATAACAACCCAAAAAAGAAAGGAAAGTGGTTAAGTAATGAAAACACACCCTGCATCAACATTATAACAGCAGCATTTTAAGCACATCAATTATTTTTAAGAGAACACAGAATACATGAGTAACAATAAAGCCTCCACTTAATGGAGGAAGGGAACAAAAATTTTAAACTTTGTCCCTGGACCACAATAAAACATGTATCTCAAAAACTAAGTTCTGACTAACCTCTAAACTTTCTCTTTACAACCCAGTAACGATCATGAGCTCACACCGTTGTCTTCAACTATTAATTATGTTTCATTTTCTGAGGCATTCTTAACTTAACCAGCTTTGCTTGATAATATACTGTGACTACAGTACTTGTAATCCCACTTTATTTCAAAGATTTTTAACAGGAAAAGAATAAACATCACAATATTATGATACTGTCAAATTCCATTCATCTCCAAGTGTTCTGTCTTTTTATACTGGACAGATGTATACCCTGGTCAAATTATCAGTCTATAATTAAAAGAAGTGGCCCAGAAGATGATGGCCAAAGCCATCAAAACAGATGGTGCTATTAGGCACTGTGGGCACAGTCTGAACAAGATCCCTGTGAAATAATCACCCTTGGGCCGCCAGTGGTTTTCTTGACCAGACCTTTGATACCTTCATTTTCAGATTTCTTTACGCTGCATAAACATCTTTAACTTATACAAGAAAACAATACTTAATGCTATGAGTACTTATACAAGTTAAAAATCAGAAGTCATCATTAAAGAACTAGGAATGACTGATTTCTATGAAAACGGAAGTTAAAAAAAAAGAAAGAAAGAAATACTTTTTAAGAAATACAGACCCCTTTCAAAATATCAAGATTTTTTGTTTTTTTTCACCTAGGATGAGTCTTAAAATACTGAAAACATTCTGCATTCCTATTTCTTCCATCAATTATTGAGGATTCTTTTTCTTTTAAAACTCACAACCTTATTTTTCAAATTCAAAATGAATATTCAAAATGAATATAAAGTCACATATGTGGTCTTAAGATCCACATCTTTTGAGGTATGTAGCAAAGTGTTTTATTATGTTAGTACCTTCTTTTTCTTTCCTTAAAATTGTTAATGGTAAACACATTAATTACAATTTGTAAATTTTCAATACTTTTAAAACACTGCAACCAAATCGAGCTTAAACGCTTGAGCTTATCAGAGTAGCATTCTAATTTCTCAAGATACAAGACTGAGAAATGCTTGATTTGTTCCTATTCAAACACTACATGGGACATGAGTACATATTAAGTAAATGGTATAGACATATGAACACACCAAAATGACATAAAAGTTTGAGTTTTAAATCTTTAAACCAGACTTCTTTTGATAGGAGGACAAAATAATTTGTATTTTTAAATGAGGGAACTTAATAGTACTCTGCTTTCCGTTTCAGCATCTTTTTAAAAATGGCAAAGGGAATACTAACATTTCTAAAAATATCAATGTGTGACTATTCAGAAAACACAAATTTGAGGGGTTATGAATCGACAGAAACACTTTGGGATAAAAGTGCACCGTTGGTCCGTGTAGTAAATCGACTACATTTATAATAAAAAAGAAATCCTACCTTTTGGAATAGGTGGCAAAGGATCTTCATAACAAATCTTTTCAATTAGTTCTGAGACACATTCTGAGAAGAATGGAGGCTTTCCTTAAATCAAACGAAAGCTTGCAAAATTAAACAACAGTTTGCTACCACCAATAATTCTTAATGAATCTCAACTACAGACAGTTCAAAACTACATAATTTATAGGAAATGTATACATATATAGCATAATTAATTACTGAACGCTGGGTATATACCAGGCACACTGTCTATATATTTTTATATTTCTACAATTGAAAATTTATCATCCTAAAAATACAAAATTCACTTATGGATAACCATACTCCAAGAGTTGCATGGGCCACTGGACACATCTGAAAATTCATAGTCAAAGGTACCTTTACAAGATGTTCTACGAATAATCAGTTTTCAACAGTTAGGCATATTTCAACATTCCAACTGATTACCATGAAAAATATCCTTGTCAAAAGTTCCTAAAAACCTGCACGTGCTGAGACAACCAAGCAAGTCAGCAAAAACTAGTATATAGAAAAACTTAGAAAAATCCGCTTTTTCACCTCTTACAGGTAAACTCGTTGCAAACTACATATGTAACCATTATGTATGTGTGTCCAGCTCTGATTTTAAACTGAACCAGAATGTAATCACCTGAAAACATTTCATAGAGCAGGCAGCCCAAGGACCAGAGGTCACTGGTGATGGAGAAGTCGGTACCCCTCACAATTTCTGGAGCTGTATAGATAAGAGATCCTAAAAATAAAGGTGAAAGGACAGTTTTGTTAGACATTCATACTGCTGCCAACACAAATACACCTCGGAAAGACTAGGTGAAGTGAAAAAAGATCGGAGAACATGCACATGAATAGATCTTCATGCATATTTCACATTTTTATATGTTTTCTAATTTTAAGGTCCCACTTGCCAAGAGGGCTTCCCTTGGCTCCGTCAGTAAAGAATTCACCTGCAACACAGGAGACCTGGGTTCCATCCCTGGGTTGGGAAGACCCCTTGGAGGAGATCTTGGCAACCCACCCCAGTATTCTTGCCTGGAAAATCTCCATAGACAGAGGAGCCTAGTGGGCTGCAGTCCACAGGATTGCAAAGAGGCAGACATAACTGAGGGACTAAGTACAGCACTTGCTAAGAAAGCACTTGCTTTCAGTCCCGAAGTCATGTCAGATTCTGCAACCCCTCAGACTGCAGCCCAACAGGCTCCACTGTCCTCCATCATCTCCCAGGGTTTGCTCAAATTCAAGTCCACTGAGTCAGTGATACTACCCAACCATCTCATCCTCTGCTGCCCTCTTCTTTCACCTTCAATCTTTCCCAGCATTAGGGTTTTTTCCAACAAATCGGCTCTTTACATCAGGGTCCAAAGTATTAGAGTTTCAGCTTCAGCAATAGTCCTTCCAATGAATATTCAGAACTGATTTCCTTTAGGATTGACTGGTTGGATCTCCTTGCTGTCCAAGGGACTCTCAAGAGTCTTCTCCAGCACTACAGTTCAAAAGCATCAATTCTTTGGTGCTCAGCCTTCTTTATGGTCCAACTCTCACATCCATACACAACTACTGGAAAAACCACAGCTTTGACTAGACAGACCTTTATAGGCAAAGTGATGTCTCTGCTTTTTAATATGTTGTCTAGGTTTATCATAGCCTTCCTTCCAAGAAGCAAGCATCCTTTAATTCCATGGCTGCAGTCATCATCCGCCATGATTTTGGAGCCCAAGAAAATAAAATCTGTCCCTGCTTCCATTCTTTCCTCTTCTATTTGCCATGAATTGATGGGACTGGATGCCATGATCTTGGTTTTTTGAATGCTGAGTTTTATGCCAGCTTTTTCACTCTCCTCTTTCACCTCATTAAGAGGCTCTTTAGTTTCTCTTCACTTTCTACCATTAAAGTGGTATTATCTGCATATGTGAGAATGTATTGAAATATAAACCTTTTGAATAATCACCTGAGTAAGAGGTGTGGCACACTGAAGTGCATTCTTTTAAATTAACAATTCAAATAGTTGTAAGAAAAGAACCTTTGATTGTTATCAACAATATCTTGATTAGGACAGATTAAGTTATATAGAAGTCAGCACTCCAAATTCTCACTGGCTTAACTGCACAAGTTTCTTCATTATGAAACTACACATCGCCTACAGGTCAGCCAACAGGCTTCGATCCTCACAGTCAGTCCATCCAAGACCCAGGCTACATTTCAGTACATGCTTCCTAAGTCAGCAAGGTGGGGGCAAAGAATGTGGTTAACTTAATACGGGCTCTTAAAACTCCCAACTCGAAAAGACTTCTGTGCATACCTGGTGAGCTGTGGCAGGGATGATGCAAACCTACCATGTATCCAGAAGAGGAACAGGCAGCCATTGGTTAACAGTACTAGTGTTTACCACGTACACTGGATAGAATTCAGTATTACCCAGAAATACCAAATTCCAGAGTTAGAAAGCACCCCTGCTTACTGACATGAACAGCTGAGGCCTGGAAAGTACCCTCACATGCTCTAAGCCACAGAGTTGGGCAGTTACAGAACATCTGCCAAAACTCAGGGTTTCCTATCTTCCAATGAGAATGTCCTTCCCATGAAGTGAGTAATCACCAGTCACTAGAAAAGAGGTTAACATGCCCCCCTCATGGGGACTGTTCTTGGATTCAGCTCAGAAGTGACCAAGCATCACTGCTAAAAACTGACATTTCTCTATAACACAGCCCTCTTCCCCTTTTGAAGGGACTATTTCAAAAGGTACATTCCTGAAACATACCGCCCTCATTTTCTATAATAAAAGCACAGTCTACAATACTCATTTTCACCCATGCAATACTTGGGGATTTAAAGAGCCTTCTTCCTGGGCGTGAAATTTTACTTCAACACTAACCCTGAAAGTTACATTTCTTTCCTCGTATTTATGGGCCTCTGGTTAACCTGCTGCTCCCTATCACGTTACCTCCTTCTTGTCATCAAGGCCATGTGACCACCAGGCCCAGGGACGCCGCCCTCTCTCCAGTGCCTTTTGCTTCCTGGTGAGTCTCACTGGGCCAAAGTCTCAAGTACTGCACCAGGAACTTAGGAAAAAAGATCTTTATCACTTCTATCCAAAGTTCTCATATAAGAAATATGACTTCCTGGTCAAGGAACTAGGATCCCACATGTCACATGGCATGGTCAAAAGAAAAAAAAAGTAGGAAAAAAAAAGAAATTTGACTTCACACTCTCCCCTCAAGCACAGCGAGGTAACAGCCTAGGCCCCATCTGTCAAAACCACCTCCCAAGGATGCACCCCTAAAAATCTTCCATACTTGCAGAATATTAGCTCCTTAACAATGCTGAATATGTACCGAGCTGCTGGTGTGTGCCAGACACCAGTGTTAAGTGCTGAGGATACAGCAGGAAGGGAGACAAAATCCCCTTCCTTACGTTCTAACGAGCGGTCAGTGATGAAGTGAATGAGAAGGCTTTGTCAGAGGTTCCCTGTGCTTTAAACGGCATTAGATCCACATGGAAACTCTTAGGTCCTAGACAAAGCCATCCATAAATCCAGGCTTCTCCTGGTCCTTATTATTTATTTTCAATACATCATTTGGCTGGCAACATGAAAGGTGGACACTTTCTCCAAAACACAGGACTTGGGCGGCCCACCACTGGACTTCGGACCTTGAAGCTCGCCTCATACCTTTCACTCTACTTTTCATGCTTTTCTTCACTACATTCTCCCCGCTGTCACCTCCTCCTTCTTCTGCTGCCACCAAGGTGAAGAACTCTTCCAAATTTTCACCTTCCACTTTGGCCAAGGAAAAATTACTAAACTTCAGTGTTCCAGGCCCTTCCAAGAGTATCTATAAAGGTGAAGAAACAAATGTGTTCAAACACAAATTCAAAGTAATTTGCATTTCCATCCGTACCTCTTATAATCTCACTACAGAACCCTGACTATTGGCTTTGTTGCTTCATCACAACTCAGAAAATTAAACACAATTTTTTTTAAAAGAAGATGCTATGCTCAATCGCTTCAGTCATGTCCAACTCTTTGCAATCCTATGGACTGGAGCCCACCAGGCTCCTCTGTTCATGGGATTCTCCAGGCAAGAATACTGGAGTGGGTTGCCATGCCCTCCTCCAAGGGATCTTCCCAACTCACGGATTGAACCTGGGTCTTCTGCACTGCAGGATTCTTTACCACTGAGCCACCAGGGAAGCCCCAAAAAGCAGCTTCGGAAATTTAAATCCAACACTACCAGAATCAAATATTAAATTCTCCCTTCTCAGATGCAGATGAAAAATGTGTCATAAAACCACAGAGGGAAACAGCAGTCTTTTGGGAAAGATGAAGAATGTACATGAAACAATCTACTCACGAACCCTCAGTAACAGCTGAAAGAGGATTTGGAAACCCACCAGTCCTAGGCGTTGTTTATTTAAATGATGAAGTGTGATTTAGGGTTCAGACTAAGGGTTCTGAAGTTACAGACCTAGATTTGACCCCTAGGTTCACCACTTACTGGCAGTCTAACCTGCAGAAATTACTTACCCTTTGTAAATCTCAGTCTCTTCACCTATAAAATGGGGAAAGTGATACTTCAGATAGTTTTAAGGATTGAGGTTACACATGATGCAAAGGGCTTCTGACCGTGACTGGCATATGGAAAGTGCTCAAGTCTGCTAATATAATTTGTGATGAGAAGTTATCTGTTGATTATTGAAACTATACCAGGAACCAGTGTTCTCTTACCTTTACCTTTTCCCTTCCTTGCAAGGGGCTTTTTGATCTCAAAAGCAATTTAAAGTTTACTCTTTACTTCTAGTCACAAATATTAAGGATGTCAGTTAAGTCTACCACAGTGACTTTTTTTTTCTTTTTTTTTAATTTTTTTTTATTTTAAAACTTTACATAATTGTATTAGTTTTGCCAAATATCAAAATGAATCCGCCGCAGGTATACATGTGTTCCCCATCCTGAACCCTCCTCCCTCCCCGTGACTTTTAAACTTTGTGGTTTTTTTGAGCACCTGAAGGCCTTGTTCAGGTGAAGACAATAACTGACAATAACTAGTCCCTACCCTGAGTTTCTGATTCAACCGGTCTGGGGTGAGGCCCAACAACCTGCATTTCTAACAAGTTCCAGGTAATGTTGATGCTGCTGGTCCAGGGAACACACTTGTAGAACCACCGGTAGGTGGCAGATAATTTTTTTTAAGTTAGTAAATATTTTGGACTTTGCAAGCCATACGGTTTCTGCCCTGACTTCTCAAGTCTGCAACCCCTGACAATACATAAATCAAAGGGCGTGGCTGTTCCAACAGAACTCCATTCACAAAAATAAGCATCCTGCTGGAACTGCTCCAAACCTAGTTCTAGAGTAAAAGTTACCTTATAAATCAGCCTGAAGCTCCAAGATTATGAACAGCTGATATGAGACCTCATTAAAGAGCTCATGTGTAGGAGCTGGCACATTATAGCCTCTGGGCCATATACTGCTACTGCCTATGTTTGTACAAGCATGAGCTAAACATGGTTTTTATGGTTCTACTAACTACTACTAAGTCACTTCAGTCATGTCCAACTCTGTGCGACCCCATAGACGGCAGCCCACCAGGCTCCCCTGTCCCTGGGATTCTCCAGGCAAGAACACTGGAGTGGGTTGCCATTTCCTTCTCCAATGCATGAAAGTGAAAAGTCAAAGTGAAGTCGCTCAATTGTGTCAGACTCTTAGTGACCCCATGGACTGCAGCCCACCAGGTTCCTCTGTCCATGGGATTTTCCAGGCAAGAGTACTGGAGTGGGGTGCCATTGCCTGGTTCTAAGTGGTTGAAAAAAATGAAAATAATACTTCTTGACAGGTAAAAATTACATGAAACTGACATTTCCATGTCCACAAATAGAGGTTTTTTTGAAACAAAGTTACACCCATCCATTTACACATTGTCCACAGCTACTTTCAGGGCTGTAACACAATTAAGTGGTTATAGTCTTCATACAAGTATATGAATATTTCAAATAAGAATGTCTGTTAACACAGAGTTTTTATGGAGTTTTTCTTTTGTAGATTTCATTACATTCTTCTACAGATGGCCTAAAGTAACATTTAACAAGAACATACTCAACTTTTCATTCCATTAACAAAGGAAAAGTAGTAGCAACTAAGACCAGTAACACATACAATCCCTCAGAGTATGAACTTGTAAAGGTAACAGGTGCCACTGACTGCGAATTTCACCTAAACATAATATGTAATTCTCACTATCTCCTTGAAATATCTACCCCCCCCCCCGCCACATCACAGGCAAGAAACCTAAGGTACAAAGAGACAGAAAGGGTAACGGGTCCAGGACACACAGCATCTCAGTGTCAGTGTTGATGTGACTCAGACACTAAGGAGGTCTGTGACTCTACAACACTGAAACACATCTGCTGCTGCTGCTAAGTCACTTCAGTCGTGTCCGACTCTGTGCGACCCCATAGACAGCAGTCCACCAGGCTCCCCCATCCCTGGGATTCTCCAGGCAAGAACACTGGAGTGGGTTGCCATGTCCTTCTCCAACGCATGAAAGTGAAAAGTGAAAGTGCAGTCGCTCAGTCGTGTTCGACTCTGTGCGACCCCGTGGACTGCTGCCTACCAGGCTCCTCCATCCATGGGATTTTCCAGGCAAGAGTACTGGAGTGGGGTGCCATTGCCTTCTCCGGAAACACATCTAGCAATGGGTAATTATTTCTACCAGAAAAGAAAAACGTTTGATATAAAATAGCAGGAATCAAACACACATTGTCAAGAATGTCATTATCAAACTAAAATAATGGCTCATAAGTGTGAACTATAATTTAAGAACGAAGAGTCTTATTCTATAGGTTTCTTGGGCTCATCAACCACAACATACCTCAAGAGCAATGATACTCACTCCGAGAATCCTGAAAGGAGGGGAGATTTCACTTTCTAAAAGGTACTTCAATAGGCAGCTAAATAGGAACCTAAAATATAATACTATGTACTTCCTTTTGTTAAAAAAAAAATGTTGACTAAAAAATTTCAAGATGCTCTAAATAGATCAAAGTTGTATCTAAAAATAAAAATATCTTTGAGGAAGCATTATAAATTGAGACACGAACAGTCAGGGAATCAAAACGTTTATGAATTACCTTCCTGGGAGAAATGTCACAAAAGAGAATGCCAAGTTGATGAAGATGGTGTAATCCAGTCAGCAGGTCAATCCCAAATTCTCTCACTACATCTTCTGGGAGGTTTTCATCTTGAGCAATAACCATTTCTAAAGAACCACCTGCAAGTTGATTAAAATCACCCACTTTAACCCACCAGCATTACACAGTGCCTCTAGAAAGGTTCCATGCTGGGACCTGAGCATTAAAACATGATCAAATCAGTCCATCTGGACAATCTGACGGGGAAACATACTCGTGAATGAACACTGGTCCAGGAACCCTAATAGGAAGCTCCACAGTCCAGAGCCAGCTAAGGGCGAGTGGCTGCTCGGCCTGGAAGGACAGTCAATAAATATGCCAGTGGAGTGAAGGAAGAATCACTCTGGCACTGTGATCTCTCACTCCAGACCCCTTGGGAAAGAAACAGCTACAGAAATTAGTGTTAAGTGCTACTATAAACGGTACACTTTAATCACACTGTGCAAAGGACAGTCATGTTTACCCCCATGCAAAGCTAGGTCACATTCCGCAAGTACTGCCTGACACAAAAAGGTGCTCTTCCTTAAGTGTTAGGAAATTACAAACTCTGATGTAATAATAGGTCAGTGGCAGACATACTGTGAATTCCACGTCTATATCCTTCCAAGGTCCCTGTCTACTCTACCACCTAAGTGGCAGAAACAAACTTTTTTTTTTTTTTTAGGATCAAGATTATAATCAGAAGTCAAGTTCACAGAAAAGGAAGTCTTAGCTGGCAGCTGAAAGTTCAATCAGAATTCCTGTGATGAAGGTAGGAGGCATTCTGAGTTCTGTTCATTTTGTTTGGTGAGTGAGGAACCATTCCAAACACAGGTATAAATGAGTTAGGTTGTTACAACAGCCAGGGGTCAGAAATAACTGCTGAAACAAAAAGTAACACAGGTGGAGTCCCCTGATCACCTCAACAGTGTATACATCTTATGAAAGAAATTAAACCACTGTCTCCTCCCGTTGATTCAAAAAATAAAATGCAAAATGCAAATAATTTACAATTCCAGATAAGCTCTTTCATAATTGCTTTATAAATTCTAAGGGCCAATAGGTAAGAGACTCATAAAGCTAGAAGTTATTACATTTTATCTTAATATTTAATGATTCTTTATTATTACTCAATGTATAACTGTGGTACTTCTTACATTTTTTCCTAAACACACTGAAACTAAAAGTCCAGACAATACCTATGTATTTAGTCACCTTTCTCTCTGTATACAGTCTTGGAAAATTTTATCAAGCAAGAGCTATGTTATCTCTAATTATTTCCAGGTGGTAGAATTTGTTGATCCATTTATTTTTCTATATTGCTTAAGTTTTACTAATGCAAGTATCCTTCGCATAAGAATAAAAAAATAAGAACTAATTAGGCAATAGATAGTTTACTTCAAATCTTTTATTTTTCTTGAATGGAAAAACTTGATCAATCACTAAAAATTATGTCTAAATTTTATGAAGATGATTTAGTATTATTTTATACCAAAATAAAGTTAACCCTAAACTGCATCTCTTCCTCTTACCAAACACCTTTGCCTTTTTCCTGTCCCTAATATATCAAACAACAGATGTTCAAGTTAATGTAGTCAATAGTATGCTTCTATTCATAATAGAAGGAAAAGTGAAAAATAACAAAACCTACATCACATATTTTTTCAAAGCAATACACGGTGACTATAATCGTAGCACTTCTTGGCTCCTACCTGTGCAGAGTTCCACAACTAGCCAGAGATGATTGCTGGTTTCATACCATTCATGAAAAGTTACAATGTTCTTGTGTTTAATTTCATGGGTGAGACGGACCTATAAAAACACACAGCATTCACACTGAGAAAAAAATTCTTAAAACCTTTGAATCTATTAAGAAACACCTAAATATCACACCTGGGAAATACATAAGAAAACAATGGAACTTATTCAGTGGAATAAAATAATAAATAATTTAAAATATAGACATTAAGAATGATGGTTATGTGCTTACTCGCTCAGTCGTGTCTGACTCTGCGACCCCATGGACTGTACAGCCTGTCAGGCTTCTCTGTCCATGGAATTCTCCAGACAAGAATACTAGAGTGGGTTGCCATTTCCTTCCCCAGGGGATCTTCCTGACCCAGGGATCAAACTCATATCTTCTGCATTGCAGGTGGATTCTTTATCATCTGAGCCTTCAGGGAAGCCCTAATGTGAACATACTGATCTTAAAATGTACATTTCCAATGGATTATAAGAATACTTGTATACCAAAAAAAAGAGTGAATTCAAAAACTCAGTAATAAAGATGCAAAAGCGTGTCCATTGAGGGAGGAGGGAGGAGGGTTCAGGATGGGGAACACATGTATACCTGTGGCGGATTCATTTTGATATTTGGCAAAACTAATACAATTATGTAAGGTTTAAAAATAAAATAAAATTAATTTTAAAAAAAAAAAAAAATATTAAGTAGCTTTGGGGATTTTTGGCTTTCCCCATTTAAAAATCCCATTAAATATAGGAACTAAGACTACAAAAATGTGTATAGAACATCAAGACTCAATTGCTGATGACTATCAAAGTGCACTGGATCCTTGCTTTCTGATTTTCTTAATAAAAAAAAAAAAAAGAAAGAAATTCTACTGTCACTCAACACAGGCTAATGAGCCCATAATTTGTAGAAATACAGAGCTCCCTGTTTAAGAAATGGAATTTGGCATGCTCCAGTAACAACTTGGTGGGCTCATATTGTAACAAAAATAAAGGAAAACTAATCTACATGACTTAGAAGACAGATGAGGAGAAAACCAAACAGAGTGACCAAGCGAGAATTTGAGGAGCATCTTGTAATAAATCCCCAATATAAGGCCACTAGAGAACGGGGAGAACCCTGGGTAAATAAGTTTAAAGGGATCCTTGCTAATTCTGGCTCGGGAAGGGGAGGTCCTAGCGAAAAAATAAAGGAGATACAGAAACCCCAAAAGAATTCAGGCCACGGCACACTCCTCCTGACCCTGCCCATCACTCAATATTTGCCAAGTACCTACTCTTCCAGACACCGCTCTGCCGATCTCACCCTCCACCCGGACCTCCATCGCCCACGTGCGGCCGCCGCTGGCCAGTGCAGGAGGCAGTGTGGCCAGCACTCGCCACAGAGGGCCACTGTGCTCTGGAGCGGCAGCCGGGATAAGCTTCAAGTGTAAAATACACACCAGACACCCAACAATCAACATCAGAATTAGAAAAATCTCTCAATGGTTACACGCTGAAAAAATAATACATGGTATTATTAATCTCATGAGATTAATATATATTAATAAGATGAATTTCACCTATTTATTATCCTTTTTCAATGTAGATACTATGTACTTTACAGTTAGATTTATAATCCCCATTATATATCTATTGGACAGCATTGCTAGATTTTTTTTTTTTAACTGGTAACATTATTCTCTCCAAAATTTCTTCCACACATCCTAATCCATGACCACCACTCACTCACTTTCCAGCTCACTCGCTCCAGGACTGCAATTCTGGTTCAATCCAACCCTCCCCACAGTCTGCATACACCTAAGGCACTGAAGCAGACACAAACCATGCTGATTGCTCTGCCTTCCTCTGATGGTCCCCACTCTAAAGGGCCCCAGCCAGTCTGCCCTCCAGGTAAACCTATTCACATCTTTTCTTTCCTTTTCTCTGGAACACTGCCTGCCCGTTTCCCCTAAGTGAAGACTTAAGATTCTCACCTCAGTGAAAACGTAATCAGAAGAGAAATTCCTCCTGTTCCGAATCAACCAACCAGAGAGCATCTTGTCCCATACAGCTGTCTTCCCTCAACTGTTCACATGCCTTTCAAAAGCCAGCACCTCCTCACACAGGTGAGGATGGCTGTTTAAAATAATAATAAATAACAATAATGACAAAAATAACAAGTGTTGGCCACAGTGTGGAGAAATGAGATCCCTCGCACACTGCTGTGGGAACGTATAATGGTAGGGCCTCTGGGGAAAACCGAGTATTTCATGGGTTTGGAAAAATCGGTAATGACTTGTATTATTATAGCATCTATCATATAGAAGAGTTTCACTGCCCTAAAATCCTCTGTGCTCCGCCTATTCATCCCTCCCACTCTCCCCGACCCCCCAAACTCTGGCAACTACTGATCGTTTTACTGTTTCCATAGTTTTGCCTTTTCCAGAATGTCACATGGTTGGAATCATACACTATGCAGCCTTTCCAGACTGGCTTCTCTTACCAAACCATGTCCATTTAAGGTTCCTCTGTGTCTACTTGTGGCTTGACTGCCCATTTCCTTTTATTAATGAACAGTATTCCAGTGTATATATGTTCCAGTTTGTTTATTGATTACAAATAAAGCTGCTGTAAACATCTGTGTGCAGGTTTTTGTGTGGACCTAAGTTTTCAACTCTTTTGGCTAAGTACCAAGAGTGTGGTACTTATTCATTCAGAACTCTTTTCATCTTGCAAAAATGAAAATTTCTACACATTAAATAATAACTCCCCATTTCCCCTTTCACTGGCAATCACCATTGTATTGTACTTTGTTTCTGAAAGGTACCTCATATAAGATGGTGATGGCTGCACAGTAATAGGCATATACTTACTGACAATATTAAACTACATACTGAAAATGGTTAAGATGATAAACTTCGTTATGTGTGCTGCTGCTAAGTTACTTCAGTCGTGTCCCACTCTGTGCGACCCCATAGATGGCAGCCAACCAGGCTCCACTGTCCCTGGGATTCTCCAGGCAAGAACACTGGAGTGGGTTGCCATTTCCTTCTCCAATGCATGAAAATGAAAAGTCAAAGTGAAGTTGCTCAGTCGTGTCCGACTCTTAGTGACCCCATGGACTGCAGCCCACCAGGCTCCTCTGTCCATGGGATTTTCCAGGCAAGAGTACTGAAGTGGGGCGCCATTGCCTTCTCCGTTGTTATGTGTATTTTTCCACAATTAAAAAAAATAGCTAGGTTTGGTCCAAGGAGTCTGGGATGTAAAGTGGTACAACTATTTTAAACCCAAGTTACTCTCACCTAATGTCCTTCCTTTGGAAAGCTTCATAATCATGTACTAAATTTAAAAGTAAATGATCTAGGGACTTCCCTGATGCTCCAGTAGCTAAGACTCCTAGCTCCCAATGCAAGGAGCCAGGGTTTGATCCCTGGTCAAGGAACTAGATCCCAACTGCCACAGCTAAGTCCTGTCACATTCAAATAAATTTATTCTTAAGTGATCTGATACAGACTGTATTTTCCCTGACTCATAAAAAAAATAAAAACCAGAAATCTAAGTTGCTAATTATTGATACTTGAGTATGTTTAGGAGCCATTATTCAGGACTACTGGCACTAAAGAGAGAAGGTCACCCATTCCAGACTGAAAATGGACCGTCTGCTACAGTGAGTTCAGGGACTTCTGTTTACATACTACTTACTCCATCTGATCATCTCTTCCCAAAGGGAGAGAAACATACTTGACTTACCCAGTTGGTTATTTCAGGCCTCCTGCACTTATCACTACAAAGAATAGCTACAAAATTGATGGTCCCCTTCCGTCGTCCCTTGTAGACCACAGTCTTGCTTCCTCGGCCAATCTCCTCATACAGGATGAAGTTTTCCATCTCTGGGTTGACTTCTCACCTTCGGTAAAATGACAGCCTAATAGCATCTCTAACTCCTAAAAAGTAAACAAATATGACACTTCAAAACCCAAACTAGCTGCATGATTGATTAGCCTAAGCTATTTAATATGTAATCAATAAATCTAGTAATTCTATCAATTCAAAAATCCACCTACAAATGTTGATACAAGTATCTTTGTTTTTGTAAAATGAAAAAAAACTAAGAAAAAAAAATTCAAAAACCAATATTCAACTCCCTAATGACAAGACCGTAACAAAAATAATGAAAATGACAGCTATTTTGAACACATGGAACAAAACCAGGGAATGAATGAGATTTCAGTCAATGTATCTTGACACAGCTCTTACTCTGTTACACCGGAAAGCACTTTGTGTCAGTAACTGTGTAATGAATGGGGTAGTAAGCTCCATCTAACCATAAATTATGAGAAATGAGACAATGCATGTGAAAACACTATACAAATAAATATGAAATGATAGTATTTCTATCTAACCCACAGAGATTTTAAGAGTCAATTCAAATATTATTTGAAGTCAGTGGTCAGCAAACTACTGGTTCCTGGGCCATATCCAGCCTGCTGAGTCCTTTGTAAATAAGTGGAACACAGCCATGTCCAGTCATTTATATGCTGTCTAAGGATGCTTTCCAGCTATGACAGCAATGTTGAGTAGTAGTAAGAGTGACCCTATGATCTGCACACCCTCTAAAATATTTACTACCTGGCCCTTTACTGAAGAAAGTTTGCCAACTCTTTCAAATTATTTTTTTTAAACCACCCACTAAAACAACTTCATTTTCTTGGCCAACAAAATCACCTTATATTCATGAGTGAATAACAATCTGATGTAGTCTTTTACGAGGCCATGCGGTTGCAAAGAGTCAGACATAACTTAGCAACTAAACAACAGGGGCTTATACTTTAGCCAAGAACAGAAGTGTCAATACTTATACTGATAGTAGATATGCTTTCAGTTCAGTTCAGTTGCTCAGTCGTGTCCGACTCTTTGCGACCCCATGAACCACAGCACACCAGGCCTCCCTGTCCATCACCAACTCCCGGAGTCCACCCAAACCCATGTCCATCAAGTCGATGATGCGATCCAACATCTCATCCTCTGTCGTCCCTTCTCTTCCTGCCCTCAATCTTTCCCAGCATCAGGGTCTTTTCCAATGACTCAGGTCTTTGCATCAGGTGGTCAAAGTATTGGAGTTTCAGCTTCAACATCAGTCCTTCCAATGAACACCCAGAACTGATCTCCTTTAGGATGGACTGGTTGGATTTCCTTGCAGTCCAAGGGACTCCCAAGACCCTTTTCCAACACCATAGTTCAAAAGCATCAATTCTTCGGTGCTCACCTTTCTTTACAGTCCAACTCTCACATCCATACATGACCACTGGAAAAACCATAGCCTTGACTAGACGGACCTTTGTTGGCAAAGTAATGTCTCGGCTTTTGAATATGCTGTCTAGGTTGGTCATAACTTTCCTTCCAAGGAGTAAGCGTCTTTTAATTTCATGGCCGCAATCACCACCTACAGTGATTTTGGAGCCCAAAAAAATAAAGTCTGACACTGTTTCCACTGTTTCCCCATCTATCTGCCATGAAGCAATAGGAGCGGATGCCATGGTCTTAGTTTTCTGAATGCTGAGCTTTAAGTCAACTTTTTCACTCTCCTCTTTCACTTTCAAGAGGCTCTTTAGTTCTTCTTCACTTTCTGTCATAAGGGTGGTGACACCTGCATATCTGAGGTTAGTGATATTTCTCCCGGCAATCTTGATTCCAGCTTGTGCTTCCTCCAGCCCAGCATTTCTCATGATGTGCTTTCAGAGTAGCTCAAAATCTTGGAATGCTAAGGAAGTAACGTGGTTTCCTTACTTCCAGGAGAAATAAAATTTTAAGTGCTCCTATGTTCAGAAATGATTAAAAGCAGTACTTTCACCTGCCAGGTGAACTATTATTAAGATTCTGAGGCATTCTAAGCTTGACATTCCAGAAGCAGAACAAAATCACCTGGCTGCTATTAATATTGCTGCAAGAAATGCTGCCCTTAAACGGACCAACAGCAACCAAACCTCTGTCATGGTCCAAAGAGATATTTCCCAAAATGATAATTTAGAAAAACTGGCACAAAGTGCCAACAGTTGGCCTCAGAAAAGGAAAAACAAGATTAGAAATTCAACAACTGTTGGTTTGGTAAGAGAAAAAGCTTTGGTTTGGACTAAGGAACAGCCTTGCCCTATGAGAGACTAAAATCCCCACTCCTTATCCCTGTACATGCATTTTGTCAGTCTACTAACAAAATACGGCCTTCATGAATCAATACCACTGGGGAAACATCAACTAGTGGCAAATGGATTACATACTGCATCATCTAACAGACAAAGTATGATTTAGTCATGATCTGTGTGTTGTCACACTGGACTGAATCCTTTGCTTGCAGACAGTCTACTGCCTCTTATGGGGCTAAAGGACCAGCATTTTTAAGACTCAACTGGCAAAATACAGAGGCCCTCCAAATATCTCGACCAAAAGCATGGCTGTTGGTCCTTCTAAATCTCAGATCCACCCCTTCTGTAATTCAGAAACTCTCAACCTCTTGAGACAGTCACAGGACATCCAATGCACTGGGCTCCTGCTTCTTACAATCCACAACTAATAAACGGAGAGTTACTCCAACATTGAAAGGCCTAATTGCTTCTACGAAAAATAACCATGTTTTGGCAGGGCAGTCTTTTTATAGGGCACCCTCAGGAAACAAAGACCTCCAGCATCACACCTTGCAACCTGGAGAGTTCATTTACTGGAAAAGACACTTCTGGAAGAACCATCTTCAGCATCACTAGAAAGGTACCTACTGAGTATTTCTAACCAACCCTTGTGCCACCGAACTCCAAGGAACACAACTTTTGGATTCATGTGACACATCTAAAGAAAGTGCAGAACTCTACTGGACCTGACTTTACCTTCTGACTGGATCTGAAAGTAAAGATTCTGTGGAATTAAAGCAGACAACATCCAATGAGACAGCTTTCCCAAGGTATGCAGATCTGGCCTGCGGAAGTTTGTCACTGCGGGGCTGCACCCTGAAGGCCCACGAGCCTTGTAACTGCTCAGTCTCAGACAGAGAGCCTGGAGTCAGCAACAGACATAAATGACTTATTGGACACAGGGTCTTAAATGCCTGAAGCAAGGTGCTGGAGAGACAATCCACTGTTTGTGGCAGACAGCAGGCAGAACAGGACAGGGCAGCAATCTTCACTACTTGAGGGAGGAGGAGTCTACCATTTACAAGGCAACTGATGCCAGGTGGGCTCATCAGGTACCAGAGACTAATGAAGAGGATTGGATAGTCCTGTGAGTGAAGTAGGGTGTGGTTGACCAAGGCATGTACAGAAACCAAGAGAACAGCCATCCTGAATGGGCTAACCATTCGGTCGCCAACGCCAAACCTTAGATTATGGAATAAGACTTCATATGATCACCAATGTCTGTGATCTTGATAACATATAGATTTTAGATTAAAAGTGCCTGGTAGATCTCTCTCCTACCCCTCCTTGGTAACTGTTATCTTAATAGGTTTCCACTCTGCACTTTCCCCTCCACCTGAGACACTACACCCAGGAAAGATACTTTCTGACATAGAGGGACAAAAAGCCTCTGCAACTACAAAACCTGACTCTTGATCAGCGATGCTTTCAGAGGAAGATCCTGATCAAAAGAGAGAAATAGAAAATATGTATATACATATTAAACAAAAATCTCGATTAAATAAAGTTGGGAGACAAGAAGTGGGGCGCTCTCATACCCTGTGATGATAGCCGAGCTCAACTGGAAGAAGAATGAATCCTCTTCTTTCCTACCAAGGACTCCGTCAATGGAGTCTTTGTTTACTACAGCCTTCCCAACTTACTCTTCCCCTTTATAAAATCTTTCTCCTCCCCTGCCAAGCTGCGGAACTGCACCATGTCTTGTCATGGTTACACACGCCGAATTGGAATTCCCTGCTGATGCCAAATAAGGCCATTTTTCCTGGAGAAATATCTGGCAGTCGTTTGGTTCCTGAGCCGCCAAAATGCAGCCTTAACAGGAGAAATTATGTGTCAAAGAAAAATAACCTGAGATCTTAAATGTTCACAAACTGGTTATATTATGATACACCAGCACAAGATGTTAAAATAAGTTCTTATATAAGATGAGTGATTCCTTCAGAACAAGTTTTTAGGCCACAAGAAAAAAAAATGTTAAAATTTTGAATTTGAGTCGGGCCAAGTTCATTTCCTCAATCTTTCACTGAATAGAGGCATCTGAGCAGGGCACCACCTGAAATTAACAAAACATATCAATTACAGAGTAGGCTTAGACAAGGGTGGTTTATTACCTGCAGTATTTCCTCTCTCTATGGGCTCAACTTCCTTTCAATCAGACTATTTTATAAGTTATCTTTCAGATTTGAAAACCATTGTCTGTAAGATTTTTTTTTTTACTCAGTCCAAGGATGTTCCTCACCTCAGACTTCCTAATGCACATTTTTAAAATGTTGTAATTTCTTAAATTGTAAAACAAAACACAAATACAGAAAAACCCACAAAATAAACATATAAAGAATTATTACAAGAAGGCCATCCTTGTAATCACCACCCAGACCAGCCACAGCACTTTGCCAAGAAGTCCTTCCCCGAGCCTCCAACAATCACAACTCCTCAATACTCCCCCAAAAGTAATCACTCTCCTGACTTCCATGCGTTTCTTTATAGTTTCCTCATTCAAGTGCGCATTCCCAGACACCTCAGTTTAGTCTTGCACATTTTCTAAAAAGCATTGTGCGTCTTTTAAGTCTCTTTTAATCTGGAAGTTCACCCAGGTATTATCAGAGCAACTCACACCTATGAGCAGTTGAAGCATTTATGATTTCAGCGGGCTGGGCCTATACTCAAACTCTGAAACAAGGGCAGGCAGCAGGGGCACGCAGGTGAAGACAAGAACCTCCTCTTAATCATCCACACCTTCAAATCTTTAAACTCGCTCTCTAGCAGCATTAGCAACACCCAGGAACTGAGAAGTGCAAATTCCCCACCATGGGGCCCAGACCTTACTGAATCAAAAACTCTGGAAGCGGGATCCAGCAATTTGCGTTTTAACTAGCCCTGCGGTTGCACGCTACCTTAGAAACCCAAGTCAACCTTTCCCGAGAGCAGAAGAGAAGTCGGGCACTACACTGAGCCCTAAACTGGTGCTCCTCCTCGCAGCACTTTTCGGACCAAATCAATTGTAGGCTTTGAGCTTCGACTGACCTCGAAAGCGTAGGCTCTAGGTCGCTACGTTAACACCCTCTCTTCCCGCCCCCGCCCCCTCAAACTGGAGGCTTTCACTGCCTCCCCACGTCCAACGACATCAGTCAGCGAGGCCAGCTTAGAACCCGGGAAAAGCTAAACCAGAGTTTTAAGAGATAAAACTCCGAATATGAGGTGTCTATAAAGCTCATCTCCAGAGCCCAGGTCCTAGAAGACGTGTTCCGCGTACCCTAAATCGAAAGTTTTGTAGAGTTCAACACAAGCACAAAAAAAGCGGAGCCAGAACAGAGAGGGGGCGCTGGGGGCAAAGGGTCCACGGAGGGAGAGAGAGTGGTGGGCGGAACCCCTCCAGACCGGCGAACGCTGAGAGAGACAGGGACACAAATTCGTGGCCCCTAAAACCGCCACTGCCGCTCACCTGCTCACTCGCTAGTGAGAATCCTTAGGTCCATGGGATACCTAGCGTGAGTGCTAGCGTCTCGGCCCCGACGCCTGAAGACGAGTCCACTGGCCAAAGGCCAGGGGCGAAGCAATGGAGCAAGGCGGGACGCAAAAGGAATCCGTGAAACCGTGTAGGTGAAGCACCCCTCCGGGTTTGGATTCGGCCAGCCCGTCTCCAAGGCAGCACGCAGAACGCCGCTTTGAGCGCCCAGCGCTGATTGGCTGAGCACTTTCGGTTCCCATTGGCTGGGGCCGGGAAATGGAGCTGCTGGGTGCCCGTATTACAGCGTTGATCCATCCGGACAGTGGGTGGGGGAATCGGGGCTTTGGGCTGGTCGTTGGGGCCCTTCCTGGGTAGCAGTTGCATAATTGGTGGCAGTGCAGTCTTGTGCCCTCATCATTTCTTCCTTTCTCCACTGTCTTCAGTTTTCTTCCATCCTTTTAGGTGAAAGGGGCAACTTAGTCTGTAACAATCGCTCCTCAGGTTCCTACTCCTTTAGAAAAGAGAAGGTTACGGATTATCTCCCTTCTTGTACATGAGAAAAGACCAGAAACCTGATCTCGAGTTGGTTGATTATGACTTTCGAAGCTCCAAACTCTCAAATTCCAACTACTAGAAAAGTTAGCACAAGCTCCTCTCTTCCACACGGAGTTAGCTCACAGATAATCACCTTTGGCATCAGAATTATCTGAAGCTCTGGTTAAAACAGGGCCCACCCACCCACAGAACTTCTGATTCTGTAAATCTGATGAGCCCCCAAAGTTCTCATATCTATTAAGGTGATGTGAATGTTGCGGATAACGGACCACGCTCTGCAAACCTTTACGGGTAGGAACTGTGTCTGTCTCTCATCTCAGGTTTAATCATGTCTCCTGTTCTTTGACTTCTAACCCTTCTTGCCTTCCCAAGAGTTTTAAATTGGCCTTGATTGTCAGTTTTTTTGTATTTAGGAGATTTGATCTGGAAAAAAATTTCCTTATATATCAGTTCAGTTCAGTTCAGTCGCTCAGTCGTGTCCGACTCTTTGTGACCCCGTGAATCGCAGCACGCCAGGCCTCCCTGTCCATCACAAACTCCCAGAGTTCACTCAGACTCAAGTCCATCGAGTCAGTGATGCCATCCAGCCATCTCATCCTCTGTCGTCCCCTTCTCCTCCTGCCCCCAATCCCTCCCAGCATCAGAGTCTTTTCCAATGAGTCAGCTCTTCGCACGAGGTGGCCAAAGTACTCACTTCCTAATCAATCAAGACATATAATGAAATATCAGCTAGTTTATTCTGAGTTTTGACAGCCTCGTCCTTAGTGTTAGAAATAAGTATCTGGAATATAGTTCTTCCTTAAAACTGGTTAAATACACATCACCTGTGTTGAAGAAGTTCCCATATTCTTGAAACAACTAGGGAAGCTAAAAAAGATGTTCCACTTCTACTTAGGAGCCAAACCAGGTCATTTGGGAAAGGCTATAACTGTCCTCACAAAATAATTTGGATTCATGATTCGAGGAACTGAACACATCAATTTACCACAAAGCCTCCCAAATTCTAAGACTTAAACCCTAATGGCACTTAACAAGGAAGGAAGAATGAAATTAGAGCACTCCCTAATACCATTTGTTGTTGTTGAGTCACTCAGTCCTGTCCAACTCTCTTGCAACCCATGGACTGTAGCCCCAAGGTTCCCCTGTCCATGGGGATTCTCCAGGCAAGGATACTGGAGTAGGTTGCCATTTCCTTCTCCACCCTAATTCCATACACAAAAAAATAAAATGGATTGAAGACCTAAATGTAAAGCTGCTGCTGCTGCTAAGTCGCTTCAGTCATGTCCGACTCTGTGCGACCCCATAGACGGCAGCCCACCAGGCTCCACCACCCCTGGGATTCTCCAGGCAAGAACACTAGAGTGGGTTGCCATTTCCTTCTCCAATGCATGAAAAGTGAAAGTCAAGTCGCTCAGTCGTGTCTGACCCTTAGCGACCCCGTGGACTGCAGCCTACCAGGCTCCTCCATCCATGGGATTTTCCAGGCAAGAGTACTGCAGTGGGGTGCCGTCGCCTTCTCCAAATGTAAAGCTAGACACTATAAAACCCTGAGAGGAAAACATAGGCAGAACATTCTTTGACATAAATCTCAGCAAGATCTTTTTTGACCCACGACCTAGAGTAATGAAAATAAAAACAAAAATAAATGGGACCGAACTAACCTTAAAAACTTTTGCATAGCAAAGTAAACCATAAACAAAATGAAAAGATAACCCTCGGAATGGGAGAAAATATTTGCAAATGAAGCAACCAACAAGGGATTAATCTCCAAAATATATAAACAGCTCATGCAGCTCACTATCAAACAAATCAAAACATGAGCTAAAGATCTAAGTAGACATTTCTCCAAAGAAGACATAAAGATGGCCAAAAAGCACATGAAAAGCTACTCAACATCACTACTTATAGAGAAATGTAAATCAAACCTTCAGTGAGTTATCACCTCACACCAGTCAGAATGGCCATCATCAAAATATATACAAACAATAAATCCTGGCTAGGATATATGCAGAAAAGGGAACCCTCCTACACTGTTGGAGGGAATGTAAATTGGTACACCCACTGTGAAGAACAGTATGGAGAATCCTCAAAAAACTAAAAATGCCATATGACCTAGCAATCCCACTCCTGGGCATAATATAGCCAGAGAAAACCATAGTAATTTTAAAAGATACATGCAACCCAGTGTTTATTGCAGCACTATTTACAATAGCCAGGATATGGGGAACAACCTAAATGTCCGTCAACAGAGGAATGGATAAAGATGTGGTACGTATGTACAATGGACTATTAGTCATAAAAGGAAAGAAAATAGTTCATTTGCTGAGATGTGGATAGATCTAGAGATTGTCATATACAGTGAAGTCAGAAGGAGAAAATGTCATATAACATCTCTTATATGTGGAATCTAGAAAAAATAGTGAAAAGTGAAAGTCGCTGGATCATGTCTAACTCTTTCTGACCCCATGGACTATATAGTCCATGGAATTCTCTAGGCCAGAATACTGGAGTGGGTAGCCTTTCCCTTCTCCAGGGGATCTTCCCAACCCAGGGATCAAACTCAGGTCTGTCCCTTTACCATCTGAGCCACAAGGGAAGCCCAAAAATTCTGGAGTGGGTAGCCTATCCCTTCTCCAGCAGATCTTCCCGACCAGGAATCAAACTGGAGTCTCCTACATTGCAGGTGGATTCATTACCAACTGAGCTATCAGGGAAGCCTGAAAAAATAGTACAGTTCAGTTCAGTCGCTCAGTCGTGTCCGACTCTTTGTGACCCCATGAATTGCAGCACCCAGGCCTCCCTGTCCATCACCAACTCCCAGAGTTCACCCAGACTCACGTCCATCGAGTCAGTGATGCCATCCAGCCATCTCATCCTCTGTCGTCCCCTTCTCTTGCCCCCAATCCCTCCCAGCATCAGAGTCTTTTCCAATGAGTCAACTCTTCACATGAGGTGGCCAAAGTACTGGAGTTTCAGCTTTAGCATCATTCCTTCCAAAGAAATCCCAGGGCTGATCTCCTTCAGAACGGACTGGTTGGCTCTCCTTGCAGTCCAAGGGACTCTCAAGAGTCTTCTCCAACACCACAGTTCAAAAGCATCAATTCTTCAGTGCTCAGCCTTCTTCACAGTCCAACTCTCACATCCATACATGACCACAGGAAAAACCATAGCCTTGACTAGACAAAACCTTTGTTGGCAAAGTAATGTCTCTGCTTTTGAATATGCTGTCTAGGTTGGTCATAACTTTCCTTCCAAGGAGTAAGAGTCTTTTAATTTCATGGCTGCAATCACCATCTGCAGTGATTTTGGAGCCCAAAAAAATATTTGCAAAACAGAAATCAAGACACAGATATAAAGATCAAACTTAAGGATACCAAGAGGGAAAGGGGAGGGTGATGTGAAGTGGGAGATTGGGACTAACATAGATACACTGCTGCTGCCACTGCTAAGTTGCGACGTGTCTGACTCTGTGCGACCCCAGAGACGGCAGACCACCAGGCTCCTCTATCCCTGGGATTCTCCAGGCAAGAATACTGGAGGGAGTTGCCATTTCCTTTTCCAATGCATGAAAGTGAAAAGCGAAAATGAAGTTGCTTCTCAGTCATCTGACTCTTGACGACCCCATGGACTGTAGCCTACCAGGCTCCTCCGTCCATGGGATTTTCCAGGCAAGAGTACTGGAGTGGGGTGCCATTGCCTTCTCCATAGATACACTACTGTATATAAAATAGATAACTAGTGATAACCTACTGTATAGCACAGGAAACTCTCCACAATGCTCTGTGATTTAAATGGGAAGGAAACCCAAAAAAGAGAAGATATATGTGTACGTGTGGTTGATTCCGTTTTTGCTGTACAGCAGAAAGTAACAAAACATTGTAAAGCAGCTATACTCCAATAAAAATTAATTTTAAAAGAACAAGGAAGGAAGTCATCATCAGATGGAAAATCTAAGGCCTTTCCATCTGGAACACAGAAAACACTTGGAAAAGCAGAGCATCTATAGCAGAAGTAGCCCCAACTCAGCCACTAACATTTGAGTCTCCAGGCATATAATCCTCATCTTGGTAATAGATGAAAGGAACTCCACCTCCCTTACCAGCTGGCTTGACACTCTGGGCAACATCTGTCGGCCCTGGCTTTTGCTTTCAAGATGAAAACTTCAAATCACTTTGTTAGTGACGTGAGCAAAGGACCTAGAGCACCGGAGGATGGGGAATGTCTTCTGAACCTTGTGGCCCTTCCTGCCCAGAAAGATAGCATGGCTAGTGTTTTTATATTTGATGCAAAGATTGGAAGTTTCCTTGTTGGGGAAAGAATTTGCCCAAGAGAAAATATTGACATCTAGCTTAGTGAAGGTCTCCCAGTGAAAGAGCCTATCTCAGTGCCTTGACCCAAAATGAAGTTTATTAATCAATAAACCTTCAAAATATGCAATAAATACTGAATGAGCCTTTTAGTGTCTTACTCTTGCATGTGAGGGCTTCCCTGGTGGCTCAGCTGGTAAACAATCTGCCTGCAATGTGGGAGACCTGGGTTCAATCCCTGGGTTGGGAAGATCCCCTGGAGAAGGGAAAGGATACCCACTCCAGTATTCTGGCCTGGAGAATTCCATGGACTGTATAGTCCATGGGGTCACAAAAAGTTGGACATGGCTGAGCAACTTTCACTTCACTTGTATGTGAACACATAGAAATATCAAGATAAATAAGAAAAGACTCTAACATTAAAGACAAAGATTTAAATAAGCAAATGAATAAAAGTAACAAAGGAAACAAAGACTGCATAAAACTGAAATTTCAAAACTATAATTTGTATCTTTATAAATGCTATAAAGTTCTATAAATAAAGTTTTATAGCATCCATAGTTTCCACTTTATTTTCTCTTTAAGAGATATTTAAGAACTAGGTTCTGTTCATTTTTAATTAACAACTGGATAGATTTTTGCTGTTGTTGTTGGCCTGTATGCTACTTGATTTGAGGGATTTTTTGAAATTTCCTCTGTGCTCTAATAAGTGATTAATATTAAATGTTCCACGGGCATTTGGAAAGAAGATATATTTTTATTTGTTGGGTTCAAAATTTCGTATGCCTACTTGCAAGCTTAGTAACTGACATGTTCAAATCTTTTAAATCCTCTTTTTCTGATGCTTTATCCTGCTTGCTCTGCCAGTTCCTAAGAACCATTTTTGGAAGTTACTCATTACAGTTATGGATTTGCCAATACTTTGTCATTAGATTTAATTCAAGCTTAGAAAAATAACAACAAACTGTGCTGATGGAAACGAAAGGCCTCCGTAAAGATAAACACAGAAATGAATGAAACAGAAGGGAGAGTGGGTAGGAATCCACTCAACAGGGGTGTAAATTTGAGAGGGCAGGAGATGGTTTCCATGACGTTCTTCCGGGTTGTCATTTCCCCAGAGAACTGGACAAAGAGGTTGGCCATGGTGTCACGGGGTCTCTAGCCCTCCCTAAGATGCGACACGCTTTGCTCTCAGGTGGCCAGCTCAGGGAACAGACCCTGCTGGGGACGAAAGCTGGAGGCTGGAGTCCAGGATTTGCTGCGCCTCGTCACTCTGGAAGGCCTGGGAGAAAGCATGATCGTTCTTCCAGCATCAACTTCTTAATGAAGAACCGGACACCATCTCCCTCTTAGATGGGGGATTTCCCACCTTATAATATTATTAATAACTCATAGCCCGTAAAATGCCCTTTCTCCTTTAATAACAAAATTATTCATTCTAACATGCATCACACGTACTGTGGCAACTCCAGGATGAACTAGATTTCCAGTGAAAATATGTATATTTTTTGGCCACTTCGTGTGACAAATTTCTTAATGGTCCCTTTCCAGATCCTCTTTACTTCTGGCCCTGACTCCCCTTTACCTGACGCTGCTTCCTTCTTCTTCCTTCCTCAAAGCTCCTATTACTGTGTGAAACAAAATTTACTGAAGGTGTGGCAATAGCAGAGAAGGGTTACAACACAACTGAAAACTGAGTGTTAGAAATGGATACAGATATAGAAAACAAACTTCTGATAACCAAAGGGGAGAGTGTGAGATGGATAAGTTAGGAGTTTGATATTAATATATATATCAGATCAGATCAGATCAGTCGCTCAGTCATGTCCGACTCTTTGCGACCCCATGAATCGCAGCACGCCAGGCCTCCCTGTCCATCACCAACTCCCGGAGTTCACTCAGACTCACGTCCATCGAGTCAGTGATGCCATCCAGCCATCTCATCCTCTGTCGTCCCCTTCTCCTCCTGCCCCGATCCCTCCCAGCATCAGAGTCTTTTCCAATGAGTCAACTCTTCACATGAGGTGGCCAAAGTACTGGAGTTGCAGCTTTAGCATCATTCCTTCCAAAGAAATCCCAGGGCTGATCTCCTTCAGAACGGACTGGTTGGATCTCCTTGCAGTCCAAGGCACTCTCAAGAGTCTTCTCCAACACCACAGTTCAAAAGCATCAATTCTTCGGCACTCAGCCTTCTTCACAGTCCAACTCTCACATCCATACATGACCACAGGAAAAACCATAGCCTTGACTAGACGAACATTTGTTGGCAAACTGATGTCTCTGCTTTTGAATATGCTATCTAGGTTGGTCATAACTTTACTTCCAAGGAGTAAGTGTCTTTTAATTTCATGGCTGCAGTCACCATCTGCAGTGATTTTGGAGCCCAGAAAACTAAAGTCTGACACTGTTTCCACTGTTTCCCCATCTATTTCCCATGAAGTGATGGGACCGGATGCCATGATCTTCGTTTTCTGAATGTTGAGCTTTAAGCCAACTTGTTCACTCTCCACTTTCACTTTCATCAAGAGGCTTTTGAGTTCCTCTTCACTTTCTTCCATAAGGGTGGTGTCATCTGCATATCTGAGGTTATTGATATTTCTGCCAGCAATCTTGATTCCAGCTTGTGTTTCTTCCAGTCCAGTGTTTCTCATGATGTACTCTGCATATAAGTTGAATAAACAGGGTGACAATATACTGCCTTGATGTACTCCTTTTCCTATTTGGAACCAGTCTGTTGTTCCATGTCCAGTTCTAACTGTTGCTTCCTGACCTGCATACAGATTTCTCAAGAGGCAGATCAGGTGGTCTGGTATTCCCATCTCTTTCAGAATTTTCCACAGTTTATTGTGATCCACATAGTCAAAGGCTTTGGCATAGTCAATAAAGCAGAAATCAATGTTTTTCTGGAACTCTCTTGCTTTTTCCATGATCCAGCGGATGTTGGCAATTTGATCTCTGGTTCCTCTGCCTTTTCTAAAACCAGCTTGAACATCAGGAAGTTCACAGTTCACATATTGCTGAAGCCTGGCTTGGAGAATTTTGAGCATTACTTTACTAGCGTGTGATATGTACACTAGTATAAATAACCGAGAAGGCAATGGCACCCCACTCCAGTATTCTTGCCTGGAAAATCCCATGGATGGAGGAGCCTGGTGGGCTGCAGTCCAAGGGGTCACTAAGAGTCGGACAGGACTGAGAGACTTCACTTTCACTTTTCACTTTCATGGATTGGAGAAGGAAATGGCAACCCACTCCAGTGTTCTTGCCTGGAGAATCCCAGGGACGGGGGAGCCTGGTAAGACTATGGGGTCGCACAGAGTCGGACACGACTGAGGCGACGAAGCAGCAGCAGCAGTATAAATAAAAGAGAAAACCAACAAGGACCTACTATAATAGCACAGGTAACTACACTCAATACCTTGAAACAAACTATAATGGAAAAGAACCTAAAAAACAATATATGTGTGAATCACTGAATCACTTTGCTGTACACCTGAAATTAATACTAACATTGGAAAACAACTAATTTTAATAAAAAAAATTTTAAGTGAGTGTTAGATGTAATGCTGGTAAGAGTGTTAGAAAGCAGGCACTTTCCCGTTGATGATGGGTGAGCAATTTGTCAATAACTGTCAAAATAATAAATGCACATCCCCATTGACCCAGAAATTCTAATTCTAAAAATTTATCTAGTAGATATATTCTTTACATTTGCAAGATGACATATGCACAAAAGTGTTCGTTACAGCCTCCTTTGTAATTTTTTTTAAATTGATATCAACTCAAATTTCTATCAACCGAAGACTGATTAAATTAGAAATGAATCTGCTCTTTGTGTATGGATATGAAAATGTCTCCAAGATTAATGAATAAAGGGAAAAAGCAAGGTGCATAACACTGAGCGTAGTAGACTACCATTTGTGGAGAGAAAAAAAGAGGGGCAAGAATATATGTCACTATTTGCTCATATGTTAAAAAAAAATAGATTCAGCATCTGCTGAATGATGGACAGGAAACGGGTAAGTACTGACCGGGTGGAGGGGAAGTGGGTAGGTGGGTGCAGGACTGAGTATGAGAGATGCATTTTGTACAGTTCAAATGTGGAAGCACATAACTGTCCTACGTATTCTATCTGTACATCATGTAATTTAAATGAATACGTTTATATTTTATATACATGTATACTTTATTTATATGTCTATAATTTAAGTGGACAAAATGGAATGTGGCCCAGTGATAGCCTGAAAGTCCTCCCACCAGTAACCACACACCATGCACCACCCTCCTCCCTGGACTCTGCCTGTTTTCTCTTATTACCTCTTTACCCTCCTTTCTTCCTTGTTCTCTGGGGAAAACTGTAAGTCTTAGCATGTGATCTGATGGAGCATCTGAACTCTGTAGCCATTACTCACCTCCCTCTAGACAGAACTGATCTTATCTAACCTTTCATCATCAGAAAATTCATCGAGGAGTTTGCCTAGACAAATATCACCCACTCCTGAGTTTTACCTTTAGCAGTGCAAAGAATCTTCAGATTATTTGAATTCAGATATTTCACTTATTCAGATTTTCTCAGATTATTAGGTCAGCCTCCCTAAGAGTCTGTGACAGGGGAGAGGAGAGGAAAACTGTCCTTGTCCAGAGTAAAAGTCAATTTCTTTTCCTCTTATTTTTTTTTCCACTACACCACGCTGGATCTTAGTTCCCTGACCCAGTATCAAACCCATGCCCCCTGCATTGGGAGAACTGAGTCTTAACCACTGGACCACCAGGGAAGTCCTTCTTTTCCTCTTTCCTGATACAGTTAACAATGAGTATCTCTGATTTTTTTCCCTTTATTCTTAGGGTAGTGTCAAAGGCTTAACACTTCCTTTGTGATTAAAAAAAAAAATTATTTTCAATCTTAAGCCTTTCCCATAGAGAGATTAGCTATTTACCTATCTTTCTAGTTGTCCCAGTTTTCAGTATCAGATTACTTAGTCCATCAGTAATCTGTTTTGCTGAATATTGATAAACTAGGTTATAATTTGCTTACTCTTCAGAATAATTAACCAATTATCCTAGCACTAAAATTCTCCATTTCCTCATGAATTTGAGATGCCTCCTTCAATACAGACCAGTTTTTTAATATGCACATAGAGGTTTGTTGCTAGCTTATTAATGTTGCTCCATTGAGTTCTCCATGTTTTGAACAAGTTAAAGATGGTTCTTAATCATTTGGGTATTAAATTTTTCTAATACAGAAGAAAGAAAAATTATAGGCCAAGAATGAAGGGGCAGGGATGACAATGAAAAGATAGGGGAAATGGTTAAGACAGGACAGTGTGTTACTGAGAGTCACTCAGAGTCAAGGTACTGAACTCTCTCATGGTCTGGCTGCGGCTTGTGGCTGCTGTTGTTCACTAAGTCGTGTCCAACTCTCTGCACTGTAGAACCTCAAATGATGAGAAAAAAGTCTGGCATCTGTCTGGAGTGGGCAGTAATCTACGAGCAAGATCACAAGAGTCATGCTTATCATCTGTCCATACATCAACAGATGTATATTGAGAGCCCCCATATGTCAGGCGCTACATTAGCTCCTGAGGCTAAAGCAGTGAACAAAAAAATAGGATTCTGACTTCTTGAGCTTACTGGAAGAAGAGAGAAAAAAAGATTGTCCCTGGAGTAGGAAAATGTAGTCAATGGAAGTTATGCATCTTGTTTCCTTTTATTAAGATAAGCAGGCGATTGTCAATTTTTGACAGCTCAGAACATTCATCTCCTTTCTTCCTATGTTTGGGTTGTTGATCACTGTCTTAGGTTGAGTTGCCCAGAAAATGAAGCTGAGAAGGGGATTTCTGTGCATGTGATTTACTGGGAAAATGCCTGTAGGCAAGGGCAGTGAAGGCAACAGCACAGGGCACGGGAAGAGCAAGGCAGTGGAGACTATATTTGGCCTGTACCTGCTGGGAGCTGGAACCGTAACTTGCACACAGATTTTGGTCCCACTTCGAGGCAAGGTGTCACTTGAGAATGCCTACAGCAGTCAAACTGTGACTGCAGGCTACAAGAGATGGGCAGCCTGGTTTCCAGCACTAGGGTTATAGCAGTTAAGAGTAAATTTCAGGAGAGGGAAGTGAATGGAGGATGAGCCACAGCCAGGTAAAGAAAACCTGAATGTGAAGTCAAGAACAGGTGCTACATTCATCATATGAGGATTCCACTGGCCTTAACCCTAATCGTAATTATAACCCTGGATGTGGATGTAGCCTACCTCTGCCCTAGGGCTCTCTCTGTCCTAAGGTTAACAAATGCCCTGAACCAAGCCCAAGCCATAACCCTAAAACTCACTCTGTTGCAACCCTAGACCTAACCTTAGCCCTGACTCTAATCTTAGCCCCAGTTGTAACCCTGATGTTTATGGGGGAAATCATGTGATGTCTGACATTGGGATTTGCTTCAAAGTAATTCAAGAGATGAGGGGATTGGGTGAGGCTAGAGATGGATTGGTTCTGCATTGATAACTGTTGAAGCTGTCAGTGAATGCATAGAGCTCACTATACAATTCTATTTTTACATTTTAGATTTTTCATAACTTAAAAAAAAAACTGCTGAATGTTTTGGTGGTAGCTGTTAATTTTGAAATTTCTAAGGATGAGGGAAGGCCCATAGGGAGATATTACCAGAACCATCTCTTTTAAAATGGAGAAAAACTAAAAAGAAATTAGAGAAGACTGACTGGAACACTCAGAGAAAAGTGATTTTTTTGAAAAGTGCTTTCTCTGATTTGTCGCAGGATTTTGCCTAAAACCCGTGTCACAATGGGCACCATAGAGTTAATTAAACTTATTACAGTTTTCTTCCACTAACCCAATTTCTATTTGATTATCCAGGATGAAAAGAGGAGAGTGAAAAGCTGGCTTAAAACTCAACATTCAAAAACTAAGATCATGGCATCTGGTCCCATCACTTCATGGCAAATAGATGGAGAAAAAGTGGAAACAGTGGCAGATTTTATTTTCTTGGGCTCCAAAATCACTGCAGATAGTGACTGCAGCCATGAAATTAAAAGACACTTGCTCCTTGGAAGGAAAGCTACGACAAACTTAAACACCGTATTTGAAAGCAGAGACATCACTTTGCTAACAAAGGTCTATATAGTCAAACCTATGGTTTTTCCAGTAGTCAACCTATGGTTTTTTCAGTAATCATACATGTATGTGAGAGATGGACCATAAAGAAAGCAGAGTGCTGAAGAACTGAAGCTTTCGAACTGTGGTGCTGGAAAAGACTCTTGAGAGTCTCTTGAACAGCAAGGAGACCAAACCAGTCAATCCCAAAGGAAATCAACCCTGGATATACATTGGAAAGACTGATGCTGAAGCCAAGGATCCAATACTGTGGCCACATGATGAGAAGAGCCGACTCACTGAAAAGGACCCTGATGCTAGGAAAGATTGAAGACAGGAAGAGAAGAGGCCAAGAGAGGATAAGATGGTTGGGTGGCATCACTGAATCAATGGACATGAGTTTGAGCAAACTTCAGGAGACAGTGAAGGACAAGGAAGCCTGACATGCTACAGTCCACGGGCTTGCCAAGTTGGACGTGGCTTAGTGACTGAACAACAATGAAGAATCTGAAATGTGAAAGTCGCTCAGTTGTGTCCGACTCTTTGCAACCCCATGGACTGTGTAGTCCATGGAATTCTCCAGGCCAGAATACTGGAGTGGGTAGCCTTTCCCTTCTCCAGGGGAACTTCCCAACCCAGGGATCGAACCTAGGTCTCCCGCATTGCAGGCCGATTCTTTACCAGCTGAGCCACAAGGGAAGCCCAAGGGAAGAATCTAGATTATTATAACAAGGGGAAAATAGTGGGTTGTTAGCCATGAAATTAAAATCTCACAGATACATAATTCTGCTTTTCAACTCTCAGTTCTGTGCAATTCCTATGACAGAAATAACCCCTTAATTACTGTCACTTTATGTTATATGTCGCCTGTGGTCAAAATTAATACCCCTTGATTGTTTTTTTAATTGTCTTATATTTTCTTATGTATTTTTCTCCCATGTGAACTTTAGGATATATTGTCATATATATGTCTTTGGTATTTGATTGGAATTACATAAAATTCACAGATTCATTTGGGGATAAATGACATATCACAACATCGAGTCTTTCCATCTGATTAACTGTGCTAACGTGTACTTACTATCCATAGGTTTTAGCCAAATCTAATTAAACATGACAGTCTTGTATTAGCTGTGCTCAGGCGGACAGCTGGAGGACCTCTGAGTGGTATTGGCTGATGAGCTCTGCAGAGGTGAGGGGTCTGCAACACTCATTTGGAGGCAAGCACAAGAAGTGACAAGAATAACAGGAGGAATTTTTGTAACATGTAAATGTTTCTTCAGATCCTCAGGTTTACTGGGGAAAAGGGCAGAACTCCCTGTAGTTCTGCGTGTTATGGACTCAGGCTGTATGTGAGCTGACTGAGGCAAGGCAGGTGTACAGAAGTTGAGGACACTGCTCCCATATTATGCTTTCTTTTTATTTTTTCTTTGAACTTATTGTCCATTGTTTTGTTGTATTCTTGCCCTTCCCATTACTTCCAACTTTTAAAAAGAAATCATTGTCTTTTGCAAACACCAGAAAGCTAGACTTTGTTTTTTCACTCTGAGAGTCTTTTCTTTCTAAAGGAAAATTTACCTCTCAGTGTTTCCTCTGACCCTTATTCTTACCATATTTTGTTTTGACTTTATTATACTTTATCAGTGTTCCCCTCCATTGATTTGGATGTTCAACAGCTTATTCAGTTTCTCTAGCAATAACCCCTGATATCTAAAAAAAACACAAAAAACATATTTCTTCATCAACACCATACACTACACAGGATGAAGCCATTAGACTGATCTCCTTTCTCCATCTTCTTCCCTCTCCCTTAACAGTCCAGATTTAGTAGAAATTATATTTTAATTTGTCATTCATTTTGTTAACATTTAAATAATACTTTACTTTAGTAGGGCTTTCCTGGTGGCTCAGATGGTAAAGAAGCTACCTGAAATGCAGGAGACCTGGGTTTGATCCCTCGGTTGGGAAGATCCCTTGGAGAAGGGAATGGCAACCCACCCCAGTATTGTTGCCTGGAGAATTTCATGGACAGAGGAGCTTGACTAACACTTTCACTTTCTTTAATAACCAATGCATTGAACATTCTTATCATATTATTGAAAGTTATTTATACCTTGCTGCTGCTGCTGCTAAGTCGCTTCAGTCGTGTCCGACTCTGTACGACCCCATAGATGGCAGCCCACCAGGCCCCACTGTCCCTGGGATTCTCCAGGCAAGAACACTGGAGTGGCTTGCCATTTCCTCCTCCAATGCATGAAAGTGAAAAGTGAAAGTGAAGTCGCCCAGTCGTGTCCGACTCTTAGCGACCCCATGGACTGCAGCCTACCAGGCTCCTCCATCCATGGGATTTTCCAGGCAAGAGTACTGGAGTGGGGTGCCATTGCCTTCTCCGTATTTAGACCTTAAATTATACCAATTTCAATGTTCACCACTATTTTTGAAATAAACTTTTTTAGAATAGTTTTAGATTTATTGAGAAATTGCAAAGATAGTAGAAGAGTTCTCATATGCCCTACGCTCAATTTCTCTATTATTAATATCTTACATTAATGTGGTACATTTGTTACAAATATTGATGATGAAAAAATATTGATACCTTATTAACTAAAGTCCATATTTCATTCGGATATCCTAAGTTTCTACTGAATGCTCTTTTTTGGTTCCAGAATCTCATCCAGAATAAATACCACATGACACTTAGTGTGTCTCCTTAAGGCTCCTCTTGGCTGTGATAGTTTCTCAGATTTTCCTTGTTTTTGATGAACATGATAGTTTTGAAGAGTACTGGTCAGATATTTTTAGAATGTCCCTCAACTGAGATTTTCCTGATCTATTTCTCATGATGAGACTGGAGTCGTGGGTTTGGGAGAGGTTGCCCACAGTGGCAAACTGCTATCCTCATCATATCATTTCAAAAGTACATACCATCAACCTGACTTATCCCTACTGAAAGCCTTGATTGCCTTGCTGAACTGGTGTTTATCACATTTCTCCACTGTCAAGTGATTTCTTCTCCCTTTCTATACCATACTGTTTGGAAGAAAGTTACTAGGTGCAGTCTACACTTGTGGAATACGGAGTTATTCTCTACCCACTTGAGAGTAGAGATCTACACAGTTTAATTGAAATTCCTCTATGTGAGAGATTTGTCTCTGCTTCCCCATATATTCATATATTTAAATTGTGACTTTTATATTTCTTTATTTATTTTTGACAGTACTGGGTCTTCTTTGCTCTGCACGGGCTTTCTCTAGTTGTGGCAAGCCGGGTCCAAGTTGCGGTGTGCGGGCTTCTCACTGCAGTCTTCTCTTGTTGCGGACCATGAGCTCTAGGCGCATGGACTTCAGTAGTTGCAGTGCATGGGCTTAGATGCTCTGTGGCATGTGGGATCTTCGCCAAACAAGGATTGAACCACCTCCCCTGCATTGGCAGGTGGATTCCTAGCCACTGAACCACCAAGGAAGCCCGTATTTTATTTATCTCTTTGGCTGTACTGGGTCTTAGTTGCTGCTTGCATGATCTTATAGTTGTGGTATTTGGAATCTAGTTCCCCGACCAGAGATTGAACCCTGCTGCTGCTGCTAAGTCGCTTCAGTCGTGTCCGACTCTGTGCAGCCCCACAGACAGCAGCCCACCAGGCTCCCCCGTCCCTGGGATTCTCCAGGCAAGAACACTGGAGTGGGTTGCCATTTCCTTCTCCAATGCATGAAAGTGAAAAGTGAAACTGAAGTCGCTCAGTTGTGTCCGACTCTTCGCGACCCCATGGACTGCAGCCTACCAGGCTCCTCCGTCCATGGGGTTTTCCAGGCAAGAGTACTGGAGTGGGGTGCCATTGCCTTCTCCAGAGATTGAACCGAGGTCTCCTGTATTGAGACAGTGGAGTCTTAGCCACTGGACCGTCAGGGAAGTCCACCATGTATCCATGTATTTATTCATTCAATCAGTTATTCATATCAGTGTGGATCCATGGCTATTTATTTTGTATTTGGCGTTAAAATCCACTACTGCTTTATTTTGTTGTTCAAATTATTTGAGTTTTGATCATTGGAACCTCTTTGGCCATTGGAAGCTCTCTCAGCTTTGGCAGTTGGAAACTCTTTCCTGTGCCCTATGACATACCCATCATTCTGGGTTGGGTTTGCTTTTGTGTTTTGAGCACTTCTTACTGCCTAGTACTCCCAGATGCTCCAGGCACGTATTGTATTTTACCATTGTGTTTTGCATGTGAAGGACTGTGTTCTTTATTTGAGTTTATTCTTGTTTTCCTAGAGTACATCCTCAAGTAAGATCAATATCTTTTCCTTAAAGAAATAGAAATTTGTTAAAAATTTAAGGGTAAATATTAAAGAAACAGAAACAGTGTGCCAATCTTTCAAATTAATTGAGATGGGGAGGAAAAGAATCAATACGATGTGTTCTGCTCAACAAGCTTTTGAAATGGAGGGGAAAAGGAAAACAATGTCTTACATTTCTTTTCGTGTGTGTCCTTTTTTTTCCTGCTTGGCACTGGAATGTATGACCTTGAAGACTGCTTCAAATAAGGCTTCTGAGTGGCAGCTGACTCACACTGGAATTCTTTCCAGGAAGAAGATCCACCCTTTTCAGAATGCCCAAGATGGTCAGACATAGGTGCTCTGGCACGTTGCCCTGTGCTTTGTGATTTTGTTGGCAATAAGGTTGTCTCACGTGGGATGAGGTGGCTTTTGTGTCCTGTCGCATGGGGTGATTCAAGTAAAAGGAAAGGAATGAGCACTTTGTTCCCATTCCTGAAAGTCCTTCTTTGTCTACTCAGGTAACAGATAGGCCTAGCATCTCCCTTTGAGAGGCCACTGGTGCATCCTCCATTTAATTGGTTCATGTGGGGTGGGCTTGGGAGAAATACGTACGCTGTGCCTCCTCACCTTATTCCATCAGCTAAAACAGCTTCGTGTTTGCCAAGTTATTATACCCTACATGGAGTTTGTTTCTTATTGGTTTTTTTATCCCTGGGGCCCAGTCAAAGAAACAAGAATCTATTCATACTGGTCAACTGCTTTATTCTGCTAAAGGCGATAAATTTAGTAACACCAGGAGAAGAATGTTCTACTTGCTGGAGCTGAGCAGGGCCAGATAGTTACTTTTGTTCTCGGAGCCCTTGTAGTTCAGAAACAGCTGACCCTATCTCTCCTTACCGCTCTTCTATTGTGACATAATCACAGCATGTCTAGAGAATTTTCTCTGAGGCTCTTTGCCTTGATGGCTTCCAGTAGAGTCTGTACTGAGCATAAACACTGACTAATATGTGTAATACTCATGGTAGGATAGGTGTCTTTGTTTGGAGTCCTCCAAAAGAAGACCATAACTATGCAAGCAATTTATTTGGTGATCCCAGGAAACAGAGGGCTTCCCTGGTGGCTCAGCGGTAAAGAATCCACCTGCAATGCAGAAGACTCAGGTTCGATCCCTGAGCAGGAAGATCCCCTGGAGTGGGAAATGGCAACCCACTCTGGTATTCTTACCTGGGAAAAGCCTATGGACAAAGGAGCTTGGCAGGCTATAGTCCATGGGGTTGCAAAGAGATGGACACGACTTAGTGACTAAACAACAACAACAAGGAAACTCAGGCAGGAGAGCAGAGAAGTGAGACAGGAAGGAAGATGGCCAATGAAGAATGTTTAATCAAGCAGAAATAACTGGAACTTAATCACAAGGTCTTCCCTTGTGGCTCAGCTGGTAAAGAATCTGCCTGCAATGCAGGAGACCTGGGTTTGATCCCTGGGTTGGGAAGATACCCGGGAGAAGGGAAAGGCTACCCATTCTAGTATTCTGGCCTAGAGAATTCCATGGACTGTATAATCCATGGAGTCACAAAGAGTTGGACACAACTGAATGACTTTCACTTTCACAATCACATGAAGGGAGTCTGGCAGCCAGCATAAAACATACATGGCCCTAAGGGACAGAGAAACTTCTGGTACAAAGTCATCGATTCCCCAGAAATTTCAGGCCACTGCACTAAGCAGAGCAGCCTTCAGTGACCAGAAGAGGCTGTCAGTGAGAGAGATGCAGGGCTGGCAGCTGGCACGGCTGCACACAACTACAGGGCCATGGGAGATGTCGATGGAGTACCCCTCACAATAGGTTTTGCTCAATGCTTACTAACACATGTCAGAACCTGGTATGATGGCATGATAATGGCTTGCACCTTACCAGAGCATATGTACTGGTATCTTTCATTAGTAATAGACTGTAACCCTAAGTCCTTACAGTCATGTGACCCAACTGAGCCAATCATATAACGTCATACATGCTGGCGAACAATAAAGCATAGATAGTAAAGCCGTAAGCTTATAGTTTTTACTGATAAAGCACATTATCTTGATAATTTTCAAAATAACACAAAATAAATGGAGCAAAAGAACATGGTCTGTATGTGTCTGTTTCCCAGATCCCTTTAGGCAGAAAATGCTACCTGAGCATGAAAATCTGTTTTCCCGTTCTTGGTTGTCCAGCTAGCCTATATTTCCCAGCCTCCCTTGCAGTTAAGTGTGGCCATGTCACTAGGACCTTTGGTCAGTAAAAATTGAATGGAAGTGATATGTGTGTCCCTGCCAGGCCTGACTCATAAAACCTCCTCCGTGCTGTTTACCGCAGCCCCTAATTGAGATGGCCAGGCCCAGTGCGACCTAAGATCAAATCAGATCAGATCAGATCAGTCGCTCAGTCGTGTCTGACTCTTTGCGACCCCATGAATTGCGGCACGCCAGGCTTCCCTGTCCATCACCAACTCCCGGAGTTCACTCAGACTCACGTCCATCGAGTCGGTGATGCCATCCAGCCATCTCATCTTCTGTCGTCCCCTTCTCCTTCTGCCCCCAATCCCTCCCAGCATCAGAGTCTTTTCCAATGAGTCAACTCTTCACATGAGGTGGCCAAAGTACTGGAGTTGCAGCTTTAGCATCATTCCTTCCAAAGAAATCCCAGGGCTGATCTCCTTCAAAATGGACTGGTTGGATCTCCTTGCAGTCCAAGGGACTCTCAAGCGTCTTCTCCAACACCACAGTTCAAAAGCATCAATTCTTCGGTGCTCAGCCTTCTTCACAGTCCAACTCTCACATCCATATATGACCACAGGAAAAACCACAGCCTTGACTAGACGAACCTTTCTTGGCAAAGTAATGTCTCTGCTTTTGAATATGCTATCTAGGTTGGTCATAACTTTCCTTCCAAGGAGTAAGCGTCTTTTAATTTCATGGCTGCAGTCACCATCTGCAGTGATTTTGGAGCCCAAAAAAATAAAGTCTGACACTGTTTCCACCATTTCCCCATCTATTTCCCATGAAGTGGTGGGACCGGATGCCATGATCTTCATTTTCTGAATGTTGAGCTTTAAGCCAACTTTTTCACTCTCCACTTTCACTTTCATCAAGAGGCTTTTTATTCCAATCCCAAAGAAAGGCAATGCCAAAGAATGCTCAAACTACCACACAATTGCACTCATCTCACACGCTAGTAAAGTAATGCTCAAAATTCTCCAAGCCAGGCTTCAGCAATATGTGAACCGTGAACTTCCTGATGTTCAAGCTGGTTTTAGAAAAGGCAGAGGAACCAGAGATCAAATTGCCAACATCTGCTGGATCATGGAAAAAGCAAGAGAGTTCCAGAAAAACACCTATTTCTGCTTTATTGACTATGCCAAAGCCTTTGACTGTGTGGATCACAATAAACTGTGGAAAATTCTGAAAGAGATGGGAATACCAGACCACCTGATCTGCCTCTTGAGAAATCTGTATGCAGGTCAGGAAGCAACAGTTAGAACTGGACATGGAACAACAAACTGGTTCCAAATAGGAAAAGGAGTTCGTTAAGGCTGTATATTGTCACCCTGTTTATTTAACTTATATGCAGAGTACATCATGAGAAACACTGGACTGGAAGAAACACAAGCTGGAATCAAGATTGCCGGGAGAAATATCAATAACCTCAGATATGCAGATGACACCACCCTTATGGCAGAAAGTGAAGAGGAACTAAAAAGCCTCTTGATGAAAGTGACCTAAGATGGCAGAGTCAAAATTAGCCGAAGTTCTTTTGTAAGTGGGTGAAACAATTTGGAATTACTCTAGGCTGTTACTTGAGCAAACAATAAGCCATTGTATTCAGCCATTATATCTTAGAGTTGCTGATTACATCACTTTGTTGGTGGTGGTTTAGTCATTAAGTCCTGTCCAACTCTTGCGACCTCATGGACTGCCAGGCTCCTCTGTCCATGGGATTCTCCAGGCAAGAATACTGGAGTGAGATTTCCATTTCCTCCTCCAGGGGATCTTTCTGACCCAGGGATCGAACTCAGGTCTCCTGCATTACCACGTAAGCCACCAGGGTAGCCCTTACATCACTTTAGTCCACTCTCATTAATAAACCCCAACACCTATCCTGGGACTCCCATGGACCCTGGATGAAGAATCCCTTGCTCAGGGGAAAGTAAAAAAAAAAAAAAAAAACATATACAGACAACACTAGGAAACAGGCAGCTAGGACGATATTGTGACAGTCACTCAGTCGTGTCCGACTCTTGCCACCCAGGGACTGTAGCCCTCCAGGCTCCTCTGTCCATGGGATTTCCTAGGCAAGAGTACTGGAGTGGGTTGCTATTTTCTTCTCCAGGATAATATTGTGAAGTCGCTCAGTCGTGTCCGGCTCTTTTCGACCCCATGGACTGCAGCCCACCAGGCTCCTCCCTCCATGGGATTCTCCAGGCAAGAATACTGGAACAGGTTGCCATTTCCTTCTCCAGGGGATCTTCCCGACCCAGGAATCGAACCCCGGGTCTCCTGCATTGCAGGCAGACGCTTTAACCTCTGAGCCACCAGGGAAGCCCAGGATAGTATTAACCACACTTAAAATATGCACCCGAAACTCAGAAAGGCATATAAATTTGAAAAGATTTAGATAGGAGCAACTAGAGAATTAAAATAGCAAAGGTAGTTCTCTATTAGGCTAAACTGCGATAAGGAATCTTTAGCTTAGAAAGAGGATTGCTGCTGCAGCTGCTGCTAAGTCGCTTCATTCGTGTCCAACTCTGTGCGACTGCAGAGATGGCAGCCCACCAGGCTCCCCTGTCCCTGGGATTCTCCAGGCAAGAACACCGGAGTGGGTTGCCATTTCCTTCTCCAATGCATGAACGTGAAAGTGAAGTCGCTCAGTCGTGTCTGACTCTTAGCGACCCCATGGACTGCAGCCCACCAGGCTCCTCCATCCATGGGATTTTTCCAGGCAAGAGTATTGGAGTGAGGTGCCATTACCTTCTCCGAGAAAGAGGATTAAATGAGCTCAAAGTCCATGCCTGAGGTTTAGCTGGCGTCCACTTTAGAGTCATCCAAGTCCTAGAACTTGGAGATAAGAAGTCTTTTTATACCATAATCAGAAAGTAATACGGGACTTTCATTACCCCAAGGATAATAAAGATTGTGAAAACAAACAGGATCTAGCAGGTTTTTGATAGATGTTCACTTCACAATGGGCTGTGAAAAGGCAGATTAGAATGTTTAGGACATATTCTCAAGATCTTTTAGCTTTGCTATAAAAAACAATAATTACTACCTTTTTTAGACCCTAAACAATAAAATGTTGATAATTGGTTAGATTCTGAAGGCTTGATCATTCAACAAATATTTATCGAGCAATTATTATGTTCTGGACATTGTGCTGAACATACATCTGGGCATGTCTCTCTCATGAGTCCAGAAAGAGGAAATGAAAATCAACAATAATAAATACACTTTGTAATATTTTTAAATGTGCTATATAAGGGAAAAATAGAGCAGGCAAGGAGATTGGGATGCCAGGGGGAAAGAAGTGGCATTATTAAATGAGATGGTTCAAGGAGGTCTCACTGAGAAGGTGAGGGGAAGGGCATTCCAGGCAAAGGGAACAGAGCACACGTGTTGAGGTGAGTGTCCCTGGCATGTTCAAGGACCAGCGAGGAGACCGTCGTGCCTCTGCGGTGAGTGAGGGAGTTGGAGAAAAGAGGAAAATAAGGTCGGGGGCAGATAGTGTAGGTCTAATGGGCCACTGGGAAGACTTTTGCTTATATTCTGGGAGAACTGGGGAGACATTAGAGAGCTTTAAGAGAGGAAGGCCATGATATGACTCACATTTTCCAGAACATTGGCTCCTGGACTTGACAATGGACTATAGGGGAGGTGGGGGCCAGGGGAGCCGTCAGAAAACTAGGAGGTTCTTTAGGAATCTGGAAGAAATGATGGTGGTTTGGAGTAAGTTGTAGATAGTGACAGTGGTAAGTAGATTCTGGCTTATATTTTGAAGGTAGAAGCAAAGACTTGCTGACAGATTGTATGTGGGGTTGAAAAAAATTCCACTCTTGGGCATATACCCAGAGAAAACCATAATTCAGAAAGACACATGCACCCCAGTGTTCATTGCAGCACTATTTACAATAGCCAAGACATGAAAACACCTAAATGTCCATCAACAGAAGAAGGAATAAAGAAGATATGGTACATATATATAATGGAATATTGTTGTTGTTATTTAGTCTCTAAGTCGTGTCTAACTCTTTTGAAATCCCATGGACTGTAGCCCACCAGGATCCTCTGTCCATGGGATTTCACAGACAAGAATATTGGAGTCAATTGCCATTTCCTTCTCCAGGGAATTTTCCCGACCCAGGGACTGAACCCGAATCTCCTGCACTGGCAGGCAGATTCTTTACCACTGAACTACGTGGGAAGCCCATGATAGAATATTACTCAGTCATAAAAAGGAACGCATGCGGACATTTGTAGAAGCATGGATGGACCTATAGATTTTCACACAGTGAAGTAAATCAGAAAGAGAAAAATAAATGTCATATATCAATGTTCATATGTGGCATTTAGAAAAGTGGTATAGATGATGTTATTTGCAAAACAGATATAAAGACACAGACAAAGAGAGCAAACATGTGGACACCAAAGGGGACAGGGGAGGGTTGCTGAACTGGGAGATTGGGATTGGCTATATACGTTATTGATCCTATGGATAAAATAGATAACTAACTAGAACCTACTGTATAGCACAGGAGACTCGACTCAGTGCTCTGTGGTAGCCTAAATGGGAAGGAAATCCCAAAATGAGGGGATATATGTATACATATAGCTGATTCACTTTGCTGTGTGGTAGAAACTAACACAACATTATAAAGCAAGTGTATTCTGATAAAAATTAATTAAAAATATAAATACCATCATTGCAAAAAATGGAGAAAAGATAAAAACAATTATAAGGTTTTTGGCCTGAGCCTCTGAAATCTGGGTGCCTGGAAGAGTAGAAACTGGGGAAAGACCAGCAGTTCAGGTTAGGACATAGAAGGTTGAAATATCTATTAGACACCCAAATGGCAGCATCAAGCAGGAAGTTTGTTGATGAGTCTGGAGTTCAGGAGGGAAAGTCAAGACCAAAAGTATACATTTGGAAGTTATCCATGCAAAAATGGTGTTTAAAATCTCAAGATTAATATCAGATGCAACAAAGAGATTATTGGTATTAATCCATGTTTTTTCCCTTCTGAGGAATCTGGGAGCAATGGGTCAGCATTATAAAGGCTACATGTCTTAATTATAAGATTACTTTCCCACCCCAATCCTCACCTCTCTATCCTTCCCATCTTCCAAGACTGAGTGATTTTACTTTATTTGCAGGAGAACCAAAGCAATGTATTTAATTAGTCATATGAGGCTAGAAGCCTGGATTGGATTCTGACCTTTTCCATAGTATGTGACTTTGGGTAAGTTAATTAACTTCTCTGAGGCTCAGTTTTCTTATCTATAAACTATAGATGTTAATAGCTATCCCACAGAGTTGCTGGGAGGATTCACTGAGCTGTTATAATTAAAGCGCTTAGTACTGTGCTTGGCACATATATGTGCTCGATAAATGTTAGATTAAAACCCTAGGATAAGACATTCAGTGATAACGTGAGAGTGGGTATAATGTAGTTGGACTTTTGCTCTTGGTCTAGAATGGTGGCAGGTTCAAGTTCTTTTCTTGGAAGATGTATGTGTGGGAGGTGGTTATAGATGAGTACCCCCACAATCATTTAGGGTGCTCCATGTCAGTTTAAGCTTTATTTGTAATAATTGACCTATTTCCTATATATCTACAAAATGAATAGAAAACATTTTTTCCTTTTTTTAAAAAAAATAGTAACTGTAAGATTGTCTGAGAAATACTGATTTTTGGAACAAAACTTTGTTATTTCTTTTTTAAATTTTATTTTATTTATTATTTTTAAACTTTATTTTATTTAACTTTACAATATTGTATTGGTTTTGCCATATATCAAAATGAATCTGCCACAGGTATACATGTGTTCCCCATCCTGAACCCTCCTCCCACCTCCCTCCCCATACCATCCTGCTGGGTCGTCCCAGTGCACCAACCCCAAGCATCCAGTATCGTGCATCGAACCTGGACTGGTGACTCGTTTCATATATGATATTATACATATTTCAATGCCATTCTCCCAAATCATCCCACCCTCTCCCTCTCCCACAGAGTCCAAAAGACTGTTCTATACATCAGTGTCTCTTTTGCTGTCTCATATACAGGGTTATTGTTACCATCTTTCTAAATTCCATATATATGCATTAGTATACTGTATTGGTGTTTTTCTTTCTGGCTTACTTCACTCTGTATAATAGGCTCCAGTTTCATCTACCTCATTAGAATTGATTCCAATGTATTCTTTTTAATGGCTGAGTAATACTCCATTGTGTATATGTACCGTAGTTTTCTTATCCATTCATCTGCTGATGGACATCTAGGTTGCTTCCATAATGAACCTTCAGTTATGCAAACCTACACTCTACTGGTTCAATTTGGGGGGGGGCACGTATGTTACAGTGGGGTGTCAGCACATCACTGAAGTATGACTGGTGGGCAGTAGAAGTGGTGGAGACAGATGCCGTGGAAGCCATGCCTCCCTGGCTGGCCCTGAAGTGGTCTGGTCCTCTTTATACCTTCCAAAGCCATGAGATCTTCATGGCTGTCTACTTGAGTCCATCTTCCACACGGCAGCTGGGCAGGGGTGGGGGGGGGGGACTTTTTAAAAATCTATACTTGATGACATCACTCTCTTACCTAAAACTCTTTTCTTCTTACCAAAACCATCACAAACCCATGGTCTGGCTCTTCCCCACGACTCCAGCCATAGAGGGTCTTTGTTGCCTCTGTTTATCTCATGCTGTCCCCTTCCCCTTTGCTTGGTTGGCTCCTGTTCTTCCTCTGGATCTCACCTTAAGGGTTACCTCCTTAGATAGGCCCTCCCAGACCAACTATCATAAATATACATATTACCTACTTCTAGTGCCTGCATCCTTTTCTTCAAAGCATTTGTCACAGGCTAGTTGAATATGTGTTCACTTACCATATTACCTGATTCATCTTCTAGACTGCAATGTCCAATAAGGCCAGGATCATTGGAAGGACTGATGCTGAAGCTGAAACTCCAATATTTTGGCCACCTCATCTGAAGAGTTGACTCATTGGAAAAGACTCTGATGCTGGGAGGGATTGGGGGCAGGAGGAGAAGGGGATGACAGAGGATGAGATGGCTGGATGGCATCACCGACTCGATGGACGTGAGTCTGAGTGAACTCCAGGAGTTGGTGATGGACAGGGAGGCCTGGCGTGCCGCAATTCATGGGGTCGCAAAGAGTCAGACAAGACTGAGTGACTGAACTGAATCGAGCTGATACCTGTTTTATTCACTATACTGTCACCATATCCAATACCTGGACTATCCATCCAATACCTGGCACAAATAGGCACATACATATACAAATTGTTGGAAAATGACTATGCATCTATTTTCTATAATTTCTTCTATCCTCAACCTAAGCTAGATCCATTCTGTATCTATTGATTAGACACCTATTATGAATTAGGCACTGGTTTTGGTGCTGGGAAAGCAACACTGTGATAAAAGCAGACAAAAATCCCTGCCCTCAGGCTGCTTTTTTGCTGGTACGTCAGGCATCATTTTACGTATGTATGTCCTGTGTCATACCTGCTTGGTTTACTTTTTCGCTCAGCATCCACTTGACCAATGGGAGGCAGGAACTGGTGGATAGATGCGCCCTCCTTTTGTCTTGCATTCTTTGCAGTTCCTCAGAGGGCCACCACAGTGGGACTGAGCTCAGTTGATCATAGTGGTTACCAGCTAGACCAAGCACTCTTGGATGGGCTTTCTCTCCTTCCCTCTTCTGTGTGGTCCTGATTCCTTTTCCCACCTCTATTCCATGGGATCGCTCCCCTCAAGCCCTTCTCTAACACTGCTTTTGAGGGGAACCTGACCCAACAAAGCTAGCATCTTAATTCTTTGGTCGGGTCATTTCCTACATTTCCATCCTGGGTCCCTTGCTATATTTTGGGTTCCTGAAGGCCAAGGATCAGATATTTTTTGTTTGTTTGTATGAATTTTCCTACAGTAACTAATTCAGAGCCTGACAAATATCTGTAACCATGTGTTGATTTTGATTCGATTTGACAAAAGGAAAGAATAGTGACTTTCCATGACCCAAGGGAGGCCAGAGTCACTTCTGGTGCAGAATCTCTGCCTGATATTGAGGCTGGGACCTGCCAGGGCAATGACTATTTTCTCTTTCATGTATCCATTCTGCATCCTTCCCAGGGCCCTGCACTCTTGACTTGTAGCAGCAGCAGGCTACCAGCAGCTTCAAGTAGCTCATGGCCCTTAGCTGGGGTTGGAGGGGCTGACTCTCTCCAGGGGTTCCGTCTGCCACCTGCTTCCTCCAAGCTGTGAGTGTAAGAGGAAGACTGGCCCCTCCTCCTCAGGAGCGGAATCCACACGTCTGTCATCTGGTGCTGGGAACCAACCGTCAGGACCCTGCTCCCACAAGGCCACAGGCAAAGGCTCAAAATGGCTGAATGAATGACTTCAAAATTCTGTACCAACCTTGACTCTATCTCATGGATATGGAGAGTGACAGGCAGCTGGTAAAGGTGCAAAGAGCACTGGACATATTTCAGCAGACAAGAGTTGTAGTTACGGGTCTACCACTAATTTGATGCTCCTCTGGTCATGTACCACTTTTCTGCCCGCAGTTTCCTGAAAATGAGAAGGTTGGACTAGATGATCTCAAAGATCCCCCAGCTCTTGGATTCTTAAATTACAGAACTGGAAGGAACCTGATCTGTCAGTTATACTTCACATAGTCTTTTTGTCCTTAAAAAAAACCCTCGCTATTGGTAACAGCTCCATGTCGGCTCTAAACCCACTAGGAGCTCCGCATGTTTGCTCTTTGAACTCCCAGGCAGCCATAACCTGGCACATACATGATCTCTATTTTTTTGGAACCGAAAAAAATTCTTTTTTCGACTGCACTGGGTGGCTTGTGGGGATCTCAGTTCCCCAACCAGTGACTGAACCAAGTTCCAGGCAATGAAAGCCTGGAATCCTAAGCATGAGGCCAACAGGGAACTCCTTGTAACTGAAATTTTTAATGAGATAATTGTAGATTCACATTCAGTCATAAGAAATACAGATTAACTGCACGTTATTAAAGAAAAATGCAAAATAAATGAGAATCAACAGCAGCACAAATTGTTCTCAATGCTTCCATGAGCACAACATTTGAATCACTCGTTACTCTCTGAAGGCCACTGCTGCTGCTGCTGCTAAGTCACTTCAGTCATGTCCAACTCTGTGCAACCCCATAGACAGCAGCCCACCAGGCTTCCGCGTCCCTGGGATTCTCCAGGCAAGAACACTGGAGTGGGTTGCCATTTCCTTCTCCAATGCATGAAAGTGAAAAGTGAAAGTGAAGTCGCTTAGTCGTGTCAGACTCTGTGCAACCCCATGGACTGCAGCCCACCAGGCTCCACCATCCATGGGATTTTCCAGGCAAGAGTACTGGAGTGGGGTGCCATTGCCTTCCCTACGAAATACTTCAGAGTGTATTTCTAAGAAGAGGGATATCCTTGTACACGACCATAATACAAGTATCAACAGCAGCACATTTAACATTGAGCCAATACTTTACTATCAGGATTCCAATTTTGTCCATTGGAATGTTCTTTATAGCATCTCCCCTCCCCAAACATCCAGTCTAGGACCAGGTATCACATTTAGTTGTCAAGACTTTTTAGCACTCTTTAATCTAGAACATTTCCCAAGCTTTCTTTTGCGACATTGACATGTTTGAAGAATACAGTCCCTGCCTCCTTTTAAAATAGATATTCCTCATTTTGGTTTGTCTGGGGTTTCATTATCATTAGATTTAGGTTCTGCATTTTCCCTGGAAATACTGTCTAGGTGATGTGTTCTGAAGACATGTTATTCGTCTGCTTTCATCGGTGATGTCAGTTTTGATCCTGGTAAAGGTGCTGTCTCCCTGCTCCTTTGTATACTGAATACTTTTCTCTTGCTACTAATAAGCCTAAACCACCTATTGGGGAGACACACTAACCCAGGCAAATATCTGCCCCACAATAAACCACAACCCCCTAGAGCCACCATCCATGGATGATTCCTGCTTGAACCAATCTTTACTATACACCATCTCTTCAAGTCCCCTTCCAGTAATGGAAACCAGGTTTTTCTCTGGTTTAGTTTCCTTGGGTCTTCAGATCTGGTCTGAGTCTTCTCCATGTCCTCCCAGTGTCCTCCATGACCTTTGGGCAGGGATGAGGCCGCTGCTGTAGACTCAGCAGCCTTAACTGGAAATGAGGTCATGCGTGTTATTCCCCGTTAAACTGTCCACTGGTGATTTGCATAATAGAGTAGCCTGTGTGCACTTACTTCCTGGATCGTTTCCTGATCCTCCATACCCCTGTCTCCCTCCCTTACTCTTTGGTGGCATTTTGTTCATTCATATTCCCCCCACCTCCCGGCTCTGTCCCACCCCCATTTAAGCCTAAGGACTGCTTTCCTAGGGGACAGCCTGGCCTGCACGAACCGAGCGCCTGGATTTCCCTTGCGTTCACGGCAGTCAGGGTGAGTTTCATCCTCCCTATAGACTGGCGGGACTGACATCGAGAAGTGCTAGACGCGCTCAGGGCAGAGGCGGTGGTACTGGGAGCGTGAGATACCTTTCACGATCCAGATATTTTCGGCCGGGACTTCTCCAGGCCAGACGCCGGTAAAGCCGCAGGAGCCGTCCACCTGCCGGAGAGGTTAGAGGGGCGCGGCACGGGACAGCAGCGACGCGCTCCGCCCGGCGGGCGTCCTGGAGGTGGCGGCGCGGGCCTGCAGGCGGGGCGGGGGAAGGGGAGGGCTCGGCGCGCGTCGGGCAGTGACGGCAGCGCGGAGGGGAGGTGCGAAGCGCCCGCCCGCCGAGAGCCATGGCGAGAGGCCGCGCCGCGGCGCCCGCATCAGTGCCCCGGTCCACAGCAGCGCCCCCGCCCGCCGCCCCGGGGCCCACCAGGCCGCCGCCTCCGCGTGCCCCGAGCCTCTGACGGCCGCGCGCTACGAGTGAGGCTCCCCGGGAGAGGGGCCGCGCGCGGGAGGGCGGCGCAGGAGGGAGCGCGGGGAAGCCGGGGCGCCCCGACGAACCCCGCGTCCCAGAATCCCGGACCCGGAGCCCGGGAGCACCGAGTCGGTGGGAGGGCAGCCGAAAGAGGAGGAGGCGCCCCAGCCGAGCCTGCCGCGTGCGCCCCGGTGCCGCCCGGCCGGCTGCTGTGGAGGGAACCGGAGCCGCCGGGCGGCAGGGACTGGGCCGAGGACAACGAGGAGGAGGCGGCCAGGAGAGCCGATCGCTTGGGCAGCCCGGCGCCGGAGGCCCCCAGGATCGCGCCTGCTACGGGGCCGCGCTCGGCGCGCCTCTCGAGGGTAAGCCGGGGGACCGCTGACCGGTGACTTCAGCGCATCGGGCCCTCAGGGATGGGTTGGGGAAGATGTTTCGGGAGTGTGGGTGCATGCAGTGATAAAGGCGAGAGGCCGGGACCCTGCGGGGGCAGCCCCCTCCGGCATCGGCCGCACCTGCGGGAGGGCCATGGGGCACAGAAAGGTGCCCATAGTGCATCGTGTCGGTCACGCCGCGTGGCCTGGATTCCCGGCTCCGGCGCTTCGAAGTGACAATGAGGCGACCTTCAAAGAGCCCCGAGTTGAGCCAGGCCGGAGCGCGAGCGGCACCCCATTCCTACTCACCCGCCAAACCAATGTAAACTCCATCTTCTGAGAGTGTTTGGCACGGGGCAAATGGCTTTTAGGCCCCCTCCTTTCCATCCCGAGAGTTAACAAGTTAACTTTGTCACTTTTTGGACCCGAGTTTTTCAGTTCTTTTTGAATCTCCAAGGTCAGCCTCCTGCAGTTAAAAGAAACTTAATAAAATATATTGCTTCCTCTTTTGTAAAGTTGTGTTCAGAAAAACACAAATCTAAAGCCCGCTTCCCTGCTTCCCGGGTTGTCCCTGGGTGCCCCCTACCCTTTAAGTCTACGTGTTTTAGACCCCTTCGCTGTGCCTGTTCAGAAACTGAAATCAGCCGTCCACTTTGGGCCCTTTCTAAGTATGTCTAGGCCTCTGATTAAAAAATATTTCCCCCCCATATGCCTCACTAGAACTTTGCTTCAAGCAAATGGGTGAATGTTGTCAGTGTCTGTGGTTGGGTAGGCAGGATGGGTACCCTTTCCAGTGGAGCATCTTTTGGTTATGGGGCAGGGTGGAGATACACACCCCAGGCAAACAAGCTAGGAACCGTGTCCTTTCCGGTTTCCAACTGCAAGAGAAGCAGAGAGGGAGGGTGCCAGACTGAGCGGTGGGGGCTCTGGGCGGTCTGCACCAGGGAGGGTGTCCCAAGTTCCAGTGGACGATGACAGGTCGGCTGGCAGGTTCAGAGTTGGACCTGGAGTGACAGATGGCTCCTGCCTCTTGGTTTGGAAAGATCATGTGTGTGTGCCCTTCGATCTCTTTATCACAGAGGTACCCAGACAGTTGTGCACCGAGCCACCTGGAACGTTGACCCAGGCTTGGGGACAATGCTGAGCTGGGTAGAAAGTGCATGTCCATGGGCAGCAGGTTAGAACAGAATTGGGTTTCAGCTTGGTCCCAGCACCAACCGTTTCCTGTTTGATGCCCCAGGGACCTGTGGGATTTGGTTTCCCACCCCCAGCTCTCCGTGGAGGGTGTCTCCACTCTGGCTGTGTTTGTTGCTCATAACCCTTCTCTCTGGTGTGTTAGAGAAGGACTTGAAAGGGGGAACCTGGATTCAGATTACAGCTCCTCTCTTTGCTGGCTATGTGACCTTGGGTGCTTATTTAACCTCTTTGACCAGGCTCTCCCCTCTTTGGGATTGCGCGCCCCCCCACCCCCACCCCCCCCCCTGCAAAACAAACAAAACCCAAACAAACTTTCCTGGACTGTTGTAAAGATTAAAGAGTTCTGTGAATGAAAGTGTCTGTAAAAGTTTGAATGACCTGGGAGGGTTTTCAGGTCTTCTTCCAAAATGACTAGATTTGTGACTTGGTACTTTGGCCACCTCATGTGAAGAGTTGACTCTTTGGAAAAGACTCTGATGCTGGGAGGGATTAGGAGCAGGAGGAGAAGGGGATAACAGAGGATGAGATGGCTGGATGGCATCACCGACTCGATGGACGTGAGTCTGAGTGAACTCGGAGAGTTGGTGATGGACAGGGAGGCCTGGCGTGCTGTAATTCATGGGGTCGCAAAGAGTCGGACACGACTGAGTGACTGAACTGAACTGAACTGAAGGTTTTTGAGCCCTAATGGGTATGAGATAGCAAACATAATAGAAGTTACTTTCCTTCTTATAGGTTTATTGGGAGGGTTGAATCAGATTTTGTAAAAGGACTTTGAAAATGAAACAGCATTGCTCACATTGAGAGGAGTTTCTAAACTTTGTTTCCAGATTAGCCGCATTTTACTGTTTTCCATGTGATGTGGACTTCCTTCTGAGCTCCTATCCCTGAACTTGCACATAGTAGGTCTCTGTAATTGTTCGATGAGGCTGGAATTAACCCTCTGGGTTCCCCTCGTGACTGTCTGCTCCCAAGGTGGAGAGCCGACCTTGCGCTTTCTCTGCCCAGCAGCTGTTGGTGTTTTCCTAGACTTGATTATTCTGTTACACCATATAGCCTAGAAAACAGCTGAGAAAGGCAGGTGGCTGCTTTGCCGAAAGAGGCGCTTCTTTTCTCCTGCAGGGCTCCAGTGGGAAAGGCCTTGGAGGGTGAAGAGTCATTTAAACTGACTGAGGGTTGCTGACATTAAATCAAGTCTTTCACCTGTCTTTCAGTTTAGTAAACGAGGATAATGTTACAACAGCCAGCCTCTTCAAATGTATGATCACATGACCTTTGGTTTTGGCAGTGAACCCTGATGTATTTAATTCACCTGTATTTGGTATGTATTTGGATTTCTGTGGGAGGACAAAGGGATGGCCTTTTAGGTGATTAAGATGTTAGGGAACAACTATTTCCACCAACGCCAGGGCTCCCGTGGGTTCTTAGATTTTTAACCTGGGTGAGTGTCCGTTGTATACAGAAACACTGTTGAATGGGTCTTCTGGTTCCTCCCCCGCTCTTTTTCCTTCTTTTTGAATAAATCTTCCCTAGTTTGACTCGCCTTTTTATTAGGTATATCCAAATGGAGGCCACCTGCACTGTTGCAAAGTTCAAAGTTTTAGTGAAGAGACAGAAAATAATCGCATGTGTGTCAATCTGGGTGCCTCTGAACTACATACAATACCAAATGGTGTGCAGCTGGTTAACGAAGGGATTTGACATGTGTTTTATGAAGGACTGCGTGGCTTCATTATTCATGGAGAAGCATTTTTAATGACGTATTTGTTAATAGTCCACCTGAAATAGAAGAGAGTGGAACACGGTGGAAGGTGAGCTCTTAAAATCTCTGTTTGGGCTTCTGGTCCAGTGCTCTAGGAAGGACTGCTCCCAGCCTCGCCTGGGTGATGGTGAGAAGCACTGTAAATCTCTTTGAAGACTAACGGGGCAGTGACCTCTCAGGCAGCCACTCACAGCCTTGGGAATGTCTTATGGCTTCGGGGTCTCAACAGGAAAAGGATTCTACTGATGCTTCTGAAGCTGGACTTTGCCAGGTGGCTCAGAGGTAGAGTATCTGACTGCTGACAGAGGAGACACGGGTTCGATCTCTGGGTCAGGAAGGTCCCTTGAGAAGGAAATGGCAACCCTCATCCAATATTCTTACCTGGAGAATCCCATGGACAGAGGATCCTGGCAGGCTACAGTCCATAGAGTCCCAGAGAGTCTGAAACTTACCCTCATAACCCTCAGGGCTGAAGGAACCCTGGAAGGGGAATTGGGGGCTCAGCCTGAGGCTTCCAGCACTTCCCAGTGAACTTTCGGTGTTATTTCCAATATTCCTTTGAAGAATAGAATGCAGAATTCATCTTGTTTTAGTATAAAAAGACTTTAAATTGCTTCCTGGAGTCAAAAAGCGCTCAAAAAGATGCGCTTATTTTCCTTGGGGCTTTGGGGGCTCCCTGCAGGGTAAGCATTTGTACCCCAGTTTGATGGTTTTTTCCCCCTTGGCCCTGCTGTGTGGTTTGTGGGACTTATTTCCCCCACCAGAGATCAAATCTGTGCCCCTTTCAGTGGAAGTAAGTGATCCTAACTACTGGACCACAAGAGAAGTCCCCAGTGTGACAGTCTTGGAGCTGAATTATTTCTAGGCTGTTTTCAAGTTGCAGGTTTTATGCTATGCCAGGACATTTAAAAGCAGAAGGTAATCTTCCTAGAGGAAATGGATTTTGTACTGATATCTGAAAAGGATGCTCCATTTTGGGGGGGAAATAGGTATATGAGTAAATTAACCACTAGAATATGAATTATCTGTATTTGAATGTTAAGGAACACCCTGCTCTGGGTGTTCAGGGGACTTTGAAAAAAAATGTTTTTAAATAATTAGTTGAAAATCACTTCAAACGTGGAGTAAGTTGTTTGTCTTTCTGATGAGTGTTACAGGTGGTCTCCTGCTTTGCAGGCTGATTCTTTATACTGACTGAGCCCAGGGATGTCCCATCCTTAGCATACCATTCAGAGCTCTCCCCTCGTCATTGTGCTCCTCCTAATGCCTGGGCTTAGTTAGTAGATAGAGTGAATATGTTGACTGAAAAAAATGCCGCCGTCTCCTGATTGTGTTTACACAGATTAGCTATTGGTAAATTCTACATTTGATAACGTAGATGCAGGTGTATCTGCAGCTCTTAAAATAGATACTAATTAGAATAGAGTATGAGATTTTATTTTTCTCTCTCCAGGTTTGCAGAGAAGAAACATCCATGCATGTGGAGAACTGAAGGACTTAGATAAGATGTCCATCAGTTCCTCTGATGTTCTAGTAAAATCAAAGTCCTTCCAGGCAGTTCTTTATTATCAGCAGCATATGCTCTGGGTGGGCCTGGATTTTTTTTTTTTTTGGATAGTAGTGTTCTGCAAGCTGTCAGTTTCACAAAAAGTAGAGGAGGCATGATCTAGTAGAGTGTCAGCTCACCTCCTTTTTTTATGAAAGTGAAAGTCACTCAGCCAGTCACTCAGTCTCTTTGCGGCCCCATGGACCGTACAGTCCATGGAATTCTCCAGGCCAGAATACTGGAGTGGGTAGCCTTTCCCTTCTCAAGGGGATCTTCCCAACAGGTCTCCTGCATTGTAGGCGGATTCTTTACCAGCTGAGCCACAAGGGAAGCCCTTTTATTATGGTCCTTAACAAATAGTTTCCAGTTTGAGACGTGGCCAAAGCTAAAATGCCTCTCTAGGGTGCTGGAAATGGTTTGGCTTCACTTGTAGTATTGAATTATGCATTTTAACTAGGAGAAGCAGGTAAGCAGTGAGTGCAGACACTGTCTTCAAGTTACTGTTCGAGGACCACTTTTCTTGGGGAGGACAAATTTCTTTGACTTTCAGGAGCATTGATTATCTTCAGTGTAATGAGAAAAGCTGGGAGTGTGTCACTGTAGATGCCTTGGCTAATTATGCCAAAGTGGCTAAGGGTCCAGATTCATGGTGGAACAAAGTGGTTGTGGCTTGGATGGAGAATGGCAGTGGGAGGAGGGGGATGCTCATGAGAGGGAGATCTTGACTGTTGTTGTTTCTGTCTGATCTTGGTCACTGCTGTCATGGCCCCAGCTGATTGCAGGAGTGTTTAGTTCAGTTCAGTCACTCAGTCGTGTCTGACTCTTTGTGACCCCATGGACTGCAGCACACCAGGTTTCCCTGTCCTTCACCAACTCCCAGAGCTTGCTTAAACTCATGTCCATCAAGTTGGTGATGCCATCCAACCATCTTATCCTCTGTCATCCCCTTCTGCTGTCTATCTTTCCCAGCATCAGGGTCTTTTCTAATGAGTCAATTCTTTGCATCAGTTGGCCAGAGTATTGGAGCTTCAACATCAGCATCAGTCCTTCCAGTGAATATTCAGGACTGATTTCCTTTAGGGTTGACTGGTTTGATCTCCTTGCAGTCCAAAGGACTCTCAAGAGTCTTCTCCAACACCACAGTTCAAAAGCATCAATTCTTTGGTGCTCAGCTTTCTTTATGGTCCAACTCTCACATGCATACATGACTACTGGAAAGACCATAGCTTTGACTAGATGGACCTTTGTCGGCAAAGTAATGTCTCTGCTTTTTAATATGCTGTCTAGGTTGGTCATAGCTTTTCTTCCAAGGAGCAAGCGTCTTTTAATTTCATGGCTGCAGTCACCATCTGCAGTGATTTTGGAGCCCAAGAAAATAAAGTCTGTTACTGTTTCCATTGTTTCCCCATCTATTTGCCATGAAGTGATGGGACCAGATGCCATGATCTTAGTTTTTTGAATGTTGAGTTTTAAGCTTTTTCACTCTCCTCTTTCACTTTCATCAAGAGACTCTTCAGTTTCTCTTTGCTTTCTGCCATAAGGGTGGTGTCATCTGCATATCTGAGGTTATTGATATTTCTCCTGGCAATCTTGATTCCAGCTTGTGTTTCATCCATCCTGGCATTTCATATGAACCACTCATGATGTACTTGCAGGAGTGTAAAGCCTTATTATTCAACGTGTGGTGGGCCAGCCTTCAGCATCTGCATTACCTGGGAGCTTGTGAAGCCCTCAAAGTGGGAGACCCTGCCCAGACCTGCTAAATCCGAATCTGCTTTGTAAACACTTCCCGAGGTGGTGTTACTTGTCAGACATTCCTTCATAGTTACACAGAGTGTTCTTTTTAGAAGCACAAGGCCAGATTTCAAGTATGTTGGGAAGAGTAAATGGCCAGCACAGCCTTGCTCCCTATGTTGCCGGGGAGGATTGGTGCTCCAAGCCGGAAGAGTGCTGAACCCATTCCCTTCCCAGTGCCCTCCTCTCCCCTTCCTTCATTTGTATGCAAGGAGCCCTAAACTTGGAGGACCCAAGAGGGAAGGGACAAACTAGCATTCTGATCAGAAGTGAGGAAAAGCATCCTAAAACTTAGCTAGTGATTTACCCTCCTTACCCTCACATTGAGAGGTGTTTTGAGCTCTTAAAAATATGCCAGAGTGGTCAATTGGGTTTTCTTCCCAAATTCTAGCCAAGTAGTTGAAAGGTCCATGTATCTATCCATCCATCTATCCACCCACCTACCCCATGAAGAGTAACTCTTCAATGTCAGGTCCTGTGCACTGTGAACACGGGAGACCTCAAAGATGACAGAGTGGGAGCCAGATGGAAGGTAAGTGGATCTAACCTCAGTAAGGATAACTTTCTCCACCCTCCCTTCTTCCCTGCTGCTTCCCCAGCAGGTACAGGGCTGTAGGGCTGCCATGCTCCTTTCATAACCTCCTACGGGGGTGGGAGCAAGTTACCTATCTTTGCCAAATTCTGTTTTTTCCCCAGAGGTGCCCAAGTCCCCCAGTCTGAGAGATGAAGGGAAATCCCTAATGCAATGACCATTTTTAGTTCTTTAAAAAAATTTTAGTAAAGTAAATGTCACATAAAATTTACCATTTTAGCCATTTGAAAATGCACAGTTCAGTAGCATTAAGTACATTTATATTGTGCAAATATCATGACCATCTACCTCCAGAACTTTCATATTTTACCCCAAAAAAGCTCGGTATTGAGTAAACACTAACTCCCCACCCTCCCACTCCCCTCAGCCCGTGGCAAACACCATTCTACTTTCTGTCTCTTATCAGTTTGAGTATCTAAGAATCTCATATGAATGGAATCATACAGTATTTGTCTTTTTGTATCTGGCTTATTTCACTTGGCCTGATATCTTCAAGGTTTAATATGTTATATCATAGACCAGAATTTCATTCCTTTTTGAGACTGAATATTATTCCATTGCTGTGTATGTAAATATTTTATCCATTCATCTCTCTTTGGACACTCATGTTGCTTGCATCTTTTGACTGTTGTGAATAATGCCACTCTGAATGTGGGTGTATAAACCACTGTTTGAGCCCCTGCTTTCATTTCTTTTGAGTATGTATCCCGAGGTGGAATTGCTGGATCCTGTGGCGGTTCTGTGTTTAATTTCTGAGGAATCACCATACCATCATTCTCAGTGAGTGCAGCATCTTGTATGCCCACCAGCAATGCACAAGGGTTCCAGTTTTTCAACATCTGCACCAACACTTGTGATTTTCTGTGTTTCTTACAGTTTTATGCTGTGTGTATTTAATTAAATTAATTATTATTATTTTTGGCCACATAGCATGTGGGATCTTAGTTCCCCAACCAGAGATTGATCCTGAGACCCCTGCATTGGAAGCGCAGAGTCTTAACCACTGAACCACCAGGGAAGTCCAGTTTTCTGGGGTTTTTTTTTGATAATCGCCATCTTCCTGGGCACGGCATGGTGATTTCAAGTCACTCTTCCTGCATTCTATTATCCTCCTAGCACTAACCAGGGTCTTTGCCTTGCTTTGATCAGGGAATTCCTGAAAAGTGGTTGATAATAGGAGCTCTCGCTTCAACCCTTGCTGCTAGTTGCTGTTTAACTCGAGGGGTGTCACATTTAATTTATTTAGTGAGTGTAGTGGGATTCAGGTTAATAAGGTTTCTAGAAGCTGTTAGTGCTTTAGCGTCTGTGTCTTTATGATCTTTGTTTCCGTTCTTCCCTCACGTTTTTTATTTTGAATGGAAATTGTGTGTGAGCTGGGGACCAAAGAGGATGAAAATAGAAGGATAGCTCAGTAAGACAGTCTGTTACATTTTGTGATTCTGAACACAGGGTTCCAACAGTTAATTTGGCTTGACTTTGAGTGGGGGGTGGGGGTGGGGTGGGGGTTGGTGGTCTGACATCAACAGAGATCTGGCAGCACAGTTAGAATGTTAAGGGCATTTTTCTCCTAGTTAAAACAAGAGTCCAAAGACGTCAGCCCTGCTTACACGGGAGAATTTCAAGCCTGGGAAGAAAATTGAAGGTTTACTTAAAGGGACAGGCAGATTCTTGTCAAGTTACAATGTTGGACCAAAGTTGGAGTTGGTAAGCTTTATGCTGGGGGATTAAAAACATCAACAAACAAACAGAAATCCAAACCTATGATTCTGGAACGGCAGCATGATGATTTAGAGGAAAGATGGGGAGCAGGAAAATGAGCAATTTGTTACGTGTATGACTCACGGGCTCTCTGTGAGTGGTACATCCGGGTGCAGGCTTTCATTGCGGAGAAGAGTCCTATCCAGACGAGTATTTCATTCCAACCTTTGCATCTAGAATGTTTTAAATACAATGCTGAGCACTATGGGGATTATACAGTTCTGCTTTATGGACCTAAGTAGGATGTAGCCTTGTTTTTTTGACTTGTTAAAAAATAAAAACGTGCAGATGTAACAATCTGTCTGGATAAACTAACATACTATTTTGTTTGTCTATTTTTATGAATACTAGATAGGCATCCTGCACTCTTTTTTGTCTTGTCTTTTCTTTTTTTTTTTTTGCCATGCCATGCAGCATGCAAGATCTCAGTTCCCCCACCAGGAATCAGACCTGTGCCCCCTGCATTGGAAACAGGGAGTCCTAACCACTGGACCACCAAGGAACTCCCTAGCATACTCTTGATGTGTTTTCCCCTCCCAGCATCCTTTAAGGTTGATGCTCTGTCAGGGACAGATATGTTAAACCCAGGCTTGTTTGTGACAGCTAGTTCCTGAATCATTACCTTGTATGATAACCTCATATAGTTATTAAGAAGATCACATAGATTAATATGTAAGCTTGACTCAGTAAGCATTTTGTGTTAGCCATTGTTATTGTTGCTGTTATTGAACTCCTTATGATCCATTCATCCACAGATACTTTTGGAACACATATCTGTACCATGCCCTAAGGGTATATGCTGGCCTTCATTTTTGTGGTACTAACAGGAATGACCCCAGTGACCTAAGGCAGTGATGAGGCTATGGCTTTTGTTCAAATGACAGCTTATCTTCCCTCGTTTGGCTTTGAGGAGGAGGGGTTAACTTTGCAAGGATCCCAGAGAAATCCCTTTGGATGTGATATTTGGAAACAAATATCAAGACATTTCAAAGGTCTCTTAAAGGGAGAAGTGTAGTTTGGTGTTAAAATTCTGAGAAAATACCTTTCTATTTGAGAAAATAAGCAGAATATTCTTTCTACTACCATAGTAGATAAGGAATGACAAGCAAATCATTGGCAAAATAGACTAAAATGTGGACTAATGCAGTGGATGTAGTTATACTGTACTTGCAATACAAGAAATAGTTTGTATTATCTCATTGGAAAAGACTCTGATGCTGGGAAGGATTGGGGGCAGGAGGAGAAGGGGACGACAGAGGATGAGATGGCTGGATGGCATCACTGACTCGATGGACGTGAATTTGAGTGAACTCCGGGAGTTGGTGATGGACAGGGAGGCCTGGTATGCTGCGGTTCATGGGGTCGCAAGGAGTCGGACACGACTGAGCAACTGAACTGAACTGAACTGATTAGATGAAGGATCTACTTTTTATGATGTACAAGAGGAACGTCATAGCAGCTATTAAATGTTAACATGAAAGAATTTTAGGTGGACTAAATCTCTTGATACTAAAAGAGAAATGATACTCATGTGGAAGGGAATAAAGTAAATATTCCTGGGAGTTTGGTCATCTTGTTAGTCAGACCTTTATCATTTATGAGATACTGAATTCTCTATTTGGCAAAAGACAGCATGATAGAGAATGATCAAGATAATCAAGTCTCAGAAATTCCCTCACAAACTCAGAAGTTGCAGCAACATTTGTTCACAAGGACGCCAAAGGGATGCAGTTTGTAGACTCTCCCAAGAGAAGGCTGTGGCAGGGCAGGGGTGAGGTAGGGGAGGCGACTGGCTTTGCCCTGGTGAATGTGCCCAGCGCAGTCTGTGGTCCAAGGCCCCATCCACCTCTGGGTTGACTGAGACCTTCTGTGAAACTCTGGCTTTACGCAAGGAGAGAGAGAGGTGACTTCACCTGGGGTTGTAAATGATATTGTGGTGGAAAGAAGTGGATTCCTTTGAGTGATGTTGGGAGGATGAGCCCTGTTCTCACTTTGAGGAGATGGCGGTAGGGTTGGAGGGGGCAAAGTCAAGGATGGGGCTGAGATTTCCAAATTGTATAAACGTCTCTCAGTTATGCAGGGGTGAAGACCTGGAGGATGCTATTGTGAAGGTGCTGTGTGTGGTGTGCTTGTGAGATTGGTGGTTGAGTTACCAAGTCATGTCTGACTCTTGTGACCCCATGGACTGTAGCCCACCAGGCTCCTCTGTCCATGGGATTCTCCAGGCAGGAATGCTGGAGTGGGTTGCCATTTCCTTCTCCAGGGAATCTAACGGGCCCGGGAAATGAACTCAGGTCTCCTGCATTGCAGGCAGATTCTTCACCCCCTGAGCTACGAGGGGAGATTTTGGGTTGGGGGACATCTGGGGCTGATGCTTGGAAGAGAGATCTGAGTATGAGCAAAGGGTCTGATGGCCATCCCTGTGTGGACAGTGATGATATCAAGTGTAGAAGCACTCACACAGGTTGGCCAGGAGACCGGAAGTGCTGGGCGAAAGTGTTGTTGTGGCGGTAGGTGGGGTTCATGAGTCCTTCTGTGAGAGGCCAAGTAGGCTAAGGGCTAAAATGTTCTTTGTGTTTGTTTATACATAATAGGTGTGCATTTATTTGTAGAGTTGTGTCACTCTATGGTTCTCTGTGGTTCAGAAGAGATGCTGGCTTAGCCTTGTACTCTTATAGTAACACGTCGACTATAAGAATTCTTCTGGTATTTGTGAACATTTGCAGGTTTCTTTGCCAGACATCATGTGGGTTTGTGTCACATATTGTTTGTGTCTGTATTTTTATGAAGTCCGGAAACAGCTCTGAGTCAAGAGATTTTTCTGCACTTTGTGATCTTCGTACACCATACTTGAGATTTTACAGTCTGTGGTATTGGAGCTATAGGATTGTGATAAAATTGGAAGGAATTAGAAATTGCTTGTTTTAGCAGAGATGCTTCTGCAGTCCCATCAGAATGGACACAAAAAGAAATTTGACAATATCAACCACTGGTGAAAACGTGGAAGAGCTGGAAGCCTCATGCACCACATTTGAAGAAGAACAAACACTGGGAACACTTACAGTATTTACTAAAGCTGAGCATATCCACTGCAACCCAGTGATTCACTTCTCCATATGTGCACAACAGAAACCAGTATTCTTGACTTAGTTCATAGCAGCTTTGCTCACAGTAGCTCCAAAGTAGAAAAACTCCCAAATGTCCATTGACTGTGCACACAGATTGGTATGTCCATGCAACGGCATGCTACTCAGCAATGCGAAGGAATGAAATACTAATCCATGCAACGAATGGATGAGAGTTACAGGCAAATGTTGAGCCAGAGAGAGACTTTCTGGCAGTCCAGTGGTTAAGACTACACACTTCTGCTGCAGGGGTGCCGATTTTCTCCCTGGTTGGGGACCTGAGATCACACATGCCACTTTGGTGGGGCCAGAAAACACAAAACAACACAGTGGAGTCAAAAGTAGGCAAAACTATCCTATAACAGGGATCTGAATAGTGGTGGTTACTTTTGAGGAGGTATTGACTGTATAAAATATATATGAGTAAAAATTAATGGAGCCAAATGTGTAAGATAATTAAAGGTTCTAGGTGATTTGGCAACTGTTAGATTTTAATGCAACATGGTATAAAATATTTGCTCCATAGAATTTAACTGTGCTCAAACTTGTGGGTTTTATACCATTCCCCAATCCACGCCCCACCCAACCTCCCAACCTTGAAGAACATATACACACATACCCTAGTAGATGGGCCATCAGGCAGCTGTTGTGCAGTCTGTGAGGTAGTTGGGAAACCTGAGTGTTTATTCTTGGTTGGTACACCCAGGGTATATTGTTACTATTGTGGGCTTGGACCTGGGCTAAGGTGAAGTCACTGAGGCGCTTGCCTCAGGTAGCACATTTAAGGATGAGGTAGTTGCCAAAAATCTAAGTAATCAAGATAAACAGTATTTTAGTGCAGTATTTCTAAAAAAAAAAAAAAACTAATGCAAAGAAATCTTTAAAAAAAATAAAAAATTTAAATAAAGACAGAATTGGTATTACTGAGTTTTGTTTTGCCTGATGCCCTAATATGGTTTGGCCAGCTGTACCGTTGTGGGCCTGAAGATGAGCCGGGGGAGTCTCTAAGACCTGAGAACCATAGGCTTGACCTTGGCTGTATGACATAAAAAGTATGAAAGTGAAAGAACAAGGTTGATGAAGACTAAATTGATTCTGTTAATGCTTTTAGTGCTTTGTGAATAGAAACAACTCTTATTTTTGGAAAGGATTCTCAGTATATTAAACATTTCAACAAAAGAGAATAATGTATAAAAGTACTTATGATAGTCCTTAAAATACCACAATTATTATTTAAAGTTTTGTGGATTTTGCCGTATTAACTTACAGCAGGCATGGCATTGGTGTTTTAAATCGAAACAGGAAGCTGTCAAGGCTTAGATAACTTATTCATGGCATTAACAAGGTATAATTTGGTGTGTAACAGTGTTGAACAGTAGGAAAAGTTAATGATTGCCCACCTTTCAGCTAATCATGTGATTGCTGTTGATATAATTACCTGGTAGGCAGGGATAGAATCATGTAATTTGCTAGCCTGGCGCTGCATGCTTACAAACATTCGTGCTGTTGTGTGTCCCCAAGCGCGGTTTCTGAAATGTGGCCCTCTTTGTCTTTTTCTGCTGAAGAAGCCCCATGTATCATGTTCATTTGGCTCTTTGTTATGGTCAGGATGTGTTGCTTGGACTGAGAGAGATACCAGATTTTTCAGCTTCTCTTCCAATTGCTATGGATACTGTGTCAGTGCTATTGAGGTCTCCTTTTGTCAATTTCAGATAGGTTTCCCCTTGGGCACTTAAATCCATGTCCATCCTGATATTAAGGGGCCATTTGTTCAAGTGCGAGAGGGCTTTTGAAAGTGTACCGTGATGAGAATTAGTTTCAAAAAATTATACCAGAGAGGGTTAAAACTTGCTGAACTTGTAAAGCCTCATTTCTTTGCTCACCCCCAGCACCCACCTTTCTGATTTTGCTGTTTCGGGAAAGTCAAGCTGGCTTAGAGTCTCCCTGTCCCAGAGAGTGACTTGCCAGGGCTCCTAAAGGGGCCTGTACCCTGGCAGGAAAGCCCACTTGGTGGCATCCTGGTTGTTCCTTGGATGTGGAATGGTTTCTTATTAGGAGTCCCATTTCCTTAGTAGGCTTTTCAGATCTTTTTATTTGCCTCTGGTGTTAGTTTTGGCAAGATGCATATTTCAGGGAGTGTGTCCATTTCATTTAAGCTGTTGAATTATTTATTGGCATAACCGTTGCCCACTTAATGTCCAGAAGATCTGTAGAGATGTCCCCATCTGCTATTTCTGATATCTACCTTTCATGTTCAGAACATGTCTTGTCCTGAGGAACTGCTGGATGAGAGTAAGTTAGCTCAGGAAATTGGGTGGGGGTGGTTTCAGGAAAGGGAGCAGGGAGGCAGAGGAGGTGGGAGAGCCTGGACGTGGGGGAGGGCAGGGGCGTGCCTGGGCCTGCCCTTGGCCCCTCGTTTCCCAGGAGGTATCCGGGAGGAGAGAGGGTCACGTGGGCAATGAGCTCATTAGACTGGGGACACCAGCTGTGCTATTATTAGGGCTTTTAAGGTCTGTGGCAGATGTTCTTGGGCCGAGTTCCAGCCGCCCTCACTTCCCACATATGGCATAATACAGTACATGGAAAAAGAGCGACTTGGAAACAAATAACTTTTCCATGAAACACATTATTCCCTTTTCCCATGAACCTTTTCCTTTTCTCTCTCTGTTACTCTCTCGGTGTCATTTTCTCTCTGTTATTCCTTCTGTCTCTGTTTTCTCTGTGTGTTCCCTGTCTGTGTCTTTTCCCCTCCCTCTGTCTCTCTCCTCTTTGTATTTCTGTGTTGTTTTGCCTGGCGCTCCCTCTGTCCCTCCCTCCCATACTTCCTTCTTTACTACTTCTAGGCCCTTTTATTTAACCCTGTGTGGACTTTAAAAAAGACACAGTAGGATAGGAAGAAAACTTGCCCGTTTTAGGTTTAAAGTGAACCTTGGCATTTCTAGAAAGTATGATGAATGCCCTTAAGGCCGAGGGTGATGTTCCATTGGAGCTTGTTTGGCTTAACGCCTTCTTCACTCCTGGGGCACAGTGGTAGCTACAGGGCTGCTCTAAACCCGAACAGATCGATGAGCCAGCCTGGAGCGCGGGAGGTTTTTGTTTTCTTTGGCACACAGTTTGTGCCTTGTTGCTTCTGCTGACGGACCTCTCATGCATCTCATTGACCAGCTTTTATCGGTCGGCTTCCACGTGGTCCTCCCCTCTCCCCTTCTCTTTAGAGTAACCTACATCTCAGCTTGGAATCACAGGGTAGAATCAATATCAAATTGAGTTGAATTATTGTTCTAGGAGCCTGAATTTCCAATAGGAAATGTGCTCTTATGTGATATGACTTCAGTGTGTATTCTTTAAAGCTCAGAGTCATGCAAGCTTCATTACAGAAGTTTCCTCCTGTTTGTGTGCTGATATTTTGAAATATTTACATTAATTTTGTAGCTATGGCACAACATTGTATTCTTATTTCAAAGATAATGAGATAATACATACATACATGAGCATCATTTCTTACTCTCATGATGGCTATAACTTTCAGAAGTAGATTTGAAGAAAAACCTTCTGTAACCTAGGCATTTTTCTTTGAGTGAGGGTAAGTATAACTATTTTGGAAAAGTACTTCTTTTCAATGTAAAAAAGTATTTAGTTGTGAAAAAAAGTTTTAAAAACCCCACCCCAAACCCGAACTATAGAGTGAGATCACAAGAAAAGTGATACTGAACTGGGTGACTAATTATTCATATTGATTTCTCTGCTAATTGAGAGACTGGGAAAGAAAAACAGGAGCAGCCTTATTTCGTTTTCCTAACCTTATCTGGAGAAGAGGAATCTCACAGATGGTGGGTACAGGTACTGGAGCTCTGGACTGTGGGCAGAGATGTGTGCATGCCTGCATCCCAGGTCTTTGCTGAGCGGTTTATGCTTATTCCAGGAAGGTGGTTGGTTGCGATTTCATCCGTCTTTAGCAGGTAAATGCCACCTTTGGTTGGAGTGAGGGCATTCTTGGCAGAGGAGGGAACTGGTGGTCTACTTAGAACAATGATTGCTAAGTGTGTGTTGACTGGTTTCCCTGGACCAGGAATTGAGATTTGACAGTAAATGAGACACTGTACGCCTGGGGGCAGGTGAGAGAGGAGAGAGACATCAAGGAGAAATAGACGCAAGATGTAATGCCAGTTAGGGAGTAGAGGTGATGAGCAGAGACCCAGGAATAGTGCAGGGAGGGGATTGAACCATGGGAAAATACAGAGACACAGAGTCAGTCCCAGGCAGGGCAGAATGCAAGTGCCCAGGCCTCTGCAAAAAGCCCAGTGTGGCTGGAGGGTAGGGCCTCCTTGGGGCAAGTGGACACAGGTAAGGGGATGGTCAGGGCAGGCCTGCATTCCACTGGCCTTCCAGACCCTGGTCAGGAATTGAAATTTTAATCCGAATTTGATTGGAAGAAAGCTGCTGGGGTGACGCTAATGGTACAGAATCTGCCTGCTGATGCAGGAGACAAAAGAGACACAGGTTCAGTCCCTGGGTTGGGAAGATCCCCTGGAGGAGGGCATGGTAACCGACTCCAGTATTCTTGCCTGGAGAATCACATGGACAGAGGAGCCTGATGGGCCACAGTCCATAGGGTCACAAAGAGTCGGACACAACTGAAGCAACTTAGCATGCACGCATGAATTGATGGACTTCTTGCAGGGATCCCCCAGCTGTTGTGTGGAGAGCCAGGGCTTGGGGGCAGGAGTGACAGCAGGGAGAGGGGAGAGGTTGGTACAGGCCCAGGGAGAGTGGTGGCAGCTCCGGAGAAGTGGAGGGATGTGATGTGGCCCCGAGGCTGGCAGTTTGGGATAGCTGGCCGTGGGTGAGGGGAGCCGTGAGCAAGGAAAGTCTAGTGTGATGCCTTCCATCTTACATGTATTCTAAGTGGGATTTTTTTAACGTCTTAAAGCATTTACACAATTAAAAAATCCTGGTGTTGAAAATCGTTGTATGTAACTTGTTAGTCAAGTATTTGGTAGGGACACCAGGGTATAAGCTTTCCTGACACCACGGAAGTGAGCAGAGGCATCCTCATCTCAAATGGGAGCTAAAGAGGGAGAAGGACCAGAGTGCTATTTTCTTTTATGGTTGGGAAATGAGTCTTCATGGCAGGCGTCAGAAGGTACATCTCAGACTTCATCCCAGACCAATGAGCATGAAGAAACCACACGAACAGATGACAGAGAAAGAGGAGCAGTTTCCCTCAGAGCACAGTATCAGTTAACAGCTGATGCTAGTTAACCTTAGGAGTTCGGATTTTCAAGATTGAAAAAGTTCCAAGGATTCTTTAAAGGTTTGATAGTTTTGTCTCAGTATACTATGCATCTTTGTTTAACCTGTGTCTGGAAACGGTGCCCTCCTGGAAATTGCTATTTTATTTTTCATGTTTTTTTAATTGAAGTATAGTTGATTTATAATGTTGTGTTAGTTTCTAAAGTCCAACAAAGTGACTCAATTTTATATATATATACGTTTAATATATAGATTCTTTTTCAAATTCTTTTCCATTTCCATCTTTATCAAGATATTGAATACAGCTCCCTCTCCTATCCCGTAGGACCTTGTTGTTTATACATTTTATATCTAGTAGTATGTATCTGCTAATCCCAAACTAATTTATCCCTCCCCTGACCCTTTCCTCTGGGGTAACCTTAAGTTTGCTCCCTACGTCTATGAGTCTGTTTCTGTTTTTTAAATAAGTTTGTACCATTTTTAGATTCTGCATATAAGTGATACCTCTGGCATTTATCTTTCTCTGTCTGACTCACTTCACTTAGTATGATAATCTCTAGATCCAGACAAGTTGCTGCCATTGGCTTTGGAAATGTTTCTCTCATACATTAGAGTGAGGATGGCTGAGGTGCCTTTCCGATTTCCTTATGATGGATGTGGATGATGGCATTTTCCCCCCAGGGAGGATCACAATTTCAGGGACCAGGGAGATTAAAAAGATTAAACAGCTGATCCCAGGGTTTATCATTATCACTGTCGCTCACCTCAGCAGTCTGAGATTATTTCCCTCCCCGCAAGACTGGCCTTCAGGCGTGGCATAGGAGAGAAACCGAACACGACCATAGTTCCTGAGAAGCGAGGGGACTTGGCGGTCCACGTGCAGCCTTGGTGGGTCTGAGCTAAGAACACTTAACAGGTTACCTTGTAAAGCAGGTGCTGGCGCTTCAAGTGGGTCAGAGGCTGAGGTTATGGGTAAAGAATTTGGAGGGTGCATTCTCTTAGAATCTGAAGTATTTGAGGACAGAAAGGCATGCTGCCTTCTGGAAGAGTTTTTTGTTTTAAATCACTCTGAGACTATGACACCAATATTTCTTACCTCCCTAAAACAAGTGAGGTAGGCTGCTGTCCTTCTAAAAATGAAACTCCACTGTCATGGAATTAAAACACTGGCTGCTTTGTTTGGAAATGTGAGAAGGAAGGGATTTTTCTTGTTGAGTAGGATCAAGTTAGCTCTTTTAGGAATATAAATTCCAGACTAGTGTTTCCTTAAAAACTGATATTTTGATGTGTTTATTCTGGAACTGTTAGCACATCCCATTCTGGGCTCTTTTTAATGGGCTCTGGGTAATTACTGGGGCCTCCCTTCTCAGCCAGTACACTGAGCCATTGAGGAAGACAGCTGGTCGCTTATTAGCCACCAGCGGGTGGCCCCTGACCCCTCCTCCTTGAAGATGGTGTGAGGCACAATTAGAGAGCCCTGGAAGGGGCATAAGTGGTTGCTGGGGCATAAATAATGCAATCTACCCTGTCTGTCTGTGAATGTGATGAGGCCCAACTGATTTGATGTTCAGAAGTCAGAACCTCATATTCTGGGTCCAGCATGTTCAGGCTCTGTGACCTTAGGGAAATTCTTAGCCCATGAGCCTCTATTTTTCCATCTGTAGAATAAGACTGTGTAGTGTGCTTGTGCAATAAAGAAGGTGATGCACAGAAAGGTTTGCCTTATTCTTGCTGTGTAAAGGAGCTCTGAGCCTGTTCCTTTGGAGCTGGTGAATTTCAATGTATTATCCCCTTCTTCCTCCTTCTACTCCAAGCCTCTCTGCCTCTACTGGGGAAGACTTAAGCATTTGACATAAGGTCATTTTCCCCCAGGGGTGGAACAGGTGGCTCAGAGGTAAAGAATCCTCCTGCAGTACAGGAGACACCAGAGACGTGGGTTCGATCCGTAGGTTGGGAACATCCCCTGGAGGAGCAAATGGCAACCCACTCCAGTATTCTTGCCTGGGAAATCCCATGGACAGACGAGCCTGGCAGGCTGTAGTTGGCGAATGAGCACGCACACACTCACGCACACACGTATCTTGGCCTGGCTGACTTCTGAATCATTCTGGGTTCTGATGACTCACCTAGCACCTTGCCTATCTCCTCTCCAGCAGTGGCTTCTCCACCCTGCTTCACCCACTTTCCCGGTCACAGCTAGGCTATGTCATCTCCTGGGGTGACGTGTTCCACCTCTGATATCCTAAGTGTAACCTCTCTGCTCTCTGAACTTCAGTCCTCCTAGTCTTTTGCCCGCATTCCTTGCCCCGTCCATGGTCCTGGCTTCTCCTCTTCACCCCAGCTTGTTATCACTGAGTACCTGCTGCCCTTCCTTGGTGTCGCCTGGCAGAACTCTGCCCGCCTCTTTTGGGTATGGCTGAAGAAATTATATAATCACCTGTCACTCTGTAAGGCACCTTCAGATGGGGCATGGGTTCTGCTCAGTGGTTCCCTTGTTTCCTTGCTCTGTCTTTTGCCGCAGTGACTATTCTAGACTTCCCATGTCTTTCTCAAACACCTGACTGCTTGCTTTTAGTAGGTCCTCTTAATAGAGTGAGCTGAAGCCGGCAGACTGACTGCCCCCCAGCCTTCACATGCCCAGCTGTGGGTGTGCCCGTCTCTTGTCCTCTGTTCTGTCAAGTGAGGGAAGGACCCTCTTTATCCCCGAGGCTGCTCTGCACTCTGTTGTTGGACCCCATCCTCTCCCACCTACTCAGGGTGGGTTCTTGATGATTGGCCCTCCTTTCTGTTTCTTAGGAGAGCTTCATCTTCTCCGTGGATCCCACCCACTATCCTGTATCATACTCGCTTCTCTGCTCTCTTTCTAGAGCCCGCTTCTCCCTCTAGCCTTAATTCTTTCCTTTCCTTTGCTGCCAGTCTCACTGAACCGTCCTTTCCTCCTGTCCCTGGCCCTACTGCGCTCGGGCACCCAAGCCCGTGATTCCACCACCAGCACAGTGAATTTGGTGCCAAGTCCAGTGCACACCTTCCAGTCCTGGCGTCCTTGACCTTTGACAGCACAGACTAAAATTACCTGCATCTAAAATTCTCTTTCCCCTTGTCTTCTGGAAGGCTACACCCGCAAGGCCTCCCTCCTCCTCCTTCCACCACCCTGCCTTGGCAGCCTGCAGCCGCCTCTGTCCCCGAGTAGCCTTTGAGTGGTAGGGTGTCACCTCAGGTGAGCACCTTGCCTTGCTCTCTGCCCTGAACGCCACCACGCCTATGGCCTTGGTTGCCGCCACTGCCCAAATCTTTTTCCTGAGCTCTGTGCCCTTTTACCTACCTGCCTGCCCCCTGCACACCTTCGTTTCAAGACGCATGAACACCACCACATCCTCCCCCTCACCCCCTCCTCCTCCCAGCAAAGAAAGGGTCTTACTAGCTTATATGGACCACTGTTTCCAGCTACTCTGGCAGGAACTTGGACCTTTTCCTGACTCAACATTTCTGTCATTTCCCCCCTTTCCAGGCAGTCGCCTCCCAGATTTCCCTGAACACCCTGCTGGGCTCGGCTGCTCCAATGTTTTCTGCTGCTAAAGTGACCTTTCTAAAGTGCAAATCGAATACCATCATTGCCCTGCTTAAAACCATTCAGGAACTCCTCATGAGGCCAAAGTGACTGCTGCCCCTCCTTCCCTTGCTGAAGTCATTCAGAGCTTTTTCAGCTCCCTAATTGAGCTGTGCTTTCTTTCTCCTCCAGGACTTTGTCTCTGTTGTTACACCCCCTGTAGAGCACCCCTCTCCCATCCCTGCACACCCTGATATGGCATCCTGGCTGATTCCACTCACCTTTTCATTCTGGCCTGAGGTTGGCCTCGGAAACCTTTCTTGACACCACGTTACCCATCTGTATCAGCAGTTTTTTTTTCCCCAGTGGCCTCTCACTGCTGATATTTTTGTCTGTGGCCCCGTGAGGGTAAAGAGGATCGTTGAGAGGCTTCACTTGGACAGTGGAGGGCATACAGACATCTGACTTGGCATTCAGCTCTTGACCCAAAGGGCTGTTCTTGTCTGTGTGGTGTAGGGGAGAGAGCTTGTTGAGATAATTACTCCTCACAGATCGCCAGTTCCATGAGGGCAGGGCTTTTTGTTGGATTCATTTTCTGCTATATTACCGGTACTAGGGAGGCATAGAGGGGCTTCCGGTGACACAGTGGTAATGAATCTGCTTGCCAATGCAGGAGACTTGGGTTCAATCCCTGGGTTGGGAAGATCCCCTGGAGAAGGAAATGGCAACCCACTCCAGTATTCTTGGCTGGGAAATCCTATGGACAGAGGAGCCTGGTGGACTACAGTCCTCAGGGTCCCAAAGAGTTGGACATGACTGAGTGAGCACGCAGGAGCCATAATAGTGCCTGGCAGAAAATAAGTGCTCAGTAAATATTACTGAATGCCTGCAGAGCAAAACTGGGCTTTTCAATCTTAACTTGGTCAGTTTTCATGGTGCTCTGCCCCTCTGCCAGGTGATAGAAGGGCGTGGGCTTGGAAACAGGAGCCAGCCTTAAAGGAGCCAACTCCCTGCAGCCTCCCTGTGCTCTCTTTTATCGCACCTTTTAAAATCACAAGTTGTAATCACCAGAGCTGTGTAACAGAATTCTTGGGTCATGAGATAGCTGAGGCTGCTCTGACTCATGGCACCACTGGGAAAAATTGATGTGTTTCTGGTTCTGAGAATTAGAAGCAGTGTCTCCTCACTTTCAGACCAGATCTATCTCTGGCTATTGAAGTGACTTTTAACCGTCTGGGGGAGTTTAAGCTCCTTTGAAGTGAGCCTGGCAGAGCGCAGTTGATAGTCCTGCGGAACTGTGGAGCAGAGCTGTGCTGTTGTGCTCTGATACAAGTGGAAGCTGCTTTGATAGTTTTCAGAGTCAAGTACCTAATTAAAGAAGGTTTTTTGTCTTTCTTTTGTTGAACAAATACTTATGGCATGCCCATTTTGGGGGCTGATTCTCTTTTACAATCTTACTGGTTTATGGGTTCTGTTTTCAGCCTTTCCCCTAAACAGAATGGAAGCTGTTGGAAGTCAGGGACATCATATATGATGTGTGCTGGGAATGCTGAGGACCTAACTAGCAGAGTGCCTGGCACAGTGTTTATTTTTTCAAATAGAGACAGTTTTATTTTTCCTTTAGCATCCATAGGCCTTTCATTTCCATTTCTTGCCTTATTGCCCTGGCTAAAATTTCCAGCACTGTGTTAAATGGGACTTACTTGCCTGGTTTCTGATCTTAGGGGATGTGATAGTCAGTTCTGAGAAATGGACTATTTCCTGCAATATAAATAAACAAAGATGTCAGTGTCCTCACCAATTCCAGCCCTCCAGGGCAACCAGGAAGGAGACCAACACCTGCAATCCAGCAGCCATTAGGCTGCAGCCACTCCCTTCAGTGAGCCCTGAAGGACAACATGGGATAACCAGCCCCAGAGAACTCAGATGTTTATTAAAGAAATTATTTCAGTGACCCCAGACTCTTGCATCTTCCCATACATAGAAAGGCACTAAATTTCTTAACTTGAGATATCTTGTTTTCTTTAATTCACAAAAATAGTTTTGATGTTCAGACTACCTGCCCTTTGTTACAAACTTCTATACAACCTGGCTGCTCCCTTTGCCTCCTCAGAGCAGTTCTCACAGCGTCACTTGGGATGCTGTCTCCTGGGCTTGAAGTCCTAAAAATTCCCACCAAATAAACTTTTAGGTTGTGACTATTTTTTTAGGAATACAGACAGTTCAATGTGTCGACTTGGCCAGGCTATAGTCCTCAGTTATGCAATCAGTCAATCTAGCTGTTATTCTAAAGGTAGTCCCTTGGACTGCAAGGAGATCCAACCAGTCCATTCTGAAGGAGATCAGCCCCGGGATTTCTTTGGAAGGAACGATGCTAAAGCTGAAACTCCAGTACTTTGGCCACCTCATGCGAAGAGTTGACTCATTGGAAAAGACTCTGATGCTGGGAGGGATTGGGGCAGGAGGAGAAGGGGACGACAGAGGATGAGATGGCTGGATGGCATCACTGACTCGATGGACGTGAGTCTGGGTAAACTCCAGGAGTTGGTGATGGACAGGGAGGCCTGGTGTGCTGCGATTCATGGGGTCGCAAAGAGTCGGACATGACTGAGCGACTGATCTGATCTGATCTGATTTTGTAAATTTGATTAAATTCCATACTCGGTTTTAAGTAAAGTTTATTCTAGATAACTGGCACAGTGTTTTTGTAGAGTGAATGGCAGGCAGATTGCTGGGGATGGTGAGTGGGCACATAGTCCTGCCCCCTGGAATTTATAGTATGGTTTTGTAGATGAACATAATGCAGTTTCACAAACAAATGTAAAGTTGTAACTGTGACCAAGAGGCCACTGTGCTTGGAAGGCTGTCATAGGATATTTTGGCTTAGGGAGTTTGGGAAGGCTCCCCTGAGGCCCCAAGAGCTAAAGGAGAAGTACCCAGCCAAACGGAGGGGTCAAGGCCCTTCAGGCAGAGGAAGCAGCGTGATCTGTGTTGGGAGAGTAACCAAGAGGAACCAACCCAAGCAAGATCTAGATAATCTCTTTCAGTCTCCAAAATTGGGCTCTAACAGTGACAGAATTTATTTTCATGGGCTCCAAAATCACTGCAGATGGTGACTGCAGCCATGAAATTAAAAGATGCTTGTTCTTTGGAAGAAAAGTTATGACAAACCTAGATAGCGTATTAAAAAGCAGAGACATTACTTTGCCTACAAAGGTCTCTATAGTCAAAGCTGTGGTTTTTGCAGTAGTCTTGTATGGATGTGAGAGGTGGACAATAAAAAAAGCTGAGCACAGAAGAATTGATGCCTTTGAACTGTGGTGGAGAAGACATATGAGAGTCCCTTAGACACCAAAGAGATCAAACCAGTCAATCCTAAAGGAAATAGATTCTGAATATTCACTGGAAGGACTATTGCTAAAGCTGAAACTCCAATACTTTGGCCATCTGATGCGGAGAGCTGACTCATTAGAGAAGATCCTGATGCTGGGAAAGATTGAAGGCAAGAGGAGAAGGCGATTATAGAAAATGAGATGGTTGTATGGTATCACTGAGTCAATGGACATAAGTTTGAGCAGGCTTCGGGTGTTGGTGATGGACGGGGAAGCCTGGCGTGCTGCAGTCCACGGGGTCACAAAGAGTCAGACACGACTGAGCGACTGAACTGATCTGGACTAACCTTTCTCTTCTATCTTAATGATAACAATGGATAATATTTATCAATATTATCAATATCAATCCAATCAACAATGGATTATAGCATTTTATCCTCCCAGTGATGGATATACCATAAGGAGGTGTATAGTATAGTATAGTATATAGTATACCAGTGGAGATATACAATGGAAACCAGTTAGAGGTTGCCCAGCCGGCAAGTAGGTTTCTTGCCTACTTTCTTTGACTAGAACTTGCAGGATAATGTTCAGTGGAGGTAGCTAGAGTGGATGTCCTTGTCTTGTTCCTGATCATGTAGGAAAACAGTCACTTTCCCAATTAAGTCTGATGTTATCTGTAAGTTTTTCATAGGTGCTATTTATCAGCTTGAGGAAGTTTCTTTTTATTTCTCATTTGTTGAATGTTTTGTCATGAAAGTTGGTTGAAATCCTGTGAAACGCATTTTCTGCATCTCTTGAGCTGATCATATACTCTTAGTCCTTTATTTTATTAATATGATATAATACATGATTTTCAGAAATTACTTCATTACTTTCTCATACTTTTCAGAACTGCCATGAAGTAAAAATATCTTTTCTTTTCAATGAAGCAGACTCAGTAACAATTGCTTATGCTTGCAAACTGTTTTTCATTGAACTACAGTTCTTTGTCTTTTTTTTTCTTCTAGAAAATGAACCCATGAAAGTGATCACTTCACCCGTATACATCCCAGACAAGGAATACAATTCTTAATTTTGATGGCGAAAGGGCTGTTCCACTCTCTAGGGCTGATTATGTATCATTGCTACTGCTGTGATTACTATCTGTGATACTGAAGTAGACCCTGACCAGTCATGGTCTGGAAGTGCTGCTTGTTATACTGATCTCTTTGACTCATCTTTTAAAAAGAATGATGATCCTGGGTTCTTGTTACCAGAGGATGTGGTCTCCTTTGTGAAGAATACATTAGGAAGGATGCTTTTGTGGAATTTGATCCCAGGAACCCTGCTTTAGAGTTCTTTCTGACCTTTCCTCCCCCTTTTGGGGCAAGGATTAGTGTATCCGTGACCATTATTATTGGGTTTATGGGCAGCAGCTTAGCAACCGTTTCATGGCACTCGGCTGTCTCGTTTGGTCTTTGCTCTTAGCGCTCCTCCTGCCTGTTCTTCTCTCTCCTGTACCCCATCCCCCATCTTCCGCCTCGCCCCTCTCCTATTTTTCTCCCATTTCTCTCCGTCTAGTCCCCTCCCCATGGCCTCTCCTGCGGGTCCTTCCCTCATCCCCCCTTCCCTCCCCACTTCTCTCCTGGCCCCTTCTTTTCTCTCCCTAGTCCCTTCCTCCTGACCCCTGCCCTCCCCCTTCGCCCTTGGCTTGGAAATCCTTTGTCCTGTGACCCAGCCCCCCTCTTCTGCCCCAAGCCCCCAGCCCTGTGAGCGAATCCAGCTTTAGGTGGATGTTGTCTTTGGCTTTTTGCCTGTAGATTTCTCCAACTTGAGACCCCGTGTCCTATTTTCTCCATGGAGGTGGGGAGTAAAGGGGATCCCAGCATTCATGAGCTCAGATAGGCTGTGTCTGCAGGACGTGGCCATTTCTGAACTAATCCCTGGCTTTGCTCCTTGCTGTCCCCGGTTCTCACGATGGCGCGTTTAGGGAGAAGGAGCCCTGCTCCCTCTGTCCCCAGGGGACTGGGATGTGGAAGAGGACAATGCTTTGACCTCTTAGGGCTCTTGATGACTATATGGACAGCCTTCTTCCTGGCCCTTTAAAATAACTTTGGTTAGCAGGAGGCAGTATAGTTTAAATAAAGCAAAATGATGATTGTGATCATAGTTTAATATTTTGAAAATGGAATCTCGAATGTTCGTTGCCTTCCGGTTGTGGTTCCTTGTCCTGATCTCCGGAAGTGGATTGCTTTGGGATGGAAAGGGTGGCCCGTGACCAGCTAGTTCTCTTCACTTGTTGGAGCCCAGATGCCCCTGTCCCCTGGCCTGAGTACAAACCCATCTTTCAGGTGACCCCACATTCTGGATTGTCTTAGATTGGGGACTATAATAAAACTGATGTTGGTATTTTAAAGTACTGTTTTTTCAGTTCTACAGTATATTCCTACCTCATTCTCATCTACTCTTCAGGGTTTTTTTTGTTTGTTTTTTTAAAGCTCTTTGGATATCATTTGTGTTGTGTGGAAGGAGTTTTCTCTGTGTAAGAGGGCAGCTTTCCTAGAAAGTGGAGTCAATAAATTGGATTTGCCAGTACAAGTTTGGTCTTGTGATGCCAAGAGCTCGGGCTCTGCAGCCAGACCGCCCAGATTCTTGCCCCTCTGTGCGCCTTGCCAGCTGTACAGCCATTTCCTAAGCTTCTAAAGTTGCAGGCTCCTCCTTGGTAGGAGCGAGATGGGGTGCTTCCTTCATCAGGTGGTGAGGGTGAGGGGACATGCCACATGCTAAATCGCTTCAGTCTTTACGACCCTATGGACTCTAGCCCGCCAGGCTTCTCTGTCCATGGGGTTCTCCAGGCAAGAATGTGTGGGTTGCCATGCCTTCCTCCAGGGGATCTTCGTGACCCAAGAATCAAACCCGCGTCTCTTAGGTCTCCTGCGTTGGCAGGCGGTTGTGTATCACTGCTGCCACCTGGGAAGCCCAAGTGTTTATTAATAAATATTATTTATCGGCTATTAAACATACTTAGTAGTGAAGGTCAGCCAATGAAGCAGCCTCGAGCCTGCTGCCAGTTTTTTGGGCCCTCTGTTTTTTCACTTGAATTACGTGGTTTCTCTGGATTTTTAAGTTGGTCTAGTTTAAGAAATTAAGAGTTCTAAAGCCACTTTCCCTGGAGAAAATAAAATCTTTACCAGCTGATACCTGTGTATTTCTGTTAAAAAAAAAAAAATCTTGTAAGAGGTGGCAGTTTTGAAATAGGATGATTAAGATTTCTCGAAGCAGAAACCTATTGCTACCATAAACTTCTGCTTATGAGGACACATTTAACAGTATATTTTATCTCTATAAATGTATACATTTTCATTTTATAATTTTATTTAGAAGCCATACTCATGCTTGTTTACAGGAAACCCACCATGGAAACTGTTCCAGGGTAGAAGTTTTAAAGGTGGAATCACATTTAATTCATTTCAACAAAATCTGAAGGTTCTCTGTGAGGTTGAGAATAGCCGTGGGCCTAATGTGGGATAAGGGAGACCAGACACCCTTTGCCTAATGCTGTTGCTTAAAGTGAGGACAGGGCCTCTGAGGCCCCTGTTCCTCTCAGTTCACTGCCTTGGTTGGTTCAACGCCCCACTGGGCCCCACATCTCAGCCCAGCCTATGCTTGTCTTGTGATCCTAAGGCCTTGGCATGTGTCTTCCACCCTCAGTCAAGACTCCTTCACCTGGGAGGGTTAGGAATCAGGCCATTATGTTTTTTTACTTTTATTTTTTGGCCGCACCACTTGGCTTGCGGGATCTTAGTTTCCCTGACCAGGGTTTGAACCCTGGTCCACTGCAGTGAAAGCGCTGAACCCTATCCACTGGGCCACCAGGGAATTCCCAGGCCTTTGTGTTTAATAAATTGAAACACTGCGTAGTGTACTCTTTATTCAGACATTCTTCAGAATCAGCGCCGTGTTCCAGGGCCATCGTTTTCAGTGCCTATTACGTATAAAGGTAATTTTAAAAAATCTGTTCATTGGAGCTTTTCAGTTGTGTGAACTTCAGGTAATTGAACGATTTAGTGTATCCTGTAAGTGGAGCGCTTGTGCTTCCCCGTCTCCGAGCCTGCAGAGACTAGTCCTCTTTCCCTGTCACCCTCCCTTCCGTGCCAGGCCAGTACCTAAGCCAGTAACGTGTGTTCTGGGGCAGCGGTCTCCAAACTGAATGGCAAACAGGTAAAACACTGGGGCGTCAGTTGGGTAGCATATGCCAAATTTGACACAGGAAGCGTTGTGTTTTGATTGAGCAACTATTACAGTTGTGTTTCTTTTTATAGATTCAGATCTGCCATAGAGCACATTTGGAAAAAAAAAAAAATCACATAATTTTGCACCAATCCAGAACTCCTAAGAGAGCCCCTCAGAAGGCTATAACTTGGGAAGGCAGGGTGGAGTTAGCCAGCTCCAGCAGCTGATGTAGGTTCTGGTTGCTTCCCTCTGTGCTACCTTGTCCTGCTGCTTATACAAGACCTTCCTGCTTTAGAGGAGTTTGTAGCTCATCTAACAGGCCCAGAGGATAAACCAGCTCTTGCTGGGGTTCCCACTCCTAGGAAGATGGAATTCAGAGGATGTCTGCTGCTTGCTTGGAGCCTGACTGACTGGGGAAGATGGAGCAATGTGTTCAGAGTTGTTACTTTGGATTTAGGCTAAAAGGTACAGTGTCTGCTGGAATTTCAATACTTGTTTCAAGAAGAAGAAATAAAAATGTATTGCCCAAAGACTAACTTCCCATCATAAATCCATAAAACACTTAAGTCATATTTCTGGCGCTAATTGATTTCTTCCTCCTTTCCAGTAAATGTATACTTTTTGGTGATCAATTCTGGTATTTTCTGAGGACCTTAAAATAACTGTTTCTTGCTCATTAGGATTGCCTTTTCCCCTTCTAACCCTGTGTTCTCTACTGCCTGGCGACACCCCGGTGGCTCATTTGGAAGCCTTTTGTGATTTGCAGCTGCCCTGTGGCCTCTGTTATGATAGCCCACTTAGGATGTGACCAATTTTTGGATGATTAAATCTGTAGGTTCCATCAGAAGCAGGGAGTGATCAGTGACGTCCAGACTCACACGAATTAAAGGGAGGCTCCAAATCAGAAACACCTATCTCAGGTAGGGCTCTAAGGGGCATGGCATCAGCCCTGTGCTGGAGTTCAGTGTGTTGGTGTCTTAGGGATGCATTTGGCCTGAAATTACCTGTTGATTTCATATGATGGCTTCATAATGGTCCCTAACTAGCAGAATCAGCCTCACCTGGGAGCTTGTCTAAAATGTTCTTTCTTGGACCTTATTCCAGACCACAGAAGCTCAGGCTTGGGGCCCAGCAGACTGTATTTTCACACGCCCTTCAGAAGCTTCTGGGGCTTCCCACTTGGCACTAATAGTAAAGAACCTGGCTGCTGATGCAGGAGACACAAGAGACACAATTTCAACGTCTGGGTCGGGAAGATTCTCTGGAGTAGGACATGGCAACCCACTCCAGTATTTTTGTCTGGAGAATTCCATGGACAGAGGAGCCTGCTGGGCTTCAGTACATAGGGTTGCAAAGAGTCTGACATGACTGAGTGCACGCACACACACACACACACACACACACCAGAAGCTTCTAATGCATGCTAACTGGTTCAGATGATCTTGTAGACACGCAGAGAAGTCAGCTGTTGTTGGTTTGGGGTTTAGTCCCAGAAAACCTGGCAAGCTGTCCCCGCAGGTAGCCATAATCTCATCTGAGGACTCATGAGGGAAATGGCCCTGGAACATCACTGCCTAAGGCTTCTTGTGCCATTGTTGGCAACTTCAGCCTCTGATTTAGGAAAGTAGCCAAGTGGACCCAAAGCATGATTAAATCTTGAAGGAAAAAATAACTTGTCTTATTGTACATTATGTGAAGAACTAACAAGGCCTGTGCATGTGGATACTAGTGATAACAGCGGCTGGCATTCCGGGGGTTCCTTCCAGTCTTTATTCTGTGTGCATATGGGTACGGGATGTGTGTTTAACCTAGCTGAGTTCACACTGTATGCATTGTTCTCCATTGTCTTCCTCTGACCCTCCCCCATCACAAAAGAGCCCCAGACACCAGTGTGCTAAGGACTGGGTGGCCAGGAGCCCCAGGATTTAAGTTCCAGTTATCAGAAATCCCTGCACCATGAGAAAATTGGGGGTTAGGTGCACTCCTTGGCCCTCAAGGAGTCATTTTCCCTTGGCATTTGGAGTTGTCGGTGGGCCTGGCTCCCTTCAAGCCTTCTGCCAAGGGGGAAAGTCAGGGGAGCCGGCTGACCAGCCACTCCACTGCCATTTAGATTCCCTGACTCTGCAAGCCGGCTGAATGTTGCTTTTTCATGTGCTGCCCGGAATAAAGCTGTCAGATTCTTTCCTCCCCAACAATGGCCGTTTTTATGAGTTCTTGCTTCTCCCAGGCAATGCCCCACACAATGAAATCTTTTCTTTTCCATTTGTTTAAGCTGGTGGACCTTATGGACCCTGTCTGATTGACTTTTAGTGAATGTTTACAGTTTGTGTAGTGTGATAACTGAACTCATCCTTTGCATGTAGAGAAAGAAAGAGTGGGTGATGACCCCCCCTTGCTCATCATTCCTGGGAAAAAAAAAAACCCAGAAAACTCCAAACACTCTGTGAGACAGGAAATATCACAGTTCCATTCAGAATTAGGGATCACTCTGTTGGTGGCAAAAGAAGAGGGTAAAAGGGGACCCTTGGGGCCACTGGCTGCTTTGGGGGGAGCTGGGGAGTTTCTCCTCTTCGTGGGGGAGCTGGGTGTACTGTGCTTAGGCCCCCATTCTGTGGAATAGTCTCCTTTCTTCCTGGACCCAGGGGAAAACTGGAGAAATCCTTGTCAGAGGAGCCACTGCCTCCCCACCACCACCCCCAGGATCTAGGCCCAGAGGAGCCCTGCCAAGGGCCTGCTCTGAGCCAGGTTCACACTGACCAGGCTTGACCTGGCTGGTCAGGTAAGCAGGCCTGAACGAGCCCGAGCAGAGAAGTATTGCAAATCCAGGGACACTGCCTTGCATCCCTCATTGTCTTCCCTGAGTGAAATGAAACTCTGCCAAGGGTTCCCTTTGCCTTTTTAATGACCAGTGATGGACTTACTGCTCATCTCACTCTAGGTAGGAACCAAAAACTCTCTCCCTGCAGACAGCCTGCCCTACCCTGACACTTAGGTAAGACGTGATAAAGTTCCTGGGACACAGAAAGGTCTGCTTTCCATTTTCTTAGAATTTTCTCCAAACACTCGGGTTCTTCCTGAATCTTTCCTCTGTCCTCTAAGATCGGTTTTGTGAGTGTTGAAGATACAGAGGCGGCCACGACCTGTGCTTAGGAAGCTGACATTGATGTGTGTGTGCGTGTCTCTGTATAGAACGTGTGTGTCTATAACAAGAACAGTAGCTGCTGTTTATCGAGGGCTTGTATGTGCCAGTTACTGTCCTGAGTACCAAGGCAGTGTCATCAATGAATCCCTTGGAGTGAATGGCCTCCTTGGCCCTTTGTCTGAAGTGTCAGGCTGCTGGTTTCATGGCCCGTCCTGCCGTCCTGCCGTGTCCTGGTCCGCAGCCTGGTACAGCCAGATAACATGCTCACAGGCAGAGCCTTGCAGGACAGAATCAGGAGTCTGGGTTCTATTTTAGCAATGATGGGGAGCTGTGGGAAGATTTCAGCAGCAGGGTCTGAAATAACTCGCCCCAGGTCACCTGCTCACCAGTTATATCAGCAAGTCCCATTCCTCACCTAGTGTCTGGAAGAAGAGCATCATTATCTGGAAGACTCCATTATTCCCCATCAAAATGGCCTTCTGCTGTTTTTATCACCATCATACCTGTTCCCAGCATGGTTAAAATATTTGAAAGGATGTTACAGTTTATGCATGGTGCTAGGTGGAGGTGACTTGGTTATTTTATTTACTGATGCAAATACAGCCAAGTCAGCAAGAGGTCAGTCATTCCCTGTCTCATAGATTAATCATTGATGTGATTATCTTTGAACATTCGTCCATCACACATCAGCTGTGGATACTCAAAGCCATAGACTTATGGGAAAATGTTTATTTTTCATATTTTCATACAGAGTAACAGGCTTTTTTTTTTTGCATCCATTTACGTATAGAGTTGTGTGACCACCACCAATATAATAGTTCTGTCACTCCTAAGAAATGTCCTTGTGCCTGTCTCTTTACTGTTACCCCCTTCCCATAGACTTAAAAAAAAATCTGTATTGAATTTGTTACAGTATTGTTTCTGTTTTATATTTTGGGGTTTTTTTTGGCCAGGAGGCATGTGGATCTTAGCTTCCTGACCAGGGATCGAATGTGCACCCCCTGTATTGAAACTTGAAGTGTTAACCACTGGATCACCAGAGAAATCCCTCCCATAGACTTTTTAAAAAGCTTTTTAAAAAGGGCTCTGCTACTGCTAAGTCGCTTCAGTCGTGTCCAACTCTGTGCGACCCCATAGATGGCAGGCCACCAGGCTCCCCCGTCCCTGGGATTCTCCAGGCAAGAACACTGGAGTGGGTTGCCATTTCCTTCTCCAATGCATGAAAGTGAAAAGTGAAAGTGAAGTCGCTCAGTCGTGTCCGACTCTTAGCAACCCCATGGACTGTAGCCCACCAGGCTCCTCCATCCATGGGATTTTCCAGGCAAGAGTACTAGAGTGGGATGCCATTGCCTTCTCCAAAAAAAGGCTCTATTGAGATATAACTCATATACCATACAATTCACCCCTTTGAAGTACAGAATTCACTGGTTTTTAGTGTATTCATAGAGTTGTGTGGCCATCACCATAATCAATTTTGAACGGTTTCCATCACCCCAAAAAGAAACCCCATACCCATTACCATTACTCCATATTTCCCCCAACCCTCCAGCCCCAGGCAACCAGTGATCTACTTTCCTTGGATTTGCCTATTCTGGACATTTTTATGTAGGTGGAATGGTATAACATGCGGTCCTTTGTGTCTGGCTCCTTTCACATGGCATGATGTTTTCAGAGTTCATCCGTGTCCTAGCCTGGATCAGCATTTCATTCCTTTTTTATTGGCATATCATATTCCACATGTGGATGTACACCACGGTTTATTTATCCATTTATAAGCTAATGAACTTTCGGATGGTTTCCACTTTGGGGCTCCTATAAATAATGCTGCTGCAAACATTCATAGACAAGGTTTTGAGTGGACATAGGTTTTCATTTCTCTTGGTCAGATTGGAAGGAGTGGATTTGCTGGATAACATGATCACCTTTTGAGGAAATGCCACACTGCTTTCCAAAGTGGCTGCCCTCCTTTACTCTTTTTTTTTTAATATGTATTTATCTGGCTGCACTGCATCTGAGTTGCAGCATGCAGGATCTTTGATCTTCACTGCAGTGTGTGGGTTCTTCAGTTGCAGCATGTGGAATCTTTAGTCGCGGTATGTGGGGTCTTGTTCCCTGACCAGGGATTGAACCTGGGCACCCTGCGTTGGGACTGTGAAGTCTTAGCCACTGGACCACCAGGGCAGTCCACATTTACTTTTTTCAACAAGCACTGTATGAGGGTTTCAATTTGTCCATGTCCTTACCAGCACTTGTTATTATGTCTTTTTTATTTGCATTATCATAGTGGGTGTGAATTGGTGTCTCACTGTGGGTTTGATTTGCTTTCCCTGATGGCTGCTGACGTTGGACATTTTTCCATGCACCTATTGGCCATTTGTGTCATGCAAACTTCTGAAGTTATTTTATTTAATTGAAATATATCTTGGGCTAAGTATTCTGTGATACATGCTTACAGTATTTCAAGGTAAGTAGAAATATACCCTTGTATCTCATATTATTGATTTTAAAAATTAGTTAGTATACTCACTAACTGACATTAAATAGAGTATTTCACCCAGATGAGTATTAGAAGTTGTAAAATCTAAAGCATTCTTTTGCTCCATTCACTCAGAAATCTTGTAGAAACAAGGTAAGAAATCCTGCTTTTTAATGTCCCAGTTGCAACATAATAGTATGCGTTTTTCACACTATTACCTTAAGCTTTAAATGTGTGCCACGTGAGGATATAACATTGAGTACCTGGGATTTCTTTTTTCCAAAAATCACAAGTCCTTAATCTTTTCTGGCATTGATTATAATAATAGACTGCTCTGTATCCCTTCTAACATACTTCGACATCGACTTTTCTATTCCTAGTACTCAGGTTTTAAAAATAACTATCTCATGTAAGAGACAAAGTTAAGTACCAAAATTGCCTCAGTCAAAGGAGCAAGTTTTATATGGATTTGAACCAACCTGTAACCTGAGTCATGCACAGCTGCTATTATTAGGACCGGGCTGGTGAAGGGCACCTTCTACTGCCTCAACCGATTCGGACAGAGCAGTTTCCCTGTCAGCAGTGACCAGGGAACTGGGGCCCTGGTGCACTTTAAAATCACTCTGAAACTGTAATTCACTCTCTGGTATTTAGACTGGGATATCCGGTGCTACTTTGAAAAATCAGGGAAATGGAATATTCTTCTGTAAATATGGCTGTACCCTAAGTTCCAAGACGGCTAGAATCCAGTTCTGGGCAAGGGTTTTCTATACATGGACTGTCAGCAGACTCACTACTTGAATGAATGTGAATGAATGAACAAATGAATGAGTGAATGAATGATGGGAGTAGCAAAAACTGATTGCCAACTCTCATATCCATCGTCTACCTTTTTCCTAATGGAATCCGGATTTTGTCCCACTCTTCAGCTTCCTCTTTAGCCACGTGTGGGGCTGTGGGAGGGGAAGTCATGGGCTGGCATTGGTTGGTCCAGGCCCATCATGTGGTCCCATCCCTTCCTACCTCTTCATCCACCTCCCCCTACCCTACTCCTCACCTCTTCACTGCCATTCCCCCATCTCCCACCCCAGCCCCCCACCTCTTCACCCCACCCCAGCTCTCCATCCTTACCTCTTCATCCCATCTTCCACCCCTATTGACCATCACCACCCCACCCCATCCCCCACCTCTTCACGCCAACCCAGCCCCCCAGCCCTACCTCTTCATCTCATCTCCCACCCTCAGTGATCATCACCCCCCCACCCTCTCCCCACCACCTCCACTGACCGTCACCCCACCCCCCCACCCCCACTGACCATCACCCTCCCACTTCCCATCCCCCCACTCACTCCCTACCACCCGGGCCTTGATTTTGACACTGCCATTGCAGGTAGGACCAGTCTGCTTCTGTCTCCTGAGGAAGGTTCTTCTCTTGTAGGTAAGAAGGAGACTTGTGGAGACTGTCCCTCTCCTTCCCCTGGGCACCGTCACGTCTCTGTGTTTGTCGTCCCTTTGCGTTTGGGAGAGTGGAGGCAGGGACGCAGTGACAGTGTGAGAAGGCTTTGGAGCATAATCAGCAGCTGACTGCCTGTCCTGCCTGGCTCCACTTCACAGTCTGACCAGTGTACAGTTGCAGACTATCACCCTGGAAGGAGAAAGCACCTTAATGTTAAATAGTCACAGAATGTCGGGTATGTCTTGCGGTCCTTTGGGAACCTGATCAGCCTCATTTCAGGGCTAAATACACTGACCCTCTGGAGGAGTTGATGACTTATGCAGGAGGCGGCTTTGGAAACTAGAATGATTTGCTTCAGCCCTTCAAGTTGACCTAAAGTTTATTTATTTATTTTTTTTAAATCTCTTTAATTTTAGATTTACAAAAAAATTGCAAAGAGAGTTCAGAGAGTTCCCACACACCCTGATCCAGCCTCCCCTGATGATAGCATCTTACATAACCATTGACCTCCAGTGATGGGTTTGTGTGTACATATGCAGGCAGAGAGAGACGCATGCACACACACGCATATGGGGTGTGAGGGAGGCAGCTCTGTTATCTGTTGGTCCTTTGATAGCTCATCACAGTCACACCTCCCGGTACACTGTGGACTCTGGCCACAGCAAGAGCAGGCGGGGAGCTACTCTGAAGCTCAAGTTCCAAAGCAGGAGATACGGGGAGAACAATCAGCTGTCTGGAGCGCTCTGGGTAGCATGTGAACTCAGTGCCACTTGAACTTTATTTAGTAGAGGCCTGGCCCGAGATCCTTAATATAGACATCCCAGCTATCATGTGAGAATTCCATTCTGCTCTAGTACAAGTACAAGGGAATTTGGGACTGTTTGCTTCTGCCTGTCTCAGGCTAAGTCATCTTACTCCTTCCCCTTCTGATATCTGAGTCAGGAGACCCACAATCTGTATCCACTTATTAATTTATGAATTAGAAGCAACATGTTCATCGATCCGTCAAGCCACGACCCTTCTATCAGTTTGCCTGGATTTTAGCTTTATTTATTTCACTCTGGAAGTGGTCCAGACTGCTTTGGAAGGGGACATTCAATCCAGATGATGACAGCCGTTGGCACTCACTCCGGGGCTTAGGAGGGAACCTGCACCCTTCTAACGCCATCCCTCCAGGGCGCAGCTGTCTCTTCTTGAGACTAGGGACAGCTGCTCCTGGCGAGGGCCGCCCTGCCGTGGGAGAAGAGGACATTGAAGTTGCGAGAGGAGCTGTGGCCAGGATCCTGCTCTCGTGGGTGCTGCAGGAGAATCCTACAGTGGACAAGGTTTTGACAGTGGACGAGTCACCCACCTTCTGATATATCCACTTTCCTCTGGGTGAATGGAATTTTCCAAAAGTGGGAGTAGACCGCTGCCAGCTATTGATGTAAAAATCTCTTACTTTCTTAAAGAACTATGGGTATTACAAAGTGCTGCCCCATTAGGGGAGATGCAAACAAAATACTTTAATGCTTTAAATTCCTTTGGGCTAAGGATAGTTTTGTTTTGTTTTTTTGAATTTTTGAATATATTTCCCCCCATCAGTGTCAATTTTAAAAAGGTAAAGCTTGCATTCCCATGTTAAAAAAAAATTCCAGTTATACCTTTAGCATTAAAAAAAAATGTGTGTACAGTAAGATTTTACTGCTGTGCCACTGAAAAAACTTCTGTTTGAGTCATCACACTTTTGAGGCTTGCTTATTTTGTTTTTTTTTTTTTTTTTCACTGACCACGTATGCTCCTTGTTTGTGAAAAACCATTTGTGTGCATATTGTCTGTATGGCTCAAAACAAGAGAGTTTGCTATTGAGAAAGGGCAGAACAGGGCCAGGTCTCTAACAAAGACTGTTCAGTCTTCTGTGAAATATAATTTTCATCAGTGAAGGTTCCATTTCATTGGAGAATAGTGGTGGATGGTCATTCTGTCCTGCTAGCTAGGTTTCCCTGGGACCCGCCCCCTCCAAAGGAATTGTTCTCCAGGCCCCGAGGGCTAGAACTAAGGCACGGTTGTCTTACTGAGGGAGGGGGCTCTGCACTTTCTTGTGTATCCCTGCCTACAAACACCTCGGAAAGATAAATGGCATTATCTTTACATTTTAGATGTAGAATGTAACCTCAGAAAGTTGAAGAAACTCAACTGAGGTCACATGGGTAGTGAGTAGTGAAGTCAGAATTCCAGGCCTGATTTTCCAATTTCAAATCCAACACTCATTCTCTTAGACCAGGGCTCAAATCACGTTCTGTAGGCCAACTCCATCCCTCTGATCTGCTGTTGTAAATAAAATTTTATTGGAACACAGCCAAACCCATTTGTTTGCGTATTATCTCTGGCTTCTTTTGGAGAAGGAAATGGCAACCCACTCCAGTATTCTTGCCTAGAGAATCCTGTGGACGGAGGAGCCTGGTGGGCTGCTGTCCATGGGGTTGCACAGAGTTGGACATGACTGAAGCAATTTAACATGCATGCATGCACTGGAGAAAGAAATGGCAACCCACTCCAGTATTCTTGCCTTGAGAATCCCAGGGACAAAGGACACTGGTGGGCTGCCATCGATGGGGTCGCATAGACTCAGACACGACTGAAGCGACTTAGCAGCAGTAGCAGCTGGCTTCTTTCCTGCTGCTGTGGCAGAGTTGAGTAGTTGTGCAGAGATCGTACTGCTTTCAAAACCTGAGATACTCACTTCCTTTCCTTTTACAAAAAAAAGTTTGTCAACCCTTGTCCTTGACCATGAGCTGAAGAAGCATTCAGATTCTCTGTGCTATCAGACTTTTCTTCTAGGAGAGCGAGAGCCTCTGTGGCGATGTGAGTTCTTGCTCTTTGGAAAGACTGTGAGCCATGTGGTGAACACAGAAGGCAGACAGGAGCCACACAGCTGTGCCTTTTTGTCTAAGGGGAAGGTTGATGTCTTGCCCTGAGCTGGGCTACAGATTGTTCTCTGGTGGAGAAGTAGAGTCTGTATCTTTTCCCTTTGAATCTGGGGTGGCCTTGAGACTTACTGTTACCAATAGATTGTAGCAGAAGTGACACAGAGTAACTCTCAAGACCAAGTTTAAAGAGATCTGCGAATTCTGCCTCATAGTTTGAACACTCCCGCCTCCACTGGAGGACTCGCCCAGTGATGCAAACAACACGTTTCCACCTGAGAGAGGTCCCAGTCTTGCAGGCATCCCTGCCACATTACTGGACACGTGAGGGAACTCATTTAAAATGCTCTGACCCTATTATTACCTGATCGACTTCATGAGGGACCCCAAGTGAGACCAGCAGAAGGACCGTCCAATTGAGCCTCTGCCACACCCACAGAAATGTGAGAGTCACTGTTTTTTTTATTTTTAGCACCTACGTTTGGCACTGGTTTGCTGTTTCATGATAGATAACTGAAATACCCCAGACCAAGGTGAGATAGGACCTGGGGGACATGTCATAGAACCCTTCTGGACTGGGTAGTGGTACATCAGAAAAAAATGAGTTCTCTCACAGTCAGACCCAAGTCAGTGCAGGAAGACTTTTAGTTGTAACACTGAACTTGGTGAATTACCCAAATGTAATTCCTAAGAACTCTTAGGATGTTATCAACTGGAATCTGGGAAGCTACCATGTGATTCTAGACTAATAAGGGCAGGATGTATCTTGCTTTATTATGGACTCATCATGCAAAAGCAAAAAATAAACAGTTTAAGAAGCTTTCAGAATGTTTCCTAAAATACTGAAATTAAAATATTTGTGCTAGACTGTTTAGAAATGAAAACGCTGTTCTGAAAATGATCTATGAATTGATTTTACCTTAGAATATTAATGGGTACATTTTCAATGGGTTAAGTAGCCACATTTTTTTCAGTAGTTCTTTTGGGTAAAGGCTGCTTATTTTACTGCTGTTTGATTCTAATCAGAGGTCACAGAACTATGAAAGTTCTGGAGTAGATTTTAAAACATGTGCCTTTCTGCAGATCTCAGTTGGTGGTGCTGGTTTATACTGAGAATTCCTGGCCTCCGGGCCATGAAGGGCTCATATCAGAGCCCATGGTTTCCTTTAACTCATGAGTATCTCACAGTGAACTTTGCAGCTGAGACAACGTCTGCCATGCTGGATTATTTGCCTCCTGGATGAAGGCCAAGCTCTTTTTAGCATGAGGTACGAGACCAGGGCCACCTTAGCGTACAATTACATAGATTACAGTGTGAGTAGTAGCCGTGTGGAGCTGTATGCTCAAGTACCCTGTGTCTGCCCCCTCCTCTCCAGCTTTACCCTCTGAATCTTAAGTTCCACCCATGTTGAACTTTTTTAGGGTTTTCTTGTGGCTTCTGCCAAAAATTCCTTCCCTTCCCTTACAACTAAACTAACAACCCTCAAATCTTGTTCTAAACAACACCAATATATTTACACATTGTACCCCCAAATAATTTAAAAATTGACTGTACTCATTCTACTACATGAATATTTCTTGGAAGGACTGATGCTGAAGCTCCAATACAGTGGCCACCTGATGCGAAGAGCAGAATCATTGGAAAAGACCCTGATGCTGGGAAAGACTGAAGGCAGGAGAAGGGGGAGATAGAGGATGAGATGGTTGAATGGCATCATTGGTTCAGTGGACATGAGGCTGAGCAAATTGTGGGAGATAGTGAAGGACAGGGAAGCCTGGTGTGCTACAGTCCATGGGGTTGGAGAGTAGGAACACAACCTAGCGAACTGAACAACAGTAACACTACCATCAACACACCTTCTAAATAAAATTCAAAATTTACTATTTGCAGTTCTTTTTTTACTCATAAAGGATGTATCTCATCAAGCCAGTATGGAGGATTGTGTGCAAGAGTGTCACTGACACTTCTTTTTTCTGATTTTTTTTTATTAATGCTTTCTTTTCTTCTGTGTGCTAAGGTTGCTACTGTTTGTTCTATGGTTATGTTCACCTCTTTCTGTTTGCATGCAATATTAGAGCCTTCATCTTCATTGACTTAATTAAAATTTTAGCTTATGTAAAACATTAGCATGCTCCAAAGTCCAAAGTATAGGAAAAGCTATACCCAAAGGTGGCTCATTACATTCTTAATTCTTTCACCGTATTCCTACCCTCTCCCAAAGGGAATCCATTTCCAGTTGTTAGTTTATGCTGTGTTTCTTTTTGTAAAAATAAATGGTTACTTATATGTGAATATTTTGTTTCCCTTTTTCCTTATAGAGAAAAGTAATAATGTTTTCATGTTTTTCTTTTTCACTTAACAGTATATTCCAGCAACTGTTCTAGAATGTGTTTATGGAGCTCTTCCTGCCATATTTTTTCTGGGCTTCCCTGGTGGCTCAGAGGGTAAAGCATCTGCCTGCAATGCAGGAGACCTGGGTTTGATCCCTAGGTCAGGAAGATCCCCTGGAGAAGGAAATGGCAACCCACTCCAGTACTCTTGCCTGGAACATCCCATGGACGGAGGAGCCTGGTAGACTACAGTCCATGGGATTGCAAAGAGTTGGACACAACTGAGCGACTTTACTTTCACTTTCCCGCTATATTTTTTCTTTACTGCTGCATGGTATTCCATTGTTTGGTTGAACGAACTCCTATACAGAAACACTGAGATTGCTTCCAGTATTTTACTCTTACAATTAATTTGTGTCATAATGAATAACTTTGTGTGATTTTTAAAATGTTTGCCTATGTTTTACCTATACCTTGCTCCATGTACTTCTGAGTATTATACTTTGCTGTCTTACTTGGCATTTTATCTTCCATTGCATCTTCTAAAAATGGGAGGAAGATCTAAACATTTCTCCAGAGAAGATATACAAATGGCCAACAAACACATGAGAAGATGCTCAACATTGCTCATTAGAGAAATACAGATCAAAACAACAATGAGGTATCACCTCGCACTGGTCAGAATGGCCATCCTCAAAAAATATACAAACAATAAGTGCTGGAGAGGGTGTGGAGAAAAGGGATTTTCTTGCCCAGTTGATGGGAAGGTAAATTGACAGAGACAGTATGGAGATTCGTTAGAAAACTAGGAATAAAAGTATCTGACCCAGCAATCCCACTACTGTGCATATACCCAGAGAAAACCATAATTGAAAAGGACACATGCCCCATTGTTCCATAGCAGCACTGTTTTGTGCTATATTTATCTGGCTTAGATGTCAGTGTTATATTTGCTTAATAAGATTGATTTTTTTTATTTCCTATACTCTGAAACAATTTAACTATAATTGGAATTATCTAGTGTTTGAAGGTCTAATACAATTCTCCTGTAAAATTCAGACTGTAAATTGAACAGTAAAATTAGTTGGAGAAAAGTCTCATTATGTGAAGCTTAAGGATTTCTTTAAAAAATCTTGTATGTTGGGTTATATGTCATAATTGTAAGTATAAACAATAAGCTAATTGCAACTTTATCTAAAACCTATCTGTATTCCAGAGATAACTGGAATTTTGCAAAATGATGTATAAAAGAGGGAAGTCATTCTGTCTTAGTGGAAGCAAAGATTCCAGGACACTGCCCCTCTTTTTTTCTATAGAACATGCTAATAGAGGCCAGGTAGATAACACAAAGGAATGAGACCAACTGGGTACCATGTACTAGGGAGCGGTACATGGTACTTTCTAGCTCCTAACCAACTGTTCCTTCTCAGTAAAATCTCAGGAACGTGAGCCTGAAGTTGCCAGCTCTCCAGATTTATCAAGAGGAGCTGAGAAATCCAGATTGTTTTTTGGTGTTAACACTTAATGATTTTTAAGACTTGGCAATTAGTTCAAAAATTGAAAGCACAATGTAGGCAAAACGTGACACAGTTGTAAAAGTGTGGCCCCATCAGTTCTCCTGAGGTCATGCAAGTGGTGTCGTTTTGACGTTGAGCATCAAACATCTTAGCTGGGTCTGCTGTTCAACTTTCACTTGTGAAGAAGAAGCTGTGAGGTGTGTTAGACGCGCCACAGCTGTCGAGAGATGCTGCGTGCTCTGTGTTGGAAAGATGATGGGGGCAGAAAGAGAACCGGACTTGATAAATAAAGTTGCATGTGGATATTGGTCCCTCTGAGCAAGGTCCTGAGCAGGCAGAAGTGGTGCCTCTCTGCGGCCTCCTGCAGTTGCACCTTGGAAGGTGGTGTCTGGTGGGGACTAGTGAGGCGCCAGCCCTCTTCTGCTTAGGGATGACTCAGTCCTCCCTGCTCCTGCCCCTCCCACCCCCCTCCCACCTCCGGCCCCATCCCCCGCCCCCCACCATCCCGTTCCTAGCGGGCGTGTTTCCTCTTTTCACTTCCTGTCTTGCTGCTGCATTTATACATTGTGCTTATCATGGTCCCTCACCCTAGGGACCTCCTGCCATCCCATGAAGCTCTGTGACTGAAGGCACAACTGTCAAATTCACTCAGTGACTGCTTGTCTGTTTTGACCAGTTTCTTAGTAACAGCCTTGTTAATTTCAGTCAGAAAGACTAATTGAGTGCCTTTTTCTGGGAGGGGAGAGTGTGTTTCCTGATTCAGCCCCTTGGTGGCTCTGATCTCTGACCTCATTGCTTCCTGGGATGTTCTTATATAGAGACTTTTGGCTTCTGCTCTCAATACCATGCATTCCTAATTATTTTTTGCTACTTCATGAGTAATAGCAAGGTCTGCTTGGGTTACTTACTGAAAGTGGATATTAAAAATTGAGCTAAGATGATGAAAATTGAGCTAAGATGCCCCATTTCTCTCTTGCAATTTCCACATGCCTGCATCAGTGCTATGTGGAAAATTTGTTCTTTGCCATCAAGCTGGTTTGAGTCTAGAATCTGACTTTGAGTGTGGACCAAGTGGGGCCCAATTGCCTCTTGGGGATTATTTAGAATTAATAAAATTAGGAATGGGACACCTTTTGACTACACATGTGCCTGAAGTATGAATTGTTAGCCAAATGAACTTTTATGTGGTACAGTTTATCTAGAGGATTAGGAATTTAAGGGCTTTATTTATTGATTACAGTTAAGCGCATTTTATTGCAAAGAACAATATTTGCAGCTAAGTAGCCGTGTCCAAGCTGAGATGTTTCTTCTTACTTGATCCTACAGTGAAGTCAGCGTAAGCGACAACTTCTGTTTCCATAGCTGCGGAATCTGTTTTCAAAAACACAAGGCTATGATTTCACTGTAGGTCAGCGCACATGGAGAAGCTGATATGGAAATGGAAAGAATCTTTCTTCAAGACACAATTTAAAACAAAAACTTCCTGTCCTCCTTTGATATCTAGATGCAATTTCCCCCTTTAAGTTTTACGAGTTAATTTCAGAGGTTGACCATGCGATGATCCTGGTTGATGGTATTTCTGTCACTCAGGAAGCCCCTCAAACATTTCCTTCTCATTTCCTGATATAATGGCTGACTCAGTGGAAAGCCATTATACTTTTTGGTCATCAGCATTGTGAGTAGCCTGTCGTGTAGTTGTGGCTAAGACAGAACAGTTGGGTTGGTTATGTTCAGTAGGTTTGAGCGTAAAGGCCACATCATTTAATTAAGTCTACACCCCAGCTTTTACTGTTTCCCAGGTACTGGGGACACAACAGTGAAAAATTAGAAATAAGTCTCTCTTTTACTCATTTCTTCCCAAACCATACAAGGCATGGAATACAAATTGTGTGTCCTTGGACTTTTTATAAAGCCTGATTGTGGAAAATGCCTGTTGACATAGAGTCCCCATTTCCTCAACAGGTTCACCCCTACTTTCAGAGGGTTTCTGAGCAGAGCTATTATTTATTGAGCGTTTACTAAGGGCTACCTGGGTCGATCCCTCGGTTGAAAAGATCCCCTGGAGAAGGGAACGGCTACCCACTCCAGTATTCTGGCCTGGAGAATTCCATGGACTGTATAGTTCATGGGGTTGCAAAGAGTTGGACACGACTGAGCAACTTTCACTTTCACTAGAGGGCATTTTGACTGTAGGGTATTAGCTCCTTTCATCCCCATGAGAGCCTTGCACTGTTAGGAATTAATATTACTTCCCATTTTGTAGATGAGAAAACTGAGGCTTAACTGACTTTAACTTGTCTAACATCCCATGGTGACTCATGGCAGCTGTGTCTTTCTGTCCCCGGAGGGGTTGAGCTTATAGTGGGTGTGTTTTAGGAAATGCAGTTGCGCCTGTGTGGCTGGGGTGAGGAAATGTGCTCATAGCCAGGCTGTTTAAATGTGTGGGCTGGTCAGATGATGCCACAGTCAGTGCTGAAGCATGGAGAGGTCGGGGCTGGACTGTCGTGCTGGAGGACAGCCAAGGACCTAATAAGGAGGGATGACAAGATTGTTTGGGTGTAGTTCTGTGGATGGGGAAAGGCTGCTTGCAGAGATAAAATTCTACTGGACATACACTTCAATTATATTTTATGCATCTTGTTTTTATTAAAACAGAGACACTATATTCTATACACTGTTTTGTGACCTGCCTTTTCCCCCATTCATTTTATCCCGAGCATCTCTTCTTGGCTTGCCTGGGTTTCTCTGCAGTATCATTAGAAATGGGACATGTGCAGGCCTGTTATATGGTTGGACCATGCTTTATTTTATTGAAATCTGTATTATTAGACAACTTTGTTTTCTGGTTCCTCATTGTGACTTAGTGCTGAAGGGGGAAAGGTCAGTCTCTGCACACAGTTATGGTTTTTCCTTAGGAAATTATTGCAGAAGTGGAACTGCTCTTTTTTGTAAATTAATTTATTTATTTTAATTAGAGGCTAATTACTTTATAATATTGTAGTGGTTTTTGCTATACATTCACATGAATCAGCCATGGGTGTACAAAGAATTAATCTCAAAAATATACAAGCAGCTCCTGCAGTTCAATTCCAGAAAAATAAACGACCCAATCAAAAAATGGACCAAAGAACTAAACAGACATTTCTCCAAAGAAGACATACAGATGGCTAACAAACACATGAAAAGATGCTCAACATCACTCATTATCAGAGAAATGCAAATCAAAACCACAATGAGGTACCATCTCATGCCAGTGAGAATGGCTGCTATCATAAAATCTACAAACAATAAATGCTGGAGAAGGTGCGGAGAAAAGGGAATCCTTTTACACTGTTGGTGGGAATGCAAACTAGTAGAGCCACTATGGAGAACAGTGTGGAGATTCCTTAAAAAACTGGAAATAGAACTGATATACAACCCAGCAGTCCCACTGCTGGGCATACACACTGAGGAAACCAGAATTGAAAGAGACATGTGTACCCCAATGTTCATCCCAGCACTGTTTATAACAGCCAGGACGTGGAAGCAACCTAGATGTCCATCAGCAGACGAATGGATAAGAAAGCTGTGGTACATATACACATTGGAGTATTACTCAGCCATTAAAAAGAATGCATTTGGAACTGCTTTTGATGCACACTCCTGAGCATGAACCACCTCATAACCTGCATGATCAGCAGCACAGATTATAAGTAGGGGGAAAAAGAGTGCAGCGGGATAGATGGCAAAAGAGTGTCTCATACTTGTTTTCATTTTTGTTTCTCTGATTACTTGTGATTTTTCTCCTGAAAACTACTATTTGAATTTTCTCTCATAATGATTCCCTACATGAGCATTTTTATTGGGGAAGTTAACATTTTTTCAGTATAAAATAATCCTCATACTTTCTTTGAAAGCATTTGTCTTGTTATTGACATTCTCTTATAATCTTAAATTTTTATTTTTCACGTAGGATTGCTTTTTTATATCCCACCTGGTTTTTTGAAAAATTTCAGATCTATATAAGTGGTAAGAGAAGGATGTGCTGAATGTGCTGTTGCTTCAGTCGTGTCTGACTCTTTGTGACCCTGTGGACTATGGCCCACTAGGCTCCTCTGTCCAAGTATTTTCCAGTCAAGAAAACTGGAATGGATTGCCATGCCCTCCTCTAAGGGATCTTCCTGACCCAGGGATTGAACCCATCTCCTGCATTGGCAGGTGGGTTGTGTGTTTTTTTTTTTTTACCACTAGCGCCACCATGGAAGCCCAAGAGAAGGATACCATGAACTAAATTGATGTTTGTATTTATTGGTATGTTTGCCATGTGCTAAGGCATGAAACACCCTTGGGTTCAACACCAGCCCCACCTCTAGGTTCTTGGGACTGTGGGGAGAAACCTCCAGCCCCAGTTTCCCTGCCAACAACTGCAGGAGGGGCATGATGCCGGCCTGCAGGTCTTGTGAGTTTTAGGTCAGCATTCCCTGGGGTAATGCACCCAGGCCTGGCCGGGCTCACAGCCACAGTCACTGCAATAAATGGGAACTGTTCGTGCTCTTTTCCTTGTTGGAGTCATTATGAGTTTTTAAACTCCAGACTCCACCTGGGGAGTGAGTGCAGTGAGAGACAGGACCCAAGGAGGGGTCATGTACAGAGACCTGTTCTCTTCCCTCTTCCTCTCCCACCCTTGCCCCACATTCCTGGGCCTCTTTCTCACTCTGGTTATTGTATTAACTTTATCCCCAAGCGTGACAGCACCACAGCTGCTGTTCTAGCTGTACATGGTTTATTACTGACTCTGGCCTCATGCACTTGCCTTGCCCGTGGAGCCCAACTCTCTCTCTCCCCATTTCTTGCTCCCCAGATATCCCTCACCCCTTCAAAGTGGCGGCGCACACAATGTTGACTGCAGGGCTTCCTTGTTTGGGACGTGTAGGTTTTCTCAGGGGATGTTTTCTTTCTTCATAGCAACATGTTTCTATTCTGGAATCACAGAGATTTCCAGCAAGCCACCCTACAGGGGCTTGGGATGAAGTTCTCATTCTTGCTACCCTGTCTGACTTTGACCAGCCTCTAGTCAAAGGCTGGACTCCTCCCTGGACTTGGAGATATGGAGAGGACTCCTCTGCAGATCTGAATTTTCTGACAGGGGGTTAGAATTGGGGCAGGGAGCATACGGGTGGGGATGCTCCACCAAGAACCATCTCCAGCCTACCTGCCACCCATCAGGCTGGCCTTACATTCCCTGGCTGGCAGAATGAAATGTCCAGAGAGCACTGTATCCCCCCAGTTTGGCTTGGAAGCACAGAGCAGCCCTGTAGGCGTATTGGGGAGCCTGTCTGCAGGGGAGCGTGTGGTTCCTATGCTAACTTGGGAGACAGTGCTCCCTTAACATCTTGCTCAGCTTTTAGGGTCTCTTAGGTAACTTATATCTGTGCTGGACGTGGGCCAGCTGGTCTCCCTGAACTTGCTTTGTGCTGGAAGACACATGAAGGTTCCGTTGGGGACGAAAGAGGAGAGGCTCCACAGCACAGCCTCCCTACTTGGTCTCCTTTCCCCAGAGAGGGAGCTATTTATGGTGCGTTATAAATCTGCTGCCGCCAGCCAGATAGACCGGGACTGTTACGTAAGACTGTTAGAGCGTGCTGCCTTTTTATTCTCCTTTTTTCAGGAGATGTGGCAGGGCTTGCAGAAGGCAGCGTAGCTGGGCACTTCTGTTCTGTGGGTTGCAGCAGAATTATTTTTGGAAACCAGGGAATTTGGTCACATGACAGTTTTCATTCAGTGAGACCTGATGGATGAAATAGATTTCTCCTTACTTCTTAGGGATCTGTAGGGGACAGTGGCTTTGTTGGTGGATTTGTTTCTGTCCTTAGCACAGTTTAGAAAGAGAAGATTGAGTTATGGGACTAAGCTTGGTCAGAGTCATTGCCTTGAGTGACGGAAGTTTTCTTTGAGTGATTCTTGATTTAAAAAAAATAGTGGGGTGGGTGGGGTGGGGTGAGATTCACCTTCAGAGCTGGAGAACAGTATAGCCTTAAGAATGAAATTTATTTCACATGTGTATGTGGGTGCCTAGGCATGAGAACGTGTGGAAGAGAGAGAGAGAGCAAGGGAGGAAAGACACAGAGGCATCCCACACATACTAGGTGCATATATAAGAGCCGCTCACGTGATGGGTGCACCTATCCCGTGCATGGGTCAGGGGCATGTGATGGGCGCACATCTCTGCTGCATGGGTCAGCAACACGTGGCGGGACACGTGACAAGGGCACGTGACGGCAGCTGCACATGTGTCGGGCATGCCTGTTGGGTTTGTGTGTGAGGTGCAAGTGCTGTGTACATGTGACAGCACAGGCGGTGGTCACATGTGATGGGTACAAGTGTGCAGCCCCCATTCCACGCTCAAGCTCTTCCTTCAGTCATTCTAGTCTTAGTCTCCAGCTGTCCCGGCCTCTCCTTTTCTAGGGACCCTCAGGGGTCTCATAGGACTTCACAGAAGGCCACCATAGCCCTCCTGGAGACCATAGGGCATCTCCTTTCCTGTGCCTTTGGTTCCCAACATGGCTCCGACTTTCTGGCTGTGAAAGTTAAGTCGCTCAGTCGTGTCCGACTCTTTGCGATCCCATGGACTGTAGCCTACCAGGCTCCTCCATTCATGGGATTTTCCAGGCAAGAGTACTGGAGTGGGCTACCATTTCCTTCTTCAGGGGATCGTCCCAACCCCAGGGATTGAACCCAGGTCTCCTGCATTGCAGACAGACGTTTTACCCTCTGAGCCACCAGGGAAGCCGTAGTTGCTGATATTAGCTGCTCCAAGTCTTCTTACTCGTTCTGTGGGTAGTCACATATGCCCTCTCCCAAACTGCTCCTTCTTTGTGCAGCGTCATGGTGTAGCAGTAGTTGAAATTTTTGAGTAAATAAGAAATGCTTCCAGTCCTGCTTCTTGCCAGTTATATGAAGAAAACTTTGAGCAAGTCACTTAACTTTTCCCTACCCCCATTCCCCACCCCTACCTCACAAAATGAGGAGATCTACCAAGCTATGCTGTAGATTTATTTTACAGGACAAAGGGCATTATGCCCATGTGAAAGCCCTCAGTGAGCAGTATCCTCCTGTACGGCCAGTGGCTGCTTTTGGCTAGTTCTGCACTATTGCTGCAAAACTGCAGCTCATCTCCTCCCTCTCCAGCTGTTCAACTCTTACATCATATTTTCCACTCTTTAGCCCCCTGTCCCGTTATTTAAGGAGCTGGCCAGAAAGGTCAGATGAGGTGGTAGAAGAGGAGCAAACCAGTACGGTCGCCCATCAGCTGTGAGCCAGCTCGGCATGACCCTGGAGGCCAGACCCCATCTCTGGGCTATCTGAGGCATATGTATTTCTTATAAGGAATTGAGTGGTCTCAATGGGGTTTTGAGTCCCTTTGCCTCTGTTATGGCAAGAGCCTTGTTTTTAAAGACAGTGGACAGATGCAAGAGAACGATCATTGGTCAAGATCCCATGAAACATCTGATTCTCCGTTGGACATAGAACAACTTTAAACACATAAGCACGATATATTCACACCTCTAATAGTGCAGCATCTTTGGAGCCATTTAAATCTAGGTTCATACATCTGGACTCTAAAATGTGACGCAAACATCTGCAAAACGGACTCAGAGACATAGAGAACAGACTTATGGTTGCCGAAGGGGAAGGTGTTGGGGGAGGAATGGAGTGGGACATTGGGGTTAACAGATGTAAGCATTTATATATAGAATGGGTAAACAACAGGGTCCTACTGTGTAGCACAGGGAACTATATTCAATATCCTGTAATAAACCATAATGGAGAAGAATATGAAAAAGAATGTATATATGTATTACTGAATCACTTTGCTGTATATCAGAAATTAATATAACATTGTAAATCAACTAAACTTCAATGAAAAAATATGATAAAGGGAAAAAAAATCTAGGTTCAAATCCTGGGTAAGTTATTTAATCTCTCTGAGCCTGTTTTCTCTCCTGTAAAAAGCAGATACTGATATTACTTTATAGGCTGTGAACCTTGAACAAGGTCCTGTATATAAAAGACCAAGCCCAGTGCCAGACCTGCAGCTCATTTTGCAAGGAATGCTGGGGCTCTCTGCACTTAGAAAAAGCACATGTTCATCTTACCACCTTTGAAGCAGGCAGCAGTTTGCTCAGAGAAGTAGTTGAAGATGGCAACAAAGCACATTGCCCTGGCCAGAGAGAGGGAAGCCCTGGTGCCAGTCATGCCATAGTCAAGATATTAATAGGTTGTAAGCAAGTCATCCTGAAGCAGGTGTCAAGGTTCTGGAGTGTTCACCCTGATTTCAAATGACTCTTTTCCTTTAGGACCATCCACAGCCTGCAAGTTCCCTGGCCTAATGTTATTATTCCTAAGATAAAAATAAGTATTGAAAAAATGCCTCCACTGTGCATTCAGGTGCTTAAATGCTTATGATCCTTAGGGCAGGTCTCCTAACTTTTAATTCAGTTTCAGGCCTGCTGTCCTAGGCCTGGCAGACTATCTGCTTTTGTTGTGTATACTTCTTCCAGCAACTTGACAACTGGTTGGTGGTACCCACGTTTTATAGATGAGTCTATCTAGGACCTGACCCCTGCAGTCTGTAGGGAATGGTTGGGTACCACACCCAGTCCTGTGTGGTACCCATCATTGGATCTAAATCTTCCTCTAGGACCAAAAGGGTCTGAGTGGCTGTGGGCTGACTGGTTTGCCTTGGGGAAATGTGGGGGCTTCTAAAGCACACTGTTTCTTTTAGAACCAAAGGCCCTTGAGGGAGGCAGAATCTCAAGTTGTTCTATCAAGATTCCTATCCCCTGGTTAATCAGTCAAGCAGTGATCTAGGTACTGCTATGAGCGGACTTTGCAGATGGAAATAAGGTTATTAATCACATGACTTTAAGATAGGGAGATTGTCCTGGATTATGTAAGTGTAATCACATGAGCCTTTGAAAACAGAAAAGAACAGGAGAGGAGGTTAGAAAGATGCAGCAGAAGCAGATAGAGCATGTGGACTCAACACGCCTTTGCTGGCTCTGAGACGTAGGGGTCACGTGCAGGGACTGGAGACAGGCCTTTTGGAGCCAATGGAAAGCATGAGAAGGAACACAGGCAGCCCCAAGCAACAAAGACCAGCCCCAGGCTGACAGCCAACATGGAAATATGATCGTCAGTCCTGCAGCCACAAGTAGCTGATTTTTGCCAACAATCTGAATAAGCCTGGATATGAGTTCTTCCCTGTAGCTCCAGGAAGGAGCTCAGCCTTGCTGATGCCTTGACTGGAGCCCGCCTGGCAAGGCTCCTATTGGACTGCTATAACCTATAGCAGTCTTGACTTGATGAATGACTATTTCAGAACACTAAATTTGTGGCAGTTTGTCACAGTAGAAGTAGAGGGCTATATGGTCCTGGTAAACAATTTGTCCCTTAATGAAAACTTTTGCTGTTCTGGGACCTGTTGGTTCAGAATTGCTGAACTGTGACGGTAAGTTAGTCCCTGGATATATTGGCTGCCTCTGCCCCCCCACAGAACATAAACCTTGAAAGCTCAGGAACCTGGCTGATCCTGGAGGGGTTCCCCCATCCTCCAGCATGGGTTTATCCTTGTCACCTGTTGGGCCTCCAGCCCCAAAGTTCTGTTCTGGTTTCCTTCTGACAGCCTGGAGGAAGTTTATCCTTGAGGAACTTCTTCCTTTATCTCTTGGGAAATCGGTGATTCGTGTTCACAGAGGGCAGCTCTGTCTGCACAGTGTCACTTGACTCTCCTGCCAGAGGTCACCTCCACGTGGGTGGCAGAAGGTTCATGCTAATATCACTGGGGATTGGGGCAAGGGCTGACGAGGACACAGACGCCCTCCTGCAGCTCCGCCTACCTGCATTTGTGGTTCCTGGTGTGGCTCAGCTGCAAGGCCACTGGTTTTCTGATGCTCATTCAGTCCCTTCTTTGTTCATGATGGTGCAGCTGAGATCTGGAGGAGCAACACTATCCCCACAGTGTCACACAGCTCTGGGGGGTATTAGCTCAAGTTCTGAGCTGCAAAAAAAATCCCATGCTGGAGAAGAAGGAAACTGTAGGCAGATGCATACATGTTTTCTGTTGGCAGCAAACTGGATTAGGCTTGAGCAACTCCAGTCTTCTCTGACAGCCTGGGGGCTGGAATCGTGGACCACGAGTGGAGGAGAAGAGTGAGGCAGGCACCTGGGCCACGGGCCCCAGCGAGAGGCAGGATAACCCCCTCAGCTCAAATGCAAAACCGCTGGCCTGCTTGTGTTCTTTTTCCCTGCTTCCTTTCCTGGCCCCTCTTTTGCTGACAATTTGACCCGGTTGCAGGATTTCTCACTCCTCTGCTAAGAAAAATCTCTGCTTCCCGCAGGCTCCCCAAGTAGAACCAAGTAAGACAGAGGCGCTTTCATCTCTCAGGGCTGTCCACCCTCACTTTGCTTAAGCCTTGTTTGTTTCCTCTGCCTGAAAGAAGCCTTTTGCTTGGTGTGCCAGGGTTGGCTGGAGCCAGAGAGCATCCAGGGCTGCGACCGTTTTGTTCCTGAACCCCGTGTGAAGTCTTGGAAATGTCTGCATACACTAGAGTGAGGGGCAGTGGCCAGGTGCCTAGGATCATTTTCCCACGGAGTTCCTATCCCTTTTCTTAGTTCACACCTGGCTCCGTGACCTTTGGAAACTTCTGAAGCTCTCTGAGGACCCCTGTCCTTCAGCTGTAAAAATGAGACTGGTATGAGGTGGACTAAGAGTCAGATGCTCACTGGGTGACTGAGCGAACACAGAGAGATGGATCTGTGTCTTGTACAGAATGCTCACACCCAGCTCTTCCCACACTCCGTGTGGCTGCCAAGTGGCCTGGGTATGGTCATTTCAGGGTTGTTGTTGTGTAGCTGCGAAGTCGTGTTCAACTCTTTGTGACTCCATGGATTGTAGCCCACCAGGCCCCTCTCTCCATGGGATTTCCCAGTCAAGAATACTAGAGTGGGTTGCCATTTCCTTCTCCAGGGGATCTTCCTGACCCAGGGATCAAACCCACATCTCCTGCACTGCCAGGCATTTCTTTACTGCTGAGCCACCTGGGGAGCCCCATATCAGCGTAGGCGCCCTCATCTTAGCTGTGGTCCAGTCTGTCCATTTGCTTAGAGCTGCTTTCAGACAGGTTTCAGTTAGTAAATGAAGCCACATGCCCTGTATCTCAGTCTGTACTGGTCCCTGAGTGGTTGAGTAGAACTTCACTTGTAATTCTTTATCGGAACTGAAGAATTCAATTGGAAATACCTTGGCTCGAAGGAAACAGAATTTGCAATGTGATCACTCATCAGCTCAGGGCTCTTATTTTCTGAAGATTTTGTTCATTTTTTTCAGAGATTCTAAGTCACCGGGCTCCTCTCTCTGGCTTGTCCCTTAGGTTCCCCGTGAGGAGCCGCTGCCAGTGTGCCCGACCTCCTGGGGGCTGTCTGCCCGACTGCCCCAGACTCCAGCAGCGGGGCCACCGATGGCAGTGGGCACCTCCCCGTGAAACCTGCCAAGCTGGACGCCACAGCTCTGCACGACGACGCTTTGGCCAACTCTGTGCCCCCTTCGGAGGCGTGCAACCATGCAGTCCTAGCCTGCGGCCTGGGCATCCCCGAGGAGCACTATGTGAGCGAGGCCGTGGAAGATGCGCCCAGCTGCAGAGGGTACCGAGATGCCTGCACCATCACCGGTAAGGGGCCTCTCCCTGCCGGGGATGGGGGAGTCAGTGAGGACTGGGGAATGGTGGGGCTGCAGGAGGGGGTCTGGGGAGGGACCTGGAGGTTGAGGAGAGACCACCAAAGGGCAAGGAGTCGCAGCTTTGGGATTGTGAGACCTATCGTCCAGGACTGAACTGTCTGAGATGAACACACTGTGTAATAGAATTGTCCTGAAGGTTAGAGATGGGAGCACTGAGTCTTGAGCCGTGCGCCCGGCCCGTAGCGATGCTCAGGGTAGTTTGGTCCCTCGCCCCTCTCCCTGAGGCTCTGTTTCTTCTGACATAAAACAGGTGTAATGAAAATAACATGCCATGGTGCTGTGGGCTGCAGCAGCGGGGAACTCCCCGCAGGGCCCTGTGCACACCGTCAAGTTCAAGTTCTCATAGACACCTGTGTCAGTCACACCTTCCCAGTGTCCTGGGAACAGGGGGATCCACGCCCCACCCACCCAGTGCACTGGTAGCACCTGCTCTTCAGGCGCATTGTAACGGAGCTCTGGCTTGTTTCTCTCCTTGAGGGATCCTCAGGACAAGTGTTTGGAGCTGGCACTGGAGGGGCTGCGAGTGGGAACGGTGAGGGCTGGTGTGCGCAACAGCAGCAAGGAGCCTCGTAATGCATCTAGTTGCGTTTTTATCGAAGTTTCTGCCCAGCTCTCACCTTGTCTGCGCCGTTTGGTTTCACACTCTTGTTGGAAATAATGTTCGTTGACAGTTTCAGATATGCAGATTTGGCTTCCAGTTGGTTTTCACCGTTTTCTCACCAGTTAAGCATTGAGGACCCCACCCCACCCCACGTCAAAAGCTTCCTGGCTAAAAGGGGCGTGGAGATGCCGCCGAACCCCTGGGTGCCGAGCCCTTCCTCCACTTGTGAGCTGAATCTTCCTGCTACTTGCCTGGCCCCCAGAGGACACGCGTCCAGCACCTGTCCTGTCTCTATCACACCATCCGTTTCTCCTTGCTCCTGTGTCTCTCCTATTAGCACAAAAACAGGTGACCACATTCTCCTTCTTAAAAGGAATCCTTCTTTGCTCTTTTCCCCACAGCCAGCATCCCTGTCTCTGCTCTTTGGTTTGCTGACTCTGGTTTTTCTCCTGTTTTCTCATGTGTCCACTATGCACAGGCTTGGGCCCCACCGTACCCCTAGTACTGATGGCCTCGTGCAGTTCGGCAGTCCATCCTCAGCCTTCTCGGCAGGAGTTGACACTGCCGGCCACCCCCTTCTCCTAAAAATGTGGTCCTCCCTTGGCTTTGGGTCCTGACCTAGCTGGCTGCTCCTCTCCAGGAACTGGGAAGCCCCGGGGCTCAGCTCTTCTCTCTCCTGGGTCTGTGACTCCCTAAGTGATCTCTCCCAGGCTCCAGGAGTTGGAACCTGCCTCTGCGCTGACTGCTACCAGTGCCTGCCCTCATGCTGGACTTTCCCTGAAGGCCAGATGTGAGGGTCTGACTCCACAGCACGGCATTTGTACGTGGATGCCTATGACTACCCTGGCCTTTAGTGAGCTCCTGGTTTCCTCCTCCACCTGCTTTCTTTGCAGTCTTTCTAAATGGTCCTTTTGCCCTTTCAGCTGCTCAGACCAGAAGCCTTGGAGGCACTCGTGACCTCTGTATCTCTTTCCTATCCTGGTTCACTAGGAAGTCTAGTGACTCATGGTTCACACTGTGTCCAGAGTTTGACTGGTTCTCGCCAGCCCCAACAGTAACTGGTCGAAGCCACCTTCATCTCACGCTCAGATTGTTGCAGTGGCCTCCTGACTGGGCCTCCTGCTTCCTTGCTTGCCTCTGTGCAGTCCGGTCTCTGCCTATCCAAAGGAGTGACTCAGTAAATACAAAGTTGGATGGCTTAACTCTTCTGCTCCACACCTCCCCTGGGCTCCCTTCTGTCCATGGCTTAAGTGACAGGGTTTCCTGTGCCCATTTGACCCATCTCCTCTTCAGCTCACTCCATTCCGGATACACTGGCCTCCTCACTAATTTTTGGACAGACCCAGAACATCATCCCATCTCAGGGCCTTTGTTCTTGCTGCTGTCCAGCTCCTGGATGGCCTTAACCGCAGGTGGCCTCCTGATTCCTACTGTACTTTCTCCAAATGGCAGTCCTTGGAGGCCTTTAGTGAGTTCCCTGAAGACAGAATGGTCTACCCCTTTCCCCATCTCCCTTACCTGCTTTAGCTTCCTCCCCAGATTTAGCCATGCACTACCGTGGTTGCATTTTGTTGACCAAACTTGCAGTTAAATAGAAGCTACTGCTAGGGTAATCACAAAGGCAAGGGCACGGATTTTGTGCGTCCTTGAGTCTCATGACTATAAGAGCACCTGGATGTGGCCGTTACTCAGTAACTATTTGCTGAGTGAATGAAATGTGTTCTTTAATTATTACTGCATTCCCATGAAGTGGGGAATGTTGTCCCTTTTTTTCCAAGTAAAAGGACTAAATCAGGAAAGGCTCAGCATCCTGCCTAAGATACCTGAGCTCTAAGGGGTGGGGCTTGATGTAGATCCTGACCCCAAGATACGTGTTCCCTGCCCCACCTCTGCCAGGAATACAGTCCAGGTGGGGAGACAGATAAGCGAGTAGAAATAGGCTATGCGGCATGGTTAGACCAATGATAAGCACTGGCACACGGAAGAACACCACGGAGGGTGCCTGGCTGAGCCTTGAAGAGGCGAGGATGGGGGAGACCAGGAGGGCTTCTCCGAGGAGGCAGTGTCCCAGCTGCATTTTCATTTGTCTGAACACATAAGCTCACCACTGGGATTCTAGTGGCATTTTGCCAGTGAAATCCAGGAAGCGTTTCACTTGTTAAAGTAGTTTCACTTTGAACGTGACGAACGAGCGCAGAGTAATGGCAGAATGGCAGTGCTGAAACGTCAAGCCCTATGGGGCGTGGTAGCTGGCGGTTCTTTGCTGGAACATCCGTAGCAGGCGCCATGGGACAGCTGAGAAACAGCTCAGTGCTGTCACGTTTGGCAGCGGCTTGGTAAACAAGAGTGTAAACACAGCCATTGTTATGTGCTTAAGGCGGCCAGACAGTGCAGAACACGCTCAGGTTAAAGCTTTATATGTTGGTCTTCGGGAGGAAGACACAAACCAGAAAACCCTCTTGAGTATCCCCAAGAACATGTATGTGGACTCCAAGGGCTTTGCCCAAGCGCAGTCCTGGGAGACCGCTTGGCATCCAGCCTCAGATAAATCCATGCCACCCCCGGTTCCCAGGGAGCTCTGAGATGAACAACAGGCTTTTTGTTCCTCTCTCATTTTTAGGCAAAGCCAAATTGCCCAGCACAAAGCCCCGCTCCCCCTCTCCCTCCTCCTCCCCAGGGATATCACATTTTGGGGTGCGTCATTTTTTGGTTTGGGGTGGTTTAACGAGATGAGCCGATAGGGTGCCCAGGCTGCCTGGAGTTACGTAACCCATTGTGCTTCCAGGGCAGTGCACAGTCTTAGGATTTGCCCCGACAAGCAAACTCAGAGAAATGCTGAGTAGGTACAGAAGGTGGCTGGGCCGAGGTGCTGCCCAGGCTGGGTGCTAATGGGGGATCGCTCTTCGCTCTGAACTGCCGCTGGAGTCTCTTTCTGCACATGGCCCTGGTGTTTCAGTTCGGCCAGCCCGTGAGGGCCCAGCCTCTGCCGGGACTCTGCCCAGGCAGGCTCATTCGGACAAGCTCATGTGGTGAGTGTGTTTGCCCGGCGTGTCCACTGTGCTTTTCTTTGTGAAGATTGTGGCCAGAGAGGCGAAAGGCCGCAGGAGAAGTTGTTTCTCTCCTGTTCTGTTCAGCTTGGCAGGTTGTCCTTGGACCTGGGATGGGAAACTGCAGTATTGACTTGTTGACATGCAGAGTGGAGGGACCTTGGAAGCCGCTCACACCCCTCTTAGTCCCTCATCCAGGCTCAGGAGAGGTGGGTGACCCCCGTGGGGCCGTGAGCAGCATGTCTGAGTTGGGACCAGGCTTCAGGACTCCCACCACCTTGCCCTCTGAAATCTCTGAAGCGGCTGAGCAAGGTCTCCAAGGTCCTCTCTGACCTCTCCTCCTCTGTGACTTTACTGATCCTGTGTCTTATCCTGGTTTCTTAAAGCCTCATCTGATGTCTGGGTCAGCAAGGGATTTTTCAGAAGGTGAGGAACACAGTCAGACAGCGTCTCCCCCCATCCTTTCCTCTTTTTCTACCCTGTTTTTTTTTTCCCCTCTATTAAATGTGCTTGGTCCTGTCCCTCCCGTCCACACCCCGGTGATGGTGCGCTTGCTAATCGGTTCTGCTCTGGCTTGTCTCATGTTGTGGGGCTAACGTTTCTGCTCACTTCCTCTAAGCTGATCAGAGTGCGACGGTTGGTGCATCTAGTTTCTGTCCTGTTGTCTATATGCTGTTACTCATGGTCTGTCTGGGACCACACACCAGTGAGTTTCTCGGAAGCGCGAGCTCTTCTTGTTCCATTCAGTTATAGGTTTCAAGACATGTGAGAACTCTGGATGGGAGATTATAGAGATGCTGTGGTGTGTGTGTACTTAAAATATCTTCAGGCTTGGTCAGTAATTCTGTTCAACTAGCATCTATCTGAGGCCAGCTTTTTGATGGTGTCCACAGGTGAGATCTGGTCTCCCCTTCCAGAGCTCTGGAGGTGGGCAGAGGCGGAAGTGACTCGCTGTGAGCCAGCCAGGATTGCTCCCACTATGCTCATGGGAACTGTCCTTGTCATTGCAGGGCCACCATTTCAGATTTGGTCCTCTTCTGTCACCAATTTAAGCCATCAGACTTGGTGACGTATCCTCTGAAAACATGCTCAAATAAAATATTATGGACATCTTTTATGATTAAATGTGAAGTCTTGCTTATCAATTCCTGTCTAGTATAAAATTTTTATTGTGTTTTCCATTGAAAATGTATAATGTTAATGGTGTTTACTTGGCTAAATGAAACAGAAAAAAATGGACGATGAAACACCCCTTCTTTTACAGAGTGGGAAAATGTGAATTAGAGTCTAGGGAACCGCACATCTTTTTCTGAATTCGTAACTTAGAAATGATCTTTGCTTCTCTCAGTTGAAAGGCCCCGGTTTAGCAGTTGGTTTTTTTTTGCAAGTGCAGTGCAGGAGGAGGGCCCTGTTATGCTGGTTTTAGGGCTAACACTTAATCTTCAGCAAAACACAAAAACACTCACTTTTGTCTTTTAAACATGCTGACCTTGCTTCTCCTCCACTCCTCATCCTTAGGTGAGTGGGTAGAATATTTATTAGACAGGGTTTTGACATGTACTGTAAAATTTAGTTAAAATTATTAGTAAGAGTCCTGATATATGATTGACAGGCTATAGTTACAGATGCCTGATATATTCTTATCTTCATAATTCATTTTTGTTCTGAATTTGAGACAAGTTTTAATGTATCTGATGTATTGGTGTTAGTCTTTGCCCGTTTCAAACTGTTTTAGGAAGCTGGCAAATGATAAATTAAAATAAAAAAATAAAGGGACCTCCCTGGCATTCCAGTGGTTAAGACTCTGCACTTCCAATGCAAGGCCCACGGGTTTGATCCCTAGTTGTGGTGTAATGAAGATCCCACATGCTACATGGCGTGGCCAAATTTAAAAATAAAATAAAAAATAAAGAGTAGTGTTATTAAAGATTTGATCAGGGGTGCTTTGCAAGGGCTTCAGTACATTGAGTCCCCAGCCACAAAAAGCATTCCTAAGGGTGTTCCTTTAGGTACCAGGTTTTCATAATGGATTTACTTTGATTTGTTTTGCAAGTATCAGAGCAGTTGTCGCTTCACACACGCTGTGTTCAAGCTGCTCCTTAGGGGGACTGGAAGGGCCAGACGTGCGCCTTTGTCCTCAGCATCCTTTTGTGCCCCTCTGCTGAGGTTTGCTGTAGGGACTTGAAAGGGATTCAGCAAGAGAGAGTGCTGGGTGTGGCTTGCAGGTGGGTTTGAATGTTCTCCCAGCCACACAGTTCACTGGTGATTCTGGGACTCATGGCCCCAAGAACCTTGACTTTCTTCTCTGACCTCTGATCTTGATCTCAGACAAACTTGAGCAAATCAAGCAGAAACTGTCATGAACAGGAACTTTATAGCTGTAATTGGACTTGGAATAAATCAAATTTCATAGATCTGTGTTAGGGGTTTTCTGAGAAACAGAACCAACAGGATATTTTTATTATATTATATATGTTTATATATCATATTCTAAGGAATTGGCTTATGCAATTATGGAAGCTGACATGTCCCAAGATATACAGTTGGCAAGCTGGAGACCCAGGAGAGGCAGTGGTGTAATTCCAGTCCAGAAATTAGCAGGCTCAGTGGCTCAGACGGTAAAGAATCTGCCTGTAATGCAGGAGATCCAGGTTCGATCCCTGGGTTAGGGAGATCCCCTGGTGAAGGGAATGGCAACCCACTCCAGTATTCTTGCGTGGAGAATTCCATGGACAAAGGAGCCTGGTCGGCTACAGTCCGTGGGGTCACAAAAAGTCAGATATGACTGAGCAACGAACACTAACAGCCTAGAAAGAGCCAGTGTTTCAGTTTGAGTCCAAAGGTAGGAAAAAGCTGATGTCAGCTGGAGGGCAGTCAGGCAGGAGGAATTCTGTCTTACCCTAGGGAGAGTCAGCCTTTTTGTTCTATTCAGACCTTGCTATGGATTAGATGAGGCCCTCCCACATCATGGAGGGGGAATCTGCTCTACTCAGTCTACCGATTTAAATCTTAATCTTATCCAAAAACACCCTCACAGAAACAACCCAGAGTAATGTTCGGCCAAATATCTGGGTACCCCACGGCTCAGTTTAGTTGACAATTAGCCATCACAGATCCTAACAAAGGCTGACACTTACTGGGTAGTTGCTCTGTGGCTGGCAGGCTTCCAGGCACTGCTCTGGAAACTCACTTTGTTCTCAGCACAACCCTGCCGGGCAAGGACTGATATCCCCCTCATCTTTAAGGAGGTGCAGAGTGGGGAGGCCTGTCCTCTCCTGTAAACCAGGCATCCTTGGGGTCTGGACCCAACAGTGTTGCTTTCTGACCTTATTTAACCTCCTTCATTGTGTGTTTTTCTCTTCTATTAAGTTCATTTAAGTAGAGTTTTAATGATAAAAATTACACATGCAAATAGTAAAACTCAAAAGTGTACCAAAGCATAGTGAATGTGAGTAGCAATCACCCTTCCATCTGTACAGTTTAACCATTAAAAAATCGTTCCAGTAAGTTTTTATGCAACTAATTCTTTTTTTCTGAAAATACACTAACGGGACCATGCTGTATACCCAAATCTGCATTTTAAAAATTAACAATATTATGATTGCTTCATTGCAGTACATAGGATGTTGCCTTATGCTTTGAAATGGCTTCATAGTTGCTCGTTGTTTGGTTGTATCATTATCATCTTCCATTTATTTATGTTCTCAGACATATGGGGTTTTTTTTTGTAACAAACATTGTGCAGTTCCTCCTTTATTAACCAGGTTAATAGGTAATGAATCCTTCTAAATACATCATCTTAGAAATAACAATGGAATGCCTTATTGTAATGTAAAGGAGAAACTAAAGTAAAATAATGGAGCCTGAGTTCTGGTTGTAGCTTCACAAACCTGGCCTCCTTAGAGTATGCAGTGAGCAGGCAGGCGCTGCCCCTGTGGATAGGGTTGCAGTTAACCATACTGGCCTCTCAGCGGCCAAGAATGAGCCACTGTTTTTGTCAGTCCCCTGTTGACAGTTGCTTTGTTCCCAGTGTTTGCTTTTTAACAGTGCCCCAAGGAACAACATTCTTGCATGTATGTCTTTTGGGTCACTTATTTCACATGTCTGTGGGCTAATAATTTAGGATTTGCTGTGCATCGCAGCACAGCCCTCCAAAGAGCCTGCACCTATTAAGTGCCCAGCGTCCATGTGGGGAGGCAGGGGTCTTTGGGTTTAATCGACCATTTTCATCATGGTTAATCAGATAGTCATACAAAACGGTATTTCATCTTATTTTGTTTCTTCTTAATTATGAATGAGTCTGTTCCTCCTTTCTCTTTTGTCTCATTTTCTGCAAACAGCCTGCTTTTTGTCTTTGCTCATTTTTCTAGTGGGTTGTTGGCCTTTAAGAGGTATTCTGGAGATTCTGTTGTGTGTACAGAGGGTAGGGTGGTGTGCCAGGGTGAGATTCTTTTATATTTCAGAAGAGGAAAAAATGTCTTGAAAATAGTTACACAAATTACTGTTTAACTATGACTATGTCCATAATTCACAGAAGTACAGGGTGCTTAGAGATTATGTAAAGGGGATTTCTGAAGTAGCATTTCTAAGAAGGCTCCTGTAGGAAAGCCATATTTAGGCAGAAATCTGAAGGCTGTGTAGGTGTCGGCAGAGAAGGAGAGAGGGAAGGAGCAATCCACACGTTGGATAGCGTGAGCAAAGGCCCTGGGGTGGGAAGGTGCTCTGATAATAGTAGCTAACACCGACAGAGTGCCTACTGTGTGCTTCTCACGGTCCTCAATGCGTGAGAAAAGGCCCTGGGGGGGAAGGTGCTCTGATAATAGTAGCTAGCACCAACAGAGTGCCTACTGTGTGCTTCTCACGGTCCTCAATGCATGAGCAAAGGCCGTGAGGGGGAAGGTGCTCTGATAATAGTAGCTAGCACCAACAGAGTGCTTGCTGTGTGCCTCACACGGTCCTCAATGCCTCTTGTGTCTAACTTTGTTTAATTCTCTTGTATTAGTCATCTCTCACTGTGTAACAAACTTCCCCAAAGCTTGCCCCATGGAAAGCAGTCTGGTGGTTCCTCAGGTTCAACATAGTAGCTGCTGTATGACGTAACAGTTTTTCTCCAAGTTATGTACCCAAGAGAAATGAAAACATAAGTCCACACAAAACTTTATATGTGTGTTCCAAGCAGCATTATTCACAGTAGCCAGAAAGGAGACCCAAATGTCTATCAGTTGATGATTGGATAAACAAAATGCAGTATATTCATACCATGGGGTAGGATTCAGGGATAAAAAAGGGTGAAGTACTGATACGTGCTATATAGCATGGATAGCACTTGGAAGCAGCATGCGAGGTAAAAGAAGCCAGGCATAAAAGGTCTCATATGCAGAACAGGGAATGCCACAGAGACTGGGGTCAGTGGGCTCTCTGGTGCCAGACGGTGCTCTTGGAGAACTTTCATTTTCAGTTTTCTTTTTCTACCCCCTTTTCTTCTTCTCTTCCTCTCCCCACTTCATCCCCTTCCCTCCCTCCATCTCTTTTCCCTCCCACCCCTCTTCTCTCCTCCTTGCCACGTGTTTCTCCTCCCTTCTCCTCCTCTCCCTTCCCAGTTCTTCCCATCCTCCACTTCATAAAAACAAACACAGTTCTTTTTTTCCCCCCTTTGTAGAAAGTTTTTGCAACCAAGATAGATCTAGGTTGGCCAAGACTCAAGACCTCTTAGGTAGAGACAACAGGTTACAGGCCATGCTGGGTTAATGTTCTTTGGTGTTTTCCAGCATGTGGAGGGGGTGAAGTTGGCCTGTTGTAAAAAGCTGGCCCCTTTTCCTATTGTGCTGGGTAACATGTTTCCTGTGATGATGAAGGGCTTTGGACTGCTCATTGGGAAACACCGGGATTTAGCTAGAAACACCTTGGAGGTGAGAGGATGGAGTGGAGAGGGCCTCCGTTCACCCTGCCTGCAGTGCCCATGCAGGACCTCTTCTGAATTCTTGTGCTATGCTGTGCTGTGCTTAGTCGCTCGGTTGTATCTGACTCTGCGATCCCATGGACTGCAGGCCGCGAGGCTCCTCTATCCTTGGGGATTCTCCAAGCAAGAATACTGGAGTGGGTTGCCATGCCCTCCACCAGGGCATCTTCCCAACCCAGGGACCAAACCCAGGTCTCCTGCATTGCAGGTGGATTCTTTACCATCTGAGCCACCAGGGAAGCCCAGGAATACTGGAGTGGGTAGTCTATCCCTTCCCCAGGGGATCTTCCTGACCCAGGAATCGAACCAGGGTCTGCTGCATTGCAGGAGGATTCTTTACCAGCTAAGCTACCAAGGAACCCCTCTGAATTCTTGTATGGAGGTAAATTGGGCAGAGAGGGGAATGGAGTGAAGAAGAGGCCTGCAGGCCGGGAGTTCTGGGCGTCTTCAAGAGGGAACGACCAACCTCTGGGAGAGGAGGAAAGAGAGAGGACCAACCAGCTCCTGCGCTGGGCACCTGGAAGCTGTGCAGAGGCTGTGTTACCCTAGTTCACTGTCCAGGGAGAGGCTGTTTCAGACCCTATCCAGCCCATCTCACTTCTGTCCCTGGTGCCCGAAGGCCTCTGTGGATACCATGCTGGAGGGGGACATGGGGTGGTGAGCCTGGGAGCCCACAGTGTTCTAGGGCTCTCTGTCTGCCCAGCGTGCTTGTAATTCCTCCACCTGGCCCGCCCAGCCCAGCTGCAGGGCAGAGTAAGGTGGACCATTTGATTTTGTGCAGAATTGGGTTTTGTCCTGTGGATGCCACGAACTTACCACAGAAGGAGGAAGGGCTGTGAGAATAAAGCTGATGGGCAGAGGCACTGGAGGTAATGTGGTAGAGGAGTCAAAGAGTGGAGGGCTTGAGAGCTGGGAGGACCGGCGTGTGATCCAGGAGGGGGATGGTCCAGGAGTGGAGAGCGGGGAGTTGGATGGTGTCTGACTGGGAGGTGATGGGCACGGTGGGGAAGGTGACTGCGGACCTGATGCCACGGGCTGGACAGTAGACAAGTGAGCACACGCCAGGCATAGTGTGAGTCGCAAATGAGCAAGGACTTTGAAAAGCAGATGGAAGGAAATGAACTAGTGTGGCTAGAGGAGCCAGAGGATGCCCACACAAAGCCCAGGCCCCCAGAGAGTCTGCTCAGGGTGAGACTCAAATGGTCCTCTTCCAGGCGGTTTTCAGCCCTAGCTGGATTTTGATCTGTGTGGTGGACCATGCACCTGGCTCATGTTCTTGGCGGGAGAGAAGGAAGGTCTTGCAGATTAATGGTTAGAAAGATGATAAGGAGGCAAAGCCAGTGGGTAGGAGGACCCTGACTTCCCTTCTCTTTTGGTAGAAATTCTGTTCTCACGCCCAGTCCAACATGTTAGATTTCAGTGAATCTGATAAATATTACTCTATTTTTTTTTTCTGTATTGAAAAAAACCTCACAAGAGACAACTCAGGTTGTCATAACTTCAGGTTTGAATTCCATGGCTCAAAGCTTTTTCACTTCTATTTAAGTAGGGGTTTGTGGTGAGTAGAAGTGGGAAGGGTCAAGTCTAGGTTTGAAGAAGCCTGAAAGTATTCTGATCTCTCCTTCCTTTGTCTGGGACCTGAGAGAGGGTGCAGGCCTGCCCGGGTGCGGATGCAGCTCCACCTAGTGGGTCAGGGAAGCACTAGCAGCAGGAGTGGCAGCCTTAATCTGGAGACCAGCCACCTGCAGCAGTCCAGGGTTTGCACCTTTTGAAAGGGTTTGGAAAAAAGAGGAGTTAATTGTCTTGAGAGTCTGGCAGATAGGGATGGCAACTTTAGATGTGTAGAACAGAAGAAATCCTCCCCTATCCCTTCTTCTGCCTTGGTCTGTCCCACCTGTATTCTCTTCCCATCTGCTCTTTGCTAGAGTTAGTTCCAGAAGTCATTTTTTGTACAAGAGGGTATTATGAAAGCCAAGTATGGCCACATCTTTCTTGCTTAGACTACTTGTTAGGAGATCTTGATGGTGATGGAATTTCAGGCCTATGCAGTAAACTTCATCCTCCTAGTTATCAGTGGCCGTACTTTACATGATTTTAAATTGGGTGTGTATTAGTCAGGTTTTGCTGTAGAAATGCTGGGTAACAAACAACTCCCAATTCTACAGTGGCTACTGCAACACTTATTCCTTGCTCCTGGTCTTAAGTTTCCACGCCTGGGCTTCAGTTCAGGTTTGTTCCACGTGTCTGGCCCTAGGGCGGCAGCTGTCTAGGGCCACATTCTTCTCCTGGCAGAGGACAGGAGCTCAAGGGGACAAATATAACCACACAGGGATATTCAGAGCCTCTGATTGGATATGCAGTAAGTGATGTCCACTCACATTCCACTGGCCAAGGGAAGTTCCATGGCCCAGCTCAAGGTCACAGAGTTGGGAAATGATACTCCATTCACAATGAGCCACAGCAAGGGTGGGAAGTGAGGGAAGATCAGCCTGGATTTTAGAAGATCCTCAGGTAGCTGGAGTGGCCTTGAATGGCAGAGGCATGTAGGTGGTCTTCAGGAAAACCCCAAGGTATCAGTGACCTTTAGGCCCTTGGCGTTGTCTCTTAGCTCTGCTGGGCTAGGGAACTGGGTGGATGTGGGTAGGGGAAGGCTGTAGACCCCAATGGCCTAGAGCCAGGGGTTGGCACACTTCTCCCTAAAGGGCCAGCCAGAGAGTAAATGTTTCAGGTTTGTTGGTTCTGTGGTCTTTGTTGTTGTAGTTGACAGCAGCCACAGACAGTACCTTAAGGAATGGGTGTAGCTCTGTTCCAGTGGAATTTTTATTTATAAAATCAGACAGGGGACTGAATTTTCAGTGGACCATGGTTTGGTGGACTCCTGGTCGACACCTTCATGCCCTGATCTGTATCAGGATGTCAACTTAACAAGAGAGAAATATCCCTTTTTAGTTGAGAAGCCAAATAAATAAATTCAAAGGGCTTCTGGTGGGTCTAGTAATACCCCACCCACTCAGCATTGTTAAGCCACGAACAGTTGGTCCATATGGTTGGATTCTCCAGGCAGCCAGAGCTTATTGTTTTTAAGCATGAGCTCTTATTTCACTTGACCCGTTTTCAGTAGAAATGGCTAGAAGGGTATTAGAAATTCCTTGGGCTTTGCTAGAATGGTGGGAAAGGTGATTAACCTTTTAGGTAGAGTCAGATGCATCTTTTATGAACAGTGTTTGGTAGAAGATTTGGAGATGTGTCCAAAGATGGTAGGTGTGCCTAGTGCCCTTTTTAAACATTCTTTGTGGTTACATTTTTTGTATGTGAGTAACCGCTTCATTGAGATAGAATTCACATACCATATAATTCACCCATTTATAGCATATAATTTGATGGTTTTTAGTATGTTCACAGGGTTGTGCAGTCATCACCACAGTCAATTTTGGAACATTTTCATCGCCCTAAAAAGACACTCCATGCCCTATAGCTGTCACCCACCAATGCACTCACGTGTCCCCCAGTGGGGCTGCATTTTTAATGAGCTTTCAGGAAGTCACTTCTTGGTTTCTGCTGTCCTTGTTTTTCTTTGCTCATCCCTGGCCTTGGAGAGCAGAACAAGAGATCTTCTTGAGCAGTCATCTGTGCTATTCAAGTGCACACTTAACAGAAACTTTAACTGCTCATGGTACTTGTGTATCATACCAACGTCACCTGATAAGATAACTTAAAATTTTTTCCTTTATTATATTTATCAAAGCTTTATATTTCTTTATTTGTATTCTGCTTTGTAAAAAGTTATCTTCTGTAATTTTCTATTAATGCATTTTGAATTTATGTTTGTGTTGGTTTGAAACCTGGTTCAAGTAACATGGAATTGTTTCATGCTTAGGTTGTATTGTTTTGTCTATTTGCTTATTATCAGGCTGTAGTGAACTGTTTAGGGATGAGTTTGGAGTCTTTTAATATCCCCATGATCTCATGTGGTGTTTTGAAAAACTAACCATTGTTCATTTATAAACAGAATTTCCTGTTCAGGAAGTTAATTTAGATTAACAATAAAACAGTTGACTGCATTGAATGGTAGAGGCACTGTAGGTATTTTGGGATCACAAACTTTTGTTCTATTAATAAAGTCTCTGTGATCTGGCACATAATTCTTTATCTCAAAGTTTATCACCTATGCTAACTGACTTCCACTGTTCCCTGGTAAAGGGCTGACTTTGGGAAGGAGAAGAGAGACAGAAGGCCTGGGCTGTGAACTCTGGCAGCTGCTCAGGGTGAGGGTCTGAGAGAGTCTTAACTATAGATACCAAGTTTGTAAACATATTTGGAAATCAGAAAGCAAATGTAAGTGTAAAGAGTTAATTTGAAAACAGGAAATTGGATCTGAACCCCTAGATTAGAGCAACAAAACCCGAGGTAGGAGCAAGAATAGTGAGATGAAGTATAAGCAAATTATTCTGTTTTTTGCTATGGATAATGAGAGAAATACAGATTTATCTCTTAGTATTAATAATTTAATGGAAACTACCTTCATCAATAAGGCTTAGGCTTTGCTGCAGAGAACAGTGCCTTCACATCACAGGATTTCTTTTTCTTTCATATAAAAGAAGTTCAGAGGGAGGCTCTGCAGTGCTGGTATAACCCTTCTGTCCTCAAAGGTCCAGGCTTCTCCGGTCCTTCAGTTCCACCACACTCATGCTTTTTGTCTTCAAAGGCAGCTCATGTTCTCAGAAGGCTACTGAAGTTCCAGCTGTCATGTCCAAATTCCAGGCTCTAGAAAGGCAGCCTTTAGAAAAGCCTCACCACATGACTGCTTAAATCTCAGTGACCAGAACTTAACATTCTTGGTCACACCTTGCTATAAGGGAGGCTAAGAAATGAGTCTTCCCAGGTCTTTGATACTAAGGAAAGCAGAGAGTGTGGGTAGCTGGGAAACCACTGGCATCATAAGATGTCATATTTTAGCGACAGAATGTGGACCTTTCAAATCAGTGTTTCCTTCTCTTTCACATCATGACCCCCCACAAGAAAATGATACTGTTTGCATAGCTCAAAGGGTGAATGGTGATGGTAACTCAGAGTTGGAGGCCACCCTGCACATTGCTTGGCACCCTCTATTTCCAACACTTGAAGAAAATTCTGCCCTAAATCATTACCAAAAAAAAAAAATCTGGCAGCACATAGTCTATAAAACAAAAGACAGATAACTAATGAAACCTCAAGGGAGCAGAACCACCAGGAGGCAGGACAAAAGTAAGATCAGTCATGTCTGACGTGCTCCTTTTTAAAGACAACGTCTCTGAATGGGTCACAAGTAAAGCTTTAGTGATGTTCTCTGTCTCAGGAAGTTTCAAAGCAAAGTACTCCAGGGAGTGGAAGTTGGGAAGAGGAGGACAATTTAGAGAAAAGAGAGGTATACAGAGGAATTATTTAATCAGTGAGACCAGAGGATCAGAGGTAGCACGGGTGTGGCTGTGGCCACTGGGTCCAGACTCTGTGTTAGAAAGCCAGGTCTAATACTTACTGTGTGATGTAGGTTCAGTTATTTAACCTCTCTGTGCCTTAGGTTTCCCCTTCTGGAAAATGGGGATGATAATAATTTCTACTCTTAGGGCTTTTAGGAGGTTTAAATGCATCAGTGGAAATAAATACTTGAAGATAGTAGCATCTGTAAATATTTGCCATTATTATTGCTTCTGTTTGTTATCATTATAAAAAGTACAGCTTGATACGTTATAAAAAGTGTGTATGTGTTAGTCACTCAATTGTGTCTGACTCTTTGCAACCCCGTAGACTGTAGTCTGCCAGGCTCCTCTGTCCATGGAATTCTCCAGGCAAGAATACTGGAGTGGGTAGCCATTCCCTTCTCCAGAGGATCTTCCCAACCCAGAAACTGAACCTGCATTTCCTATGTTGCAGGCAGATTCTTTACCATCTGATGCACCAAGGAAGCAGCTCCTTCAAACCCAATAAAATCCAGGTGGTTCAAAGATAGAATGTTAAGAATGAAGCCATAAAAGTGCTGGAAGTAAATTTTGCTGGTTAAATTAATAATCTTGAGATGGGGAAGGCCATCCTAAGCATGACACAAAGACTTAAGATTATAAAGAAAATGATCAAGGGGGAGAGTAAGTGGTACAGACTTCTAGTTGCAAAACAAATGAGTCACAGTATGAGATGTATGATGTGGGCAGTATAGTAAATAATTATGTAGTCTCTTTGGTTGGTTACAGATTCTAACTAGATCTATCCTGGTGATCATTTTGAAATATATAGAAATATTGAATTACTATGTTGTGTAACAGGAACTAACATAGTGTCATAGTTCAGTTATTTTTCAAAAACAAAGGCATAGAACAAGAGATCAGATTTGTGGTTATTAAAGGGGTCAAGGAAGGGGGGAGCTGGATGAAGGCTGTTAAAACTGCCTTCCAGTTATAAGATAAATAAGTACTGTACTTATTTATGTACAACATGAATGATGTGTATAAATACATAAATGTTGTACAACATGATGAATTAACCCTGCTGCATGTATGGACGTGAGTCTGAGTGAACTCCGGGAGTTGGTGATGGACTGGGAGGCCTGGTGTGCTGCAATTCATGGGGTCATAGAGTCGGACACGACTGAGCGACTGAACTGAACTGAACTGATGTTATATATGGAAGTTGTTAAGAGAGCAAGTCCTAAGAGTTTTTATCACATGGAAACAGTTTTTCTCTTTCTTTAATTTTTTGTCAGTGTGAGATGATGAGCGTTCACTAAACTTATTGTGGTCATCATTTCAGTGGTATATGTAGGTCAGATCAATATGCTGTACACTTTAAATACATACAGTGCTGTAAGTCAATTATATCTCAGTAACCCTGGTGGAAAAAAAAACTTGACTACCTGAAAATTAAACTTTATATAGGCATTCTTGCTGTAACACAGTAATACTTGCTTCTGAACAACTTACTGTTCTGCAAAATTGGACACTAAAAATAACAGGAGTTATGCAACTTTGTAGCTGGAACACTAATGAAAGCCATACATTGGGAGATAACAATAGTAGGGTGGTCATCTTTTTATTTGGAGAAGGCAATGGCACCCCACTCCAGTACTCTTGCCTGGAAAATCCCATGGACGGAGGAGTCTGGAAGGCTGCAGTCCATGGGGTCGCTGAGGGTTGGACACGACTGAGTGACTTCACTTTCACTTTTCACTCTCATGCATTGGAGAAGGAAATGGCAACCCACTCCAGTGTTCTTGCCTGGAGAATCCCAGGGATGGGGGAGCCTGGTGGGCTGCCGTCTATGGGGTCGCACAGAGTCGGACACGACTGAAGCGACTTAGCAGCAGCATCTTTTAATTAAAAAAAAATAAAAGGAATGCGCTCCCTGGCAGTTCAGTGGTTAGGACTTTGTGATTTCACTGCAGGGGAAGCAGGTTTGATTCCTGTTTGGGGAACTAAGATCCCACATGCCGTGTACCCAAAAAAAAAAAAAAGTGAAATACACATAACATGAAGTTTACCATTTTAGCCATCAGTAAGTGTACAGTTCTTTGGTGTTAGGTGCATTCACTTTGTTGCACACACATCACCTCCATAAATTACGTCAACTTTATCATCTTCTGCAAATGAAACTGTACCCATTAAACACCCATTCCCTGTTCCCCTCTCTCTCCATCCCCTGCCAATCACCCTACTACAGTCTGTCTCTATGAATCTGAATCTAATAGCCTCCTCTAACAGGATTCATAGAGTTTCAGCTCTTTTGTGACTGGCTTACTTTGGTTGGCATATAATCCGTACTTTAATATATGTCAGAATTTTCTTCTTTTTTTAAGGCTGAATAATATCCCAATGTTATTGCAGCTCCACATTTTGTTACCTGTTTATCCACTGGCGGACACTTGGGTTGCTTCTGCTTTTTGGCTGTTATAATAATGCCTCTGTGAACGTGGTGTACAAATATCTGGTCAAGTCCCTGCTTTCGCTTCTTTTGGGTATATACCCAGAAATGGAACTGCTGGATCATAAGGTAATTTGATCCAGTTTCTCTGGTAGCTCAGGTGGTAAAGTATCTGCCTGCAATTCAGGAGACCTGGGTTCAATCCCTGGGTCAGGAAAACCCCCTGGAGAAGGAAATGGCAACCCACTCCAGTGTTCTTGCCTGGAAAATTCCATGGGTAGAGGAGCCTGGTGGGCTACAGTCCATGGGGTCCCAAAGAGTTGAACATGACTGAGCAACTAACACACACGTGGTAATTTTGTTTTACTTTTCAAAGAACCTGGCTATGCATGTTTTTAGCTTTATCAGATATGTACTATAAACATGCTTATGTATTTTGCATTCCAGATTTTTTGGATTCCTCTCTTATATTTAATCCCATGTGGGAGGTTACTGGTTTGAGGGTCATGACAGAATTTTGCTTCTCCAAACATGCTGTCAAACTGTTTACTCCAAGTGTTGTTCCAATTTCCACCAGCTCCATCTGTCTAAATACTAATTCAGCTGTGAGCACATTAATTACAATCACAATGACACTGGCTATTTTCATGTAAAAAATTTTCCTCTGATGATTTAATAATTGTATGTAATATATACACTTTTAAGAAGAAATATCTAGAAAATTGGAATACCAAAGTGTTTTGTGTTTTTTTTTTAAATTTCTTAATATGTGCTCAGTCACTCAGTTGTGTTCGACTCTTTGCGGCCCCGTGGCCTGTAGCCCGCCAGGCTCCTCTGTCCGTGGAAATTTTCCAGGCACAAATACTGGAGTAGTTGCCATTTCCTGCTCCAGGGAATCTTCCCAACCCAGGGACCGAACCTGTGTCTCTTGGGTCTTCTGCATTGACAGCAGAGTGCCACCTGGGAAACCTAGTTAAAACAAATTCAAATGAATAGTAATCCACCCCACCCCCCACCCCTTCCCATTTTTTGAGCATTTTCTTGGAGGTTTATCTCTTAAAATTAATTTTTTCTTTTAAGATAAAATTTCTGTGCAGTTCTAGCTTTATGTCTTTGTGTTAGAATTAGTCTAACCTGGGATGTGCTATCGTCTGTTTTTGTGGATTTCTATGCCAAGCCTGTTGGAGTCACTATTTCTGCAGAACACTGCAGTTAGTTTTGACGTCCTGGGGCCTCCATAGCAGGGTCCTTCTGGCTTCGCTCTGTCCCGCCTCTTCCTGCCCTCTGCTTGCACAGCGCTCTGGCGTGCCTGAGTGGACGGGGCCACGTTCAGTTGCACAAGGTGGCACTTTAACCTCGCATCAGAGACTCTGCCTGTCAAGGTGGCCGCCGGGCGGCTCAGCCATCTCTGCTTGTGCTCCTGTCACAGGAGCTGGTGTCCTGTGTGATCAAGCAACAGCTCAGAACCTAACACCCCATCTGCATGGAATTGAACCGGGGTCATTGTCTGTCCTTTTTCTCAGAAAGAGCTGCTTCTGGGGGCAGGTAAGGCCATGGCCCTTCCAGTGTCAAGTTTTGTTTCTGTCTCCAAATCCTAGTTTCTTTGGCAGTTTCTTTCTGCTCCTGTGTGGGTGTCTCTGCTTGTCCTTCCCCACTCCTGGAGACCGAGGTTACTGCCCACAGCGAGGCAGCAAGGATGAGAAGAGAAGTCTGGCGCTTGTCCCCATCCCTGTGGGGCTGGAATGTGAGCGGGGGTATGTGTCAGGAGGTGGGCTCAGGATGGGGGCCCAGGAGAGGATCGGGGGTCCTGGCGTCCAGTCCCAATACTGCTCAGCATGAGACCTCGCCCAGTTTGCTGCACTTCGGCAGGGCCTCAGTGTCCCCTTCTGTAAGCAGAAAAGATGGGAGCGGCTGGATCAGCTCCGGGGTGGAGTCTGTGTCTGGTGAAAGCAGGGAGAGGGCAGGTGTGTGGGAGGGGCTGGGGCGGGGGAAGGACCTTGCCCTTTTGGACTGTATGAGTGTTGAGCCACATTTATGTGTTTTTGTGTTTTTTTTGTAAAGAAAGCAAATTTAGTTAATTATAATCACAAGGGACTGTCAACCCTCAAATGTTGATGGGCAAGACCCCCTTGAAGGACTTGCTGTAGAAGCCAGCTCCTGGGTCCCAGCCTTGTAGCTCCTGGTGCAGGAGGTCTGAGGTGGAGCCACAGAAGCATCTATGGAGCCCAGTACAGAAGCGCAGGGTGTGCAGTGCGCTGCTGCCTGCCCCAGGGCACCAGCACCCCGGGCTCAGTTCTCGGGAGAGTCCCCCAGTTCTGCTGAAATGCCCACAAATAAGTGAAGGCAGGAGAAATGCTCTTGTGCAAGTTCCTTCCCTAGGGGATCCTCTCAGGGGGCCACAGAGAGCGGCAGTGAGTCGTGTGTGGATTAGAGTTGGAGGGACCGGGTGATGCCGTGTGCAGTGGGCTCAGCCCCTTCCTAGCCCCTTGAATTCCTCTTATAACCTTCGGACCCTGGTTTCCTGGTTTGCAAATGTGTTCCTGATCTTCACCCTGCACTGCCCACTGGTTTCTGAGAGTAAGTGAAATGTAGGAATAGATACCAGCGGTTTGCATCGTTCAGCAAAATGTTTACTGAGCCCTTGCTGGTTACCAGGCAGGGTTCTGGGTCAACAGTGGAGCATGTCAGCCTCCGGGATGGCTCATGGTGTGGGGGCCATGCACACAGGGTCTCGCGTCTGTTACAGGCAGCTCTGGGATGTTCAGCTGCCTCCTCAACCTCCCTGTGTGCAGCATCCTCTTCTATTAAATGAAGTGATTGAGCCAGTAATTTTTAGTTCTAAAGGTCCCTCTGTAGTTATTGAAACCACATCTTTCATGGCATTCTAGGGAGTAATCACTAACACTGAGTTCCTTAGGTAAGGCTCTAAACTATGTAACCCCACGATAGAGAAGAACTTTCCAGAAGGATATATGACAGGTACCAGTTGCAAAGTGTCACATGTGTCTCCAGCACCAGTATGGCCTGTGTGTGAGTCTCTGAGCCCATGCCCTTTATTCCCAATAACTCAAGGAAAAGGCTTTGTTTCCAAGTCTGTACAGAATGACTTGTGAGCGGCTCATAGGCCAGCAGTCTTGGGAAAACTTTAGAACGTGGCTCTGGGTTTGCTGTCACTGCCAAGGTTCATGGGTGATGAGAGGGGCTTACTGCCCCTTCCAGAACCTCCTCAAGCGCAAACTGGGGTCATGTTCTTTGACTGTCACCTTTGGTATAGCCTAGAACTTTCTCCCGAGGCCCATACTGAGGCACCAGGATGGGAAGTCCCAACATGCAAACTGCAGGCACTCACACATGTTTGATCTGACTCTCAGGTATTTAACAGAATTCTAAACCATCGTGCCACATTTGATAATCAGGGCATCTCATGTGAAAAAACAGATCCCTGGCCTCTCATTTCCAGGTGCTAAGAGGCCTGCTCTGTGGAGGAGGGATGCGCTGGGTGTGGTGGCCCAGAGACTTTTTGGGTAGAAAGAGAGCTTTTGTGCAACCTGATGCCTTTGTTCTACAGATGGAGGGACAAAGACCAGATAAACCACGAGGTGACTGTTGGGTGTCATGGCGCAGTTGGGGACAGGGCCGTGGCTGGGAGCCTGGTTTCCACACTCTTGGAGCAGCGCCTGGAACCCGGGCCTCCGGTGCGGCCAGCAGGTGGCAGCCGTGGCCCTGCTGGCCAGCCTGCCTCGGGTCCTGGCTTTCCTCCTTCCTCCCATCCTGTGCCCTTCTGTTCCTCTCTTGTTTTGATTTTGCCAGACATTTCTCTGGCCAGGCCTTTCCTCTTTGTCCAGCACTGTGCTCTCTGCCCCATTTTATCCTTGCCTCTCCCCCACACCGCTGTTTTCTTTAGGCTCTCTGGAGCCTGGGGGAGTGTTCAGGAGGCTGTCTTCCACTTCCTTGCAGCTCTCTGTTCTCCTGGCCCCAGCGCCCTCTGCTCCAGGGTGTGGGCAGAATGCCCAGAAATCCCCCTGGACCTTCCCTTCCCCTCGCATTTGGGGCAGCCACCACTCAGAGTCTATAACTGTGTCCTTTTAGACATGCTGACTTTTTCTGAGGCCAGAGATCTGTATTTTTACATGAGATTCTCTGATTTTTTATATTTTTAATATAAAATTAGTATTTTTAATATACTATAGTATATAGTATTTTTAATATATATAGTATATATATATATTAGTATATAGTAATTTTAATATAAATTAGTATTTAGAGCCATGAGCTCTGCTGTAAAATGTCGGCATCGTCTGGGGTCCCTAGTAGGTTTCATGAACCTGGCATGTGACCCATGGTGATGGGTTGCTAAGTTGTGTCTGATTCTTTGAGACCCCGTGAACTGTAGCCCACCAGGCTCCTCTGTCCATGGGATTTTCCACGCAAGGATACTGGAGTGGGTTGCCATTTCCTCATCCAGGGGATCTTCCCAACCCAGGGATCAAACCCATGTCTTCTGCATCTCCAGCATTGGCAGGCGGATTTGTTGCCATGAGCCACCAGGGAAGCTTTGCATCAGTGCAAATGCTTAGAAGGAAGTGCCTCCTTCTAGCCCCTCTCTGGGGTTATGGATCTAACCCAAGGCAGTTGTAGAGTGGACACAGCTGAACCGGTAGCCCCTGCCATCAGGACCCTCTCCCACCTCCCACAGCCCTCATCCTTGGACAGGAGGATCCACTTCAAACCTTATGGAGAAACCTAGGAAGGGTGATAGTTCTGAAGAGGTGAAAAGCACTCTCACGTTCTGCTCCCAGAAAAAGAGTTAGTCGCTCAGTCGGGTCTGACTCTTTAGGACCCCTTGGAGTGTAACCCACCAGGCAGGTGGTACTCTAAGAATGGTGGACGTTAGATCAGATCAGCGTTTGCTGAGTGGTTGAGGGGACATTTGTTCCCCCATGGGACTTTACTCCTTGCTGATTAAGACCTTGGTTGATACAGAGTGAGCTTAAAAAGACCTTGGCACTACAGGGCTCTACCTCCCCCGTGCTGAAGGCTAGACTTGCCACCCATTGCTGGTTCTTCCTCCCTTTGTCCCACGATTGATCCAGCACTTCCTGAGTACTTCCTGTTGCCGAACTCGATGCTGAGGGCTGGATTGGATGTTAAGGGAGTAATTCAGAGCTCCTCCTGAGGGCCTCAGTGATAGTAGAGGAGAGACTTAGAAAATGTGTGTAACATTGTCCTGAAATAATCTAAATACATAGCCAGAGGCGAGAGGTCAAGGGAAGCCTGATATGAGGTGACATTTGAGTGATATTTTAGGATGGAGTTTGCTGGCAGGGAAGGGCCTTCCAGATAGCTAGAGCAGCTGGTGTCAAAACCAATATTTGTGTAAAAATGTGTTTGGAGAATGGCGAAAAGTTAATGTGGCTTCACAAGGGATATTGGAGAAGTGGCATTAATAAGGTAGATGTGTGTTTCTTTCTCTCTTGAAAATCCAAATGGAGGATGGCCCAGGAGTGCTCCCTGCCAGCTTGTCCCTGGCACCCAGGGTTGCTCTGGTAACCCCCTAGGTGCTGCCTTTACTTTCACAGTTGAAGGTGACTCCAGTACCAGACCCATCTCTGCATTTGGACGGTTGGATAGGGTCTGACTTGGAAGTGCTGTTTGCATCCTGTTAACCAGGCATATAAACAGACCTTACTGCAAGGAAAGCTGGAAAATGTAGTTTTTAGCTGTGTGGCTGTGTGCCCGTCCATACCTTGGAGGTTACATTCCTACAAGAAAGAAGCAGAAATTTGATACTGGGAAGGAGTCAGTAGACTCTGCCCTAGGAAGGTACGGGCTGAATCATGAAGTACTTTGTAGGGAGTGGGGAGGTTTTTAAAGCAGAGCAATACTGTGATTTAAAAAGTGTCTTTCATGGGACTTCCCTGTCAGTCCAGTAGTGAAGAGTCCACACTTCCAATGCAGGGGGCGCAGGTTCGATCCCTGGTCAGGAAGCTAGATCCCACATGCCACACGACAAAAAATGTGTCTGTTGCAGATGGGGCCAGCAAGCACAGGGCTGCTGTGACTGATGAGGGGAAGGATGTTGAGGGTGAGTCCACCTGACTGCCTGGATAAACCTGGCCTTTGGATGGTTTGACCAGCTGAGGGTCAGTGGATGCCAGGCTGCTGTTGCTGAAGATCTTCTGGAATCCATAGATGGACCTGTCAGGGTCTGGGTTCAATCAGGAAGTGGATGTCCTTCATCTGGGACTTCCCAGGACTGCATATTGTAGCTTCTTTTTTTAATCATTTATTTTTAATTGGAGTATAATTGCTTTACAATGTTGTGTTAGTTTCTGCTCTACAACAACGTGAATCAGACATGTGTAGATGTTTATCCCCTCCCTGCTGAGTGTCCCTCCCACCCTTCTTATAGCTGGTTAACAGTGTGGTTGGAGCTGTGGAGAAATGAGGACTGTAGAGAGCTTGATGTTTCCTTTCCTCCAGGCGGGGCCAGCAGTGCCCTTTCACACATTGACCTTTAGTAAGCACCACGGGGCTTCCTCCTGGGGCTTCCCTGGTAACTCAGTGGTAAAGAATCTGCCTTCAGTTCAGGAGATGCGGGTTCAATCCCTAGGCCGGGAAGATCCCCTGGAGGAGGAAATGGCAACCCGCTCCAGTATCCTTGCCTGAAAAATCCCATGGACAGAGGAGCCTGGTGGGCTGCAACCCAAAGGGTCTTGAAGAACTGTGCACGACTGAGTGACTAAGCACACACACACACCAGCACCAAGAGAGAGGGCGGGTCTGTTGACAAGCTGCTTCAGTTCCTGGCTCTCCTTCCTGCACTCTGGATGGGAAAATCATCCTGACACTTTGCTGATTTGTCAGTGTGTCGAGCTGAACATCTCTACTTAACATGCTTGTGAAATCTTTACCTGTTTAGAACAAAAACTTCCTGTTGAGAAGAGCCTGGGAATCCTCCAGCATTTGTAGCGCACCTGCTGGGAGAGGGGAGGCAGATGGAAGAGGGAAGGATATAGTTTACAGTCAGATGGCCGAGGCTTCTCACACACGATCTGCTGCTTATTTAACTGTGTGACCTTGACCTACAAGGTACTCCACAGCGTCTGTGAATCTGCTTTCTCACATATAAGTCAGAGCAAATATTATCTACGTCTCAGGTTGCTGGGAGGATGCACTGAAGGCTCCTGGCTGGGTGCTTGGCACTGTGAAAGCATTCCTGGGGAATTCTCAAAGGCTCTCATGTTTACACAACCTGAGGCCTCAGATGTGTCTTCTCCACGCGGCAGAGGTGGTGTCTCCCTTCTTGGGAGGTTCTTGGGGCACCTGGCCCTGCACCCAAGGTCACAGAGATCTCCCTGGGTGGTCTTTATCATCCCTTCCGAATTCTCTGGGCCTGCCGGGCAGCTATGAGACTTGCTGAAGTTTATATGGCAAGTCACATTACGGAAAAGTCAAATATACAGAATGTTTTTCAAAAGGCTTTTTGGCACAGCCTCACCTTTGATACTTTATCTCCTGGTCATCATATGCTTTAAGGAAAACGATACCTCCTGGGCATGAGGACCCACACTGTAAATATGTTGACCTTCAGCCCTGAGAATGTGGAAGGACAGGGGAGTCTCAGGGTCCGAGCAGCTGCCAGGGTGCTCACAAGTGACCCGGTATTCTTAGAAGGGATTTTATTTTTATTTCTTGTTGGAGTCCGTTGCCTTGCCCACCACCAAGTGGCAGTGACACCATAAGATTCTAGCCCCTTGTGTGGGGACATCGTGCAGGAATGTGTTGGTACCCTGCCCATCCTCCTGCAGCCAGGCTGGCTCAACATTTGTGCAGCAGGTCTGTGTTTAGTCAAGAGCTGCCATCGGTCAGGCGTCAGCCCTCCTTGGCCCCGAATGCCCTCAGCTAGATGGTGGTCATTTTATGGCTCTGAGGCCTCCCCTGGAGATGAGGTTGGTGGGAACTTACTCCCCACTTGATTGCAAGATGGGCAAGTAGTTCCTTAGTTAGGAGCCCATCTGGAGCTTTTACAGGGGGTTTTGTCACTAGTGGGAGATGGTAAAGAAATATGAGACATCTGCCTTGAGGGTGGGCTGTTGTCTGTGGCCAAGGAGAAGGGAAGGAACATCACTCAGTTCTCCGCAGACCTTTGCAGGGTGGCGGAGCAGCTCCGGCCTGGTGGGGGCTGGCTGAAATGCCAAGTGTGCTAGCTGTGACATTTCCCACATGAGACAGAGAATCCAGAGCATTCACGTGTTCCCTCTCCAGTCCCCAGAGCTCCAAGTAAAATTCGAAATGTCTTCACTTTCCACTTATAACTCTTTCCTCAGCACTTGAAACACCATGCGGACTTTTTGGGTCATAATGTCCTTCTACAGTGAAGCTTTGCATGTTGACTTAAGTAACAAGGGGTAAGCATGGGATGGTGGGAGATTTGAGGGGCTAGCAAGTGCCTTCCATGGGCTCCTGCCCAAGAAGGGGTGAAGTTGCCCACTGAACACTCTTGTTTACCTACGATTCTATGCCTTTTTTCTTGGTCTGCTGCGTGGCCTTCCTGTTAAACAAGAAGATGCTATGTCTATGGTGTAGCCTTTCTTCTGGGCACAGGTGTCCACATTCTCCCTGAGGAAGACGGATTAATTCAGCCTGGTGAGCTCAAAACACCATGCTGTCGAGAAGAGGTGGTATTCAAACTGTGCCTTGACGGAGGGGTACCTATTGGTTTAGTGGCTGGAATCCCCATGAGAATATAAGAATTACAGAGGCAACGGTGTGACTCTTGTGTTTATGTCGTGTCTCCTGTGACTGTAGGACTCAGGATATAGTTGGATGATGATGGATGGATGGAAGGAAGGAAATGTCGGAGGATAAACAGGTGAATGAATGAATTAAATGAAGGCCAAAGTCCTACCTGTGTAGGGACATGGCTTGAATGGTAAAATAGTGGCAGGAAGGAATCTGGCATATTGCTGAACTTATAACTGGTTTGACCTAAGTGTAGGGTGATTGAGAGAGAATGGCCAGAGAAGGTTGGGAAGAAAGCCCAAATAATGAAGGCGCAAGAATTTTGGCTTTACTTCACAGAAAGTGGGCAGCTAACCAGCGGGAGCTATTTCAGGTAGGTCTGGCAACAAACATGCCTAACTCTAAGTTTCAAGAGTAGAATTTAAATTGGAAAAAGATCTCTGACATGGCCCGATCTGGCCTCTCTGTGCTGCACGTAAGTAGCCCAAGACTCTGGCTACAAGTGCCAGGGTTAGGTCACTGCGGCAGCAAGGCCATGACCAGGTCCTGGCTCTCATCTGTCCGTCTTCTTCCCTCCAGACGTGTGCAACAGCACCGACCTTCCGGAAGTCGAGATCATCAGCCTCCTGGAGGAGCAGCTGCCCCATTACAAGCTAAGAGCCGACACCATCTACGGTTATGACCACGACGACTGGCTTCACACCCCTCTCATTTCTCCAGATGTCAACATTGACCTCACGACCGAGCAGATTGAGGAGACGCTGAAGTACTTCCGTGAGTGATTCCCCTTTCTTGGAATGCCCTGTCCTCCCTGCTTAGCCACGGGCACACATGTGTGCGTGTCCTGGCTACTGTGTCTTCTAGCCTGCTGTATGTGGAAAGTTCTTGCAGAAATGTGGCTGTGGGGTTTAGCCCCATAAAAGGCCTCACTTGACGTTGAGTCTTCTGGAGAGAAATGTTGGAGTAGTGGGAACAAGTATGAGTTTTCATTTGAACCAACTTTCTCTTAACCATGCAGAAGATTAGAAGATGCTCCCATTTCCCTCCTTACCAGAAGTACCATGTGAGTCCTTAGCAGCTTGTATTGAGGAGGAGCTTATCTGCATTTAAAACCCAAAGTATTGGAAACCTCAAGACTGCTCAGTGTTTATAAGACATAACACAACATGCCAAGGCTGCTGATTTGTGCGTGGAAGTCCACTCAGCTGGTTAGTCTGGAGAGGCAAGATGTTGCTGCAACAGCAGACTGGTCCTGCTGTGAGCTACAGAGCTGACGCCTGGTAGGGTGAGCAGTATACTAGGTGGGACTCTTTCAGTGTGTTTGTGATGACAAGGGCGTGAAACCTGATTTTGCAGACTTGAAAAATATACGATAATTTAAAAAATTCACACCAATGATATTTTTTTTCTTTTTAAACTGACGTTGATTTACAACATACCAGTAATATTTCTGATGTTCATTCAGAACATCAAAAGAGGTAGTTTTGATGTAATTTTTCTCTTTAGAAATTCATGGCAGCTTTGTAAGATTGGTGAGACCAGTTCTCTTTTGTTTTGACACTCTTGACTTAAAATTCAAGTTGATTTGAACCCAGTCTAAAGTAGTGTGACATTATTTATGTATCCATGTATCATCATATCACCTTTTTTTAAAAAAATACAACAATCCTGTTTCTACTTAGTAATAACTAGCTTATTGTGCATCTGTAAAGTTTTCTATAATTATTTTCTCTAATACAAACCAATTTCCAATATTCTTGAACTTGTGAAATCATTAATAATTAACAAGTGAGAGCTCGTAAGTTTCTCCTTTAGCATGTATCTGGGCTGTTTTCACGTTTTATCTATTAGATATTAATAAGAAAGGAATTTTGTTTAAATTGGCCTGTGTTTTAATACTTAGTATAAATCCTGCAGTCTCATTGTGAGCACTGCAGATAATCATATTCGATAGGAGTAAAAATAGAATGATCTACACCAGGGCAGTATGAAGTACATTAGAGTTGCACTAATGTCCAAGCTGATGCTTTAGAACTTCTAGTATATCTTATAGCCTAGAGGAGGCCCGTTACAAGTCACTTTTGTTTACTCATGGTACGGGTACACCCAAGGAGATGTGGTATTGTGGAAAACCGGGTCCTGGGTGACCTCTCAGGTAGGTTTTGTATTTGTTTGCTTCAGACTGCTTCACAGTAGAATTATTTTTCTAGAAATCCCTGCCTGTTACTTACTCTTCTTTAACAGACTCTCCTATGATTTTATAGGATCCTGGTTGGCCATTTTTGCTGAGGGAGGCTCCTAGGTCCCTCACATACACACTGATTAATCACTTATAATCACAGTGTGATTGGAACACCACCCAAGGGTAACACTTCACTGTTGTCAGAGACCTTTCATAGGAATGGCCTCTTCTCATCCCTGTAAAATGTCTATAGTTTGTTTGGGCCAGGCTGATTTTATTACCAAGGAAATTCAAGTGCGAAGTCTCATTGTATTTATTCAATAGCACTGATCTATAGCTTCTAAAATTCTTTTCAGTAGACTTGAACAGACATTGTGACTTGTTGTTATTTGTTTTACTTCTAGTGATATATGTAAAGGAGAGAGAGAAAAAAGCATCCTGGTGGAATCTGGCAGTGCATAACACAAATTATAATAAAACTACAAGAACCGAAAATATATGTTGACCAGATATTCTGAAAATTTTTAGAGCATGGTTGCATTTAAGTCTTACTTTAACTCTACATTTTCTTCTGTGGTACATGTGATGAGGGTAAAGTGGGTATTTGCTAAATATCAGTTAATTGAATGATCAAGCATTAACTTTTAAATACAGCACCCATAGAGCAGGGCTTTCAAACTGAGGTCCTAGATCTTCCCAACCCAGGGATCGAACCCAGGTCTCCTGCATTGCTGGCAGAGTCTTTACTGTCTGAACCACCAGGGAAGCCCAAGGTCCTAGAACCACCCTCCAAGAGATCTATAGAGAGAAATTGGGGGTTCTATTAACTTGTAAAGGAAAAAAAAATTTACATCCTTAATTTCATAAACGTCTAACTGAAATGCAGCGTTTACTTTCATTATAAACATGGAAAAGAAAGTGGTATTACTAAGACCTGTGACTTAGTCACCAGTAGAAATCACAAATATTTTCATGTCATGCTACAGAAGAAGTAGATACGGAAGAAATAAGATCTTTACTCATCTCTGCTTTGAAATTACTTTCATTAGTAGATGTGCTGATCTTGTTATTTAATGTGCATTGATAAAGAAGCATTTTTATCACAGACCTTTTCTCGAAGTTTTAATAACTGCATTGTAATACAGTTGCTTTCTTTATAGTCCTTTGTATCTTATGTCTTTAAATCTTTCTGCTGAGGAGGGGTCTGTGAGCCTTGCTGAGCCAGAGGTCCGTGGAAGCACAGGTTAAGAGCCCTGCTCTGTACTTGGTATCCTTTCTGGATTTCACCTGTGTGTTTACATGTGTAACCCAGGAGATGTCATGGTTCACACCACTGTGACTCACCCATGTGTTTTTCTTTGTTTTTTTTTTTTTAATTTTATTTTATTTTTAATTGGAGGATAATTACTTTACAATATTATGATGGTTTCTGCCATCACCAGCGTAAGACGACATAAACTGTCGCTTCATTTTAGATTTATTTTCTGCATCAGTCAGGGCAGTGGGTGGGAATCAGGGTAAGGGGTTCTCCAGGGGGTTCTGATACACTCCCCAGGTGAGACTCCCTGGATAATAGGCTCACCTACACCATTGCTTCAGAGATCAGAATACTCATGGGACACCCATTAGTATTAGATGGGCTAATACTCATCTCCTTTGCCCACATGTCATCCTTCAAAGAAGACAAGCTATGCTTCATTTTTTAAATCTGGCCCTTGCCTGGCTTGTTAAGGAGGGGCAAGAAGGCTTTGGGTATCCACCTTTCCCTGGTGGTAGAATGATCTTTGCAGATAGATTTCAACAGTCCAGTGGATGTTCACCCCTGTCCCTCACCTCTGAGGGACACACAAAGTGAAAACTTCCTACATAGCAAATCAACCCATAAACATGGGACAATTAAGATTCGATGGTCCAGCAAGAAGAAAGGATAGTCTTACTAGCGTGCCAGGCACAGTTTTTTAATGCTTTACAGATACCTCGGTTACTTCCCACAGAGACCACTAAATAAAAACTCCCACTGTCCCCCATATTACTGATGAGGACACTGAGGCCCAGGGAAGTTAAGTTTGCTCCAAATCACACAGCTAGTAAGGTGGGGTCTTTTTTTCCCCATTTTATTTATTTTTTAATTGAAGGATAATTGCTTTACAGAATTTTGTTTTCTTCTGTCAAATATCAACATGAATCAGTCAGAGGTATACATATGTCATGATGGGAGTCTGAGTTTCCAACCTGGATTGTCTAGTCTAACTTTATGTCTTATCTCTCAGAGAAGCTAAATAAGAAAAAAATTCAGTTTAAGAATAAAGTTCATTTAGTAAACATGAAAAATGCGAACCCTGTTTTAGAATATGTCAGTAGCTTATTTTGTTCATAAAAATGTGTCTGACATATTGAAAATTGATTTTTTTTTTTCAAAAGGTCATTGTCCCAAGTGACACTTAGCCTGATATAGCTTAGTTTCAAGATGAGGTTTCCTTCTTTCCTGCAATTTTCCCCCCTGCATCCTGTGGTCTCTAGATCATGCTTCCTGAATTCAGGTGGAAATGACTGTGTGCTATAGATTTTTCTAGTCACAAAGTAGTCAGTGGACACCAGCCATGAGGATTGCTATGTTGGTATGTAGATAGCTATGGGCTTCTTCTGGTTCCTTTTCCTAGGACCATGGTTTTGGTAACTTTTTGATTAAAGAGCATTTGTTAAGAAACGAAATCTCTCCGTGTCTCAAGTGCAAGTGATCTGCTGACAACTTCAACAGAACAATCCTTTCCCTAAGAAGAGAAGTGTTGTTAGTCTCTCAGTCGTGTCCAGCTCTTGGTGACCCCATGGACTGTAGCCCACCAGGTTCCTCTGTCCATGGGATTCTCCAGACAAGAATACTGGAGTGGGTAGCCGTTCCCTTTTCCAGGGGATTTTCTTGATCCAGGGATTGATCCCAGGTCTCCTGCATTGCAGATGTAGATTCTTTACCATCTGAGCAACCAGGGAAACGCCAAGAAGAGGTTGTAAAGCAGATGAGAGTTTCAAGACATCACCTAATTTTTTCCTTTTGCCATAAAGTACTATTAATGAATCAGTCAACAAGTATTTATTGAATGACTAGTATGTACCTGTAATCTTTTATGAGCTTGACTTTGTTTGAGTTCAAGTTGATGTTTTCTGGCTAAAGAAGTGAAAACATCTGATTACTGATTTTCTTTCACTACCTAACCTAGGACTTTGCACTGGGTGGGGCCGACACAGGATGCTCTCAAGGCCCTTGGCTGGCATCCTGTACCGAGTTGTCTACCTTGCTTGTGTGGAAGGAGTGGATGGGGTCTGGGCAACTGCAGTTAATCCAGCTCCCCGTCCCATTTTAATTTTGTAAAATTTAATTTAAACAACAACAACAAAGAATCAAAGACCATTCATCTAGTCCAACTCTTACTGTACAGCCCATGTCTGCTTCATGTTTAAAAAGGCTGAAGTCCGCCTAGTGCCTTGCATGAAATAGGTACTTAACAAGTGCTAATTAAATAACATGCAAAAGTATCTTTTAAGTTAAAAAACAAGTTTTTCTCCCTCTTTTTTTTTGCAAAGACAAAGCAAAATTACAAACAATGTATAGTATAGAAAGATCACTTTGTTGCCACTTTCCAGAGACTGCCTTCATCTAACTCAAATCCTAAATGAAGTGAAAGACAGTGAATCACTCAGTCCTGTAGGACTGGATGCAAGTCGCTCAGTCCTGTACGACTCTTTGTGACTGCAGGGACTGTAGCCCACCAGGCTCCTCTGTCTGTGGAGTTCTCCAGGCAAGAATACTGGAGTGAGTAGCCATTCCCTTCTCAACCCAGGGATCTTCCCAACCTAGGGATCGAACCCAGGTCTCCCACATTGCAGGTGGATTCTTTACCATCTGAGCCACCAGGGAAGTCCAAAATCCTAAGTGAAACAAAAGTAAAGACTCCACAGTATGCACTGAACCTGTGCAAACTGAATTAAATTACACACAATGCTGACCTTCTAAAGGGAGGGATCACAAGTTATGTGAGGTGTGACCTAAGAGAACACATGGTGCATTTGTGTTTGTGTGTGTAGGAGGGATGCGTGTGGAACACGGATAAACATCGTGGTGGGTGGGGTTGAAAGAAGGAAGGCAAGATGAATGATGGGTGTCAGGGAAGGTTGTACAGAGGATGGAGAAGGGATCTAATGACTGGGGAAAGCGTTTCATTACCCTTTGCTAATAAATAACACTAAAATGTATACGTTATGGTAGATTTATAAACAGTTGCCTTGCGTTTTCTCATGTAAATGCTATGGCACTAGTTGGGTCCTTTCTGTCATTCTCAAGACCTCAGGCCATTTTGTTTGCAGGTGAGGACCTGAGGGAGCCCTGGAATTGTGCCTTCTCCCCTCTTACGCTCACTCCTCATGTGAGCAGGTTCTTCCTTGGGCCCATTTTCATTGCTCTAGCAGAAGTCTGCAAGTGGACTTCTGCAGACAAAGAAGCTCTGGCTGCACAGTCACTTCTCATGTGTCAGTGACACCCAGTCTACACACACAGCGACTCCCCACCCCCTGCCAGGGTGTCAGGCGTCGGTGCGGAGGGGGAATAGAAAATGCTTATCTCTGAAGGTCCAGAGCAGCCGCACCCATACCACACCAGGTGCCGACGGTACCAGGAACCCCAGGATCTGGTGAGCAAGGCAGCTGGGTGCTCATACCAGGAGACAGATTACCCTGCGACCTTAGGCCTGCTTTGTCACCTGGCGCCTGCCAGCTTCCACTCTTTCTCAACAATCCAGATTCCAGTGTTGGTGTGTCTTCGCTTTTTCTTTTAAGAACAAAAATGGTTGGCAAGCAATCCTGTACGGGTTGACTGTTTTCCTTTTCAAGGGAATCCAGCATGTCTAACACAAAGCTGGAACAGACTCAGGTGGGAAATTGACATGACAGCTCAGCTTGTTAGCCCATCCACACCCCGCTGCCCACCAGTGATGGGCTCAGGCCATAGTGATTCTGGGTTATGGTTTGTGTTCTGCACTTCAGATTTATGTTTTGAACCCTGGAACATCTGCTACGTGACCTGCTGGTCCCACGAATGAGATGCGCCATGCAGCCCTCCCAGGGTACAGGAAGCAAACTGGGAACCCCAGCAACACATCAGAACTCTGTTTCTTCTCTGTATCCTCCTCAGGTGTATGAGTGATTTTAATGAGGACTGCTTCCAAGCTGGGGTACTTTTTGTCTCTGTAGTGCTTTGTTGGGTGCTGTCTCCCTCCTTTGTTCTGTCCCCACCTTCTCCCTGGAGGTGGCCTGGGTGCCTGCTTTTCCTGTGCCTGAAATGAGGTGGAGATGGTTTGGGAGGGGGTAGTTGACAGCAAGCTGTTCGTTAGCAGCCTGCCTTCTGCCGCGGGAGCTCGGTGACTGGCAATGGCAGTGTTTTAAAAAATAAAGATTAGAAAGAAAACTCTGCAGAAGCATCCTGTTAGTTAATTTTCTGCAGCCGGTAGAGGGAAGGTCTGCTTGTCAGCCTGTATTTCATGCAAGTCCCCCTGACCCTGTCAAGAATGGAGGATTAGGAAGCCCTCCCCTCTTCTGTCCTGGCTGCCCTGGGATGTAGGTAGAAGGCTTGCAGTACTTCCTGAAGGGAGGAAAGCTCTGGAGACCAGGGGCATGTTGCAGAGGAGGATTGGGGCCCTGAGTGGTTCTGCTTCCAACCAGAGGAAGGAACACAGGGAGCCACCCTTCTCCCACCTGCTTGTCTGGTTGGCCACGCGGGGGCCCTGGTGTGGCCCGTGCTCATCATCTGGAGTACAGAGGAAGGTGGCATGTGGCATGTAACATCTGAGACACTTCAAGGCAAACTCATAACTGTATCAGTTGTAATTTAATCCAAAATTGTTAGCACATATTCATTTTTAAAATGTGTAAATAATTTATTTTGAATTCTTATTGCATACATATGTATGCATATGAGTATATAAAATTATGTATGTGTACGTGAATTACTACACAGCTAATAGTTTAAAACTTAGAAATTTTATTATATTCTTTTAATCATTTAAGTTGGCCACCTGATATGAAGAGTCAACTCATTGGAAAAGACCCAGATGCTGGGAAAGATTGAGTCCAGGAGGAGAAGGGGGCAACAAAGGATGAGATGGTTGGATAGCATCACTGACTCAGTGGATATGAGTTTGAGCAAATTCCAGGAGAATGGTGAAGGGCAGGGAAGCCTGGCCTGCTACAGTCCACGGGGTCACAAAGAGTCAGACAAGACTTAGTGACCGAACAGCAAACATTTAAGTTTGATTATGAGTCCTCTCGTAATTAGATTCTCAATTTGGCAGACCCAATCTATTAGATTCTCCTATATACTTACAAAAGAGGATACGTAACTAACTTTGCAGCTCAGGAGCTGATCCTCCTTCTACCTGGGGGTAGTTATGGCCACAGCATCAGGTTTTCCTATTCTTTTTCCTGCCTCCTCATTCCATATCCGGTTGGCTTATTCATAGCCACCCTCCTTAGAATGATGTTCATGCAGTGCTTTATGAAAAATATTAGTGACAGAAATAGAACAGTCACACACACCTACCCTCCCTTGCTTAAGATAAATTTAAAATATCTCCCTATTATATTCCACTTTCCTTTTTATGTCAGTTGCCTTATTCACTTGGTTGCCCGTTTTGTTTTCATGTTCATTGATATTCATGGTCTTGACAGATCCAACCTTTAACTGTTATTGATTGTATTTTCTTTTTGATGTTGGAATTATCACAAGCTGGCAGTGTGATGTCCTTTTAAGTGGGCCCTGACGCCTGATCGCTCCTACCCCGGACCTTCTGGAGCGGTTGTTTACTTTTGTGCAGCATGCTATTGCAGGCCTCTCTTGATTTTTCCTGCCCCGAGACATGGAATCAACAACTCTCCAAGAAGCCGTGTTAAAATTGGCATCAGAAGGCTGATCTGCTGGGGATGGGTAGAGAAATATCCCTTTAATTCCAACCCCCTTTTTTCTTTCAAATTTTGTAAATACTCCCTCAGTGTTTTCTCAGCTATTGACAGAAAAAGTTTTGGAGGTGGTTGGTGCCTCGTTTGTATTCAGTTGCTCTTGGTTTTCGCTGAGCGATCCTGGTCAAATGACTTCAGCTCTCTGAGCCCCCTTCCCTCGTCTGCCCAGCGAGGGGGGTCTTAAGTAGCAGGGGTCTGAGGAGTGAGTGAGCGGTAAAGGGCTGAGGCCTGATGTGCAGTCAGCACTCCTTAAATAGTGTTGAGTGAATGGACAGGGGCTTCTCTCAGGCTGCTTCTGGGACCTGTCCCAATTCCTGATCCGGGGGTGGGTCAAGAAGATCCCCAGAGAAGGAAATGGCAACCCACTCCAGTGTACTTGCATGAGAAATCCCATGGACAGAGGTGCCTGGCAGGCTATAGTCCACAGAGTCGCAACGAGTCGGACCCCACTGAGCATGCATACACACCTTGGAACCATCTCTGCAGAGTTGTGAATGGATTACTTTATCCTTTGGAGCCTATCACACAGCAATTTTGATATAGACATTTGATTTAAAACTTGCTCAAAACAAAAAAAACTTGCTCAAGGCCCATAAAATTCACCCATAAATGATGCTGTTTCTTTACTCATTTCTTTCTTTTGCATTTTCTTAAAAAGTAAATTAGATGTATACAGTCTTTGGATTTGATAAAAGTCACATTCAGTGATATGTTGCTATTTAGAAATGGCACCTTCCCACCCCTAGATTACCACTCCTGCTCATTACTGTGAACTCAAGGCCTTTTATTTTGCTGGAAAAAGCTAATAAATGACGTTTCTACCTCATTTCCCTAATTATGGCTTAGAAAATTGTGCTATCTTTTTAATTGCTCGTACTGGCTTGTTTCCTTTTTTAAAGAATTAGAGTGATGAAGATGATTGCAACTAACATTGGTTGTAGACTCACTTTGTCCCGGGCACTGTGCTGAGTGCTCTCCCGTGCATTAATTAATGCCTCATCCTGTCTGTGCGGCAGGTATAATAGTCATGCCATTTAGCAGGTAAGACTCAGGTGTCTAAGAAGGTCACAGATGGCAAATGAGGAGCCTGAACCAAACTTCAGGCCGTCCGACTCCAAAAGCCCTTGCTCTGAGCTATGATATTAAACTGCCTGCCATTAGTACTCCATCCATCTATGTATCCATCCATCCCTCTATTCATTGGTTTTTGCTTCTGGGGTGATATGGTATGTAAATAAAATATTTTAAAAATTCATAGCACTGTGAGGTAAATGTGCCAAGCCTTTGTTGAAAAGTGTTAGTCACTCAGTCGTGTGCAACTGTTTGCGACCCCATGGACTGTAGCCCTCCAGGTTCCTCTGTCCGTGGAATTTTCCAGGCAAGGATGCTGGAGTGGATTGCCATTCCCTTCTCCAGGGGATCTTTCCAACCCAGGGATCAAACCCAAGTCTCCTCCATAAGCCTTTGTTGAAGAGGTTTCTAACTGCACCTGACTTTTCTACGATGCTTTATGGAGTTTGCATTCTTTGTTCCTTCATTCCATCTTCATTTTGAAAGTTCATACTAGACCTCACCCCCTGTACTGGATTGAACCTGTTAAACATGCTGATTTTGAGGAAACTGTTAACTTTCCATCAGTTTATTTATGAGACCTATAATCATCTTTCAGAAGCACCTTGCTGCTGCTAAGTCACTTCAGTCATGTCCGACTCTGTGCGACCCCAGAGATGACAGCCCACCAGGCACCCCCGTCCCTGGGATTCTCCAGGCAAGAACACTGGAGTGGGTTGCCATTTCCTTCTCCAATGCATGAAAGTGAAAAGTCAAAGTGAAGTCGCTCAGTCATGTCCAACTCTTAGCAACCCCATGGACTGCAGCCTACCAGGCTCCTCCGTCCATGGGATTTTCCAGGCAAGAGTACTGGAGTGGGGTGCCATTCACTTTAAACAAACAAAATCCTCAGAAAACCTTAGGACACCAGCTTCAGCTCATTTGTCTTGAGGAGTGACATCCGAGAGGCTGCCTGGTGGTTTGCTGTGGTGTTCTTGAGAGCTGCCATCGATGGTGGAGAGACATGATAAGGACCAAAGGAAGAGAGATGTGTTCAGATAATGGGGGCAGTTACAGCAGGAATTAAAACTGTTGGCTGCTGACTTTAAATAGGTGAATGTCCTAGAAAATTTTAAATGTGTATCCAAGTTGGGGTCAGGGAGAGGGAAGGGCATATATAAACCACCACCCCCTCAACATACACACTCAAATAGTTTTCCTCTAAATTACCTGCTACTCATACATACAGTTAGGCAGATACACACATACATATACATACACACACACTATAAAATCTACCCCCAAATCTTTGCTACTGAAGAGCCTTGTCATGAAGTGTCATCTGGGGACCAGCAGCCTTGCTAGCATGTGAGAGCTTGTTAGAAATGCAGAAAATTGTGCACAGTTGCAGACTTGAGGCATTAGAATCTGCACTTTAGCAAGAGCTCTGGATAATTCACATGCACATTAAAGCCTGGGCAGCCCTGCCCTAGAGGGATGCCTTTTCCTCCAAGTTCATTAACTAGGGCATCATGTGGCTTTGGAAGGATAGAGGGAAAGCCTCCCTGTTTGATCACTGTGGAAGGAAAGAAGCTTGCCCTCCCAGTAGTGGAAAAAAGTCCCTTTACTATTACTCATTCCCACATTATACAGTCTTGAGTAGAAAATTAAGAGGGAAGCTGGACCAAGCTGGCACATTTGTTGCCACTGACACCAACAGATGGTTACAATACCCAGCTAACAGGCTGGTGAGGTTCCATAGGTAGTTTTGCTCGAGGGCAGCAGTCTTCAAGGGAGATTTTGCTCCCAAGAGTCATTTGGCACCATCTGGAGACGCTTTTGGATGTCACGTCAACAGAGAGACAGGGTAGTGCTTCTAGCACCTAAATGGGTGGAGGCCATGCCCAGGACAGCGCCTGCAACAGAGAACAATCTGACCCTAATTGTGCGTCTGTAGTGCTGAGGTTGAGCAACCCTGTTTAGCAGATGAGTTTAACTTATAGCAAGTCTAAAATCTTTTTAATTATCCATTACTCATTTAAATATTTCAAACATGCTAAATAATTAGGACTAATAAATGTTAGCTTCACTTTTTTTTTTTTTTTTTGGAAAGAAATAAAACATTGTTGTTTAGTCGCTGAGTTGTGTCTGACTCTGCTTCCCCATGGACTATAGCCCAACCAGGCTCCTCTGTCCATGGGATTCTCCAGGTAAGAATACTGAAGTGAGTTGCCATTTCCTCCTCCAGGGGATCTTCCCGACCCAGAGATAGAACCCTTGTCTCCTGCTTGACAGACGGATTCTTTACCATTGAGCCACCAGGGAAGCCCAAATAAAACATTCACAATGCATTTATAAGGACAGTTTCAAAGTCCTATCCCCTCACTCCTTTCCTAGAGGGAACCACCTTCCTGAGGGTGGGCTGTTTCCTTCTGGTGTATGTTTTTGTACTTTGATAACACATTTTAGTGTCCGTGAAAGCAGCCTATCTTATTGCACAAGCCCCTTCTGTGATGGCTTTCTCCTCTATTTGTATGCTGCAGGCTGTTTTTCCAGGAGTTTGAGCCAAGGCATGAACAGAGAACAGGACTGTATCTGTATGAAAATGGTTCCCTTTTCTGAGTAATTTACATTTCCTTTAGGCGGCGGTCAAAATTTTTAAGGAAAGATGTTTAATAAAGAAGTTGCAGATTTTTAAAGGGGTTATTTTTCAAATGCAGAGTCCATAGTGACCCAGAATTAAGCAGATAGATAAACTTGTCCTGACATTTGTTGGAAGAGATGATGGTGATAATGTTCCTGGCGCCACCCCCTTCCCTGCCTGCACGCCCTCCTTTCTCCTAACGTGGCACCTCTCAGCCCCGCTACCAGCATCCTTGGAAGACATTTCCTCCATCTCTGCATCATTTTTTTTCCCCCAGCCGGCCTGTTTCTATGGCAACTGTTAGATTGAAAGATGAGCGGGAGCTGGGCGGCGAGGCTGGAGTGAGACCTCAGGGTGGTGGTGTGTGTCCCTGACGTCACCCTCTGTGCTCCCGGATAGGACGGCTCTGGCTACTCCCATTCAGGGCTGCTGGCCGCTGCCGCTTTATTAGCAGGACTGCCAGGGTCTCTGATAGCTGTGCTCCTCCTCTTCCCCCTCCATGATTTTCCTTTTCACTGCCCCTTTTCCGTCCTGGCTCCAGACTGTCATTAAGGATGCACAGCTTAATTCTGGCATGTTTGGAGATGCTCTTCTGCCCGGCATTCTGGAAGGGCAGGGGGGCATGGCAGCGTTTCACCTGACGTCGATGGTGCCGTGAAGTCCATTCTTTCCTCTGCCAGAATACTGACTATGCAGAAATTTATCGAAGCGGATTATTATGAACTAGACTGGTATTATGAAGAATGCTCAGACGGTAATTATGGCTCCTGCAAAACAGAGCGGGGATGTGTAGGGCCATTGTCCCTTCGGGGGAGGGGGTGTCCTGGAACCTTCCTGGGCAGACAGGAGGAGGGAGGGGCACGGGAGTGGCACCACATGGCTCTGACCGTTGCGAAGGCGTGGTGAAGGGGGACAGCAGGTGGGCAGGGCTCGTGATGGGGGGAGGCTCCTTGGCAGTCTGGAGATGGTGTTGGCGTGCTGGGCTTGTGAGCATTGCACTTAAGTGGGATTGAATTCTCTCTGGGGTGATGCGTGTGTGTGTGTGCATGTGTGTGTGTGCAAGTGGAGATGTCATCATCTATGGTCCAGGGACTAGTGTCTTCAGGAAGTGGTCCTCTGGCCTTGGAGAATCCAGCTTTCCTGGGCCCAGACCTGGGAGCCCAGGGGAGGCTGGAAAAAAAGGCAGAAGCAGCTTCCCACCTGGCAGTCAAGTCAAACGAGTTATCTTGCGGGATCCCACAGAGATGGGGGTGGGAGATGTTGGGAGGGGCTGGAAGAGTCTGAATCCTTCGTGTTTGGGCAGGGAGGGTGTGGTTCATTCCAGAGGAGACTAGGCAGAGTTTCTGTGGCTGGAGCAGCCTTGGGAGATTCCAGACACCAGGAAATGGCACTCAGGTGCATTCTCAGGCCACAGGGGAGGGGCCTCGGGCGCCTGTGGGGTTGGCATCAAATTGTATATGACACAGTTAACCTGTCGTCTTTAATTCTTCTTTAAAGTGGCCCTCTATCACATGCCTTTACATAAACACACACACAAGAGGACCCAATATCTGTATACTTGAAGGGTCCATTCCCTGGTGATCATAATGTTCTCAGCCCACACGAGCCAGTAATAGGTAAAGTAACTGCTTTTTAATTGAATTGGGAGTTTCAGATCACTCTAACATGACTACATTTGATTAACCTGAATGATGTAACTGGCTGGGACCTGGCCTCATTAATAAGCCGAAGAACTGCATAATTATCTCTGTATTTGCTAATTTCAGCCTTGACTGTGAGCCACAGAAGAAAGGCCAAAAGCTTTTGTTGGAGGGGGTGGGTGGGTATTTAAACGCACTGAGAAACTTCCCCAGCTGAGCCCCACCATCCCCGAGCGTTAGATACAGACATTGCCATGTCGCGTCCCTGTGCATCTGTAAACGTCTTGAGTGATGATGATGGTGGGCAGCTCCCAGGGTCGTGAGGGGGAAAGATGACTCAGTTGTTTTCTTTGGGGTATATTATTCTTAAAGCAAGTTCCTATCCTATTACCCAACTCCAGGCGGCAATTATAGGGGTGCTTCTTTTCAGATTCCATCATTGACCTCTTGAATTTTCCTTGGTGATCTGTGACTCACTGAACCCTCCATAACTTTTTAGAGTGTGGACCACTGGAGCACGGCACATTGGTTACAGTGGAGGGCCTGTGCCACCTCCACCTCCCAGGGGACGTGTTGGGTGTGGCCATGGCTCCCCCGGAGCTGTCCCGGAAGTGACGGGGGAAGGGTTCTTACTATCTTGCCCTAATTGTGACACCGTCCAGCTTTATTTACACCCTTGTCTGAGGAAATGAAGGCAGTCACTCGAGGTGCTCAATCTGAAGGGTGAGAAGAGGCCTGCTCTTGTCTGGGTGTCTCTCAGAAGGATTTTCTTACCCAGCCCTGTCTTGGTTGAATCTTTTGGCCCCAGGCAGCCAGATCTCTCTTCTTCCAGAAGAAAAGGAAAACTGAAAAAGAGGCAGCTCATCTGTCCAAGGGTAAATAAATGTTGATAGCAGTTACTGTCTAAGTGTACGCTGAATGAAATAGTTGCTTTTCTCCTCCGTACCAATTTGGATGAAATAGAAAAGGCCACTGGGACAGAATTTGCTGGGACAACTGACATTTTCATAATCCCATTTTAAAGATAGTTAGCAAAACAGGGAATCAAAGGAATGGAAGCTCAGAACTAATGTGGTTTAGGAAAGCCCCAAAGGGAGTGGGGAATTCAGGGATACGCTAATATTGACGGTGCTTGTTTATACACGTCTGACTAGTTCTTTCCTGACCTCGCCAGGTTAGTCTGGAAATGGAGGCAGTGCGCCTTTGTTTTTATGCAGCTTTGGAACTGCAAAGCAGTCTTTGAATAGCCCTTTCAGCTCCTGGTTCTGAACTTCCTGGTGAGGAGGCCAGGTAGGAGTTGGACACACAGAGTGTTGCTTTGTCTCTCTTATTATTTGTCATTGCAATCTTTAATGTGGGAAACTTCCAGGGAGCTTTCCATAGTAATAACAAAAGATGAGTCAAATGTTTTAAAAAAGATGCAAAATCATCATTTATGTCATAGTTACTGACTTGCACTTAAGTTGCAAGGTTAGCACCGAAAAAGTAATACATAAGGGTGGAAATATAGACTGCAGGACAATTAGGGACTGCTCTATTAAATGTGGACTTAAGAAACGGCTGCTGTTCTCTTTTGAGGTTTATTCAGTCTACCGACTGTATCCTGCCCCCATAATGAGTTTTAGTTGTGAAGTCTTAATACTCTATCTCATCCCCTCAGCCCCCCAAACACATTCAGACTCCAGAGGGTATAACAGGGGCATGGTGCAGGAGCTTAGAATAGTAAGCAGTTGGAGAGGTTGATTGCCCAGTACCCTAAAGTGATTTTTAGAGGTTTGAAATAACCAATGATCAACACAGTAGTACAGCAGTGGCCTGTGCAGAATTTGCACATGTGCACTCAGCGTTTATAGCTTAAAATTCTAGCATCAAACAGGTTCCTGGTTACCCACATTAACTGTGTCCCATCTCTTAATTGCAGGAACTTCTAAAACCTGGCAAATCATGAGTCACCCCATTATTTAAAAAGCATGTTCCCAGACTAACTCCAGACCAGGAGAGGCCCTGAGAAATCGGAATCTTTAGTGCATGCTGTAGGTGATTCTTTGCAGCAGGTATGCTTGGAGAACAGTGCCATGGAGACCATCCTGGGGCCCAGGGGTCTGGAAGATGATTCTTTCTGTCTGTCGTGAAATCTTAGGTTGTATGTCCCTGAGTTAAAGAAACGGAGTGCACTTTCGTAATTATTCTAGAAATAGGCAGAATGGCTGGAAAAGCAGGGCCCGGAGTCTGCCTTTGAGGCCCGTGTTGCATTCTCTGTGGCTGTGTGGTATTTAAAAACAAAACTCAACTGATAAAGATAAAACTGGCGTTCTTCAACCATTCAGGAATTGAGCCTCATCCCATCTAGCAAGTAGAAAGAACTTGGAGGAGCTGTATGAAATGGAAGGCTTTTGTAGACAGAAGGCAGCGGGGACAAGAAAAAGGATTATCTCATCTTTCTTTGGGGGACGAGTGGGGTCTCTCAGGCCGATTACCTCATTACTGCTGACCAGGAAATTCCAGACTGTCTGGCTAAGACTTCATTCCTGGGAGAGGCTGAAGCTGCAATTAGGTCAGGTATTAAGTCTTGGTTGACTGCCCCCGGGGCTTAGCACAAGCGACTCCATTGGAGGCCTGTTGTCTCTGTTTGCCAGCAGTTAGGCACATCCTGGGACCCCATAAGCCTCCAGCAAACCCAACTCTCCCACCTGGAAAATGGGGACAACCCCCCTGGGCCATCTCATAGGATGGTAAAAGCATGAAAATAAAGTAAAAGCTCTTTGTGATCAGCTAAGTGCTAGGCCAGTACTTAATATTATCTTTTCAGAAACAGTACTAGTTACTAAGTTCTTTTTAAAAATTCCTCTGAAAAGGTAACTGGTTTGTTGAACAAGGTATAGTGTCTTTACCCTGTTTCTTGCTGTAGTCTCTTTTATAATCATCCACCCTTGTGTCCCTTTTTGCAACATTATAGATTTGAATGTCGGGGTGGGAGATGAGGGTAGTTCATATTGATTTTATAAATGGAAACACTCAGGCAGATTACACAGTGATTGTTCTTACAACTTCTTATCCATGATGAAAGTCCATGGCATTACACTTAGGTGGCACATACGCTGTTCCGCGATTGCAGTGACCTCTAAAATGTCACCCAGAGTCAGGGTGACTGGTTTGTGAGTGAAGTTTTGTCAGATATTTTAAGCATTCACTGAGAAACTGTTAAAAGGCTTTTGAGATGATTTTCTGACTTTCCTGCGCTTGTGTCGAACATAGGTAAGCAGGCCCCATTTTTCATGTTTCTTGTGGAGTGTACCCCTGGAGGTAGACACTGACTTTCCCTTTCCAGGCATAGCTCTCTTCTGAATGACTGCTAAGAGGATATTTTTTTTTTAAGAGTTAAATGTAAATATATGATGTAGCTGTACATTTTTATCAGCAACTTTAGTAAAGCAGAGATAATGTCCTCCCTTAGATGTAGAAGCAAAGGGCTCAAGAGCTGAGAGAGGGTCAGAGGGAGCATAGAGACCAAGTTTTTAGAGCTCTGTGTTTCTCTCTCTGTTTTTTAAATAGCATAAGCAAGGGCCTTGGGGAAGTGACCTTCAGCGATGGGCCACCTGCTCTGTGTGGTCAGGGAAGTAAAAGGACAGCGAGGCTCATGGAGAGTGGAGCAAAGTGCACGGGACACAGAGGGGCAGGAGACTCTTGACTGTGCAGGAGGAGCTGTAGCAGGAACAGGCTACACGGGAGATGCAGGTCCAGGAGTGCCAAGCTCCTGTCTAAAGACGAGGGGCAGCCTTGGGTGTGCCTGTGCCATGGGACTTTTTGTATTGATGGAAGCATTCTGCGCTGTCCAGTTTGGTAGCCACTAGCCCCTTGTGGCTGTGGAGTGTCTGAAATGTGGCTACTGTCACTGAATTTTGGATTTCATTTCATTTTAATCAGCTGAGATTTCAATGTAAGTGGGTAGCTCTAGTGGCTTGCAACCACTCTTTGGACAGAGGAGGATGGAGCTTCGGGGAGATGCATCCGTGGAGGTTATGTGAAACAGAGCTGGAGAGGACCCTCACAGGAAGAGGTCCCTCTGCCCACTGGGAGGCAAGTGACACTTCTCTCCCATAGCCTTGAACTTCCCTGCACCTGGGTCAGAACCACTCCCTTCCTGCTTGCTCTGAGCCCCTGCATTGGTCCTCACTGCTGGACAGCACACAGTGTAGCTGCTTGACTGCTGGGGTGAGCAGCTTCCCGAGGGAGGGCTGGGCCACCCTCAGCTCCACACCCCGCGTCCATGTCCCATGGTCCATCTGTCACCTGGCACAGGGATGGCCAGGCCTTCTTGCTGGCCTTTAAGTGTCATTGTGTTTTGACTTTTGGAAAAACTGTTCTCTCAGACAAGATGCACTTTGGCCCATCTCTGCCTTTAACCTTGAAGCGAATGCAGAGGTGGATGAGGTTGGAGAATTCCCTCACATTCCTGCAGAGGAAGTGGGGCAAAGGAAGGGGAAGGGGTTTGAGGTGGGGGTGGGGAGTACCCTGAAGAATGAGGGAAGTGAGAGAACAGGGGTGACACGGGCAGGCTAGAGTGGTCTTGTGTTCATGACACCATGTCCTAGATGTATTTTTAATTTGCATATATATTTTTTAAATTACATAATACAAAGAGACTTGGACATCATTTACTAAGGGTAGCCTAGGATTGAGTTAAGAGATGAGTATAACCAACTGGTAATGAGTAAAATCACTTAATAGTATTTTCAAATATATGAAATCAGCTCTTGTTTTCATTTGTATATACTGTAGCCCCACCCAGTAACCTGCACATCTCATAGTCCATCTGATACTCACGAATTAAGTATGTACAAAGTGGAGATTTCTCCCTCCCTCCCTTCCCAGGCCTTAAGACTCACTGTCATTTGAATTGAATTAACAAGCCCCAATTTGATAACGTCAATGAGATGAAAGAAAGTATCCCCTTCCCAGAGTGTATGCCTTTATAAACATTGTATTTAAACTTATGAAGATTTTCAAATGTGATTTTGTGCTTCCTGCCACTGAATTCCTACTGACCCAAATTTTTATAAACAACACATTTTTACCATTGTAAAATGTAGCAATTCTTTTCAGGTTCCAGAAAAGTAACCTGTCAAGGCATATGTCTTTAGGTATTAATTTTAATAAAATCTTTATTCTATTTCATTTTCTGTCTATAGGCACTGGTCTATGGTCTTCTATTCATTTTTATGGAGGTAGTGATTCAGTGTAGAGTACATTTTTAGCTGCCTAAGAAGGATCTGCAGCCTTAAGGATTCAAAGATGGACAAGACCAAGTTCCTGAACTTGTGCAGAGAATTCTTGCTGACAATCTTGCCTCTGCTAAAGGCCTTCTTGGTTACCTGAGGGAGGTGACTGGGCAGAGAGGTATTTTAGGCCTCCTGCTAAAGCTTTTAGGAGCAGAGAGAACTGCCACAGTGTAGCGGGGAGGTGGCTAAAGCCCAGGAATTGTAGAATATGCTGTGATTCTCTGAGACACCAGTGCTTCAGGCTATCTTTCAGAGGATTTGATAGAAGGACCTGCCATTTCACCGTTACAGGCAAAATCATATAGTGCAAAGGAATTGATTATGAGATATGCAATAAAACTGGATTCTTTTTTTCAGGCAACTTTGCAAACTTTTAGGCTATAGATTTTTCCCTTTTTATCCTGCAATTAGAAAAAATATATTTATAAATTAAGTAAGAGTGGAATTTATAAAATGCAGTTTAAAAAGAGCAAATGTAATGTATTATTACCAAAAAAAGACTGGGATGAATTAGGCTTAACACAAGTAATGTTTCCTGCAATTTACCCTTTTCCTCTTGCTAGAAACCCAAATGGTCTTTTCCTTCCCTGTCCAGCACTGTGTCATACTGTTGTCACACTCAAGATTTGTTTCCCTTTTGAGGCACACCCACAGAAGCTCTCTCATCGGAGAGTATTGGGCAATCAGTCACCAGGGCACCTCCTCTGCCAGAGCCCGAACTTTGGACAGGTGTATGTATCTGCTTGAGGCATAATAGGTAAATTACCCTTTGCAGTCGCTCCGTGAAACTTCCAGGAAGTCACCATTCCTCATTGCTTCTGGGGGAGGAAAAGTGGGAGAAGAATCTGGATCCAGATAGCTGGCCTGACACCATGCACCTGCCTACTCCCCTCCCATCTGACTCCATAGCACCTGTCAGAGCCACCCCGCCCCCCACCTCCGTCCAGCCCCGCCCCAGGACTGGGCGGGGCTTTCCCATTCCTGATAGGTGCTTCACCCCCTCCGCCCCACCTCCTGGCTCTGGGAGCCACCCCCTTCCGGGTCCATCTGGATGACGATGGGCCAGTGGCCCTGTGCACACCCTCCATTTCAGCTGAGCCCGGGCATGTCTGTGGCCCCCACCAGGCCCCTGCGTACGCCCCAGGGGCCCCGGCCCCAATGCCTCCTCCAGGAAGGCAGCCAGGAGCTCCCTCAAGGACAGCTCCTTAGGGTGATGTTTTGGCTTTGGGGTGACTTCAGCAATGTCCCTAAGAGATGTGGGAGAAGAAGAATGTTTTGAGTATGACTGCCGGAATGAAGAGAGGAAGCCCACCCTGGAGCAGCAGGAAACCCTGGACCTCTTGGAGGAGGGTAAATTGTGTTCTTTGCTCCAGTCTGATCCTTTCCCTGTTAGCATCTATATAAACTGGCTGTTTTACTGGTCTCACAGCAGTCTTTTATTTCCTCAGCGGAGTGTAAGGTCAAGTACGCATGTCTTACATGGTGACTGTCAAGCCACCAGGAGAGAAGCTGTGTTTCCAGCATCCTGGGACATCCCCTTGTCCCCTTTTTTCTTTCTAGTTTACACCTCCCTCCTGGAAGACCACTCACTGTCTTAACTTGTATCCTCTTTGGTTTGTTTTGCCTGTTCTCGACTATGTAAATGGAATCAACAGTGTGTATTATTTTGTCTAGCTTCTGTTGCTTAACTAATATCTTTGAAATTCATACTTGTTGTAAGTATCAGTAGTGCCCTCCCTCTTTGTGGCATCTTAGCACTGTGTTTTCGGAGAAGGCAATAGCACCCCACTCCAATACTCTTGCCTGGAAAATCCCATGGATGGAGGAGCCTGGTAGGCTGCAGTCCATGGGGTCGCTGAGGGTTGGACACGACTGAGGGACTTCACTTTCACTTTCATGCATTGGAGAAGGAAATGGCAACCCACTCCAGTGTTCTTGCCTGGACCGGGGAGCCTGGTGGGCTGCCATCTCTGGGGTCGCACAGAGTTGGACACGACTGAAGTGACGCAGCAGCAGCAGCAGCAGCAGCACTCTGTTTTAAGAGTTTTCATTGTTTTCGTTTGACAGAATGAGTTTTGGTGGGTTAATAGAAACTTGAGTCATTATTAAATGTTTTTGTTTATTTTAGGAAATTGTTTATTTAAAAAATGATTAATCGCCAATTTGAAATAGGGGTTTTTAAAATATATGTATAGAGAGAAATATTTCTAATAGAAAAATATAAGAGCTGACTTTGGAATTACCTGGGAACCTAACCACCAGGCTATATCAAAGAGGTGCTGCTTTTTGAGAAGAGGAAGGGTATTAAATAAAGATACACCCAAATGTTGAGTGTGAGCTTCTTAGTCGGACTTTTGGGGTTTTCACTCAGAGCCTAGAAAAAGAGATTTTGCAGGGGAGTGGGGAGGTGGGGTAAAACAGAAAGTTTAAAGAGCAACTGTGGGAAGTTCTTTAGGTTTTGAGTAAAAGCAATCAAAAGATTTTTTTCAAAATTCTGCTCTCTGATGGCCTGTTTCCATGTCTTAAAATAACTTTTGTTCTTTAAAGAGTTTATAATTGGCTGTATACTGAACGTGTTTGTCTTTTGAGGTTACTACCCTGAAAATATTATAGGACAGTTAAAAGTGTTTAATTGGCAAAGGGGAGTGGGGAGCAGGGGCTTCCCTTGTGGCTCAGCTGGTAAAGAATCCACCTGCAGTGTGGGAGACCTGGGTTCGATCCCTGGGTTGGTAAGATCCCCTGGAGAAGGGAACGGCTGCCCACTCCAGTATTCTGGCCAAGAGAATTCCATGGACTGTAAAGTCCATGTGGTCGCAAAGAGACATGACTGAGCGGCTTTCACTACTACTACTAGGTGGGAGCAGTGCTGAAGCCCCGAGCTCCACCCAGTCCTTCCCTGAAGGAGATGATGGAGGTGAAAGGAGAGAGGTGTGACAGCTCCATGGGGACTGTGCATTTATTGGGTTCCTGGAGGTGATCAGGAGAAAGGCATCTATCTGTTCTAACAGAACCAGGGCTGGCCCAGACCTCACTATATCAGCTTGTGTCACTTAAAGGCAGGCCACTCAGCATGTGGACTGGGTGCCCATGTCACCTGGGAGCTTGTTAGAAATGCAGACTCTCAGGCAGCACCGCAGACCTGCTGAGTCAGGATCTACATTTTAACAATACCTTCAGGGGATTCCTGTGCACATTAAAATATGAGATGAGTTGCTGTCTTAAACCATAGTAAGATGATTTTTCAAATCAATTATTGAGCTATATGGTTCTAAATGAAAGGTTATAATACGTTCTAGAAAAGTAGCATATATCCTTGTCAAGAGAAGGAAAAATATATTGCACATATTTTATATATATTTCATATATCTATATATTTTGAACCTTTTAAAAAAAAACTGACAGCCAGATGATAATGATGATGATAGCCTCTGTTTATTATGTATTTACTATGTTCCAGGCGCTATTCCAAGTACTTTTAAGTAGATTCATGCATTTAATCTTTAAAATAAGCATAGGAGTTTAAGGACTGTTGTGATTTTCCATTTCATAGGTTTATAAGAAGAAATGTAAGCAACTCATCTGAAGTAACACAGCTCGTAGATGATTTCAACCTATGTAAACTGGCTCTAGGACCCTACAGAGACTGCTCTTAAATACTGTGCTAGCAGTTCTCAAGGTGGGGTCCCATCTGGCAGCATCAGTATCACCCAGGAACATGTTACAAATGCACATTCTTGGGTCCAGCCCCAGATCTGCTGAATCAGACATACTGGGGTGGGGCCCAGCAGTCTGGGTTGTAACGTACCCTCTGCATGATTCTGGTGTGCCTTGCCCCGTGCTGATCCATGTCTCACAGATGCCAGGGTCTCCACTTTGTGATCATATTTGACGGAGGGGAGGACTGGGGACCTGCTCTGTATTTGCCCTCTTAAGATAGTCTGTTATAGTTCTCTTCCTGCTCTTATTTGTTCCCATCCAATTTCCCTCTTTTCTCTAATAAAAAAAACTTTTAGCTCTCCAGAAGGTGAAAATAATATTTTCAAGACAGTAACTGCAAAAGAAAGATACAGTTGATCCTCGGTATCCACAGGGGATTGGTTCCAGGACCACTGTAGGTACCAAAACCCATGGATACTCAAGTCCCTCATATAAAATGGCACAATATTTGCATAGAACCTACACATATCCTTCTGTATATATTAAATCTCTAGATTACTTATTGATACAATGACTAATACTTTGTAAATGCTATGCAAATAGTTGCCAGCGATGGCAAATTCAAGTTATGCTTTTTGTAACTTCTTGGAATTTTCTTTGTTTCTGAATATTTTCAATCTGGGGTTAGTTGAATCTGCATATGTAGAGCCCATGGATATGGAAGGCACACTTCATTGTCAATGTGCTCAGTTTTCTTTGGAAAATAAAATTCACGAGACTTGCTCCCAGCCTGAAAGAAGTGTGTGGTGTAGATCAGGAAGATAGGGATTTGGTTTGGAATGCTTGGTTTCTGTGTCCACTTTTGCTGGAAACAAGGAGTTCACTGGGCACAACTCTGTTTTCTTCTGATCCTGTCACACTACCACAAGTGCAAGAGAAGTCTCTGTGAATAGTGAAAATACGTGCTTGATGTAGATGTAACTGTGTTCCCTGGATTCTGAGGTGGTTTCCTACACTGTTAAAAGTTCCTAAAGAGATGCTTTTGATTGAAAACTGAAAGATAAAATCAGTTTGGTGTAACAGATCAAACCAGTCAATCCTAAAGTAAAATCAACCCTGAATATTCATTCGAAGAAGGCAATGGCAACCCACTCCAGTACTCTTGCCTGGAAAATCCCATGGACGGAGGGGCCTGGTGGGCTGCAGTCCATGGGGTCACTAGGAGTCAGACATGACTGAGCGACTTCACTTTATTTTTTCACTTTCATGCATTGGAGAAGGAAATGGCAACCCACTCCAGTGTTCTTGCCTGGAGAATCCCAGGGACAGGGGAGCCTGGTGGGCTGCCATCTCTGGGGTCGCACAGAGTCGGACACGACTGAAGCGACTTAGCAGCAGCAGCAGCAGAATATTCATTGGAAGGACCGATGCTGAAGCTGAAGCTCCAGTGCTTTGGCCACCTGATGCAAGGAGCCAACCCATTGGAGAAGACCCTGATGCTGAGAAAGATTGAAGGCAGGAGAAGGGGTGACAGAGGATGAGGTGGTTGATGGCATCACTGTCTCAATGGACATGAGTTTGAGCAAACTCCAGGAGGTAGAGAAGCTCAGGGAAGCTTGGCATGCTGCAATCCATGGGGTCACAAGAAGTTGGACACAATTTGGTGACTGAACAGCAACACTAATATTGGCAGCCAAGGATACAGGAGACATATGTTGGTCCCCCCAGGTCATCTTGTGGGAGTGATAGGCACTTCCTCATGTCACCCATTTCATCTTCAAAGCGGCCTTTGAAATAAGCATTATTTCCATTTTGCATTCAAAGCAACTGAGACTCAGATAGGTTATCCAGAGTCCCAGCACTGTAAGCACAGAACAGGGCCCTCACCCTGCTGTGGGGTCTGCCCTCTACCACACCTGGCTCTCAGCTAGTAGAGCCGTGGGCCCTTGCCTTGCATTATCTCACATTATCTTCCTAACCCACGAGGCACCCGGAGAAGCAGCTTGCTTGGATCACACAGCTGTCAGAGGCAGCATGGCTCTTTTTGTCTTCAGGAGAGAAAATGTCTAGGTTCTGTGTCCTTCTGGTCCCTGGAGGCTTGTGTGGTGCAGAAACTGACTTGATCTCAAGTGATTTCTTGCTGAGCGGTATTCTCTGAGGTGGGCTTTCTTGTTTTCCCCGAATCCCTGAGATGGAGCAGGGTGGTCACAGTGCTGCTGAGCGATGATGCAGTGGTCACACCCCTCTGTGCCCGAGCTATGATACCAGCTCCAGGAAGACACTGGTGAACAGTGGAGTTTTCTCATCACATCCTTGTGGTTTGTTGTGGGGCAGTTTCCTCCCGCTTTCTCGAGGAGGGGTCTTTGTCATGTTTTCTCACCTGGATGCTTCTGTGGCTGTCACTCAATTACCAGATTGGTCACTGATTTCCTGGCAGGTATATTCAGGATGGCCTTCGGGTGGCAGGGTTTGAAAAGAGCATGTGGCGTGGTCTGGGGTTTACTGAGCCCTGAGACCGAGAGAGTGCACATCCCCTCATCAGAGGTGGCTGCTGCCAGTCAGTAGTCAGTCTTTTGGACACAGGCCAGTTTTCAGGGGCTGAGCACTACCCAGTAATTATCATCTGCAAAAAGCCGAGATGCAAATGATGCTGTTAGACAGTGGGAACCCAGAGCTTGATGGAGTGCCTCGGGCAGGTGTCCAGATTCTTTAGTGAAGAATTCCAAGGTGAAGCACAGGAGCAGCACCAGTGGAGCTCATTCCTCCAGTCTGAGAGGGATTCCTCATTTCTCAGAGCCCCAGGGATCTCTGGGGCTAGAGGAGGAGGGCTGGGCCGTGTGGGGGATGTGCAGTGGCCTGCTGGTGGTTGTGATGTCTTATGGGGTGGGAACGTCCACCCCAGAGAGAAAGCGCCATCAGGCCTTGGCTCTGGGGTCTGTACTGATACAGGGTGGCTTATAGGACTCTGCCCTGTAGGGTCACATTAGAGAAAGGAGCTGGCCTAGCTTATCAGCACTGACCTCACCTCTGTTACAAAGGTCTCTCTGCCCATTGGTTCTGTCACCTTGGTTTCAGCCTGGGTTTGTTTGATAGTATCCATGGATGCACCATGCATGTCCCTTGCTCAGGGCTCTTTCTAGGGTGGAGGTACCAGCAGCACCCCAGGGCTGGCAATGGGCAAGCTGTGCATTTTGTGGTACCTGTTCCCCAGTCCCTAGCCATCTGAACTCCCTAAGAGCTTTTCTTGCCTGGCGCTTCCTGCTGATTCCTCTGTATTGTGCTAATTTGTCTTAACCTTCTCAATTAGGGCTTAAATTCCTCAAGGGTAGGATTTATTTTGTTTACTCAGCTGTGCTTGCTACTAAGTCACTTCAGTCGTGTCCGACTCTGCGACCCCATAGACGGCAGCCCACCAGGCTCTCCCGTCCCTGGGATTTTCCAGGCAAGAATACTGGAGTGGGTTGCCATTTCCTTCTCCAATGCATGAAAGTGAAAAGTGAAAGTGAAGTCGCTCGGTCGTGTCGGACTCTTAGCAACCCCATGGACTGCAGCCCACCAGGCTCCTCCATCCATGGGATTTTCCAGGCAAGAGTACTGGAGTAGGGTGCCATTGCCAAGAGCCCCAATTTGGGTGTCAAATAGAATGAGACCCTCTCATAGCTTTGTGACCTTGTGTAATTTCATGTCTAAAATGTGGGCTATGGTAGCACTTCCCTCCTAGGATAAATGTAGACATTGAAGGAGGTGGTAGACATCCAGCACTTTAGCAGATTGCTGGGCACGTGGTGAGCAGTCCATGAGTGAGCCATTTGGTTATCACCAACAATGCCTTCATTAAATACCCTGGTGATGAATGGCCCCATAGGTCATCTCTGAGTGTTTCAGTCTAGGGCAGGGTGGATGATTGTAATTCCAACATACCAGGTTCAAGTCCATACTTATGTCCTGTCTGACTTTGGACAAGTCACTTGGACCCTCTCTCTGCCTCACAGTGTCTCATGGAGGTCATATCTGAGTCACCGTGTTATACTGGTTTTAAGTGAAATAGTATTTGTAAACTGCTCCTGGTAGCTGTTGCTGCTGCTGCTAAGTTGCTTCAGTCATGTCCAACCCTGTGCGATCCCATAGACGGCAGCCCACCAGGCTCCCCCATCCCTGGGATTCTCCAGGCAAGAACACTGGAGTGGGTTGCTATTTCCTTCTCCAGTGCATGAAGGTGAAAAGTGAAAGTGAAGTCCCTCAGTCATGTCTGACTCTTCGAGATCCCATGGACTGCAACCCACCAGACTCCTCTGCCCATGGGATTTTCCAGGCAAGAGTACTGGAGTGAGGTGCCATTGCCTTCTCCACCTGGTAGCTGTTGCTGCTGCTGCTGCTGCTGCATCACTTCAGTCGTGTCCGACTCTGTGTGACCCCATAGACGTCAGCCCACCAGGCTCCCCCGTCCCTGGGATTCTCCAGGCAAGAACACAGGAGTGGGTTGCCATTTCCTTCTCCAATGCATGAAAGTGAAAAGTGAAAGTGAGTCACTCAGTTGTGTCCAACTCTTAGTGACCCCATGGGACAGCAGCCTACCAGACTCCTCCATCCATGGGATTTTCCAGCCAAGAGTACTGGAGTGGGCCAGTTGTAAATACTTGATAGTAATTTTCTTTTTCTTCCCAGTCTCTTCAGTAAGTTGCTCTGGTGCCCTGCTCTCAGACAACCCTGGCAAAGGAAAGTGAGCCAGTACAATCATCACACCCTGATCTCAACTGATAGTGATGCTGATGAGCAGGCAAATGTAGCCAGACTGCCCTGTCAGGTCTCTACTCTTGGCAAGTGACACCTCGCTCCCACCTCCCAGTGCATAGACCCAGCACCATGCAGATGCTGGTCATGACTAAACACACTGCCGTTAGCAATGAACTGGGCTCTGGGTTGGCCTTTGCCACCATGCCATCTCCAAGACTGTCCCTAAAGCTGTCGTGATCAGCCAGCACCTTTCACCTGTGAGGACTCGTGGCCAGCAGTCTGCCTGTTTGCTTCTGGCTTAGGACCACAACTGCTTATTAGTTGATGCCTTTCTGTTAATGCAGCTTCTTTCTTAGCAGCTTTGTGCCTCATCATATCACACTGGACTTGAACTTGGCCTGTTTCCAGACGTCTTCTTTTTTTATGCAGGAAGCCTGGTGGGGAGGGGATTTCTTTCTAAGATACATGTTCATCTGGAGGTGATGAGATATACACCAGGCTTTCATGTTTTCATCCCTCTCCGGGCCCTCTGGTTGGTTAGAAATGAGCCTTTCTTTGCAAACACTGGTCTGGGAGTAAAACAACCTCTTCCGTTTTTTTGAGCGTCAACTATGTGTCGGGCCACCACGTGACTTGTACAGGTGGGAAGGGACGTAGGCCACCATGTGACTTGTACAGGTGGGAAGGGACGTAGGCCACCATGTGACTTGTACAGGTGGGAAGGGACGTAGGCCACCATGTGACTTGTACAGGTGGGAAGGGACGTAGGCCACCATGTGACTTGTACAGGTGGGAAGGGACGTAGGTTTGTAAGAATTAGGTTCATTATGCTTCTGTCATTTTGGACATGGAGCCATTTAAACAGAAATAACAAGGAATTTGTTCTTTTTTCATTTTGTTCTAACTGCGGACAAATGAGCATTGTTTTTTATTACCAAGTACTGTAGTACTGTGGACCTCACTCTATTCCTGTACACACATCAAGGGCTGCATGAAAATAGTTAGGTTTTACTTTTTTTTTTTTTTTTTAAAGCCAAATCATGTGTGGAGAAGGCAATGGCAACCCACTCCAATGTTCTTGCTTGGAGAATCCAGGGATCGGGGAGCCTGGTGGGCTGCCGTCTTTGGGGTCGCACAGAGTCGGACACGACTAAAGCGACTTAGCAGCAGCAGCATGTGTGTCTTATAGGTCTTAGTAGTTAATACACTTGGGCTTCTGGGCCAAGTCTAAATTATTTTGAAAATAGATAATAAAGGGCAACAGCCAAGGGAAGGGCATGGCTGAATCTCCAAGAAGTGGCTGTGACTTGAGGAAAGTATAAAAGTGAAAATTAGAACGAGTGGGCATTATGGATGTATCATGAACTTCTGCCATCTAAGCAAATGCTATGAACAATTATCTAATTGAAAATAGTCTAGTCCATGTGGATTCATTCATTTATGTGCCATTTATCAGTGCTGATTTTCTAATCACTGATTTGCTACTCCTAAACACTTTTGCTGTTTGAGAACATTCTTTTGGCTGGAGAAAGGCTCCATCATGAGATCAAGAAAGAATGCGTTTGTCATATTCTGTTGAAATGACTGGCTGTGACATATGTAGCCCAGGGATGCTTGTTTGCATATAATTTGATGATAACTTAAAATATTGACGTATAATTTACATACTGTAAAATTCACCCATTTTAAGTGAACAATTTATAGTGTTTTTTAGTAAATTTCCGGAGTTGGCAACAGTCACCATAATTCAGTTTTAGAACGTTCACATCTTGCCCTCTACCATCCCGCCTCATAAGATCCTTCATGTCTATTTATAATTAATTCCCTTTCCTACTTCTCATCTTGGATTTCCCTGGTGGCTCAGTCGGCAAAGAAATTTGCCTGTAATGCAGAAGACCCCGGTTTAATCCCTGGGTCGGAAAGATCCCCTGGAGAAGAAAATGGCAACCCACTCCAGTATTCTTGCCTAGAGAATCCCATGACCACAGACTGTAGCCTGGCTACTGTCCATGGGGTCACAAACAGTTAGACATGACTCATCGACTAAAGTACCACCACTCCTCATCCCAGGGAACCACAGATCTGCTGCCTGTCTCTATAAGTTGCCTATACTGGATACTTAATATGAATGGAGTCATACAATATATGGTCTTTTATGTCTGGCTCCTACTGAGCATAAAGTTTTCATTTGTTTTCAATACCTTTTGGGGGGAAGTAGATTTATTTGGTAGAGCTTCCTTGTTCAGAAGTGGAACTTCTGTTTGAAATACTGTTCTCATGGAGAGAGAAACTTGAGATGGTTTATTGTAGATTGAGTATCTGGAAAATTGGTGCTTGAAAAGTGCAGACTGCTTATACTGTTTAAAGCATCATTTGTTAGTCCTCATTTCTTGGAAGAGGAAGCCCGAGACATAATTACGGGGTTTGCCCAGGACCTCATGGCCTTGGTAGATTTTCCTATGAAAACCTGAGCCTCATGAGGCACCAGGGTCACAGATCTGACCTAAAGCACGGGCACTTTTTGCTTTCTTTATGCTTCTTAAACATTGTTGATTTGTGTGACCTCAGCCATGCCCTGGAATCCTCTATGGCTCCCTATTTGGTACAGGAGCCAGACTGGCCTTGGCTCAGTCCCCAGCACATGCAGCTTCGTTTGCTGTGACCTTGGATCGGGTCCTTAACTTCTCTGAGCCTCAGTTTCCTCATCCTAGAATACTCATCATAATAGTGCCTACCCTGAAAGATTGTTCTGAGGGGTAAACAAGAAAAGCACATTAAATTCCTGGACATAACAGGGACTCCTTAAGTGTTAGCTGCTGCCTCTGCTAGGAGTCTCCTCTTACTTTGAAATTCACCATTTGCTAGCTGTGTGACATTGGGTGAGTTAGTTAACCTCTCTAGGCCTCAGTGCCTACCCTGTAGTATTTTTTGCTCTGAGGAGTAAATGAGGTAATCCACCTAGAGGGCTAGGAACAAGGCCAGGCTGTAGTTAGCATGCTTGGTAAATGTAAGATGGTGCCATTATGAATTACTCTTAAAAGTTACCTCAAGGAGTACTGTATATTGTAGTCAAATATTTCCTGGAAAATATTTTAAGTAATGTTTTTCCCATCAGGGCATGGTCATTACAAAAAAATAAAGTACAAAAAAGAAAATTAAAATTTGCAGTTCTCTCCAAATGGCAGAAAGTGAAGAAGAAATAAAGAGCCTCTTGATGAAAGTGAAAGAGGAGAGTGAAAAAGTTGGCTTAAAGCTCAACATTCAGAAAACTAAGGTCATGACATCTGGTCCCATCACTTCATGGCAAATAGATGGGGAAACAGTGGAAACAGTGTCAGACTTTATTTTTTGGGGCTCCAAAATCACTGCAGATGGTGATTGCAGCCATGAAATTAAAAGACGCTTACTCCTTGGAAGGAACGTTATGACCAACCTAGACAGCATATTAAAAAGCAAAGACATTACTTTGTCAACAAAAGTCCGTCTAGTCAAGGCTATGGTTTTTCCAGTAGTCACGTATGGATGTGAGAGTATGGACTATAAAGAAAGGTGAGTGCTGAAGAATTGATGCTTTTGAACTGTGGTGTTGGAGAAGACTCTTGAGAGTCCCTTGGACTGCAAAGTGATCCAACCAGTCCATCCTAGAGGAGATCGGTCCTGGGTGTTCATTGGAAGGACTGATGCTGAAGCTGAAACTCCAATACTTTGGCCCCCTGATGCGAAGAGCTGACTCATTGGAAAAGACCCTGATGCTGGGAAAGATTGAGGGCAGGAGGAGAAGGGGATGACAGAGGATGAGATGGCTGGATGGCATCACCGACTGATGGACATGGGTTTGGGTGAACTCCAGGAGTTGGGTGATGGACAGGGAGGCCTGGCGTGCTGCAGTTCATGGGGTCGCAAAGAGTCGGACATGACTGAGCGACTGAACTGAACTGAATGGCTATTCAATTTTTTTATTATAAATCTACCCCCTTACCCCCTCACCATTGGGATTATATGTATTTTTGAAAACGTAACTGGAATAACAGCGCACATGCTTCCATAGTAGCTTTTCATTTCTGCCTCTGACTTCTGTGGCTGGGCTCTCAGGGACCTCAGAGCCTCCTGGAAGGCTCTGCATCGTTCTGTACCCCTCGCCTCCTGTCACCATGTACGTGGTGATGACATATGCCTGACTGGTTCATGCTGGAAAAAACCCTGGTCCAGGTGTAGGTTTTATTGGGTTCAGTTGTTAGAGCATGTTAAATCTTTAAAAAATAGCTTTATAAAAGGGCAATAATACAACAGGTCCTTGTGGTGGTGGATACATGAGCCTACACCAGCGATAAAATCATATAAAGCTTAATATTCACATGTGCAGGTGCACACACTCACGTGCGTGCGTGCACACACACACACACAAGTTCAGGTAAAATGGAGAAATCTTAGTAAGATTCCTAGATTATAGCAATGTCAGTACTCTGGTTGTGATATTATTTTACAAAATGTTACTATCGGGTAAAACTTTGATAAAGGGTATATGGAATCTCTGTGTTATTTCTTACATCTGCATATGATTATCTACACATAATTAACTACAGTGATCTCAATTCAAAAAAATAGCTTTAAAATGTAAATATAATTTTCAGTTAATTCAATCCCAGAGCAAAAAGCTGCTCTGAGTCTTATTCTCTTACGTTAGGGTAACATAGAGCCAAGATGAGTTTAAAATGTAGCCTGGTTGTCTTTCTTTCCAGAAAAGCCAAGGACCCGGTCCTTTGAAGAGAGCTAGGGTGGGCGTTAGCTGGCCCTGGTGTCAGCACAGCATAGGTTTCAGCATAGCGGCCTTTTGCCCTTTGATGCCCCGGCTCACCATACTCTGCTAGAGGGAGCTGGCTGGATGCCCTCTGGGTCTTGTCTGCACCGTTGCAGAGCATCACAGCCGTGCAGCATGAAAACCAACTCCTGTCTGCACCCTCGAACTCTGCACTTAAGGTTTCTTGTGACCTCGAGCTGATGAACTGCTTAGAGCAATTTGAGCTGGACTCCATCTCCATCAAGTTAAATTCTGGTTTTCACCAACCCTGTACATTTCCCTTGCTTTTCCTCCAGCCAGCGCCCGGAGGGTTTCTACCATAAAGCTCTGGGCGGAGAGGCTGGCAGAAGAACCCTCCCCCATCCTGGCTCCGAGGGCCTGTGTTGGGAGGGTTTCAGATTTGGAACCAGATTTTAGGTCTCTTCCTTAAACTAGAAAATCATTCCAACAGATCCAGTTTCTCTGAGCTCACCCACTAGGATGATCTCTGCTTGCATTTATAAAATATTTAGAGACCTATTGCTTTCCAGCTGCAATTAGCCATTAGTGATGCTACTGAGTTTGGTTAGAAATACACTTCAATTCCCAAAGGCCTTGCCTGGGCTGTGACTGCAAGTGGGTTGTTGCAAAAGCTGAACTAAGTCTTTTACTCTTAAAAGAATTGTTTGTTAGAGTCTTAGTTATGAGGAATTACTAACAAGTTATTATTTGGCCCCTAAATGGCTGGTGTCAAAAAATTTTATGCTCTGGCTCTAAATCCATTTGCTTTCACTTCTTCCTCCTCAGAATGAAAGCCACGCTACCTCACGGTGTTTGGACTACAAATCATTTCCTTGCCATTGATTTAAAATAAAACAACCCTGAGATTTTTCTGGAGATGAAAGCCTTCTTTCAGTGCACACCCTTTTTCTCCAATGGAGAAACAAAGACATAGTCCTGAAGTGGCCTGGAGGCAGCCTCTTAAGATCTCTTAAGCAAATGGCATATGTTACGAAATACCATGTGTATGACTGTGTGTGTGTGGATTAAAAAAAAAAATCTGTCACCTCGGTTTTCATGGTTTGGAAACTAGTTGCAGAGACTTAGAATTTAGGCCATTTGGGGAAGAGGAGGCTGGGCCATTATGAAATTATCAGTTAATTTAAGACTGTTTAATAATTAATACCAAGAACTGCTTTGGAAAGGACCCACTGGGTCTGTGCAGAAAGTGGGGTCTAGATCCTAGGGCTCTTTCTGGCGGTTTATATATTACTCTCTGTGCTGCTGATCCACTTCGGTTTGCTGACCGGATATGAAGCCAGACCCCTTTCCACTCCAGCGCCTTGCCCTCAGCAACACCCCCGAGTGTGCACGTGCGGATGTGCACGCACACATGCACACACACATATGCAGTGTCAAGACTTTGCAGTGATTAGTAGACCCCTGTTCCCTCACCCCACACAGCTTGGGGCTTTTCTCTGGAATCAAACCCAGTAAGGCTGAACCTGGCCAGACTTTGTCTGGCAGACTTGTAGCATCAGTAGTGACATGGTCATTTTTATTTCTTGCAGTTTTATGTGCTGAACGAGTTGGCCAGATGACTAAAACATATAATGACATAGATGCTGTAACTCGGCTTCTTGAGGAGGTAAGTGATTCGGGGAAAGGCAAAGAGTCGTTTATAATTGACTGATTATAATTTATATTGATTAAAGCAGACATTACTATTTTTCTTGGTGAAGAATGTCAGAAATTGAGCCCTCTCAAAGTATGATTCAGTGGCTTTTTATTTTTTGAGCTGGTAGCTATGTTGGCTTTAGTCACTGTAATTTTGTACAAGATATTTTGGATTTTAAAAGGAATGTATTAATAACGGAATAGGGTAACATTTAAATACTTGCTATAGAATACCCAGTTGAAGCTTTATAAGCTCTTAAAATATATACTAATGATATATATTAAATGTATATAAAAATTTCAGAAAAAAGACATCATTATCCATATCTTTGTAATGTTTTTGTTTTGTTGTGTGATGTTTTTACTTAAGTTAAGGGAATGTTACTATGCAGTGTCAGCATGGAAATAACCAAAACAAGCATGGGAAGAAAAATTTAGGAAACTTGCTTAGGATCAGACAAGCTGCAGGCATACTAGAGACTATGGTTTTCTCAATTTCTTCTCAGCATCCTGTTGACATTTGAAAATTAAGGTGCTCTGATGGTATCTAGAAGCAGATGAGTATACTGTGTGTATCCCTATGCCTAGAATAGGCCAGAACATGGTAGTTCTCAGTATTTGCTGAATAAATGCCCATCTTTAAAACTTCTTCCACTCTCCCCACAAAATCAGGCCTCAAATGCAGAGGTGCTAACTTTTAGATCCTGGTTTGTGCTCTAGAATCTAGCATGATATGAGTCATGTGACTATTCATTAGCCCTTCTTGAGGAATAGAGTAGAAAGATACAAGGGACACAGAAATCCTCATTTTCAGTCAGTGGCAGGACAAAGCAGAAGTGTGGGACCTGAGGTTTTGTTCTTGGGTTGGGGAGGGTCTTTTCACCCCATTTTTCATGTCTCTCTCTTTCCCTGTGCTCTTCCCTTCTGTACACCCAGTTTTCTCCTACCTGTTCTGAGGACAGGACCCTTCTGATCCACCCGCATGCCCCATTCCTGAGGGCTCACCTCCCCAGCTACCCACTTGCCTCTCATTCTCCTGAAGGCTACCCCCTGGTAGATCCACTGGAGCTGACACAGGGCAGGAGCTGAGACCCACTTGACCATCTGCATGTCAGGAAAGTCCCAAATTCCTCAGCCCCAAATAAGTGAGATTAGATTTTCTGGCTGTGTGACAGGGCCCTTGATGAGGCATTTTAGGGGCACTGGCCTCTTGGTGGTTCTCCAGTTACATCCATCTGGGCAGCTGGCATTAGCCGCCTCGTACGCTAGCTTGGCTAACATCACCAACTTTCGAAAATGCTTTTTACAGGCCCCTTTCTGCTGTGTCCATTTTCCGCAACAGTGCCCTGTTTCTGAATCCACTCCTCACCCCATATCCAGTTAGTCTTCTGAAGGTGGTCCTGTGTCTGTGCCTTTATTATTTTTTTCCCAAGACTACTATCACGGCTCCTGGAGCCCTGGCATGAGATTTTGAGTTTTCTCCCTTTCTTCTCTGCAACTGCCACCCTCCCAAACCCTCTGTAATCACCTGGTCCACCCCCAAACCCGACACTCAGAACTCCTTGGCGTGGCATTCAAGGCCATCCACTTAACCCCATTCCTGAATCCTCTTCTTTCCTCTTCCCTGGTACCTTCCTCCTGCTCTCCTACCTGGGACCTTCTGCATCATTTGGCCCCTCTGTCTCTTCCTGCCTCTGAATGTCGTACTGCAGGGCTCACTGGGGACCTCTGAAGCTGCCACACACCCCCAGCCACAGGCAGTCCATGCCCCCACCAGCCCTGAGTTTGTAAGCCATCCTGTTGTTCTGTTTGCTTTGCTCTTCCAACTGGGTTGGTTAGAAGTTTCTCCAAGGCGGGAACCCTGTTGGATGATTTCCTTCTCCATTTTAATCTTGGAAATGACAGGCCTTCAATAAATGCCTGCCTCTGTGGTCATGCTGATTCATAAGAGTAAAGTTTGAGAATTAGCTGTTGTCGTGCATCATCTCATTAATTCTACGTTAGTTCTCAGAAGTAGGTGCCATTGCTGCCCCATCCGACAGTGGAGGGACCTGCTCTTGAGGGAACAGAAGACGCCCGCCCACGTGGTACAGCTGTTTTCTAGCCTGAGCCCTTAGCTGCTGTGGCCCTGTTGCTTTTGGCTATAGTTGTATATTGCTCTGTTTATTTAGTTCTGGAGAGTATGGTTAGTTGATTGTCAGTGAGACATTTTTACTTTAAAAACATGAACTGGGTGACTTTTTTGTTTTAATGGGATGCTGTTTCAGTGAGTGTCCAGGGCCCAGGGTTCCTGGCTGCTGGTGAGTGTGAGCTGGGAGGGCTGGGTGAGGCTTTCACAGGGCCAGACCCATCTCTTCTTGGATATTTGAGGATTGTGTTCAGAGGAGACTGGGACTCCAGCCCAGTATTTAGATTCTGGTCATCAACAATTCACAGCTAATTTCCTAAATGAGTGTCACTGTATAAAAAGTATGTTGTCATGTTTTTTAAAAAATTGTTTGGGTTGTTGAAAAGAATATCTGTGGGGCAGTTTCTTCAGGTAACTCTTTGTTCTGCCCTCTTTGTTTTATTTTTAGCAGCTCCCCATGGCCATGGTCTGGGTGCCTTTGTGTGTTTTGTATACAACAGCACTGTATACATTGTATACGGCATTCCTCTCCTTCTCCTGATAAGAATCATGTCTGAGTTGCCGCCTTTCTTTGGAACTAGGCAGGGTTTCCTGGTTAAAGTCTGATTGCCCCAGTCACGTGACAGCTGTCCCAGGCTGTACTCTTCCTGGCTTTGGTTCTGTTTCTTTTGGTTTTGCACGCCTGCCACATGCAGATGGGGTACCAGCAGGATCTGCACGGATGCCACGCACAGCCCTCAGCTGGCCCAAAGAGTTTGCATCTCATTGAAGGGGAAGAGGATTCCACGGCTTGCCCTGGCTTGCTGCTGCTTGGAATTTACCTTTGTGCAAAGCTGCCTCCTCCCCAGTTACGGAGAAGGTTATTCTGGGGGCCTCTTAGTCATGGTTTTCATCCTTAAATGGGTGAATGAGATGAGTCAACTGCTCAGTGTGGGAGGCCGGCGGTTCTCCATCTCCAGGGCCATGCCAGGCAGCTCAAATGCTCATTGGTAAAAAGGGCTGAGACGCAAGTCACAGTCTTTTAAATTTTCAGGAAAACTTTGATGTAGATAGGGGTAGGGAGAGCCAGATTGAGCCCCACCTGGCTGCCATCTCCTGCGGAATCGAAGAACCAGTTATTTTAATATCTTGTTTCCAAGGGTCACAGTGTGGTACAGTCTCATTTTTCTCACTGTAGTTTGGCCAGTGGTCATTTCCTACCTGCTTTCCTGGTTTTAGAAGTAAATATTTATCATGTGTTGGCTGGTTGTAAGAAATGAGACTCTTTTCGTTCCTGAAATTCTTAAAGAGAAGCCCAGCCAGCCTTTTGCCTGAGCAAAACCAGAGACCTTCTCACAACCTTTTTGTTTAAGGTTTTCACTTCATCTCTGAATATTTTTGTTGTAACTTCCTTTTTTTTCCCCAGCAGAGCATTTTATTTATGTTACTATGAAGATTAGATTTGGGGTGTAGTCAAGGTGAGAGTCGTCCCTTTAGTAGGGCTGAGGTCTGAGGTTTGGGGTGTATCAGCATAGGTTGGGAGGGCTGGGGGCCTTGTGGTTGAGCCCACCCCCACTTATTTCCTTCCCCTGCCTGCTCCCCATTCCTCTTGGGTGCTGGCTTCTGTGTGCCGTGGGAAGCCTTCAGTGTCCTTCATGTGCTCAGCAGTGCCTTGCTGAGCTTGTCTTTATCTATTATGATTTTGGCGTGATTTGTTTGCACTGAAATCTGTGTATGAAATGCCTTTGTGCACAGGATCTTAGCAGCTCACAGAACAGTAGGCAGTGAGCCGAAGAGCATAAAACACCTGCTGGGGATTCAGTCTGAGGGCTTGTTCTAGTAGAGAGATTTAATAGACTGGAGTGAGAGTTATGGAGACCATGCTTTTTTGGACAGTGGGGCTACAGTTTTCACTGAGACGTAGCCAGCTGAAGGGCTTCCCAGGTGGCTCAGCAGTAAAGAATCACCTGCCAAGCAGGAGACATGGGTTTGATCCCTGGATCAGGAAGATTATCTGGAGAAGGAAATGGGAACCCAGTATTCTTGCCTGGGAAATCTCAGGGACAGAGGAGCCTGGCATGCTGCAGTCCATGGGGTCGCAAAAGAGTCAGATGTGACTTGGCAGCTAAACAGCAGCAGTCAGTGGAAACCACCTGCACTGGTTGGTAATTTGGGGAAAGCCTCTGGAGAAGTGGGACCTCACACAATCCCTGTGGGTCATTTCCTCCCAGTACCAACTATGCACAACTGTTGCATCTGAGAAATGATAAAGGGCCACTGAGATAAGGACTCTGCTTTGACGTGGAAGCCAGTGCAGATGAATGCACAGAGAGGGGCGTCTCGGTTGGTTGGGCAAACTCACTGGTCCCCTTTGTTCCCTGGGAGGGCATGAGGCAGAGGCACAGATGGGGAAGGAGTTGGAAGAATTTATGGCTCACTTGACATGACCCCCAGCTGCCTTCTGGGACAGTAGTGGCAGCAGTTACAGGTTTCAAGACCATGAAAGACTTAGGGGACAGAGACCATCGTTCACGTAAGAGCTCCAGAGAGTTAAATCACGATTGCATCCAGTCCCCCCACACTATGCTTTGCTCATAATTCATTGAAACTCCCATGATGAGCGAAGGAAGGTGTGTTCGTATTCCATTGCATGAAATAATTTGGTGGGTATGAAAAAGTTGGAATTAAAAGCTGCTTTTTGAAAAGTCTTACAACTCAATGAATCATAAAGCTGGAAGATTCTTTGAAAGAGTCGTTCAGCTAGTCTGCCCCTCCACCCGACCTCTTCTCACAGACAAGGGAACCAGGCCCCAGGGATGTTCAACCGGAACCCAGACTCTCAAATTATAGAGTAGAACAGTTCACATGAAGCAGTTAAACTTTGGACAGGTACCTACTCTAAGAAATGCCTCTTAGGTTGTAGGTAAATACGTGACAAGTGACATTTAAACATGAGATAATAACTTTCCTTTGTGGAATGCACCTTGGTATGTCAGTTCTGTGCTGTTGAATGTTGTTTAAAACAAAATGTCAGTTGCCTTGACTAGAATGATTCTCAACCTACTGATGATTTATAATCTGTGTTTGGAAAGAATGGATCTAGAGGATCCTTGTTAAGTATAAACCATAAGGTCACTTGGTTATCAGAAGCTAGGACTCCTCCCCAGCTTTTTTCTGCTCAAACTGCATGTCCCTGGTCTTCAGCTTTTTTACACCAAATGAGCAGAATAATTAGCATAGACTTCTAAGAGGATTTCACTTCCCAGAGTTCTCCTCCCCGTGCCAACCTATAAGTGAGCGAGTGAATCTTCACTTGGTGGCCAGGGGTTTCATCAGCAAGGATCAGTAAGTCTGCATTTGGTGATGGCATCCACCCCACTGTCTCCACTGTCTGGGGCCAGCTTTCCTCCCATAAACCCAGCTGGACCTTTATATGCCACTAAAGATTTTCCTCTGCATTGCTGTGCCCTAAATGTCAGCCGCTGAGCTAACAGAAAATTCTATGTCTGCAACAGTCTTTGTTTCTGAAGTAGGGTGATTTTATGCATTATTTCTCCATTCTTAGAACTGTTTCTTTAAAAAATAAAGTCTAAGTAACCATAAGTTAAAAAAAAAATAACTGTATTCTATTTTAGAGTCACTTTAAATATTTTTGTTGCATACGCAGTGAATCTAAGGAACTCAGTAAATTCCATCTTAATTGAAGTATGCCAAAGAGGCTGCCTTGGCTATTTTAGCACACTTGGAATTTCTGGATTCACTCATTCATCCTGTAAATAGTTTCCAAGTGTTTCCCTCTCTGGGCACTCATGAGACTGTAGCCCAGCCCACAGGTAGGAAGACAGGTTATCAAATGATTACACAAAGACCAAAAGCAGTTGCATAGAAAGGTTTTGGGAAGCACGTTTTTTTCCTGCAGGGAGAGACTTGTTTTCATTAGATTGGAAGGTTCCTTTTCATTGTTTGGGGTCCGTGTCACTGAGTGAACTGCTCTTTGAACATGTATCAGAGGCCAGTGCCTGGATGGTGAATCAGTAATCCATTATTATTGCTAAACGCCCTTGTTTTCTTTCATTGACACGGAGTCCTATGGGCTCCTGCTGGATGCATGGGTTTTCTCAATCTCTGTCCTCGCTTCTGTCTGTCACAGAAAGAGCGGGATCTAGAGTTGGCTGCTCGGATTGGCCAGTCGTTGTTGAAGAAGAACAAGACACTAACCGAGAGGAACGAGCTGCTGGAGGAGCAGGTGGAGCATATCAGGGAGGAGGTGAGGTCCTGGCGGCCTCCGCAGGACAGCCGTCTGCAGGGGCTTGGGTGCCGTGGGTACAGCTGAAGAAAGTGATGATGGAACAGGGTCCTGTTGGGGAAAGTCCAGCCCGGACACACAGGGCTGACTTTCTGCCGCCTCTTCTGATCATTTGTGCCTTCTGACAATGAGGACGGGATGGCCCAAGTTGGACCCGCCCTCGTGTGGTCGGTAGGCCCACAGTATGGACCAGTTGCAGTCCCCATCCTCCAAGAGTCCAGATCACCCTGTGGGCTGAGAAGGGTACTCAGAGCTTTGGCGAAAGCGCACACAGGCTATTCCAGCAAGGCGTGGGGCTCCCTGAGCCGGGGTGGGTGTGGGTGGGAGGAAAAGGAACCGCAGCCGGAGGCCAATCATGCCGCAGAGCAAGGCAGTGATGGCCCCTTCGTCAGTACAGCAGTATAATTTTGTGTTTGTAAGACAAAACGAAAAGTGGCCCATTGTTTTCATGGTAGAAACTCTACCATTTCAATGATACAGATCCCGGTGGGTGTCATCAGCCCCCATCATTGTGAACAATTTATGTGGAACTTGGGGGCTGAGGTCACAGCAGAGCAGCCCTGGTTTTCCAGCAGGATTGTGGTGTCGATGGAGGAGGAAGGCTGCAGGGTCAGGTGGGGTTGCTGCAGCAAGAGTTAGAAACTTAGAACCAGGTCCCATTTGGTAGCGTCTTTGCCATCATCTTGACTGTTCTTTGAACAGGGCGTTTGAACTGTGAGGACTCTGATTTGCTTTCCTTCTTCTCATTTCTTCTACCTTATTTTCTATCAGAAACTTTCCTAGTGGGAAGGGATGCTCTCATGCATGTCCCTAAGATGTACTGAGACCTATTCCTTATTAAAGCTATTCCCAGCTATTGTCTTGGTTTAATCATCATTTCGTATGATGAAATAGAGTAGCCACTAGGTAAGAAAAAGGTTTTTAAGGGTTTACTGACATTTTTACTGATTTTTCTTCTTCTTCCAGTTTTATTGAGATACAATTGACATACAGCACTGTATAAAGACAGGTTTTAATCCTGGGTTCTCTTTAAAAGATGATGAGGTAGGTTATCTGCAGGGTAGGAATAGAGGCGCAGACTTAGAAAATGAACTTGCGGACACAGTGAGGGCAGGAGAGGGTGGGATGATCTGAGAGAGTAGCACTGAGACGTATATACTACCGTGTGTAAACCAGATAGCTAGTGAGAAGCTGCTGGTGGCACAGGGAGCTCAGTTCGGTGCTCTGTGGTGACCTAAAGGGGTGGGGTGGGGAGTGGGGTGGAAGGAAGGCTCAGGAGGGAGGGGATATATGTATACACATAGCTGATTCGTGTTGTTGTACGGCAGAAACCAACACCACGTTGTAAAGCAATTATCCCCCAATGAAAAATTTCTTAAAAATAGAAAAAATGAAAAGAAAAGATGATGAGGTAGGATACTGATAAGGTATAAGAAATAAAGTTAACCCTTGCTTTCCCTGCCTCCAGCACCTTGATCTGAATCCCCTGTCTTCCACGTGTGAGAGAAGGTTAGCCTGCCCCCCTCCTTGGCCCCTTCTGAGCAGAGAGACATGCCATCAGGAACTAGGAAATGGTTCCCCATTGCCCTCACGTGCTGTTTCTCCACTTTGCTGCCCTTGCTTGGGGCTTCCTCACCTTCCACAGAGCACATCCTGCCCTATGAGGGTGGAAGTGCCTTTCTCTCCTTTGGGGAACCCTGGACTTTGAAAACTGATTTCCTTTAGCACATCATTAAATGATGTCTAGGTGTTGAAGCTGAAGCCTTTAAGCACCTAAAACTGGCTTTACCGCAGAAGATAAAATATATTTACTGTGTTATGTAGGAAAAGTTGGAATAAGCTATAGAACCCAAATCAAATTTGAAACAAGAAAGAATGAAAACAGTTACAATTCTCCTGCTGGTTGCCTGTTCATCAGTGCTGAATAGTGAAAGGGCAGGTGAACAATTTTATGACTCAGGTTTACTTTAAACCTGAAGTATAAATAAGTGTGATTTGTAGAACCGTGCCTGCAGTACTTGGTATGGCCAGTTCCTGATGGTTGCCTCTTTTATTCCTGTATCTGGAATTCCTATCTTGTAAGCATTGAGTGCAAAGCAAGATCTGGCTATGCTTGGCCAGAATTCCCATGAGGGTGTAGCGGTCACAACATGGGGCTGTGAGATTTTCCAGGTGGAAGAACAAGGGCCGACCAGCTTGCTGCCCACCTAGCTGGCTGCCCACCCAGAGCTGGCCTCGCCAGGTTCCTGATCTGAGGTGGGATTTGGTTTGGGCAGAAGTAAATGACTTCCTTCATTTGATAACACGGTCCACCTCTCTGGGTATCTTCCCAGTTGTCATCTGTTTACTTGCAAAGCCCATATGCTGTCTCATCTCCCCACCCCGACCCCATCCATCATTCTAGCACCTTCTTGTCCCCTCTCACCTCTTCTCCATACCAGAGTAAAAACTACAAATTTAAGTGAGGGGGTTTTTTGCCACAGAGTAATTGATCATATGTTTCTTAGATAGGATCAAACTCAACCCTTTGTTTCCCTTGAATAGCACAAAATCAATGATGTGCCTTCACTTTGAATGAGGAATTTTAAAATACTGTCACTGGGCAGGAGGTGTTTAAGCATGAGTGGGGATGATGTCTTGTTTGGAGAGTGTGTGATGGGCCTCAACTGGGTCTGTGCAGGTGTCACAGCTCCGGCATGAACTGTCCATGAAGGATGAGTTGCTTCAGTTCTACACCAGCGCCGCGGAGGAGAGTGAGCCGGAATCTGTGTGCTCCACCCCGTAAGTCACAGAGGGCCTGTCTCCAAAGGCCAAAGCACCGCTGGCTGTGGTCCATGACCTTGGAGTTGCCCAGACAGGGTCACCTTCACTGGCAGCACAAGCCAGCTGCCCTTGGCCTTCTCCGGGCCAAGCATCTGAGTGCCTCAGACAGATTGATTTTGCTTTTCTGATGGGATTTTAGATTTCCTCTTCCTGGGTCTTTCACAGCTTAGTTGTCAGTGTGGATTGATCAGGCCTGGCTGTGAATGAGTAACAGGCTGGGCTCTGCTGTTGGAGGGAATACGGAGGCCAGCAGTGCTGTGGGGGCTTCTTGGGGTCCTCTTCTCTGTCAGCAGAGTCTCCTATAAGGAACATGAACTCTAGAGCCCAATGACCCGAGTTCAGATCTTGGCTCTGGGGCTCACTGCTGTGTGCCCATGGCCAAGTTACTTAACCTTTCTGTGCTTTACCCCCTCATTGGTAAAATGGGGGTAATAATAGTAACTTAGTACTTAGGGCTGTGAGCACTGATTGAGTTCATACATATAGAGTACTTAAAATAGTTCCTGACAGATAGAAGGCATCCCAGAGTTATGCAGGCTTGAAATAGAGTTGGTTGCCCAGAAATCTGAGGCAAGGTGGCAGCCAAGGGTTGGGATGCGGGACTGAAGTGATGCGAGCTGTGCTGTTTCCCTGGGGGCGAGGGAGAGGCCTGATGGATCATTGTCACACCCACACCCGCACGAGCCTTCCTTGAAAGCCGCCTCTGTGTGCTGCCGTGTGGTTTGCCAGGTGGCGGGAGGCAGTGTCTCCCTCCCTACAAAGTGGACTTTCTCCCCCAGGTTGAAGAGGAACGAGTCGTCCTCCTCCGTCCAGAATTACTTCCACCTGGATTCTCTGCAAAAGAAGCTGAAGGACCTTGAAGAAGAGAACGTTGTACTTCGATCCGAGGTGAAGTGCAGTCCCTGCCCTGTCCCCCCTCTGCAAGGGTGGTGGCCCTGCGTGCTTATCTGGCAAGTAGAGCCGTAATTACAGCCCTGCTGTTCTCAAGGGTGACGGTCTGTGGAAGGGCCACCTGGCCCGGGGTCACGGCCACACCAAGTGCCCAGCGGGCGTGCCTCATTTATGAGCCAGGCAGCACACACCATCCTGCTTGCGGCAGACGGACAGGTGAATTGTGCAGTGTGAGGATGGGTAAGAGTGGCAGACCCTCCTCCTTCACGGTTAGGGCAAAAGCTTCTGGAAGGTGGGGCCTCGCTCTGGTGGTCTCCAGCTCGGATGTAGAAGCAGCTCGGAGGCCTGGTGTGAGAGCCTTGTTCTCATGCTACTGCAGGTCAGGTGTGCTCAAAGAAAATAGTACTTGGGAACTTGGAGACATATTTCTTAGACAACTAACTTTAAAAGGTTGAGCCGAAGCAACTTGGGAACTCATGCTTTTGAGTATTTCTGATTGGCTAGTCACTGTGGTGGGTACTTTGCCTGCTTTCTTTTAAAAAAATAATGTCTTCATAACAAGGCTGGAAAAACATTGGGAAAACCAGGACCCAGGCTGCTAGGTATTTTGATTGCCCAAGATGTTGCAAATTAGTGAACAACAAAGCCAGAGTTTATACGTCTCTGACTCTAAACCCACATAATTTCCCTTTACCCACTGCCCCTATCCAGAAACACAGATACGTGGAGATTTAGTGTTTTTTGTTTAATTATCAGTGAGCTTTTGCTGTCCAGCTAGAGGTTTGGTTCAGCCCTGTTATCAGGCCCTTGGTTTGTCAAGTTTGAGCTGCAAGCTCACCTAAGCTGGCCCAGGGCTCCCCAAAGTCCCTCAAAATGGCAGACCACCTGTCACCTTGAACTTGCCTCACTTGTTGCAAAGAGCCTCATGTCTGGGCTTAACAAGATGCTCTTATGCCTGAGAAAAGGGTCATGTCTCTTAGCCCTCATCTCTTTCAGCCCCTCATTTACTGATAAGAGACATAAACCCAGAGTGATCAAGAGAGTTACCCAAGCTTTCTCTGCCAGCCAGCAGCTGAACCAAGACTCCAGTCCAATTTTCCCCATTCTGAGTTCCAGCATCCACCCTAAGTAAATGCTCTGGCCCCAGGCACAGTCCGTGGGCCCTCTGTTGGAGTTGTCACGTAAAGCAAGCAGAGGGAATCTGATCCCAGCCATAGATTCTGACTCTTCCACCTAGCTTTTAGGATGGTGATGTCTCTGGGGCCAGGACCTGAGAGCTCAGAGATACCTCTCTACCTGGGGCATTTTCTTGGAGCCTTCAGATCTCTGTCTTCCCACCTTTACACCCAGGAGCAAAGCCATCCAGAGTCCAAGCATAGCTCCTAGGTCTCTGAACATTAATGCTTTCATATTGTATCTTGTTTTGGCTCCCCTGAAAACAACAGGACAGATTCCCACTTGTGAACCTCAGAGGACCATACCTAGCACATAGCAGGTGTGATAATTGTTAACGCTTCTTATTGTGGGGCTTATCCTTAGAATGCCCACTGTAGGCAGGGATGTGTCATAGGCTGTTTTGGGTCACAAAGGGATCCGTGACTGTGAGCCCGGACAGACACACATGAACAGACAAGTGGACTTAATAGAGGGGCTCACAGTTTCAGTAACTGCTTTGCGTGGTGCCCTCTAGTGGTTGGGATTGACTTTCTGTATCTGAGGGCGCAATGGTGACAGCTGGGGAAATGCTGAAGGGCAGCATTCCAGACCCAGGTTAGCCCTTGCTGCCTCACCTGGCCTGTCCAGGTGTGACTGTGGGGCCTCTGACCTGAGCCCTGTCCACAGGCCTGCCAGCTAAAGACGGAGACCATCACCTACGAAGAAAAAGAGCAGCAGCTGGTCAACGACTGTGTGAAGGAGCTGAGTATGGCCCACCCCCTGCCTCTCCTGTCCCCCACCTTTTACTTTTCCCATCGGCTGTCGTTAAGACTGGATGGATTTGCATCACTTGACAGAATGTGGTCTTCCTGCCAGCCTGGGTTCATTAGCATTTTTTTCCTGAACACTAGAGGCCTCCCCTGATCTTGTGTGACACTCCTCACCTTCATTTACAACAAACTGGGTGAGAGGTTGTCAGCCATACATTCTCAGTCTCTCACCAAAATGGCTATTTAATTTTCATTGTGGCTTTCTGCAGGAATCTTGGTTATTTAATGGCTAAATTAGGTCCAGCTTTAGAGTCCTGAACTGGAGATGTGGAAAAATAACTTTCTAGTCATTTGATGTGTGAACCTTGAGGCAGAGTTCTCAGCTTTGCAAATATTATGTGCCTTCCCCCACCCTCTCCATGATAAGTTTACACATTAAGATCAGACAAAAAGGCAAACAGAATATTTTGAGCGTCAGCAAAATATCAGTGAAACACACCCTATGTTTAAATCTAGTAAAATGAGTTATGGCTCTGAATATGGGCTGAAAACGCCCAGGGGAATTGCGTTATGCACACAATAGTTCCTTTCTAGAACAAAGTGCAGCAGGAGCCCCTGTCACTGGTGATGTGTTTGTATAGAACACGTGGAATTGGTCAGAGTCGCCTTCTGTTTGGTGTGGTGCCTCCGGGCTGACCGCCAAAGCCTGCCTGATTTTCTCTGGGGAGGTAACTCTAGGTAGTGAGGTGAGGCTCCCATTCTGACCCTAGGAGCCACAGCTAGGGGTTGGTTCCTCCTCAGGACAGACCAAACCATAGAGGAAGATGGGGACTCTCCCTCCAAGCTCATCATCATGTACCCTCTCCACTTCTCCCCCTGTCTTGTAATAATGACTTTTTTTTTTCCTTGTACAAACCACAAAGAAACCATTGTCTCTGTTTCTTGTGATTGTTGTTTCTTGGTCAAAGGGGACGCCAACGTACAGATTGCCAGCATCTCTGAGGAACTGGCCAAGAAGACAGAGGATGCTGCTCGCCAGCAGGAAGAGATCACACACCTCCTCTCCCAAATAGTTGATTTGCAGAAGAAGGCGAAAGCTGTAAGGCTTCTGTTTCTCTGACAGTTCTGAGATCAAGAAGGGGGCCATTTACCCCAAAGACAGTGCCCTTTGGATTCATATTTTAGGAAATTGTGCTGTCCATTGAGAACTTTTGTTAAAGCTTAGCAGATTCAATAGCATAAAACTGGTTACCCTGAATTGGCAAGGGGATTATATTTATCACTATCTATTTTCCTAAGAAAAATCTGCAAATGAATAGAATTCATTAAGACATGTAAAGGTGCTATAAATAGAGAGTTTGGGAATTTAAGGTATAAATCATCTAGGTTAGCATTTCTCCTTACACAGGGCACCTGTATGTTCTGCACAGAACAATGTCCCCATTTGATTTAAGATGAAGCAGCAAAAAACCAATTGTTTCCCACGTCAGGCCTTTGCTAGAACCCCAAGGTGAAAGACTTCCAAAAAGCAGCTGTGATTATGGAAGTTCTTGCTTAGTCGCTAAGTCATCTCTGACTCTTTGCAACCCCAGGGATTGTAGCCCACCAAGGCTCCTCTATTCAGGGGATTTCCCAGGCAAGAATACTGGAGTGGGTTGCCATTTCCTTCTGCAGGGGATCTTCCCGAGATCAAACCCGCATCTCCTGCATTGGCAGGCTGATTCTTTACAGAATTCTTCCCAGAGCCACCAGGGAAGCCCAACTATGGATGTGGAGGTGGGCAATAGGGAATGAATACAGACACAGGAAAGACGTTGCCTTCAAAACTGAAAGACAAAATTTTACTCCAGTATAAGATAAAAATCTCCTTGTGGATATATGATAGGATCATATGGATCAGTTAATAAGAGGGAAAATGTTAGACTTTGCTAAGTGTCTTAAAAGAGAAGCTGACTTCCCTTTGCCACACTCTAGTGTGCAGTGGAAAATGAAGAACTCGTCCAGCACCTGGGGGCTGCCAAGGATGCTCAGCGGCAGCTCACGGCCGAGGTGAGTGGCTCTCCCTCATTTCATAAGGCCCCCATCCCAGTTGGGGCGCATCAGCCTCCCTCTGACAGGCTGTGGGTCCCATCCTTCTTAGCGACTGTTTTGATTATGAATTGAATGTCATTCTTACTCCTAAGGCAGCTCCCAGTTCCACTGACGCTGGTCACGAGCACCTGGGAGGCTGGGCTGTTCACCAGCCTGGAGCCTGGCGTGCACGGGCTCCTGACAAACATTCCAATAAGGGAGAGGACACCGAACATGGTGTGCAGAAGGAACTCCATTCAAAGATGTGGCAGGAAATGAGGGAGTGATGGTTTGCCCTCTTGTTTGTTTTGTCTCAGGAGATTTCTGAGTCTGCAAGCCTTCCCCAAGTTCTAGAGAAACCATGCCTTGAGGACTGTTTGGCCTCAGGCCACAGGACAGCTGGTCCTGCTGGGGGGCCAGGACATCTGTTAGTGATCCTGGGTCTTCCGGGCTCGTGGGAGGTACCTGGTCTCACCATTCCAGCCCTCTCTGCTCTTTCCTGGTCTCCTGCAGCTGCGCGAGCTGGAGGACAAGTACGCGGAGTGCATGGAGATGCTCCACGAGGCCCAGGAGGAGCTCAAGAACCTCCGGAACAAGACCATGCCCAACACCACGTCCCGGCGCTACCACTCGCTGGGCCTGTTTCCCATGGTGAGTGCCCGCCTGCCGCCTGGCCACCCGCCTCCCACCCTCAGGCTAGCAGGCGCTCCTGGGAGGAGGGCAGGTCTGGAGCTGAGTCTACAGGTGGCTGGCTTCTCCCTTTTACAGCTTGGATCTGGATCCAAATTGAGGGCTTGTGAGCCCAGCCAGTAGCTTCTTAACCACATGAGACAAGTTGGTTCTTTATTTTCCATCCCTCTGAATCTATCTTTTTTACCCCTGCCCTTAGAAGATAAATTTAGTAGGAAATGGATTTTGTAGGCACCTCAAATATTTGGAAGATGCTATTTCTACGTTATTTTTTTCTGTAGAGTATGTGCTATTTGGGCCCCCAAGTGCATTCCAGAATTCTTAAGTTGCCTTCTGGTTCTACTAGTTCTTTGTATGCTTATTAACAACTCTCCCAACTACTTCTGGTATCTGTAATATGAAAAAATATTTCCCTTTGTGCTCTGTGCAGTATTTTTATATTTTTTATATTATTTCCCCACAATCTTATTTTTTTTAGCTCTGGCCTGATCTGTTTCGTGTTTATTCCTTAGGGGAATGTGGTTGAGAAGAGGGCTTTCCAGGAGGCTGACCTCTCCCTGGGTAGGGGTGGTTGGGTGGCAAAGGGTAGAGCCCCTCTGCTGGTCATTTCCCAGTAATATTTGGTTGGGGAACTTTCTCATTTTATCTTCTTCTGTCAAACTAGGACCCCTTGAAGGTGGGGGCCCGTGTCTTATTTTCTGTTTCCTCTTTCCCTCTCTTTAATACTCTGCACCTGGCACAGTGCTTGGCATGTGGTAGAGTCACAGGTCCTCACTAGACATTAGATCTGGGTGGCTGAATCACAGACCGAAAAACCAACCACCAAGAAGTTCCCAGGCTCTGTTTCAATGGTTTGATGAAATACCAGTTCTCTCTGAGAATAACTTTTGAGGAAAAGCCCCCTAAAATGAGACAGGCATGGAGGGCTGTATAAATATTTGTGAAACTTGGTCCCTTTTGAATTGGCCTTTACTCGGGGCTCTTATTCCTCCCTACCTCCACCCCATTGCTGATGTTGTTACCCCGACCCCTTGCTGTCTGGCCCAGTTTTCCTAAATCATAGTCTCCTTTTTTCTCCTCTGATTTCACATATAAAGTCAGGCTGGAACTCTCTCTCAGCCTGACTGAAATCTAAGTAAAACCAAAAAGAAAGACACAACATCAGCAGTCACCTTTCCCAGGAGCACATGGGTGATTCAGTGATCCCAGTGAAGGCAGCCAAGGACATTCTGTCCCCCGAATCCGCTGATCTCGCACTCACTACGCTCGGCTCACAGACACCCCATGTGGCTTTGTATATCCCCTGCCTCGCTTCTCCTTCTTCCCGGCTTCTCGTCTCCTGGGGCCATCTTGTTTCCTGTATTCCTGGGATTCACCCTCCTGCGTTCCCCGCTCTCAAGGACAGATGTATTTTAAAACTAAACCATGCCACAAGAAAAGCTGAGTTGAAGGTCTACATGAATTTCTTTTTGAGAGATTGAGTTTCAGCTTGTATTATTTGCTGAGGTGGAGCTTTTGTTTGCCTTTTTCTGCTGTTGGCAGAGCTCAGTTTTTGAAGACGGCTATTTATAAAGTGCATTATGCATGAAAAGTATTTAAGGCAATCTAAAGCTTGCATCATGCCCATGCTTCTGGAGCAGAACACTCGGATCTGCTTCCCTTGCTCCCAGCCCCTTCTAACTGCTGAATAAAACAGTGAGTAGCAGTTTTTCTCAAGTATGTCCCCAATTCTCTCACCTTATGGCAATAGTTCTTAATCTGGGATCTACAGACAGGATTCAGGGGGCCTGTGAACTTCAGAGGAAGATTTTATTTTTTCTGTTCATTAATCCCTAATTGCACTTGGTGTTTCCTTCCCTTATGAAGGTAGGTAACAAACCACAGCAGCTGCGGTAACAAGCACAGCAGCACAGTCATCTCTGGGACTTTGTCATCCATCAAATTCACAGGTCTTATCATAATAGCACTTGTCAGTTGCCACAGATGTCCCAAAATACCACCTGTGCTAATCTCCTGCTCAGAGCGACAGTTGTTACCAGTTACTCTATCACACTTTCTGTTATTAACATTTTAGTAATTAACTCAATATATCTGGCTTCCTCTTTAATCCTGATTATGTCATTCATTTATAAACATCATTCTGATGCTTCATCGCCTAATCCATAGCGTCCAGCACTCCCCTCCTTGCCTCCACCCTTGGACCTTCCCACTAGCTTGTCTTTTTTTTTTCTCCTTCATCTCCTGACTCTTTACTCTGAAGTCCCCTTTTGAAGGGCTGGACGGAGCTCCCCATGTGCTTACCTGCTCTGGTCTCCCTTCCCCTGGAGCACCTGGCTGCTGTCTCTTCCCTGGCCACCCTTGCAGGGGCCACACACTCGTATTCTTTTCCAGAGACAGAGCACTTGAATTGCTCACTCGCTGTGTGTCTCCCGGCTTTTCCCAGGACTCCCTGGCGGCGGAGATCGAGGGAACCATGCGCAAGGAGTTGCAGCTGGAAGAGTCGGAGTCGCCAGACATTGCGTAAGGCCTTGGTTCTCAGCTCCCAGGGGCTGTGGGATGGGCACCAAAGTGCACTGTGGTCCTTCCACAGATGATCCATATTAAGGGAAGTTAGAGAATGAAGCCAACAACAACATCCTCCTTCCAACTGGCTCCTCTGGTTGGGTTTTAAATACATATTATGAACTTGTGGAAAGTTGGGGAAGGACAGATGTATTTCCCATCTCTTGTCACACAGGCTCTGTCTTGACACCCCCACTCACTTTTATCTTTCTTTTTGATGGAAAACATTACTTTAAAATATTTTTAACATCTGTTAAGGAAAGAAAAATAAGATGCAGTATGAGATACAGAGAAGGGCTCCCCAGGTGGCTCAGTGGTAAAGAATTCACCTGCCAATGCAGGAGACACAGGAAACTCGGATTCGATCCCTGGGTCAGGAAGATCCCTTGGAGAAGGGAATGACGACCCACTCCAGTGTTCTTGCCTGGAAAATCCCATAGACAGAGGAGTCTGGTGGGTTACAGTCCGTGGGGTCACAAAGAGTCGGGCACGACTGAGCACACATGCATGTATGTGTGAGGTACAGAGGGCTCTTTGGGAAGGTGTGAGCAAGGCTTCCATTTCCTTTCTGCATACCTTTAGGGGTGTCAGCCTTTATCATCTCTCTTGCTAACTTGAGACCTTGCACTTGACCTGCTTAGAGGTGTAAGAAACCTGGAGTTTGATTTAATCAAGTTTTCTCTGTATCCAAATGCCATAGACAGAACTTGGAACCCCGGGAGCAACCAGTGTCCCTAAACCTCAGTGCATGTTTGAAGCCCTTTGCAACCCAAAAAGAAGCAGCCATTACAGAAACACACCTACCATTTTCTCCTTAAAAGGGAACAAGTGAACATCAGTGCAGTTCTGCTCTTAGAGATGGCAGTTTCCGGTGGGGGGGTGGGGCGGAAAAGAGACTCGTCTAGTGTTTATCATCTCATTATAGACGTTTAAGACTAACTTGAAGTCTTACTCTTTTAAAAAATATGAATGGTTGACAAAGACTCATTCTATAAAAATGTTCTGAGCCCTGCTATATGCTGAGCAGTAAACACTGCCCTCCTGAAGTTTGCATTCTAGAGACTATCAAGAAGAAAAGTAGGTGGGAGACAAAAGTTAGTGTTAAATATGTTTGTAGGTCAAGCTTAGGGGAAGTAGGAGGCAGTATCACTCTTGCTAGCATCACCTTTAGGACACAACCATGTAGTGAAGCCTTGAATTCTGTGGGCGTTGAATCTCTTGAATTCCACCCAACACCCTAAGAAACATATGGAAGGTACAGGGTGGCAGGTTGCTTGGGGGTCACAGTGGACCTGCTGCCTGTTGGGTCCTCAGTGAATAGGGTTGGGAGGGTTGAACTCCAGGGTCATTCCTACAACTGCTTAGTCTTGGATGATGTTGTGCATTCTCCCTAGTCACCAGAAACGAGTCTTTGAGACCGTGAGAAACATCAACCAGGTCGTCAAGCAGCGGTCTCTGACCCCGTCCCCCATGAACATCCCTGGCTCCAACCAGTCCTCAGCCATGAACTCCCTCCTGTCCAGCTGCGTCAGCACCCCCCGGTCCAGCTTCTACGGCAGCGACGTCAGCAACGTGGTCCTGGACAACAAGACCAACAGCATCATCCTGGAAACAGAGTCAGCCGAGCTGGGGTGAGCCAGCCGGGGACTTTTATCTTTCTGTTTGGGGGATAGGTAGGGGGTGAGTGAACACAGTTCCAGTCATCAGAAGAGGGAGGCCTGAAAAGTGTGGACCTTTCAGTTCTCAAATTTGTTGCACCAACCGGCTGAGCTAATGCTTATCTTGATGCTGTTATGTTAACCAGTTTAAAGGGGTGTAACAGGACACGCCAGAAGTCAGCTTTTCTATAAAATGTTGGAGGGGAGTTTAAATGAATATTTTTTTTTATGTTAATGTCTATCTGCTAGGCATTTATTTCATGAACCCCTTTGTAGCTTGGATTCTGAAAGACTGAGGAGGACTCAGGCTCTGTCTCACGACCAGAATTCTGGTTTGCTTCAGAAAGCAGGGTGCAGCGTGTCTGGCAAGTGCCTACCACACTCTGCATGCCTGGGGTGGGTCCTTCTTGGCGGTGGTCTCTCCCTCTGCTCCTCAAGCCCTGCAGGAGCCCCACCCCAACCCTCATTGTCCATCCTTTTCCTATGACTTAACAAAATTGGTTTTTCTGACCTATGAGTCAGATAGTTGGAAAATTCTTGATCAGAACTCTGAGGGTTTTTTGGACTTAATTATTATTATTTTTCTTACTGAAGTATAGTTGCAGAACAATGTTATGTAAGTTATAGATGTACAATATAGTGATTCACAGTTGTAAAGATTATAATCCATTAATAGTTATTATAAAATATTGGCTATATTCCCTGTGTTGTATAATATATCCTTGTAGCTTATTTATTTTATACAAAGTACTGGTACCTCTTAATCCCCTGCCTGTATATCGCCTCCTCCACACTGATAACCACTAGCTTAGATCAGAACTCTCTTAGAGCTCTCAGATCCCTAAATTCAAGAAGAAAAAGGCGCATCCCTGGAGCCAACTGTCCTGTTGGAGACCAGGAATTGCAGCCTGAAGAAGGTTTCTTCCCAAGGTGTCACAAGGGAGATGTTTGTAGGGGCTGGGTTTATTATGTAGTGTTTGCAAGTTTTCCTTGCACCTTAGTAGCCCCTCCTCACCTCCCTGAGGAAGAAAAAACCAACAGAGGGAATTGTTCTTCTGGACAGGCATTCGTTTCCCCATTTTTGCCTACCTTTAGCCACTTGCCTTGGAGAAGGCAATGGCAACTCACTCCAGTACTCTTGCCTGGAAAATCCCACAGACGGAGGAACCTTGTGGGCTGCAGTCCATGGGGTCGCTGAGGGTCGGACACGACTGCGCGACTTCACTTTCACTTTTCACTTTCATGCATTGGAGAAGGACATGGCAACCCACTCCAGTGTTCTTGCCTGGAGAATCCCAGGGACAGGGGAGCCTGGTGGGCTGCCATCTGTGGGGTCGCATAGAGTCAGACACGACTGAAGCAACTTAGCAGCAGCAGCAGCAGCCGCTTGCCTTGGTTTCCTTAGAAGTTCCAGCTGCCACCGGGAAACTAGTAGTAAGGACAGTGCTTTTCCAGCGCCCCCTGCTGGCTGCTCCGCGCTCACCCCCGTTTCCCCTCCTTCTAGAAACGAGGAGCGGAGTAAGAAGCCTGGCACGCCGGGCACCCCGGGCTCCCACGACCTGGAGACGGCGCTGCGGCGGCTGTCCCTCCGCCGGGAGAACTACCTCTCAGAGAGGAGGTTCTTCGAGGAGGAGCAGGAGCGGAAGCTCAGGGAGCTGGCGGAGAAGGGCGAGCTGCTCAGCGGCTCCCTGACGCCCACCGAGAGCATCATGTCCCTGGGCACACACTCGCGCTTCTCTGAGTTCACCGGTTTCTCCGGCATGTCGTTCAGCAGCCGCTCCTACCTGCCGGAGAAGCTTCAGATCGTCAAGCCGCTGGAAGGTGATCACAAGGGGCCTCGGCCCCTCTCTGCCCTCCTCAGCGACTCCCTGTGGTCCCTGATCCACCACCGGAAAGCGGGCAACCTCTGTAACGCCTACTCCTTTTTCTTCCGCGATAGCCACCCCCGCTGCTGGTTTGAGTTCCTCTGAGGGCCCCAGCCTCCACCTCTCCCGTTGCAGGTTTGGAAATACAGCCCAGACTAACCTCCATCAGCTAAGCCAAAGAAAAGAAAACGTGTTTGGCCCTGGTTTCCTAATTCTTTTGCATTCAGAATCTTTGAAATACAAACGGTTAGGGAAGGCAGAGGCGCTCCTGACATCCTCAGAAGTCAGTTAGGTCAGGTGAGAGGGCTCTGAGGAGTGTAGAGAATTGATGCTTTGACTTTTCAGAAAATTAGGTGTCAGGGAGGGGGTGCAAAGCAAACGGTGTTTTAAGCTGTTTATTCAGTAGCCATGAGAAAGCAGTTTCCTGTTTGTTGACTCACATGTTCTGCTTTGATCTTCAAATAAAAAGGGTGTGGCTTTCTTCAGATGCAGAGTGTTCTGAGCAAGGCTTCTAGACCTCCACAGTTTGGGGGCCGGGAAGGGGGTGGCTGTGAAGGAGAGTGAGCTCTGTACCTCCTTAAGCCTACCTTTTCCAGGGGCCATTCAGATTTAGGTATCAGGAACACCCTAGATGATTAAACTCATGGAAGCACTTTTCTTTCTTTCTGCTTTCAGCATTATAAAGTATGTTCCCTTTACTTATCACTGCCCTGCTAAGAACCATCAGGTGTTTGTAATATTCATTTTTTCCCCTACTTTAGTTTGAAAACCTATGGGAGTTTGAGAAGATATTTTAATTCTGTATTATATTCTGTATTATATATCTAATGCAAAGCCAAATCAAAATTTCTGTAAAGGCAGTATTTCTCAACTTCTTTAAGAACCCATTTTAGACATTAATTCCTAATCTATTCCCTCAGAAAATTTAATGTGATAGATATACTGTTTATGTATTATACGTGTATCTGTGCCTTAAAAGAGTACAGTTATTCACCCCAAAAGAACCAGTTTTCAGCCCTGGAGTGGGGGCTGGAGTGTCACCTCTGTTAGGATGCATGCTGTAAGATGAGCTTGTACTTGTTAAAGATCCAAGAAATGTTGGGTCCCCTATTCTGAAAAGGAAGGAAGAGGGTGGGCAAACATTCTTTTTCATGATTACTTCTAATTGTATAATGTAGGTCCTTCTTAGATTTCAGAAGAGGGATAGCTCATCCTTTTTTATTTAATTTATTCAGTTGTAAGCTTGGTGATTGTTTTCTGATTCACTATTATGTCTGTTTTTCTTTCAATAAAATTTTTCATTTCTGGAATTTTACTTTTTGCCTTTCTTTTCTTTTTTCTCCTTTGTCTCTCAAAGGTCATTGGAATTTATCATCTCTATCTTGTCTGCTTTCTACATTTTACTTTGTGTTTCATTGATCATCTAAGGATATGTTTTTGACTGGTTTTCCAAGCATATTTTAGAAGAGTTTTTTTAAGAAATTATTTTGACCAAGTCATTCTTTTCTCTTTTAGTCTTGTGACATGGATAGCAGTATTTCTATGATAAATTAATAGAATAAGAAGAAATCCCATTAGATTTGCAAGATAAATTTCATCTATAGAACTCTGTTCACCAGGAACCTGTATTACTACCATTAAAAAGTCGTATCTTATCAATATGGGCTGTAAGGTATTCTCATGATAGAGTCTATCCTTCTGGCTCCATTTTATAGTCCTCTGACTTCTTAACTGTTTACAATACAATCAACTTTTTTTCTTCCTCTGCAATTACCTTTTTGTGTTACTGTGTTTAATTTGATATGATGGAGTAATGACATAGAAGTATGCCTGATGCTGGGTTCATTATAGCTCTAACTGTGGTGCTGGCTAAGTTACTTCACCTTTTTGAGCCCTGTTTCACATACTGTAAAATAGCGCTCACATCTGCCACACAAGATTGTGGCAAGGAATAAACGTGATGTGTTTTGTATTATGCTCAGCATCTGTTAGGTACTTATTAACTTGTAGGCGCCTCGAACTTGTCCCTGTTCCGTTAACTCAGGTAAAAAGGCTATCCTCACCAGTGTTGAGACCAACCAGCATTGTGCTGGTGCCATGTTCTTACATCCTTTTTCATTGGACCACCAAGAAGCTGATAGGATTCCCATGTTCTCCAGTGACCCAGGTAAATGTACCTGGGGTGAGGCCTCTGGAGAATGTTGGCTGGGATCATAGCAGATAGCCAATCTATGTCTTCCGTCTTCCTTACCTGTTTAATTAATCTTGCTATCTGCTCATTGGTGTCAGCCAAAATAGATGGGCTAGGTGTTTTGTCTCTTCACCTTACCTTACACGTTTTAAGTAGGTGAAGAACAAACAAAACATTCAACCTAGAGAGAGATATATCTGCATTAAAACGATGAGTCGGACAGTATTTTTTTCCCCTCTATTTTGCTCTTCCTTTCTAATTATAACCAGATAGCATTTCCAAATAAACAAGTTAATATGTTTAGGGAAAAGCACACACTTCCAAGCTGTCCATTATCCAGCAAGTTTAGTTCTAACTTTTAAGCCTCAGGTGCCCTGCTGACATAAATGGATTGAGTCTTCTTCTCCTTTGGTGACATGAAAACCTTTTAGTTAAAAGAATGGGGTGTGGAAAGAAAGCACACAGAAGGAAAAGAGTAGTAACTGTAATTATGTTTTTGCCCTATCCACACCCTGCTCCATAGGCCTTCATCTTGGTGCTGACTAGGAGCACAACATTTTCTCTTTTTGCCTGCCTGACCCCAGCGTCGTTAACATGTGGGCGGGAGAAGGTGATGGTAATGGGAGGTGGGGTAAAAAGCCAAGTATTATGCATCTTTCAGCATAATCTTTCCACTGCAGTCTCACTAGATTTCCTTGCTCTGCATTTTCAGGGAATGCAAATAACTCGGTGTACTTTGTAGGCTATTTAACTCCAAATAGCAACTCTCTGTAGCCTCATTGGTGTCTTGGACTCATGCACGGGGTGGGGAAAATGGGGCAGCCTGTTAAACAGATGGAAGATGGAGGCCCACCGGACTCTTTTCTGGGCCTAGACCTCCAGCCCCACTGGGTTCTTTCCTGGTGGATCGTAAATGTCTAGAACCCTCTTCAGATGGATGGGGAGACCCGACACTTCCTTGACACAGTTCTTCACTTTCCAGTGTGTTTGCTTTGCCTTTTGTCCCCTTCCAAAGGTAGAGGTGGTGTGGCCACATTGCACCTGGGGATTTCTCATCTTCCTTCTGAGCCCTGGTTGTGCTGCTCCAAGCTAGGTATCAAAATTCTGTGTTTAAAATTTCTCCCCAGTACAATTTTGTTACCAGGAATGTGGATGTGTGAAGAGTGAACACAAACAGTGGGCCCATTTTGGATTACTATGCATGGAGGTCCCCAGGAGTGGCAGGAGAAACCCCAGTGGCCGGAAACCCCATTGCATCTCCTGGCAGGCCCTGGACACCCATGAGGAAGTTCCACTGCCCACTGTGTATTCCTCCAGATTCTCATTGAGCCCAGGTTCCTGGCTGGAATGCTGATGGCCTTGCTTGTTTTCAGACCTGTGGTTTGGGGAGGGAAGTGGGGTGAGTTTGTGGCAAGAACTAGGCCTTTAGCACTGAACACTGGCTATGCTACAACTAACTCAGTGACTTTGGAAGTTAGGTAACTTCAGTGAACCTCTGTCTGTGAAAGTGCGGGTCATAATACTTAACCATGACGGGTGGTTTTGAGGAATGAGTTGAGGTGATACATATAAAACAAGCTGCCCTGCTGACATGTCTCTGTACAGGGTATCTTTTTAAGAAATAGTGCCATGGAACCTAAGACTTAGAATCCCATGGACAGGTTTATTTCATTATATGCACCTTTGGTCTTTTTTCTTTTCTTTTTTGCGTTTAGAATATTTTCCATTTTTATTCAGTAGATTCCAGTTAAGTAGGTTGCTATTGTACTTGTGACACTTAATGCCGGGATAAACTCCAAAGTGTGTATGACTTTTTTCTGTTTTAAGTGGATTTCAAGTCATCCATCTGCAAAACCCTTTTAAGACTCCTAGGCTGAGACTATCCGATGAGAAATTATTTTGTAGCAGTGTTTTGGAGGCAGTGCACTCAACTGGGCACAGCAGAGGGTTGGAGAGCGCAGTTACATTCCTGGACCGCTTCCTGGCCCCACTGCCTGCCTGCCTGCCTTTCCCTCTTCTTTTATCTTGACTCCTGAGCTGCTGGCTCCTGGCCTCCCTAGTTCCCCTTTCTGATGTTCCCCAGGGCAGCATGGAGGGATCCCTGCCCTCCTCACAGAGGATGCCCTCAGGAAACCATCAGTGACAGTCTGAGAGGTTATTTGTGCAGGAAGACTCTTACATTTTCATGCTTGAGCACCACTTTCAAAGTCTCTCTGTTGAGTTTGGCATGTTTTCAGTGTGGCCAGCTTTTTCATCTGTGGAATGGGGATAGCATGCCCAGCCTCATGGGCCGGGCACTCAGAGCCATGTGAGGGGTAATAATGTCCTAAGGGGGAAACAGTTGTTCTGGCAGGTGGATTGGGCAGAATCCTGGCACAGAGCAACATGCTAAAGGATCTGAGATGTTGTTCTTCAGTACATACACTTCTTAGCCCAGGCTTCCTAAGAAGGCTTGGTCTTGTTACTCTGTGAATACCTGGCATCCTCAAGGTCCTCAGGGACATACTCTGGTGTTATTACAGACCTTACACCATGTCATCTGAGTCTCAGGGTCTGGTGTCATTGAGGAGATTGGCTTCTCTGCTTCAGACCTCTGGGTGGACTTGCATGTTCTTAAATCACATCTCTTTAAGCCAATTCCCACTCCCCAAACCTGCAGCCCATGAGGGCTGCTGGCAGCGTACAGAAAACTTAGGTAAAGGAGGTGACGGCCGTGCCCACCATTTATCCGTGTGCTGTGATCATTTCTTTTTGCTTTTCTCTTGTTGTGGGTGCCTAGAATTGGTTTGGCATCATCTTATTCTGTTTCTGCTGTCTTCCCTGTTCCCAGCATTGTGTGCTTGGCGTAGAATCCACACATATCCACCCCCGCTCCCCGCCCCTCTTTCTGTGCTTGTCGTGCTTATTTTTTCCTCTTCTATGTCCAAAGTGATTCTGTGTTGAATTTGGGGGTTGACATTAGTTGCTTAAAATAAAGAGTTTGTCACCCAACATCCTTGACACATAGTATGATGTTAATTTTACTTTGTTAAAAAAATGGATTTTTACCCTGGGATTGGTGCTCCTTCTGGGCATGGAAGGGGGTTGGCACCTGACACACAGCAGGAGAGGGGCAAGGCAATTCCGTGGGTGTCCCTCCCTGAGTCCACCTGCAGCGCCCAGGGCCCCCTGGGCTCGCACTCCATGCTGGAGGGTGGTGAAGAGCCATCAGCTTAGACTCCCATCCTAATCCTCTCTTCTCCCTGTCACCCCCTTCCCCCCGCCCTTTCTCCTTGCAAGGTTCTGCCACCCTTCACCACTGGCAGCAGTTGGCCCAGCCTCACCTCGGGGGCATTCTGGACCCCCGGCCTGGTGTGGTCACCAAGGGCTTCAGGACACTGGATGTTGACCTGGACGAAGTGTACTGCCTTAACGACTTTGAAGAAGACGACACAGGTGACCACATTTCCCTCCCAGGCCTAGCTACCTCCACGCCAGTTCAGCACCCAGAGACCTCAGGTGAGAGGTCCCGAGCACGTGTGACTGTCTCAGGCAGCAGAAGTTACCCAAGCCGGCCTCAGGCTTTCCCAGAGGAGATGCAGGAGCCGCCAGCGGCCGAGGAGGAGGAGGAGGAGGGGTCTGGTGAGGGCACCGCCATCAGTCCTGTAAACCTGGCACCTCTACCGGAGGCAGAGTTCCAGGCCATTCTCACTTCCGTTCCGAGCACCATCCGTAGTGGCTCTCTGTCTGTAGCTTCTGCTCGTCTGTGTGGGTGATGATGAAAGCACTCCCATCGTGGGGTTCCGTTTGTTAATAGAGTCTGATGCCTCCTTTTGTAACAAATGGGTGCGGCTCCTCGCCCATCTTGGAGGTGCATGGCCCAGCAGGCTCTTAAAGGGGAGCAGGAAAGGCTGCTAAAAAGAAGTGGATTATTGCCCCGTCATTCCCCCTCAGTCCTGAGCATCAGCTCCCCATTTCTGTTCTGGGTTGCTTCCCACGTCTAAGGGGCAGCTTCTCGAGTCCCCTGATGACCTCCAAACTGAGCTGAGCTGGGCAATTTTAGGGGAAATTTTGAGTGCTGGAATGTTCAAAAGGTTAATGAGAGAATGTGTTACCTGCATGATATATTAAAATTGGAAGAAGCCCAGAAAGTGTTCAGGATTTCAGACAGCACTTCAGAGATCAGCCTGTCCATTTCCTAACTGTAGTGAAGATACGTGTGTTTTCGTTCCAGCTAATACATGTGTTCAAAATGGATTTTTTAAAAGTGCTTTAGCAATTCTCCTTAATCCAGCAAACCCTAAGAGGATGTTAGTAAGCTTTTTTAGAGAGAGAATTCTAGATGAATCTGGAAAAAGAGCTGTGCCTGATCTCTGTGTTCTCCCCACCCACTCCCCCACCCCCAGTATTAAAGTTATGACCATGAGTTTGCAGAATTACACATCCTAGGGGTCACTGGGATGCAAAGCTTTGTGCTCGGGGGCCCTGGGATCACAGGATCACATGGGTTACTATTTACCCAGACTTCCTGGACCTCCTCATTGCTTGGGCTGAGGGGGAGAGACCCAGATAAAGAAGAATTAACCCAATGTCATCATTCTAATGACATTTCCAAGTCACCAGGTTTGAGAAGAGCACATTCATCTTTGTGACTGACAATTTTCATTCATGGAAGGTTCAACACTCCACTTATAGTACAGAGCAGGTGAGAGCTGAGGTTCATGGTGGTGTCTCCCATCCCCTGGGTAAGTTCACACACCTGTGGCCAAGGGACTCTTTTTAAAATTTTTTTTTTCCTTTGACATAAACTTTAGGTATCATCAAGTAAAAAGATTGTTTAACACCTAGGTATATTTTTATCTTTTAGCCATTAAGTTACCAGATTAAGCTTGCAATGGAATGAAAATGTTCATTATTTAGAATCTTCTCACAAAGAGGAAACCAGCTTAGGTATTGTTACCTCCTTTTGTCATCAGCATTGGTGCCCTTCTGGAAAGCAGACAGTGGTGTAGGAGACGCTGTGTCTGCTGATTCTGTGACTGAAGTGGCAGGCATTGTGTCAAGTGTGGTGACCCCTCCCTGCAGCCTGACAGGTGAAACAGAAGTGAATGCTGTGAGTTTAAAGAAGCACCATTAGGTTCATCTTTGAAAAATTGTAGAGAAGGAATAAAGCTTATCAAGTCAGCTAAGAATATCCCTCTGAGAGCAGCGAGGGCAAGGGGACCAGGTATGAGGAGCTAAGTCCTGACCACTTTCCTAACCACACACAAAGGCATGTCTGTTGCTTCTTCCCTCCTTCCTCAAACCTGGAACAAATCCATCCCAACACCTCTTGAGAAGAGCACACAAACCGCCAGTGGAAACTGTAGAGGGGTCACATTGGAAGTGTGCGGCCAAAAAGAATGAGATTGCTGAAGGGAATTTAGAGAAGGTCTGATCATCTAGACAAGGGTTCTTCTGAGATTGTTTTCAGAGTAAGGTGTGTCAAAAGTTCTGTGCAGGAGGGAAAGGCTTGGCTAATGATTTGGCTGTTTTTCCCCTGTGGGGAATGATGGGACCATTTTGATTCTTGGAACGTAAGAAGCACATCACTCGGTGTAAATCAGCCCAGGGACCCTGAGTGACATTATGCACATAATCGTGGAGTCATGGGCAGACAGATAAGCTTCCACGGGGAGGCCTGGGGCATCCTCCGTCTTGGGATTTGTACTCAGGCTGGCCTGCTCTCTGCCTTGGTCTCCCCTTTCCTGTTGCCAAACAGCACAATTCCAGGAGCTGCCATCTGCCTGGGAAGACTTAGTAGGCAGAACCTTTGAAGACAGAAGGTGGTTAACCTTTCTTTTCTAACAACTGGTATTATGGGAGGAAATTGGGAAAACTTGTGTATTAGGCAGTTTTGTCTGGAGCCTGCTTTCTCATGGAGAAAACATTTTGAGTGCTGAAAAATATTTATTAATATATTTTAATGTATTATTGTATCATTATTTGATTTTTATAATCCCATGTCTTTAAAAAGGATGAATCCTTGTTATATATGTAAATAATTTAGATGATTAAAATGGATTATGATAAACAACTTTTAGATTATTAGTTTTACTTTATTTCAGTAACATATTTTGTTTTAATTCATAAAGTGTACTTTTATCAGAAATAATCTCATACCGTCAGTGTTTCGAATTTTAGGTATTTGTGTGTAGCGAAGAGCCTGCATGTGGTAAAGGTTAAAGATTAGAGTTTAAAATCACACAGTTAGGTCAGCAGATGGTGGTTTGGATGGACAGTCCAGTTGAATTACCTGGATGCCTTGATTCTTAAAGGGAAGACAGAGGCAGGATTAAAGCAACATATAAGAAAGTAAAGGTCAGCTTATTTAATACTCATACACATGGAGACCATTTCCAGTGGGAGAAATTCCTAAAACAGACTCCTACACATCATGGCAGCCTACCTGGCAGTGGTTCTGCAGTAGAGCTGTATTATCTATGGGGCTGAGGTCCTAAAGTAAGTGTTGAAAGTAAAAATCTCATTTGGTCAAAAGTACCCTTGGAAATCCCTGAAGGTACAGGTCTTCGGCCCCTCAGAAGCAAAAGCCAAGAACTAGCTTCCTTTGTAGCTTTCTTATTTGTGACACAGGCACAGGCTCTGCTCAGGCGAGTTACTTGAAGGGAAGGGAACAGCTGAAAGAAGCAGACGATTAAGGAACTGAGTGTCACTCCAGCCTCCTCTGGGGCGGGGCTGGTGTGAACAAAGCCTCCATTGGGCATTCTCTCACACTGGTCAGTCCCACTGGGGAAGCAGGAACCAAAGGGGCTTGTGAGGGAACGTTGGCCATTGAGACCTGAGGAATCTGAAAGGAAAAGTCTGGTACATTCAATTCACAGACCGTTGGGTCTGGGAATGTTCCTTCTTGTCTCTGCCTAGAGAGCTGAGGGAGTTCCCACTCAGATGGCCAGACTTTTCAACCTTGCTCTGGTGTATAGCAGTTAGAGGAGTTTGGTCATGGTGGACAGAACCAGGATCTGCTCGCACCCCTGTATTAGGAGATGTTAAGGAAGTCCTGTGCTCTTGCATCAAAGTATATACTACACAACAGCAAAACAGGCCAGGGCAGCCTGAAATGGAAAAATGAATGAAGAATTGCTTTATTGACTTGTCTCAAACAGCATGGAGTCAACCCTACTTAAAATTTCCAGAATAAGCCTGCTCTCTGAAAGCTTTCTCTAGGATCCTCATCTCTGAAAACCACAGGAGGGTGCTCTAGTGCTGGGAGGGGCACCCACGTGGACTGCTGAGCGGATATTTGCACTCAGCCTTTTCTAAAGTGAAGGGCCCTTGAGGGAGCACGTGGGCGGGAACTGAGTTTCAGGTTTGTTGTCCAGTTGCACCACCTAGTGATGCCCTGGAGAAGTACACCTTTAAACTGGCTCCAGGAGCACCAGCTGGATGAACTTGGGGCAACTTAGCCAGGCCAGCTCCCCACACGTGTCGGTGGTTGCCACAGGACAGACAAGAAGGCAAGAGGGAATGGGATCCAGCTCTGTTGGCATCTTAAGACTCCAAAGAGATTTTTACATTTGCACTTTTGACTTTTTAATAGCATTCCAAAAAGTCACTTTATCTCCTGAAGATACCCCAGAAGCCACTTGAAAGAATTTCTGGTTCTGTCTGCCACACCATGAGATTATTCCTCTGTTAAGTCACTCTTTAGATGAAACAGAGAGTAGACAACGTGTTGCGGTGGGTCAACTTAACTTTTCATTTTTTTAAGTTTTGCAGGAACCAAAAGTTGTACAGAAGCCAGAATAAGATCTTGTGATGTGGTTTTCAGTCTCTGTGCTAGAAACCTTCCCAGAACCAATGGGCTGAATGTCTGCATTGGGGACTCATGGGTCTTTCAAACTGTAGATGGGGTTGTGTAGAAGAAATGCTTAAGAAGCAGAGAAAGAGAGTTACAGGCCCATGTTAAGCCTGGTACTAAGGGCTTTCAAATGTCATCTTGTAACACTGTGTAATTTAAAATCACTTTCATCTTTTTTTAAAAAAAGAAAAGATAAAAAGCGGTTCTGCTGTATCTGAAACTGCCTTTGTTTCCCTAATCCTCAGAGAAAAACACCTGGTAAAGCTACATTAGTCCCAAACAGCATTTATGTTAATGATGAAGCACAGGGCAAACAAAGGTTTATGGAGTTGTTCCCACATGGACTCATCACAGAACTTTTTTTCCCCAGAAAAATTCATGCAGAGACAATCTTGAATAATCAAGGATTAACTAAGTATAAAAGTTCGCTTTAATAGATTAGGATTTTGTACCAGTTTCAGAACCTGGAGGAGGAAGAACAAATAAAAATAATAAAGAATTAGGGGCTTGGGGGAGGAGAGGGGGAGAAATGCAAGTTCATTCCTAAATAAAATACTTGATGAAAGTATTTGTCAGTGTTTGTACTTCTAGCTCACAACACTGCGGTCCTCCAATCAGATTGAGAAAAAGAAGGAGGATTTAAGTAGGAAGTCAGAGCATTAAATCCAGGAAACCCCGTCCTTGGAGGCCTCATGTGAACAGCACAAGGTGAACTCACAGCACCTAAGGCAGGGCTTTGGGGTGCAATAGGGCCTGGGCCTTCTCCCTGAGCCCCTGCTCTCTGCCCTGAAGACTCTGTTAGCACCTCCTGCTTTGGGAATTTGCTCTCTCCTGTACACAGAACTGTAGGAATCAGCCCCTGACGGCTCTGTGGCGACTCACTCTCTCTGTGTTGTGTCCCAAGGAAGGGAGACGCTGCAGCGGCCCGGCGGGCAGTGGTGACTCAGAGAGCTGGCGGGTCCAGGCGTCCCAGTGGTATTGCAGAAGGGCTGAACCTCTGGCTTTGGCACTTTTGATTCTTGTTGATTTACCTCAGTCTTCTCAAGCTGTCCATCGCTTCGGGGGAATGATGACCTCTGAATTTTAGCAGCCTTTTCCTCTTCCCAAAACCCATTTGCATAAGATGGGTTTTGCTTCTGCTGATGCAACAGTGTCTAAAATGTCCCATCTCACACTAGCTGTTGTGATTGAAGATCCAATACGTAATGGGGTGGAGGAGGAGGTGAATGTGTGTGACCTTTTGATTTGATATTCTGGCCATGCGTTTAAATGGAGTATGCTTCTAAGTTTAAATCCAGCCTCGCTTTTGTTTGATTTTTTTAAAAATGTTCTCTCTCTTATAACTGTTCTGTCCTAATTACTTCTACTTACTGCATTTTTTTTCCCTCCCTCCCAAATAACCCATCATGCCTGTTATTTGGGATGCTTTTCTCAGGTTTTCTGTTGCTTTTGTTTCCAGACTTTATTGCAGTCAGAGAATCGTGATTGGTCGGTTGCCTTTTCTTCATAGTTTCTTCCGTTTTTGTTTTGCTCACAGTCATTTTTCAGTTATCTGAGTTCCTAAACCATTACTTTTTTGATTGAGAAACAAAGATGCATAAAGGCTATTTTTACATGTGTTTCCCACACCCCTCCTGCTTTGCCTGGAGCTCCTTGAGGCTGAGAGTTTGCTCTCGTGGCTGTGGTGCTGGCTGCCATGCCAGCGGCTATCAGAGCCTTCCTTGACACACAGAGATGACTTGGACCACAGTCATCAGGGCAAACCAGTCTTGCACAGCTCCTGAGTCACTGCCACCATTTTTGTGCTTTGGCTTTGTCCTGCCTGCCTTCAATTTGCGTGTCTCCAATATTTTTTTTATTTCATCTAGTTTCTTGTTTTTCCTTTTTCTTTTTTAAAGACACAGTCACCTGTGTGTGGATCTGTAGGTTTGGGGCACTGATCTCTTCTGGTTTGATTTCCTTTTTGTCAAATCCAAGAGAAAACTTGCCATAAAGAGCTAGAAGATTCTAGTTCCAGACTTTTGAATCTTCAGCGTGCTCATGGCCTCCAATATCCTAATCATTTTTCTCCCAGGAGGTCTCTGGGGGCTGAGAGGCTGCAGGGGTGGAGTTGGTGGGGAGGAGGGGATGACCCTAGACCTCACCATGCATGCTATTGGGAGCAACATTTTTTTTTTTTCTTTTGCATTTGAGTTATGAATGAGGATGACCTCTACAATCATGATATCTCCTGTAGACTCTATTCCTACTTCTTACCTGCGGTTTTCTGATGCATGGTCCTAAAGCTTCTGTGATTTACTTTGCTCCAGATCCTAGTCTTCAGCTGCCTTAACAACTCTTTGGAGCTTTCAAAGGAAATAAGTTGAGGACAACATACTCATTTTCATCAGAAACCAGCCATCCTAGAAATGGCAAGAAAGCAGCTCAGGGGAACTGGTGCTGCTTATAGTGCTGTGTACCAGCCCAGTCCTGGCAGAGAGTCTGGGCCCTGGGACTTTTGCCAGCAACGTTGTTGCTGAGGCAGCTGAGGCCCCATCTCCCTCCCTGCCGACCACAGATAGGCAGTAGTGGAGCCAGCTTCCTCAAGCCCCTTTTTGTGTAAACTGAAAAGGGAGCCCATGAGCCTTGCCCTGTTTCTAGGTGCAAGTGCCTCTCCCTGCCCTGCACCTCTCCCCTCCCCTTGGCAGAGCTTGGCACCTATCTGCCAATGAAAAGTAAAGCAACAAAAGAAGAAAGCCGGTTCAAATCTCTGAGGAGGGAACCCAAATTTAGCCCCAAGGGCCCTTTGGCCCTTCAAACTGGATCCACTACTGGCCAAAGAACGCTGATGGGAAACCCTGTCTGGATTGGGTTGGAAGCTGGAATTCGATGCTCTGCATGCCAGTGCTCAAAAGTGTGGTTGTTTTTGAGGGACCACCTTCGACCCAGAACATTCGTGTTTCACCTTCCTCGCCCAGATCCAGTTTACAAGGTAGCTCATCGCTTCTTGCATCTGTCGAGGGCCATGCGGGACTCTGACTTTTCTCGTGGGTGTACTTGGATGCAAGGACTATATTTTGTTCCTCCCCTCCCCCCAATTTAGCCCACCACCCTGGGAAGTGCATGTCACAGACCAACTCCACCTTCACCTTCACCACCTGTCGCATCCTGCATCCTTCAGACGAGCTCACGCGGGTCACACCAAGGTAAGGGACCCAGCCGTGGGGTGGGCAGGGTGGGGTGAGGTGGGAACACTCCCTGCGAGACTTAATGTCAAGGAAAGCTGAAGTAGCAAGAGGGTTGTTCAAAACCAACTCCAGCCAGTGGAAGCATCTCTCACCTGTTCAAGTCCCATCTCTTTTTTTGAATCAAGACCCCTATTGATTCATAGCCAGCACAGAATAGAGAGACCTGGACCCACTTTAAGTTGCTTTCGTATTGGCCATGAAAGATTCTTAGGCCCTGCCTCAACCAGCTGAAGTTCAGGGCACTACCGCAGGCTCTAAGGCCAAGTCTGTTGGCTTTTTGCCCCCAAATTTGCCAGTAGAACATGTTCTTTCACAGAATGGAGTTACTGAACCCTGTGGTAGCCCTTATGCCCCTGGAAATGGTCTCAGGAACCATGTATGCATCACAGCCACACTGTAACAGCCGAAATGATAAAACTTGAACAGAACCACATGCTTGATGTGGTCCATTTCCCTTGGATGCCTCCAAGAAGTGATAGAAGTTAGCACCATCTGACGAGAGGATTTGTGTGGCCTTGGCAGGGTTGGGGGAAGGGTCTGTTTGACTGGATTTCAGGCTTCCCAGAGCTTCTGGTGAAAGGGAAAATGGTCTCCCACAACATGGTGGTGTGACCCCCCTCAGCCATTTTCTCTGTGGTGCGAGGTGCCAGGATGAGTGGAAAGTATCTCACAGGAGGGAGGCGAGTTGGGCCAGCTCGGAGGGAGCAGCCACCCCAAGGAGCACCTTCAACTATGAATAATTCTCCACAGGTCATGTGAGGAGGACGACGAAGCAGCCCCAGGCCCTGTTGAGCTGAGAGCAGATGTAGGGCAGAGAGTGAGCCCACAGGCAAGGCAGGGGGTGAGCACACCGCCAGCAGGGCCTGCCTGGCAGGGCCCTGTGAAGGAGCTGTGTGTGCACGTGTGGCCGCCACTAACCCGCAACGTGGGCGTGGATGTGTCTCTGTGGTTGTGCCTGGCTAATTCGGCCTTGACAGCAGATACCCCTAACCTGTCTAAACACCCCAGTCAAGCCAAGTGCCAACACTAATACAGGTCTAACCAAGGTTCTTACCAGAAGGGGATCTCTAAATTTTAGCTTGTCTCCATCTCCCTTCCTGCCTCTGGAGAACCTGGCTTCCCCATCCCCCAGCTTTATGTTTGAAGAGATTGTGTTGAAAAGCAATGGACAGAGCTTCCCCTTGGGAGAGGCTGGTGCCCTGGCACTCTTCTGATGGCAGCTGTAGGACTCAACACTGCACCCCTGCCTTCTTCTCTAAGTCCTTATGGCCTCATCAGGGATGAAAAAGCCTGAGAAGTAAGTAGCAGGAGAAGGCTTTTTGCCTGAGTTTGAAAGAATGGCAGCCTGAAACAAAAATGGAAAATCTCTCTAGAAGTGGTTCTGTGACCAAGTACAGATTTTTTCCACCCTCGATTGCTTGTAGATCAGTTTTGTGGAAATCCACCTGTGCCTTTTGAAGACCCACCTTTTAAGCTTCAGGATCTGCTGTGGTTTCTAATCCCATGTTCCTCTGAGTGCTCCCCACCCACCAGCATCCCCACTCCTAAGCTTGTGTGAGACGGGCCTATTCTGGGTTCCTTACCATGTATAGACTGACCAGCAGTGAGGTCACTTGAGTGTGGAGCCAAATGATGCTGCAACTTGTACTTGGCTTTTGACCTGTCCTCCCACAGGAGGAGTCCCTGCTCTACTCATTCTGGGGATCTGCCCCAGAGCCTGTCCCCTCCCTCCCCTTTCCCTAAGTTGGTGCTTTGTCCAGGGTATGTGGCCCGTCCCTTGCCAGGCTGGGGAGAGAGGGCTCTATCCCCGAGTTACTGGGGACCACCCAGCTGCCTGTTCCCAGGGGCACCCGAAGCCCCTGCTGCGTCCTTAGGTAGGTGCCAGGGCAGGTCTTATGAGACCGTCAGAAGGGATGTTTCTGTGCCCCTCAGTTGCTCATCCAGCAACAGCTTAGGGGCTCTGTGCCTGGGGTCGGGGGGTGCCTCACTCCATCCCTGTAGCAGTTGTGAAAAGAGGGACCCTTCTGGTTTCCAGGCAGACAGCAATGCATTTCCCACTGCTGCCCTTTTGTTACACTTTCTGCCTTGATTCTCCTTACTGCTGAATCCCAGCTTCTAGAATCTAGTGGGCCCTCAGTCATATGTAAGTGGACAGAAGAATCTCTCCACTTTCCCTTTAGTAACCAGGTTTCACCACCCAGTGGGCCTTTTTCTAGGTGGCTCTTTAGATGAAGATCTGATGATACATGACATGTATCATCTGTCCCCCTATCTCCACTCATCAAAGTGGACTTCAGCACCCGCAGGAAGAGTACTGAAGGGCAGCAGGGTGCAGAGGAAACAGCACTGTAGTGGGAGTCAGGAGCCTGGGATCTGCTGCTGACTTGATGTGCACCTTCAAGCCTCAGTCTCCCCATTGCCCAGGGGCCCTCTCCACCTGCTTCAGCCACACCCAGAATCAACTCATACCGCAGAGCCCTGGTTAACATCTTACCTCAAGGAAATGGGTACTGGGAAGGAGTGCAGAAATTTGAGGAAATTGGTAGAGACAGAGCGCCTCTCTGCTGCAGGGCTTCCTGTCTTATCTTTGGGGTCACTCAGACTTGGGTTCGAATCCAGGATCTTCCACTGAGTAGCTGAGTGTGATGTTGAGTAAGTCACCTAATCTGAGCCTAATTTCCTCACTTGCAAAGCCAACAGTTGTACTCACCCTCTAGGGCTGAGAGAAGGGAATCACGTGCAGCTTCCTATTGATGTAAACCAGCCCCCCCAATTCAGAGACTCCACGGCCTCTACAGATGAGAGGGAGGATCAGACATGAAAAGAGGCATCCAGGGAACCTGGGTTGGAGGAGTCCCCTCAGTATGTCCCAGGCCTGCCCTGCGCCCCTGCAGGAGGCTGGCCCGGACCCTTTCCTTGGTTTTCCTGGGCATTTTCTGATCAGTGACCTGTTGTGTTTTCTTATCAGCCTTAACTCGGCCCCGACTCCGGCTTGTGGCAGCGCCAGCCACTTGAAATCCACACCAGTGGCCACGCCGTGCACTCCCCGGAGACTGAGCCTGGCCGAATCCTTCACTAACGTCCGTGAGTCCACGACCACCATGAGCACGTCCCTGGGGCTGGTGTGGCTGCTGAAGGAGCGGGGCATTTCCGCGGCTGTGTATGACCCCCAGAGCTGGGACAGGGCCGGTCGGGGCACCCTCCTGCACTCCTATACCCCCAGGATGGCAGTGATCCCCTCCACACCACCCAACTCGCCTATGCAGACGCCCACATCTTCTCCACCTTCCTTCGAGTTCAAGTGCACAAGCCCTCCCTACGACAACTTCCTGGCTTCCAAGCCAGCCAGCTCCATCCTGAGGGAGGTGAGGGAGAAGAAGGTGGTCCGGAGCAGTGAAAGCCAGACTGACGTGTCTGTCTCCAACCTCAACCTCGTGGACAAAGTCAGGAGGTTTGGCGTGGCCAAAGTGGTGAACTCAGGGCGAGCCCATGTCCCCACCTTGACTGAGGACCAGGGACCTCTCCTCTGTGGGCCCCCAGGCCCTGCGCAGGCCCTTGTCCCCAGAGGCCTGGTACCCGAAGGCCTGCCCCTCGGATGCCCTACTGTCACCAGTGCCATCGGTGGGCTCCAGCTCAACAGTGGCATCCGACGGAACCGCAGCTTCCCCACCATGGTGGGGTCCAGCATGCAGATGAAAGCCCCTGTGACACTCACCTCGGGCATCTTGATGGGTGCTAAGCTCCCCAAACAAACTAGCTTACGGTGAGGCTGGGAAGAGGCCCTTCCCCTAGAGGAGACCAGGCTGGCTCCCGCCTCCCTCTCCTCCCCCTGCCCTGCGCACGCTCCCTCTGCCCTCCTCTGTCCATCCCCTCCTGAGCTAGACAAATCAACCTCGTGCCTAATGGGGGCAGAGTGGAGACTCTGTAAAATGTGTACATAGGACTTGGAAACCTGTATCTGCCCTGCCCTTCCTTCAGATCCTGCAGGAAGCGCCCCAGCAGCGACATCACTCTTGAGGACCTAGCCTATGCTGGCGGCCGAGGGCAGGAGCAGCCGGGTGTCTTTCCTTCTTTCCTTTGAGAAGCACTGAAACCCCCAAGTGTGTTCTTATCCCATGGATAGGAAACCAGTGAATTTGTGGCTGCCTTCCAGAGCCACACTTCCTGAGCTGTCAGGTGGCACAGTGGTTCTGCCGCGCTGGCGTCACTGGGCACCTCGCCTCTCCCGCCCGTAAGAGCGTAAGGGGCCTCCGTCCGCAGCCACGTGCAGTTGCCGTAGCTTTCACGATGGAAGAGTTAGTTGTTCTTTCCTTCTGGGGCCCCAGCTTCTTTAAGACCTTCACTGCTCGGCCCCAACGGACGGTCGCTTCTTTTTTTTGACCTGTGACTTTTTCTTCTCATGCCTTCAATGCGAAGTCATCCTTCCATGTTTTGTAATCCACTGTCAGGCCAGATGTCTGACCTGAAAGAGAATGTATTTACACTCCTGCTGCACCGTTTGGCAGCCCCTGTGTGTTCTGTGTGATTTACTTTTTCCTTTTTTTTTTTTTTAATATATGCAGGGAAGTAATGGTACTAGATGGGAAGTCGCAGTAAAATGTTCTCTCTATGGTTCTGTGACACCAAAATACAAGTTTCGGACACACCAAGCAGCTAGTGAGATAGCAGCTTATTTCTGGGACCCAGTGTCACAACCAATTGATTAAAACCAGAGCCAACGTGACTTTAACAATAGGACCTTAAGGCAAAGGGGTCAGGAGAAAGGTGGTGAATGAAACTTGTCAACAGTGAAAGAGTAGAAACACGGCCAAAGGTAACACCAAACCAGTTCACAGAGAAACAAGGCTTTGGAGGTCCGCTAGTTCTGGTCTTTACTCTAGACCCGACACCCTTGAGCGTATTCTCACATCTGTGGTCTTCTGCTGCAGCCATTCAATATCCACATGTTTTGCCCTCTTGTTTCAGAAAAGAGCGGTCCCAGAAAAGCCCTTCGTGTCCTTGTGCCACTTTTTATCGTTAGGAAAAGGTAGAGGTGTTGTGAGAAGAACCATGAACAAACAGGGAGCCTGGTCCCATCCCTGTCATCCACCAAGTTTCAAACTTTTATTTATTGTTTGTGTGTGCTATATTTTAAACATTCTCTGTCCTATCCAGCTTGGTCACAGTGTGTCTGTGGCTTTCCAGTCCAAGCAGACCATTTATTTATTCTGAGCTGGGGACTGTACATCATGGTGCTCTGTGGCCATTTGTTCCAGATGTTTATGGAAGGATAACATCATATGCAAGTAAAATCATCATTTTGCACCCCCCATTCCCTTTTTCTTCCACCCCCTTGGCAAAAGATGTATCCTTCAATTGAGTGAGTGTGAACTTTTGTCCACAGAAGATACTTTGAGAAAGTTCCCAGGAGCAAGCTTCAGTCCCATGATTTCAGACTATTTATTCTCTGAACACGAGGGTGTTGGTTAATTATGTTTTCAACTCTCCTCTCTGTGGTATGTGTGCACTCACTGCACGGAACTTATATCTTTTTATTTGAATGTATTTTAAAGCAGTAGGTAGAATAACAAAGGAATATGAAAACCATGGATGGAATGGACCATTTTATGTATTCAGAGAGAGGAGCCACCCATCATCACAAAGGAAATACCCATGTAAAATTCAGCAATTGAGAGGTTGCAGTATTTAGTATAGTTAATAAATGATCAACATTGTGCAACCACTACCAAAAAGTGTGTTGTAATGCATCCAAAATCAACAATAAAATTTTATTTGCTGATGAATACCAATAAAATAAGATCAAATGATGGAAACCACACTGCTACTGATTTGTATTTTGTTCTTTGCATTGAGGAGTTGATCTCTGAAAGACATGAGGGATTCAGCTCTTGGGGGAACTTAAATGAAAGACATATACTTCTGTTGTATCCCGCCTTTCTTTTAATGTAATACTTTCCCTTAGACAAACTTCTAGTCAGAGCTGGAAGCACTCTCTCACTTTTCAGGGCTATATACTACTCTGTCGTGTACATGCCCACTGTGAATACATGTACACCCCCATGAACCTTTAAATTAATTCTAAACTTTCACTATCACAACACTGAAATGAAAAAATATTGCGTATATGTAATTTTCCACACACATGAACTTACCTATAGAATAAATTCCCAAATAGATGTTGTCAAATTGCCTTCCATAGGACTTGGTTGAGATTTAAAAACCAAGGACAGTGGAGGATCACTAGATGGAGAAGAAAATGACAAAACTTACTGCCACTTAAACGTGTGGAAGCAGTGAAGTGACCCAAGCAAACATAGTGTTGGTGGTTCCAGTGGCATGGATTTCAGTCAAGTGCTACCATTTAATAGTGCTGTGACCTTGGGTAAGCCACTTCTCTTTGGGTCTTCCATTTTTTCAACCTGTAAATGGGAAATCCCTTAGGTTACTGAGCTGAGGAAATACATTTTGAACATCTGTGATGGACCAGGCACTGTTCAAGGTAGTGTGGACACGGTGATAAGTGGTTGATTTCTCTCATGGAGCATACATACAGTCTTTGAACAGGGAAGAGATGACCAAACATGGCATAATAAGGGCTGTACAGAGAATTGAAATAGGCTGATCTGAGGGACTAGGTGGCTGCTTTGGGCAGTCAGGTAAGGCCTGTCCAAGGAGGTGGTATTTGAATCGACCATGTGAGCTCTGGCACAGGAGCATTAGTGCAGAGAGAGCAGCTACTACAAAGGCTCAAAGGTAGGAACGCACTTGGCGTGTTTGAGGATCAGAGAGCAGGTCTGTGTGTGTGTGCCAGTAAATAAGGGGCGAGTGGTTATGGTAGAGAAACCAGTGTTCATCAAATTGTCCATGTGATGCCAATGTTTCCCAGCCACTTTGCAGTGGTCAGGGCACAGGATTATTTCTGGCCAGTGGGCTGTGAGCAGAGAAAAGGCCATTCATGATTTTTCCTCTCTTGCTCTAAATTCAAGCATTGAAATGGTAGTGTCACAAGTTGGTGGAGCTATCATCATCCGGGGTCTCCAAGGACCCATGAGACCTGCCCTCCAACATTTGACATATGCTCTGAAGGAGAAACCAACTTTCGTTAAGCCAGTGAAGTTTTAGGGTGCTTCATCAGAATCCCTGGAGCTAGGGCCCAGGTACGTTTCACTAAGCCCTCCAGGTGATCCTGGGGCTCACTAAGCTCTGAGAACCACTGTGCCAGATCAGGCAGAGTTTGATTGGGTGTCCTGCCATGGGAGGGGCCTCTGTCTCAAAGGTTCAGGGAAGCCAGGCAGCTGTAGCTACAGCCACCATGCTTGAAGGGGAGAGAGAGCGAATGAGTTACTCTACCGACTGGTACAGGAAGCCTCTGAGACAAGGTGACCCTGTATCTGGGTTTCCAGGATGAGTAGGATTTGCCAAGTGGGGAAGGCATTCCAAACAGAGGGTAAAGGTATGGAGGAGAGATGGGAAAAGGAACCTAGAATGCATACTTCTAAGTATAAAGGTGAATAGAAGGACAATAGAGTTAGAGAAACCACTATTTTGCAGAACTAACTTATTCAGACAACAGTGGATGTTAAAACCATTGGGTAAGACAGGATAAATAAGACAGGAGGACATATGCCTCCCACAAGCTAGAATGAAAGCTGGTCACAGAACTTAGATGCTTTCTGAGGAGAAATTGGTGGAGGTAGAAAGTTATGAATTACCTGAACTGACTGGGAGGTCATAATAGGGATTAAGTAAAAAAAACATTTTTTTTTAATTAAATTTTTGCACATTTGGGCTCCTGGCTGGAAAACACTATATCCTAGGACGATTTATTTTCTTTGGCCTGTAGAGGGCACTTGGAGACAGCAGAAGACCCGATGGAACCTGTCCTGATGGTCCAATCCTAAAATCAGATGGGTATGTGTTTCCCTGAAAATTATCAATAATTCAAGGCAGGCAACTGTCCTAGTAGAAATATTGACGAAAGTAATGAAGCCAGGCGAACTGAAGGGAGGCATTCATAAACCAGGGGATGGCATACACACAGGTTTAGGGTATTAGTGAAAAAATTGAGCATAGGATGGGGAAGAAACCACCCCAAATAGCCTCTTGCCACTCCCAGGAGACACAGGAAAGCAATTTTAAAAAACAGTTTACAAAAAACTATTCTATATTAGGGTATTTCCATCTTTTGAAACAAACCCACCCCCTTTTAATACATCTTTCTTTTAAATAATTTTTTATTCTTTGTTATTGAATCCAGGGTTGGGGTAAGTACTTTTTCAGTGGTACTGAGGATCTCACCACATGAAATCCCAAGGTTCAGGCTGATCAAACTCTAAAGTTCCAAAGAACTGAAAACCAGAGAGGGAAAGCAGGGCCTTCAGCTTAAACCAGCAACATGGAGACTCGGCAATGCCTGGAGCAGAAGTGAAAGATCCCAGGAAAGAAAGCAAGATGGATACCTGAGAAAGCCGAGTCTGAGAGGACACAGTGCGCTACCTTAAGGAGCCTGAATTTGAGATGAGACACAGCCCCACCTCAGGGAGACCCACTCTGAGGGAAAAGGCAGCCCTGACTTCAGAAGGTCAAGTCTGACAGGAGGATAGACCTTCATCAGGGGCTTCCCTGGTGGCACCTGCTAATGAGGGAGACGCAGGATTAATCTCTGGGTCAGGAAGACCCTGTGGAGTAGATGATGGTAACCCACACCAGTATTCTTGCCTGGAAAATTCCATGGCTGGCTACAGTCCATGGTGTCACAAAGAGTCTGACATAACAGCAACTGAACCCGCACATAGGAACCCCAAACTGAGGAAACAGAGCCTTGCCCTTGAGGAACCTCAGTGAGGGGGAGTACAGTACTCCTTCGAGGAGACCGAAAATGAAGGGAGACACAACCCTGACTCAAAGAGCCTAAGTTTGAGGGGAGACACAGATCTGCCTCAAGGAGACCACTTTGAGGAAACCCAGCCTTGCCCTTGAGGACCCACAGAGAGGGGGAGATACAGAGCTCCTTCAGGGAACCCAAATCTGAGGGGAGACAGCCCTGCAGCAAGGAGTGTGAAGCAGGGGGAAAATAGTCTTGTCTTCAGGAAGTCCCATTCTAAGATTGGAGCCCCATTCTATGATGCGGTTGTTCCTCAGGGAGCCCCACTATGAGGAAATACAACCCTGCCCTTGAGAATCTGCAGTGAGTGGGAGACACAGTACTGCCTCAGGGACCCAGAATCTGAGGGGAAATACAGTCCTCTCTCTAAGAACCACAGTCCGAGGGGGAGATACAGTCTTGCTCAGGGAGCTCCATATTAAGGGGAAATGTAATCCTGATTTCAGGGAGCCTAAATCTGCGGGCAGACACAGTCCTGCCTGCAGGGAGCCCTGCTAAAAGAAAACACAGCCCTGCTCTCAAAGAACCATAGTCTGAGGAGAGTCTGGCTCAGGGAGCCCCACTCTGAGGGGAAACACAGCACCAGCTTCAGGGAGACCCAGTCTGTGGAGAGATACAGCCCTGCCCTTGAGGATCACAGTGAGAGGAAGATACAGATCTCCATCAGGGAACTCAGATCTGAGGGGAGACACAACCCTCTCTTCAAGCAACCCCGGACTGAGAGGATACACAGCCTTGCCTTTAGGGAGCCCCATTAAGAGGACGGGATATAGCCCTTCCATAGCCAGAATCTGAGTGAAACAGCCCTACCCTCAGGGAGTCCACATCTGAGGGGAGACAACTCTGTCCTTGAGAAGCCACAGTGAGGGGAAATCTAGCAATCCTTCAGGAAACTGGAAGGGAAAGCATGCCCCACCTCAGGGAACCCCACTGTCGTGAAATACAGTCCTGCTCTCAAAGGGCCATAGTCTGAGGGGGGAGATACAGCCCTCAGGAGCCCCACCCTGAAAAAGCACAGTCTTGACCTCAAAGAAACCCAGTCTGAGAGGGAGACACAGAGCCCAATACTGAGATTAGAAACAGTTCTGCCTCAGGGAGCCCACTCTGAGGAAACACAGCCCTGCCCTTAAGGATCCATAGTAAGGGGGAGACACAGCCCTCCCTCCGTGAATAGGATTCTGAGGTGAGACATCACCCTGTCTTCAAGGAGCTGCAGTTAGAGTGTAGACACAGCTCTGCCTTCAGGGACCCCTCGTCTGAGGGGAGACACAGCCCTGCCTGAGTGAACTTGAATCTAAAGGGAGATACAGCTTTACCTTCAGGGACCCCAATTCTGAAGGGAGATACAGCCCTTTCTCAGGGAGCCCCAAGCTGAGAGGAGAGACAGCTTTACCTCAGGGAGCTCCACTGTGGGGAAAACTCAGCCCTGCTCTCCAAAAGCTACAGCCTGAGTGAGATACAGCTCTGCCTGAGGGATCCCCAGTCTGAAGGAAAATACAGCCCTGACTTCAGGGAGCACAAGCCTCAAGAGAGATGGAGACCCTGCCCTTGAGAATCCACAAAGAAAGGGAGATACAGAGCTCCTTTAGAGAACCTGAGTCTGAGAAGGGAGACATTTCTGTCTTTAGGGAGCCCTAGTCTGAAGGGAGACACCTCCCTACCCAGGGATCCTCACTATGGGGAAACACAGCCCTGCTCTTGAAGAACCACAGCCTGAGAGGAAGATATGGCCCTCCCTCAGGGTGCCCCATGCTAAGCGGAAACACAGCACTGATTTCAAGGAGCTCCAATCTGTGGAGAGATACAGCTCTGCCCTTAAGGATCACAGCGAGGGGGAGATACTGAGCTCCATCAGGGAACGCAAATATGAGGCGAGACACAACCTTGTCTTCAAGGAGCCCCAGAATGAGAGGAGACACAGCCTTGCTTTCAGGGAGCCCCATTAAGAGGGGGGATATAGCCCTTCCACAATTGGAATCTAAGTGAATCAGCCCTACTCTCAGGGAGTCCTCATCTGAGGGAAGAGAACTCTATCCTTGAGAAGCCACAGTGAGGGGAGATATAGCAATCCTTCAGGAAACTGGAAGGGGAGACACTGAAGGGGATACATGCCCTACCTCAGGGAGCCCCAGTGACTAGCAGAAAAGATAGTCCTACTCTCAAAGAGACCCAGTCTGGGAGAGAGACACAGACATGCCACACAGAGCCCGATACTGAGATCAGAAACAGCCCTGCCCCAGGGAGCCCACTCTGAGCCCTGAGCTTGAGGAGCCACAGTGAGGGGGAAACATGGCATTCCCTCAGAGACGTGGAATCTGAGGGGAAATACAGCCCTGCCTCAGGGAAGATGAATCTAAGGGAAACACAGCCTTGACTTTAGGGAGCCCCAGTCTGAGGGGAGAAACAGACCTGCCTGAGGGAACTCGAATCTGAGGGGAGATACATCCTGTCTTCAGGGAGCCTCATTCTGAAGGGAGTTAAAGCCCTTCCTCAGAGAGCCCAAATCTGAGAGAAACACAGCTCTTCCTTCAGGAAGTTCCAAGCGCTGAGAGGAGAGACTGCTTTACCTCAGGGAGTTTCACTGTGAGGAAATCTCCACCCTGCTCTCCAAGAGACAGAGTCTGAGTGAGATAAAGCCCTGCTTCAGGGAGCTCACTCTGAGAAAACTCAGCCCTGCCCTTGAGAAGCTACAATGAGGGGAGATATAATGATCCTTCAGGAAACTGGAAGGGGAGACACTGCCATACCTCAAGGAGCCCAACTGTTGTGAAAGATAGTCCTGCTTTCAAAGAGACCCAAATCTGGGAGGGAGACATAGACCTGCCACACAGCCTGATACTGAGATCAGAAACAGCCCTGCCTCAGGGAGCCCACTCTGACCAAACACAGCCCTGAGCTTGAGGAGTGAAAGGAGTGAGTGCACCTTCAGGGAAACCGAATCTGAGGTGAGACATAGCGCTGCCTTCCGGGACACGCAGTCTGAGGGGAGACAGCCCTGCATGAGGGAACTCGAATCTGAGGGGAGATACATTCTTGCCTTCAGAAAGCCCCATTCTGAAGGGAGATAAAACCCTTCCTCGAAGAGCCCAAATCTGAGGGGAAACACAACTCTTCCTTCAGGGAGCCCCAAGCTGAGAGGAGAGACCGCTTTACCTCAGGGAGCTTCACTCTGAGGTAAACTCAGCCCAGCTTTCCAAGAGTCACAGTCTAGTGGAATATATAGCTCTGCCTCAGGGAGGGCAAATCTGAGGGTTAAAACAGCCTTGCCTTCAGGGCGCCCCATTCTGAGTGGAGATACAGCTCTTCCTCAGAGAGCCCAAAATTGAGGGAAACACACACCTACCCTCAGGGAACCCCACGTTGAGGAAACACAGCCCTGCTCTCAAAGAGCCACAGTCTTAGGGGGAGATACAGCCCTGCTTCCAAAATCCTAAATCTGAGGGGAGCAGCTCTTCTTCAGGAAGCCCCAGTCGGAGGGAAGATGCAATAGTGCCTCGGGGAGCTTTAGTCTGAGGAAACACAGCTCTGCCCTTGAGGAGACACAGGGAGGGGGAGATACAGCGTGCCCCCACAGGGGTCACTTGCTGCTTTCATTCTTTCACTGCCTTCACAGGGGTTCAACCGTTAGTACAGGAACTCAGATCACGCCAGTCGTGAGGCACTTGACCAAGAGAAAATACCACCAAGACTTCTTCCAGCCCAGTGTGATCACAGAAAGAGCCCTGCCTCAGGAAACCACTCTCAGTCACACAGCACTTGGACTTCCCTGGTGGTCCAGTAGTTAAGAATCCACCTGCCAATGCAGGGAACACAGGAAGATCTCACGTGCCAGTGTGCCACAGATACTGAGCGCCCCTACCCAGGTCCCTCCCGCTAGAGCCGCCGCTCAGACGATGAGAAGCCAGGTGCTCCTCAAGGGAGAGTAGCAGGCCGGCTCTCTGCAGCTGGAGAAAGCCTGAGCCCAAGCAACGAAGATCTAACACAGCCAAAATAGTAATAATAAATAAATTAGTTAATTAAAACAAGAACACAGGACAGTCTGAGGGAGAGACATAACCCTGTTTCATTCAGGGTGCCTCACTATGAGGCAAAACAGCCCCGCTCTTGAAGAGCCATTCTGAGGAGATACACCCCTGCCTCAGAAACTCCAAGTCTGAGGGGAGCAGCTGTTTGTCAGGAAGCCCCGGTCTGAGGGAAGATACAGCCCTGCCTTAGAAAGCTTCAGTCTGAGGAAACACAGCTCTGCCCTTGAGGAGACACAGGAAGGGGGGAGATACAGCATTCCCTCAGGGTCGCTCGCTGCTTTCACTCTTTCACTGCCCTCACAGGGGTTCAACCGGTAGTGCGGGAACCAAGATCTCGCAAGATGCGAGGGGCACGGCCAAAAGAAAAGAAAAAAAAAAAAACCGCCAAGACTGCTGGGACCCCAGTGTGATAACAGAAACAGCCCTGCCTCTGGAAACCACTCACAGTCACGCAGCTCTTGGACTTCCTGGTAGTCCAATGGTTTAAAATCCACCTGCCAATTCAGGAGACACAGGAAGATCTCACTGTCAGGCGCCACAAATACTGAGCGTCACCTCCCTCCCTACGCCAGAATCACGGCTCTGCTATGGGAAGCCTCATGTCCGCAACAGTGAGTAGCACCCCCCCACCCCGCCCCCCGCCTCCCCGCTCTCTGCAACTAGAGAAAGCCCCGGCAACAAAGACCCAGTGCAGCCAACATAATAATAATAAATCAATTAGTTAATTTAAAAAAAGAAGAAGAAGAAAAAACAGCACAGTCTGAGGAGAGACACAGCCTTGTTTCAGGGTGCTTCCTATGATGGAAACAGAAACACAGCTCTGTTCTTGAAGAGCCACAGTCTGAGGGCAAGATACAGCCCTGCCTCAGAGAGCCCACTCTGAAGAAACACAACCCTGTCCTTGAGAACCACAGTGGGCAGGAGATAACAGCCTCCCTTCACAAAACCAGAAAATAAGGGGAGACACAGCCCTCCCTTAGGGACCCCCAGTCTGAGGGAAGGCACAGGGCAAGGCAGAATTCAACAGGGTTTTCTAGGGGCAGGCAACTGCAGCACTGGGGGCCATTGGTAGCAGAGACCCACAAGTGCAGGCCAATGTTTAGCGACCTTATTCAGAAGAGAAAAGCCAGAGAGGTGTTTTCTCCCAAGCCCCCCAGTATATAAATCCTTGGTCTTCCCAGAGACTTCTGTTTGTCACCTGTGACACTAAGTAGACTAGCAGAATAACAGCAACAGCATGCATGTGATTCCTCACTCTCCTGGTTACCTAACTTCTAGCCACCGGCTGTGTTCATCACCCTGGGGTCACTAGTCTGTGAGAAGCTATTGCCTTGTGTGCTCAGCTGTATGACTGGCTGACCCACCACAGAAATGGTTGTTTGGCTCGGGAACTGGGTAGGAAGATCCCTTCATTTGCATCAGCTGATGCCCAATCTCTGGCCCCCTCTGAGGCTGCTGTCAAGGCCAGAGCTCTGACAAGCAGATTACACAGGGGTGAAGACAAGGGGCTTAGCCAGGTGGCAAATCCCTGGGACTTTAAGAACATGTATTGTGGTACTTCGGAGAAGGCAATGGCACCCCACTCCAGTACTCCTGCCTGGAAAATCCCATGGACGGAGGAGCCTGGTAGGCTGTAGTCCATGGGGTCGCAGAGAGTCGGATACAACTGAGCAACTTCACTTTCACTTTTCACTTTCATGCATTGGAGAAGGAAATGGCAACCCACTCCAGTGTTCTTGCCTGGAGAATCCCAGGGATGGGGGAGCCTGGTGGGCTGCCGTCTATGGGGTCACACAGAGTCGGACACGACTGAAGTGACTTAGCAGTAGCAGCAGCACTGTGGTACTTCTCAACCCTTAATGGTGAAGGATCAGTTGGTTGGTTTTATTTTTCAAACTGATCTGTCATGGGCCAATATTTTTCTAACATGCAATAATGATAATTTACAGAAAAAAATAAAATTAAATAATCGAAAATGCAAGACCAACTTCTTAATTACTAGACTCAACAGACATTAAATTACATTTCTAAAGTACATTACATGCACTCAATGGAACTTAGCATTTTTACTAATTTGGAATTGTTTTTCATTTCAGTTTTCCTCCACTCAAATCTGGAAAGCATGAGCTGCTCATTAATTAGAGGTAACCATAGTTACCAACTTGTCTTCAAAAATACATTTAAGAGTTCCTTTTTTTCCTTGAGTTTAATTCTACAAAAAGAATTTGTTAGTGGCTCTTGTTCCCTTTTCAGTTTCATTGAGTGATTTTTCAAACCCTGGAGCCATTTGGCAGTCATATTAAAAGTTCCAATATTAAGATTTAAAAAAATCACCCATTCTTAGAATAAACAGTCCAGGGCCCTGAATTATCCAGTTTTGAAACTTCAGCTGACTGGGAGGGTTAACCAGCAGGTTGGCAAAGAAGTGGGCCTGAATTCTGCAGATTTCAGTGTGACTTTCTACAAAGAGGAGCTGGCAACCACAGGAGTGGTTTTTTTAAAAAAAACTGTCCACTTGAGGGCATTGTAATCTTCTGTAGGGGAGGAATGGATGCCCATTTCTTCAGTTAACTAAGTTACTAAGTATAAAGAAATTCACTGACACCTGATCTGCTGCTGCGTTGATTAGATGTCCCTTTGAGACTGGCTCCAAGGGCAGCTGCCCAGCTGTCCTGCCCCTTAATTCAGCCAGCTCTGCTGCTCTGTTCTGTCCCTTCCTTTGAATATTATTAGTATCTGCCATAATTCCTGAAGCACTGTACTGTGATTTTGTGAATCTCCCACTGGAGCTCTTGGTAGCTGTACCAGCCACATCAGCATAGTACCTGACATACAAGTGTGTTCCATGCATGTTGTTGGGCCAGCGAAGGGCTTATAACAGTACACACAAGATGGTAAAGAGAGCAGTTGAATCCTTTTCAGAATGGAACTTGGAAAAAGATCAAACAATGTGAGTCACTCTGGCTACAGTCCCGAAGTGTTAGGGCAGGAAAGGCTTGAACTCGTGCCAATTCTGCCTGCCATGTGCCCAGACCAGCATGTGAGCCATGGGAACGAAAAGGTAGAAAAGTTGCTAGTCTTGGAGCTTAATTAGATATAATATCCCACTTGTCAGAAACTTCTCGTGCTGTCTTGAGATTTTTCCAAACCAGAAGGCTCTTGGGAGTTATAGTATTCAGAATTAAGATAATAAAATAAGCCACCCAATCTTAGAGAATACCTTGATGGCGTGAGTGACTTGGGTTTTTTAATTTCATCACATCTTGAGATAATATTTCATCAAAATCCTAGGGTTCCATTAGAAACTACCAGATCCTGATAGTCAAAGAGGATGCAGGAGTAGGCCTGGAAGACTGTGTGGGGGACTTTTCTTGAACTTAACATAACCTAGGACTAAAAGTGCAATCTGGGGCACAGCAAACCCATCTCCAGGAGACATCCCTTAGTTCTGGCTCAAGGAGTAAAAGAGGGAATTCCTAATGGCCAGAGAGCGTAAATATTTCCTGTTTTTCTTTTCTTCTCTTTCATGCCACAGCCCCCTGGCAAACACATAGCCACAGTGGTTAAAGGTCAGTCATGAGCCTGGCCAAGGCCAAAACTGAGGAAGAGGCAACTGGCTCTTAGATAGGAGGAGTTATGATCTCAAGAGGGTCTCATCAACCCCTATTGCTTTTTTTCACTCACTGTTCTTCCGTTACTCAGACTCAAACATGGGCCCAAGTATGAGAGTGTATGGCAGAACAGGATAACCAGAGCCAAGTTTTTGGGTGGAGGACCAAAAAGAAGAGTCCCAGGAAACTGGAAAGTTCTGGGGAGATTGGAGAGAGAGAGAGAGAGTAGCTCAGGAAGGCAACCCCATATAGTCATTCATGAACTCCAGGCCTCAACCTCAAGCCATGCATGCTCGGATCTGGTCCTAATTGGCGTATCAAAGACTGAGAACTAAAGTAATACGTAGACTACCATCTACTTCCCAGACTGTCACTGGATGGTGTCCAACTGATATGGAACCAAAATGCAGTGTTCCTTGTAAAGTGAATTAACCACCGTTCTTTCCAATGTCTGTCTCCTTTGGGGCTTCCTATTGCATCAGGCCACCTGGGGCCTTTGCTGAATAAAACCCAGGTCCCTTTTCTCTGATCATCGACTGCAGGGATTCATCCTTTGGTCCCATACATCAGGAATCCCTCCTTGAACTTTCTGAAGACTAAAGGACTTTTTGCCATTTGTAGACACAGAGAATGAGGAACAGAAGAAAATCACTTTAATAGCATTGTAACACATTAGGACTGGGGGTCACAGATAAGGAAAACATTTTGTCATCCTTTTATACATTTCTGCCAAGGTGTGAGGTTGTGTTGGACAATGATACAGACAGATTTTTCACATTGAAAACTTAATAAATAGATACTTTAAATGTCAGACATCAGAGACGAGTTATGAGTGTGATTGTTTTCTTATTCTGCCTCCTTTGAGTCAGAAGGTTGCTTCCTATCACACTGCTGAAGGCCAGATCTTCTAGGAGGTGTATTCAAACTCCTCAGCGCTGCGCCGGCCAAAATCCATCCAGCCCATGTAGTCCCGGTCACTTATCCTGTGGCTGGGGTCCAGGCTTTGCAGGTTCTTGATCACAGACATTCGGCCAGAAGGAGCTAGGGGCAGAGAGGAAGGAAACAGGATAATTATATCTAAGAGCATCACTAGTTCCTATTGTAAAGGCAAATAATAGAAAAGGCCTGGCAATATGTAACATACACCCTCTTAAATGTATCAAAGAGTTATCGAGAGAGTGAGATTGCTGGGCCAAAACCTAAGAGAAAAGAAAGACCCATGTCTGTGTAACTGGAGAGAGGGTAGTATTTTCTAGTTGCGGTGTAGTTTGCAATCTGTAAGAATTTAGGTTAATTAATTTATTCTCGCCTTTCATAGCTGAGACCTGCCTAGGTTTTCCTACTGCTCTGGGTGTTTTCCCTTATGTAGCAGGATTTCCCCAGTAGTACCCATCTCTAAAGTTTATCCTTTAAGGGTCTTTCCTGGTGGTCAAGTGGTTCAGGCTCCATGCTCTCAAGGTAGGGGACATGATTCATTCTCTGGTTGGGGAACGAAGATCCTACAGGGCAAAAAAATAAAATTTACCCCTTAATATCCCTGAGCCTACCTGACTCTTGTCAAGGCAATGTGATGAAAATATTTTGATGTTAGAATGGCTTTTCTAGAATGGAATCCAATCTCACTGCTAGATAAATGCTGTTTTAAAATTATTAATTTGAAAGGTACCTTCTTTTTCTAAAAAAAAAAAAAATTATATTGAGAAAAAGGCACACCAGCAGATTAAAATCTTAGCATCTCAGAAACATTCAAAGAAGGGTGGGCAGAACAGAGGTAGTTTAGTTCAGCCATTTTGACCAACATGCAATCATTGAACCTGAAATGGGCCCATGGGGATGGGAGTTGAGTCCTTCGGAACAGGAGTCCAGGTATGATTCATGTTGAGTGGGCAGGGCCATGATGAGGCATGTGACTGTTCTGGCCCACAGATCATAGACACTGGCATCCTGGGGATAAAATTAGTATCATACCTTCTGTTGTACAAACCAAGGGGCAAGAACAGTCCCTCAGGGATCTCACTGGGCAAAGCCCAAGTGGCTTCAAGAGCAGAGGGGTAGAGGCTCACTTATTGGTTACTATTATATTGGGGGCCACTGTGTCCCCACTGCTCACAATGCTGGCATTGAGCCCTTCTGTACAAGGCTGACCTTGCCAACTGCTGCCCAAGCTGCATTAAGTCGGACCACAGCTTATTTATTGATGACACTGCAGAAGCAGGTATCCTGATAATCAAATAAAGCTAGCTAAATTTAAAATCAGAAACAACCCTATGGAGCAATGTCCCCACACTTTCTTCCTGTTCCCTCTCTTTCCCCTCCCCATTACTTCTCAGCCTTGGGACTAAGCATCACCCCAGCACATTCCAGCTCTTTTGCAGGGGTTGCCAGTCTATGCAGAGGAAATCAGCCTTTGCTGTTCAACACCTTTCAGATGAACTATTAGTCCCTGCATTCAGTAAAACTCTCAGACCCAGTTATCTGTACAGAGTCACACCAAAATATGCCTCGTCCTCCTGCCTGTTGCTGCTGAATGCCCCCTCCAAGGGCTGGGCACCACTGGAAATGCCACCTAATGGAAGCAACATGGCAGCTTCAGTGTGAGCAGCAACCTCCGTGGTTTTGGTCGGGGGCATCGTGTACAGTATGGAAGCTGTGTCTGTATCACCCATAATTTCCCCATTGCACACATGTTTCTGTGCATTTACCAGAGTCCTCACTCGCTTCCCCATCGCGTACACAGAGCAGGCACTTACAACCAACTCACACAATTGAAGGGCCTAGCTCCTTGAAACTTTAAAACTTGTAATGAGCAGTACAGCTGGGAAGCTGAATGGCTTCCAGACCCTCTGGAGAGGGCAGGACTTGAGTAAATTCCCAGCCCTTATGCTGCCGAGATGTGCTACCCATCTAGGCATCCAATCTTCCAGAATCCCAGCTTCCACACTGACACAATGAGACCCTACTGCACAGGGTTATTGTGAGGACAAAGAGAAACAACACAGATGGAGCACTGGACTGTGCTGGGCTTGGGGCAGGTGTACACTAATAGAATTCCTTCTCTTCACATCACTGACATCTCCATAGACAGTTCTTAATGATAAACTCTTGGGCTCTCCCCAAAGGGTGCATTATCTTGTTTAGAATCTTTAAGCATGGCATATACTACAGTTGAGTAAATATTCACTGTGATCTCAAAATGTATAAAACAAAGAAATTGTATAGATGGAGATACTTATTTCTAGTTCATATTTGTCAAATAGAAGAGAATGATTTTTTTTTCCAGCTAGCACTGATCCTTGGTGTTGGCAGCTAAAGTTTCAAGTGACGATTCTTCCCATATGGGTTTGTTTGTCACTGCAGGCTGAAGGCAAAGGGCTGAGAAAAGACAGCAGGAAGGCCCTTCCAGCTAAGAGTTGGGAAATCATTTGGTAACTGGCTTCTTTCCCAGAACTGTTTCTGGTGGATCTTTCCTGAAGGTAGGAAGGGGCTTCCAGATTATGGTCAACGAAAAACCTAGGATATTCAACCCATATCCAAGGACAGATTTTAAACTACTTTCAGACAGACAGACAGCAGGAACCTCCAAATTTTCAGACATTCTCTGTCATCTGTCTAATATTTCCACATCTTTCAATATAATTAGGAGGAAAGCAAAATAGAAGATGGTAGTTGGGACAATCCCCCAATAAGAGGATGAAATGTAATGCATCATCTTCTATTTTTTTCCCTTCTGAATTGCCCTGGTCAAAAAGGTCCCTTCTCACCTTCCTATGGAATTGTAGGAGACTCTGGACAGCCAAACCCTTTATTTTCTCCCCATTTTATCAAGCCACAAGTTAAAATTCAAATCCAGGCCCCGGAACTCCAGCAGTTAACGTTAAGAGAGACTTGTGGGAAAGGAGCCCACCTCCCACCTCTCCCAGCAGCATTTGCTAGTTTTTCATCCAGCCATATTGGTCCAATTTAAAACACGGCTTCACCATTAGTGTCACTTTAGATAAAGTTGATAGGAAAAAAAAATCTGTCCCAGTTCAAATCATGATTTCCAAGGACCCTAGAGATGAACGAGCCTCCCTCTGAACCTCACGAAGAGCTAGAAAGAGCCGAGGGGAACCCCACCTCATGCCCTCTTTACAGATGAGACGGTCAGGCCCCGGAAAGGGACAGGGCTGTCCGTATGCCACTCAGCTACTGAGCTGCTGAATTACTTTATTCCTAGAGAAAGACTCTGATGCTGAGGAAAGTGTGACTTGTTTAGCTCCTGCGGCAGTTGGGTCTGTGTCTCCAACAGCAAAGTGAAAATAAACACATCTCTTGCTGGGTCATCATCTTAAACCACTGCTAAAAGAGGACTCAAAACTGCTCCTGATTCTTTCTTCCTGTTACATACTTCCATGAAAATCGACACATAGTCACTTCTTAGACTGTTGCTGTCAGCTCTCAAGTATTCTTAGCGCTGACCATTGCCTGCTAGAGGGTTTCCAAATGCAGTAGCTGGGCAGCTCCTGTCCTTTATATTCACAGTAGAGGGTGTTTAGTGGATCTGCAAACTCTTTCTGAGTTAGTAATTTGCTCAGTAATCATCTTTTAATATCTTTACAATATGTTGAACCTAAACAGCAAACACAGTACCAAAAATTAGTTTAAAGAAAGCTTTCTCTTACTAAATTAAGTCCTGCCCCTTCCCTCTCCGTTTGCTACAAAGGAGGTACAGAAAACTGCACTGTCTGGGGCAAGCAGAATCAGAGAAAAGAAAGTGAAACACCTTTCACCTTATCCTGTTGCCCAGGTACCCCCTGGCTCCCCAGGAGTCACCCGCCTTCACCAGCCCAATGGTAGAGAAGAGGGTCAGGCCTGGAGACAGAAGGGAGGGACAGAGAGGCAGCCTGCGTACCTTTCCGAGCCTGCTGGATGTACCTGGCCAGCAGCGCGCCCAGGTGTGCTCGGGGCTCGTCGTCCACCCTCGGCACCGCCCTCAGCTGCCTCCGGGGCGCCTCCTCCGCCTGCTGCGCCCGAGGGCCCGTGGGGTCCGCGTGAGGCATCGGCTGCGCCAGGGCGCCCGCCGCCAGGACCGCCATCAGCAAGCACAGGCACACGCCGCGGTTCATGGCTGCGGGGAGCAGAGGGAAGGGGACGTGAACGAAAAGGTGGGGCATCCGTGGGCTCTTGAGGAGGGTCGGACACCCAAGGTACAGAGAAGGGGGCTCAGCCCAAAGGCGCGGGGCTCCGGATCCGCTAGGCAGGTGCCAGCATTAGGGAGCCGGTGACCGCAGCACGCGCGTTCGGGCGCACCGCGTTCCTCTTTGGGGTGAACCGCAGTCGGGGCCCGGGAGTGGTGTGGGGGACGGAGAGAGACCCTGTCCTCTGCCCTGTTTAGCAGAAGGAATGTCTTCTGTTTTCCTTTAGTTTGAGGAAGTGTTACAGCGTTGTCTCTCTTCTCCTAACTGGAAAAACAAGAGATTAAAGACAGGTGAAAATTATCCGAAAGGGACTACTCTGTAGGAAAAATAAGAACCTTGAAGAAAAGAGGCACCTTACCAGAGAGCTCAGACGCTTCAAACAGGGAAATAAATGGTGAAAAACTGAGAAGCACGGTTTAAAATATGAGACCAATACATAAACGCCGTATTTTTCAAGTTTCCTCAAGGTGCTAATGGGAATTGGCAATGAACAACTATGTAAAACGCAGGCAGGGTTTTAAAAAAATCAGAAATCTGCGCTCAGTCCTCCGGCGTCCGCCAAGCACCGCTGCGTTTTAGATCCGCGCAGATAAAACACTGGGATGGTTCTATCCCCCAAACCTTGAGTTTTCCCGCAGTATTCAGAAAATGAATTTAAATTGAAAACCTCTCGGTAGTTTATTCGAAAAGATTGCAAAGTACACTGGACCGCTGTGTAGTAACATCTAGCGAATCGCAATTTGCCCGCTAACCCGAGCAAATAGATGCTCCAGCGTTGCCTGCGCTGGAGAACAAAGCAAGCGAGTACAAGTCTGTAAACCAGCCCTATCCACCCAGACCGCACTGTCCTTTGTGACTTGGAGAAGTGTCTTTCGAGCTGTCGGAAAGAAGAAACAGAAAACGGTAAAATGAAATGGAAGGGGAACAGAAGTGAAGACCCATTCGTCGAGGACACTTGGATCCCCGAGAGCCGGGAACCTACCTTCGGAATAGGACGCAGCCGGCTTCGCGTTCCAGCCAGAGCAGAAGTTCAAGGTAGGCGGGCAGAAGGCTGCCTCTTAAATAGCCCCGCCTGAGTCGTTGGCCAGTCATCTGTTTACCCAGTACTGACGCAGAGGGGTAGCGGCACGTGCTCCGAGGGCGGCCGCCGGGGCGACAATAGATTGAGGTGGCTGCTGGGAGAGAGGGGGCAATGGCCATGTGGAGCCGGGTGGGTGGCGGGGTGGGTGGCGTCAGCCGCGTCTCGGTCGGGGGGACTTCCTCCCCCAGCTCCGTGCACCCCCTCTCCCTTGCCCATTCCAGCGCGAAGCTCCCCGTCTTCAGGATGGGAGACCTAGGAATGGGACTCTCCTGCGGGATGGAGAAGCTGCCCGCGCGCCTGTAGTTCGCTTTGGGGACCAGAGGGGCCGGAAAAGAAACCCGGGATAGGATGGAGTGGCACTGGACAGTGCTGGGTGTCAGCAAAGTGTAATTCTGAGACGGTGGCAGTGTCGGCCCCTCTTGGAGCGTCCCAGACTGCTCTGCTCTGGTCTTTTAATTTTGTTCTCAGCCCCTTGATCCCAGGATCCCGAGGGCAAGGGTCCCTGGGTCAGCGAAAGGGCTCCTCCACGGCTGGCTGCGGGCGTCGCGGACCCTGCTTTACGTAGTTGTAAAACGAGGATGAGTCTATTGGGCTTTGCCCGGAGTTTGGGAAAGGGCTGTGTTTTCTTCCAAGCGGAGCTACGTCCTGCCCGCGGCGCCCTCAGCTCCTGTCGCCAAGCGACGCCAGCGAGTGTCCCCAAAAGCCCCCCAATCGCCGTTCCCCTCTGGCATCGGCATCTGCCAGTCCCATCTTCCCCAGCTTTCACACTTGAGCCGGTCCCCGCCGTCTTTGAAATAAAGACCTCGCTCTTGTCACTCACCCCCCTAGTGGGGACAAGGGAGGCCGCGGCAGCTGTGCGCCCTTCCCTGTGGGGTCGCGCTCCTGGCCAGTGCGCCACAGGGGTCTACACCCACCTCCGCCCTGAAGCCGTTTGGGTTAGAGTCATCTAGTTAGTGCTCCAGTTCTCCCGGTGCTGCAAAATTATTGACAACCCCATTTCAGCAACCGGGGAGCCAACAGAAGCAGCAACTGGCCAAGGCTTCTCCACAGTTCCTGGAGCCTCAGCGGACTGAGACCTTCCAGCCTGAGACTTGAGGGTAGCCACCCGCCCCTCTCCCCTTTTCCCTTCCTGAAGAAAGATCTGGACCTGATTCTTTCAAATCAGAATCTGGTGGGACTGTGGTGTTGAGGTGGGTGGGGAGCCTGGGATGCTTAGTGGGGAGATGCCTCTGGTTGTTGTCCCCTTTCTAAACTCTAGCTTCTGCTGCTGCTAAGTCGCTTCAGTCGTGTCCGACTCTGTGCGACGCCATAGACGGCAGCCCACCAGGCTCCCCAGTCCCTGGGATTCTCCAGGCAAGAACACTGGAGTGGGTCGCCATTTCCTTCTCCAATGCAGGAAAGTGAAAAGTGAAAGCGAAGTCGCTCAGCCATGTCTGACTCTTACCGACCCATGGACTGCAGCCTACCAGGCTCCTCCGTCCACGGGATTTTCCAGGCAAGAGTCCTAGAGTGGGGTGCCATCACCTAGAGGCTGCTGCATTTCTGCAATCTATAGGCATCATTTTTGAAACAGAGTTTCAGGTTAGATGTTTCCCAGTGATTTTCCCAGGAGGCTACTGTGTAGTTCACTTGGTGAAACTAGTTTTATTTGTGACTGTGGTCAAGGCATGTCTGAGAACATGAAGTTGTTATGGAGCATAATCACCTAAGAGGCTTGCTCAAACACCTCCCAGAGTTTCTAATTCAGTAGGTCTGAGATGGGGCCCAGAAACCTGCATTTCTGATGATTTCCCTAAGGCTACTGCTGGTGGTGATGGTCTCCTGACCACACTTTGAGAACCACTGCTACAGAATTTCCTAAGCCAGTTACTGAACTCCCTCCCCTCCATCCATTTAGTTAATATTTATTGAACGCTTTTCCTCCTGTATTCTCATTTTCTCAAGTCTGGTATCTGGGATCATCTCCCTAATAAATCACGTGCCCCCAAGGTTTTGTCTAATTTCAGCATAATCCTACCAAGGACACCAACTGTCTATCAGACACTATTGGGACACAATAGGGAGCAAAACAGGCAAAATGCCGGTATTCGTGGTGCTTCCATTCTAGTCAGGAGACAGAAAATAAATGCCACATGATGTGAAAGGTCTCTACTTTCATCCAGGAAATGGAAAGGGTGGGAACCACATCCAGATGTGTCACTGTAGACAGCAGAGGTGAGTGAAAACCTGTAACTGTTTTCTGATTTGGAATCTGGAAATTTCCATCTAATTGTGCTGAAAATAATTTAATGAGATCCCATTCAGAGTTGGAGAGGCATCCCCCCAAAGCAGCCCTTGAGACAGGGATGTGATAGTTTCCATGCAGGATTTTTTTAAAGCCATGGGAAGTATCTCAAAGACATATGTCCATTTTTCGTTTGTAGAAAACTGAGTGAAATTTCCAGGAACACACTAGATCCTCCTACTTTATTTTTCATGGAATTTAAACTTGTTACAGTGATCTCCATTTAAAGGAGGTTAGGAGATTGTTTGCTGTGATTAGAAATGTGCTTTAAGTCTTGTGTTTGGGATCTTGAATTTTTTTTTCTCTCTTGAACTTGTATTGAAAATGCCATTATTTGTCCTGGAATTTTCCAAAGGCCCGCATAGCCAATGTCATCTGCCATTATATGGAGCAATTTAGCAGAAAAGAAAGAAGGAGCTGTGGTGGTGAACCATTTCCTCTTACCAATGATGAGTTCCCTCAGAATCTCTTAAGATGAAGTGCTCACAAAAGCAAGGCTGAGACAACCTGGGTGCAGGGAGATTACTTGGGAGTGATCTCAAGGAAGTAAGAGTAAGGGAGCAGGGAAGAGAGAGAAGGAAATCAAGTGCATGTTAATGAGGGGGATACTGTTGTGGACTCAATCCCACTGAGGTCTCTGTGAGATAACCCAAGGGACACATCTCATAACCAGCACCCCCAAGCCTAGAAGGACAACAGCTCCTGAATAAATATTTGTTGACTGAACTCTTTATCTCTTTCAACATCTTATCTGCCAACATGCCAGAGGATAGGAACCATGATTTACTCACCCAATACAAGAATTATCCTGGACACATGCTAAGTGATCAATACATGTCCACCAAGGAAACAACTCTTAGTTCAGTTGACTGGATTGATTAGGTGTATAGTAGTAAGTGAAAAACCCATTTGTTGGCCTCTGCTTGGGTTTTGGGCTCTCAAATAACCATAGGAATTGTTTTTAACACAATCTCTTTTAGCCAGGGATGTAAGAGCCACCAGAAATGAAAGGTCGTCTCCTGAATAAGTAACAGGAAAGAGGAGAGGTCAGCAGCCAGCCCATTGATCCTCACATGCAGAATGAGCCACTGCTTTTCAAACCAATCCTGAAAAGCTGGCAGGAATGGCAGTTGTCAGGGAGACCATTCACCGGTGTCTTCAGATTTGTCTTTAGTATCACTTTCCTTTGTAGAAGTATTAAGAGCAGCCTCTATTGTCCATAACTGGGAAAAGTTAACAGGGAGACTTAAGTTCTTTCAGGGGAAGTCTGAAATCTTTGTGGTCCTGCTGATACAGATTCCCTCTGAAGAGGGGCCTCTCGCAGCAAAGGACAAGCATATGTCCCTGCAACATCCCAGCCTCCAGCGGAGACATGTCCTACCTACCACCCTGGTTGCTCCTTTAAATTAATTCCCCTCCTTTAAATTAATGCCAGAGGACACAGCTGTTGCTGGACAGCCTTATCAGGGAAGGTTCTTAGTTTTATCAATTCAAGTGGTTATTAAATTCAATAATAGGCCTAAGGGCACATAATTCAAAAATTTATTAATTTAAATTAAATTTATTAATTTAAAGATAGAAAAGGGTATGTAGTTAAAATGAAGTCTCCAGCTCATCCCTGTTTTTCCCCAGAGGCAAGGAGTGCTTCTAGTTTCTAGTGAATTCTTCCACAGAGAATCCATGAACACACAAGCAAATCAAATGTGTCAAACACACACAAATAATTTCCACTTGGAAGTACAAAATATACAATGTTTTCTGCTTTACTTTTTTCATTTAAGATATGTATTAGAGGTCGCTTTGTACTATTGGCATAATTCTACCTCAGTGTCTATAGAAACTCCAGTGGATGGATGTGTCTTAATTCATCTAACCAGTGCCCTACTGATAAAAAGTTAAATAGTTTCCAATATGTTCTAATTATAACTGAGGCTCCTTGATATATATCATACTGCTCATGCACAGGTTCCTAGAAGTGGACTTGCTGAAAGAGTATGTAGACTTAAAATTTTGATAAATATTGCCAAGTTACCCTTCAGGCAATGGTTCCCAGCTGTCAAAGACAGCATATATATCTTTTCTTGTTTATTAATGCTTCAGCTCTAGATGCTTGGCCAGCTCCCTAGCTAAGCTCACTACCAGAGAACATTAGTTCTGAGGTGGTAGAGAGCTGACCCTAATAAACCACTGAGTTTAATCTTTGGGTCACCAAAGATTAAATCTGTGGCCTGTGTGTGTAGAGAGCAAAGGGTGGGTGATACTTCTCAGTGTGACTGACACTGCTCTCTAGGTGACATTTTGGACATTTATGAAGAATTTTGGGGTGAGCAAAATAACAAGTGGTGCCTGCTGGCATTTGGTGGGAGGGTGCCAGAAGGCAGTGTCTGGCCACCTGCTAGATGGACAAGTACATAATGTGGGATGACCCCCTGGGTATTCACATGTGTGAAAAGCTTGTCTCTAGTTATTCAAGACTAGAAGCTAATTTCATGTAACTTAAGTAAAAAGCATTTTGCCACAGTTTTAACATAACTTAACTTTTCCACTGATATTAAGAAGAGGTGGCAAGGACACACAGAAGAACTGTACAAAAAAGATTTTCACGACCCAGATAATCACGATGGTGTGATCACTGACCTAGAGCCAGACATCCTGGAATGTGAAGTCAAGTGGGCCTTAGAAAGCATCACTACGAACAAAGCTAGTGGAGGTGATGGAATTCCAGTTGAGCTATTTCAAATCCTGAAAGATGATGCTATGAAAGTGCTGCACTCAATATGCCAGCAAATTTGGAAAACTCAGCAGTAGCCACAGGACTGGAAAAGGTCAGTTTGCATTCCAATCCCAAAGAAAGGCAATACCAAAAATGCTCAAACTACCGCACAATTGCACTCATCTCACATGCTAGTAAAGTAATGCTCAAAATTCTCCAAGCCAGGCTTCAGCAATACATGAACCATGAAATTCCAGATGTTCAAGTTGGTTTTAGAAAAGGCAGAGGAACAAGAGATCAAAATTGCCAACATCTGCTGGATCATCGAAAAAGCAAGAGAGTTCCAGAAAAACATCTATTTCTGCTTTGTTGACTATGCCAAAGCCTTTGACTGTGTGGATCACAATAAACTGTGGAAAATTCTGAAAGAGATGGGAATACCAGAACACCTGACCTGCCTCTTGAGAAACGTCTGTGCAGATCAGGAAGCAACAGTTAGAACTGGACATGGAACAACAGACTGGTTCCAAATAGGAAAAGGAGTTAATCAAGGCTGTATATTGTCACCCTGCTTATTTAACTTATATGCAGAGTACATCATGAGAAATGCTGGGCTGGAAGAAGCACAAGCTGGAATCAAGATTGCTGGGAGAAATATCAATAACCTCAGATATGCAGATGACACCACCCTTATGGCAGAAAGTGAAGAGGAACTAAAGAGCCTCTTGATGAAAATGAAAGTGAAGAGTAAAAAAGTTGGCTTAAAGCTCAACATTCAGAAAACAAAGATCATGGCATCCGGTCCCATCACTTCATGGGAAATAGATGGGGAAACAGTGGAAACAGTGTCAGACTTTATTTTTTGGGGCTCCAAAATCACTGCAGATAGTGATTGCAGTCATGAAATTAAAAGACGCTTACTCTTTGGAAGGAAAGTTATGAGCAACCTAGATAGCATATTCAAAAGCAGAGACATTACTTTGCCAACAAAGGTCCGTCTAGTCAAGGCTATGGTTTTTCCTGTGGTCATGTATGGATGTGAGAGTTGGACTGTGAAGAAGGCTGAGTGCTGAAGAATTGATGCTTTTGAACTGTGGTGTTGGAGAAGACTCTTGAGAGTCCCTTGGACTGCAAGGAGATCCAACCAGTCCATTCTGAAGGAGATCAGCCCTGGGATTTCTTTGGAAGGAATGATGCTAAAGCTGAAACTCCAGTACTTTGGCCACCTCATGCGAAGAGTTGACTCATTGGAAAAACTCTGATTCTGAGAGGGATTGGGGGCTGGAGGAGAAGGGGACAACAGACGATGAGATGGCTGGATGGCATCGCTGACTCGATGGACGTGAGTCTGAGTGAACTCCAGGAGTTGGTGATGGACAGGGAGGCCTGGCGTGCTGCGATTCATGGGGTCGCAAAGAGTGGGACATGACTGAGCGACTGAACTGAACTGAACTGAACTTTCCAAGAATGTTAAATCCACTAAGGATCGTACTTTGTTTTGTTTGTGATTTTAAGAGTAAATGGCCACCATTCTGAAAACTTGTGTTGCCAGCCCCAGTGTTGCTTATCATGTTTGAGTTCACACCTCTATTGGCCCATGTATTGGCCCACACTCAAAATCCTGTGTTTATATTATTTAACTTCTATTTCAAGTTATCAAATGTAAAGGGAAAATGTCTGTAAAATTCAGTTGCATCCTGGGTTGCTTACTTTAAATCCAAACTTATTCATTCTAAGTTTACATAAACATCTGACAACTGTCTTCTAGTTAGCTGTGCCTAACCATTTAGATATTGAGATACATATCATTGTATTCTAAATGGCTTTCTTTTTATATTAGAGAATATACTTTATATTATCTTATATAGAGAACATTATATTGATTTTTAAAATATTGTGTGTAGAAGTGTATTATGAAATTCCCAGGTGGCTCAGTGGTAAAGAATTCACCTGTCAAAGCAGATTCGAGCCCTGGGTCGGGAAGATCCCCTAGAGGAGGACATGGCAGCACATTCCAATATTCTTGCTAGGGGAATCCCATGGACAGCAGAACCTGATGGGCTACAGTCTATGGGGACCCAAAGAGCCGACTAAGCAGCTGAGCATGCATGCACACACATAGAGGTGTGTTATAAGACTTATACAAGGTGAAGTGAAGTCACTCAGTCATGTCCGACTCTTTGCAACTCCATGGACTGTCGCCTGAGGAGCCTGGTAGGCGACAGTCCATGGAGTTTTTCAGGCAAGAGTACTAGACTGGGTTGCCATTTCCTTCTCCAGGGGATCTTCCCAACCCAGGAATCGAACCTGGGTCTCCTGCATTGCAGGTAGATGCTGTACCATCTGAGCCACAGGGAAGCACTATACATGGTATGTTAGGCCAATAAAGGGAGAATGTGAAATATCTTTGATTTCAGAGCAGGTCAGATGGGGTTGGGAATCCAAGTCTTCAGAACATGGATGTTTAAGGCTTAATCCTGCTCCACCTGTTTCTTGCTCTCCTAACTGAATCTGGGGAAACACTGGGAGCAGGGATTGAAGGCAGGGACTCCAGAAAGATGGGGTGGAGTGTGTAGAGGGCAGAGAGTGAGGACATGGTTGCCAAAAAAAAAAAGAGAGATGATGCACAAACAGCACTGAATACACAGCTCTTCTTCCATCTCACCATGCTGCTGACCCTTGGGCCTGACAACACCATTGCATCTGCACTAGCTTCTCTCAGACAAGCCTGAGACCTGAGGGTGGAAAGGGAGCTGCCAAGTTTCAGTGCAGAGGTGGGCAGAGCCAGCTGAAGTGCTCTTGAGGTTCAGGGTTTTGGGAACAGCAAGTTTGGGGCTACTTTGCCTAGGGATGATGCTGAGCAATGTGTGAAGGACATGTTGATAAGAAAGGGAGCCAAAAAGAAGAGAGAAAATCATTGTGTGCTAAAAAGCAGCAGGGTTTTTTACCATGAAAGTAAAAGTTATGCTTAGATTTTTCACAACATCCAGTCCTTAAGGAATGGCACAAAGCTGCAGTATATGCAGAAATTGGCAGCCCGGAAATGAAGGATTCGTGCCTAGATTTTCCTAGCACCCATGATGTCAAGTGAAGGAAGGAGTTTGTTTACCAGATTCTGAGACTCCCCCAGAGATGCTGGCAACAGACAGGCCTCCAGCTGAGTGGGGAGCATCAGGGTGCTGGGTCCAGGGGCACTGAGGACATAGAGGGTGAGAATATGACGGTAGCTGCCAGGCTGGTTTACTTATGTAAGTTTCCAGAGCTTGAGGTGGGGAGGAAAATGAGGCTCAATCTTCAGTCAAGAATGTTGCCTTATATTTGGGGTCCCTTAGTTTGGGTCTCCCTGCAAACAGACCCTGGGACCAAGTCCAGATGCAGGTGGTGTGTCTGGGCTGTACCATTCCAGGCAACCGATCTGAGAAGACAGGAAAGAGAGAGTAGCTGATTACAACGTGGGTTAAAGAACAGGCTACTGCTGGGGGCAACTGGGGTTCAGAGAACTGTATAAGAAACACTTCAGAATTTTCCACTGGACCATTTATCTATGACTCCCATATCCTGTTGTTTGAGGGTTACCCTGGCAGGTGGAAAAGAGGAGGCCCTAACAGGCAGAGAAGAGAGATGCAGGTATTTGGCCTGGGAAGCCATCAGTGGATACAGGAAGTGCCCCCCGTAGCTGCAGGTGAATTCAGGGGGGTGGAGGTTATATCAGGTGAAGCATTAACAGCAGCTCTTGCAGCCCCTAAATGCAAACCTCAGGAAAGACCCCGTTACCTTTTCGAACTGTAAAGACACACAAATCTCCCTATTTTGTTCTTATTCTTTGGGGAACATAGGCACCTGTAGGTACCAATACTTTGACCTGGAGAAATGTTCAAGCAACCTGTCCTCTTTGTCATGGCAGGCACTTTTTCCTTTCTCCTCTGACCCTGGGAACTTTGTAATGAAAATAATATTAGATCTCAGTCTCAGGTCTCACACCCACCGTTTGTATCATGCAGAACAAGCCACTTCAGTCTCATGACCCTACATTTGCACAAGCATCCAAGTTGGCCAAGAACCACTTCTTAGAAGGATGTAAACCCTCAATGGGATAAACCTTAGCTGTGTGAGGTGAGGGCTTGGGGATGAGGAAACTGGCATCTCCAGCCCTTTTCCACAATCAGCAATTCTTGGAACAAAAATATTGATCTCAGAATGGGATACTGGGGAGGAGATAGTCCTTGGGGATGGAAAAAGCAGAGGTGAAAGATGTCTTGGCATTTTTCCAGATCCAAGGCTCTGGAGTTTTAACACTCACTCTCTTTTCTGAGAACAGTGGCTCCACTGATGTCAGAGCGGACAGAGAACAGCATTCAAGGCTCAAGTCCACTGAAAGCTTCAAGTTTTAGAAGGCTTGTTTGGGGCTCCCTGGGGACGACCCCTTGCATAACAATATGCTAATTTTAATGGAAAATCATGGATTCAGAGAGCAGGAGTGAACGCGTAGCTATTTCTTGGCGATCCTAATTGCTACAAGCGTTGCCAGGCTGCTAAAGGCATTCGCCTGTGCTGTACACACAGCTGGGAAATCAGAGGCGAGGAGCTGGGTTTGTTACCAGCCAAAACCCTAGAACTCACAAGGCAATCTGCTCTCCTTGGAAAGGTACAGATGGGTCTCAAGGATTTGCCTAGAGAAATGCTGCTGGTTTCTTGGCAATGGTTGTGTTTCTTTTTCTTCTGCCCATAAAAATTTGCTTTCGTGCTTTAAAAAGGCCCAGGTGATCAGCACTGTGATTGGAAAGAACTTGCCTTCATGGACCAGGCTCTCAAGTGTTACTGTAGCTACTTTATCAGATGCCAAGGGTGCCTTGCCCAAGTCTGTTTAGCACTTACTTTTCCCACTTTTATGTGGGTTGTTCTGACTTCCAGCTCCCAGCCCTTGTGACTTTTTGCCAGAATGTCCTCTCTGATCAAGGGGAGCCTGCTTCAAGGGCTGAGGAATGACTGCCCAGAGGAGCAGCCCTCAACCAGCAACTGGCAGGAAGTGGTGACCATATTCCCCAGCTCTCTGATACTGAGCCATGTTTCACACCGGCTTCATAGGTTCCCAGCACAGTCCAGTCATAATAGCCTTTGGTGGTGTCATGCTCAGTAATGCAACCTTTATTGCGTGTCTTCCCTGCCCTGTCTCACTTCCTTATTTCCATCCCTGTGGTTCCTGGGGTCATCTCCCAAAATTAACTACTGGCCCTCAAAATCTTTGCTTTGGGTCTACATCTGTAGGGTTTCCCAGGTGGCTTAGTAGTAAAGAATCCACCTGCCAATATAGGAGCCTCAGGGGATGCTAGTTTGATCCCTAGGTGGGGAAGAGCCCCTGGAGAAGGAAATGACAACCCACTCCAATATTCTTGCCTGGGAAATCCCATGGACAGAGGGGTCTAGAGGGCTGTAGAGGGGTTGCAAAGAGATGGACATGACTAAACAACCACAATGGGGGTCTTTAGTTGCAACATGCGAACTCTTAGTTGCAACATGTGGGATCTAGTTCACTGGTCAGAGATCGAATCCAGGTCACCTGCATTGGGAACACAGGGGAGGTTTCGAATCTGGAAGATTTTGGTGGTAGAATTTCTGGCTGCTGGATTATTTGCACGTCTGTCAGGGTAATTTAGGGGCTCTAAGCTTTCTGGGTCAAATCAAAGGTGATTGTTTTTCTTTCTCAGGTTCTCATGGGCTTATACCTGGGCCATTCTCATAGCCTCTGAGTCTAACCCTCCTCCCTACTCCTTCCCTTCCTTCTAAAGTCAATTGCTACATAACAAATCACCCCAAACTAGCTTTTTCTGACAATGACCTCCCCATCCCCTTAACTCCACAGTTTCCCCACCTGCATCTATCCTCTGTCTGGATAAGATCTGAGGTCAAACCAGAATAAGGGCATCTAAAGAAAAATATTTGTCTCGCCAGGAGTCCCCCATCTTAAGCCTGAATTCTCTCCTTCTTGTTAACTGAAATTTACAATTGCCTTTCCCACTTGGAGCCAAATGTGGCCCAAGAATACCTGGGGGCATGTTCTCACCCCCCTTTAAGGCTAACGTAAGTGCAAGGACTTATGAGAACTGGAAAGCTGGCCATCTTCACTCTAGGGGATGGTGGCAAACCAGGTATGGACCAAGCCTGTTGTGTTTGGGAAATGGGTTATGAGCTGGGCTTCTCCTCATCCTCTGGAATAGGACACTTACTGCCAGCTATAGGATTGCTGTGCAACCAGAGGTGTGAGTTTAGCATCAATTCCTCACCTTCTCAGACAGGGCCTTGGAGGGAGCACAGTGTTTCATTGAGATGGCAGGTTATACTCAGAAGGGGTTTGAATGGAGAGGCTGGGGAGTTTGGGGAGGACATTCTTTGAGTCATTAGACTTCAGTGTCAGATGATCTTGAGTTTAAATCCCTGCTTTGCTCCTGTTAAGCTTCAACTAAAGTCAGTTCATGCTGCAAAGGATGGTTTACAGTCTCCCAGCTGGGTGTGTGGTGAGAACAAGAGATGTCCTTCAGAATGCCCACACTGTAATTACTTTCATTTTATGACAAGTGTGCCTACATTGTAGTCCAGTTTGCAAAACTAGGCTAACTAATGGGTCAATAGTGATACAACTTTGAAGAGCACTTGAAGATGTCAAAATGAGAACAGCAATTAGAAGACCTTTTGTGAGCAAATTATTTCCTTTTGAACATGGTTTTATGTCATGGAAGTGTCTGTGTGCATAAATCATTTATATTTACTATATTTTATAAATTCTAAGATGTAGACATTTTTCACATTTTAGCATTTGAAATCAGGCATTTCACAATTTGCTCAAGAGTAGATGACCCTGGTTGTTCTTACTGATAAGGCTTCACCTAAGTAATGGCATTGTTGTATGTTGAGTTTAAACACTATTTTAAATGTCTTTTAAAACATTGCACTACAATTTGGCATCAAAATAAAAGGTTGTTCTGTGCACGGAAGGACACAGAAACAACAGTAAAACATAGACATATCATCAGTGAAGCAAATATTCATTGTTGGAGAAATGATTACAATTCCATATTTTCTCAGCAGACAATAGTCAAATAGTTAAAGTCATCCTGAAATCTCTGCCCGCATACATTACTCTAAGCAAGCCTAAGCTATTATTTTTTTCTGTACTTGGCAATTAGTATACAAAAAAGGCAAGGGAAGAATACAGGAATGCAGGGTTTTTTCTTTTCTATTCTTTTCCGAGTGGAATAACTTTGCAGAAAGACATGTCCCTTCCATTAGGTATGAGGTTGGGGCTGGTTGAATGCCCTCTCACATCATGAAGACACTGGGTTCTCACAAAGGATCCATATGGGAATACTTCCTTCCTAGGCAGGAACGCACAGGTCAAATAATCATGGTGCCCACCTCATCACATATTTGTGTATGCACACATGGGGACACACAAACACATACACACACACTTTCTCCTCTTTTCTTTCTCTTTCCCTTCCCCTGTTGTTGTCCTAGTTGTGTTGCTGAGAAAGTAGGCTCATACTTCAGAATTGGAGGAAAGGGGATGCAATTGTGGATGGATTTAAGAAAAGTGATAAAAACACAACTCTTAGCATAGAACAAAGAGATAGAAAATGTGTATAAATTCACATTTCAGGAGGTTTGGATAATAACTTCCACTGGTATATAGCACACATGTCATAATACTAGTGTAATCTATTTAAAAATGTGGTTCTAAAAAGCTGTCCCAGGTTTTGGGGAAAGCAAGTCTGGGAACATTTTCGGGTGTGTCTTCCTACTGAAATGGTCTGATTATTTCTACCTGCCCTTTAGGGAATAGGCTTGGAGAGACTGAGGCCATGTAGCCAACAAATGGCAAAGCAGGGATCAGGGAACTGGCGGGGGGGAGGCTCAGTGTAAAAGTAGAAGCTTTAACGCAGCTAAACTTGGTTTTGAATCAGGAATATCAGCTAAAATTTCCTTTCTCTTAAGTGGAATAACACTGAACAAGGGCAGGAGAGAAAGAATCTTAAATGCTAGACTTTCTGAGAACCGAAACCTCTGGCACATAATAGAAGATGATTACTGATGCCCCTTTCCTCCCTGAATGTCATCACCATATGCCTAAGTCTTCCAGGTCAAGACCAAGAATGGTGACATTTTATTCATCAACACTTCTGCTCCTCTGAACGATTTTCTTCTCTCTGAAGGTCAAGTTTCTCTCTGCTCTGAATAAATCACAAGCTGGCATCCTTATTTTCCTGTGAATGGAAAAGGCAGCCCAATAGCCTTTCCTCCTGCTGCAGAAGCAAGATAGCACAGGCAGAGGCAGGGCCCTTGCCTTTCTAGCAAAGTTGAAGAGTCTCCTGTTCCCCCAGATGATTGAGAGCCATCGAGGTTCACAAGACAGAAGATGAGTTCTGTGACTCACCAGGAAGTAGCAAGTATAGAGAGTTTTTTCCTTTAGGCAACAGCCTTTCTGGTTGGGATGCTAGCAATTTCTTTTCCTCCTTCTAAAGGACTGTAATAGCTTTCCATAATGCCATCTCCTCTCCTATTCTGCTGGCAGAGCTCCTCTTTTTTTTTTTTTTTTTGGCTAGTTATTTTTATTTATTTATTTTTTTTTTTTTTTTAGCAGGCATGTATTTTTATTTTATTTTTAAACTTTACATAATTGTATTAGTTTTGCAAAATATCAAAATGAATCCATACAGGCATACATGTGTTCCCCATCCTGAACCCTCCTCCCTCCTCCCTCCCCACACCATCCCTCTGGGTCGTCCCAGTGCACCAGCCCCAAGCATCCAGTATCGCGCATCGAACCTGGACTGGCAACTCGTTTCTTACATGATATTCTACATGTTTCAATGTCATTCTCCCAAATCTTCCCACCCTCTCCCTCTCCCACAGAGTCCATAAGACTGTTCTATACATCAGTGTCTCTTTTGCTATCTCGTACACCAGGTTATTGTTACCATCTTTCTAAATTCCATATATATGCGTTAGTATACTGTATTTATGTTTTTCCTTCTGGCTTACTTCACTCTGTATAATAGGCTCCAGTTTCATCCACCTCATTAGAACTGATTCAAATGCATTCTTTTTAATGGCTGAGTAATACTCCATTGTGTATATGTACCACTGCTTTCTTATCCATTCGTCTGCTGATGGACATCTAGGTTGCTTCCATGTCCTGGCTATTATAAACAGTGCTGCGATGAACATTGGGGTACACGTTCTCTTTACTGTGGAAAGCCAACCCATGTGGTTTGGGTGTGTCTGTAAGTCCCCTCCTCACCTATTCCCTCATGGGTGGGGCGTGGCAGTAGGTATGTCCATTCTCTTGGCTGCCAGTGATTGGTCCCCAAATCAGCACTTAACCCAAGCAGAGCCAATCAGAGTTCCTCTATGAGACTTGATTGAGGACTTCCCTGATGGTCCAGTGGTTAAGACTTCACCTTCCAATATATGGGGTCAAGTTCGGTCCCTGGTCTGGGAGCTAAAATCCCACATGCCTCCCACGTGGCCAAGAAAAAACAAAACATAAAACAGAATCAATATTGTAACAAAGTCAATAAAGATTTTAAAAATGACCCACATCAAAAAAATCTTACAAAAAATAGATATATTACTATTGAGGGAGCCGGCCTATTTTTATCTAGGATACAATAGGATCAGTAGGGGCCTTTGTAATCAAGAGCCACAGGTGGTCACAAAAATGCAAGAGTCTGATTGAGAATTCAGCCTGTACAGAGGACTGAGGGCAAGAGAGCTGGGAAAGAGAGAGACAGAGGTAGGACGAAGCCTTGTAGCACCTATATCCATCTGTGCCCGAGAAGACCAACACCTGGATTTCCTAGTATAATAGTCAATACATTCCAATTCTGTGTCATTTTGTTTGAGCCAGGCTTTTGTCACATTCAACTCAGTCTGAAGCTTGGCTTCTATCAATTCTGTCCCACCTTGTGAATGGAGGAAGAAACATTTTTTTTCTTGGGGAAGAAAGGGTATTTGTGGTTAGAATCACAGACTCACACCACTCCAGGCAGCTAAGATATAGGTACGTGTCTTCATCATCAATCCCCTCTGCCTCTACCCTGGAGTGAAATGCAATTGGAGCCTTTACTCTGGAAGGCTCTGGTGATGTTCTAAGATGCTCAGTGTTCTCATGTTCGCTCTTCACTGCTCCCTTATGAAGGGAATGGAGATAAGGGACTGATGGGGACTGATGTGGGAGAAGCCCTAGATTCTCTTCCCCGTAACACCACTGGGCTACTGCTGGGAAGGAGACACTGGGTGGACCCCAGTCCACCTCAACAAACACATTCAGAAAGAGAGAGGTTTAGACACGGCCTTGAGAAGATCTTGGTGGGGATGGTGGTCCATATACATGAAGTTGAATGTCCTCCTCAGAATATTCATCTATGAAATGTCCACTGTACTGCCTCTCCAATGTCACAGAGTTGCCTGTAACCAGCAGAACTGCAAGTGTAGTGCTCTCCGACAAGAACAAATTGCAACTGACTTAATTTCTCCAAGCTTCTTTGATAGAGAAGTGGTTACATGATTACAGGGAACTAAGGCTGTCTTATGAAGTGGAGCTTGATTAGGTTACTGCTGTGGTTTCCAGCTCTGGGGACTGGGGAGACAAGCTATTGACTGAGGGGTCTGGCTTTGCAAATGAGCAAACCAAAGCTTTTAATTTACGCTGGATCTAAAAGAAGTTCAGATCTCTAAGAACTTAAGAGGTATAACTAAAGTACAATAAATAACACATACAGTATACCATTTGGTCACTTTTGACATATGTTTACACCCTTGAAGCCATCATGACAATCAAGATAACAAATATTTCTATCCCTTCCCCCTGCCAGAGTTTCCTGATATCTCTTCCCAGCTTCCCTCCCAATCCCCAGGAAACCAGTGATCTCTTCTTGTCACTATAGATTTGTTTCCATTTTCTAGACTTGCTATTAAAAATAAGAGTATCCAAGTAGAGCCAAGGGTATTGAGTAGGTGGCGGGGAGAATGGGGGCAGGGGGAAGGGTGTGGGACAGCCAAGGTAAAAAAGTTTATGATCCTGGTAACTAAGTTTATACTGAAGCATAAGAAATGTTAATACCTCAAAACAATGGCACAATCTAGCAGAAATGGCTAACTAGCTCTGGGGGCAATTACCATTATCACTGATTTATTTATTTGGAATTTTAAAATAATTTAAAAATATTTATAATTTTGATAAGTGCTATATAGAATGTTGAAAAACATTCTTTATACTTGTAAATTCTATAGAGAGCTGATGAACTAATATTTCTTAAAATCATTTCCTATAGAACTATTTTCCTTAAGATCTGATTAGAAATTCATCTGCTTCCCACAATCACCTGGGGTCAAATAATAAATGCAAATGTCCAAGTTCCAGAGATACTGAATTAAGTGTCTCTTGTTGGATTTAGAAAACATGCATTTTAGCAAGCTTCAGATATATCACTGATTTTTTTAAAAGATAAATTCTCATCTTTCAGAGTTGAAGTAGCTGTGGTCCCATCTAAAGGCAGAGAAATGGACTACAGACATCTTAAATTGTCATCCAGGTCTGATTAAACCATAAAAAGTTTTAGTGTTTTACATAAACATACTTTGAAGAGTAGCTTATCAAGTGAACATTTAAATGTCTGAGCCTAAGTTCCACTTTGAGATTATGAACAGAAAAGCCTTTGTGTTAAGAAAGATCAGCAACAAGCTGATCCTCTGATGTAGACTTAGGCTGATCCTCTGATGTAAACTTAGGTCTCTTCACACACCTGTTCCCATGTGCTTACCTGGCTGCTAACTTGGGCCTGGCAAGAGAGTAAGTAAGTAAGTAACATGATCCCCTACTATCCTGAAGTAAGCTACCTTTGGGGCATCATTTTAGGCTCAGAGAGAGTAAAGAGTCATCATTAAAAACTGATAAGATTTATACTTACAAATGAATCATGCTCATTTCCCCCCATGCATCTTCTCTCAGGCCATTAAAACTTGATGGATACAATTCTATTGTTGAACAAATATCATCTCCCCTATCTTGTGACTCTTCAATATTTCAGTGCTATGGGTGATCAATATGTGCTACCTGAAAAGTCATTTTGTTTATCTTTCATAAAACCACATTGCAATTACATTAGAAATTAATGTCAAAAGAATTGGAAATCAATTCATCAGGGGAGGTGGTGGGGCACCGGGGAAAGTACACTGAAATCATTTAAAGGTGGGAAATCATCCTCACTGTGTTTTTCTCACATTGTGAACTAAATGTGTTTGCACATTCCCTCCAGCAGGTCCCTAAACAAATGCCATATTTGTTTTTTTTCCTAACCTAACCTAATGTTTAGCACATAGTAAAAGCTATATAAATGTCTATGAAATGAAGGAATGAATGAACCAGAGTTACTACTGTTAAACATTCATATTTCTAGCTTTTTTCTTAAAGAAGGTAAAGGCCTAAAATATCTTTGTGAATTTATCTTTTTCCTTTAAGTTCATTATTCCCTTCAAGTTTAACTCCATGAATTGGATTATTGGATTAAAATTGTCAATATCTTTTTATCTTCCTTATATATTTTAAATATTTTTAAAAGTGAAAAAGAAGTGAAATTGTCACACTGTTTGAAGATGACATGATACTGTATATTAAAAAAATCCTAAAGAAAATTCTAAGTTTTTTAGTGGTCCAAAAAACTATTAGAACCCATCAATGAATTCAGTAAGTTGCAGAATACAAAATTACTATACAGAAACCTGTTGCATTTCTATATACTAACAACGAGCTATCAGAAAAAGAAATTAAGAAAACAATCCCCTTTGTGAGGTGCTAATAGGAAAAGAGTGAGAGCTTGACACCTGAGATGGAAACATTTTGATGGAAAATTCAACAGTCTTGAATCCCCAAATTCCCTTGAACTTCCCTGGTTGGCAAAAGCAAACCCCTCCCTCTGCAGAGGGGGTGGTGTTCCCTCACCTGGAGATCATGTTGACTCGAATTGGTGCTTCACAAAGAGATACTAATTCTCTTCCAGATCTGCCCAGCCTGAAGGAGTTGGGAAGACTGGATGACAAATGTCATCACGAATCCCTGTGAGCACCCATGACTAAGGACCAAACAGAACTCCTTTTCCCCAATGCCTTGGTGCTGTGCAAGACCCAGGATTTTGGGGCCACCTAGAGGGTGGGGTTTCCCAGGAAGGACTGAGGTTGTTTTTCTTGTAGCCCAGCAGAATCAGCACTTGAGTGAGAAATCAGAGTCATGGAATATACAGCAAGTTCTAGTTCTTGAATTCTTTATTTCGTAAGGTGAAGCTTATACTTATCATGCACCCAAGGGCATTAAACTTCCCCTCTCTTGTCCCTACTCCACTCCACCTTTTTTCCTTATAGATGGGCTGAGACAGGTGAGCTGACCACAATGCTCTATCTGATTTGCACTAACTCGTGGACTTCCCTGGTGGTCCATTGGTTAAGATTCCACACTTTCACTGCAGGGGACATAGGATTGATTGTCGTTAGGGAAGTTCTACATGCCACATAGTGTGGCCGAGAGAAAAAAAACAGTGAAGAAGTATGGTTTGCAGTAACTCCTATGTGCTCCCTCCCCACCGCTCCAACTCTCTCTGTCCTGAATAGCCATGTGCTCAGCAAAGCAAGGTTGGACGAAGAAGCCCAACACCGTAGCAGAGAGAGGCTAATCCTGCCATCCCTGAATGCCACTGGACACTTGCCAAAAGGTGACTCTGGGGACAGAAAACCAGAATAACATTCTACAGCCATTTTTCTGAGTATCAGAAAATTATTTAAGTGATTCAAATGCAAATTAAGTACTTTATCCGACTGAGGCACATCAGAGAGTACTTAAAGGACAGGTGACCCCAGATTAAAACAGAGTCAGGGTTTTTATCAGACAGGGAAAACTGAATACATGGACACTTGGTTTGGGTTTAGGCAGCAGTTTTCACCTTTAATGGAAACTCATGGTTTAAAGGTCACTTTGCCTCAGATGATAAAGAATCTGCCTGTAATGCAGGAGACCTGAGTTCAATCCCTGGACCAGGAAGATCTCCGGGAGAAGGGAATGGCTACCCATTCCAGTATTCTTATCTGGAGAATTCCATGGACAGAGGAGCCTGGTGGGTTATAGTCCATGGGGTCACAGAGTCAGACATGACTGAATGACTAACATTTTCACACGTTGGGCTTCCCTGGTGGCTCAGCTGGTAAAGCATCCACTTGCAATGCAGGACACCTGGGTTTGATCCCTGGGTTGGGAAGATCCCCTGGAGAAGGGAACATCTACCCACTCCAGTATTCTGACCTGGAGAATTCCATGGACTATATAGTCCATGGGGTCTCAAAGAGTTGGACAGGACTGATGACTTTCACTTTGCCTTTCCTGGTTTTCTGCCGCTTGCTCAGGTCGTTGGTACAATCCCAACACCATCGTCAGCATGGTATATTCCAAGATGCATTTTTGCAAGCCCTGTGGCTTATCTTCTAGTCAAGGATTCCAACATGAGGGAGCTCTATAGTAAAAAAATAAGAATAAGGGACAAAGTTAGAAGGCAAGAGGAAACTTGGGGTACCTGTCATGGAGGTTTTAGTTCTTTTACTCAAGAATCACATATTGCACCACACATGAGAGTATGCAGGCAAGAACACTTAGGAAACTGGCAAATACCCCTGACCTTCAGGGTTTTTTCACCTCCATTCTTGGAGGTCATCCCAGCAGACCTTCTTGTAGGCTCTAACTTCTGCCCCATCTACTCAGGAAATATCCCTGTCTCTCTGCTCAGACTCAGGGGCATTCTTTGTGACCATCTTTATCAGGACCAACAGACAGTGTTCACCTCTGTGAGACCCAGGCACAGGTACAAAGATTCTGGAAGCATGCAGTCCTGCCTTGCCCAGCCTTTCCCTGACAGCCTCTTGTTGCCTTCTTGGCCTCTCTTCCTGATGTGTTAGGCCACTGCTGAGCCTGCTGCATGAGCCTTGCCGACCTCTCCTGTTACTCAAGCCGTCTTCCCATTTCTCCAGGGTTTCCCCAAGGCTTGTGTCCTGGGCCATTCACTCAAGCTAGTTGGTGGGTTTCCTCTGCTGTTCCATCAAGCCCTTAGGTTGCCTCTTTGACTAGCCCTGTCCCCCTTTCCTCTCTTCCTGGGTATTCTCTATCAAGGCTGTGGTGGCTCCATGTTGAAAATCCAAGGTGCCTTCTGGCAGATGTCTCCGTCAGCCTGGCCCTTGTTTCTAGGGATATTGAAAAGGTAGCCATGGAGATGCACCTGTGGGAAGCCCAAATACTAAATACTCCCTCCCCCTCAGGCCACGGAGGCCTTCCATCTGCTGGAAGAGGGGCCGCCGCCTCCTTTTCCAAAACAGAGATCTGCCAACACTCTTCAGGCCTCCATTTAATTTGACTAGCGTGTCTTTTGGAAGAAGAAGATGATTTTGGACTCCTTCAAGCTCAGACTGTTTACCCTTGGTTGTTTCATGAATGAGGAAGCTTAACCCCATCCTTCCTGGATGACAGGCATGGAGTGATGATAACTGTGACTTTCCCCTGTTGCTTTGTCCCTTTCCTCCGTGGTCAGAGGTGTGCGAGCAGGTCCCAGTTACCATGCTGGTGAATGTTTAGAAGGCACCACCATGTTAATCTAGAATTCTGAATATTGTTAAATAAATAAAGGGGCAAAGCTACACTATCAAGAAAAAGATTTTTTTTCAATCAAGGTTCTATAATCATGCCATAAATGTTGCTTTTCCTGACTCTTTTATTCACTTGTTTATTAGGCAGCAAGCTTTTGCTGGTTACTTACCACATGCAACAATTGTGCCAGGCATTAGGGATAAAAAGGTGAATGGGCATGAGATTTCACAGAAGCACATTTTTAAAGGGAAAGATGGTTTCAGAATTATTCTACTGCATGGGGAGGCTGTAGGTGAAGCGGCAGGATCCCTCTGGGGACTTGGAGAAGGCTTCTAGGAGGATATGAAATGTAAGCTGAATTTTAAACACATTTGAATATACCTAGAGGAAGGTGGAAAAAGAGAAAGTCATGGGCATTTCAGATGGAGAGAACAACCAGCACCTGCATGAAACCACTTGGCTTTCCTAATGTCATGTCTGAAGGCAAATTTGATATTACTAAAGCCAAAGATGCTTGTGCAAAATGGCAGGAGGTGAGGGAGGGGAATCTAGATCATGGATGAATTTGGGGGTTAACCCAAAGACTTCTTGAGGGAACAAGCAGTTATTAAAGGCTTGCAGGCAGAAGGGTGACGTGGTGAACATTAGAAAAACCTCTCTGGTTGCAAAGAAATGAGGAATAGTTGGAAGTGAAGGAGACCACTCAGGAAGCAGTTCCAGCCATCTGGCTGCAAGGAAATGAGGAAGCCAACTGAGGCAGTGACGGTGGGGCTGGATGGACTGGGACAGATCCGAGGTGGCTAACAAGTAGAGGCTATAAAATTCAGTGATCAATTGATGTTCAGGGTGAGTGAAATAGAAGAGTCTAAAATGTTTCTGGATTCCTGGAATGACTGGCTGAGTTGAAAGGTGAAAGTGAAAGTTGCTCAGTCGTGTCTGACTCTTTGCGACCCCATCGACTGTATAGTCCATGGAATTCTCCAGGCCAGAATACTGGAGTGGGTAGCCTTTCCTTTCTCCAGGGGAATCTTCCCAACCCAGGGATCAAACCCAGGTCTTCCACATTGCAATAGGATTCTTTACCAGCTGAGCCACAAGGGAAACCCAACAATACTGGAGTGGATAGCCTATCCCTTCTCTAGCAGATCTTCCCAACCCAGGAATCGAATCAGGGTCTCCTGAATTGCAGGCAGATTCTTTACCAACAAATTTGTGGTAATTTCCTACAGTAATCCTGGGAAACTGATACAACAGTGAATGAAGAGTTGGGCTTCTTATTCTTGGATGTATTCATTATCTATTGCTGTGCAACAAATTACTGTGAACTTACTGGGTTACAGCAACAAATATTTATTATCTCACAGTCTCTGTGGGTCAGAAATTTGAGACATTCTTAGCTGGGTGATTCCGTCTGGAGTCTCTGATGAGACTGCAGTCAAGATGTTGGCCAAAGATGCAGGGTTTTGAAAGCTTGACTGAAACTGAAAGATCTACTTTTCGCTTTCAAAATAGTTCTCTCACATGCCTGTTGGCTGAGGGAATCAGTTTGTTACCATGTGGACCTCTCCGTAGGGCTGCTCACAGCACTGTGGAATCTTCCAGAGTGAGTGATGAGAGAAAGGGACCAAGGCAGGAGCTGCAGTGCTTTTCACGGTCCAGTCTCAGAAGCTACACACGTCTCCTTCATTCTGTTCATTAACAGCAAGTCACCAAATTTAGTCCACATTCAACAGGAGAGGAATTGGACTCCACCTCTTAAAGGGAAGCATTTCAAAGAGTTTGTGGACATATTTCTTAAACTATCAAACTGAGTTCCTTGTGGAGACACCCAGGGACTTTTGGTTCCATGGGCATGAAGACTAGCAGATTGGTCTGGGCTGCAGACATGGGTTTGTGATGGAAGAGAGGACCTGAGAAGTTTAGGAAAGGAGGCTACATTCAGGGAGCTTAAAGCTTTAGAGTTAAAGAAATGGCAGCTTGTGCCAAGTTCTAGGATGGTGAACATGATGTTATTCCTAAAGCATAGATTGAGCTATATGAAATGACTGGTTTTGTAGGTCAAAAGCAGTAGAATATCAGAAGTTTCATATGGTTTAACCTACACAAGCTTGGTGGAAGTCACTAGAGTTTCAGGTTGAAGACCTTTGTTCCTATTAATAGCGTCTCTGTCTTCTAACAAAAGGACGATTTCCCTTTACAGTTTTTTGTGTTTACCTTAACTGACTGCTCATTAGTTTTCAGAAAGCTGGCTGGCAAGCTGGAATAAGTGTCATGTCTGGTCTGCCTTAGTCCTTAGAAAACTTTCTTTGAGTTTTCCCCATCTCAGCTGGGTCAAAAACCATTTGATTAAATGGTTTCTATATGTCAGTCCATGTGATAGAAACCTAGGAGCTATCACTACTAAACTGAGAGTCAGAAATAAAATTGAAAGACTATTTCCTTCACAGACATATTGAAAATAATTTCTTTTTAATGGCAGCAAAATGCCTCCCTGGTGTCTGAGCCAAAGTTAGTATGTCTACTTTTCAGAACTCCTGCTAAGCTGACTATTGCAGTTATTGGAATATTGCACTAAAGGGAGGAAAGCCATTCTCCTAGACCAGATACTAAATGAGAATCATCCCAAAGAGTTATCATTATATCCTTCATACTTATTATTTTATGGACTGACATAAGTAGCTTCTTTCTGTCCATCAAAGGCTTTATGAGTGGCGTGGAAAATAAGTACCCGCAGGGCCAGCATCTATTAACAAGACGGACACTCTGGACATACTGTTTCAATAACTCCCACTGGCTCCCAGAGGTGTAATTAGGGTTGAATTTTTCATGAATACGAACTTCATATCCTTTGTCCACTATGCTGTGCTTTGTGCTTGATTATATCCAGCACCTCCATGCAGGAAAACAGAGAGGGAGAGAAGAAAGTCATGTCCTCAGCCAAAGGAAGTACTTCTGGGACTATCTGCAAGTGTCCCTCAGGCCCTACCCCATTTCTGGGGGCCACTTCCTGACTAAGTCTGCCCACCCGGAGCTCACACCGAGGTGAGTGAAGACTTGGCAGTCTCCTGGAACTGAATCTCCTTAGCTAGACTTTCAGATTTGAAGGGAAAAACCTGAAAATGTCCTGAAACTATAGAAAAAAGAGAAAATATCCTTCGGTGTAGTTCTAAATAGATTTAGTTACTCCATAATTTTTAAGTTGTCAAAGAAAAAAAAAGTGATATAGCTGCAGTGATTTTTCTGGACCTAACTTGTTCATCTTCCTGGCTTATTCAGTGCTTACTCTTCCTCCTAGCTTATTCAGTGGAATTGTAGCTGGTCTGATTTGCAGTCATATTGGAAATGTTTTGCCAATGGGACCAAACAGCCATGGCCTCCAGAAGAATCTTACTAAAATACAAATCTAATCATGCCATTCCCCTGCTTCAAGACTGTTGGTGGTTTTTAATATTATGGAAGAAAGTCCAAGCTGTGAGGTCTTCATGATCGTCCTGTTATGGTCTTCATCCACATTTCCTGCCCTTTCCCACAACAGGCAACCTAGCCTCCTGCCACTTACAGTTATTTTAAATGACTTACTGTTCTCTAAATGTGCCTTTCTCTTACCAATCCTGGAACACAATTTCCCCTAGTTCTCCAGCTGGCCAAAGAATACTTTAAAAATTAGGTCGAGTTCTGATAAAATAGATATGTTTCAACTCAAAGGCCAGCTTCTTATTTAATGGAGAACTACCAAAGACATTCCTGTTAAAGTTAAGAACAAGGCAAAACAGAAACTATTGCCAAAACCCTTTAGCATCAGAAAGATAAAATATCTAGAAATAAATTGAACGGGAAATGTGTAAACCTTTTATGCAAAACTCTAAAACACTCCTGAAAGTAAAAAAGGCAGACCTTGACCAATGAAAGATAAAATGTATTGTTGTGTAGGAGGACAACGTCATAAAGATTTTGATCCTGCTCATATTATTTAAAGAATTTGTGATCTCTACAGAAACAAAAGGCCTCCCCCCACCACCACCACCTTGGAACTTGCAAAGATAAATATGAAGTTTCTATGGAGAAATAAAAAGACAAAATTGGCCAGGAAAACCACAAAAAAAAAAGAGAAAAATAGTGGAGAATAGGGTATAGCCTTATCATATATTAAAACATGCTAGAAACCCTCGATATTTAAACAGATTGGTGGCTGAAGAGACAGACAGATCAATGGAGCACCATAGAAAGACCTGAAGTAGGATCAAAGAATACATGTCAATCCAGTATTGGATAAAGACAGTGTCTCACATTACTGGGGAAAATGCGATGGGTCATCACTGGTTTCAGATATCTGGCCAGTCATTTGGGAAAAGACCACACTGGGCCAATACTTTCCATGTACAGTAGGGTAAACTTAAGATAGATCAGAGATCTACATGTAAAAAATGAAATCATTAAGTATTAATACTAAAAGAAAATAGGAACAGATTTCTTAAAAAAAAACCTGAAGCTGGTTTTTAAGATAACTTATTCTTGCTTAGTGTAAAATTCTCTCTCATGCTTCTGAGATTTTATTCTCTTGATTAAATATGCCTCCTCAGGTGCTCTGTCTACTTCATTAGTGCCTCTCTTGTGTGATTCTGATTTTCTTCAGGTATTTAATACATTTTGGCTGTGGGTTCATCTTTGCGAGTTGTCCTGAAAGACTGTCTGTGTGTGTACTATGATTTACCAGTTTATCATCACTGATGGTTTGATACCTGATTCAGGAAGATCCTCTGCAAGAGGAAATCTCAACCCACTCCAGTACTCTTGCCTGGGAAATCCCATGGACTGAGGAGCCTGGCAGGCCACAGTCCAAGGGGTTGCAAAGAATTGGACCCGACATAGTGACTCAGCATGCACACACGCATCATCATGAATGCGGGCAATGAGTGACGTGCAGCTGCCTGGGAAGAGTCCAGCTTTCTGGACGTGGGGACCACTGGTTTCTTTCTGAGTCATTGGGCATGAAAGATCCTGCCTACTTGGTGACCTAAGCATCTACACTCACTGCTCCCACCTGAACACTGACACCTCTGTAACCTACTACCCTGGGAGAGGGGAGAGGTTTAGAACCACCTGTCTGCTTCTCCTCTCATACCAGCACCCCTTCAGATTTCTGTACCCACCTCTTCCCAGCTCTGAGCTCCCCCTAGAATCCCTTCCTGCTTTTTAAGAGTCCTTTCCTTCTTCTTCTCATATTTTGGAATTAGGTTTCCTGCTTCAAATCAATTTCATTTGCCTTCTGACTTTCTGGTAAACTTCACAATTTCCACTAATAGTACCATCTCTTGTTTTGCTAGTTATAAATTGTTAAAAACACATTTTCTCAAATGTCTAGGGATTTAAATGAGACTGCAATGAACACATATAATTTTATTTATCCAAGAGATGTACTTTTTAAAAAGTATAACCAGGTAATTAGGCAGCATTGACAAGAATGTCCTTGGGTCCTCAGAGCAGGAATGGAAACAGCAAAATTAGAATCTAGACTATTTCCTGTTAATGATCCTAAGACTGCAAAGGAAGGACCCTAGGGAATCATGGTATTCTCGAATCCCATTCCTGTCAGGGATTTATCTATTATCCATTGTAATAACGATGACTTGATTACCATTTGGTTGTGCTACTGTTGGATGGAAAACATTCAGATCCATAGTGCTCAGAAGCTAAATCAATCCCATTGATCGTCAGATGATAAAAGATCCCGGGGTACAACCCATATACCCGGTAATTGCCACTTTATCAAAGGAAGACATCTTTAAACAGGCTTTAATAAGAATGTTAAATGTTTTGCAGTTAAGAGCTTGAGAATTACAAATGGGAAGCAGTCATCATGGCGGAAAGAGGTTGAATTTATTTGCAAACTGATAGGGAGTTGTGTGATACAGGAGAAATTGCCCATGAGAGCAATAGAGGTAGGAAGAATACTCGCACTATTCCATGTTCCCCAGCTCCTCTGAGAAGGAACGAGAACAGCATCCCTCACCCTCCATGGGCTTCTCTTGCCTGGTTCCTGACCCTACAGTTAAGAGTCCAAACCTCAACATTGAGGAATTCTTGACTTTGTTTTCTGGTGGTGCTGGGGCCTGGGTGAGGCCCAGGGATCTGCATGTCTCTAAATGTTGTCACACTGGCTTCATCCCAAACCTGTCAGGCCAGGGCAGATGGACCTACCCCAGTAGAGCTTCTCAGCATCCCAGGAGTATGAACAGTTGTTACATAAAAGTGCTGCTTTTACCTAGAGCATAATTTTTCCAGAAAGCTTCCAGGGAAAATCATCATTTTATGTAAACAACCAAACATAGGCATATGATGGAGTAGAAGGCAATTTCACTAATAATTTTTAAGATAAAATATGAGATACAAAGAAACGTTAGAACTGTGGAGTCTGGCTGTCGGCTCTTTGTCTTCACAGCTTTCATAGTATTTATTTGATTCTCTTCTTACCTTCTTACTTGAAACTTTCACTGGAAGAGTTTGGGGAGTCACTGGGACAGATACTGTAGACAGACTCTGTCAATACCCACACACACTTTCCTCTTCTGCTTGCCTTCTGGTCCTGCAGCCTCTCAGTTCAGTTCAGTTCAGTTCAGTTGCTCAGTCATGTCCGACTCTTTGCGACCCCATGAATCACAGCACACCAGGCCTCCCTGTCCATCATCAACTCCCGGAGCTCACTCAAACTCACGTCCATCGAGTCGGTTATGCCATCCAGCCATCTCATCCTCTGTCGTCCCCTTCTCCTCCTGCCCCCAATCCCTCCCAGCGTCAGAGTCTTTTCCAATGAGTCAACTCTTCGCATGAGGTAGCCAAAGTACTGGAGTTTCAGCTTCAGCATCATTCCCTCCAAAGAAATCCCAGGGCTGATCTCCTTCAGAATGGACTGGTTGGATCTCCTTGCAGTCCAAGGGACTCTCAAGAGTCTTCTCCAACACCACAGCTCAAAAGCATCAATTCTTCGGCACTCAGCTTTCTTCACAGTCCAACTCTCACACCCATACATGACCACTGGAAAAGCCATAGCCTTGACTGGACGGACAAAGTAATGTCTCTGTTTTTCAATATGCTATCTAGGTTGGACATAACTTTCCTTCCAAGGAGAAAGCGTCTTTTAATTTCATGGCTGCAATCACCATCTGCAGTGATTTTGAAGCCCCCAAAAATAAAGTCTGACACTGTTTCCACTGTTTCCCCATCTATTTGCCATGAAGTGATGGGGCCAGATGCCATGATCTTCGTTTTCTGAGTGTTGAGCTTTAAGCCAACTTTTTCACTCTACACTTTCACTTTCATCAAGAGGCTTTTTAGTTTCTCTTCACTTTCTGCCATAAGGATGGTGTCATCTGCATATCTGAGGTTACTGATATTTCTCCCGGCAATCTTGATTCCAGCTTGTGCTTCTTCCAGCCCAGAATTTCTCATGATGTACTCTGCAGCCTCTAGAAAACTAAAAACTACATTTCCCAGACTCCTTTGTAGTAAGAGTTCCTAAGTTGTGTGGAGCTAATGTATCAATTTGAGACTATCTGAAACCAAGGATCAAGGCAATTTGTCTATGATGTCTAGGACAGTGCCATGGTGCCTTTCTCTTGGCTAAGGACCTTATATCTATAGCAGGATAAGACCACAGGAGAGAGGACAGCAAGCCCAAGGATGGTTTCCAGAACCGAACTGGGAAATTGATTTTCTTCTTTTTAAAAACAGTTAAAGAGAAATTTGTATTTTAATTTTTAACTGGGTAAGAGTATCAAATAAAAATTCCATTGAATTCATCTAAAGAAGTTGATTTTTAAATGTCAAAACCTGAAATGCCTACAGAGACTGGGAAGATGAGAAAACATTTGAGTGGGTAAAGGAATTAGAAAAATCTAACTTACTCTAAGAAAAAACACAGTGCAAAGTGTGTTGTTATCTGGCTTCTGTCACTTGGGACCGAGGACAGGGAGGCATTAGAGATGGGTGAAGAGTGGTAAATAGAAGAGGGAGCCGCTATCTGTACTGTAGATCCTCTGATTATTCAAAAGGAGCTGGAAATCTTGATTTTGATATCAAATCTCCCTAGTGTAAGTCCCCAGAATTTGGGGAAGTTACTTTTTCTTGGGAAGTGGATTCTGTGATGACCCAAGGACGAAAGAGCAGATAAAACCAAGGAAGGTCTTGGAATGGAAAAACCAGACCCTTATCATCCTTCCCTCCCCCATGTTGTAGCTATTAATGGAACAGTATAACCTGTCTCTCCTCCTACTCCATCAGATCAGATCAGATCAGTCCCTCAGTCGTGTCCGACTCTTTGCGACCCCATGAATCGCAGCACCTCCCTGTCCATCACCAACTCCCGGAGTTCACTCAGACTCACATCCATCGAGTCGGTGATGCCATCCAGCCATCTCATCCTCTGTCGTCCCCTTCTCCTCCTGCCCCCAATCCCTCCCAGCATCAGAGTCTTTTCCAATGAGTCAACTCTTCGCATGAGGTGGCCAAAGTTTCAGCTTTAAAGCTGAAACTAGAGTTTCAGCTTTAGCATCATTCCTTCTAAAGAAATCCCAGGGCTGATCTCCTTCAGAATGGACTGGTTGGATCTCCTTGCAGTCCAAGGGACTCTCAAGAGTCTTCTCCAACACCACAGTTCAAAAGCATCAATTCTTTGGCGCTCAGCCTTCTTCACAGTCCAACTCTCACATCCATACATGACCACAGGAAAAACCATAGCCTTGACTAGACGGACCTTTGTTGGCAAAGTAATGTCTCTGCTTTTGAATATGCTATCTAGGTTGGACATAACTTTCCTTCCAAGGAGTAAGCATCTTTTAATTTCATGGTTGCAGTCACCATCTGTAGTGATTTTGGAGCCCAGAAAAATAAAGTCTGACACTGTTTCCACTGTTTCCGCATCTATTTCCCATGAAGTGATGGGACCAGATGCCATGATTTTCATTTTCTGAATGTTGAGCTTTAAGCCAACTTTTTCACTCTCACTTTCACTTTCATCAAGAGGCTTTTTAGTTCCTCTTCACTTTCTGCCATAAGGGTGGTGTCATCTGCATATCTGAGGTTATTGATATTTCTCCCAGCAATCTTGATTCCAGCTTGTGCTTCTTCCAGTCCAGCGTTTCTCATGATGTACTCTGCATATAAGTTAAATAAGCAGGGTGACAATATACAGCCTTGATTAACTCCTTTTCCTATTTGGAACCAGTCTGTTGTTCCATGTCCAGTTCTAACTGTTGCTTCCTGACCTGCATACACATTTCTCAAGAGGCAGATCAGGTGTTCTGGTATTCCCATCTCTTTCAGAATTTTCCATAGTTTATTGTGATTCACACAGTCAAAGGCTTTGGCATAGTCAATAAAGCAGAAATAGATGTTTTTCTGGAACTCTCTTGCTTTTTCCATGATCCAGCAGATGTTGGCAATTTGATCTCTGGTTCCTCTGCCTTTTCTAAAACCAGCTTGAACATCAGGAAGTTCACGGTTCACATATTGCTGAAGCCTGGCTTGGAGAATTTTGAGCATTACTTTACTAGCGTGTGAGATGAGTGCAATTGTGCGGTAGTTTGAGCATTCTTTGGCATTGCCTTTCTGGATTGGAATGCAAACTGACCTTTTCCAGTCCTGTGGCCACTGCTGAGTTTTCCAAATTTGCTGGCATATTGAGTGCAGCACTTTCATAGCATCATCTTTCAGGATTTGAAATAGCTCAGCTGGAATTCCATCACCTCCACTAGCTTTGTTCATAGTGATGCTTTCTAAGGCCCACTTGACTTCACATTCCAGGATGTCTGGCTCTAGGTCAGTGATCACACCATCGTGATTATCCGGGTCATGAAGATCTTCCCTGACCCAGTAATCATGCCTCATCCAATCAGCAAATGACTCACAAGACCCCTATCCCACACCTTGTACCCTGGGTGTAAAAGTGGACGAAGGACCCCTGTTCAACGTTGGTTCTTCCTTGAGCTGGCCCGCTCTTCTAACAGCATCTCCCACTCTAGTGCTTTATTTCCCTCTCATTCTGTCTCATGTCTGGAAATTCTTTTCCAACGCGCACCCAGACCACGACAGATTCAAGAATCATAAGCACATGCAAGTTAAAATTACAGGTCCCCTCATGGATAAGTAAATGACTTGGCAGGCTTTTTCGTGTGCATTTCCCATATTCATTGTAAGTGAATAATGCTCACTCTGTACCTTCAGGATCTGAGCTAACTGCTTAACTGTTCTATGCAGCCTTGATATACGCAAGGGGTAGATAATATGTGGGATCCCAGGGAGGGGATGACTGCTTGTGGAGTGTGCCTAGGCTTGGGCCAAGTGCGTGCTTTCAACAACCTACTTTATGGGGATCATCAATTGATGGATCAATTAATCAACTTGCAAATACTCTTTGAACTCTGAGTCCAGTGCTTGGCCATACGGAGCAAGGCCAGCCTAGGTCACAGGAGTAGACCAAGTCCCTCTATAGCCAGATAAAGCAGTAGTTGTGGCTTGGCTGATTCTCTTCCTCCTCTAAGTCCCCAAAACTGCAGGAACAGGTCAAATGTTCCAGAAGGAGTCTGACTTCAAGAAAAACTCACCAGGAGTTCCCCAGGATTAGCCAGTCTTTGGGTTGCTTTACCATCCCCTCCCCCATAACTGTCACAGGACCTTGGAATCACCAGGTCATTCCAAATAAACCATCTGAGTGAAAGGAATGCCCTTGTTATGCAAACATATTTCATAGAATTTCCTTAGCTGACCCTCCCACCCCCAACCACTGTCAGTCAGCTTGTGAAGAAATTCTGAAGCCATAGTCATGAATGGTAGGAATCAGACAGCAGAGATGGCTCAGGAGTGTTTTATTCATTTTCACTTTATATTAAGGTAGGGACTTCCCTGGCAGCTCCAGAGGAGACACAGGAGACTTGGATTCCATCCCTGGGTGGGGAAGATCCCCTGAAGGAGGAAATGGCAACCCATTCCAGTATTCTTGCCTCGGAAGTCCTATGGACAGAGGAGCCTGGCAAGCTACAGTCCATGGGGTCACACAGAGTCGGACACAACTTAGTGACTAAACAACGACAAATCATGGAAAATTTCAAACACGTATAAAAGTAGAGAAAACAATATAACAAATTTTCATTTACCCATGACTTGCATGTCTTTTATTTTTAGGCAAATCCCAGGGCGCTTATCACTTCATTAGTAAATCATTTAGTAGCTATCTCTAAAATACAAAGAGTTTTATTAGAAGCATAACCACAATACCATTATCAACACCAAAAAGATGCTCAATAATGATCTAATATCACTACATTTTATTTATGTTTATTTTACTCACTGGCATTTTTCTATGAAAACAAGCATTGCATTTCCACCTTTTTCTTTGCTCTCCTGGCCCAGGAACAGCCCCCTGATGCTCAGGTAAATCTCCTGAGCCAGCCAGCCTGGATGTCTTCATTGACATCCCTCCCCAAGTGACTCTGGTCCAAGGACAGTCTTTTATTCCTTTCCTGGAGGTTGTTGATTAGATTTGAGGGACATTCTGAGTTGCTTTCATAGCTCTCAAGCTGGACAAAAATTAATTATAACGAATTTGATTTTCCAGCCCTGACTTCAAGATTCCTCCTGGGTATTCATTATTTTATTTTCACTGTAAGCTTTAAACATTGGGTCCTTTACTTGAAAGGCACCCTTGGGTTTGGTTTCTACCCAGAGCCCAATAAGCAGTTCCAAATGCTGAAATACCAAACCAATGTTATTTAGAACAGCTTGTTAACAAAAGTCTCCTGCAATCAGGCTAAGAAGCCAGTTGGAAAAGAAAACTCTATGCAATGGCCTCATTCACTCAACTGAAACCTTTATTGGGTGTCAGTGATATAAAGGCTGCAAGGAAAGTGTTTTCTGTTGACTTGCCACTCTAGTTGAGAGGTTAAGACGGCTCACAAATCAGATGACTGACACCCACGGGCAATGTAAGGGCCAAAGGAGCAGCTCAGATCATGGTCTGAGTATTGTTCACTCAAGCTGCAGGGGACAGGGCAGGTTTCTGGAGGAGGGAATTGTGTCCGGAAGACTAGGACAGTCTGGTGGGAGCAGAGGTGACATGGGGGGAGGGAAAGGGCAATGGCCACCACCGAACAGTGACCGTGAGACTGGGAGTGAGAGGAAGGTTTCAGGCTCTAAGCTGTGGGGTGAGTTATGGTGGAGACCAGAGCTCTGGCAGGCAGGGTGACTATCTGGAAATCAGATGCCAACTTCTGAACACAGGAGCCAGGTCCAAATCCACAGCACGCAGAGCCGGGCACTAGGGGTCAGGGGGCTGGGTCAAGGTGGGAAGAGAGCCCTTGGTAGAGCCAGTTTCAGGTGCAGGAAGAAGTGGCCCCTGACTTCCCACCCAGCCAGGAACGTCTGTCCCGACAGGTGGCCCTCAGCCCAGAGTTGGGGCTTCGCGAACCCTTCCTGCTGGCCTTGAGCTCCACTGGTTTTCAGACTTGTCCCTTCCCTGTCTTCTGCTGACCCAGATCTTTGTCCAAACTCCTAGGTTCTTGCTCTCCAGTCTCCCACCCAACCCGTCTGGTCCCAACTCTCACTGGAGCCCTGGATGGAGACCTGATTGATTTAGAGCTTCCCTCTCCTCCATCTTTTTTTTTTCTTCTCTTCTCCATCTTTGACTGATTTAGACTCTTCCTCTTGCCTCCTGAGCTTTGGACACATTGCCTTTTCTCTCCATTTCCCCCACCACCCACCGTGAGCCTGACTGTTTGCTGCCCATCAGTCTATAGCCCTACATCTACCTCATTCTCACTTCCTGATGGACTCAAACTGTGTAATTAAATTTTAACATGAAATCTGCTCTTAAAATGAGTTTTAATAAGATGATGGTGTTTGGTCTGAGTAAGAAAATGAGTGGTCCCTACATTCTCACTTCCTGATGAACTCAAACTGGAGTGAGTTTGAATACCTCATTCTCACTTTCTGATGAACTCAAATTGTGTAATTAAATTTTAACATGAAATCTGCTCTTAAAATGAGTTTTAATAAGATGATGGTGTTTGGTCTGAGTAAGAAAATGAGTGGTCCCTGCATTCTCACTTCCTGATGAACTCAAACTGGAGTGAGTTTGAATACCTCATTCTCACTTTCTGATGAACTCAAATTGTGTGATTAAATTTTAACATGAAATCTGCTCTTAAAATGAGTTTTAATAAGATGATGGTGTTTGGTCTGAGTAAGAAAATGGGTGGTCCCTGCATGGCCAGCCCATGGTACCTTTGGATCCACAAGGAAGCCACCCTAATGCTTCTTCAGAGTGAAATCTGAGTTTAATACTGTTACTTCAAATGTACAGGAAGGAAAGTATTTTTCTTTTTCTTTTTTCATTAACTCAGTTTGGAAAACAGAAACCTCTGAGCCAGATAATGCCTTAGATTTCTTCTAGCTTAAACATCTGTTTTTAAGGTCTTGCTTTTGCTAAATTGAATAACTTGAATACATTTCACATAGCTTTTTAGAAACAAACTGAGGTTTGTGTAACTTTTTATCTCCAGTTCAAGTGTTCCGTGGCTTTAATGAGTTTGCATACTTTATGTCTGAGCATCTGAGATATTTTCAAGTAAGAAGCTGTGGCGATTGAAATAGTTACCCCTGCAGCAAAATCAGCCTCGTGTCAAAATCAGTCACAGGCTGGCCTGTGACTATGGGCTTCAGGTCACTGGGGTCCCAGCCAAGCTCATCCCTGGTGAGGAGTGGGCTCAGTGCAGGTGTTTCTCAGAGCCCGGTACACCTGTGTGCAGAGTCAGGCACCTCTTACCCATACTGAGGTTTATGTAGCTGAGAAAGTTCTGGATGTTTTGTTCCAAATTAGAGTTGGAATTGTAACCAAGGTAAATGCTACAAAGCCAGGTTGCCTATCTTGCTATACAAGTGAGGATATTTTCAATTATAAGATAGAGACACTCAAAACAAAATGTTTTAAAACAGAAGAATTAACTGATTCGCATAACCAAAGAAGTCACCAGAGAATATGGCTTCAGGCATGGCTGAACCAGGGACCCAGATAATATCTACAGGAAACTTTCTCGACCCTTGTCTTTGCCTTCTTTTGTGTTGGCTTCCTTCAGAAATAGGCAAAAATGGTCATTTGTGGTTTCAAGTTTTTATTCTACCAGTTTAACATCACAGGAAAGAGACCATCTCTTCACTTTTTGTAGGAGTTTTCTTGAGACAGAATTCACATATTAAACAGCTTATCCTCTTTAAGTTCACACTCTTGATAAATCAATGGGTTTTAGGATATTTATTCACAGAATTATGCAACCATCATCACAATCAGTTGGGAGCATTTCATCATCCCGAAACAAAGCTCTATGTCCTTTAGCAGTCATTCTCCATGTCCCCTAACCATCACCTTCAACCCTAGACAACCATCAATCTACTTTCTATTTCTACTGCTTGCCTGTTCTGAACAGTTCATATAAATGAAATCATATAATATGTGTCCTTTGTGATGTTTTCTTTCACTTAGCATAAGGCTTTCAAGGCTCATCCATATTGTAGCATATATCAGTATTATATCCCTTTTGTTGTTAAATAGTCCACTATATGGATATACAACATTTAATGTATCCATTCATTAGTCAATGAGCATTTGAGTTGTTTCTACTTTGGAGCTATTATTAGCAATGAAGTTATGACCATTTATGCACAAGTGTTTGTGTGGACACATGCTCTCATTTCTCTTGGGTATATACCCAACAGTGGAATTACTGGGTCATATTAATTCCTTCTGAGGAACTGCTAGACTGTTTTCCTAAGTGGCTGCATAGTCCTACATTCCCACCAGCATTGCTTGAGGGTTTACTTCTTCACATACTCACCAACACTTGTTATTTGTCATTTTGATTACAGCCACACTAGTGAGTGTGAATTGATATCTCATTATAGTTTTGATTTGCATTTTCCTTGGAAAAGAAAGGGATTAAGGAGACTCCGTGACAGATGAGCATTGTCATTCCAGACATGAAGTTTGAACTTAGAATTTACTAAATATTTACACAAAAGGGACACTGAAATCAGGAGAGAGTTTTACCTTTCACTGATAGATGTAGATGTTTTCTGCCCTCAGAGGGAAATGACTTTAAAGCAAGATATGGTCATATGCATGTGTGTGTGTGTGGTCATTATATACGGTCATATATCCCATATACAACATACACTCACATAGAGAAACATGCATACACAAAGAAAATTACATTTCATGCCTATCTGAGTTTTGGTGGGTAAATATTGGTGCAGCTACATTTGACACAAATGATATACTAGACACTACACTTGATTATTATAATATCATTCAGATGTCTTATTTTATAGATTACAAAAGCAAGCTGAGACCCAAAGCTAGTAAGGAACAGAAAACTGGAGGCAGGTCTCATCTTCTGGTTTCCTGATCAGTGCTCTCCCCACCACACCACAGGCCTGTCCTCTGAGTCCTTGGGTTGCGCTGTTCCTGGTTGATGTGGTGAGTTGAGTTTGATTCATTTCTAACCATGAAGCACTGAAAGGTACAAAATTGCACAAGAATTAAAGCCTAGGATGATGACAAAAACAGAGTGATGATAAATGCTCACTCTTCCAGGAGAAAATGTTCCTCATTTTTCTGTATGGATAATCAACTCCCACAGGCCATCGCATGAATGTGCTCTTTGTTTGGGTGTCCAACCTCATGCATAATGGATGAAGGTTGTCGATGTACAGGCTCCACGGATGTGACTCCTCCAAAGCAAAATCAACACTCAGCTCCAGCTGAGTCCACCTATAAACACCTGTTGTCCAGGCCTTGAAAGACAGTAAAAATGAATCCGTGATAAGAGGCAGCCTTATCTTCAGGGCCTTGGGTCCAAGGGTGAGGCTGAAGGTAGGAACTCCACCCTGGGTTATCACCTCACATTCTACAATCCCCTGGGTTTCTTAGCAAAAGAGAAAAGCAACTGCTAAAGCAGCCATCACCCAGGGGGCAAGAAGCCCAGCCCTGATTCTGCATGGAATCTACCTGATACACATGTGTGCTCAACTCATGAGAACTAGCCTCTCTTCCCTGACCACTTTCGTACCACGTCCAGAGGAAGATGGTTTGTAGGATTAAATGCTTTCTTTTGACTTAACTATCATCCCACCGTTAGATATTTTTTCAAAATTTCCCTTTTTATAAACATTGCAGTGTGAACATCTTTGTAAATAAGGACACCACATTGCTCATTCAAAATATGCTTATGTGTTTACCACTTTCAGTATGTGGCCAAATTACTTTCCAGAAAGATCTGCTCTATCCACATTCCAACAGTGTGTCAGAATTAGCAGATGTTCTGTATATTTGCCCATCCTGTATACTATCATTTTTAAAATGCTTTGTCATCTAATAAATTTGAGAAATGCTTTCTCATTCTGGTTAATATATTTCCTTAGCTGCCAATGAATTGGAACTTTTTTCATTTGTTTATTGGCCATTTGTGGTTCTTGTATGAATTGCCTATTCACGTTCTTTGCTCATTTATCACTTGAAATGCTCGCCTATTCCGTATTGATTTGTAAGAGCCCCGATCCAATTTTAATGAAAAGTTTAAATCTCCAACACAGCTGTCAGAACTGCTTATGGCTGCAGTTCTCTGCAGCTCTAATTGTTTTAATAAGTCCCACTAATGACTCAGAGGCTAATGAAGGTGTAGATCTGATTGACAGAGCTTAGAAAAGCGATGTAATTAGAAGGTTCCTCTCCCAATCAAAAGAGCCAACTATATTTATCAGTTCAACTTCCTACTTTTCCCCCCTATTTTGAAAAATACATTTAAATATATCCCATTGGTCTTGGCAGGGTGGTGAGAAGGGCATGTGGACTGTGTCTGGTTGTTATATAACCCTCCAATTAATTTAGGGTCTTATTTCCTCTTTTAACTTTCATATTTTGTCTTGAAAGAGGAAGCTTCAGATTCTTAAGTCCATATCTGCTTTGGCTGCCTCTGGAACCCAGAGCGAGGCTGTCACCTAGCAACCAGCGCTCTGCATATAGAAACCTAAGTTGTGGCCTGGTCGAGAGAGGAAAATCACCCAGGGGAATGAAAAGTTTTAGCTTTGAGCTCGAGAGCAGCCAGAGGCACAGCATTGAGTGAGAAAGAAGAGCCAAGATTTTTTTCCCAGGAGAACCTCAGATTCAGAGTCCTGATGCAGAGTTGGGGTAGGGGCATGGCTTCAGGGACAACCTCGGGGAGTTTTGCTCCCCATCCTGATGAGTGACTAGAAGCTCGGTGCTTTCGACTTGGGTGCCACAACCCCTGAGTGATCTGAGACAACCCCTGGTGCTCCCCAGTGATCAATACTGGGGGCCACGGGGCTCAATACTTCACTCAAGAATTTGAATATGAAGGCTGCTTCCTGGGGGTTCAGCCTTTTCACTTGGGTCTGAGCAGGAATATGTAAAACCACCTGAGGGTCTCCCATACCATGAGGCTTAGGGGATATTAACACTTTCAGGGCATTCCGCAGGAAGTTGGAAAAAGCTGGGGTCACTGAGGTTCCGAGGAGAGTAGGGGGCTCTGGCTGGCTGTCCACCCCCATGTTGTAATTCTGCGGACAAACTGCTCTTATTTAGTAGTTATAGTATCTTTCTTGAAAAACCACCCTCTTCTCCCACACATACGTACCCACATCCCTCGTGAATTTCCACCTTCTTATTTTTCCTTCTCTTTCTCCACGGGACTTGCTTTGGCCAATGGAGTATTACTGAACACGACAGGAGCAGAGGTCTTAAATGTCCTTCTGTGGTTTGGCTTACTCTTCTGTTTTCTGTTATGAAAAGACAAGCCCCAGGTAGCCCCAAGTCCAAGGGGAATGAGGAGACATGTATTGCACACCTGAATTTAACTGGAGCCTGAAACAGAGCCATCCCAGCCAACCCCCAGGCCCTGGACAGGAAAAATCAAAGGTTGAGAGTCACTGAGAGTCGAGGACTGTTTGTTAAAGCAGCTTTATTGTGGCACAATCTGACAAATTCATTACTCATTACTCCTACCATTATTTCCTTCTAGATGTCCTGATTTCTGTATTTTCTGAGACTGGTTGGTCAGTTTTTCCTTCAATTTTGCAAGCTTCGTCACATCCTCCTAATAAATTCTTCTCTTTGCTAAAGTCAGTTAGAATTGATTTCTGTGGCTTGTCACATAGTCCTGACTCGCAGAGCTCATAGGCCAAGTCTCCTCTGCGAAGTTGCCCATTCTTTTGTCTGAATTCAGAAGGTCTCTCACACAATCTGAATGCTTGAATTCAGCCTTTCCCCGTTATCCTTTTGTTTTCTGATGGCCTCTGCTGCCTCTAAATGAAAGAGTGTGTGCCCTGATCAATGTCAGGGGCCTTTGCTTTGTCTGGAACATCCTGTTTCATCTCAAAAAAAAAAAAGTCTTATATACCTTTCAGGACTTCAGCCAAGCAGCATGTCTTTTTATAAAGCCCTTCTTGGTTCTCTGGGCATGCCCTTCCCCTCTGCAATACTGGAAGCAGTTACCTCTAGTCTGGAGATTTACCTTTTTCTACGAGCTGCTATGACTTATTCCTCTACCAGGGGGACCTCTTTGAGGCCATCACTCAAGGGGGAGCAGAGAGAGCCCAAGTGGGACACCATTTTATTTACCCTGTCCAAGGATGAAATTGGATCTGGGGTCAGCCACGGGCTAAGCATTATGGGAGAACATTTCATTTTTTAAAATATAAATTTATTTTAATTGGATGCTAATTACTTTACAATATTGTATTGGTTTTGCCATACATCAACATGAATCCACCACAGGTATACACATGTTCCCCATCCTGAACCCCCCTCCCACCTCCCTCCCCGTACCATCCTCTGGGTCATTCCAGTGCACCAGCCCCAAGCATCCTGTATCATGCATTGAACCTGGACTGGCAATTCGTTTCATATATGATACTATACATGTTTCAATGCCATTCTCCCAAATCATCCCACCCTCTCCCTCTCCCGCAGAGTCCAAAAGACTGTTCTATACATCTGTGTCTCTATTGCTGTCTCGCATACAGGGTTATCGTTACCATCTTTCTAAATTCCATATATATGCGTTAGTATTCTGTATTGGTATTTTTCTTTCTGGCTTACTTCACTCTGTAAATTTCATCCACCTCATTAGAACTCCACCTCCAGTTTCATCCACCTCATTAGAACTGATTCAAATGGAGAACAGTGTGGCAATTCCTTAAAAAACTGGAAATAGAACTGCCTTATGACCCAGCAATCCCACTAGTAGGCATACACACCTGGGAGAATATTTCAAATGAAGCACCCCACTCTTAAAATTCACTCAACCCTTCCTGCAGCAGTTGAGGGGACTGTGTTGGTCTGTGCTTGTAGCTTCGGGACATGTAACCCATGAAACCAAGGTCCAGAGTGGGGAAGCAAGAAGCCAAAATTCACACAGACGGTTAAGGGAAGGGTGGGAATTAGAAGCCCAGACTCCAGATTGTTAGTCCTCTGTTTCTTATAAGAAGTGACAGACCAGAGAGGGTCCAGGCTGGGTTTTTCCACTGGGTCTTCCTACACAGCCTGTTGCTGGGGAGGACATCAGCATCCCTGTGCCAACCTCCATAGACATGAAGGCTGTTTTTCTGTGCCCAGGAGGATTCTCAAAATAATGGTGCTGCCTGCCTGCCTCTGTGGGCTGGAGCCAGCTGTCTTGGTACACTTGGTTCCCAATTTATAATTTCCTGCTCTTTATTTGTGGTGATAATTGGTCTCACAGTAACTGGTCAACCATGCCCACTTCTGTCCTGGTAGCCAAGGTTTAAATAGGCAGGAGAGATGGAAGGAATCAGGTGAGTATCTTGTGATGGGACCCGTGGGACTTTTGGAGCCAGAAAGATGTGAGTTCAAATCCCAGCCCTGCCACTTGCTGACCCTGTGGCCTCATTTTCTCACTTGTAAAGTGGGAGTTTTAACAGCATCCACCCCAGGGAGCTGACGTGAGGTGAATATTGTGTCTGACACATAAAGGTGGTCAGTGAGGGTGATGCTTCTCTGTATCATCCTGAGACATCCTGAGACAGAGGGCTGTCTCAGGCTGGGCTCCCTCAGAGCCAAGGAGACTATTTGTGAGGTGGTCTTGGGAAGTATCAGTGTGAGAATGGGGAAGTGAGTCAGAAAAGGGAGTGTTTAATGTGTGGGATACCCCCGTGAGCAATTAGAGTTCAGCCCCTTTGGGACCTCTGGAAAGCAGGTGGAACACACCTCAGCAAGATGGAGTAGTCGTCTACCCTGGTGACCATCCACCATTGGTTGAGGGCTGCTGGGAGCAGGACTTAATTTCCCAGCATTACTTGCTCCTTGTGTCAAGTAGGTTTAAGTAGTCAGAGAAAGGCTTCTTAAAGCAGCAAGTTGCAGTTGCTGGGGACATCATGGACGGGAATGGTTAAAGCAAGACACCCACAGTATCTGCTTTAAGGGCACACAGCTCATCAGGAGAAGTCAGCATACCCGGTCTGAACTTGGTCTAGAAGTAGGACGCAAAACATAAAAGTCAGCACTTCCCTGGCAGTCAAGTGGTTAAGGCTCCATGCTTCCAGTGCAGGGGACAAGGGTTCGATTCCTGTTGGGGGAACTGAGATCCCACATGCCGCACAGTGCAGCCAAAAAAGAAATTTTTTTTTAAACTTAAAAACCAGAAACTGGTACAGATGGCCCTGGGAGGTGAGGAATGAGTCAGGAATGAGGTGATAGATCGTGGACATTTGTCATCAAGTGTTCTGGAGCCCCAAGTCTTGTGTTCCTGGGCACTGGCCAGGGTGTGAGGCAGATCAGCTTTCTCTCTGCAGGAATAACTTGGGACTATGGTGATTTCCTCATTCTTTTCAAAACATAAGGGTCCCTGTTTCCCACACATGCCCTCATTCGGCACTCACTACCAGCTCTTTAGATTCACCCCAACCATGGAAGCGGGAGATAGCACACATACACGTGTGTGTGTGCACAAGCAAGTCCTGGGAGGACTGCCTGGAAGATTACCACTTGTAAAATGCAGTGATTGCAGACTGAGCTGAGCTGAATAGCACAATAAGAGATGGGCAACATGGAAGAGGTGGACAACAGAATTAAGGAGCCCTATGCCTGAGAAAAGGGCTGAATTCTATGTGAATCCTCCCAAGGAAAAGCCTTGCTGAAAGGCCAGTGGATATCAGTATTTGGAGATGTCTTATGCTGTATAAGTCAAATGTCAGAAATTCCCACTGAGCTTGGATTTGAATGGACTACTTGAGTTCCCTGAGTGCTTTGCAGATAGAATTACCAAAAAGTGCTAGGCTTTGTGACTTCCAAATATACGTATAATGAAATGAGAAAGTAACGTTAAAATGCCTCTCCAGTATCATGGAAAAATCACCCAGGAAAAGAGCTTTTAGAACACAAGTTTAATTAGCACTTTCCTCAGAGTTTATAAATATATGTACTGATAATAATCATGATCATTATCATCAGTGATAATGATCTCTATTGCTATTTTAGCAAGCACCATTTCTTGAGAATCTCCCATGTGCCAGTTATCTTGATTTTTATATCTTATTGTGTTGAAGCCTCATAAGAATTCAGATATAAGGAAGTAAAGACACCAAGAGGTTAATTGACTTGCTCAAGGCTGCACAGCGCATTAAGAGAGAGGTCTGCGATTCAGCACCAGATTTCTCAGGTTCCAAAGCCTGCTCTTTAAATTCTTCACTCCATGTACAAGGTGGTATATTTGAAATTGATTTCCTTTTAGTAGTAAAATTATATTCTTGTGACAATTGAGGTCATTTCTTGACTTCTTTATCTACTCTTTAGAATAATCAGAATTTGCAGAATCTCCACAGCCACATGGAAACCATTGTTTTGATTCAAATTCCAGACTTGGTGATGGTTCCATGTCCACTAACTGACAAGACTACAAGTTTAGAGACTAGATCCACCATGCAAGTTTGCTTACACTGGTGTGCACGTGTGTGTGTGTGTGTGGTGTGTGTGTGTGTGTGTGTTAGTCAGTCATGTCTGACTTTTTGCAACCCTATGGATTATAACCCACCAGGCTCCTCTGTCCATGGAATTCTCCAGGCAAGAATACTGGAGTGGGTTGCCATTCCCTTTTCCAGGGGATCTTCCCTACCCAGGGATTGAACCCAGGTCTCCTGCACTGCAGGCAGATTCTTTACCATCTGAGCCACCAGGAAAGCCCTACATTGGCCTACAAATTACTTTTAAAAGTAATTTGAAGTTACACTTATGCTAGGGAGATTTGATATCAAAATCAAGATTCCCAGCTCCTTTTGAATAATCAGAGGATCTACAATACTGATGGCAGCTCCCCTTTCTACTTACCACAGTACCTCACCCATCTCTAATGCCTCCCTGTCCTAGATGCCAAGTAACAGGAGCCAGGTAGCAACACACTTTGCACTGTTTTTTCTTAGAGTAAGTTAGATTTTTCTAATCCCTTTACCCCCTCAATTGTTTTCTCACCTTCCCAGTCTTTGTAGGCATTTCAGGTTTTGACACTTAAAAAGCAACTTCTTTAGATGAATTCAATGGAATTTTTATTTGATTCTCTCTCTTATCCATTTAAAAATTAAAATACAAATTTATCTTTAACTGTTCTTAAAAAGAAGAAAATCAGTTTCCCCAGTTCAGTTCTGGAAACCATCCTTGGGTTTTCTGTCCTCTCTCCTGCGGCCTTATCCTGCTGAATAACACAAAGACACCAACTCATGCTCTAACCAGCCTTTTTAACGTTGTGAATCTCACATTTGTTACTGTGACCTCAGACAACTTCCTCGACTTCCCTAGCCTCTGCTTCCTTATCTGGAAAAGGACTTCAGGTCACTTAACCTGGGCAGTTTGCCAAAAGCCAAGTGAAATGTTCACTTTGCCCAAAATACTAAGAGCCGGCCTGCCAAATAAGTGATTCACCAAATCACTCGATTCTTTGAAGGATCCTGTTTTTGTTGATCAACTCTCATCTGGTCCCCATAACAGGATTTTATGGGATATTTAGCTCTTGTCTTCCAGGCTCTCTGCTGCTGCAACTGGAGATTGAAGCACCAAGCGGGGGAGGGGATTAAAGGAGAGAAAGAGGAGTAAAGAGAGGCAGGCTGGGGTGAGGGCTGGGGGATATATAAGGAGAATACGTTCACGAGACTGTGCTCTTTATTATGAAGACTCTCATAAATACGTTACCCGTATGAATAAGAAAGCATGAATGAAGAATATGCTCATAAGAAGTCTCCTTATTAAAGAATATATTACTCTCCCTTCCCTCCATCTTCCCTCTCTCCACCCTTAGGCTCCGACAGCAGCAGCAGCAGCAGGAAATGGGAGCAAGGACGCGCTGAATGCTCCTTTTAAATGCTGCTATAAAGACAAAATGAAAACTTCAATTAAAACGAAATGATTAAACAAAACAAGCGAATTTATCAAAGTTGCCATTCAGCCTATTGGGAAATATACTGGGACTTTCCTCATAGGAACACTGGGAAATTAAATGAGGTGATGATTCTGAGGTCCATAGCACAGCCCCTCCGTACACGGGGACTGTTGTCACGCTACTCAGGATGGTGCCACTGCCCAGCCTGCCACCAAATTTCTAACTTGAGTCAACCTTAACTCCTCCCTCCTGCCCACTCTCAAGGCCCATCCAAACCAAATTCTATCTGCAGATGACTAAAAGAGACCCCTAGGAACCTCCCTGGTGGTCCAGTGGTTTAGACTCCAGGCTTCCACTGCAGTGGGGCATGCATTTCAATCCCTGGTCAGGGAACTAAGATCCCACATGCCTCAGCAAGTGTTAGTCGCTCAGTTGTGTCCGACTCTTTGCAACCCCATGAGCTGAAGCCCACAAAGCTCCTGTGTCCATGGGATTTTCCAGGTAAGGATACTGGAGTGTGTTGCCTTTTTCTTCTCCAGGGGATCTTCCCCACCCAGAGATCGAACCCAAGTCTCCTGCACTGCAGGCAGATTCTTTACCAACTGAGTTACGCTATGAGGAAGCCCACATGCCTCATAGTGCAGTCGGAAAAAAAAAAAAAAGAGACCAAGAGTGTGGAAAGGAAGGAATTAAGCATGTCCTGAGAGTTACACCAGAAAATCAGCTCGAGACCCAGTAAACAGAAGTGCAGAGGCCTCAGGCCCACAGTGGAGTCACCCCTTTGTGGGGAGAATGGGTCCCTCGGTGAAGGTTGATAGACCAGGGAAGCCTGAAGGAGAGGCAGAAGTTGCATGTTCGTGGGGCCTGCCCAACCTCTGCCCAAGAAAGAGCCTGGAACGATTAATATCTCGCTCTCTGAGTTCATGTTCACCAAGGCACCAGTGAATAACCTGGCTTCCTGAGGAGCAATGCCTCCAGAGACAGAATGTTCTCCCCTCACTGCTATCAACCTCTAGGCTGCTTGAAATTAGTAAATTTCATTCTGGTTTGTTCTCAGCTCCCTCACTGGTCATGTTTATTCAAGCAATAATAACTTCTGGGATGTAAAAGATGGAATTTCTGAGCTTATGTGGCTGATGATCAGAACCAGATGAATGACTCATTCTCAGGGGTCAGTGTCCCCTGGTGGGAGACTCTCTGGGCAGGACAGGGACTCCACTGTGGGTCCACTGTGATTGAGGGCTCTTCCTACTGGCAGCCCCCTCTGCCTCAGCAAGACATCAGGTCTGGGGCAGGAGGTAGGACTCAGTTTTGCTGCAAAACAGAATCACGTTTGAAGTTCCCCTGCAAGGCACCAGCAAATTTTGCTCTTGATCAGGACTTATGGCCCTTCCTGATAGTGTTGGAGAGGAAGGGGGAAAGTTCTTCCCCCTATTAGCCTTAAAATCTAATTGAGGAAAATTCTGTTGCCTAGACAATGGCATATTAAAGTGTTTAGCAAAAGCAAGAATTTATAAGAAATTCTCTCTGACCTATAAGAACTAGGGAACTTAATAAATCTTCCAGAATTTTTTGCCACAATTACGATATATCATGCTCAGAAATTGCATTAGTATGGAGATGAGATGGGCAGAGGACTGTGGGCTCCTGGAACAGTAGGACAACACTCCAGAGCCTTCTGGCCTCTTGAGGTAATGAGTATATCTCTTGAGTAGCCACCCAAGAGAAGGAAACAAGGAAGGGAGATGAGGTACGTATTGTGCATATTGATGACCTACTTTGTGCAGACACAGAGCTGGGAACCTTGACTATATAATAGCATCTCTTTGAACCTTCACTGCTATAAACCATCTGCTGTTTTGTTTCTTGGTTTTGGTTTTTGGAGTTTTTTTTTTTTTTAATTCTCCATTGGGTTAAGTTTCTTAGGATGCATATGAGACAAGCCTATTCTGGCTATCTTAAAAAGCAGTACATACTATATAAATGCTTCCCCAATGTGGTAAAGAATCTGCCTGCAATACAGGAGACACAAAAGACTGATTCGATCCCTGGGTCAGGAAGAGCCCCTGGAGGAGGAAATGGCAACCCATTCCAGTATTCTTGCCTGAAAAACCCTGTGGATAGAGGAGCCTGGTGGGCTACAGACCAAAGGGTCATGAAGAGTTGAACACAACTGAGTGACAGAGTACTCACTGTGTAAGTACTTCTGGATCCCACAGAGTAAAAAGGAACAGCCAACCAAAGGCTGGAGACAGGTAGGAGCCAGGGGCAGGTATGTGGACTCAGCAGTAGGTTTGCTGATGACCTCTTTAGTGAACTGGCTTGTCCATGACTCAGCAACCCAAGGTCCAGCCCCTCAGTTCAAGGACAGAGAATATGATGGACGTTATCAAAATTGGATTCTCCCCTATATCTCTCAGGGATGGTGAAGAGGGTGAGGACATGTGGTGTAGACAAAACCTATGAAGGCTCATCCACGCCAGATTTGTGAGCTGTTGTTCCCGGAGATGCAGTAGTGGCAAGGTCTCCCAAGACCAACTCCTGGCTTGGTGCTCTCAAAGCCACTGACAATGAGCAGTCATCTCTTTCACAGTAATGTCTATTTTGCTCTTTATATTATGAGCTTATAGAGTGATATAAAAATTAATAATCAAAAGGAACAAAGTGGACTTCCCTGATGGCACAGTGGATAAGAATTTGCCTGCCAATTCAGGCGACATGGGTTCAATCCCTGGTCTGGGACGAACCCACATATCACAGAACAACTAAGCCCATGCACCACAACTTTTGAACCTGTGTGCCTAGAGCCTGTGTTCTCAACAAGAGAAGCCACTGCAATGAGAAGTCCACACACCATGACTAGAGAGTAGCCCCCACTCACTGCAGTTAGAGAAAGTCTGCACAAAGCAACAAAGACACACGAACACAATTCTGTAAAGCAATTATCCTTCATTTAAAAATAAACAAAGATGCAGCACAACCAAAAATAAACACATAAATAGAAGAAACAAAGTACATTAGAATTTTTTGCTACAATAAGTACTTAACAAATTAACCAAATAAAATCAGACCTCTGAGGATTTGTACAATCCTTTTTGTCTCTTTTCTTTATATTAACTTTTATTGGAGTATAGTTGCTTTACAATGTTGTGTTAGTTTCCACTGTACAGCAAAGTGAATCAGTTATCTGTATACATATATCCCATCTTTTTTGGGTTTCCTTCCCATGTGGGTCACCACAGAGCATTGAGTAGAGTTCCCTATGCTATATAGTAGGTCCTCATTAGTTATCTGCTTTATACATAACAGTGTATCTATGTCAGTCCCAATCTCCCAACTCGTCCCACCCTCCCACTTCCCCCTTGTTGTAGTAAATAAATCTCCCACGGAGGCATCATGAGCAACACCCCTGCTTCTCTGTTATTCCTGAAGTTGGAGGAGCTGGGGGCCTGGGAGATACCTGTACCAATAGGGTTTCAGATGCAGGTTTGGCTTCTCCACTGAGCTACATTTGCAGACATTTAGAAGGCAGAATGGAGGTAATAGACATTCCCCATCTCATAGAAACTGGTGCGCATCAATATTTCCCAGGCCAGAAAGGGCATGGCCCAGGAATCAGCATTTTAACAGCCATTGCAGGTGATTTTCATGGTGACACAAGTGTGGAAACATTACAAGTCACCACACTGCCTTCTTTACTGATTTTTCTGTAGTTGAGAAAGTTACTTCATCTCCTGGGGCCTCAATTTCAAGCCTCTGAGCACTCTGACAGTGACCCATTGTTTTGTGCCAGTTGCCTAAAGCTTCTTCAATACCAAGTCTTTCATTCAAAAACTGGAGACTTGATTTTCCAGCTAATTAATGGGATGGAAAATGAACACTGATACAGTACCAGAGTTTGGAGGGGCTGTGTGAGGAAGTGATAGGTTTTGAGAGGATACCCATTACATCCCCATCATCTACCAGGCTGGAGTAAAGTCAAGTTTTTTAGCCCCTCCAAACCCCAATTTCCCCACCTGTGATATAGTTATGATTCATATTTGCCTTGTATGGTTTTGCAAGTTCTGAAAATATTGCATGTAAAGGCCTCAGTATATTATTTTATAAAACTGGAGTTCATATGGTAGCTGCTAGTGATAGAAGTAACAGTAACAGGAGTCTTTTTGTTTGTTTGTTTGGTTAATATTTATTTTTACTTATTTATTTGGCCATGCTGGGTCTTAGTTGCAGCAGAATCTAGTTCCCTGATCAGGAATGGAACCCAGGCCCCCTTACATTGGAAGTGCAGAGTCTTTGCCACTGACCACATCAGGGAGACCCCAGGAGTCATTGTTCACAAGATTTTTAAAATCTAGCTTTGATCATTCTGTAAATCAGACAGGGAGGGCGGCTTCCCTGGTGGCTCAGTGGTGCAGAATCCACCTGCCAATGCAGGAGATATGAGTCCAATCCCTGGTCTGGAAAGATCCCACATGCCACAGAGCAGCTAAGCCTGTGTACCACAACTATCGAGCCTGTACTCTCGGACCTGGGAGCCGCAGCTTCTGAAGCCCCCATGCCCTACAGCCTGTGCTCAGCCTGTGCTCCACAAGAGAAGCTACGGCTATGAGAAGCCTGTGCACTGCAATGAAGAGTAGCCCTGGCTCGCCACAACTAGAGAAAAACCTGTGCAGCAATGAAGACCCAGCACAACCATAAATAAATGAATAAACCAGACAGCGAGATCTTGCCCCAGGATGAGAGCTCATTGTAATGCTTGTTACCAGTGGCTTTGAGAGCCTCACACCAGGAGACAGCGTTGGGAAACCCTAGAGAAGGCAGTCTGATCGATACACTAACATTTGCTTTGTCCTCAAGCCTCACGCCCATGTTGACACAAGTGGCCATTAGAGGATGATGACGAGCCATGGCAGAAGTAATGGGCTGGAAGGAGGCGGCAGCCCAATGGATGTGGCTCTTGAGGAGATAGTTTTAATCAATTGTAGGTGGTCATTAATGTCTGGGTTAAAGTTGGGTTGAAATCAGGTGCATTATCGCATGCAGCCCCACCCTTGGAGACGGTGTGTGTCCCCAGCTCAATGAGGAGCTCTCACGGTCTCCAAAGCTTCTCAGTGACCTCAACAGCAAGGGAGGCTGCCAGCAGGAATTTCACTGTATGATTCGTGCTGTGTGGGCAGGAACTGTCAAACACCCTTTTCCCTGGAGGTGGGGGAAGCCATACAAAACCAACTGATTAAGCTGATCAGTCAAAGCTGAGATTAAGGAGAAGTTCTGCCTCTGAAATTCTCACTTGCAGCTCTTTCTTCAGCTTTTTGAAAGAGACCAGGATGCAAACAAAACGAAGGGCTGACTTGCTCTCAGTGTTGCCTGACTTTCAGGTGGCCATGATTCAGTCACATCATTTTGTTTTGTTCTTGTATAGATCGAACGGAGTAACAAGAGCGGGTATAAACAGTCGTGTGTAAACTACATTATAGTTTGTCCACTAAGTGGAGATCATGCAGTTGTTAAAAACAGTGCTGGGATCCCCGTCTAAATCATGGAAATATTGTAGTTGTTCAGTCACTCAGTCGTGTCCAGCTCTTTGCTACTCCATGAACTGCAGCATGCCAGGCTTCCCTGTCCTTCACCAGCTCCTGGAGTTTGCTCAAACTCATGTTCGTTGAGTTGGTGATGCCATCCAACTATCTCATCCTCTGTCATTCCCTTATCCTCCTGCCTTCAATTTTGGAAATGTTAGACCACAAATATGAAGTGAAAAAAAGCAAGATACAGAACTGTGTACACAGTAGGAGTTCAAGCTTATATGGAAAAAAATATGACCACATCCACCCCCAAGTAGGAAAGGGCATATGAACAGACTAACACTAACCATCCTTATTGCACGGTACCCTCAACTGTGTCTACATAACAGTAATGAAAACTTCTGCTTCCAGTGGGGGGATGATGAGCATTTTTAATTTCCTTCTTTATGACTCTGTACTCTCCAAGTTTTACCTATTAAATGTATGTTGTTTAATTTTAAAAGTGCAAGAAGGGACTTCCCTGTGGCTAAGACTCCACACTCCCCATACAGGGGGCCAAATTCAATCCCCAGTCGGGAAACTAAGATCCCGCATGTCACAGGGTGTGGTCAAAATAAATAAAACTAGTTTTAAATTAAAAAATTGTACCATCATCTCCCTACTTGGGAAGCAGCAGTTAGTGTTTGAGGGGGGGGGGGCAGTCCTTCACCTGAGATTAAGGAATAAGGAACAATAAGGAAGCATGCTAATGGTGAATAATGATGTCCACCATAACAATCACAGTACAATAAGACAAGCAGAGCCCTTTGGGCCAGGTTGAATAACTAGCAGTTTATTCTGCATCCTGCATCCCCAAACGAAGCAAACTTTTGCCGTCTTCCCTCTGGAGCATCCAGCAGTGGGATAATCAACAGGATAAGTAAAGGCAGTGAAGCAGGAAAGCATCTCCACTAGGAAGATGCCAGCGGCAAGTATGGCGAGGGCTTTCCCAGCAACTACAGCTTGCATCCGTCCAGCCACCGTGCCAGAGTGTCAGAATGCTGGCAGTTGAGAGTCCAAGAGGGCCTACAGGGAGGAAGACCGGGGAGAGTGAACCAGAGGGGGCTCCCTATATTGCAGCTCAGCCCCCGCCTGCCCATTTACACCCCTTGCCTGATGCCTGGAGCATTTGAGTGGGCACAGTTCTGAAGGCTTTTGTGCATCCCAAGTACGTCTCTCTCCATGGTTCCTCCAACTTTCGCAGGCGTGAGCACGAGTGCTCCCTCCATCAGCTATACAACACCCCCTTTCTCATAAACCCCACACTGTGAGATGGGGAGGCTGAGCTGTGAACTGTGAAATCCTTCTCCAGTCCTGCAAGGCATTTTTAACTTCCCTGAAGGGAGCATCGGAGAAATTCTGTGACATATGTGGTGAGTACTTGGCAGATTCTAGTTCTGAAATGGGAACTCCTGTACCCGAGCCAGGGCCACCTTTCCATGCACCTGTCTCACCCTTCACCTTCCAAAATTCCTTCCAGCTCCTCAACCTTCAACCCTAAGTCAGCTGGACTGAGTTTCTCTACCCTTTTCCCCAGGTGTCTGTAAACATGACCCTGCCTATTTCCAGCCCCTTGGCCAGCTTCCAGACCCCACGTCCTCCTCTCTTATCCCAGAAGCTGTTGGAGTCACCAGGCCAGCTGCAGACCGTTAGACATCCTGTTAGTTCATCTCATCCCTTGGTCAGGTATGAGGTTCCATGGTAGGTTGTCCCACAGTTGGAACAGGGGCTGGGGTCCCCTGGCCCCTCGTGGCTGCAAAGAGCAGGGAGAGCATGCAGAGACATATTTGCAGAAATCACAGCACCCTCCTTAGCCCTGAGCAGGCATTGCAGATGGGACTCCTGAGGACGATGAGGAGGAAGGAGGGGTGGCCTGGGTCTTCTCCCATCCTGTCCACACCAGCTTCACAGAGCAGCCTGATCTGAGCTTTGGAAAAGCCACCGCAGCTTATTAACTTAACAAGAGCTCACTCCACTGGGAATTCTGAGGACGTGAGAAGCCTTGATCAGCCTGGCCCAACACGTTTCTACTTAGTGCCACACAACAAAGATGATTTTATCTCATTAGTGCTTACCCTAGGGGGCCAGCCAAGCTTCCAAATTAACTGGAAAGTCAAGACTATGTATGAAAGATATTTCAAACACTCAGAAGACAGTTAACATTAACAAGAGGATTCCCTCTTTAAAATGCAATCTATTAGTGAGAAAACGGGTTAAGGCATAAGTGATGTCAAGACTACCGACTAGCATTTGAAAAATACGAATCTGGATTCCCTATCTCACTTTTCATATCAACGTAAGTTTCAAGAAGGACCAACACTTAAGTATTTTTTAAAAATGACAATTCTATTTTATGATTTATTTAACAAAAACTTAATATAGGTTATTTTGCTCCGGGCACTGTTCCAGCAGAGAGAAAAACATGGTTTGATTTCTTTACAATCTTTCATCTTAATCTTGGCTCCATCTTGGTTGCTACACATCTAACTAGGAAATGTATGAGACATGTAAAAGCAACACTGCCCTATAAACCCTGTAGGTGGGGACTCAGTTTCATTTGCTCAGGTATAACCTACATGCCTGGCTTAGTGCCTTGTATGGGATGCTGCTGCTGCTGCTAAGTCGCTTCAGTCGTGTCCGACTCTGTGCAACCCCATAGACGGCAGCCCACCAGGCTTCCCCGTCCCTGGGATTCTCCAGGCAAGAATACTGGAGTGGGTTGCCATTTCCTTCTCCAATGCAGGAAAGTGAAAAGTGAAAGTGAAGTCGCTCAGTCGTGTCCCACTCTTAGCGACCCCATGGACTGCAGGCTACCAGCTCCTCCGTTCATGGGATTCTCCAGGCAAGAGTACTGGAGTGAGGTGCTATCGCCTTCTCCCTGCATAGGATGCTGCTGCTGCTAAGTCACTTCAGTCGTGTCCGACTCTGTGCGACCCCATAGACGGCAGCCCACCAGGCTCCTCTGTCCCTAGAATTCTCCAGGCAAGAATACTGGAGTGGGTTGCCATTTCCTTCTCCATGTGTTCTCTAGGACATAAGCAATATGATGGGTTTCCCTGGTGGCTCGGTGGTAAAGAATCTGCCTGCCATGCAGGAGACCACCTGCACTGCTGGATATGTGGGTTTGATACCTGGGTTGGGAAGATTCCCCTGAAGAAGGAAATGGCAACCCACTCCAGTATTCTCACATGGGAAATCCCATGGACAGAGGAGCCTAGTGAGCTACGGTCTATGGGGCCACAAAGATTTGGACACAACTTAGCGACTAAACCACCACCACCACCCATCTAAAGTCACAAACTAATGGGACCTGATGTGTGGGTGAAAGTCAGGAACACAGGCTACTTACCATGCTCCCATCCCTCTTTTTCCTTTTACAATTGTCTTGGCACATTCGATTGTCTTCTTTAAATCTGGATTCAGTAAAGCTGTGAAGAAAATGAAGTGGAATGATACCACGTCACCATTCGGCAGCTAAGTCAGAGTGATGTCAAGGGAGCTACCAGGAGTTCACGTTAGAGAGGGTTTTTTCCTTTTTTTACATTTTATCTAGTAGGAGGGTTTTTTCAGGGTATTTATTCTACCGTATTTTCATCACAACACCCCATACCACCTCTACTACAGACAGTTGCATGTTTCTGCCATTGGATTCTGGAGATAAACACACATCATCTTCTTGTGAGGTATACATTACAGGCCTGTCTTCTCCCAGTGATCACTTCCGCCTGTCAAAGTGGCAGCCTCTGCTCCCCCTGAGGAAGAGTGTCAGTCATACTAGCTGCCTGGTCTTACCCCTCATGCTCCTCCCTGCCTCCTCCTCTGCCCATCTGGACATGAGTCTCCCTTGCTGCATCCCAGGCCACCAAGCCCACAGCTTTCTCTCCCTGTGGACTCTGGGCAGTGCGGCATAGCCTCCTGCGACCCCACTCTGGATCTGGTTCAGCCCAGCCTTCACCAGGCCCTCCTCCTTTCAGCTCCAAACTTGTAAACTCTGGTCACTGGGAAAGCAGCCCTCTGAGCTCAACGTGGCTGCCCTCCACCCTCCACAGCCCCCAGCATGGAAGGAGGGACCTACCAGAGCAAGACATACGGCAGCGGTTCCTGCCGTGGTCACACCAGTCATGGTTGCGGATCTGAAAGAGGCCGTAGCCAATGAAGTCACTGCGCGAGTTTTCATAGACAGCCATAGGGTTGAACTTGCTCTCAAAATAAGCCAGGCACACCCCTAAGATGGAACAGACAGGGTGTGGCTCAGAGGAGCACTGGGGAAGCCTGGAAAGGAGCTAGTGGTTAAAGAGGTGAGGAGGAGGCTTGAGAGGGGCCACTCACAGTTTTCAAGGCTGTAGCCCTCAAAATCACTCAGGCCTCCTTCATGGAGCTTCTTAGCCACCACGCAGCGCCCCAGAACTGCAGTGTCACTTGGAACCACCAGGTACCCAATGAGAGACAGCACCACAGACGCCTTCATCTTCCCAAGCTCAGGGTGCTGGCTGCTAGGTGAGAGGATGGAGTCACAAATAATCCCCACTGAGACCGCAGGGACCCTGGCAGAAGAGAAGGGTGCTGTGGGTCTGGGGGTATACAACTCAGTATGTTCAGAAAAGGGAGAGGCCTTCCTGACTTAACCATAATACTTAGTTCATCAGAGTCCCGCCATGACTAGCACAATGGCCACTGTCATATTGGATTATTCCACGACTGCTTTTTATCCTGGAATACAAATTCTGAGCTGTGGCCTTAACCTTTATCCTGTCTTGACCCCAGATTTTCTACAAACAAAACTCCAGGGACCTTGTCTCTTGTCCTCACAGGGAGACCTGGTCCAGTCCAGACATGCCACTGATTCACTGGAAATGGCAGAGAAGTCCCTTAGCCTCAGAGAGCCTCTCCTTTCACACCTCTTTCCCCCTCGTTCACCTTCACACTGTCACATTCACCTTGCACGTTTCCTTTCTCTGTACATGCCCATCTCATCTCTACCACAGGTCCTTCATCTGCTCTTCACCCAACCACCACAGAGCCTGCCCTTTCCTGTTCACAGTCTCAGCTCAAACAAGCTCACCAACTCAAATAGGATCACCTGCCCACTGCCCTATCACAGAAAATAGCTTTCGTTTTCTTTCGTAATATATGTAAATTTCAGAAAGGTCCTTGTTCATTTATTCATTCATTTGTCTACCTCCCCTGTCAGAGTATAAGCGGCAGGCATGCAGAAACTTGGCCTGTCTTGTTCTCTGCTTTATCCTCAGAACTCAGAACAGACCTTGGGACACAGTAGGTCCACAGTGAATCTTTGATGAGTGAATGAATGAATGAATGAATGAATAAAAACCTCCTCTTCCCAACAGAACTGTCATCGGATGAGCAGTAAGTGAATTTGCTGATAAGCATCTCCTGCAGCCAGGGATCAATCTGCCTGTCCCAGTTCCTGCCCAAGATACCCTCACTCACCCTTCTTCCGAGGCCCTTGGTGCCTCCTCAGAGGAAGGGGAGAGCAGCCACTGTGGCAGCCTTTCCCTTATTGCAGGAGAGTTGCTCTATCTACACTCTGTTCTCTGGACTTTTCACTGCCTTGATAATCCATTTGCCTTCACTCAAAAGCTTCCAAACCGTAAGTCCTTCTTCCTGACCTGCTTTTCTGGAATCTTTTCTATGACATCAGTTGCTATGCACCAGAATATTCCGACACAGGGATCAGTTGGTCACCAACGCATTTGTATTAGTTTTCTATTGCTGCTATAACAAGTTATCTTCAGCTTAGCAGCTTAAATAACACAAGTGTATTATCTCGAAGTTCTATAGGTCAGAAGTCTAACAGGGCTCACCAGGCTGAAAGCAAAGTGTTGGCAATATTGTTCTCCTTCCTAGGGGACCTAAAGGGGATCCATTCCCTTGCTCATCTGGGTGGCTGGCAGACTACAGTCCTTGTAGCTGTAGCACTGAGATCTCTGTTTCCTTGCTGGCTATCAGCTGAGGGTCATTTCCAGCTGCTAGGGGCCATCTGCCTTTCTAGGCTCTACCTCCGTCTTCTATCTTCAAAGATGGCAAGGGTGGTTGAAAACCCTCTTTCACGTTGAATCTCACTTGTCTCCCCTTCCACTGTTGCATCTCATGGACTCACTTTCTGCTTCCTCTCCCACTTTTTTTTTTTTTTTTTTTTGAGGCTTTACAATGCTGTGATGGTCTCTGCTGTACATCAGCATGAATTAGTCATAATTATTTATATATATCCCCTCCCTCTTGAGACCCCCCACCCCAATTCCACCCCTCTAGGCCGTCACAGAGTACCAGGCCGGGCTCCCTGTGTTGTACAGCAGCTTCCCACTAGCTATCCATTCTACACGTGCTAGTGTGTGTAGATACACTTTTAAGGGCTTCGTAGGTGGCGCAGTGGTAAAGAATCTGCCTGCCGTTGTAGGTGACACTGGACATGCAAGTATATGTCAATGATACTTTCTCAGTTTCTTTTAGCCTGTCCTTCCCCTGCTGTGTCCACTTTTAAGGCTACATGTGATTGCATTGGTGCACCCAGACTCTTCAGGATAATCTCTCCGTTTACATCATTTGGAGTTACCCACAAACAAGGCTTCTGCCAGGGGGCCTGGACTGGAGGCATGAGGGTTATGGTCATTTCTACTATGAGACATCCACCTTCTGCTTCTGGGAGCGTTTCCAAGGGAGCAACTCTAGCTGGTCCCTGGGATCCCTGAAAGCTCTGATGCTATAATCCCTCTCCAAGGGATAATGCATCATCACTCATTCTTCACTGGCCATGACCTGAATGGAATTTGCATCAGGGGAGAAAATTGTAGCCTTGGGAGTGGATATTATATGAGCTTATTGTTATCTGGACACTCTCTGGGTTCTGGGAGTGGACAGAGATGTGCTTGCTTTGAGAAGGTGTGCTGTGAAACCATCCTCTTCTGCAGTCCTAGAACTAACTGGATGTGGTTTCCTTCCCCGCCCACCCCCCGCCCCCGGCTTGTATTAATTATAAAGGTGGTGAGGGAGGGTGCGCAGAGAATGTGCTTTAATGTGGAGAAATCTGGGTGGCAGCACTCTAACCAAGGCATTAGGCTCAGCCCTGACAGCAGTGAGATGGCATGATCTTATATGCCACTCATGCCCTACAGGGAAAGCTACACACCAGCACACTCACCACTCATCTTCTTTTCCCCAGGCTTGATGACTCAGGCATCAGTCATTGGGTTTTGGTCCCAAGTCTCCCAGCAAAGCTGCTGGAATCCCTTCTCCCACAAGTGGAGAACACCTGAGTGTACAGGAAGGCTACATTTAGCTCCAGAATACAGAGATATGCATGTAAGGGGGATCATGCCAGCTGTTCCATCACAGCTTTGGTTTCTGTAAAGATCATTTGTCACCTATAATCCAACAGTTAGATAGATCTGGCGGCTTCAAGTCCCTTACAGGAGCCAGGGTCCCTGAAATGGGGCCAGGCTCAGCCTCTTCTAATCGGGGATGGGGATCCAGCCCTGAGTCCCTGAGTCTCACCGGCTCTCATAGGGCTGTGGTCTCTGAGTTTTCCCCAGCCCTGGGCCTGAGCTGAACTTCTCCTGAGCCTTCCCCAGCAGATGGAGATCCATCTGCTCTTCAGACATCACCCAATAACACAGTCTATAATTACACTTGTATCTGTGTCAGTATCTGCATCTATATCTATACAGTGTCTGCACACAAACATACAAAATGCCTGGAGATAAGAACAGATGCTGGCCAGTCAATCCTGTAAACACTCAGGAACATTCCAGGTAGAAGTTCACTTTGGAATGATCTAGTTTACCTATTTTCACAAGTGTTTCTTGCCATGGAGCCAATCTCACGCAGAAACCCTCACTGCCAGCTCACCTTCCTTGCTGTCTTTGCAAGTGGCCCATAGAGGCCATATCAGGGCTTGGGGAAGGAGCATCCCGTTCACCACATTATTCATATCTGAGAAAGACAGAAATAGGACCAGGACCAGAGCTCAGGGCTTCTGAGCCCAAAGAAGTCTGGGAATCCATTTTTGGTCATCCAGCCAAAACCATTCCTCCCTAAAAGAACCTCAGTAGTGTTTAGGCAGAGAAGGCAATGGCACCCCACTCCAGTACTCTTGCCTGGCAAATCCCATGGATGGAGGAGCCTGGTAGGCTGCAGTCCATGGGGTCGCTAGGAGTCAGACATGACTGAGCGACTTCACTTTCACTTTTCACTTTCATGCATTGGAGAAGGAAATGGCAACCCACTCCAGTGTTCTTGCCTGGAGAATCCCAGGGATGGGGGAGCCTGGTGCACTGCTGTCTATGGGGTTACACAGAGTCAGACATGACTGAAGCGACTTAGCAGCAGCAGCAGTGTTTAGGCATTGGCACTGAACTGCAAAGGAGGTGGCCCTTGTCCCTGGCCTCCAGATGGGTATATGACCTAGTTCTGACCAGTGGATGTAAGGGGAAACCCACTGGCGAGAGTGCTTCTGGCAATGATTTCCCTTTGGTAACAGAAACAAGGAAAGAGAGTGTCCCATTCAAGGCCACCCTGCTTCCCCCTTGAACTTAGCCATCCGAGGCATGATGCTGTTATTTGACATGAGAGGACATAGAAAATGACACAGATAATCAGAGCCTGACACCCCTGATCCCTGAATCACTGTCGGCAGCTGCCCATCTCTAGACTTCTTATGCAAGAAAAACAAAGCTGTGCAGCGTGAGCCCCCACTTCGCCACACTTGTACTTGCTGCTGAAAGCATCTCTGACAGATTCAAAGGATCTGTGTAAATCTGCCACAGGTTTATTTTCAAAGCCAAGCATTTTTAGCTGTGGTGTTGCTTGCCTAGTTTCAAAGAATATTTTAAAACTTTATCTGAAATGGCATCAGAAAGAAAACAGCCCCACTTTTGTCTACTCACTGAGCGCTTGTCTGAGGCAAAGTGTGTTTGCAGAAAGGGGGAGGGAAGAGGAGGTGTTCTCTTTTATGAACAGTCTTCTAGTTTCCCGTGTAGGACAAAGCCTCCCTCAGCTACTGAAATGGAAGGAGAGATGCTGAGCCAAGAAAGACGCTGAGCAGAGAGCCAGCAGGAGACCCATGACCTTGAGTCTCGGCATTGGAGGGAGGCAGCCACGGTTCCCATCCCAGAGGCTTGGGACACAAAGGAGATGAGAAAAACCAGCAGGAACCACCTCACACTAAAGGGCCCTCCGTGGAGAAGGGAGGCAGAAAGGCACAGAGCTGTCAGGTTGTAAAAGAAAGGGCATCCCCCAGACCCATGTGGTTGGGGTTGGGTGACCAACTGTCCGCATTTGTCTGGGATGCAGGGATTTCTAGGGATGTGGGACTTTTAGAGTTAAAATTGGAAAGTCCTGGGTGTGGAGCTTCTAAAAAGGAGTTCCTTGTGTACATGAGATACACATGAGATTGAGCCCTGACCTTCTCATCTTTCTAGCCCCCAGCGTGATGGGAAACAAGCCACAGAGACAGCCTGGTCTGTTGTTGGGGGGTTCAGGCTGAGTTGTCTTCAGTAAACCCATAAGGTCAGAGGGAACAGAGGCAATGAATGAATGGATGAATGAGTAGATGAATGAATGAATGACTTCAGTGGGGTAATTACTTATTCGTGCTTTGAACACAATCATTTTCCATTGATCGACACTTAATTCCATCCATGGACAAGCACCAGTGAATCCACTGCCTCTTACAGCAAGGCCTCTTGAAGCAAAGAAAACCAATTTGAAGCCATGAATCCAAAAAATCACATCCACAGACATTTCATACTCATACTTGCATTTTTCTGTCTTGGAGGAAATTGCTTTCCATTTGAAGAGTTGATGAGAGCACAGAAAAGATGACTTACAATCTAGACATCTGTGCCCAGTGCCAAAGAAGATGGGCCCACAGGAAGTACTGCAATGTGGAGACCACCAGAACCTTTCCTGCGGCCCAGGGTCTGGTGTGTGCTGTGTAGGAGTGCTAAGTCGCTTCAGTCACGTCCAACTCTGTAACCCTGTGGACTGTAGCCCACCAGGCTTCTCTATCCATGGGATTTCCCAGGCAAGAATACTGGAGTGGGTTGCCATTTCCTCCTCCAGCGGGTTATCCTGACCCAGGGATCAAACTCTCGTCTCTTATGTCTCCTGCATTGACAGGCGGGTTCTTTACCACTAGCGCCACCTGGGAAGCCCTTGGGGCATGGCTTATACAGGTCACGGCTTGTTATGTTCCCGACAGCCCTGAGAAATGGCTCCATTTTACAGAGGAGGACCCAGCGCTTCAGGATCTGGGTAGCCTGCCCAAGGTCACACCAACAGTGAGTGGTGGACCCCAGGTCTGTCTGACTCCCGAGGCCAGCATCCTCTTAAACCCTTACTCTACTGCTGCTATGCTCTGGGAATAGAAGACCTGGGTGAGTCCTGACATTGCTGCTTAATAGCTGTGTGACCTAAGACAAGATGTTTCACTCTCCAAACCTCAGTTTCTCTGTCTGCAAGATGGGGATAGAAGTAGTGCTGACTTCATCAGATCAGGTTGTGTGGAAAGTTCTAGTCCATAATAAGCCCTCCGTGAGTTCCAAGGATGAAGGAGAAGGGACTCCAGGAGGGCAGCGCAAAGTTAGTGTGAGTGAGCCAGATTGGCAGTGAGGAGAGCTGGCAGGCAGAGACTGTAGGCTGAGGGGTGAGACCAGTGGACATCTACCCTGGCTGCACATCAGAGGCATCTGGGGTGTCACACTTCAAACTAGGAAGTAGGACCAGTGCTTGGGTCCTACAATCTGAAAGTAGGACCCAAGCACTGGTATTTCTACAACTCCCCAGGTGACACCGGTGTACTGCCAGAGTTGAAAGCTTTTGGCCTAGACCTTTGCTCTTAGACATGAGGACCTTGGAGAAGCAGGAGTGTCATTGGAAGCATGTTAGAAATGCAGAATCTCAGGCCCACCTCAGATCTGCTGAGTCGAATCTGCTTTTGTGCAAGATCCCTGGGTGATTCGTGTGCACATTATTTTTTTAATTTAATGAATTAATTTAATTAATATTAAATTGCCATATTGGATTGTGCCACAGGGCAAGTGGCATGTTAGCTCCCCAACCAGGGATCAAACCCATGCCCCCTGCAGTGGAAGTGTGGAGTCCTAACCATTGGATCACCAGGGAATTCTCCTGTGTACATTAAACTCTAAGCATCCCTGGGCTAGTCTGTGGGTCACAGATGGGGGGAAATCAGCAAAATGCCAGACTTGGAGCCCATTTAAAAGCCAAAGTACAAGTGAGAGGGGGAAATGAGGGGCAGCTGTTTACAGCAATCACTCACAGATAGCCTAATCTGGCAAATGCAAAGGGCAAGGGTGTGGCGGGTCTCTATATGTTTAAATTCAATGAATCCACGATCGCGGATGCTCAGGAAGTCAGGGATTCTGCTGGCCGCGGGGTGTTTGCTCCCCTGCTACTGTATCAGTCAGAAGGCTAACATTATCTGGTGTCAAAAATGCACCTGGCCTGGGATTAGCAGGAAAATATCAGCCTGCATGAGGCCTTGGAATTATGACAGGGAAGTAATTCCCAAACGGCCTTGTCCTCACCCAGATTGAGCAGCTCTCCATCCCTGGGCAAACAGGCTGCTGAGGCCAGGTCTAAGGGGAGCGGGTGGTGGCTGGGTTCCCAGCAAGGCTGTGAGCTCAGCGTCTGTGACAGAGTGTGGGGGACCCTCTGCTGTGGCCCCAGAAACAGGACTTTCTTGGCAGGGAAAGGGGGCCCCAACTTCTGGAACCTCAAGAAATGATATTTTAATCAGTATTTACTATCTCTGGTAATCCCAATAGGTTCATCATCATTTCATAACAGGCAGCTAGAAAGCAGATTCTACATCTTAAATCGAAAGCATTCAAGAAGACAGTACAAGCACAAAGGCTCAGTTTTTACAAAGCACTTCTGTCTGGCTCAATATTTACCATTATCTTAGCAGAGCCAACTCTTTGGGTTGGCCTTTAATAATCTTATCAAAGCTATGGACCGTGCCCCTATAAAATGAACATAAATGCACACTACCAGGACTTCCCTGGTGGTCCAGCGGCTAAGACTCTGCATTCCCAATGCAGGGGGCCCAGGTTCGATCCCTGATCAAGGAACTTAGATCCCACATGCTGCAACTAAGATCCAATGTAGCCAAATAAATAAAAATAAATATTAAAAAAAAATCACAAGTACAGACAACTTCGGGGAACCCCTAAGCAGTCCCCTGAATCACTTCCTTGAATCTGTTTTAGAGTATCCTGAAGCAGACTAAAATAAAATTCTATTGGCTTGCTTCCCACCATCCATTAGCACTTCAGATAATGCCACACATTTCTTTCAGGGTCTACCTACTTTCAGGGTCTATATTAAAGTTTGGAGCATGTAATCCGAGGCTGAGCCACTCAGTGCATCCCATACCCCTGGCTACAGTTACTGGTTCAGGGACGGATACATGGACCCACTCAGGACCCATAAGGCTCAGTGAAAATTAAAAGAAGTTCTTTGACTCTTTTCTGTTGATATCAAACATGAAGGCTGTGGCCACAGCAGTGAGAAGCTGGCAGTTGCCATCTTGGGATCACAGGGGAGAGTCTTTGTGTTAATGGACTCAACACCAAGTAAGCAGAGCCCAGAAATGAAGAGAGAAACCATGTCCTGAACACAGCCTTTGAGCCTTGAAGTCCTGTCCCATCTCTCTTTGGATGGTTTAGTAAATAAAACCACAAGTCCATGCTTTAAGTAGTTTGAGTCACATGCAGCAGAAAGTGCTCAGATGGATAATCTTTATTAATGCTTTGGATAGTCTTATGGCCCTTCATGCAGCTACCAATTAAACAAATAATGTCACTCTACAAATGTTCTTTATGACCTGTTGTGGCCTTTCAATTTCACTAAATCTCTTCATCCCTACAGTTAATCCTCTGCTTATCCCAGACACCTTTATAAAGAAGCCTCTTCTGTTACAAGGTTCCTTCACTTACCTGTACCATATTTATCATGTGCCACAGAATTGCAAATTGTCATATTATATCTTATTGCAATAGGTGAATTATATAAATCTGATTAAAGCAGCCTAGTGGCTGAGGTCCAAATTTTAGTTCTCAATACTTAACAACACAAGTATTCTGAAATCAATTCAATGCTGTAATTGTCATTAAATGTAACTTTAAGTAAGATTATTCTTAGATCTCAATGATACGCATGCCATTTTTTCAGACTACAGAATGTTGATTTCTAGCCAGCAAGGGTGGGAAGAGGCTTCAGCCAGCCAGATTCTAGATTTTGGTGAATTCTCTACAGTCCTGTGAAAAGGTTGTGACATGTGATAAAGCCAGGCAGACTTGAGATAAAATTTGGCTCCTCTAATTACTAACTCATGTCACCTCTGAGTCTCCAGTTCCGCATATAAAAATGAATGTATTTACTACTATATATAAAATAGATAAGCAACAAGGACCTACTGTATAGCACAGAAAACTAAATTCAATATCTCTCTTTAATTTAAATGGAAAGAAATATGAAAAAGAATCAATATATGTGTATATGTGTAACTGAATCACTTTAATATAACATCTGAAACTAATACAATATTGTGGTCCAGTGGTTAAGACTCCACCTTCCAATGCAAGGGGCACAAGTTAGATCCCTGGTTGGCGAAGTTTTGCATGTCTTGGGGTGTAGCCAAAAATAAATAAATAAATTTTAAAAAAATTTGTAAATCAACCATACTTCCATTTAAAAATTTTTCCCTCAAGCTTAAGATTTTAAAATTGCACTGTGGTAACTTTTACCTCAATTTTTTAAAACACGGACTGATATATATATATACGTACGTGTATACATGTATATGTATACACTTACCCTATGCACACTATATACACACACATATATAATATATATGCATGCATTATATATAATATTTATGCATGTGTGTGTATTTTACAAATGTATATATTATAGATTCATATATGTTATCATTTCTAAATCTAATCAAGGAGTTTTTCTTTTGACTAATTTTCTTTTACTTCTGGCACAGTTTAAACTTTTGTTTTCCTCAAAATCAGTCTCCTTTTCTTATCTTTAAATCAGGGATTTTACCACTGTGACTTTATGGTTGGCAAAAGCATATTTTAAGCTTTAAATATTTTCTAAACAGTTGACTCATCAGGAGTCATAGAGTATTATTCTTAAAATGCCAGGGATCAAGTTCATTCTGCCCAAACACACAGCATAACCTTCCTCCTTCTGAGACCTTACCTCCGCTCCCAGACGCACCAGAAGTGATCACTTATCTCAGACCTCTGTGCCTTCACACATGCTGTTCCCTGTGCCTGGAAAACCCTTCCTTCTTTTTTCATCTGTCTGACTTCCCTACATCCTTCAAAAACCTAACCATTCTCCTTGGTATCCTCCCCCTTTCCTTTATCTGCTTCCCATGCATGGCCTCTGGGAATTCTTCCCACTGAACTCTGTCTGTTTCCACTCTGTGAATGTCTCCAGCTCATGTCCAGAGATACATCTGCAAGGTTTTACCTCCTCTTCCAATATTGCCCAGCAAACAGCGGGTCAGCAGTTTGTCAGGACATGACCTCCAAATGGATAGACAACCTTAGGTTCAACTGAAGCACTGTAGTTTTACAGGGTTTTCATAAATTAAAAATTTCCAATATTGCAAAAAATCTGGAGACTGAGGAAATGAGGTGTTCATAAAAACAAAAGTGCTGTGAATGCAAATGTGTAAACAAGAAGTCTCTCTTTCCTATGAAGATTAATTGCCCCCCACGGGCTAGCAGCAAAAAAAGAGTAATGAAGGATGTCAGAATTATTTATAAAGATCTGGCTCCTGTGGCTTTGATAAATTTATCATAAAATGCTCTACAGAACCTCAGACCCAGTGGGAGCCAGTTGCTTCTGTGATCACAACTCCGAGATGTGTTTAAGGTTCTGCCTCAGGCTGAGTTTCAGAAACATCAAATGCCGGAAAGCATGTGTGTGTGTGTGTGTGTGTGTGTGTGTGTGTGTGTGTGTTTAGATAAGAATAGTCATAAAAGCTTTGGAAAACTAGAGAACTATTTGGAAATATATCTCATCAGGGACTGCAAGTCTTTGAAATATCTACTCCAAATCCCCACTCATTTTCCCTCCGTGCAGCTCCTGGGTAAAAAGACACAGAAGACCTGCTTTTGTGAATTTAAATACAGGCTTCCAACCTAGAAATCAAGTGAACATTAGTGATTCTTAAGGATAAGAGATGAAATCTCTGAGTAAAACCCTCAGTTCCACCCAAGATTCGTGATCCCAGAGATGTCTCCCACCATCTACCAGCTGCCGGTTGTCACCACCTCCAATCCTTCCTTCAGTGTAGGAAGTAATTTCAATAAATAAGTTCAGGGAAGAGGAAGAAGAAAGTCAGGTGGAGGGATAATCATCTGAGCATCTCTGGATCCTCTTCAGTTAGCTCTCAGTTCAGTTCAGTTCAGTCGCTCAGTCGTGTCTGACTCTTTGCAACCCCATGGACTGCAGCACGCCAGGCTTCCCTGTCCATCACCAACTCCCAGAGTTTACTCAAACTCAGGTCCATTGAGTTGGTGATGCCATCCAACCATCTCATCCTCTGTTTTCCCCTTCTTCTCCTGCCCTCAATCTTTCCCAGCATCAGGGTCTTTTCAAATGAGTCAGCTCTTCACATTAGGTGGCCAAAGTATTGGAGCTTCAGCTTCAGCATCAGTCCTTCCAGTGAACACTCAGGACTGATCTCCTTTAGGATGGACTGGTTGGATCTCCTCTCAGTCCAAGGGACTCTCAAGAGTCTCCTCCAACACCACAGTTCAAAAGCGTCAATTCTTCGGCGCTCATCTGTCTTTGTTGTCCAACTCTCACATCCATACGTGACCACTGGAAAAACCATAGCTTTGACTAGATGGATCTTTGTTGGCAAAGCAATGTCTCTGGTTTTTAACATTCTGTCTAGATTGGTCATAACTTTCCTTCCAAGGAGTAAGCGTCTTTTAATTTCATGGCTGCAGTCACCCTCTGCAGTGATTTTGGAGCCCAAAACAATAAAGTCAGCCACTGTTTCCACTGTTTCCCCATCTATTTGCCATGAAGTGATGGGACCGGATGCCATGACCTTAGTTTTCTGAATGTTGAGCTTTAAGCCAACTTTTTCACTCTCCTCTTTCACTTTCATCAAGAGGCTCTTTAGTTCTTCTTCACTTTCTGCCATAAGGGTTGTGTCATCTGCATATCTGAGGTTATTGATATTTCTCCCGGCAATCTTGATTCCAGCTTGTGCTTCTTCCAGCCCAGCGTTTCTCATGATGTACTCTGCATATAAGTTAAATAAGCAGGGTGACAATATACAGCCTTGACGTACTCCTTTCCCAGTTTGGAACCAGTCTGTTGTTCCATGTCCAGTTCTAACTGTTGCTTCCTGACCTGCATATAGGTTTCTCAAGAGGCAGATCAGGTGGTCTGATATTCCCATTTCTTTCAGAATTTTCCACAGTTTATTGTGATCCACACAGTCAAAGGCTTTGGCATAGTCAATAAAGCAGAAGTAGATGTTTTTCTGGAATTCTCTTGCTTTTTCGATGATCCAGCAGATGTTGGCAATTTGATCTCTGGTTCCTCTGGGTTTTCTAAAACCAGCTTGAACATCTGGAAGTTCACGGTTCACATATTGCTGAAGCCTGGCTTGGAGAATTTTGAGCATTACTTTACTAGCGTGTGAGATGAGTGAAATTGTGCGGTAGTTTGAGCATTCTTTGACATTGCCTTTCTTTGGGATTGGAATGAAAATTGACCTTTTCCAGTCCTGTGGCCACTGCTGAGTTTTCCAAATTTGCTGGCACATTGAGCACTTTCACAGCATCATCTTTCAGGATTTGAAATAGTTCAACTGGAATTCCATTACCTCTTCTAGCTTTGTTTGTAGTGATGCTTTCTAAGGCCCACTTGACTTCACATTCCAGGATGTCTGGCTCTAGGCCAGTGATCACACCATCATGATTGTCTGGGTCATGAAGATCTTTTTTGTACAGTTTTTCTGTGTATTCTTGCCACCTCTTCTTAACATCTTCTGCTTCTGTTAGGTCCATCCCATTTCTGTCCTATATTGAGCCCATCTTTGCATGAAATGTTCCCTTGGTATCTCTAATTTTCTTGAAGAGCTAGTCTTTCCCATTCTATTGTTTTCCTCTATTTCTTTGCATTGATCGCTGAGGAAGGCTTTCTTATCTCTCCTTGCTATTCTTTGGAACTCTGCATTCAGATGCTTATATCTTTCCTTTGCTCCTTTGCTTCTCTTCTTTTCACAGCTATTTGTAAGGCCTCCTCAGACAGCCATTTTGCTTTTTTGCATTTCTTTTTCTTGGGGATGTTCTTGATCCCTGTCTCCTGTACAATGTCATGAACCTCTGTCCATAGTTCATCAGGCACTCAGTCTATCAGATCTAGTCCCTTAAATCTATTTCTCACTTCCACTGTATAATCATAAGGGATTTGATTTAGGTCATACCTGAATGGTCTATTGGTTTTCCCCACTTTTTTCAATTTAAGTCTGAATTTGGCAATAAGAAGTTAATGATCTGAGCCACAGTCAGCTCCCGATCTTGTTTTTGCTGACTGTATAGAGCTTCTCCATCTTTGGCTGCAAAGAATATAATCAGTCTGATTTCGGTGTTGACCATCTGGTGATGTCCATGTGTAGAGTCTTCTCTTGTGTTGTTGGAAGAGGGTGTTTGCTATGACCAGTGCGTTCTCTTGGCAAAACTCTATGAGCCTTTGCCCTGCTTCATTCCGTATTCCAAGGCCAAATTTGCCTGTTACTCCAGGTGTTTCTTGATTTTCCTACTTTTGCATTCCAGTCCCCTATTATGAAAAAGACATCTTTTTTGGATGTTAGTTCTAAAAGGTCTTGTAGGGCTTCATAGAATCATTCAACTTCAACTTCTTCAGCATTACTTGTCGGGGCATAGACTTGGATTACCGTGATATTGAATGGTTTGCCTTGGAAATGAACAGAGATCATTCTGTCATTTTTGAGATTGCCTCCAAGTACTGCATTTCAGACTCTTTTGTTGACTATCAGTTAGCTCTGGGAAGACATAAATGTTAACAGGAACTGAAAATAATATCTCTCCATAGATTCAAGGAAAATAGCATCTTGCTACTTGTAATTCTTTATTGTTTAGTTGCTTAGTTGTGTCCAGCTCTTTGCAACCCCATGGACTATAGCCCACCAGGCTCCTCTTTCCATGGGATTTCCTGGACAAGAATACTGGAGTGGGTTGTCATTTCCTCCTCCAGGGGATCTTCCTGACCCAGGGATCAAATCTGTGTCTCCTGCAATGACGGGTGGATTCTTTACCACTGAGCCACCAAGGAAGCCAACATCAGGTGTATGAGCTGCTTAATACGCCATTAGGACACAGGATGTAAGTGGATGCTAATAAATATTAACAATAGTATATAGGATGTGATGTGCATGGCCTCAGAGTTCTTCTCATTCATTCATTCACTCATTCATTTATCCATTCATTCATTCATTGAATGAATACGTACCAAGGTCTACCTTGTACCTGACAGTGTTCACCACACTGGTGATATGATAGTGAACAAACCAGGGTGGAAAAATGAAATACTATTCAGCCATTAAAAAGAATGAAATGTTGCCATTTACAGCAACATGGATGGACTTGGAGGGCATTATTCAAAATGAAATAAGTCAAACAAAGAAAGACAAATGCCACTTGATATCAGTTATATGAGGACTCTAAAAATACAACAAGCTAATTCATTTAACAAAAAAAGAGCCAGACTCAGGGATATAGAGAATAAGCTGCTGGTTACCAGTGAAGAGAGGGAAGCAGGGAGGGGCGATATAGGGGGAAAGGAGTGGGAGGCACAAACAACTGGCTGTAAGATAACTACAAGGATGTATTTATACAACACAGGGAATATGGCCAACATCCTGTAATAACTGTAAATGGAGTGTAACCTTTAAGAATTATGCTTTTAAAAATCCTGTTCTTGCTGCAAACTGGTATATATGGAATGGATAAACAACAAGTTCTTATTGTATAGCACAAGGAACTATATTCACTATTCTGTGATAAACCATATTGGAAAAGAATATGAAAAAGAATATATATGTGTGTATAATGGAGTCACTTTACTGTACAACAGTAATTAACACAGCATTGTAATTCAACTATACTTCCATTAAGATTTTTTAAAATAAATAAAATGACTACTAACCAGAGATATAATCATAAATAGAGAAAAAAAAATTTAAGTCCTGCTCTTGTGGCACTTACATTCTAGTAGGGGGAGAAATACTATGCACAGACAGATAGACAGATGAGGCAAATATCAGACAGGGACAGACAGAGGCCGCCAAGTCTTCTCCTCAGAGCAGCTCCCTTTCAGGTTTTGCATTTTAGCGTTTAAATGAGGCTTCCCTTGAATCCCTAATCCTCAAGGCTACCATCCTCAAGTCTGCAAAACTGCACACTGTATGCCCAAGACATTCTGAGCTGCATCCTGGGGGAAATAGCAATTACAGTTCTTTCCATAGTTGATCCTAATGTTGTTGTTTATTCATTCAATAGCATCCAAATCTTTTGCAACCCCATGGACTGTAGCCCTCCAGGCTCCTCTGTCCATGGGATTTCCCAGGCAAGAATATTGAAGTAGGTTGCCATTTCCTTCTCCAGGGGATCTTCCTGACACAGGGATCAAACCCACGTCTCCTGAATTGCAGGCAGATTCTTTACCGCTGAGCCACCAGGCTTCCCCCTTGATCCTAATACCCTGACTTAAAACAAACCCTCTTTCCAAGTCTTGCAAAACTGATTTTCCCATCACTTTCAGAGAAAGCTGTGCTTCCCAGCAAATGCAATTCCGCATAGTCATCGAGATTCATGCTGATAATAGGGCCTCATGTCTCTCTGTTTCAGTTTGGATCTTTCAAAAACGCCTTGACTAAATTTGGCTCTTCTGAAATGTCAGTGGCTTTGACTCAGGAAGTGTGAATTCTCAACAAGTTTGCCAAGTGTAGGACGCTTCCTTTTGTCACACATTCACTTGCTTCAGTGACTAAGTCCTGTGTCTTACACAAATGGGTGCATTTTTAGCCTGATGGCTGAGGAAGAATTCTTTCCAGAATTGAATCCCCATTTCCCTTTGTCTTGCAGTTTCACTGTGCCATGTGGGGATGTCATGCCCAAGTCCCCTCAGTCTCCTGAGCCTGATTGTGCGGGTTCCCAGTGCATTCGGCAGTGACGCCCAAATGACAAGGAGACATGGAGGCAGTATCTGCTGGAAGGTGTCCTTGGCTGCTTAGAAATCTCTGCAGCCTCCTCTGTCTTCTCTCCCTCTTGAGCGCACGGCAGAGAGATTCTCTGATGTGATGCATCTGGCTGACAGAACAGACACAATGATAGTCCCCTCTGGGAAGTAGCTCCAAGAGCCAACTGCCATCCTCTCTGACAGATGACAAGGGAGGAGGATGTGAATGAACCAGGTACACCTGTCCTTTAATAGCCTGACACCTGTAACAACCAGCACCCCAGGGGCCATGGAAACAAAGAACAGGGTTGGGATGGGAATCATGATGGGACTATGGGGAGATTTCAATGAGACCCTCTGTGTGTTGCTGGGAAACACATGGAAATATTAGCTGCACTTCATTGTGTTTCCTTGTTCTTCTTCAGCCCAATACCTAAGACCTCCTGAGGGGCAGGATGGGAGAACAAGAGAGTCAAAACCTTAGCTTGCCTCTTAAACGTCCGAAGTCAACTCTGAGTTATAGGAAACTGAAGGACTTGGTATGAAATTTACAGACAGTCTAAAAACTTTGAAGACCTGTGATAGGGCAGACCTAGTTTTCCCTGCTTCGGAGGAGAGGAGGGTGCCAAGATCCAGGAAGGGAGCACTTCGAGAGGAGTCACATGGGCAGCAAGGGAGGTAGACCCTGGGGGCTTCCCTGGAAACAGCCCTGCTCCTCCACCACCCACCAGATGGACCCTGCAGAGGATGGAGAATAGGACAGGGACCTCAGACAGGTGTGTGTGTTGGGGTGGGGGGGGTCCCAACAGAGAGGGCACATGCCTAAGGTTGCAGATAAAATACAATACCGGGGACAGAGTAAAAGATCACTCCATGTTTACCTGAAACTCAGATTTTACTGGGTGACCTGTATTTTTACTTGTTAAATCTGGCAGCCCCATTTCTGCACCTCATTTCCTAGGGGAATCTGAAAGACCCCCTTACTCCAAGCTTGAAGAGGGAGATAGAGGCAAGGAAGGGCCACAGGACACAGTGACCTGGGTTGTATCACCAAGGCCAGCAACAGGGAAGGAAAATGTTTGCTCTGCTTCCCAGGGAGCCCCAGAGCCAGCCTGAGGTATGGTTTCCAAAGTCAGATAAGGAGGACACAGTTGCCACCTGCAAGGAGCACTTCCTTTACATAGCGATTGATAGTGTCACTCAGCAGATGTTCACACACACAAACACACACACACACAGAGTACATGTGTGTCTGTGCAAAAACAGTAAAAGCTCACACTGATCGAGAACTGTGCTAGTGATTGTTTGCATACTTTTATCCTTAATACTCTCTAAATGCATTAGTCTTTTCTTTGTCAGCTCCTCTGCCCTCGCAACAACCCTATAAAGTAGGTATTTTTATTTCCATTTTCCTGAGGAGGCAGTATAAGCAAAGAAGTGAGCTGAGTATCCCAGCGTCACCTTGCTGGCAGGGGGCAGAACTGAGGTGTTAGGCTGGCTATTTGGTTCCAGAACTGGTACTTTTATCCTCCATGGGCTTGGCCTAAGGAATTCTGGAGTGAGAGGTCACTGTCGCAAGCCTATGACTGAGGGCAGACCGGGCAATGACACTTCCAGGACCATGGAGAGGGCTGGCCCTACCCAGAAGATGCTCAGGGTCTCCAGCCATCCCTCCTGTCAGCCCTGGCATGCTGGGAATGCAGAGATATGCCAGGATAGAGGAAAGACAATTAAGAGATGAGTTTTAAACTCTGAGAATTGGGCACAGAAAAGGAGTGATGGCCCCAGAAGAAAACCATCAATGTCTCCGGCACAAATCCCCATATACTCTAAGCCAGGACACAGAGACCTCTCTAATCTGAAGCAGAGAATGTGCAGGGGTGGTGGAAGCTGTTTCTCCCAGATTAATGGCAGGGGTAAGCAGTATTCTGAGGCCATAGGAACTTGGCGCCACTGCCATCTGGTGGTGATGCTGCCACATGGCATGTGGCTAGGACTCAAACTGAAGGCAACCAGAGGTGAAGCTACTAAGCCCTCAGAACTAGGAACTCCCACTGGGCTACCTGACTAGTGAAATGAGACAGGTCCCCAAAGCCTCTCTGGAAACCTTGTCCACAGAGGGCTCAAGATTATCAAGATTAGAATCTCTCCTTTTGGAAAAGGTTCTTTGAGACAAATGCTCGCCAAGGTTTGCATGTGTACATATTGTGTGCAAAGAGTTGTGTCCGACTCTTTGCAACCCCATGGACTGTAGCCTGCCAGACTCCTTTGTCCATAGACGAAGAGTAGGGGAGTGGTGATTTCCACCCAATAATCAGCAATGTGTTACCAGAAGGCATATGTTCTGCATGGATGTTAATTGCATGTGCAATTAACACATTAATGTATTAGTTGTTTATCCAATTAGCCAACTCTTAGGCAGGAGAACAGTCAAGAGGGTGGGACATGGGACAGGTAAATTTTGATGGAGAAGATGTAATTCAGAAAGAATTAAAGCATAGGACTTATATAACAAGGTCAGATTTGGGTTTCTATATACTGACAATGGAGGCACCTAGCACGATCTGAGGGTGGCCTCCCGGAACAGCTTGAACTCTAGTAGTATTAGAACTCCTTCTGTTTGATGTGACAGAAGACCAGCATACACTAGCTTAAGCAAAAAAGGGAGTTGTATCTCAGAAACTGAAAAGTCCATGAGTAAACTAGTTTTAGGTGCAGCTGAATCCAGGGACTCAAATAAATGGCATCAGATATGCCTCTCACCATCTCTTGAGTCTGATTTCCTGTGTGTTGGCTCAAATCTCAGGCAGGCCAATATGGCTACAACAGCAGCAGGCTTATCTTTTCCTGGCTTACTAGCAGAGAAACACTTCTTTCCCAGAGTTCCAGCGAAAGTTCCAGGGCTGATGTTCACTGGCTCAGCTTGAGACGTGACCATCAGCAAGGCTCTCCTTGGTCAGACCTAGAGCACATACCCACTACCGAAGCCAGAGGAAGGCTGAACCTGACTCAACCACTGAACCACATGGACGAAGAGTAGGGAAGTGGTGATTTCCACCCAATAATCAGCAATGTGTTACCAGAAGGCACATGTTCTGCGTGGATGTATTTTTCACAGTGACATCAGGAGGACTAAGGAAAAGACTCCAGTTGCTGAAAGGCCAGCATGTGCCAGGCTAGAGCAGCCTGGCCATAATAAAATGCATCCAGCCCCTGGAGGGAAGGCTACAACCCCAACCCTACTATGGCTGCAGATTAAGGGATCCTCGAGCCCAAGCTTTCCCATGAATTGGTGCTTCTCCAAGACGAGGGATGGGATATTTCCTTAATGCACACAGCTGCGTACTTCCTGGGGAGGACCTCTTCTCTTGGTCATCTGGCTGATACCCAATTGCCCCCAAAGGCCCTCTGGCCTACAAGTCCTCTACCCTCAGCTCAATAGTACTTCCTTCCTGCTCTTCAGCTGTAGGCTATCTACACACATACTCCACTTCCACCACCGGTTCAAGACCTCCCCTCCCTGATGCTCCATCCCCTCCAGAGCATGTTTCCCACTGAGCCCCTCCTGTGGGCTGTACCACCCAGAGAGGCCAAGCCCAGCCTGTAGCCCCACTCATACCCTAACTCATCCTTCCAGAGGATTCTGGTCTCCCAACAACCCTGATGGCTCCCAGGACAGGAGCAGTGGCCTCCTTACCTCATCACCACCTTCAAGGCAGAGGACAGAGATGTCTACACACTTCAAGGAAGGACAAATTGGAACAAATTATTTCATATCACAAGGCAAGAGAGCCAACAGCCAATCCAGGGTGGCTACCTGGAAGCGGCAACAGGTGTCAGGATTCACTTGGGCTGCAGCAAAGCTGCGAAACTTGCCTGGGCCCCTAGCCCCATCTTTCTGGGCCATGTCCCATCCCAGGCAAGAAAAGGCTGAGAAGTAAGAAGAGTTGACAAGTGACTTGGGTCTGGGCAGGGTCCAGGATAAAGGGGGAATGGGAGGCATGTGTAACTGAAGTTATTTTTACCCAGATCTGAGCAAAAAGAGGCATGGGCTGGTCTGGCCAGCATATCCCATCCTCTGGTGCCTGGCCACAAAGTCAAGTGACCTGAAGACAGGGCTGTGTCTCCCCTCAGCCGGGCTCCCTGAGGCAGGACAGTTTCAGATCTCATTATAAGGCTCCATGAGGCCAGGCTTGTCTCCTCCTCAGACTGGGGCTCTTTGAGGGAAGGGCTGTGTTTTCTCAGGGCTCCCTGATTTGGGGCAGTGTTCTCCCTCAGAACAGGGCTCCCTAAGGGAGGGCTGTGTCTCCCCTCTAACTGAAGCTCCTTGAAAACAGGACTATGTCTCCCCTCAGATTCAAGTTCCCTGAAGGAGCTCTGTATCTCCCCCTGACTGTGGATCCTCAAGGGCAGGACTAGGTTTCTTCAGAGTGGGCTCCCTGAGGCAGAACTGTATCTCCCTTCAGACTATGGTTCTTGGAGAGCAGGGCTGAGTTTTCCTCACAGTGAAGCTCCCTGAGTCAAAGCGGTCTCTCCTCTCAGCTTGTGGCTCCCTGAGGGAAGAGTTGTGTTGCCCTCAGATTCAGGCTGTCTGAGGAAGTGCTGTATCTCCCTTCAGAATGGTGTTTCCTGAAGGGGAGAAGGCAATGGCACCCCACTCCAGTACTTTTGCCTGGAAAATCCCATGGACAGCGGAGCCTGGTAGGCTGCAGTCCATGGGGTCGCTAAAAATCGGACACGACTGAGCGACTTCACTTTCATTTTTCACTTTCACGCATTGGAGAAGGAAATGGCAACCCACTCCAGTGTTCGTGCCTGGAGAATCCCAGGGACGGGGGAGCCTGGTGGGCTTCCGCCTATGGGGTCGCACTGAGTCGGACACGACTGAAGCAACGTAGCAGCAGCAGCAAGGCTGTATCTCCCCTCAGATTCTAGTTCCCTCAGGCAGATTTGTGCCTCCACTCAGACTTGGGGTCCCTGAAGGCAGAGCTGTGTCTACCATTTAACTGAAGCTCTTTGAAGATAGAGTGATGTCTCACTTCAGATTCCTGTTCCCTGAGGGAGGGCTTTATCTCCCCGCCCCCAGACTGTGGTTCTTTTGAGAACAGGGCTGTGTTTCCTCATAGTGGGGCTCCCCAAGGTAGGAAGGTGTCTCCCTTCAGACTGGGGCTCCCTAAAGACAAGTCTGGTTTTCCCCTCAGATTTACCCTCCCTGAGGCAGGGCTGTGTCTCCCCTCAGATTTTGGGTCCCTGAGGGAGCACTGTATCTCTCCCTCACTGTGATCCTCAAGGGAAGAGTTGTGTCTCCACAGACTGGGGCTCCCTGAGTGAAGGCTGTATCTCTACCTCAGGCTGCAGTTCTTCGAGAGCAGGGCTGTGTTTTCTCACAGTGTGGCTTCCTAATATAGAGCAGTGTCTCCCCTCAGAATGGGCCTTCCTGAAGACAAGGCTCTTTTCCCCCTCAGACTGGGCTTCCCTGTCAGGACTGTGTGTCCCCTCTGACTGGAGCTTTTTGAGGACAGGGCTGTGTCTCACCTCAGATTCCAGGTCCTTGTGGGAGCTCTGTGTCTCCCCTTCACTGTGGGTCCTCAAGGGCAGGTCTATGTTTCCTCAGAGTGTCTCTCCACAGACTGGGGCTCCCTGAAGTTGGTGTTGTGTTCTCCCTCAGAGGGGCCTCCCTTTACCCAGGGATGTATCTCCCCCTCACACTATGGTTCTTCAAGAGCAGGGCTGTGTTTTCTTATAGTAGGGCTCCCTGAAGTAGGGAGGTATCTCCCATCAGACTTGGGCTTCTTGCAATCAGGGCTGTGTTTTCTCATAGTGGGACTCCCTGAAGGCAGGGATGTGTCTGCCCTCAGATTTGGGCTCCCTGAAATCAGGATTGTGTTTCTCCTCAGTGTGGGGCTCCCTGAGCAAGGACTGTATCTCCCCCTCAGACTGTGGTTCTTAGAGAGCAGGGCTGTGTTTCCTCATAATGGGGCTCCCTGAGGTAAGAAAGTGTCTCCCCTCAGACTATGGCTCCCTGAAGACAAGGCTGTTTGAACCCTCAGATTCACCCTCTCTGAGGCAGGGCTCTGTCTCCCCTCAGATTCCAGGTCCCCAAGAGAGTACTGTGTCTCCCCTCCTGTGTCTCCTCAAGGACACGGCTTTGTTTCTCCTCAGAATAGGACTTTTTGAGGAAGAGCTGTGTCTCCCCTCAGACTGGTGCAGAATCCACTGGATTGGGGGCCAGAGGGAGGTTTGGGTAGCTGATGCACAGAAGTGAGAACTTCCCCCAGGTTCCCTGAAGACTCCCAGCCTTGAGGTCCTGGCCCCTTTCTGGAGACTGTGGCCCCTCTCTAGGGACTGTGGACTCAGGAGACTCAGGGACTGCCTCCAGGAGCCAGTCACACATTATCACTCCTGGTGACAGGCAATGTGGATTGGTGTCAGAAGTCACACTAGGCTGATGCCCATATTAAGAAGTTAGGTATCATTCTGGGGTCATGGGTCACCCTGGATTGGGGCCCATGATCAGGATCAAAGGTTAGTCTTATTTGAGACCCATGATAAGGGTTAACAGTCAAGCCAGAGTTGGGAAAAGTATAGGGTCACGTGTAACTTGGGGTGGAGGCCTTAGATCATGGTTAGGGAGCAACCTGTGATCAAGGGTCAGATTTGGACTAGAGTCTAAGACAGGTCTAAACAGAATAAGCTTGCTGGAGGACCTCCATCTCTCTTGCTTATCCAGTCATCACCACGCTGGGCCTGTCATCCCAGGAGAGACCCCAGAAGTCTTCCCAGAGGGGTGACTGACATGGACTAAGGCCCTAAAGCATGACAAAATTTCCCGTAAGAGATGTGTGGAGAAAGGCATTCCTGGCAGAAGGAACAGCCTAGGCAATGCCAGGGAGGCATGAAAGAGTTTGGTGTTCTACATGGCAGAGCCCAGGCTTGGGTTGGGGCAGGGAAGAGCAGCTGAAGCCAGACTAAGGAGGGGCAGGGAGGAGGTTCCCTCAGAGCCTGAGAGAGAGCAGGGTTAGAGTCCTGGGACAGAGGGAAGGCGGCATAAGCTATGGATTTTAGGAAGAATCATTCTCTTATTTGTTCATTCAATAAACATGAATAGAGGGCTGCTTGCCAGGCACCATTCTAAGGACTTGACATACATTTGGGAACAAAACACCTGAAAATCCCTGCCCTCGTGGAACTTCTCTGTGAGCAGGGAGAAAAAGACAATAAGTGTAATAAAGTGAATTTACAAATAGTCTAGTCAAGGCTATGGTTTTTCTAGTGGTCATGTATGGATGTGAGAGTTGGACTGTGAAGAAAGCTGAGTGCTGAAGAATTGATGCTTTTGAACTGTGGTGTTGGAGAAGACTCTTGAGAGTCCCTTGGACTGCAAGGAGATCCAACCAGTCCATCTTAAAGGAGATCAGTTCTGGGTGTTCATTGGAAAGACTGATGCTGAGGCTGAAACTCCAATACTTTGGCCACCTCATGCAAAGAGTTGACTCATTGGAAAAAACCCTGATGCTGGGAGGGATCGGGGGCAGGAGGAGAAGTGGACGACAGAGGATGAGATGGCTGGATGGCATCACCAACTTGATGCACACGAGTTTGGGTGAACTCCAGAAGTTGGTGGTGGACAGGGAGGCCTGGCGTGCTGTGATTCATGGGGTCACAAAGAGTTGGACACGACTGAGCGACTGAACTGAACTGAACTGAACTGAAAGGACATTGTGCCTTAGGAGGTGATAAGCACAGTGGGGAAAAAAGTCTACAGAAGGTGAGGGGCCCCAACCTGAGGGGAAGCAGTTTACAGTATAAAGTAGGGGAATCAGCCTTAAAGAGAAAGGTCAGGAGCCATGGTGATACCTGGGCAAGAGCATTCCAAGCAGAGGGATCTAACACCTAAGAGCAAGAGTATGCTAGGAAACTGAAAACCAACTTATGATTACTAAGGGGGAAGGAGAGGAGGATGAACTAGGAGTTTGGGGTTAACATATACACATACTATATATATAGATAACCAACAAGGACCTACTATATAGCCCAGGAACTACATCTTGTATCAGTTTAGTTCAGTTCAGTCACTCAGTCGTGTCCAACTCTTTGCGACCTCATGGACTGCAGCACACCTGGCCTCCCTGTCCATCACAACTCAACATGTCCATTGAGTCGGTGATGCCGTCCAGCCATCTCATCCTCTGTGTCCCCTTCTCCTCTTGCCTTCAATCTTTCCCAGCATCAAGGTCTTTTCTAATGAGGCAGTTCTTCACATCAGGTGGCCAAATTATCGGAGTTTCAGCTTCAGCGTCAGTCCTTTCAATGAATATTCAGGACTGATTTCCTTTAAGATGGACTGGTTGGATCTCCTTGCAGTCCAAGGGACTCTCAAGAGTCTTCTCCAACACCACAGTTCAAAAGCATCAATTCTTCAGCACTCAGCTTTCTTTATAGTCCCACTCTTACATCCATACATGACCACTGGAAAAACCATAGCTTTGACAAGATGGACCTTTGTTGGCAAAGTAATGTCTCTGCTTTTTAATATGCTGTCTAGGTTGGTCATAACTTTTCTTCCAAGAAGCAAGTGTCTTTTAATTTCATGGCTGCAGTCACCATCTGCAGTGATTTTGGAACCCCCCCAAAATAGAGTCTCTCACTATTTTCACTATTTCTCCATCTTGTATAACCTATAGTAGAAAGGAATATGGAAAAGAATATATGTACATGTATCACTTTGCTTTACAGCAGAAACTAACACAACATTGTAAATCAACTATAGTTCAATTAAAAAAAAAAAAGACAGAGTGGACCATGAATGAGTTTTTGAACTAGCAGGGAGGCCATTGTGGCTGGAGACAAGAGTGGGAGTAGCAGAGGAGAGGTCAAGGAAAGATAAAGAAGGATCTCACTCAGGATCTGTGGGCAATTTGAACTCACAAGCAAATCACCTCACTTATGTTTTTAAGATGTGTTTTAAAGTAATCCGTCTTAGAGAAATAGTTAAATAACACCACAGAATGCAGTCACCAGAACTCCGACTGTGGAAAGCCAGTAGACAGGACCCCATCCCAATTTCTTCCAAGGAGAACTTGCAAGAAAGAGAGGCAGAGAGATGGAGGGAGACTGTCTTGAATTATAATGTGTGAGCCTTATTTAAACAAAGAACTGGTAGAAAATAAAGGCATTTGTGAGGCAAAGAAGGAAAATTAATTAATGACTATTTAATGCTGTTTAGGAATTTGGGTAGGTTGGGGTGGTTAGCATAAAAATGGTATTGTGTGATAATGGTATTGTGGGTCTTTTTTTTTTTTTTTTTAAGTTCTTATGCTTTAGAGCTACCTACTGAGATATTTGGGCTTCCATGATAGCTGAGTTGGTAAAGAATCCACCTGTAATGCAGGAGACCCCAGTTCGATTCCTGGGTTGGAAAGATCCGCTGGAGAAGGGAGAGGCTACCCACTCCAGTATTCTAGGGCTTGCCTTGTGGCTCAGCTGGTAAAGAATCCGTCTGCAATGCAGGAGACCTGGGTTCAATCCCTGGGTTGGGAAGATCCCCTAGAGAAGGGAAAGGCTACCACCCCAGTATTCAGGCCTGGAGAATTCCATGGACTGTATAGTCCATGGAGTTGCAAAGAGTTGGACACAACTTCACTTACACTTTTACTGAGATATTTACAGATAAAATGAAAGATCGATGACGATTTAAAATGATCATGGTTGTGGTGGGGTCACAGAGGATTTCCTTCTGGAGTCATCCTTGTCTGTGCCCAGAATAGGCATTCCCCAAGGGTAGGCCCATGGTCTCCACTTCCTCTGTCTCCTGAAGCAGGAGCTCTCCCCCACCTTCATTTTCCATGACTCACTTTCCCCTCTGTGCTAGCTGCAGACATGTATCACTTGGATCTCCTGTCAAGAAAGAACTTGCCATTTCAGCTGAGAGCTGAATTCAGTGAGCTGACAGCCTCTAGGAGTAGCACCTTCAGGATCCACCACAGCATTTGAGGTGAAGGCCTGCTCTTCCCAGATGGCCCCCAGACACTGACTGCACACAGTAGGGTTACTAAGGCATCTGTGTGCCACCTTGGCTCTGCAATTCATGGTCAGGCTGGCAGAGGCTCTGTCAGAGCTGCATCTCAATTTGTGGTTTTCCCTGCTGGTTCCTGCCTTCTCCTCCTTTATCATTCATAGGGATCTATCTCCTCCTTTGTCATCTCCTAACATCCAATAATCCTAAGTCAATCCAGCATCTGATCACTGGAGGGTCTGAACTCATGCACCTAGAGTTGGCAATGTCACCTCCTCTCGGCTCCCACCCATTCCTGAGCTCTAAACCCCAGCCTCCATGATCAAGGGATAGTATAGTCCATTTCAGAAGCTGTCCCTGGTCTTTTTCATTTCCCAATCTCGCAAGTCAGAACAATTCTCTCTCCATCATCTATACTCTATGGACTTTGTTTATTTTCCTGGTGCAGCTGCAGCATCATGAGAATGTCCCTCCAGTCCCCCACTCAAGCAATGCTAGGTTGCCCTAGAGGGGTCGCCAGTGTCTTAAGTCACTGTGACATCCCCAGTACTTATCATAGGGCCAGGTCAGTGGAGGTGGTGATACAAAAGGGATGAAGGAATGCTATTCCCTGCAAGCTGTTACAGACAAGATGAAGGGATTATTGCTTCTTTAAGCAACGGGCCTCTCCTGCCTTCCACCAAACCACAGCTTGGAGTTAATAAGCATCTGCTGGGGAAGTGGTGGGCAGTCCCTCTCGATGGAGGTGTCTTCAACTCAGAAACTCAGAAAGGCCAAAGCTTGCTTGCATCCACCCAACAATGTGGATGGCTCTGGAAGGGGCATCCTGAACAGTGACTCCCCAGGCCAGTTCCTGGTTCCTACCATGAAGGCCAGACTGTGCTGTGAGTGCCTGAGCAGGGAGCCTTCAAGTAGTGCATGCACGACTCGACTTCAGGAGGTGGGAGAAGACTGGGGGAGGCAAGAGTGGCACCCGCTGCTAGGATGCGGCAGGCAGCCAGGAAGCCAGGCAGGCTCCAAATGAGTAACTGCAGATTCTTTCCTGCCTTGCCTGTCATCACGGGGAAAGGCAAGTGACTCTCTCTCTCTTTCCCCCTACACCCTTGCACCCCTTGGATTCCTGCATCCAGAAGGGAGGTGGGGCTTGGGCCAGAGACTGGAGACTAGTTCCAAGGATCCAGGAAGAGAAACATCAGAACAGAATACTCCGGGAGAAATCCATTCAAGAGGACAGGAGGGAGCAAAGGACAGGAGGGAGCAAAGGACAGGAGGGAGCAAAGGGCAGGAGGTGGCTGCAGCCCCCTTCCCAAACCTGGCAAAGGCCAACTCAGAGCCACTCGGGCTTCAGACAGGGCAGGGGATGGGGAGTGGAGATTCAAGTCTCTGCTTCCCATACCCTCAAGTAGTCTGTCTCCCTGCTCCTTACCCCTACACACCTCCAGTTTCTGATATCCCTCCCCAACCCAAGAAGCTTCCCCAGACCATAAGGCAGGTGAAAGGATGGTTTCATCAGATCCCAAGGATTCCCCAGGAGTAGGCCCCTGGGAGACCTCTCAGTGCCTCAGGACATAGAACTGGACATGCAGGAACAGCTGATCAAAACAAGGTCAAACTGACTCATGGTTTGAGTTTTTCAAGTTTTTGTTTGTTTTTGCTACTTTCCTTTTCCTGCACCTTTTTTCACTTCTGAAGTTGTTTTGTGCCATTTGCTAGGTAAGGAAGTGTGGGTCTCCCAGGAGAACAATTCTGAAAAAACAAAAGTAATTTTCACTGTAAAGAATCTACACGGAAACTATTATTCCTTAGTCACCTGCTTCCTTCCTGGGAGTATGAGGACTGCAAGGGCATCCAGGGGCCCTGCCAGTCATTCTTACTGCCACCAGCCTGCCCACATAGCCCTCCAGCTAAGGAGGGGGTGTCGTGTGGATACCCTCCAGGAGAGAGGAAAGCAGCCACCCCCAGCTGGGAGCCGTCAGATTTCCACCCCTCCTCCATTTTCACAGGACTTCCCTGGTGGCTCTGATGGTAAAGCATCTGCCTACAATGTGGGAGACCTGGGTTCGATCCCTGGGTTGGGAAGATCCTCTGGAGAAGGAAATGGCAACCCACTCTAGTACTCTTGCCAGGAAAATCCCATGGACAGAGGAGTGTGGTAGGCTACAGTCCACGGGGTTGCAAAGAGTTGGACACAACTGAGTGACTTCACTTTCACTTCCATTCTCCCCCACCTGCTTCTGCCACCATTCTGGGCCTCACCAAGAGTCACTTGGCTAAGTGGGGTCTTTGTTTTTTGTTGTTGTTATTGTTGTTTAGTTGCTAAGTCACATTTGACTCTTCTGCCACCCCATGGACTGTAGCCCACCAGGCTTCTCTGTCCATGGAATTTTCCAGGCAAGAAGACTGGAATGGTTTGCCATTTCCTTCTCCTGAGGATCTTCCCAACCCAGGAATCAAATCCGCATCTCCTGCACGTGTCTCCTGCATTGCAGGTGGATTCTTTACCACTGAGCCACCAGGGAAACCCCAAGTGGGGTCTGGCTGACTCCCTCGTATTCCCCAATCCTCAACCCCCTCAAATGCACTCTCAAGCACCCAAACTATCTGTCCTCAGAGAGAGCAGAACTTCAGCAGGCCAAAGGACATGCCTCAATTGTGGGACTTCATGAGCATTATTCTGCAGGTAATCAGGTGGTGTGTGTGTGTGTGTGTGTGTGTAGAATGGGAAAGGGTTTATGAGAGCCAAAGCTCATGGATTTGCCATTCGCATCTAGGACTCCTGGGGCACTGTGCCAGCAGAGGTAACACTCCAGAATGAGGACAAAATTCCACTGCCCTGCTAGAGAACTGAGGCCTGAGTGGGGGTACTGGCTGGGCACAGGGAGAGGCAAGGCCCTCTGACCCCTGAGCCTAATCTGGCCTCCAGAAGTGAGAATGGCTGAGAAGTGGTTGGTGACTCATTCTTCAAACACTTCCTCCCCGAAGGAATTGAGTCCAAGCCCCAGAATGGCCAGGGCAAAGGCATCTCCACAGTTCTCTAGTCTGGGGAAGCGCTTCTGTCCAGGCTAACTGATTATATTTCCATAGTTTAATAGTTTATATTTTATATTAGTTTATATATTTATAATAGTTTATGTTTAATAGTTATATTAAATATAACTGATTATATTTCCACTGGAAGGAGGTGGAACTCTAAGGGGAGTACAATAGCTCCCCAGGTCCTTCCCAGGCAAGAGATGCTGCTGACTTCTCCATCTCTGTGCCCTGCTGCACAGCACAGAGTCTGGCACATAGAAAACTATTAATGAATGTGAGAGGAAGGGAGGATGGGAGGGAAGAAGTGTAGAGAAAGAGAGGGGGGAGAGAGTAGAAGATGAGTAGACATGGAAGGGAAGAAGGAAAGGGAGGGCGGGAGAGAGAAAGCAAATGCTAGCATCCAAATAAGCCGAAATCGAGGAGGGGGCTGGACGCTCCTCCTTTCCTGGCTTTCCCTTGTCTCTCTATAACTCCATCCTGCTCCATCAGTGGCCAGAGTTCCCCGCGCTGTAGGGAGGAAAACCCCATTGGGTCCGCAGGGAACTCCGTCGCACCTGCGGGTCACCCAGCGCCTGAAATAGCTCCTTCAAGCTGCCGCATATCCTCGCAGGCGCCCAGGGATGCGCAGCCCTCTCCGCCTCTCCAGAAAAAACCGCCCTCCCCCAATCAAAACCTCCCTCCTCCTATCTCAGTCACTCACCAGCCACCCTACCCCACTGCCACCACCGCCACCTCCAGCCTCGATCTCACCTTCTAGAACCCTTGGAAAGAGGGCAAGGCAGCCACCTGCATTTGGTCCACAAGAAGGAGACCTTTCAGGCCGCCGCGTCAATGAACCTGCGCCTCATTCTAAGGAAGAATAAACCAAGCCCTGAGGATGCACGGTGGAGACTGGATGGTCCGATGTCAGCCGCAGAATCTTGGAAGCGAGGTATCGGAGGAAGGCGGCCCAGGTCCAGGCGTTTCTCTGTACCTCGGTTTCCCAAGCTGTAACATACGGAAGGCGGGAAGAGGAGGACTCCGGTTGTTTCAGGTCGGATGCGCGGGTTCTGGACTCGTGCGCTGGGAAACAGACCTTCCTTCTCCGCGCGATGGCGCTAGAACTTAGGTTCTACCTTCTTTCGGAGGTGCTCCGGCCCGAGACGCGCGAGGCCGCGGACATGCCATCCTTCCTGAAGCACGACCCTCGACTGGTCATGAGTGATCCGAGAGCACAGCCGGTATCAAGCGCGCCCTACTAGGCCGCCAGGGCTCAAGGAAGGCACCACGGATCAAAGAATCGGGCCTCACTTGCGCCCTAACTTCCTTTCGTGTGGCCTCTCCCGCGCGAGGGATGAGTTGGGGCGATTGAAAACGGATCAAACAGTGAGCCCCACTTATCTGGGGCACTTGCAGCCCAGAACCTTAAGCAAGTCTCGGCCGTCAGCCTGGGGCATCAAAAGTCACGTTTTGTCTTGTAGTCCGGCCCGCCTGCACCTACCCTCCGAGGTGCAGAAGTGAAAAATGGGGAGATTGGGAGGCCTACTAGAGCAGGTGGCTCTGAAGGTGAAAGAGCAGGGCGCCCTGGGGTGGGTCTCAAGGGGCATGCGGGAATGGGAGATCGCAGTCAGGCTCTTGGAAACGTCGTGAGCCAAGCACAGAAGAATGGGGCATTTGGGCTCTCGGGATTCCCGGAGATGCGGTCCCAGGGGACGAAGGTCTACCCACACCTCGCGATTGAGGACTGAAGTGCGAGACTGGCGGGGGGAGCGCGCAGACTCCCTACTAGCCAGGGCGCCCCCCAGCCCCGCCCCACACCTGCGCGGCCGCCCCGCCTCTACCGAGCCATTGGCTAGACCCGCCGCCCGTCAGACGAGCCCCCAGGGCCCGCCCACGCCCCCGCCCCCGCTCGGAGCGGCGCCTCATAGCGCCCGGACCACCTAGGCAGCGCCACTCTGTCAGGCTCCCCGCCGTCGGCCGCGTGGTGCGCCGCCCGCCTGCCAGTTACCGGCGCGGGGCCGCCCGCCGCCGGCTCGGGGCGGACCATGCGCCCTACATGCCCGCCGCCCGCCCGCTGGTTCTGCTTGCTGACCGGCGCCCTCGTCTGCGTCCTCGGCCCCGCGGTGAGTGTCCGCCGGGCAGCCCGGAGTCCCGGGAGCTGGGGGTGGAGAAGGGGTGACAGGAGCCCGGCTGTGTGCTCACGTCTGTATGGAGGGGATAAGGGGCGCGGAGCATGGTCTCTTCGCTGCGCCTGAGACCGGATCTAGACCCGAGGGAGGGGTAGGGTCTCCCTCGCGCCTAGTCCCTTCCCGCGCAGTCTGGAGCCCGTTCTGCGTCAGAATCTGGGACACTCGTAGAGGGGCGGCGGGAAAGAGCTGGCTCCAAACTTGCCTTGCGTGTAACGGCTGTGGGTTGGCGAAGTCAGTGAATGCAGGGTCGGGGACTGCGGGCCACTGAAATGGAAGGTCTGGTAGACAGTAGGTTAGGGGGAGGCTGTGAGGGTCGTCGTTGTGTGCTGTGCCCGCCGGAAGGTGTCTGTGGGGCATTAAGTTACTTGTAGGAGTGACATTCAGCAGCAGACCAAGCACTGAGCGCCCTCCACCCCCGGGGGGAAGGGGCTTTGGGGATCAGGTGACTGGCAGGCAGACCCTTCCTGTGCCCTCCCACTGAGCAGAGTTGAAAGAGATGGAGCCCAAGGTGCAAGGTGGTGGGCAATGAGGATTTGGGGTGGTGTTTATTGGAGAAGGCCAGACATGTGCATGGGAAGGGAGCAAATAACCAAGAAGCAGTGGCCACCCTCTTCCCTGCACTTCGGCTTCATCTCCACATGGGTGTGTGTGTGTGTACCCCTGGTGCCCATGTGTCCCATGTGTGGTTGTGCACATGTGTGTGCCTAGTGGAGGGGGGGACACTCACCTGGGCTGCAGGGCAGATTCTGGCTGAGGCAGGAGATGCATGAGTCATCTTCCTATAAGATCAGGGAAGACCTGAAGACTACCCAAGCCCATTTTACAGATGGGCAAAGTGAGGCCCAAAGATATCAGAGCCACACCTATCCCCCACCCATCAGACCTGGACTGAAGCTGATTTCTTTCTATCCCTCCCCTGGAGCTTGAGGAATCTGTGGTTGCTGCTTGAGCAGAGCCTAAAACATGTGGGTTCCAGGTGGCTGGTGGGTGGATGGAGTATATGGGTCATCTATAGTCTCTTCTGTCCCATGAGGATCTCCCTGACCATCACCTCCACCAGGGAAGGAATCTCTGTTTCCATCTCGCTAATGTGCTGCACACTTGGGCTGGGATGCTCATTGCTTGTCCTGGAAGCAGACATTATGACAATTGGCATAATTCTTCTCTCACTGATAGCTATGGTGAGACCCACCTTCTGAGCTCTCAAAGCCCCACCAAGTTCTGGCCCTAAAGGCATACTCTGGCAACACTTACAGCCTCTCAGGGTCACAGAGCTTCCAGGCCTCACCAGCAACCCTCTGGCTCTCCCACCCCTGAGCTCTGACCACTCAAATTTTCCATGGATGAACCAGGGATCTTGGGACCACCACTGGCACCACATTCTCCCATTGCTGGAGGCTTCTCAGTCTAGGGGCAGACTGGTTTCAGTGGGGTCCCCTCTCCAGCAACTTCTGTCCCCCACCTCATGAGACAGTTCAAGCCTTGGTCTTGCCATGCCTCCCCTCCCCTGTCTTTCCACATCTTATTTGGTTAGTTCCCAACTCCAGCTCCTCCTCCAGACAGCCTTCCCTGATTGTTCCAACCCACTGTGCCCTTCCCACTCTGACCTCACTCTTCAACCCTAGCCTGGGGCTTTTTGACCATCCCATGGGATCAAGGCCTAAGGTCTCTCACCCTCCTCATGTCCCCTACAGCCCAGTGCAGGGCTGGGCCCGCAGAGGGAGGAGAAGGGACTCACCCAGGAGTCGATGAGAGCAGGCTGGAATGAGGGGCCCCTATTTCCCTCTCTACTTCTCCCTTCTCCACACAAGCCACCACTTGCTCCCATACCAAATAGACACCAGGCAATCCTGCTTCAGCCAGACTCGGGGAAGCGGGGTAGTGTGTTATCAGAGTCATAAAATGGCAGCTGCAAAGTTCAGTTTGAAGACCCAAGGCCGTATCACTCCTGTTTATAGAGCCCTGACCTCAGCCTGAGAAGAGGAAATTTCTGAACAGGGAAGCCAAAAAGGAAAGAAAACCTCCAGTGTCTCAGAAGAGGAAGTCTTCCCCAAGGCCACCCTTCAAGCTTTCCATTGCCCCTACCCCCTGGAGAGTAGGCACAGGAGCTCCTCATTGGTAGCAGAACTGCTCAGGCCAGTGCCCAGCCCAAGGGCGGAGACAGGAGGTGTCATAGAGAAGGGGCAGACCCATGCCCTGCCCTAGGAAGATTCTCCAGCTAGTAGCAGAGAGCGGAGCCAGCGACCCAGGAGAACCAGCCCAGCCAGATGTGGGCTGCAGCCTCTCAGAACTGGGGTAATGGTCGCTCAGAGGAGCGGTCAGGGAAAGCTCCCTGGAGGAGGTAGGGCAGTCCCTAAAGAGTTTGACCAAATGATCCAGTCTTCCACCTGAGACTATGAGACAGCCTCTATTGGCAGGACCAATGGGCCTGTCCCCAGAAGGAGGAGGAAGCCCTCAGCTCCCCCTACCCCGCTGCCCAGAGGCTGGGTTGGCCCAGGGATTCAGAGGGACCTGGTTCCTCTGACTTCTCTCTGAGACTTAATGGCCGTCTCCTGAAAGCTTCACCTTGCCATAGGCCTCCTGCCCCAGCCATCTGCTTCCAGCTGCTCCAGGAGCTTCCATGGCTACCCAGCAATCCCGGCCCCTAGCCAGCCACCTGTGGTGTTTAGGAAACACGGCTACAGAGGGGTCAAGTCTCCTCCTTAAGTTGAGTGAGCGTGTGAGTTAGGCCTGCCCAAGGCTCCCAGGGGTGGGGGGTGGGCAGGGCTGTGCTGGAAGATCGAGCTCCCATCTTAGGTTTCCACTGTCCCATGCTGCCCTGACATCCATCTTTCCAGACATTTCTAGAACTTCCAAGATGAGTAGCCTGAGCTGTGTCCTCAGCGCACTCCATGGCCAGTTGACCTGGAGAACATGTTTCCTCTCTGTGGAAGGGCCTCTGTTTCCTCATCACAAAAAGGAGGGTGAGAACCTTGGCCCAACATGCAGGAGAAATGGGAAAAGAGGCCAGCTCCACCTTGGCTGGAGCCACGTCTTCCCCACCCCACCCCATCCCACCCCATCTCACCCCAGCCTCACAACTGACTATGAAAAGGGCTTGGCCTTCCAGTCAGGACTTCTGTGGTTGAAGGATATGAGAGTGCTGTGTGAACTGTGTGGCAGGTTGTTCCTTCCTCTGGATCCCCAGCCTGGGAGCCTTGTGGACCCTTCTTCAGCTCTCTCTTGTTCCCCTTGCCCAGGAGTTTCCAGGGAAGGCAGGAGTCCTGGGCACAGGGGTGGTATGTCCTCTTGAGTGGCCAGACAATATGGGGCATGAGGTTCCAGGCCCAGGCAGGTGACAAGTCCTCTTAGGGAGGACTGGATGATGGGCCCTTCCGCATGGTGGCAGCCTCATGGCAATCCAGCCTGAGGAGCCTGCCACTTACAGGAACTCCTCACTGTGCCCCTCTGGCTGTGGATGCAGGAATGGGGTCTGGGGACTAGACAAAACCTCATCCCTTCCTCCTTGCTCCATCTTCTCAACCTCCTAGATTCCTCCTTTTCCTGTCTGACCTCCCCAACACAAAGCTGTTCTCACTGTACCAAGGAAAATGTGCAGTGTGTGCAAGCTCTCTCACATGCCTTAGATGTATTTCAGAAAAAAAAGAAATACAATCTAATCTCTCTGCCACATTATGGGTTTTTTAAAACTTTTATTGTGAACATTTTCAAGCATATAAAAAAACGTAGAGCAAGTAGTATAATGAACATGGAAATGCCCATTTCCGGGAGTGATGTCACCAAAAACAGCAGTATAGGAATTTCCAATGTTTGTCCACTCCAAATTTCTAGATTTGAAAGTTATTAACCATTAATATTTGCACCATTTGCTCTTTTGGTTGAAGTATTTGAAAATATGTTATAGATATCATAGGCCAAATTATTTTAAGATGCATCTCTAAAATCAAGGATATTTTCCTGTATACCATCATCACTCCTAATAAAATTAACAGGGATTCCTTAATAGCTTATATTCAATAGCTGATGTCCCCCAGTAGCATTTAATCAAGCATCACAAGATGTGTGGTGATATTATCAGGGGGGAAGAAGGGTGTTGCATTTACTGCAAGGAACTTTCCTGCCTGTGCCATGATGGGACTGTATAGTGAGCTGGCAGGTGGGTGAGGGGAAGAGCAGGGGGCCTTGAGCAGGTGGGTGGGCAGCAGGCTAGATTTCACCAGACAGGGCTCAATCTTATCTGCACCCCTTCTCATGTGGTTCATGATGTGAAGGTCTGTGTCTCCCAGGGAGTGCCTCCGGCCACCTTGAAAACAAGTTCTTCCTGCCCAGGGGAAGGTAAGAGGGGTGAGGGGAGAGGAAGAGGTCACCAGCCAACATGTCAAGGACTCATGGCTCCAGGTTCTGGTGCCCTGCTTTCTGCAGTTGAGCAGACACCAACATCACCCACAGACACCATGTTTGAAACTGAGTGTTATTTCTGCAGTGGTACCCAGGATGACTTTCAAAAGACAGAGGATTGAAACCTGAGTCCCTACTGCCCCTGCTTAGCAAAGTGACCTCATGGTAACAAAGGTAGTAAAGGCCCTCTTCATGGTGATCCTCTGCAAAAAAACCTGAAAGGCTTCGTGGCCCTCAGTAAACCTCACAAGAAGGGCCTTTTAATGGGTCCAGGCTTAACACCAAGCTGAACTCCTTTGCATCCTAATAATGAGAGCCCTTATCCTGGTATCACCTTGAACTGCGGAAAGTTCTTTCTTGCCCCAGACCCAAGCTTATGTCCCTATGTCTCCCTCTTTTTCTTACCCTCAACCCCCCAGCACAAGTTCTCACTCCATCCTCCTACTCCCTAGAGTTCAACCTTCCCCAGGACTTTTATTTATTTTTTGGCCGTGCTGCCAAAAATGTGGCATGTGGGATCTTAGTTTCTGGACTAGGGGTCAAACTTTTGCCCCTTGCATTGGAAGCACAGAGTCTTAAGCACTGGACCATCAGGAATGTCCAGCCTTCCCAGGATTTGCAGAGACGAGAGGCTTTGGACTATTGGCCAAAGAACGTGAAAATACAGGGAGGGTAAGAGAATCAGACAGCAATAGGGGGCAAAGGAGAACCAGGCTTGAGACCTCTCCTCTGGTGGACACCGCTGCCACTTGTCAGTGGGAAGGACATTCAGGCTGCCTGGGTGCTGTCATTGTTGCCACTTCTACAGATGAACTGAGGTGACTTGCTCAAGTTCGCCCAGCCAGGAAGTGGCCAAAAGTCTGCTTTCAGAACTCGTGGACTTAACTAGGCTATGCCATCTTATAAGAGTAACTATTTCTTCCAAAGTGGCTATGGCATGCCATACGCTGCCCTGGGACTTTAGAGATAGGTTTTAATTAATGAGATGTACACATCAGAAGTGATAGCTCAGGGAATTGTCTCACACATGTACACCTGTGTAGCCACCACCCAGATCAACCTATGATACCTTCCTATCAGCCCAGCAGACTCCCTTGTTTCTCTTCCCACTAAGATAATCATCTCTACTTCCTCTTGTGCCCTCTGAAAAGGCGGGAGCCTATTTCTCCTCTTTTCTGTGACCTCTGGATCCCATGATTTACCTCACCTTCCTGTGCCCGCCCCGACTCTTTTCTCCTCCTCCTCCTCTCCTCTCCACCCTCACTTCTTCCTTGACTACAAGATCTGCAACTCCTCACCAGTTTAAACACAGAAACCAAAATGAAGGGGACATCCGGGAAACTGGTTTGCGGTCTTATGTACCTTTGATCACACTGCTTTCTCTCTGAGTCCTCAGTTTCCCCGCATGACCCTTTGATGCTCCATTATTTCAGTGGTGGTAGGGAGGGGCTTAAGTAAATCGTGGGATGTAACATGGTAATGGGAGCCTCTGCTCTCTCTGCTCCCTTTCCACGGCTTTTTCCAACTATCCCTAGCAGGAAAAAAAAAAAAGAGAGAGAGAGAGAGAGCCCTCCTTTGACAAACCTCGGAAACACAGATCATCCACGGTGGCCCCCAGTGCTTGGTACCTTACAGGCAGGAATTTCTCCTGTTTCATAGATTCCAGCCTGTTGCATTTTAGATGCTTTCACAGACTAGCTGCTCCTCGGAGGGACTCATGTGCCCCCACCACCCAGCTGTCTTCCTTGGCTTCTTCTGCCATAGTTCTCTGGCCCTGGGTGAAGCAGGGGCTTCTCATCCAGGCCAGTAGCTGTGGTCTCAAGCTTCCCTTGAGGGGAGTTGGGTATGGCCCCCAACACCTGAGGTGGGCTCACCCCTCTCTTGCTAAGCCCCCAGCACCTAACAGCTAGAACTCCCAGCATCTTCCCCCTTTGCCCCACCTCAGCCTTTACCCCAGATCTCAGGGGGCCCCATTAGGAGGAGAAAGCAAAGCTCTCTCCCAAGCCCCTTACTGTGGGAATAGACAGGAAGGGGTGTCCTGAGCAGGTGGAGTTAACAAGACATGGCTAATCCAGACCCCCAGCCAGACACTCAGGACTATACTGCAAATCCCCAGGCAGTTACCTCCCACATGCAGCCAACAAAATGGCAGGAGACACAGGATCAGAACCGCAAAGATGCTAGGGACTTCTTCATCTTGCCTGAATCCCTTCTTCTGGGCTCAGGAATGCCTGTCACAAAGAAGGTAGTGGGGAACTAGACTGGGCTGAAGCTCTCATCTTAACCCAACTGCAAAGTGAGGGCTTCCCAGGTGGCTCACTGATAAAGAATCCACCTTCCAAGCAGGAGACACAGGTTCGATTCCTAATCTAGGAAGATTCCCCTGGAGAAGGAAATGGCAACTCACTCCAGTATTCTTGCCTAGAGAATTCCATGGACAGAAGAGCCTGGTGGGCTACAGTCCATGGGGTCACAAAAGAGTCGGACACAACTGAACAACTAAACAAGGTTGGACTGCGTTTGAGCCCCACTTTCTCCTCTCCACATGAAGTGGCAGGAGACAAGTTAGGAGATGTAGGCAGTGGTGGGGTTTGGAAGGGTTGGAGTGCCATTTTGATGTACGGGCTTTGACTCCTAGGACCATCAGAGATTTGATGCAGGAGAATGAGAATGAAGACACACGGTTTACAAAGATCCCTCAGGTTGCAGGTGGTGGGGCTGAAAGCTTCTACACTAGTCCAAGCAGGGACTGATGAGCCCTGGCCCCTGTCCACATCTCCAAACTTGTTTCCTGATGCTTCCAGCACCCCTTACTGAAGCCACATCAGACCTCTTGCAAACTTGACTGTGTTAGGCATTTTCCTGCCTCTGTGCTTCTGCACACACTGTTCCTACTTTCTGGAATGTCCTTAGTTCAGTTCAGTCAGTTCAGTTGCTTAGTCGTGTCCAACTCTTTGCAACCCCATGAATTGCAGCACGCCAGGCCTCCCTGTCCATCATCAACTCCTGGAGTTCACTCAGACTCACGTCCATCGAGTCGGTTATGCCATCCAGCCATCTCATCCTCTGTTGTCCCCTTTTCCTCCTGCCCCCAATCCCTCCCAGCATCAGAGTCTTTTCCAATGAGTCAACTCTTCGCATGAGGTGGCCAAAGTATTGGAGTTTCAGCTTTAGCATCATTCCTTCCAAAGAAATCCCAGGGCTGATCTCCTTCAGAATGGACTGGTTGGATCTCCTTGCAATCCAAGGGACTCTCAAGAGTCTTCTCCAACCCCACAGTTCAAAAGCATCAATTCTTCGGTGCTCAGCTTTCTTCACAGCCCAACTCTCACATCCATACATGACCACTGGAAAAACCATAGCCTTGACTAGAATGTCCTTACTCCACCTCTAATTATCAGACTCTTACACAACCTCAAAGGCCCACTACTGCCCATTCTCTGAATCCCACACACCAGCTATATCCCTTCCCTGGGGCCATAGACTTGGCTGTATCTGGCTGGGAATTTTCTAATTTTGTGTGTCTGGAGTCCAGCAGGATAATGAGGATGTTTAGAATAGGAAAATATATAGAAGAGGAAGTTCAAAGTCTGCCCAAATTCCTCAGTGATAAGGCTAGAGGAAGCTGCCCTGGCCCTGTCCTCCAAAGGGCAATGGTTGACCAGATGGCCCGAGGCAAGCCCACAGAGAAGGATTGATGCTGTCCAGACCAGTGGTCAGAGACTTAGGTCCTTTGGGAAATGTGCATTGCTGACTGACCTCTGGTCCCTCTTTGGGTCTCTATTTCCTCTACCATTCTCCAGATGGGGCCCAATACTCGGCCATGGTGAAAGCAGAACTCCTCTTCTAGACCACCTCCACTTTACTCAGAGATATCCCAGGCGACCCCAAGGGCTCCTGCCCTGCTTCTACATAGTGCCTCTCAGGAGAGACTCTGTTACTGTGCTTCTGGGGGAGCAGAGTTGCTTACAGAAGTTAACCCCGCAGTCTGCACCCTCAGAGAGTAGCAAGCAGAAACTGCCAGGAGCCCTGAGATGCCCTCAGTGATTAGAAAACAAATGTGTCCTGGCAAACAGCAGGGCCATAGCCCAGGCTTATGAGGGCTCAGCAGGGACTTCGCTAGTGGTCCAGTGGTTAAGACTCCATTCCCAATGGAGGGGGCCTGGGTTTGATCCCTGCTCAGGGAACTAGATCCCACATGCCACAACTAAGAGTTCACATGCTGCAACTGAAGATCCTGCGTGCCAGCACTAAGATCCAGTGCAACCTACTAAGCAAATAAATATTAAAAAAAGAAAAAGAAAAGAAGGCTCAGCAAATGAGGGCATCCTTTGTCCTAGTCTCAGAGCACAAGTCTGGACTCTTGGTTACAGGGACAGAAAACTCAACTGGCTTCAGCCATACAGAAAGGTATTGGGTCATGTTGCTGGAAGCAGGGTTGGTTTCAGGCATGGCTGCATTCAAGGGCTCAGACAATGTCCAGAGGATCCCATTTTTCTCCATCTCTTTTTCCTGCCTTTAACATGCAGCTTTCATCACTGGGTTCTACTTGGCAACCAGGTGGGAGCAGTAGTTCTAGCCCCTGCATCCTCTGAGGTTTCCAGTCCAGTGGGCAAGAACAAATCCACTTACCTAATTGCTTAATCCGAGGTCCCAGGAATGAGCTTCCTGGCTCTGAGGAGTGAATTGGACCATGTGCCAGGCACTATGGCCAGGAACACTAACTGACTTAAGTCTGGTTACATGTTGATCCCCTGAGAGAGGGTTCATCAGAACCTATGGACTAGCAGTGGGGAAAGACGTGATTTCTCAGACAGAATGAGGATATGCCACCGGAGGAGTTGTAAAGAATGATAGAAGGCAGTAACTCTGATGTCTACTACTTACTATTCATCCTGCTTTCACATGGAGGAGTGCATGCTCATTCGCTTCAGTCATGTCCGACTCTTTGCGACCCCGTGGACCTTAGCCTGCCAGGCTCCTCTGTCCATGAGATTTTCCTGGCAAGAATACTGGAGTGGGTTACCATGCCCTTCTCCAGGGGATCTTCCAAACCCTGGAGTTGAACCTGCATCTCCTTCACCTCCTGCTTTGCAGGCAGATTCTTTACTTGCTGAGCCATTGGGTTTAACTAAAATTGGTTGAGGGGGTGATGGCAGCTGAAAATGGGCAGAAGAGGCAGGCAAGGCTGGGGAAGCACCAGAAGGCAGAACACACCCTGTGACTGAGGACAAGCTTGGAAGGTACCCTTGGGAGAAGTGTGCTCCAACAAAGCAAGAAAGACCAATGGTGGGACACAAGCTGGGCTGGCCAAACCCCAGATTCCTCTTCCAGAGTCCACCTCCGGGATCCCTCTGGCCACCCTTGTTCCTATGCCCCAGCAGGATGAACCAACACAAATCCCTTAAGACAAAGCTCCATGAGAATCTTCGACACTTTGGGGAAAGAGGGGAAGCATGTGACCCAGCACCCAGACCTCACTCACCCATGAGCCATTAGCATGAAAGCCACACAGAGAATGTGGGTTCCATCTCGGACTGTTAACTCTACCAGTCAGTTAGGGTAAAAATATTAGCTAGTAAGTCATTTAAAGGACTTCTCTGGTAGCTCAGCTGGTAAAGAATCCGCCTGCAATGCAGGAGACCTTGGTTCAATTCCTGGTTCAGAAAGATCCCCTGGAGAAGGGATAGGCTAGCCACTCCAGTATTCCTGGGCTTCCCTTGTGGCACAGATGGTGAAGAATCCACATGCTATGCAGGAGACCCGAGTTTCATCCTTTGGATGGGAAGAGCCCTTAGAGGAGGGCATGGCAACTCACTCAAGTATTTTTGCCTGGAAAATCCCCATGGACAGAGGAGCCTGGCAAGCTACAGTCCATGGGGTCACAAAGAGTCGGACACAACTGAGCGACTAAGCACAAGTCATTTAAAAGCTGACATATGGAAAGTAACACAGATCTATTATGGAGCATGATACAGTTGTTCATGTAACTGTTTAAAAGAAAAGGTATGAGATTTAAGATTGTGGTCCTGCACCTTTGGAGTCGCGTGCTTACAGTGGGACTGACTTGTCTAGAGCAATGGTTACAGTCACACCCTTGGTGCCTAGGGGCCAGACAGGGATCTCCTTAAAAGAAGGAAATAAGGGGAACCTCCCAAAACACCTGTGCTCTCCCCAAAACCCTACTGCAAGAAGCCTTAGAGTCATCAGGGGAGGGGGCCGAAGTCCATTTGGCCCTTAGGGAAACTGAGGGCCAAGACCTTGTTCCAGGGTGAGGGGGGCAAGCTGGAAGAGACACTAAGAAATTCTGATTCTGGAGCAATCTTGCGGGACTCTCCCCACAGCCATGTTGGGGACTGTGGCATTCTTCTCCCTGGGCAGAGATGAGGAAGTGGGGTGGCAGCCACTTCCCTAATGCCAAAAAGACTGGCAGAAACTGCCACCAGCCCAGTGGTTCCTTTACTGAGGCCTTTACCACACCTTTCTCCACAAGACCTGACTCCCAAGACCTGTTTTTTCCGGCTATTCTTGGGCAGCTGTCATCCCTACTCACATGTCTGCCCCAATGCCAATATCTCCCTGGCACACAGGTTTGACTTTACCCTTAATCCCTGGCCAGGGCACAGCGGAGGGAGGGGAAAAGCCTGGGCTTCTTGGTGACCTCTGTGAGAGGAGGCCTGGTTGGATCATGAGCCATTCTAGAGGGGCCTCTTACTTCTTGAGACTTCCCTCACCCTCACTAGATCTGCTAGAGCTTGAATTATTCAGAAGCTAAGAAGCAGGGTGGAGGGTCTGGTCAAGGAGGACCACCATTCCCTTCCCAGACCGGTGACCCGGGGAAGAAGCACAGGCTCCAGGAATGGGGACAGAGGATGAAAAATGGAGCCAGACTCCTGGACTCCTCCCAGGCCTGGCTCCGAGAACCAGAAGGGTCCAACTCAGAACAAGGTAGCACCTGCTGGGCCCCACTCATCCACAGAGACTGAAACAGGGACCCAGGGCTCCCAGCCTAAGCTGGAGGTCCAGTGGGCCAGCTCTGGGCTCCAGGGAGAGGCCCTCTGACCTCTGTCCAGAGTTGTGCCACCCACAGAGACGGTGTTGTTACAGCCACAGTACTGCTGGAGCCAGCAGGAAGCCATGACAGGGCCCTCACAGCAGAGGGCTTTTCAGGGGACACTGGATAAGAGTTTGGGGTCAGATCTAGGTCAAGCTCAGACTTCAGTCTAAGGTTGAGTTCAGACTGGGGCCAGGGTTCAGTCTGGAACTTGGGTTAGTCCGGTGACTGGGCCTTGCTTAGCCCCACGCTCCTGGAGCCCCTGGACGGACAGGTAGGCTGTGGATGAATGAGGCTGACGGGTCCCCCTCCCTGTCTCCCTCCCCCAGGGCGGCTGGGCGGTGGGGCTGCAGCAGGAAGAGTGTGACTATCTACGGATGATTGCGGTACAGCACGAACAGTGCCTGGAGGAGGCGCAGCTGGAGAATGAAACAGCAGGTGAGGCCCCTGGTGGCAAGAGAGAACCCTCCTCCCTCCATGTAGCCCACCTCCCTCTCATCGTGAGCCCTGCTCCACTCTCAGGTTGAGGCTGCCTAGCGACAGGGCCATCGGATCACCTGGTATCACCCTCTGGTCTTCACTTGTGCTCCCCACGTTTGGCTCAGCAACTGTGGGGTAAGAATGGAAGGAAATAGAGGGCTTCCTTTAAGAGCTGTTGCTGGAGCCAGACTCTCAAGGGCGGGCAGGATGTGGAGAAGCAGTCTGGGAAGTCAGAAGGTGCCAAGGCCGACTGCCTGTGGCGGGTGGGGAGTGGGTGTAGAGTTCATGCCTCTCTGGGAGGGGGAGGGGCTGAAGCAGTGGGGTGCCTGGGCTAGCTCTGGGTCTCTCTCCCAGAGGTCACCTCCCTGAAGCTGGGGTTACAGCTACAGAGCAGCCTGGCTCAAGAGCAGGGAGCATTTGTTCTTCCTGGCTCCCCTGTCCTCCCATCTCACTGAGGCTGACAGTCATGAACCCCAGCCTAAGTCCCTCCTCCTGGGCTCTGGTTCCCACCTCCTACAGCACTGAGTGTGTGCAGCATCACAGACGGCCTTTGCCTCTCCCAGCTCTCAAGGAAGGATGGCCCTCTCTCTCCCAGGGCCCTGAAACTATGGCCCTGTCTCCCAGGGCCCTGAAACTATGGCCCAGACCTGCCTACAGTTTGTACGCCCCCCTGCCCCTGCCTCTGGGGCAGGAAGTCAAGACCAGGCTGCACACAGCTTTGGAAAGTCTCAACAGTGAGATCCAGGATCATGGGCAGCCCGGAGAGGCCCAGACACCAGACTCTAGGCCCCACTAGAGCACCTCCCAGGCCCGGAGGCAGGCCACCCTTGTGATCCCAATGAGGTCATTGCTGGCGCAGGGTGCCTGTAGGAAGCCAACACTCTCACCAGGCAGTCGGCCTGAGATGCAGAGGAGGCCATGAAGGGTCTGTGGGCGGTGAGTCTGCCCCATGATCTTGTGCAGGACTCTGCGTGTTCGTGCACATCTGGCTGTGCACTCCTGGCCCATGTCTGTCTAGGGCTGCATCTGTGCCTCTGGAGCCTGTGTCTGACTCTGAGCGTCTTTGTATGTTGGAGGCATATGTCTGTGTAAGCCTCGACCTGCCTGGATATGTCTGCCTGGTGTGTGGTGTGTGTGTGTGTGTGTGTGTGTGTGTGTGTGTGTGTGAATGTCTGTGGTATGCTCAGTTGTGTCTATACACGTGTGTCCGTGAGTTGTGTGTGTCTCTCTGTGCCTGTGTTTGCTTATGTCTGGTTCTTCCATGTTCAAGTAAGCGTACCTGGATGCATGTTTACATGTGTGTCTGTGATTCTATGTGCCAGGGAATGCTTGTCAGCGTGTGTCTGTGCACACACATCTATAGAATGACACAGCAGAGGCCCCCACCCTGCCTCGCCATCCCCCACCCAGGCTGAGCTTTCTTTCCCATTGAGGTTGCAGCCCCACTGTGGGCACACATAGCCAGCCTGGGCCCTGGGTCTCTGTGGGCCTGGTGACATGTGCAGTGGGACCTGTGTGGCCTCCCTGGGGCAGACACACAGAGAATACTCCCGGGCCCAGCTCACAACCACAGGCACCCCAGATGCCCAGCATTTTCTTGGCTGTCACCCCTCTCAGCTTCCTGACCCTGCTCTCTCCTGCAGGAAGCCTCCCTGACCAGGTACCGGCCCCTCTTCCTTGGCTCCCCCCAGCCCCACCCGGTCCACCAGCCTGTGCCCCAGCAGTTTACAGCCCAGCCCTGGTGGTACTGAGATTCCTTGAGGCCAAGTGTGGCCACCCTGGGGGCATAGAGCCCAGGCTCCCTCCTCTCTGTGCCACTTCCGGTGAAGTTGAGCTCAGGACACCCAGTTCTGAATCCATTCCTGATCCGGGTGGCAACTGGAAATCTAGAGAGCCTGAAGCCTGGCAAGAACCCAGACACAATAGCAGGCCTGCAAACCAGGGCATGCCCAGCATTGTTAGGGCTATCCACAGACCAGCCAAGCAGAATTCCCAGAGAAAGGGTCTCGAGTCCTTCGGACCAGGCAGAGGGCAAGCAGTTTGCCGGAGACCTGGAGCTAGTTGTGTAATGACTCTATCCCTCAGTTGCTTGTCTGTAAAATGGGAGGGTTAAATAAGTTCTTAGCATAAAGAGGGTAGAACAATGTCTCCCACATATAAAGGCTGCATAAGTGTTTGCTGATGATACCATTAACAGGATCTAGCAAGGTTTGACTGACAGCTACATGGCCTCCAGAGATGTGGGCACAGGGATGGAAGAGAGACGGGAGCCCTAGTGAGGCCGCAAAAGACTCAGGATAGGACGGGTGGTAGCAGATGGGGTCCCCAAGGCAGGGAGCCTGTGCTCTCTGACCAGGCCCCGAGATCCAGGCGTTCTCAGCCTTCAGGGGCAGGTGCCCCCTGGCTCCTGCAGCCCCAGAAGGTACCCCTACCCTCCCCACTGCTGGCCCACCTTAGTATCCAGAGGCTCAAGGCTCTTCCCCGAATGGGGATGTCCTTCCGCCTCCTCTTCCCAGGCCCCGTTCTTGGGAACTCGTGAACCTTCGGACCTGGGCTGGGCTGGGTTTGGCCCAGCTGGCGTTGACTTTGGCTCAGGGGTTGGGTTTCCTGAGTAAATCTATGGGACTGGCAGTGTTGCAAAGAGACAATTAAACCTCCCTCGGGGGAGGGCATCCAGAGGAGTCCTTGTTCCTCAGGGGCACTCAGGCCCTGAACAGGCAAGACCACAGCACTGGCATCTGCCTATTCAAGCGGACCCCTAGAGACCCCACTGTGCAGGCTTCACCAGCCAAGGTGAACAGGTGCGCAGTGGAGAACACAGCCTGTGATACAGGGCTTTATCCGAATTCACTCCCTAATCACCAGCCTCTGTCACAGTTCACAATTTTATTGGATTGGAGGCATTTGTGTTGTTTTATGGTGGGCTTCTCTGGTGGCTCAGATGGTAAGTAATACACTTGCAATGCAGGAGCCCTGGCGTTCGATCCCTGAGTCAGGAAGATCCCTTGGAGAAGGGAAGGGCTATCCACTCCGGTATTCTTGCCTGGAGAATCCCATGGATAGAGGAGCCTGGTGGGCTACAGTCCATATGGTAATTTGGTGTTGTTTTATGAGTTTTATGAAGACTCCTCAAGAACTAGATAAACCCCAGTATATTCATCACCCTATCATACCCAACAGCTCTTTTTTATAACAAATATTTTCTAATGCTTCCTTTACTATTCTAAAATGAAACTTAGGACATACACCTTTTTTTTTAATGATGTCCTAATTATAACGTAAAACAAAAATAGAATAAAGACATATATAATAAAATACTGTGTACACATTCCAGCACAATCACACCAAAAGATAAGAAGACAGAGTCTAAAGGTTGTACCTATAAATATAAATTCTGGGAATGTGAGAGCTTTAAATGTAGATTGATATATACGCTGGTTGCATCACGGACCCAGGTTTATGGGCAGCATTGCCATAAGTAACGTGATTTTCCAAAACATTGAACAACTCTTAGTAAAGTTCAGAGCACAGCAAAGCCCAGCCTTCTCTCCCTTTACTTGGCTGCTTCTTTCCTGGAAAACTTGTACTGTCAAACCCGTACAATAAGTGCCTTGTGTTTATCTGTAAAATGGAGTAAGAGTCTAGCCTCTGGTCATTACAAAAGGTTTTCATCTGTGCAAACACCCAGCAACTCTTATTTGAGAGTCCCAGACGCTACACAACTCGCCGTTGTGCAGGACCGTGCAAAATGCCGGCCTGGCATCCCTGTCGCCTGTGCGTCGAATGCTGGGGAAGCCCTTCCTCACAAGCTCTGCTACAAACAAACCCCCTCCACTGTTCGAAACACACAAGGGGAGCTCTGTCTCTCACCAAAAACCATGGACCTGTAGTTATGCCTCCTTCTCCTCCCTCCCTGTCTCCCCTCTCAGACTGGAGGCTCCTCAAGGTGGGAGCCTAGACAAGGAGGAAAAGAGTGGGTGCCTGTGGGCTCAGGACCAAGGCTGGAGGCCCCTGGTGACTACGCTGACCCGTGTGTCCTCTGCCTTCACTCCACAGGCTGTGGCAAGATGTGGGACAACCTCACCTGCTGGCCAGCCACCCCTAGGGGCCAGGTGGTTGTCTTGGCCTGTCCCCTCATCTTTAAGCTCTTCTCCTCCATTCAAGGTAAGAACCTCGGTTTGAAGGGCGGGAGCTGGGTGGCAGGAGTAGAGGTGGCCGGAGTGGGGAATCACCTCTCAAGGAAGTGAGAAGGCAAAGGAGGTGCTCAAGGGGCTAGAACAATTGGGGGTGTGGGGGGCCTTCCTGGAAGAGGCTGCACTATTAGCTCTCTGAAGGGCTCATGGGATCTGATTAGCTCTTCCCAGAAAGATAAGCATGTGGGAAGGGCTCACTAAATATTTGTTCAGCGATTGATAACTGATTGGCAGTTATGACTCCCATGTTCCCATTTTGGGGGGCTGGTCTTGGTTCATTCTTTCACTACCTGGAGGCAATGATCTTCCAGACTCTGCAAACTGGCCTTTCTTGCACAACTTGTCAGGTCCTGCTTAAGTGAACGTGCGCATACAAGGTAGAAAAGAAAAGGGGGGACCTCTTCAGGAAATGGGCCGTCTTGCTACTGAATAATTAAAGGGGCTGAGGGCACATAGTCAGTCATAGTTTCATTCCGAGAATGTTCGTTAAACACCTACTGGCTTGACCAGCACTGGGCTGGACAAACGCAGCATGGGTCAGAAGGATAAAATGCTCTGTGTTCAGGGAGCTCATGTTCTAGTTGGAGACATTTAGCAAGAAAGCACATGCAAATATTGTAAGTAGTAAGCAGTGCTGGGAGAGAGAAGAGACAGAAGCAACCTAAGGCAGCTGTCCCGGCGGCCTCTACAAGGAGGTGATACTGGGACTACTGTCTGAAGACCTGGGCTGGGAAAGAGTCTCAAAGATCCTGGCCGGGGGGCAGAGGGGCGGGGGGTCGCTGAGAGGATCCACAGCCTGTGGTATGAGCCCTGAGGAAACTCAGTGGAGGCCACGTGAGCTCGGGGGAGGGAGGAGGGAACAGGGCCCAGGCAGGCAGAGGCCTGGAGGGCTGACAGGGCGTGGGCTCTCCCCTGAGTTCACTCAGAAGCCATGACAGAGGTTGCGCAGGTGACGGACACAGTCCAGTTGGGGATTTTTAACTGATAACTGGTTTCTGTGAGAAGAGAGGATTCTGGGAGTACAACCCCAGGGCAGAGGAGAGATGCTGATGGTTTGGACTTGGGTGGACGGCAAGTCAGGGGAGGGAAGAAGGAAGGTGGGGGAAGAGGGAGGGAGAGATCCAGCGTGCCCCACTCAGGTATGGGTTTGATGAGTTGGGGGAGGACAGAGGGAGGAGCAGGGCTGGGGTGGGAAGGGGTGGTGATGGACAGGACCTAGATAAGAATTGAGAGGATGAGCAAGTCTCTCCAGGTGACCTTTCCCACTCTGGGCCTATTTCCCTATTTGTAAAGTGAGAATGGGAGGGGGACCAAATCGTCTCTGTGAGGCAGTCTTGTTTTGCTCCCCAGTGCTCAGGGATGCGTGCTCAGCGGCCAAGGAGATCTGGGTGCTGTCCTTGAGGGTGGCCTCCGTGACATGCCTCAGCCACAGGCATGTCACAGTCCAGGCCAGCACCCAGCTAGCCCAACCCTCTTCCAGGGGGACCCAGCACCTGGGCAGGTAGGAGCTGAGCTCTCTGGGGCAGCTCTCATCATGCTCCCTTCTGCAGAGCCTGGCAACCAGCCTTTCTTCGGATCCCTGGAAGCACCCACTAATTGCATTCCACTCTGACACTATGCTAATTGCATCCCTCCTGAGGCTCCTCCTTCTGTCTCTGCTGGAATTGAGAAGGCAGCTCCTTCACTTGAGAACCGGAACTCCAGCCCACCATCTGGCTAACACGGAGGCCGCCAGCCTCACTGGGGCCCCCACCGAGCCCTCGGGCTGATGAGAGAAGGCAGCTTTTCCTCAGGTGGAGTCAGTCAACTGCTCACTGAGCCCACCTTGTGACAAGCTGAATAGGAAGTACACTTTACCCCTCGGTGTCCATCAGCCAGATGCCCTTGTGCAGTGAGCAACCCTCACAGCTATCCTTGGTGACTCTGAAAATGATGGTGAGGAATAGGAGACTGGGTTAGGGGCTGAATCTGTAGGGGAAAGAGGGTGTGTTTTCCTGGGCAACTAGATGAAAAAAGTGTAACCCAGGAAACTGGCCTAGCCCAGTGCCACTTCCTCTGCAAAGTCCTTCCTGCCACGGTGGCAGGAAGGAACCTCACAGCCGACTGCTCCTTCCTGGAGATTCCCCCTACCCCAGCCATCCCTCAGTTCCCTATCCAGAAAATGGGGTGACAAGCACCTCCTTCAAATGGCAGCCAGAAGGATTCACAGAAATAGTGAATAGGGAGTTACCTGGGATGCTCTGAGCACACGGCAAAGTTTGAAATATTAGACATGCGCAGTGACCCTCCCCAAGCTCAGGATAGCTTGACGCCTCCCGCCTCCTACAGCTCTGCACCTGGACACCTGAACTAAGTCCTCAGTCACGTCAGTGCAGATGAGGGTCAAAGTTACCTGGGAAGACTGTGGGGACCGCACCTGCTCTACCCTGTATCTCCTATGTGGTTTTGGAAAAGTGACCAGCCTCTTCGAGCTTGGCTCCCCAACTGTGATAATTGAGGGGCTCCAAAAAGATAATGTGCCCGAAGTGCTCTATCCAGTATACCTGGGGAAAGTTCTCAAAACGTCCGTGGTGGTGATGGTGATGGCGATGATGTTGATGGTGGCGCTGACGGTGGTGGTTCAGGTGAGAAAGCAGCTAGAAGGCAAGGATGTCAGGAGCCATCTTCTTTCTCAGTTCCTCCTCATCAGCTCGCTTCATCTCTTTCCCTAATCTTTTCTCCTCCCACCTTCTTTCTCAACTTCTTACCTCTTCCTCCTACCTGTTCTCTCTCCTCTCATCCTCTCTCCCTCTCCTTTTTCCCTCCTCCTCCTCATCTCCCTCCTCCTTCTCCCTCCCTCCCGAACAACAAGCCTGGCAGGTGGGCTCTCTTCTGGACTCGGTGTCTCTGTAAGCAGTCCTGGGATAGAGGCAAGGGGGCTCCTCTTTGTCTCCCCCATTTTCTATCCAGCCCCTCCCTGCCCTGAAGAGGGGGACCCTAGGGGGTACCCCTCACCTCACATGGCCCATTAATGGTCCTGTCCCTTGGCTGCAGCCCTGGGCCTCCAGGGGCAGAGGACAGTACACTGCCCCGGAAACCCAGCCTCAGTGGTTCAGCCCCGAGATTCTGCAATCCTGTGTGGCTCAATTCTTCTCATGCTTGCCATTGCCTGGGCAGGTGCTCCTGCCAGGAACTCCCACTTCTCCATGTGTCAGGACTTCACATCTGTGCCTTTATAAGATGTCCTCCAATTCTCACCCACCTCCTGCCTTACTCTGGTCCCTCTCCAGCAGCACATCTGAACCCCTGGCCCCAGGGTGTGGGAGGAAACCCAGACCCATAGGCCCAGGCAGACTGACCCAGGAGAACTGGGCAGGCCTGGGCCCCTGACCCCAGCCAGAGGGCTGCTGTCTGTACACACGGGACCAAGAAACCAAATGACACAGTAGCATCCATGACCCTGTGACAGGAGTCAGCATTCAGCTCATGCCAAGGGTCAGGGATCAGTCTGTGCCAAGGATCCAGGCTGCCTGTGATGAGGATCAGGGTTTAAATCGCCCTGAGGTCAGGTTTATACACAGCAAGGGGCAGGAATGTCTGCCCTGTCATCTGTGTGGGAGGGTCCACTGGCGGCCCTGGAGGGGCTTCTCCCTGCCCCAGGCTGCCCCAGGCTGCCGCGTGGTGTCCTGGATATCTAGGTCAGAACAGCTGGAACCTGATGCTGCAGCGGGTGGTAAGAGTAGGGCTGAGCCCACAGATAGACAGCCTCCATGCCTACTCCTCCAACCTGCCAGCTCCCACCTCAACCTCTCTCCTCTCCACCCCACCCTCCACCCAGGCCGCAACGTGAGCCGCAGCTGCACCGAAGCGGGCTGGACGCCCCTGGAACCTGGCCCCTACCCCGTTGCCTGTGGCTTGGATGACAATTCATCGAGTTTGGATGAGGTGGGCCTCCATGCACCACACGCACGCACACACACACACACACACACGCACACACATGAGTGCCTGGGTCTGCTGGCTCCTTCCACTCTCTCCCACCAAGGGGCACGGTTGCCCTCTGTGTAGGAGCCAGGACTCCTGGCATCTGCCCTCCTCAAGCCTCCTCCCTCTCCAGGCGCACATTCCCAGGGGCTCATCCCCCGGCTCCCCTGAAGGGTCCAGGAGGATGACACATAGCAGCAAAGCTGAAGCATCACCCTGAGGCTGCCCACCCCACCCCCTCACAGGAACCTTGCTCCAGCCCTGGGCATGGCAGGGCAGACAGGACCCCTCCCCCATGTCATGCAGAAGGGAAACCAAGGTGCGGGTCCTACAAGGAACTGGCCTCAGATACCCAGCAGCCAGTCAGAGACAGGGCCAGGGCCATTGTCCTCAGTCCCAGGGCAGGAGCTGCCCTGGAGCAGACTGTCAGTGATCTCTGTAAGGATGTGGAGCCAGAAGCCAGGGAGAGATACTGATGGGGAGGCTGGAATATGACTGGAGTCCCGAGCTAGGAGCCCCTCACAGCTTTGATGTGTGAACACAGTCTGGCTGTCTGTGATGACTTCTGTCCCACTCCCGATGCCCTTCACAGATAGGGACTTTTACTGCTCCCAAGAGGGCAGAAATTTTCTCAGAGGCCTTCAAAGCCCACCAGATCCTCAGGCAGGATCTAAATCCACTAAATCCTATCTAACCACTGGCCTCTATTCCAGCAGGGAGTGGGAGGCGGGGAGGAAGGAAGGGCTGCCCAGTGACCTTGGCTTTGTGTGTGCATCCATGGGGAAGGGGCAGCAGGAAGCCCTCGGCATCCAACTTTGTCCCACCTCCCCAGAAAGGCCAGAATGCCCTCCTCCTGCTAACCTCAGCCCCGACAAATCACAAATTTGTGACACTACCCACCCCTAGTGTCTTCTTTGGGCTTCCCTGGAGGCTCAGTGGTAAAGAATCTGCCTGTCAATGCAGGAGACTTGGGTTCGATCCCTGGGTCGGGAGGATACCCTGGAGGAGGAGATGGCACCCCACTCCAGTACTCTTGCCTGGGAAATCCCATGGACAGAGGAGCCTGGAGGGCTACAGTCCATGGGGTCACAAAGAGTCAGACAAGACTTAGCGACTAAATAACAGCAGTGTCTTCTTTAGCATTGTCTTCAGTGAGGAGGGAGGGCTTCGTGTGAGGGTCTGAAGGGTGAGCAGTCTTACGCCCAAAGATACCAAGCCCAGAGTTGGCCCAGAAGGTCTGCTGGACACATGACTGAAAAGTGAATGGGTGGGCCAGTGGAACGTGTGGCATTTTTCCTCCTTCCTCCACTGACATTTCTCCTGCGAAGGAGCAGAGAAGAGTTGAGATCAACCCCCAGCCCCACCCTGGGAAGCAGCCCTGACTCGTCTGTGGAAACCAGGGAGTCAGGGGGTCTGGGGGCTGGGAGCCCCAGGCCTCAGCCTCCTGGTCTGCCAGGGCAGGGGAGGGAGGCAGGATGCATAGGGCACCCCGCCCCTAGGTGAGCGCCCCTCACCCCACCCAAGATCCTCACCCCCCTCCCTCTAGCAGCAGCAGACAATGTTCTACAGTTCTGTGAAGACCGGCTACACCATCGGCTACAGCCTGTCCCTCGCCACTCTCCTGGTCGCCACGGCCATCCTGAGCCTGTTCAGGTGAGGACCAGCCCAAGCCACAGGCCTCAGAGCAGACCGACCAGGTCACTCCGCACCCAGGCATGCTGTTCCTCGCTCCACGGTCAGCCCCTATTCAGTCCTGCCCCTGCTCCCCTTCCAGGCCAGCCTCCCCTCGAGACAGCAGGCCACTCAAAGTGATCCCCTGTGTCAGCCTCATCCCTCACAGGGTGCCAGTCACTGGGGGATAGGTCACCAGAGGCCTGTGCCCTGGAAGGAGGTACAGCAAGCCAGGCTGCACATGTGGATAGGATGCCGGGGGACAGGGTCCCCCTTGAGGGCAGGGTCCACTTTCAGAGGCTTCGAGTCCTCCCCTCTCTCAGAGCGCTGGATGTGTTGGATGGGGTGGGGGTCTGAGGCCTTCTTCGGCCTCCCAGATCTGGCCGCCTCCCACAGGAAGCTCCACTGCACACGGAACTACATCCATATGCACCTCTTCATATCCTTCATCCTGAGGGCCGCCGCCGTCTTCATCAAAGACTTGGCCCTCTTCAACAGTGGGGAGACGGACCATTGCTCCAAGGGCTCGGTGAGGACCCATCCAGGCCTGCCGCCCTCTGCCCTCTCTCCTGAATCTCCTCTTCTCTCTCTCCTCCCTCCTGTCTTCTCCTTCCCCTCTCTCTCCCTGTCTCTTTTTCTCTCTCTCCAAAGATGGCCAAACTCCTGTCTGACCCTGCCTGCCAGTTCCTTGAATCCCACTTCCCTCCCACAGCAGGCGGGGGTGCTTGGCTATCTGGGGGTTCACACACCTCCTCCTGCCAATGAGAAACACCTCTTGTAGGTGGGAAAGGGGACACTTGGTGCCACAGCCCATAACCCCCTTCCCGCCTCCACTGCTAACTTCCCATGGGACCTTAGGGAAACTCCCTGCCTCAGTTTCCCCATCATGCAAAGACATTTGAGCTTCCTTCCAACCCTCCTCCCTGCCATTTGCATCCCCAGGGCTCTGCTCACTGTGCCCCCCTTTTTCCTACCACATGCCACCTGGAGCCAGTCCCACCCCACACTGCCCTGCTTTTCTTCGTTTCTTCCCCTGCCGTCAGTCACTCTGGACCTGCCTAGGGAAGGGAGATTGAGAACATTTAAAGAAGTCATTGCCCATCACTAAGGATCCATCTCCAGGTGATTCTGAGCCCCTTCCTGAGTGCCTCGCAGCCCTGAGCAGAGACAGAGAGCTTGAGACCAGTCCTGGCTCCTGTCTACCCCTTGTGGTCAAAGACTCATTGCCTCACGAGTGACCTCAGAGGTAGTGTGTTACTTCAGGGATCAGCAGTACCTTCTCCCCAAAGAGTGAGATTGAAAGTGAATCTCTGCAGAGAGTGATGGTAGAATCTCAGTGTCTCAAGGGAGAGGGAACACCAAGAGGAGCCCTCTGGCCATTCCCAGAGTGCCTCAGATGACCCCACCTGGGAGCTGGGCTCAGACCCGTGGGACATGAGCCCCAGAGCCTAGGGAGCAGCCTGCAGCCTCCAGCGCACTTGTTGAGGATAATGGTGGCTTCCCTATTCATTAGCAGCTCTGTGAAGCTTTTCTAAGGCAAGAAGCAGCACAGATAATTGTCCTGTTAAAGATCTGAGTTATTCTTGCTGTCAAGCAAATGCGGGAGGAGGGGGGGAATGGACTGCCTATAGCAGGAGGGACCTAAGTAAGACCCGAGGAAGGACTTTCCAGCCAGGAGAAGAGTGGAGTCTGCTCTCTGAGGATGCTTCAAAGCCAAGGGCACAGGAGGGAATGGTGGGAACCTGAGGTCTGGGTACAGGGAGGAGTGAAAAACAGAAGACTTCCTGGAGGACAGTGTCTCTAAACTCTGGCTTACATGTATCTGGGCTTACTTTGAAATGGAAGACTGTTTCTGGGAGAAGACAGAGGGTCCAGAAGACCTTCTGATCATGCCAGCTGGGCCTCCCAGAGCCCCTGATTGCCCTCCCCAGGGGTGTCCCTGACTTCTCCCTTGTCCTCACCCACTTGTCTAGGGAACCCGTTCTTCACCTATCTTCTCCAGCCCCCAAGAGGAATGAGCACCCCTCCCGTCTCCTCTTTTTCCTAATTTCTTCATCCCCCTTATCCTCCTCTTCTCTGTCCCTATCTTTCCCCCAAAATTCCATCTCACCGCCCCCCATTTGCTTTAGAGCTCGCAGCCCCTCCTGCTACAGGCAATCTGTCTCCCCTCCCCTCCCCTGTCCTTGAGGCTCCTGACACAGTCCACAGCTCCTCTCCCTACACACTCAAGGGACTCTTGCTAATAAGAGCAAGAATCCTTCCTTATACCTCTTCCAGCTACTTTCCATAGTAATAGGAATAAGGTGATTGAGTAGCAGAGGTGGTAAGTGGATGGATTGGTAGCTGGATGGCTGAGTAAATAATGTGCAGATGACTTGAGTAGGTGGAAGGATAAAAGGATGAAGTAAGAAAAATTGGATAGATGATGGGTAGAGGGGTGGGGTATATCAGTGGGTGGATGGACAAGTAGATAAATGAATGGATGAAGAGATGTCCAGCTGTCTGAGTCTGTAGTGGATGTCTGATATGTAGATAATAGATGAATGGAGAGATTGCTAGGTGAGTGTGTCGATGGCTTGGCAGATGGAAGATGGTGGTTGCCGATAGATGATATATGGATGCATGGATGGTAGATAGAAAGATGGGTGACTTGAAAGTGGATGCTGGGGGTAGGTGGGTAAGTGTATGGATAAGTGGATAGGTGGGTAGATGGATGACTGGGTGGGTAGGTGAGTTAATAGATATATAGACAGGAAGATAAATAGATAATACATTCATGGGTGGATAATTAAAATTGTGAGCTTATTCCAAAGCATCTGATGGTCTAAAATTAGAGCTAACAAGGAAGTTGGCTGTACTGCAGTTCTGTTGATCACCACAGACAGAAATGTGGGCAGGCAGGGACCCCTGCTTGCTCCAGTGAGCCCCCTCCCTGCTCCTCCCCTGCAGGTGGGCTGCAAGGCAGCCGTGGTCTTATTCCAGTACTGTGTCATGGCCAACTTCTTCTGGCTGCTGGTGGAGGGCCTCTACCTGCACACCCTGCTCGCCGTCTCCTTCTTCTCCGAGCGGAAGTACTTCTGGGGGTACATATTCATCGGCTGGGGTATGGTACCAGGGAGGGCTGCCAGGATGGGAACAAGGGGGCAAAGCTCGGGGAGCTCTTTAGGGGGGCGGGTACCAACCCAGCCTGCACCCTTAGGTCTTGCTGGGCTGCAAGTCCCACCTGCAGGGCACTCGGCCAAGGATCGAGAAAAATCCTCCAATTGTCTGACCCCTGAGCAGGTGCCCTCTGGCTCCAGCTGCACCTCGGGCTGACCTGTGGGACAGACAGGCTCTCTGAACATCCTTTCACTTCCCCTTCACCCCTCGAAACACACAGGGATGCTGCTAATCTATAAAGCACCTCTGCCAAAAGGAGAGAAAGACTCCCGCTTTCTGTAGACAGGCACAGTCCCTCAGTCTCAAAGCTTCGCCCCCTCAGTAGCTTATCTCTGCAGAGTGAACTGTCTGCATATGCCACCACAAGTGACCGCATTGGAAACCCTCCCTTTTCTCTCCCTGTCCCTCCCTGGTTCTTCCTCCTCATCTCTCCCTCTTTCTCCCATGCCCTCTCCTCTTTCTCTCTCCTTCGGTCCTGACAGGGGTGCCCAGCACATTCACCCTGGTTTGGACCATCATCAGGATCCACTTTGAGGATTATGGGTGAGCGGTCAGCTGGCCCCCTCCTCCTGGCTTCCGGCACTCAGGGCAGATCCCCTGGGTGGGATCAGGAGGGGCTGGGGAGTAACAGCCTCGGGGCCAGTGGTTTTTAAAGGGCTCCGGGGCAGAGCTGGGGACGGTGGGAGGGGGACTGACTCTCCTGGGTCAAGGACAAGCTCTCCTTCTCTCCCACCGTCCCCCGCCCCAGATGCTGGGACACAATCAACTCCTCACTGTGGTGGATCATAAAGGCCCCCATCCTTGCCTCCATCTTGGTAAGCCCTGCTCCCACCACTTAGAGATGGGGAGACTGGGCCCGGAGTGGGTAGGCAATTGACCAAGGCCCCACTGGACATTCACGTCTAGGTCAGAACTGAAACCTAGACTTCCTGATCGATGCCTGAGGCAGGACTGTCCCCAGCTCTTTCCCCAGAAGTTCTTCCTTTAGAGTAGAGAAAGCAAATGGGGAGGCCCAGCCCTTGGGGATGTGAAAGAGGGTTCCTGGATGATTCTCCTGAACAGGGAAGAGCTAGGGAAAAGGTACAATAGACAGGTAACTTGGCCTTGGTGGAAAAGGCCATCAGTCCAGGGGACTAGACACCCTGCCTCCCCTCCCTGACCACCTAACCTTGGCCCCACCACCCACCAGGTGAATTTCATCCTGTTCATTCGCATCATTGGAATCCTGGTTCAGAAACTGCGGCCCCCAGATGTCGGGAAGAGTGACAGCAGCCCGTACTCGTGAGTACAGGCCCAGGGCCCCAGCCCTCCCAATATCCCCAGCTCCAGTCCTCAGATCATTACCCATTCCCTAGAAGCTCCCCTCCAGAGTCACCAAACAGCCAGCATGCTCTGCCCAGCTCCACCCCATGGCCTGGCTCAGTCCACACATGTCCCCACCCCAACCCTCCCCTGGCCCGTGAGTCCCAGGCCTACTTCTCTTCACGACTTACGTAGAAGGGGATCTGCCCTGCTGTGTATCTGCTGCTAAACTAGGGAGCTCGAGAAGATAGTGGATAACCTGTGTCCTTTTCACACCATGTGCCCAGTGCCTGACTCGTGCCTGGCACAAAAATGAGGTGTGGTAGACAGATGCCTAGGAGGAGCCCCAGGTCTACCAAGGAGACAGCCACATTCAGGACTCAGTACCCCCTGAGAGTAGTAATGGCACCCGCAGGTTACATGCCAGGTGCGTGCAATGGGGTTTCCAGGCTTCATCTCATTCCATCCATATAGTCTCCTCCAAGTGTGAGTCGCTCGGTCATGTCTGACTCTCTGTGACCCCATGGACTGTAGCCTCCCAGGCTGCTCTGTCCATGGGATTCTCCAGGCAAGAATACTGGAGTGGGTTGCCATTTCCTTCTCCTAGTCTCCTCCAAATCATACCCATTTCACAGATGAGGAAACTGACCCATACTCCCTCCTCCTCCTCAAAGGTTTGGGAGCACATCACAATGGCAGGGCGAGGGCACACTGCCCGTGGGGACAGAGGTCATAGCCTTGCTTGAAAGGTGTAAGGGGCATTCCTGTGCTTGTGGGGATGAGAGAACCGGCAGGTTTCATGAGAACAATTAGGCTGGAAGACAGAACTAGAGAAACCCAAAGCGGGTGGCTGTGGGAGGGTGAGTCGGTTTGTACACCCACAGATGGGAACGGGAGATTGATTATATGCACCACACAGACAAGGCAAACCTGGGGCATCCCACCAGGGCCTTTCAGTGCTGGGATTCTAGAATGTTCTCCTGGGCCCAGCTTCTCTCTGGGGAATCTGTGCTGTTGTTCTAATCTGGCTAGAAAGAATGTCACGAGCTGCTGGATTTAGGATTCTATTCTGGAATCCTGCGATTCTCTCTGATGAGACTAAGAGGACTTGAGTTCCTGGTGTGACAGCTCTCCCTCCTGCTGGGTGTGGAGGCGGGGCTTCCCTTCCAGTCTGAGAAAGGAAGGCCCTTCAGGGGCTGCAGTGGGCCGGAGGGCTAGCACAGCAGGCCTGTGCCCCCTCTTCCTCTACTTTGCCTGCAGGGCCTTGTTTCCCCCAAACGTACAACTGCTCAAAAGGGCTTGCATCTGAGGCAGAGCGAGCCGGTCATCGCCAGGTCCACGTGGGTGAGGTGGAAACTGAACAGCTGTCGGCAGGCAGAAGAGGTGGGGGGAGTGGAAGATGGAGCTCCCTGTGGAGGGACTGTCAGCTCCCACTCTCCACATCCCCACAAGCCTTCAGTTTAAAGAAAGCCTCCATCTGCCAGTCGCGGGTGCGTGGGATAGGTTTGCAGCCAGATAGCGGTGGGCAGGGCTGGGGATACTGGTGTGGTGGGGAACCAGGTCCAGGAAGGAGTGGGTGGGGCCAGGCCAGCTCTTCTGCCCACAGTTTGCTGTGGGTCCTTAGACTCAGGGCTAGGCTCCCCTGGACTGACTGCCAGGGCAGGAGAGATAAAGGCAGAGACACATCCACCCCTCAGACCTCTCCCAGCCAGAGGACTGTGGGTTCACGCTGCCTGGACCAGCTATCAGGTCAGGGGGCTGGGAGGCCTGAACCAGGATGAGCCCTGTTCCACAGGAAAGCGGCAAGGCGTTTCAAGTGAGTGTGGACCCTGCTGAGCACGCAAGGGTGGTAAAGGAAGAGCTGGTCTTTTGGAGAATGCTGGGGTTGTGTGTATTGGTCAGGGGGAGGCGGGGGGAAAGGGGTGTGATCCCAGAGAAGGTAGCAATTCCTGAGGAAGTGGACACAGCAGAGAAGCCAAAGACAGGCCTTTGCTAGTTGACCCTGAGTCACCCTTGGTGACCAAGCACAAACTTGAGCACCCACCATCCTCCCAAGTGACCTTGGACAGATGCGGTCAGCAACCCAATGACAAAGCCTTCCTTCCCAAAGGCCCTCAAATTCCAATAAAGCATTGGTCTCTCATGAAAACATTGCACTTTGTAGCACCCAAAGCACTTCCGAGTTTACAGTGGTTGGATGGCATCACCAACTCAGTGGAGATGAGTTTGAGCAAACTCTGGGAGATAGTGAAGGACAAGGAAGCCTGGTGTGCTGCAGTCCATGGGATCCCAAAGAGCTGGACACGATGTAGAGACTGAAAAACCACTTCTCTTACTTGACCATGTTGAGCATACACTCACCCCATTGTACAGATTGTAGAAATTGAGACCAGGGAAAAACAAACCACGATGTCCCGTTGCTTAATATCCCCATTAGTGGCCATGGAGCCTGAAATAACCACTATTACGCATCATCCTCGGGTTTTTCAGCAGTGGCCTTCCTTTATGTGCTCTCCTCCAGGAAGTGAAATAGAGGGGTTACACTCTGTCTCTCATGAGCCTGTCCAGGGGAGGACGGCCGGGGGGCATGAGGATATAGGCACTGCAGATACAGAACAGAAATATGTGGGCAAAGGGCTGGCGAGAACCCACAGCCCATCCTCACACATCCTGCTCCTTGTCCCTGTCTTCTGTGGCCACATGTGTGGACACGCATGCCCACTGCCTGCCCCTCCCCTGTCCCCAGGAGATTGGCCAAGTCCACCCTTCTGCTGATCCCCCTGTTTGGCGTGCACTACATCATGTTCGCCTTCTTCCCCGACAACTTTAAGGCTGAAGTGAAACTGGTCTTTGAGCTCGTCGTGGGTTCTTTCCAGGTAGGAACTGTGGACGTAAGGCTGCATTCTTCTCTGGGCTTTAAGGGAGGGGATTCTCCTGGGGCCTTGGCCTCTTGCCCCTAGGTGCCAATCTTTTCATTGTAATAAGTATCTATTAAGCACCTACTCTACGTTTAGCCCTTTGATTAACCGAGGGAACACGGGTAGGGCAGGGCTTGGGGCTCTCTGGGTCTATCTACCTCACTTCTCCTGCTCCCTTCCTCCCCAGGGTTTCGTGGTGGCCATCCTCTACTGCTTCCTGAATGGCGAGGTAAGCCCCTCCCAGACCTTGGGGGCCAGGGAACAGAGTCTCGTTGCCCCAGGGTCCAAAAGCCCTGATGTGGAGAGCAGAGAAGGGTCAAACCTTGCTATGCCTCAGACTAGTTCGTCAGTGATGGCACCTAGGACCTTGCTTAAAATGCTGATTTCTGAGACGACCCCGGACTTGCTGACTTTGAATCTGCTTTTAAGAAAATCTCCGGGGATTCGTGTGATTCGTGAGAGAAGAATGTGAGAAGTGCTGTGTTGGGTGGCTATGTGCAGTGTGAGCGGGGATGGTTGGAGGCAGCAAGAGAAGGTTGAGTCACTGTGGAGCCTGGTTACAAAGCAAAAAATCTGCTTGGATGAGTTCAAGTGATTTAGAAGGCAAAGATCAGGAGACTACAGTACAGCCACCCCAGGCAGCATCCCACTCCCTCCCTAGACTGCATTCTCTGATCCTCTCTGGCTCCCACCTCCCTCAACTCCAATCGCTTGATTTGACCTGGCTCCACCAAGGAGGTCCCATCTCTGCAGCGCCCAAAGTAGCCTCTGGCCCCTCACATTAGACTCCTCAAGAGGATATGACTGACCGGGTCCACATCCTAGATGGAGTACAGCCCAGTCAGCATGGCAGGAGGCTTCCTTGGGGCGGGCCTGACCACTCTCCCTTCTCCCAGGTGCAGGCAGAGCTGCGGCGGAAGTGGCGGCGCTGGCACCTGCAGGGCGTCTTGGGTTGGGACCCCAAATACCAGCACCCGTCCGCAGGCAGCAACGGGGCCACATGCAGCACGCAGGTCTCCATGCTGACCCGCGTCAGCCCGGGTGCGGGCCGCTCCTCCAGCTTCCAGGCCGAAGTCTCCCTGGTCTGACCGCCAGGTGCCCAGGCGGGTGGGCGACCCCTCTCGCCGGCACCGCCCGCCACCCCGCGCGGCACCGGGGACAGAGACCTCTCGGGCGAGGTCAGCCCCAGCCCTGAGCTCAGGAGGCTTCCCAGGGCCCCCAGATCACTGTCCGGAAGCCCCTGGAGAACGCTGCCTTTGCGCCTGCCTGGAGGACGAGGGTACATAGGTGGAGGAACACTGGAAGCTCCTACCTGGAAGACGTGCTCAGTCTTCAGACTCCGCCCCCAAAGACTCCCTCCTCCAATCGAGGGCAAGAAATCTGCATATTCTCCTGATTCCACCCCCGGTAGCTCTCGAGAGCCATCGGAGAAAGGCCACCGCCTATCCCCAGACAGTGCATTTGGGAATGTGCTGTTATCTCAGGCGACAAGGGTACTGCCCCGAAAGGTCACCTGCCACCACCACCTGGACAGTGCCTGAAGTTCCACCGCTGACATCAGGTTCTTTTGGGTTAAGCATCACCATTCAGGCATCTCTCCAGACATGCGGTCCCCTCCCTCAGTGCCTCCTCATAGCTGCCAGCTCTTCGCAGTGAATGAGTTTTTCTGCCTCCAGCAGGTGCGGTTGTAAACAAGGAGTTTTTAGTTTGGGGAGGGCAGCTATCTCCATAGTCCCTGCTAAGGTGGAGTTGCCCCGGGATGGCTGGACCAATTCCAGTAGATTACCTCCAGCCCTACCGATCCTCATGGGCTATGGGAGCTGCCCACCTGTGTGCCAACTATTAGCACCAGGCTCAGAGATGATGGACGCTCACAGGCCCCTTCATCCTCACAGCAACCCAGCAAGGTGGGCACTAAATCACAGTGAGCCTCACATAGAGCAGGGACCTCACCTTGTCACACAGACAGGATTTGAACTCAGATCTTGCTGATGGGAAAGTGAAAGCACAGACTTTTATGCTGCCTTTTATATATTGTAACCAGCAGGATCCTCTTGCTTATTTGTATCACCATTGGAATCATTATTAGCACCATCCCCAAACCCCATTCCCATTCTCCCCGGAGTGTGGCTGAGGAGTCCTCTGGCCCGTGTATCCTCTGGACAAGAGCCTGGGGGTTGTCACAGCCTGTATCTTCCCTGCACCCCTGTGGCCACACGGCCTGCTACCCACGCGCCAGCCAGAAGATCCCCTCAGGACTGCAAACAGCCTTGTGCAACAATAAACACTGGGTTGGATTAGCCTGGTTTTCCTGGTGGTTGGTGTTCCCATGTGGGATAAAATGGGGACCAGCTTCCAACTCGTGGCCATCCCCCCATCCCTCATTCCAAGGAGGGCTGGTCAAAATCGTCACCAAAGTCAGACGCCACCACCCCTCTGGCTTCCATGTGAGGAACACACAGTTCTAAGGGCTTTCAACTCACATATTGCTCAGTGGTACCCTCCTCTCTCCTCTGAGGGTGGTGAAGTTCTATCCCGTCCTTGTTGTGTCCCCCTGCCCCCTAAATCCAACCAAGAAGAGACAGTTCTATTCTTGGAACTATACAAGACAGCTGACAGAGCTGTCCGCAGTCCCAGAAGTGGTTACGTCTGGGCACCGACACCCAAAGAGCACGCAGGTCATGAGATGACCATGTTGCCGTTCTCCGGGTGGCAGAGGACAGAATAAGTGTCACCAGAAACAGACAATGCCTCTAATAGGTTTAAACACAGAGGCTGCAGGGTGAAGAAGATGATGCTGGTCAGCAACGGATGGATTCAAAGCCATTGCTCCCGTTGACCTCCTTGGGTTCCCCTTCCTGCAAACTTTCTGCCTGGTCCTGGCCCAGTCACCACTCTGCCTAAAATCCCTCCATTAGTGAGTCATATCTGGGAAGAGAAGCAGAGTTATCATCCAGGAGGATGGAAAAAGAGAGAGAGACCCAAGACAGGGACAAAGAAAAAAAAAAGGACAGAGGTGGGGCCCTGCCACCCCACAACTCCCCCCTCCTGGCAGGGGTTGAGGGGCATTCAGGAATGGAGAGAAGTTGAGACACGGTTCCTGGCCAGCAGAGGTCATGAACAGACATCCTAGGCTGTGTATGAACTGGGAGTAGAATAGGGGTGACCACGAGCAGAATTTCTCCTGCACCCCTCACCAGTACCTCTCCTGCCTTTCTGGGCACGATCAGACCAGACCAGCTCATCTCTATCGCCACCTGGTGGATGCCTCGAGGACTTCACCAAGGTTAGCCTTAGGGACCCAAATACCTGAGTGGAGGCCCCTCCCCAGAAGGCCAGGTGACAAAGGGGTCAGGCCTCTCTCCCTCAGATCCATTTCAGAATGAGATTCAAGAGAGAGAGGAGGTGGTGAGGACACAGGATTGATGATCCCAGAGACAGCTTGGGATGAAAGAGACCCAGGATGGGCCCTCCAACCAAGCCCTTGTGACAGTGCTTCCAGCCTCGGACCCAGCTGTGACCCCAGGTAGAACCAGACCTCTGGTAGCCTGCAGGCGAGGCCCTGGCCCTTGACCACATCTGACCCCAGACCCTAAGGGCAAAGCCCAGTTAACTCAGGTGGGCTCACTCTGGGAAGACAAGTAGCGCCCCCACCATCCTGGCACAGACTGCCATCATGTAGATGACTCCTGCCACTCCGGAGGACAGGATGCCCAAGGAGGTGACCAGTCTGCCAGTAGAATGGATAAGGAGCATCTTCCAGGTGAGGGATACTTCCTGAGAACTAGGGAGGAGTCGCCAGATTCCAAGGGAACAGAAGAGGTGCCAGAATCACCTGAATCCAAGTAAGCAAGTATGAGGGGGCTCTTTGCAGCAGGAATTCAGTAGGGGCTTCTTAAATGAAGCCAAAGGGAGAGGGTGGGTTTTGGGCAGGCCACTCTGGCTGCTGAGAAGAACCCCAAGGAAAAGCTGCCAGTCCATCATCCAGATGGGGAGGACCTGGTTTGGAACATGCTGAAGTAAGGTCTGTGGGGTACCTGGGAGAAGACCCAAGACTGCCGGAACCTGATCTAAGGGGCCAGAGCCCAGGCAGGAGGTAGGGAGACCAGAGCAGCCCCTGGGGGTGGGCTCAGGGAGTCTATATCCCCAGGCACCTCCATCTGGTTGGCAGGCAGGGGTGGTTGGAGTGAAGAGCTGGTATCAGTGCCTCAGTTCCCATCACTTGCCCAGGGCCTGTTTTAACGGGCAATGACCCCACACCCGCACCCCCCGCTCCTTGCTGTTCCCTCCATGTGGGAACAGGAACTGCTCTTATCTCTCCCGGGGGAGGGGGCCGGAGCCACAGCTGGCAGTCATTAAACACCCTGATCAGGCCAGGGATGGCTGAGATATTAATAGCCAGGAGTCGATGGCCTGGGAGACGCAGCCTCCCAGAAAAAGGGACAGAACCCTCTGCAGGCCATGGGAGGATGAGGAAGATGGGTCAGGAGGCCATCCAGGCAGTGCCCCAGCCCCCAGGCAGGACAGATGAAATCCAGAGAGGAGGGAAGGGACTTGGGATCGCCAGTAAGTCATCAGTGCAGCCCAGCCTTGAACTCAGTTCTCACAGCCCCAGAACCCTGCTTCATTATATGAATTGTCAAAGGTCAGATTCACTTTGATTGCCCTGTACAGAAACCTAAAGGCAGACCTAATTGGTGAGCCTGACTCTTTATTGTCTTTATTTCAAAATCTTGATTTTTTTTTTTTGCTCATTTTGTGCTTTGACATTAGTTTTGATTTTTTTTAATATTGCATTAAAATACTTATCCTGATTACCACTGAGTTTTTTGCAACCCCCTTAAGTTTTGCATCCAAAAACAGTGCCTCACTTGCCTCACCATAGTCCCAGCCCAGCTCCCAGAGGTCCCAGTGTCTCTGAGCTCAGCATATTGGCATGGAAAAAACTTTGAAGAGTTCTGAGCCAGCCTCTATGTGGCCCAGAGGGAAGGGGTCCTGCCAGGGTGATGCCCACTAGAAGTAGGGAGCTCCAAGATTAATTCAGAGGCTCAATAAATGTCAACTTAGACCTAGATGTTTCCTGTCCACTCTACCATCCTCAATGTGTTGACTTTTGTCCTCAGACTTATTGTCTCTTGATTGCAAGATGGTTGCTGTTGCTCCAAGCATCACATTCTCACAGGACCCCATTCACTGGCAGGGAGGAGAGTGCTTCCTGTGTGTCTCTTTTTTGTCAGGAAAATAAGCTATCCCAGAACCTACTTTCTATATACTCTCTTCAGGCTCCTTGGCTAGAACTAGGTCACACACGCAAGCCCTGGCTGTAAGAGAGACCAGGCTTTCAGAGGCAAGTCGATCTAATAAGGAAGAAGGATCGATCTGATAGAGGCAGATAGCTGTTGAGTAGGCAACCAACAGAGTCTGACTCTCAGTCTCCTTTGGGACGCCTCTTTGGGTAAGTGTATGGCCTTCTGTATTCCCTCCATCTAAGCCTGTGGGTGTGGTAGATGGCAGAGGGGAGGAAGCCAAACCAGTGATGGGTCAGTGGTCAGACCTAGAAAACACTCTAAGTCTCTGTGCAAAAAGAGATTTTAAACATTTATCATTTGTGTATTTACTTGATTGTACCCGGTCTTGGTTGCAGCATTTGGGTTCTTGTTCCCTGGGACTGAACCCAGGTTCCCCTGCATTAGGAGCACAGTCTTAGCCACCCGACCACAAGGGAAGTCCCAGAAAGAGATTGAAAGTAGGAAAGTAAACAAACGTACAAAAGTTTGGAAGAATGGAAACTAGGGCACGCCTAGCTTTGTGGTCACACCACCCCAGCTACTACCTTGAAGGAAATTATTGTCAGTGTCCGAGTTGCACATCCATTAAACTGGTGACAAGGAAGTGGAACAGAGTATGCTGCTGTGGCAAAAACTCACATCTGCCAGATCCCACCCAGCAGCCACCACGCCACAGGAAGAGAGGCCCCCACTCCCCTTCTGCCTTCCACTTGCTCCCAAAGAGCCTCCCTCTAAGTTGCATCTGAATTCTCAGCAGTCGGGGGGTCTGGGCCTTCTAGCCCCTGCAACCCAGGGAAATATGGAGGGGGCCAGGGAGGGGACACCAACGGCCAGTGGGCCATTTCTAGCACAGAGGCTCAGGTGACTTTGCGGCCTGAGTCCCCAGAAATCAGAGCCCATGACCAGGAACCAGGAACAGGGAACAGAGAAATATGACACGGGGAAACCGAGAGCGCCAATACTCCAGGGGGCTATTGAGCTGGTCACCGCTCTGCCAGTGGGAACTCGTGTCCACGGGGACCCTCCAAGGAGTGCCTCACACTGCTGGGCAGGGCAGGACTGAGTGTAAGTGGATGCCTGCAGCTGTCCCACAATGACTCTGGAGGCCCTAGGGCAGAAAGCAAGAGCTGTGTGAGACAGCTGAGGTGGGGTCAGTTTTTCCTGCAGGAACAGCAGAGGCGGGTGAAGAAGACACGAGGCAGAGCCCAATACAGGCGGCCTTGTGGCAGGAGAGAAAGAAGCCTGGCACAAACTAGGCTAGAGTCTTCTAAGGTCTCGGTGGACATTCACGGTGGCCAGGCGCTCATGGACTCCCAGCCTGTGCTCCCGGCTCTAGGCCCCATCTCAGTTCACTCTGGCTCCTCAGACCGCTCCAACCCCAGCCATCCCTCCATTTCCACCCTGGGGATGAGCTGCTCTCACCTCTGCACTGGGCCCAGCAATGCTGAGACAGGCCCACAGGTCCCCACTCAGCCACCTTCCCCATGCCCCATGGAGCAGAGGAACTTCTGGAACCTTCCAGGCCTCTGGGAGTGGAAGGAGGCTTGAGAGAAGGTGCCTACTCTGACCTTCTTGCCTTCAAATCTGTAGCTCCACTGTCTTTACCCAGCAGGGCCTCCTGAGAGCCACAGGTTGCCTGGTGGGGGGGCAGGGGAGGCTATCTTCCAATGCAGAGGGGGACACACCCAACTCTAGCTTCAGTTTTCAATTCCTTTCCCTTCAAGCTTTCATCCCAGAGAATGAAACCTAAACAAGCATCTGAGAGATGTGTCCCCTCCTCTTCCCACCACTCACCAGCTGAAGCTGGGTTTTCCTCCCCCAATCCACCCTCTACCCCATCCTCCCCCCATCCTCAGCCCCTCATCCTCCTTCCCTCCATCCCCCACTCCCCACATCCTCCCTGTTCCCAGAGATGGCTTCACCCATCCCCACCCCTTCCCTGGTTGTCATGGTGGAAGGGCTTCAAAGTAGTGTGATTTCAGGGCTTAGGGCACGAGAATGATACCGGTTTATTATTTTCACAGTATTAACGTCATTCTGTTCACTCAGCAAATAGTGACTGAGCTCTTGCTGTGTGCACTGTTCTAAACAGAGACCAAGGCAGAGGTCCTGTGCTCACAGAGCTGAGCCTCCAATGGAGGAGTCAATAAATAAGAGAAGAAAATTACAGAATAAAGAAGGCAAGACGGGCTTGGGGAAGGGGCGCTCTGTTGGTTGGGGTGGTTGGACAAGGTCACCCCAAAGGGTGGCATGGTGACAGGTGGTTTCCCTTTCCTGGTCATCAGAGGATTTTAAACCATATAAGTCAGAACTGGGGCCCAGAGACTTTGAGGTCCAGGTCAAAAGATCCAGTCCCCTGCATGTGCAGCAGCAGCCCTGACAGTATGTGAGAGCTACATCCTGGGCCTTGGGGCCTCAATGCTATTGGAACCTCCCCTAAGCAGGGGCTCCAGCGCTCACAGCTCGCATGGTCACTGGGAGGGGATACCTGCTCAGACACGGGGAGAGTTGTTCCTTGGAGCTACACTGTGGCAGTAACCCGGTCCAGAGATTCCATCTGGGTGTGGGGGCCAATAGGCAACCCCCCCCAACACCCAACACCGGTTCAGTGTCCTCTGTGCCAAGTGACAGAGAACAGACCGCTCTTGAAAAGACTAATATTTACTCTTCAAATGGGCGCTGGCACAGGCTATTTCCTGCAACTGGCGACTGGCTCACCCCATGGGCTGGACACGACAAGAGGCGTTCCGGGAGACAGGCTGATGTCCTCGTGGACACCAGCTGCCCCGAACGAGACAGTGTCTTTGAGATGGGAACGGTATGTTCCAAGGTCCCATCTTGTCATCTCACCTCTGCTTGCGCACCTTCGTGGTGGGGTGCTCACGACCTCCCCGAGCGCTGTTGGACAGCCCTGTGAGAAAGTGCATCCTTGTTCTGGCCCCGTGTTCCTTGCTTTCAGCCCTCGCTCTCATCCCTGGGGCCTCAGAAAATGTGCCTGGAACAACCCCTCAGGGCAGGCATGGTCCTGGTCCCCTGCCTCCCAGCTCCAGCCCCCTCCAGTTTCACTTCCCCAGGGCTCACTCTGCTGGCCCCGGAGCCAGGACAGGCTATTTATGGGGTGGGAGGGAGACTCGCCTTGGGTGCACCTCTGTCCCCTGCAGCTGTGTGCTGTCCCCGTGAGAGCCCTTAAGTGGAGTGCCTCCTGTGGGAAAGAACCTCCGCCAGGAAACTCTTGGTCAGACAGCCTGAATCTAAGGAGAGGGTCCCTGGCGGCCAGAGTTGGCTCCCACCCACCTGCGTTCCCTCTCTGCAACCCCCTCCTCTCAGTTCTCTCTCCTCCCCCTGCCCCCATGGGTCCCAGAAACCATCCCTACCCATTACAGCCCCTGGGCTTGGCTCAAGCTCCCCAGTGGAGCCCAGGAGGCTGAAACACTCCAGGAGCACACAGGTCTTCGGAGGACCCAGAGGCAGGCCCTGTCAACCCGTCAAGTCCAGTCAGGCCAGGGCACCCTGGAAAGATCTCCAGGGGCAATGCAGACCCCCTGGTTCTTCCAGGGCTCTCAGACCTAGCTGCTGACTCTAGCTGGTCCTCTTTTTGTTGTTGTTTTTTGGTTGGTGGGTTTTTTTAATTCCTTATTTTCTCTATGCGTGCTAAGTCGTTTCAGTCATGTCCGACTCTTTGCGACCCCAGGGACTATAGCCCTGTATAGTCCTCCTGTCAGGGGACAGGCTCCTGTGTCCATGGACATTCTCCAGGCAAGAATACTGGAGTGGGTTGCCGTGCCCTCCTCCAAGGGATTTTCCCGACCCAGGGATCGAACCCGTGTCTCTTACGTCTTCTGTATTTACCTAACTCCCAAACTTCTGACTCCTTATAGGCAACCATTCAGATGAATTTGACATGGATCTTTGGGAGTATATTCTTAGGAAATATGTCATCATTTTGTGCACATATGTTTCTAATTTGTATAAATGCCATTTTTTTTTACTGTGTTACATTCTGAAGCTGTATCCATGCGGCTACATCTAAATCTGGCTCTTCTGCTTCCTGCCCACTGCCCCACAGTAAGCCTGCATGATTTATCCGTCACGGTAGACATACCAGTTGCTTTCTGCCAACGAAAGTAATGCTTCAGTAAACATTTCTCTTCATACGTGTCCCCTTAAGGATCTGTGTAAGAATTTCCCAGGGACACAGAACTAGAATTGAAGTTTCCACAGCATAAGGTGCAGGTACGCTAAATTTTGAGAGGCAGCTGTATCCGTTTTCTAGGACCGCCAGAACAAAGTGCCTCAGGCTGGGTGGATGAAAGAACAGAAATTTATTTTTTCACATTTGTGAAGGCTAATAGTTGGAGACCAAGGTGATCCATAGGGCTGGTTCCGTCTTGGCTTACAGAAGAGCACCTCCTCCCTGCGCTCTCCTGAGGTCTCCCCTCTGTACATCTCTGTGTCCTAATCTCTACTTTTAAGGATTTGAGCCCTCTTCATATGATCTTTTTTTTTAACCTTAATTACCTTTGTAAAGACCATATCACTTCCCTCGTGGTCCAGTAGTTACGGCTTCCCTTTCTAATGCAGGGGGTGTGGGTTCAATCGCTGGTGAGGGAGCTAAGATTTCCTCCCCCCAAAACAAAACAAAACAGAAGCAATATTGTAACAAATTCAATAAAGATTTTTAAAATGATCCATATTTTTTAAAAGACCCTATCACCAAATACAGCCACATTTTGAGGCACAGGAGGTTAGGACTTTGACATACGAATTTGAGGAAAACACAGTCCAGCTCAATAACAGTAGCACAGCTCTTCAGACTGGCCATACATGAAGTCCCATATTCCCTCAACTTGCTCCAATACTTGCTGCCACCCAGCTTTCTAAGTTTTGCCAAACTCATAGGCATAATACCTTACAACTGTTTAAATAGGTATTTCTCTGTATTTCTAATGATTTTAAACATCTTCATATGCTTATTAGCTTTCTGGGTTTTCTCTTAGGCAATTTGCTCATTTTTCTGTTCAAGTCCTTTATCTTCCTTAATGATTTCAGGACTTGCTTGTATATTAATCCCTTGCTGATTTCAGACATTGTAAATATCTTATCATTCTTTAAACTTTGTGCATGAAATCATGATTTGTATGTCATCAGATTCATTGATCATTTCACCTTGAGGGTTGTGCTTGTGATGCGTTTTGTTTAAGAAGCACTCTTTCATGCCGGGTCAAATACAACACTCCCTGGTGTTCTTCAATGAATGAAATAGTTTTCGTCCTGCACATTCAACCGGAGATGTCTTAGAGCTGCTACAGCAGAGCCAGGAGCACTCAGGTGGGCCCTTTCCTGAGCTTCAGTCCTCTGCTGGCCCTGCCCAAGGATGCTACACAGCTGTCAGGCAGCAGCCCTGCTACCTGGCCCCACAGACGTTTGGTTCAGTTCAGTTCAGTCGCTTAGTCATGTCCAACTCTTTGCAACCCCATGAACTGTAGCATGCCAGGCCTCCCTGTCCATCACCAACTCCCGGAGTCCACCCAAACCCATGTCCATTGAGTCAGTGTTAGAGTCCCAGAAAAAGGCAGGCAGTTCATCAGCCTAAACTAGCACACAGCCCTCCTGGCACAGAAAGGGCACCCTTTATGGGCGAAGATCCCTTTTTATTCTCTGTGGCACTTTTTATTCCAAGTGTACCTTGTTCTCAACCCAAAGGACAAAGCTCTGGGCTACACTGTCACCGGCTACCTAGGACAGGCCTCAACTCCTGCATCTGAACAGCAATAGGGTTGCACCTGATGGTGCCTAAAGGTTCTGTCAACTCCCAAATCCCAGAACTCAATAATCCAGATACTTATTTTGAAAGTCTTTGTCCTCCTCTGAAAATCTTCGCTCAGGACTGATGGTGATGAGAAACTTGGAGCATGCGTTCCCCTATGTGGTTAAAGCATGGTCAGGAAAGCTGGGTGCATTTGTTTTCTTTCTGGGGAATTCTATCAGCTGCTGAAGGAATCACCCTGCAAAACAGCACCAGTCCCTGGGCTGGGAAGCTGGTGGTGTGCCCTCTGGTGGCTGGTCCTGGGAAATGAAAAAAGAAAAAACGATATGACAGGAGCTCAGAGCCCAGAACAGGGAAAGGTAACTAACTGGCTGGGGGCACACAGCCAGGCAGAAGCAGAGGCTGCAGAGAAGGCAGCCCTCCCAGCCCCCAGGCCAGGGCCACAGTTGCTATTTTGGTTTTCCCAAGGTTCTTCCTGGACCCATGATTGCATTCCAGACTCCAGGGATTAGTGCTGAAGACTATTTGAGCCTGTGCACCTGTCTAGACCTCACTGGACAAGAGGACTTGAATTTCATTTCTCTCAACACAACCCCCTCCATTATGCCAGGCCCACATCACCCCCTCTAGGAAAACAGACCCACAACTCAGAATTTTTCACACAAACACACAAGTTAATGAGCACCTTGGATTTATTCTCTTCCCACTTCCGGAGCCACCTCATTTTTATTTTATATATATATATATATATATATATATATATACACACATACATAGTATATAAACGGTTATACAACATTCTTTACCTATATCAACACGTTTAGACTTTATGACTGTCTGAAAGTTTGTTAAAACACACTCATCATATACTCAAAATAGATCTTCGTTATTACATGAAAACAGTAAGAAGCTCGTATAACAAGGGTAGCAAGCATTCAAAATTAATATGTGAGATAAATGGTTTTCCCTGGCTAAACAAGCCTCAATCTTTAATGCCCTCAATCTTCAATGGAGTAGAAAACTCCATTAAACAAAATGGAATCCTGGGGGCCACATCGTATGAATGACTCATTGGATAATACTTGTAGAACAACCCAGAATCGCTTAAGTCTGAGGGTTAAAGAAGATCTTATGTACCCAGCACAGGGTGAAGGAGCAGAATGGATTTGATCCTTTCACACTACATAAAGGTGCTTGCGGGCAACAGCCTCGCCATCAGTACATACGGGCAGATGTTCCTACATGCTTCCATTCCCAGATTTTACTGACAAGTCTTTTTTCACAGGTTCTCTACCAATCACATTTCCCCAGCAATACACATTTGACATTACTGCTCCCAGATGGCAGAACCAGAGCTCTCCTCACCTGGGTCAGAAACAGGCCATGAGATCTGGTCTAACCAGCAGACCTGGCCTCCCTGGATCCTGGAGGACCAAACATCACTGGTACTAAAGGTGCTGTGCCTGGAAGGCAGGAGGCAGGTCCAGGGGCAGGAAGAGAGGCCACTACCTTCCTGCAGTGAAAGCATGAGGCGTTTTTCTGCAAAGGTCAGAAGACACAGCTGTGCTGAGCTGCGCTGCCTGAAGCGTGCAGAACCTCCGCACGCTGAGTGGACCAAATGCAAAACCTTTCTCCTGCACATGAACGATGGGTTCACCCACCATCCCCTCCATGACTGCTTTTCCCCAGCCAACACCTCGCTGGGGAGCAGGCTGATAGTACCACCATTTCCCAGAGGACCCCAGCCCATGGGCCACAACTCGCCCACTGTGGGGCCGGACCAAGTGGAAGAGCCGTGCCGACCTCCAGGCCTGGGCCAGTTGACAGGGCGCTCCATCCCGCGTTACCTCTCCAGGGCACATCTACTCTCTTCTCCCACCCGTATTAATGCTCAGGGCGCACAGGTACGGCTTCCCTGCACTTGACTGGGATTCTGTGTGGAATCGCTTGGAGTGTGAGCAACACTGGGGCAGGTGTCTGCATGCTCATCTGGCCTCCATAATCCCTCCCTCCTGGCCAGTCCTCACTTGCACTGTGCTGTTCTCTGAGGGTCACCCATCCCGGTGTGACGAGTGGCTGATTCCATCAAAGAACAGTGAACAGCAGCCCTGGTTGAAAGTATAGCATGCAACCCCCATATGCCAAGGAGACAGCTGCTGTCTTCCAGCAACCAGCCAGGCCCCAGCTCCACACTTCGTCTGCCCCCTGCTTCCTGCACCCCAAAGAGCCAGCCTTGCTGTGTGCCTGTGGTGCTCAGGGGAGAGGGCTGGGCCTCAGTGTCATCTGCTCCCTCTCTGAAGCTCCTGGACCCACCCTGTCGATTACAGTGAAAGGTGGCTTCCCCCTCCATCCAGAGCCTCTAATTTCAGCCTCTGTCGCTAGGACTGGAATGTAGGCAGCAGAAGTGCAAAGAGGCAGGGGAGACCTGAATGGGGGCACCTAGGAAAAGAACAGGGAACTCAAGGTGGGGGTGGGAGGAAGGATGCTAAGTGTTCTCATTTCCTTCCAATATCCTTTTTCTTACCCTTTGAAGATTTAAAACTGACTCACAGATAAAAGGGGTGCCAGCTGCAGAAGCAAAACCGGGAGCCTATGGTCATCCTCCCACTGCGGGCAGTGAGGCCTCTAGTACCGAGAGGAAATCCCACCCAAACATACCTCCGAGTGTCCCTGCCCAGGACAGGAAACCCAAGCATGGCCCTGTCACAGTCAAGCCGGAAAGAAAAGCAGAGCCTACGTGGTTCCCTCACTAGCACACCTGCAGGCGGGGAAGCCTTGGGCTCGGCCCCTGCCGGACAGCACTGAGCCACATCCCCGCCCAGATAGAGCAGACGGACACTGCACACAGTGATGCTCAAGATCTTGCCACATCTGACACCAGAAGGCACTTTTAAGGGTTTTCCAACATTAGCAGCCGTGAGATCAGTTAACGACTGAGAAAACAAAGGCGCTAGAGCAGCTAAAACGAAGGCCCGTGGCGGAGCGAGGGCCATGTGGGGTCAACTTTCTGGCATCAAGGATGACACAGGGCTAAAAAGCTCTACGCCTGACCAAGTCAACCCCGAGCCTGCGATTTCCCTTGGACAAAATCTCCAGAACGCCTTTCCTATCATCAGCCTCTTCCTCCACTTGAACTGAGGCTGCTCTTCGCTGGATTTCAGCTACGTAATGTTTATGTGGTCATTACTCTGTACTGTTTGCCGACTGCGTCTTTTCCCTTTGGTTTGCAAAAGTAAATCTCAGACCACATGTAGGTGTTGACAGATTCAGACCACATTCGACCAGCTTGTGGATCACCACTCCATTAGGCCAGGAGGGTCTCCTCTGCAAGGACTGTGCTTCACTACTTGCTGAATGTGGATCACAGACCCCCAGGGCATCTGGGTACCCGGCTACGTGGCAACACCAATAGCACACGAACTCAAGATGAAACTAATATATTGGTAAGCTGTTCTAATCAACTTTAAAAGCTCTGTGTGCACTGCTAATATGAAAAGATTGTCTCTCCTCCTTAGCTTCCCATTCTATTTCACCATCTCTTCAAAGTTATGTCCCAGAAAGCCTGAAAATTTATCTGCTGCTGCTGCTGCTGCTAAGTCACTTCAGTCGTGTCCGACTCCGTGCGACCCCACAGACGGCAGCCCACCAGGCTCCACCGTCCCTGGGATTCTCTAGGCAAGATCACTGGAGTGGGTTGCCATTTCCTTCTCCAATGCATGAAACTGAAAAATGAAAGTGAAGTCGCTCAGTCGTGTCCGACCCTCAGCGACCCCATGGACTGCAGCCCACCAGGCTCCTCCATCCATGGGGTTTTCCAGGCAAGAGTACTGGAGTGGGGTGCCAACGCCTTCTCCAATTTATCTGCTAGGGATGCAGGAAATTAAAGTGTTAGTCTCTCAGTTGTGTCTGACTCTTTGTGACCCCATGGACTGTAGCCCTCTAGGCTCCTCTATCATGGGATTCTCCAGGCAAGAATACTAGGGTGAGTTGCCATTCCCTTCTCCAGGGGATCTTTCCAAACCAGGGATCTAACCCACATCTCCTGCATTGCAGGCAGATTCTCTTACCATCTGAGCCACCAGTGAAGCCCCCGCAGAAAATTATGCAAATTGAGAAATCACTGGGGAGATGACTCTGAGGTTTAACATCTAAGGATGCTGCCAATGTAACTTTCACGTCCAAATACTTTGATTAAAAATAGGAAATTCTATTATAAGAAAATAAAGTTACCATGGCAACATTTTCCCACTACAGTTCCTAGTCACATGAACTTTTCTTTTAAGTGACACTAGGTAGCTCAGTAACAATACACCACCAGTAATGAAATGACCAAGGTCAAGTGAATTCCCTAAAATGACATCCTTGCTTTCCTTACCTGCTCGTTAACTCCTGTGATAGTTTTCAACTCTTAAAAACTACCAAAATAGGAATCTGTAATTTATCAATATCACACAATTCAACCCAGAGTATTCTATTCAATATGGTGGAGCTATTCATATTCCAGACTTCTACAAAGAACAATCCAAAAGCCAAACTTCCCAAATGGCCTCCTGAGCAGTACTGGACAACCCAGGCTGAAGTTTCTAAAGGCCTCAGGGATCATATTCAGATCTAAATTTTGGAAAACTATGATCAGTCAATATTTTGACAATGAGAGAAAGAAAAGTACTTTTCAGAGCACCTGTGTGTGTGCAAAGTTGCTTCAGTCATGTCCAACTCTTTGTGACCCCATGGACTGTAGCCCGCCAGGCTCCTCTATCCATGGGGATTCTCCGGGCAAGAATACTAGGGTGGGTTGCCATTTCCTTCTCCAGGGGATCTTCCCAACCCAGGAACTGAGCACAGGGTTAATTATAAAGCTTTATAAGCTATAAAGCTCTAAAAAAGTTAACATACACATAACCTTTGTTCATATAAAAATGAGGGAGTTGGTGATAGACAGGGAAGCCTGGTATGCCGCAGTCCATGGGGTCACAAAAAGTCAGACACGACTGAGCAACTGAACTGAACTAAATCTAATTAAGATGATTACAAAAGGTGTAGAGGAGTAATTAATTTGTGAGGTCTTCTGAGAACAAGTACTCAGGGTCAAGTATTAAAGGACATGATTAAAATGCCCGGCACTCGGCTGCCACATACAATGTTGATGAAGCAGCCTCTCCCACCTGTAACTGCAAACTGCCAACGTGTGAATGTGTGACCCACCTCCTCTAGTTTGTGGCCAACTGCAAGGAGTCTTGATATTCTCATTTCTGCTCATGCTTATAAGCTTATGATCCAGTAGCACTGGTTACTTAATTTTAAAAATATTCAGATATACCCTACAAATAAATACAAAACATTTCTGTATCCCTACAGTCCCACTACCATGAAAGGTTATATATAAATTAAATAAGTTCAGTTTTCTCAACCATTATCTCAGCTTCGGTTTGTTCTTAACCCTAAGTGAAGTTCAATTTATATCCAAAATATATTTAAATATTCTAAAGGTATCAGACCTAAGTTATCAAAAATGTAAACAAAATTTATCTATGTTATACCTATAAACCACTTTTTAAGTTAATTCACCCTGTGCTGACCCTCTTAAAAAAAAACTCACCAAAGTCACATTTAGACTGAAAAGCTGATACAGATGTTTAAGTGGTTCCTTGGAGACAACTGCCAATTACTTAAAACTACCGATACTGAATCTACTGGTTTATTGCATCACTCAACGTAAAAGACCAAAATCATTCCATGTTGGTCTTCCAGTAATGCGCTTTCTGACTGGGCTCCCAGATTCTGCTGTCCAAAGTGCTGAACTGGAGATTCTGCAGTGACTCTCACACAAAACTGAGCCCAGATGTCCAGCAACTTCGTGCTTCCCACTGCACCAGTGAAAAAAATCTTGGTTTGAAGGATCAGTCTGCTTTGGTTGAAAGGAACTTCGAGGATGGAAACTTGAGGTGAAGCCAAGAAGTAAAAGGGGAAACGCCGATGACCCTCAAAGGAAAATCAAAGGATCCGTCCATCCCATGGCCTCAGCCTCACACTCCGCAGTCAGACTGCTTGTCCTGAAGCTGCCTCGTCAGTATCTGATGAGAAGACAGGAAAGCCACTCCTATGTGGAAGAGGATTTGCCAGAGGTTCCTCAGCCCATGCAGGTACACGTTGCCCAGGCAAATGAAGAGCAGCATCAGCACCACCTTCATAGTCCTGGCTGGACTGTAGAACAGGTACAGATAACACTGAAATGACACCAGAAGAGGGAGGCCCATCAGAGATAGCAAGATGGCCGAGGTCAGACGCCAGGTCCACTGATAATACCTGCCCCGCAGTGGCGTTTCATACACGTTGGCTTAGTAAACTGAAATTTGTTACAGTGGAGCTTGGACTCACTGGATCAGTTGTTGTCAATCAGTGGATGAAAGTGGGGATTTGGAAGAGATAAGAAAGTGAAATAGAAGGTTACAGGAGGAATGAGAACACAGCCCTCTTGAAAGAATTTAAGAAATACAGACAGACATGTCCAGGCTGTGCTGTACATAAAGAAGAGATGTGGGTCGGGGGCAGACAGCCAGGTGGGGATACCCTAACAAGAGCAACTGGCCTAAAGGAACTTTTCCTTTGGGGGAGTTATAACAGGTGAGAAAGTTGGTGAGAGAAGCTGTGCTTTTACTATATTAGTTTTTCCTGAGTTACAACTACATAGGGGACCACTGTTCCCTAGACAGCCTCCCTATTACATCTTCAGAAGCATCTCTGACTCAGGGAAAGGTCTTTCAGAATGATGCTTCCTGTAGGGCTATCACACAGAAAGAGGACATTCTTGTTCTGCAAAAGGTGGAAATCATTTTTTGTTTCAATGTTTAAAAAAAAAGGCACATTCTGAAAACACAGGGCAATCTGACAAAAGCTCAGAGTGAAGTGGGAGGGAGAGTTCCCCATCGAAAGAGCTAATCAAGTAAGACCACAGATGAGGGGATGAAGGTGGAACTGGAAGATCCCTGCAGCCCTGAAACGCAAGGTCCAGGAAACTATTCTTGTCAACACCCATGATCTCGGGGACTTGATTTTCCAAAGAATGAGTGTATTTTCAATCTTAGGTTGAAAATTTCTTTTTGCACAATCAGATAATTCGTAAAAATAGGCCATCTAGGATGTACGCAGAAGAGAGAGGAAGTGCCCTGAGAAAAGAACTTTTAATTACAAGAAGAAGAGGCTTAAATATGCATAAAAGGTACTAAAATCCTAGACTTTGTAGAGGGTGGGGAAAGAGAGTCAGGTTTTTTTGTTAGAATTAACTCTGCTTAAAGGGGATTCAAGTCTTGCCTGGTGGCTCAGATGGTAAAGAATCTGCCTGCAATGCAGGAGACCTGGGTTCGATCCCTGGGTCGAGAAGATCCCCTGCAGAAGGGAATGGCTACCCACTCCAGTATCCTTGCCTGGAGAATTCCATGGATGGAGGAGCCTGGTGGGCTACAGTCCATGGGGTCACAAAGAGTCAGACACGACCAAGCGACTAACACTTTCACTGCTACCTTTTCATAGGGGATTCAAAAGCCCCTTCCTACCCCAGCCCTTAAGCACACAGCTTCTCCAGAAATAACTAATAATCAAAGCGCTCTAGTTAGTATTATAATTTTTATTTCATTTCCTAAGGACAGATTTGATTTCTATTAGAAACAACAATTTTTTCCCCAGTCCTGTGTCTGAAAAAAAACACATATACCTGGGCATCAGTTCTGCAGAAAGACATTTCTGTACTTGGATGCCCAGCAATAAGCACAAGGCAGGGCTCTGCCTCACACTGGCCAGGCCCAACCCAATCCCCACTGCAGTCTCATCCCTCCCTTCTTGGGAGCCCGGTCCCAGTTTCTAGTTTCTGTCCTGCACTGTTTCAGAGGCCCTGAGGCCTAGGGCAAATGACTTTCCCTTTCTGGGCCGAAAAGTCTTTTCTCTGTACAATGAGAGGACTGGACAGGATGGGTGGAAAGTTGTTCTGCTAAGGGCTGGGACTGTCCATGATTTGAACCAATGTCTTGGTGGAATGAAAGCAGGATCTGGAAACTCACTGATGGTTCCAACAGAGCAAAATAAGGTAATGGGCTTAACCCACTCACTAAAACATCAACATTTCACCCACCTGGAAAATGCAGGCTACAAAAGGAATAAGAAAAGCCAGAATATTTCCAATTTCTTCATGTGCAACCTAAGACAAATAAGAGGAACACATGAAAAGGAACAGTCAGAGGGAATGAAACAGTATGACATGAAGTGCATTACTCTGCATTGGGTCTGGTATAACCGACAGTACAAAATCCCTGCCTGGGTGAGAAACCAGCCCCTGTTCACGTATCAGACCGGGGGGTGACAGAAGATCCTTCTGAATGGCCTGGACACACCAAGCACGTCCAGTTCCCATGCATGTGTGCTGAGCCCGCAACCCGGAATGTTCCCCACCCCCAGCCCTGCCAACCTCTCAAAATCCAACTCATCTGTCAGTACTAACTTTCCCCAATTCCTCCCACCCCAGGTACTGCCACCTCCTAGTGATGTCACCATACTCTGCTATGTGCCCTGAGGCAGGGACTATGTCTTGAGCAACGAACCCCTGTTCTAGTGCACACAGACATTTGGTAAGTATCCGCTTATGAGTCATCATAAATAGCAAGAGCGGGAACCATAGCACGTGTTGGCCAAAGATGAGGTGTGGAAACAGCCAGCCACCACTCAAGGCCCAGGATGCTGCCATTCCCCAAACACCCTGGTCTCTGTAAGGCCCCTGAGATTCAACCTCAGCTGCACTTCAGATTTTAGCTACCACGTGCCTAGGTGTGAGCATCTTGACTCTGGCTTTTTTTTAAATTGAAGGATAGTTGATTTACAGTGTTGTGTTATTTCTGCTATACAGCAAAGTGACTCAGTTATACATACAAGTACATTCTTTTTTATATTCTTTTCCATTATGGTTTATCTCAGGAGATTGGATACAGTTCCCTGTGCTATAGTAGGATCTTGTTTATCCATTCTAAATGTAATAGTTTGCATCTACTTATCCCCAACTCTGTTTTTAAAGTTAACATCTATCTGTTCATGTTCATAATGGTACCATGCTTGTTTTTAAGTGCTTGAAATACTTCAAAATTTAAAAATAATAAGTAAAAAGCATTAGAATAGAAAGCTGCTTTGAGATGAGCAGGCTGCCAAATCAACTTCATAGTGATACAGTTCTTTTGACAAAGACACAGGGAGGCTGGTATCCATCTGAATGATATAAATCAGAGTATGAGACAACTCTACCCGGGGAAAAAGGGCCTGAATCTTAAAGTCCGAGAGTCAAACTTTGCCTTGGATGAACAATCCAGCCCCTGCAGGGACTCTCGGTGTCCCCAGGGCCACAGCGTGGCCAGCTGTCCTTGTAGCAAGGTGTCCATTTCTCACCAGTATTCCAGCAGCCCCTTTGGCTTCTCAGGAAAACAAATACAAAAGAGCAAGTTTCTTATTTGCTCAACTCACTATGAAGAATAAAACGAGAAGTAAGAATTTTACTTCAATTTTTAAAACGTAGTGAATAATAACCTTGTAAACAATATGCACCCATATCTGCTTCTTCCATCGCCTGTCTTTCGATTCAAACTGTATAGAAAAGGTTACCTGTAAAGAATGTTCTGCGAGGTGAATTCCGCGAATGAGGTTCAGGGCGGCGCACATGATGTTGAGAATAAGGGAAAGGATGCCCAGGGCTGTCACTGGTTCCATTCGGAAACTAGGAGCTTCACAAGGAAAAAAAGGAAGTGTTTAGTGAAAACAATTTCTATATGAAAAAAAAGTAAAAACATGAACTAGACCTCTGCTAATGAACAAGTTCAATTAAACACACAATTGCAAACATATTAATTTAAAAAGCAGCTGTAGTTAGAGTGGGAAAAGGCAAGGGATGAAGGACAGAAAGGAGCTGGAAATCCAAGGTGAATTTCTTCGAGAAAGAGGCCCTTCTCTAAGAAAGCATAGATTTTCTTAAGTGCTTCATTTCCTTTCTATTTAAACCAGCGGTTCTCAGCCAGAGATAAGGCTCTTCAATCAATGTCTAGGGACATTTTAGGTTGTCCTCCCTGGGAACAGGTTGCTACAATGCACAGGACAGCTTCCATAACAAAGAATTTCCAGTACAAAATGTCAGTAGGGCTTAGGCTGAGAAATCCAGATTTAAAACAATTTATGGCTTTAGTTGTAAATTGCTTGTCAAACCCTAAAGCTTTTCTATTACACACCTCAACCATCAGCATGTAAAGTGTTCCATTCTTTTTCTGATAGGGACAATATTCAATATTATGTGTGCTTCTGGAGCAATTCATAGCAAATGCGATTTTTTAAATTTCAAAGTTATTGGGAAGAGGAGGGAAACATGGATTATTTCGGCTACAAGCTATTTCCAGAACTCTAATCAAGACAAAATGATCACTCCCTCTTTAAAGATAACTGCTAAAACTGACTCTGGTTCACACAATTAAGCAGGGTCCCACCATTCTCTTGCTGTGCTCCTTTTATTAATTTATTTTATTTTTTTGCTGTGCCACTCGGCATGTGGGATCCTTCCCTGACTAGGGGTGAAGCCCCCATCCCCAGCACTGGAACTGTAGAGTCTTAGCCACTGGACCACCAGGGAAGTCCTTGCTGTACTCCTTTTAAATCATCCTTTTTTGTCCTCACATTTCCCGCATATGGATACACACACACACACACACAAACACCACAGCCCAACTGATGCCTACTGTTAGTGTGTTAGTTTACACTACGAAAACTCCTCTCAGAACAGAGCTACCTGTTAAGACTCTAGACTTGGGACAATAGTGGGGAGTCAAACCACAGTAAAACGTCCTAGAAAGATAGGCAAGTTGTCACCTTCTGCATGTGCTCCTCTTGTCTACGTGGTTAAAAAACAAAACATACATCACAAAGTGACCCTGTCTTCAGGTACAGCAAAGGAGAAGCTTGGGGTCTGATGCCCTAGACATCCTTCCATGAATGTTAAGTCCAATCCCAATGTAAATTACAACAACTTACTGAATGGCATAAGAGTCAATCCAGGAATTCACTGGTTGAAACAGTTCAAATCGAAAACCAAAGTTAAGCCAAAAAATGTGAACATTTAAAAAACACCACTTTCAAAATTCAAGCAATGAGTTTAGCATAAAACTGTTAACAAAGTAATTAGACTGTTATAGTATAGATGGTTCTGTCTTCCAGGGAAGGATTATACCATTACAGAGTTCTTAGAATGCAAATATCCACTTTAACTCAAAGTTGGTTTAACTGGATATAACTGTAAACAAAGAATACCAAAAAGCATGCTTTGCTATGTGCTAGGTATTGAATGCTTCATGTTGTTAGTGGCACACTAAGTCACGGGTGCCAGGGCGCTGTGAATATGTTCATCAACACTTCATCCCTCGACAAGGACTCAGAAATCCAAAGGGACAGAGAGATGTTTCTGGGTCCCACAGAGAACCCAAGAGCGAGAGGTCTAGTAGGCCTGGCCCTGACCCCTGCCCACTCTCATCCCCACAGCCCTCCATGCCCTCCATCAAGGAGTGGGGGTTTCTTGGTGGAGATTTGCAATGTTTCACCATTGCAGTGATGAGATAAGGACTCACTGTTAAAGGAAAAAAGGAGAGAGAGAGAATGTACAAATCTGTACTATTCAACAAGTGACTTCCAGCAAAGGAGAATGAAAATCTCCTTCAGTTCAGTTCAGTTGCTTAGTCATGTCTGATTCTTTGTGACCCCATGGACTACAGCACACCAGGCTTCCTTGTCCATCACCAACTCCCAGAGCCTGCTCATGTCCACCGACTCATGTCCATTGAGTCAGTGATGATATCCAACCATCTCATCCTCTGTCGTCCCCTTCTCCTCCTGCCTTCAATCTTTCCCAGCATCAGCGTCTTTTCCAATGAGTCAGCTCTTCACATCAGGTGGACAAAGTATTGGAGCTTCACCTTCAGCATCAGTCCTTCCAATGAATATTCAGGACTGATTTCCTTTAGGATGGACTGGCTTGATCACCTTGCTGTCCAACGGACTCTCAAGAGTCTTCTCTAACACCACAGTTCAAAAGCATCAATTCTTTGGTGCTCAGCTTTCTTTATGGTCCTCTCACATCATATGTATGGTCTCTCACATCCATACATGACCACTGGAAAAACCACAGCTTTGACTATAACGGACTTTGTCGGTAAAGTAATGTCTCTGCTTTTTAATATGCTGTCTAGGTTGGTCACAATTTTTCTTCCAAGGAGCATGCAGCTTTTAATTTCATGGCTGCAGTCACTATCTGCAGTGATTTTGGAGCCCAAAAAAATAAAGTCTGTCACTGTTTCCATTGTTTCCCCATCTATTTCCCATGAAGTGATGGGACCAGATGCCATGATCTTCATTTTTTGAATGTTGAGTTTTAAGCCAGCTTTTTCACTCTCCTCTTTCACTTCCATCAAAAGGCTCTTTAGTTCCTCTTTGCTTTCTGCCTTAGGATGGTTTCATCCGCATATCTGAGGTTATTGATATTTCTCCCTGAAATCTTGATTCCGGCTTGTGCTTCATCCAGTCCGGCATTGTATATGATGTACTCTGCATATAAGTTAAATAAGCAGGGTGACAATACACAGCCTTGACGTACTTCTTTCCCAATTTCGAATCAGCCCATTGTTCCATGTCAGGTTCTAACTGTTGCTTCTTGACTTGCATACAGATTTCTCAGGAGGCAGGTAAGGCGGTCTGGTATTCCCATCTCTTGAAGAACTTTCCACGGTTGTTGTGATCCACACAGTCAAAGGCTTTAGCGTAGTCAACGAAGCAGATGTTTTTCTGGAATTCTCTTGCTTTTTGTGTGATCCAACAACATCATTTATATGTGCAGGGTTCACCCTGCTTAAGAAAACAACCTGCTAAGTCACTCTTCTAAATTTCATCAGAAGAGTTGCCTCCCTTCAGATCAGCTTACTTGTCACAACAGTCAAGCTTCTTTTTTTTTTTTTTTTTTAAATAAAAGCTACCTGGAAACAAGATCAGCCCATGTCTTTTCCCCCACACATTTTATATACCGCCCCCCACCCAAACACCTTCCTAGTCGAACAATCAATGTCCATTTGAAATACACACTCTCACCTCATTTTCATCAATACCAGAGCGCAGCAGGCCACCTACCTGGCTCCAGGTGCATCAGTGTGTGTCCGTTCATCACCCCATTAGCCACATCTGTATCTTCCAGTGTGAGAACCACTGGTGGCTGGAACTTGAGTTCCTCCTGAATTTTTCCTAAGCTGCTGTCCATCTGGGTGGAACTTACATAGTTAAAATGCCACTTCACTTTCTGAATGACATTGTCTGTGAAAAGAGAGCAGTCCAAACTGAATGTCATCGCAATGGATGTTATAAGACAATAGGTACACAATGAAATTTGCATTTCTAAGCAAGCTAATAAGTTAGCCAGACTCTGAAGAGTGTCAACTACACATGAGGGTCGAATGATTTGTAGATATCAGGACTGGTCTCATCAGTCTCTCAGAGGAGAATAATTAAAATGTGACAGTCTGTCCATCAGGACCTCAGTGGCAAGGGAATCAGGGGACAGGCTTGAGTCTTAGCTCAAGCACAACTCATAGTACAAACCTGGGCCATTCACAAAGGATTTCTAAGATTGCAAAATGGGGACAGTCATTCTTGACCTGATTATCTCAAGAAAAGGTGTGTGAAAAAAAACTACAAATGAATGTGAATACGTTGTGCAAACCAGGATTATATGAAAGGTATTGGTTTTAATTATTTGATTTACATTTAGTATTAATCCATTACCAACTTTTAATAAGTACTTGAGGTGAAGTTTCAAATATATTGACAAAACAAAATCATGTATAATTCTAATATCCGTGTGGGGTGTGTGTATGCGCTCAGTTGTATCTGACTCTTTGTGACCCCATGGACTGTAGCCCACCAGGCTCCTCTGTCCATGGAATTCTCCAGGCACGAATACTGGAGTGTGTTGCCTCCAAGGGATCTTCTCAACTCAGGGATTGAACTTCAGTCTCTTGCATCTCCTGCATCAGCAGGTGGATTCTTTACCACCGTGCTACCGGGAAGCTCTAATATCCACGTACTTTTACTTTCATTCTACACTCACTCAATAATGAGCAAACGTGATGCCAGGAAGGGGCTCCTGTGAGACAAAGCCCACCACTTTCAAAGGAGGAGGCATGCAGAGATGACAGGGGAGAGGAGAACACAGGTCTACCAGCTGCCAATCAAACGACAGCCAAGGGATGCTGCAGCTATGGTCTACTTGGGGACATAGAAGAAGTGGGGCTGAGAGTGGCAGTCCTCACAGGGAGGCTTAAGAGGGACTTGTGGTCTATGTCACAGGCCTACCAGGTGCAGGCTGGAGTACCAGGGAGTTTCCCAGCACCTCTGGGTGACACCAAAAGACAGTGCTGGCCCTATTACTGATGGACTGGCCACAGACCACACGAGGGGCTGTGAGCAGTAGCTGCCAGAAAGCCTAAGTGGCCACATTTCCAGGTGGCAGCCCTACACCTGACCCTGAGAACCAAATGCTGTCAGCCCCTCTTTCAAGAGCATCACAGGGACCGTGGCAGGTTACATTGAGACTGGAGAACCCCCCAACTCCCACCTCCACTCCTCTTCTCCCCCTCAAAAATGACCTGAATCACACCTGACAGAAACAGGGCCTATGCTATCACAACTGCTGTGTTCCAGACCCTTGGGCCTCCACAGGGCCTCTCTGACAGAGCCTAGAAAAGTAGTCTTGTCTTCCAGAGCTGTGTTTCTCGAACCTCTGCATGAGGACTAGTGTTTCCATATTTCCAAATGGTTGCAGACAGATACTTGGATAAAATACAATTGAAAATGTCACAGGAATGTCTAAGTACCGTAAGAATGTCTAACCTTTTATTGTCACTCCCTGTATGTGCCTCGCGCTGGAAGCACAGGTCCATCAACCACCCTTGAGCAGCGCTGCTCTACAGCAGGGGTTGGCACAGTGTTCTCAGAGTGCCAGACAGACAACGTTTTAAGTTTATAGGCCCCAGATGGCCTGTCATAGCTCACCTCTGCCAGGGAAGGGCAAAAGCAGCCACAGACAACCTGTCAGTAATAGAGCAAGCATGGCTGTGTTCCCCTTTATTTACAAAAACAGACCCTCGGCCTGCAGTTTGCTGACCCCCCTGCTCTAGAATAAGATACAGGGTTCACCCTCTTCTACCCCGCTCCAAGCTCTGGAGAGGTAAAAAGCCAGAGTGTTGGACCTGGCTTCAAGTTTGCAGGCCCCTTTCATTGCTGTGAAATTTCATTAAAAGTGAAATGAAGTCGCTCAGTTGTGTCCGACTCTTTGCGATCCCATGGCCTGTAGTCTACCAGGCTTCTCTGTCCATGGGATTTTCCAGGCAAGAGTACTGGAGTGGGTTGCCATTTCCTTCTCCAGGGGATCCTCCTGACCCAGGGATCAAACCCAGGTCTCCTGCATTTCAGGCAGACACTTTACCCTCTGAGCCACCAGGGAAGCCCCCTGAAATTTCATGGCATGAGGCTATTCTTCAGTGACATGGCCCTGAACCTCCAGTGATTTTCCCTGATGGTCAAAGCCAAACTCAAACTGGAAATTCTATACATACAATGCTGCAAGAAAGAACAACAACTAAGAAAGTGGGTTACAAACCAAATTCGAGAAAGGCATATGGCCTGGAGGCGAGGCCGACACAGGTGGTGTCATAGGAAGCTGTGAATTCCCACCACAGTGTCTCCAGGAAGCAGAAGGCCATGGCTGCTGGACACTGGAGGGAGCAGATAGCCATGCAGGCCACGTCCCGCGAAGAAGAGAAGCTGTAACGAAAGGAACTATGTCACCAGGGAACGGACCCACATATTCACATCCTGCACCCGGCCATCACCTTGCCTCCACTCTGGATTTGCTGGGCCTTGAACAGTCTGGAGCTGTCTGTTGCATACATATCGTCTCTTCAGGTGGACCTGCCCGGGACTGTGCCTTTCTTACACTTCCTCGAAAATGTATAGCAGCATTTGCCACTGACAAGGTGTGATTACTCTAACTTGCCTGCGTCCATGCTAACTCACTCAGTCATGTCCGACTCTTTGTGACCCCTTGGACTCTAGACTGTCAGGCTCCTCTGTCCGTGGGATTCTCCAGGCAAGAATGCTGGAGTGCACTGCTGTGCCCTCCTCCAGGGATCACTTTAACTTATTAATCATTAAACAAGCTATGGGACTGCTCACCTGTAACAAAAAATGTCTGTTTCCTCTGTGAAAATAATGGTGAATATTTAAGTTAAAAGACAAATGAGTAAACACTGTATATTCTACTTTTCAAATAATGACTGAATTGCCCAGAATTTCATTTGAAGTCATAGGTTTTTGCTTTTTCTGAGAAAAGGTTTCCTCTTTGAGGTACAGCACAAAATGTGCATAGAATGTGAGATTATTCCAGCCTAATGAGGACGGGACCCCCAAGGAAGGGGGTTTCAGGCACCCAGAGAAGGGAGCTGCAGATGTGGGCAGATGCAGCTTAGTGTTGGCTCCTGGGCACCCGGCCAACAGGTGACAGCGTCACAGGCCTGCCATCTGGGTCCCTCTTCAGGCCACAGCTCTTCTTGCCTGACGGCACCACCTAGTCTGGAGGCAGGCCTAGACTTTCCCTTTCATTTTCCTGATTCTGAGACTGGACTACTCTAATGGATCCCACCTTACTTAGGTGAATCAAAAATTTACTATTAAGGAGAGCAAAAAGGACTTGGGAAGTGAAAACCTAAATTCTGGAAAAGAGAGATGTAAAATCTGTAACAGCCCATTGTGAGATTTCAAAACCTGCCTTGCCCCTGATCCCTTCACAGGACATCTTTTGTCTCTAAGCCCTAAAATAAGAAATGACACAACCAGAACCTGGCTGCTAGTTGCCTGCACTCAAATCCTGGCTCTACCACCTTAGGTTAAAAAGTTGTTTAACCTCAGTTTCCTTCCCTGTAAAATAGGTCTAATACCATTATCTACCTCATAGGCCACCTGCAGCACTTAGAATAGGGCCTAGACCATAGAAAACAGTACTAGTTCTTCTGACCATGATTACTGTAACCACCTGATTCCTGCTTCCACTGGAGCACTGGCCTCACTGTAGCATGCTCAGTGTCCTCTCATTTGACTTGGAGTTCCTTGAGAAGACGGACCTACTGATGCTCATTTTTCACTCCCCTGCTCCTGTCACATAAAATTTTTTTTTTTACTTTAAAATTTGTTTTAAAGGTGAAAACATTCTAAAAAGCAAAAACTGAGGGCTAAAACTCCAAGTCAAGCCTTATTTTCCTGGTGTCCTCACTCTCATCCTTTTCCTTGTCCTGACATTTTAATCCAGTATTTCCTCCCGACTTGCCTTTCTCCACGCCTGCACCCTAATGCAGAAAAAACTACCAGACTAAAAGCATGAAGACTGGGTGACCCGGTGCTCACAGTGCTCATGGCCTCTCCGCTCACAGTGAGGTGGGAGTGAGGCTGCAAAGCTCGAGCGCCTTTGATTCTACTGTAGATACACGACCTCGAACCGCTGTCTGACATGAGACCTCCTCTTCATATGGTGTGATTAGCATAATGCCACTTCTGCTCATGGTTCAGAGTGACCCAAATTGGGCTGATATTCTGGAACAGGAAACAGGCTTGCTTACTGGATGCTGAAGTCACATCCTTCTGCGGAACCTCGACCTGGATACTGGGCCAGTCGCAAGGCTAAAGTCTTGAGGCGTCTCCTGCATTCCAGGAAGTCTTGGCTGTGGTAGAAATCAGTGGAGGCCGAGAGCGGCAGTCCATCCCTCACCCTTACCACGCAGGCAAAAAGGATCAAGGACATGGTCCGCAAGAGAAGTCATGAGGACACCTGAGGAAGGAAGGTCACCTTGTTACTGAGGGCCCAGTGATGAGCTGGCAGCACCCCACCCTGGAAATGTTCACTCTGGGTTGTCTTGCCCTCACCTCTACCATAAATGCAAATGTGTGGCTTTTATCATAACTTCCCTGCCCTCTGTTGCTAGATCACTCCCAACTGTCGCCCCTCCATTAGCCTCCCTGTCTCATCTTCACTTGAAATCCTCCTTTTCCTTCTCTCTAATGAATGTCTCCATTTCCAGAGTTAAACCAACTGGGATGAGGCAATGGAGATGTGAGGAAGCAGGCCGAAAGGGAGCCACGTCAGTGACAGTGAGGAACAGGACACAGGCCGCAAGATGGCCCCAAAGGGCCACGAAGAGCCTGACGCTGATGCAGCAGGGACGGGGTCCAGGGAGCTGTGCGTTTCAGGTGCTCCATGGAGGTAAGTGCTGAGTGGTTCACTTGCCATATCCTGACCTGCAGTGGAGGGATTCTGAGCATTTAACCTAAAGCTGGTGGCAAGGAAGGCAGAAGGCGAAAAGAAAAGAGAGAGGATAGCGTGTCCTCCTGAATTTCTTCACGTTTGACACTGAGCCAATCTTCAGAATGATGACTGAGTTCCTCCAGATGGCTAAAGCAAGTCATTTAGCAAATGATATTATGGTAAGATACTAAATATTTAGCCATGATAGGTGAGCACCATTAAGAAACACTAGGAAACAGATTTGGAGGCCTCGTGATGCCTGAGGCAAACTGGAACAAGGTGCTTCTCAGGGTGGAAACAGCCCTGGACCAGTTCTGCAGGCAGAGCCTGGCGAGGGTTTCAGCCCCCATCTGCAACTTCTGCGCGTGCTCGCACGGGGCGTAACCTCACACCTGCGTGCGGCAGCTCTGCACCCAGGGATAAGGGGGTGGCTCTATCAGCTTTCATGCATCTTCCCATGTATCCACACATCCTGTTTCACAGACCCTGTTGTCAGGGCCTCTACCTGGATAGGATATTAGCAGGTGTGTGCACTGCCAAAGAACAATGGGGATGTAATCTGGCACCTCAATTCCCATGAGCAGTAGGAAACGGGAACCCCAGGATACACGCTGCTCTTTTCACCTCTGTGGCTCTGTGCATTCTTCACCTGAGTTCACACTCCTCAGATCTCCCCACATCCAAATCCACACCAAGGACTGTCTCCAATACACCCTGCTAGAAGTACTTTTACCTCTCTCTAAATTCCCAGAGAAACTACCTCTTTGTTTTCTGTGTTACTGACTTACCATTTCTACTACCTAAGGGTAAGTTCTAAGAATAAAGGCCATATCTGTAATGGATGAATGGATAATTAATCCCAGTTTAAACAGGAAGAAACTGCAGTAGTATAAAAATAACAGAAGGCTAAAGGCTTCCCCAGTGGCTCAGATGGTAAAGAATATGCCTGCAATGCAGGAGACAGGAGTTCAATCCCCAGGTCGGGAAAATCCCCTAGAGAAGCGAATGGCAACCCACTCCAAGAGTATTCTTGCCTGGGAAATCCCATGGACAGAGGAGTCTGGTGGATTACAGTCTGTGGGGACGCAAAAGAGTCAGACATGACTTACCGACTAAACAACAACAACTACAAAATAAAAATTAGTCTACCAGGCAACAGACCATACATAGCCCATTTCTCCGATCTCCCCAGACTTTCCATTGAGGGGTAAAAATGTAAAAAATCTAAGGAACTAAGAAAGGAAGAAATAAGCAAGAAATAAAATGACTCCTATCTGCAGATGACATAATTGTCTACATGGAAGATCCCCAAGAACCTACAAAAAAACAAAAACAAAAAAACCTCCTAAAATGAAGGAGGAGTTCAACAAGGTTTCAGAATATAAGATCAACATACAAAAATCTATTCTTTTTCTACATACCAGCAATGGATCATAGAAACAAAAATTTAAAATACCATTTATCATCATCCCCAAAATGATCTCAATAAAGCTATACTTTTTTTAATGCAATGTTAGTTGCTCAGATGTGTCCGACTATTTGTGATCCCATGGACGGTAGCCCAGCAGGCTCCACTATCCATGGGATTTCCAAGGCAAGAATACTGGAGTGGGATGCCATTTTCTTCTGCAGGGAATCTTCCTGACCCAGGGATCGAATCCAGGTCTCCTGCAGGCAGATTCTTTACCATCTCAGCCACCAGGGAACCCCGTTTTTAATGCAATACTTAGGTGTAAATCTAACAAAACATGTATGGGACTTGTAGGCTGAAAACTATAAAACACTGCTGAAAGAAGTCAAAGAAGTCCTAAGTGAGGAGATATATCATGTTATGAACTAGAAGACTCAACATAGTAAAGATCTCCCCCCAAAGTGATATACAGGTTCAATATAATTCCTGTAAAAATATCAGCAAGATAGTTTATAGATATAAATAAGAATATTCTAAAATTTATACAGAAAGGCAAGGAAGCTAAAATAGCTAAAACAATTTTGAAAAAGAATAAAGGGGACCATACCTCACAATCCTATTTCAAGACTTGTTGTATAGCAACAGTAATCAAGGCTGTGTGTTATTAGCAGAGGGATAGGCACACAGATCAGCGAAACAGAATACACAACCCACAAATTAGACCTACACAAGAACAGTCAAATGATTTTGGCAATGGTACAAAAGCAATTAAATGGAAGAAGGACAGACTTTTCAATAAATGGTGCTGGAGCAATGAATATCTATAGGGAAAGAAAGAGGGAGAAAGGGAGGTGTGAACGGACGGAAGGAAAAGAAAAAAAGAGAATCTTGACCTAGTCTCACACCTTACATAAAAAGGAAATCAAAACAGATCATAAATTTAAATGTAAAAACTAGAGGTATAAAAGTAGAAGAAAACAAAGAGAAAATGTTCAGGACTTGAGGAAGGGTTCTCATGTATGAGACCAACAGCACAATCCATAAAAGAAACTGCAATAAATTGGATTTTATCAAAGTTTAAAACTTTTGCACTGCCTAAATCCACGTGAAGAGGATGAAAAGAAAAGCAAGAGAGTGGGAAAAATATTTTTAAACCACATACCTCCAAAAGGACTCTAGATATTTAGAATTTTTTTAAAGCACTCTCAAAAGCCAACAGTGATAAAAAAGATCCAGTTAGAAAATGGACAAAGCACATGAACAGACATTTCACCAAAGAGGATATAGAGATGGCAAAAAAGAATGGGAAAAGATATCTAGCATCTCTAGCTATTAAGGGAAATGCAACTTAAGATCACAGTGAGATAATATTACTTACTGATTAGAACAGATACAAAAATTTTGAGTGACAGTATCAAATGCTGGCAAACGTGCACAGGAATGGGATCTCTCACACACTGCTGAGAAGACTTTAACATAGGACAGTCACTCTGGAAAATAAGTTTGGCATGGAATATAAGTTTGGCAGGTTTTTTTTTAACTAAACATGCAATTATCATACAATCTATCAGTCATACTCTGTACTATCTCTGCACATTCTTGTCAGGATAACTGCTGTTGCTGTTCAGTTGCACAGTCGTGTCCGACTCCTTGTGACCCCACGGACTGCAGCCAGGCCTCCCTGTCCCTCGCTGTCTCCCGGAGTTTGCCCAAGTTCATGTCCATTGAATCAGTCAGTATAATTACTTTAACATAAAAATGGAAATAAGTATTAACTTAAAGTTTTTAATCCCTTACTTAAATTCAGCTCATACTTGTTTTTTATGTTTAAATGTCATTTAAAAATGTCTCTACTAGTAGAACAATATTCTTTTATGCTAATTAACTGTAATTCTGATGATTTATGCATGCATATTGAAGGGCATGTTTTATAGGGAGCAGCTCTGCAACTAAATAACATTTCCAAACTGGAAGGTACTATAATTTCTGAATTCATTATAATAAAAGCTGCTTGCAGATAACCAGAATTCAGTTTATAAAAGGAAAGCAGTGGCATGAATCTGGAAAATCATGCCTCAGTTACAGAAAAAGTTATACAAGGACAAAGGCAGCTGAAGAGTGCTCACACAGACACACAAATCTGTCTTACTAGCTCCTTCTACAGGCCAGGGGACCCTATAACCTAGCACCATGCCTGGCACATATTAGGAAGCTCTCAATATAACTTTTAAACTAATAAAGCTTATCTAAAAACTAAGTTTCAGAACTAATAAAAAAGCTTTCCTACAATAAATCTCCACTTGGAAAAGAGAAAGAGGTTTACATAAATGAAAAATTTTAAAAGAAACTGAAGTAGTAATCAAATATAGCACCCTAGTTACTATTAGAGTTTATAAAAATTATATTTTAATCTGCCTCTGCCATTTCCCAAATCCTTTTCTCAGCATCTATTTATAAACTGATCATATTATCAATTGTCCCTTTTCTACTAGCAAAAGGCTGTGCTTAGCTGGAGGGCAGCCTGGTTCCCACTGGTTTCTTTTCATCTCTGTATCCTTAACCCTCTTCCAAACCTCTACCACATACACTTCTCCTCCTCTTTCCAAAGAGGGAAAAAGGGGGAAAGACAAACAGCACTAAACAACCAGGCCTTACCAAACAGAAATTTAAATAAGCAAAACAAGTTTGACTTGGCACACATATATCCAAACACAAGGGTTCACCATAAGGCATTGCTCACATCTTAAAACCACAATACGTAGGACAAAATAGAGAAAATTACGTTTCCCTTACTGAATTCACCTTCAGCCACAGGACTTGAGAACTGGGCACACCTCATTCGCAGTTCAAGAAAGTGCTTTGGTTCTGCATTGCTTGGGGATGAGGTAGGGAGGAGGGTTACAGGTCAAGTTTGCCATTCCTTAGGAGCTAAGAAGAGTAGGGGATGGAATTTGATACCAACTAATACTATATGCCAGGTTTCCCAGGTGGCTCAGTGGTAAAGAATCCACATGCCAACGCAGGAAACACAGCAGACATCTGCTGTTCGATCCCTGGGTCGGGAAGATCCCCTGGAGAAGAAAATAACAACCTACTCCAGTATTCTTACCTGAGAAATCCCATGGACAGGGAGCCTGGTGGGCTACAGTCCACGGGGTCGCAAAGAGTTTGACATGGCTGACAGCGCCACACACACACACACACACACACACAGAGTATTATATGCCAGGCACTATGCTATGAATTTTTACACTGATGATGCTTAATGCTCATAACTATCTATGAGGTGGGTATGATCTATACTGGACAGATGGGGAAATGGTAGTTCTAAAGCTCAAGTGGTAGAGCTAGTATTCCATCCCAAACTTCCTTACTCAGAAATACTGGAAAGCCTGTGGTCTTTCCAGTACACTCTGTGTCTCTAAATCCAATCTTTGGGATTACAGCAACTCTATCTTGCTAAAACAGTTCCTTTCCCTAGAGCATTCATACTTAGAATGAATCAGAGATCTGTTAATAAAAGGAGCCAAGACCTAGGGTTACACTAGTTACAACTGCTCCTCACTCATTGTATTCCTTTGGATAAGTCACTTTTCCTCTCTGATCAGCAATCATTTTTGGATGCCTTTGATCTCTGAGGCTCTAAAGGATAAAAAGCTTTGGGACCCCAAAATGTTCTCTGTGTTGTAAACACAAACTCTTAGAGCTATAACAACATTGCCTAAAATGTGTTTTCCAGGGCAAACCATTATGTCAATTTAATTCTATTTAGCAATAACAAAGGAGTCAATTATTTACATTTTCATTTTACTAAAATTATCTCTATCAGAATCAATTTCTTTCTTTGTACATTTAATGAAAATTGACCCTATCCACCGTCTGAATTTTATTTCTTTCCTGACCATGTCACAAATTTCACCAATTACTTTTCACCACTGGGAATATTCTTTTGTGGCTTTGATGTCTACAAACCTAATTAAGCACTGGAGTGCTTAATCCTTCTGGCACTGGAATCTAGATGTAATCCTATAACGGGCACATATGCTCATCACCTCCGACATCTGATGTTCACAAAAGCTGGTCTACTAAACCCAGTATCTGGTAAACCAAGTCTTACAAGATCGGCACGCTAAGGGAAGTTTGTTATTAAAATACTCTGACGTGAGGTTCGTGGATAATTAAGTAAACAATCATCCCATCATTCGGACACACCCCGTCTCCTCCCACTGTGGGCAGCGCTCCACCGGCATCTGGCAACTGAGGGTTCCCACAGGCTCGCACCTTGGGTCGTCCTGGAGTCAGGAGAGCAGCTGGCGGCAGAAAGGGGAGCCGAGACTTCGGGAAGCCCCAAGAAGCCCTGGAGAGCTAAACCGGGCCAGAGGGCCGGACGGGCCGGGGTGTAGGGGGCTCCACTTCCAGGCCCGCCCTGCGCCACACCCGACCCCGCCTGCTCTCGGCTAACGGACCGCAGCGCCCGCCTCAGCCCGCCAGCCCTCACCTCGCCCCGACAGCGGCCTCCGGGAGTCGGCGCCCTCCCGCCGCGCCACCCTCCGCCTCCTCTGCAATCAGCCCACCCGGCAGACCTGGCCCGGGTCACAGGCAGCCCAGGCACAGGTAGACGACCCTGCGCATGCGCGAGTCTTGAACCACAACATCTCCCCTGCCCCCGCTTATTCGCTGGTGCCGAGCAACACCCACACCCAAACCGACCAATCCTGGCGCGCCTCCACTGCCGGGTCCCGGAGGAGTCTTGATTGAAAGACTTCTTAAAGGGCTTCGACCCAAATGTAGATTGGGCATGGCTGGGGTGCGCCTGCCAACTTTCCTCGCGTCTCCCGGTTCTCACCCGCGTGGGTCTGAGGTCCAAGTATGTAATTCCCACGTCCGGAGGTGCGAAGAGGCTTCTCAGTTTAAGCTTAGTTTGAAGCCGGGGTAGCGAAAGGTTCTGATGTGTGGAAGTAAGGAGGTTCCGCGTGACGACGCGATACGCCCGGGGCGTGGGTTCAGCTATCTGCTGGGCGAGAGGCCCGAGACAGTCAAACCAAAGATCACAGACTGCTGCCACCCTGGATGAGGTGCCAAAGTCCGGCCCCAAGGGACTCCAATCTGGGGGGCGGACGTACTCACAGACTGGTGATTGATCAATTGGTGATTTATATATTTAACAAATCGTAAGCACCTGCTGCGAACCAGACACTATGTCAGGAACTGCGGACAAAACGAGTAACTTCTGATACTAAAATCTATATTAAGAGGAGAGAGAAGACTGACAGCACCCATACTGCAATATACAACACATGTTTAAGTACAAACTGAGCTATGTACTCACCGGAGAGGAGCACGGGTTTTGAAAGGGTTTACTGGAGCTTCTGGCCTGGATTTGGTGGTTCAGGGGGGCTTCCTTGACACTGGATGAGTAATGGCTAACTAGGCAAAGGGAGGAAGAGTGCTTCAGACAGACAGATGTATAAAGAACTCTATGTGGACTATAGCAGGGCTCCTTGAAAGATGAAAACCAACCCTGGGTTGGGGAGTGGTGAGGGGAGGTGGGTGGGGAGTTGTTTAATAGGCACAGGCTTTCACTTGGGGAAAATGAAAAAGTTCAGGAAACGGATAGTGGTGATGTTTGCACAACAATGTAATGTACTATATATCACAGAACTGTACATTTAAAAATGGTGAAAATGGTAAGTTTTATGTTATGTACATTTTGCCACCAAAGAGGAAAAATAAACTCAGAGTTTAGAGAGTAAAGAAGTAGAGTAAAAGCCACTAGAGAATAGAAGAGGTAAGATCATGTAAGGTATTGGAGGCCATAGTAGAATTTGGTACAGGTGAAAACTGATTTGATTTATGTTTTGTAAAGACCACTTTGGCTGCTGATATTAAGATCAAAATGGAGATGGCTCTTGGAAACTGTGGTAGGGCCAGTTGGGAAGTCAATGCAGTTGTCTGGACAAGAGAAGATGAAGCTAGAATTTAGGCTGGAACAGTGTGAAGCAGAAGAGAACTGGGCAGTCTGCAGAGAAATGTAGAAGCAAAATCAATAGGACTTGGTGATGAATTGGATGTGAAAGGGTGACAAAGTAGCTTCAAGGATAATGCCATTTTCCACAAGTGATGCTTTGTGAAGTTTATATTGCCAGCCCTTGGCCCTGATTTCCAACCAAAGAGCCAGCCACAAACTTCAACATCTCCATTAGAGGTCACCTCAAACTGCACACATCCAGAGCTGATTTATCACTTACCCTTAGCCCTCTGTGAAATGGGATAAAACCCCCTCCACGGGATGAATAAAGGAATTGTGGAGAGAGAGCGCAGCAAAGCAAATGAGCCTGCTCTGGATCAGGGCCACCACTCAGGGAAATGAAGCTCTAGAAGGCAGAATTGCCCTGATACCCTTTTTGAGGAGTAAAACTTTCCAAGATCTGCATCCTCAGTGAAATGGCTGCTTCTCACTCTGTGCTACAGAGAAAACCAACCTTACTCCCATGTTCATCATGGACGGACTAGACAAGAGAGAAGACAGCCAGAGTTTTAGTTTTTTTTTTTTTTTTTCAGAGTTTTAGTGGCCTTTTTTCAGAGTTTTAGTGGTTGCCAGTGACCCAGACAATCATGATGGTGTGATAACTCACCTAGGGCCAGACATCCTGGAATGTGAAGTCAAGTGGGCCTTAGGAAGCATCACTATGAACAAAGCTAATGGAGGTGATGGAATTCCAGTTGAGCTATTTCAAATCCTAAAAGATGGTGCTGTGAAAGTGCTGTATTCAATATGCCAGCAAATTTGGAACACTCAGCAGTGGCCACAGGACTGGAAAAGGTCAGTTTTCATCCCAATCCCAAAGACAGGCAATGCCAAAGAATGCTCAAACTACTGCACAGTTGCACTCATCTCGCACGCTAGTAAAGTAATGCTTAAAATTCTCCAAGCCAGGCTTCTACAGTCTGTGAACTGTGAACTTCCAGACATTCAAACTGGTGTTAGAAAAGGCGGAGGAACCAAAGATCAAATTGCCAACATCTGCTGGATCATCGAAAAAGCAAGAGAGTTCCAGAAAAACATCTACTTCTGCTTTATTGACTATGCCAAAGCCTTTGACTGTGTGCATCACAACAAACTGTGGAAAATTCTGAAAGAAATGGGAATACCAGACCACCTGACCTGCCTCTTGAGAAATCCATATGCAGGTCAGGAAGCAAAAGTTAGAACTGGAAAATGGAACAACAGACTGGTTTCAAATAGGAAAAGGAGTATGTCAAGGCTGTATATTGTCACCCTGCTTATTTAACTTATATGCAGAGTACATCATGAGAAACGCTGGGCTGGAAGAAGCACAAGCTGGAATCAAGATTTCCAGGAGAAATATCAATAATCTCAGATATGCAGATGTCACCACCCTTATGGCAGAAAGTGAAGAAGAACTAAAGACCCTCTTGATGAAAGTGAAAGAGGAGTGAAAAAGTTGACTTAAAGCTCAACATTCAGAAAACTATGATTAAGGCATCCGGTCCCTTCACTTCATTGCAAATAGATGAGGAAACAGTGTCAGATGCCGGAAGCCAGCACGGGAGTTCCACCAATGACAAAGGTCATGGGGAGAGGATCTGACATGCAAAGGCAATCAGAACTCGAGAGGCCCCCTGGACCTGCCCGAGCATCTACCCCAAAACCAAAATCTGTCTGTTTTACTATTTCACGACTTTCACCAACTCTTCTGACATTAACGGGGGGCTATCCCCGACCACCTTTCTCTGTAAGAAAATCAACTTAAAACTGTAGTTAATAAGTCTCCTGGGCATAATAGGAGTGTTTCAATTCAAACCCCTCTGATGACTTTCTAGCTTGCCTGACAGGTTTGTTCAGATTCACAGCCTCCCAACCACGAGAGGCTTGGGAAGCTTAAGGTATTCTAACAATGCAGAGCTTCTCAGAGAGTTAAAATTGTTAGATTAGAACTAGTAGAGGATTTCTTTGTTGAGCTAATGCTTGCTGCCAAGTTTCCATATCCCTTACCTACTGTGTCCCTGGGAGTGTATTGATTAATATAGTTGGTATATAGAAATGTAAGTAGTAGCTTTAATGTTTGTAACCTTGGACCCTTGAGTTAATTCTTTTCTTGTTATAGCCCACCACACTTTTGCCCTATAGGAATGCAACTTTATCTAATGCTTTCAGAGGGTGGCGCCTGACTTTAGAATAATCACCTTTAGAGAAAAATAAGTTTTCTGAAGAAAGGGTCATAAAATGTTAACAGGCCTCCTGGCCAGAAGATGATGTAAATCACCTAAAGCTTTTGCATATGATAAGTTTGCAGAAAGAAAGCCTGGCTTCGATAAGCATCAAGGACTGCTGACCTTGCATGATTCTACCCCCTCCCCCGCCCCCATTACCCTCTATGCACAACTTAAGGTATAAAAACTACTTTGGAAAATAAAGTTGCGGGCCTTGCTCACCGAAGCTTGGTCTCCCCATGTCGTCCTTTCTCTTTCCTTTTCTTTTTCAGGCTGATCCCCTGGAGCGCAGGGGCCCTCTGCATTCACTTTACTGCCTGGGCTTCTAAGACCCACTCGAGAAGGTGCCCAGGGTGGGGCACCTTCCACGATTTGAGTAGTCGCCTGTGGCCTACATGAACAGAGCAAGTCCCGTGCTGGGGCTTTATTGGCTTTCTGTGTAAACCAAGGAATATCAGCCTCTTTTCTCTCCTCTATTTTCTTAACTGCAAAATTCTTTCCTTATCTCTCTCTATTTCTATCCTTTTCACCAATGTCGTCCTCCCGAGGGAATCCCTGGATCCAACTGGGGCTGGACCCCAGTAGTCATACTTAATTTTGGGGGCTCCCAAATCACTGCAGATGATGACTGTAGCCATGAAATTAAAAGACACTTACTCCTTGGAAGGAAAGTTATGACCAACCTAGATAACATATTAAAAAGCAGAGACATTACTCTGCCAACAAACGTCGGTCTAGTTAAGGCTATGGTCTTTCCAGTGGTCATGTATGGATGTGAGAGTTGGACTATAAAGAAAGCTGAGCGCCGAAGAATTGACGCTTTTGAACTGTGGTGTTGGAGAAGACTCTTGAGAGTCCCTTGGACTGCAGGGAGATCCAACCAGTCCATCCTAAAGGAAATCAGTCTTGAATATTCATTGGAAGTACTGATGTTGAAGCTGAAACTCCAATATTTTGGCCACCCGATGCGAAGAGCTGACTCATTTGAAAAGACCCTGATGCTGGGAAAGATTGAAGGTGGGAGGAGAAGGGGACAGCAGAGGATGAAATGGTAGGATAGCATCACGGACTCAATGAGCATGAGTTTGAGTAAGCTCCCTGAATTGGTGATGGACAGGGAGGCCTGGCGTGCTGCAGTCCATGGGGTTGCAAAGAGTTGGACATGACTGAGTGACTGAACTGAACAGCGGTAAAAGTGTGGCCCAAGAGGTTGGCCCAGCTCCCTCTTTGTATGTTGCGGCAAACCACCTCCGCACTATGGTGCATAGGCAGCACAGTTCAGTTCAGTTCAGTCGCTCAGTCGTGTCCGACTCTTTGCGACCCCATGAATCACAGCACGCCAGGCCTCCCTGTCCATCACCAACTCCTGGAGTTCGCTCAAACTCACATCCAAATCGAGTCGGTGATGCCATCCAGCCATCTCATCCTCTGTTGTCCCCTTCTCCTCCTGCCCCCAATCTCTCCCAGCACCAGGGTCTTTTCCAATGAGTCAACTCTTCGCATGAGGTGGCCCAAGTATTGGAGTTTCAGCTTTAGCATCAGTCCTTCCGAAGAACACCCAGGATTGATCTCCTTTAGAATGGACTGGTTGGACCTCCCTGCAGTCCAAGGGACTCTCAAGAGTCTTCTCCAACACCACAGTTCAAAAGCATCAATTCTTCAGAGCTCAGCTTTCTTGACAGTCCAACTCTCACAACCATACATGACCACTGGAAAAACCATAGCCCTGACTAGATGGACCTTTGTTGGCAAAGTAATGTCTCTGCTTTTGAATTTGCTATCTAGGTTGGTTATAACTTTCTTCCAAGGAGTTCAGTTCAGTTCAGTCGCTCAGTTGTGTCTGACTCTTTGCGACCCCATGAATCGCAGCACACCAAGCATCTTTTAATTTCATGGCTGCAATCACCATCTACAGTGATTTTGGAGCCCCAAAAAATAAAGTCTGCCACTGTTTCCCCATCTATTTCCCATGAAGTGATGGGACCAGATGCCATGATCTTAGTTTTCTGAATGTTGAGATTTAAGCCAACTTTTTCACTCTCCTCTTTCACTTTCATCAAGAGGCTTTTTAGTTCCTCTTCACTTTCTGCCATAAGGGTGGTGTTATGCATATCTGAGGTTATCGATATTGCTCCTGGCCATCTTGATTCCAGCTTGTGCTTCTTCCAGCCCAGCGTTTCTCATGATGTACTCTGCATATAAGTTAAATAAGCAGGGTGACAATATACAGCCTTGACATACTCCTTTTCCTATTTGGAACCAGTCTGTTGTTCCATGTCCAGTTCTGACTGTTGCTTCCTGACTTGCATATGGATTTCTCAAGAGGCAGGTCAGGTGGTCTGGTATTCCCATCTCTTTCAGAATTTTCCATAGTTTATTGTGATCCACACAGTCAAAGGCTTTGACATAGTCAATAAAGCAGAAATCAGTGTTTTTCTGGCAGCACAGATCAGATCAGATCAGTCGCTCAGTCGTGTCCCACTCCTTGCAACCCCATGAATTGCAGCACACCAGGCCTCCCTGTCCATCACCAACTCCCAGAGTCCACTCAGACTCACATCCATCGAGTCAGTGATGCCATCCAGCCATCTCATCCTCTGTCATCCCCTTCTCCTCCTGCCCCCAATCCCTCCCAGCATCAGAGTCTTTTCCAATGAGTCAACTCTTCGCATGAGGTGGCCAAAGTACTGGAGTTTCAGCTTTAGCATCATTCCTTCCAATGAAATCCCAGGGCTGATCTCCTTCAGAATGGACTGGTTGGATCTCCTTGCAGTCCAAGGGACTCTCAAGAGTCTTCTCCAACACCACAGTTCAAAAGCATCAATTCCTCGGCGCTCAGCTTTCTTCACAGTCCAACTCTCACATCCATACATGACCACAGGAAAAACCATAGCCTTGACTAGACGAACCTTTGTTGGCAAAGTAATGTCTCTGCTTTTGAATATGCTATCTAGGTTGGTCAAAACTTTCCAAGGAGTAAGCGTCTTTTAATTTCATGGCTGCAGTCACCATCTGTACTGATGTTGGAGCCCAGAAAAATAAAGTGTGACACTGTTTCCACTGTTTCCCCATCTATTTCCCATGAAGTGATGGGACCGGATGCTAGCACAGGGAGGTGGTTAAAAGCAAGAATTCTAAAGCCAGACTGCTTCTGTTCAGATGCTGGTTTTGCCCTTAGCAGCTAGGAGATCTTGGGCAAGTTACCTAATCTCTGCTTTCTCATCTGTAAAACGGAAAAAATAATAGTGCTTTTTAGGGTAGTAAATCTGATTTTTTTTTTTAAGGGCCCAAAGGAAAAAGAGGGCTATATGCGAGTTTCTCCCTCAGCAAAAGCCGACACCGGTGTTTTCCTCGGCCTTGCAGGGTTTGGCTTGAAAGGAGGCAATGCCCAAAGTTCAGGGTCCAGATGCAGGCCTGTAGGCACCAGAGCGGTGTTTAAAGAGGTGTGAATGTCGACCCAGGTAGGCAAGCTCCCACAGAGTGGCGGTACCCAAAGCCTAAAAGCCCAGACGCTACCACGGATACCGCCCCTAAGCCCAGCTTGCACACACGTAGAAGATCCACAAACAGCTCAAGATTCTCAGGGGTGGGGCCAGAGGAGGACGTCAAGATTCTCTCTTATTAAGAGCGTGCCCAATCACAAATGACGTTCTGCCTGTTCCCCGCCCCCTAGGTGGGAGGACCCAATCAACGTAGAGAGTGTAGGCCAACCTATCTTGGTCCCTGCTGCGGCCGTAGTACGTCTGACCGCTCCGGTCTAGATCAGGAGATCTGCCGGGCCTGAGGCCGAGTTCCACCCTGGCTTCCCGGGATGTCGGTGGCTTTCGTACCGGACTGGCTGAGAGGGAAGGCAGAAGTCAATCAGGAGACCATCCAGCGGGTAAGCGCTAACACGGGCAGAGAGTTCTTAGTAGAGATCCTAAATGGCTGCGGATGCTGGAAGCTTCCTGGAGCGAGCAGCTGAGACTGGTGGTGTGCGTAGGTGACTTGCTGTGAGGTGAGAATGAAGTCAGCAGAGGTGCTGGGGCTGGAAAGCCCGGCCTTAGGGGGAGCGGGGGCGGGGGGCGCAGAGGCGGCAGTGGTCCTCGCCGCCCTGACGTCATCGCACTGACCCTTTGTCTGGTCTTTTAGCTCCTGGAGGAGAATGACCAGCTGATCCGCTGTATCGTGGAATATCAGAACAAAGGCCGGGCGAATGAGTGCGTCCAGTGAGTCTCCTCTTTATTCCCTTAATTTGTGAGTGTGAAGGGGAAGCTAGTATTGGAATCCATCAGCTGACCTGAACTAGGAGTCTTGAGTGAGCACAGATAAGGCTCAGAGGAATTACTTACTTGCCCAAGATAATACAGACAGTACATTGTGAAGCCTGGAGTCAGACGTGGCTTCCTCTTCAAAACTTGAATTGTGCTCATTGCAGAGTCCTCGAAAAGCCATGCCGGCCGATGACAACAGGGATGGGGACGGTTCAGTTAAGTTCAGTTCAGTCGCTCAGTCGTGTCTGACTCTTTGCGACCCCATGAATTGCAGCACGCCAGGCCTCCCTGTCCATCACCAACTCCCAGAGTCTACCCAAACTCATGTCCATTGAGTCGGTTATGCCACCCAACCATCTCATCTTCTGCCGTCCCCTTCTCCTCTTGCCCTCAATCTTTCCCAGCATCAGGGTCTTTTCAAATGAGTCAGCTCTTCGCATCAGGTGGCCAAAGTATTGGCGTTTCAGCTTCAACCTAAGTCCTTCCAATGATCACCCAGGACTGATTTCCTTTAGGATGGACTGGTTGGATCTTCTTGCAGTCCAAGGGACTCTCAAGAGTCTTCTCCAACACCACATTTCAAAAGCATCAATTCTTCGGCGCGCAGCTTTCTTCACAGTCCAACTCTCACATCGATACATGACCACTGGAAAAACCATAGCCTTGACTAGACCGACCTTTGTTGGCAGAGTAATGTCTCTGCTTTTTAATATGCTTGTCTAGGTTGGTCATAACTTTCTTCCAAGGAGTAAGCGTCTTTTAATTTCATGGCTGCAATCACTATTTGCAGTGATTTTGGAGCTCAAAAAAATAAAGTCAGCCACTGTTTCCCCATCTATTTCCCATGAAGTGATGGGACAGGATGCCTTAATCTTAGTTTTCTGAGTGTTGAGCTTTAAGCCAACTTTTTCACTCTCATTTTTTATTTTCATCGAGAGGCTCTTTAGTTCTTCTTCACTTTCTGCCATAAAGGTGGTGTCATCTGCATATCTGAGATTATTGATATTTCTCCTGGCAATCTTGATTCCAGTTTGTGCTTCCTCCAGCCCAGCATTTCTCATGATGTGCTCTGCATATGAATTAAATAAGCAGGGGGACATTATACAGCCTTGACAGACTCCTTTTCCTATTTGGAACTAGTTTGTTGTTCCATGTCCAGTTCTAGCATTCGGAAAATGTCTCACGAAATGATGAGAGCGGTGGCTGTTTCTGGTCGTGGATCCCTGGCTCATATTTTTGTGGTAACACATACAAAGACCAATAAAAGTTCTCAGTTAAGACAGAGGTAAATTTGGCACAGTAATTTAAGGTCCTCTCTAGCCATATGCCAAGATGAGAGAAAACACTCTGTTTTCTAAGTGTAGTTCCAGGAATTATGCCCCGTTTATTACAGAAACAAAAAAGATTTTATTTCATTGCGAATGAAGCCATGCTTTCCCCACCCCCTAAAAAGTAACCCTCAATTCCTCACTGAACAGCTTAGTGGAGATATCCATCTTGGGTAAGTCTTTACATTGGACACTGGCATTTGGTGATTTGCTTTTTTACAGTTTATAGTAAACAACTCCCATTTTTCTATATGGAAAACCGTTGCCAAACACTCTATTTGGTGCAGTGATTCTCAAATTATGGGTAAGTTACCAAAATCTCCTCATGGACATTTTCACATTGCATGGTGCATGATTCCTGCCCCCTAGTCTGATTTGGGGCTCGACCCCTTGACTGAGAAATGCGATCGTAGTAAACATGCTTTTATCATGGAAGTGTCTTGTCCTTTCTTTAACTTTTTTCAAGATTTTTTTTGGCCTTGTACCACATGGGATCTTAGTTCCCTGCCTGTGTGTGTGCTTAATCGCCTCAGTCGTGCTGTGTGACCCTACAGACTGTAGCTGACCAGGCTCCTCTGTCTATGGGATTCTCCAGGCAAGAATACTGGAGAAGGTTGCCATGCCCTCCTCCAAGGGATCGTCCCTACCCAGGGATTGAACCTGTGTCTCCTACATTGCAGGAGGATTCTTTTAACTGCTGAGCCACCAGGGAAACCCTTAGTTCCCTGACTAGGGATCTGACCTGTGACCCTGCAGTGGAAGTATGGAGTCCTAACCCTGGACCTCCAGGGAATTCCCTGTTCAAGATTTTTTTATAAGTAATACTGAGTATCAGGCACTACTTCAGCTACTGGGGAATCATTACCAAAACAGATACCAGCTCTGCTTTCATGGAGCTTACATTATAGACTGTAGAATCATATAATTAGGCATATAATAATAAGTGCTTTGAATAAGAATAAAGCACAGTAAATGGGAGGAAGTGCTAGTTTATACAGGTTATCTTTGATGTGGCATTTGGGTAGACACCTTAGGTGAGGAAGGCAGCTATGCAAATGTGTGAATCAAAGTGAGCATGGGGTGAAGTCCCCCAGGCTAGAGCTTGCTGGATAGCTTCAAGTCTCTACAAGGACTCCACTCTGGCCAGAACTTAGTGAGTAGAGGGAAAGTGACAGATGAGATCAGAGAGAGAGACTAGAGGCCCTGATCATGTAGGTCCTTATAGGCCATGAGAAGAGCTGAGCTTTACTCATAATGCGATGGGGACGTTTGAAGAGTTTTGAACAGAGGTATTACATGATCTTAACCTAAACTCTAAAATCACTCAGGCTGCTATGAGTATAATTACAGTAGGGGTACAAAGGTAGAACAGGGAGACAGGTTAGAGAGTGGTCCAGTACAGTAATCCAAGCAAGAAGTGATAGTGGCTTGGCCGAGAGATATAGCTGCGGTAGTGAGAAGTGAGAACAGGTAAGATTCTGGATGTATTTTCCTCTGATATGATAAATAGACACGTTGACAAAACTGATCTAGTCAGTAGATGAGCCATTCACTAGATAAAATTCTTTTCCAGTTTTTTGTTCAATAAAAACACACCTCTAATTTTTATGTTTTTCACCCATAGGTACCAGCATGTGTTACACAGAAATCTCATTTATTTGGCTACCATCGCAGATGCCAACCCAACCAGTGCTTCAAAAGCAATGGAATAGTCTTCCAGTTGGCTGTTGTGAGGAGTAATTGAATGTGATCTATTTCCTATGAAATGGATTTTTGCCAGCTCAACTGCTTAGAATGTGAATGGAACCTCTGTGGCTCTTCTAAAAATGTGAAAATGTGAAGAAAGCTACTAACTTAACCATATTCTCAGTATAAATACTTAATAATTAAGTGGATTCCCTCAATTAAGTTGACTCCAAGTGTCCTCCATCCTGAAATAAGTGTGTTTGGATAACAGAGATATAATGGGCATCTTCAAGTCAACCTTTTTAGTTTCAATCTGAAGAGGAAACTGAGCAGGTATTGGGCGATCAGCAGAAATTGGTGAGACTTTCCACTGAGACACTGCCAAATGGATGTGTGACTGTTTCTCCCTCCTGCCAGTTTGTGGTGGTGGACCCCTGACTGCTGTTTTCATGTTGCCTTGAAATAAAGCTTGCCTTTCCACAAAAGCCTGATATTAAGGTATAGAAATTTTCATGTAATGTCTTCCACTTGGTTTTTGAGGAAAAGTGTAAGGAGCTAAAAATACATGTAACACCACCACAGTCATTGCTAACAAAATTAATAGTAATTCTTAAGTATCATCCAACATCATCTACTAATAGAAGATGTGATGCCAAAGGAAGAGTATCTTTTTCTTTTCTATCCTTTTAAGGTTATTGGCTAGGCCTCTATAACAAAAGACAGATTAACAGAAGAAAAGCATATGCATTTATTTAATATAAGTTTACATGACATGGGAGCCTTCATAAGGAAACAAAAGACCCAAAGAAACAGTTAAACCTGAGCATTTTTATATATGAAGTTCGATGAAAAGTATAAAGTTTTAGAAAAATGTGATGGGACATAAGGGTATGAACTAACTGTAGGAAACTGGGGGAAATTTAGCAAGGCCTTTTTGTTCAAAATCTCTGTCCCTCTGGGTGTGGGAGGGCACCTCTCATCTGAGAGTCACATGACCTGCTTTATGGGAGAAGGTCTGAGAGTCCCTCTAGGATCTGCTGTTTCTCAAATTCCTTCCTTAAAATATTCACTATGCCAAGGAGCTGTATTTTGGAGTGGCATGTCCTGAATTCTGTGATGTTCAATTTTCTTCTCTTCCCACAAAATGTGATTTTGTTGATGTGTCTGAAACAGGATCCCAACAAAATTCACACCCTGCATTTTGTTGACATCACTATGTCTATAAAAATACTTAATTCCCTTTTCCTTTCTTTCCCATTTGTTGAAAAAAACATCATTTGCTCTAAAAATTTTCACATTTCTGTTGTATCCCTGTGGTGTGGTGTCATTATATGTCCCACTATTGGCCCAGTTTTCCTATAAACTAGTAGATCAAGGTGCTCGTTCAGACTCAGATTCTAGTATCTGTGGCAAGAATATATCATAGGAAGTGATAGGTGCTTGCTTTTCCATCACATCAGGAAATAACCCAAAATGATTTATTATCAAGCTCCTGATAGCCTTTCACTTAAATTATGATCTACCCAGCTTTGATAGGTTATTTCATTCAGTTCAGTTCAGTTCAGTCGCTCAGTTGTGTACGACTCTTTGTGACCCTATGAGTCGCAGCACACCAGGCCTCCCTGTCCATCACCAACTCCTGGAGTTCGCTCAAACTCGCATCCAAATCGAGTCGGTGATGCCATCCAGCCATCTCATCCTCTGTTGTCCCCTTCTCCTCCTGCCCCCAATCTCTCCCAGCACCAGGGTCTTTTCCAATGAGTCAACTCTTCGCATGAGGTGGCCCAAGTATTGGAGTTTCAGCTTTAGCATCAGTCCTTCCGAAGAACACCCAGGATTGATCTCCTTTAGAATGGACTGGTTGGACCTCCCTGCAGTCCAAGGGACTCTCAAGAGTCTTCTCCAACACCACAGTTCAAAAGCATCAATTCTTCAGAGCTCAGCTTTCTTGACAGTCCAATTCTCACAACCATACATGACCACTGGAAAAACCATAGCCTTGACTAGACGGACCTTTGTTGGCAAAGTAATGTCTCTGCTTTTGAATATGCTATCTAGGTTGGTTATAACTTTCTTCCAAGGAGTTCAGTTCAGTTCAGTTGCTCAGTTGTGTCCGACTCTTTGCGACCCCATGAATCACAGCACGCCAAGCATCTTTTAATTTCATGGCTGCAATCACCATCTGCAGTGATTTTGGAGCCCCAAAAAATAAAGTCTGCCACTGTTTCCCCATCTATTTCCCATGAAGTGATGGGACCAGATGCCATGATCTTAGTTTTCTGAATGTTGAGATTTAAGTCAACTTTTTCACTCTCCTCTTTCACTTTCATCAAGAGGCTTTTTAGTTCCTCTTCACTTTCTGCCATAAGGGTGGTGTTATGCATATCTGAGGTTATCGATATTGCTCCTGGCCATCTTGATTCCAGCTTGTGCGTCTTCCAGCCCAGCGTTTCTCATGATGTACTCTGCATATAAGTTAAATAAGCAGGGTGACAATACACAGCCTTGACATACTCCTTTTCCTATTTGGAACCAGTCTGTTGTTCCATGTCCAGTTCTGACTGTTGCTTCCTGACCTGCATATGGATTTCTCAAGAGGCAGGTCAGGTGGTCTGGTATTCCCATCTCTCAGAATTTTCCATAGTTTATTGTGATCCACACAGTCAAAGGCTTTGACATAGTCAATAAAGCGGAAATGGATGTTTTTTCTGGCAGCACAGATCAGATCAGATCAGTTGCTGAGTCGTGTCCAACTGTTTGCGACCCTATGAATAGCAGCACGCCAGGCCTCCCTCTCCATCACCAACTCCTGGAGTTTACTCAAACTCACGTCCATTGAGTTGGTGATGCCATCCAGCCATCTCATCTTCTGTCGTCCCTTCTCCTCCTGCCCCCAATCCCTCCCAGCATCAGGGTCTTTTCCAATGAGTCAACTCTTCGCATCAGGTGGCCATAGTATTGGAGTTTCAGCTTTAGCATCAGTCCTTCCAGTGAACACCCAGGACTGATCTTTAGGATGGACTGGTTGGACCTCCTTGCAGTCCAAGGGACTCTCAAGAGTCTTCTCCAATACCACAGTCCAAAAGCATCAATTCTTGAGCTCTCAGCTTTCTTGACAGTCCAACTCTCACAACCATACATGACCACTGGAAAAACCATAGCCTTGACTAGACGGACCTTTGTTGGCAGATAATGTCTCTGCTTTTTAATATGCTATCTAAGTTGGTCATAACTTTCCAAGGAGTAAGCATCTTTTAATTTCATGGTTGCATCACCATCTGCAGTGATTTTGGAGCCCAAAAAATAAAGTCTACCACTGTTTCCCCATCTACTTCCCATGAAGTGATGGGACCAGATGCCATGATCGTTTTCTGAATGTTGAGCTTTAAGCCAACTTTTTCACTCTCCTCTTTCACTTTCATCAAGAGGCTTTTTAGTTCCTCTTCACTTTCTGCCATAAGGGTGGTGTTATCTGCATATCTGAGGTTATTGATATTTCTCCTGGCAATATTGATTCCAGTTTGTGCTTCTTCCAGCCCAGTGTTTCTCATGATGTACTCTGTATATAGGTTAAATAAGCAGGGTGACAATACACAGCCTTGACATACTCCTTGTCCTATTTGGAACCAGTCTGTTGTTCCATGTCCAGTTCTAACTGTTGCTTCCTGACCTGCATATGGATTTCTCAAGAGGCAGGTCAGGTGGTCTGGTATTCCCATTTCTTTCAGAATTTTCCACAGTTTATTGTGATCCACACAGTCAAAGGCTTTGGCATAGTCAATAAAGCGGAAATAGATGTTTTTCTGGAACTCTCTTGCTTTTTCCATGATCCAGCGGATGTTGGCAATTTTATCTCTGGTTCCTCTGGGTTTTCTAAAACCAGCTTGAACATCTGGAAGTTCACGGTTCATGTATTGCTGAAGCCTGGCTTGGAGAATTTTGAGCATTACTTTAGTAGTGTGTGAGATGAGTGCAACTGTGTGGTAGTTTGAGCATTCTTTGGTACTGCCTTTCTTTGGGATTGGAATGAAAACTGACCTTTTCCAGTCCTGTGGCCACTGCTGAGTTTTCCAAATTTGCTGGCATATTGAGTGCAACACTTTCACAGCATCATCTTTCAGGATTTGAAATAGCTTAACTGGAATTCCATCACCTCCACTACCTTTGTTCGTAGTGATACTTTCTAAGGCCCACTTGACTTCACATTCCAATATGTCTGGCTCTAGGTGAGTGATCACACCATCGTGATTATCTGGGTCGTGAAGCTCTTTTTTGTTCAGTTCTTCTGTGTATTCTTGCCACCTCTTCTTAATAATCTTCTGCTTCTGTTAGGTCCATACCATTTCTATCCTTTATCAAGCCCATCTTTGCATGAAATATTCCCTTGGTATCTCTAATTTTCTTGAGATTTGTAGTCTTTCCCATTCTGTTGTTTTCTTCTATTTCTTTGCATTGATCACTGAGGAAGGCTTTCTTATCTCTCCTTGCTGTTCTTTGGAACTCTGCATTCAGATGCTTATATCTTTCCTTTTCTCCTTTGCTTTTTGCTTCTCTTCATTAGGGATTACCTAATGGTGATTTTTCTATGTTATCATTCTTTCTGCTTCTTTTATCTTTGTTCTGTCAAGAACTTTCCTTCTTTGAGATGTATCTGTTAAATGGGGCAAAGAGCTTGTAAGTGAACCCCAAATTAAAACCTCCTTTTGTTGAGAGTCAAGGGTTTCAACCCAGGAAGGCTGTAATATGTAAACAGTGAAGAGAGACCTCATTTTAAATCCCAAATCTGTCAGAACCTCTGTAAGCTCTGTTTCCTAAGCTCTACAATGGAGATAAGAAAAGTAGTATCTGCCTCTTGAGGTTATGAGGTGGAGATTATGTGGTTGGGAGCTGGGCATGGTAAACATTCAAGTGTGTTAGCTGAAGGCTCTGGCCCTTTTCAGAGGCCCCAACCCATTCTGTCATCTGTAGGGTTCTATCCCATCATTGGTCTTCTCTGTTCTCTATTATTCATGTGGTTTGTGCTTGTACTCTATGCCAGGTAGGCTGCTGAAGGGCCTGATCTGATCAGCAAATATGGTAAGTGCTGTGCAATGTCTTTAGTTTTGCATTGCTATGCTATGCTAAGTCACTTCAGTCATGTCCGACTCTGTGCAACCTCATAGACGGCAGCCCACCAGGCTCTCCCGTCCCTGGGATTCTCCAGGCAAGAACACTGGAGTGGGTTGAGGATTTCCCATGAAAGCCTGGATTTCTAGCAATGCTGGATTACAGGTCCACGGTGAAAACTATCAGCTGGAGTGTGATAGCAGCTGCCCCCCACTCACGTTATTAGACAGCTTGAACACTTAAAGATCTGTCAAGAAGGTAGATCTCACGTTAAGTCTTTTTACCACAATAAAGTAAAAAGGAAAGAAAGCAGAGTGCTTGCCAGATCCTGGGTAGAGGGGAGAAGGAGCAGTTATTGTTTAATTGGTACAAAATTTTAGTTTTACAAGATGAAGATTGTCCTGTGGCTAGATGGTAGTGACGGTGATATAACAATGCGAATCTACTTGGTGCTTCTGAACAATAAGCTAAAAAAAGTTAAAAGACCAGTTTATGAAAAGTTAAAGTATATATTACAATTTTAAGAAAATAACGTAAAACAACAACCACCCAACAGTGTGGCCCATGGTAAAGATAAATCAATGTAGCAAATTGAGCGCAGAAATAGAATGGCACATATGTGGTCACAAAGCCAAGGTAATTCAATGTATAAAAGACAGTCTTTTCAACAAATGGTGGTGGAACTATGGTATATCCCTATGAGAAAGAAAAGAACTTCAGCTTCTACCTCACACCATATCCGCAAATGCTGACAGATCATAGACGTACACCAAAAAGACAGGGTTATAAAATTTCTAAAAGGAAATATAGGAGAAAATCTTCATGACCTTGGGGTAGGCAGAGATTTCTTACACAGAGAAGCACAAACCATAAAAGAAAAAGTTGATCAAATGACTTCATAAAAAATTAAAAAACTGCTTTCCACAGCCACTATCAAAACAATGAAAAGGCAAGACAGACTGGGAGAAAATAGTCACAATTACATAAACCTAGCAAGGATTTGTATTCAGAATATACATACATCGTTTAACAACACGTTATTATACAGAATTCTTGCTTTCTATTAGACGAAGAACATGATTAAAATAAGAGCAAAGGTCTTGAACTGACAATTTAGAAAAGAGGTAGAATTGCCTTGAACACTATGCCCATGACGCTGGCCCCCAAAGCGGAAACGCACGTATAACTGTACCTAAACGGCCTTTGAAGTGAGACAGTCTAACAGGATAGGGTCATAACTACTCCCTGAGTAAAAAGAAAGTCAAAACTGTCAGTCTACCGATCCTCAACGACTTGATTCTCCAAACTCTTGCAGCTATGGACAATAAGGGAGGCTCGCGATATCCGCAAATACTTTGACACGGCCCTTGAGAAAGGACAACAGGAAGTAGAGAGCGCAGGCGCGTCCGGGGCTTCCCCACAGTTGGCGTCTGATTGCAGCGTAAAGGAGGAAAGGGGCGGAGCAAAATAGAACCAGCTCAGGTATAGGAGCGCGGGACTCGAGCTCCCAGGCATTCCCACGTAGGCGTAGCCGCTACTGTTAACCACCGCCTTCGAGTACGTGCTCTCGCGGTATTTGTCCTGGCTCTCGCGGGGTTTAGCGTGGCAATCAGAGACCCGGCCGGGGGGCGGGGGTGGCGGTCCGTTAGTGGCGTTGGCCTCCGGCCGCGGTGGCAGCGCTTTCTCCTCTGTCTACTGGGAGGTCTCAGGCTGGAGGCCAACCAGGTGAAGAGCGCGGCTGCATGTGTGTGCGCACTCCATGGGAGCCGGGAGGCCTGAGGTGAGAGGGAGCCGGTCTCGGCCTCCGGCGCTGTCGCGACAGGCCTGCGGGAGGTGACTGAGGCGCGGGCTCCGCCCCAGCCCCCGCCCCAGCCCCCGCCCTGACCGCTTTCCTCTCCATCTCTCCCAGCTTTTGCTGCCGCCTCGGTCGCTATGGGGGCGCAGGACCGGCCGCAATGCCACTTCGACATCGAAATCAACCGGGAGCCGGGTGAGCCGGGCCACTGGGGAGCCCTGCGGGGCCTTGGCTTGCCTTGGGGAAGGGGAGGGGTCTACCTTCATCAACCCTCCCCCAAGCCTTTTTGGGAACTGGTAGGCGCAGTCCGTACTCCCTTTTCTCCTGAGGGAAAATCTGTGGAGAGGAGGGTGGTCCGAATACAAACTAATCGGAGTCCAGGCCTCGTCCTCCCAAACTCCTTGCCCCTGCACCCCTCCTGAGTGTTCCTGCCCTGCCTTAGCGCCAGGAAAAGGGGTGCGATCCTTCTGGACTTTGTCTCTCACAATATCTCTAAGGAGCAAACACTCCCAATTTCGATTTCTGGTATCTTGCTCTGTACTATGAGCTTTGGACTCGTACGTTGTATATTTTCTAATTATTGTGCATCATTAATAGGTTAACTTTGCTTTTATTTTTCCTTAAGTGTCTTTAGCCATAATTCCTTGGTTCATGGGGTAATGACTTAGCACAAGTCTTGGGCTTTAAACCAAAGCATTTAGTATCAACGGACTTGCAATGTGTGTTCTCTTCCATTACTGTTTTCTTTAGGGAATCCAGCCATTCCTTGGTATATTTTTTTGAAAATGAGATATTTTCTTCTCAAGGATAGTTAACTTCATTCTACGTAGCAGAGCGTGCGAGATTCCAAACAGTTTTCTTAGCTTTTTTTTTTTTTTTTTTTACTGTGACAGAAGTTTTAGTTGGAAGCATGTATACAGTCTCTGCAGATCTTGTTCAGCAGATTGTCTACTGTTCTAGACTGAGAATATAGCAATGCATAAAACAAAGGCCTCTCTTCCTTGTAGTTTATATTCTGTTGGAGGAAGACAGACAATAAACCAGAAAAAAAAAAAGTGTCTTGTAATAGGGGTACTGTTTTAATAGATTGGTCAGAAAAGGACATTTTAAGAGGATGACATTTAAGTAGACCTGAAAGAGAAGGTGAGGGTGTGGATATCTCAGAGAAGAACCTTCCTGATAGAGGAACAGATAATATGAAGGCCTTGACGAAAAAGTGTACCTTCTTGTTTGAGGAACAGAAAGTGTAGTAGCCTCCTTGACTTGATGAGAAAGCGTACCTTCTTGTTTGAGGAGTAAAGGAGGCAACTGAGTAGCACAAAATGAGTAAAGGCCAGAGTAAGAACTTTGACTCCGTGAGATAAAATGTTGAAAGGTTTTGAGCAAAGGAATGATGTGATCTTAGAAATTTTTGTTGCATTCTCTCTTCATCTTTTGAACCTTGAGGCTCTTAATCATTATTCTATAGTGAATTTTCGTTTTGAATAAGAAGGCTTATTTTTTTAAGAGTTAAAAATAGCATAGTCCTGGAAAGTAGAGGTCAAACAAAGGTTCTGTAGCCCTGGAAAGTACTCCTTATCTTGTACACATTCATATCCTAGTTTCGCAAATAACTTTTGTCATGAAACATCTCCAGAATGTGTTTGGCAAATGTAAAATGAACTTTGATCACCAATATTATAATACCGTTCCGGTAGAAGTGACTAGAACTCTGGAGAACACTGAACCGTATATAAAACAAGGAATGCTTGCATTGTTCTAGGTTGAACCAGTTGATAACTGGCAATTTCATATGGTTCAGTTTCATATATAATATTGATATTTCTCTAGCACTTTTCAGTATATTATCTAAGTAGTAGGTACTTGTGGAGAAGGCAATGGCACCCCACTCCAGTACTCTTGCCTGGAGTATCCCATGGACGGAGGAGCCTGGTGGGCTGCAGTCCATGGGGTCGCTGAGGGTCGGACACGACTGAGCGACTTCACTTTCACTTTTCACTTTCATGCATTGGAGAAGGAAATGGCAACCCACTCCAGTGTTCTTGCCTGGAGAATCCCAGGGACGCGGGAGCCTGGTAGGCTGCCGTCTATGGGGTCGCACAGGGTCGGACACGACTGAAGCGACTTAGCAGCAGCAGCAGTAGGTACTTGATTTTTACACAGCTTGTAAGAATCTCTTCAGTTGTTTGAAATGAGGTGTCTTGCTTTGTATTATTTAACCTTTAGTATGTATGTCATTGAGTATTTATTCAAGTAATAACTCTTGTCTTCTCGTATAGTTAATAATTCCCTTGATACAAAGTAATATCTTTTATTTACTTTGATAAGTAAAGATCCTTTAATGAGTAGCTATGTTGTCCATATTAATGAGAGATCAATAAGTACTGATAAAAATTGAACAGCACAGTGTGTATTTTCCATTACTATCAATGGAAATTTGTATATTTTATAGCAAACGAGGCTTTTGAATTGTAAAGCCACCAAATGAATGCAAGTATATATTAAAAGAGGAATGTCTTTAAATTACATGAGTATAGTTACAGAACTATTCATGTTGTTACTTCTCTTTGAGTTTTGGTGGTTTGTGGCTTTTAAGCAACTAGCTCATTTAATCTTAAGTTGTCAAACAACATCATCCTTTAATTTAGTATCTGTGGGATCTATAGTAATATCACTTTTATTCCTCATGTGATAATTTGTGCCTGTTGTCTTTCTTTCTGTGGCCAGTTTGGCTAGGAGTTTTACCAATTTTACTGTTATTTCAAAGAACCAGATTTTCATTTCATTGGTGTTTTGTTCTGTTTTCTTTTTTCAGAGGTTCTGTTTATTTTTTCTGACAGGCAGGTCCACCCTTCTTTGATTAAATATTAGTTCTCTCTATGGTTGTTACTGGTTGGTTAAACTGAGTACCTTTCAGGGCAGACATGAAATAGGAATCTACCTTTTCCTTCTTTGGTGCTTCAGAAACTTATTTTGCCCTTTTCAGATGTTGTATCAAGAAGTGGAATATTGGAGCCCAGGGAAACAGGTTTTAGATATCTGGTGCAAACTGATATAAGCCAGTTTAGTCAAAAATGGCTATTAAGTTTTTAGAGCATATCAAGGAGTCACCAATAAGTTAATGGCTGTAGACTGCTTTTGTCACAACCTTGCTACCAGGACACAGTGAAAGCAAGTCACATTTGCCATATGTAGATGTTGACAAGCAAGTATACATACACATAAGTCATAAAACCAGTTCTGTAAGTCTGATGAAGTCATTTTCAGTGCTCCAAGTACTCTTTATGTGGAAGATTTCTGGTCTTGAAAATTGCCATGCGAATCTTTTAGTTTTGTGTACCAGAATCCTCTTAAATCTTGACTAGACCCAGGACCTTTTTGATGAACCCAGCCTGAGATTCTACTCCAAAGGGTGACTCCAGATTTATGTCCTATTAATGGAAGGGTATGGATTATCTCCAAATGTTTTTATTCAGTCTGTATGTTCCAGACATTACCAGTTTGCCAATAAAAACAGATTTTAAGCATTCATTTTACTAATTACTATTTGATTAGAGATAAAGATAGCAAAAGCAGTATTAGAAGTCACCTCTGGAGTACGGCCTTTGATTTATCACTCCCCTTGAGGCTGTGTGTTTCTTAGAGGCCTGAGGTGTAGTTTTAAAATGAGAATGTCTATGTAAGGTATTTTTGAAAAATTATAGTTGTAATATATTACATTATAATAGTATAATGGTGTAGACCTTTTTTTGTTTTCAAACTGGGAAATGCTATCATGAGACCAGAAGTCAAACTCCCAATTTTTTCACTCCCATTTCTGTTAGTATTCAATAGTTTTTCAAAGGCAGCAGTGACACAACAGATTGAATGCAGAAGCAGATAGGAAAATCTATCTTTTATTACATTAGACATGAAATAGGAAATCTCATGAAATGAGATTTGCAAAAATGTAAAAGATGACACTCATTAAGTTTTTTGTTCATATTTCAAAATGTAAAGTATTAAGAAAGAACCCATATTGGGCTTCCCTGGCAGCTCAGTAGTAAAGAGACTGCCTGCTAGTGCAGGAGTCATGGGTTCAACCCCTGGTCTGAGAAGATCCCACCTGCTACAGAACAACTAAGCCAGTGGGCCCAGCTACTGAGCCTGTGCTCTAAGGCCTAGAAACTGTAGCTGCTGAACCCCGTGTGCCCTAGAGCCTGTGCTCCTTGACAAGAGAAGCCGCCGCAGTGAGAAACCCGTACACTGCAACTGGAGGCTTGTCCCCTCTTGCTGCAACTAGAGAAAAACCTGTGTAGCAACAAAGACCCAGCACAGCCAAAATTAAATGCATAAAATTATTTTTTTAAAAACCATATTCAAATGTCTTTATAAAGTCTTCAGTAATTGTTTAGCATATAGAGGGATTCTGAGACCAAAGAGTTTGAGAACTGCTGATAAAGACACATGCTTTCATAGAACTCAAGCATTGGGTTTTATCTGCAATCGTTTTAAACTTTTTGTTTGAATATAATTTCATGTTTATAGGAAGTTGAAAAGTAAAAGCAGTAAAAAGAATGCCAATCTATTCTTTACCTGTTGCTGCTGCTGCTAAGTCGCTTCAGTCGTGTCCGACTCTGTGCGACCCCATAGATGGCAGCCCACCAGGCTCCCCCGTCCCTGGGATTCTCCAGGCAAGAACACTGGAGTGGGTTGCCATTTCCTTCTCCAATGCATGAAAGTGAAAAGTGAAAGAGAAGTCACTCAGTCGTGTCCAACTCTTCACGACCCCATGGACTGCAGCCCACCAGGCTCCTCCGTCCATGGGATTTTCCAGGCAAGAGTACTGGAGTGGGGTGCCATTACCTTCTCCGATTCTTTACCTAGATTCTTTACCTAGATTCACCTATTTACATTTTATACCATTTGCTTTATTAATCTCTCTCTTTCTCTCTAAACGCACAATTTTTTTCTGAATCATTTGAAGATATGTTACCCGCATCATGGCTCTTTACCCCTAAGTACGTGCATGTATTTATTAAGAACAGAAATATTCATTAAAAGAGTCTTAAACATTTTAAAATTTTTTTCAAAGAAAAGAAAGGGGTATTCTCCAACATAACCACAATGCAGTTGTCAACTTCATAAATTTACATGGATACAATACTTTAGTCTACTATCTCTGTATTCTATTTTTGTTCGTTGGCCTAAAAAATCATTTATATCATTCTTTACCCTCCATTTCCATAGCTTTTGTCTTTTATGAGATTGACATTTTAAAAAGATATAGCCCCCTTCTTGAATAGAATGTTACTTATTTTGTATTTGTCAGAGGCTTAAAGTGGTGTTGGAGAAGACTCTTGAGAGTCCCTTGGACTGCAAGGATATCCAACCAGTCCATTCTGAAGGAGATCAGCCCTGGGATTTCTTTGGAAGGAATGATGCTAAAGCTGAAACTCCAGTACTTTGGCCACCTCATGCAAAGAGTTGACTCATTGGAAAAGACTGATACTGGGAGGGATTGGGGGCAGGAGGAGAAGGGGATGACAGAGGATGAGATGGCTGGATGGAATCACTGACTCGATGGACGTGAGTCTGAGTGAACTCTGGGAGTTGGTGATGGACAGGGAGGCCTGGCGTGCTGTGATTGATGGGGTCACAAAGAGTTGGACACGACTGAGCGACTGAACTGAACTGAACTAAAGTTGATTTTCCAAAATGATGACCAAGGTGTTTCTTTAAAAGAATGCTTGACTTTAGAATTTTGTTTATGTGGGCCTCAGAACAATGTCATAAAACCCTGGCAATTTATCAAAATAGGTAAAATGGATGTTTTAGCTTTACTGCTCAAGGTTCACATGAATCAAAGAAACTAAAAATATGTTCTTAGTAAACACTATAGAGTATTTGGAACTGAAACTGAGAAACAAGTTTAAAGTAAAGAGGAAGACAAATGTTTGAGTACTGCTTATGACCTAGGGAAAGCCCTCTGACCTCTTTGTAAATGGAAGTGCTGCTGCTGCTGCTGCTGCTAAGTCGCTTCAGTCGTGTCCGACTCTGTGCGACCCCATAGACGGCAGCCCACCAGGCTCCTCCAACCCTGGAATTCTCCAGGCAAGAACACTGGAGTGGGTTGCCATTTCCTTCTCCAATGCGTGAAAGTGAAAAGTGAAAGTGAAGTCGTGTCTGACTCTTAGCGACCCTATGGATTGCAGCCCACCAGGCTCCTCCGTCCATGGGATTTTCCAGGCAAAAGTACTGGAGTGGGGAAATGAAAGTACTATAGAGTCATTATTGTGGTTCTAAAGTACAGCAAAATTTGCTTGTATTCGAAATTAACCTTTAAACTTTAGATTAATATCCAAAATAACTTATACTTTGAGATAGAGCAGGGCATATGAGACCTGATTTGTACGGGGGCCGGGAGAAATGAATCTCCCATCTCAAGCATGCTCTGGGTCATAAGCTTGTGAATACAATGACTCGATGACTCTGGATGCAGTGGTTTGCTCCATTTAAATGATTTCTCCCTTTTGTATATACTCAGACTAATAAGACAGTGCAGTATTGCTTGCATGGTAAGGTTCTTGAAAAGAGTAATTAAATAATACAACCACGTGTCTTAAAGATCATATTTTTAAAATGAATTTATTCTAATCAATTAAGGAGCACAATTTTTCTTAGCCAGATTACCATTTGTGTTGTGACACAGATAGCAAGGAGGGGAACTACTGTGTGGGAGAAAAGGATGGTGAGCAGCACTGCTGTTTTGAATTATTCTCATCTATTTAATAGTTACTTGAAAGACCACAAGGAGGGTTATGCTAATGACAGTGCTGAGAAAGGTCAGAGTGAGGTGTGATCAGTTGTAGGATTTCCCCAGTGATGTTTAAATGTTATAAGATATTCTTATAACTAAAAGCATGCCTTTATCATTGATACTCCTAAGATAAAAACTATTTTTTACTAGAACCTGAAATTCCCTTGTCCCCAGCTCACATTGTCCCATGGGAACAGTTGTCTTTCTATGTGATTTTTTGATAATGCAGTGTTTCTTTCAGTTTTTTCATGTTATTGCAGAGTTGCCTGTATTTGTAAAGAACCTAGCACAGCATGTGACACACTTGTTTTTTAAGTTGCTTTAATTAGTGCATTTGCGTGAACGTGAGCTTGAGCACTGAGCTCATGTTCAGTTTTAGGGCAAAGGCTTGTTACCATTTCTGTAAGCAAGAAGGTTCTCCTTCACCCCCTTTTCTCCTTATTTTTTTATAAATTGGGCCCAGAGAATCCCAGTAATAACCACAGGCCTGGTTGAAAGGTCGTGAAGGCAAATTCATACGGATTTTTTTTTTTTAATTAAATTTTTTTATTGAAAGATAATTGATTTACAGAATTTTGTTGTTTTCTGTCAAACCTCAACATGAATCAGCTATAGGTATACATATATCCCCTCCCTATATATCCCTTTCCTCTTGAACCTCTCTCCCATCTCCTGCCCCATCCCACCCCTCTAGATTGATACAGAGCCCCTGTTGAGTTTCCTGAGCCATACACCAAATTCCCATAGACTGTCTACTTTACATATGGTAATGTAAATTTCCTTGTTACTCTTTCCATACATCTCACCCTCTCCTCCCCTCTCCCCATGTCCTTAAGTTTATTCTCTATGTCTGTTTCTCCATTGCTGCCCTGTAAATAAATTCTTGAGTACCATTTTTCTAGACTCCATGTATGTGTTAGAATACAATATCTATCTTTCTCTGACTCACTTCACTCTGTATAATAGGTTCTGGGTTCATCCACCTTATCAGAACTGACTCAAACGCATTCCTTTTTATGGCTGAGTAATATTCCATTGTGTATATGTACTACTTCTTTATCCATTCATCTGTCGATGGACATCTAGGTTGCTTCCATGTTCTAGCTATTGTAAATAGTGCTGCAGTGAACAATGAGATACATGTGTCTTTTTCAATTTTGGTTTCCTCAGGGTATATGCCTAAGAGTGGAGCTGGGTCATATGGTGGTTTTATTCCTAGTTTTTATAAGGAATCTCCATACCGTCTTCCTTAGTGGCTGTATCAATTTACATTCCCACCACAGTGCAAGAGCATTCCCTTTTCTCCACACCCTCTCCAGCATTTATTGTTTGTAGACTTCTTGATGATGGCCATTCTGACCGGTGTGAGGTGATATCTCATTGTAGTTTTGATTTGCATTTCTCTAATAATGAGCGATGTTGAGCATCTTTTCATGAGTTTGTTAGCCATCTGTGTGTCATCTTTGGAGAAATGTCTGTTTAAGTCTTTTTCCCACTTTTTGATTGGGTTGTTTTTCTGGTATTGAGTTGTATGAGCTGCTTGTATATTTTGGAAATCAATCCTTTCTTACTTGTTTCATTTGCTATTCTCCCATTCTGAGAGTTGTTACGGGTTTTTATGGGGACTTTGAGAGGAGAAAATTGGCTTCTTAGCACTATCCTTTTCCTTCCTTTTCTCTGCCTCAAATCTCCACGTGAAATATACAAAGATTTTTCTCCTTTTTTGCCTTTAACATAAGATGATTATTCCTTGTCTCTTACCTCTTACTCCTGTTTGAATCCCTGTGCTTTTCAGCTGTTTTTCTACATTTGTTGGTATTCATCTGTCAGTGTTGTTGCAAATGGAATTCTGACAATGGTGGATGAACTACATGTCCAGTATGATTCAGAATTTTTTTTAACAGTTCTGATAGGTACATCATTTACTTTACAGTCTTTAGCAGTGTTCTTAACCTTGTACTGTAGTACTGCACCCAAAACAATTTGGTTTTGTTCATGTTTCTTTCTTTTGCTCTTAACAACACAGTGCCATGGCAGAGACAGAATTTCTGCTCAAACCATTGCCCCATGAGTGTGAAAGGTCAATAGAAATTTTGTTTCTTCATCAGGTTAGAGGGTAGGGTATTCAGTTCAGTTCAGTTCAGTCGCTCAGTCGTGTCCGACTCTTTGTGACCCCATGAATCGCAGCACACCAGGCCTCCCTGTCCATCACCAACTCCCGGAGTCCACTCAGACTTACGTGCATCGAGTCAGTGATGCCATCCAGCCATCTCATCCTCTGTTGTCCCCTTTTCCTCCTGCCCCCAATCCCTCCCAGCATCAGAGTCTTCTCCAGTGAGTCAACTCTTCGCATGAGGTGGCCAAAGTACTGGAGTTTCAGCTTCAGCATCATTCCCTCCAAAGAAATCCCAGAGCTGATCTCCTTCAGAATGGACCGGTTGGATCTCCTTGCAGTCCAAGCGACTCTCAAGAGTCTTCTCCAACACCACAGTTCAAAAGCATCAATTCTTCGGCACTCAGCTTTCTTCACAGTCCAACTCTCACGTCCATACATGACCACAGGAAAAACCATAGCCTTGACTAGATGTACCTTTGTTGGCAAAGTAATGTCTCTGCTTTTCAATATGCTGTCTGGGTTGGTCATAACTTTCCTTCCAAGGAGTGAGCGTCTTTTAATTTCATGGCTGCAGTCACCATCTGCAGTGATTTTGGAGCCCCAGAAAATAAAGTCTGACACTGTTTCCACTGTTTCCCCATCTATTTCCCATGAAATGATGGGACCAGATGCCATGATCTTCGTTTTCTGAATGTTGAGCTTTAAGCCAACATTTTCACTCTCCACTTTTACTTTCATCAAGAGGCTTTTTAGTTCCTCTTCACTTTCTGCCATAAGGGTGGTGTCATCTGCATATCTGAGGTTATTGATACTTCTCCCGGCAATCTTGATTCCAGCTTCTGCTTCTTCCAGCCCAGCATTTCTCATGATGTACTCTGCATATAAGTTAAATAAGTAGGGTGACAATATACAGCCTTGACGTACTCCTACCACTAGAGGGTTCATAATTGTCTGTAAAGGAGAAACTAAAAATATTTGAAATTTTCATCAGTTTTTGTGTGGAGGCATAAGACTTTGGGCGGAAGAACTCTTTATTGAAGTTACTATAGTCCTAGAGAAAAGGTGAAGTTTCAGTTGTTTTGATTATATCTTTTATTCTGAAAAACATCTGTCTTAAAGAGATTCCAAAGACCTATGTATGTTGTAGTTTGCAAAGCTATATGATTTTGAATTTTGACACCCACCTAGCCAGCCATTTCTTAGGGATTTATGAGTGATGGAAATACTCTGATAAGAGTATTAATAAATTATTTTACATAGGATAATAAATTATTTCTATGTAAATACAAAGAATAGTACTTAATATTACTGATATTACATGCATTTCCTAAAATTCTGAAATGTTTTTAGATACATTGCTATCTTCCTTTTTGCTTTCTTAACTTTCTCTTCATTTCTTTAGACATCAAGATCAGCTAGAAGGTTTTGAAACTGCATTAATTTTGACTCCAGCACTCGATTTGACAGTGCTGACACGGGAGTCTCTTCTTACATGATTCCATTCTTCTACTTTTTATCCTTTAAGGTTGTTTCTTACACAGTAACCTTGTTTTGTCCTCGCAGTAACTGACTGACATGCCAGGAATAAAGTAAAATCTTAGTGACACAATATATCAAGGCATTTTGTGTCTACTGGATTATGCCTGATCCAGTTAATTTTGATTTATTCTACAAGTCTTGACTATGTACAAATGTTCATAATGGAAAAGCTTTTATAGAATAAAGGGAAAAGGAACTCCTGGAAAATGGTTGTAATTCAAAATTCCCTTTATTTTATTGACAGGAGGGCAAAGTTGAAACAGTTTTTAAAATAATATGACTTGCCCCTTGTACTCTCATTCACAAGGTGAGTTTTCCAGACATTACAGAATATGTAATGATGTCACTGCTCTGACAGCTGATGGAACAGTTACCTGAGTATTCTTGTTTTGAAAATTTCTGAGTTTTAATTTATAATACAGTAAATATCAAAATTATAACCCACATTTTAAAAGCTTTAGTCATTTTTGAGAGTTTAAAGGAGTCCTGAGATGAACAGATTTGTGAAACACTTCTCTTTTGGCATGAGAGGCATGTTGAGTTCTGTCTGACTCTTTGCAACCCCATGGACTGTAGCCTGTCAGGCTCTTCTGTCATGGGATTCTCCAGGCAAGAATACTGAGAGTGGGTTGCAATTTCCTCCTCCAGGGGATCTTCCCTGACCCAGAGATCGAACCTGAGTTTCCTGCATTGGTAGGCAGATTGTTTATTGCATAATTAAGTCGAATTTGGAGACTTGCTCCTATTGTTTCTTGTTTGTTTGTTGATTAGTTTTTAGGAACCATAACCTATTCTCTTTCTGCCCTCTCAGGGAATTTAATGTGCGTTTTAGTTGTGAGTGACAGTTCAGGGGTTGGCTGTGAACAGTTCTTGCATAAAGGTAAATGTAGAGGACAGAGCTTTCTTCTACTAGTACTAGCCCAGAGTGACTGTCTTATGATGTGCTCTCATCACTGGAGGGGTTTAGGCATAAATCAGACAACTGTTATCGAGAATATCTTTAAAGATTAATAGTTCAGGTAGGAGATATACTAAGAGAGATCTAATAAAATAAGGTCCTGTTAAAGACACTTAAAATCCCACAGTTCTGGACTGAATTCACTTTGGTTGCATGTGAATCCTAATGCTAATAAATATAGTATGGTTCTTATTAATTGGTATTGCCTAGTTAAATTCTTTTCCTGTTGAATCTCTTAAAAAAATTAAAATGAATGATAAAAATGGGCCTCTCAATTTGTTTATTTTCTTTATTTCTCCCATATAAATATGATACATTTAATCAACTTGCTTACCTGTTTTTTCATGTGTTTTATTTCAGTTGGTCGAATTATGTTTCAGCTCTTTTCAGATATATGTCCAAAAACATGCAAAAACTTCCTTTGCCTATGCTCAGGTAAATGAATTATTAGATTATTTCCAATGAGAAGTCCTGGCTTAAAATTTTACCTTCCTTAACAGAATAGCTGTTTTCCTTAAAAAGTAATGGATTGTGAAATGAAAAATAAAAAATATTATTTTCACTGATAAGTCAGGGAAGCATTTCTTAAAGAGAGGAGAAAGAAATGGTCTCAAAAATTTAAAAGGAAGTACCACCATATGTAATGGAATCTTTATGCATTGTAGTTTAAAAAATAATAGCATGTATTCAAAACTGATTTATTTTGATAGAATTTTACAGATTTTAGTACTTTGAATAAATTTAGCCTTCCAGATCTCACAATAAATTTACGATTAGAGGATAGAGAAGCAGAACATAATGATGTTGTTGTTACATGTAATTGGATTTATATTTTTAAACAGTAGATAAAATGGGGAGGAAAGACATTTATAATGTTGCTTATGTCTTAGAGTGTCCTATACCAGGGAGGAATTTGACAAAGAGCTAATTGAATGGTTGTTCCCATGGAAGAATATGTTTGTAGCTAAATTTCATTTCTTTTTTTTTTCCAGGAGAGAAAGGCCTTGGGAAAACAACTGGAAAGAAGTTATGTTATAAAGGTTCTACATTCCATCGTGTGGTTAAAAACTTTATGATTCAGGGTGGGGACTTCAGTGAAGGTAGAGCTAAAAGTTATGCTCTTAATAACTGTATTAATTCCTAAAGCACCTCATTATTTTAATTATAAATATTGTGTCACAGTATGATGTAAATATTAGATGGTCAGTGAATAGTTGTTGGATGAATGAATGTTGTAAGCCAAGAATATATCAGGTCAGATCAGATCAGATCAGTCGCTCAGTCGTGTCCGACTCTGTGACCCCATGAATTGCAGCACACCAGGCCTCCCTGTCCATCACCAACTCCCAGAGTTCACTCAGACTCACGTCCATCGAGTCAGTGATTCCATCCAGCCATCTCATCCTCTGTCGTCCCCTTCTTCTCCTGCCCCCAATCCCTCCCAGCATCAGAGTCTTTTCCAATGAGTCAACTCTTCGCATGAGCGTGGTGGCCAAAGTACTGGAGTTTCAGCTTCAGCATCATTCCTTCCAAAGAAATCCCAGGGCTGATCTCCTTCAGAATGGACCGGTTGGATCTCCTTGCAGTCCAAGTGACTCTCAAGAGTCTTCTCCAACACCACAGTTCAAAAGCATCAATTCTTTGGCGCTCAGCCTTCTTCACAGTCCAACTCTCACATCCATACATGACCACAGGAAAAACCATAGTCTTGACTAGACAAACCTTTATTGGCAAAGTAATGTCTCTGCTTTTGAATATGCTATCTAGGTTGGTCATAACTTCCAAGGAGTAAGCATCTTTTAATTTCATGGCTGCAGTCACCATCTGTAGTGATTTTGGAGCCCAGGAAAATAAAGTCTGACACTGTTTCCACTGTTTCCCCATCTATTTCCCATGAAGTGATGGGACCAGATGCCATGATCTTCATTTTCTGAATGTTGAGCTTTAAGCCAACTTTTTCACTTTTATAAAAAGCAAAATACTAAGAGGTTTTTTGTTTTGTTTTTATGCAGTTTTAATACAGTTATTTGGTGAATACCCTCTAGTGAATGCCAAAGTATTGTTCAATTGGTTTTATTCTTTTAGAGTTTTGCCAGTGTTTGAAATAAATGGGTTCTGGGGATAATTTTTTAAAATAGTTTTTATTATAATGGAATTGGATTTATAGTTTAAAAATGAGGTTGATTGAGGATTATTAGAATTTTTATCATCTACAGGAATTACAAGGTGTTAACTCCTTCAGCAAATTAAAACCATAAAGAGTAATTTATGTATGTTAGTATTTTTTTAGTTTTCATCATTGTTTAACGTAGCTCATTATTTTCAGGTAATGGAAAAGGTGGAGAATCAATTTATGGTGGTTATTTTAAAGGTAAGGCTTAATATTTTATGGTCTTTTGTCTCATTTCTGATATAAAGCAAGTTTGATCATGTACTTTTAATGAGAAGAGGTTTACTTATAGTTCACTTTTTGCATGAAACTAATGCTGCATGAAAATACTTTATTTGCATGAACTTGGGGATAAATTATATTGTAATATATAACTTTTAATTGACAAGATTAATTAAGGCTAACTTTATGGTTAAACATGACTTTCAGCATGGAGGTTAGGCAACTATATACATGAAAACTCCTATCTTCCTGCCTAAAACTGTCAACATATTCTTTTGTTTATAGAGAATGTGGTCTTTTGCAAAATGAAAAGGTAAGAGAACGAAGCTCAGTAACACAAACTCCAACTCTTTTCCCTTGCACCCTTCCTAATAAATTTATGGAGAGTCTGGGTCAGGTTGTGACTGGATTTCTTATATTGCTTGAAGACTTGGAAAACTCTGTGTACTATTTCATCCATGCACCTGTATCTTTTTTTCTTTTTCCAATGGGTTATTATTTCCACGTCAGGGTGAAGAGTCTAGTTTTTTTTTTCTTTTCCCCTCTAAGCCAAACAGTGTCTTTGAATAAAAGTTGGTATTTCTTCCTTTCTCAAAGGTTTGTATGTTTTCTTTTGTATAGTAGAACTATATGATTGTGTTTTATTCCTACAGTAGTATTTGCATAAACCTAACTATTACACTTGCCCCAAAAAGCCTTAGAAAAGTCAGTTGCAGAAATTTATAATGGGATCCAGTATTACTAGGTTTTAATGCCATGATAGCTTCAGTGTTATAATAGTCTTTTATATTTCTTTTGGGGAAAAATGGATTACTACTCTTTTTCAGAAGCCTGTTCCCAAGGTAATCTTTTTTTTGTTTTTGTTTTTTAAGTTTTCTGTGTTTCTGTTTGTTCAAAAGAAAGATTTGTTTGTATCAATGTTAAAAGGAAACTTAAATTAGTTTTCAGGATACTTCTGCTGGAATTAAATCCGTCTCTAAGTGATCTTTATGACAGAGGTTTTCCTTTGAACTAGTAGCAAACAGCTCTTGAGCTGATTCCATTAGCATGTAGCAATTTGAAATTAATACTGTAGGCCACTTTAACATTGTTGTTGCCTGTGGCAGATATTTGTATGTATATCTTAAAATTGAATCTTGCCATTTAAATTTTTGTATTTGCAGGGCTTTCTTCCTTAGATAGTTTTTGATCCTATTGATTAGAATCTACATACTTGATTTAATTAGGCATGTCTCTAAACTTACTGTAATATTTTGGTTAGGGTTGGTTTCATCATCTAGCAACAATTTGATTGAGTAATAAATTTACCATATAGAAATTAAGCACATAAGAGGATTATTAAAGCTCCCATGAATGGTGCATTATGCAGGATGATTGGAAATTTGGAAGAAACGAGCTCTACTATAAAGATTTTTTTTTTTTTAATTTTCTTGGTAGTTTTCCCTGAAAGTTAATAGTTTAAATATCATTTAGCCAAAGTCTGTTGGTACTAAAAGTGACTGTTCTAAGGCTGTTTGTATAAAGTATTAAATATATGTTCTTTTTCTCAAAGCTAAGTAGTAAATAAGTAGTATCTGGGTTTTTTTTTTTTATGCTTTTGTTATTTGGTTAGTTAAAAGAATTTTTTTCGAAATAGTCACGTATCTGTACTGACCAGAAGAGGAATTTCATCCTTTGCTTTCTATTTACTGCTTTGAACATTACACGTTACAAGTGGCTTATAATTGGAGACTGACAAATTTGTGTTTTCTTCAAACAGATGAAAACTTTATTCTCAAACATGACAGAGCGTTCCTTTTGTCAATGGCAAATCGAGGGAAACATACCAATGGTTCCCAGTTTTTCATGTGAGTAGGCATAATTCAGAGATGAGCTTTTCCTAAACAGAGAAGCGCTGTTCATGAGAAAGATGGTATCCTTGATCCAAATTTACTACTAGGTTCTGTCAGCTTGAGTTTTATTATGTTATAGTAACTGGTAAGCTCTTAACAGCCATCTCAGTATTAAAAATATATCCTGGATTTGAAGGATGGTACTTAAAAGGCATAACTTGAAGATGTAAATTATTCTGTTGTCATCTTAAGAAATTGGCTTTGACTCTTAACAAATTTGGGGGCTCAGTTTATCAAATCTGAATTGGAATATAAACTCTTGATGAGCATTTAAAAAATTGTTCATGACTGGAACTGAATGTATCCTTGGCGTGGAAAGCAGTTGGTTTGAGTAAACCATAGTATGGTTGCTTTTCCCTCTTACTGTTGTTCTTTGAGCCAGTTTGAGAGGTGCCATTATTTTCTGACACTGTATAGAGATAAATGATTTGGTGTTAAGCCAACATTTGTAGCAGTCTTAAACTTTGTGAGATCTCTATGCATAATTGAACTAACCCAATATTGCTTTCATTTTCACCAAAAATTTGTGCTGTTATTGCTTAGAAAACTTTAGAATGATAAATTTGTTTTTTAAAAAACAAACACTTTTACATGTACGTGTATACACAACCAAAACCTTAGTTATTTCTCATCTGAAAGACTTTTGGCATACTCTCTGTTATGTTCTTATGTAAAGTTATTCTAAAACCTATTTTTATTATAACTCCATGATATAAAATATGAAAGGTAGTTGCCTAGTATGGAGTTTAATGCTTTTGATTGAAAGTAAATTTCTGCAGTTATCCTATATATATTGGAGAAATATTTTTTCCATACCAGAAAAAAATTTTGTCATCTTTCTGAATGGATGGGTATGAATGGCGCTTCCCTGTATTTAAAGGAGTAAAGTATTCATATAAAATAAATCTCACACTTTATGTTTGTGTGAAAAATAAATTCCAACATGATCTGATAAAGTTCAGATAAGGGGCATTCTGTTCCCAAGAATGTCCTAAAAATGGAAAGCTGACAGAAGATAATAATGCTTGGATTTGTACAGGAAAAAAAGAAGACTTAAAACAGTTATTCCTCTATCTTTTTTGATCCCATAGAGTATTAGTTACTACACTTCTTTACTAGAATATTTTTCTATTCTTAATCTCCTTGAGAGCCAAAAAAAAAAGTAGTGGAAAATATTTTGAAAAACTTAATGTAGGAGCTGTTTACTCTTTGATTAAGGTTTCCCATTTCCATTTTTAAGCTTATCTGAACTGTGAACATGATAAACTAATGATTCATTGGTCAAAAGCTACCATCTGAGGGCTCTAAAGTTTCTTTTAGATTTCCTTTTTTAATCAGTAATTTTAAAATTTGATTTATCGGGTAGTAGTAGCTTCTTCCCATTGTTACATACTTATTAGCTTATTTATAAAATATTAAGAGATAAAACCCATGCATGTATATGCATTGACTAAAATTCAGTATATGAGAGTCTGACTTCAAAAAATTTAGAGTATCTTGTTTTTTTGTTACTTAGTATTTGCTTAAGTCTTTTCTAGAAATGTTTAGCATCAAACAAAATTAAAGCTATGTCTATTTTCTACATGACTTAATTTTACATCGGACTATCTTTTGACAAGGAATGCCAAATGAAAATTGTAACATTTATAAATTAGGATTAAGTTTTAACCTTGTTTTTATAATTAACTGCTTATGGATGGCACTAAGATCACTGTAAACTTGTGATTGAAAGAAACTTTTCTGCTTCTAGTTTGAAATTTACTTTTGGAAATGAGTTTTCAGTTAAAAACAGTCTTGGAAGTAATTAAACATTTTTGCAGTCACAAAATAAAATCCTCTTTTTTTTTTTTTTAAAGAAGCTTTTATGCACGTGCTTTTTTTATGTGGGCTAAAAGTACCAATTCCTCAGGGGTTTCAGGATAAAATAAAACTATTCACTTTTCTAAATAAAATGTTTCCTTGCTTTTATACAAAGAGTAAGTCAAATGGAGACGGTGGCCCATAGAAGTATCTTTGAAAATCTATGTCTTGCAAGCCCAAATCTATTTGGAATTGGAAGTAGTTAAGAAAAAGCATAATGTACAATCTTCAAGTTGTGTAGATGATCACAGACAATTGCTCTAAAAGTTGAGGTTCTGAGGGTTGATGGTCACTGAGCTGTCAGACAGCTTCCCATTGGTGACTTCTAAATTTTATCCTCCTCCCACACTTCTTTGGCACCTTGAGCAGCAGTTCTGCAGTCTGAAAAAGAAAGAGTAGTGTGAGAATGGATCATAAAATGCCAAGAACTGCCTTTATAGTTCCGCTTAATAAGGACATTTAATAAATCCTTGCAAAATGGTATTTGCAGTTCATGTTATAAATCTGTTACCTTGTAATTCCAAGGAGTAAATTTGGTGCAATTAGTGTGGGTACTTTGAGCAAAATGTTTCTCAAGAATTCTTGTGCTTTTTGTAAAAACTATTGCCTTCATTACTTGAAACACTTAAGACCTCTCCTTCCTAAGGCATATACATCATTTTATTAAAATTTTTTGTATATATTGCTTTCTTTGGGTGGAAAAATTATGTGTGTGATAAAAACCAGATTGTCTTTTGTATAAAGCTATTTATAATTTTTGCAGTAATTGCTTATATCTACTACTATATTAGTCATAGTGATTTTGCTTTTAGGGACCTAAATAGAAGAAAACTAATTATTTTTGGAATAGTACTGCTCAAGAAACATGAAAGAAGTAATACATGGCACTATCCCCATGAATCACTGAGGAAGTAATAGTTTGTTCATGCTGAGGTATTTTTGAAGGAATTCAAAGACCTAGGACCATGTTAATGGGGTTCATTTTATTATTATTTATTTTTTAGGCCAAAGACTAGGAAGAGGCTGCAATAAAAGTTATAGGATTATAAAGCCTAGGACTAGAAAAGAATTTAGAGATCCTCTATTCCAGTCTTTCTGTTCTATAGATAATGCTAAATAAGGACGAAAAGACATATACAGTCTAGGTTATAGTGTTTTTCTCATAATCTTGAAGAAATTGATGGCTAAAAAGAGCATGCTGAACACTGTATGCTACATAGGTTTATTGACCGTCTGCTCTGAGTTTATTTATTTATTTAGACTTGTGAGATATTAGTTCCAGGGATTGAACCTCAACAGTAAAAGCACAGAGTCCTAACTTCTGGGCCATCAGGGAATTCCCCTGAATTTATTTTAATTTTAGTCAGCTTTAGATGCATCAACTGTTGCTGGAAAAATAATATGACACACAAGAAAGCATTTTCTTGTCCTTTAGCTGTCAGTAATAACTATCAAGTCTGGCTCTGAAATTCATTGTCTTTCATTCATCAGAAAGATGAAGAAGATACTGCATAACATAAATTAAAGAGATTAGTTAGGTAATTTATAAGTTTGTATTAAGTAACTCTTCTCCTGGGTTAGAGCACTAACCTATCAGGAAACCTTGTATCTAGTCTTACCGTATGCCTTGAGTTAGTTTTGTTTTTCCTTTTCTGTTTGTAAACTGTAGCTCACTTTCAAATATAAATAACATTTTGGTGTGAAAATGCAGACATTAAAGGAAGAAAGTGTTTCTATAGGTTGATCCTAAATTTTTGAGTATATGAAATGATTTATATGCAAATATTGTCTTGCCTAAAAGAAATAGTTGTGGTTGCTTAATTTTCATCAGTCTGAAAGGTAGTTCAAAGCAGCTTTGGTTCATCTTGCCAAAGTCAGCCAGTTTCTTCATTGGCTGCTGTTAGAGCATATTGATGGAGAAGGCAATGGCAACCCACTCTAGTACTCTTGCCTGGAAAATCCCATGGACAAAGGAGCCTGGTAGGCTGCAGTCCATGGGGTCGCAAAGAGTCGGACATGACTGAGCGACTGCACTTTGACTTTCCACTTTCATGCATCGGAGAAGGAAATGGCAACCCACTCCAGTGTTCTTGCCTGGATAACCCCAGGGACGGCAGAGCCTGGTGGGCTGCCATCTGTGGGGTCACACAGAGTCGGACAGAACTAGAGTGACTTAGCAGCAGCAGTAGAGCATATTGGAGTAATGATCACGCTCATCCCCCTTGGCTTAGTCTGTGAAGGCCTCATGTCACACCAGGGAGTGGGAATACCCACAGAACCTTCGAGAACAGGCTTTGTCACTTGCCACTGTTAGCAGTCATGATAATTATAAAAATTTAAGAAAATAGGATAGTCAAAAAGTCGGACTTTGATCTTTAAACAAAAGTTCATCTTGTTTGTTACATCTTGTTATAAATAGGACTGTGGGAGGAAAACATAAATTTTAGGATATCTTCTGTGTCATTTAGGATAGCTACTCACCTGAATGAGAGAAGTGCTGATTGTTTCAGAGTAGCAGAGCAAGAGGAGTTGAGGGGTGGTTCGGTTTCAGGGCTTTACAAAGCTGTATTGATATTTGGGGGTAGAAATGCTTTTTCTTTCCACGTATTCATGAGTTTGTTTGAGAAGAAATGCTACTAAGTATTAATAACCTGAGAAGTTTTTCCTTACTTTTTTAGGAACAGTACCTTCATATGTTAAAGATTTTTCATGAACAGATTTCATGACACTTAACCATAATCCATATTCTCTGGATATCAAATGTCATCCCTGACATCCAGTCTGAATATTACTTAGTGTTTGTGTGACATTTGTGTTAGCAGCATGGACGGAATTCTGTATCTTGTGGTGTTTGGTGTGTATTATGTTAATTTTAGTGCTGAATTTTTTAAAGCTGTTCCATTTTAGTGGCTTCTGGAATGATAGGTAGAGCACTGTACTGTGGGTTCGTTAGTTTCCATTGCCCTTACATGAGCTTTGTTACTCTGTACAATTTGGTGCCTCTTACAGTTTCAGGAGTCGAACGGGAAAATTGCATGTTAAAGGTTGTGACAAATAGATTGTCTTTATTTCCTTCTCTCATACTACTTTACAAATAGAGTCACTTTTTTTCTTAACATTCATTGGAAACACCACATTATTTGAAACATACTCTTTGACAGTCATTCATGTATCAATGCCTTTTAACATTTTTAAATATTTCAAGATTTAGTATGTCCAAAACCCCTGTAAAGAATTTTGTCCACTGTATATAATATGGGTTTTGGTCTGAATAGTAATAGATATGTTTAAATTTTAATTGAGTTAAAATTGATCAGACAGTGTATATTCATTGAACAAAAAATTTTTATAATGGGGAAAATCAGACATTTGAGAGGAAAAGAAAGTACTGTAGCCAACCAAGATTTGACAGCATACATTTTCTTATACTTTCATTTCTCTTGCCTTTTTATCCTTTGAGAAGATTCTTAAAATTCTAGGTATGCTGCCTTATTATTATTATTATTTTCAGTGACTTAACTAAAAAAGTGTGTGTAATGGCAGTGAACAGAAACTACAATCTAAACATTTGCTCATTAACTCATAATGTATAGTAGTCTGATGTGATGTGTAACCAACAAAGGTTTCAAATGTAGAAACATGAAAGGTTCCTTAATTATCTGAAGTGAATTAGTAAAAAGTATTCTCTGGAATTTTGTTTTGAAGTCTCTTAACTCAGTTTTTTCCATTGAGATTTTTGTTTTTGTACCTCTAGTAACTGCTCCTGGGTATTCAGATTTTTATATTTATGTATGTACTCCAGATACATTATTATCTTTTTGAGAAAGATGTTAGTTGACTTAGCCAGTTTCTAGGAATATAAAAGGAAATATAATATTTTGTTTCTAACTATTATTCACACTGTGATGTTACAAATATTAGGGACCTGAGCAGATTCCCACTTCAACCACAGTGCTTTTCTTAAGCATAGTTCATCTCTACATACATATCCTATGTGAAAGAAAATTTAGAGCCCTCCTTTTTAAAAAGCTTTCTTGCTTTGCATAAAACTTGAAAGTATTTAATTTCAAAGTTATATTGATATTAAAACATAGATTCAGTCTTGTCTTAAAAGTGTATTACAATTTATTTCTTGCCATTTTTGTGTAAAATTTACAGAAAGAGTGTTACACCGTGCGCTCCAAAGGTAATGTCTCATTACTCTAAGGCTCTCTCTCTTTCTTTCTTTACCTTTATTTATCTCTTTAATCCTGTTGTTATATGCATTAAGAAAAAAACTTTCTGCTTGATCTGTGGCAGCAGTACATGTAAAATAAGTGTGTTTTATTGTTCATAGTAAATCCTGGGAAGTATAATTTTAATTTCAGTGGCCTGTTACCACCAAGTTCCCACACATCTTGGGGACTGGGGTATATTGTATATAATGGTTTATATCTCATTTCAGTACAGAACTGTTACTTTCTGTATAAGGCCAAAATCTGCTTTGATAATGGTAAAAAAAAAATGTAGTTTCTTTTTTTGCAGTATCAGTCATACTTTTCTGTTTCTAGGATTTATGAGATTTAGATGAACCCTTGTGCATGTATTTTTAAAGCAGATTCAGAGGTGAAGGGAACTGGAAAATCAGTATCTGAGTGACAGTAGAAAATGGAAATGTGAAAATATTGGAAGCTTTTCTAACTTGAAATGTTTTTGTGGTTATTTCTCCTTCAGGTGTGTTTTCATAAGCATGTATAAACTTACATATTTATGATAGCCCCTGGCTTTAAGGTCTTAACTTACTGGGCATATGTTATCACTACATTGGTCCTTACAGCTGTATAGTTTTGAAACATCAATTAAGAATTGGTGGGGTGAGGTCTCGTTGTCTATTTTAGTAGAATTGAAGGGCTTGGACCAAGCATATAATTTTTTTCCCTTGCCCATCAGCCCAATTCCAGTAAGCCTGCTTTACCTTGGAATTTCTGCTGTTAGAATGTGGGCTGAGAATTCCAGAGGGCTTCTTTTTGTTAAGCTACTTCCAGTATTCTTATTATATAGCCTAACCCAATTAGATCATAAGTTTGTATTTCTGCATCCTGAATTGCAGATGCGAGTAATAGACTTAGTTATTCACACCTGTTTAGGCACAGTAGGCCAGTTGAAATTTATCCTTGAAAGAATTGCTCTTGTTTTCATTTGTTTTCCTTGCTAGTGCACTAAAGGTTGAGTTTGTGTTCAGTTCTCACTTGAATTAAAAACAAGACTTGAATCTGTCATAAAGGTTCTATTCTCAAATTGAGTTTCAAGTAGTATTTTGCTGCATCACTGCAGTAAGTTCAAATTTTTAATTACACCATTAGTTCCAAAGATTTGCCCTAAGGTGGTTTTTACAGCACTTCTATTAACCAGGGTGCAAACTGAATTGGATTCTGTATGTTTTAAGAAAATATATAGACTTTTCCTCAATACCAGAATATCTGAGAGTTGTGAGAGAAAGGCCCAAGGAAGAGAAATATATCTAATTAATACATCATTGTTTTTACTGCTACATGTTTGAGACTGAACCTTTACATTATAGAACATTTTTTACCTTTAAAATTGTTATCTCTTTCCATCTTTCATACAGTGGAATCACTGTCTAGCATATGTCCTAATTTTTACTGTCTTTACTGTGCTTGGTAAAGTTGCGTAATTATGGGAAGCACATTTCTGTATTAAAGTTACTGTCAGGATAGTTTTTGGATGCTCCTTTCATGATTTAAGCATCAGTGCCTAACCGTTTGCTACATTTTCTTTTCTTCTGTTTTTATTCATTTTTATGGTTACATTGGCTTCAACTACCACTTCTCAATCTTCTAGGGAAAATTTGAGACTAGTGGTTTTAAAACTCAAGATTCCCTTTAAAATTCTGCCACTTCTTGAGTTGATATTTTAATTTTTTAAAGCTAAACTGTAGTACTGTTACAGAACTAAAAATTCTTAATGTAAATATATGTGTTATATTTCCTGATAGAATAATGCTTTTTAGTATTGAAGGCTAAAATTATGTTTTATTGACTTATATTCCTTAGAATTTCCTTAAAATGATAATAAAAATTGACATTAGAGCTTCTAGTACAAGTGACTGCTTTCACATGGTCTGATAATCCAGTGACGATTCTCTCAAATACTATTTCTCTTTCTTATAAACTAAGATGTTTGTGATAGAGTCTAGTTATCTACTTTTGAATTTTTTTCCACTATATAATTCACATAGTCTGAAGATGTGTGAAAATGCTATGGGAAAACCAGCTTGAGTTCAAAATGCCTTAACCATAATATACCCCCTAGGCTTCCCAAGAGTGGCTGTCTGCCAATTTGTGACTGTAAAGCAAGCAGTTGGATGTTTTTGGGCCATGGAAATGTAAAGTACCTGTAATGTTATCCACGATTACTTACTTTGTGGTCAGAAGTGTTGGCAGATGGAAAATTTTGTTCCCTATTGCGTTTTCTGAGTTGTTTTGAGTGGCAACTTAAGTGAAGCAAGAGGGGCAGGAAGTTCTAAAAACAGCTGTTGAGGCCTACCTCCAGCTACCTGCCTAAAAGATGCAGACTCAGTATGAAAAATAACTAGTAGAAAAACTCACTTAAGTGTGGGGGGGCACTTGTTAAGTGTTGATCACACTTTTCTTTCCATAAGCAAATGGCTAGATGTTTTTTATTCTTGTTTAATTATCTTGATAAGTTTTGAGTTTGTTTTTGTTATTGTCATTGTTTCGGATTTGAGAGTAACTTTAATTTTAATGTATATTTATGCTGTATATTTCAAACCTATTTCACATATATGTATATATATATAGTCTTCATATTGGAGAGAGAAAAATTTGTAATGCATTGTCATCTTGAGGGTTTTTTTAATCAGTAAAATGACTACTATTGCTGTTTTTAAGCTTATTAAGTTTAGGTGTATATCATGTTTAACTTTTTCCCCTTTTTATCTTTACTTCTTTGTTCTCTACATGCTGTGCTTTTAAACCCTTCTGCTCTGTACACCTGAACACCTGGTTTCTGCCATCTTCTTTGTGTTGATATTTGTTGCACAGTACCACAAAACCTGCTCCACACCTGGATGGGTAAGAGTTACATTCTTAATATTTTGGGGAGGTGTGCTGGTGGCCAGTCCAACCAATTAGACCGTAGTGAACCCTCAAGGGGGCACTCTTGACCTCTGGTTTATTCTCTCATAGCCAAGCTCTCCCCTAAGGATCACAGGATGCAGTAGTCTTGAGACCACGGATGGTGTCTCAGTATCAAGTGCAATCTGATTGGTACACTCTCTACTGTAAAATAGTTAAGAATCATTGTTTTAAAAGCAGAAAACTAAGGCCCAGTTTGAGCAAGGTTTTTTTTTTTCCTTTTATGAAGCAGAACTTCTAATTTCCTTCTAGTTGCTTCATACATCAGACACTTTTATTTTCAGGTCTGTGGACATGTCATTTACAATTGTCTTGATTACTAATCTTGGCTTAACTATCATCAAACCAATTTTTCTTGAATTTGTATTGTGACAGGGTGCATGTTGTCTTTGGACTAGTTATTTCTGGTTTTGAAGTGATCGAACAAATTGAAAATCTGAAAACTGATGCTGCAAGTAGACCGTATGCAGATGTACGAGTTATTGACTGCGGGGTGCTTGCCACAAAGTCAGCAAAAGACGGTAAGAGTGTTTTGAGTGCAGAGGGAGCTAGGATACAGGTAACACTTGTTGAAGACTATAACTTAAAGATACCTCCTAGATTTCAGTAGTGGAAGAAACTCCTACGAGTAATATACCAATATCCCTGATGCCTCCACATCATAGCCTGTATCCAATCCATCAGAAATCTTTCCAACTCTGACTTTCTCTTTTTACTTCCCCTGTTGTCACCTTGGTCCAAACCCAAATATCTTTTACCTGGGTTATTCCAATAGCCTCACCACAGTTCACTTTGCCTCTGTCATTGTATAATCTTTTCTCAGTAATAATAGCTTCGTAACTGGTCTTCTTGCTTCCACCTGACCCTCTTCAGTCCTCAGCAGCAACCAAAGCCAGCTTCTCCAAGGGTTCCCTCTCTGTCAACCAAAACTAAAGTCTTTACTGTGGTTTGTAAGGGATTCTGGCTTTTTGCTGTTTCTCTAATCTCTCCATATTCATTGTCTTCCCAGCAGTGTTAATCTTTACTCAAACATGCCAGACACTTGGGGACTTTGTGCTAGCTGTTCCTTCTATCTGGAATACTCTTTGTTCAGATACCTGCATGACCCCTGTCCCTCGCTTCTTTCAGGTCTCTGCTCAAATGTTATCTTAAATTACCTTGACTTGCCTTGTTCCCTTTACTCTGTGTTTTCCTCCCTCTTCTTTAAGCATTTATCATTTGTTATATTAGGTAGTTACTTATTTTCTTATCTGACTGAACTAATAAATAAACTTCACGAGGGCTTTGTTACCTTACAATCTCACCAACAAGTTGTATTATCAACTTGAAAAAAAGTTTATTTAAATTTTTAGTGGGCTTTATATAAAACATGTTTTATAATACTTGGTAATCATTTCTTTTTACTCTGAAAGGTGGGCAGTGAAATCCAGTACTAATACTTTTATTACTATTTATTAAAAGTTTTTGAGAAAAAAAGGAAGAAGCCAACTCATTCAGAAGTCTCGGATTCCTCTTCCAATTCCTCATCCTCTTCAGAATCATCCTCAGAAAGTGAAATTGAACATGAGAGAAGCAGAAGAAGGAAACATAAGAGGAGACCTAAAGTTAAACATTCTAAAAAGAGACGAAAGGAAGCAAGCAGTTCAGAAGAGCCAAGAAATAAACATATAATAAGCCCAAAAGGGTAAGTGTGAGACACCAGGGTAGTCTTACCTAGAAAACAAACACCCTGGAATGGGAACAGTATGTGTGATTCTGTAAACTTATCTTTGTTACCTATTGTTGAAAAGGATAGTATTTTAGGAAGTTTATATTGAAATGTTGCAAATCTAAGGGTAGCACAGATGTTTTATATCAAAGATTTATGCATTTGTAGGTAAAAACAATCCCTAAAACTCTTAAAGAAAGGATCATTTGGCAATTCTTGTATCAGAGTTTTAGTGCAGTGACTGTTTCACTCACTCATGTTTTATATGTTCTGTTTATGAAAATTGTGTTAACCTTTTTAGTGGGATTTGCAAGGTATCAGTACTTTTGCTGTTAATTATGTTATTTAATACTAAAAATTTAGATATACACATTTTAATTGGTGATTTGATTGTTCTTTCTAAGTCATTCTGAGAGGAGTGATACCAATGAAAAAAGATCTGTTGATTCAAATGCCAAAAGGGAAAAGCCTGTGGTCCGCCCAGAAGAGATTCCTCCAGTGCCCGAGAACCGATTTTTACTGAGAAGAGATATGCCTCTTGTCACAGTGGAGCCTGAACCGTAAGGATGATTAACCTACATGTTTTTGTTTCTCTGACTGATAATTCCTGTCACCTCATTGCAGGTGCACACTCATTTATTGAGCGTGACCCATAGTCAAAGCACTTTGAAATATACTGTGGGAGATACTGGATTCATGAATGCCATGGACCCTATCTTTCAAAATTCGTAATCTACTAATAGAAAAAGGGAATTTGCCAAGTTGACCTGGGAGAGTTCTTAGTGGAGATCTGGGAAGATTTCTTTACTAACTTCATTTACTTAGCCTTTCATTAGAGGGTGAGATTTTGGTTACCAGAACAGAGGGTTAGTTGAACTCTTTGGGTCCAGTCAGGTTTTAAAACATACTCCAATTAGTAGTGCAAAATTATTGCATGGTGATTTGGGATATAATTTAGTACCATATGTTATTATTGTTAACTTACTCAGTGATAACTCCTCTATATTAGAAAAGCTAAAATGTAGCTTTAGATTTGGTCTCAAAAAATAGTGCTTAATGTATTTTGTGTGTTACACTCAAGTTTAGAATTGTTAAGAGAAATGTTGTATGACTAGAAATACCATAAAGTGGTTGGGGTAATTGGCAATTGAGTTATTTTGAAGTCTGAAAAGTTATAGAGATGTCCCTGTTCACAGTTAAGTCTCTATAGAAGATTATTGTTTAGACCGTTAGATATTTTAAAATTCTAAGAATTCTGTCTTGTGAACAAATCTTAAAATACAAAACACCATTCATTGATCAAATCCATCTAGTTTCCAGAAAGTAGGAAACTTGAAAGGTCAATTTCAGTGTCATCTAGTAGGAGTTGGCAAACTACAGTCCTCCGTGGGCTAAATTCAGCCTCTTGTCTGGTTTTGTGCAGCCCATGAGCTAAATGTGATTTTTATGTTTTTAAATGTTTGTGGGAAAAAATCAGAAGAATAATAATATTTTGTGATATGTGAAAATTGTATGAAATTCAAATTTCAGTGTCCATTAAATTTTACTGGAACACAGCCATATCCATTTGTTCACTATTTTCTTGGGCCGTTTTTATGCTATAGCAGCAGGATTGAGGAGTTGCAGAGAGTTTGTATGTGGTGCTGTCATTGGTATATATGCTGTTCAGTGCACTACACATCACAGTGTATTATATTTCAAATTTCATTGATAAAACATTTGTGAAAACTTGTTTTCTTTTTGTTACATAATCATCTTTAATTTTCTTCTTGGCCTAGAAATCCTAAAATACTTTCTCTTCGACTTTTAAGAAAAAGTTTGCTGACCCCTATTATCTGGTATTTTTTTTAAGTAGTTTATACCACTGTCTTGTATTTATGGTTGAATATCATTGGTGAGTTTATTTGGTCATTGCTCCTCTTTGGTTACATAATATCTTTGGAAGTTATATCCTGCAGAATAATTTTAAATCATAATTGGTAAATAGTTGTGTCATAACAAAGATAGCAAGTTGATCTATTTCATTAGAATGCTTGAGATTTGATCAGTCACTTGGGAGCTAAAATTAATGTGCTAAGAATGCAAGATATGCAATATGAAAGGATAAGAAACAGGGACTGACAGCCTTATAGAGCTTGCCATCTTACTGAATTTGCCAGCAGTTAAGTTCTTTATCGGAGAAGGCAATGGCACCCCCACTCCAGTACTCTTGCCTGGAAAATCCCATGGATGGAGGAGGCTGGTGCACTGCAGTCCATGGGGTCTCTAGGAGTTGGACACAACTGAGCGACTTCACTTTCACTTTTCACTTTCATGCATTGGAGAAGGAAATGGCAACCCACTCCAGTGTTTTTGCCTGGAGAATCCCAGGGACAAGGGGAGCCTGGTGGGCTGCCGTCTATGGAGTCGCACAGAGTCGGACACGACTGATGCGACTTAGCAGCAGCAGCAAGCTCATTACCACTTATACTTTGTTTAGCAGAAGCTGGATTCTACACTTGCTCTAATTCATTTGTTCTCATGTTCAGCTGCACTTCAGTGTAATTTGGCAAGCTTTTAAAAATACCAGTTTCTGGGCCATACAACAGAGTAAATTGGAATGTTGTGGGGAAGGAGGTGGAGAGTGGCAACGTTGGATCAGCCATGTAAAAGATACCAGATGAACATTAATTCATGCTGAACAGTTAGAGGCAGGTCATTTGGTTCAGTGATGTGTTCTTCATGAGGAAAATGAGGTAAACAGTTGTCTACCAAGAGTACCGGCTTCTTTCATTGTGAGAATCAAATGATATCATGAATATGAAATAACCGAAAAAACTATAATATACTTTTTAGTAAGGTTTTCTTATAGTGGCATTGTATGTTTATCTGGAGCCAGATTCCTGGCTGGGAAAACCCTGTTATATCATGGTTGTAAAAGTCATGTTTCATTCCTCTATGTGACGTTGGACAACATTCTTAACTGTAATCTTAAAATTCTTTATTTTTAAAAAGGAGTTGATAATAGTACCTACCTCATAGTATTGTTATGAGAATTAAATGAACTAATAATGCCTTTAATGATATCTGTTAACATTTATTTAAAGGATTTTTTTGATGAGAACCTACTTATAGCACAGGAAACTCACTCAGTATTTTCTGTAATGGCCTATCTGGGAAAAGAATTTCAAAAAAGAGTGGATATATGTATATATAAATAACTGATTCACTTTGCTGTACACCTGAGACTAGCAAAACATTGTAAATCATCTGTACTCCAATAAAGATTTAAAAAATAACAGAGGATTTGCTTAGAAAATTAGGTCATGTGGAGTGCCTCATTCTATAAAAGTGTTAGATCTAAGTGAACTGTTATTGTATTAAAGGAACATAAATTCTCCGTTTACACACTGAGAAAACTGCCTAGCATTTGTTTATTTTTAATTTTCAATCTTCTTTTCCAGGAAAATTCCTGATGTTACACCCACTGTAAGTGACCAGAAACCATCTGTGTCAAAGTCTGGACGGAAGATTAAAGGAAGGGGCACAATTGTATGTGTGTTAAAACTTAATTTTTTTCAAATTAGTTATCTGAGCAGTAAAATGTTTTTACCTATAGGCAAATCCTAGCTTTAATCTTAGGCGTAGTCCAAAGTCTGTCCAGGGAGCTAGTTGTATTCTCTTAAATTAATATGTAGCTATGCGAAGGCACTGCTGTTAGATCAGTGTTTATTGCTATGTTTGAATGGGTTTAAATATTGAAATGAATGTGAAATAGTATGTTCAGAAATCTTAGTATATTGAATAAGCTAATGAGTATAACCATTAGGACTTCTAAGGAAAAGTTTATGTGTGATTACAGGTGAATATCTGCCTTTCCTATTTCTTTTAGTTTGATTTAACTTTATACCATCATTATGGTACTTCAGTTATTATTGCATTTAAATGGCATCCAAGATTGAGTCTTATGCTTACCTGTCCTATAGCAGATTACAGTTGGGAAGTATTTTTTAAATAGTTATTCCTAACTTTGTTTTTAAAGCGCTATCACACACCTCCAAGATCAAGATCCTGTTCTGAATCAGATGATGATGATAGCAGTGAAACTCCTCCTCACTGGAAAGAAGAAATGCAGAGATTAAGAGCATATAGACCACCTAGTGGAGAAAAATGGAGTAAAGGAGATAAGTAAGTAAAAGTATAATCCTATCTCTGCTATATTTTAAGTCTTAAGGGGATAGAGACATACTTCTGGGTTTTTCACTAAAGATTTATATTTAAAATTAGATTGTCACCAGAGAATACATTTGGGAATGCTTGATGAAATGGAAGGAGGGCTGATTGGCTTTGGATACTTTTAAATCAAAATTCTATTTTCTCTCACAAGACCATTACCCTACTGAATTTCTTAAAGATTTCTTGTTTAATTTTAGCAATAATCAGGACTTTATTTTTTTTAACTTACATAGCAGATTCTCTCATAGCCTCTTTTTTTGTAGTCACTGATGGTAGATAAAAAAATTTGTAGCCATTGTGTGTGTTAACTTCTGACCCTAGGGACTGTTGCTTCTTCAGCAGTGTACCCATCTCTTGTCTTCAGTGACACTCCACAGTGGAATATCTATTTTAGAAGTGGGGCTGGCCCCAGAATAGCTAGTGCAAAATATACCAATGGGACCCTGTGTAGAATTCTCTTTCTCTGTGGCCATCCAATGGAATGGTTCAGAGTTCAGAGAAGGAGGACAAGGTGTGTGATCTGCTGTGTGCAAGTGGTATGGATATGGTAGCACTGAGAACAGTTTTGAGCTCTGACATTAGCACTGATATTGTAAAGCCTGCATCTTAGTTTTCATGTACTTTTCCCCCAATTTCTGTACTAAGTAGTTTAACTAAAACCTTAAGGAAAAGTCTATGATCACCTCTATGATCCTGAGATAAAACAATAGTCATGCTAGTTTTAAGAAGAGGCAGGCCTCCCTGATAGCTCAGTGGTAGAGAATCCACCTGCCAGTATAGGAGAAACGGATTCAATCCCTGATCTGGGAAGATCTTACACGCCTTGGAGCAACTAAGCCTGTGTGCCACAACTGTTGAGTCTGTGCCTGGGAGCCACAACTACTTAAACCCATGTGCACTAGAGCCTGTGCAAGAAAAGCCACCATAATGAGAAGCCCATGCACTGCAACTAGAGAGTAGCCTCCACTTGCCACAACTAGAGAAAGCACATGCAACAAGGAAGACCCAGCACAGCCAAAAATAAATAAGGTTATTTTTTAAAAAAAGAAAGAAAAAGAGGATTGTCAGGAATTCCCTGGTGATCAAGTGATTAGGACTTGGAGCTTTCACTACCAGGTCCCAGGTTCCATCCCTGGTCGGGGAACTAAGATCTCACAAGTCATGCAGCCAAAAAAAAGGGAGGCTTCTCTTAAAGTTTTGGCAGTTATCCTGTATCTACAGAGAATCAGCAAGTTGTTTGGGAATTTGATTTGACTCCCTCAGAAATTATTCCTGGAGGCAGAGCATTATTGAGCAGATCAAAGCCAGGAATGTGGTAGGTGAGCAGTGCTTTTGTAATTAGTTGGTTTGCTTTTCAAAACTGTTTTCCTATCAAATTTGAGAATTCCTGATTTGACTCTGGAAAAATCCTTTTGTAAGTGAATCTGTTAACAGTTATTTCTTTGAAGTTTTATAATTTCAGGACCAGGCCTATCAACTATTTGCTTTATCCTTCCTACATGTGCTTAAAGCATTGATAGAGTTAGTACTTGGTTGTTAACTAGGCTTTTGTTGATGCCTAGTATTGACAACAAATGTGTTTTAATTTTAAAGCTTAGAAAACATGCTTGTACATAACTGCCTGCATATTATGTCCTTTTTATAGGTTAAGTGATCCCTCTTCAAGCCGATGGGATGAAAGGAGCTTGTCCCAGAGATCCCGATCGTGGTCCTATAATGGGTATTATTCAGATCTGAGTACAGCAAGACACTCTGATGGTCACCATAAAAAACGCAGAAAAGAGAAAAAGGTTAAGCATAAAAAGAAAGCTAAAAAGCAGAAACATTGCAGAAGGCACAAACAGACTAAGAAAAGAAGGATTGTTGTACCGTCTGACATAGAATCCTTAAAATCTTCAACCCGACGAGTGAAATCCTCATGTGATAGAGAAAGGAGATCTCATTCTTCCTCGTCTTCATCTCATCACTCGTCCAAGAGGGATTGGTCTAAATCTGATAAGGATGACCAGAGCTCTTCAACGCATTCCAGCAGAGACTCATACAGATCAAAATCTCACTCGCAGTCTTATTCTAGAGGAAGCTCAAGATCAAGGACTGCCTCAAAATCTTCATCACATTCTCGAAGTAGATCAAAGTCCAGATCTAGTTCTAAGTCGGGGCACCAAAGAACAGCATCAAAATCACCAAGAAGAACAGCCTCTCAGTTAAGTGAAAATAAACCTGTTAAAACAGAACCTTTAAGAGCAACAGTGACACAAAATGAAAATGTTGTAGTACAACCAGTGGTGGCAGAAAATATTCCTGTTATACCACTGAGTGACAGCCCCCCTCCTTCAAGGTGGAAGCCTGGGCAGAAGCCCTGGAAGCCCTCTTATGAACGAATCCAGGAAATGAAAGCTAAAACAACCCATTTGCTGCCCATCCAAAGCACTTATAGTTTAGCAAATATTAAAGAGACTGGTAGTTCATCATCCTACCATAAAAGAGAAAAAAATTCAGAAAGTGATCGTAGTGCTTATTCAAAATACAGTGATAGAAGTTCAGAAAGTTCACCAAGGTCAAGGAGCAGATCTTCTAGGAGTAGATCTTATTCCAGATCATACACAAGGTCTCGAAGTTTAGCTAGTTCACATTCACGGTCTAGGTCTCCCTCATCTAGATCTCATTCACGAAATAAATACAGTGACCATTCACGGTGTAGTAGATCATCTTCATACTCTTCTGTTAGCAGTGATGATGGAAGACGAGCCAAGAGAAAATTTAGATCCAGTGGGAAAAAAAGTTATACCTCAAATAGAAGGCACAGCAGCAGCTCTGAAAAAGCACTTCGTAACAGATATGTCAAAGGCAGAGCCAAGTCTTCATGTCATAGAAAGTACAGTGAAAGCAGATCATCTTTAGATTACTCTTCAGACAGTGAACAGTCAAGTGTTCAGGTTACGCAGTCAGTCCAGGAGAAGCAAGTCCAAATGGAAGTGAATAATAAACAAGAGAGAAACAGAGATGACAAATCTAGGCCTGAACGGGAATGCCCTCATTCAAAAAAAAGAACTTTGAAAGAAAATCTTTCTGATCACTTTAGAAATAGCAGTAAGCCCAAAAGGAAGAATTATGCTGGGAGTAAATGGGACTCTGAGTCAAATTCTGAACGAGATGTAACTAAAAACAATAAAAATAGTCCCCGGCCATCTTCTGATAAGGAGGAAGGTGAGGCCACTTCGGATTCTGAGTCAGAGTCTGGTGAAATTCACATCAAAGCCAAACCCACAACTAAGTCTTCAGCAAATACTTTACTGCCTGATGGTAACAGTGCCTGGAAATCAAGCAAACAGCGCTCCTTAACCTCTGATTCTGAGGAATTCTATTCCAATTCAGAAAACACTAGAGGAAAGCCACACAAGCATAAACACAGCTCAAAGGAGAATATTAAAAGGGAACACACCAAAAAAGCAAAAGAGAAATTAAAAGGGAAAAAAGATAAAAAGCACAAGACTCCAAAACGAAAACAAGCATTTCACTGGCAGCCTCCACTAGAATTTGGTGAAGAGGAGGAGGAGGAGATTAATGAAAAGCAAGTTACTCAGGAGGCGAAAGAGAAAAAGCAAGTTTCTGAGAACAGTGAAACCATAAAAGAAAATATTCCCCAAACTAAGAAGCCCTGTGAAGACAGCAGCCTTTCAGGTAAACATAGCACAACAGTGTCATCAGATATTGACCAGTCTACTAAAGATGGTGTTAAACTCAGCACTTCTCCTGTAACCGTAAACACTGATGAAAATGTAGTCCGTTCTCCCCCAAACATTCAGCATATTGAAGAGAGCATCCCAAGCGGAGCAGAGGATATGCTACAAGCAGATGACAACATGGAGATTTGCACTCCTGATCGGAGCTCCCCAGGAAAGGCCGAGGGGACTTCCCCTCTAGGAAATTCAAGGCTTGATACCCCAGATATAAGCATTGTTCTAAAGCAGGATATGGCAGCAGAGTATCCTGAGGCAGAGTTGAGCAAACAGGAAAGCAGTATGTCAGAAATCAAAATGTTGGGTGAGATGGGCAAACAGGACAGCGGCTCTGCCAGCTTGACCAGTGCTGTAGAAAGTACTATAAAGAACGAGGTAGCTGAGAAAAGCCAGACGAGCCTTGTGGATAATAAATGGAAGCCCCTGCAAGGTGTGGGGAACCTTGCAGCACCATCTGCTACCACATCTAGTGCTACGGACGTTAAGGCACTGACTGCTATGCCTGAAATGAAACCACAGGGTTTGAGAATAGAAATTAAAAGCAAAAATAAAGTTCGGCCTGGGTCTCTCTTTGATGAAGTAAGAAAGACGGCACGCTTAAACCGGAGGCCAAGAAATCAAGAGAGTTCAAGTGATGAACAGACACCTAGTCGAGATGGTGATAGCCAGTCCAGGAGTCCAAGTAGATCTAGAAGTAAGTCTGAGACCAAATCAAGACACAGAACAAGGTCTGTCTCCTATAGTCACTCAAGAAGTCGATCGAGAAGTTCCACATCATCTTATCGGTGAGTGTTACTCTCTTTTTGTCTCCCAAGCAGAGTCCGTTACCATTTTGTTTGGAAGAACATCAGAGTTAGGGACAAGACCACTGTTTCCAAATACCTGGGAGGAAATAAGGAGAAGGCTTGTGCTATGTGACTCACAGAGCAGACTGAAGACACAGGGAGTAGAGATTTCAGGGGAAGAAGTTTGGGCTCAGGGTAAACAACTGTTGCTGTTAGTTAAAGCTCCCTGGTATTTGCAATGCGTTGCCATGATAAGGGACAGGGTCTCCATCTTTAAAGGTGTAAGCCCACTCTCTGCTATCAGTCATACCTTAGAAGGGAATCTTGCATTTACTGCTGGGGACCAGCCTCAGCAGAGTCCAGGGATACCCTCAAGATGAACGGCATCGGCGAATGAATGACACGGGGAGGCCAAGCTTCAGTGAGCGAGGCCCATAACTTTATTTTCAAAAGGAGCTTTATACCCTGACTTGTACATAGAGGAAAATGAAAGATGCAAGGTCATGCAGAGTCAGCCCAAACACTCCAGCAGTTTTGCCCTTATCGAAACCAGGGTTTTTTTCTGTATGCCTTTCCATAAACAAGGGTCTTATGCTATGTACATTATCTTCTGGCCTGGAGGCCTGTTGACATTTTATGACCCTTTTTTGATAAAAGGTTGATCAACCAGAAAACTTGTTTTCCCTTGAAATGTTTTTTCTTTATATTTCTAATCTGTGTCAGCCTCAGAAAGTACTAAACAGTTATATTTTCATGGAGCAAAGGTACAGTGGGTCACAACAAGGAAAGAACTTATTAGCTCAAAGGTCTGATGTGGTTAATACCAAGGCTACTACTTGTTTTTCTTACATTGCAACTACATTAACTAATGCACTCCCAGGTGCACAAGGGATAAGGGATATGGGAACTTGGCAGCAAGCATTGGCCCAATAATGAAGCCCTTTACCAGTACTATTCTAATAATTTTTCACCCCTTAAAGGGCTCTATGCCCATTAGGACTTTTAGAATGTTTAGGCTTCCCGTGCCTTTCATGGTTGGGAAGTTGTGAACAATCATGTGCGTTAGTTGTAAGAGTAAGGAAAAACCTGTGAAGCAAGCTAGAATGCCAACAGAGGGGTTAGAATAGAAGTATTCCTTTCATGCCCAGGAGACTTATTAACTTAGAGTCCTAAGTTGATTTTCTCGAGAGAAAGGTGGTCGGGGATAGCCCCCTGCTAATATCAGAAGAGTGGTTGAAAGGCATAATATAGTAAACAGTAGACAGACAGATTTTGGTTTCGGGGTAGATGCTCAAGCAGGTCCAGGGAATCCCTCGAGTCCTCATCTGCCTTTGCCTGTCAGGTCTTCTCTGCATGACCTTTGTCATGGGTGGGATCTCTCGTGGGGGCTCCTGGAACATTTACGGAATATGTAGGATTTAGAAATCAGTAATTTAACCCTCCATTTTATACGAGTGGAAGGTGAGGGCCAGAGAGACCAAGTTGGCTGCCCCAAGACATGCATCTAGTTGATCTTTATTCAGGGGGCAGGAAATGGTAAAAAAGTGATCATCTTTTGATTGATTGATTGATTTTTGGTTCAAGTTACATCTAACTTTTGTCATTGACATAGACTGGATAATGCAGAGAATGAGCATTTTTACAACTGAAAAAAGTGATGGTGGTATGAAGTTAATAACTAATTTGTATTCTTTTCTTGTAAACTTTTCATGGTTTTTACCTCACTGTCTCTTACTCATATCCTTTATTATTTTGTGCTTGATTTTCATCACTTTAACTTGAAATAGACTAAGAATCTTTAACTTTTTTCTTCCTAGTTTTTTTTTCACTTACCCAGATTTCTTTAAAAATAGGAAACAACATTTACCATCTATAATAACCATCTCCCACTTACTCTTAAATTGCTTGCAGTATGTAGTCTGTGCCTTCCTCCCCTCATCTCACTCAGCTGACTTAAGATTTTCAGGTATTTCTGCATGGCCAGTGCCAGGGCATGTTTTCAGTCCTTCTGGAAGCACCCTGCTGGCTCTCCTCATCCCTCAGACCATTCCTGCTTGAGTGTGGGCTTCTCTTCTTCCTCGGGCTCTGATTCACGGCAAGCCCCAGAGAGCTGGTGAATTCTGGCCTTTTCTCTCTGGGTTCATATTCTAGATGCAGGTGCCTGTTTAGCTTCTGCAGTCTGCTGCTGTCTGCTCATTGTCTACCTGGCATTCACCCTCAGATAACTCTGAGCTGTTGGTGGTTCTGGTCACTGTCATCTTCCTTCCTACCCCTGCATTTGGAGTGGGTAGTGTTTCATTTCAGAAATGCTGAGAATTTTGCTCTTAAGTTGAGCAGCTCACAGGTGGTAGATTTGAGATAGCTGAACTGTGCCTCCCTATTTTGGTTACCCACCCGGGCCTGACTCGCCTTCTGGCCTGTGAACTTGGTGGAATCAAGGACTGTTTGCTACTCATCTTTTAGCCACCTCACAGAGTTACCCTGTAATTGTTTGAGTAAATGACTAGAATCTTATGAGAATAGAATGTCTTTGCAAATAAACTGCACCTGTCTTCCAGAACGTAAGTATATACTAACTACAACCTGTAAAGATATTACGTAAGGAGCATATACACAGGGTTATTGTTCTGATCCTGAATGACAGGTACAAACTAGGTGGAAAAGGTTTGGGAGCCAAGTGAATGCAGGGTGGGGGCAAATTTGCATTAAGTTTCTTGTTTGTTTTATTAAATATTAAATAGGTATAAATTTTTTAATGATTGAGGTATAAAACATACAAATGATTAAGGTATAGAAAATAATTTTCTATCTTAAAAAATAGAGCTTTGACATAATAGAGCCCAACCTGAAGCTACCCTACTTTCTCTCTTCTCTCCAAGAGTTAAATATTATTCTAAACTTCTGTTATAATACTCTTGTTTTTCTTTGTTGTCTTTCTATAAATGTTTCTATCTATATATAATGTTTTTTGTTGTTTTCAAATAGAATCCTTTTTTTATATGTATATGTATATTTGCCTTTTTCACTCAACATTATGTTCCCAAGATTTAACTGTGTTGATACATGTAAATGTAGTTAATTTTCCTACGTTAGGATATTTCAGTATATATCTGATAATTGTTTTAAAACCCATTCTGCTGTTAATGAGGATTTGGGTTGTTTCCTCTTGCTGGTATTACAGAAACGGCTCCTGTGAACATACCTGTATCAGCCTTTTCTGTTTTTTATTTATTTCATTCTGTTCAGTTTAAACTCTCATTAGCCATCTCTTGTCATACCTGCTGTGAGGAGTTTATGAGAGACCTTTCCAAAGACCTTTCCTCTATTGGGTTTTCCCACTCCTGCCCTACTAGTAATTAATCTTAACAGCATAATGAGTTAATATAATTATATTTTTTCCACTCTTAATTGTAGATCAAGAAGCTACTCTAGAAGTCGGAGCAGAGGGTGGTATAGCAGAGGCCGCACAAGGAGCCGGAGCAGTTCCTACCGCAGTTACAAAAGTCATAGGTGACCTCGTGAATCCCACCCTACAATGTGGTTTCCAGTCTATCTCCCTGCACAGGCAGAGTGGAGTAGCTGTTGAAAAGGGTCTTGTCATTGCTCAATACCAAACCAGTGTCCCACCTGTCTTCCCCTTCCCCACCCAGTTCTTTTCCCAGTGACTTTCTTTATGTGCACCTCATAGAAGAATTGTGTAAAACTTAAACCTTTCCTGTGAAACCCAACAGGCTTTAAAAAAAAAAAAATCCAGTATGCTTTTAATATGAGAAATGAAATAAATATAGCTGCTGGATTTCATTGTGTTTTCTCCTTAATGGGTAAATAAATGCCTAGATTTTTTATGTAGCCTGTCCTGATCCACAAATTGATGGTCCCTCATGTGGTTACTCTTAGGACGTCCAGCAGGAGCAGATCCAGGAGCAGCTCCTATGATCCTCACAGTCGGTCCAGGTATGGACAGGGCCTGGGAAACCACCCCTTAATTCCCTTTTTAAAGGTGTTGTATTTCATGGGAAAACATGTCTTTGACTTTTTAAAACAGTTTTTATTTGTTGACCCATTTTTCTCTAGTGTCAAAAGTGATAGTTGATGTCAAATTGTAATGGCAGGGGTTTATTGACTATAATTGCCTATAAGATGCACCAGATTCAATTGAACTAACTCAGTGTCAACTTTGTGATATTTTTCAATGCAAAAAAGAAATTAACGTTTTTCTGTTTAATGTGGTAAGTCTGATTTGGAGCAGTTATTAAATGTTTCCAGTACGTGTTATGCACATAATGTCTTCATTCTGTCATATAGTGCCCGTGTTCTATGAGGACACTTAAGAACCTAAAAAGAAATGGGAGTATATGAATATTTGAATGGGAAAATTTAGTGTTTGTTATTGCTGTTAAAGCAGGTCCTACACTTACGATAGCTACTATAGCAGAAGTCGGAGCCGAAGTAGAAGCCAGAGGAGTGACAGTTATCACCGAGGCAGAAGCTACAATAGGCGATCCAGGTGGGTCTCTGTTCTCTCAAGCACTGTAAGTTATTGCAGGCACTTGGGGTATGGGGCAATAGACTGCTATAGCAGAGAAAGCATCATCTTCTAAGGAGAGAAATTCTTCTTTCTCTTCTTGAATTTCTTCAGTCCAGAGGCAGTTACTGAAAGTGGGCTTTGTATTAAGAGTTGCTGGGTAGTGTTTATTGGTTGTGTTTAAACATTAAACATTTAAACATGTTTAAATCTAAAGTGCATTCTTAAATATTCACATATCCTTGGACAAAGATTTCTTTTGGAAGGAATAGAGAGAGAAGACCACTCAAACTGTGGCCCATTCTTTACGGTTACTTGCTAGAAATAACAGCCAATTTGTCAGTGTTTTAAATTTTAAAAAGGTAGTATTTTTTTTGTAATATGTAATAAAATGTCATAGTCACTTGCTTCAGTAGCAGGATTTGTGGCTTATATGGTTAAAAATGTCTTTTATGTGTTAATATATATTCATAGATATGTTTTATATAACATATAGTTATTGCAGAAGTCTTTTTGGTTACTTTTTGTGTATCTCTTTCCTGGTGGCTTCTGGTCTTGCCCTCCCTCACCACCACTGCTCTGCCCCCGTGCCTTGCGGTTACAGTCAGTGGTGCTTATAGAATTTCAGTGTGATACAGACACTCCCTTATTTGAAACTCTTCAAGTACACCCCAGTGACCTTAGGAGCAGGTCCACCATGCTCCTGAGTATTGCATGGAGGCCTCTCCACCTACCAACTCCAGCTTGGGCTTTTCTGTGTTCCCTGCACTAACATTCTGGAACCTCTATTTTCTGCCTAGAGATTCACATGCCCATTTCACCATCTCCCATCCCGCCTCTTGAAATAACCCACTCACTGCCCCTGGGAAGCCCTTCCTGACTGCTCATCCTGAGATATATTCCCTGCTGTGTGTTTTATTTATCTTACTACCCTCTATTCCAGACTACCCTTGAGCCCAGGGAACACTAGTCCGCTGTGTGTGTGCCCTTAGCATCTAGCAAAGTGACTGGCTCTTTGTGGATATTTTTCCCAAAATAACTGAATGGTGACCATTACCAAAGTCTTCTTCACTCACTGTCCCAGTGGTCCCATCCCTGCCCCACCTCACCCCTCATTGGGCTCACATTTTGATTTGATTTTGATTTCCTTGTCTTTTAATGAATTCTTGTTGGCCTTTTTTCCCCTTCTTCAGTCTAATTAAATATTGATGTTCATTTTGGGTAACATGGAAAATTATTCTCATTTCCTTGAGTGGATTTCAAGTAATTCCACAGGAAGTGCTATTTCTTTATTTACGCCTTGATATTACCACCATCTGTCACTAACATCTTTGAAAAGTCCACAGTGTTGTCATGGTCAGTACTGTACTTTTCTACCCACTATGCTGTGCCTCCTCGAGTCACTTGCTTTCAAGCCCCTTATATCAAAAAAGAAGTTTCAACAAGAATTCAAAGGGTTGAGAGTTAAAAGATATTTGTATATTTGTTTTGTCTTGTTATACAGGAGTTGTAGATCTTATGGCTCTGACAGTGAAAGTGACCGAAGTTACTCTCATCACCGAAGTCCCAGTGAAAGCAGCAGATATAGTTGAAAGTGTCCCCTTTTTTTATATGAATTATATCTTATGTGTAAATACCTGGTAACTTAAAAAATTAAGAAACTTAATGGCAGTCTGTTGTTCTGTTTCAGTATTAGAGATGAATTTGAAAAATAGACACTTCTTAATTGTTATTTGTTTATTTACATGTGCATAGAATTTAAAATACAGATATGTCTCCTTAAAATATTTGTATGCCACATTTTACAGTAGCCAACTATGGAAATTAATTTCTTTTTCTTGAATCAAGAAATCATGAAATTTAAGTATAATTTGCAATATTATTTTAGATAGATGATTTGTCTCATATATTTCTTAGAATACAGATTCTTTTTGCCCATTTTTAAGGTTTTAGCATCTATGCTGCCCAAGCATAGAACTGAAGGAGAACTGTGAAAGGTGGCCAAATACTTCCATACCAATTACACAGTCTTATTCATGTGTGTTCTTAAAAACAAACCACCCAAAACTGATACTGATGGTAACCAGGCAGTGGCTCCTTTCTTCTTTGTTGTTTCAGAGGATCAAGAACGTGGTCATAATACAGCCCACTGTCTTATTTCAGGCTGGCGGGTGAGGTTAAAAAGAATAGATCAGCCTTAACTATAAATATCTGCACTGTCTCTGTAGCCCTAATGTTTCATGTGCTTTTTTAATAAATATTATTAGAAGTTCAGTTTGTTTAAAAAAAAAAAAAAAGTTCTATTCCAGTTTATGCTCTGGTGCTTGGTAACTTTTGGTGCATTATTCTTATATATTATACATTAGAATTCCATCAGAGAGAGAAATAAATTTTTAAAAAGTTCATTGGCACCAAGTAGGGTTCATTGTAAGCTGTATTCACTTTAACTATTTGGAGAGCTTCTCTCAAGCACAGGTGTGGGCTGCAGGCCGTGGAGCAGGCAGGATTGGCACAGGGTTGTGTAACCACTTGGGTATGCTGCCCAGAACTGATGCCTGGAAGAGTTGAATGGAGAGTGGACTTCAAAAGTAACACTAAGATCTACCTGCCACCATTTTGGACACATTTTTCAGGGCTTTACTTTAAAGCCTTTCAAGTAAGAGATGTAAGAGCAGTTGAACGGTCCTTAGCACCCGCCAGCTTGTTCCCTTGTTTCAGTGGCCTGCAGTGATGCAGTGAAACCTTGTGTGAGATGGGTAAGCCTATGACAACAGACAGGAAATCAGGGTGTGCAGTATTGCATAGATTACACATATTCAGTGTCTTGGGTGGTTCCTGTAAAAATGATTTGACCTATAAAAACTGGTGAGATTTTGTGTTTTTTTATCTTCAGTTTGAGCTTTTTCCCCAAGTGTACTTAATCACCTTAGTGCCAGTTTTATCCAGTTATGCAGAAGAAATTCATATTGGATATTTGATGCAGAAGTTTGTGCCATCCTACCCCTTGCCTGCTATACTTGGGAAGTGGGAAAGAACCCCCAGTTGAAGGGATCTAACCACCCCTGATGGATGGAGGGGTGACCTTGGATGTATTACAACCATCACCTATAAAAGGTTCATAAACAGGGTTAAGTGGCCAATTGTTTGCCAAGTTGATAGATGAGAGTACATTAGAAAGTAGGACCTGACTCAAGCAAACACTTGATGGTGAATAAAAAACAATGTGTGATTCATATGAGCATTCTCAAAAGTTGCCTGCAGAGGAGAATATTGCTTTAATAATATTCAGTGGAAAAAAACTGCATTTAGAACTCAAACCAAAACTGCCAAATCTAATTACGTTAAGAAAAGTTACCTTTAGGCAGTGTATTAGTTTTCTATTGCTGTGTAACAGATTATCCCAAACTTAGCAGCTTAAAGCAATACTCATTTCTTAGCTTACAGTTCTGTAGCTCATGAGTCCAGCGTGATATGGCTGGATTCTCTGCTCAGGGTCTCACAAGGCTGAAATCAAGGGTCAGCAGGGTGGCATTCCTTTGTGGAGGCTCTGGGGAAGAATCTGCTTCCAGGTTAATTCAGGTTGTTGGCAGTATACAGTCCCTTGCTGGCTGTCAGCTGGGGTCCTCTCTCTCGGCTCCTTGAGGCTGCTCGCATTCCTCCTTGTGCGCTTTCCTCCATCTCCAAACCAGCAATGGCCCATCGGGGTCTTCTCATGCTTCAGATCTCTCTGCCTTCCTCCTCTGTTTTAAGGTTCATGTGATTAGATCACGGTTCATGTGTGAGACAGTGTCCCTATATAAGGTCAGCTGTGCCATAGAATGTAGTCACAGAAGTGATATATTTACAGGTATCTGGGCTTGGGGCATGAAAAGAGGGAAGGGCGTTTTAGAATTCTACCTCCCACAGGCAATAACGTTGCAGGTTGTGCTATGGGTAGAATTTTATCCTCAAAAGGTAAGCCCTAGAAGCCTCGTTTGTTTTCTCCATGGAAAAGAACAGCCCTCAGCTGCACCATTCAACTTGTGTGTTTACTGAATGGACTACAGAAATAGCTTTTCTTCCTAAAGGGGATTGTTCTGTATTTTAAATTATTTTTTAATAAAATTGAATTACATCGTGTATTGTGCTTCTTAACAGAAAATGTATTATTGGACTGTTTTTGTAATGTCCTCTTTATTGCAAATGAAACAATATAGCTGGTATTGTTCAAAAACAGTAGAAAATACTTTTGTATATATTGGCAATGTCTAATTTGTATATACTTCATTTAAATTCCCTAAAACTTAAAAGGGAGGCCTTGTAGAAATTAAACTATATACTTAGTCTAAGTTTGAGTCTGAGCATGTTTCATCCTTCTTTATTTACCAAGACTTCAAATAGTCTTTCTGAAATGGAAAAGGAAGCATTGAGTCTCTTTGCTGACCCAGCCAGGGAAGAGATTTCATCTCTTCTCTCTGTGGCTCATTTTCCTCTTCTGGCCGGGTATTAGTGGTGGGGCACGAGGTGGTGCTAGAGACAACTTCAGGCAGAATGTTTACCTAGGCAGAGAACCATTGATGGTGCTTGGTCATGCTTCCCCTGCCAACTCCAGATTTCTTTCAGGTCCAGTTGTCATCCAGCTGAGGTGGCCTGCATACAGATATCCTTGCAGAGAAGGGACTGTGTCCCACCCCATCTGTGAGATGCTGCCCAGGGACAGCACGTTTACCTGCTAAGCCACCTACAGCCTCCGCCTTCCCTCCCTAAGAGTGGTTCACCAAGCAAGCACATAGCACTTACTCTGGGAGAAAATATTCCTTGTGATATTTTTAGCATCCACATGAGAATTTGCAGGGCAAGTACAATTAACTTTTTTCTCCTCAGAACTCAAAGGGATTTGTACTTTCTTAGTGAATACAACATAGCCTCACACAGTAAGATTGGCAGAGATTCAGTTTCCAAAGTTGAGTTAACAGTAAACCGCCAAGTCAGGTAGTTCCTGAAAACAGTCAAATCTGGATGTGTTGCCTTAAAATTTAAAGAAAATTGTAGAGTCAGTTTGCTGTAGGGAAATCCCCAAGTGAGGTTCCTTTAGAGTCGTTTATTATTTAGAAAGCGCCATGATCTTTACTGATGTTCTGATAGCATCTTGATCGGCTGGGCAGTATTGGGAGGAAATGTGTTAAGGACTTTTGACTGTGCTGAATTAGCTAGCAAGATGATTCCAGGGAAATAAATGCCCCTCATAACTGACCATGAATACTGGCCAGGCATCACTGGAAGAGAAAGGAGGTTCCACCAGTGCAGAATGAGTGACACAAACTGTGTGGCCAGGAGGGGGCCCAGAAGCCATGGCTCATGTGGGAAGAGACTGGGCTCAGATGGCTGGTCTTTAGGAGAGGGAATCCACTCTGCTGCTGCTCAGAGAGGTGAGCGCCTAAATCCCATGAGGGACTTGTGAAGAATGAACTGGGCAGAATGCTAAGAGGACTCGTGCACAGCAGGGAGAAGTTCTTTGATGCTTAAAGGTTGGGGGGAGGAGCTGGTTCCCTGGAAGATGGCAGCTTGTAGACAGACCCTGGGCAGCTTCAGCCAGTGCCTGAGGAACGTGAGATAAGGAGGGCCTACGTGGGCAACACGCAAAGGAGCAGGAGGCTCTAACGGACTGTTTTCTTGAATGATTTCAGTAGAATGTAAGGGCAGAGTGCTCCATTGCTTCTGCCTCCTTTACTCCCTGTGAATCAGAAGGACTGCAGTGGGGCTATGCCAAGCTTGGGGTCAAGCACTTCTGCCTCTTGGAGACCCCAGGCCCCACCATTCACCTTCTATAGCTATTGAACTCCAGCTCTACAGACTTAGCTGAGTTTCACAGTCTGCAGGACCCAGACTAGCTGGGGGAGGGTGTGTCTCCAGCCAGCCTGGAGATCTGAGGACATTAGGGTAAAAAAACAAAAAAGTGACCTGAGCGCTCAGCACAAACACTTGTATTCTGCATCTGGAGCCCTGACACTCATCTGTAATGTGAGGCGAGGCTAATAGTCCTTAGACTGTTGGTCTCTCAGCTCACACCCAGAAAGAGGGTGCAACCAGACATGAAAACCAGGAGTGCGCATCCCTTTCCGGACCATCCTGGAGATGAATCAGCCTCCCAGAGAGCCCACAGGGGATAGGACTCTGGGCTGGCATATCCCCAGTCTCTGGTCACCCAGGGCCTCCTGCAACTAAAACTTCTGCCACCAGGCTAGATTCCCAGAGAAAGATCCCACTGGTCTCAATGTCTCTGGCCCAATCTGATTTTATTTTGAAAGAGTAAAGGATCTCTGTGAGCAACTTTCTGTGGCACAGCCCTTAAGGGTTTGGGGTCTGAGCCAGACTGCTTGGGTTCAAGTTTCACTCTGACACTTCTTGGTGGGTGACTGGGTAAATTGTTTGACCTTTGTAGTTATTAATATAACTTCTCCATTTTAGGAGTCGTGAGGATTAAATGCTTAGAACTAAGCACACGTTGAAGTGGTTCAGGGACATTAATTCCTGTGCTTGCCTCCAGGTGGAGAGTATGAGGAGGGCCAGGCTCAGTCACTAGTGAGAGGCCCAGGGCCCCTTGAACCAGCAGGGTGGGAGAGGATCCTGGAAGCTGCTAAGGAGGCCTTAAATGCCTAGGCCATGACGTTTATGCTGCTGGAGGGAACTGGGCAACCTGCTGGTTTGAATTAGGCCCTACCATCTACAGCTGTAGCCTATTAGTGCTGAGCTCTGAACAGGAGCGATCTACTCCCCTCCAACCCCCCACCCAGGGATCAATGCTCCCTCAACCTACAGAGCCCTGGGTCCACACCTAGTGGGTAAGTTGAACTTCCATGCCACCCCTCCAGCCCCATGCTGCAATGTCCCTTTCTGTTTTCTGGCACTGCCCACTCTACTCCCCCATTGCTGTTACGCAGCTCCACGCCCCGCCTAGGGAGGCTAAACCCTGTTGTGTGCAGACACACGCAAGTGCTGCCCCAGCACGTTTTGGGTCTGTTCCTCCTCCAACGTGGGAGAGAAGTTCAGGGCTAGAGGCTTAGGGAAGTTGTGGGGGAAAAAAAAGCAGAAAACACAGAGCTGGCCTCTAAAAGCAGGGGTGTGGCTTTGCTGACCTTGCCAGCACCCAGTCCTGAGTGTCTGAGGATCATCCATCCCTGCCCTGATCTCCACAAACTCCTGACTTGCCCCCGTGGCATGTGATTCTGGCCTGGGATCCCCCTCCCCAATAACTTGTCCCACCTTGGACTCTCCAGAAAGCCTGCCTTGACGAACCCTGAGAGGAAGATCCTGTGGCATGGACCTTTTCAAGGCCAAGGGAACAGAACAATTCTGCCTATCTCCATCCGGCTACTCCTACAGGACAAGAATCTGGATTCTGCTACATCAAATCACCTCTAGTTCCCTGCAGATGTTTAACTGTATCCTCCCTTGGGGCATGTGCAGGGGAGTACCCTTCCTCTCCTTTTGCTCTGCTGCCTGCCAAGTCGCTTCAGTCATGTTCGACTCTGTGCGACCCCATGGACTGCAGCCTACCAGGCTTCTCTGTCCATGGGATTCTCCAGGCAAGAACACTGGAGTGGGTTGCCATTTCCTTCTCCAATGCATGAAAGTGGAAAGTGAAAGTGAAGTCACTCAGTCGTGTCTGACTCTTAGCGACCCCATGGACTGCAGCCCACCAGGCTCCTCCATCCATGGGATTTTCCAGGCAACAGTACTGGAGTGGGGTGCCATTGCCTTCTCTCTCCTTTTGCTCTAGCGTTACTCAGCTTTCAGTCCTCAGCTCTGAGCCAGCCCCACATGAGCCCACCAGACAGCTCTTCAGACAGTGCCTTCCTGCCATGTCTCATGTGACCCAAGTCCCAGTAGCCTCCCAGAACTGGCTTGTCCTGGGGTTCCCCCAGTAGATGGGCTGTAGGCCAGAGAAGAAATGGGAACAGCTAAGGTCTTCAGGAAGACTGAGCCCCCTATTCCCTCCTTTCTCACCCAACCTCCAGCCCCTTCTTTGGCTTGACTATTGCAACCAAGACCAATTCCAAAAGGGCCAGCAGCCCTACCTTGGTCACACTGGCCACAACCCCTGCCAAACCTTGGCTGGGAAATGGGCCCAAGAGTGTCCCTTGCAGCCGCCTGCCAGGCTCCTCCCAGTTTGTGAGGCAGGCTGCTCCAGCCTCACCTTTCCTTGGCTCCTCACGCTGGTATCTGACTGTGAGATCTGTCCTGTTCTGCCTTCACTGTCCTTAGCCAACCAATGGGTATACACGGTTCCTCTCTTACCACGTCTCAGGCCTGTGCAAGGGAGCCACAGAGTCAGATGAGGAAGTGGGTTGGGATGGTGGAAGAAGCAGAAGGCAGCCCTGAGGTGATGGGCTGGTCAGACATGCAGGTTGCTCTGGCCTGGCCTCAGCTTGAGGCCTTTGGGAGCTGAGTCAATTCACCCACCACAGCCACAGAGATGCAGAATATCTGCTGTGTGGTCATCGCTGGGGGCATGGGCCCCCATCGGTGCCCCTTCTTCTCTTGCCATCTTTTTCCACCAAGGTCTCATCTCACCCTCCATCCAGCTATGTGGTTTCCTCCTCTTTCTCTTGGCACTCTTTGGTCACCCCCATTTTTGCCCATGAGATGTTTTCTCCCTGACCCTGGAACGGCCTTAAGGACCTAAATCCTGGCCTCATGGGAGGCCGTTGCAGTTTCATAGGACAGACATCAGACTACGGGATGGCGCCTGCCTGGGATCTTGGCCTCTACTCCATTTCCTTCTCTGGCATCCAGAACCAAGTTACTCTGAACTGGCCCCAGAGGCCCTGCCCACTCATGAGCAAGGTGGCAGGCATACTCAGGGGACACTGCTACAGCCAGGCATGGGCGGGTGTGTAAGCACAAGTGCATGTGTGAGCGAAGAGGGTGGGGGATACAGTGTGGTACTGCCAGGATGTGGGCAATGTGAAAGTGACCAAACGTGGGGCAGCCATCAGCTTGGAGTAGGGGAACAGAAGCATCTGAATGATGACACAGATGACATTGTGGCCCTCTCCACAATGATGGCCCAACCACCACCTAGGCTCTGCGAGGCCTACCGTCCTGTGGTCCCCACTCTGCTGCCTGCTTGGCCTGGCAGTGTTTCCTTGCAGCCTCTTGCCAGCACAACCAGCCCCCAGCCCCCACTGGCATCCATGCCAGAGCAGCATTCCGCAGCCCTGGCTGTATCTCTCCAGCAGAAACAGCAGGAAGGCCTCTCAGCAGCCATCAAGCTCCACAGCTAGGGGACACAGTGGGACCTGGGCCTCTGGCCCTCACTCCTCTAGTCTTGCCTTCTCCCAGCTCTGGGTCTGTCACATGAAAGGATTTGATCAATGCACCTGTGGTTCACATTCTCCCATCTCCTGCCCTGGGCGTCCCTGTGTAGCCAGAGGCAGCCACCAGGTCAGTATGGATCGACAAGAAGCAAGTCCTGGAGACAGAATAACATAAACCCTGAGCTGCCCTGGGATCGGGGTGGGGGGTCAGCTCAGTTGGAGATCCTAGACTCACTCTCAGGTCAGAGCAGCCCAGGGCAGAGGGTGGGGATGGTGACCCAGCAAGGATACGCTGGGTTCAGTCCCTCAGTGTGAGGTCGCTCAGGGGAGCAGGTGTAAGCCTTTTCTGTAACTGGTTGGTGGGCGCGGGAGCGCCCAGCTTCCCCATTTTGGGGCCTCCTCCTCCTATGACCCCACCTCGGTGGCGCATCTGGAGGGCTCCCAGGTTAGACTCTGGGATGAACTTCCTGGCGGAAAGGGGCCTCGGTGCGAGAGAGTGAGTCCAGGGACCATCCTCTAGGATGGGAGCGGCGGGGCCTGGCCGGAGTCCGCGGCGGCCCGAGGCGGGGCTGGCTGCACCCGGACGGCGCGCACCACGCGTGTCCGCGCCCCCGCCGGCGCGCAGGGCGGCCTGGCCCTTTAAGCGTCCAGACGGCGGCCCCAGCTGACGCGCGGGCTCCAATCGGCGCCCCGCGCCCCCCGCCCGCCGCGCCTGAGGCTCTGGGGCCGCAGCTGCTCGGCGGCTGGACTCGCCGCGGCCCTGCGCCTCCGCCCGCCCGGCCGCGCCCCCGGGGGCCATGGTCGCGGGGCCCTGCGCGGGGGCGGCCCCCAGCGCGGCGCTACATGGAGCGGCCCCGGCCTGGCCGCCGGGGGCAGCGCGATCCCGCGGGGCCCTGTGAGCCCCCAGCGCCACGGCACCATGGTACGCAAGGCCCTGCCTGTCCCCCCACTTATCCGCCCACCTGCCCGCTCTGCCCTCTCGAGCGAACAGCCGGTCGTCTCGGCGTGGAGGGGTGTGAGGGATCTTAGCCCTCGCCGGGTCTCCCCTACCCCTTCTCGGGGTCCCTGCGGGCTGGGAATGCGGAGCTTTGACGCGGTCCTGGGCTGGGAAGGGGTTAAATTCCTGGGGTTGGGGCCGGGGCGCGAGAGGCTGAGGTCCTGCTAGGCACCAGCGGAGGGGGGCGCTTCTCTGGGCCGGGGACGGCGCCGCCCTCGGACTGGGTGATGGGGGGAGGGAGGAGGTCGGATTCCCGCCTGGGCCTTGGGCCACGTGGGCGCTGGAGCCGCCCTGCCAGGGGATTCGGGGCTCCTGGGCCAAGCGGGATCGGGGGAGGACGCCTGCAGCTCTGGTCCAAACTCCTGTGTGACCTTGGACCTGTCCACCGCCCTCTCTGGGCCTGTTTCTCGGGAAGGACGAGTGGCCTGAGTTGAGAGGAGGCTGGCACAGATACCCTCTCCCTAAAAGGAGGAGGCAGTAAGTCATGAGCCTGTGCCCCCTGTGCTCAGTCTGGGTCCACCCACTGCTTTCTGGGGACAGAAGAATTGACGTGGGAGTAGAGGGTGCAGATGGACACCCAGGTTTCATCCTGGGGCCTCCAGGGAGATTCTGGGGCAGCGTAGGGAGGTAGCTGGTGGTTTTGTGATGGTGAGGCAGGGTACCTCTCAGGAGTAGAAGGCTCTGCCGGTGGTGAGCAGCCTCAGCAGGTGTCCCTGGCACCTGGCCTGCCCCCACCAGCCTGGCTTGTGGGGGAGGGTTTGAGAGCATGAAATGCCCTGGCAACAGAAGTCCCTGACCATTCCTCTGGTCTTGTGTCTTAGCCCAGCTGGCCTGGACTTGGGGTGGGGTGTGTGACTGCAGCTGGCACAGCCAGATGGGGAGGGGCATCTACAGCTTCAGGAAACTGGCACATCTGGCTGGAGAGGCAGACACAGCTGGTGGGCCCTGTGTGGGAGGTACCAGGCTAGGGGGTAACCATACCCCACTGAGGGGCTGCCAGATAAGGACTCAGGCAGCATCTATGTGCCTGGTCAAGGAAGTACAGTCAGGGCTCCTGGTTGTAAGATCCTTGGGCCCCTCAAGGGCCAAGGATGGTGCAGCCTTGCCTGGGGGTGTTGCCTCAGAAATGGAGTCTCTGGGGCAACACTACCTCCCAGGCTAAAACCTTTCCTCCCCTGCTGAGGCCAGAGGAGTCTTCAGTGGATCCTGGGACCAGATGTGCACACAGGAAGTGTTAGGCACTGCCCTTGACCCATGGCAGATAAGCACTGGAGGGCGTTCTGTGAAGGAGCAGTGGACCTGGGATGGGTACCCCACAACACGTCTGACATTGACAAGTCCTTATCCAAGCTACTTCCCCACCACTCTCTGGCCCTGGAGGCCCTGAGGAACTTCTGTTACACCCAAATTGCATCCTGACCCCTCACTGACTTGCAGGTGGCAGCAGCTCTAGGGAGGAGGGTACAGGTTGCCGGAGGTGCTGGTGGGGTCTGGGGAACCACAGCTGGTCCTGAGACGCCTCGTCCTGCTTTTTGAGTCATTAAAGGCCAAGAAATACTTTCCCATGGAATAGTATCCAGTCCAACACAGATTTGGTGGCCTCAGCAGGGCTGAAAGTCCAGGGGCTCTGCTTCTGTTGACTGTGAGACCCTCCCATTCTGAGCCCATCTGTGTAATAAAGTTTGGTCCCAGAAGATGAATTAGAATGAGTCAGAGGATGGAGATGAAAGGGGGTTGGCACTTTATTCCTGTTAGATTGGCCAGACCAAGATGGGCTAGCAGCCCTGAGACAGAGGAACAAATAAGTGGCTTCTTGGCTGGGGTGAAGGAGGTGTTGGGGAGGAACTCAAGAGAGATGGTGGTGGACTTCCCTGGTGGTCCAGTGGTTGGGAATCTGCTTGCCAATACAGGGAACATGGGTTCAGTCCCTGGCCCAGGAAGATCCTACGTGCTGCAGGGTAGCCGGGCCTGTGTGCCATAACTACTAGAGCCCGCAAGCTGCAGCTGCTGAAAAAAGAGAGCATGAGGTGGGTGCTGCCCTGGGCTACTGGGTGTGAAGGGTGAAGCCCAGGGCAGGTCCTCTCATTCAAGTGACTGAAAGGACTGACATAAAGGGAGGGGTAGGCTGTGGATGGATGGGACTGGGGTTTTATCCCGAGGCTTCCAGAGACATGCATAGGGTAGGAGAGCTGATGGCTTTGCAGTGCAACAAGGTACCCTCAAATGTAGGAGGCTCTGACTTAGCGGACAGGGCCTGAGGAGGGCCAGAACCAGGCAGGTCGTTGATAGATGTTAACTGAATATCTGCTGTGCGCTGGATCCATGCAAGGAACTGGGCAGCCTGCCTGTCTGTGCTCCTCACCTTTTGGGGAAGCCGCTGTGGTTGGACCAAGAATTAAGCTAGCCCTTGCTTAATTCCAGGCCCTTGCTTAATTAAGCCCTTGCTTGCTGCTGCTGCTGCTAAGTCACTTCAGTCGTGTCCGACTCTGTGCAACCCCATAGACAGCAGCCCACCAGGCTCCCCCGTCCCTGGGATTCTCCAGGCAAGAACACTGGAGTGGGTTGCCATTTCATTCTCCAATGAGTGAAAGTGAAAAGTGAAAGTGAAGTCACTCAGCCGTGTCCGACCCTCAGCGACCCCATGGACTGCAGCCTTCCAGGCTCCTCCGTCCATGGGATTCTCCAGGCAAGAGTACTGGAGTGGGGTGCCGTTGCCTTCTCCAAGCCCTTGCTTAATTCCAGGCAATTCACAGGTACTGAAAGTGGTCCAAAGATCTAATAATCTGACCAATCAGATTCAAAGGCCTCCTTCAGGCTCCACGAAGATGACATCATCTGGGAACCTCTGGGCCTGGACCACACCTGACCTGGGGTATGGGGGGCCTAGAGGGAAAGGGTTTGGTACAGGTCTTGGGATGCAGGACTTTTGATGCTAAAACCAGGGCCGTCCCCAGCAAACCAGGACTGGGTCGTCTCCCCACAGGCATCCTTTCAGTATTTCCAGGCCCTGTGGATTCTCTCCCTGACACTCACTTACAGATAAAACCAATCCTGCCCAACCCCAAACACCTCAGGAACAGAAGTCACCTAGCTCACTGCTCTGTCTCTGGCCACTGTACCTCCAGGACAGTGACTGTGACTTTTGTTCCGAAAGTGTCTGGGGCTGGGCAGGATTGGTTTAATTTGTAAGTGAGTGTCAGGGAGACAATCCATGGGGACCAGAAAGACTGAAATGATGCCTCTGGGGAGACAACCCAGTCCTCGTTTTTGCTGGGGACGGCCCTGGTTTTAGCATCAAAAGTCCTGCATCCCAGGAAACCCCTAGGTTCCTGGCCCACCTGCATAGTTGGTCATCCTCGAACCTTTTCCTTCCCCTTTTCTCCTTTTCCGCTTCCCTTCCCGGGATGACTGCTCCCATTTCACAGTGGAACAGCTGGAGGTCCAGAAAAGTCAACCACTGACCCAGGAGCTGATACGCGGCCTCAGAAGGTCACGGCCAGAGTCTGAGCTCTGAGGGACAGCTGACTCGGGCTTGAACCCTGGTTCCCCATCGTCTTTGCTTGAGTCTTTCGGCACCTTCTCTGTCACGTGGAACCAATAGTGATGGGGGATGGGGGGCACCTCCTGGCTGGCCTCGACCTGACCTGTGCCCTCGGCCCTGCAGTTGCTGGTTGAGAAGACAACGGACTCACCGGCGGCCGAGTTCTCGCTGGTGGAGGACGTGGCGCTGCACTTCGCCTGCTTGATGGGCCGCCTGAACGAGCAGCGCCTCTTCCAGCCTGACCTGTGCGACGTGGACTTGGTGCTGGTGCCCCAGCGCAGCGTCTTTCCAGCCCACAAGGGCGTGCTGGCCGCCTACAGCCAGTTCTTCCACTCGCTCTTCACCCAGAACAAGCAGCTGCAGCGCGTGGAGCTGTCCCTGGAGGCGCTGGCACCCGGCGGCCTGCAGCAGATCCTCAACTTCATCTACACGTCCAAGCTGCTGGTCAACGCGGCCAACGTCCACGAAGTGCTGAGTGCCGCGTCACTGCTGCAGATGGCCGACATCGCTGCGTCCTGCCAGGAGCTGCTAGATGCCCGCTCCCTCGGCCCCCCGGGCCCTGGTGCCGTGGCCCTCGCCCAGCCAGCTGCCGGCTGCACCCCAGCTGCACCAACCTACTACTGCGACATCAAGCAGGAGGCCGACGCCCCGGGCCTGCCCAAGATCTACGCCCGAGAGGGCCCCGACCCCTACTCCGTGCGCGTCGAGGACGGGGCTGGGGCCACAGGTGGCACGGTGCCTGCCGCCCTCGGGCCGGCTCAGCCCTTCTTCAAGGAGGAGAAGGAGGGTGGCGTTGAAGAGGCTGGCGGGCCCCCAGCCAGCTTGTGCAAGCTGGAGGGTGGGGAGGAGCTGGAGGAAGAGCTCGGGGGTTCTGGCACCTACAGTCGGCGAGAGCAGTCCCAGATCATCGTGGAGGTGAACCTCAACAACCAGACACTGCATGTGTCCACAGGGCCCGAGGGCAAGCCAGGCACTGCCACTGGCCCGGCCACCATGGTGCTGGGCCGGGAGGACGGGCTGCAGAGACACTCGGAAGAGGAGGAGGATGACGAAGAGGAGGAGGAAGAGGAGGACGAGGAGGAAGAGGAGGGAGGAGGCAGTGGAGCAGAGGAGGAGGAGGAGGATGAGGAGGGCGGCAGTCAGGGGGAGGATGAGGAGGATGAGGAGGAGGAAGGGCACAGCGAGCAAGAGGAGGAAGAGGAGGAGGAAGAGGAAGGGCACAGCGAGCAGGATCAGGAGAGCTCAGAGGAGGAGGAAGATGAGGAGGACGGGGAGGCAGGGGGCAGGCAGGGGGGCCTGGGGCGCCGCAGCAGCCGGGCAGAGCCCCCTGCCCACAGTCGCATGGCCACGAGGTCTGCCCGGCGCCGTGGCCCCCCTGAGCCGGAGGAGGCCGGGCGGCGGGGCGGGAAGCGGCCAAAGCCACCTGCAGGAGTGGCTCCCGCTCCTGGCTCCCGAGGGCCACAGGCTGCTGATGGGCTGGGGGCAAAGGTGAAGCTGGAGGAGAAACAGCACCATCCATGCCAGAAGTGCCCGCGCGTTTTCAACAACCGTTGGTACCTGGAGAAGCACATGAATGTGACCCACAGCCGCATGCAGATCTGCGACCAGTGCGGCAAGCGCTTCCTGCTAGAGAGCGAGCTGCTGCTGCACCGGCAGACAGACTGCGAACGCAACATCCAGGTGGGCCTCCAAGGGGCCTGCAGGGGGCAGCCATCCAGGCTAAGCCAGGCCGGAACTGGGCCCTGGGCACCCAGTGTCCTGCTGCCTGTGTTGTCTGCACAGTCTGCAGAGAGCAGGCTCAGCCCCCACCCCCCAACCCCGCCCCAGGGACAGTGGGACCAGCCCCAGCCCAAGGGTGAGCCCAGAGTGGTGAGAGCTCAGGGGATGACGTCAGGGAGAGCTTCCTGGAGGAGGCAGATAGACCTGGGCTTCCGCAAGAGTGCAGAAAGGATTGGAACAAACAGGACCCTTGCCAGAGAGGCAGAGGGGAGCAGGGACTCAGGAGAATGAGAGGAGAGAGTTGTCTGAGCATGTGAGGCTGGGGGACAGCCAGCTCTGAGGAGGGATGAGTCAGTGTTTTTGGACTGCTGCAAGGCCAGCAGGGCCCCCAGGTATATAGTTTGGTAGATTGAGCAGTGCAGGAAAGCACAGAGGGGAGGAGGGGTTTGCCCGGAAGGGGGCGCCATTTTCCACTTATTGCAAGGGCTGAGTGGAGCAAGGGGCAGCCAGGCGGGAGGAAACCCCTGCATTCAGCTCTTTGGAGGTACCAGCTGGCCTGGGCATGGGGAAGAGGGACTGGATGAGCAGTTCGGGAAGTGCAGGGGGCCCAACAGGAAGGCTGCTGGGGCCAAACAGGGGATCTGGGCTGACTGCCAAGCATTGAGCCAGCCTGCATCTGGGCCAGCCTGGCCTTTCAGGGTGAAGACAGCACAAGGCCAGCCAAGTGATTTTTTGCCTTTTCTGGCTGAGAGTGAGGTTGAGGGGCAGTAGGTAGGCGATGCTAATTGCCTGAACTAATTGCTAATTGGAGAAAGTGTTACCTGAGGGTTACCTGGATTCCTGCCCCACCCTCAGGCACATGCTCCCACCTGCCTGCCTGCTGGCCTGCCCTGTGACTCTCCACATGCACACCCCCGAGCTTCCCTCCTGAAAGGGAAAGACGCTTGTACTTCTACCCTGGGTACCCTGACCCAATTTCTGCCTAAGCCCTGGCCTACTGCAGGGGTAAGGGCCCAGGAGACGAGGAGGAGGGGAGTGTGGTCCCCAGGGTTCCCACTACCATCTCGTGTCCAAAAGGCCCTTGCACCTCCTGCAGTCCCCCAGCCCTTTGGAACCTGTTCCCTTGGGGATCTCTGTGGTGTCAAGGTATGGGCCCCAGCAGGGGAGGCAGCAGAAATAATGTCTCAGCTTTGCCAGGACTTGTTATCCGAGGGGCTCCCCCTTGAACTGTAGCCTCCTCACCCACTGTGGCCCTTCAGCCAGTTATGTGTCTCTCCTCTGTAGAAAGATGTCTTGTTGAAATGAGCACAGAGGAGGGACTTCATGGAAGAGGTGGCCCATGACCCTAGTGAGTTCAGGATGAGGAGGGAGGGCCCCAGGCTGCAACCCTGGGCGGGTGGGCAGGTGGGTAATATTAGGGATTTACCACCCCTGACTCAGAATATCAAACGTAGCTGGTCCTTGGCCACCAAGATCTCTCTCTCGAGCACAGTTCAGGTGGGGAAACTGAGGCCTAGAGAGGCAGTGACTTGTCCTAGGTCACATGGTCCTGACCCAGGGCCTAAAGTCTTTTCATTCCACAGTGTGTGACATGTGGCAAAGCTTTTAAGAAGCTCTGGTCCCTCCACGAGCACAATAAAATTGTGCACGGCTACGCAGAAAAGAAGTTCTCCTGTGAAATTTGTGAGAAGAAGTTCTATACCATGGCTCACGTGCGCAAGCATATGGTTGGTAAGTCTAGGCCTGTGGCGGAACGGGCCCAAGGTCCAAGCTGGGCCAGCTGCTGGGTGTGCTAGGAAGTCTTTCACATCCAGGGACAATATAAAGGGATGAGAAAGCACCAAGTAGCTGGGAGGTGGGGCGGGGACAGTGGATGGGGCAGTGGGGCCGAGGAGGGGGTAGGGCTAGTCTGGGGCCAGGGCTGCCATGTACAGTTGGGCACGTTGCACATGGCACAAGGGCTCATGACAGGAGGGCAGGTAGAGACCAGAATCCAGCTAGCACACTGCTACCCAGGCTGGCACCCCAACATGGGGCTAGGTCCACCAGAGCACCTTCTGCTAAATTACACAGAGTGCTTACTGTGTGGGCTGACACAGCCCCTGTCTCAGTCTGAGGACAGCTATGCCCCTGACAGGGCTTCAGACTTCTCTGAATGCAACCCTCCTCCCAGGAGTCATACCTGGACACAAGTGTGTCTTGGGCCACTTCGCTGCCTTGGGCATGGCTGTCCCTCCCCTCTAGGTGGGCCTGGCTGAGAGTCTGGCTGTTGTCTGGGTGGCCCTCCTTTCTTTGCCCACTTAGGGGCTGGAGCTCTCCCCACTGTCTAGCCAGGGAGACAGTGAGCCCTGGCCAGAGATGCCCTTTCTCTACCAGACAGTACTGGAGGCTTCCAATATGAACTGACTGGGAGCTGGGAACCTGGGGTGTAGGTATCAGCCAGGAGCATGCTAGGTAACCCAGGATTGGTGGTCCTTCCTGGGCTTGGATTCCCCAGCTCTGAACTGTGAGGGGGGCCCTCCGTGTCTCCAGATGCTTCCTCCCACATCTTCCTTGGAGTTTGTTTTGGCAGGGAGTGCAGATAACTCCTTCTGGATGGCAGGGGACCCAAGGCTGAGGCCTTTACAGGTGCCATCCTCTGTAAAGCCCAGCCACCTTGGAGACCCAGGACCACTCTTCCTGTTTTTATAGAAGAGGATGCTGAAACTCACTGAGGCTCACAGCAGCCATACAGAGAACCAGTGGCTAGGCCAGGATTTGAGCCGAGGCTAAGGAACCATGAAGGCCTCTGTGCTTGTCTGAGCAGACAGAGACCTAGCGGGGGGTGTGGGAGGGAGGGACAGGGAGGGAGGGGGAAGGACCTCGCCTGGGGGACAGAGGCCACGGGGCAGGTCCCAGGGTAGATGGTGCCCCAGGAGGTGGGTTCAAGGCTCAGCGTGGGGTCGGTCCAGCAGGGGTCCCCTGGGAGAAGCCAGATGGGTCCCTGAGATGTCATGGCCATGGTGCCTGCCCCGTAGCCCACACCAAGGACATGCCCTTCACCTGCGAGACCTGTGGGAAGTCCTTCAAACGCAGCATGTCTCTCAAGGTGCACTCCCTGCAGCACTCCGGGAGAAGCCGTTCAGATGCGAGGTGAGTCCACTTCTGCCCCCAGGGACCACCCTGAACAGGGCAGGGATCAGGGGCAACAGCAGCTTAAAAACCAGGGGGTAGGGGGACTGGAGTATAGGGTGCAGAAAGAGAGGGGGCCCTCCTGTTGTTTGCCTTCTACTCCATCCTTCCCTGGTTGCCCACCTACACCAACCCCCCCCACCCCCGCCACATACCCCTGCTTCCTCTCACTATCTCAGTGCTGCACGTTCAGGGTGGGAAGTCTGCATGGGCTGGAACCATAGGACAGGCTTTCTGGAGAGGTGGAGAAAGACACATCTTAGGCAAAGATCAGAGATGGAGTTGCAGGTGGGGCTGAGGGAGGCCTTTGGACAAGGAGGAAGGATGGAGAGTCTTAAGCACAAGGGCTCCCTCCACTCTGGGGCCTTTTCCCACTTGCTGAGCCCCATTCCTGCCTGGGCCTCTCTACCTGTGCCCCATGCGCTGCCCCACCCCAGGAGCACCTCAGCCGGCCTTGGCATCCACCTGTCCTTGCCCAGGAGTCCCTCCCGCTGTGAGTCCTTCCCGGCCCTGTGAGCTGGGGACCAGTGCTTACCTCCCTGAAGGTTATTCCCCCACTCTGCCCTGGGTCTTGCCCCACCCAACCCTGCCCTCAGAACTGCAATGAGCGCTTCCAGTACAAGTACCAGCTGCGGTCACACATGAGCATCCACATCGGCCACAAGCAGTTCATGTGCCAGTGGTGTGGCAAAGACTTCAACATGAAGCAGTACTTTGATGAGCACATGAAGACCCACACAGGTACTGCTGTCCAACGGTGATGGCCTCTGCGCCATAGCAGGCATCCTTCTCTGCCCTTTTCTGAGGCTCAGCCCTGGCCTCCCTGACTCCCACGGTCGGGTGAGGGAGGCTGGCTCACAGGTTGGGGGTGGGGGGCGTGGCGGCCCCCCAGCAACTCCCCGAGGCTCATCCCCACCCACCCTGCAGGGGAGAAGCCGTACATCTGCGAGATCTGCGGCAAGAGCTTCACCAGCCGGCCCAACATGAAGCGGCACCGGCGCACGCACACCGGCGAAAAGCCCTACCCCTGCGACGTGTGCGGCCAGCGCTTCCGTTTCTCCAACATGCTCAAGGCGCACAAGGAGAAGTGCTTCCGCGTCAGCCACCCCATGGCCAGCGACGGCGCCCCCGCGGCCCCGGGCCTGCCCCCTGCCCCGCCCCAGGCTCTGCCCCTGCTGCCCGGGCTGCCGCAGACCCTGCCACCCCCGCCGCACCTGCCGCCCCCACCGCCGCTCTTCCCCACGGCCTCCAGCCCGGGCAGCGGGAGGCTGAGCACCAACAACTAACTGCCTGCCTGCTCCAAGGGGCCCAGGACCCTGCCCTCCTCCTTGGGGGGCAGTGACACCTCCAGAGTTGGCTGGACCCCAGCCTCGCCCCAAGGCCCCTGACCCTGGGGGGTGTGCAGGCTGGCAGCCCCCAGAGCTGGCCGAGGACACCTCGCTACCAAGTGCCCCCTTTCAGTGACTTCTTGAAGCCTTTACTTTTTTTTGTTGTTTGTTTTTTGGGAAGTGAAGGAAAAAGAAAAGAGAGGAAACCATTGGCAGTATCCCCCTCCAGGTGAGGGGGGCGCTGGAGGCGGCAGGTAGGGGGGACAGGGGCCCAGGGAGCAGGTGTGACTGGTCACTCTGCTGAGGCCTAAGCCAGAGGGAGGGGGGTGGCCCAGCCCAGATCACCTTTAGCCACTTATCCGCGCCTTTCCTGGGCCCCCTAACTTGTGCCTCATATCCTGGAGGGTTTGGGGAGAAGTTGGGTGCCATCTCCCTTTGGAGGAGGTGTGGACCCAGTGTGAGGGCTGCGGATATCCAGGCAGAGGCTTGAGCCTGGATGCCCTGGGAGCGTGCCAGGAGGCTGTGGCAAGGCGTGAAGACTGCAGCTCTACATAGGGAGGGTCAGGGGGGTGTGGGGCGGGCAGGGGCTGGACCCCAGACATTTGCTTTCCCCATTCACAACCCTGCGGCAGGCACAGGGATCCCCGACCTGCACTAGGCTGCACCGAGGGCCCTGGGTCCTGGAGAAGATGTCCCCGGAAGCCGCTGGGCCTCAGGGTGTTGTGGGCCAGGCCCTGGGTAGACAGACGGGCTGGATCCCACAGCACTAGCTCCCAGGGCCTGCTGCCCAGGAGCCCCTGCAGATGGGTGGACCCCAGGGGCAGGCCCCTAAGGAGGAGGCTTGGGCCAATGTTCTGAGGTTTCAAGGTGCTATCAGTGGGGCAGAGGCCAGGGCAGCTGTTCACAGAGCACCCCATCCCTCACCAGCTGCCCCAGCTGCATCTCCCACACTAGAGATGTGTGTGTCTGTGTCCGTCTGCTCCCTGAAGGCAGCACAGGCCTCCTCCGCTCCCTGGACCTGGTCACAACCCGACCCTGGCTGACATCCAGCACCCTTGTCCCTCCTGGGCCTCTGTGCTCATGGGTGGCACGAGGAGCCTGCATGACCAGGCCCGGGGGTCAGGGTCGCGGGCGCTGGGAGAGCCCCAGCCTGTGCCCAATGCTTGCCCTCACGAGGCCAGCACTAACAGGACATCCTTTTTTTGTTGTCATTTAACGTCTTGATTCCTGCCTTTAAAAGGGGGAGGAAGGTTCCATAAGCTACATATTTCCTAGTTAAGCTCTTTCCTATTGTGTTTATACAGTTTTGTTTGTTATACTCTTTGCACCTTAAACCCCCATGACTACCCCCACACCACCACCTTCCCAGCATGGCTGGAGTGGGAAGAGGCCTGAGCCCAGGGGGTCGTGGAGGGGGGACTGGCCCCATCAGCTCAAGGGCTGAGGGGGTCGGGACCCCTCAGACCTCCTTGTAAGGTCCATGGCGCTGGGGCAGGGGGCTGGGGACATTTTAATCATCAATAAACGAAGCACTTTATTCTGTACAGATGTGGGTAAGCCCAAGGAGCCCAAATGATTTGAGGATTTAGAATCCAAGCCACACAGCCCAGACTGTTCTCTGGGCTTAGAGGGTTTGAGTTTGGGGCTGTAGCAGGAACAGTGCAAGCCAGAGCCTACGTACGTACCCTCAGATGCCCCTGCTGTCCTCTGGGCACCCCCTCAAGAGAGGAAAGCTCCCTGTCTGGTTCCCAGCACTGCGGCTCCCCCACCCCGAGGCTGAGGGTTCTAGCCTCTTATGGGGTCAGGGTTGCACCTCTCAGGCTCCTGTTCTACTGTAGCTCTTTTCTTCTCCTGCACCCCTTGATCTCTGGGCTTCCATGACGTCCTCAGGGTCCCCCCCACTCCCCCCTCTCCCTTGCTATTTCCAACCTCCAGTCCCAGTGCCTGGCGGCTCTTCAGAGCTTGCCCACATTTTCCTAAAAAAAGTCTGATTTCCCCAAATGGGCTGTAGGCTGGGACTCCCCTGAGCTTCTCACCCACTGTGGCTGACACCAGGATCTCACCCACTGTGGCTGACACCACCACAGAGCTGGTGGCCCTGTCACTGCTACCGTCACTGCAGCCTTAGAAAGCCTGGGGGGCCCTGGCCAGGCTGGCCTCTGATCCGTGAAGTCAGACTTTCACAAGCAAAGGCTGGAGATGGGTGTAGGGAGCTGCTGGCGAGACCCTGTCCCAGGACTTGGGTCTCCTACTCTTGAACGCTTCCCTTCTCAGGGCATGAGAGGGGTCCAGACAGCAGGCTGGGCACTGGTCAGATGGTCATTGTATTAATAGCTTAGATGGGCATGGCCACCCCCTCTCCTGGGAGGCCCCCGTCCTAGCGGGGACAGGAGTCCTGTGTCCCTGGTGCTAAATGCTCTCTTCCCCTTTGGCCAGTGTTGGTGGGAGCTCCTTTCTGGCCAGACCACAAGGGTCTGAAGCAATAATGGAACCTCAGCCGTGCCAGTGTGGATAGGGGTTCTTGTTTTACCAGCTTTTACATTTCCTTTTTAATTTTTAAAACAAATTAACAAGCACCTGGATATTGGAGGGAGGGGCTTGGGCCATCACACCCACTTCCCAGGGCTGGTGATGGGGAGGGGGCTTGGGATGATTATCTCCCACTGCAGATCTGCCAAGGGGGGCCGCTCTGTCCAGCTGGACTTCTCAGCCCACTTGGCCAAGCCTCAAGTCTGGAACCTGGCCTGCCCCTCCCCAGCTCCCCTTGTAGTCCCTGGTCTTGGGCCAGCTGGGGATGAGTGGCCAGAGAGATGACCATTCAAGCCCCATGACTACAGTTCTAGGAACCCAGGCTGGGTGGGGGGGCAGGCAGTGGGGGCAAAGCCTGAGCCTCTGATCCTGACATTTGCTGCCATGTCCCACATGGCACCCCTCGGCAGTCGGGGGGGGGGTGGCGCTCAGTGGCAAAACGGCTGTGCCCAGGTACGTGGACCCTTGATGTCTGCCCTGTGTGGTCATCCCACAGCCCCAGAGTGTATGGGGGACTGCAGGAGGGTGAGGAGAAGAGTGGAGGGGAATAAAGGCAGTACAACTGTCTCTTGGCCCAGCCTCTTCTTTACATATGCCGCCCTGACCGTGGGCTGAAAGGACTCAGACCACAGAGAGATGAAGGACAGTGCGGCCGCCAAAGACCACATGGACACCTGTGCCCGGAGCATCCCCAGGTCCCGTCTCCCTCTCCTGAGGATGGGCTGGGCTCCTGGGGAACCTCCAGAGCCAAGGGCTGAGGTCTGAAGGAGCTTGGTGTCTGCGCCTGGGAGAACAACTCAGACGGAAGACTGTGGCCTCCGAGGAGCAAGCAACTCTCCCCGTGGACCTCAGAATTATTTCGCTGGGGCACCGGGCTCCATGTGGGATAGAATTATAGGCTGTGGGGACACATGGTGAATGAATGAATGCCCCCTCACCATGTATGTAGCACTTGGTTTCAGATGCCCAGAGAGGGGTCTCAGATGAGATACCAGGGTATCTGAGGGGTCTCAGACACCGGGAGGGGCTAGGAGAGAGGCTGCTGGGTGGCTCACTAACTGGCCAGGGAGAGGCAGTTCAGGTCCCCAGGATGAGTACGTTGCCCTCCACGCAGCCCCACTTCTCTGAGGGGAACAGGGGCTTGCTCAAGTCACCCTGAAAGTGCCGCTTGCTGCTAGGCCTGCGGGCCTGGCTGCTCCCTGCTGGGTGTCTTGAGGGGATTCGGCCCCCCTGTGCTACCTGTCCATCCGTGCGTTGCCTCCATATCACCTCTTCCCGGCAGCCCCACTGTGCTGTGAGCAACAATCCGACGTCACACAACACGGTTTTCTAGAGAACCTCTGAGGAAAATATTTATTTTTTTAATTAAAGTTTTATTTGGACATAGTTGAAGAAGCCAAATATTTCTAGAACTTTTTTTTTTTTTCCCAAAAACCTGCAGTTCCCCACATCTCCTCCTTTCCAACTCCCAATAAGTGAGCAGTTCCAATTCAGTTGGTATTTTTGGTGTTTTCCTGCCCATGGAAAGCACTCCTCCAACACTGCTCTCCTCCTATTTTCAGTTTTAGGCATTGGCTATTGATGTATTTCTTCAACACTCCCATCACACACACAAACACTATATACACAATTCCCCTTCCTCCCAACATGGTTATGTTACTATTTGAGGTTAGATTAATATTTAGTATCTACATTATTATGACTATGTAGACACCGATCTCAACCAAGCCATATAATGCAATAGGATTCCATTTCCTTTCTCATAACTTTTTACTTTTGGCTCTTTTAAACATAATTTACTTTGGTTTCTAGGTGTTTAGCACTGCTGCATTCCCAAACCTCTTGTCATAAATGCAACTTTCCTTCCCGTATGTACAAACACAGCGAGTGTTCCATCCATTTCCTCACTCTCATAACCAAGGAGCAGTACAGGAAGATGACCCTAGGGAACACACAGTGCAACCAGCTTCCCACGAGGAGACTTGAGAAACTGCCTAACAGCCTCCCCCGGCCTGTCATTCCCTGTCCCTCTTTGCTGAAGACTGTGTCCTTTTGCGTTCACTGCAGAGATCTTTAACTTCTAAAAGGTTTATGTCTTAGTGGACTCCTTTTTCCTAACCCTAACATTTACCTTCTCCTCCGGACCACTTCCGGGAATGAAGCGCTTGACTGTATCTCCCTGGGTGTAAAATTGCCTGGGTGTAAAATTCAGGCTGGAAATGACTTCCCTCAGAATTTGAGATGCCAGCATTTCTGTTGAGAAGCCCAATGCTGCAAAGTTTAAAAGGATGAAATGAAGTGACAGGTCCCTCTGATCAACATCAAGCCCTGGAGTCATGCTTTCTTCCGCCCACCTGTGGTCCCTGGGCATGTCCTTGGGTGAAACCAGAGTGAGAGGGGCAGGGATGACACAGGACTGGCCATAACTTCATGAGTTGATAGTTGTTGAAAGAGGGTGCTCAGTACATGAGAGATCAGTATATTACTCTCTCCCTGGAAATGTTTGCATTCCCCATAATTATAATTTAAAAATAAACAGCGGTTCCCCATTTCACAGAGGGCAAAAAAACCCGTCTGTACACTGGTCATACATGATACCACCCCCTCTTACCTCTTGGCCCTCATCTCCTACTCATCTCCTCATTCATTGCTCACTGGCTTCCTTGCTGTTCTTGGAACAGGACAGGTGTAGTCCTGCCTCAGGGCCTTAGCTCAAGCTGTTCCCTGCTTGGAATCCTCCTCCTCCATGGTTTAAACCTGCTCAAGCATAATCCACTCAGTGAGTCCATCCTGACTATTCCATTTAAAATTGTGACCTCTGCCACCCATCGCTTCCCATGCCCCATTCCCAGCTACCTGTTACCACAGCAGTTATCATCTGACACCCTGTGTAACTATTTACTTGTTGCTGTTCCCCTTTCCCTCAGCTGAAGTTAAGCTCCAAAAAGACAGGAATTCTTACTTGATGTGTTCACTGCTGAATCCTCAACATTTAGAATAGTGCACAGTAGGTTCTCAATGAATGGATGAGCCACATATAAACATTCTAGTAGAATGCCTGGTAGGAATTGAGCACCATGGGACTCATCATAATCTAAAAATATGCCACTGAATCATCTGATAAACATAAGTTAATTGTTCAGCCAGTACCTTCTGTCCTGGTCTTTGGAAAGTGAGATGACGATTAATGGGCATTTTCTTTGGAATCAGCAGGGCAGGGAGGGATTCCCACAGTCTTTGGAGGTGGGCAGATCTGCTTCGAATCCTGGATCAACCACTTGCCAGCTGTGTGACTTGGCTACATGGCTGAGCCTCTCACAACCTGGTCTCCTCACTGATGGTGCTGAATGGAAATGTTCTGCAGTATAGGGCTGGGCTGGAGGCCCCTGGGTGAGCCTTTGCCCTTCCCAGAAGACAGACAGGACTATTTCTAGGTGATCCTACCTAGGTGCTGTGTCCCTCTGAGACGTGCTAGAGGGGTCATCAAGCAATGGTTGAAAGCACTGCTCAGGAGGGACAGGCATTGACATCACCGGGATCAAAAACGGGGTGGTGACTCAGTCCTGGCCCAGCCTAAGCCCCCCTCGCTAATCCCCCCACCCCCTCAAGCCTGAGGTTATAAACAAGTGACTCAGGAATGATGGGAGAATGCCCCATAACAGTTCACACCAGTGTCTTGGGGGCTAAATTTAACCCACAGCTACAGCCTCTGGCACTTTGGGAACAAGTTTATCTTGGTGGCTGAGGCTGATGTGTGTGTGCATGTTGTCGAGTGGGGGAAGGCAGTCAGGGGTCCAAAGCAGGGTGGGCATTGGGACTGGCTGCCCCACACCTCTACCCGGATCCCTTAGATGCTAGACAGGTGTAGGGGCCCCAAGGCTGGGCAGGCTCAGGTCAAGCTTAGGATGAATGAAGAACTGAGCACAGACAGCTTTCCTGGAATATTCAACTCTGAGTGTAACTTTTTGTTAGTTTTTTGATCCCTGGGGGTTTTAACACCTAGAATAGTTGAACCTACAAAACTGAATCTAGCACCTCTGACAGCTTACAGTGTGAAACCCTGTGCCTGTGTATTCGCAGGGACACAAAACCACAGTGAGTGGTACTGTGTGATTCTGCCCCATCACCGGACCACAGAATCACACAGCAGTGGGACTCTGCTTTCGAATCACAGCAGAACTAAACTGAAGCCCTTAAAAATCAAACTCACCCATCTCTTCACTGTGCAGGAAGGGAAACTGAGGTGCAACAGAGTGATCTGGCCTTCTCAGGCCCCACAGGAAAGTGACCTTGTTTATTCAAGCGTCTTCTTGCTTTCTTGCACACTCCAAGGAAGGTCTCCGAGCTGGGGGAGAAAAGTCTTCCCATTTTAAAGCTGAGGCAACAGGTGCCCCAGGCCCAAATTCATTGAGTGGGAAACCTGAGCACACCGTGTCCAGGACTGGGTGGAGGGAGGTACACTCCAAGGAGGATAGGGTCAGCTGGGCAGAAAGGCCCACAAGGCCTGGAGGAAGGGAGACCCTTGAAGAGGGATTCGAAGGCTTCTCCCTTCTTTGAGAGGCAGAGCTTGGGTCATCCCCTTCCCTGAGGGGCATCACCTAGACCAAGGAAAGCAGTCAAGGCCTCACTGTGCTCCGTTTACAGAGGAGGCAGGGAGGCCCTCATCTTTCAGGGAGGACCGAGACACCCTACCCCAGTCCCATGAACCCCAGGGGCTGAGTCAAGGTTGCTCTGGGAGGGGGCCTCAGCCCAGCTGTCCCCTCTGCGTCATGTGCGGGAGGCCAGGCAGCTCGCCTTACCGGGCCCAGTCCAGCTCTATATATAGCCCGGCTTGGACAGCTGCGTAGACTGAGTGCGACCCAGCAGGAAGGCAGGGAGGGCGGAGAGGAGGCCACCCACCATGGCGCTGGGCTTGGAGCAAGCGGAGGAGCAGCGGCTGTACCAGCAGACGCTCCTGCAGGACGGGCTCAAGGACATGCTGGACCACGGCAAGTTCCTCGACTGTGTGGTGCGGGTGGGCGAGCGCGAGTTCCCGTGCCACCGCCTGGTACTGGCCGCCTGCAGCCCCTACTTCCGGGCGCGCTTCCTGGCCGAGCCTGAGAGCGCAGGCGAGCTGCGCCTGGAGGAGGTGTCCCCTGACGTGGTGGCCCAGGTGCTCCACTATCTGTACACGTCAGAGATCGCGCTGGACGAGGCGAGCGTGCAGGACCTGTTCGCCGCGGCGCACCGCTTCCAGATCCCTTCCATCTTCACCATCTGCGTGTCCTTCTTGCAGAAGCGCCTGTGCCTGGCCAACTGCCTGGCGGTCTTCCGCCTCGGCCTCCTGCTCGACTGCGCGCGCCTCGCGGTGTCCGCCCGCGACTTCATCTGCGCGCGCTTCTCGCTGGTGGCCCGCGACGCCGACTTCCTAGGGCTCTCGGCCGACGAGCTCATTGCTATCATCTCCAGCGATGGCCTCAACGTGGAGAAGGAGGAAGCCGTGTTCGAAGCGGTGATGCGATGGGCAAGCAGCGGTGACGCCGAGGCGCAAGCCGAGCGCCAGCGCGCACTGCCCACGGTCTTCGAGAGCGTGCGCTTCCGCTTGCTGCCACGCGCCTTCCTAGAGAGCCGCGTGGAGCGCCACCCTCTCGTGCGTGCCCAGCCGGAGCTGCTGCGCAAGGTGCAGATGGTGAAAGATGCCCACGAGGGCCGCATCACTGTGCTGCGCAAGAAGAAGAAGGAGAAGGGGAAGGAGTCGGCTGGGGCCAAGGCCACTGACAAGGGCACAACCGAAGCCAAGGCGGAGGAGGAGGAAGAGGAGGCAGAGCGCATTCTACCCGGGATCCTCAATGACACCCTGCGCTTTGGCATGTTCCTGCAGGACCTCATCTTCATGATCAGTGAGGAGGGCGCCGTGGCCTATGACCCGGCAGCCAACGAGTGCTACTGTGCCTCCCTCTCGACCCAGATCCCCAAGAACCATGTCAGCCTAGTGACCAAAGAGAACCAGATCTTCGTGGCTGGAGGCCTTTTCTACAATGAGGACAACAAAGAGGACCCCATGAGCGCTTACTTCTTGCAGGTGCCTGGCCCGCCTTGGGAGGGGCGGCCAGTACTGATTTCTGGGCACTGGGGGGCGCCTTGGGGCCCAGCAGAGGCCTATGTCTACTTGTTGGGGAATGTCATTGGATCTAGGCTGAGCTGTAGACCGGGGAGGATGAGTGACAGCCATTTGCCTGAAGGCTGAAGATCGTTATAGGCAGTTGACAATAAGATGTATAACTTTGGTGTCTCAGTTTCAGGGAGATGTCAGCTTTCAGATGGTGAATATGTTGGAGGCCCTAGCTCTGTGCAAGGATTGAAGTCAGGGACAGTGAGAAGGAGCAAGGTCAGTGTAGGGGTCCTGGCTAAGACCTTTGCATGAAGCTGGGACTGGAATGTGGAACAGTGTGTCTCAAACAAAGGGACCATCCTCCCCTCCTTACCATTGCACAGATAAGGAAACTGAGGCCCAAGAAGGAGCAGGAGAGTGGGGTGCCTGGTCCAAGCTATAGTGTGACAGTGGGATCTCAGAGGCCAAACGTGGTTTCCTTGTGACTGGCCATGTAAGTTTAAGCCTTGCCAGTTGGGTGAATTTGGAGACGTGGAGGGGAGGGTGCAGTGCTTCTAGGTGGGAACCAGTGAGCATGGAACAGAGATGGGTAGGAGCCGAGTGAATAGTGTGCTTACTGAGGCCTAACCAGGCTGGAGAGGGGTGAGGGCAGCATCGTGCCAGTGTTAAGCTGGGGGGTGGGGAGAGCATCTCCACCAGCCAAGGCACACGGTGGGTGCATTGTGTGTTCTCTCTAGGCCTCTTTGGAAATGGGGATATTATACTTCCTTGCCTGATAAGATTGTGTGAAGGTTAATTGATGATTATAAAGTGTTCATCAGCACAGTGCTCAGCCCTCAGAAAACTCCACCAAAAGATGAGCCACTAGTGTAGTTATTAACAGACCGTTGGGAATTCCCTCTAGGTCCAGTGGTTAGGACTCCACTCTCACTGCCAGGGGTAGGGGGGTGGGGGATGGTGGGAGGGTGTGTGTGGGGGCGTGGTGGAGGGCTGGGGTTCAATCTCTGATTAGTGAACTAAGATCCCACAAGCCATGCGAGTGTGGCCAGAAAAAACGACTGTTGGAGTGCACAGGGCCATAGACTTATTACACTGTAAGTTTGAAGGAGTGGGTGGCTGTATTTGGACCTTTCCTGTGCAGTGGGATGGGATGGAAAACAGGGGTCAGGCAGGCCTCAGTTCAGGAATTGTACTGGGGAAGGGCCAGGGTGGCAACTGGGCCTCCCTCTCAGAGACTCCTTCTTAGCTCTGCAAGGGATGCTCCATCACGGTGCTATAAAGGTGATCTCCGGCCCCGGTGGGGTTGGGACCCTCGGCTGTTCTCAGCCCGATATGGGGGGCGGGGGGGCACTGTCTCCAGGCACCGCCTCCCGGCTGCGCTGGCCCTACCTGCAGGCCCGTACTCCCCATGACCCAAGGCGGGGGGTGGCCAGAAGGCGCTGGGCTGGGGCTGGGGAGAGGGGTTGATGAGAGGGCGTGGGGAGGGTCGCTGACTGGTCGCCCGGCCCGCAGTTTGACCACCTGGACTCAGAGTGGCTGGGGATGCCGCCGCTGCCCTCGCCGCGCTGCCTCTTCGGCTTGGGAGAGGCTCTTAACTCCATCTACGTGGTCGGCGGCAGAGAGCTCAAGGACGACGAGCAAAGCCTGGACTCGGTCATGTGCTACGACAGACTGTGAGTGAGGGTTGCGGGGCGAGGCCAAGGATCCGGGGGCGGGGCGGGGCGGGGTGAGCGAGAGCCCAGGGCCGGGGGCAGGGCGAGAGCCCAGGGCTGGGGGCGGGGCGAGGCGAGGTGGGGTTGGGCTGGGCTGGGCTGGGCGAGGCGGGGGCTGGGCGGGGCTGGGTGGAGCGGGGCGGGGCGGGGCTGGCTGGCAGGTAGCGTGGGAGCCGGGAGCTGAGCTGTCTGGGGAGTTCCGGTTAACAAGTCGGGTGCATCCCAACACCACGTGTTGGGTGGTGGGCAGATGGACGGAGAGCGCCTTACTCTCCTCCCCTCTAGGTCGTTCAAATGGGGCGAATCGGACCCGCTGCCTTATGCCGTGTACGGACACTCGGTGCTCTCCCATATGGACCTGGTCTACGTCATTGGCGGGAAGGGCAGCAACAGGTGAGGCCCGGGCCTGGACGGGGGAGTGCAGCAGCCGGGTCGGCGGGTGGAACCGAAGCAGAGTCTCCCCGAGGCTGTCAGGGGTCTGTCCTGCCTGCCTTGGGAGGCAGCTGGAGGGACTGGGCCAAAGGAAAGGGGCGGCTCTGCCCCTCGCCTTCTCCTTTCTCACTCACTGCCCCTCCACCCCGATCCCATAGGAAGTGCCTGAACAAGATGTCGGTCTACAACCCTAAAAAGTTCGAGTGGAGGGAGCTGGCGCCCATGAAGACTCCCCGCTCACTCTTCGGGGCCACCATCCATGACGGCCGCATTTTTGTAGCTGCTGGGGTCACAGACACAGGGCTGACCAGCTCAGCCGAGGTGTACAGCATTGCAGACAACAAGTATGGCTGCTTCCCACCTCCCCACCCACTTCCACAGGACAGCCAGGGACGAAGGTCCCCACTGTAACCCTCTGGCCCTGTGGCTTTGGGCCTATATCAGCCCTCTCTGTGTCTGCCCTGGCAGGAATCATAGCACCTACTTTGAGTCTCCACTGTTCAGCTTGGACATCAGCACAGATGTAGCCCCTTTAATCTGGTCAGCAATGAGGTGGGCTTCCCCTACAAGATGGGGCAAGTGTTATGGCCAGCCTGGTCTGCAGGCGAGATCTTCCAGGAGATGCCAGGTTCCTCATTCAGAGACTCATACCGGTCACTGGATTGATGGCTAGAGATAAGAGCAGTAAACAAGATAGAAGCTACCCTGCCGAGGGAGGTCAGGAAGAAAACTGTGGACTCTGCCAGCTAAAGGGGTAGTGGGAGGATGCCCGAAGGCAAAGGAAGGCTAGTGCCAAGGCAGTTAGGAGAAAAAAAAAAAAGGCAAGCCCATTGGATAAAAGGGCTTTGGTCAGGCTGGATAGAGCGTGGTGGGTGAAGGGAGGTGGGGATGGTGGATACTGGGGCTGGAGAGATGGCCAGTGGGCTGAAGCACTTTATCCCCAGAGTAATGAAATGCCTCTGATGGGTTTTAAGCTCCCATCTGTGTTTTACCAAGATGCCTCATGGCACACCATGTAGAGAAGAGATTAGGGATTTCCCAGGAGGTGGGGGTACAGCTGGGTAGCAAGTAGTGATGGTAGCCTGGAGCTGGGGGTACAGCAGTGATGGGGCAGAAAGGATGCACCAGAGAAAGGTCTAGCCAGTGTTTCTCACGTGCACACGAATCTCCTGGGGGTCATGTTGGAATGCAGATTCTGAATCTCAGGTCTGGGGAGGGATCTCAGGTCTGGGGAGGGATCTCAGAGTGTATTTCTAACAACCCCCCAGCTGATGCTGATGCTGCTGGTCCATAGGCCAAACTCAGTAGCAAGAGTTCAGGAGACAGAAGAAGCAGGATTTAGCAATTGATTGGATGGTGGGGGTGAGAGGGAGAGGTGGATGCTTTTGAGTGAGGCTGGGAGGTCATTTATTGAGGAACTGTTGAAGTTAGGTAGGAAAAATGAGGGTCCACTTAGAACATGTGGATGTGAGGTGCTTGGGTGTATCCAGGAGGAGCCTACTGGGGCAGAGAAAGGGCTGAGCTGGGGGGTGAGATCTGGGGGTCAACAGTAGTCCGTGGGGACAAGCTCCCTCAGGAGAGAGGGTGTGAATGGGAGAAGCTGAGGCTCAGGCCCTGAGGGACAGCAGGGACAGATGCTTTATTCAGCAAGGAAGCCTACGCGGTGAGGCTGGGGAGGTGCAAGGTGAAGAAAGTCATGTCAACAGAGGTGTGTGCTGTGGGCCCTGGATTCCGGTGGTCAGGAGAGCAGTTTTGGAGGGATGGAGGTCCACCCTCAGGAGTTAGGGGAGTGAAGGCAGCTTGAGAGGGTCTGGGCTGTGAAGGGGAGAAGAGAGAAGGGGCAGGAGTGCACAGGATGGTCTCAGTGGTGACTGAGGTGACCAGTAGAAGTTGGTTTAGGAGCAAAGGTGGGACCTTGGGGAGGTCCCTGGTGGGTTTCACCGGGTGTAGGTTGGATGGATGATAGGGGCACAATGAAGGGAAACGTGAGGGGCAAGAAAATGGGGAAGAAGAGAAGACCAGAGGGTGTTCCTGAGCAGTCAGGGAAGAGGAGGTTGTGCTTGCAGAATGGGTGCCTGGGAGTCGAATTTTGAAGGTTGCAACTGAAGCTATGGATGCTGGCAGGGGACAGTCACTGGGCTTGCCGAGGCCCATGCGGGCACCCCCCCTCATGCCCCCTTCTTCCCATCAGGTGGGCACCCTTTGAGGCCTTCCCACAGGAACGCAGCTCACTCAGCCTGGTCAGCCTGGCGGGCACCCTCTATGCCATCGGTGGCTTTGCCACTCTGGAGACTGAGTCCGGGGAGCTGGTTCCCACAGAGCTCAACGACATCTGGAGGTGAGCCTGCCCCCCAACACCAGGGAGGTAAGAGGAATTGTGAGCAAGGCTGGCTGGGCACCGAGGCAGCACCTGGCAGGCTCGTGGGCGGGGCAGAGCTGACCCCCTTCCAGGGAACCCTGTGGGGACGGGACAGCAGACATGCCTTGCTTAGCCCAGGGTCTCTCCACTTGGTTGGGAAAGTCTGGGTGTGCACACATGGCCCCGCACCCCACTGTGGAGTATCAGCAGTGTCACAGTCAGAAGCCGATGCCAAGGTTAGGACCCAGACCCACAGAAATTGGCCCCCGGGAGCAGAGTGGGCTTTTCCTCACTCCTCCCTCCTGAAGGGGAGAGCTGGACTGGCATTGAGAAGTAGCTGGATCCTAGCTTCTCAGTGCCTTGCTTCTTTGGCTGATCCTACCTGGGGGTGGTCGGGAGAGGTTTCAGCCATCTGGGGCAGCTTTTGAACCTTCAGCAATGCCAGTGCTGCAGGCAGCCTCTAGGGAGCAGCGCTGCTGGGAGAACCTTGGGAGAACCCTTGGGTCCTGGGAGAACAGGACCCAAGACATTGAGGGTGGTGGGGGTTACTTCTTCGAGGGTTCAGTTCAGAAATTCTCAAGAGGAGGGGATTGAGGAGGTGTAGACCCTCCTGGAAGGAGGTGGACTTCAAGGAATATGGGATTCTTGGAACTTCCCTTAGTCCAGTGGTTAAGACTCCATCCTCCCAATGCAGGGGGCATGGGTTCCATAACTGGTCAAGGAACTAAGGCCCCATATGCTATGTGGTTAAAAAAAAAGAGCGTGGAATTCTTGAGAGGGAGCCCTTCCTAGAATGTAGGTGTTCTTTAGGTAGGTGCCCACCCCTTTCCCAGAGCATGGAAAGGAAGGAGGTGGGCCTGGGGCTGGGAGGCAGCACCTCCCAGGGGTGGCCTGCTGCACTCTTCCTGCTGGGTCCGACCCTGGACTTGGCTGACTGAGCTCTGCATCCTTGTCCCCACTCCTCCCACCCCAGATACAATGAGGACGAGAAGAAGTGGGAGGGGGTCCTCCGGGAGATCGCCTACGCTGCTGGCGCCACCTTCCTACCTGTGCGGCTCAACGTGTTGCGCCTGACCAAGCTGTGACCTGCCCAGAGGGCCTGAATGTGCCCTGTCCCCTATGCTGCAGACCACAGAGGCCTGGCCTTCTGGGTGGGGACTCCAGGGAGGAGTCCCTAGCAGAGGAGTTTGGCAGAGGCAGAGCCCACCTGGATCCCATCCCATCATGGTGCCCCAGGGACTGCTTCAGCTGGGAAAGGGAAATCGGTGCCCAGTGCTGGGGCTTCGGGCAGGGATAAGAAACTTTCGGCTTCTCCAGTGTCTCATATCCCCCAGTGTTCTTGGTCCACGAGGCAGAAGCTCATGGGGTGTCAGGCTGCACCCTGGTCCAGCCCCAGCCTGACCGTGTGCCGGTAAATGCCCCACAGGGCTCAGCCTCCTCGCCTGTCAGGTGGGGAGCAACTCTATCGAGTGCACCTTGCAGCCTGAGTAAGTCTCCTCCTTTGAGAAGAATAAAGTGCCTTCCGAGCAAGCAGCTCAGAGTCTGGGATGAGATGCTCCAAGCAGCAGTGACCAGGTGGTTTGAAGGCCTGGGGCTTCTTGTGTTCAGCTGCTGGGCTGCCAAGGTCGGTGGCCTTGGCCGTCCATGTGTGTCTCCTACATGCTCTGTGTGCGCCGAGAGTTTGAGCCCCCTCCCTGGACCTCTAGCTCCTAATCTGGCGTGGACAGGGAGCCGGGAGACCACGGGAGGAAGGGGAAGGGAATGGCTGAACCACGGTAGAAAAGTCTTTTATTCTATCAGTCAGGCCCCATCTGGCCTGGCCTGGGCCAGGGCCCAGGAAGAGCTGAGCAGAACCCACCCCTCTTCCCCTCCGCCCCTACTCCAGCTTCTCTTTGTCCTGCTTCTGTTCCTCCTCCAGAGCCAGGGTTCGCTCTCGCTCCTTCACCAGTTGGACACCACAGTAGGTGACAAACAGGATGGCCAGCGTGGTCTGGGGGAACCCTGGGTGGGGAACAGGTTATGGGTCCTAGGAACAGAGCCTCCCTCCCCCCCACCATGACTCTTCTCTTCCCACTTGATGGTCCCCTCCCTGTTGGGTCCTTGAGGAATTACGGTGGGGTGGGGACATTTCAGGAGGTCACGATTCTCGAAGTGGATGCAGGGCACATTCTGTATCCACTGTCCCTCACCTGAGAGCAGCAGGCGCTGGGCGACCAGATCTGTGAACTCAGGGCTGTTCAGGCTTACAAGGTTGTACATGATGATGGCCCAAAAGTTCATGGCCCCAAAGACAGCTCGGACCCTGCGGGACATCTGCTCTGACAGAGAGGTCTGCTTGGTCCAGGAAAACATTGGCAGTGAGGCAACAGGCCCAGGGGAAAAGAGGATACAATGAGTCAGAGGCCTTGCCCACATGGCCACAGGATCCTAGGATATGCCCGTGTCTCTGAGACTCACACGTCAGCTCTCCCTCTGTTAAACATGGGAAACTGCACCCTGGAGAGAGGACGCAGCCTGATCAACACAGTGAGGGCCAGGGGCCCCACCCTGCAGAAGGTAAGGGAGGGCCAGACACCCACAGGAGGAGTCATAGCCCTGATGACCAGGAGGGTGGTGGTGAGAAAGTTCTGGACTGAGAGTCAAGTGTGGCTGGAAGACTCCAGAGGTCAGCAGTGCCACCCACTCCAGGGCCCCAGCCAACCCCAGCCCCAGACCTTCTCTGCTCACCTCAATTTGAGATAGGGGCTCCAACTCTGCCAGCTTCTGTACCCAGAGCTCAAAATTGAGGCCAAAGCAGTTAAGGCATGACCACAGGTAGACAACATCACAAGGCCCAAGCCACAGAGTGGTGATGGCAAATGTGGCTATGGTGGCCCCCAGCTCTGGGATCACCGCAGAGTGCTCCCCACCAATGTAGTTATACACATACCTGCAGGAAAAGTGGAAAAAGGGACCGGTGGGAGTGTGAGAAAAGGCAGGTGGGAGGTGGGCAAAGGATACACAAAGGGGGGCAGCTTCCTCAACACTATCATCCGGGGCATATTCAATATCCTGAGCCTCAGGTGGCTGCTCTGCTTCTATCCAACTTCAAAATATGGAGGGCTCAGCCTTGAACTTCCCGTCCTCTCCAGCTACCTTCCTTCTTCAAGTGACCTCATCCACAGCCAAGGCTCTGAATGCCGTCTCTATTCTGATGAGCCTCAAATGTATCTCCTGACTCATAAATCCAACTGTTACCAGACACCTCATATGAATGACTGACTCCCTCATCCCTGCCCAAACCTGCTTCATTCCCATCTCAGCCACCATCCATTCGGTTGCTGCCAGAACTCTTGGTCCCATCTTGGATTCTCAATTCCCCTCTCTGCTCACATCCAAGTGAGCAAATTACACAGCCTCCTCTCAGTCCTGAGCACTGCTCATGCCTCCAGTAACACCACTCGAGTCCAGGAGGTCATCTCCTTTTACACAGATTATTGCAAGGACCTAAGTTGTCTCCCCGGAGAAGATGATGGCACCTCACTCCAGTACTCTTGCCTGGAAATCCCACGGACGGAGGAGCCTGGTAGGCTGCAGTCCATGGGGTCGCTACGAGTCGGACACTGAGTGACTTCACTTTCACTTTTCACTTTCATGCATTGGAGAAGGAAATGGCAGCCCACTCCAGTGTTCTTGCCTGGAGAATCCCAGGGACGGGGGAGCCTGGTGGGCTGCCGTCTATGGGGTTGCACTGAGTCAGACACGACTGAAGCGACTTAGCAGCAGCAAGTTGCCTCCCTGCTTCTGCCTCTGCCCTCTACTGTCCATCGTCCACACAGCAGCTTTTGTTGTCATAGTTGCTCAGTCACGTCCGACTCTGTGACCCCATGAACTTCAGCATTCTAGGCTTCCCTGTCAAGGCATCTTTTAAGAGTGTAACCCAGATTACCTCACTTCCACAATTATACCCTCCCTCATAGTTCCTCATTAAAACTCAACCACCTTCCTACGGCTAGAAGATCCCACGTTGTCTGGTTTCTGCCTCCCTCCCTGACCTCATCACCCACCATTCTCTGCCTCATTCACTGTGCTTTCCCTTACCAGTCTTTCTGACACTCAGAGACACACAGCTGGTTCCTGTCTTGAAGCCTTTGTACCTATTTTTCTCTCTGCCTGGAAATCTGTCTTCCAAATTGCCTATCATTCAAGTCTCAGTTCATCTCACAGAGGCATGCCTGAACCCCAACTAAAGAAGATTCTATCCCATTACGTTCTTTTACTTTCTTCATAACACTTACCACTCTCTAAAATTATTTCTCTCTCTCTATCTTTTTTTACCTGTTTATGGTCTGTTTCTCCCCACTAGACTCTAAGTTCCATGAGTTCAGGGTCTTTGCCATGTTCACTACTGTATCCCCAGAAACTAGAACAGTGAGTGCCTGGCACACAGTAGATAGATACTCAATAAATATTTGTTAAATAAATTTGGTTGAAGACCTGTTGCATAGCCAGTGTCTCTGTTACTTGACCTCCTCATTTCCAGTGACTTCTTCTCCACTCCACTCCAGTCATCCACTCCCATGGCCACACCCCAACTTTTTCACCACTTCTTTTACTTCTTCCTGATTCCCATCCTTCACCCAGCCCCACCTGATCTGACTCCCTAGCTCCACTTCTTCAATCTCATTGACTCCCCCTACAGTCCTCATCTCCTGATGCCCTTCTATTTTTACCACCCTTCTTAACAGGCTTATATTCAATAAGTCATCATCACAACCTAAAACACCCTTCTCCCTTACTTCTTCCTTCTCACCCATCTGGGAAAGCCCAAATCACCCACTTCCTCCTCACCTGCACCCTAGAAACTAAACCCTAATGGGAAGAATGCCACACCTTGGCATATTAGAATCCATAAATCCACCGCCTCCCACACTATCTGCGCCATCAATGTCAAAGCTTCTCTCGTCAGCTTCTTCTCCCAGGCTCTGCAGTGGCTACTCCACCTTCATCTCTCCTGCAGGTATGAGTGGGTGTATGGTGATCTAAGCAAGGGAGGCACATAGATGCTGCCTCCCTCCATCCCCAAACAGCTCTCAGCTGATGACCTTGCCTTTTATTTCACAGAGAGAACCAAAGGCTTCAGGAAGAATCCCTCATCTTGCCACACTCACCCACCATTCTTGGCATCCACACTGGCTTTTCTTCCTCCTCCCTGTCCTGAAGCCAGACCTCTGCCTGGCACTGGTTCCATTGCCTCTTCCTTTCTCAGGGACCACCTCCATCAATCACCCCTCTATCCTACATTGTCAACTTCTTTCCCTCTACTGAATAATTCCCCTCAGCACCCAAGTATGCCTCATCATTTCTTGTCTATAAAACACCTACTTCTCCCTTCAGCCATTCCTGTGTGTCCCCCTTCAGTGCCACACTTCTTCCAGGGGTTGTCCACATCGGGACTTCCCTGCAGTTCCTCAGTGCCCACCCCCCAACTTTCCCTCTCCTCCCCTGCCCCTGTGTCTCCGGGGAAACGCTGAAAACCTGCAGGCAACCAACACTCATGCTCAGTCTCTAGCTTCAGCAGCATCCAACCTGCTTGCCCCCACCATGCCAGGATGGGCTTCCCTTAGCTTCCAGGGTGTCCCATGATCCTGACTTTTCTCCTGCTCCTCTGACACTCCTTTTAGGCCCTTCTGCCAGCTCCGCCTTCTCCCTTCAACTAGAGTCCTTCTTAGCACATGACTTCCTGGGAGTTATCGCCCGCTCCTTCCTGATGCCCTCAATCCAGGGCCAGGCCCTGTCCTGGCTGCCTGCTGTGTGTCTCCCCTCCACCATTCTCTCACCTCCAGGGCCCCTGCTGCTGCTGCTGCTGCTAAGTCACTTCAGTCGTGTCCGACTCTGTGCGACCCCCATAGACGGCAGCCCACCAGGCTCCCCGTCCCTGGGATTCTCCAGGCAAGAACACTGGAGTGGGTTGCCAGTTCCTTCTCCTCCAGGGCCCCTACCCACGTCCAAATCCTCATCTTTCACTTAAACCTCTACCATGACCTCCTCACTCCCGCCTTGCTTCCTCTGGCCCAGGGGGTGACCTTTGAAATCGTGGACCCATCCGGACACTGCCCTGCTCAGATACTTGGGGGATGGCTGTGACATCCCGCCACCCCACCCCACCCCAACTCACTTGCAAAGCCAGTCATTGATGCCACGGTCAAAGTGTCTGTGGGAGGAGAGGAGAGCAGACGGGTTTAAATCGGCCAGGCACCCAGCTCTGGAGCATGGGGGAAGAGGCTAAGGGAAGGTGGGGATACCGGGGGCGTGTCCCTGGACCTCGCACTCACGTCTCTGCGAAGACATAGAGCGCTGTGATGCACTTGGGAGGCTGGGGCGGGTCCAGATGGTCGAGGCGCGCAACGGTGTTGACGACTCCGAAGAGGACAGCTGCCTTCACCCAGTCGTACACCAGGTTTGAGTAGGCTAGGCCAGCTGCGGACAGAGGGTCGTTACTGCCTGGGGGCCGTCACATTGGCATCTCCTCCCGCCCCCTACCCTGCCCCGGGCCTTCCCAAATCCAGCGTGGTAACTGAGCCCAGCCCTTCCCTACGGAAAATTACCAGCTCCTGGGGCGGTCCTTGCGCCCGGACCGCCCCCATAGAGGTCCCGCCCCCACGGAGGTCCCGCCCCCACGAGGTCCCGCCCCCACGGAGGCCCCGCTCGCCTCCGCGGAGGTCCCGCCCCACTTCCGAGGGCGGGGCTGGCCCTGGGGAGATGCTGTCGGGCTGTGGAAATCATCCCTAAGCCCCAAGTGGAGTGGGGCGCCCTCTGTAGGATACCCCTCCGGGCCTCACAAGGCAAGCCTACCTCCAAGTCCCACGCATTTCAAAGAGCAAAGCCCCGCTCCCCCACCCTTCCATAGACGCTGCCATGGCTGTGACTCCGCCGCTGTGGGGGCACAGAGGTCAGTTCTGAGGTGGCTGCCCAGCCCCCGTCCCTGTGCTGGGCCCGGCGCGCACCCACCGAGGGCGCTGTCCGGGAGACGGTTGACGAACTTGAGGTCACTGGGGATGGTGAGGATGTAGAAGAAGTGGAAGAAGACGTCCACGGCCAAGATGGCTACCACGCTGAGTCCTGCTTGGGCCCGGATACGCCACAGCTCGCCCTCTGGCCGCACCGGCTCCACCTGGCTCACCTGAGGGGACGCCCAAGTGTCTGAGCGGGGAGGCCGGCCCTGCCTGCGGGAGGAGCCCTGTCTGAATGGTGAGTCACTGTGTGGGGACCTGAAGATGAGGGGAGACGCCGCTTCATCCCGGCTGCCCCGAGTGTGGAGACCAGCCCCTCTGGCTCCTGCGAGGGGTTCACTGCCAGTCATGGTGGGGGGAAGGGGCCCAGTCCTGTCTTGGGAGCCCACAGTGTGTCTGTCTCCTCACCTGAGAGTGGAAGCGATCAAAGGTCATGATGGGTCCGAAGAAGAAGAAGGGCAGGTAGAAATTGTACTTGAGCAGGTCGGCTAGGGAGTAGCGGCGGTCAGGGTGGGCGCAGCTCTCCAGCGCAAAACTGGTGCAACGCAGCACCGTGAAACCGCAGCCCCGTGAAACAGCACCTCTTGAAGATCAAAAGTCCCTGTTACAAACCCGCTCTGGATGGGAGAGAACAGGCCACCGGCTCACCAGGGTGCCCCTTGCCTCTGGGAAGCCCATCCCGCTTCCAGCAGGGGCCCAGCCTGGTCCTGCCCTCTCCCTCTGCTGGCGTCAGTCAGCACTGGCCGCCCAGTGCTAGTTAAGTGCTGGGGTAGAGCTGGACATTTTTGCTGAGGTGGAGGTGACTGCCTCATGGGCCAGGCATGCTCTGTAATCAAAGGGTTGACGACAGCTGGGAAAGTGAAGGAAATGCTTGGGGAGACTCTGGAGGCCAAGGGTTTGGATGGAGTAAGATGTTTGGGGTCCTGTCCCTGCACCCTCCACTCCTGCCCTGCCCCAGCACACACCTGCCAGGAAATGAGGGGGTCCAGCTTGAAAGAGGCAAGGCTGGCCAGACCGACGCCAAGACAGAGCCAGGGCTGGCCAAAGAGTGAGACAACATAGAGGCCCACACAGTGGCCAAGGAGCAGCAGCAGGTACCAAGGGCCCATGGTGCCCACCACGGCCAGGGCCCCATACACAGCGTACATCCAGGAGCGGAGCTGTGGACAGGGAAAGTGTGAAAGTGAAAGTGTTAGTTGCTTCATTTGTGTCTGACTCTTTGCCACCCCATGGACTGTATAGCCCGCCAGGCTCCTCTGTCCGTGGAATTCTCCAGGCAAGAAGGAGTGGGTTGCCATTGGAGAAGGCTTCAGTTACCTTTTCAAGTAAATGGAAGTGGGACCCCAGGATGGCCTTCCCACAACCCTTACTAGGGGAAAGGGAGGGGGAGGCTGGGGTGGCTCAGATCCAGCTCACCTGGGGGGCAACCATTGTGCAGAGTTTAGCAAATAGCACGTGTCCGGAGAGAGCGAAGATGATGACATTGCGGAAGGAGGTGAACCACATAACCCATTCGAAGTCAGCCACATCCTGGGGCAGGTCCCAGCAGGTTAAGGTGGGGTTGGGGTAGAGTGGGCTGGTCAGGGTCCCAGCACCTTCCCCGCCCCCAGAGTCTTCTTATACATTAGTGGAGAGCAGTGGCAAAAGGTCCCTGCCTTCCCCTCTTGTGGCAAGTACCAGGAAGATAGGTTGAGAAGAATGAGGGGCCCCATATGGGCTGCTCTGCTCCTCGGAGCTTCCCCTCTGCCCAGCACCTTGCCTGACATTCTGCCATTATTGCAGTGTTCTGGGGAGGATGGTGCTGGAGGCCCTGCTGAAGCATGCCTCAAGTTGTTTCTTAAATGAGCAGGGTCTGGGCAGACTTGACGTGACCCCAGGAGGACAGAGGAGGGGCCACTGGAGGATTTGAGGCTGCTAAAATTCAAGCCAGGGACCCTCCCCACTGAGAGCCCTCTTGTTATCTGGGACCACTGGGAACAGGGGACAGTCAAAGAAGGTTTGGGACAGGAAAGTTGTGCCAGGGATCAGGGACCCCGGTCAGGTACCCCGAGGTGTGGGGAACCTACCATCTTCCGACCAATGTACTCCCAGCCGGGTCGCACAGACTCCCGGAAGGCCTTCCTGTGGGCCCCATCTGAGAACAGAATGTGGCCTCATGGGGAGGGACCCCTTCACACCCATACCTGCTTCTATTGCAAGGCTGATGCCACCCTGGGAAGAGGCGAGAGGGTCTGGGTCTCTCTCTGCCTTTGATTCTCTCTAGGTCTCGCTGTGTGTCTGGGGCCTGGTCTCTGTATTCCTGAGTGTCTGAGCCTCTCTGTTTCTGTCGCTCTGGCTCTGGCTCTGTCCAGGTCTCTGTTGATTCTTCCGCATTTGAATCTCCCTGTGATTGCATTTGGCTCAACACCCCCCCCACCCCTTCCCTGCTCAGGGCCTAGGGACTACCCTTGAGTCTGGGGCCTCTTAAGTTTCTGACCTTGCTGGGCAGAGAAACTTGCTGAGAACCCCGGGGAAGAAGGGTCCCACCCCTCTGCCCCTGGGCTCAGCTGTTACCTTGTGAAGCCTCAAAGAGCCCCCGGCCAGCATACGCTAGGGCCCCACTCAGCACCAGGGAGTACAGGCCCAGCTCTGCCGCAGGCAACGCTGTCTTGATGCCCATAGCCTGGATGGAGCTGAGGGAGAAAGATCGAGTGAGGGCCCCGAAGCCCCCAGCCCTGCCTAGCGCAGTTCTTGGTCCCTCGCTGAGGTGGTAGGGACCCCACTCTGAAGAGAAACTGCCTTTCCTGCCCCTTGGGGACCTCATACCATCCTTCCCCCCCACCTATCTCCCACTCCTCCCAGGCCCCCTACCATCTGGTGCCCCATCCTAGCTGCCACTCTAGCTCCCGCCCTTCCCACTGAAGGCTCATGAAAGCATTCTCTTCACCCTCAGCCTGCCTTCTTCACCTTCATTCACTCCGCCATACCTTTCAGCTGGACCGGTCCCCACCCTCTGCTCAAACTGCTCCTCCAAGGTCTCAGATGACTTTCACGTGGAGAAATTCCCTCTGCATCACCTCAGTTGTATTTCTGGCCCTCAGGATCCCCACTCCCCCTCAGTAAATCTCCCACAGTTTCTGACAAAACCCCACCCCCTCAGGGCACCCTTCTGTGATCCCCACCTGCTCCTGAGCTGCCTTTACTTCCCAGGGCCTTCGCAGGTCCTGCCCTAGCACCAAGCCCCCATCCCTCTCATTCAGCCTCTAGCTTCTCACCGACCGCCATTACCCCACCCAGCCCCTGAGCCCCAGCCTGCCACGTCCCTGGTTCCTGCCTGTGTCCGTGGCCACACCAGCCCACTCTCTCAGTGCTCTGTATTCAGGCCCTGGAAGCTGGCTGGAGGAGTGCTATTTGAAGAGGTGCCCTGGAGTAGTGGGTGTGGGGCTAGGCTGGGCCAGGCAGACACCAGGGAGTTTGCTGGCCACTGCCCAAGGTGCTGACCAGTGTTGGGCTCAGGGTGAGCCTGGCCACTCCCTCCTGCCAGGGCCTAGCTCATCCCCAGGAGTCCTGGGTCATCTCTGGGACCTCAGTTAGAACCTGTGCCCTCTGTATTCTGCTCCAACCTAAACTAGGGCCTTCCCAGGGGCCCCATGGGCCCAAATTAAAGGGAGGAACGTGTCTAGGCATCCTTTCGGTCTGGGCTGAGCAAGAGGTGGCTGGCAGAGCCCTGTCCTGCCCCAGATCCTCCCCCAAACCTCCCTCACTGTTTCTGAAACCAGCTCCTCTGGGCCGCTAAAGTCAGCATTCTCCCTGTTGCAGTGATGGAGGCGTTATGGACCAGAGAAGGGCAGGGACCTGTCAAGGTCACACAGTGGACTAGGGACAGGATTGAGTGTTCTCAGTGAGGCCCCTGGAGTCTCTCATTGAAGAAGCCAGTCCGCTGCCCCTGCCACTACCGGGGGGCTGCCCGACCTGACTTCTCCACTGCCGGCCTGAGGGCTGAGGCACCTTCTCATGGGCCGGGTGGGGGCAGGGAGGCCCTGAGGATCGGATTAATGGAGCAGAAGCTTGAAACCGGAGCACGGTGAAGAGCCTGCGAAATAGCTTTGTCAGCTGCCTCCCACTCGCCACTTTCCAATTTTAGCTCCCCATGGCCGGTGCCGGGTGTCCCCAGTGAGGCCTGTGTGAGCATGGCCAGTGCTGGCCCCCAGCTTGGGACCTCTCTGGATAGACCCCCGGACCTGGGCCCGCCTGTGGACAAAGGAGTACCCCCTGCCCACTGACCTGCCCGCCTCAGGTACACCTGGAGTAAAGCTGGCTTTGGAGCCTGAGGTTTGGGATGAGGAACCTGGGGTGGGTTCCTTGGGTCTCAAGAACCCTGTGGTGGCTGCATCCCTAGCTGGCACTGACCTTGAGGCAGCTGTGAGGGACCCTGGCACACTGCCCACCTCAGGGCTCCGGGGTCCTGCGTCCGACCGTGCGACCGTCCGATCAGCTGGGCTCTGGGGCCACGGTGGGGTGTGTCCAGCCCTGGGGTCCCCACCCCCTCGAGGCTGTGATCGGTGAGTGGTGACAGCGGGAGGAGGGGGGAAGGAGGAGGGCAGGGAGGAGGTGGCCTTCCTGGAGCGGAGCTGAGCAAAGTGGAGCAGAGCCGAGTGCTGCAGAGCTGCTGGCCACAGGGAGCTGCAGGGAGGATGGTGGGGGGGAGCGCAGAAGGGGTGGCCACTGGCATCGGCTCTCGCCAGGACACCTGGACCTCTCTTCAACCTGCCTTCCCTGGTCCATAGAGCCTGTGTCTCCCTCTCACTGCTCGCCAGGACTCCCCTCTTCCAGGAAGCCTTCCAGGTGCCCCTGCTGACCTCGTCAGGCTTGTGAGCTCTGCCCTGCCTTGCCACACTCACACCATGCACACACTCTGATGATCAGCTCCATGAATTTCGGCACACACCTTTACGTGTGAATTCTCAGGGCACCCACACCTAGCTCCCTGCGCTGGTCCATTTTAGCATGTAGAGTCCTGCCTGGCCAGGCATCAGTGCAGGGGGGGAGTGGAACTGGAACTGACAAGAGCGATGTGAACCCCATACCCCGACCCTGTCCCACAGGGAGCTGCCAGGTGGAGGGCTGCTAGCAGGGTCACTTGAGTGGGTCCTCGAGTGTAGGCACCCAGCAGTGCTCCCAACCAACTGGGACTCCTCTGGGGGAGACAGGACTCTCATTCTGGGAAGGGGTAGCCAAGGCCTCAAACCAGCCAACGTGATACAGAGGGATATCCTGAGGGCCACTCCACCCCAGCTCCAGAGCTCAGTGGGTCGGATGGATACGTGGGTGGATGCCAGACCCCAGAGTTCCCTGCTGGGTAGTGTGCCAGGGCCCCTCACAGCCTCCTTAAGGCCAGTGCCACCCAGTGATCCAGCCTGGGTGGATCCCACTCTGGGATCCTTTGGGGCGAGGATCTCAGTCTGTGAGGGTCTGTTTGTGCATGTGCCAGGGGGGCAGAGTCTGGGGGCAGAAGGAGCTGTGTGATGGTAATCTGTCAAGGATAGGTCCTGGGGCCCATGCCGATCCCCAACCCCAGTCATAGGCTCAGCTGAGACTAGAGGAGGAAGGGGTGCTCTCCTCCCTCTACCCCCAGCAGGGGCACTTCCAGGGCCTGAGCAAGGCCTGGGCGGGAGAGTCCCCTACCTTTCCATATACCTTAAGGCAACAAGCTCCCTCCCAGCACGCACTCCCCAGAGTGACACGGAGCCTGGCATGCCTGGTCCCTGGCTGGGAGAAGCATGAGTGGTGATTCTTGCCCTGTAAGGGGCTGGGTAGTGGCTCCAGTCATGGATCACAAATGCTAGAGGAGGCCAGCATCAGGCAAGGCTGCCTAAGCCAGACTAGGGCGGGCTTCCTGGAGGACGTGGGACACCTGAGCAGAATCCTGAGGCAGAGGCAGTGATGGTTAGAGGAGAAACGAGTTAATCACAGTAGCCAGGCATGGTTGTAAGACAGTACAAGGATTAACTCTTTTTAATGTCACCACAATCCCTAGGGAAGGGGTGGTTACCATCTTTCCTAGTTGACAGAAAAGGAAACTGACGTACGAGGAGGTTAGAATCAGCTGTTGGGTCAACTGCATAAGCTTCTGGAGCTGGGTGCCCTGCAGGAGCAGGAAGCCAGCACACCCACACCCGTGCTGGCTGAGACAAGCCTGGGCCAGCCATCCAGCTGGTGCCCTTGTGAGGCTCAAAGAGAACGACTCTGGGAAGCAGATGGGGTGGTCTGGCTTCACCATTCAGAAGCCAGGTGCAGCCTGCCCGACTTGAGCCTGAGCTCCGCCTTGCTGGCGATCTACTTCTCTGAGCCTCAGGTGCTCCTCTGTAAATGGGCACCCTGCCAGGCCTGACCTCACTGGATTCCTGGGGGGATTCGACAACTCCCTCCATGGCCAGGGCTGGCTCACTGGACTGCTCATAGAGAGAAGCTGTTAAGAGAGATGGAGACCTCTTGCTCACTCCAGAGGCCCGGACAGGCAGCACTCACACACAGCAGGTCCACCAGGCGAGCCCCACATGGTGGAGTCTGTCAGCAGCTTGATGGGGTGGACGGCAGGTGGGTGGAGGGCTAGGGAGGCCTCTTGGACCTCAGGTTAGACAGCCTGAGGCCAGCTCCTCCCTGCATGAGGGGTGCCAAGGGGAGGGCGCCTGGCACCCACAAAACGAGGGGCAGGAAGTGATTGGCCTAGGATCAGCAGGGGCCACTGGGAAAGATGGGCAGGGGGCCAACTCTCTCAAGTGTCAGAGTCCTTTTTATTTGTTTCTGGTTGCTGCTCATAGTAAAAATTTGGGTAAAGTGTGTGTGTGTGTGTAAGGCTCAGGGACTGTAGGAGATAGGATGTATGTGCAGGCACTGCCTGTGAAGATGGAGCAGGTGGGCAAACGCTTCTTTGTATGGGGTATGGGGGCCCAGAGGAGTCCTCCGGAGGGCCAGGGACAGTGGGATGTGTCTGGGGCTTGAATCAGCCTGAGCCAGATGCAACCTTATTCAGCTCAGCTCTGGTGCCCCAGAGGCCCCCACAGTGACTCAGCCAGGTCTCACCTGTCAGTGTTGGAACCTGAGCACCCAGGCCCACAGCCCACGGTGCGGCCAAGGACAGTCCTCACGTGAGGCCTCTCCATCCTTGGCCTCTTTGTTTGTTGCACTCTCCGGGCACCTGTCTCCTATTCCCATCACCGTGTGGCTCTGGGCAGGGACTTCAGTATTCCCATCGGGAGAAAAGTCCAGCCCACCGGCTACCCACCTGCCTGAGGGCGGGGGAGGTCCTCCTCAGGGACAGGTACTGCTGCTCAGGAGGGGCCAAGGGCACTCACCTGGACAGACTAGGTTGTCCCACTCCCCACCCGGCCCACCTGGGTTAGATCCTTCAGGGCCCCGTCCTTGTCCCTTTTGACAACACTTTCTTCTCCTGGGCCTTCCCCTTCCACCCTCTCCCATCCATACCTCAGGGAGAGTAGAAGGATGGCCCCCGCCCCATTCAGACCTGGCCAATGAGCCTGGAAGCCAGAGGGATGGTGGGAGGCTCTGAGGTGCAGTTTTCTGTCTCTGTCTCCCCCAATCCCACCCCACCTCTTCCTGCCCCATCAGGGCCCTCCATTTCCCACACCTCTTTGACCAGACCAGCAGCTCTCTAAAAGCAGCAGCAAGTCAGGCTCACCTCTGGGTCCCTAACAGGCCTGGACAGGCTGGCATGCTGTTGGCATGCAGTGACTACTTGATGGCCAGCTGGCTGGGTACATGGTGGCCTGGGAATCTGTCTCCCCAGCTGGTCTGGGGCTTCTAGGATCTCAGGGCCGAGTCTACCTTGCCCGGCGCCCCCTTACCTGGGGCAGTGGAGCTGCTCGACAAGTATTTGTGGAACTAATAGAGGAGATACTGAGGGCTGAGATTTATTGAGTGCTTACTGTGTGCCATCCACTGTGCCAGCACTTGGCACCTTTTAATTCAGTGAGTCCTGAAGAGGGATTCTGCTGGGGGAGTGGAGCAGACCTCTAAGCTGGCCCCTCCGTGTATGTGTGTGTGTTTAGAGGTAGATAAAATGGCAACCCACTCCAGTGTTCTTGCCTGGAGAATCCCAGGGATGGGGGAGCCTGGTGGGCTGCCGTCTGTGGGGTCGCACAGAGTCAGACACGACCGAAGCGACTTAGCAGCAGCAGCAGCAGTACCTTCCTGCTAGAGAAGACCAGTCACTTGTGTTACTTGTGCAGTGACTCACATAGGCGGCGTACATACTGTGAAAACCCCCTCCTCAGGGAAAGTCATCCACAGCTTCCTGGACCCTGCCTGTTGGAGCTCTTCTTCAGGGATGGGGCTGAGGAGGGAGTCCATGCTGGCCCCCTACTTGGAGCCGACCCTGGATGGGGTGACAGGTCTAGAGACCTCAGCAAGTGTAGTGAAGGCAATCAGGATGAAGGGCCCCTCAGGTTTCCTGGGCAGGAAGTTTTTCTCTGATGCTACTTGAAGGGAAAGGGCCAGGCAGGACCCGTGAGCGTGGAGTCAGCACCGTCTTTTGGCACATGTGTATACATATGATTCATGCTCCCAAGTCTCGGGATTTGTGTGTGTCTGTGTCTTTGTGTAGGCCCATGTGAGCAGAGATGTGGCTACCCTCCATGGAGCCACCCCTCCCCATGACAGTAGTGGAGGGGGTGACCCTGTGGTTGTCACCGAGGGGCCTGGAGCTCTCCTGCAGCAGCCCTCCCAGCTCAGCCCTGTGCCGTGGGGAGGGAGGTACACTCTTCCTTTGCCTGGACCCACTGCCTCAAAATCCTCTTGCTGGCCTTGCCTCTGCCCTCTGCCGCCAGTGCCCACTGGCAAAAAGAGGTGCCTCTTGGAATAGCTGGTGGGGGGCAGAGCTGCCCAGTAGTGAGTAGCATGCCCACCCTGGGTAATCTGCTCAACTGGAGGCCCCGGCTTTTGGAGGCCTACAGGCCAGGGTTAAATATTAGTTCTGTGTCTTTCCATGAGCCTCAGTTTCTCCATCTGTAGAATAGGGTGACAACCACCTGGGTTATTGGAGATCTTGATGGGGGTCAGGTTTACACAGTAGATGCCCACTCACTGGGATCTGCAATGATCGTGAAAATAATCATTATTATTACAAACCTAAGGGTCTGAATCTAAGGAAGAGCCCTAAGGTGTGGGTTGGCAAGATGGCTAGGACCATAGTGCCCCCCGAGTCTGCAGAGGGAGGAATGCCCAAGATGGGGCCATGGTGTAGGATTGGCCTAGGGCTGTGAGGATGCTCTAGTGAGGGGGATGGAGTGTGGCTGGGTGGCTGGGGGCTGCTCCCAGCCCAGAGCCCTCTGCATGCTCCTGCACGTGTGGAGCCCTTTGGGCCTGCAAGGTCCCCTGCAGGGGACGGGGCAGTGAGCACCTGCCCAAGGGACTGCATCTGTTCATCCACAGCTGGCGTCTCATCCCAGAGCTCTTGCTGATGCTGACAGGGTGTCGGTCTCCTTCCCTGCTGTGGCTAAGCATGCCCGGGGATATTGCTCTCCTGCCATGGGATATTGGCTCTGGTCACCTTTGAAGCGCCTCTTCTGGGAGCAAGGGCCCAGCTGGCTGTTTCAGGTTGGCTTCCAGGAGCAGATGGAGTCCTCAGATGGAGCCTCGTCCTCTCAAGGCCTAAGGCTGCCCTGTCCAGCCAGGCTGACGGGGCTGCCCTCCTAGTGCTTGTCTGCTTTCTGCTGCCGCAGGGCCTGCAGGAAAACCCCTTTCACCTGGTCCAGGGTCTCATGGTACATTCGGAAGTCCTCCTCCTTTCCCTGCAGGGCGTTGCCTAGGGCAGCCTTCAGCATTTCATTCTCCTCCACCTGGATGGCCAGCCTGGACCACACAGAGAGAGGGCTCAGCATGACTGAGCTGGCACGTGTGAGCACGTGTGCATGTTTGCGAAGGGCCCTGGGGCTGCCGGCATAGCTGCTCTTCACACTCAGGGTACTCTCTGACCAGTCCCCTCCTCTCAGGGACCCTCGGGGAATAATACCATCTGGGATTCCTCTCTGGGCCCACTCACAGCTGCTGGGCCTAGTGTCTGGTAGTTCTCCAAAATGTTGACTGCCTCAAGGCATGAGTACTAATTTATAGAGGTTCCCCTTTCTTCCTTTCCCACCACTGCATTTGACCTTAAAAAGTTTAAGTGAATGAGCAAAGTGGGTTCAGTAACCCACACATGATAAAGCTTTTCTTGGGACCATGAGATCTTTAGTCATGGTTGGGTCTCTCTGCCCCCTGATGGCCGGCCACTGAATGGCAGGCTTAGAACCCAGGACCCTGCGGGACCAGCCTTCTGGGCAAATAGAAGTCACGAGGGGAGCGATGTGATCCCTCTGCCTGTCAGGGCACCTCCACCCATGCAACATCACCCTTTTCAGAAAAAGGGGCAGGGAGCACCTGGTGGTCAGCTCCTCCATCTGGGATTCCATGGGCACACTGGAGAGCTGGGCGGAAGATGGGTCCTTCCTCTCACTTTCGCTCGGGTGGTGCCTGGTGTTAGAGGCAGGCAGACCTGTGGGGCAGCAGTGGCTACTTTTTGTGATCCGGCCATGGCTCTGTGTTAGCACTTCCCCCTGCCCAACCCCGAACTGTCCACTTCCTGCTTTTCCACTTTGTGAAACATTATACCTCCTTCAGGGTATAGGCTGCCTCCCTCCAGGCCCTGCTTTGTACTGAGATGGCTCCTCTTGTTAATGTTTCCATATTTGCATTTTACAAGTTTCTGGAAGTCAGCTGGGCCTGAGGTCTGGCCTGCAGGTTGGGTCTGAGTCTAGGTCATTGGACCTGATGCTCTCTTACCATTGGGCCCCTCACCTCCAGCTCTATCCATACATATAGGGGATCCAGGGTGGCTGAGTCCAGGCGACAAAGAGTGCTCAGAAAAAGAAATCAGAGCCCACCCAGTGGGGAACTCCAGTACTATCACAGCATCAGAAAACCTCTGTGCTGAATAAGACCTCAGGGGCGGCCTGGTGCAGGGTAAGTCACCTGACATCAGCAGCCCTGGCTTTTACCTCCTGCTGTGTGGCCCCAGGTAAACCGTCAACTTCTCTGAGCTGGTCTCCTCACCTGTTTCATGAGGAGAATAGTTCTTGCCTCCAGAGCTCTGTGAGGCCACAGTGGATGCACGTCTGGCCCTCAAGGCCTGTGTGATGGAACCACCACCTCAGCACTTCATGACTTCCCTACCTCACTTCATATTCCCCTCCCCATGCTCCAGTCTCACTGCCTCCAAGCCCCCAGCCATGTACCCACCTCAGGGCCTTTGCACTTGTTCTTCCCGCTGGTATCTATGCCACATCCCCACCCCCTTCTGCTGTCTTTGCTCAGATGTCAGCTCATCAGTTAGGGTGACTGCTCCACAGAAATCAGCTGCTCTCCGTACCTCCTGTCCCCTTCCTCTTCTATGAGCCACAGCACCTGCCTCTATCTGACCTACCATCCTTTGCTGGTTTGTTTATGGTTCTCTTCCCCACTGGCATGGAACTGCCACAAGGGACCTCATTTCACAATCAGGCTTCCTATTGTATAGGTGCAGGGGTGTGCTGTGCCCCCCAGAGGGGTGCTGCATTTCCCAGGTCACAAGCAGCATGCACAGAAGCCACGTGGTCACTTTCTCTCCAGGCAGTTGCCCCTTCCTTGTCCAGGCAGTGCCAGAGTAGTTTTTCTTACTGTGGCTTAGCCCTCCCTAGTTGGAGGCTCGGCCAAGGAGGTAAGTCCAAGGTCTGGAGACACTGTATCCCTGAGGAACCTGTTCTGAGAGCTCAGCAGAGCTAAGCCCTGTACTCCTTCCCCAGCCTGTACTCTCAGCAGCTCCTGGAAGGCCCATGGAGTCTTGGCTCTGCTGGAGGGAAAAGGGCTTTACTCCTTCTCCGTGCCCTACTTCTGGCACATCCTACAGTGTTCTGATCTCACCTGCCCTGGGAGAAAAGATCTAAGTGTCCTTGGCTGGGGGAGGGGTACTGGGGTGTTGAGAGGCAGGGAAGTGGGGACAACCGTCCACGCCAGAACCCAGAGGGGTTGGGATAGAGCTATCAGAGAGAGGCAGACCCATCATCTCCTCACTGAAGATTCTCCCTCCCCAGAAATGGCTTCTGGCTCTGGCATCTCGCACCCCCACTGCCCCCACGAGATGCTGCCACTTGCGGTCCAGAGACTGTACCTTAAGAACCACTGTGTTAGAGCCATAGAACTGAACTTTTAGTTTAGGACACCTAAACTGCCCTCTGCAGCTGGTGTGGTCATGTGACTAGGATCTGGCCAATGGGATGAAAGCAGAAGTGACTTGTGGAACCTTAGGGTCCTGCCCTTGGAAGCTAAGGGGCTCAGGACAGAGGGTAGAGCCAGGCAGTAGCCCCTCCACCAGGGTGGAGCTCAGCCTGCCTCTGCTGCTGTGTGTGCTCTCCCCCAGCCCCCAGTCAGAACCAGGAGCCCCAGAGCACCGTCAGCCCACATGGCCCTGGGCCGGCCCCACCCCCAGCCCTACCTGTTTTGCTCCTGGGGGCTGCTCTCTGAGAGGCTGACATCCTGCCCGGCTCCAGGCGCATCTTCTCCAGGTGCTGCTCCAGCACCACGGCGCGATGCCGCTCTTCCTGCAGCCTCCTCTCTGACTCCAGAAGCTTGCTGTTCCTCTCCTCCACCCTGGTGATGAGAGAACAGGGGCCACCATACTCCCTGGCACCTGCTCAGACTCTCAGAGAGCTGGGCACGTCTTACACCAGTGGACACAGGCTCCGTTCTTCCTTATTTTTATTGCAGTAACATAGATATGTGCGTTTAAAAACCATATAGTTCTCTCTAAGCCTTAAAATGAAAAAAAAAAAATGCAGCCTCTTCCCACCCCTACTCACTCCCAATTCCTGCTCTCTAGAAGCAACCACTTATACCGCTTTTAGCTGTTCCTTTCACTACTGCCATATTTCTACAGATGCTTATGCTGCTATTTTTTAAGGCTTAAATATAATCTTATGAGTATATCTTATGCAACATGAGATTTTAGTTTTATTTTGGTACTTTCTCCTCACCAAACAGAATCACCTCACCACTTCCCAATGTAGTTATATTACCCTTATTGGGGGCTGAATGAATGTTAGGTAGCGTATTTGTTTTCTATTGCTGCTGTAACAAATTACCACAGACTTAGCTTAAAACAATGCAGATTTATCACCCCATGGTTCTGTAAGTCAGAAGTTTAGCAGGTCCTGTTGGTTTCTCTGCTCCAGGTTTTATAAGCCAAAATCAAGGTGTTGGCTGAACTGGGCTCTTACCTGGAGTTTCTAGGAGAGAATCTGCTTCTAGGCTTGTCCACATTGTTGGAAGGCTTCAGTTCCAGTTGAAGGACTAAAATCCCTGTTTCCTGTTGGTTTGTTGGCTGGGTGACTTTCAACTTTTAGAGACTACTGGGCCCTCTCCATCTGCAAAGCCAGCCGGGTACCCTTTTCATACTGTCTCTGACTTTTTCTGTAGCACCTCTCTGACTGACCCCAGATGGAGAAATTTCTCTGCTTTTAAGGGTTCAAGTGATTAGATTGGGTAATCCAGGATAATCTCCCTGTTTCAGGGTCCATGATGATTATTACATCTGCAAAGTCTCTTTTGCCATATAACATAAAGTATTCACAGGCACAAGAGTGGGGATGGAAGGACACAGGGAACAAAATCCTGTCTACCACAGGGGGTTACATTAGGACACTCAAGAGGCAGTATACTCATGATTACTTTTTTTTTTTTGGCCATGTCACACAGCATGTGGGATCTTAGTTCCCCAACCACAGATTGAACCGGGGCCCTCTGCAGTGGAAGCGCTCCAAGTCCCGACCACTAGACTACCGAAGAATTCTGGACATTTTCTTTCTTATTTGCTTGTTTTGCTTGGAGTTAGTGATTGCTTTCTGTTTGTTATTATGATTATTTATTATTTTCTATATACTTGTCATGAATTTATGGGCCTTCAAGTCCTTGTTATTTGGTTATTTCACCAAAGGATCTGATTATTTTCTCACTGAGTTTGAGGCTGTGGTCCTTCTTATGGTGACGTGTGGCATTTCAGACTTTTGTGATACCAAAGGACTCTTTGAGGTTTCACCCCAGCAAAGGATCACATACACACATAGACCCATGCAAATCAGAGTGGGAACCTGGAGATGTAAGAACAGTGATGGAGGAAGCGTTCTTCCCACCATCCCACCTTCCCGGTGTTCTTCTTCCCTTCCTTCAAGAAGGAGCAGAATGCTAACAATTTTGAACAGAATACAACTACCAACACAGAACTGTATGCCAACACAGTATACAGCTACTAACACAACCTGTTAGTGTTGCGTTAGTTCCTTGAAACTAACAATGTTAGTTTCAATGTTCCTTGTTACTTTGAATGTTCCTTGAAACTGTATTTGCTAAAGCAAATGACTAAAACAACCTAAAGGTGCATCAACAGGGGAAAGACCAAAGGTAACATATTCACACCATGGGATATGGTAGAATATGATGGAGTTGTGCTGCTCAACACAGTGGCTGCAGCCTCGTGTCCACATGTAGCCATTCAAATAAAAAGTCATGAAAATAAAATGTAAAATTCAGTTCCCAGAAGGTCTGGGTATCAGCTGAGAGAGAATCACACACGTGTGACTCTGAGAGTGTCTTTTGAATGTTGTACCCTAGGTCTCTTGCCTGCCCCACCCTCACCCCAGCCCTGCATGGAGAGGCCCTGGAAGATAAGGCTCTACATGGAGAGAGAGGCGACGTACACAACAGAGGCGCCCCTACCGAGCTAGCTGAATGGAGCATGTGCGTGATCCCGCTGGCATCATGTGAAGCAGGATTACCTAGGCTGCCCACAGAAGGGTAAGAAAAAATCAGTCATATTTGAGGCCACTAGGTCTGGGACGGTTTGTTAGGCAGCAGTAGATAAGCGAGTCAGCTTGCTTCACACCGCACTGCCCCAGACTCAGGTGCAGCTCAAAGAAAACGGCAAAGAAAGCCATAACCGAGTATGTTTCTTCCCTTGGGTAGGCTGGAGGCTTGTGCTAGCCATTATATTTCAGTGACAGAAAAAGAATTTGTTACTTTTTCTTACTTGCTTGAGCATGTCTGAAATTCCTACCCTCTCTGTGTACATACTACTGAAAAGAAAATAAAGCTGATTACCCCTCACTGCTTAGGCAGTTGCCATCCCAGCACCTCAGCTCCTTTGGTGACTTACTCCATCTTTTCCTTTGGCAGTTTGCCCCTCCTTCACTTAATTTAATTTTTTTTTTTTTTTTTGGCTGCAGTGTGTGGCATGCAGGATCTTAGTTCCCTCACCAGGGATCAAACCCATGCCCCCTGCAGTGGAAACACGGAGCTTTAACCACTGGGCCACCAGGAAAGTCCCAGCGTTCCTCCATTATGTGAGCACCTGGAGGTCCTTCCAGTATGGGTGTCTGGCCTTTGTCCAGGGTTGACATGTGAGCCACCCAGGCCAGCTAGACCTTCTCTCCCAGGACCCACTGGCATAAGAACTGAAATCCACTGGGCATCATTCTCATGGCCCAGGAGAGACTACTCCAGGGTTCCTGCTACCAATATCCCTGGACCTTCTTGGGCTCCTCTTCTGCCCTGCACATTGGAGACGGCCAGCACTTTCCCACTCTCCTTTCCCTTGAAGGAAAGGGAAGCCAGAATTGGTTTCTGTTGTCACCAAAGAGCCCTAACTGACATGTGACATGGCCTGTTCAGGGAGATAATCAGCGGTATCCTTTATATTTTTCAGTGTGGATGTCACATGGTTGGGCCATGTGTTGGCCTGGGCAGCCACAGTTCTTGCCAAAAGTATCACTTGAGAGAGGAACACTGGTTTATCCGAATAGAAATCTGTCAACAACCCCTTAGAGGAAACCAAACCCCCGGTCCACTGCCTCAGGCCACACGCTTCCCTCCCCCAACCAGGAAAGCCCCAGCTCCCATCTCTCGGTGACCCTTTTCCTCTTTGTTATTTCAGGCCTCAGTCTCGCCTGGAACTTCTTCCCACCGCAGCCTGCAGAGACACGGAGTGCAGTGCTGTGCTCATCCTAGATCTTTCTTACTGGTGAGTTGACTTGACTGATTTACCTACTTCAGAGTCCCTTCCTTGAGACTCCCACCTCACGGCCACGGCAGAACACAAGTGTGATGACGGGGCCCCGAGACTGAGGGGCACTCGGGGGGCACATGAGATGTGGCCGGGAAGGCCCAGGACCAACACTATGGGAACCAAGCTCACCAGTGGGGTGGACCCAGGCACGGACACGGCCTGGCCTCTGTCCAAGAGGGATGCCCCTGGGTCAGGCTGCCTACCACCAGCCCACCTGGGCCCACGAGAGTGTGTCCCTGGCTCCAGGCGTTACCGTTTCTGTAGGACGGTGACAAACTCCGTGAGCCGGTCGCGCTCCACCTCGGCAGCCTGCCAGAGGGCCTTGAACTCCGTCACCTGTGTCTGCCAGCCTTTTTGTTCAGGGGAGTCCAAGAACCTGGGGACCAGGGTTGGGGGCAGAGGTCAGTTAAGGGTTACCTGAAGAGATGCTTATCCCTGTGAGGGTGGGAGGGACTGGAAGGACATTCACGGGTCCTCAAAGGGAACCAGAGAGAAGGAAGACAGTCCAGTCCCTTCTGGCCTCTTCCTCTGGCTTCTTCTCAGGCCTCCATTCCTGGCTCTGCTGAAATCTCTCGACCTCACTTAGCTGGCTCCAAAGCCATTCCCCACCAGGACTAGAGTTTCATCAGTACCTCTGTCCACCCAGTCCCTGTAGGGGCCTGGAATCAGTATGGTTGCCTTGGAAGCTGACTCTTGGGCACCTGGTGGTCCTACCCTGGGAACCCGTGAGGTGTGGGACCTGGCCGCCCTTTTCAGTGCAAGCTGGGCCCAGCCCCTCCTGTCTCCCTGTCAGCCTGTCCTGGCCCTCCTGTATTTCCTGGCATGACCCTCAGCCCAGTCCTCTTTCCTGGGCCCTGGACTCCTGCTTTGTAATTTAGTCAGTTTTCTCCAGCCCTGATCCAGCCCATCTCTGGTTCCCTTCTTACCACTGGGCCTTACCTGCTGGCTGGGGTTGGGACCAAAGGGGAGCTCTGCACGCCCCCACCCCTGGAGTGCTTGTACAGTGCCAAGCTGCTCTCTCCTTTGCCCTCACCCTTCCTAGGGAGACCCTGGTGAAGCTGACTTGCTCTTCCAGAACCCCAGGACCTGAGGAGGGCTGGGCTGGGGCCAGGAGCCCAGAAGCTGACTGGCTCCCCCATGGGTTCTGAGGACCGCAGGCTCCCCTCTGTTCTGGTTCCTAAGTATACTCTAAGGTTTTGCCGCTCCATGTGGTCTCTGAATCATCGAGCTTGCTGGAAATGCAGGATCCCATTTCCTGCAGGATCCTACCTGCAGAGTCAGAACCTGCTGTAACCTGGCAGATCCTCAGCTGATTCGTGTGCACAGTGAGTTAGGAAAACCTACTCTAGTCGCCTCTGTGATCTCACATGTTGGGGTAAGGTGTTATCCCCTCACTCCACCTGCCTCCCAGGCACCGCATCTGAGCCAGCACGCTAGCCCTGACAGACACGCTCTCTGGGATCACTCCTACTTGCTGAACATCTGTCCTGTCCCTAATGGGAGGGAACTGTGAGCTCCGTGAAGGCAGGACTCACATGTGGTTGGCTTTGGTAAATATGTGTCTTGTGGAAGACACAAGCTTAAGAACCAGCAGTCTGGCCAGCCCGGGGCACATTGGCTTCTGCAGCCCTTTGGAGTGCAGAGGTCATGGCTGCATAAGCCTGGCAGGGACCTTGGGGTCATCTTGTCTATCCTCCTGCTCTCACTACTGTGATAACCGCCTCAGAGCAACAGAGCCTCTGTTCTCCCTGTGCTATGAGGAGAGTGTGACAGGGGCCCTTGAGGCTCTGAGTCAGACCCCTCTCCCCCATGCCCTTGTGGCCCCAGGCTGATGGAGGGGGCATCTGCAGGGCTGCCCTCAGCCCATGGTGCCTGTGCCGCCAGATGTCAAGCCAGAAGCACCACCCCCAGACACTTCCTGGGGGACAGCCCCCAGGATTTGCCGACAGCCACACAGCAAGGTGAGCGTGAGACAGAGGCCCTTGAGAGGCCTCAAGCAGAACCTGAGCTGACCTGCCCAAGGAGTGGGGGCAGGAGCTGACAGCAGGAGCACGGCTCCAGTGGACAGTACACAGGACAAGTGAGGAAGGACAAAGCAGCCCTTTGTCTGTGAGCTGGCAGGAAGGACAAAGGGCCCATTGGAGTGCTATGGCTTGATTCTATCAACAAAGAGCGGGCCAGAGAGCTGAGGGGATATCAGTGGCTTCAAGTGGGAACCGTGTGATGTGAAATTCTCCCCCCTAGAGACGGACTCTCAATGGGCAAGAGGAGGCAAGGGAAGGTTCTGGGCCCTAGGCCCTGGAAGGTTCCTGGTGTGAACTCTGGTAGCAGAAGGAACACTAGGCCAGGACTCCTATTGTGAAGCCACTTGCCCTTTCACCTTAGATAAGGCCCTGGACCTCCCTGACCCTCTATGTCCCTATGGAAACTGGGATGAGTCCCCAGACGTGGCCTGGCCTCAGTTTCCCATCCTTGTAATGGGATGGTAACACTGGCTAAGTAATCAAGGATGGGAAGTCCTGTGAAGGCATGGTGCTGAGAGGGCTGGGTTCCTACCTGGGTGAGGCCCCATGAGGACTGGGCAGCGAAGGCCATGTGAGAGAAGATTCCACCAGTGTGTGGCCCAGGCTGGTCACGGAGCTGTGCAAAGACAGAATGGGCTCATCACCACGGGCAGGCAGGCTGGGCCCAGCTGTGAGGGGAGCAGGGGCCAGCAGGGACCTGGGAGTGGAGGAGGGGGCAGTGCTGGCCCCTAGAGCCACCCTGTGGATTTGCCGCCCTCCTTTCCAGAACTCTAGCTTGCTTAAAAACAAGACAGAGCCAGGGGACATCAGAGCCTCGAAGGGTCCAACACGGGTCTGTTTGAGAATCCTAGAAGCGGGTGAGAATTGAGGCCAGCTGGGAACCAATTTTACAGACAGCTGCAGCCAAACGCTCTTGAAGTAATGGTATCTGGAACTCACTGGCCCCTTCATACAGATGCGAGGCTGACGGAAGGGGAGGCCCATGTATCAGAAAGACAACACCACAGACATCGTAAAATTGCATCCGGGGCTTCCCGCCCTTTCTTCTGAATAATGAAGATGCACTTCCCAACCCAGCGCCCCACCCCATTTTTTCTTACCGAGAAGATCCAAGCCTGCCAGCATGATCGCCCGCTGAGGCTGGGGGCTTGGTCAGGCCAGGGTCCTCAGGGAGCTTGGTGGAGGCCCGGCTGACCTCGGGCCCACTGGAGCCCTCGTCTACTCCTTTATTCCGAAGATACTGCAGGGAACAGACGTGGGTTCCATCATCAGGGCCTTGGCTCAGAGGCCTGGAGAAGGCAGGAGGGGGCCTTGGCTTGATTTCGGGGCTTTCAGGGGATATGAAAGAGGCTTCTTTTCAGGAGTGCAAAGCGAGGCCTGTTGGGTGAAGGCACTGCTTGCATGATAATAACAGCTCATAATGCCTCTCTTCAGAAAGGGAGCTTCACAGCCAGAGGAGGGTGACCAGGCCATGAAGCTGTTCCACATTCAGGTCCCAAGGGGAGGTGAGGGGGCAGGTCCACCTCTCCGGGCAGCCCCACCCACACGGGGATGAACACCAGGTGTGACTTCAGGCCTTTTTCAACTAGAGATGTGAAGACCTTCCAAACACCTGAAGCCAAGAGCAAGGGTTGGCAGCCCGGCCAGGAGGCTGGGCTTCTCAGGCCCCTACCTTCCCCCATCCCTCCCTCTTTCAGATGGCTGGTGGGGCCAGTGGAAGGAGGAACGTTTGAGGACCCCCAACGGGAGGTCTGGCCACCATCAACAGCGGGACAGTTGGTGTGAGCCCCGAACAACCTGGCACGTCCCCTAAGCCCGGCCACCCCGAGGAAACTTGCCATGTGTGCCCTTTTGTCTGGGGTAGTGCTCGGCCCCCAACTGCTCGGTGTGACCTCTGAGGTGAAGGTCAGTCTCTTTTCTGTGCCTGGAGCCAGGACAGCAGTGAGGTGGAGATACTGTGACCTCCAGGCCTCTGCTAAGGCAAAACATCCTCAGGAGCTCACGCGTTAGACAGGCATTTACTGAGCAGCTAACTACTGTGTGCTCGGTCCTGGGCCAGGCACTGAGGCACCACTGTCGGTGCCCCCTCAAGGAGAATTTGGGAGAGAAAACAGGAAAATGATCACACTGTGTGACAGAAGTTTGGCTTGGGGATGCACAGGAGTTAGGAGAGTACCCAGGAGGGGCTTATAATACAGACTGGGAGCCCCAGAGCTTCCTGGAGGAGCTCTGGACTAGTAAGATGTCAAAGCTGAGGGGAGGGCAGGGAAGGTGTGTGCTTTGGGTATGTGCACAGGCCCAGAGTGGGGAGAAAGTGGGGCCATGGGGGAGCTCAGTGGCATCCACGTGGTTAGAGTGGTGGACGGTGGGCAGTGAAGAGAAGATGCAGGAGGGATGGCAGCAGGAGCCAGTCATCTGGTGCCCTGCAGACTGGACGAAGGAGTGTGCTTCCCTTCTGCTATCCTGCTGCCTGGAATGTGGATAAAAGTGCTGGCACTGTGGCCACCATCTTGGGTCATGAGGATGAAGGCCACAACTGGGGAGGAAGAGGGTAAGCTGGCAGGAGCCTGGACCCTTGGCCAGGTGAGGTTGAGGGTGATGGGGAGCCACAGACAGGTTTTACAAGGAGCAGGGAGACAATCAGATCTGTACTTCAGAGAGGAAAGGTGTGTGCAGCATGGGCTGGGGAGCCAGATGGAAGCAGGGAGCCGAAGCAGGGCCAGGTAGGAGATGGTGCAGCCCAAGGGAACACAGGTGGAGGGAAGAGGAAGTGGCTGAGGCTTCTCTGGGTAATGGGTGGACTTGCCCAACTTGGGAGCCAGCAGGCTGAGCCAGTGCCCCGCTCACCTGCACACTGAGCTGCCCAATCTCCAGCTCCAGCTGCCGCACCTTGGCCTCCCGCTCAGCCACCATGGCCCGCAGTTGGGCCACCAGGCTGCTGCTTCGCTGAGCCTCGCTGTTGAGCTGCTGGTCTAGGCGGTGCTGGGACACTCGCGTCTTCTCCTCTTGCAGACTCAGGCTGCCCAGAATCTCCTGGAGCTGTTTCAGCTGGTCCTGTGGGGCCGGGTGGGAGGGTGGGCGAGGGGAGCCACGACTCTCGATAGAGAAGGACAAGAGAAGACCAGCAACCCACCCCTTCCCTGCTCCTCGGGAACCTAACAGTGGGATGCTAGTGTTCCCTTGAGAAGGAAGAATACTTTGCCTGCCCTCAGCGGGTATTCAACCAGGTTTTCCTGTCCTCAGCTCCCTTCTCCTTGAGATCAGGGTTAAGAAGGACATCCAAAAGGCTTCCGGGAGCCCCATCCAAGGAGATTTTACGATCAGATAAGTCTGGTTTGAATTCAGTTGTGTGGCCTTGGATGACTTACCTAGCTGTGAAATTGGATTATGTGTTCCTAAGGATTATCTTCGGAGAAGGCAATGGCACCCCACTCCAGTACTCTTGCCTAGAAAATCCCATGGATGGAGGAGCTTGGTAAGCTGCAGTCCATGGGGTCGCTAAGAGTTGGACACGACTGAGCTACTTCACTTTCACTTTTCACTTTCATGCATTGGAGAAGGAAATGGCAACCCACTCCAGTGTTCTCGCCTGGAGAATCCCAGGGATGGGGGAGCCTGGTGGGCTGCCGTCTATGGGGTCGCACAGAGTCGGACACGACTGAATCGACTTAGCAGCAGCAGCAAGGGTTATCTTCCCTGGAAGAGGAAGTGGCAACCCATTCCAGTACTCTTGCCTGGGAAATCCCATGGACAAAGGAGCCTGGCAGGCTACCGTCCATGGGGTTGCAAAGAGTTGGACATGACTGGTGACTCACCATCATAAACCACACCCCAAGAGCCCAGAAGGGTGTGCTGTTGCTACCACACAGATGGGGATATGCACTGGCTCCCCTCAGTCATCCTTTCCATTTCTCCATGAAAAATAACCCAGGGTGTAACCGCATCTGTCCCCACTACATCCTCTTCTTCCTCCTTTGGGGTCCACAGGCTCAGTGGCTCATGGCCGGCATCAACCTCTCACAGCAGGTCCTCTGCTGGCCCTCCGGCAGCCTCTATGCTGCTCCTGTGCCCAGCGCCAGGCTTTGGGGCTGGGCCCAGCAGAGCAACGAGCTCCCGGGTTATGCAGGTGGCATGTTGGGGTGCATGAGGACTCTGGGGGCTGGGACTGGGTCACAGGTCTCTGGTTGGGGCGGGGGCCCCAGAGGTAACTGTACCATGAGGGCATCGATGAGCTCATCATCATGCCGGCCCTTCTCCACAAGGGTCCCCATCTGACTCCTGAGGGTCTTCACTTCACTCGACAGCACCTTGTTCCGGGACCTCATGCCCTCAAACTTCTTTTTCAGCTCTTCGAGCTCTCTCTGGAGGGCATCCCGCTCCGCCGCAAGTTTCTGTAATCAGAGGGGGCAGTCACAGGCTGCAGGGCTGAGTGGGACCCTTGGTCACAGCTGAGCCTTCACTGCCACTCACTGATGAGGCCAGAGCAGAGAGGGGTTGGGACCCCATGGACTGTAGCCCACTGGGCTCCTCTGTCCATGAGATTCTCCAGGCAAGAATGCTAGAGTGGGTTGTCATCTCCTCCTTCAGAGGATCTTCCTGACCCAGGGAACCCACATCTCTTGCATCTCCTGCATTGGCGGGTGGGTTCTTTACCACTGAGCCACCTGGGAAGTCCCAGTGTGTCTTCTGAGGACCCTCAATCCCTGCCTGGGTGGTGAAAAGAGAAAAGCCATGCTTCGGTGGACAACACTAAGCCTAATGTTCAAACTGAGGTGTCTCACCCCATCAAGAGCTAGTTTCAGGCCCAGCATCTCCATAACAGCCATAATGGGGCCACCTTGATATTCATGAAATGGGCTTGGGGTGAGGAACCAGTCAGGCTGCTCAGAGTGGACCAGCAGGGCATGAGGAGCATGCACAGAGGTGACCCCAAACCTCAGAGCCTCTGAGTCTTCACAGACGTGGCTGTGGTCTCCCGGTTCCACATGCCCCTGACCTCCTGCCGGGCACACTTACCTCCCATCCTTCCTGTTTTTCCCTCTCCAGGTTGCGGATGCGCAGCAGATTTTTCTCCTGGGCTGACAGCTTCCTTGAGTCAGGATAGACAGACAGCTCACTGGCTGTTTCTTCGGACCGGCTCCGGGTCTGTCCCAGCTGTTTCTCAAGCTCTCTAACCTGAAGGTGGTTCCACAACAGGTCTGCAGTGAGACTCGACCCCTCAGAGGGGCCGCCCTGCAATGTGATGTATGCATGACCCCCCTGGACAGATGACACCGCAGTTCCAGATGGGTGTGGAGGCCCCTAGGAGAGGGACACTGGTGGGGGAGGGGTGGAAGGGGTCTGTGGCAGCATCCTGAGCAGAACAAGGGAAGACACCAGAGAGGCTTTGCTTGGCAAAGAGAAACTTCAAAGGAAATGAGAGAAATCACCCTATCTCTGAGGCCGAGAAGCAGATGTGGAGCCCCGGGAACTTGGGAGGGAAAGGACAACAGGTCTCAGTACCAGAAATAGCTAACAGACAGGCCACCTGAGCCTGGGGACGCTCCTCGGGAGGCCACAGGTTCCTGCAGGAGATGCTGCGAGGGAGGGCAGGGTGGGGAAGCTGGGAGACCAGCTCAGAGCCTCGCTGGCTGTGACTCTGCACAGATTACTTCTCTGAATCTCAGGTCCCTCGTCTGTTAAGGGTAGGGGATCTATGAGTACACCCTGTATGTTAGGAGAGTTCAGAATCCCAACTTGTCTGAGCCTGGGAATCCCCAAGATGTTTTTGGGGTGACAAATCTTGGGGCCCACTCCAGGGGAAGAACACTGGGATTTTCATTTTAAACAGGTGCTATAGATGATTTTTAGGTTAGGCAACTTTGAGAAACCCCAAAATGGCCTCAAAATGACGGCGGAAGCCCTCAGCATAGGGCAGGTGGAAGTCATCCTACAGAACAATGGCTTTATCACTTTGAGTTTAATGTGGATAACCCCTAGGGCCCTTCTAACCCTGATTTCTGTGTCAACACAACATACATGGTGTGACCCTGAAAGTGTTAGTCACTCAGTCATGTCTGACTCTTTGCCACTGTGTGGACCATAGCCCACTGGGTTCCTGTGTCCATGGCCAGGAGAAAAATTCACTGGGATCCCTGGTAAAGGGCTGCAGGATCAGCGCCCTCCTGTGGCATTGTGTGGTAATTCCATTTAAGCGCTAAAGAACACTTGCTTTTAACCATTTATTTACACAGCTTTACAACACTAATGCAACCCACTCCAGTGTTCTTGCCTGGAGAATCCCAGGGACGGGGGAGCCTGGTGGGCTGCCGTCTATGGGGTCGCACAGAGTCAGACACGACTGAAGTGACTTAGCAGTAGCAGCAGCACAACACTAACAATAATAACTAAAGTGCTGAGTGCTTATTATGGCCACGCACTGTGCTGGGTGCTTCCCAAACATTATTTTGTCTAACCCATAACAATCCTATAAAGAAGGTATTATTATCTCCATTTTACAGGTGCAGAGACTGAGACACAGAGATGAAGAGATTTATTCAAAGACACCAAACATGTAGACCAATGACTGAGGCCAGACTCAAACTCAGGTCTCTGGAAGCTCAAGGCCACACACTGGTTGTTAATTACAGTTTTTTGGAGACCTCTTCATTTGGCTTCAAGGATCCCACAGGAGACCCTGAGGGTAAAAGCCACTGGAGAACCTGGGGTGAAGGCGAACCTGCGCGTGGCAAATCATGGAAGTGGCCCACCTAATTGCATGCCTCTTAGTTTCTTGGTCCAGCTAACCTCAGACAGCGTTTCCTCCATGCCAGGCACTGTGGCAAGCGATTTACACATGTGCACACGTTCAGTCCCCCCACAACCTGTAGGGTAGATGCCGTCATTATCCACAGTACAAAGAGGAGGGAACTGAGACACAGAGATGAAGCATTTTGCCTGAGGCCACACAGTTGGTGAGTGGAGAGCTAACATTTGCTGGTTTTTAAAAAATATATATTTATGTATTTGGCCGTACTAGGTCTCAGTTGGGACACGTGTTAGTTGTGGGATGTGGGATCCAGTTCCCCAATCAGGGATCAAATCCAGGCCCCCTGCATTGGGAGCATGGAGTCTTAGCCACTGGACCACCAGCGAAGTCTCAGAGAGCGAAGATTTGAATCCAAGCAGTATGGCTGCGGAGCCCCTACTCCCAGCCTCTTTGTTGCTGTTCAGTCACTCAGTCGTGTCCGATTCTTTGCGACCCCATGGACTGCAGTATGCCAGGATTCTCTGTCTTTCACCATCTCCCAGAAATGCTCCAAAATATTTAGAACATAAAAAGGGAGACAGGCTAAGTTTTTTTTTGGTGGGGGGTGGGGTGGGTAATTGAAACTTTCAAAAGCCTGCAAGCATTTGGACAAAACTGGAAAAAGCCTACAATAGTCATGCAAATTTACATGAACTAGGGGGAAAAAAATCTGCCTGGAGTGAAATAAATCAAAGGCATTTGTTGAGCGCCAGTGCCTGGCATGTAGTGTTCCATAAATGCCTGTTCATTAAACAACAAATGAAAATCAGGCTGGTTGGGGAAAATGTGAAACAACAGCGTTGCGAGTGCACTCCGCAGAATCTAAAGGCCTTTTTTGGGTTCTGTGTCTCTTAATGTGGGTCATCGTGGGTCTTTCTAGGGCATCTCAAGCCTTACGTTCAGGGCCAGGAGGAGCCTGATGACTCACTCACCTTGCTCTGCAGGACAAGGATCTGTTGAGCCCGACCCCTCCAGGTCCCAGGCGAGGACAGGAGCTGCTGGATGTTCACATCTTCCCCAACCTCACTAGTCAAAACCTGAAAAAGGTGGGGCCTTCAGTATGACCCAAAGCACAGTATGTGCAGAAACAGTGCTGGGTGCCTGGCGTTCCCAGAAGACCCGGCCTCCACCTGCACAACCACCCCCCTCTCCCGCCTCCCCACCTCAAAGGCCAGTTGACCACGCTCTATGAGCAGCTCTCCCTGGGAAAGCAGTAAACCCACCTTCCCCAGCACTTCCCGGTGATGCTCCAAGCAGACAAGGAACTGCTGACAGTGCCCAGGTGGGGCCGCCTGCTCTTGACACATTCTGGGATGAGTGAATCACAAAGTTGACCAGGACCTGCTTCCTAAATTTGTTCCCCTGTCACCCTGAACTGAGATTGTTCTGGAGGTTACAGGGACGACCTCACCACAGGGCCTTGCCCTCCGTGCAAAGCCACAGACGAGGGGCCGTGTCTGAGTGCAGCAAGGCAGGGGCCTACCAAATGCCACTTGGGGATGTTTGCTTCCAGAAGGGCCCAGATTTGTGGTTGTTACAGGGAGATGTTCAGGCTCAACCTCAAGGCTTTGAGGTAGAAACAGTACACCCCAGCTTGTGCCCTGGGGCCCTCTGTAGCCTGTCACGGAAACTGATCTAGCGTACCAAGTCTCTGGTGCTTGTTTCCACAATAGAACTCTGTTTTGGAAATCTTGGCTGGTCTGAGTGGTTCCAGCAGGGAAGACAAATGCCAGAGAATTCACTATGTAAATAAAAATAAATAATGAACCAGCTGGGCCTGCCTCCCAAGTCTGAGCATTTTCCTTTGAAAGGGGCCTTTAATCCACAAACAACCTTTCCATTTTCTAACATTAGAGACAGCAGTGGACAGGAGGTGGGTCTTGGTAGGCTTCCAAGTCCAAGGTGGCTTATTAAGGAGACATCCAGGGTCTGTTGGGGTACACATAGCTCAGGGAAGGTTTAAGGGACTTTCTAGGGTGGACAGCACTGTCTTCCATCCAGGGTTGGGTGGGCACCACAAGGGCCTCTGTGCAGGGACCTGCAGGCAGCCAGCAATCCCCCTTACTAGATGGGTCTGTTTAAAGAGCTGGTGGAAGGACGTTACTGGATCTGGAGCCTGACCCAGAACAAGCAACATGATGCTCACGGGACCAGGCTCCTGAATGGAAGTCATTGTCCAGCCGTGCCCTTCCCAGCCCTAGTCCAGCCATGCAAGAAGACCTGAACTCTGACCCAGAAGTACCTTCTGGGCCATCCGGAGCTCCTGCTTCACAGCCTGGATCTGGTTGCGGAGGTCACTCATCTTCAAGTTTGTGGCCGCCAGCCTGTCCTGCAAGACTTTCACCTCTGGGTTCTCCGGCTGGTTGGGAAAGACAGGGAGAGAGTTCACTTGAAGCCTAAATAGTAATAATACTCACAGCCCCCATTTCTCCAGGTGTGTGCAGGTACCACGCTGAGGCTCAACAAAAGGAGCCCATCTCATCATCATACGCGCTGTGAGGTAGGTCCTGCCGTCAGACCATTGTGGATGCAGAGCAGAGGCTGGTGCAAGGTGAGCCCCTTGGCTTGAGGGACCTGGTAAAGGGGAGCAGGGGTGTGGATCCTGGCAGCCCAACGCTGGGGCCTGAGCCCTGTGCTCAAGTGTGGCCCACACACGTGTGGACACCTGTGGTTGACCACAGACCGGGAGCATCTGGAGGAGGCTGTTCCCCCCCTCCCCAGACACAGACTGTGGGCTCTCTGCTGTGTGTAGAGACTGGTATCACAGCAAATCCACCCTCACTCAGGATGAAGAGGGAACGGGTTTAGCTTGGCAGGAGGGCCACAAACATTCTAACTCAGGGCCTCCCTCTCCTAGAATTGTCAGACTGGGCCTTGGGCTTTCCTGGCAGTAAGTTCACTAAATAGAAATAAGGACCCAGGGTTTCCCTGGTGGCTCACTGGCAAAGAATTTGCCTGCCAATGCAGAAGACACGGGTTCAATCCTTTATCTGGGAAGATCCCACATGCAGCGGAGCAGCTGTGCCCATGTGCCACAGGTACTGAGCCTGTGCTCTAGAGCCCAAGAGCTGCAACTCCTGAAGCCCATGTGCCCTAGTGCTCTGCAACAAGAAAAGCTACCCAATGAGAAGCCTGCACACCGCAACTAGAGAAAAGCCCTTGCAGCAGTGAAGACTCAGCACAGCCAAAAATAAATAAATAAATGAATAACATTATTTTTTGAAAAAAGAAATAAGGACCAGTTTAATCCCCCAGTGCTCCATTTCTGTGGTATAAAGAATTGCAGGAACCATGAAAACTCTGCCTGTTAGAGTTCTTAGCAGTGTTTTGTTTTTTTTTAATAATAATATTTCATGTAAACTATTTGGATGAAATTTTTCTCAAAATGGGGAGCTAATGTGCTCCCCATTTCTGACTTCAATAGAAGTTCCTGAGGCTCACAGAACTTTGGCATTAAAGGGACTCCAGGGTCAGCCCATTCAAACCTTTTCCATAGGTGATGAAAATAAGTTCCTGAGGAGGGAAATACATGCCCTCTCAGTCACACAGCTGGCTGAGGTGGCAGCAGTAGAATTAGGAGCCTAGTCCTTCCCTTGCACCAACTGATTTTCCAAATTTAAGCTGCTGCTGCTGCCCTGGCATGATGGCAACAGGTACACTGGTTGGTGGGCTGAGGGTCCCACTGGCAGTGACACAGACCATCTGCTCCTGTCCCAAGACATCAGGTGGAGTAAACTTCTGGGAAACAAGGTGGATACCGCAGCAGCTTTCTCAATTTTTCTTAGCAGACACAGATTAAAACTTCCAGGGAATTCTAGTGAAAGATAGACCCTAGGAGACTGGGGGTGGGGAGCTCCATAGACCCCAGAGGTTCTGGGCAGCCCCTGTGAAAACCACTGATCAAAGTAACTAGACCTGCACACACAGCCAGGAAAGCCTGGACTCATGGGGGCGGGTCTCATCTAGGAAATGCTTGCGTCCTCACAGCGCCACCATGAGGCTAAATAGAGTAACCAGTGTGAGCAGAATTTGCAACCGGAGAACTTAGGCAAAACACAAGGGCATCTTTTTTTTGTCTGTCCTTCCCCCGTCTGGCTGTCTGCCATCCCTTCCCACTGCTGTTGGGGGCCTGTCTGCCCCCTGCTAAGGTGCTGCTTTGAATCTGCCCTGGGTTAGGAAGCAGCAGCCCCTGCCTGACAACCCCCTCCCGCCCTATCCCCCAGGCTCTGGTGGGTGGTGGTGCAAGAGCTGAGAGAGCACTTGAGAGCATGAGGGCACAGAAAGGGCACTCGGATTGCATCTCGATCTGGAGCCCGGGCAACCTCACACCTCTCCAAGCCTCATTTTCTCGCCTGTGAAATGGGGGCAATCTTATACCAGCCCCTGGGGTGCCTGTGAGTGTTGATGGGATAATGCTTGTAAAGGTGCTCCCTGGGGCAGATTCTGACAGATGGTGATGCCCAGAGAGCATAACTTGGCTTGGGGCGGCAGCTGGCAAAAGTGGCTGAGGGTTAGATGGTGTTCTGGTGAGGGCATCACCCCATCTACTCTGCCAGGCTCCACACCTCACCCCCAACTCGGGAAGCTGTGCCAACCCCACCTCCTTGGCATTTCAGAGCTGTTTCTGCCCAGAGTGAGATACCACAGGCTTTCTGGGGGTCTTGGCTTTCTCCCCTGAGGGAATACCTGAACCGGTGTCCAGGGGGAGCAGACAGTGCCAAGGCCACACACAACAACAGCTTCATGAGGCCCCATGCAGAGAGGGTATTCAGCTCTACTCTGGAATGCACTTGGAGCTCTGGGCCCAGTCGGGGGTGAGCCCGCAGGCTATGGAGCATGACCCAGGCCTGGGTTGGGCTGAACAGTCTAATGAGAGGAACATGGCTATTGTTCTCGCTCTCAGTAGAAGAGGCCCGGGAAGACCTGTGTCCTGAGGAGTGGAGACTGCAGCCGACCACCCACGCTTCCATCAGAAACCTCCCAGGCTCCCTGCTGCCAGAGAACGAAGTTGGAACTCCTCCTCCAGCTACTGTCAAGGCTTCCTTCCGCAGGTGACTCCACCCCAGCTTTGTTTATGTTCCCCTTTTCCTCCTCATGGGCCCTGGGCTGCAGCCAAATGTTGTCTAACTGATGCCCAGCTAACAAACAGAATAGGAACAGTGACGCTTTCCTGCTCTGAGCTTACGCTGCTTCTGCTGGAAGGGCCACCCCTACCTTCCTACTCCAGCAAGGCCACCTCAGGAAGCCCTTGCCCATCCCACCTCCTGGCTGCCTCGGGTGGAGTGCGTTCCCTCTGTGAACTCCAAGCCAGGGGGCTCTCCCTGAGGGCCCTGTCCCCGCCTCTTCCCTTCAGTATGCCTACTCATCTCCCCTATTGTGGACAGTGGGCTGGTCTTTGATTCTCTGTGTTACAGAAAATTCCATCAGGTTCAACAAGTGACCGAATGAGCAGTTTCCCACCCAGCACAGTCCCACTCAGAGATGTGGATGTACATGGGGCAGCTTAGCAGCATCCCCTAGAGCTGGGAAAAGCGCTGAATGACACCCAGACTGGCCCCCGCTGAGGGCGGAGCCCCTCCACTGCCTCCCTAGCAATGAGACAGGTCTACACAAGACTAGCCTTCAAGAGATATGTCACCCTGTACATGGAGGGGCCCATCACTGTACACCGAGGAGAGGACTGAATTCTCCTTGAGACAGGCATGAAGTGGCTTGACCCTGAGTCATAGACAACAGGGAAGATTGGGTGGAAAAGGGGGCACCGAACTGGGAGTACTGAGGCTTGGATTCCATTTCACCAACTCATTTGGCTTAAGAAAACGATGGAGAGATTTCCTTGGCTGTCCAGTGATTAGAACTTGGTGCTCTCACTGCTGGGGCCCCGGGTTCAATCTCTGATCAGGGAACTAAGATCTCATAAACCACATGGTGCAGCCAAAAAAACAAAAACAAAACCGTGGGGAGGCCTCCTGGGATGTTCTTGAGTGTGTACTCGGTTGCTCAGTCATGTCTGACTCTTTGTGACCCCATGGAATGTAGCCCGTCAGGCTCCTCGGTCCATGGGGATTCTCCAGGCAAGAATACTGGAGTGGGTTGCCATGCCCCTTCTCCAAGGGATCTTCCCAACCCAGGGACTGAACCTGCATCTCCTCTGCCTCCTACATTGGCAGGCAGACTCTTTACCACTGAACCACCTGGGAAGCCTGTCCTTGAGACTCTGAGCTATTTATTGTCTGGCTTGGGTTTGGTGCCCCTCACCAGTAGCCCACTGGGTCAGGCTGCCTTCCTTTCATGGAGTTGTAATTCCCATGTCCTAGGTTTCCTGGAGGCTCATTGGCTACGTGAAAATGGAATCTTGGAAATAGCCCCCATTCCCAGTGACCACTTTTACTCTGTAGATTTGGAGTTCCACCAAGGGAAGACTTCCCACAATATGGACTGCCTCCTTCCAAAACCAGGGTTCCGTTGAGGACGAGTGAGAGCCCTGTCCCTGGGGTGAGGTAGAGGCTGGATGTCTCACCAGTGAAGGCTGTAACGGAGATCCTTCATGGCTGGGCTGAGAGTGGGAGGCCAGCTACACCAGGCCTTCCCTCCTGATGCTGAAATTCTAGGATTCCGGGGTCCTCAGGCCCCTGCTGACCTCCCTCTCTGGGAACTAAATCAATTAGACCCTCACTAGCCTTCACTGGGGCATTCCTGGCCTCAGATGGTAGACTTGGTCACTGTGCCCTGATGGCTACTCTGAGGATGCTGCTGCAGTGGTGGCACCAGCTCAGCAGTGGGGTGGAGGTAGACCCTGGAGAGAGACACCTGCGCCCCCATGGAAGAGGGGAGGCCCAGGCCCATGGCTGCCTCACACACTCCCCAGCACAGAAGGGAATTCATACCAAGACTCTGTCTCCCATCTGGGTCCTTGGTGGCTTGGCTCCTGCGTCAGTGGATCCCTTGGCTGGCAGCCTGGCCTGGGCTATCTGCAGCTGAAAAAGCAAGCCTGGCACTTAATATTTAATTCTGCTCAGTGGTTGTGGCACCTTGCGGGAAGTGCTCTGGTGCTGCCGTCGGATGTGCGGTCACCGATCTCAGTAGCCTGTCTCTTCAGCTCACTTGAAGGCCCATTAATGGAAGAACTGTCCTTTACAAGCTGCTTTGCGGTGGGAAAAGGTTTAATTGATTGTTTGCCCCATTCCCCAGTCACAGTGGAGCAGCCTTAGGATTCATGAACAGCTTAATAAATAATGATTCTGCAGCCATGGTCTGCATCTGACAACAGCCTGGGAGACAGAAAAGGAATTACGGACTTCACCTTACACTCAAGGAAACAAGGTCGGAGATGCTAAGAAACCTGCCTAACAGGCTTGTGGCCTGGTGGCCAAGACCGCTGCTATATACAGACAGTCAACTGACCCTTTAAGGGTTTCCCAGTTGTCCTTCACACCAAGACCACGCTTGTCTGACATGGTTGGGCACGACCCGCCCTCCCACCTCTTTCACCTCACCTTGATCCACGCTTGGCCACATTGGCCCTCTTTCAGGCCTTTATCCATATTTAGGTCCTTGCACCTGCTGGGTCCTCTGTCTGGAGGCCCCTGCCTCAACCCTCCGAGTCTGGGCCCTTCTCATCCTCCAGGGACCCACTGCCCGTGCTACCTCCTTGAAGGGCCCCCGATGCTGGTCTGACTCCAGGAGGAAAAGACTCAGGCCTATTTTGCTCTTCACAGTCTCCCCAGGGTCTGGAACAGAGCCTGAGATGGTTCTCAAAAAGAAATTTGTTATAGAATAAAGAAGCTCTAATGCAATGCCAAGTATAATGACTGAGGAGGGTTTTGGAGAACAACAGAACTGGATTTGAAGTCTGGCACCACCACATGCTGTGTGACTTGAGAAAGCCTCTTAACCTCTGCCAGCCTCGGCTCCTCCAGCCACATAAGGAGAAGCTATGCACGTAGGTTCATTCCAGCTCCTGAAGGACCATGAGCCGCTGGGGCTGTGCCCTCGCTCAGCTGGAGGCGTTTATGATTAGCTGTGAGAGGCAGGGGTGGCAGAGAGGGAAGGTGGACGAACAGGGGACGAACTGATGGAATGTTCCTGGTTCTAGCTTCAAGTTAGCCAGAATCCCTGATCATGTATCTAACAACATCTTTCTGGTGCTAAATACCTGCTAGGCTCTGTTCTAAGCATTTTACAACAGTAAGTCATTTAATCCTCAGAAAACCTTGAGGTGAGCACCATTATCACTGCCATGTGACAGGTGGAGGAAACTGAGGCACAGGGAGACTGTAACTGGCCCAAAGTCACAATGCAAGTCGGTGGTGGAGCTGACATTCACACCTGGGTGGTCAGGCTCCAGGCCTGCATCCTTTCCAGTGTGCTGTGTTACCTTTCCAGACCTGCTTCTTCCTTGCTTTCCAACAGTCCCCTCTCAGGATGGGACAGACTGAGGGACTCAGGGCAAACACTGACCCCAAGTCCTTGCAAAGGACCCAAAGCATGTAAGTGCGTTCCCTCTCTGGAGGAGTGGCGTGGGGTGTGAGGAGCCCCCGGGGCAGGGGCACCTGAGATTCCTCACCTCCTGCTCCAGCTCCTGGATGCGGTTGCTGAGCTGCCGCACTCTGGTCTTCGCGCCCTCGGACTCTGCCATCAGCACCCGGTTCTTTTTGGACAGCTCAACGATTTTGGTGGCAATCACATCCCCAGCCACACCAGCTGTCCCTAAAATGAAGGGAAACGGTGAGGTCCATTAAAAACACAGGCCCGCATGTTTGAATAAGCTTGCTGCTGCTGACCTGGGCCAGGCAGTGACTGGGGAAACAAGGAGTAGCTGCCCTCGGCCACCTCATGTCTGTTGAAGAGGGTGAGGACACGTGAGGAGAAAGAACCTGGGGAAGGAAACGAAACCTAGAAGTACAGATGGTCCAGTGGTGAGTTTTCTGGTTATGTTTCCCTCCCAGGACTCAAAAGCATTACAAATCCTGGAACTAGACATCAGAAAGAGGTCAAAGCGATCTGCCCTCTCTCGTCCAAAGGGCAGGCAGTGGGCTCAGAGCGAATGGGGGAAATCCTTTTCTTTTGCTTATTCTTTCCCAACTGTCTTCAGACAAGCCCCACTATTTTTTAAAAATAATTTTAATTTATTTTTGACTGTGCTGGGTCTTCATTATTGCAGCAAGCAGGGGCTGCTCTCTAGTTGCAATTCCCAGCTTCTCAATGCTGTGGCTTCTCTTGCTGCAGAGCATGGGCTCGAGGATGCACGGGCTTCAGTAGGTGCAACACCCGTGCTCAGTAGTTGTGGCTCTTGGCCTCTAGAGCACAGGCTCAATAGTTGTGGTGCATGGGCTTAATTGCTCTGAGGCATGTGGGATCTTCCCGGATCAGGGATTGAACTGGCGTCTCCTGCATTGGCAGGTGGAATCTTTATCACTGAGCCATCAGGGAAGCCCAAGCCCCACGCTTGAAGCTGCCAACCCCATGATAGTAGGGGCAGCACTAAATGGGCAAGCACAGAAATGGTAAAATATCTGGGTAAATAGAATATTTTATATCATTAAGTTCTTTAAAATATGTATTAATATAATTCAGTTCAGTTCAATCGTTCAGTCATGTCCGACTCTTTGCAACCCCATGGACGGCAGCACGCCAGGCCTCCCTGTCTATCACCAACTCCTGGAGTTTACTCAAACTCAGGTCCATTGAGTCGGTGATGCCATCCAGCCATCTCATCCTCTCATCCTCTGTCGTCCCCTTCTCCTCCTGCCCTCAATCTTTGCCAGCATCAGGGTCTTTTCCAATGAGTCAGTTCTTCGCATCAGGTGGCCAAAGTATTGGAGTTTCAACTTCAATATCAGTCCTTCCAATGAACATTCAGGACTGATTTCCTTCAGGATGGACTGTTGGATCTTCTTGCAGTCCAAGGGACTCTCAAGAGTCTTCTCCAACACCACAGTGCAAAAGCATCAATTCTTTGGTGCTCAGCTTTCTTTATAGTCCAACTCTCACATCCATACATGACGACTGGAAAAACCATAGCTTTGACTAGACGGATCTTTGTTGGAAAAGTAATGTCTCTGCTTTTTAATATGCTGTCTAGGTTGGGCATAGCTTTTCTTCCAAGGAGCAAGCGTCTTTTAATTTCATTGCTGCAGTCACCATCTGCAGTGAAAAATAAAGTCTGTCACTGTTTCTACTGTTTCCCCATCTATTTGCCATGAAGATGGGACCAGATGTCATGATCTTAGTTTTCTGAATGTTGAGTTTTAAGTCAACTTTTTCACTCTCCTCTTTCACTTTCATCAAGAGGCTCTTTAGTTTTTCTTCACTTTCTGCCATAAGGGTGGTGTCATATGCATATCTGAGGTTATTGATATTTCTTCTGGCAGTCTTGATTCCAGCTTGTGCTTCCTCCAGCCCAGCGTTTCTCATGATGTACTCTGCATGTAAGTTAAATAAGCAGGGTGACAATATACAGCCTTGACATACTCCTTTTCCTATTTGGAACCAGTCTGTTGTTCCATGTCCAGTTCTAACTGTTGCTTCCTGACCTGCATATAGGTTTCTCAAGAGGCAGGTCAGGTGGTCTGGTATTCCCATCTCTTAAAGAATTTTCCACAGTTTGTTGTGATCCACACAGTCAAAGGCTTTGGCATAGTCAATAAGGCAGAAGTAGATGTTTTTCTGGAACACTCTTGCTTTTTTGATGATCCGACAGATGTTGGCAATTTGATCTCTGCTTCCTCTGCCTTTTCTAAATCCAACATTTGGAAGTTCACGGTTCATGTATAATGGTTGAAAGCAAATACAATAGCATTCTCTGATGAGATTTTCAACATATACAGATACAATACTTAAGAGTTGTACTGTAAGGGGGAGGGGAAAGGGATCCATATGGTGGTAAAGTTTCTTCATCCCACTTGAGTGGTAAAATAATATTTCTAAGTAGGCCATGAAAAGTTATATGTGTTGTAAGCACTAGTGCAATCATTAAAGAATTGTACAAAGCGATGGAAAAACTAAAGCAAACACGAAAAATCCAGCCAAAGGAAAACCAGTTTATCAGCTGTCAGCAGCCTGGTTTAGAGACATGAACTGAGCCTGTCAGACTTTCCTCTTCAAAACATGAAGGCATCTCCTCTTCCCCTGGAGCCTCTCAGCCTTGAGAGACAGTGTTGCAAAAGCTGCCCCTTTGCATCTGAAACCCAAGCCAGGTTAGGTGTTACCTTCTCTTCAGTATAGCTTTATTTTTAGACAGAAAAGGCCAAAGAATGGAGGGAGGCATAAGAGTTTTTAAGATACCAAATTTCCCTTGCTTTTTAATTCAGCACTGGTCCTCTGGGTACACCTACTCTCAAGGGCATTTACTAGCAAAGGCAGAGGGGGACACTCCAGCAGATGCCAGGTGAGACGTATTGCCCTCTGTGATTGGTGACACCGACTTTGTACTTTTTTAGTCAGCCACCTGGGAATTGCTCAATGCATGGAGCAGAGGACAGCCAGGGCCAAGGTCTCTACCAGGTCTGTAAGAATAAGGTCTAGCTTAGAACCACAGAGTCAGTGGTCAATGTCCAGTCCACACCCACAGGGCTAACATACCCAGGGTCCCTAACAGGCCCATGGGGTCAAGGTCTCAAGCAGCAGAGCCAAGGTCCAAGTCAGACCTGAAGAGACAAGGTCCACTCTAGATGCTGCTGGATTCCAGGAAATCCCCATGGGAACAGCCAAATTCCCTGTCTTGTCTACCCTTCTCGCCCAGTAACAGCAAGAGGTATAGAGTAAATGCTTACTTCTACTGGGGCTTTTTTCACGTCCATGTTTGAGTCAGAGTATCGAGATAGAATGGATGCCATCAGCCCACCGAACATGCAGCAGATGCCATGGAGAACTGTCATGAGTCCCAGCGGCTTCACCCACACTGCCTGGAATGCCTGTCCTCTGCCTCTGCTGCTCCCGGTTCCTGGCATGCTGGCCCACCCTGCCTGCTCCATTCCTCTCCCCATCCCTCATTTCTGAGACTTAACTGGACAAGCTTGATTACAGCTGACCCTTGCACTCTTTCTTCACACCTGCCCTCTGGAACTTGCTGTTTGTCCACCCTGTAGGCTCCATGGCAGCTGGGCCAGCCGACCTAGACTTCAGGGTAGGAACTGTCATAATAGCAGTGCAGTTACCTGTAAAGGCAAATCTGTCTTCTTCTATTTTCTTTTTGAGATGTTTGATTTCAAAGTCCCTCTCCTTCAGCAACTTATATAATCGCCCGTTCTCATCCACTGTTTCCCTGAGTTGATCCCGAAGCTGTTCGATCTCATCTTCAAGCACCCTGCAAGGGAAAAGCAGAATCACAGGGGGCTCAGGCCTCCGTGGCCCAGGTTTGTTGTCCCTGGCTGGGTACTGGGTGGTGACTAGAACTGGTCTGTATAAAACAGGAATGAAGAATTAAGGGGAATCTCAATGAGCAGATTTTTAGCATACTGTTCTCAAAACAATGATCAAGGACACATGCACATAAGTGAAAGGAGTAACAAGCTTTGAATGCTATGGTTTACTAGGGGTTCAACAGAGCTATGTAAAACCCTGCCCAGAGAATTCATACTCCATTCCAGCATCCATGGAACATGCATAAAAATGTATTGTAGTCTTCAAAAGCAATCTTAGCAAACTTCAAATAATGAGCATCATGCAGACCATTTTCTTAAATATTCATTATCTAAAATTAGAAATCAATACTAAAAAAGGGCAAAAATTCAGAAAAGAACTCCAAAGTTGTCATATGCTTAGAACTAAACATACACACACACACACACACACTGCTAGATTATTTATGGGTTAAGAAGAAATCATAATGTGTATTATGAAGCATTTAGAATGGATTGACTATAGAAGCAATATATCTGAAAACTTGTGAACAGCTAAAGTGATACTTACAAGAAATTTATAGTCTTAATTTTTAAAAGATTTTTTGATGTGGACCATTTTTAAAAGTCTTTATTGAATTTGTTACAATACTGCTTCTGTGCTTTTTATAATTTAAAATTATTTACTTTAAAATTTTTGGCTGCGCTGGGTCTTGGTTGCTGCGTGAAGGCTTTCTTCTAGTGGCGGTGCATGGGCTTAGTTGCCCCACAGTATGTGGAGTCTTCCTGGACCAGGGATTGAATCAGTGTCCCCTGCATTGAAAGGTGATTCTTAACCCACTGGACCACAGGGGAAGCCCTGCTTCTCTTTTTTGTTTTAGTTTTTTGGCCCCGAGGCATGTGTGTGATCTTAGCTTTCCAACAGGAATCTGCAGCTCCTGCACTGGAAGGCAAAGTCTCAACCAATGGACCACCAGGGAAGGCCCTCTAGTTTTACTTGCATATTGGATTATAGAAAAAGTAATAGAATTCCAGAAAAACATCTACTTCTGCTTCATTGACTATGCTAAAGCCTTTGACTGTGTAGATTACAACAAACTGTGGAAAAATTCTTAAAGAGGTTGGAATACCAGGCCACCTTACCTGCCTCCTGGGAAACTTGTATGCAGGTCAAGAAGCAATAGTTAGAACCGGATATGGAACAATGGACTGGTTCAAAATTGGGAAAGGAGTAGGTCAAGGCTTATTTAACTTCTGTTCTTATTTAACTTCTCTGCTTATATTCACCCTGCTTATTTAACTTCTATGCAGAGTACATCATGCGAAATGCTGGACTAGATGAAGCCCAACCTGGAATCAAGATTGCCGGGAGAAATATCTATAACCTCAGATACGCAGATGACACCACCCTTATGGCAGAAAGCAAAGAGGAACTAAAGAACCTCTTGATGACTGTGAAAGAGGAGAGTGAAACAGCTGGCTTAAAACTCAACATTAAAAAACCAAAGGTCATGGCATCCGGTCCCATCACTTCATGGCAAATAGATGGGAAAACTATGGGAACAGTGAGAGGCTTTATTCTGGGGGCTCCAAAATCACTGTGGACAGTGACTGCAGCCATGAAATTAAAAGACGCTTGCTCCCTAAAAGAAAAGCTATGACAAACCTTGACAGCATATTAAAAGCAGAGACATTACTTTCCCAACAAAGATCCATCTAGTCAAAGCAATGGTTTTTCCAGTAGTCATGTATGGATGTGAGAGTTGGACTGTGAAGAAAGCTGAGTGCCGAAGAATTGATGCTTTTGAACTATGGTGTTGGAGAAGCCTCTTGAAATCAAGTCCCTTGGACTGCAAGGAGATCAAAGTAGTCAATCCTAAAGGAAACCAACCCTGAATATTCATTGGAAGGACTGAGGCTAAAGCTGAAGCTCCAATACTTTGGCCACCTGATGTGAAGAACTGACTCATTAGAAAAGACCCTAATGCTGGGAAAGATTGAAGGCAGGAGAAGAGGACCACAAAGGACAAGATGGTTGGATGGCATCACTGACTAAATGGACATGAGTTTGAGCAAGATGGAGCATCTGGGAGATGGTGAAGGACAGGGAAACCTGGCGTATTGCAGTCCATGGGGTCACAAAGAGTTGGACATGACTGAGTGACTGGACAACAATTAGAAGACCAAAGAGGATTGTCTAAGCCTTAAGTTGAGGCCAGGGCTCTGGGTCTCAGGTTAATCCAATAGGAAATCAGAATAGGCGACTGGTATTGCATGTTCTACGTTGTCTTGCAACGCTTTTTTCAGAACTTTAAAACATGAGAAACATGTGATTGATGGGTCTGTGATTGTTTCTATCATTAGGCACGAAACCAGCTCCATAGAGGCAGTTGCTCAGGAAGTAAATAAGTTATAGAAATTATGCATGTGTGTCTGCTCAGTTGCTTAAGTTGTCCGACTCTTTGCAACCTATGGACTGTAGTCCACCAGGCCCCTCTGTCCATGGGATTCTCCAGGAAAGAAATCTGGAGTGGGTTGCCATGCCCACCTCCCGGGATCTTCCTGACCCAGGGATTGAACCTGCATCTCTTACGTCTCCTACATTGGCAAGCTGGTTCTTTACCATTAGCGCCAATTGGGAAGCTCAAAGGTAACAGTAATTATTGTTGTTTTGTTTAGTTGCTAAGTCATGTCCAACTTTCTTGTGACCCCATGGACTGTAGCACACCAGGCTCCTCTGTCCACAGAATTTCCCAGGCAAGATACTGGACTGGGTTGCCATTTCCTTCTCCAGAGGGTCTTCCTGCCCCAGGAATCAAACCTGGATCTCTTGCATTGCAGGCAGATTCTTTACCACTGAGCCACATGGGAAGCTCAACTAATTATTAGATAATGGATATTATTAATAATATTGTTGGATATCCACAAATTCCACTTTCTCCGACTTGGGTAAAGATCATTTGGAAATCGGTCTGGGGTTAACTTAGATCTAATATTTAGGAGCCCTATGAATTTTTCAATTATTGACATCTTAATTTTTTTCTAATTAGCTTTTTCAGTAGAACATTGTGAAAACTGAGAAACCATGAAAAGTAGAATTTGTAGATGGAGAAAATAGATTCTGGGTGAAACCAGAAGCAAAGAAATAGCTCAACAACTGCTGTGATTTTTTTTTTAGCAAACTGGCTAGCAAACTTTGGTATCAATTGAGACTTCTGCTTCTAATAGCCTATATAAATCACTGCATCTGTATGACAAATTTAGAGCAAAATGAGAAGATTTTGGACTCTTCAAACTTTTCACCAACTATATAAAAGCAATCCATCAAGTGCTTCTTTATGAGAGGTAGGTTTGTGTCCTTGTGTGTCAGGAAAGGGAAATTGGGGCAGAACAATCTCAGATGAGATTTGGAGCAGTGGTCATCTGTGAGTCATCAGAGCCAGCCAACTGGCTCCTCAAAAACCAGTTTTTTCTTTCATGAAAGACAAAATCCAAGTGAATAAACTACACCTTGATGAGTTTCAAAATTTTCCATTTGACTTCACATGGTTTTTGAATAAATTTCATGCCAAATTATGTCTATAGGCCCACAGACCCTCTATCAGATGCAAGAGTCTTCAATAACAATCTCTATGTTGAAACCTCTTGAGTCTCAGTTGATAAACACACATCTGGCCAACCGGACTGTCGAACTGTCTGCAGTCATTCTCCCCATCTTCCCTACCTCCCTGCAATGCCCCTGGGAGAGTCCAAGCTTGCATTTACCTCTGCTGAAAGCTGGTTTTCGAGTTCTGCTCCCCAGCTTGGAGGACGCTGAGGCCATCAGAGATCTCCAGGGGCTCTTTTTGGTCATCACCTCTGCTTTGGAGGCTCAGTTCTTTTTCCTTCCGTTTCTCCATCTGCTTCTGTAACCTTTTGTGCTGCATCTCTTGCATGGCTCTAAACTGGAGCCTCAAGGTGTCCTGTGAGCCTTCATCCTCTGCCATCTTGCCCTCGGAGTAGGAAAAGAAGCCTGAGCTGAAGCAAACTCTACGAAGTGCTTCTTCCTCAAGAGTGCTCGACTCGTAGTAAGCCCTGTACGACCCCTCAAGCCTGGAGTTTCTTGCTTAGCTTTGCAAGTGTCCATGTGGAAGCTTGGAAGACCCACCCTCACTTCAGATCCCCTGACAGCCACAGCTGAACTGTACTGAGCGTTACCGCCCCACCCCACCCCCGACACACCCTTCCATCCCTGACTGTGCCATCAGGATACTCTTCCCCATTACTCAGACTCAACAGTTGACTCCTTCCTATCCCTATAAGCAGTGGCTGTCAACTCTAGCTGAACATTAGAATCTCAGTGTTCTTAAGTGGAGAATCCCAGGGACGGCAGAGCCTGGTGGGCTGCCGTCAGTGGGGTTGCACAGAGTCGGACACAACTGAAGCAACTTAGCAGCAGCAGGAGCTCCTAAAATATAACAATGCTGTGGCACATTCCTGGACCAATTAAATATCAATTCCTAGGAATGGGGCTCAGATATCATTACTGCTTTTAAAAAAATATTTATTTATTTGTCTGTGCCAGGTCTTAGTTGCAGCATACAGGATCTTTAGTTGTGGCATATGGGATCTAGTTCCCCGATTAGGGATCGAACCCAAGCCCCCTGCATTGGGAGCGCGAAGTCCTAACCACTGGACCACCAGGGAAGTCCCTAATTACTGCTTTTATTGAATTATAATTTACATGAGTAAATAATATGAGTAAGTCGTGACTGTACAGCTCAATAAGTCTTTACACAGGTATACACCCCTGGCTCCGGCCAGGCCTCCTGGCGGCTACTTGCTCCCTTGACTCCAGCCGGAACCATTCTGTAGTTTTCCCTGCACTTACAGTGTTTGCTCCGCTGCTCCCCATCTCTAGCTGCAGAAGGTCCGTCACCTCTTCAGACGCTTTCCTGCGCTGTCCTGGCAACCGTCACCAGGGAAACCAGGCACGACGCCGCGTGACGTCATCATGCGTCTACGGCGGCCAAGAGGGCGCAGGGAGTTCGGAAAGGGACGGAGGTGCAGACTACCCGGGTTTAGTAGGTAAGTCAGCCAGCGCGGTCGGGTAATGGGAGGGGGCGTCTTGCGTCTTGAGACTTTAAAGTTGAGCTAGTGGTCCGCTTCTAGAACGTAGTTTAAAAGTTTTGTGGGCCAAACGTTCTACGCAGAGATGCGCATCCCGCAGTCCTGCTGGAAGAAATTAAAGTGAACGATCCCACCATGAAATTTAACGTAGCCTTTCAGAAAGTCTTTGGAAAATACAGAACAGTGTCGGGAAAAGGTTATTTTGTGCCAGTGAGTGTAAAAGGCAGGGCACGAAATAGTAACTGCTAAATAAATGTAGTTATGTTTTTAAGACTAGGAACAGAGGGACTTCCTGGGAGTCTAGTGGTTAGGGCTCTGCGCTTCCACTTCAGGGGGTGCGAGTTCGATCCCTGATCTGGGAATGAGATCCCGCATGGCGCTGCCAAAACAAAACAAAAACTGGGAACGGAACTTGACTGGGGAGGAATGCAGAGAAATATTAAAGTTTAAAATGGTTGTATTCGGGTGCTGGAATTGCAATGGTGTGTTTTTATTTTTGCACTTTAGAGGATAATATAGAGCACATGGTTTATTTCCACAGTGGAAAACATTTGTGTGTTTGTTTGTTTTCTTCTTTCAGATACTTCCGAATTTAAGTCACTACTAGATTCAGGTCTTCAGAAAGTCTTCAGATATTTCATGGTTGTTTTTTTCTTCTTTTTTTCCTCATAAGGCATTCACTCCACAGACATGCATGAAGGTGGGGCACCGGACCACATATTGCAGAACTCTAGTGCAGTATCACAGCCAGAATATTGATGCTGATCTTTGTACTTGTATGCATTTGTGTGTGTGTTTAGTTCTGTACCATTTTATCATGCTTAGGCTTGCATATCCACTATCATCTTCAAATAATGAACACTTAAATCACCACAAGGATTCCTCTTTGGGGCTTTTATTACTACATCCACTTTCCTCCCTCCTCACTCCCAAAGGGAGTGACCACTAATCTGTTCTCTATTTCTAAAATTTTGTCATTTCAGAAATGTTATATAAATGGAATAATGTAGTATGTAACCTTTGGGGACTGACTTCTTTTATTCAGAATAGATTTCTGGAGATTCATCCAGGTTGTTGTATGTATCAGTTTGTTCCTTTTCACTGCTGAGTAGTTTTCTATGATTTGCATGTACAACATCTTGTTTAAACCATTTGCCCCTCAAATGACATCTGGGCTCTTTCTAGTAAGGGGCAGTTACAAATAAAGGGGCTTCCCTGGTGGCTCAGACAGTAAAAAATTTGCCTGCAATGCAGAAGACTTAGGTTCAATCCCCGGGTCAGAAAGATCCCTTCAAGAAGGGAATGGCTACCTACTCCAGTATTCTTGCCTGGAGAATTCCATGGAGAAAAGATCCTGGTGGACTACAGTCCATAGGGTCACAGAGTTGGACAGGTCTGAGCAGCTAACAGACACATGAGGAGGATTACAAATAAAGCTGATATAGATTTCTGTGGGAACTTAACGCTTTCATTTTTCCAGGATAGATGCCCAAGAGTCCAGTTGTATGATAATAACATGTTTAGTTTTATATGAAACTATCAGTCTTTTCTGTAGAGTGCGTCTACCATTTTACATTTCTACCAGCAGTGTATGAGTCATCCACTTTCTTCACATCTTTGCCAGTACTTGATTTGTCAGTATTTTTCATTTTAGACATACTCGTAGGTATGTAGTGACGTCTCATTGTGGTCTACTGTGCATAATGAATAATGATATTGAACATTTTTTTCAGGTACTCATTTGCCATCTGTGTATCTTTGGTGCAGTGTCTGTTCATGTCTTTTGCCCAATTTCTAGCTGTTGATTTGTGAGAATTCTTTATATGTTCTCGGTTCAGTTCAGTTCAGTCACTCAGTCGTGTCCGACTCTTCTCGGCCCCATGAATCGCAGCACTCCAGGCCTCCTTGTCCATCACCAACTCCTGGAGTTCACTCAGACTCAAGTCCATCGAGTCAGCAATGCCATCCAGCCATCTCATCCTCTGTTGTCCCCTTCTCCTCCTGCCCCCAATCCCTCCCAGCATCAGAGTCTTTTCCAGTGAGTCAACTCTTTGCATCAGGTGGCCAAAGTACTGGAGTTTCAGCTTCAGCATCATTCCTTCCAAAGAAATCCCAGGGCTGATCTCCTTCAGAATGGACTGGTTGGATCTCCTTGCAGTCCAAGGGACTCTCAAGAGTCTTCTCCAACACCACAGTTCAAAAGCATCAATTCTTCAGCGCTCAGCCTTCTTCACAGTCCAGCTCTCACATCCATACGTGACCACAGGAAAAAACATAGCCTTGACTAGACAGACCTTTGTTGGCAAAGTAATGTCTCTGCTTTTGAATATGCTGTCTAGGTTGGTCATAACTTTCCTTCCAAGGAGTAAGTGTCTTTTAATTTCATGGCTGCAGTCACCATCTGCAGTGATTTTGGAGCCCCAAAAAATAAAGTCTGACACTGTTTCTACTGTTTCCCCATCTATTTCCCATGAAGTGATAGGACCAGATGCCATGATCTTCGTTTTCTGAATGTTGAGCTTTAAGCCAACTTTTTCACTCTCCACTTTCACTTTCATCAAGAGGCTTTTTAGTTCCTCTTCACTTTCTGCCATAAGGGTGGTGTCATCTGCATATCCGAGGTTATTGATATACGTTCTAGATACTAATTATTTGTTGGACTGTAGTTTGCAAATATTTTCTTCCATTCTGTAGCTAACTTTTTCTCTTTACATGAGTTTTCACGGAACAAAAATTTTGACTCATTCCAATTTACCATTTTCTTTCTTTCAGTGTTGAGTGTAAGAACTCCTTGTGTTAGGGGAAGCACACTGAGTGAAACCGCCCACCCTGGCCAGGCCCTTTAGTAACCATTCACATGAGTTATTTTATGACAGGAAATCCTGGTAAGAAATACGGAACTAATAAGCCACCACCAACTGGAAGAGTTTGGGAAAGGTCGAAAGGAGACACTGCGTGTCCATCCACTTCCCAGAATCCCTCTCGCTAGCATCCATCTTGGCTGGGCGATGCGTGCGCCACCAGGAAAGACTCTGAATTAGAATGATTGGCCAAAGACAAGCCGGAAACTAATCCCATCACTGTAAAACCTAAGACTGCAAGACACATGGCAGAGCAGTTCTCCTGGGTTCCCTTACCCTACTGCTCTCCACCCGGGTGCCCTTTCCCAATAAAATCTCTTGCTTTGTCAGCACATGTGTCTCCTCGGACAATTCATTTCTGAGTGTTAGATAAGAGCCCAGTTTCAGGCCCTGGAAGGGGTCCCCCTTCCTACAACACTTGAATATCTCTGGGTCCCAAAGATTTCCCCTTATGATTTTCTAAAAGCATTAGTCTTATGTTCATGATTTATTTTGACATAATTTTTATGTAAGATGTGAGGTTTAGGTTGAGATTCTTTTTTTTTTTTTAACCTATGGATGTCCAGTTGCTTTAGCACTGTTTGTTGAAAAGTATCCTTCCTCAGCTGAATTGCTTTTGACCCTTTGTCAAAAATCAGTTGTTTAAATTCAACAACAAAAAGCCACCCACTTTAAAAATAGGCAAAGGACTTGAAGAGACATTCCTTTCAAGAAGATATACAGATGGCTAATAAGCACATGTAAAGATGTTCAGCATTACTATCCATTAAGGAAATGCAAATCAAAGCCACAGTAGTGTACCACTCCATACACATTAGAATGGCTATTACTTTTTTTAAAATGGAAAATAATGTATTGTTCAAGAGGTGGGAAAATTGAAACCCTTATGCATTGCTGGTGGGAGAGTAAAATGGTGCAGCCACTGTAGAAAAGTTTGGAAGTTCCTAAAAAATTTAAACATAGATTATGATCCAGTAACTCACTTCTGAGTATATTCCCCAAATATGAAAGCAGATGGATACTTGTACACCAGTGTCCACAGCAGCATTATTCACAATGCTCAAACGATGTAAACAATCCAAATATCGATCTCCAGATGAATGGATAAGCAAAGTGTGGTAACGTCACTAAATGGAATATTATTCACCCATAGAAATGAATGAAGTACTGACACATTCTCCAACATGGATGAACCTTGAAAAACATGCGAAGTGAACTAAGCCAGACATAAAAGGACAACTACTGTATGATTCCACTTATATTAGGTACCTAGAGTAGAGACAGGTAGTAGAAAAGAGATTGTAGGGGGCAGGGGAAGAGAGAAATGGGGAGTTTTATTATTAAAGAGTATGAAGTTTCTGTTTGGAATGATGAAAAGGTTATGGAGGCCAATGATGGTAATGGTTGCATAGTATTTTAAGTATACTTAGTATCACTGAACTGTACACTTAAAAATGCTTTAAATAGTTAATTGTTATGTATATTTTGGGCGTCCCGTGTGGCTCAGCTGGTAAAGAATCCGCCTTCAGTGCAGGAGACCTGGGTTCAATCCCTGGGTTGGGAAGATCCCCTGGAGAAGAGAACAGCTACCCACTCCAGTATTCTGCCCTGGAGAATTTCATGGACTGTATAGTCTGTGGGGTTGCAAAGAGTCAGACACGACTGAGCGACTTTCACTTTTCTTTCATGTATATTTTACAGTATAGTTATTTTTTAATCAGTTGAGCATGTTTGTGTGGCTCTAGCTGATCCTTTTTCTAATCCCTAAATTAGGTCCTTCCCACAGTTCAAAATAGCTCCAACTTTAAGCTGGAACCTTTCTTTTCTAAGGTGATAAGATAGATTTCCCTTCACTGAAATAATATTCCCTCTCCCACAAATAAGTAAATATGACATAACCAGTTAGTGATCCTACCCTTATTATGAGAAGCAAAGTTAAACACAGTCTTTCAGAAGTAAGAATACCTAGGTTTTAATTCTTGGACATTAGTCAAGTCACAAACCTCAACTTTCTTCTTAAAATAGCAATAGTAAATTTATTTTCATGATAATCAAATAGATCTCAAAAGTGATCTGTAAACTGAAATGCTCTTCAGCTGTCATGCATTTTTATAGCCTTAGCTGTTTAGCCTCAAAATGAAAGTAAGCTTTGCTACAGCTTAAAACCAAGGTTCCATTTATCTCTTGCCATTTCAGAGTTCTCTTCTTAATGGACCTCAGCTTTGCAGGTCCAAAATCTAATTTGATCATTAAACCAGGAGTGTCATTTGGGACCAGACTTATGTCATCCATGATATTAAGTGATTAACCTGTAAACAAACAAGAACACTAAGACCCTAGTTCACACTAGGGGATTGTGACACATATCCAGAGCTCCTCCTTTCCCAGGACCAGACACTCATGATGCCAAAAGAGTCATCAGAAAGATATTGTGGGCAATTGAGAGCAAACAGAAACAAACTGCATTGAAATATTTTTAACTTAGGGTTAGAAAGAGCGCTAAGTCATGTCTGACTCTTGTGATCCTGTGAACTGTAGCCTGCCAGGCTCCTCTGTCCATGGGATTCTCCAGGGAAGAATACTGGAGAGGGTTGCCATTTCCTTCTCCAGGGGAACTTCCTGACCCAGGAATTGAACCCTGGTCTCCCGCATTGCAGGCAGATGCTTTACTGACTGAGCTACATGGGAAGCTTTATTAAATATTCTACTTCACAACCAGAAGCACGCTATAGATAAAAATTATCCATTGTCTCCAGGTTCAAGTTCCTTTCTCGCTGGAAGGTGCTGGATACACATCGCCAGTTTTCTTCATCTCATCATGGATTTGGGCTTTTTTTGTTGGCCACCAGCCTCTCAGACTCCCCCTACCCCACCCAGTTGCCCCTCTGTACACTCCTTGTTTTAATTTAACACCATTCTGGCTATAGTCAAGTCCTATTTTATCTGTGGAGCAATTTTGTCTTAAGATGTGCTCGTATATATAGTGATCTCATTCATCATATGTTGACTTCATTAGAAAACCCAATGTTCTGCCAAGATTCATCAGCCCTTAGTTTCAGGGGACCACTCTGATGGCTCTCCTCCAAGCATAATGTATTGGTAATATACTTTATATTTTCTCCCCAAATTTCTCAGTTTCACTCTTGGCTCACATCATGGTCTTTGAAAACATTTGGATGAAAGTCACCTTTTCTCAGAGGTAATTGGTTTCTTACATGTTGATAAGGTCCCCAATACCTTGTCTACTTACTAGTTTTTAATTTACTCCCTCCACAGTAAGACCATGTATATGTGAGAATCTCCTCAACTTTCTTTTTAAAAAACTGAAGTATAGTTGATTTAAATTATTCTGTTAATTACTGCTGTACAGCAAAGTGATTTACTTACACACACATATTACATTTTTGTAGTCTTTTCTGTTTTATCATAGGATATTGAATATAGTTCTCTGTGTACAGTAGGTTTTTGTTTATCCATTCTCTATATAAAAGTTCACATCTGCTAACCCCAGCCTTCCACTCCATCCCTTCCCCAACCCCTTTTCCCTTGGCAACCATCAGTCAGCCCAGTCTGTGACTCTGTTTCTGTTTCATGGATATTTGTTCATTTGTGTCATATTTTAGATTCCACATATAAGTGATATCATATGGTATTTGTCTTTCTGACTTACTTCACTTAATGTGATCATCTCTAGTTGTTATCACTCAGCTTCCTTCTTATAAAGACCAAATATTGGCCGAGGATTTTTATATATGAAGAAAACCTGAGAATAAAGCAGATATATTGGAAAAAAGTATTGGATTTGGGACCTGATGGGAACTGTGTATGTGTGTGTGCAGTGAGTGGGGGAAATGAAGGAAAGAGCAAGTATTTTTTGGATTCGCACTGCTTTATGCATAAGCCTTCTGTTCCGTCATGCAGTCTTTGCACAGGACGGAGATCTCAAGTTCTGGATTTGGGTCCCAGCTCTGTCATTTTTCAGTTGTGTGGACTTGAGTAAATTACAGCTTCCCATATTGGAAAAGTCAGGATGATACCTACTTCAGTTTTTGTGAGGGACTAGTAGGGAGTATGGGCTTCCCTGGTGGTTCAGTGGTAAGGAATCTGCCTGCCAATGCTGGAGACTTGGGAAATGGCAACCCACTGTAATATTCTTGCCTGGGAAATCCCATGGACAGGGGAGCCTGGCAGGCTGCAATCCATGGGGTCGCAAAAGAGTCAGACGTGACTTTGTGACTGAACAACAGCAAAGTGGAGAGTATAAATACATTCTGTTTATTTATTTATTTTTGGCTGCGCTGGGTCTTCGTTGCTGTATGCTGGTTTTCTTTAGTTGCAAAAGTGTTACCACAGTGGACCATGCATTGTGTTTTAAATTCAAATATAGCAAGATTTATAAAAAGGTAAAAGTTCACTGTGGCCTGGAAGAGTTCAGAGTAGTTTACCAAAAGTAGAATGGGGTTGGGTCTTTAAGGCGTACACTGAATTGACTGGGAGTGGGGAAGGGGAACATTCAGGAAAGGACTAGAGCCGGAGCAGAGGTGTCAGGGACAGTGGTGGGCACAGGGCTTTGGTGTCAGTGGCTCTGCTGGAGCTAGGGGGCAGCACAGGAGATGAAGGGCCTCAGTTTAGTGGTGGCAAGAAGAAAAGAACAAATCTGAGCAATGCAGGACTCGGCTTATGAAAAACAGGGCTTGGTGACTGGCTTAATAGTGATAAATGAATGGGAGGAAGGAAAGACACTTCTAAGAGTTTGAGCCCAGGGTGTGATGGTGGGAGATGGAGATGACTAACAGGAACGAGTGATCTCAGAAGGAGCCCCAGTGGGGAAGACAGGAAGTATAGCTGTAGACAAGCTGAGTAAGAGGGCTCCAGCTGAAAGGTATGATGATGGCATTTCTACCTTGTAAACTTTCAGTCTCTGTGACACTTCAGAGTGACACTGAGGACAGGAAAAGACCTAACACGAATGTTGTAAGCAACTCAGGATACTACAGAGGGGACCAGCCAGATGCTAGCCCCCACTCTGGAACTATTACTACTGAATTTAGGAGAAATTTTCCTAACTTTTGTTTTGCTAAAAAACATGATTTTGCCTCATTTCAGTGGCTAGAGGGAAAGTAGGCCCTCTTTAAGAATAACGCCAGGATGCATGAGTATTACTGGCTCTTCCATGAACTTATAGCAGGTAAATCATTCACTAAGAAAGTGGCAATCCATGCATGGCTGGTGCATGTTTGGTCTCCTTCCTCCAGTTTCCCGTTTGAATTGAAGAGCTTTCAAACAGGATTAAGTATGTAAATAATAGTTGGCAGTTCCACTGTTTGACATGATACCTTATGTTCCTTCAGCTTTGTTCCGGCCTGTTTCCATGGGGTGTAGATTACCTGGGGATAGAGCCTAAATTTCAAGTTCTTGAAACTTTGAGCAGTGTTTCCTCATCTGTGAGGCAAAAGAAATGGTCTAAATGACCTGTCCTCTACTCCAGAGTTCCGACTCCAGGATATAGAAGCAGAGTGTACTTTGGGGATTTATGCATGCAGTCAAATTCCAACTCTCACCACCAGATGGCACTGTTGCCTGTTAACTAGAAATAGGTTGATGACTTTTTCTGGAAACAGAATCCTGAACGTCAAAATATGACCTGCTTATTCTAATTAATTCAACAAACATTTATTGAACATCTGTATGAGCCAGGCACTAATGCCAGCTGCTTTGGATGAAAAAAGATCATCACGCCTTCATAGTAGTAGAAGAGAAAGGCATGGAAGCAGTCATACACCAGTGCTCCAAAAACATGCAACAGTAAGCCAAGGAATCTCCCAGAGAAAAATCATCTTAAGTTAGATCATGGCTTCCTTGGGGTAACTTCTCTGACTCTAGCCCTAGGTTAGGTCCCCCATTCTTCTGCATCCTATACCTAGTAATCATCATGCTTTCCGAAGTCAGTGATCTAAAGGCAGCCTTTGCTGCTAGACTAAGTTGTGAGAGGAGGGCCCGTGTACCTCCTGTGCTGCCACATTCCCAAGCTTAACATTTAACAATGGTAACAGCTCAAAATTCTCCAAGCCAGGCTTCAGCAATACGTGAACTGTGAACTTCCTGATGTTCAAGCTGGTTTTAGAAAAGGCAGAGAAACCAGAGATCAAATTGCCAACATCCGCTGGATCATGGAAAAAGCAAGAGAGTTCCAGAAAAACAGCTATTTCTGCTTTATTGACTATGCCAAAGCCTTTGACTGTGTGGATCACAAGAAACTGGAAAATTCTGAAAGAGATGGGAATACCAGACCACCTGACCTGCCTCTTGAGAAACCTGTATGTAGGTCAGGAAGCAACAGTTAGAACTGGACATGGAACAACAGACTGGTTCCAAATAGGAAAAGGAGTACGTCAAGGCTGTATATTGTCACCCTGCTTATTTAACTTCTATGCAGAGTACATCATGACAAACACTGGACTGGAAGCACAAGCTGGAGTCAAGATTACCGGGAGAAATATCAATAACCTCAGATATGCAGATGACACCACCCTTATGGCAGAAAGTGAAGAGGAACTAAAAAGCCTCTTGATGAAAGTGAAAGTGGAGAGTGAAAAAGTTGGCTTAAAGCTCAACATTCAGAAAACGAAGATCATGGCATCTGGTCCCATCACTTCATGGGAAATAGATGGGGAAACAGTGTCAGAGTTTATTTTTTTGGGTTCCAAAATCACTGCAGATGGTGACTCCAGCCATGAAATTAAAAGACGCTTACTCCTTGGAAGGAAAGTTATGACCAACCTAGATAGCATATTCAAAAGCAGAGACATTACTTTGCCCACAAAGGTCCGTCTAGTCAAGGCTATGGTTTTTCCTGTGGTCATGTATGGATGTGAGAGTTGGACTGTGAAGAAGGCTGAGTGCCAAAGAATTGATGCTTTTGAACTGTGGTGTTGGAGAAGACTCTTCAGGGTCCCTTGGACTGCAAGATCCAACCAGTCCCTTCTGAAGATCAGCCCTGGGATTTCTTTGGAAGGAATGATGCTAAAGCTGAAACTCCAGTACTTTGGCCACCTTATGTGAAGAGTTGACTCACTGGAAAAGACTCTGATGCTGGGAGGGATTGGGGGCAGGAGGAGAAGGGGACAACAGAGGATGAGATGGCTGGATGGCATCACCGACTCGATGGACGTGAGTCTGAGTGAACTCTGGGAGTTGGTGATGGACAGGGAGGCCTGGTGTGCTGCGATTCATGGGGTCGCAGAGTCGGACACGACAGCGACTGAACTGAGCTGAACAGCAAGCATTCAGAGGTTACCAATGTATCAGGTGCTATGCTAAGCCTGCCACATTCACTACTGCATTTAATCTTCCCAACAACCTAGGCCACTGACACTGTCCCCACTTTACAGATGAGGAAACCATAGCTAGTAAGTGGCAAAACCATGAACCCAGGTCTGGCTCAATAAACAGTAGTATCACATCCCCTTGAGCCACTTTTAATAACTTTCATAATCTGAATATCAGCCTATTCATCCACCCTAATTTATTGCTGTCTTCTTCAGGGAAGGTTCATCTGTCCTAATTTATCACTCTGTTCTTCTTTACTCATTTTCTCCTTATTACTCAGTACTCACTAGTCTCAACATTTTGCTCCTGTTCTTCTGTCCTCTGGCATTTGTCTAGCTCAATTTCTCTCAAATTAGTATTCATTTAACAAAATCAATAATGTACTCATCCATTAGAAAGTTTCTGAAACTTGTTCTCAAATTTTTCTGTAGAAGGCTTATCCTTAATGAAATTACTGTTAGGACTGCCTACGAGCAACTCCTGTGTCTACTGGAGGCTGAGAAGAGTTCCTAGTAATAGCATTTATTTTTTTCCTTGTTTATTTTCAAATCTGAGTACAAAACAAGCACACAGTAAACAGCTTTTAAGTGACCTTTTCTATTTGCAATGATCTATAAATATTAAATACTCCAACAAAAAAATGGTTCTATATAGTGAAATCAAGTATTCCCCCAAACCAAAAAATAAAGCCCATGAACTATATGAAAGTGACAAACTCTCCACATCTCAGTTCTCTCAATTTTGTTGTTATTGTTTAGTTGCTGAGTCGTGTCGGACTCTTTGTGACATCCCCCACCTCCCATGGACTGTAGCACGCCAGGCTCCTCTGTCCCTGGATTTCCCAGGCAAGAATATTGGAGTGGGTTGCCATTTCCTTCTGCATAGCTTTTATTTTTAAAGCACATTTCCCATGGACCCATATCATGATCTCTAAGCTAGATAGGACTGTAGTAATTACCTAGTCCAATCTCTCGTTTCTAACTAGGAGAAAATTGAGAAAACCCTGATTTGGGCCAGGTTATATAGTCAACGGAGTGGTAAGTCAAGACCATGTTGTACCCTCTTGTCCAATAGTACTAATTTATGACAACTGCTGCCTCTCCAGCATTAATTTCACAAAGACCAACATTTCAAGTCTCTAACACCTGTTGGCTTTACTGCACGACTGCCCAGGTTTCAGTCCCAAACACAGCTTTCTCTACCTACGTGACCTTGGGTTAATTACTTAAAACTGTATCTCAGTGTCCTTCTCCACGAAACAAGGATCACAGTTCTTAGGGTTGTTAGGAAATTTAAATGATTTTATACATGAAAGTATGTGGCACACAGTAATACCCAATAAATTTTTAGCTGTTATTCCCTCTTTTCTTGGAACTACTTATGCTACTTCAAAGAACGATGGTTTTTCCCAAATTGAAATAAATACAAGACATTTGATGTGTTCATTTACTTTAATAACACTACATTTACCATGTTATCACCATGGAATGTAAATTCAGGTTAGACGAGAATTCACAAGTACAACAAAGCATTCTGTGATATACCAAAGTTTGTATAATGTCTGACCAAACCAGCTTGCTCATCAATGACTTCCATTGTAGGGATTTTATTTAGTTGATGATACTTTTGGAGAAAATAAACATACTGCACACATTTAAAAAGTGTTTTTCATTTACCTTTGCATTAGCACTTAAAATACATGTTTCAAAATAATTTAAAATTATTCTAATATAACAGCAGCAAAATATAATTCTACAATTACTAAAGAGCTAAAAGGGATCCACAAGTTAAGTTACTCTCATGTTTATGATTCTAAAATAAATACTACTTCAAGGTGGCTCTGTTACCAGCTTTTTAGTTTTGGTTTAAAAACACACACAGACTTGCAGGGAGGTTTATAATGTTGTATTCCATGCACTGTTCTGAAAGGGTTCCTCAAGAGCCAACCAGCCCTTAAAACAGTACTCAGTCCACAAGGCCGTCAGAAAGTTACATTAACTGGGGTAAATAGGATTCCTACATTACATCAAAAGCATATGATATTCTGCAGCAACTGGGAGCATTTTCAGGATTGCCATGTTGTCTTCTTTAGAACTAATTTCAACAGAAGAGTTTAAGAAGGTGGACAGGTACCACTATCAAGTGTATTTAAAAGTGACATGTTTCTTTTGTGCTGGTCTGACTCCCCTGAATGACCTAGCTAGTGAACTAGTCACCAGTAACTTGGTCACCAGGCAAATCAAGCCTGCAAGAAAGGAGGCCAATTTTCAAATTACCATGTTCTTGTCTGACCCAAACAATTTATTTTCAGCATAAACATATAACCTCAATATGAGATGTCTAACTAAAGCAAGCACCACCAAGACGACCAAGACAGCATCTCCTCTTCTAAGGTTTAGGTTTCCCCCAGAATTCTTGATACAGGGAATAGCCCATACCTAAAGAGAAAGAATGCTAGTTAAGCATTTAAAATTTTTCTTCAGTATTAGAAAATTAAAAACTATTCATAAAACAGCTAAAAGTAGCACTCTTACTAGCATATGATGCTTAAAAGGAAAACAAGACCCTAGGCTGCTTACATTCTTGCTTTCTTAAATAATTCAAATTTCTAAAATTCTTTTTACACAGTTTCCGAAGTATTTTCAAGACTAGTATGATTAGCTCAGATGGCTAAAATATCAATATTTATCTGGCAACTTTAAAAGGACTCAATCTTGCTGTATAAAGCAGATAATGTCAATGAATTATAAAGCCTACAAAAGCATGTAGTATCTTTTCCACCTTGAAAAACTCAATAAAACAGCCATCATGTCTCTTCCAGATGATGGATCTTACTACCAACCCTATTTGCATATATAGACTCAATGACATTATAATGGGCATTACTATCTTTTCTCTCTTTAAAACCTTAGTAAGATTATTCATCATAGAGTAAAACTATACCACTACTTGAACTATTTTTATTCATTCAGTTTTTAGGTGAAAATGAGTAGTGATATTTGCAAACTGCTTCAAAGTCAGTTAAAAGTATCTACCTTGTTTTACTTACAAAGAAATCCATTCATGGGGAACCAAAAATTTGAAAATGTCCTGTAGGAACCTACCAAGAGTCATTGCTCCCACAACAAAGCCTTGGGCTGCCACACGCATGTGGATCAGGTGAACAGACATTTTAGTATGTCCCCTGCTCTTCAATCTATATAATCCATATGCAACAATTGCTGCAAAACCTGCCATTCCTGTAAAAGAAATACTCACAAGTTATGTCAGATACATTGGGGCAGGGAATCAAGATGAGTTTATTATCAATCGATGTTCTATTTTTTATAAGGATGCTTTAGGAGACCATTACCCAGCTAGCATATGAACTGAGGTTTTAATCCCCACCCCGATTCAGAATTAAAAACTCAAAATTGGTAGCAAGCAATAGCAGATCTAGAAAATCAAGATCATCTTTGAAGTATGGGCTTGTGAAGCCAGTAAATAAATTCCTTTAAGAGTGCTAGGGGAACTCTTCTCTGTTCTACTTCCATCCCTGAAGGAAATCAGTTAAGGGAATGCAGCAGAGACTGTAATAAACCACAACTGTGAGTTTATAACAACTCTTGAGTCTTGTGAGTCCTTGTAGCAAATCACTGAAACTGATGGTCGTCTTGGGGTCACAACACATTCACTGAAATAAGTCAATAAAATACGATGTCTGAATTCGGAGAAGAATTTTTACGAGACTTATACCAATCTAAGCATATTTCAACATATGAAAAAATATTAAAAAATAAATGCTTCATCAGGAAATGCTTGATGAATGAAACAAGCTGCCCACACTTCTACTGTGTTAAAGCTTATTAGACCATCAAAGTCAAACTTACCAATGGGGACAAATGGTGCCTCTCTAGCTTTTCGGATAAGTTTAGATCCCTGATCTTCATCATATGAAGAAAGAGAAATATCTGTGTCGCTTGACATAGTGATTGAAGACTCTTCCTGAAACAGAATTTCCATGAGGTTCTGCAGTTAAAAGCATACTTTTTTAATAAGATTATTCCTTTAAGTAATACAAAAAAAAGCCAAGATACTAGCCAGATTATATGAATAACAGGGCAGGGTGAAAAAAAGATTAATTTCCATAACAAAGGGACCAAGGCTCCATTCTCCCTTTTCTGTCTTTTTTTTTGGTAACACAGGAAGCTAATAGGCATTTCATCACAGTAAAGTAATAATTCAATTTCACCTTAGTCATGGTCACTACATACTTCGTTCTGACTGATCTGCACAGATGATAAACTTCACCCGCAGATTGAAAAAAGGGAGTCACACATAGTATATAAGTGCACAAGTATCTCTGACTGATGTTAATAACAATACACTGTTGTAATTGATATCAGTCAGATGTCATTTACTGCTGCTGCTAAGTCGCTTCAGTCGTGTCTGACTCTGTGCAACCCCATAGACGGCAGCCCACCAGGCTCTGCCGTCCCTGGGATTCTCCAGGCAAGAACACTGGAGTGGGTTGCCATTGCCTTCTCCATTGTGTGAAAGTGAAAAGTGAAAGTGAAGTCGCTCAGTCACGTCCGACTTGTAGCGACCCTATGGACTGCAGCCTACCAGGCTCCTCCATCCATGGGATTTTCTAGGCAAGAGTACTGGAGTGGCTTGCCATTGCCTTCTCTGATGTCATTTACAGATGACATCAAAAAGTTAACTGCCAATCCCATTATCTGTATAGTCTTAGCTTATGAATTTTTCATGTGCATCACACTCCCTCCAGTAATAAATGGCTCTCATTCAACACTTTGCTATTCAAGGGGTTTAATAGTAATCAAGGTTCTCAAAGAAAATCCAACTCTAGACGTGAGGCGTAGGGTTTAGTTTGAAAAGTGAAATTGTCCCTCAAAGCCTCCATCCTCACTGGGAAGAGTACAGTTCTGTCATCTGACAGAGAAGAGCTTAATCCAGATGAGCTGTACAGTATCACACAGATAGAATCAATTAGAACTAGGGCTTCCCTGGTGGCTCAGCTGGTAAAGAATCTGCCTGCAATGCGGGAGACCTGGGTTCGATCCCTGGCTTGGGAAGATCCCCTGGAGAAGGGAAAGGCTACCCACGCCAGCATTCTAGCCTGGAGAAGTCCATGGACTGTATAGTTAGTCCATGGGGTTGTAAAGAGTTGGACACGACTGAGCGACTCTCACTTTGACTTTCTCTTCTTTCTTGTGCTCCATTACTTGCTAACTAAATGAACCCCTACTTTGTCTGAGCTTTTATTATATACAAGGTTCAACAAGCTCAAGGTTCAGGATGCTCATTATATATTTCAAGAGATTAAAATGTAAACACTGAAATAATGTTTCAGAAATTAAATTCTTTTAAAAACATGCCAGAGTATGTATACTTTGCAAAGAGCATAACAGACAGAATTTAGAGTGTGGCATCTTTTAGATAAAGTTTGGGAAATTTCAGAGAAATATTTGAGCTTGGCTTTCAACATACTACATAAATGAGGACTTCCCTGGTGGTCCAGCAGTTAAGTCGCTAGGCTTCCACTGCAGGGGGCCCGGACCCTGGTCTGGGAACTAAGATCCCACATGCTGCGTGGTGCAGCCAAAAAAGCCCAAACAAACAAACCCCAAGATATTACATAAATTGACTAGATGGTAAGATTAAACTATTTTAGGCCAGTATATTTATTAGTTCCCTTCATAATCAATCTAAACTTCCCAAAGGCAAACATTTCAAAATCTTTCCTATTTTACCACAATTCCTTCTTCTACCTTCCTCACCAATCCCACATTCTAATTAAACTTATTGTTTGTTGAAAAATATTACTTCAATATTTATTCAACTATTAAAATTATTCTCAGGCAATTAGGAAAAGTTAGTGAAAAATAACAATTACACACATTTGTAGAGTTTCATCAGTAAGAAAAATATCAAGCTGTATCTACATAAGTGCTAATTTCTCTTTTAATTGTTACATTGCTCAATGAAAGAACACATGATAACCTGAGTAGGTTTTGGATCCTTGCGACCCCAAGAAAAAAAACCACTATATATGACAATCCATTTTTAAAAACTAGCACCTCCTTTTGCAGATACAAAAGCATGTTTTCTTCCTTTGTCCTAATTTCTAGATAACTAATTGTCCAACAGATCAGGGTAGCAAAAGTTCGCTTCTCCTTCCTTGCAGCAGTTTGTATGGATAGGCCATTTGACCTGGCTTTCAGAAAGTAGTCCCTGGGGTAAGAATCAAGGTATGAAGGAATCATGTAGTCATTATTTGTCTTAAGTGACTAAGGATAATTTGTCTCTGATACAGAACACCATGTGTGCACATTTCAGCATAAAAGAAAGGGGAATATTAAAAGTCCAACACATCACAAAGTTAATTTGTTATTCTATGGTTCAAATTCTATTTCTATCATGACATATATCTATAAAACTCCCTGAGTGTAAGATTTTAATAATTCTCTTCCTGATCACCTAGAAGTTTCCCCAAGTATTCATGATTTACAGCCATCTAAATAAAAAATGGTTAACTTTTAAAGTATCAGGGTCAATAAGTATAAGTCACTTGAGAATAAAACCCCAAGGTTCAATCCATGCCAGTAGCCTTATTTTACAGATGGAAAAAGAAAGCTTATGAAGGGTGCAATAAACTGCTCAACAACAGGAATCTCTGACAGGGCAGGATTAGAACCCAGCTCTCCTAATAAACAGTTGTGGGTTCTTTTGATTGACAATATATTGCCAGATCATTTGTCTTATTATGCTGGTGTACATTTTATCTGAAAAAATGGAAAATCCATTTCTTAACAGAAGCCTGCATCTCCTCCTTTGAATTGTGAAAAATGTCTGTCATGCCCAAAGTTAAATGGAATCTTCTTCCCCAGTGACGTAATTCATCTAACAATTTCAGCTGTAATTTGAATATTTTTTCCCCTAGCATCACTTCTGGACTTCCTTTATCATTTTCTTATCCACCCACAGCAACTGACCCAGATCTGCCAGAAAGTTGAACATGTACAAAAGGAGGCACCTAAAACCAGATAACACGAATTAGTCTGTAAACTAAGATACTACTGAAGACCTTTCCAAGTGCACCTAGCAGAGGCCTAAGGTAACAGGAGCCGCTCCGCATCACGTGATGTAAAAAGATTTAAGGATCTTCACAGCTCGTCATTTTTGTCACAGGAGCTTCTAACAATGGATTTCAATTTTCATTTTGAACCCGTCACTGTCAGCCCGTTTTAAATGGCTGCCAAGTCCCCACCCCAGGAGATTCTGATTCAGATGGTCTGGGGCAGGTCCCAAGGAATCTATATTTTAAGAAGATCCGTTCAAGAGATTCTGGTGCACAGGGAATCAAGAGAACCACTGATGTACAAAACTCAAATACGATTGTCATGCTGGGGCCTGGTACCACTTATACATCACAACTTTTCATCCCAGGCACTTCTGGAAGCATAGATTCCATCCATAGGGATTACCCAGAAGAGGGGAATAATTGATTCCCGCACCGGTAAAACAGGCGAATAAACCTGCCGAATCATTTCGACTGCTCCCAATTCTAATCCTGTGCTATGTTTTGTAATCTCTAACTTGGCAGGTTTACTTTTGAGGAAGAAATGTAAATTCTGTCAGAGGCGCTTGATACAGGCCCTGGTCCTTACCTTCCTGAGGCGGAAGAGAGTCGCCAAAGGTGGAACAGAATACCGGCCCGGGGAGAACACGAAGCCGATGGCGGGAAGGTCGTGTAGTTTTACGCCCTCCCCTCAACCCTTCAACCTTCCTCCCCTTTCCCTTCCTGTGACCTTGTCAGGACTCCATGGCCGGACCGCACGCCCTCCCAATCCCTCCTCACCCACCCGCTCTCAAAGAAGTCCCGGACACGCTCGGGACAACGGGCTCCGCGAAGTCGGCTCCAGCCCGGTGCCTCCCCAGATACATCCCCGAGCCTTCCAGCTCAGCCGCGATTCGCTCTACAAACCTTTTCTGCATCCCCCCATAGGTTCCGTACGCTCTCACCAGCCCTCACCGGCACCACGAAATGAGGCCTGAGCCCCGCCAACCAGACTTCGCCCCTTTCAGCCCAGGCATCAGCCCCCTCTCCCAGTCCCGCGGCGCCAACCCTCCCAAGGTGCTCTCGACACGGCCTCTCTTCTCCCCACTCCACCGCTCGGAATCACTCGACCCCCAAAGCCCGCCTGCATCACTTACAGACAACTTCAAGACGTTTCAGGTTCCTACCGTATTCTGACCCCACTCCCGCACCCGCCGTCCAGCCGGCTTCTCCAGGTCCCGCCTACGTCCGGCCTCAGCCAATCAGAAACCAGCAACGGGCACGCGAGGGTCGGGGCGGGTGGATGGGTGCGTGCGTGCGTGTACGCAATGGGTGGGGTGGCCCAGAGAGAGCCCCGGATTGGCTGGGGCGACGTGCGCGGGCGGTGACTTCTCGTCGCTGGCTCTTACGTACGGATTGCATCAGAGGTGAGAAGTCGGCTTCTTAGGAACGGCGGAGGACGTTCGAGGGTGCTTCTCGGCCCTTGGCCGGGCGGAGCTTGACAGTAGCTTCGCTGTTTTCCTCTTGGGAGGTGGCGGCAGCGAGCATCCGCGAACGCAGCAGGGCGGGGCTGAGGCTGAGAGGGTTAAACCGCGGCGGGTCCTTGAGTCTCGGCTGCGGGTGAGGAGGGGCCGCCGGCGGCTTTAGGGCGCTGGATCCACTCTCATGCCCTGGCACTTACCGGCCGCGAACAGGCGCTATGGGCCTCTGAGCTTGGCGCTTACACTGTAGTCGGAGACAGCCATTCATTACAAGCACGGGTGACTCCATACTGACCGGCGTGGTTTGCCTGAGGAAAGAAGGCACAGGCACCTTGTAACGGTGAACTTCCTGGGACAGAACCCGTAATTTGTTAGTAGATCACTCGGTAACTACCTGGCGAATTGGCGCAAAGCATCAAGCACTGCCATGAGGACTGCTAACTAAACTAAAATCTCTGGCGATAACCGTGAAACGAGGCAGACTGCCAAGTGCTCTAACCCACAGGTAGAAGCTCAGTGTCATAGGCTCAGGATCTTGAAAGTCTTTTGTCTCATAATTCAGACACAAGTAGAAAACATTCCCTTGTGGCTCATCTGGTAAAGAATCTGCCCACAATGCGGGAGACCTGGGTTCAGTCCCTGGGTTGGGAAGATCCTCTGGAGAAGGGAAAGGCTACCCACTCCAGTATTCTGGCCTGGAGAATTCCATGGATTGTATAGTCCATGGGGTCGCAAAAGTCGGAAACGACTGAGCGGCTTTCACTTTCACTTCAGGCAACATTCATTCTGAGTAGGATAAAAACTCCTTACCTTGGTCGTGTGGAGTGCTTTCAGCTCCTTGCTGGCACGTGTTTTGTCAGGTTCGTGGCGATATCTCCCTGAACACTGTCTTTGAGCTCTGGAGGGCCTTGGTAATGTTAAAAGAAGCAACAGTGGATACAAAGGGCTTTAAAGTTAAGTCGGAAGATCAGAAGTTGATTTAGGGTAATTAAAACAGTAAAAGAGGGACTTATCTGGTGGTCCAGTGGCTTAGAGTCTGTGCTCCCAAAGCAGGGGACCTGGGTTCACTACCTGGTCAGGGAACTAGATCCCATATGCAGCATCTAAGGCCCAGTGCAGCTACATAAATATTTAAGAAAATAAGAGAACGTGAGATTTGAAAATGAAAGCCATATTCATAGGTAATGCAGAAGTCATCAAGTTCCTTAATTCTGGAAATACAAAGGCTAACTGCAGCAATGACCATGGCCTATTCTTTGAATCAAAATAGTGTTAAGTTTGTTTACTAATTTCTAGAGAATGGGATTTGGAGTCAGGCAGACCAGTGCTAGTCCCAGCTTGGCCATATACTAACCATGACTTTGAGCTTCACTTTCTTCCTTTGTAAAAAGAGGATAACAGTAGTAGTGATTAATGAGGAAACACATATAAAGTGTGAGTTATTACTTTAAAAATTCCTATGATATGCATTGTGCGGAAAGAGGCAGACTCTGCCCTACTTGTGTAAGAAATTATCTCTTTCTGATTAGTATGTAGAAACCAGAATCTTGGTAAATGGTAATGATAACTATCAGACGATATAGAAGATTTTAAAAAGATTATTCTGCTATTCTTTATTCAGTACCATAAGAAAACAATAGTGACAACTGATTTAACTATTAAGATTTTCATAATACAGACATTATTATTTTTAATGTACAACATATATTGTTTGATTCTTACTCTGTGTCATTTCAAAGAATAATACAGAAGACTAAAAAAATTCAGGTTCTCATGTATTAAATTAATCTACATGTAGTTTATAGAAAGGCAGCCCAGGAAGTGTCTGCCAGTTTGGGCTAATTTCCCCTCTTTAGAGAGTCTCTCTAACTTTTCATGCTCCAAGGAGCTGTCCACATATGATCATATCCAATATAAAAGAAATGCGCTTCTAAACTCAGACGTCTGTTTAGGTTATGGCTCAGCTTAAAGCTACGTAATCCAGTTTTAGACATCCTTAAAAAACATTGTGTGATCTTTGTGGCATTTTGTCTAAAACAAATCTTAAGACTTTTGAGAAAAATTGAGTATTGAGTATTTTAAAAATAGAAATGAGAGTCAGGGTCACCAAATACTGGACATGTATATTGTGCCTGGTGCTGTGCTGGACTCAGAAATTAGACTCAGTTCCTTCCCTGAAGTAATTTATAATCTGATGAGGTCAAAGGAATAGGCGTAGAAAGCAGTCTGTGAGAAGTGCTTTGAGTGGAAATCCAGGTAGATACCATAGTGAGTGAGCTATTTCAAAGTAGGCTTCTTGGGACTGGGGCTTGAATGTGTGAACTTTGAAGGATGACTAGCGTGTAAGTAAACTGGAAGAATATTCCAGGAAAGGAAACAGTGGGTGGAGGAATAGAAGTAGACTGTGGAATTGTAGTTGCAGTATGAAGGACAATAAGTGGGGAAAAAGCAAACACTTGTGACTAAAGCACAGTCAGTGAGTCATGGAAAGTAAGCTCAGTGGGGAGGACCTTTAATGCTAGTAAAAGAACTTGGACAGTATTGTATTTGTTGGCCCTTGAAAGTTTTAGAGCTGGATATTTACAAAAGCTGAGTGTGTTTGAGGTATTGAAAATTGAATGCATTAGAAAGGTACTATCAGCATTTATCTGCCAGAAAGCTAAAGGCTGTTCAGTTTGTGGCTTGTAATGTTCTTTGTATTGAGGCCACAGTCTAGGTCTTAAGGATGTGGAAGGCAGCTACATGCAGTAGTGTCGTTCCTCTACTACCTTGGCAAGGCCTGCTGCTTTAAAGCAGTGATAGTCCATACAGACCAGTGCTCAGGGAACATTGACCAGGGTCCAGGCCATCATAAAATTCCAGACTCTGTAAGATGGCTGTAACTGAACTTATTCTCTCCTGTCCTCCCTGCTGCTCTGGATACTCCTTTCTTATATGCCGGTTCAGTTCAGTTCAGTCACTCAGTCATGTCCGACTCTTTGTGACCCCATGAATCGCAGCATGCCAGGCCTCCCTGTCCATCACCAACTCCCGGAATTCACCCAGACTCACGTCCCTGGAGTCAGTGATGCCATCCAGCCATCTCATCCTCTGTTGTCCCCTTTTCCTCCTGCCCCCAATCCCTCCCAGCATCAGAGTCTTTTCCAATGAGTCAACTCTTCGCATGAGGTGGCCAAAGTACTGGAGTTTCAGCTTTAGCATCATTCCTTCCAAAGACATCCCAGGGCTGATCTCCTTCAGAATGGACTGGTTGGATCTCCTTGCATTCCAAGGGACTCTCAAGAGTCTTCTCCAACACCACAGTTCAAAAGCATCAATTCTTTGGCACTCAGCCTTCTTCACAGTCCAACTCTCACATCCATACATGACCACAGGAAAAACCATAGCCTTGACTAGACGAACCTTTGTTGGCAAAGTAATGTCTCTGCTTTTGAATATGCTATCTAGGTTGGTCATAACTTTCCTTCCAAGGAGTAAGTGTCTTTTAATTTCATGGCTGGAGTCACCATCTGCAGTGATTTTGGAACCCCAAAAAATAAAGTCTGACACTGTTTCCACTGTTTCCCCATCTATTTCCCTTGAAGTGATGGGACCGGATGCCATGATCTTTGTTTTTTGAATGTTGAGCTTTAAGCCAACTTTTTCACTCTCCACTTTCACTTTCATCAAGAGGCTTTTTAGTTCCTCTTCACTTTCTGCCATAAGGGTGGTGTCATCTGCATATCTGAGGTTATTGATATTTCTCCTGGCAGTCTTGATTCCAGCTTGTGCTTCTTCCATCCCAGCGTTTCTCATATGCTGGTACTTTCTCTTAAATTCCCTGACTTGACTGGAAAACCTGCTTCCCACTCCATTAACCAAACATGAAACCTGGGTAAATCCCTGATGGTACTTCTGCTTTTGTGTACATGCAGCCAGTGACATGTGGACAGATAACTGGATGACAAGGGGCCAGCGCTCTAAAGAACTGTGGCAGAGATGAGACGTGTCTTCACTCTCAGTAATGTGCTCTGACAAACCTGGCTAAAATTTGCCCAATTTCTGTATACAGTGATGTCAAGAGGATTATTTACACAGGAAAGCACTTAAACAGCTCAAATAAGGAAATACATTTGCATCCTTCTAGGTTTGATGCAAGACTTTCAATGACAATATTTTCTAACAAAAAGCTGTGTGGTTGTCACTAAAAAATGGATCTTGGATTCACTGCAGCTCCTCAGAATTCCTTTTTGTTCTTCCTATTAGTTGTTTGGGGTGCGTGGTGGGTAGGGAGAGGGGCAGGTGGAGTGGTGGGTATGTAACTTCTCTAGATGAGCTGAAGGCCACCTGCATCTTTCCCTTGTGTTGGAAATGGTTGGATTTGGAATTAGTACAACCATTTTGTCTTAAAATTTGATGTAATTTTATATCCCATATAATTTATTCAATATGTCTTTTGGTAGAGAGTGAGTAGACAGAATTTGGTGTCTTTAGCATTCAGTTTTAGGTAGTTTATATATTGATTTTAAAAATTAGAAAATTTATAGTCTCATATAAACTATGTAAGTGAAAAGGTTGACTAATTTTTATTATCTGTATTTATACAGGTAATTTGACTAGATTACACAAAGAATTGAGCACTGGAAGCGAAAAGCTGTTTACCTGTTTACCTGGAAACAGCTCTTTCCACTAGAAAGGATAAATGTGATTTTCTACCTGGGCTCCCCAGCTGGCTCCTGGTACTTGGTATGATGGAGAGTCCTGTGGTTGTGCATGAACGTTGGCTTGCAAGCACCCTGGCAGCAGAACCTCCATTATGTTTCCACCACAGCACTTGGTGGTATCCTGCCCATGGAAAATGTTGGTTGAATGACTCAAGACTGTTTCTCTGCAGAGGTGAGTACGAGAGTTCAGTAACTCTGGCTGCATTTCTGCTACTGGACTGTGGTAGCTGGGCAGGGGCTTTGGGCTCCTGTGGCTTCTTCTTCTCTTGATCACCACCCCATAGACAGTCTCCCTTTCAGAAACCTCCTCTCCTCTCCCCAGCTGCCTTGGGTACCCATTGGCTCTCTGCTTTCCCCGACTCTGTCTCTCCCAACGGCGACTTAGGGCTAATTTTACAAGTCTGATAATTCTCTGAGAATGAGGTGCCTCTTCCGGAACGCACTGCCACACTCAGTGGCACTGCAAGTAGGTTTTTATTGACTAATCTCCACTCTCCGAACCATTTTGCCATCACACTGATTGTGAGGCACCATCTGTTTGCCTTGATGACTTAATGAATTGAGGGCTTATGGTGTAGCTGACATCTAAACCAGATCCGTATCTCAATACAGACAGGATAGTGGTTTCCTTTGCCAGAGACGATGGACAAGTATTTTATAATTCTGAGAGAAAAATGGATTATGCAAATAGACACTTCACCCAAATTGGTGGCCCTCATTACTCTCCCTATGCTGATGCTTTTGTTTAGGGACAGGGACGTGCCTGCCCTGTGTCAGGAAAAACCAGAAAAGAAAAATTATCTGTCTGACTCAAATTGAGTTTTGAGTTTTACTCATGAATCAGCAGACAAGTGCTAGCCGTCAAAGTCCTCCTGCTGTTTTGTTTTATGAGAGTCAGAACGGTTTTATGAGAATGATGAGTATTAAAATAACTAGATAAAATGAGCTTATAACCTTGGTCTGTTGCCTAGTATAGTATGGCTGATTAGAGGGAAATTGCAAGCTGTGAGATGGCTAAGTATTGTGTCCTGTGCAGATTGTGATTGCTTGTGAAATTAGGTAAGCTGTTGCTTAAGGGGAGTTCACCAACAGTTTTAAAAGACCTATGACCACTTCTGGCTAATTTGCTCTTTCATGTAGCTGGGATCTGGAATCCTTGTGGTCTCTGAGCTATTGCTTGCCTTGGGCCGGTAAGGGGACGAGGTGGGAGGTGGCGAGACAAAGGGCAATAGGGAATGATAGTTAATGGGTATCACCCACATTGGGCATGATAAAAATGGAATTGATCTGGAATTAAAGGTGATGGTTATACAACTTTGTGAATATATTAAAACCCACTGAATTGTACACCTTAAAATGGAGAATTTTATGGTATGTAATTTACCATACCATCTGTTTGTCTTGGTGACTTAATGAATTGAGGGCTCATAAATGTGAGAGAGTGTCCCTGGCCTCCCTCTTACCTGTAAGTATCTTACATTAGAAGTAAGCAGCACCAGGGACTTCCCTGGTGGTCCAGTGGTTAAGACTTTGCCTTCCAGTGTAGGGGCTGAGGGTTCGATCCCTGGTCTGGGATGCTAGGATCCCACATGCCTTGTGGCCAAAAAGCCAAAACATAAAACAGATGCAATATTGCAACAAATTCAATAAAGACTTTTAAAATGGTCCACATTGAAAAAAAAAAGAAGCAAGCAGCACCACATGCAGCTACCCAGACAGCCTGCTGTACAACACCAGCACACGCTCAGCACCTCCCATTCTCTGGGCAGGATGCTTCCTTCATACCTGATGTTGTCAAGTGTCTGATCACTAAAACAGCTCGATCAAGCACATATTGTCTTCACTTTACACATGAGAAAGCTGAGGTTCAGCATGGATAAGTAAGTTGCTTATGTTTCCATAGAAGCAGAGGCAGGATTTGAATCTAGTCTTGTTTAGCTCATGCTCTTTCTGGAAGGTTCCATTGCCTGTCTGTACTTTCTTTTCCTTTTTGTGCCTGGTCTCTTTTATTACCTTCCTTTTCCACTGTTAGAATCCTTATCAGTCACAACTTTTGTTTTGAAATATATGTGTAGTTATATCTATGTGTAGTTATATCTTTGGACCTAGTTATATATCCACATATATATCTATGAAATATATGTGTATGTATAGTTATGTCTCTATATGTATGTATATATTCACAAACACATGCACTTTCATATCTGTATATCCATATTTATAGATATTTATATTTATAGTATCGATAAATATTTATAGATAGACACAGATACAAATAAGATGAGGAAAACTATACCTCTCAATATTAATGATGGTTTTATCTGAGTAGTAGGATAATAATTTTCAATTTTCATTTTTTTCCCTCTGTGTTTTTCTGTATTTATCAAACTAAATTTATTTTGTTATTGTGATCAGAAAGCAATTTTTAAAGTCTTTCATATCCTTTCAGCTTCATATGCCACTATTTTTGTGAATAAAATCTTTCCTGATCTTTAAACTGACACTACCCTGTTGTTGTTGTTGTTGTTTTTTTAATCACACTGTGTGGCTTGCAGGATCTTAGTTCCCCAACCAGGGACTGATCCCAGGTCATGGCAGTGAAAGCACTGAGTCCTAACCACTGAACCGCCCAGGAATTCCCTGATGCCACTCCTTTTTCTTTTGAAACACACTGCCTTTCCCAAGAACTTTGTATTTTCTTGAGTCATTTATAACATTTTGCTTTGTATTCTGGATAGCTTGAGTTTCTTGGAGCCCCACTCAGAGAGGAAGTGTAAGGGAGGCTCATATAATAATACAAAAGGTAACAGAAGAGTTTTGCTCCAGTCTATCCCCATGAAGAAAGCTAGGATCTTCCTGATACACCTACCATATCCCAGTCTTAAATCTCTTCTCATGTGATCGTAGTTGTGTTGTGTCTCCGTTACATTGCTGTTCCCATGACATGAGTCAGTTGTCATGCTTACTTTGGTGTTTATGCGTGATTCTGTCCCATCTCCTATTACTTAGTGATAAGCTGCTGCTGCTAAGTCCCTTCAGTCGTGTCCGACTCTGTGTGGCCCCATGGACGGTAGCCCACCAGGCTCTCCCGTCCCTGGGATTCTCCAGGCAAGAACACTGGAGTGGGTTGCCATTTCCTTCTCCAGTGCATGAAAGTGAAAAGGGAAAGTGCAATGTGAAAGTGAAGGTGCTCAGTCATATCCGACTCTTAGCGACCCCATGGACTGCAGCCTACCAGGCTCCTCCGTCCTTGGGATTTTCCAGGCAAGAGTGCTGGAGTGGGTTGCCATTTCCTTCTCCGAGTGATAAGCTAGGCACCATTATTCCATCAGGCCCCACGTGGTCCAGGTTGTGCCTCTGTTCTTTGTTGAAGTTGGAGAAGGACGTCTCTTCCCACCCAGGTTGTACTTTGTCTTTTCTTTTTAAAATTTATTTATTTGGTTATATCGCGTCTTGGTTGTGGCACGTGGTCTTAGTGATTGCAATGAGAGGATTCTCTAGTTGTAGCGCATGGGCTTAAGTTGTCCTGAGGCATATGAGATCTTAGTTCTCTAACCAGGGATTGAACCCAGGCTCCCTGCACTGGAAATGAGGAGTCCTAGCCACTGGACTACCAGGGAAGTCTCCTCTTTTTTCTTTTTAACTTTAATATATTTTATTTTGGGGTTTTTTTGGCCGTAATGAGAGAGGTGTGGGATCTTAGTTCCCTGATGAGGAGTTGAACCCATGCCTCTTGCAGTCTTAACTATTGGACTGCCAGTGAAGTCCCTCTTTTTTCTTTTTTAACATAGGAATTTACAGCGATACATTTCCTCCTAAGCATTGCTTTCACTATATCCTGTAAATTTTGTGTGTTTTGTTTTAGCTGTCTTTCATCTCAAAGTATTTTATAGTTTCCTTTGTTACTTCTTCTTTGACTCATTGGTTACTTAGGAGTGTGTTGTTTAATTTCTGCACAATTGTGAATTCCCTAAATTCCCTAATGTTGATTTAATTTAATTCCACTGTGGCTGAAGAGCATACTTTGTATGAGTTGAGTTCTTCTAAATTTATTGAGATGTGTTTTATGGACAGCAGCCCACCAGGCTCCCCCGTCCCTGGGATTCTCCAGGCAAGAACACTGGGTGGGTTGCCATTTCCTTCTTCAATGCATGAAAGTGAAAAGTGAAAGTGAAGTCGCTCAGTCGTGTCCGACTCTTAGTGACCCCATGGACTGCAGCCTACCAGGCTCCTCCGTCCATGGGATTTTCCAGGCAATAGTACTGGAGTGGGGTGCCATTGCCTTCTCCGAAATTTATTGAGATGTGTTTTATGGACTAACATGTGGTCTACCCTGGAGAATGCTCCACGTGCACTTGAGAAGAAAGTGTGTCCTGCTATCACTGACTGGGGTGTTCCATCCAAGTTTTTAGGTTTTCACTTTTTACCTGGTAAAACACTGTTCATCCTTTGAGTCCCAGTTCATCCCCAGGTCCAGAGGATTTCATCTGTCAAATATTTCTTCATCCATCTCATAAGCAAGAATGTTCAGTTTCCTCATTTGAACTTCTCTTTCCCATAACTGTGATTTCTGGATATGCCAACACCCATAACTATGAGATAGCCTTCATTACAAGTCAGTCTTTCTACACACCCATGTTACGGGGTTTCTTTTGTGCAGGCACCAAGTCTTCACTGTATCTCCATATCCCTGAATATGGAGTATTCAGGAGTAACTTAAAAGCGTGCCATTAAAAGGATGAGCAAATTTGGGCGTCATTGAATACCTTTTAAACAGTGAACCCTAGGCTATGTACTGTCAAGAGTGGAATGGGAAAAGAAAGGCAGTGCACTCTGCCTCTGGGGACCTATAACTTAGTTGAAAAGATAGTATATCTGCTTTAATACACTTTAATACACAAAACCTTTAATACATGGTCTGATGAAGTGCCAAGACAAGGGCTGTAGGAGTCGGACTTCTCCACTTTTTCTCTTTCTCTCTATGCACAGGAAAGAGACTCATTGAGTTGTGAGGTTGAAATAACACTCAGGACTCCTGATTTCCAGCTGTGAATCAATGTGAAATCCTCTGGCTGCCGATCACCCAGCCTTCACTTGGATACTTTCACCCACAGGGAGAAAGCCCAACACTCCCCAGTCAGGACTTATGATGGTTGTTTGCTAATTTGGGGTGGTAAGGGGAAGCTGAATTGCTTTTTTGCTACTATACACCATTTAGTCTTCCTCATAAAATAACCTATACACCTGAAAGGATATGTGTTAAGTCAACAAGGAAGGAAAAGAGTTCTAGTCATAAGCTTTAATCTCAGTAGGCTAGGTCAGAGTGTTAGGTAAGCAAAGTCAGATCAGGTTGACTGGACAAGGGTCACTTCTGGGGGAAACAAAGTGAATTATTTTCTGAGGCCTATTATTCTCCCAGAGCCCACCTGTATGTGAATGTTCTGGGAAGATCTGAGGGTATGAGATTTGGAGAGGTAAATTCATCCCACATGCCAGTTAGATATTTTATTACATCTAATTTAGGATTAAAGACCAATGATTTCGGGGGCTCATTAGGGTATTTCTGGAGGTTTCTTGTCAGGAATACAGTGTAGTAAGGAAGGTTTTCAAGTCAGAATGTAAACTCTTTTCTCTAGAAACCTCTGAAAACAGAATCGTATTAGAAAATAAAATTATGTTATGAAGTACTTACCGTTTTGGTGTTGTGCACTAAATAAAACAGGAGGATAATATAAGGGCTGGCCCATCACCGCATATAATAGCTGACTAAACGAGTAATATCTTTGTTATAGTCTCCACAGACACATTTATTGACAGGCAGTCAGAACACTATGGGGTGGAACAGTCTTGAGGGCAGGAACATCAAGCCGTCTGATAGCGTGGAATTAGCAACAGAGCAGGTCTGGAATAACACTTAGCAGGGTGGAAGAATGGGCAAGCTTTGGGTGGAGAGGACAAGAGATGAGGGTTGGTGACAGGGCTACAGAGGTTGAATGTATAAGACATGCTATTTGATCAATGCAAAGCACCTAGAAGGCTGTAAACCTGGGCTTTGGTAGAGGCAAGGCACAGGACACGCCTTCTGCGTGTCCACATAGGTGTGGCAGAGTTCATGCAGCTTTGGAACGAGATTTGCTCTCAAAGTGCAAAGAAGCCATCCATGTGACTCTTAGTAGCTTTTACTGAGTTGATGACTAAGACTGTGTCTTGTGTCTATGACTTACCAGAATTTGTCTTCCCAAGAGGTCAGAGGAGAAAATGGGAGTGGTGGGCCAGGAATAATGGGCAGTTCTGGGTGGGCCAGAGTGAGTCACCTGCTTCAGTGCTAATACCAGGAGATTAGACCAAGGGCTTTTGTGTCTGCTGTTTTTCTCTTCACCTTTTCCCCAAATCCTGGCTCTGTCACCTCTTTCATCCTTTGACTTTTCTGATAGGGCCATGGAGTTGGAACAGCTCTAACTTTACTGATAGAGACCCTGCAGCCCAGAGGGGCCTTATTCCTACAACATGTCAGTTTCAGAGTTGGGACTAGAAAGGCCTCATGACTACCAAGCCCTTGCACCTTGTCCTCCCCCAACGTGGCTTTCCTTTTTAAGTCGCCTCCCTGTGTGCCAACCAAGGGGCAAAAGGGACACAGGACAGGACATGACAGAAACTTGAAGTGGTGGTCTCTCGAATATAAGGTGCCCCAGGGAACGTGAGGAGAGGCAGGGGGAGTCGGGCCACAGGCCCATCTTCCATGACCCCATTCTCTCCCATATTTTCTTCTGCAGTGTAGTCCCTACAAGTGAAAACATCTTACCTTGAAATTTTGTCTGTGACTGCCACCCCTGATAGTCTGGCCTCGTCAACAGGATAAGGAACAACATGGAAGAAGAGCAGAAGGTGTAATGTAGGATGAAGCAGCAAAACTCATGAGATCCCTTCATGCCTTACTTTTATCTTCTCCTCCCTTGCCTTCTACTCCTGGCAGTGCTGTACCTAAGTTCTGTCCTTGGCTGGTTTACTTTTCAGAAAGGCTTTGTTGCTTCTGGCAAGCATCGTTAAGTTAAACCTGCTGGTCTATCTGTTTGACTACCGCTGTAACCCTCTCCTCTCAGACCCCTCAAAATCAGATGTACACTCTTTCCCTGTGGGTTAGATAAATGTTCTATTGATGCTTCTGTTAGGATCAGGAAGGGAACTCCCAACATCCTTTCAGTAAATCAATGTAAAACATTTTGGTGCCTCTTTTGTATAATTTGGGATTGGTGATACCAGAGATGGCCCAGAAGTTCCAAGCCTGATCCTGGGACCATAATTTCGCAAAACGTTTAAGGCAAACAAACAAACTCTCATCATCGCCAGTCTGAATCAGAGATCTGTGAGAAAACAAGGAAATGGCCACCCAGCAGAGGTTGCAAGATCTCATTAAGGCTGTTGGTGAAACTCTTTGTCTTTTATGTACCTGTGAAAAGCCCATGAAAGCAAAAGAGCAAGCCCTCCTTAGAGAAGGTGTGCCAGTTCTCACTTAACATCTCCTTATTCCAATCCACCTTTCACTGCTTTGCTTGTGATATCACATTTCTTCCTTGTCAGCAGGCTCACTGTTGAGCTCTGTCAGTAGAGGGTGCTAGAGGACAAATTTCATCTGCATGAGTGAGTGGTTTCATCTTCTGCCTACTAGAGTCCCAGTCATGAGGGAGTCCTGCTTGCCAGTCAAGGCCCAAATAATGAAAATGTTGTCCGGATATTATCAGTATCAAATTATTGATTTAAGAATTATTTAAAATTTAAGACTGAGATATTTACATTCTTTTATTGTGCTGGGTCTTTGAAATCTGGTGTGTGATTTATACATGTAGCACTTCTCAGTTTGGACATTCAGGTGCTCAGTAGCCACATATGGCCAGTGGCTTCTGTATTGGACAGTGAAGCTCTGGAACATGGTTTGCCTACACATACTTAATGGGAATGACACTTTGGGAGACAGTTTAAAAAAAAGGAAACTGCATAAAAAATATTAGACTTAATCCTGTAGCTTTATTGATCATATTAATGTTGTATTTTAAAATCATTTTCTTGTGCTAAATATAAGTAAACATAATAGTGATTATGTGTATTATTTTAGGAATCAACATTTTCAGTATAAAAATAAAGGAAGTACAGTCTCAGAATCAAGAATTTAAGTAGAAACACTGTTGAACATTACCGTTGAGTTACTACTCAATCGTGTTGATATTAATCCATTTAGTAGTGTCATAAAGAATACAGAAACTGTTAAAAATAGCAGTTAGGAGACATTATCTGATTCAAAGGGAATGTAGTATCATGAATCTGTAAGTTCTGCCATTGAGTCAGAAGAAAACCATACGAAATATCCAAAATCCAAATGGATCTAATTTTAAAGATCCTCAAATGTTGCATAGTTCTATGAATATGAAAGAATGCACATTTCCATCAGGGCTTCAGTGATCTCTAGAGATATTTATGTAAAGGTATTTACATATCTAAGCATGTATATTTGGGCTTCCCAGATGGTGCCAGTGGTAAAGAAACTGCAACGCAGGAGATCTAAGAGACATGGGTTCAATCCTTGGGACAGGAAGATACCCTGGAGAAGGGCATGTCAATCCGTTCCAGTATTCGTGTCTGGAGAATCCCATGGACAGAGGAACCTGGTGAACTACGGTCCATAGAGTTGCAAAGTCAGACACAACTGAAGTGACTTAGCTCACAAACATATATGTTTATGTATCTTAGAATTTCAAAACTTAGTCAAGTAATCAATGTGACTAAGAGCTTTGGAGTTTTAGGGAGAAAAAAACACATAAAATAAAAAACTTGAACACAGGGAAATGGACTAGGTGATCACGCCTACATTTATGTATTTAGGTATATATTTACATTTTAACTTTTTTTTTCCCTAGAGTATTTTAAAGCAAATCCAAGATATTATATATTATATACTATTTCATCCAATTATTACTCCTTTGACATTATGGAGTGATTAACATAACTTTATATAGAATTTAGTGTTGCCCATGGGTTCTCAAATATGCTTCTCCTCCTCCCAGCCCAGGAGTCTGCTAGCAGACCCTGGTATGATAACTGCCTGCCTTAGGTGCGTAAGCATTTTTTAACCTGGAAATAAAGGTTAAATAAATAGAATATGAATAAAGCATAGGAATAGTTAAGGAAAAGACCCATTAGCATTAACATTTTTGTGTGAAGTAAGTAAGTGGCTTTGCGTATTTGATATTTTATAAATGTATCACAGGAAGGGTAATCTTGATCTAGTAGAATGATAGCTTTGTAACTGGTTTGAAATGTTTAAGCAATGTACATTTTTTTAAGGTGAAATCTTACAAAATTATTCTTGATATTGGAACACTTGGAGGCCTTTAGACTCCTAATATTTAAAGTTTAGTGTATTGGATTTATAAGTATGAATTTCGTCCCAGGAAGGCTTTGCTTATGAGTTAAAGAAGTTGAAGTACGTAAAGGGAAATGCTTGAGACAAAACTGGCCATTATATGAATATATGCTCCCTGTTCTGGTCTATAGCCCTTGTCATTTCCAATGTAAGAACCACCAAAGAGCCTAGAAAAGGGGGCCCTGATACAGAAAAGGCTGCCCACACATTAGCAGCTTGCTCTCCTGTGCTACCTATTTATAGCCTCCACCAGGATGGGCAACAGGAGGTCCCAGGCCCCTCCTCCTCCTTCCTGCCTATCTGAGCTTGTGATCCTAGGGCATAGTCAGATGAAGGAGCATGATAGAATAAAAAATGCCAGGCTTGACCTGGACTTTCCAATTTATTGGTTTATTTCTTAAGTGCACTGCCCTTCTTCTGTCACTGGTAACGGGGGGGAAGCACCCCAAAAAGATGATATAAGTGTCAGTTGTCATCCACTGGATCTGAGTTGTTAGGCTTATTCTCTGAGTAGCCTGCGGAAACCCCTCCTGGGAGGAAGATCCTACCATAGTCAGAAGAACTCCAAAGATGCATTCCTCTCTGGGAAAAGATAGATTCATACCTAACTCAGACTGATGTTCTCGATTTTATGGGATAATTTTTCAAACGTTTTTATAAATTACAAACCACATATCCCTTCCAAATTCCAAAGCTCTGGTGATCTAGTGGCAAAACTATGGAACTAAGCAAAACTAAACAAAACTTAGCAACAAGGAGGCTTTACATGGCCTGAAGCCCTTTTGAGGATCAAGATGAATGGTAATGCTGCAGTTCATCAGTCGACCAGATCTCAAGACTCAAGCCGTATCAACATGTAGCTAGTTTTCCAGTAGTGTCACTTCAACCCCGAGAGCTGTCTTACTTGTCTTTTGCATTCTTATTTTCAAGTTCTCAACTATGTCCCGGGTTCCTCTGCAGCCCAGGTCACCACAGAATCCGTATAACGCATATGTTCCAGCAGGATACAGGTCTATGAAAAGGAACTTCCATAAAGAACCTAGATGGAAAAAGCCCTGTGAGTTCTGTTGGCCATCCCCACAGGATTCTGTGGGGCCCTCGACCACGCTCAGCTATGCTAGGGTGGCTGGCCACAGCTGCATCAAAACCGATAGTGAACAAGGTAAATCTGTATGTAATTCATAGAGACCACAGACCCCTGGGAAGTCTTAGCCTGGGAAGAAAAGGAGGTTACTTTGTGGCATTCAAGATATCCTGGGTGAAGACCACAAGAGCATGGGACTGTGTGGAGTTGCCAGGTAAATACCCTCAAGTCTAGATATGAAAGATGCGGGGCTGGTAGTAGGATTCTGAAGTCCTCACCTTGCTTACCACTGTAGTTTACTGCTGTGCATCAGGAGCCTCGTGCCTGCCCCTTTCCACCATGCCTTCTCCGTCAAATGCCTTTGCAGTGGTGACCCATGGCTACCCAGTAGTTAGTGCACAGACTTTAGCATTGTCTCTAAAGTCCGTTGACTGCTGCTTACTCTGCCTTCAGTACACAAGGTGATAGATGCTATAAAAACTTCCCTTGCCTAAAGGTTACCTAAGTAAAACATGGATCCTCCCTGACACAGCATTTTTGCTGGTTAGCTGCTTTGGAATATAGAGAACCAACAAACATTTGGCTTTATGTCCTTTTTATAATTCTTGGAACTGGGTTTTTGTTTTTAACTTGAAAAGTCCATTGTAAAACCAGTGGGAATTCTAGAACAAGGCCTATTGGAACTAATGCCATTGGGGCTTCCCGAACCAATGAGTTGTCGTTTGCCTCTGTAAAAGGAAGAATAAAATAGCTCATGAACTTTAACTGTGGCTCAAGGTAGACAGAAGAAGATAACCCATAAAATGAAAGAAGTGAAGTTTCTTCACTCCATAAGATGAATAATTCTTCAGTTGGTTCAGGCAGATCCTAGACGTTGGTGGGTGATTGTTAAAAGTTATTCATTACAAATTAATAATTATCCTGATCACACGATGAACTCTGTGTATTTGTTATGCTACTTAGGGTTTGTTTGTCATGTTACATTAAACAAATCTCCCTCTCAACTCTTAACTTTTTGAAGGGCTAAACAAATGGTCCTCTTAGGAGCAGAGAAGCAAAACAAACAAAGACTGTGAAATTATTTATAGACTGAAAGGGCGTATTTGTAGACTACTGCATAAATATTATATAAAGGTGATACATCTATCAAAGGGAGGATTCAGAGAGGAAAGCAGCCCCCATCATCCCTAGAACTTCTTGCCAGTTTTTTCTGAAAGATAAACTCTGAATTAGCAGAAAATCTTAACTTTTGACTCTATACACAGAAACTATGTGTATCTAATAGTTTCCTCCTAATCTATCTTGAGTGTTTTACTGGAAGTAAACTCTGCCCTCTTTCAATGTGTCCATTATCAGACCCTTTTTCAAATACCTTTTGAAGTTTGTTAATATAGGCTCATCAGTCACAGGCCTAAATGTAAAACCTGAAAATATAAAATTTATAGAAATCTTTGTGACTTGAGGGTAGGCAAAGGTTTCTTAGGTAAGACACAAAAACAAAAAGCACAATCCGTAAAAGAAAAGTTGTTTGTACTTCACTAAAATTAAGAACTACTGCTATTCAAAAGATACTGTTGTGGTAACGAGAACACAAGTCACAAACTAGGAGAAAATATTTGCAAACCATCTGCCTGATAAAGAACTTGTATCCAAGATAAACAGAGAGCCCGCTGTACTCAACAGTAAGAAAACAGCTCAGCTTTAAAAATGGACAAAAGATTTGAAAAAGACACTTCACCAAAGGACATATATGGATGGCAACATATATAGTCATCCATATATGTTCACCATCATTAGTTCTTAAGGAAATACAACTCAGTAGCACAATTAAATACTACTTCACACTTAAAAGAATAACTAAAAGTAAAGACTGACCAATCCAAGTACTCAGGAGATTGTGGAGCAGTTTGAACTCACATACTTTGCTGGTGGAGGTGCAAAATGCACAGCCACCTTGGAAAACAGTGTGCCTGGTTTCTCTCACAGCACAGTGTAGACTTACCATACAACCTAGCTGTCCCATTCCTAGTTTTTACCCGAAAGAAATGAAAACCTGTGTTTACCCCAAAATTGCATATGAATGTTTGCAGCAGCTTTATTTGTAATCCCCCCCAAAATGGGAACAAACCAAATGTCCCTCAGCTGCAGAGTGGATAAACAAACTGGTACAGCCATAAATATTGTTGAAGGGAATGTAATTTGGTATAATCACTTTGAAAAACTGTTTGGCAGTATTTACCCAAGACAAGCATATTCCCCAGCAATTGCAGTCCTAGAGACACCCACCCATTAGAAATGTGTGATATGTTTGCCAAAAGGCTTGTACAAGAATGTTACAGCAGTACTACTTATAATAACCGTAAAAGAAAGAGTCTGATTCCATTTTTGATGTTTGACCATGATAGCCTGCAAGCCCCATTATTCTTTCCCTTTTCACTCCACTCCTGGACATGCCAATAAGAAAAGCTAGATACTTGCTTCCTTGGCATGAGTGGGAAGGTGAGACTCCTGAAACTCCAGCCAGTGGGAGAGGGCGTCTTCACCTTTGATCCCCCTCTCTCCATCCACTGTAAAAACTAGAGCCACTTGCATCTTCTGCTTAAGCCAAACATGCTGGTTTGAGTGTGGGCCCTGCTGTCCCCAGAAAGCTTTACTATGTGATTAATCTTTCAAATCCTCTTGTGAGTGTATTGCGTCATTAGTCCCCAGCTCCAAACCAATTTTGGTTGGGTAGAAGCGTGGATGCTACCCTCCAGGGAGCACCCACAAAGCAGACCCTAAACTGGACTCTATTCAAATGCCAAGTCAACAGATACATGGACAAATTTATTGAATATCCACTGGGTAGAACCTACAGGGCAGTGAGAATGGATGAAATACAACTGCATACAATCTCACAAACATAATATTGAACAAAACAAACACAAAAGAATATATTTAATATATGTTTGTTGCTCAGTTGTGTCCCAACTCTTCGCAACCCCATAGATAGTAGCCCACCAGGCTCCTCTGCCCGTGGGATTTCCCAGGCAAGAATACTAGAGTGGGTTGCCATTTCAAAATATATGCCATGGGGTTGCAAAGAGTCAGACACAACTGAGCGACTGAACAACATTTAAATAAACTTTAAAAACAGGGCAAAGCTAATCTATGGTATTAAAAGTCAGAATCAGAGATCAGATCAGATCAGTCGCTCAGTTGTGTCTGACTCTTTGCGACCCCATGAATCGCAGCATGCCAGGCCTCCCTGTCCATCACCAACTCCCAGAGTTCACTGAGACTCAGTGAGACTCAGAGTTCACTGAGTTCACTGACTCAGTCCATCGAGTCAGTGATGCCATCCAGCCATCTCATCCTCTGTCATCCCCTTCTCCTCCTGCCCCCAATCCCTCCCAGCATCAGAGTCTTTTCCAATGAGTCAACTCTTCGCATGAGGTGGCCAAAGTACTGGAGTTTCAGCTTTAGCATCATTCCTTCCAAAGAAATCCCAGGGCTGATCTCCTTCAGAATGGACTGGTTGGATCTCCTTGTGGTCCAAGGGACTCTCAAGAATCTTCTCCAACACCACAGTTCAAAAGCATCAATTCTTCGGCACTCAGCCTTCTTCACAGTCCAACTCTCACATCCATACATGACTGCAGGAAAAACCATAGCCTTGACTAGACGAACCTTTGTTGGCAAAGTAATGTCTCTGCTTTTGAATATGCTATCTAGGTTGGTCATAACTTTCCTTCCAAGGAGTAAGCGTCTTTTAACTTCATGGCTGCAGTGTCCATCTGCAGTGATTTTGGAGCCCCCAAAAATAAAGTCTGCCACTGTTTCCACTGTTTCCCCATCTATTTCCCATGAAGTGATGGGACCAGATGCCATGATCTTCGTTTTCTGAATGTTGAGCTTAGCTAACTTTTTCACTCTCCACTTTCACTTTCATCAAGAGGCTTTTTAGTTCCTCTTCACTTTCTGCCATAAGGGTGGTGTCATCTGCATATCTGAGGTTATTGATATTTCTCCCGGCAATCTTGATTCCAGCTCTTGCTTCTTCCAGCCCAGCGTTTCTCATGATGTACTCTGCATATAAGTTAGGTAAGCAGGGTGACAATATACAGCCTTGACGTACTCCTTTTCCTATTTGGAACCAGTCTGTTGTTCCATGTCCAGTTCTAACTGTTGCTTCCTGACTTGCATACAAATTTCTCAAGAGGCAGGTCAGGGGGTCTGGTATTCCCATCTCTTTCAGAATTTTCCACAGTTTATTGTGATCCACACAGTCAAAGGCTTTGGCATAGTCAATAAAGCAGAAATAGATGTTTTTCTGGAACTCTTGCTTTTTCCATGATCCAGCGGATGTTGGCAATTTGATCTCTGGTTCCTCTGCCTTTTCTAAAACCAGCTTGAACATCAGGAAGTTCACGGTTCACATATTGCTGAAGCCTGGCTTGGAGAATTTTGAGCATTACTTTACTAGCGTGTGAGATGAGTGCAATTGTGCGGTAATTTGAGCATTCTCTGGCATTGCCTTTCTTTGGGATTGGAATGAAAACTGACCTTTTCCAGTCCTGTGGCCACAGCTGAGTTTTCCAAATTTGCTGGCATATTGAATGCAGCACTTTCACAGCATCATCTTTCAGGATTTGAAATAGCTCAACTGGAATTCCATCACCTCCACTAGCTTTGTTCATAGTGATGCTTCCTAAGGCCCACTTGACTTCATATTCCAGGATGTCTGCCAATTTGGGGAGTGGGGTGCAGATGCTGAGCTCAGAATGGGGATAGAGCATCTAAGAAGGGTCTGAAGTTAGCCCTTATGTCCAGCCAAAGGGAGCTGGTCTCAGCCACACTGAGGGGGACAAATGGCTTCTGTGACAGGAGAGGTGGGCAACTGAGGGTTCCACTATGCTTGGGCTTTGTGTGCCTCACCAGGCAGTCTAGGCTGGTTTTGGAATCAGTTTTATTCAGATGCTAGATGCTAATCCAATAAGGTAGGTAGTAATCCCCATTCTACTGATGAAGGTACTGAGGCCCAGGTAACTTGTTTTATAAATGGCAGAACTAAGGTTTGAACTCAAACCCAGCTCTTAACTTTTTTGGACCATAGTTTCCACTGGCAGCCTGGTGAAACCTATGGGCCTATCTCAAAATAATGTTTTAAAAAGTATAAAATAAAACAGATTACTGACGCTATTGAAATTGCTAAGAAATGCCAGTCCTATTAAAATACAGATGCTAAGCTATGTTTTTCCAATTGTGGCATGGTATGTGCTATATCTGTGTTTCTTTACCGGCGTCTTAAATACAAGATACAGCTGTGGGTCTGAAAACCAAAATTTTTAGGAAGTGATGGGTGTATTTTGTGATGTCTGCTGCAATGGTGATGTGAAATGGAATTATTAGTGACTTTACTAGTGACTGAGTCACAGGTCAGATTCCATTAGAAGGAAATACTGAATTTCCATGAGAGGTCAGTGACAATAAAGATGTAATCTTGTTCCACTTAAGTTCAGAGACCTGTATCCTAGGCATGGGTCCAGTGGGGATCTGTGGACTGCAGGTTAAGACCCATTCATTCTGTTGTCTCTGACTTGTCTTCCCTTCCCTCTGTTGCCAGCGCTTTACTGGAAACCAGCCTGTGAGCTAGTAAATTGCAAAGAATACTGAGTGCTTGTTAAATAACAAGAAAAGATCATAGGATCCAAGAAATACTGAAGGCCTCTGATGCCTCAGACAGTCTATTGGACACAGAAATACATAGAAGAATAAGATGTTGCCATCCTTTCAAGAAGCTCCCAGCCTGGTAGAGGCAGTGTATCCAAGCAGTTTTATGATTGACCTCCAGTGAGTTAAACAGGCAAGAAGCGAGTGCTTTGGTAACAGAGGCAGAACAATATTATGGATGTGTAGTCCAGGATGGTATCCTGTAAGAGGCGACACTAGGGCTGACTCTGGCGATGAGCACCTTCAGAGGGGGCAGTTAGGCACGTAGGCTCTGCTTTCAGATGACCTGGGTTCAAAATGTCCTAACTATGGGCAAGTCTGCCTCATCTCTCCATACTTGCTTCCTCATCTATAAAAGGGAGTGACCTGACCAGGTCACAGGGCCAGTGTGAAGACTGAATGAGTTTAAATGTCATTAGCCATGATGATGGTGCGGATTATCATTGGGGAGGTGGACTGTCTGGAAGGACAAAGCCTTTGTAGGGGTTAAGGACAGCTTGTATTGAGCTATCAAGGCTGGATTATTTTCTTGTGAAAGGAGCAGGACTGGGAGAGCCAGAAGTTCTGGAATTTAATGTGGAACACAGAAAGCGTGTTTTATTTTCATCATTTGTGTTTTAGTTTTATTTTGCATCAGGGAGTAACTTCAAACCTTTGATTTCCATAAGACAAGGCTAGTGTGAGTATTTAAGTTTTAAAAAGTGATGAATTGATTTAGAATATTCATATAGTAATCATAGTACAGGTGGTATGAGATGTGGCAAAGAATGTGAAAGCAATGGCAATGCCTGGTTTGAATCACTGGATTAGGAGACAGGAATCACCTTCACCTTACAGAATTTTATATTTTACTTTAAAATTTCTATTTTATTGAAGTATAGTTGATTTACAATGTTGTGTTAACTTCTGCTATATAGCAAAGTGAGTAGTTACATAGATATTCGTTTTCATATATATTAATACATTCTTTTTCATATTCTTTTCCATTATGGTTTATCACAGGATGTTGAATATAGTTCCCTATGCTATATATACACCAGGACCTCATTGTTAATCTATAATAGTTTGCACCTGCTAATCTCAAATGACCAATCCATCCCCTCTTCCACCTTGGCAACCACTAGTTCTCTGTGTCCACTTTGCAGAATTTTAATTTCCTGGCCCAGCCCAGTATTCTCTGCAGCCTTGGATGGGACATGGAGGCTGACAGTAAATACACAGTATTTAGGAAAAGCCTAGAATTCCTGTCCATGTACTTTCATTTCTGGATACATTCAAGGGCAGTATTTCAAACTGTGGGTCACCACCCAGAAGTGAGTTGTGAAATCACTTAATGTGTTATGTCCAGCATTTTAGAAATATGAAACAGAATAAAATTGAAAATGTCAAAATGTGTTACGGATTGTCAGGGCATTTATTTTTTTTATGAAACTTGTGTAGTTGCTTGCTGGGTAAAATGCATTTCCTGTTGGGTTACAGGCAAAAGTATCTGCTCAGAGAGAAACAGGCCTGGCTTCTAGTCCAAGCTCTGCTCCTGCTCCACTGTCTAGCGGGGGGATCCCCACACCCTCCGAGCCATGGAGGCAGGCTAATTTTGCTGGGTGGCTAACATGTTAGGTTATGTTTGGGATTCAGACTTAGCCAAGGTGTTCTCCAGCCCATTTATAAGCCCAGAGCCCTCCACCTCCACCTCCTAGGGATTGAGTTCTCTAGGAGGGAGGCCTGGGATCAGGCCAAATAGGGCCCCAGAACTTTTCACGGTCACCGTCCTGAGATCATACAGATATTCCTTTTTGCAGTTTTTCACTCCACATCCCAGGCTTCAGCTTCCAAAGATTTCATCACATTTCCAATCATAGCATTTCATTATCTCATGGTTTCTTAATTTTGTGGCCACACTTCCCACTGTGATATGTAGTATCTGGGTGGAGCGTATTCCCAACCTGAAGCAGCCTCTGTGTTCTTTACCTCAGCTCTCCTGTGGAACCAGAGGAGGCACACTGGGCCTCTCCAGCTCCCAGGGGATCCTTCCCCTGAATTTGGTTCAGCAGTTTCCTCCCATTGACCCACTGCAGAGAGGGCTTGGTGGCAGCTCAAGGGGACAGTTCTTGGGTGGAGTATGTAATAGATAAATGTCTTAGCAGACCCCAAGACAGGGATGTGAGTATAGATTTTAGTTTCAGTTTTATTTATACAGTTGCATTCATTTTTTAAAAATAAAGCAAAGAAGATCAGCCATTGGCAGTGTCATGTGGTTCAAGTGGGTAGTTTATTTGGGAGGTGGAAACACAGGCAGGATAGTGGGGAAGTGAGACAGGGGAGGGAGGGTCATGTAATCCCGTTTGGGAAATTCAGGATAACAGTACAGACCATTCACCTGAGGGTTACTGGTGGCTCTTTTTTTTTTTTTTTTAAAGTATATTTGTCTGTGCCAGGGTTATCTGTGGCAAAGGGGATCTTTATCCCCTTTGCAGTATGTGGGATCTTGTTCCCTGACAAGGGATCTAACCCAGTTCAGTTCAGTCGCTCAGTCATGTCCGACTCTTTGTGACCCCATGGACTGCAGCACACCAGGCTTCCCTGTCCATCACCAACTCCTGGAGCTTACTCAAGTCGACTGAGTTGGTGATGCTATCCAACCACCTAATCCTCTGTTGTCCCCTTCTCCTTCTGCCTTCAGTCTTTCCCAGGATCAGTGTCTTTTCAAATGAGTCAGTTTTTCCCATCAGGTGGCCAAGGTATTGGAGTTTCAGCTTTAGCCTCAGTCTTTCCATTGAATATTTAGGACTGATTTCCTTTAGGATGAACTGGTTGGATCTCCTTGCAGTCCAAGGGACTCTCAAGGAACTGCTCTCCTGCATTGGGAGCGCAGAGTCTTAGCTACTGGACCAGCAGGGAAGTCCCTAGTTGAGGGCTCTTGAGGTGGTAGAAAGTGTTGTATCCCTGGAACTTCTGGCCCAGTCATTGGTTACGGACCCTTGATGGGGTGGGATGTTTTAGTTCTCTGGAACTTCTGGCCGGGCGACTGCTGAGGACTCTTGAGGGGGCGAGAACATTATTTCCTTGGAACTTCTGGCGCACGGCACTGTTGGGGAGGCAGAGGTAAAACAGGCTTTGTTAGCCAGAGCAAGCCCTGAGACATGGCATAGTGGGTGTTGCCAGTTGGGAGTCAGCCAGTGGGTATAAGGAAGGGTTGGATCTTGGAGCACCAGCAGTGGCACCTGCTGCAGAAGCTGTGCCCTTGGATTCTGAAAGTGCCAGTAGCTCTTGAACACAAACTCAATATACAAAAAAATATCATATTTTCAAGAACAACTTATTTTCTGTTTTGTGACTGCATTCCACAGGATAATGGAAAAGAAATATCAGTCAGTGTGAGGATCACCCTTTGCCCGGAATTGCATCAGGTCTAGGAGACTCAGTCAGGGCCAAGGCAAGCACTATGCCACATGGTTCTTGGTGGAATCTGCCCATACAGGCCTCCACTTAGACATTTTGCTGCCTCCCAGTTGGTCTCCAGCCCTATATATGCACACTCAGGATGGTCCACCAGCACCTTCAGGCCTGGCAGTTCACTGAGTACCTCATTTTGTTGCATCTGTGCCAAGCTAGGGAGTGGGATGGGGCTGCCTGTAGCTGTACTCAACTTAGACTCACAATGTGCCATGTCCCTCTTTCCCTTGATCCCAGAAACCCCAGGTCTCTGATGGGGAAGCAGAGCCCAGGGTCACCTAGTGTCTAGAGTGACATGCTTCCCTCAGGCCCCTCATCTTCTCCCCAGCCTGGGGAATAAGTTTTTAGTTTGATGAAGGGCGGAAAGAGAACCTTAATATCCTCAAACTCCTGTACTCAAAGGACAAGGAAAATTCAGACTTTTTTAAGATCTTGCTGTTTGAGTAAAGGGAAAGTCAATATGGGGAAGCATGAATTGACATTTCAAAAATGCTCCATGCCACCATGACCAATGCAGTGTGGCCACCACGTCCTCCATAGATGCTCCCACTACTACTCTTTACCCACTGTGTCCATTATAGCTTGTGAAACAGAGGAAAGAAAGCTGTCATTTTAAGCAAAGCTGGAGTCCTTAACTTGGGGGCCCATGATATGACTCAGGGAGGGAACCCTGAATTTTGATAGGAAGAAAATTTACATTTTTATTTTCATTGTGTGCGTGCTAAGCTGCTTCAGTCGTGTCTGACTCTGTGGGACCCCAAGGACTGTAGCCTGCCAGGCTCCTCTGTTCATGGGATTCTCCAGGCGAGAATACTGGAGTAGGTTGCCATGCCCTTCTGCAAGGGATCTTCCTAACTCAGGGATTGAACCTGCATCTCTTACATTTCCTGCATTGGCAGGTGGGTTCTTACCACTAGCACCACCTGGGAAACCCCTTTATTTTCATTAACCTCTGACAAAATTAACATGTTTGATTATGACTGTAAGCAACCAAAAAGTAGTGTTATTAGCAGGATCTTGTCACAGGTATCTTAAAAATATAATTTATATTTATCACTGTCATAGTAGTTGTAAGATTTGTTGCTATATCTTTTTAAATGTGTTAATAATGAAAGGCATATGTTACTGTATCATAAATGTGTTTTTAAAAATACTTTAAGAACTGTATTTCAGAATAATTTTTTACCTTTTTAAAAATCATCTTACCATAATTTTAGACATGCATTTGCAAGAAATAATACAGAAAGATCCTATATCCCTTTCATGTAGTTTCTCCCAGTATAACCTCTTGCAATAAGCAGTTCATGATCTGAGCCACAATCAGCTCCCAGTCTTGTTTTTGCTGACTGTATAGAGTTTCTCCATCTTTGGCTGCAAAGAATATAATCAGTCTGATTTTGATATTTACCATCTGGTGATGTCCAAGTGTAGAGTCTTCTCTTGTGTTGTTGGAAGAGACTGTTTGCTATGACCAGTGCATTCTCTTGGTGAAACTCTGTTAGCCTTTGCCCTGCTTCATTTTGTATTCCAAGGCCAAACTTGCCTGTTACTCCAGGTATCTCTTGACTTTCTACTTTTGCATTCCAGTCCCCTATGATGAAAAGGATATCTTTTGGGGTGTTAGTTCCAGAAGGTCTTATAGGTCTTCAGAGAACCGTTCAACTTCAGCTTCTTCGGCATTACTGTTGTGGTATAGATTTGGATTACTGTGATAGTGAATGGCTAGACCATTCACCAGACCATTCAGGTATGACCTAAATCAAATCCCTTATGATTACACAGTGGAAGTGACAAATAGATTCAAGGAATTAGATCTGATAGACAGTGCCTGAAGAACTATGCATGGAGGTTCATGACATTGTACAGGAGGCAGTGATCAAGACCATCCCCCACAAAAAAATGCAAAAAAGGCAAAATGGTTGTCTGAGGAGACCTTACAAATAGCTGAGAAAAGAAGAGAAGCTAAAGGCAAAGGAGGAAAAGAAAGATATACTCATTTGAATGTAGAATTAAAAAGAATAGCAAGAAGAGATAAGAAAGCCTTCCTCAGTGATCAGTGTAAAGAAATAGAGGAAAGCAATAGAATGGGAAAGACTAGAGATCTCTTCAAGAAAATCAGAGATACCAAGGGAACATTTCATACAAAGATGGGCTCAATAAAGGACAGAAATGGTATGGACCTAACAGAAGCAGAAGATATTAAGAAGAGGTGGCAAGAAGACACAGAAGAACTATACAAAAAAGATCTTCATGACCCAGATAACCACGATGATGTGATCACTCACCCAAAGCCAGACATCCTGGAACGTGAAGTCAATTGGGCCTTAGGAAGCATCACTACGAACAAAGCTAGTGGAGGTGATGGAATTCCAGTTGAGCTATTTCAAATCCTGAAAGATGATGCTGTGAAAGTGCTGCATATTTGCAATATGCCAGCAAATTTGGAAAACTCGGCAGTGGTCACAGGACTGGAAAAGGTCAGTTTTCATTCCAATCCCTAAGAAAGGCAATGCCGAAGAATGCTCAAACTACCGCACAATTGCACTCATCTCACACGCTAGTAAAGTAATGCTCAAAATCCTCCAAGCCAGGCTTCAACAGTCTGTGAACTGTGAACATCCAGATGTTCAAGCTGGATTTAGAAAAGGCAGAGGAACCAGAGATCAGATTGCCCACATTCGTTGGATCATTGAAAAAGCAAGAGAGTTCCAGAAAAACATCTATTTCTGCTTTATTGACTACACCAAAGCCTTTGACTGTGTGGATCACAATAAACTGTGGAAAATTCTGAAAGAGGTGGGAATACCAGACCACCTGACCTGCCTCCTGAGAAATCTGTATGAAGGTGAGGAAGGAACAGTTAGAACCAGACATGGAACAACAGACTGGTTCCAAATCGGGAAAGGATTATGTCAAGGCTGTATATTGTCACCCTGCTTATTTAACTTATATGCAGAGTACATCATGAGACATGCTGGGCTGGATGAAGTGCAAACTGGAATCAAGTTTTCTGGGAGAAATAACAATAACCTCAGATATGCAGATGATACCACCCTTATGGCAGGAAGTGAAGAAACACGAAAGAGCCTCTTGATGAAAGTGAAAGAGAAGAGTGAAAAAACTGGCTTAAAGCTCAGCATTCAAAAAATGAAGATCATGGCATCTGGTCCCATCACTTCATGGCAAATAGCTGGGAAACAGTGGACACAGTGAGAGGGCTCGAAAATCCCTGCAGATGGTGATGCAGCCATGAGATTAAGATGCTGGCTCCTTGGAAGAAAAGCTATGATCAACCCAGACAGCATATTCAAAAGAAGACACATTACTTTGCCAGCAAAGGTTGGTCTAGTCAAAGCCATGGTTTTTCCAGTAGTCATGTATGGATGTGAGAGTTGGGCTATAAAGAAAGGTGAGCACCAAAGAATTGATGCTTTTAAACTGTGGTGTTGGAGAAGACTCTTGAGAGTCCCTTGGACTGCAAGGAGATCCAACCAGTCCATTCTAAAGGAGATCAGTCCTGGGTGTTCATTGGAAGGACTGATGTTGAAGCTGAAACTCCAGTATCTTGGCCAGCTGCCGGGAGCCGGCATATTGCATATTGAGTGCATATTGCATATTGCATATTGAGTGCAGCACTTTCCACAGCATCATCTTTCAGGATCTGGAATAGCTCAACTGGAATTCTATCACTGCTGGGAGCCAGTGTGAGGAACTCTGCCCATGACAAAGGTCATGAGGAAGGAGGCGCAAAGGCGGGATCGAGCCTCAGGGGTTCCCCTGGAAATTCTCGAGCATTTACACCCAAAACCAGGGTCTGCCTACTTTCTGCTTTGTGCTTTCACCTACACCTCTGACTTTATGGGGGGCTGTCCCCCACTACCTCTCTGAAAAAAGTTAGCTTACAGCTCCAGTTAATAATTCCTGGGTCTGACAGTGTTTCAACCTACAAACTCCTTTGGAAATCCTCTAGCCTGCCTGAATAGGTTTTTCTGGCCACATGTGATTGTTCAGAGCCTCCCAACTGTGAGAGGCAGGAGATGTTCTAAACTGTCTAAACACAGATTCTTTTGAGTAGTTAAAAGATTGATTAGAAATTGTATTGGTGAAGGGATTTTCACTTGTTGGGCCAATGTTTGCTGCTAAGTTTCCATATCCCTTACCTGCTGTGTCCCTGGCAGTGTATTGATTAATATAATTGGTGTAAGTAGTAGCTTTAATGTTTGTAACCTGGGACCCTTGAGTTAATTCTTTTTCTTGTTATAGCCCACCACACCTTTGCTCTGTAGGAATGCAACTTTATCTAATGCTTTTGGAGGGTGGCTCCTGACCAATCACCTTTAGAGGAAAATAAGTTTTCTGAAGAAAGGGTCTTAAAATGTTAACAGGCCTCCGGGCCAGAAGATGATGCAAATCACCTAAGCTTTTGCATATGATAAGTTTGCAGGAAGAAAGCCTGGCTTGCTGCATGACTCTACCCCTTCCCCCATTATCCTCTATGCATAACTTAAGGTATAAAAACTACTTTGGAAAATAAAGTGTGGGCCTTGTTCACCGAAACTTGGTCTCACCATGTCGTTCTTTCTCTTACCTTCTGGCTGAATTATTCAGCCTCTTTTCTCCACTGAATTTCCTCACTGAGCTATCCTTATTTCAGCCTCTTTTCTCCACTGAATTTCCTCACTGAGCTATCCTTATTCTATTACTCTTTATATCCTTAATTAACGTTTAATTAAGCAGTTGTTTCCTGATCCTCGCTGACGCCGTCCCCGCTTCGAATTCCCTGGATCCACCGGGGCTGGACCCCGGCAGCAACCTGATGTGAAAAACTGACTCATTTGAAAAGACCCTGATGCTGGGAAGATTGAAGGAGGGAGGAGAAGGGGACGACAGAGGATGAGATGGTTGGATGGTATCACTGACTCAGTGGACATGAGTTTGAGCAAGCTCCAGGAGTTGGTGATGGACAGGGAGGCCTGGTGTGCTGCAGTCCATGGGGTCGCAAAGAGTCGGACACGACTGAGGGACTGAACTGAACTGAACACAGGAAGGGATAAGTGAGTGGGAGTATGAGTAGAAAGATTGACCACTAGTTGATAATCACTGAAGCTGGATGATGGATCCATGAGAGTTATTTACACTATTCTGGCACTTTCTTAAAGTATATATTTGAAAATTGCCAGAATAAATAAACTTAACAAAACTATAAAACATGTGGTGTGGAGAAAACAGCTGGATTTGGAAGGAAGTTGCCATCAGCACCTGGCTGGGGGCTGAGGGTGGGAATGCAGAGTTAGGCCTCCTGGACCTGAGACAGACATGTGGGGAGGGCCTTGGGCAGATGGGATAAAAAGGTGAAGGAGTGTTTGGCAAGGCTTTCTGTTTTCAACAGTTGATTAACAGCTTTCACACTTTCCAAGACCGGAAAAATGTTTGAAAGAAAATAATTCCACAAAACGAACTTACCCACGGAAAGCTGGCACCTCAGCCCATCCTTGCCTCCTACCTACTTTTGGGCTTTGCTGTGAGCACCAGTTTTCAAGCCCTACACGATGCCATCTTTACTGGGAACCCGAGGATGTGTGCAGCTGCTACTGGTTGCTGACCCTGACCTCACTCTGGCTGGGTGTCAGTCATGCCCTCATGGGCAAAGTCCCAGAGCCAACAATAGGGTAACCCAGCTGATGGAGCATGGATGTCATCAGACCTGACCGACCTTCTACAACCACTCTCCAGAGAAGCCCCAGGGAGTGGATTTAAGTCATTCTGGGAAGCTTCCTACATCAAAGCATGTGCTACATGCTAAGTTCCTTCAGTTGTGTCTGACTCTGTGTGACCCCATGGACTATAGCCCACCAGGCTCTGTCCATGAAATTCTCCAGGCAAGGATGCTGAAGTGGGTTGCCATGCCCTCCTCCAGGGGATCTTCCCGACCCAGGGATTGAACTTGCGTCTCTTGTGTCTCCTGCATTGGCAGGCAGGTTCTTTACTTTAGCACTAATGTCACTTGGGAAGCATCCATTCACCTAGTACACTTGTATTACAGTTCTACTTCATGTCAAGCCCTCGCTGGGCTTTTCTGTGAGGGATTCGCAGATGAGTAAGAAATAATTTCTGTCCTAGAATAGCTAATTAGGTCTGAGTTGGAAGGGAGGGAGAAGGAAGAAGCAAAGAATTAAGCAGAGTATTCTCATACCTTGTGGGCAAGAGAGCACTCGGGTAGGAATCAGAAAGTTCAGGGATGCCTATCAACTACAGGCTTCTGGGCAAGTGACTTTCCCTCTCTGAGCCTTGGCAGCCACGTCCACAAAATGGGTGTGATAACCTCAGCTTGGCCCAACTCACAGAGAAGGCATGTGGTGAACCACTATATTAACATGGAATACGTGGTTGAAGGTATTGTGATAAAGGAATAAATATGTTGATTACAAACAGGTATATTTGTACCCCGGCAAGGGGCTGCTGAGTGGTGAGAAGGTTACACACCCCTCACCCACCTTAACTGAAATCAGCCCCCTCATGAGGCCCTGAGCACGAGGCCCTGGGCAGATGTACAGAAGGGGAGACAACACATGTCTAGGGTGACTGGAGGGGCCCAGAAGGTGTAGGAAGAGGTGAGATAAACATCATTTTTCTCCTGCTGGGCCATCAGTGGAGCATAGTAGAAAGAAGCTGCTCTGAGATTTGTCACCACATTGAATCAGTGACTCGACATAGGCACCTATAGAACTTGTGAGTTGGGCAGCCAGTCTGTGCTCTAGGATTTCCAACTCTAAAACCCTGGAGTTGGACCAGACTAATGTCCTCGTGGGCCCAGCCCAGAATGGGGTGAGCTTTGCCTAAGGATTACAGAGAAACGGAGAAAGAGAGACAGCGAGTAAGACAGAAGCTGAGGCTGGGCCAAACCAGGACTCCTTTCTCTAAAATCCAGTTTGTCAAGTTTGGCTGGACTCCGTCAACAAATTAACCAGCTGCCTCTCCCATTCCTGTGTAGTGTGGGTAGTGCTGGGTACTCTGCGTGCAGGGGCTCAGAGCCAGGCATCAGGGTAGGCTGGAGGGACTTGGGGAGGCTCGTGGCGGGGGAGACAGGCCTTCAGGTGGCTCGTGGAGGACAGGCTGCATGCAGAAGCTTGGCAGATTCACAGTCCATGCTCAGCTGAAGAGAGAAGCAGGTGTTTTAAAAATGTGATGCCACTTTTCACTGTAGTTAATAAATGTGTTCAGTGAGTTAGGAGTATGTCGGAATAGTAAAGATTGTCAAGTCACAGACCTGTAGTCCAAGGGCACTGTGCCCTATGGGAGAGGCCTGTGAGCATCCTGGCTGGCTGGCCTCAGAGACTGAGTCCACCCCTTCCACAGGTCAGACAGTCTTATTAAAGAGAGCAAAGAGAATGAGCTCAGAGCCCCCCGTCTCCCTCAGCTCCCTTGGACGTGGGCCAGTCCCGCTGCTCCCTGGCCAGTTTCTCTTGCTGCAGTGCACTGCACTCACTGCCTTGGCTGCCCCTGGAGCTGGTGAAGGACACCTGTCAGCTATCTCTTGGGTGGAGCGCAGTTCCTCTCTATGAATCTGGGTAAATGTTGCCCAGCTGTCTGCCACCCAGGCTTCTCAGCAACTGTCCCTGCAGCAGAGCAGAGAAAGGGGAGTCGAGAATGAAAAGCTCAGGGCATGAGGTTGGCTGGTACTGCCATGGGCCAGGTCAGGATTGGGGTGGAGAGCAAGATGATGGACTGGAAGGCAGTGGAAGGATGTGGACCTACCTGGTCAGCCCTTCCTGGCATTGGAGCCCATGACTGACTTCCTCTGACTGGAACCTGCCTATTCCAGGAAAAGGCCCAGCTTTTACTGGGAAGATGCCTGAGTGAATTTTAGGGAAACCTGGCCACTCATGCAAAGACACCTGCCCCAGTATCCTGCCCTGCCCACCATGATGAACTGTGGCTGGGAAATTAAGTCAGCAGGAAGCAGATGGGTTGAAATATTTCAAAAGAGCATGAGATGATTTGAACATCAAAAATGAAATGAAAGTAGTACTCATGAGTCTCTACCGATATATATAAATAAATAGGACCAACTCTTAATGGTAAAATTCAAGTTAATAAATGTAGAAAGAATGATGGAAATAGAAAATCACCATTCGGCAAACACCACAGTAATAATTGTTGTCAGAAAGCATCATTTGATGGGTGCTAAAATTAGTAGTGAAAGTATAAGAAGATACAAGATATTTACATAGTTTCAAAATACCTCCCCACAGGATGCTTATTAATTACAAAGGGTTAATCAGTATTTTCGCTGAAGAAAAACCTGGCAGAAGCCACCTTACCCAGTGATCAAAGTTAGCATGGTCAGTAATGGGCTATATTGAAATCGGTTACCTCTGGTATGTAGTGAGCAGGACACATCGCTTCTCTGGAACACATGTTCCTACCCAAAATGCATAGCCTCAATCTAATCATGAAGAAGCATCAAACCAAAATTTAGGTTCATTCTACAGTTCTCTTCAAAATGGTGAAGGTCATGAAAGACAAAACAAGGCTGAGAAACTGTCCCAGAGCAGAGAGACCATGGAGGCACCACCGCCAAATGCACAACGGGGTTCTGCTTAGGATCCAGGACCAGAGAGGACACTAGTGGGACAGTTGGTGACATTCAAGTAGGTCTGTGGATTAGTTGAAGTATTATTGTTGTTTAGTCACTAAGTCATGTCTGACTCTTTGATGACCCCTTGGACTGTAGCCTGCCAGGCTATGTCCATGGGATTCTCCAGGCAAGAATACTGGAGTGGGTTGCCATTTATTTCTCTAGGGGATCTTCCTGACCCAGGGACTGTACCCACATCTTCTGCATTGGCAGGTGGATTCTACTGTTGAGCTACTAGGCAAGTCCAGTTAATGATATTATGCCATGATATTCATGGTTTAGATAATTGTGTTATGATTATATAATATGTTAACAAGAATTCTATGCACAATTTTTGCAAGTCTAAAAATTATTTTAAATTTAAAAATTAACATTAATTAAAAAATTTAAAAAAATTAAAAAGGGGGTGGTGAGGAAGAAGCCCAAGTTCTAGAACCTAGCTGTTCCCCTAGATGGAACCAGGACTCTGTGGCCTTATTCTCCCTATTGGTAATTAACATTTGCCCCAGAGAGACTTGGAAACCCACTCACGAGGAAGGTCCCTTGCTCCCCACTGTTGGGAGTGGAACCCATCACAGGCTTGGCCTCCTGTGGCCTGTGGACCCCAGAGAAAGGCAAATGTCTGTCTTTGTCCACCTCTCTGGGGACACTTAGTTCTCATGCCTGTCTGAGGGAGACACCAACCCCACCTCCCCCAAAAGATCTGAAAACCAAGGCTCAGAGAGGTGAGGCTACATTCTCTAGGTCACACAGCACGTACGTAGCCAGGTTCAAGCCCAGCTCTGTGTGACCCTATCGCCAGTGCCTGTAACCACCTGCCATTATTCTGTTAACTGCTCAGTTCAGATAGGGGCCGTGAGCATTCACCAGGCATCTGCTTTGTGTCAGGCTGGCAGTGGGGTTGGAGATGAAGGTGGCTGAGACTCACAGTGGACCACAGGTGCCATCCTGGTGGAGAGGTAGGTACCCTCATACTGCCGAGCGCGTGACGGGCAGTGTGTTCCACACGTGTATTCATTCACTCGGTCTGCATTTGCCTGGCCCTAGGCTCAGCCTGGTGGGTCACATATGGTCCTTGAGCAGACATGAACAGACAGCTGGCTCTGAAGAGATTTATGCTGTGATGGGACTGGCGGGGGGAGCAGGGAAGGGGAAAGAGTGAAGTTGGCCTGAAAAGTCTGGTAGATGAGAGAACTGATGTCACTATGGGTGAGCCAGACACAGCTCTGATTGTGCGGAGTTACCGTCAGAGGAGAGTTGGGTGGTGGGGCAGGGAGCGGCGGGGGGCGCAGAATCCAGGACCGATGAAGCTGGAGGCTGGGAAGACTACTTAAGATAGGGGACAAGAGTAAGTGAAAGCCTGGAAGCCTGGACTGAGGCGTTTTGTGTCCTTGGCCCAGCCGCAAGAGAATGGTTCCAGAAAAGTGTGATTGGGGACACATGTTTTCTAAAATAATTAGTGTATCTTTGGGGGTGGTGATCTTTCAACGAGGCGGTCATTTGGGCTTGACTCAAGTTCAGTGTGCAGCTGAGGTGGGGCTGGGGCAGGCACAAGGGATGTGCAGAGAGGATGCGGGCAGGAAGCCGTCTGGGGAGGGGAAGAGCTTATAAAGAAGAGTCACTCCCTCCGTGCTTCCCGAGGAAGAGGGACACAGACGCTGCTGCTCTCCTCCTGGTTGCGAGGTGGGCGTCCACAGGCAAGTGGGTCTGGCTCTGGTAGGTTTCAGCCATTCTGGGAATGGGGTGGGTGGGTCCTATGTAGGGGTTACAGGGAGAGACCAGATCCTGTGGCCAGGAGAGGGGACAGGTGTGGGGAGAGACAGGAGCTAAGTAGGGTGAGCGTGGCACTCTCTCTTTAGGACAGCTGTTGGAGCAGTGGCCCAGGCAGCCGAGGAGGAAGGTGGCCTGCTGGCCCCTTACGCCCTTGACTCTGGCTCTGAGGATCTGCTTTGTGGGTTTGGGAAATCCCTGAGGGTTGGTACCAGATGAGGCTGGGTAACCTCAGCTGTTCCCTCTGCTCTCTGGGCTGTACTGTGATGTGGACAGATGAGGTAGCCTTTAAGGGGCCCCACTCCCAGGGCTGAGGTTTCCAGCACACATCTACACTTTCTTCTTAAAAGCCCACATCCTTCTCTTTTTATCCCCAAACCCTGACAAGATCTTAACCCCTCCATCTGTCCCAAACAGCCCCAGGATATCCTTTTATCCATCCCAACTTGAGCCAAGTGTCATTTTAGGGCCTGGAGGGGAAACCAATAGACATGTGCTAGGCACTTATTTAATTATTAACTAATATTATAGAAACACCACCAGGGAAGCATTTCTGAGTTGAGAAAACTAAGGCTCAGAGAGGTTAAGTAATTCGCTCATGGATGCTCAGCCATGAAGTGAACCAGCCTGTAGTCTGTTCCTCCATGCTGCACCATGCTGAGTATACCACTCTCCCTGGGGGTAGTGGCAGTGGGGTGAGTGTTTCATTTTTACCCCAGGATAATGGTGAAATGAAAACCAGGAGCTGAAGTGGTGAAAGTTCAGGCAACAAGAGAAGCAAAAAAAAAGGAGTGGGGAGCAAAAATGATTCAAGAAAGATGTGAAAATCTTCCGCAGCAGCTCCTTGAAGAGCCAGGTTCTAAAATTACCTAGTTTTTATTAATTGAAGGAAACTTTGGGTGGAGGGGTTGTTGTTGTGATTTCATCAATGTCACAAACATCCCTGTTTCCTGATAAGAGCCAGGAAACATTGAGTAATGTGGGGTCCCAGGGAGCGTGGGGAGTGGGTGGGCCTCACGGATCCCAGGGAGCAGGAGATGGCATGTCTATCAGGTGGCTGCAAGGGGCCCCCTACTCCATGGGGACTGGGCAAGGCCACTCTTCCAGCCAGGAAGCCAGCAGGTGAATCTCACACCCAGGAAAGATCAGTGAGGCAGATGGGGACTCTGGGCATGGAAAAGAAAAGGTATACCAGCATGTTCCCAAGGGTTACTTTAGAGGGGGCAGGGTAGGATTAGGGAGAGATTTTTAGTCTCTTTTCTATTTTTTCTTCTATTTTCACATTTTACATTGAGCATATATTACTTTGGTAATCAGGAAAAATGCATATTAGAAAAACAAAGAGGGATCGTGTGTGCAGTGGTCCAGGACTCAGTGTTGAGGGCTCTAGGGTCAAACGTGCCTGGCTTGTGGTATGGCCCTGGGCTTCCTGTGAAACCAGGGAGGGCATACCTGCTCCCCTTCTCACAGGGAGGCCAGGAGGACCTGCAAGCGCTAGGGTATAAGAAAGCTTCCCGTAACTGTCAGGACTGGGTTGCATTGTTTTCATTGTGTTTTATACATTGCTATGAACCCAAATGCCATGCTTCTCAAGGGGGGCCATGCAGAGGGCAACTGTCGATTCTGTGAGTCTGAGAGGGCTCACAGCAGCTCCCACTGCATGGTTCGAGCCTCCAGATCTTGAGCCAGCTTCCGGGACTTGATTTCTAATCCTGCAGTACACTCGCTGTGTGTCCTTGGGAATGTTACCTGATGTGCTCAGCGTTTTAAGTTAAATAAACAGGGTGACAATAAACAGTCTTGTATTCCTTTCTCAGTCCTGAACCAGTCAGTTGTTCCATACAGGGTTCTAACTGTTGCTTCTTGACCCGCATACAGATTTCTCAGGAGACAGGTAAGATGTTCTGGTATTCCCATGCCTCCACAGTTTGTTATGATCCATACAGTCAAAGGCTTTACCATAGTCAGTGAAACAGAGATAGATGTTTTTCTGGAATTCCCTTGCTTTGTCTATGATCCAGCAAATATTGGCAATTTGATGTCTGGTTTCTCTGCCTTTTCTAAACCCAGCATGAACATCTGGAAGTTCTTGGTTCACGTACTATTGTAGTCTAACTTGGAGGATTTTGAGCATAACCTTATTAGCATGGGAGATGAGTGCAATTTTCCAGTGGTTTGAACATTCTTTAGTACTGCCCTTCTTGGAATTTGGGATGAGGATTAACCTTTTCCAGTCCTGTGGCCACTGCTGGATTTTCCAAATTTGCTGGAATATTGAGTGCAACACTTTGATAGCATTATCTTTTAGGATTTAAATAGCTCTGCTGGAATTCCATCACCTCCACTAGCTTTATTGACAGCAGTGCTTCCTAAGGCCCCCTTGATTTCATACTCCAGAATGTCTGGCTCTGAGTGAGAGACTACTCCACTGTCGTTATCCCAGTCATTAACATCTTTTCTGTATACCTCTTCTTTCCATTTCTTCTTGATCTTTTCTGCTTCTGTTAGGTTTTTTACCATTTCTGCCATTTATTGTGCTCATCTTTGGATGAAATTGTCCTTTGATATTTCCAATTTTCTTGAAGAGACCTCTCATCTTATCTTTTCTCTTGTTTTCCTCTATTTCTCTGCATTGTTCATTGAGGAAGGCCTTCTCATTTCTCCTTTCTGTTCTTTGGAGCTCTGCATTTAGTTGGAGGTACCTTTCCCTTTCTCCCTTGCTTTTCACTTCTCTTCTTTTGTCAGCTATTTGTAAAGCCTTCTCAGACGACCGCTTTGCCTTCTTGCATTTCTTTTTCTTTGGGATGGCTTTGTTTGCTACCTCCTGTACAATATTATGGACCTCCGTCCATAGTTCTTCAGGCACTTTGTTTACTAGATCTAAAACCTTAAATTTGTCACCTTCACACACAAAAAAAAATTGTCGCCTTCACTGTATATTCATAGGGAATTTAAGTTGTACCTGACTGGCTTAGTGGTTTTCACTGCTTTCTTTAGTTTAAGCCTGAATTTTGCTATGAGGAGCTGATGATTTGCCACAGTCAGCTGCAGGTCTTGTATTTGCTAACTGTATACAGCTTCTCCTTGGAGAAGGAAATGGCACCCGACTCCAGTACTCTTGCCTGGAAGATCCCATGGATGGAGGAGCCTGGTAGCTTGCAGTCCATGGGGTCGCTTTTAGTTGGATACGACTGAGCGACTTCACTTTCACTTTTCACTTTCATGCATTGGAGAAGGAAATGGCAACCCACTTCAGTGTTCTTGCCTGGGGAATCCCAGGGACGAGGGAGCCTGGTGGGCTGCCATCTCTGGGGTCGCTCAGAGTCGGATATGACTGAAGTGGCTTAGCAGCAGCAGCAGCATACAGCTTCTCTATCTTCGGCTATAGAGAACGTAATCATTCTTTGGTTTTGACCAAATACCAAAAGAGATTTTGGCATTGACCATTTGGTGACATCCATGTGTAAAGTCATCTCTTGTGTTGTTGAAAAAGGGTGTTTGCAGCCTTTGCCCTGCTTCATTTTGTTCTCCAAGGTCAAACTTGCCTGTTACTCTAGGTATCTCTTGATATCCTACTTTTGCATTCCAATCCCCTATGTTGAATAGGATATCTTTTTTTTTTTTTTGTTAGTTCTGAGGTTTTCTAGATCTCTCCTTCAAGGTTCACTGCTTTGTCATGTTGAAGGGGCTTGTGTAACTCAATGAAGCTATCAGCCATGCCGTGTAGGGCCACCCAAGACAGTTGGGTCATGGAGAGTTCTGACAAAATGGAGGGGGGAATGGCAAACCACGCCAGTATACTAGCCAAGAGAACTCCATGAAATGTTTAAAAGGCAGAAAGACTTGACCCCAAAAGATGAGTCATCCCCCCCCGCCCCCCAGATCGGAAGGTGTTCAATATGCTCCTGGGGAAGAGTGGAGAACTACTACTAATAGCTCCAGAAAGAATGAAGTGGCTGGGCCAGAGCTGAAACTGAAGCTTGGTTGTGGATGTGTCTGATGATGAAAGTAAAATCTGATGCTGTAAAGAACAGTATTGCATAGGAACCTGAAATGTTAGGTCCATGAATCAAGGTAAACTGGACATGGTCAAGCAGGAGATGGCAAGAGTAAACATTGATATCTTAGGAATCCGTGAACTAAAATGGATGGGAATGGGTGAATTTAATTCATATAACCATTATATCTACTGCTGTGGCCAAGAATCCTATAGGAGAAATGGAGTAGCCCTCATAGTCAACAAAAGAGTCCAAAATACAGTACTTGGGTGCAGTCTCAAATATGATATGATTCCAAGGCAGAACCATTCAACATCACAGGAATCCAAGTCTATGCCCCAACCACTGATGCCCAAGAAGCTGAAGTTGATCAATTCTATGAAGACCTAGAAGAACTCTGAGAGCTATGGCCCTATCATAGTCTTTTTCTAGCCTCCGGCAGCAGGCGGTCAGAGAGCCTATTTGGCTGGTCCTTTCCTGTTGCTTGGTGCATCAGGCACTTAAAAGGCCAGCCTCTCTGGAGCTTCTCTGTTCAGCTGTCACTGCTGGCATGTGGGGAGAGAGAGACTTCAGTGATGGCTCCATCCCCTGCACGTAACTCTGCAGTATCACCTTGGCTCCATGGTTGCCTGGTTTTCCTCCACAGGGATTTCCCCTTGAGATCTCCTCCTTCACGCCCCATTGGTCCGTCTCCTCACAGTCAACAGCAGACCTTGCCTTGGGATTGCTCTCCAATCCCTACGTTCCAACTCCCAGCCCCTGTACTTCCTAGGGGACTTGCATCCCTGTCCAGGGTATGTATGGCTGCAGCAAGGATTGTCTGTGTGATTCTATTCCATTCACGCTGTCACAGCTCAGCTACTTCGCTCTCCAACAGCCTTAAATGCTTCTCTTCTGTCCTACACAGTTGCCCCGATGTGAGGCTCTGACCCCTATTTCAGTTCCTCTACCCCCAGGTGCAGGTCCAGTCCTGCTCACTCTCCTCTTTCCCCCCTACTTCCTTCATCCTACCGAGTTTTGCGTGGTTCTATATATTTTCTTCCAGTGGTCAGGTACTCCTGTCTGCTCTCAGCTGGTGTTTTGCAAGATCTTTTGTGTCTGAAGGTGTATTCCTGATGAATCCGTGGAGAGAGAAGTACTCCACGTCCACCTGCTCCTCCGCCATCTTGTTATCCCAAAAAATACTTTTAAAATAACCAAAGCAAGGGAAATCCTCAAGTGACAGAAGTAAAGGGAGCTCAAAGCCAGAGTGGGCACACTAGCTATTTACAGAAGAAGCAAGCCCACTGAAGAGAAGCTCTTTTTTAAAAAAAATTGGAAAAAAAGAAAAAAAAAAAAATTGGGACTTCTCCAGTAGTCCAGTGGTTAAGACTCTGTGCTTCCACTACAAGGGTGTGGTTTCAGTCTCCGGTCAAGGAACTGAGATCTCCCACACCATGCAGTGTGACCTTAAAGTGAAAATTATAAGTCACACAAAGAAGAAGAATTTTAAGCCACACGTGAGGAAGGGTATACAGACTCAATAAATAGGTGAACTGGTGTGTGCTGAGTCACTTCAGTCGTGTCCAACTCTGTGCAACCCTATAGACTGCAAGCTGCCAGGCTCCTCTGTCCATGGGATTCTTTAGGCAAGAATATTGCCCTGCCCTCCTCCAGGGGGTTGTCCCAACCCAGGGATCAAACTCACGTATCTTATGTCTGCCTGCATTGGCAGGTGGGTTCTTTACCACTTGTGCCACCTGGGAAGCCCAGGTGAATCGGTATCCCTCAATAATAAAGAAGACACAAATGACTGTATCAGTCTTTATAAACGATGAGGGATAAAATAAAGAAGAGAAGTGAATACTGTGAGAACACCTGAGGTTACGTCACCTACCCAAGATGACCGCAGTATCACGGGGTAGCCTTGGGCTGCCCGCACTTGTACTCCTAGTCGCTAGCCCACAGGTACTGGTGTAAATGTGGAGAGTCTATTGGCCAGCCCAGAAAAGGGGCTCCAGTGGGTTTGGAGAGAGGGCGGGAAGGCCTGGATCCGTCTCCTGTGGCTCACACTGCTCTCTGGCCCGCAGAGCTCCAGGACTGGGTGCGTCCTCCCACCATGGCCACCACCGCCTCCCCTCTGCCGCCCACCACCAAGGTGGCCAGTTCTGAGAACAGCAGCTCCTTCTATGACTATGAGTACTACCTGGAGGACATGATCTTCATGCTGTGCAGGAAGGACGAGGTGCTGTCATTTGGCAGAGTCTTTCTACCTGTCTTCTACAGCCTGATCTTTGTGCTGGGCCTGGTTGGAAACCTCCTCCTCCTAGCGGTCTTGCTCCGGTTCGTGCCTCGAAGACGGATGACCGAGACCTATCTGCTGAACCTGGCCATCTCCAACCTCCTGTTTGTGGTGACACTGCCCTTCTGGGGCATCTCTGTGGCATGGCATTGGGTCTTTGGGAGCGTCTTATGCAAGGTGGTGAGCACCCTCTATACCGTGAACTTCTACAGTGGCATCTTCTTCATCAGCTGCATGAGCCTGGACAAGTACCTGGAGATTGTCTGCGCCGCCCTACCACCGACTGAGGACCCGAGCCAAGAGCCTGTTGCTTGCAGCCAGTGTGTGGGCCATGGCCCTGGCTGTCTCCATTCCTGACATGGTCTTTGTGAGGACGCATGAGAACTCCCCGGGCATGTGGGAGTGCTATGCAGATTTTGGGGGACATGGGACCATCTGGAAGCTCTTCCTCCGCTTCCAGCAGAACCTCCTGGGGTTTCTCCTCCCCCTCCTTGCCATGATCTTCTTCTACTCCCGCATTGGCTCTGTGCTGGTGAGTCTGAGGCCCCCGGGCCAGAGGCGGGCCCTGAGGATGGCCGTAGCTCTGGTGGTGGCCTTCTTTGTGCTGTGGTTCCCGTACAATCTCACCTTGTTCCTGCACTCGCTGCTGGACCTGCAAGTCTTTGGGGACTGCAGGGTCAGCCAGCACCTGGACTATGCGCTGCAGGTGACGGAGAGCATCGCCTTCCTGCACTGCTGCTTCACCCCCATCCTCTACGCCTTCTCCAGCCACCGCTTCCGCCAGTACCTCAAGGCTTTCCTGGCCACTGTGCTCAGAAGGCAACAGGCCCTGCCGTCCAGCTATTCTGAGAGTAGCGGGCTCACGGTCCAGGAAGATGTAATGTGCATGAGTGACCTCGGGGAGAGGCCGCCTGAGAGCTCCCCGACAAGGCTCTCGATCTCAAGCGGACTGCTGAGACTTGATTCCTAATCCTGTGGTATACTTGCTGTGTGTCTTTGCGATTGTTACTCTCCCTCCCTGAGCCTCAGTTCGTCATTTGTAAAATGGAAATAATAATAGTGCTTGTCTCAAAAAGTCTTTATGAGGTTAGTGTGTACCGTAACACACATAAAACTTGATGATGAAGTTGGGGGTGGGTGGGACTACCACTCACTTGTTGTTTTCTTTGAGAGGGAATGTAATTTTTGGTTTTAGAAATATGGACTCTGGCAAATTCTCTGGCAGTCCAGTGGTTAAGACGCTGCACCTTCACTGCCAAGGGCATGGGTTCAGCCCCCCATCAGGGAGCTAAGCGATGCTGCATGGTCCAAAAAAAACAGGCATGAATTTTGGATTTTAGTTTCTGGTGTGCTACTCACTTGCTCTTGGGCCAGTTCCCTAGTCTCTGTGCCTCAGTATTCATAGCTATAAAACAGGACTAATAATCATGTTTAATTTCTATAAGTTAATATTAGGATTAAATAGGTTAATGTATGTGAAGCTCCTTGTTCCTGCGCCCAGCACACTGTCAAGTGTCCATGGTGTTAGCTGCTATAATAGCTGTACCACATTTAATCCCACGGAATCCCTTGTCTTTGCCGTAAGTCTTGTTTATTTTATGATGAGAAAACAGCCTCGTGGAATTCAAGGGCTCTGGATAAAGCCCTGACCTTGTCTTGTGGCTGCAGGGCCTGAAGGTTTAAGCCTAAAGGCATCCCACACTGTGCAGTGGAGAGGAGACCTCTCCACTGAGGTCTGACCCTGAGCTGGTCAGACCTGAGCTAGTCTTTCCTGAATTCTCTCCCTGCGTGCCATTCCCATGGCCCTGGACCTTTTCCCTCTTGTCCTTATGTGGCTCCCAGTTGCTTTTCCTGTTTTTCATTCACATACCGTCAGCCCCACAAGCAGCCTTCCATTCAGGCATCCTGAGCCATGGCAGCGTGGTCTCCTACCACTTTTCCATTTCTAGTCTCCAGCCTTCACCCCTGTCTTTTAATGAGCTAGCCCAGACTCTGGGCCTGGGTTCAAATCCCCACTCCCCTACTTACTAACTGTGTGACCTCAGGAATGTTCTCTCAGTTTACTCAAAGGCAAAATAGAGATAGCAGTAGTATCCGAGTGGTATTGCAAGGCTGAAATGAATGAATACATGTAAGGTTCTGAGAACAGAGCTTGGCCCACGGTAAGTGCTATGTAAGTGGTGGGTATTGTTGTTGTTGTTGCTCTGGTGGTTATATGTAGAATAGAGTTTAATATCTGATGTTTTGCCGAACCCAGGAGGAAGAAAATAGAGATCCCAGTGCAGTTACCAGTTCCCCAACCCCAGGGCACTTTCCACAGCCTGACACTGCAGTCAGAGTGTGAGTCACTTCACAACACCAGCCTCAGCTTTTCCAACCACAGCTGAGCCAGGAAGGCAGGCTGGAAATGCTGGAGTTATCATCGGGTGGGGGCAGAGGTCCTATTGCTAGCTGAGCCAAGATGAGTCCAGACCTTGGGACTCCATCTCTACCACTGTCCTCTCAAAGCAGTCAGAGGAGACTTCTGAGAGAGGGGAGGGGGTGGGGGAGAGGTGTGTGTGGTGGTCACAGGGAGGTCACAGGGAGCTGGAATTGGCCTTGAACTCGGCTGCAGTGGAAATAGTGGGGGCTGTGGGCTGGTCATCCTCCATGGTCACTGGCTCCCAAGGTCACTGAGGCAGGGCTTGCCCAGGCTGAGGAAGTATTAATAACTCAAGAAAGGAGGCTTTTGGCTCCGTTGTATGCAGGGCACCAGTGGCGGAGGGAGGAAGCAGGCCAGGAAAAGAGGCAGAGTAGGGAGAGAGAGAGGCCTGACTATGCTAATTAATTCCATGGTCATTTGTTGAGTACCTCTCAGATGCTAGCCTGTGCCGGGGAGTTCCAACCTCTGGGAATCCCCAGTCCAGCAGAGGAGGCAGGTGATCCTCACACGGCGACTGTGAATCTGGGGAGGTGGATTTGAGGCTGAGGAGCAACCTTCTGTGAGTGCTCGGGGGGCTGGGAAGGGGGTTTCACCAGGCTAGCGGCCCAGGCAGGCTTCTGGGAGGGGAGCATTAAGGTGGCCTTTTTAAAGGTTATAATTTCCAAATCCTTTTCCAGGGGAGCCAGCAGAATTAGTGTCCACTTGAAGTGATCTCCAGTGTTACTCTTTGTTTTATATTATGAAAGCTGGTGTGGCCTCTTGGGGTCACGTTTGATCTTGTTTGTTTGTTCACTGGTCTCAGCTGCACTGTAGGCAGCACACAGCATGGGAGTGCTCTGGGGGCCTGGCAGGGGCCTGCATGTGACCGTGACCTCCAGGGCCCTCGGCTGGGGAGGAGGGCAGCTGTGGGGCTGATGTGAAAGGGGGACAAGGAGGTGACACAGACAGGGAGACAGCAAGACAGGCAGGTCTGGCCGGGCTCCATGGGGTCCAGATCGGGGTCCTGGTAAAAGTTTAACAACCAACTCAGCAGTGGCGAGCGAGGGAGGGGAAGGCCCAGTATGCGGCCTTTGCCGTGGTATAAACGTTCCCACTGTAACCCGTTTCAAGCTACTGACTTATCACTGAAGGTGGAGCTGGTTAATTCCATGATCGTTTGCTGCAGGCCTCCCGCATGTTGCGTCACTGACTCTCGCCAGCCAGTACAAGCCAGGCCCAGCGTATGGCAGACTTAGAATCTCCTCTGCCACCCCTTGATGAGGCCAGAAGCCCCACTATCAGAAGCTCACCCTCAAATTCAAGTTTGGTTCATGTTAAAAAAGGGAGCTGGGGGAAAAGGGTATCACCAGTTCTGTTAGCGAGTCTGAGCTTGTGCTGCTGCTGCACACAACAGGGGACAAAGGAATAGAAACTTTATTCAGAAAGCCTGCAGACCAAGAAGACGGTCAACTCATATCCCAAAGAACCATCTTTCCTAAGTTAGAATTCAGGCTTTTTTTTACACCCCAAGGGGAGTGGGTGTGACTGGATGTTGCAGACATCTGGGTGTCAGCCAGACCCTGGTGGGGACAGGGTAATCCTTTGTTCTTGCAATTATCCACATGGGATTGCTCAGATGTTCCTGTAAACCTTCAACATGACACATGTTATTTTCTGTTCCATAAATTTTTGTCTCTATATGAATGCAAAGTGTTATGCCTTTAAATGGTCAAGCCTGAGGGACAGTTAGGAGTGGGGTAACAGAGACATGAAGGGCAGTCAGAAACATGGGGTCCATGGCTCAACACAGCCTCTGATGATTCACTGTATGCTTTGCACAAGTAGTTCCTGTTCAGTGAGTCTCCATTTCCCCACCTGTAAGCTGGAGGAGGTAGACACCATGCAGTCTCACTCTCTCAGTCTGAGATTCAGAGGGCACTCGAGGGTCACAGGAAGTGACCCTATTGCCACCGTGTCAGAGTACCACAAATTCAGTGGCTTAAAACAGCACAGATGTACGATCTTAAAGTTCTGGAGGTCAGAAGTCTTAAAATGGGTCATCAGGACCATGTTCCTTTCAGAGGCTCAGGGAGGATTTGGTCCCTGCCTCTTCTAGCCTTTAGAGGCTACCTGCACCCCCTGTCTTGGAACCCAGTCCCTCTGACCTGTTTCCATAGTCACATTCCCTTCTCTGCTTCGGACACTCCTGTGCTTAATAAAGTAACTCAGTCATGTCCGACTCTTTGTGACCCCATGGACTGTAGCCCGCCAGGCTCCTCGGTCCATGGGGATTCTCCAGGCAAGATTGCTAGAGGGGGTTGCCATGCCCTCCTCCAGGAGATCTTCCCGACCCAGGAAGATCCTACCTCCCCTATAAAGGACCCTTGTGGTTACAGTGGCCCCACCTGGATAATCTAGGGTATTCTCCCTAGCTCAGGGTCCTTAACCACATCTGTCATGTCACTCTTACGTATAAAGGAACATATCCACAGGTTTCAGGGATTAGGATGTGGATATTTGGGGAGGCCACTCCATTGACCATAGAGAAGGTGTTTCCCAAGGAGGCTCCATAAAGCCTTCAGGTGATTAATGGTGGAATCTACAAAGATAAGACTAGCCAGTGAGGGTGAACCCCGGTCAACCAAGACCTCCTGAGCTCAAAATCATACCTCTCTCAAGTGGGTCCTTTTGATAACTGCTAGACAGGGCAGAAGAGAGGCAGAGAATGAGATGGGGCTAGGGCCACGGTACTGTTGCTGAGGATGAAGCCCTTGGATCCAGATGCAGTTCAGCCAGTGACTTCCTGTGTAACTGTGCTGAAGTTACTTTGCTCCTGGGTTAAGCGGGGCTGGTGGGTCCTTCCTGGTTTGCCTTATAGGACTACCACAGTTGATAAGAAGATGCCTGGCCAGTTGTCATGTGAGTACAGGAATGCTTATTGCTGTTGTCATCTTTGTTGGTATTATTGATGAAGGGACAGGAGGGGTTGTGGCCCCAGAGGTTAAAAGAATGTGGAAAGAGTCCCAGGGTGAAAGATCAGGAGGCTTGTAGCCCCCAGAGAAAAAGAATGGAGCGTTCCAGGTAAAGGGAGCCTTGTAAAGGTGATCTCGTCCAGCTGGGGCATGCTGACCCTGACCTCTGGCTTTGATCAAAACAATCATCAGATTTGGTTGTTTATTAAAGTAAAAGACAGGGACTTTGAGAAGCCAGATCAGGATCAAGGTCAGTGCTGACAGACTAGAAGAGCTGTTATTTAATTAGTGGTAACTCCTGACTGGGCTTCCCTGGTGGCTCAGTGGTAAAGAATTCACCTGCCAATGCAGAAGACGCAAATCCAATCCCTGGGTCAGGAAGACCCCTTGGAAAAGGAAATAGCAACCCACTCCAGTATTCTTGCCTAGGAAATCCCATGGACAAAGAAGCCTGGTGGACTACAGTGCACGGGGCCTCAAAAAGAGTTGGGCATGACTTAGCGACTAAATAACAACAACTTCCTGACTGAAAACCCTAATTAGGCCCACGTACAGAAGGGCAGTCCCTCCTCCCAACCCCAGCAACTCAGACTCACAAACCAGCCATGTGCCGGAGGATGTCATGACTGCTGCCCAGGAAAGTCAGGGGCTCACACACAGGAGACCTCAGATGCACAGGAAGGGAGTGGAAGACCAGGAATGAAGGCACAGGGCCCAGTTCTCAAGTCCAGTCAGGAGCAGAGCCCAGCCCTAGTTAAAGCCGCCCAGGCTGAGGCCTTGGGGTGGGGATAGGGCGTTTATCTTTCCCCAATCTCTGGCCCAGAGGCCAGTTGACAGAAGCCCAAGGGTGGGGCAGAGGCTCAAGGAGTAGGAAGACTCCTGGGAGAGGTTCAGCCTCCGCAGAATGTGTATTTCCATCAATGGGTCACAGTGTCATGGATACTGGAAGAGTCAGCTGAGGACCTGAATCAACATTTCCTTCAAAATTCTACCTGGAAGAAAAAATAACATACAAAATTTCTACCAGAAAGGACTGGGAACAGTATTTCCAGTATATCTGCAAAAAGCTAAAATCTTACTATAGAAAACCTCTTGTAAAATGAGAATCCCACCCATTAAAACAATAAATCATGCACAGAAGAAATACAGACTGGCACTGAACACATTAAAAAGTTAAACCTCATTTACAACCATAGGATAAGAAACAGGGAATTTGCTGGTGATCTGGTGGTTAGGACTCAGCATTCTCACTGCTGAATGCCCAGGTTTGATCCCTGGTCAGGGAACTAAGATTTCACAAACCATGCAGTACAGTTCCTCCTCCCCTGAAAGAATAAAAACTAAAATGCAGAGGAACAAGGTAGAGTTGATTTGTATTTCGGGGTTTGTGGCCCATTACCATTACCAGCCTACAGGCCTTATTCTGGTGACTGCACATGGGTGCCTGTTTGGCCAACAAATTCTTTTTTATCTCCTTCCTCTCTCCATCGGTGAACAATTTAATGTGTTGAACATGAAGTTTCTCTCCTTGTAGAACACAGAACAGGACTGAGCATAATCCTTGGTTCATGACAGGGTTTTTTACACTGGTTCATGTGAGGCTTTCTTTTAAAAATTACGCTTAACAGTACAACTAAAACCTGGGAAACTGCTGTCCAGGGGAACTTGACCTTAAACAGTGACCTGCTCCATCCCGTGTCGCTGGCTTCTCCTACCCAGGCGGCCACCGTCGTGAGTCCTCTGCCTGTCTCTTACCTGCCTTTCACCTCTTTGTACTCCTTCATAGCATATGTTTGTATACTTCGTGAGGTTGTTTCATATATATATTTCATTTGTATTAATTTTTTTAAAAGAGTATTATATTTTTATCATGTGTGTATTTTAATGGGACCTGAGGACATCAGTGTGGAGGTAGAGCCACCTGGGGTGGTGATGGGGCTGCAAGGAAGGGGTCTGCGATGTCTTACAGTTCAGTCTTAGGAGACCGAGTAGCTAGTGGTGGGTGTTCAGTTAGATAGAGGAAAAGAGGCTGATTTGGAAGGTGGTGAACTCACTTCTGGGCAAAGCAGTAATTTAAGCGAATGTGTGCTGAGTGCCTCCTATGTCCTGGGCATTCTTCATAGAGCTTGAACTGCTCTGCCTGAATGATCACGTTTAAGCCTCACGAGAACCCCATGAAATGGGCACAATTATTAATATCATTTTGAAGATGGTAAAACTGAGGAATTAGTAGGTTTATAGGTTCTGAGTCTATCAACATGGTGGTTCATACCTTTCTGCTGCAAATCTAGAAGGAGGAGATAAAATATTTTTAACATATTGAATATTTACAAATGAAATTATTGACATAAACCTAAGTATTTATACATAAAATATTTAAAAAATAAATTCACTTTTACCTGAAGGGTAATTGCTTTACAGTATTGTGTTGGTTTCTGCCAAACATTAACGTGAATCAGCCACAGGCATACCTATGTCTCCTCCCTCTTTAATCTCCCTCTCATCTCCCTCCCCACCACACCCCTCTAGGTTGTTACAGAGCCCCGGTTTGAGTTCTCAGAGTCATACAGCAAATTCCCACTGGCTATCTATTTTGCATATGGTAATGTATGTTTCCGTGTTACTCTCTCCATATAGCCCATATATCCCATGCTCTCCTTTTTCCTCCACCCCCGCAGTGTCCATCAGTCTGCTCTCTATGTCTGTGTCTCCACATTGCTGCCCTTCAAGTAATTTCATCGGTACCATCTTTCTGTGTTCCATATACGTTGCTGCTGCTGCTGCTGCTAAGTCGCTTCAGTCGTGTCCGACTCTGTGTGACCCCATAGACGGCAGCCACCAGGCTCCCCCATCCCTGGGATTCTCCAGGCAAGAACACTGGAGTGGGATGCCATTTCCTTCTCCAATGCAGGAAAGTGAAAAGCGAAAGTGAAGTCGCTCAGTCGTGTCCAACTCTTCGTGACCCCATGGACTGCAGCCTACCAGGCTCCTCCATCCATGGGATATTCCAGGGAAGAGTACTGGAGTGGGGTGCCATTGCCTTCTCCGTCCATATACGTTAGTATATGATATTTGTTTTTCTCTTTCTGACCTACTTCACTCCGTATAATAGGCTCTGGGTTCATCTGCCTCGTCAGGACTGACTCAAACATATCCCTTTTTATGGCTGAGGAATATTTCACCATGGGCTTCCCTGATGGCTCAGTGGTAAAGAATCTGCCTGCAATGCAGGAGATGCAGGAGCCCTAGGAGATTCGAGTTTGATCCCTGGGTGGGGAAGATCTCCTGGAGGAGGGCATGGCAACCCACTCCAGTATTCTTGCCTGGAGAATCCCATGGACAGAGGAACCTGGCAGGCTACATTCCATAGGGTCCCAAAGAGTCAGACACGATTGAAGTGACTTAGTATGCACACATGCAACATTCCATTGTGTATATGTACCACAGCTTCTTTATCCTTTCATCTGTTGATAGACATCTAGGTTGCTTCCATGTCCTAGCTATTCTAAATAGTGCTGCAGTGAACATTGGGGTATACGTGTCTTTTTCGGTTTTGGTTTCCTCAGGGTATATGCCTAGAAGTGCGATTGCTGAGTCACATAGTGATTTTATTCCTAATTTTTAAAGGAATCTCCGACTGTCTTCCATAGTGGCTGTATCGATTTGCATTCCCACCAACAGTCCAAGAGTGTTCCCTTTTCTCCACACCCTCTCCAGCATTTATTGTCTGTAGGTTTTTTGGTGATGGCCATTCTGACTCGTGTGAGGTGATATCTCATTGTAGTTTTGATTTGCATTTCTCTAATAATGAACAATGTTGAGCATCTTTTCATGTATTTATTATCTATCTTATGTCTTTGGGAAAATATCTGTTTAGGTCTTTTTCCCACTTTTTGACTGGGTTATTTGTTTTTCTGGTATTGACTTGTATGAGCTGCTTGTATATTTTAGAAATTAATCCTTTGTTACTTGTTTCATTTGCTATTACTTTCTCCCATTCTGAGGGTTGTCTTTTCACCTTTATAGTTTCTTTTGCTATGAAAAAGCTTTAAAGTTTAATTATGTCCCATTTGTTTATTTTTGTTTTTATATCCATTACACTAGGAGGTGAGTCATAGAGGATTTTTCTGTGACTTACATCATAGAGGATTCTGACTATGTTTTCTTCTAACAGTTTTATACTTTCTTGTCTTACAATTAGGTCTTTAATACATTCTGTGTATGGTGTTAGGAAGTGTTTTAATTTCATTCCTTTACATGTAGCTGTCCAGTTTTTCCAGCACCACTTATTGAAGAGACTGCCTTCACCCCATTGCATATTCTGGCCTCCTTTGTCAAAAGTATGGTAGCTACAGGTGTGTGGGTTTATCTCTGTGTTTTCTATCTTGTTCCAATTGTCTATATTTCTGTTTTTATGCCAGTACCATACTGTCTTGATGATTGTAGCTTTGTAGTGTAGTCTGTAGTCAGAAAAGTTGATTTCTCTGGCTGTGGCTCCATTTTGCATGGTTCTATATATTCTTTTCCAGTGGTCAGGTCCTCCGCCTGCTCTCAGCTGTTGTTCTGCAAGATCTTCTGTGTCTGAAGGTGTATTCCTGATGAATCTGTGGAGAGAGATGTACTCCATGTCTACCTACTCCTCCACCATCTTGTTCTCCCAAAAAATACTTTTAAAATAACCAAAGCAAGGGAATCCTCAAGTGACAGAAGTAAAGAGAGCTCAAAGCCAGAGTGGACACACTAGCTAAATATAGAAGAAGCAAGCCCACTGAAGAGAAGCTCTCATTTTAAAAAAAAATAAAAAAGGAACTTCCCTGGTGGTCTAGCAGTTAAGACTCTGTGCTTCCACTGCAGGGGTGTGAGTTCAGTCCCTGGTCAGGGAACTAACATCTTGCAAGCTGTGTAGCATGGCCATTAAATTAAAAAAAAAATTACAAACCACACAAATAAGATTAATTTTAAGCCACACATGAGGAAGGGTTCAGTTCAGTTCAGTCACTCAGTCGTGTCCGACTCTTTGCGACCCCACGAATCGCAGCATGCCAGGCCTCCCTGTCCATCACCAACTCGCAGAGTTCACTCAGACTCACGTCCATCGAGTCAGTGATGCCATCCAGCCATCTCATCCTCTGTCATCCCCTTCTCCTCCTGCCCCCAATCCCTCCCAGCATCAGAATCTTTTCCAGTGAGTCAACTCTTTGCATGAGGTGGCCAAAGTACTGGAGTTTCAGCTTCAGCATCATTCCTTCCAAAGAACACCCAGGGCGGATCTCCTTTAGAATGGACTGGTTGGATCTCCTTGCAGTCCAAGGGACTCTCAGGAGTCTATACAGACTCAATAAACAGGTGAATTGGTGTGTGCTGAGTCGCTTCAGTCATGTCCGACTCTGTGCAACCCTATGGACTGCAAGCTGCCAGGCTCCTCTGTCCATGGGATTCTTTAGGCAAGAATATTGCCCTGCCCTCCTCCAGGGGGTCGTCCCAACCCAGAGATAGAACTCATGTCTCTTACATCTACCTGCATTGGCAGGTGGGTTCTTTACCACTTGTGCCACCTGGGAAGCCCAGGTGAATCGGTATCCCTCAATAATAAAGAAGACACAAATGACTGTATCAGTCTTTATAAACGATGAGGGATAAAATAAAGAAGAGAAGTGAATACTGTGAGAACACCTGAGGTTACGTCACCTACCCAAGATGACCGCAGTATCACGGGGTAGCCTTGGGCTGCCCGCACTTGTACTCCTAGTCGCTAGCCCACAGGTACTGGTGTAAATGTGGAGAGTCTATTGGCCAGCCCAGAAAAGGGGCTCCAGTGGGTTTGGAGAGAGGGCGGGAAGGCCTGGATCCGTCTCCTGTGGCTCACACTGCTCTCTGGCCCGCAGAGCTCCAGGACTGGGTGCGTCCTCCCACCATGGCCACCACCGCCTCCCCTCTGCCGCCCACCACCAAGGTGGCCAGTTCTGAGAACAGCAGCTCCTTCTATGACTATGAGTACTACCTGGAGGACATGATCTTCATGCTGTGCAGGAAGGACGAGGTGCTGTCATTTGGCAGAGTCTTTCTACCTGTCTTCTACAGCCTGATCTTTGTGCTGGGCCTGGTTGGAAACCTCCTCCTCCTAGCGGTCTTGCTCCGGTTCGTGCCTCGAAGACGGATGACCGAGACCTATCTGCTGAACCTGGCCATCTCCAACCTCCTGTTTGTGGTGACACTGCCCTTCTGGGGCATCTCTGTGGCATGGCATTGGGTCTTTGGGAGCGTCTTATGCAAGGTGGTGAGCACCCTCTATACCGTGAACTTCTACAGTGGCATCTTCTTCATCAGCTGCATGAGCCTGGACAAGTACCTGGAGATTGTCTGCGCTCGGCCCTACCACCGACTGAGGACCCGAGCCAAGAGCCTGTTGCTTGCAGCCAGTGTGTGGGCCATGGCCCTGGCTGTCTCCATTCCTGACATGGTCTTTGTGAGGACGCATGAGAACTCCCCGGGCATGTGGGAGTGCTATGCAGATTTTGGGGGACATGGGACCATCTGGAAGCTCTTCCTCCGCTTCCAGCAGAACCTCCTGGGGTTTCTCCTCCCCCTCCTTGCCATGATCTTCTTCTACTCCCGCATTGGCTCTGTGCTGGTGAGTCTGAGGCCCCCGGGCCAGAGGCGGGCCCTGAGGATGGCCGTAGCTCTGGTGGTGGCCTTCTTTGTGCTGTGGTTCCCGTACAATCTCACCTTGTTCCTGCACTCGCTGCTGGACCTGCAAGTCTTTGGGGACTGCAGGGTCAGCCAGCACCTGGACTATCGCTGCAGGTGACGGAGAGCATCGCCTTCCTGCACTGCTGCTTCACCCCCGTCCTCTACGCCTTCTCCAGCCACCGCTTCCGCCAGTACCTCAAGGCTTTCCTGGCCACTGTGCTCAGAAGGCAACAGGCCCTGCCGTCCAGCTATTCTGAGAGTAGCGGGCTCACGGTCCAGGAAGATGTAATGGGCATGAGTGACCTCGGGGAGAGGCTGGCTGAGAGCTCCCCGGCAAGGGGGACAGAGGGAAAAACAGCCTGAACGGTCACACCACAGTCCATGAGAGCAGAGGGGACCCAGCTCCTTGGTGCATCCACTGAAATCTTCCCTTCAGAGGCCTCAGTGACCATGTTGCTGATCCCACTGGTCAGTTCTCAGTCCTCAGCCATCAGCAGCGTTCGCTCTCTCCCTCCCTCACCCTCCTCTTCCTTCACTGCCCTCCCGAAGTCCGTACTCGCTTGCCTGAAAGGCCGCCTTAGTTTAACAGCTGACCTCTGTGCTGCCCATCCTCGGGCTCGTGTGTCATCTGAGCTGCACCCAGCAGCCCCTGACCACAGCACCCTCAGCATCACTCCCACACCCTGCAGAGTAGTCAGATGTCTGCCACCCACCAGGCTTCCCCTTTCCCTGAAGCTCGGCTGGGAAAATATTATCATAATTTTGTTTAATATCACAGTCCTCATGCTGGCTCCAGGGGCTGGCTGTCAGGAGGGGCTGGAGGGTCTCCACCCATGAGAGTCCGCAGGTGGGAGGCAGAGTAAACACATATTTCTGGTGGTCCAGGAGCTTCTCCCTCCTTCTGCCTCCCGTGCCCTCACTCAGGAGCCTTCAGGGGTCCCTCAGAGCCTACACCATCAAATCCAGGACCTCTGTCCAGTCTTAAAGCTGGACTTTTCACAATCAGAATCCCACACACCATTTCACCCCGACACTCCTTCTCCTGGCTTTTCATTTCCTGGGCACCACACCTGTTGCTGTTTCCTTCACATTCCCATCTCTGCTCTTCGCTGGTTGGCTCCCTCATGGAACAGGGGTCATTTTCCAGCCAAGTATCCCCTCACCCTTGTTTTGTAACTGAGTCCTACCTGCTCTGGGAAACCACTCCAGAGTCACTCTGTCCTGTGCTTTGGGTGGTATTTGGGTGGGGCACGGGTCTTGGGCCAGCTTTGGCCTTACGTTTCCCTGATACAGTGATTCATTTAGGGATGGGCCCAGGCCCAGGCAGAGCTTGTGAAATGCAACTCGACTAGAACATGCTAGAACAGAGGCATGAAACAGAAGCCAGGAGGGTGTGAGGTCTAGGCTGCTCCTCCATCAGCTCGAACTTCAGAAGGGGAGGTGACAGCAGTGAGTGAGCAGATCCTGGGGTCAATGCCAAAGCCCCAGAATCAAGGCCCGGCTGAAGGACATCCCAAGCCTGCACTTGACAGTGACACGAACCAAGGGATGTCTTTTCAGTTTGGGGTGGTGGTCTTCTGTTACCTGCGACCTAAGGATTCCGGACGGATATGCCCTGCCCGGATGCTCCATGTCTCCCTCGGTCGGCATCCTCCCTGTGCACCGATATGTCCACCGAGAAACCTTTCCCAGGGAGCCCCTGAGCCACAGTGCCGTCTCTTTCTTGCTGAGCTTCTAAAGCATCACTGCTTTCTTCCACCTCCCAGCTGCTGCTGCTGCTGTCGCTTCAGTCGTGTCCAACTCTGTGCGACACCAGAGACAGCAGCCCACCAGGCTCCCCCGTCCCTGGGATTCTTCAGGCAAGAACACTGGAGTGGGTTGCCATTTCCTTCTCCAATGCATGAAAGTGAAAAGTGAAAGTGAAGTCCCTCAGTCGTGTCTGACTCTTCGCGACCCCATGGGCTGCAGCCTACCAGGCTCCTCCATCCATGGGATTTTCCAGGGAAGAGTACTGGAGTGGGGTGCCATTGCCTTCTCTGCCCACCTCCCAGAGCCACCTGCAAAACCCAGCACAGAGCCTGGCAGACAGTAGTGCTCAGAACAAAATTTTTGGCTGGATGGAATGAAGGCTAGGAGGACATGAGCCAAAGTAAAGTAGACAAGACTGGAAGTCAGGTTTCTGTAATTTAATCTACGTTTAGGGAATTGAGGTCAGAGATGAAGGAATAAGATACCAAGCCCTGTGGGCTGCAGTCTGAAGCAGGTGCAGGAGGCTGGAAACAGGACACAGAAAGCAATGACATGACAGATGGGCTGTGATACACGCAGTGGCAGGGTGCTCCAGGGAGGGGCTGGGGAGGAGGCCATCTCTGGCCAGATGGTGATGTTCAAGAGGCTTCCAGGAATAGCCGGCCCCGGGGCTGAGAGTGAAAACAAGCATTGTACGGACAGTTCCACTGGAGAAAGTTGTCAAAGTTGAATTGCCCTGGATTGAAAATTCGGGAACTGCATGTGGCAAAACTTAAATATCAACTGCGGGGAGGTGATGAGGAGCCAGAAAAGTAAAAAGGGGATGCTCAGAGGTGCTTTTGGAAAAAAAAGTCTCTGGCAGTAGGGTAAACAGAGTCCACAGGCCCCACGTGGAAAGAGATGCTGGGATTGAGCTCTAAGAAGGGTAGCAGGGGTGGGGAAGCGGGACCATGGTTCGGTGGCACCACAGGGGTCAGATGACAGAGCTCTCTCCCTGTGGGAGAGAGAAAGGGAGGGGCTGAGGGTGTGTCCTCTGTATCTGCCTAAGGGGATGGGGTGGATGGTGATGTCCTGAGCAGAGAGGCAGGGAAATCAGGAGATGGGCGTGGTTCAGGGCAGAGGTGTGTGTGGCGGGGGGGCACAGATGCTGAGTTCTGTGTGGGCTGAACTGAATCAGAGGTGCTGGGAGATCGCTGTGGGGATATTGGGGGTCTGGAGGTAGGAGAGAGCTCTGAGCTTAGCAATGGTTGTGGAAACCAAGTGAAGGGTTGAAATCACCCCAAGGTGGGGGTGCAGAGGGGAGAGGAGGGCAGGGAGGAGGGACCTTGCATATCTCTTCCATGAAAGGCCACCCTTTTCTAGAGCTGCTCTGTCCATTACAGAAGCCACACGGCTATTGAGCACTCAGTGTGAAGGGTTAAAAAGTACAGACCAGATCTTGGAGGGAAAACGAAATGTAAAAATATTTAATTAATACTTTTGTATGACTCCTTGTTGAAATGCTAATATTTTAGATACATCAGGACAAGTAAAATACAGTAGAAAAATGAATTTCACCAGTTTCTTTTTACTTTTAAAAATATGTCAGCTAGGAGATGAAAAATTACACATGTGGCTTGCCTCATATGGCTATCGGATGACACTGTTCTAGGCCCTGAATCCCACAGGGTGAGTGTTGAGGAAAACAAGCAAAGCAGAGTGGGAGGGTGGAGACCAATGTTTGCAAGATGCTATATGACTCACTGTAACCGGTGTCTGTACTGCGTGAGATTTATCATGGCATGTATTATCCCCCAAACTGAGTTGCCCACAGTTATTTCCCCTTCCTTGGACTTCCTATGAGAGGCGAGTTATGCAGCATCTGCTGTGAAAGATGGTGTTTTCAAGAGAGAAGTATCAGCCTGTGAGGTGATCAGAAGGATGCCAAAGAGCAGGGAGGACAAGCAGGAAGAGGAAGGGGGTGGTCTGGGGCTTTAGAGGGGTGGGCGAGAGGAGGCAGAGACCCAGGGGAGCACCCCCAGCCAGACTTCCGCCTCTTGGACAGAGCTCACTCCGCAGGCCGCAGGCGGTAGCGGAATCGCACCTCGTGGCTGGGCTGTGTGGTGCCAAAGCCCCAGCGCTGGGGGTCCACGGGTGGCACAGGTGTGGCAGGGTCCACCAACTCCAGGTCAAAGTTCATGACCATGAGCAGGATAAAGAGCTTCATCTCGTTGAGGGCCAAGAACCTCCCAGGGCAGATGGAGACACCCGAGCCCCACGGCATGGTATAGTGGCGGATCTTCTTGCCTGCCTTGTAGAAGTCTACTTTTCGGCTGCCACTGGGGGTGAGGAAGCGATCGTACCTGAAGGCGGTGGGCTCGGGGTGGATGTCGGGGTCCATGTGCACTGAGAGGTAAGGGAAGAGGGCCAGGATGTCTCCATTGCGGAGCAGGTACTCCTGCCCACTGGCCATCTGCAGGATCTGGTCATCGTTCACCACCCTGAGGAGGGTGGGCGAGGCCCTCAGCCGCAGTGTCTCTTCCATCACACTGTCCAGCACTGGCATGTGGTGCAGGGCACCGAACTTGAAGGACTGCTTAGCCTCCAGCCTGACCTCTCCCAGGAGCCGGGTGGCCTCCTCCCTCACAGCCCGCATGGCCTCTGGGTGCTTCAGGAGGAACAAGAGGGCCCAGAAAGAGGTCGGCCCTGTGTTCCCCTGGGAGGCCCAGAGCATCATGAAGTTGAACTTGTCCTGCATGGCTGGGGAGACACCCTGCTCCCTCAGAAACTGAAGCATGTAGGTGATCCAGTTGCTTACGCCGTACTTCTCCAGGTTGTGTTCCACCGAGAGTTCCTTATGGAAGAGACGCTGGAGCCGGCCCACTTCCAGCCACTCCCAGGGCCCCAGCAGGGAGTAAACAAACCGGGGGAACAGGCGGTCATACTTGCGAAACTCCAGGAATAGCTCCTCTGCCTGCAGCAGGTCCTGCTCCTTGTCCTTTGTGTAGCCGAACAAGCTCAGGTAGCCAGCCTTGAACAAGATGTTGTAGCAGAAGTGAAAGAGGCCATCCTCACGCCAGTGGTGGGTGTCCAGACTGGGGCCTGTGGGCCCCAGCATAACCAAGGACAGGGTGTCTAACATGACTTTGTTGAGCTCCTCCAAGCCTTCCCCCATGAGGTGCTTGGTGCTGGCTGAGTGTATCATCCTATAGTCTCCCTGCACAGAGCGGTATCCAAATACCTTTAGCACCAGTTTTTGAGCATACTCCACAAAGTCTAGCTTCCTCTGCGCATCCTTGAGGATAGGGCCAAAAGACAGAGGGTCCATGACAAAGGTGAAGTACTGGCCCCCTAGCTGTACCGTGAATATGTCCCCATGTTTGGCCTGCATGTGCCTCAGAAATTCGAACATATTCTTCCGGAAAGCCATGGCATGGCCCAGCCAGGGCACGGGGCCCTTATCCAGTGGGGGCTCCTTGGGTCTTCGTTGCCGGAGCAGCCCCCGAAGGCACAGATATCCCACAATGGCCACTAGCAGGGCTCCCAGCGCCGGACCCCAGAGCACCATGGCTGGTCTGTTCCAGGTTGAGCTCTGGATGTGCTGTTCTCTGGGTGCCAGAGGATTTGGGAGGACAAAGTGGGGATAGAAAGGACTTCCTACCTGGACCTTGCCCTGTGGCTGCAAGTTGCTGTAAATAAAGCTGGTGAGACAGTACCTCAGAGCAAACCCTTTCCCTTGATTTTGTTAGGACCTAGTCACGTGAGAGGAGCAGGTGGGAGGAAGCAGGAGGAAGGCCAGAAGGAAGCCTCTTGCTATGGTCACAGCCCCCGCAAGAGCTTCAGACTTTGTTCCAACCTTTCCTGACACGGTCCAGCATTTTCTCTGCCAAGACTTCTTTGACCCAACGCCCGCCCTTGTGACTTACTGACCACTCACTCCTTTATTTACTCTTGACTTCATATATCCATTAATTTGCTAGTTTCTTCAACAGAAATGCACGAAGTACTTACTAAGTTTCACATCCACCTCTTCCTCATCCTTTAAAAGACCCACAGACTCTCCCAAACAGAGGCTTCTTCAAACACAAGCTCAGACTTGAGTCTCTGAGTCTCTCGCCAACTGGCTTGCACACTTCTCTACCAAGAAATACAGAATGTAAATCATGGAATTATGAAATGTCAGAGATGATAGGGACTTCAAACCAACTGCTTTACTTCACAAGAAGGATCTCGGTACAGAGTATAGCAGGGACTTTTTCTGACAGTGGCCCTGGCTTGGGTGAGGTGAGTTGACCATTTACTAGGGACCTTCAGTGACATGTCAGGCTAAGACCCTGTCAGCAGGCCCAAGAAGAAGAAAACTACTGTTGGCTCTTAAGACTTTGGTTCAGCAGCCTAGCTCATTGTAGCAATATATGAGGTTCAGACTGAATTCAACCAGTTGTGACAACCCTCAAGTTACTCTTTAACTTCTGAGATGACCTGCAAACAGGGACTTTGTCTCTTCAGACAATCATACGATTTCTCTTGAGTGAGCTCCCATGTGTAGCTCCTCCCACTAGGGAGCTGAAAATATCCACACTCAGCATCCATGAAGTCCTCTCTGGTTGCTCAGGGCAACCACAGCAAGTACTCAGCTCCAACAACTCTCCCCATCCTTAGGATATGGTCAGAAAGGGAATTCCCTGGTGGCCCACTGATTAGGACTCTGCTTTTACTGCTGTGGCCCGGGTTCAGTCCCTGGTCAGGGAACTAAGACCCCACAGGCTGAGGGTCTGCCAAAAAAAGAAAAAGGTCAGAAACTGTGAGTCAAGTCCAAAGAGCTTGACTTTGTCCCTTAGTATTTTTTTGTATTTTGGGATTCGGATTTTTTTTTTTTTTTTTGGTCGTACCATTTGACTTGTGGGATCTGTTTCCCTACCAGGGATTAAACCTGTGCTGCTGTTTGGGAGCTTGGAGTCTGAACAAGTGGACCAACAGAGAAGTCCCTGTCCCTCAGTTTTAATGGATGGCAGCCCCACCTGGCTTGTCAGCAGTAAAGAACCCACCCGCAATGCAAGAGCTATGGGTTCAATTCCTGGGTCAGGAAGATCCCTTGGAGAAGGAAATGCCAAGCCACTCCAGTTTTCTTGCCTGGAAAAATGCCATGGACAGCCCATGGGGTCAAAAAGGAGTCAGACACCACTTAGCAACTGTACAACAACAACCACCACTACCTTACATTCATTCTTTCCTTCATTTATTCATTCATTCTCTCCTTCATTTATTCACTTATTCACTCACACCCACTCATCCATTCATTTCCTCCTTTCTTGGAACAGCCTTGTCTATCCATTTAACAGATACCTGCTGTGCACTTAAACCAGAAATTTTGCTGCAACCCTAAATGAGACAGACCTGGTCCCTGCCCTCTTGGAGTTTATGGCTTCCACCGAAGAAGCATATAATCACAATTGTGTTAAGTGCTACAAAAAAGGGCTGAACAGGAAGGAGGATGGGGAATCAGGGAGGTTGCACTGATCAGGATCATTAGTGGAGGACAACAAGACCAGGTAAATGTGTGCTGTGTGTAAGGATATAGGGGACATTCTTCTAAAGCAAGTGGCGGGGTCATCTCAAGAGGGCCAGTGTGGCCAGAGTGTTCAGAGCGGGAGGAGTCTCCAGCTCAGTGCGAATTTGAGCTCTGACCAATCACCATTGCACTGAACTCTTCTCACGCCAGCAGGTCCAGCCACTCTTGTGTATATGGGGCCAGCCCACCAGGGCCACTGAAGGGTGGCCTGTCCCAGGGTGTTGGCCCAGGCGCTGCCCTCCCAACCCTCTGGAGTGGCTGGGACCCAGCGGTCCAGAGTGTGCACCGCAAGCCTATGGCAAGTCTCAGCCTCACACAGTCCAGCCGCAGCTGCAGGGCAGGGTGGGGGCGGCATCACAATGGAGTTGCAGGGCAGTCCGGGAGCCTTGGAGTACAGAACGAAGCACGGCAAAGGCTAATAGAGTTTTGCCAAGAGAACACAGTGGTCATAGCAAACACCCTCTTCCAACAACACAAGAGAAGACTCTACACATGGACATCACCAGATAGTTAATACCAAAATCAGATTGATTATATTTTTTGGAGTCAAAGATGGAGAAGCTCTATATATAAGTCAGCAAAAACAAGACCGGGAGGTGACTGTGGCTCAAATGATGTACTCCTTAGTGCCAAATTCAGACTTAAACTGAAGACAGTAGGGAAAACCACTAGACCATTCAGGTATGACCTAAATCAAATCCCTTACCACTATACAGTGGAAGTGAAAAATAGATTCAAGGAATTAGATCTGATAGAGTGCCTGAAGAACTATGGACAGAGGTTCGTGACATTGTACAGGAGGCAGTGATCAAGACCATCCCCAAAAAAGAAATGCAAAAGGCAAAATGGTTGTCTGAGGAGGCCTTACAAATAGCTGAGAAGAGAACCGAAAGGCAAAGGAGAAAAGGAAAGATGCTAATGCTAATGCTAAGTCACTTCAGTCGGGTTCGACTCTGTGCGACCCCATAGACAGCAGCTCATCAGGCTCCCCCGTCCCTGGGATTCTCCAGGCAAGAACACTGGAGTGGGTTGCCATTTCCTTCTCCAATGCATGAAAGTGAAAAGGGAAAGTGAAATCTCTCAGTCACGTCTGAGTTTTAGTGATATACCCATTTGAATGCAGTGTTCCAAAGGATAGCAAGGAGAGATAAGAAAGCCTTCCTCAGTGACCAATGCAAAGAAATAGAGGAAAACAATAGAATGGGAAAGACTAGAGATCTCTTCAAGAAAATCAGAGATACCAAGGGAACATTTCATGCAAAGATGGGCTCAATAAAGTACAGAAATGGTATGGACCTAACCGAAGCAGAAGGTATTAAGAGGAGGTGGCAAGAAGATACAGAAGAACTATACAAAAAAGATCTTCATGACTCAGATAAGCATGATGATGTGATCACTCACCTAGAGCCAGACATCCTGGAATGTGAAGTCAAGTGGGCCTTAGAAAGCATCACTATGAACAAAGCTAGTGGAGGTGGTGGAATTCCAGTTGAGCTATTTCAAATCCTGAAAGATGATGCTGTGAAAGTGCTGCACTCAATATGCCAGCAAATTTGGAAGACTCAGCAGTGGCCACAGGACTGGAAAAGGTCAATTTTCATTCCAATCCCAAAGAAAGGCAATGCCAAAGAATGCTCAAACTACTGCACAATTGCACTCAATCTCACACACTAGCAAAGTAATGCTCAAAATTCTCCAAGCCAGGCTTCAACAGTACATGAACCGTGAACTTCCAGGTGTTCAAGCTGGATTTAGAAAAGGCAGAGGAATCAGAGACCAAATTGCCTACATCTGTTGGGTCATCAAAAAAGCAAGAGAGTTCCAGAAAAACATCTATTTCTGCTTTATTGACTATGCCAAAGCCTTTGTGTAGATCACAATAAACTATGGAAAATTCTGAAAGAGGTGGGAGTACCAGACCACCTGACCTGCCTCCTGAGAAATCTGTATGCAGGTCAGGAAACAACAGTTAGAACCAGACATGGAACAACAGACTTGTTCCAAATGGGGAAAGGAGTACGTCAAGGCTGTATATTGTCACCCTGTTTATTTAACTTATATGGAGAGTACATCATGAGAAATGCCGGTCTGGATGAAGCACCAGCTGGAATCAAGATTGCTGGAAGAAATATCAATAACCTCAGATATGCAGATGACACCACCCTTATGGCAGAAAGTGAAGAAGAACTAAAGAGCCTCTTGATGAAAGTGAAAGTGGAGAGTGAAAAAGTTGGCTTAAAGCTCAACATTCAGAAAACGAAGATCATGACATCTGGTCCCATCACTTCATGGCAAAGAGATGGGGAAACAGTGGAAACAGTGTCAGACTTTATTTTTTTGGGCTCCAAAATCACTGCAGATGGTGACTGCAGCCATGAAATTAAAAGATGCTTCCTCCTTGGAAGAAAAGCTATGACCAACCTAGACAGCATATTAAAAACCAGGGACGTTACTTTGTCGACAAAGTCCATCTAGTCAAAGCTTTGGTTTTTCCAGTGGTCATGTATGGATGTGAGAGTTGGACTATAAAGAAAGCTGAGTGCCGCAGAATTGGTGCTTTTGAACTGTGGTGTTGGAGAAGACTCTTGAGAGTCCCTTGGACTGCAAGGAGATCCAACCAGTCCGTCCTAAAGGAAATCAGTCCTGAATATCCATTGGAAGGACTGATGCTGAAGCTGAAACTCCCATACTTTGGCCACCTGATACGAAGAACTCATTTGAAAAGACTCTGATCCTGGGAAAGACTGAGGGCAGGAGGAGAAGGGGAGAACAGAGGATGAGATGGTTGAATGGCATCACTGATTTAATGGACATGTGTTTGAGTAGACTCCAGGAGTTGGTGATGGACAGGGAGGCCTGGTGTGCTGCAGTCCATGGGGTCGCAAAGAGTTGGACACAACTGAGCGACTGAACTGAACTGGGAGGATCAACGACCTGCAGAGGTGTCCTCTGGGCTCGCTAGAGGGACCTCGGGCTTAGGGGCCGGAAGGCCCATGAGGCATTTCTGCTGCCCCGCCCTGCGCTTAATGGAGACTTTAGGTCGGTGCTTTGGGGGTCCTCAGTCTGGAGACACTCTATGGCAGTAAATCTGGGAGCTTGGGTCTCTGTCCTGTTCATGGCCCTCTGCTGGTCATGCCTTTTGCCACCATGACCGCTTACATTTTTACCATTTAAAATTTTTACCAATTTTATATTAAGAATTTACCATGAGCCAGGAATTAAGCGAAATGCTTAACATCTGTTATGCAGTCTAGTTCCCATGACCCATGTCATGGATCTCTAGAACCACCTTCACATGCAGAGAATTGCCTAGAAGAACTCAGAGGACTTGGCCTATAGTTTTACTCATAACCGAAATTTATTACAGTGGTGTATTAAAGATACATAGCCAAATCATCAGGGGAAAAGACAAACATGGAGTCTGCAAGAATCTATGTACAAGCTTCCTAATGCTTTCCTGAGAGAAGGATTTACTAGAGAAATTAGAAAACACCTTGAGATGAATGAAAATGAAAACCAAAGTTTACGGCATATAGTGAAATTAGTACTCAGATGAAAAATTACAGATGTAATTAGATTTGGGCAATTATAGATAATTGTAGGGATTCCCTGGTAGCTCATCTGGTTAAGAATCTACCTGCAATGAAGGAGACCCCAGTTCAATTCCTGGGCCGGGGTCAGGAAGATTCCCCTGGAGAAGGGATAGGCTTCCCACTCTAGTATTCTTGGACTTCCCTGGTGGCTCAGCTGGTAAAGAATCCGCCTGCAATGCGGGAGACCTGGGTTTGTTCCCTGGGTCAGGAAGATCCCCTGGAGAAGGGAAAGGCTGCCCATTCCAGTATTCTGGCCTGGAGAATTCCATGGACTATATAATTCATGAGGTCACAAAGAGTGATCAAGAATTTACAAGGTGATAATTCTAATGTGGTCTTGGCATGGCTCACATGTCACAGGGTGGTAGATGGTCTTGGGTGTTATACATTATATAAGAAAGGAACTTCTTAGCTAACTAGGGATGAGCTGTAGCATATAGTGTGAGAAGACGTGGGGAGGATTGGGGAAAAGGTGAAGTGATTGTTCCAGAGACTAGATGTAATGATTCTATGGCTGTGGAAGGAGAGAAACAATCCTAGTTTGTAAGGCAAAAACACCCTAGACTCTGGGAAGTCAGGAGCAGAGGCAGAGATAATTAGTCTAGCTTAGCTTTTGTCTGTAGGATATCTGGCCAATTTAACCCAGGCTTTTACCACTACCCTCAATTTGACTACTGGCCAGATCTTAGTTTAAAAGTTCTCAGAATCCTCCCAATAGCCACTGACTCCAGAAAGGAACAGCCTCATCAAAAAACAGCAGAACAGAATTAACTTTCTAGACATTGACATAATTCCCTTTAGCTTTATGTTACTGTTGGAGTCTCTTGTACATTTTTCAGAGATCACTGATTTTCTTAAATTCTCTAGCATGAATGATGATGGACAATTGTATTGCCCTGGATTTCTCACTGGCCAGTTTAGCTGAGGTATGTGCCATTGCCAGTTTTTCTTGCCCCACAGGGATTAATGACACATTTAGTTCTGGATGTGGAGCCTCACCATGGTCTTTCCTACAGTGAGCCTGGTTATACTACTGTGAGTCACAATCACTGTCACTCCTGTCCAGTGCTGCCTGAGACAAATGGAATATATTTGGCCCAATCCTCTTTCAGTACAATGAACTAGAGTATCTGGTGACCTACGTGGTGACATGCTTCTCAGAATTCTTTATGTGTTAGAAGTAAGGAGTTAGGAACTGCCCTGGTGGTCCAGTGGGTAAGTATCCATGCTTCCAATGCAGGGGGTGTGGGTTTGATCCCTGGTCAGGGAACTAAAATTGCACACGTTGCATGGCAAAAAGTTAGGAGGTAAAGTTGTAGGAGAATTGCCTCTACCATGGTGCTCTGGCAGTTTCACTCATGTCTATTGGTTTGGCCAATATATAGGCCATGCAGGCAAAGCCTTGAACTATAGCTAATCTGAGTCTTGGCAGACCACCTTGTGATCCTTCCAGAACAAAAGAGGATCTTTACAAGCTTTTCAGGCCATCTCCCACTTCTGTCCCTATCCCTGTGGGAGGCTGTTATGAGACAGTTTCTCATTGCCTCCCAGATTCTGATAAGTAATGAGACTTTCTCTCCCACTCTTCTCTGGTTTAACTTCAGACTATAACACTGTAATTTCCAGTAGTCATGTACACTTGTGAGAGCTGAACCATAAAGAAGGCAGAGTGCTGAAGAATTGATGCTTTTGAACTGTGGTGCTGGAGAAGCCTCTTGAGAGTCCCTTGAATAGCAAGGAGATCAATCCAGTCAATCCTAAAGGAAATCAACCCCGAAAACTTATTGGAAGTTCTGATGCTGAAGCTCCAATACTTTGGCCACCTGATGTGAACAGCTGATTCATTGGAAAAGACCTTGATGCTGGGAAGCACTGAAGGCAGAGGGAGAAGAGGGTGACAAAGGATGAGATGGCTGAATGGCATCAATGGACATGAACTTGGGCAAACTCCGGGAGATGGTCGGGGACAGGGAGGCCTGGAGTGCTGCAGTTCATGGGGGTCGCGAAGAGTCAGACATAACTTGGCGACTGAACAACAATATAACACTGTTGAGCTGCAGCCTAAAATTGACTCCTCAGCAAGGGTGTATCCCACAACCCATGTTGCGGTCATCCAGCCCCCTTTTGTTTTCGTGTCGTTGTTTTTGGTGTGTGGGACAAGGACCTGGGGGATTGGGATGTTTGCCTACTCTTCCTTTTGCTGTTTTTGTAATTAATACATTATACGAATCTCAGAATGACAGATTATCTTTACTGGCCAAATCAATTAGGACGTGGCCTTGACCTTGCCTGCTGCCATGTGTTTGACAGAAGAATAATAGAGTAAAAATATGGGATTAAATGTGATAGACTCTTCCTTGCCTCTTTAATTTTCTAAAAAAAATATAAACCAAACACTGATCATAGCCATCGATACCTCTTTTCAGGTGGACCATAACTTGGTAAATCAGGTATTTGAGGGCTCCTTATTCTGAGCTACAACTCCCGCAATTGTTTTGTCACCAGTTCAGTTTTCTCCAGCTGGTCCTGAGGAAAATCATGGGGTTAACATATATCAAATTGTTGTATGCTCACCCTTCATAGTGATCTTCCCCAAGTTAAGAGTCTTTGCTTCCTTCTCAGTACCTGCAGACTATCAGCTATTGTCCTTTTATGAGTTACTCCAGTATTCTCTTAGAAACCAACCAACCAACCAATAAACCTGGGAGTTCATATGAGGGCTTCTTTGTAACTTTCTGTAGGTATGGTATCTGTAAGCTCCAGTCCCTGAGGTACCTGAACCTGATTTTGAGTTCCTGTGAAGCAGATATCTTTCTACTTTGTTCATTCTAGAGACTGAATATACAAATGGACAATGGCCAGACCATATAGAAAAGTAGAACTCTGACTCTCAATCTGCAGCAGCCTGTCCAGAAAACCAATGCACTATTAGCAATAATCAATCCAAGAGGTCAAACTACTGTCTGTAGCAATCGGTCCAGGAAGCCAAAGTAACCCCTGTAGTAATCATCCCTAAATAGCCAGAGTCTGAATAATGCCTCACAACCAATCACATAAGATGCTTTGCTTCTAGTAAGGCCTTATACTTAGAATCTTTTATCAGCACATACTTGAAGCCTTCCTTTATTCCTGCTATCAAACTTTCCACTTCTCTGCCAAATGCAAGTATGGCGGCTGATCTCTGAATAAATAGCCATTGCTTGTTCTCATCTCTGAGGTTTTCCTTTATTTCCACAACTTTCTTTAAAAGCTTATCTTCCTCTGTGACTGTAGGTAAGTCATTTCCTCTTTTGGGGCATTACTTCAACTGAAAAACTGGCTCAACATATAATCATCCTTTTATTCAACAGACATTCTATGGCACTTGAAGAAATTGGGTCCTAAGAAGTGCTAGATTTGGGGCAGATATTAGAGACACAAAGGTGAGCATATCCAGGACATAGTAGGATATGTGAACAGGCCTAATCAAGGGAAGTGTGGGCTATCTTGTATCAGCATCTATCCTGCAAAGGTGCAACAAGGTGGAGAAGTGGGAAGAAAAGGGCCAGGGAAGAATTCTACAGCGTCAGTGTCTCTGGGAGAGCTGGGCCCCTCTCCTCTCCTACTGAGCACGGCGGAGGACCACAGAGTCGCGGAGCCCTCCACCATCCTAGAGAAGCTGGAATGGCAGGAGTGCGCCGGCCTCCACCTCTCGCGTGAAGCAATCTGGCCAACACAGAACGTGGAGAGCTGCATGTGGGGTTGGCGGGGGCTTGAGGCCTGCGTCTTTCCAGGTCCGCTCCCGGGCCGATGGCTGGTATGTCAGCCCCGAGCGGTTCTGGAGCCTTCCTCCCAGACACCTGGCCGCCCCCGGTCTGACCCAGCGAGCAGCTGGTGGCCCTGGGAAGTGGGGCCCGTTTCAGCCCAGCGCTCAACCTGCTGCCAGGACAGCCCACGTTGTCAAAGGTGAGCCGATGCCAGGAAGCTGGCTATAGGCCCAGATGAGGGGCGGAAAGCAGGCAGTGCAGTGACGGGGAAATTGGGACACAGTCCTGAGTGGAGGGACCCGAGGAACAGGCAGGGGCAGAGTGGATCCGGCATCCCCCAGGCTTGTGGCGGCAGGGGAAGCAGATGCACAGGCCTGAGCCAGTGCTGGGGTAGAGGTGTCCACAGACCGCTGTGTGCAGCGATGAATGGCCAGAACTTCCACGACTGGTTTTACAGAGCTGGTTTTGTTTGAGGTGGGTCTTGAGATGAATGGGCTTCCCTGGTGGCTCAGATGGTAAAGAATCTGCCTGCAGTGTAGGATACCTGAGTTTGATCCCTGGGTTGGGAAGATACCCTGGAGTAGAGAATGGCTGCCCGCCCACTCCAGTATTCTTGCCTGGAAAATCCCCATGGACTGAGGAGCCTGATGGGCTACAGTCCATAGGGTCACAAAGAGTCGGACACGGCTAAGCCACTAACACTTTGACTTAACACCTTTAGATGAACACAAGGGAGGATCTGGATCTTCAGGCAGGGCTGGGGGCCGGGGGCTGCAGGTCTAAGGGCACAGAGCTGGACAAGGGAAAAGGAGCCAGACTGGAGACAAACTAACATATGAGGAGCACATTCTTGACATAGGCATGGTTTCGTCCCAGTGTGAATCCTCTGATGTACAATGCAAAGTGATCTAAAACTGAAATTCTTCCCACATTCCTTACATCCATAGACCTTCTGTCCATTATGAACTCTCTGATGTTGATCAAAGTCTTCCTTTTGATCAAAACACTTGCCACATTCTTCATGTACATAGAACGCCTCTTCACTGAGGCTTTCCTGATGTACAAGGTGGGTGTTAACATCGGCATCCTCTGAACGCTCTTCTACTAAGATCATCTCATCTTTGACAATCACTGCCGTGATGTCACGTGTAGTGTTCTCCACACTTGCCCTATTTAGGGTAGTCAGGCCATCTCCCTACAGTGCTTTTCTCCTCTTCACAGGTTTTTCCAAACCAGAATTCCTGGGAGCCACAGAACTGGGGTCCACTCAATAGCAACATGTGGTCCTGTGCCTGCTCGTGAATGTTCTTCAGGATAAAATGTTCTTTCTCACTCTTCAACACCCCCTCTGAAAGGAGAAAACAGAGCTGCAAATGTCATCAGTACCCATGACAGAGCGACTAAAGTCGTCAAGCTGTATTAATATGTCCATTTTTCTCAAGTGCCACTCCTGTGTCTAAGCAGGAGGGGAGAATGAAGGTTGGGGGAAAGACTGGTAACACAGATGACCTGAAATTTGAGAGTAGTAAGAATATAAAGGACAGGAAAGAGAGGTTCAGGGAAGTTGGGATTCCATCAGTTCACCAAAATACAAAAACTTGTCACTCATTTTAAAATGTCAAGAAGAAATAGGAAAGACTAACGTCTCTGCACCTGCCCCTAGGAGCTGAAAGCCAATTCATATAGAAAACTATCCTGACAGGATAGAATTTCAAAGAGCTGCTCCTGAGGCTGTGTTGGGAAATCACCATCTCTTACTTCCCTTCCTTCCTATCCATCATAGCCTTCTCTTTTTATAAGGGTCAGCGATGAGTCTCTCTATGGCATCCATAAAAATGGCCTCATAGCCTCACTCAGCCACTTCCAGAAGTCACTTCTAACTCTAATGATAAACACCTAAGGATAAAACTCTAGTGATAAAAATATGTAAAGCACATATTTACAAAGGTCCACTCTAATAAATTCTTCAGAGTTAGTTAAGCTCTGTTTCTTTGTAACTCCCATCCAAGCCTGGAGAACTGTAGACCAATTCTACAATTTCCAAGGGAAATTGAGTAGTAACATGAGCTCCAGGAAGGGCTGCTGCAGGTCAGGGAGTTCAGGTTTTATTCAAGGAATAACCTCGCTGTTAGCTTTCTGTCTAAAGCAGAGATGGGAAATTCCCTGGAGTGGTAGCGAGAGTAGGTCCTGAGATCCTGAGAGAATCTAGAGGACACTGTGGTTCCCTCCCTACATCCATTCTCCTCCCCCTCCCCGACTAGGGAGTAGCCAGGCCCTTTGGGTGGGAGTAATCCCAACTCCAGCTTCTAGCATAGGCCCCCACTGAGATAAGCCAAGTAAGTTCTCCCATCTAAGTCACTACATGAGAGACCTGTTCAGAGACCAGCAATCCAGGCCAAGTCAGTCAATGCACAGCTTCTCCCTGGCTATGGGACCAATTTAGAGCCGGCATAAGACTTAAGATGGTGAGTAGAGCAACACGTGGACTGTGACTCACCATGGTTAGAGCCTAAGGAAGGCCTGCCCTGTTCCTCCCCCTGGGTGTGAAGAAGCACAGTCCTGGTTACAACTACCAATCACATTCACACTAGGGAGAAACTTTATGAATGTAAGGGCTTTAAGAAAGGCTTCATGTGGAACTTGGGTCTCGCTCGGCACCCCTGGGTCCACACTGGAGAGAAGCCTCATGAATGTATTGACTGTGAGGAAAGCTTTATTTGCGAGGCACATCTCACTTGTTATCAGAGAATCCATACTGGGGAAAGGCCCTAGACATGTAACAACTGTGGGAAAGCCTTCACTTAGAATTCTGTTTTGATTATGTATCAGAGGTGCCGTGCTGGAGAGAAACCCTATAACCGTCAGACTTCTCACCTTCTTGAACAGTAGAGAATGCGTAATGGTGATATTTGTTTCTAATTCTTATGCTACAGGAACCCCAACCACAAGATGAAATGATGGCCCACAGTTTGCTGGACTGCAACATCCAGTATTATCTTGCCCCTTCTGAGTGAATACCCTGTACTCTGGCAAGACTGGTTTCCCTGTTCAGCCGTATTCATACCAGGCAACGTTTAGTTGAGCACCTACTCTGTGTCAGGTACTGTGCTAACTGTTTTACATACATTCCTTCAGTTCAGTTCAGTTCAGTTCAGTCGCTCAGTCGTGTCCGACTCTTTGCGACCCCATGAATCGCAGCACGCCAGGCCTCCCTGTCCATCACCAACTCCCGGAGTTCACTCAGACTCATGTCCATCGAGTCGGTGATGCCATCCAGCCATCTCATCCTCTGTCATCCCCTTCTCCTCCTGCCCCCAATCCCTCCCAGCATCAGAGTCTTTTCCAATGAGTCAACTCTTCACATGAGGTGGCCAAAGTACTGGAGTTTCAGCTTTAGCATCATTCCTTCCAAAGAAATCCCAGGGCTGATCTCCTTCAGAATGGACTGGTTGGATCTCCTTGCAGTCCAAGGGACTCTCAGAGTCTTCTCCAACACCACAGTTCAAAAGCATCAATTCTTCGGCGCTCAGCCTTCTTCACAGTCCAACTCTCACATCCATACATGACCACAGGAAAAACCATAGCCTTGACTAGATGGACCTTTGTTGGCAAAGTAATGTCTCTGCTTTTGAATATGCTGTCTAGGTTGGTCATAACTTTCCTTCCAAGGAGTAAGCGTCTTTTAATTTCATGGCTGCAGTCACCATCTGCAGTGATTTTGGAGCCCAGAAAAATAAAGTCTGACACTGTTTCCACTTTTTGGTTCCCCATCTATTTCCCATGAAGTGATGGGACCGGATGCCATGACCTTCGTTTTCTGAATGTTGAGCTTTAAGCCAACTTTTTCACTCTCCACTTTCACCTTCATCAAGAGGCTTTTTAGTTCCTCTTCACTTTCTGCCATAAGAGTGGTGTCATCTGCATATCTGAGGTTATTGATATTTCTCCCGGCAATCTTGATTCCAGCTTGTGTTTCTTCCAGTCCAGCGTTTCTCATGATGTACTCTGCATAGAAGTTAAATAAGCAGGGTGACAATATACAGCCTTGACGTACTCCTTTTCCTATTTGGAACCAGTCTGTTGTTCCATGTCCAGTTCTAACTGTTGCTTCCTGACCTGCATACAGATTTCTCAAGAGGCAGGTCAGGTGGTCTGGTATTCCCATCTCTTTCAGAATTTTCCACAGTTTATTGTGATCCACACAGTCAAAGGCTTTGGCGTAGTCAATAAAGCAGACATAGATGTTTTTCTGGAACTCTCTTGCTTTTTCCATGATCCAGCGGATGTTGGCAATTTGATCTCTGGTTCCTCTGCCTTTTCTAAAACCATCTTGAACATCAGGTAGTTCACGGTTCACATATTGCTGAAGCCTGGCTTGGAGAATTTTGAGCATTACTTTACTAGCGTGTTTTTTTTAATCCTGTAATGTAGGTATTCTTATTCTCATTTTATACAGGAGAAATATGAGGTTGAAAGAGGTTATAATACTCACTCGAGTCCAGTCAGCTACTAAACTCTAGAGTTGAGATTGGAACCAGGCCCAGTTGACTCTACTGTTCCTTGCGCACATTTCTAGTCTTGCCTGTTTTTACTTCTAAAGTTTCCCTGGGCTAAAAGGCTCTCTTCCTCATCTAAGACCCAGCTCCTTCTGTTGAACAGACCTCTTTTCCTCTTCTAATGGTAGTCAGTACCACCCAAATTGGTATTTAATTATGTGCTGTCTTATATTTTTCTAATAGTCTCATGCTTGTTAGTCCAGCTATAAACGGCTCTCTGGAGCATGGCATTTCTTTCTGTTTTTCAAATTTTGAAGAATATTTATTTTTGACTAGATATAATATGCTCATGATAAAAAAAAATTGAAATGGTTCAAACGTTCCTTGTCATTCCTGTCTCTCAGCCCTCCTCAGAGACAATACGTTATTTCTGTGTCTTTCTGGGTACACACACACAAAGTATTTATTAATACTGCTTTCTGTAAGTCTACCCCACTTAAAACTGTATTTGATATGAGGATATTGCTGTTACATTGCCAACTCCAGGACCTTCTCTTCCTCAGAAGTTGTGAGCCTCCTTGAGACCATGGAGGTGACTTAAGGGGAGCAGTGGGGATGGTCGGGGCCCTGCAGTCTTGGGAGACCTGATTGCCCTTGGATTATGAGAGAGTTCTCTGGAGAAATGTAAATAAAGTGGAATTTTTTTTTCATAAAAATTTGTATAGTTACAACCCCTGTCACTGCACCACTCTCCTAATTCTCTCCTCGTCTGTCCCCTTCTCATTGCCATCATACCCACATCCTGAAGTCAGCTGTGGGGCCACCTAAAGGAGGGAGAAACGGTCACTCTCTGATGAGGGCTCGCACTCTGTTGGGTATCCTCAGTCAGTCAGCAGTGGAAATATAATCAAGTGTCTTGGCATCAGGGTCACAAATGCCCTGCAGAGTCCAGGATCAAAGACGGATGCTAGAAATGCTTAGATTCTCTGCAGCAAGTAAGGGGTCAGTGAAGGATTCCAGAATTAACTGTGCTTGATATTGAGTCTGTAAGGTAAGACCATATTTTAAAAAGGTGTTAAAATATTAACTGTGAAGAAATGCAGTATATTAATGAATGGCATGAACCATCTTAAAAGATCAGATAACCAAAGGCCCAATTCAGAGAAGCAGAATGCTGGCCAACACAGATGAAACATCCATTCCAGATTCTCCACTTTTAGAGCCATTCTCCAGACTGCAGTTTGCCCCACTGCTATTTAGAATCCCACTTTTATAAACTCCCAACCAGTGAATAGAATTTGTTGAAGGAGCAAGGAAGAGAAACCAGAGGCCTGCTTGGACGAGACTTCTGCTTTCTGAAAAGCACAAACATACTGATAACTCCAGAACTTGGCCCAACATTGTCCAGCTAGAGAACCTCTAATAAGCAGTAAACATTTTGTTTTGTACTACACAGAACCAGGAAATGGAAATGAGTAACATGAACAAGTGTTTTGGGCAAGTCGTTTATTGAGCAAATATTACTGAGCAACTGCCTGTATGCAAACCACCATGTCAGGTCCTGCCAAGGAATGAGAAGTCAGACCTGCGCCCTGCCTTCATGGAATATTAACCTAGTGAGGATTAAAGGGACCAACCGAGAAAAATCAAGTGAACCAAATCATTAAAGGTTGCTAATTGCTATGAAGAGAATGAACAAGATCAGAAAGGGGGGCCCTCTTTCTAAAGATGCTCACAGAAGGCCTGTTCTAAGAGTAACATCAGTGCTAAGAGCTGAAGGATGAGAAACAGCCTCTTATATCAAGAACAGGAAGAATGGATAGAGGGAAGAGCTGTGCAGACTACCTGATGTGTGAAGAGTTTGGCATGTCCAAGAAGACAAGATTTTAGCAAAATGATCAGGGCATGTGTGGCACCAGTTGGGATTGTAGAGATCGATGGGCCAGATCATTCGATTTTGTCCTAAGTGAGAAGAGGCCACTGAAGGGTGTTCAGTGGAGAAATGGCATGTTTGATTCTTATTATAAGATGATGGTGAACTTCTGGCTACTAAGAGAAAAGGGGGCCAAAGTGGAAGTAGAGAGCATGTTGGAGACTGCCAGCAGCCCAGGTTGGAGATGATAGTGGCCTGGAGAGGGTGGTGATAATAGAAATGAAGAGAAAGTGGATTGAAGATATATTTTGGAAAGAAAAATCAGTGAACTGCTAATGGATTAGATGCAAGGATAATGGATAGGGAGGAGTCAGGGGTAGCTTCCTGGCTTGAATAGCTGAGTTAGTGTTGCCATTTACTGGAATGAGAATAGGTCTGGGGATGGAAAAATCTAAAACTCTATTTAATGTTAACATTTGTACTATGTGTGAGATGTGCAATTAGAAATTTCAAGTAGATGGTTTTATATATGGACTGAAGCTCTGGATGGTCATACCTCAGTTCAGTTCAGTCGCTCAGTCGTGTCCGACTCTTTGTGACCCCATGGACGGCAGCACGCCAGGCCTCCCTGTCCATCACCAACTCCTGGAGTGTACTCAGACTCATGTCCATTGAGTTGGTGATGCCATCCAACCATCCATCCTCTGTCATCCCCTTCTCCTTCCACCTTCAGTATTTCCCAACAACAGGGTCTTTTCAAATGAGTCAGTTGTTCACATCAGCTGGCCAAAGTATTGGAGTTTCAACTTCAGCATCAGTCCTTCCAGTGAATATTCAGGGCTTATTTCCTGTAGGATGGACTGGTTGGATCTCCTTGCAGTCCAAGGGACTCTCAAGAGTCTTCTTCAATACCACAGTTCAAAAGCATCAATTCTTCGGTGCTCAGCTTTCTTCGTAGTCCAATTCTCCCACATCCATACATGACTACTGGAAAAACCAAAGCTTTGACTAGACGGACCTTTGTTGACAAAGTAATGTCTCTGCTTTTTAATATGCTGTCTAGGTTGGTCATAGCTTTTCTTACAAGGAGTAAGGGTCTTTTTATTTCATGGCTGCAGTCACCATCTGCAGTGATTTTGAAGCCCCCCAGAATAAGGTCTGTCACTGTCTCTACTGTTTCCCCATCTATTTGCCATGAAGTGATGGCAATACCTGGAGCTGTGCATTTGGGAGTGGTCAAAGGAGCAGAAGGTATTTAAAGCTGTGGGAAGAAATGAATGAAATCTCCTAGAGCTGCACTATTTAATACTGTAGCCACTAGCTACATATAGGTATTAAATTAAAAATTTAGGTCTTTAGGCACAACAGCCAGATTTCCAGCACATAGTAACCATATGTGGCAGTTGGCTACCTTATTAGATGGTGTAGGTGTAGAACATTTTCATTATTGCAGAAAGGTCTGTTGGACGGTACTGCCCCCAGAGAGAGTACAGCAAAATATGAGGACCCAGGATGAAGTCTTAAGGAATAAGACTCAATATTTAGGGAATCAGACGGGTGGAAGCACCAGGAATACATGCTAAGAAAGAGCAATCAGGGACTTCCCTGATGGTCCAGTGGCTAAGACTCTGCTCCCCCAATGCAGGGGGCCCAGGTTCAATCCCTGGCCAGGGAACTAGATCCCATGTGCTGCGACTAAGAGTTTGCATGCTGCAATGGACCTGGCACCTCCAAGTAAATAGGTACTTAAAAGAAAAGGGCAGTTAGTGAGCAATTGGCAACATCACCTGTGGATACTTTATGCAAGCAGCAGCTGAAATAAGGTTGACTTTCCAACTAGGACTGCAGAGATTGTTAAAATCCTAAATATTCAAAAGCTCCCAGAGTGAAGTTGACACATACTGTTAGATGAAGTCAGTACCTTAAACTGGAGGAGAGAGAGAATGGAGAGGAATAAGAACCCATGGAAATGGAACAGTTTGGACTTCCAGAAGAGCATCACGGGAGTTGATGAACCCTAGTAACTCAAAGATAGAAATGTAAGTAGGCAGAGCCATGGAACGACAAGACAGATTTTAGAAGCGTCACAATGAGAGAATGAGCAAAACATGGCAAAAGATAGGTGTTGCAGGAGGATTAAGAAATAGTGGAGATAGATGGCCCCTACCGAGAGAATTCCTAACTGGTCTTTTCCTTACCCGAGGCCCAGAGACAAGCTCTTGGAAACCCTGAGCGAATATCAAAGTTTCCATAGTCTGCGATGAAGGATTTGTACCGTGGAAGACCCTTCAATTTGTAGTGACACTGCACACATCTCAAAGTCAGAAGTGGGATAAAATTAATACGGTTGTCCCTTGGTATCCACGGGGGATTGATTCCAGGACACCTCCCACCAAGAGACACAAAAATCCACATAGTTTAAGTCCCTTACATATAATGTCATGGGGGACTTCCCTGGTGGTCCAGTGATTAGGAGTCCCACTGCAGGGGACACAGGTTTGATCCCTAGTCAGGAAATTAAGATCCCACAAGCCAAGTGGCACGGCTGATAAAGTGAAAGAAAATACCATGGTTTTGCATATGATTTATGCGCTGCAAACTCAAGTTTTGTTTGGGGAAAGTTGTAAAATTTTTTTTTTTTTTTGATCCACCATTGGTTGAATTCACAGATATAAGACTGTACTCAGTTCTTAAATTTTGGAGAAATAGAAGGGTTTATCTTTTAAAATTGATGATAATTTCTAATAAATTGCAATTAGCAAATATTAAAAACAGTCATTGATTATGGTACAATTTTGTCCTCAAAAATTTCAAAACTAGGACTGGAAAGTGAGGAAATGGAGAAATAGTGAATAGATTTTTTTTTCTCACACAGTGAAAATTAGCTGGCCTGCCAGGAGTCTCTTGGCAGAATGAATAATTAAATCCCTCCTGTTTTGCCACCCAGAGCTAGTGACAAAGATGCCTGTGTGAGAAGCTGCTCAGTTGCAAATGTTCATGTGTTCTCAGTCGTGTCCGACTTCTTTGCAACCCTGTGGACTGTGGCCCTCCAGGCTCCTCTGTCCATGGAATTTTCCAGGCAAGAATACTGGAGTGGGTTGCCTATTCCTGCTCTAGGGGATCTTCCCGATGTAGGGATCGAATCCGTGTCTCTATGTCTCCTGCATTTGCAGGTGGATTCTTTACCACTGAGCCGACCGGGAAGCCCAAGTGTAAATCAGTATCTGCAATTCTGAGCACGTCTTGTGGTTTCTCAGCCAGGGTTCTGTAACGTTCACCTTTTATTCGGCTCCCAGCATCCATTCGCCTTTTCTCTGGGAACAGTAACCCAAATGTTTTAGGGGTAAGTATCCTTTCTCATCCTCTCGGCTCAGCTCTGTCTCCACCTTCAGCTTCACGAGTGGATCCTGTTTGGCTTAAGTCCATCAACCTGCCTATCCCCTTGGCTACAGAGCCACTGAGATCTGAAGAGATATTTACCGGGCTTTCTGAAAGAGAGAGGCTTTTCTTTTTGAGAACAACCACTGGAGATGTTCTCTATCCTCCTTTGTAGGATATGTAGGGAGAAGGTACAAGGCCTGGAATCGTATCCACAGCTGTTCTGTTGGGGTGGGGGAAGTCTGGGCTTCCCGGGTCCAGCATATGGATCATGAGAATGAGGCTAATACTAAGAATACAGTGGTGAAATAGACCCCGGGTCCCTGGTGACATCAGTTGAGCCACTAGCCCAAGCTTACCTGACATAGACCTACCTCTCAACTTATTCCGTGAGCCCATAAACATCTTTAGTTAAAGTACATAGATTTGGGTTTTCTATCATTTGAAAATTAATCATGCTGATCCTGGCTTATATTTGAAGGCACTGTTTTCTTGGACAGCACCTTAATATCATATTTTCTCTTCGTTGCCACACAAGCTCCTCCTTTGTATTCCATCTCAGTTGCTTGGAGGTTGAGTGTCAAAATAGGTGCCTTTCACACCGCAGCCTTAATTTCATGAATGCCACAGGACTGATGTTTGTCATATCATAACGTACCTTCCAAATTTGATGAAAATCAGCTCTCAATCCCAGATTCTCCAATGGATAACGTCCTCTCTCTTTGAGGTAACTTCCAGGCACCCCTACCCTACCCATGTGAATATGGGGCTTCGCATATCACCTGTGTTTTAAGGTCAGATCATGTGGAATGCCTAGGTGTTTTTCCTGTCTGCTAGAGACTTTGTTTTATTTATTTATTTTTATGTATTAATTTTGTCTGCACTGGATCTTCATTGCAGCTCTTGGGCTCAGTAGTTGCGGTATGTGGGATATCTGTTCTCTGACCTGGGATCGAACCCGGGCCCCCTGCATTGGGAGCACAGAGTCTTATCCACTGGACCACCAGGGAAGTCCTTAGAGACTTTGTTTTATAGGACATCGTTTCAACACCAGTTGGAACCAGCTATTGGAACTGTGTGTCCGATAGCTCCCCTAGGAGTAGCAACTGATTTCTCCACCTATCAAGCTTCTGAACTGAAAAACCACAGTTTCCATTCTGTATACAGAGGACATTTTGGAGCATACCATGTCCTGGCCTATATCAAGAGGGCTGCACTGAAACTTGGGGTGCTGTATCTTGAAATTAATATTTTTTCCACCGATGTGGCCAGAAGTTAGGTTAACAGATCTTCTGCCAGCTCTGGTTTAAGACTTTAAACTCCATCCTGTTCTTTCTAGTGGTTGTGACCAGTATCCCCACTCTGGAAAAACTGAGGCAGGCAGGTTCTTCAGGCCGTCTCCAGCATTTATTGCTAGTAGACATGGGGTCGCAAAGAATCAGACACAACTGAGCAACTGAACTGAACTGAGACAGTCTAAGGATGGCCATTGTGGCTGGTAAGATATGACATCTCTTGCTGTCTCTCATTTTTTTCAAAAAATACATTTATTTAGTTGAGCTTTTATGTATTTATTTATTCACTTGACTCCTTTAGGCAGTGCTGGGTGTTTTTTTGCTGCCCGGTTCCTCTCTAGTAGCGGCAAGCTGGGGCTCCTCTGTACTTGCGGTGGGCAGGCTTTCATTGTGGTGGCCTCTCTTGTTGGGGAGCCCTGGCTGTAGGTGCAGGACGGGACTAGTCGTGGGTCTCATGTTTGTTGATCCCTGGCATATGGCATCTCCCTGTATGAGGAATCGATAGTTTCCCCTGCATGGCAGGTGGATTGTCTAGCAGTCAGCCACCCAGTAAGCCCTCAGTGGTATTTTGATGGGCATTTCCCTGACGATTAGCATGTTTGAGACTGTTTTCCCGTGTTTTTATGTTTCACTAAACCCTGTGAGTCAGTTTACCTGTTGCAATGGGCTTCAGGCGAGTCTGCGGCTTATGAGTTCTGTTTCTGTTACCCACCCCTAGAGATGTATTGAGGGCAGGTGTCATTGACAGAATTTGCCCCTCAGCACTGGGTCTCAGGTTGCAGTTTCGCAGAATTTCCACAAGGCGGCAGCACTTGGCCTGCCCAGCTCGGCTTGCTCAGGCAACCAGAGCCTTAGAGAAAGGTGATTAGAGTGCAGTGTGCCAGCACAAAGCCCCACGGGCTTGTGTCTCTTGGCCTCTCTCGTGTTTATATATTTCAGTAATCCCTGTGAGTCAGTTTACCTATTGCAGTGGGTTGCAGTGGGCTTCTGGCATGTCTGCCGTTTCCGAATCTTGTTTTGGTTACCCACCTCTGGCGATGTCTTGAGGGCAGGTGACATTCAGTTCAGTCGCTCAGTCGTCTCTGACTCTGCGACCCCATAAATCGCAGCTCGCCAGGCCTCCCTGTCCATCACCAACTCCCGGAGTTCACCCAAACTCATGTGCATTGAGTCGGTGATGCCATCCAGCCATCTCATCCTCTGTCGTCCCCTTCTCCTCCTGCCCCCAATCCGTCCCAGCATCAGGGTCTTTTCCAATGAGTCAATTCTTTGCATGAGGTGGCCAAAGTATTGAAGTTTCAGCCTCAGCATCAGTCCTTCTGATGAATACCCAGGACTGGTCTCCTTTAGGATGGACTGGTTGGATCTCCTTGCAGTCCAAGGGACTCTCAAGAGTCTTCTCCAAACACACTGCTGCTGCTGCTGCTAAGTCGCTTCAGTCGTGTCCGACTCCGTGCGACCCCATAGACGGCAGCCCACCAGGCTCCCCGGTCCCTCGGATTCTCCAGTCAAGAACACTGGAGTGGGTTGCCATTTCCTTCTCCAATGCATGAAAGTGAAAAGTGAAAGGGAAGTTGCTCAGTCGTGTCCGACTCTTCGCGACCCCATGGGCTGCAGCCTACCAGGCTCCTCCGTCCATTGGATTTTCCAGGCGAGAGTACTGGAGTGGGGTGGCATCGCCGCCTCCGACAGCCCCTAAAAACGCCCTGTGAATGTGCAGTGCCCTCTCAGCCTTGGGTCCCAGGTTGCAGTTCCAGAAATTGTCCACAAGGCAGCAGCACGTTGCCAGCCCAACTCGGCTGCTCAGACCACCAGAGCCCTAGTGAAAGGCCTGTTTGTGGGTTGAGAGTTCGAATGCAATGTGCCAGGCCAAAGACCCACGGACTTGTGTCTCCTGGCCTCTCTGCCCGTCCCCTTCACCCCGGAAGACATATCCCAACCGCTGCAAAACCGCTGTGCTGAGGATGCTGCCGCTTGTAGGTGGGGCGACTCTAAGAATGGTGATGGGAGGGGGAAGCCCCATTCTCAGGACACGTGGAGCGGGGATTATTAACAGCTCTTGCAGCCCAGGGCGGCCGCCAGGTGTTGGGTGCACCTGGCCTGGGTTTGCTGAAGGCAGACCGGTTTGGGTCTGCAGGTGGGGTCCCAGTCCAAGGGGAAGAGACACCGCTGTTCTCACTTGCCTGGGCATCCTCTACAGCTCCTCAGCCCCCGCAGGGTCCAGCCTTACCATCCAAGAGGGCTCAGGCTCCAGAAATGTGACACCAGCCAGGACGCGGAGGCCTCAGCGGAATATAGTAGGCATTTCTTTCTTTCCTTCTCATGTAACTATTTATTTTGTGGTGGCATCTAGGTGATTTAATCGTTGCTTTGGTTTGAGGCCAACAGCAACTTGGTTTTTTTTCTCCATGTGGACGTGTGGATTCGTTGTCAGATTCTTCTTCCATTGGGAATATTCCGGAGCACCCAGCAGAGCTTCCTGTGAATATATTTGAGTTTGCATATGTGAATCCAAAGCACCTCTTTGATCCCTCCCTTTAACCTTTCCCCTATTGTAGCAAGAGGTTTCTGGTTTTACCTGGTAACCTCTGCTGCGTGTATAACCAGTTCACAGGCGCCACTTTCCATATTCTCTCTACGTGTGGTATCCTATCGTATTTGGTTCTGTCTCTCTGCATTAGATTGTGTAGCGTGACCATGTCTAACTTCATCATGTTGGTGCAGATGTCATTAGGTCCAATTTCACTTCTCTTCCTAAGGCTGAGTGAGAGTCCATTGCCTCTATAGAGCCAAATGCCTATGTCCTTCCCATGTCCAGGGACATCTGGGAGACTTCCATGTTCTCACCTGCATCCACAGGGCTGCTTCGAACTGTGGGGTTCGTGTGTGTTGGAATTAACGTTTTCTCTGGAGATGGGGGCAGAAGTCGGATTCCCAGATCTGCCCGCTCTGGTTTCATTTGTTTGTTTATTTAATAAATTATTTATTTGGGGGCTGTGCTGGGTCTTCACTGCTGCTGCACCTTGGCTTTCTCAAACTGTGGTGTACAAGCCTCTCGTTGCCTTGGTTTCTCTTGTCGTGGAGCACTGACTGGAAAGCTCAGGCTCAGTAGTTGTGGCACTCGGGCTTAGTTGCCCTGAAGCAAGTGGGATCTTCCTGGACCAGGGGTCGAACCCATGTCCTCTGCATTGGCAGACTGATTCTTCACCACTGGACCACCATGGAAGCCTGGCTCTGGTTTTTTACTTTAAAGTTAACTGCATCCTGTCTTTCTAGTGTCTGTGGCCAGGTTCGCATCCATGAAAAGCTGAGGAGGGCATGGCTTTCTCCAGGTCTTCTCCTCCTGCATTTGTTGCTTGTAGACAGTCTGAGGATGGCCATTATGACTGAAAAGATATGACATCTCTCTGTCTCGCTCTCATTTTTTTTTTTTTTTTCAGAAAAATACATTTGTTCTATTGAGTTGAATTCTTCTGTATTTATTTAGTCAGCTGATTCCATCGCTGTGCTGGGTCTTCCCTGCTGCCCGGGTTTTTCCCTGGGTGCGGCAGGCAGGGGCTTTTCTGTAGTTGCGGTGAGCAGGCTTTCATTGTGGTGGCCTCTCTTGTTGGGGAGCCCTGGCTTTAGGGCAGGGGGCTGGAGTAGTTGTGAGTCCTGGGCTTCGTTGACCCCCGACATATGGGCCTCCCAGATGAGGAATCGATACGGTGTCCCCTGGCTTGCAGGGGGATTGTTGGGCAATGAGCCACCCCGGAAGCCCTTGGTGGTGTTTTGATTGGCGTTTCCCTGATAAGCATGTTTGAGCCTGTTTTCCCATTTTTGTATATTTCAGTAAACCCTGTGAGTCAGTTTACCAGTTACAGTGGGCTTCGGGCATGTCTGCCATTCCTGAATCCTGTTTCGGTTACCCCCCCTCCAGTGATGTCTTGAGGGCAGGTGACATTGACAGCCCCTGAAAACGCCCTGGGAATGTGCCACGTCCATCAAGCCTGGGTCTCAGGTTGCAGTTCTGGAAGTTGTCCACAAGGCGGCAGCACGTTGCCAGCCCACCTCGGCTTGCTCAGGCAACCAAGGCCTTAGTGAAAGGCCTGTTAGTGGGTTGTAATTAGAGTGCAATGTGCCAGCACAGAGACCCACGGGCTTGTATCTCCTGGCCTCTTTGCCCGTCCTCTTCAGCCCGGAAGACATATTCCAACCGCTGCAAAACCGCTGTGCTGAGGATGCTGCCGCTTGTAGGCGGGGAGACTAAGAATGGCTGAGGGAGGTGGAAGCCCCACACTGCCGGGACTCCTGGAGCGGGACTGTTAAGAACTCTTGCAGCCCAGGGGGTCCCCAGGTGTTGGGTGTGCCTGGCATGGGTTTGCTGTAGGTCGGCCCGTCTGGATTTGCAGGTTGGGGTCCCAGTCGGAGGGGAAGAGACCCTGCTGGTCCCGGGTTCTCACTTGCCTGCGCATCTTCTTCAGCCCCTGTGGGGTCCAGCCTCAGGATCCAAGAGGGCTCAGGCTCTAGAAATGTGACGCCAGCCAGGACGCGGAGGTCAGGGGAATATAGTAGGCATTTCTTTCTTTCCTCTTCTCACATAACTTTTATTTTTTACTGGCATCTAGGTGATTTAATCATTGCTTTGGTTTGAGGGGCACAGCAGTTTCATTTTCTTTTTCCAGTGGAAATGTGGATTTTTTTTTTCAAGTTCTTTTTCCATTAGGAGTATTCCAGAGCACGCAGCTGAGCTTCCTATGGGTATATGAGTTTCCATATGTGAATCCAAAGCAACTCTCTGATCCCTTCCTTTTGCCTTCCGTCTTGTCTTATTCTGGGACCCTCTACTTGGTGTGTAAGGAGTTTATATGTGCCAGTTTTCATATTCTGTCCATAAGTGATATCCTATCATATTCTTCTCTGTCCTCACTGCAGTAGTTCAGTTAGTGTAGTCATATCCAGCTCCCTCATGTCCATGCAAATGTCATTATTTCATTCTTTGTCACATTTCTTTCTTGGGGCTGAGTTTGAGTCCAGTGCCTCAGTAGAGCCAACTTCCTATATCGTTCCAGTCCAAGGACATCTTGGAGGCTTCCGTGTTCTCCCCTGTGTCCATAGAGCTGTGCTGAACTTTGGGGTTCAGGTGTGTTGGAATTCATGCTTTCTCTGGAGACGTTAGCGAAAGTCGGATTCCCAGATCTGCTTGGTCTGGTTTTCTTTGTTTACTCTTTTTATTTATTTATTTATTATTTTGGCTGTGCTGGGTCTTTGTTGATGCTGCACCTTGGCTTCCTAACGTTTGGCGTGTGGTCTTCTCGTTGCGGTGGCTCCTCTTGTCCTGGAGCCCCGGATCGAGAGCGCAGACAGAGTAGTTGCGGCACACAGGCTGAGTTGCCCTGGAGCGTGTGGGATCTTCCTGGACCAGGGATCAAACCTGTATGCTCTGCATTGGCTGATGGATTCTTAACCATTGGACCACCGGGAATGTCCTACCTCTTGTATTAGACTTTAAAGTCAATTCCATCCTGTTCTTTTAAGTGATGGTGACCAGGTATGCTTCTCTGGAAAAGCTGAGGCAGGCATGGTTTTCTCCCGGCCCTCTGCAGCATTTATTGCTTGTAGACAATCTGAGGATGGCCATTCTGACTGGTGAGATATTACATGTCTCATGTCTCTCTCTCTCTCTCTCTTTTTTCCTCAAAATAATACATTTCTTTTTTTCAGTTGGATTTTTCTGTATGTATTTATTTAGTCGGTTGACTCCTTTCGGCAGTGCTGGGTGTTTTTTGCTGCCCAGGTTTCTCTCTCGCGGCAGCAGGCAGGGGCTCCTCTGTAGTTGGGTGGGCAGACTGTCTGTGTGGTGGCCTCTGTTGTTGGGGAGCACTGTCTCTTAGGCGGGGGGCTGGAGTGGTTGTGGGTCTTGGGCTCTGTTGATCCCCGGCATATGGGATCTGCCTGGATGAGGAATCCATACGGTGTCCCCTGCGTGGCAGGTGGATTTTTACCAGTGAACCACCCAGGAAATCCTCAGTGGTCTTTTGATTGGCATTTTGCTGTGCTGGAGCCTGTTTTTCCATGTTTTTATATTTCAGTAAACTCTGCGAGTCAATTTATCTGTTGCAGCAGGCTTCAGGCAACTCTGTGGTTTACGAATCCTGTTTCAATTACTCATCTCCGGTGGTGTCTTGAGGGCAGGTGACATTGACAGCTGGATCATCAAAAAAACAAGAGAGTTCCAGAAAAACATCTATTTCTGCTTTATTGATTATGCCAAAGCCTTTGACTGTGTGGATCACAATAAATTGTGGAAAATTCTGAAAGAGATGGGAATACCAGACCACCTGACCTGCCTCTTGAGAAACCTATATGGAGGTCAGGAAGCAACAGTTAGAACCAGACATGGAACAACAGACTGGTTCCAAATAGGGAAAGGAGTATGTCAAGGCTGTATATTGTCACCCTGCTTATTTAACTTATGCAGAGTACATCATGAGAAACGCTGGGCTGGAAGAAGCACAAGCTGGAATCAAGATTGCCCGGAGAAATATCAATAATCAGATATGCAGATGACACCACCCTTATGACAGAAAGTGAAGAGGAACTAAAAAGCCTCTTGATGAAGGTGAAAGAGGAGAGTGAAAAAGTTGGCTTAAAGCTCAACATCCAGAAAACGAAGATCATGGCATCTGGTCCCATCACTTCATGGGAAATAGATGGGGAAACAGTGGAAACAGTGTCAGATCAGATCAGATCAGATCAGTTGCTCAGTCGTGTCCGACTCTTTGCGACGCCATGAATCGCAGCACGCCAGGCCTCCCTGTCCATCACCAGCTCCTGGAGTTCACTCAGACTCACATCCATCGAGTCAGTGATGCCATCCAGCCATCTCATCCTCTGTAGTCCCCTTCTCCTCTTGCCCCCAATCCCTCCCGGCATCAGAGTCTTTTCCAATGAGTCAACTCTTCGCATGAGGTGGCCAAAGTACTGGAGTTTCAGCTTTAGTATCATTCCTTCCAAAGAAAGCCCAGGGCTGATCTCCTTCAGAATGGACTGGTTGGATCTCCTTGCAGTCCAAGGGACTCTCAAGAGTCTTCCCCAACACCACAGTTCAAAAGCATCAATTCTTCAGCGCTCAGCCTTCTTCACAGTCCAACTCTCACATCCATACATGACCACAGGAAAAACCATAGCCTTGACTAGATGGACCTTTGTTGGCAAAGTAATGTCTCTGCTTTTGAATATGCTATCTAGGTTGGTCATAACTTTCCTTCCAAGGAGTAAGCGTCTTTTAATTTCATGGCTGCAATCACCATCTACAGTGATTTTGGAGCCCAGAAAAATAAAGTCTGACACTGTTTCCACTGTTTCCCCATCTATTTCCCATGAAGTGATGGGACCTGATGCCATGATCTTCGTTTTCTGAATGTTGAGCTTTAAGCCAACTTTTTCACTCTCCACTTTCACCTTCATCAAGAGGCTTTTGAGTTCCTCTTCACTTTCTGCCATAAGGGTGGTGTCATCTGCATATCTGAGGTTATTGATATTTCTCCCAGCAATCTTGATTCCAGCTTGTGTTTCTTCCAGTCCAGCGTTTCTCATGATGTACTCCGCATATAAGTTAAATAAGCAGGGTGACAATATACAGCCTTGACGTACTCCTTTCCCTATTTGGAACCAGTCTGTTGTTCCATGTCCAGTTCTAACTGTTGCTTCCTGACCTGCATACAAATTTTCAAGAGGCAGATCAGGTGGTCTGGTATTCCCATCTCTTTCAGAATTTTCCACAGTTAATTGTGAGGAAACAGTATCAGACTCTATTTTTTTTGGCTCCAAAATCACTGCAGATGGTGACTGCAGCCATGAAATTAAAAGATGCTTACTCTTTGGAAGAAAAGTTATGACCAACCTAGATAGCATATTGAAAAGCAGAGACATTATTTTGCCAACAAAGGTTTGTCTAGTCAAGGCTATGGTTTTTCCAGTGGTCATGTACGCATGTGAGAGTTGGACTGTGAAGAAAGCTGAGCACCGAAGAATGGATGCTTTTGAATTGTGGTGTTGGAGAAGACTCTTGAGAGTGCCTTGGACTGCAAGGAGATCCAACCAGTCCATTCTGAAGGAGATCAGCCCTGGGATTTCTTTGGAAGGAATGATGCTGAAGCTGAAACTCCAGTACTTTGGCCACCTCATGTGAAGAGTTGACTCATTGGAAAGACTGATGCTGGGGAGGGATTGGGGGCAGGAGGAGAAGGGGACGACGGAGGATGAGATGGCTGGATGGCATCACTGACTGGATGGACGTGAGTCTGAGTGAAGTCTGGGAATTGGTGATGGACAGGGAGGCCTGGCGTGCTGCAATTCATGGGGTCGCAGAGAGTCGGACACGACTGAGCGTCTGAACTGATCTGAAAAAACGCTTGGGAACGTGCAGTGCCCATCAGCCCTGGTTGCAGTCCCCACAAATGTCCACAAGGCGGCAGCACGTTGCCTGCCCACCTTGGCTTGCTCAGGCAACCAAGAGCCTTAGTGAAAGGCCTGTTTGTGGGTTTTAATTCGAGTGCAGTGTGCCAGCCCAAAGCCCAAGACCTTGTATCTCCTGGCCTCTCTGCCCGTCCCCTTCACCCGGGAAGACATAGCCCAACCGCTGCAGCTGCTGTGCTGAGGATGCTGCCGCTTCTAGGCGGGGCGACTCTAAGGATGTCCGTGGGAGGTGGAAGCCCCACTCTCAGGACATGTGGAGCGGGGACTGTTTAAGAGCTCTTGCAGCCCAGGGGGTCCCCAGGTGTTGGGTGCGCCTGGCATGGGTTTGCTATAGTTTGGCCCGCCTGGATTTGCAGGTTGGCTTCTCAGTCGGAGGGGAAGAGACCCTGCTGGTCCTCGGTTCCCACTTGCCTGCCCATCCTCTTTAGCTCCCCCAGCCTCCGCAGGGTCCGGAGGGCTCAGGCTCCAGAAATGTGACACCAGCCCAGAACCCGGAGGCCTCCGGCAGAGATAATAGTCATTTTTCTTTCTTTCCTTTTTTCATTTAATCTTATTTTTTCCTGGCATCTAGGTATTTTGATCATTGCTTTGGTTTAAGGTGAATAGTTCCTTCATTCATTTGGCATTTGGAAATGTGAATTATTTTTCTGTTTCTTATTCCACTGGACTATTCCAGAGTGGCCAGCAAAACTTTGAATTAATGTGAACAAGTGTTGATGTGTGACTCCAAAGCACCTGGTTTATCCCTTCCTTTTACATTTCCCCTTTTTAAATACAGGTTTTCTTTGTTCTGGGACTCTCTCCCTCAGGGTGTAACTGAGTTTCTATGTGACAGTTTCCGTGTATCTGTGTAAGTGACGTCAGTTCCTGTTCGTCTCCATTTGTGTGTGTTCATTTTGTTGGTGTGATCACATGAAGTTCCACCCATGTTGCTAGAGTCCAGCATGGCGTTCATCTTCAGTTTTCTTTTTTATGACTAAGTGGTAGTTCATTGTGCCTATGGACTGAAATTCCCGTATCTGTTCCATTTCCCAAGGTCGTTTTGGTGGCGTCCATGTCCTGCCCTGTGTCAGTGGTGATGCACCGAACCTGGGGTGCATGTGTCCTGGAATTAGTATTTTCTCCAGATACCTTACCAGGAATGGCATTACCAGATATACTGTTTGCTCCGGTTTTATGATTTTAAGGAGCCTCCATGCGGTTCTTTGTGGTTGCTATGACAAATTTCCCACCTCCAGAAGAAAAGTGAGGCCCCGTTTCCTCACGTTTTTCCTTTGATTTCCCTCTCCCGCTTTGTGATTATGTGTTCCTGTTTCATTGTACAGTGTTTCGGGTGTTCTTCAGGTTAGGGTGTTTAAAATGCCTGTGAGAAGAGGTTTCTGCATTCATGCTTGTCATGGAGTTTGTAGACCCTAGAGACACAGCGATCTCAGAGCCTTGAATCGTTTTCTTTCTAGATTGTGGCCCAACTTTGCCTCTTTTCCTTAGTGTGTCTTGTTCTCCACCCTTTTGCTGCCAGGACATCATGCAGTAACTAGGAGAATCTCCAGGCTGAATCAAAGCCCAGAACAGCTTCCATACGGAATGGTGCTATTTACTTGTTCACATCCTCATTATTTAAAACCTTTCTGTCATACTCACGATTTTGGTACCAGCCTAGATGATCTCTGTGAAATTCTACCGCCAGCTCCAAAGTTCAGTGCATTTCGTCGTTTTTCTTCCATTGAGGGGATTGCTGTACATGACTGGCAAGGGCAATCAAGTTACCCATGGCTATACTTCATTGGAATTCATCCTCAGGTCTTTTTTTTCATGTTTGATATGTTTATTTGGTTAGAATTTTTTTTCCCCCTTCCCCAGGTCATAAATATGATCAGCTAAACATTGTCTCATGACCTCCAGAAGAGGCAGGCGGCATTCGGAAGCCTGCTGATGGGATGCTGCCCCACGTTTGTCCTCTGGACTGCTTCTTGGTTTCAGAAACAAGGTAGGAGAATCACTGAAGCTCTTCCAAGGGCTCTGTGAGTGAGGCCTTGGTGCAGCTGGAAGAGAAGACAGCTGCTGCCATTTGATGAGCGCCCATTAGGTATTGAGTTCCTTACGTTCATTGTGTGTTTTTAAAACTGTTCTAGTAAACTTCACGAGGTAGGCATTATATCCCCATTTTATAGGTGAGGAAATTGAGGCTGGATGGTACGTTATTGGTCTAAGATCATTCAGACCGAAGTGTTGAAATTCAGTTTTAAACCTGGATCTGACTGTCTCCAGAGCTGCAGATTCTCTTTCTTCATGTGATTTGTAAGAATGTGCCCGTGCCCTTAGGGAGACAAGATTCCTAAAAGTATGTTTAATAAATAAAGAGGTGACAGCAACTTATAATTGATGAAAGAGAGCTACTTTTATGGTTGCAGTATACTGCAGTGTATTGCTCCTGCTGTGTAAGAAGGAGCAGGCCTGAGCAGAGCAAGGCGGCCTCCCGGGGAAGCAAACATTAGCATTATGCCTCCTGCCCAGACCTGACGGCTCAGAGGGCTCCCTCGTGTCTCCTACCAGACCAGTGCCTCGCGAGGGCTAGCCATTACTGCAGGTTGGCGTAGATTACAAACAAAATAATTCAGCATCTGCTCTTTATGTTCAGATGCTTTTACCACATTTTGTCAGTGAGATGTATCCATGTTGTCACGTTTAGCAGAGGCTTTCTTTTCTTTTTTTTGGCTGCCTACACAGCATGTGAAACTTCTCCACCCAGAGATCCAACCCAGGCTTCCTGCATTTCAAGTGTGGAGTCTTCACCACTGGACCACCAGGGAAGTCTGCAGAGGCTTTTGAACGTTGCTGAGTACTGGGAGTCCCCTGACTGTCCAGTGGTTAAGGCTCTGTGCTTCCACTGCAGGGGTGTGGGTTCAATCCTTGGTCAGGAAACTAAGATCCCGCATACTGTCTGGCATGACCAAGAAATAAAAAATAAATTGAAGTAATAAAGAACTGGATATTATTTTTTAAAGTTGCTGATTCCTGTTCATTCCATTGATTGGATGTACCACTGGTTGATGGATATTTGGGTGGTTTCAGATTTGGGGCTTTTATAAATAAAGCTACTATGAATATTCTTTTATCTGTATCTTTTGACTGACCTATTGATAGCTCAGTTGGTAAAGAATCCGCCGGCAATGCAGGAGACCCTGGTTCGATTCCTTGGTCGGGAAGGTCTGCTGGAGAAGGGATAGGCTACCCACTCCTGTATTCTTGGGCTTCCCATGTGGTTTAGCTGGTGAAGAATATGCCCACAATGCGGGAGACCTGGGTTCAATCCCCGTGTTGGGAAGGTCCCCTGGAGAAGGGAACGGCTACCCACTCCAGTATTCTGGCCTGGAGAATTCAGTCCATGGGGTCGCAAAGAGTCAGACAGAACTGAGCAACTTTCACTTTCAAATTCATGGATATCTCTTGAATATCTGTAGATAGATAGATAGGTTTATATAATTTTGCATTAATTAATTAATTAATCTACGAGTGGAATTGTTGCATCATAGGTTAGGCATATTTGGTCTTTAACAGATAGCTGCCAAAAGCCTCACAGAGTCCTTATAATGATGTGTCCTCCTTCGTGCAGTGTATGAGGGTCTACAGTCTCCTCCTCCGTGGTTTCTGATATTAGCCATTCTGGTGTTAGTATAGATGCCACATATTGTGGTTTTAGTTTATATTTTTCTATTGACTAATGATGGTGAGTACCATTTTCATATCCTCATTGGCCATTCAGATACTCTTTCTGTGTCGGAAGTCCTGCACCTTGCAGGAGCTGGCGTGGTTTGGCCCTCCCCCGGCCCCAAGGGAGTGAGCTAGCGGTGTTTCTTGCAGACGTGTCCAGGTGTGGGGCAATAGGAGAGGAGCGGGGAAAGGGGCTGGAGAGCTCTGAGCCATCAAACATCAGTGATGAAGTTGTGTTCTTTATGATAGTATTACTCAGGTCTGTGGTGATGCTGCTGCTGCTGCTAACTCGCTTCAGTTGTGTCCGACTCCGACGGCAGCCCACCAGGCTCCTCTGCCCATGGAATTCTCCAGGCAAGAATACTGTAATAGGTTGCCCTTTCCTTCCCCAACTATGGTGATGAGGAAATAATAAATCTGAAATAGCCAATATTTACGTTGTTGCCTACACCTGGAGAACAGGTAAATAAGTAGGCAAATGAGATGCTGATTATCTTTAACTCCTTGGGCTGGGCCAGGAAATCAGCCTTTACATATGATACGGCCTACTTGGCTGAGCTGTGACTGTTTTACAAGTGAGAACTAGTGATAGAATTTCAGAAAAGAATTCAGTGTTGACACAGTTCTTTTATCCATGGTAGTAAACTAAGTACGGTCCTTGACAACTCAAGTAGTATACACTTAGAGAGTATGTCTTATGTAAATTACTTCTCCTTGGTTCTCATGGAGACCACAGAATAGAGAGGGAAGGCATCTTACAAGTAATGCAACTGTTAAATAGCTTGCCCATAGTTACTGCTTTCTGGAGCAGTAATTTCAGACAACGATTTTGGAATACAGGGTCAGAAACACATTTAAACATTTTAATAATGAGTTAATTCCCTGGTCATATGCCTTGAGTCTAAATTTTCTCTGACCTGCCATTAGAAACGAAGTTGAAGAATGACCACATAAGGGATGCAACTTTGAATAAAACAAAGTCCTAATGTTCCAGAAACTAAAGGAGCCACCTGGAGGGACTGAAGGACCCTGGGACTGGCGGGCCCTAACTCAGCCCTTGATAATTCATTGTCTTTCCCTTAGACTTACCCAATTCTCTCCTCTTTGCCAGTGTGTCTGACCCTTAGTTTACTCAAATATGGTTTCGCTCCAGCCAAGGCAAGGACAAAAATCCATTTCCCAGCTTTCCTCAAGTCCATGAGTGGTGGAGCCTGGATTTTCAGTCTCAGTTTTTCCATCTGTAAAATGGAGACTGTAACTGCTCCTTGTGGGACTATTGTAAATGTTTTTTTAAAAATTGGATGCACATGAAAAGACCTTGGACTATATACCTCATCATGTGGGTGCTCAGTAAGTGTAGCTGATTACTAGCTGAACTCATCCATTCTGGAAGTTGACATACCTGGTACAGACTCTGAGCTTCCTTTAGGCGAAAGGTGACTACCTCCTAGGTTTGCTCAATACTGTCTCAGCTTTAGCACTGGCAGTTTAGCATCCCAGGGAACCCCTCCTCTAGACACAAAAAGTTCCAGTTTTTAGTAATGACTGTAGAAGTTTGGGGGAGAATGTAAGGCTACCTGAAAAATAGGGGCTAAAAGCAACAATGTTTTTAGTGTCAAATGGATCTAGCATAGATTACCTGTCTTCTGTAGTTGCTGTTCATTACTTTTTCCCCCTTACCACTGATGTTGGCAGCCATGATTTACGGTTCACAAAAATGGAGACTTCATTGTGGGTCCACCTTAAGTGAGTTGCAACCTTGAGCAGTAACAGTCTATTTTTCATTTTGCTTGTGGATTAACTATTCGAATTTGTATTGAGATCAGTTCAGTTCAGTTCAGTTGCTCAGTCGTGTCCGACTCTTTGCGACCCCATGAATCGCAGCACGCCAGGCCTCCCTGTCCATCACCAACTCCTGGAGTTCACTCAAACTCACGTCCGTTGAGTCGGTAATGCCATCCAGCCATCTCATCCTCTGTCGTTCCCTTCTCCTCCTGCCCTCAATCCCTCCCAGCATCAGAGTCTTTTCCAATGAGTCAACTCTTCACATGAGGTGGCCAAAGTACTGGAGTTTCAGCTTTAGCATCATTCCTTCCAAAGAAATCCCAGGGCTGATCTCCTTCAGAATGGACTGGTTGGATCTCCTTGCAGTCCAAGGGACTCTCAAAAGTCTTCTCCAACACCACAGTTCCAAAGCATCAGTTCTTCGGCGCTCAGCCTTCTTCACAGTCCAACTCTCACATCCATACATGACCACAGGAAAAACCATAGCCTTGACTAGACAGACCTTTGTTGGCCAAGTAATGTCTCTGCTTTTGAATATGCTATCTAGGTTGGTCATAACTTTCCTTCCAAAGAGTAAGCGTCTTTTAATTTCATGGCTGCAGTCACCATCTGCAGTGATTTTGGAGCCCCCCAAAAATAAAGTCTGACACTATTTCCACTGTTTCCCCATCTGAATTGAGATAGTGCTGGTTTAATTTTTGACATTGTGAATATCATGTTTTCTAAGAGTTCAGATAATAAAAACAAGAATGATTATCCTACCAATGCCGGTATGACTCAGACATCACTGAGAAAGAAGGCTAAAGGATTTTTTTTTTTTTTAATTGAGGTACAGTTGATTTGCAATGTTGTACCAATCTGTGGTGAACAGCAAAGTGATCAGTTACAGCCGTATACACATTGTTTTTCCATTATGGTTTATCCGGGGAGACTGGATGTAGTTCCCTGTGCTGAACAGCAGGACCTTGCTGTGCATCCACTCTACATGTAACGGTTCGCACCTACCAAGTCCAAACTCCCGGCACGCCGCCCCCGGCCCTGCCTTAACTGCAAGTTTGATCTCCGTGTCTGTGAGTCCGTTTCTGCTTCGTCGCTAGGTTCATTTGTGCCATATTTTAGATTTTAGATTCTGTGTATATGTGATATCGTATGGTGTTTGTCTCTTTCTGACTTACTTTTTTAGTATGATCATCTCTAGTTGCATCCTCATTGCTGCAAATGGCATTATTTCATTCTTTTTTATGGCTGAGTAGCATTCCATTGTATATATGTGCTGAATCTTCTTTATCCATTCATGTGTTGATGGACACTTAGATTTCTTCCATGTCTTGGCTATTGTGAACAGTGCTGCTATGATCATAGGGATGCGTGTATCTTTTTAAATTATAGTTTGTCCGGGTATATTAAATTTGTCCGGGTATATGCCCAGGAGAGGGCTTGCTGGATCATATGGTAATTCTGTTTTGAGTTTTCTGAGGAACCTCCATCCTGCTTCCCATAGTGGCTGCACTGAGTTACATCCACACCAAACATGTAGGAAGGTTCCCTTGTCTCCACACTCTCTCCAGCATTTGTGATTTGTAGACTTTTTAATGATGGCCGTTCCGATCAGTGTGAGCCTCTAAAATTCCTTTTCTATATTATAGATATAATAATATATATATTATTGGAAGAAACACAAGGTGGAATCAAGATTGCCAGGAGAAATATCAATAACCTCAGATATGCAGATGACACCACCCTTATGGCAGAAAGTGAAGAGGAACTCAAAAGCCTCTTGATGAAAGTGAAAGTGGAGAGTGAAAAAATTGGCTTAAAGCTCAACATTCAGAAAACAAAGATCATGGCATCTGGTCCCATCACTTCATGGGAAATAGATGGGGAAACAGTGGAAGCAGTGTCAGACTTTATTTTTCTGGGCTCCAAAATCACTGCAGATGGTGACTGCAGCCATGAAATTAAAAGACACTTACTCCTTGGAAGGAAAGTTATGACCAACCTAGATAGCATATTCAAAAGCAGAGACATTATTTTGCCAACAAAGGTTCGTCTAGTCAAGGCTATGGTTTTTCCTGTGGTCATGTATGGATGTGAGAGTTGGACTGTGAAAAAAGCTGAGCACTGAAGAATTGATGCTTTTGAACTGTGGTGTTGGGGAAGACTCTTGAGAGTCCCTTGGACTGCAAGGAGATCCAACCAGTCCATTCTGAAGGAGATCAGCTCTGGGATTTCTTTGGAAGGAATGATGCTAAAGCTGAAACTCCAGTACTTTGGCCACCTCATGTGAAGAGTTGACTCATTGGAAAAGACTCTGATGCTGGAGGGATTGGGGGCAGGAGGAGAAGGGGACGACAGGGGATGAGATGGCTGAATGGCATCACTGACTCAATGGACGTGAGTCTGAGTGAACTCCAGGAGTTGGTGATGGACAGAGAGGCCTGGCGTGCTGCGATTCATGGGGTCGCAAAGAGTCGGACACGACTGAGTGACTGATCTGATCTGATGTTATAGATACACTCTGTAAAAGAACCACCAAACTCTTTGACAGCATTAAAGAAGTGTCTGTTCTACTCCCAAGTACAGTGCTTTTCAAACTGTACTCATTAGTGGACATTGGGGGTATATAGTGATCACTGTGTGTGTTTGTATGGTCAGTTGTGTCCAAGTCTTTGCGACCCCCATGGACTATAGCCCACCAGGCTCCTCTGTTCATGAGATTTTCCCAGCAAGAATTCTGAAGTGGGTTGCCACTTCCTCCTCCAGGGGATCTTCCTGACCCAGGCTTCGAACCTGTGTCTTGTACACTGGCAGGTGGATTCTTCGCCACGGAGGTACCTGGGAAACCGTTTAGTGATGAGAGACCACCATTAAAAATAATTAAGGTGGAATAGAATAGAAAATATTGGCGTGCACCACATGTAATAATGATTTATACAATTTTGTTTTAGTTACATTTGTTTAGTTACATTTAGTTACATATATGTTTGTGTAAAAAGTCAGGACAAAGAATGTACATCTCACATGGGTTACACTTAGGAAAGGAGACTCAAAAGACCACATCATCCCCTCAAACATCTGGACAAAACACAAGAAAATTTATACTGTCTGCCCCACTCCCTCTTCCCCCACATTCCTCAGCCAGCACTCAGATTGTCAGTTCTCCCCATCCTCCCTAGACACAGACTGTGGTTTTCAGCCCCGCATCCAGCATCCTTACTGGCTTATCCATTTCTTCATCTTTCTCGAGAGCTCTCGCAAATAGGCTTTGGTTTGCTAAACTGCTAACTGACTGTCTGGCCTCAGGAAAGTGACTTCAACTGCTTAATCCTCAGTTTCCTTATTTCAAAAAAGGTGGTAATAAATTCTCTCTGTTAGGATTGCTTGTGATGGTGAAATAAAATAACCTCTGGAAAACATCTGGAACATAAGGACTGAAAGAAATACATTCCTTTCCATCTGTCGTATCCCCACCACACACCCCCAATTTAAGGAGACCCTCTTAAGAAGCAGTGTCGTCAGTGACAACCTCAAAGCGTTGTGTAGCGGGGAACTCCTGGGGAGACCCCAGTTTCTGTCAATCTAATGATGACTCTTACCAGCTTGTCTTGGAGAGTAATATTTTAGCCTGGTTCCCAGATTCTCTGAGTCCTACTGCTGACTCCTTCCCCACCTTCCACCTTCGTGCCTGCAGGCTGCGAAGAATCCTGAGATACAAGCGTTGGGTTGCTTAGGAACACTGGACTCAAAGAGGTCCAGACACAGGTAGAAGGTCACTCAGCCGTGAACAGAGGGGCCAGCCCCCAACTCCAGGGCTGAGGGTTCCAGGCCCAGTCTCCTCAGTAGGGAGCACTGGGCTGCGCCGCAGCCGGCCATGGATGGTTCAAGGGACACAAGGCACGGTGTACACCTCTCGCGGAGAGGTGGGTGTCAGTGGCTTGCTGCAGCGACTTAAGCAATGGTTAGTTCTGGAGGAGAAAAACTGTTCCTTAATGACCTGAGGTACTCAAGGAATGCTCCTTCAGCGTTTCCTTCCAAATCAGCCATGGGGACCGGGCCCAAACATGGCTAAGAGATGCCAGTTAAAGTTGTCTTTCTGAGGCTTTGCTGGGGCTATAGTTTGGGCGACCCTGCGCAGGAACCCCCCCAGCCCCCCACCAGGTTGCCTTGGGCTCACTGGGCACCGCACCCCTTGGAGGCGAGATCGAGGCGATGCCCTGAGCCTGGCCTGGCGCAGGGCCCCTCGCCCCTCTCCCATCACCGGCGGCCGGCCGCGGCCGGGTCCTTTCTAGCACCTGGGCTCCCGCTCCAGGCGGCAGCGGCGGCCCGAGCCCCAGGCAGGGCTTTTATTGTGAAAGGCGCCCCGCCTCCCGCGCTTTCGGGGAAGTGGGGAGGCTGGGCCGGACAGCGAGGCACGGACTTCGCAAACTCTGCGGACGTCCGTAGCCGATCCGGGAGGGCTCGAGGCTGCAGGAAGGGTCCCGCAGAATCGCAGATCCCGCGTGTGCATTGGCCCAGACCTCCTGTACCAAGCCTAACCGCAGAGCATCCCGCCGCGCACGCCCGCCCCAGAGTTGGCCGCTAGCGAGCTGTGGCCCCTCGGTCCCGAACCCGCGTCCAGAGCAGCCCCGAGATCCACGGGGCCAGGGGCGGGCCGGGCCGGTGGGATGAGCTGACGAGCGGGCTGAGTGCGCCCCGGAGCCGCTCCAGCCACCGCGGGGGACATGGTAGGAATCGCGGGCGTGGACGCGCGGCCGGGCGGGTGGGAAGGTGGGCACCCAGACAGGTGGCCGCGGGCATTGCACCCTCTCCTGGCTCACGGAGCCGGCGCGGCTTCCTGGGGCCTGAATTGTTCCCTGAAAGTTGCAGGAGGGCGGGGACTTAGGAAGGGGCGATCGGCTTTTCTGCTTCCCTTGGCGGGGAAGACGGTGATCGGGCGGCTTTCCTTTTGGACCTGCACATCCTGGCTGCACCGTAAGCTTCTGGCAGAGGCGCGCTCTCTCCATCCAGTCCCCAGGGCAGCGCGGGGAGAGGATTCCCTGGGGCACCCGAGGCAGCCTCTGAGGGGTGAGACGCCTTTGAAATCACTTTACTCCTCTGAAAGATGCATGTGAATTTTCTGTTAGCTTCTTACTGTGTGAGTCATGTTTTAAGAAGTAGTGCCTTGCACTTACTATCATACGATTAAATTGGCCCTGGTAGAGTTCTGATGCTTGTCTCCTAGAGCCCCACCCAGCTCCACCTCCCAGGACCATAGAACAGATGTGGGTGCCCTGGAGGGCATCATTCATGAAGTCAAGGACCTCATGAACAGCAGCCCTTCCATTGATAAAGCTCACAGACATTAACAAGACCCTAAAGAATATGATTCAGGCAGCTTAGCTAAAGCACAGGTGCAGCCCCAGAAAAGGGGCTTCCCTCAGCACTGGCTGCTCAGCTCTGCTTCCACGTTAGAAGCTACCTGCAGGTTCTCTTCGGTGGCTCAGCGATAAAGAATCTGCCTGCAATGCAAGAGATGAAGGAGACGTGGGTTCGATCCTTGGCTTGGGAAGATCCCCTGGAGGAAGGCATAGTAACCCTCTCCAGTATTCTTGCCTGGGAAATCCCATGGACAGAGGAACCTGGCAGGCTACAGTCCATGAGGTCGCAAAGAGTGGGACACGACTAAAGAGACTGAACACACACACAGAAGCCACCTGCAGCCCCACCCTACCCCTCCTTCAGTTCGCTGTCCTTCCCTGGGGGTGTCAGCTACGAGGATGAGTTTGAACTCCGAGGGAACCCGGAGGGGCTCTCCTGTCTGCTTCCACGCACAGCTTTCCCACGGTATACTCACAGAGGGCAGTTTGGAGCTCAGTGGAGATACTTCTCAAGGAGCTTAGCTGGGGCCTGGAGTTAGAAGGCCCTTAGAAACTCCTCTTCAGGATGGATGGTCTCTGGGAGAATAGCTCCCCGTGGGCCCCAGTGTCCTGGCAGTGACAGGACCAAGGGTAGAGGGCTGGTCACCATGAGCTGGGAGCTCAGGGAACAGGCCTGGGAGGCGGTGTGTGAGTGTGTCTGTGTATTTCACTTTACCTTGCATAACACCTTCTCCCCAATCCTCAGAGATTTCCACTCCCCCTCAAAACTCTAAAAGAGAAATTAATAATGGTGTCTTAAGGTTGGAAAAGGGGAGTGAGTGATCAGAGGTACAGGATGTGAAAAGTGTGGAGATTTCTTTTTTTTTTTACCACAGAATTCCATGTTCAGGGGCCAGAGTGTTTACAGAAGAGAGCAGGGGCCAAGGCCACCCACTCAGGGCTGGTACTGCTGTGGACAGCAGTCTTCTGTCCATGGCAGAGCCTCTGGGGCTTCCTGCGGTGGAGGCTGTGAGGAGGGAGAAGATACTTGGCTTCTGCTCCGGCAGCCTCTGGGCACCCCGATGGTATGATTGCTCCACAGCCAGGGTAGGCTTCCTGTTCCTGTGAGCCAGCGGGCTCCTGGTTTCTCACCCTCAGTTCTGGGGCATGTTGGGACCAGAACTTGAATTGGGATTTGTCTGTATTGGGGTCCACTTGCCAGAGAGGAGCCTAATGGTCAGCCTGTGGTAACAGAATGGCCTTGGAAATCTGAAGGTTTCCTTTGCTTCTCCCTCCAACTGAAGGGTCCTGTGGTCCAGAGGCCTGGGGGGGCCTTGAGAGCAACCTGGCATTGGCAGGAGTCAGTAAAGGAGGGGGCAGGGCTTGAGTCCTTTGGGGGCTTCAGTTTCCTCCTCTGTAAAGTGAGAGATTGAACTGGATGCCCTTTGAGGTGCCATTTAGCTTCCAAAATGGTTGATGCCTGAATAATTCTGAGGCTGGACCCCAGCCCTGGTGTGGACCTCCTGTTAGCATGGGTGGCTTAAAGGTGTGGGGGAGACGTGGTTCTCAGCCCTGACCTTCATGTACTCCTGACTCAGCCCTAACCCTACAAGACCAAATCCAAGGTGGGGCGCAGACCAAAGGATGTTTTAAAATGAAGCCTCCTATATGTGCATGGATTTATCTCTGGGCTTTCTATTTTGTTCCATTGATCTATATTTCTGTCTTTGTGCCAGTACCATACTGTCTTGATAACTGTGGCTTTGTAGTAGAGCCTGAAGTCAGGTAGGTTGATTCCTCCAGTTCCATTCTTCTTTCTCAGGATCGCTTTGGCTATTCGAGGTATTTTGTATTTCCATACAAATTGTGAAATTATTTGTTCTAGCTCTGTGAAGAATACTGTTGGTAGCTTGATAGGGATTGCATTGAATCTATAAATTGCTTTGGGTAGTATACTCATTTTCACTATATTGATTCTTCCAATCCATGAACATGGTATATTTCTCCATCTATTAGTGTCCTCTTTGATTTCTTTCACCAGTGTTTTATAGTTTTCTATATATAGGTCTTTAGTTTCTTTAGGTAGATATATTCCTAAGTATTTTATTCTTTCCGTTGCAATGGTGAATGGAATTGTTTCCTTAATTTCTCTTTCTGTTTTCTCATTATTAGTGTATAGGAATGCAAGGGATTTCTGTGTGTTGATTTTATATCCTGCAACTTTACTATAGTCATTGATTAGTTCTAGTAATTTTCTGGTGGAGTCTTTAGGGTTTTCTATGTAGAGGATCATGTCATCTGCAAATAGTGAGAGTTTTACTTCTTTTTTTCCAATTTGGATTCCCTTTATTTCTTTTTCTGCTCTGATTGCTGTGGCCAAAACTTCCAAAACTATGTTGAATAGTAATGGTGAAAGTGGGCACCCCTGTCTTGTTCCTGACTTTAGAGGAAATGCTTTCAATTTTTCACCATTGAGGATAATGTTTGCTGTGGGTTTGTCATATATAGCTTTTATTATGTTGAGGTATGTTCCTTCTATTCCTGCTTTCTGAAGAGTTTTTATCATAAATGGGTGTTGAATTTTGTCAAAGGCTTTCTCTGCATCTATTGAGATAATCATATGGTTTTTATTTTTCAATTTGTTAATGTGGTGTATTACATTGATTGATTTGCGGATATTGAAGAATCCTTGCATCCCTGGGATAAGCCCACTTGGTCATGGTGTATGATCTTTTTAATGTGTTGTTGGATTCTGATTGCTAGAATTTTGTTAAGGATTTTTGCATCTATGTTCATTAGTGATATTGGCCTGTAGTTTTCTTTTTTTGTGGGATCTTTGTCAGGTTTTGGTATTAGGGTGATGGTGGCCTCATAGAATGAGTTTGGAAGTTTACCTTCCTCTGCAATTTTCTGGAAGAGTCCACGCACATATGGACACCTTATCTTTGACAAAGGAGGCAAGAATATACAATGGATTAAAGACAATCTCTTTAACAAGTGGTGCTGGGAAATCTGGTCAACCACTTGTAAAAGAATGAAACTAGAATACTTTCTAACACCATACACAAAAATAAACTCAAAATGGATTAAAGATCTAAACGTAAGACCAGAAACTATAAAACTCCTAGAGAAGAACATAGGCAAAACACTCTCTGACATACATCACAGCAGGATCCTCTATGATCCACCTCCCAGAATATTGGAAAGAAAAGCAAAAATAAACAAATGGGACCTAATTAACCTTAAAAGCTTCTGCACATCAAAGGAAACTATTAGCAAGGTGAAAAGACAGCCTTCAGAATGGGAGAAAATAATAGCAAATGAAGCAACTGACAAACAACTAATCTCAAAAATATACAAGCAACTCCTACAGCTCAACTCCAGAAAAATAAATGACCCAATCAAAAAATGGGCCAAAGAACTAAATAGACATTTCTCCAAAGAAGACATACAGATGGATAACAAACACATGAAAAGATGCTCAACATCACTCATTATCAGAGAAATGCAAATCAAAACCACTATGAGGTACCATTTCACACCAGTCAGAATGGCTGCGATACAAAAGTCTACAAATAATAAATGCTGGAGAGGGTGTGGAGAAAAGGGAACCCTCTTACACTGTTGGTGGGAATGCAAACTAGTACAGCCATTATGGAGAACAGTGTGGAGATTCCTTAAAAAACTGGAAATAGAACTGCCTTATGATCCAGCAATCCCACTGCTAGGCATACACACTGAGGAAACCAGAAGGGAAAGAGACACGTGTACCCCAATGTTCATCACAGCACTGTTTATAATAGCCAGGACATGGAAGCAACCTAGATGCCCATCAGCAGATGAATGGATAAGAAAGCTGTGGTACATATACACAATGGAGTATTACTCAGCCATTAAAAAGAATACATTTGAATCAGTTCTAATGAGGTGGATGAAACTGGAGCCTATTATACAGAGTGAAGTAAGCCAGAAGGAAAAACACCAATACAGTATACTAACGCATATATATGGAATTTAGAAAGATAGTAACAATAACCCTGTGAACGAGACAGCAAAAGAGACAGTGATGTATAGAACAGTCTTATGGACTCTGTGGGAGAGGGAGAGGGTGGGAAGATTTGGGAGAATGGCATTGAAACTTGTAAAATATCATGTATGAAACGAGATGCCAGTCCAGGTTCGATGCACGATACTGGACGCTTGGGGCTAGTGCACTGGGACGACCCAGAGGGATGGTATGGGGAGGGAGGAGGGAGGAGGGTTCAGGATGGGGAACACATGTATACCCGTGGTGGATTCATTTTGATACTTGGCAAAACTAATACAAATATGTAAAGTTTAAAAATTAAATAAAATAATAAAAAAAAAAAAATTTTTGGAGGCAGATAACCTGAAAAAAATAAAATAAAATAAAATGAAGCCTCCCTGGATGGTCCCACTGTGCACCCACAACTGAGAACCACAGGGCTGGAGGACTGAAGGGAAGAGGAACTTCGCTTACCTAGATGTTCCTGCATCTGTAGAACTGCTGCTCGTACATGCTAACTCGCTTCAGTCGTGTCCGACTCTTTTGGGACCCCATGGACTATAGCCCTCCAGGCTTCTCTGTCCATGGGATTCTCCAGGCAAGAACACTGGAGTGAGTGGCCATGCCTTCCTCCAGGGGATCTTCCTGACCCAGGAATTGAACCTGGGTTTCCCGCATTACAGGCAGATTCTTTACCACCTGAGCCACCAGGGAAGTGCTACTCCTAGAGACAGTCCTAAAACAGAAGGCTTCAGTGAACTTCAGCTAGAAAACGATATATGTTATATGCCCCTCTTGGAGGATCCTCCCACAGAGAAACTTCTTTTAATTCATTAAAGCTGAAATGTGAATTTCCCCAACTTGTTTGTATATTCAGTAATTTTTGAGCACTATCCTATTACTGATTCCCCAAGGTACATAAAATAGGAAGGCTGTGTTAGAAATATAAACTAAATGTCTGGAATCCTTGAATGTCCTTTTTTCAGAAGTGAACACTGAACTGTGGGGCCTGTGAGGGCGTTTTTGATCATCATGAAGGGGCTATGAGTCTCAGCCAGGGCTCTGTGTGTCTATTTCTAAAGCTAAGAGTGTGATACTCGCCACCTTGGCACTTTCCTTACAGTGATGGTGGCAGACTTGATGTATGCTGAAGACTTTGAGCTTGGATGAAAAATATTGATAGGAGGTAATTACTGCAAACTTAAAATTTTTTTTTCTTTTTGATCCTTGGGGATAAAAAATATATATGATAACAACATATGTGAAATACAATACATTCTGTATAACAGTCACCGCCAACTTCTACAGGTAACTATGGTTCTCATTTTGGTGTATCCTCTATTCTTTTTGAGTATTATTTTAAGACTTGTATACAGAACATGCAGTTCTGCAATCTGTCTTACCCCAGTTTCTATCCAAAAAATGTGTTTTTGCGATGTGTACATCTCTAAAAAGGTCTTCATCACCCTACTTTCAATGCTCAGTGCCGTGGTTATTATTTTTGTAATATTTATTTCTTTATTTGGCTGTGTCAAGTCTTAGTTGCAACATGTGGGATCTTTTGTTGCAGTGAGTGGGCTCCAGGGTGCATGAGCTCAGTAGTTGCGGTGTATGGGCTCAGACGTTAAAGAATCCACCTGCAGTGAGGGAGACTTGAGTTCGATCCCTGTGTCAGGAAGTTCCCCTGGAGAAGGGATACGCTACCCACTCCAGTATTCTTGGGCTTCCCTGGTGGCTCAGATGGTAAAGAATCTGCCTGCAATGCAGGAAACCTGGGTTCAATCCCTAGGTCTGGAAGATCCCCTGGAGGAGGGCACGGCCACCCACTCCAGTATTCTTGCCTGAAGAATCCCCATGGACAGAGGAGCCTGGTGGGTTACAGGCCATGGGGCGCAAAGAGTCGGACATGACTGAGGGACTAAGCACAGCACATGGGCCAAATTGCTCTGTGACACGTGGGATCATAGTTCCTCGACCAGGGATACAACCTGTGCCCTCTGCATTGCAAGGTAGGTTCTTAACCACTAGACCGCCAGGGAATTCTCAATACCATAGTTCTGATAATCATCTCCTTGCTTGCGGACTTCAGGTCATTTCCACTTTGGGGTTGTTTTCGATGGCCTGGGGCTCGCTTCTGATCATCCATGGAAATGGGAATCAAGCAGTCGCACAAGATCAAATTGATTCAGACTCTTCATCAAGGATTTTACTGCAGCCGCCCTTGAGGACCTGGAGTGTGGGTGTGGGAGGACTTTCCTCTTGTCTGTCTTTCCTCTACTATGAGCATATCATCAGGCAGCCATGGGGAGAAGGGCATCCCAGGGGAGCCCACACATGGCTCAGTTCTCCTTGGAAGAACCAAGAGCTCCTGTCCCTAGAGGTTAAGACCTGGAAGGGAATCTGTAGGTGAAGGGGCTAAGGCTGGAGAAGGGGTGTGACCTTCTCCAGGTCTCCAGGTCTCCTCGTTCGTCATATCCTTGGGGCCTCTGGTGCAGCTTGGAGTGGCGGGGTGGGGGTGGGGGTGGGGGTGGGAGGCACGTGGTTTGAAATCAGAATGAGGTTTGTGCCAGAGTAGGCTACTGTGTGGCTTTGAGTAAGTACTCCGATGCTTTGAACCTCCCTCATCTATAAAATGGGCTTATACCTAGGGGCTGCTATGAGGACCAAAGGACTCTCAGAGGTGAAACCCCGTGGTACCCCAAAGGTGCTATAAGAATGGGTATAAGGAGCCCACAGAAATAGATTTTCTTTTTGTCAGGGCCTAAAACAGTAAGGAAGTCATTGATGTATTTTATCTAATGCCAACTATTGGATAGGAGGTGCTCTCGGGACTCTAAGTATGGGACAAGTGGAGACAGAGTCTGACCTGCGACAGTTTTCTTGCTCCTTTTAGATCTCTCTTCTCACCAATACCCAGTCCCTGGGAGATGCCTGCCCTGTCTGTGTGCCCTGGGCCTCCTTGCTGGGTGTTGGCTGGGTGAGCAGGCAGCCCCATTCAGCTGCAGCCCCCGAGGTCTGAGGTCCGGGCGCCCTGGCAGATGACCCTGCAGGAGGTCTGGGTGAAGCCTTCAGGTTCTCAGGCTCAGCTGGAGAAGCAGTTAAACCAGTTTTGGAATCAGAACTGGGAATCAGGACGTCCAGCCCTTGGAGCCTGCGGGGAATTCGATACCCTCTCCTGTGGGCACACAGCTCACAGAGCAGCTTCTGCTACATACAGAAGCCAGGCTCTGCAGGGCTGGCCCGGGAAACAGAGGCTTTAAACAATCCTCTGGCCCCAACCAGACCAAGCAGGAGTTGGTCCAAAAGCAGTGGGTTGGAAGGGATAGCGTAGAGGTGGGGTAGGCCTCATGAGACATGACATCCTTCTTAGTGTCAGGGGGAGGGGGAGAAATGTGCCCCAGTTCCTCCCCAAAGATGCTGACGGTCCCCTAGAAGAGGCCTGGGGGGCTAGCCCTCCCTCCCTCCCAAGGTGCTGATGTCGAAGCAGAGTGCATTCCGTTTCCTTGAGGCCTGGGTGCCTGAGCCACCGGGGCTGTCTTTGCTTGGTTTCGTTTTCTGATATGACTGCTAAAGTGTTTCCACCTGGGGCGCTCGGGGTGCAATCCCTGTGTCGTCTGGATGTGCCTCCTACACGGGCTCGTGTCTGATGGGCCGCCTGGCCCAAGGTGAGGATGGAGCCAGGTCTGTGGGTGACCCCCAGGCTGCCTCCCTGTACGCCCCACACACCATGTGCGCATAGCCTTGGAAGTGGCCTGGGGGCTCCACAAGTGCTTGCTGGGAGGCACCAGAAGGGGCTGTAAGGTGGCAGCTGGTGAACTGTGGGGTGAAGGCAGGTCGGAGTGAGAGGCCAGGAGGGGAGGATGCGGAGGATGGGGAAGCAGCAGGGGCCTCCGCTGGCCTCCAGGCCTTGAGTGGTTCTGAAAGAACTCGGGTCTCCAGGGCCAGGGCCTGACTGTCACTCCCCGTGGCTGTGGGATTCTCGAGGGAGGATTTTGCAGTGATGGAACTGTTGTGTCCTGATTGTGGTGGGTGGTGGTCCTATCCACACACTAAGACTCATAGAACTGGATACAGAAGTTTTAATTTTACTGAAAAAATAATTTTAAAAATAGTTAAAAAGTTAATATAACAACAAGAAAAGGAAAAAGCAGTCTAGCAGAAGGAACAGCATACGCAAAGCCCTAAAGGCAAAAGTGAGAGTCCCTTGGACTGCAGGGAGATCCAACCAGTCCATTCTAAAGGAGATCAGTCCTGGGTGTTCACTGGAAGGACTGAGCTAAAGCTGAAACTCCAATACTTTGGCCACCTCTTGCGAAGAGTTGACTCATTGGAAAAGACCCTGATGCTGGGAGGGATTTGGGGCAAGAGGAGAAGGGGACGACAGAGGATGAGATGGCTGGATGGCATCACTGACTCGAAGGACGTGAGTTTGAGTGAACTCCGGGAGTTGGAGATGGACAGGGAGGCCTGGCGTGCTGCGATTCATGGGGTTGCAAAGAGTCGGACATGACTGAGCGACTGAACTGAACTGAAAGGCAAAAGTGAGCTGTCCAAGCTGGCCGGGAGGATGTTGGGGGGAACCTTCTGGAAATGGGGCTGGAGGCAGAGCCTGGAAAGGGGGCACGAGTGGTCCCCCCAGCCAGAGGTGGGATTTGTGCTATCATCCTGAGAAGAGAGGGGGCAACAGGAAGGCTTTTGAGCTTGGAGAGGTGGGATTGTATTTGCATTTTAGAGAGCACTTTCCCAGGGAGGGGAGGCTGCAGGGGGCGGGTGGAGGGGCAGTGTCTGGGAACAGTCGTGACCCCTGACCCTGGTGGACCAGAGGGAGGCGTGGCTGGAGGGAGCAAGTGTGGGGGATATTTGGGCAGGAGAACCTCCAGCCCTTGGCAACCTGAGGGCAAGTAAAGAGTGACTTCCGTTTCTTGCTTGGGCATCTGCGTACAGAGGCTTCTGTGCCTTGCTCCTCTTTCTTCGTCATAAAGATAAGACCCCTTATCTTATGGGGTCTTTTGGCCACCTGATATGAAGAGCTGACTCATTGGAAAAGACCCTGATGCTGGGAAAGATTGAAGGCAAAAGGAGAGGAGAGGGGGGCGGCAGAGGATGAGATGATGAGGTAGCATCACTGACTCTACGGACGTGAATTTGAGCATACTCTGAGAGAGAGTGGAGGACAGGGAAGCCTGGTGTACTGCAGTCCACGGGGTCACAAAAAGAGCTGGACACGACTTAGCGACTGATTGACAACAATGGGGTCCTGGGACTTCCCTGGTGGTCCGGGGCTAAGACTCCGAGCTCCCAATGCAAGGGGCCTGGGTTTAAGTCCTGGTCAGGGAACTAGGTCCCACATGGCTCTGCAGCCAAGTGAACAGGCACATTAAGACAAAAGAACACTGGGTCCTATAACTTGCCGCCCTTAGGAGCAACATGATATAGAAGTAACTTACTTAAAAATGATTCTAATGGTTTCAGTTCTATAAAATAGATCACTATGGTATATTCTTAGAGTAACGGTGAAGTGTTTGACATTTCTCCCTTAATCCTCTGAATTGGTTTTGCCGTTATAATCATAAAACTAGGAGAGATAATTTCAATAAAAACGAGTACAGTGTTACTCATGCCACGCCAGCCACCTTGCCTGCAACGCCCTGGCACCCTCTTGGCTAGTACAGCCACCGGGGTCCCCTTCCTTGTGGCCCCCAGGTCCTGCTGGGGGGTGGGCAGGGCGGTGGCTACTCCATCGCTCTTGGCCCAGCTGCCCCGCCTGCCACGGGCTCGGGCTCGGGCTTGGGTTTCTGCTAAGTGGCCGCAGGAAGGGGCTGAGTCCCATGCTGTTTACTTGCGGGCAGTTTTTGTTTGGCTTTCAAGGGCGTTTGCTTGCAGTGAGCAAACAACCTCTTCCAGAACCATGTGGAAAAATCACATCCTTCCATCTTGGCTTGGGCAGCAGGTTCATGGTTCCATGTTCAGGAGCCAATGGAGGGATTTTTCCAGAAATGCCATCAGTCAAAGAACTGGCCAAAGACAGCTAAGAGGTTAGGACAAAAGGAGAGAAAAAAAGATCAGCGTTAAGAGCCGTTAAGGAGGTTTATGGATGCCACATGAGGAGAGTGGGGTTCAAAGACAAAAGGGACGGCCCCAGGGAGGCTCTTTCACCCCTGCGGACCCGCAGGAGCCCACAGATGCCCCTCCAAGTCTGAGCATGCCAGCCGGGGGACACGGGGCCGGGCTGTGCTGGGCACGGGGCTCCAAGCTGGGTTTCAGCAGCGTGCTGCCCTGCGGCAGAGCGGTGACGCTTCCCCCTGGCCTGGCAGCCGAGGGCTGACGCCGCCGCCTCTCTGCGCTTCCCGTGTCCCACGTCTGCCCGGTGCTCCTGCCGGGGGAACTTTATCAGCAGAACAAGCTTGGCTTGTCCAGCAGCTGCCTTGCTTCTGTCCAGACTGGTTTTGTAGCAGTGCTTTTAGGGGCCTTCCAGTGTACTAGCAGAATTCTCAAGACACTCCGTCTCTTCTGTCTCAGTCTCCATGTGTCCTGAAAGGAGAGGATGCATACGCGTGCACTCCTCCATGCCAAGGTTCCTTCATGTACACATGCCGGCGACTTACACCTCCCGCAGGAACATCTGTTAATACAGCCCAGCTAGTTACTTAGTGGGGAACGTTGTCTGTGGTCATGTTCCCGCCTGGACTGTAGACTAAAGGCAGAGGCCATGCCTTCCTTCTTTGTTCTGGCCATGGTTTAAAACACAGCTTGAGAACCTTTAGATGCTTGGGGCCTCTTATCTAAAGTGGAAAAGGAAGACCCACCTGCAGTCAAACCTGTAACCCTAGAGGGTCAAAATTTCAAAAGTTACAGGACTCACAACCCCCTTCATGCTTTCCTCCAAAGAAAATGGAGGGACCTCAGCCCTGGGGGCCACGTGATGATGGGTTTCCAGCCAGGTGGAAAGGAGGTGGGTGGGAGGGAGTGATGGACTCGCGCTGTCCGAGGTGGGCTGAGCGCCGTGCGTCGCACTTCCCGGGATGTCTGGGCCCCATGGAGGTGGAGGCTGCAGCCCGTTTGAGGGCGGGAGGCTGGGATGGCCCGTGAATGGGCCATTCGGATGTCCATCCCCGTGCAGGGAGGAGGGTGGGCGGGACACACAGGCCTCTTTCTCCAGGACAGAGCGGCTCTGTTGTCTGTTCACACAGAAGCTCAGTGTGTACCTGCGGGGGGACCCGGATCCCGGCTCGGGGGCTGGCCGCCGGCAGTGGTGGCCTCCTGGGCAGCACACCCGGCCACAGTCTGCAGGCCCCGCACAAGCCAGCTCGTCCAGCTCTGTCTCACCCCCGCCCCCTGCTCTCCCCACGGTCCCTGCTGCCCCAGAGATCTTCCTGCAGCTACAAAGATGTTATTGTATTCCTTCCTTTCAGAACAGTCTCCTGAAACTCTAGTTAAAATCCCCTCATTTCCCTTTGGGGAGGGGGTAGGGACGTCCGGGCAATGCCACCCTGTTCCGTCGCTTCTCTGGGTGTCAGGAAAGGCTCCTGCTCACACTCACGCATTCCTTGTTCACACTCATCCATCCCCTGGGCTTAGACTGTCATTGTCACAGGGCCTGTACCAGTGCCTGGTACGAAAGCATGAAGGGTTCAGAGGGGAGTTCTAACTGGAACAACTGAATTCAAAGCCTGCTTACCACCTGGGGCAAGTCAGTGATCCTTTAACCTCTCAGCCTCAGTTTCCCCTAAGAGAACACCATCTCCTTGTGGGATTGTGTGTTAATGCTATCATGAGCATACATCACCTCATACAATAGTCATCAGCACAGAGTAAGTGCTCAGTTAGTGGGAGCTGTGAGTATTACCTTGTCCCTGGACAACAGATAGGGCTGGAGATGCTTGAAGGCCTGGGCCACTAGGACTGTTAGCAGGAGCCTTCAGTGCATCCAGGGAGCGGGTGTTGGGGGGTATCCCTGTTCCCTAGTTCCCACCAGGGAACAGGTACTATAAAGGGCCTGCCTTTGTATCAGCCACGTGGGTCTCTCCCTGTGATGGTGAACTGGAGAAAGGCAGAATCCAGTGGTACCAGTTCAAGGAGTCTTGACGTGTCCATGCCTAGAATTCAAAAGAGCTCTAAACTCGGATAATGAAAAGTTCCGTCTTTATTTTCACTGGTCTCTAACTGAAATTCAGCATTTCTTCAAGAATGAATGTAGGCGCTAACCACCGTAGCATTAACAAGACCTGTGACTTAGTCACCAAGAGGAATCACAGAGATTTTACATCATGAGTTGGAAGCAGATTCTCTGAAATATAGTCTTCACTCTTCACTACTTTGAAACTGCATTTGTTATTAGATGAGTTGATAGATCTCATCATTTAATGCGTTAATGAAGAAGCACATGTATTATTATATCACAGATTTGTTTTTGGGAATATTTTGATGACTATATTTCGTATAATTGATTGCCTTTGTAACTCTCTGCTTTTTATTTGTACGTTAAAGAAAAGCATCCTGAGAAAGCCATGGCTTCACCACATGGCTTAAGTAGCACTAATCTTTGGTGCTAAAAGGATTTGGAAACTCTGCTTCTGTATAGATGGTTGTCTGTGTGATCTGATCTTCAAATATGCCAAGAAGCCCCTTTGTCTAAAAAATGTCTTTCCTCAGCTTCTACTCCAAGGTCATTAAAAAATAACTTCAGCAACTTCTAGTGAGTGCTGGGCTCTGTGCTGGCTGTGAGATCATTTGCCTTAGAACTGATAACAGCAAATGTTTGTCTTGGGCTTTGTAGCTCTCTTATCCATTATCGTGTTGAATCTTCAATCCTTCAAGTGTTAAGGCTGGTCTCATTGGATCCAGTTTAGAGAGTAGTAAATAGAGTAACTTCAGAGAAGGCAATGGCACCCCACTTCAGTGTTCTTGCCTGGAGAATCCCAGGGACGGGGGAGCCTGGTGGGCTGTCGTCTATGGGGTCGCACAGAGTTGAACACGACTGAAGCGACTTAGCAGTAGCAGCAAATAGAGTAACTTAGAGATCAGCAATGCTCTAATTGCCAAGACATACAGTTCAAATGTATGAAGGACTTTAAGGTGGGTCCTACAATGGACTTTAAGTTTGAGCAAACTCTGGGAGATACTGAAGGACAGGGAAGCCTGGCGTGCTGCAGTCCATGGGGTTGCAAAGAGTCAGACATGACTTAGCAACTGAGCAACAACTACAACCACAAATCTGAGTCTCTTTCCATTCGATCAACCTGAAAATTCTCACACTTGGTACGTAGCTGTTTTATTTTGGTAGCATCTGTGGAAATTTTCTGTTATAAGTAAATATTCTTGGAAATGAGTTTCTTGTGTAGCGTGTCACCCGAGGGTGTGGGTCCCAGGAGTGTCTTGTTTAGACTCAGGTGGGGTGGGGAGGGTGAGAGCCCTGGACATGGGCGAGAATGGATTCCGGGAGAGGGTGAAGATGGCTGTGAGGCGATGGGAACAGGACATACAGGCGGCAGGCTGTGTCGGAGCTGGGGCTGGGGGTGGGGAAGGCCAGTGCTGGGGGGAGAAGTCCTGCCAGGGAGCGCCAGCTTGGAGGCCCATCTTGACTCTGTGCTTTGCTTGGGACACCTCCAGAGCTTGCAGCAGACATCAGAGCAGCATCTCCATGAGGGGCTGAAGGAGTCCCCCTTTCTGGAAGCTTCTGAGGAGACTGCCTAGGACTAGAAACATGAGGGCTAGCAGAGCGTTCTCTTTTATCATGAAAACAGACCTGCTCCTCTTCTCTAGCTCTGAGAGGGTCCCCGTGACACTGAGGGGTGCTTCCCCTCATCTCTTGTCCCAGGTGATGGCTTTCTCCCTGTTTCGGTAGTGAAGCTCTGCAAGGCGGCAGCTCCCCAGAGCGCCCAGGGCGGCCCAGGCATAGAACTCAGCAAGTGTCCCCAGAGCCGAGTCCAATAGGACTTTCTGAGAAGATGGACATGTCCTACTCTGCGCCGTCCACCTCGGTGGCCACCACTCCCAGGCGACTGCTGAGTACTTGAAATGGGGTGAGTGCAACCCAGGAATGGAAATGTTAAATTTGAATGAGTTTAAATGTAAATAGCCACCGGTGGTTCATGGCTCTCACATTGGACAGTGCCGATCTGGCCCAGGAAGTATAAACGGAAGTGCCGATGGCGCCCAGCTGGTGGCTTAAGTGAAAGAAGTGGGCTGGGCGTAACGAAGACAGTGCCCATCTATGTTTTGTTTTCTCTGGTTGTACTCAGGAAGGTGTTTGTATTCTTGGAAAAACAGCAAAGCAAGTGAGACTCCAAAGGCAACTGTTTTCCTTCTCGTGGGAGACACGTCAGGGCATGGTGGAGCCTGCGGTGGACGGCAGAGAGCGTGTCACTGAGAGAGGGAGCCATCCTCCGCTCCAGCCGTATGAGAACGTGGGCCCAGGTTGTGGCTCAAACTTCTCCCTTTTCGTAGGAGGCTGGAAATCTAGATTTTTATAGGAAATATCCTGGTTTTTTAAACATTGGCTCAAATTTATTTAAAACCTCTTAGGCCAAACTAAACACATCTGCAGGCCAGATTCAGCCCAAGGATCCCGGTTTACGAACTCTCCTTCAGGCCTGATTCTGGAGAAGTCCATACGACCTGCTGTGACTGGGATGGATTTAAGGCAGAGTCAGGTTGATTTTCCCCTCAGTGGCCCTAGTTGGCTCAGGCCCCCTGTTGCCACGAGCTTGGTTGGAATTGGGGGGAAGTGTGTATGTAGGACACAGGCCTGCCCCCCTCTCCCTCTCTTCTCTGGGGCCGTGTCCCTGGCCTCTGAGCAGCCAGAGAGCAGAAATCTCTGGAAGGCTGGAACAGAATGGCCCAGGGAGAAACTTGCTTTCGTTTTTTCAGCCTCAATTCCCACTGCCAGGCCTGAGAGCAAAACTGTATGGCCGTTAATACCAAGGCAGCCAGAGAAAATTTCCGACAAATGATAGGGTCTCGAAAATTCCATCTGGTCTGCGGTGTTTCCACACTAGTGCTCTTGTGAGCTGGAACAAAATGGTAATTCAGTCATGGGTGTGGAGAAGGCTCCTGGGGCGGCCGGTGGGGCTGGAAAAGCCCCAACATACAATCAACGTAGAGATTGGAGCAGAGCAACCAGCAGCAGGGAGGGAGGGATAAAGGACATGTCGTTTAGCCCCTTGGGAGCAGGTCAGGCAGGCATGTGTTCTCAACGCAGGTGCTAAGAACCCTGCCGTGGAGGTAACCCCGTGGGTCCCGCTGGAAAGCATCATCAGTTATGCGTGTGTGCCAGTGCTCCAGTCGTGTCTGACTCTTTGCGACCCCATGGACAGAGAAGCCTGTCAGGATCCGTGGGATTCTCCAGGCAAGAATGCTGGAGTGAATTGCCATGCCCTTGTCCAGGGGATCTTCCCGACCCAGGGATCGAAACCACGTCTCTTATGTCTCCTGCATTAGCAGGCAGGTTCTTTACCACCAGGGCCACCTGAGAAGCCCCATGATCAGTTATGAGTAAACGTAATTATATTTCAGCTTCTATTTTGCATGTTTTCCCACAATAGCTCATACAACTCTCACAGTACTTAGGAGTACTTAGGAGTGATGTTATTTTTTTAAATAAGTCACTTTCTTTTCCCACCAGAACGTCACCATTGCTCTTCATGTTTCACTCCTGCCTGGAGCAGGGCTTGGCTCAGGAATATCTGCCCAATGCCGTAATGAATGGTCCACCCTCTGAGAGGGGTGCCATTCATAGCCATGGGACAGATGTGGAAGTGGAGGCCTGAGTTCACACAGCCAGGATGCAGTGGAGCTGGGATCAACATCCTTGCAGCCTGGCTCTGAAGCTGTGTGTCACCCAGGGGCTGGTGGTGGGTGAGCCTGGTGAGCTGCTGCCTTGCTCTGGGCCCAGAGACAGTAGCCTCATCTACAAGTTCCTGTATTTCCATTCTGTTTCACGTGTCAGAAGTTGGAAGGTTTAACTTTTTGCATCCTTTTGTGACATTTTTTGGTAACATTCTTCTGTATCATTCTCAGATAGAGGAATAAGAGTACAGTTCAGGGTCTTGCAGTGGGGAGCGGGAGGGACGGGGAGAGAGCGGAATGCAAGCAAGAATTAATACTTTGTAAACACTATGCAGAGTACATCAAGAGAAACGCTGGGCTGGAAGAAGCACAAGCTGGAATCAAGATTGCCCGGAGAAATATCAATAACCTCAGATATGCAGATGACACCACCCTTAAGGCAGAAAGTGAAGAGGAACTAAAAAGCCTCTTGATGAAGGTGAAAGAGGAGAGTGAAAAGGTTGGCTTAAAACTCAACATTCAGAAAACGAAGATCATGGCATCTGGTCCCATCACTTCATGGGAAATAGATGGGGAAACAGTGGAAACAGTGTCAGACTTTATTTTTGGGGCTCCAAAATCACTGTAGATGGTGACTGCAGCCATGAAATTAAAAGACGCTTGCTCCTTGGAAGGAAAGTTATGACCAACCTAGACAGCATATTCAAAAGCAGAGACATTACTTGGCCAACAAAGGTTCATGTAGTCAAGGCTATGGTTTTTCCTGTGGTCATGTATGGATGTGAGAGTTGGACTGTGAAGAAAGCTGAGCGCCAAAGAATTAATGCTTTTGAACTGTGGTGTTGGAGAAGACTCTTGAGAGTCCCTTGGACTGCAAGGAGATCCAACCAGTCCATTCTGAAGGAGATCAGCCCTGGGTGTTCTTTGGAAGGAATGATGCTAAAGCTGAAACTCCAGTACTTTGGCCGCCTCATGCAAAGAGTTGATTCATTGGAAAAGACTCTGATGCTGGGAGGGATTGGGTGCAGGAGGAGAAGGGGACGACAGAGGATGAGATGGCTGGATGGCATCACTGACTCGATGGACGTGGGTCTGAGTGAACTCCGGGAGTTGGTGATGGACAGGGAGGCCTGGCGTGCTGTGATTCATGGGGTCGCAAAGAGTCGGACACGACTGAGCAACTGAACTGAACTGAACTGAAGCACTATCCTTCCTACATTCCTTATTTGAGAGTGCTGGTTCCAAGAGATGAACTGTATAACCATCCAACAAATGGCTGAGGTTACAGACAATCTCATTTTAGATGTATCGGAGGTAGAATGGGGGCATAAGTCCGTCGAAGACTAATTCCTCCTCCTTGCTAGTTTTGCCTTTTAAAGTCTTGCCCTGGACATAGCTCCCTAACTAAAATTTATGCCTCCTTGCACACGGGGGAAATCACATTCTTTCAGACCCCGAGGTGCCATCATACATTGGTGAGAGACCCAGCGGACGCCTGTCCCGTGAGAGAGATGGAGTTGATCCACACTTCCCTGCCTAGGAACGCCCTCTCCTTGGCTCCTCTTCCCATTCCCCATTCCCCACCCCTGCCCCTCGCCCGGTATGTCCATCAGATACACTTCCCAGGTGCCCCAGTGTTGGGAACACCCAGCACCACATCTTTGCCGCAGCAGAACTCTAACAGGGCTCTGGCACTGGGGGCTCGCCCAGAAAGCCTGCCTGCCTGGCGCAGGCACCGTCTGAAGTTCCACGTCAGGATGCAGAGAGGCACGTAGCCCTTCTGGCTGCTTCTCTTGGTGGAACCTGGTGATCTGTGGTCCAGAATAAGGGACCATTTTGGGTGGCGCTCAATGCAAACAGCATGTGGTCACATCCAGCCTGAAAAGGGCTTGGCCAGTCAGAGCCGAGGAAGAGGAGACGGATGTTAGGAAACAGGAGTCTGTGCTGAGCAGCTCACACAGCTGTTAGCAAGTGTGCGGAAGGGGCTGCGGTGTTTGCTTCTTTGTTCATGAACACGAAGCTGCAGATGGGGGAGGCACCAGTTGACTTAATCCCTTCCAAAGAGGAGAGCTGGGATTCAATGTGGGGTCGGGGGCCATGGCTCCTGACTTCCAGAAACACCTGATTTTGCCAGGAGTTTCAGTGAGGAGTTAGGGAGGTGACATAGGTAACCGTAAAGGTGGGGACAGGTGGGGCCCTGGGGTTGTAACGAGAGGGCTGGCACTGGGGGCGTCTGGGGCGATGTTACTCTTTAAAATTTACGTGACCAGTGAGAGGGCAGCCATGCTTGCTTTGGAGACGGAATCTGCGGGCTAGGGAGGCCTCCCGTCAGCTAGACTGTCAGCTCACTTCCTTGTCTTGTCCTGCAGGCTGCCTCCTCTCCTCAGACACCCTTCTCCCACCTGAGGCTATGTCCCCTCAAGGCCCCCAGCTGCCCTTGAGGCAGCTCCCTGACCTTTTTCAAGGTCACACATCACACCCTCCTCTCCTTTTTGGATTCTTCTGATTACCAGAAACTGGGCTTCCCAGGTGGCGCTAGTGGTAAAGAACCCAAATGCCAATGCAGGAGATGTAAGAGACGCAGGTTCAATCCCTAGGTCAGGAAGATCCCCTGGAGGAGGAAATGGCAACCCACTAGCAGTGTTCTTGCCTGGAGAACCCCATGGACAGAGGAGCCTGGCGGGCTGCAGTCCATGAGGTCGCACAGAGTCAGACACGCCTGAGTGCATGGACACACACACAAGGTGGAAACTCTGCTGATTAGAAATCTGGTTAATTATCGCTGCTGCTGCTGCTGCTGCTAAGTCACTTCAGTCATGTGCAACTCTGTGCGACCCCATGGACTACAGCCCACCAGGCTCCTCTGTCCATGGGATTCTCCAGGCAAGAACACTGCAGTGGATTGTCATTTCCTTCTCCAATGCATGAAAGTGAAAAGTGAAAGTGAAGTCACTCAGTCGTGTCCGACTCTTAGCGACCCCCATGGACTGCAGCCCACCAGGCTCCTCCGTCCATGGGGTTTTCCAGGCAAGAGTACTGCAGTGGGGTGCCATTGCCTTCTGCAGGTTAATTATCGCTAGTTCTTCCAAATGCGAATGGAGCTAGGTGGGTCTGTGCTCAGACTGTCTTCTCCTAGAATCCCTTGTGAGATGGTCCAGGTGATTCTCAAGACCAATGGTCTCAGAGGCTGAGTGTGCTATGGGAATTTCCCAACTTTTTGGTTTTATTTGCTGGAGACTAAAGACTCAGCCTCTGTTCTAAGGGTGGAGAAAAATGGATGTGTGTAAATTTCTTTCTTAAGGAATTTTCAAAGGAAATGTTGATGTAGACTTCATTTTTGCCTAATTTGCTCCATCAGAATCTAACTCCCTCGTCAGTCAGACCCCCATTGCACTTCGGTTTTTATGCGTGACTTTGTCTGTGTTGACAGCCACGTTGATCCAAGTGAACAGTTGCTGAGGAGTAAACCATTAAGGAACACTGCATGTCTAAAACTGCTTTTATTTCACCCTCACAATTGATGGATAATGTGACTGTGTGGTTGTTGTTGTTCAGTCGCTCAGTTGTGTCAGACTCTTTGCAACCCCATGGACTGCAGCACTCGAGGCCTTCCTGTCCCTCACGATCTCCGGGAGTTTGCCCAAGTTCCTGTCCACTAAGTTGGTGATGCTATCCAAACATCTTATCCTCTGCCACCCTCTTCTCCTTTGGCTTTCAACTGTTCCCAGCATCAGGATCTTTTCCAATGAGTATGACTGGGTATAAAATTCTAAACCATAATATAAATTTCTAAGCCAGAAACAATTTTCTGTCAGATTTTGAAGGATTTGCTCAATTGTGTTCCAATACTGCAGTACTGAGACCAGAGCCATTCGGATTTGTTGATTACTTTTGATTACTTGTAGAAAACCTGTTTTGGTTTTTTTCCTTTTGCTCTGGGAACTTGTAGGGTATTTCCCCCAGTGTTCTGAAATTTCACAAGGATGTGTCTTGGTTTGTCTTCTCCTGGTTTCCCAGTAGCTGAGCCTGAGGCAGAAGGCTTTTGTGCTGCTGTTTCACTGGGGACGAGTGCCGTCTCAGTGAACACGAAGCAAAGCAGGGAGGAATGTTATGAGGATCCATTACTGATTAAGCTGGCTGCTGCTAGTGAAGTGAAAGTTGCTCAGTTGTGTCCGATTCTTTGCAAGCCCATGGACTGTTACCACCAGGCTCCTCTGTCCAGGGACTTCTCCAAGCCAGAGTACTGGAGTGGGTTGCCATTTCCTTCTCCAGGGGATCTTTCCGACCCAAGGATTCAGCCCAGGTCTCCTGCATTGCAGGCAGACTCTACCGTTTGAGCCACTAGGGAAGCCCAAGTGCTGCTAAGTGCAGCTGATGCAGGATCTTATAGACCTACCAAGATGCTGCACAACTGAATTCAGGATCGCTTGAATTTATGCACTGGATTCAGTCTCCTAGCGATCAAAATTGGCTCCACTCAACCTGAGTTTGCCCTGTATTTCCAGGCTGTGTACTCCTGGGTACCACACACCTGCTAGTCATGGGGCCTGGGGGAGGGGCCCGTGAGCGACAGAGCATCTGAGGTTAGGCTGTCAGGATGTACCTATTGGGCTTAGAGAGCCTCAAGTAACCCTTGCTGTGGAAGCTTCCGCTTTTAATGTCTGCTGCTGCTGCTGCTAAGTCACTTCAGTCGTGCTGGACTCTGTGCGACCCCGTAGACGGCAGCCCACCAGGCTCTCCTGTCCCTGGGATTCTCCAGGCAGGAATACTGGAGTGGGTTGCCATTTCCTTCTCCAGTGCATGAAGGTGAAAAGTGGAAGTGAAGTCGCTCAGTCCTGTCGGACTCTGAGTGACCCCATGGACTGCAGCCCACCAGGCTCCTCCATCCATGGGATTTTCCAGGCAAGAGTACTGGAGTGGGGTGCCCTCGCCTTCTCCGGCTTTTAATGTCTGCAGCCATCCAAATGCAAATGAGTGTCTGTGTCTGGGCGGGGAGGGAATTGCAAGCAATTGAGTTCACCACAGTAGGAGTCCTGCTTTCAGCCACTTCCTTGGCTACTTGGGTAAGGCCTTTGCCACTCACTCACCTGTTTTCTAACTTCCTGAATTTTACCTAATCAGTGCCTCCTGTCCAGTTCTCTTTATCCTTATCAGTTTGTCCCTTGAAGATAAGAGCTTTTTACTGTTGTTTTTTGTGAGGTTTCAGAAGGGTGGAGAGGAATTGGTGTTTCATCCACCAGGTTTAGATGAACAACAGCTTTACTTTTCTAAATTGAATTGTTTGACTCCAAGCCAGCCCCCACCTCAGTTACCCAACATCAGACAGAAAGCCCAGCTTAACCTACCTCTGAAAGCCTTGGCTTTTGAAAGCAGAGGCTTTTTATTCTCTCTTGGGCAGGAAGAGGCCAACTTTCCAGGTTTACTTTCTTGCTTGGAGAATGGTTGTGAAGATGGAAACAACTCTTGTTCTCTGAGGCTTCTATAGTAGCAGGGACAGAAGTCTGGTTCATACACTGATGTGGTCAGCTGGACCCAGGTTTGAATCCCACCTCTGCCACTTAGCTATGAAGCTGTGAGGACGTGACCCGAACTCCCTGGGGCTCAGTTTCCTCGATGCCTGGCATGAACAGTGATGCCTTCCCTACAAGGAGGTTGCTGGGAGTAAACGAGCTGTCATGGTCAACAGCTGGCATGGACCCAGCACAGGAGGTGCTCCATCATGTTGGCTACAGACGACGTCAGGGAGCTTCCTGGAGGGAAGGCCTCTGTGCCTCCAAGACGGTTCCATCCCTGCTGCAGGCTTGGCTGCCCAGCTCCTCCCTCATCCTCTTGAGCCCCAGGCCACCTGCTGGGATGGACTCTCTGCCCCGTGGTCATCGGGAAATGTCCCATGACACCCCCATTCCACCCACCATGGCAAGGTCCCTTTATTTTTTATTCAACCCACAGACTGCCCATCTGATAAACTTGCTAAAGGCAAAATTAAAGATTGAATTTTTCTATTTCAGAGGCCAAGGGTTTATTGTTGTTTAGTTGCTAAGGCATGTATGACTCTTTTATGACCCCATGGAGCTGTAGCCCACGAGGCTCCTCTGTCCATGGGATTTCCCAGGCAAGAATACTGGAGTGGGTTGCCATGCCCTCCTCCAGGGGATCTTCCTGACCCAGAGTCAAACCCGTGTCTCTTGAATTACAAGCAGATTCTTTAGCTGAGAAGCCTGATTCCAAGGGCAGCTTTGTTGTAGGCCTCCCGAGGACTAGTCTTCAAGACATTTTATGGCTGAGCCCTCCTCTCCTCATGGCAAGCATCTCTCCAGTAGTGTTTAACTGTCTCCAGGGCTCCACGGCCGATGTGCAGAAGTCACACTGGGCCCGCAGAACTGGAGCCGGAGACTGCTCTTTGGCCACTTAAGCAAGTGGTGGCTCCAAGGAGGCATCAGTTCCCGAGACCTCGTCACGCTCCTTCCTCTCAACCAGCTGTGAGTTACCAGTCTTCAGAGTGCTATGACCCAACCATTACCGCTGTGCACAGACGGAGCAAGTGAGGTAAAGGATAGTAACCTAAAGAAGGTGCTGGAGACGCAAAGTGCTGCGGGGATTTAATAATCCTGGGGTTAATAATAGTGCTGAGTAATTGCTATCAAAATACATGCAATGCCGTGTTTTTAGCACTTTATTAAAATTCACCACAGCTCTTTGGGGTCAATACCATTGTCATACCCATTTTTCAGGTGAGGAAACTGACTTTATGTAACACACTCATTAGTGGTGGAGCCGGTGTTTGGACCAAGAGAGTCCAGCTCCTCCAGTCCTTCAGGACTCTGCCTTTCTTTGCTAATAGTCACCGAGGGAGTGGAGAAGGCAATGGCACCCCACTCCAGTACTCTTGCCTGGAAAATCCCATGGATGGAGGAACCTGGAAGGCTGCAGTGCACGGGGTTGCTGAGGGTCGGATACGACTGAGCGACTTCACTTTCACTTTTCACTTTCATGCATTGGAGAAGGAAATGGCAACCCACTCCAGTGTTATTGAATGGAGAATCCAAGGGACGGGGGAGCCTGGTGGGCTGCTGTCTATGGGGTCGCACAGAGTCGGACACGACTGAAGTGACTTAGCAGCAGTAGCAGCAGCACTGAGGGAGAAGGAAGCCCATCATCTCCTGTGTCTCACCTGGGATCAGATTCCCAGCTCATATAATGAAGAGACAGATCCAGAAATTCCTCTGGTCTTCTAAAGCCTTTTCCTGGAACTGGCTTCCCCATGTCATCTGGGAGCATCAGGAATGCTTTTGGATAAGCACTGAGGGCCTTAGCTGATCCTTCCGTCCTGTGTTCCCATATTCCCAGGCCTGGCTCCTGTGTGCTGGGAAAGCGCTTGGGATTCCGAAAGGGTTGGAATCCCAACTCTTTTATGAGTTGGTGTGCCATCTGGTGCAAATGACTAAGTCTTTCTGAACCTCAATTTCTTCATCTGTAAAATGGGCATGGTGAGAATTCCTCCTTCCTTTCCAGGGTTGTGAGAATGTCTGGAAACAGCATTCTTCTCGCCATGTAGAGAAAAGCACTAAACAAGTGTGAGATGAGTGATGTGGTGGAGTCCTTGGGGAGTGACAGCCAGCTGCTCATTGGCTTTCCGTACTCTGATGCACCCCTTCAAGCTTAGGGAGATAGATGCCCCAGACTTAGGCAAGGCCAGTTCTGTGGAAGAATTTGGGGTGGCCAAAACTCGTTCAGGGCAAATAATTGTATTATTTGCACAGTGAGACAGTGAGTTGCTTAAGGACAGAGCCAAGCCTTCCTCACGTTCACATCCCTGTTTCCTGGCCCAGTGCCTGGCCTATAGGGGTGGTCAGAGTAAAAGGCTAAGGTTGTGATGCAGCAGATTTTGTCTAGGGAGCAGCACTTTTCCATACCTCAGCCCTACACAGTGCCTTTGGAGGAGGTTGCCTGCCTCGTGCCCTAGGTGCCTTGACGCCCAACACTGGCGCCCTGAGGGTCTCAGAAGAGCCCGACAGCACCTGGCTCTCCCTGCATCCTCTGCTTCACGGTGCTCTAATATCGTGTTGGTTTCCAGGCAGGCAGCTGTAGGTAACTGGCCATTCTGATCAGTGTGAGGTGAACCTCATTACAGTTTTGATTTGCATTTCTCTAATACTAATAAGCAGTGTTGAGCATCTTTTCATGTAATTTTTAGCCATCTGTATATCTTCTTTCCTGGAGGAGAGCACAGCAACCCACTCCAGTATTCTTGCCTGGAGGATTCCATGGACACAGGAGCCTGGAAGGCTACAGTCCATAGCATCACTTAGAGTCGGACACAACTGAAGCGGCTTAGCACAGCACATGACTTCTTTGGAGAAATGTCTGTTTAGATGTTGTGCTCATTTTTTTTTTTTTTTTTGATATTGAGCTGTAGGAGATCTTTGTATATTTTGAAGATTAATCCCTTATCAGTTGTGTCATATGTGAATTTTTTTCTCCCATTCTGTAGGTTATCTTTTCATTTTATTTATGGTTTCCTTTGCTATGCAAAGCTTTTAAGCTTAATTAGGTCCCATTTCTTTATTTTTGTTTTTGTTTCCATTAGTCTAGGAGATGGACTCAAAAAAGATATTGCTACAATTTGTGTCAAAGAGTGTCTGGTCTGTGTTTTCCTCTAAGAGTTTTATAGTGTCTGGTCTTACGTTTAGGTCTTTAATCGATTTTGAGTTCATTTTTGTGTATGGTGTTAGAGAATGTTCTAATTTCATCCTTTTACATGTAACTGTCCCATTTTCCCAGCACCACTTATTGAAGAAACTGTCTTTTCTCCATTACATATTCTTGCCTCCTTTGTCATAGATTAATTGACCACAGATGTGTGGGTTTATTTCTGGGATTTTTATCCGGTTCCATAGATCTGTATTTCTGTTTTTGTGCTGGTATCATACGGTTTTGATTACTGTAGCTTTGTAGTATAGTCTGAAGTCAGGAAGTCTGTAAATCTTAATTTCTGTAGTTTCAAATTCATCCTGTTAGTACATACTTTGTGAGATTCTGAGTGTGCCTGGTATGTGGTCTATGCTTGGTAAGTGGCTGTTGTTTATTCACTTCTCAAGTCAGATATGTTCAATTTCTGGCTACAGTCTTCAGAATGCTTGAGCTAAAAGGCACTCTGGCACCATCTTCTTTTGGAAGGAGCAGGGGAACCACCTGTGTGGCTCTGAGATCAAGCCCTAGACCTAATCTGAGGATAACAGATTATTAGAAACCTGCTTCTGATATTACCTCTCAAATACGCCCAGATTGGAGTGGGTCAAATGCTGGCATTTTCTAACTGATATTCTTCTGTTTATTAAAGTAGCACATGAGACACAACAAAGTTATTTTCATTTTGAAAGAAAAATAAATATAGCAGTTTATTTTCCCTCAATTTAACCAGTGCAAAAAGGCTGCCACCTAGCATTGACCTCACTCAGGCCTCGTTTTACACTTGAGCTGACCAGTCCCAAAGAGCTAAGCCTTTGAGAGCAGGGCCTGCCCCTGGGGCCCTGTGCGGTCCTCTGGAATCAGGGCTGGGGCAGGGGCTGTGGATGGCAGCTCCCTTCCAGGGTGAGCCGGCTACTAGGTCACTGGCTCTGGAGCCAGTCAGTTTGGGTTCACCTCATGGTGCTGCTGTCTGTGAGCGCTGGGTCCCCTCAATTCTCTGTGCCTTGTTTTCCTCACTGTAAAATGGGATAGTAATCCTCATACCTACCTCATAAGACTGGCATACAGATTAAATGAGTTAATAGAAGTCAAGTTCTCCAAATAGTCCCAGGCTCATAGTGAACACTGAATAAATGTTAGTTATCATTCCTTTGGGTTTTCCCCCTCCTGGAGACTGGCCGGGCCAGAAATTACAGGGGCAGAAGTCCTTTCTTATCTTGAAGTTGCTGATGTGGAGGAAAATCACAGCTTGCAAAGGAGCTGAGCCAGGGCCCTGGCAGGGTGGTGGCTTAGGAGCTAGGCAGCCTGGGGTTCTGCCCACAGTGGAACAAATGCTTCCAGCCTCCACGGCCCAGGGATCCCCTGGGAGAGGGGCGCTGTGTGCCTGGAGGGTCCAGTGAGCCCTGCCTGTCGCCTTTGCCCCCAGAGTCTTGTGCCCGCCCAGCTCTCCCTTCCTGGGGTTAGATTCTGAGTTCAGCCAAGGGAAGCAGAATTTGAGCAGGTCCAGCCCGCAGTGATACTCACAGCATCAACATGTGGTTTTAATCCAGTCCTCTGAAAATATGCTTATGTATTCCCTCTCACCCTGGCCATGGTTTTGTTATGAAAATCATTTGGCTGATCTTTAAAAAAATGAAACAGAAATTCCACATTGCAAAATCTCTGCCAGTCTCAGCCAGAGTCTGAGTCGTGGTGAACCAGCGATCAGCCAGGGGGGTTGTGTCGGAGAGGGGAGAAGTCGGCGGACACGACAGAGGGGGCTGTCACTCCTTTGGTGGAGACTAAACCAGAGCCAACTTTGATTTTTATCCGTCCCCTCCCCACATACACGTACATCATGTGGCTTCTCTCCACCCCTTCTCCCACCAGGACACCTCCACCGAGAAGCACTGTACAAGTGCTTTGCGATTCTGTCTGCTGTGAGGGGGAGAGGACCACGCGGTCTCTATATTCTCTCCACTGCCTCTGCCCTGCATGTTATGCCATCCGCCACGGCTGTTCAGCGTAGGTCGGGTTTTTGTCATCTTCTTTTTTTTTTTTTACTTTACAATGTTGTATTGGTTTTGCCATACATCAACATGAATCTGCCACAGGTGTACACGTGTTCCCCATCCTGAACCCCCTCCCACTTCCCTCCCCATACCATCTCTCTGGGTCATCCCAGTGCACCAGCCCCAAGCATCCTGTATCCTGCATCGAACCTGGACTGGCGATTCGTTTCTTATATGGTATTATACGTTTCAATGTCATTCTCCCAAATCATCCCCCTCCTCCCTCTCCCACAGAGTCCAAAAGACTGTCTATACATTTGTGTCTCTTTTGCTGTCTCGCATACAGGGTTGTCATTACCATCTTTCTAAATTCCATATATATACGTTAGTATACTGTATTGGTGTTTTTCTTTCCTGCTTACTTCACTCTGTATAATCGGCTCCAGTTTCATCCACCTCATTAGAACTGATTCAAATGTATTCTTTTTAATGGCTGAGTAATACTCCATTGTGTATATGTACCACAGCTTTCTTATCCATTCATCTGCTGATAGGCCTCTAGGTTGCTTCCATGTCCTGGCTATTATAAACAGTGCTGCGATGAACACTGGGGTACACGTGTCTCTTTCCCTTCTGGTTTCCTCAGTGTGTATGCCCAGCAGTGGGATTGCTGGATCATAAGGCAGTTCTATTTCCAGTTTTTTAAGGAATCTCCACACTGTTCTCCATAATGGCTGTACTAGTTTGCATTCCCACCAACAGTGTAAGAGGGTTCCCTTTTCTCCACACCCTCTCCAGCATTTATTGCTTGTAGACGTTTGAATCGCAGCCATTCTGACTGGTGTGAAATGGTACCTCATTGTGGTTTTGATTTGCATTTCTCTGATAATGAGTGATGTTGAGCATCTTTTCATGTGTTTGTTAGCCATCTGTATGTCGTTTCTTTGGAGAAATGTCTATTTAGTTCTTTGGCCCATTTTTTGATTCAGTCTTTTATTTTTCTGGAACTGAGCTGCAGGAGTTGCTTGTGTATTTTTGAGATTAGTTGTTTGTCAGTTGCTTCATTTGCTATTATTTTCTCCCATTCTGAAGGCTGTCTTTTCACCTTGCTTATAGTTTCTTTTGTTGTGCAGAAGCTTTTAATTTTAATTAGATCCCATTTGTTTATTTTTGCTTTTATTTCCAATATTCTGGGAGGAGGGTCATAGAGGATCCTGCTGTGATTTATGTCGGAGAGTGTCATCTTTTTTTGACCTCTGGGAGTTGAGAAAAGATGGCTCTGCCTCCATCCCTGCCAGCCAGTTCCCAGCCCTGGGCTGTCAGGGTTCACAGCAGGACATTCTGGGAGGTGGTCTGGGAACGGGATAAGTAGGGCCCCAAAGTGAGGCCAAGTCCTGATGAGTTTTCCCAAAGTAGAAGGGCATTTCTTTCCCTGTGGCTCTTTAGAAATGAGAAAGAGTCTCCCGCTGGTGGTTTCAGTACAAACTGTAATCGAGTCCTTTTCCCCAAATGTTTCTGGTTTCTCACACTGTGTCTGTGCAAAGGCTACCAGCATATGTTGGAATTTTCCCCAAAAGTTCTTCCCAAAAGGCCTCTCCTGTTTTCATTTGACTGAAGGGGTCCTCCAGGCCATGTCATGGGGGGAGACTGGTCATGGGACGTGTCTGTGACCAGGCTGCACCGTCAAGTCGTCAGAGCCAGCCATGCCTCTGTAGTGACACCGCTGTGCCCTTACTAGTCAAGGGGAGGGCGCCGTGCTTGGTTACTAAACCACTTTGCTGCTTTCTGACCAAGGGCACACACTGAGCCCCAAAGAAGTCACCCAAGGATCTGAATGAGTTAGGGTTTGCTGTGATCATGCTGCATAGCAAACAGCCCACAGTCGCGATGGTTCCCAACAGCGTACAGCCTTATCTTGGTTCCAGGGCTGTGGGTTCACTGGGCCCGGTGAATGTGGCTGGGCAGGGGCCAGGCCGGGCACTGGGTTCAGGTCTACTCGGTGCCTCGCCTGGGACACGTTCCTGTCACAGTGGCGCACGAGTCTGCAAGGTGGCTAGTGCCACACAAGCACAGGTAAAGCCACCGGTAGGACGCGGCCTGTGTTTTGTCCACTTGCATTCCTTTGGCAGAAGCAAGTCACACGACCAGGGTCAGACAGTGGGGAGGCATGTCCTACCTTCAGAGAAGCCGTGGCAGGATGAGGAGCCCCCTTACAGTTGTAAGGGAACCCCAAATCTCTGTTGTTTGCTTTTAGCCTTCATGCATGTGTCCTTCCTAGCTCCCACCCTTTCTCTCCTCAGCTCCCCACACGCTTTAAAGCCAAGTGATTCCTTCCTGTCCCACCCTGGGTTATCTCCGGATGGAGCCTCTGCAGGGCGAGACCTTTCTTACTGCCCAGGTGGCCTTCTCCTAGCTTACACTTGTGGCTTTATGATGAAAGAGTTTCTCTTTCTGTCTCTACCTTGAGCTGTGCCCCCAAATGTCCCCATTACAATATGCCAAACTCCAGGAAGGAGTGGTGCTGGGTATTTTTCAGATCCCTGAAAAACAGAGGGAGTTCAGAAAGCGGGGACAGAAACCCTGATCCCACCATGTAAATGTACCAAACCATGTATTGGGTCCTTTCTATATTTTGACTCATTTATTTTCCTCACGTCAGTCTTTGTAAGGAGGGATTATCTCATTCTCCCCCATTTTATAACGGAGGAAATAGGGCAGAGCGGTTGTGTATCTTACCCATTGTAACACAGCCCAGAAGGGCCACAAGCTGATCTAGAACTCGCGTGTGTCTTCCCCAAAGCTTTTCTGGCTCCCCTCTTTCTCCACCCCTCTTACTCTGCAACTGTGAGTGGGTGGGGCTGCTGGGGAAGAGGGCATCTTCTCTGAGGAATCAAGGGGGAGTCTTGGTGAAAGGGTGGGAGGTGGGATTTGAGCAGGGAGGAGACGCAGAGCAACTGTAGAACCATCTTCTTTCCCTCCTGCCGCCAGCATCGTGAGCGCGTCTCCCATCATGTATTAGATGGTGGGGGGGCAGGTTCCACTGGCACGCGTGCAGCAGTGGGGGTGGTTAGGATCCAGCAGCTAACTTTCTAGGACATGAGGCATCATTCCCTTTACTCCTTTCTCTGATGTGCTCTTATTCAGCTGAATATTTCTCCTCAGAGGATGTTTTTACAGTTTGATCAAAGCAGGTATTTTTTTTTCCCCAAAGCTTTACTTGGGTGGCCCTTCAGGGACATCTGCTCATGGTCATTTTGAACCTTTCTCTCTGCACAACTGCACAATTGCCAGCTTTCCCCAGGTTGTCCAAGGCCAAGTGAGGCCGAGAGAAGGATCAAAACAGCCTGTCTTCTTGAAACATTTTTAAAAGACGTTTCCCTAGTGGCATCCAGAACTTTGAGAATCTAGGCTATGAATCCAACTTGAAAACCTATTTTTTTCTTTTCAGAAGGGAGAAAAAGAAACCCAAACAGACTTCTTTGTCCATGGCCACCTCTACTTTTAATTAAAAATGCTGTTGTTCTGGCCGGCCTGTGATTCTGGGCAAGTGAGCACTCTGGACTTTCCAGTTTTCTCCTTCGTAAAATAGGAACTGAGTCATTCCCATTTCCCTATGTTGTTTTAAGGATTAGAGGAGAGAATAACTCATATTCAACTGAAAAGTTAACATCAGTAATGGTACCTGCAGTTGGTTGAATCTGGGGGTGTGGAGCCCATGGTTACGGAGGACCAGCTGCATTATTTGAGTTTTTCACAGTGCTTCTCTATGCATGTATTACATGTGTGTGTTCAGTCGCTTCAGTCGTGTCCAAATCTTTTGCGACCCCCAGGCTCTGCTGTCCATGGAAATTTCCAGGCCAGAATACTGGAGTTGGGTTGCCATTTCCTCCTCCAGGGAATCTTCCCAACCCAGGGATCTAACCCACCTCTCCTGCAGCTCCTGCATTGGCAGGTGGATTCTTTACCACTGGGCCACCTGGGAAGTGTGTCACACATACGTGTGTTAAGTAGTAATAAAAGCCATATTAAAACATATATAATAAATAAGGACAACAGTTTAGACTCTCACTTCAAAAGGATCATCCGCTAAAGAAAGGCATCTTGGAGGGAGACAAGGACCATCTGTTTTATAGAATAGAGGCTCAGTCCCTCGGGGCATATCCTGTGGCAACGTACAGAATGCCACTCACAATTGTCCCTCTGGAGGATGGAGGCTGGGCGTTTATCCACTGACTTTTTTTTATAGCATTAAAAACTCTATTTATCTTTGGCCGTGCTGGCTCTTTGTTGCTGCACGGGCTTTCTCTAGCTGCGGTGCGTGGGCTTCTCGTTGTGGTGGCTTCTCTCGTTGAGGAGCACAGGCTCTAGGGTGCACGGGCTTCAGTAATTGTGGTTCCCTGGCTCTAGAGCCCAGGCTTAATAGCTGTGGTACGTGGGCTTAGCTGCTCCACGGCATGTGGGATGTTCCTGGACCAGGGACTGAACCAGTCTCCTGCAGTGGCAGGTGGATTCTTTATCACTGAGCCACCAGGGAAGCCCTACCCCCTGACTTTTGTCTCCTGTTGGTTGAGGGTTGTCCCTAAAGGTGTTAATTTCTTCTGTGCCTCCCTGATAGTGGGCAAGAAAGCAGGGAATGATTCTGGGGCTTGAGGTGGGAAGCTGGCAATGTGCAGGGGGACTGTCCACTGTGAGGGCAGCTGGCGTCAGCCAGGGGTCCAGGGGAACATAACATAGGGCACAAAAGCATCTTCCACAGAGAGGAGGCCCCTGGAGCCCCAAATAGGGGAGATCTCCAGAATTGGAGGAGGCCTACTGAGGATATATCTGAAGGAAAAGAAATCATGTCTGGAAGAGACACCAGCACCGCCGTGTTCACTGCAGCATTATTCACAATCGCCAAGACGTGGAAATAACATTCGTATCTCTCTCTTAGTGGGTGAATGGATCCAGAAAACGCACACGTGCATACGACGCAATATTATTCAGCCACTAAAGAAAGAAGGAAATCCTGCCATTTGCAACAAACATGGATAAACCTGGAGGACATTAAGCTAAGTGAGATAGTCCAGACAGAGAAAGACAAATCCTGTGTAGTATCACTTGTATGTAGAATCTTAAAAAAAAAAAAAAAAAAGACTTTCAGCTGTAAAATAAGTTCTGAGGATCTAATGTACAGCATGGTGACTGTACTTAGTAATATGGTATCGTTTACTTGAAATTTGCAAAAACAGTAGATCTTAAGCGTTCTTACTACACACAGGAAAAGGTCTGTGTGAAGGAATGGATGTGTTAACTAACAACTATGGTGAACATGTCACAGGCTATGCATGTATCAAATCGTCATGGTCAATAATTTAAATATAAAAACAGTTGTTGTGGTTTTGTCAGTTATACCTCGGTAAAGATGGGGAAACAATGGGGGGAAAAGGAAGAACAAGAAAGAATTCTTAGGGCTCCTAGGCAGGGAGCCAGTCTAATCTGAGGTTTCTCCACAGCATCATCTGAAGTTAGAAAACTGTAGAGCAGGACCTATAAGCTATTCCAAGAAGGTAATTGTGAGCAGTATTTTATATCTCGCCAAACTTTCTTTCAGGTACGAATACGATAGAAAAATAGTTTTGAACATGCAAGAACCCAGAAATTGTTGTTCCCATGAGTACTTCTTGAGAAAATTATGGAGTTTTTAAACTTCAATCAACCAAGAAATAATGAAAAACTAGGGCAAAGGGGACAGGAGTAAGCAAAGAATATACCTAACTGAAGAACTAAGACCAAACAAATATGAATATTGGAGTAATAGAGTAGAAGGGGCATGATTTATATCCTAACAATACAGAAATGACACAAATATAAAACTTTGGAAGGTGAATGAAGGAAAAGGTGGGAGAAAGAATAAACATGCTATTCATGAGTAATAACTGGGGGCCAAAGACTGTCATTTAAAGCTGACAAAATATAGTAGAAATGTAAGCATTTTTAATTATACAAATGTAAACATTTAAAAAGATAATACCAATGATTAAGGGGTTTCCCTGGTGGCTCAGACAGTAAAAAATCTGCCTGCAATGCTGGAGACCTGGGTTCAATCCCTGCGTTGGGAAGATCCCCTGGAGGAGGGCATGGTAATGCACTCCAGTATTCTTGCCTGGAGAATCCCATGCACAGAGGAGCCTGGCGGGCTACAGTCCATGGGGTCGCAAAGAATCAGGCATGACTGAGTGACTGAGCACACAGCACAATGATTAAAATTGAATAACGATCGAATGGTAGGGGATGGGGAAGAGGAAATATGCTAATTTTATGATTGTTCTTACTAGGATTTAAGAGCTGGTGTTTAAAGAACTGGACATTTAAGGGTATATAGTCATGAAGGGTCCAATTATTAGAATTCAAATAAAAATTTCCTAAATGTGATAAGAAATATGCACCATGAAAAAAGTAAAGGTAACTGAAAGCATAGTGAAAGACTTCAAAAATTATAAATACAGAAAACATACCATGAAATACCATGGCAGAACAAAGACTAAACATGTACGGCATCTCAAGTACTGGAACTGGGCTAAATCCACCCAGTGAGAGAAGAACACAGAGCTGGGCCAGGCTTGGAACCGGAACCAGAAACTTCTGGTCACTGGGCAGGGGCTCCCTCCCATCTGGTGTCTGGTTTGGGGCTGTTTGTTCTCTCTCCCCGCAGACTCGTTCTCAGTAGACTATGGTCACTGCTGTCATCGGTAGCTGGTCTGCCATGTGCCCCTGACGTCAAGTTCATGAGCAGAAAAAAGCCAACCTCGCTGACCTGTCACAGGCTCTGGTTCCCGGGGGAAGGGTAGGGGCCGAGGGGCTATTTGGCCTCGTGTAGGTCAGGGTCCTGGGTGGCCCCACCAGCTCTGGTCCAGGGTCAGGGTGCCTGGACTGCTGGAATGTGTGTGGATGGAGGTGGTGCTCCAGGCTCACAGTTGCAGGGGCCCCAAAGCACAGTGGCTTGAACAACCCTTGCCAGTTCTGCGCCCATGGGCTCATGCAAGCTCCCAAGCTCCTTCCTTCTTGTGGCCCCTTGGTGCCCACGAATCGGAATCACCTGGAAAACAAGTTTCCAGGTGGTACTGACGCTGCTGGTCCCGAGACCACGTGTTGAAAAACTACTGCCCCAGGATATGTCCTTTGCCAACCGTCCGGAGCTGACTCGGCCACACGTGGGCCCAGAGAGGCGAGCTGAGGCAGCCAACCTCCTTTTGAACAGATGGGGCTAATAAAAGTGACTGCTTCAGGCCCTGGGCAAGGACTTAGTCCCAGGGTCACACTTGGCTGCCAGGGAGGCCAGGCAAGGCCATCTGTGGCCGGGTGGCTGTGTGCCCCGGAAAGGGAAGGGCATGTTTGTGGGAGACACTGCAGGTCCACAGAGGGGGATAATGGGGAGACGAGAAGAAGGGGCCAGCACTCAGCGTGGGGAACAGATGGCGAAAGGCTCTTAGCATGTTTGGAGATCTGAGTCATAACAGCAGTTTACTCAGAGGGGAGAAGCCTGGTGTCCCTGCAGGCCTGTCCTGGGCGACAGCAGGCTGAGTGCTGAAGCAGGAGCATGGCTGCCGGCTCCTCTCTTGAGGAGCCGCTGGGTGTCATGCCCACCCCCCACCCCCCCACCCAGGCTTCATTCTTTTCCCTCCTTGTTCACCCAAGATGTTCATTCATTCACTGTCCCGTTATTTTGTGGGTCAGGGCTGATGTTTTCAAGGTTCTAAGCTTTTTTTTTCCTACCCCCATCCCCCAGGCATCTTGGCTGTGGAGAAAGCTGCGTGGCAAGAGGCGGTTGGCAATGGCATTCTGCCTTTTAACGACTCTGTCTGTGGTGACTGTCACTCGCTTGCCCACACAGCACCCAGCTGCTGGCCCAGACCCTGGCCCCATGGAGCCCCAGGGGGTTGCTGATGTCCCTGTCCCCCAGAGTCGGCAGGCTCTGAGCTCCAGCTGGAGGCAGCGGGCAAGAAGGTTGAGGAGAAGCTGGACCTTGCCCAGGAGCTCCATCCTGGTGTGTGCTGAGGAGCAAGGCCACAGAGGGCACATGGACAGCGGCAGACGGTCCCCAGGGAAGGAGAGCAGCCATGCAGGGAGGATCGGGAACGACATTACTTTGGCACCTCCAGAAGACCTGAGACTCAGTACCCGGCGTCTTGTGCTCCTGCAGGGGGAGGCGATCAGGGGTCCAGGAGCCAAAGACCTGGACCCACCCTGGCACCGTGGTGCCCTCCCGGAGGCACTCAGTGAGACAAGCACCCCAGGTGGCCCCCTCGCAGGGCATGACATGTCAGCCTTACAGACTCGGAGAGCTACTGCTGGACTGACCCTCCAGCCTCCTCCAGAAGGCGGGGGTCTGCCAGGAGTGGGGAACAGAGCCTGGACTGGTGGCCAACAAGTGGGGGGTCCTGCCCCAACCAAAGGGGCTCACTGGTGGCCTGGTTCTGTTAGGGAGCTGCAAGGGTCTGTCTGGTGTGACACTGAGACCCCTGGGCTGTCGAGTGGCTTCAGGACCAGCGAGCAGGTCCCCCCATGGCTCACAGAGCAGGATGTGCAGGCCCTCCAGCTTCTGGCCCAGGGGGAGGTGGCAGGCAAAGCCCGGGTACCCGGCCACGGGCAGGTGCTGCTAGTCGGTTTCTCCAGCGAGGGGGCCCTTCAAGATGCAGCTCCTGGGCTCAGTCAGCTCTGCTCCCAGGGCCTCTGTGGCTTGATCAAGAGGCCCGGGGACCTGTCCGAGGTCCTGTCCTTCCACGTAGACCGCGTGCTGGGGCTGCGCCGGAGCCTGCCCGCGGTGGCCAGGCGCTTCCACAGTCCGCTGCTGCCCTACCGCTACACGGACGGCGGCGCCCGGCCCGTCATCTGGTGGGCACCCGACGTGCAGCACCTGGGTGACCCGGAGGACGACCAGAACTCTCTGGCTTTGGGCTGGCTGCAGTACCAGGCCCTGCTGGCACGTGGCTGTGGCCGACCCAGCCATGCCCCATGCCTGGGCATCCACCACGCCGAGTGGGCACGCCTGGCCCTCTTTGACTTCCTGCTGCAGGTAGGCGGGGCCTGGAGGGGCGGGGCGGGGCGGGGCGCCGCGGAGGCGAGGACTCTAGGTGAACTGAGACATTGGAATGGCCTGCTTGAGGCTGGATGGTGACTCCCCCTAACCCTTGTCTTTTGCTTTCGTTTGTTTGTTTGCTTTTTTACCATTCTTTTTTTTAACAATTAACTTTTTATTTTAGTCCTTGTCTTTTGATCACCCAGCACCCTTTTTTTGTTATTTTTCTGCCTTGTGTTCATTCATCCATTGGTGTGCTGAAAACCAGTTCGTTTGGGCTCATTCTTGAATTTCAGGAATTTTATGAGCCAGTTGTGAAACACAGGCATTATTAAAATTGAAATTATGTAAACTAACCATATAATAAGTTATATTAGAAACAAAGGTAATCAATACTCTGATCTCATTACTTCACAATTATTTTACATTTTACTGTTATCTGAGGTCTTGAGGTTTTTTGCATCTACCTAGTAAATAGTGTATAGTTCTGAGCTACTGCATGCATGTCATGTCTCTTGCTGACTGCACATTCGTGCCTGTTGCTAGCTTGAAACAGGCCAGGGTAGGAATATTTATGGGGCTTCCCAGGGGGTGCTGTTGGTAAAGAACCTACTTGCCCATGCAGGAGTCATAAGAGACAAAAGGTCAGTCCCTGAGCTGGGAAGATCCCTGGAGGAAGGCCGGCAACCCATTCCACTATTCTCTCCTGGAGAATCCCATGGACAGAGGAGCCTGGTGGGCTGTAGTCCATAGGGTCTCATAGAGTCAGACACGACTGAAGCGACATAGCACGCATGCAGGCAGGAGTATTTATACCTTGGGAATCAGGGAATTCTTCAAATCAGGACTCCTCCTTATTCCCGGAGAGCTGGTAGTTAAACATTTATCCTTGAATCAAGAAGGCTTCAAGTTGGTTGCATAATTCAAAAAAGAGAGTTGAGGTGGAGGAGAGAGAGAATGAGAGAGGGGAGAAATAAAGGGATGATGCTGGTCCCACTTGGACCCTGGAGAGAGAAGGAAACCACAGGGCCAGCTGAGGTCCCTGCTGTGCCAGAAATTAACCCTGGAGTTTTTGGGTATCCTAGGGAAGGGGTTCGGAGAAGGCAATGGCACCCCACTCCAGTACTCTTGCCTGGAAAATCCCATGGACGGAGGAGCCTGGTAGGCTGTCGCGAAGAGTCGTACACGACTGCGTGACTTCACTTTCACTTTTCACTTTCATGCATTGGAGAAGGAAATGGCAATCCACTCCAGTGTTCTTGCCTAGAGAATCCCAGGGATGGGGGAGCCTGGTGGGCTGCTGTCTATGGGGTCGCACAGAGTCGGACACGACTGAAGCGACTTAGTAGCAGCAGCAGGGAAGGGGTTGGGCAGTTAGGGTACAGGGCTTACCAGGGGGACTGCAGACATCAGATATTTACTAAGTGGCCTGTTAACAACTGATGTGGCTGCTCCAGGACCTATGAGCTGGATGTCAACTGTGGAGACACAAGTGGGGGAATGCGGCCAGAAAGAAAGAAAAAAAAAACAATTCAAGCACACAGTGGGTGGAAATGTATGCATACAAAGGCAGCCCCATCCCTGTAGGGACCTCTGTTGAGGGAAGGGATCAATACTAGCCCTTAATTTACCTGCTGGGGTGACTGGATGAGCCATGGGTCAAGTTCAACGTCATAACTGGTAGCCAGGGACTGATGCTCCCTGTGTTGTTCATACAAGTTTGGTTGGAAATGTATTTTAGAAGATTCTCAGACCACATTTAATACTTTGAGATTTCTCATGAAAATCCCACTTCCTTTGAAACACTGAATGGTTTAATAACATGGGGCCTCTGTTTCCATGCAGCAGAAATGAGCCTGAGCTGAGTAGCTGCTGCCCCTTTAAAGGTTGCCATGCTCCCCTTTCTGCCAAAGACCACACCTCCTGTTGTCTGATGTGATTGTGTGCATTCTCAGTCACTAAGTCGTGTCTGACTTTTTGAGCCCACGGTCTGTTGTAGACTGCCAGACTCTGTCCATGGGATTTCCCAGGCAAGAATACTGGAGTGGGTTGTCATTTCCTCCTCCAGGGCATCTTCCAGACCCAGGGATTGAACCCATGTTCTAGAACCCAGGTTTCTATGCTGTGTCTCCTGCATTGCAGGCAGATTCTTTACCACTGAGCCACACCCAACCCCAAAGCCTTGGATGTTACCTGTCTGCTTATGGGTATTTGTCTCCTGTCACGGGACCAGCTGGCCTCCAGCAATACTTCCAGCTCCTCGAGTCTGTGTCTCGTGGCTGCTTTGTGGAGGGAGGAGCATGGGGCCTGGTGGTTGGCACGGGCTTTGGCACCAGACAGATCTGGTTTTGAATCCCCTGCCCACTGGCCATGTCCCACTGTGTGACCCTGAGCAGACTAGCCGGCGTCTTTGAACTTCACTTCTCTCTAAATGGGACCGGATGTCCCTGCCTTCTGCCCTTGAGCGCATGGTAGCTCTTAATCACCAGCTCCTGTATGCAGGCTTGCTCTGGGCCCCGAGCCTGCTCTGCCTGTGTGTGACAGGCTGAGGGCTAGGGATTAGTGCTCTCCAGACAGCGTGACCTGTCCTCTAGCCTGGGAGGGAGGCATTTCCCAGACCACAGACTACAGTCTTGGGCAAACTGGAAGAGCCGGCCACTCTCCCTCCAGGAACAGCCGTCCTATGACTGATGGGAGGCAGTCTGTAAAAGCCCTGGTTCCCTGGCCGGGGTGGCTCTGTGGGGCATGTTCCACGTGTCTCTCAGAGTCCCCTACCAGGATTGAGCCACGGTTACCCACAGAGTTCGTTGCCGGCCCTCCCTGTCTGCCTTCCCTGATCCTTGCTTGTGTTTTTGAATTAGCTCACGGATCAACTGCTTTCGCTCTGAGTTCTTGGCTGAGGTCTGTCTCTGGGGGAGCCTGGCCTCCATCAGATGACACCACTGACCCTGTGTGGTTTCTGCATGCAGGATCATTCACGTAATATACTTAAGACAGTGCCTGGCGATGGCCCAAGCTCAGTAATACAGAAGCACTGCCCCCAACACTTTATAGGAATTAACTCCTCCAGTCCTCATGGTAGCCTTGCTAGAGAGATACTGGGCTTCTCCCTGTTTTGAAGTTGGACAGTTGAGGTCTCAAGAGGTTAAGCAACTTGGCTAAGTTCATGGCCGGTGGAGCTGAGACACAGCCTGGATGGTCTAGCTCCAGAGCTCACCCTCCTTCTCACATAGTCCTCTTCAGCTGGCCATGGGTGAGGGCAGGAAAAGGGGGTGCTTGTCGGGACATCTGGGACTTTGAGCCCTGAGGCCCCTCCTTGTGACCCCCACCCAGCTGATGTGCACGCAGCCACTTTCTGCCCACACAGAGCCCCTCTGTCTGTCTTTGGAGGTTGTGGTGTGAAGCCCTTCCTCAGCTGCCAAGCCCAGCCATGGCGGTGGACAGTTCAGCCGCCAGAGCACACACAGGTGGGCGTGTGGTCAGACGCCACTCAGCTGGCCTCGTGCCACCTCTTCCTGGGTTTGCCGAACACCAGGCAAGTCAAACACCCCTGGCTGGCGGGTGCTGCCTTCCTAGAAACCATGGGCAGGCTGGAGTGAGGAGGGGCTGTGGGTTTCCCAGCCCAGGAACCCAGGTCCCTACTGAGCAGAAGCCAGGAACAACCTGAGGGCAGTCGTGCCTGGACTCAAGAGGGCCATCTGCCCAGAGGCCAGAGGGTGGGAAGGACGTGTGTTGGGGGGGTGGGGACAGGAATGCGCACATCTGTATCTTTTCCTTCTAGAGAGGCTTCTTTTTTCTCACACCCTGTTTCATCTTGGAGGGCATGTGCTTGGCTGCACGGGGTGAGCAGCTGTAGAGAACTCAAGACAGTGAGAGGGTGGTGTTTGCTCGTGGAAGTCATCCTGCTGCTTCCGCTGATGCGGGGCCTTCACGTGCCGGAAAATTCAGACCCCAGAAAGCCTCAGGTGCCGCCATCCTGGTGCGGGCCACCATCTTTTCTTACCTGGACTCTTCTTCCCTAACGTCTCCCTAATGTCTCCACTTTTGTCCCCTCCAACCAGGTCTCCTTACAGAAGCTGGAATGATGTCTTGGTTTCCGTTCCCCCAGGCAGACCCTGAGACCAGGGTCCAGTGCAGTAGTTCCTCTGGGAGGGGACCCCAGGAAACACTCGTAGGGAAGATGAAAGTGAGACGGCTAGGAGGCGGCCAGCAGAGGGCATGTCCTCAAACAGGTCACTGCCATGGGTGACTGGGGCTTGAGCCACAGGAAAACTCTGAGCAATGGTAGCCCACCAAGAGGTGAGGGACACGAGGTATTGATAGCCACATCTCCCCTTGGTCTTTGGTTGAGGGCTGCTCCTGGAGGTGTTAATTCCATGGCATTTGGAGAAAGCCCCCGGGCAGAGCCTATAGCAACTGGAAGTTAGAGGGAGACCTCAGAAGTTCACATGCAACTGCTCAGGCAGAGAGCACAATAAGTCAGACTGTGTCCCTTCTCCATTACAATAAGGCAAAGCATCTCAATGCCCTCGATATCAGGAGCTTCAGGGACCCACAGATCCATCCGTGTCTGCTGTCTTCAGCCCCGCCTCTTGGCATGTGGTCTTGGTTAGTTTCTTCAGGCGCAGGGCCTCAGACAAGCCTCTCATCCTCCTCCCTAGGCCTCCACTCTCCCGACCTCCACATTCTGTTGTTATCCTCTTTCTATTTCATGCTATCCTGTCTATATTCTTTCTGACTCCCCAACACAGTAAGTTCTATTTTATTTGTTCACTTCTGTCTCTCTGTTTTGTTCACATCCGCAGCGCCTAGCACAGGGCCAAGCTCTTGGTTAGATCCTGGAGAAGCACCTTTTGAACGAGTGGGTGAAAGGATGAGCAAATGAATGAAGGAATCCAGGCTCTCTGTATGAGTTCCTATTTAGGTGCTGCTGTGTTCTGCTTGCTCAAATACCACTCCTTCCTCTAGACTGAAAAGAATCCCAAAGGCTTCTCCTTTTCTTTTCAGGTCCCAGAGATATAGAGGTGGAAAACTATGTGACAATCGTTCGTCCAGCCCGTGAACGGGCACGTGATTAACTCGTTCTTCCAGAACAGATGATGGCATATAGCGTCGCCTGTCATCCTCCGCATCAGGCACTGTGCCAGCACTTCACATGTGTTGATGTGTGACAGCCCTGGGAGTGGACAGTATTTTTTAACTCCATTCCACAGATGAGGAAACTGAGGTTTAGAAGGGCTTAGGAACTTGCCCACAGTAACCTGTGGCCTTAAGCGTTGGAGCTGGGATCAGATCCGCCGCAGTTTGGCCACAGAGGGCATGCTTTTGCCCTCTTTGCTGACTCAGCTGACTCTGGAAAAGACATTTCTTCCGGGTCTCTTCTGGATGAGGCTGGCCCATTTCCTTCCCGGGGGGCCGGGTTCAGTCATTTGTGATCCTGTGTTTGTTCCTTGTTTTGAGTGCAAATCTATAGTTCACGTCATTCTTCTGTGGCTTGGCCTTCCTGAACATCGGGTGTTGTTAGAGAGGAGCCCAGATCCATGACCACTGTCGACCTCTCAAGCTTCCAGCCGGAGACCTGAAATATAATCGTGGCACCTTTATGGGGTGCCTGTACATGAGCTCCTTCAAGTCCCACAGCAGACCCAAGAGACGGGTGCAGAGCTCCTTCCTCTTGCACAGATGGTGCGGCCAGCCACGGAGGGTGAAGCAGCCCACCCGGACAGGGGTGTTTAAGGGTGACATGAAGCATCGTTACATATACTTAAGAGCAGGGCCTCGATTAGGACGAGTATGATCGGCAGAATTCAGAGATGGTCCACAAGATACCCACCCCCTTAGTGTGAATGCCTGCCCTTGAGAATGAATGAGACCTGTAAATATGATGGAATCTTATTTCAGTGATTAAGTTACCAATCAGTTATCTTTGGGTATTTTTGTTTATTTGTTTTTTGATTGAAATATCCCCTGGAGTAGGAGATGGCAACCCACTCCAGTATTCTTGCTTGAAAATCCCGTGGACAGAGCAGCCTGGCAGGCTCCAGTCCACGTGGTCAAAAAGAGTTAGACACAACTGAGCATGCGTGCAAGCAAGCATGATCAACCTACAGTGCTCTGTTAGTTCCAGGCGCACAACCTAATGACTCGGTATTTCTATATGTTATGAAATGATCACCAAGATAAGTCTAGTTTCAGTCTGTCACCATACAAAGTTATTACAATATCATTGAGGTACTCATCAGTTAATCTGGAGTTAATCAGAAGGAAGACTCTCCCTTTGGCCTGAACCAGCCAGGAGAGTCTTTCAAAGATGAAGTATCAGAGGATTTTCTTGCTGGCCTCGAGGAGTAAACAGCCAGGCTGTGAGCTGCTGTGGGTCAGGGAGGCCTCTGGAAGGACCCTGAGATCTCCTTAAAACCACAAGGAATGGTTTCTGCCAGCAGCCTGACTGAGTACAGGAGAGGAGCCTGAGTGACGAAAGAGATGGAGCACCTTGAGTTCAGCCTGAGACCCTGGGTAGAGTACCTGGTAAAAAGGGATGGACTCCTGACCCACAGGAACTGTGAGTTAATAAGTGTGTTATGTTAAGCCACTAAGTTGGTGGTCATTTGTTATGCGGCCATAGAAGATGAGTTCATGTGGCAAGGGAGGGGCCTCCAGTGCAAACGCCTTCAGGAGTGCACAATCGCAGGTGAGCCTGCTCTGCACATCCTGACAGCCGACAGCACTTTTCTGCCTCGCCCTTGTCCTGCCTCTGCTTTTTTGTTGTTCAGTCGCTCACTTGTGTCCGACTCTTTGTGACCCCATGGACTGCAGCACGCCAGGCTTCCCTGTCCTTCACCATCTCCCGGAGCTTGCTCAAACTCACGTCCATTGAGTCAGTGATGCCATCCAACCATTTCGTCCTCTTCGGTCCCCTTCTCCTCCTGCCTTAGCCTCTGCTTAGATTTTTTAAAAATCTGTTTTTTTTTAACTGTTCATATTCTTTGCCCCATTTTCTGTTGGATTGTTGGTCTTTTTCTTAAGGACTTTAAGAGCTTTTTTATAGATTAAGAAAATCAGTCTTTTGTTTTCATTGTGTTCTGGTATTTCTCTCAGGCTCAAATGTCATTCAAACTTTGTTTCTAGTCTTTCTGCTGTGCAGAAATTTTAAAAAAATTGTTCTATGCTGTTAAACTTATCAAGCTATTTTTCATGACTTCTAGGATAGTGTATTATGTTTTTAAGGACCATCCTCATTTCAGGGTTATTTTAAAAAATCCTCCCATGTGTTTTTATATATTTTTGATCCATCTGGAAGTTATTTTGGAGTAAGAGATCAGGTGCAAAATAATGATTTTTTTTTTCAGATGGCAACCCAAATGTCCCAGCACCATTTGTTGAATAATCCTTCTTTCCCCCAATTTGAAATGCTGTCTTTTCCATATAGCCAATTTCCATATGTACGCAAGTCTATTTGTGGACTCTTCTGTTCCAGTAAAGGGTCTGTCTATTTATGTGCCAGAATCACACTGTTTTAATTATCACACTTTATATTTTATGTTAATAACTGGGAGTGCTTGGTCTCCTTGCTCTTTTTAAAGATTTTTCCCAATACTCCTGAATACTCTTCTCAGTCAGCTTGTTACTTCCTTTGCCTTCCCAAGTCCTCTCGGGACTTCATTGGAATCAAATGAAATCTGTGTGGACTAATATAGAGAGAATTTACATCCTAAGATATAGGGTCATTCTAGGCCAAGAACAGGCTGTGTCTTTCCTTTTATTTCTGTTCCTCAGAAGCATCTTTATGTTTTCCTGAGCTGGATCTTCACGTTCAGGTTGGGATGATACTGATATTTCATCTTGTGACCATTGAAAAGGGCCTCTTTTCCTTCTATTATATTGTTACTAACCAAGGTTTCTGGACTCTTTGATCAACAGAAATTGATAAGAAGTCGGCTGAGAAGTTCAGGCACGGCTTTACTGGGGCTCGAGCTGTAGCACACAGGAGTGAAAACAAGAAATTGTTGCCCTGGCTCTCTTCCCAAGGCAGGGCGAGCCGGTCCCTTAAAGGGAGTGAGGGTGAAGATGTAGCTTATCTGCCCTGCCCATCCCCTCCATGGTGCTGTGAGCAGGGATCACAGCAGTAACCCTGCTTTTGCTCCCAGCTCCCCAGAAGTGGCCATTGGTTTGTGACCTTTTTGTGTCTCGTTGTTCATAATCTGCCCCATTGGGCCTGTGAGCAGTTAGTTTTAATGCTTTGTAGTTCCTTAAAAAAAAATTATTTATTTGGCTGAGGCGGGTCTTAGTTGCGGCATGTGGAATCTAGTTCCCTGACGAGGGATTGAAACTGGACCCCCTGCATTGGGAGCATGGAGTCTTAGCCCCTGGGTCACCTGGGACTCCCTGAGTCCCTTATAGTTTCTTTGGATTCCATTCTTTGGGGAGGCATTTGTCCAGGTGCAAGCGCAAGCTCTCTGGAAAAGGGTCCCAGGTCTCAGCCTGTCTCAACACATTCTGGCCCGTAGCTCCTGGTCTGTGTGAAGGATATTGTTTTCGTATCATATTTTGATTACTGGTTACTCATTCACTTCATAATGCTTCTCACAGTTGCCCTGGGTTTTCCAAGTATATGGTCATTTCTTCTGTAACGAATGCATTTTGTGTTCTCATTGCCTTGTTTTTCATTTTTCTTAACCTCACTACAACCATGGTGCCTCCAGAGCAATGGTAAATAGTAATAGGACACTGGACATGACTTGTCTCTACGGATTTGGGACAGTTTCTAGTGTTTCACCATTAAATATCATGCTGAGTTTTGGCTGAAGAACTATTTGCGATTCTTGCCTTTTTAAGAGTTTTTCTTGTCAGGAATGGATGTAAAAATTACATCAGATGCCTTTTGAGTATCAGTGGAGGAGGTCACAGATTACACACATCCTCTGTCTAATGTATTGATGTGGGGACTGATTTCTGAGAAAGGTATTCCCATGGTGACTCATTGTAGCTTTCTTGGTTGGAACTGTACTTTGCTGTGGTGGATACATCATTTCCCAGATGCTGGATTTTGTGTTGATGTTTAAAATTTAGAGTGATTTAGTCCTTTTAGCGGGGCTTCCCAGGTGGCACTCGTGGTAAAGAACCCCCCTGTCAATGCAAGTAGATGTAAGAGAGGTGGGTTCGATCCCTCAGTCGGGAAGATCCCCTGGAGGAGGGAATGGCTACCCACTCCAGTATTCTCACCTGGAGCATCCCATGGACGGAGGAACCTGGTGGGCTGCAGTCAATAGGGGTCACAAAGAGTCGGGCACGACTGAAGCAACTTAGCACTCACGCCTGTCTTTTTAAATAATAATTCTCAGACCATCTCCTCAAAGCTCACCAGCTGGTATATTCACCCACATCCAGAGCCGCTGCTGTGACCTCTGGCCTCCGGCTTGGGGCAGATGAGGCATCCAGAGGTCCCCCTGCCCAGGGCCTCCGGGGAGGTTACCCTCTGTCAGGACACAAGGGAAGCACTGCAGAGAGAGTCATCAGAGGATGGTAAGAGTCAGTGTGAAGTAACCCACTCCTCTTCACACCCTCACCTCCCCAAAGCCTCACGAATTCTCTAACAGACAACTGTTCAGTGCGGGGCCAGCCTGCTGCCCTCTTTGGACAGAGATGCTGCCACCTTGGGGCTGTCTGGCAGCAAGCTGACCCAGCCAAGAGCCACCCTTTCAATCCAGAAGACCCTGGGCTCGTGACTGTCCCCAGGTGGGGGAGGGTCCTGCACAGGGGGCCCGGGCCAGCAGGGGCAGCAGGCGGTTCTTCTGGAATCCACCAGACTCAGATCTGGCACTGGCTGAAGTCTTGGCCCAGGAGCCTGGTGGGTGGGTGAGAGGACTTGGGTCACCCCTTGTGCCCTGTGCTGGGTGCCTCCCAGACGTCCTCACCTCACAGCTCAGCCTGGTGTCCCTCTTGGCAGACTGCAGTGTCTTGTCCCACTAGATGTTCTGTTTGGGGGCCCCAGAGGCGGGCCTCCCCCTGTCAGGCTCACGTGAGGGGCAGGCTTTCAGTGGTCAGTCCTCGTGTGAAGGTCTCCCCACCATCCTTCCGGGTGTCAGCCAGCCATACGCTTCATTCATTCATTCTTGTACTCCGAAAACCTCAACCGAGTCCTGTTGTACTGAAAAGTGCTAGGAGCTGGGGATCCGGTTGGACCACATCTTCTTGGTATCAAGGCACTTGTGACCTCTAGTGTCACGATGTATGTGCCTGCCACCAACTCAGTGGTCAGAGCCAGACTACCCGGGTCTGAGTCTAGGCATCGCCGCTTTCGCTCTGTGGGACCCTAGGCATGTTTTCCAGCCTCTGTCACTCAGTTACCTCGTCTTTGAAATGGAGATATGGACTGTACCTGCCTCCTGGCTGCTGGGAGGGTTAAATGAGCTATGATAGGCAAAGCACTCAGAGCCTGATTCAGCACAGAGTAAGGGCTTCACAACTGTTAAATTAAATTAAACACAAACTTCTTGAGCACACACACTGCTAGAAGGCCCAAACTGCAAAAGATTATTGTTTTTTTCTTGGTAACTGCTCATTTTGTCAAAAAGGGGGAAGAAGAAATCCTGATGCCTTAGGATGTGGGAATGAAACCTAAGCCCGGTCCTGTTTGGCTGCTGCTGTTTCAACTGTTTGAACTGAATTGCTCTTCAGTGGAAAAAAGTTCCCAGACAGCATGGCAGATTACTCACACTGGCACCTGGGCCCGGCCAGCCCCTCCCTGTTCAACATTCAAATGGGTGTACATCTGGGGGCACCAGCGCCGCCCCTGTCACATGGCCCGACAGTCCTTGTAGCTTCTTCTGGAAACAAGCACCGCATCCGGTTAAAATCCGCATAGAATGGCCTGCCAACAGGGTCAGGGAGCATTTGGCCTGAGGAAGGGGGTTTGGCTGGCTGTGCCATCAGACATGACGTGAGATTGGAGCAGTCGCTGGATTTCAGTCCTGCTAGAACCATCCTGGCATTTACTCTCCCAACCAGAGATGACTCAGCAGGTGGTATCCGTCTCACAGATCTGTCTGGGCTCCAGAAACCAGGCCTTGCCCACACGTAGAGGAGAGGGGCTAGACCGTCATGACACGGCTTTATTTTAGACTGCTTCACAGGGCTATGGCCAGGGCTTTCAGAGGGAGGAATCCCTGAGATTCCTCCAGGCCTTTAGGCCTGTGCCTTCCAGGTCTCTCCATGACAACCACCCCCCTCACCTCGTGTGGTCCCCAGAGAGGCCCTGAGGGACTATCAGGTTAAATAACTTCCTCGGGTCATAGAGTTAGGACATAGTGGAGCCACGATTCACCCCTAGATCCTTTGGGCTCCAAACCAGGGTCACAGACATGGCCCAGATTGCAGGCCAAATTCCCCTCTCTCTTTTTTTTTCTGTACAGTCCATGAGCTAAGAATGGTTTTAGCATTTTCAAATGGTTGAAAAGATCAAAAGATATTTCATTACATCTAAAAATTCTATGAAATTCAGATTTCAGTGTATGTTAATACAGTTTTTTTTGGGGGGGGGAACATGGCCATGGCCATTTGTTTTCATATTATCTAGAATATGTACAATATGCACAACACAGGCAGAGTCGGGTAGTTGTGACAGAGACCGTATGGGCTGCAAAGCCTAAAGTAGTTACTATCTGGCCCTTTGTGGGAATAGCTTGCTGATCTCTGCTCTAAACCTCTGTGCGGGCAGCCTTGGAGGGCTCCTGCCGAGGACAGGCCTGCATAGGAACGTGTGAGGACCCCACCCTTGCCAAGTGCGAGGACAACATGGAGAAATATAGGGGCGTGTTACTATCTTCGGGTGGACATAAAAACTGGGGGAAGGTCGGGAGGTCTCTGGGGGCGTGCCACAGGGTTCTGTCCTCAGCCCCGTCCTGCCAACGCTTGTAGGAGCTAGTGAAGACACGGGGGCTCTGGGGGACCCAGTGGAGCGCTCTTGTTTCTTCTGCACAGGGCCCTGGTGTGATTCCCTTTCTCCCCATTCCTGGGCTCAGAGGTCAAGACATCAGCATCTTCCCGTGGTGGCCTCTGGACAAGGGATGAGCCTGTGTCCAGATTTGGTCCAATCAGACTGAAAGGAAGGACTGCTATTCCATGGTTGTTGGGGGAGGGCTTCTCTCTCCCCCCTCCCCTCATTCCTGTCTCTCTTTCTCTCTCTGTCTCCTTCATTATGGACATGAACAGGGAAAAACATGGGGACTTCCCGGGTGGCGCTAGTGGTAAAGTACCTGCCTGCCAGTGCAGGAGGCATAAGAGACACGGGTTCAATCCCTGGGCCGGGACGATCCCCCGGAGGGGGCATGGCAACCCACTCCAGTATTCTCGCCTGGAGAATCCCATGGACAGAGAAGCCTGGTGGACTACTACAGTCCATGGGGCTGCAAAGAGTCGGACACAACTGAAGCGACTTATCACATTCACAAGGAAAAACATACCCACAGGTTTTCTGAGACAACACAGGGATGTCCTTAACATTGTGGGGTAAACTGAAGAGCAGAAAGAAACCTGAGTCCTTATCATGACAATAGGAGCTGCTTAAAGGTGCCCCCCAAGCCTGTCCTATTGCAAGGCTCTTGAGGCTTCCTGCTGCAGATCTTAATTTCCCCTGTGGTTAAAGTCACTTCCAACCAGAATTTTCTGTTACTTGTGGCTGTTGTTATTCAAAGTCCAGGAGGCTAAAGCAGTGACTGTCCACCTCAGGGGCTTGTTTAACGGGCTCGTTGCACGGACAGGGCTCTGGCTGTTTGTATCATGGCCAGGCCAGGCCGGTCCTCCAGGCTAAACATGCCTTTTCAGCGGTGTCAGTGATGTGCTTGGTACACTGCCCCTGGGAACACTCCATAATGCAGCCTTACAGAAAGGCCCTCAGCCTGTCGGGGCAATGGTCTAGGCCCGTGGTGGGTCTTCTCCACACTGAATTGTTGTGAAACAGGGAAAATAATGTTTGGGGACAGTAGCTGGGACTGTTCAACACTGTCTCATTTCTGGACGTCTGGTTTCATGAGGTTGATTGGTGAATAGAGCTATAGTTATTTTCTGGCTTGTATAGAAGGAAATCAATTTTGTATTTTTTCAGAACACACAAGAGTTACCTCCACAGGGATATGGAAATGGAGTGAGACCTTTCATTGGCTGGCGCTGAGCTAAGTGGACTGCGAGGTGGCTGGCCTGGCTTTGATGCATGCTGCATCCTGGGGGCTGTCGTCTGTGTGTTCCCTGCCCCCGCCCCTCTGCCACATGTGGAGAGAGGTTGGCAGAGGGAGACAGGACGGTGGTACCGGCTGAAGCTGGACCAGGGCTGCGGCTTGGGTTGGCTGAGAGGCAACTGCAGATGAATAAGGACCATCCAAACAGCTCCGGTGCCTGCCTGCTGCCCCCTCAGGAGGACTGTGGGCTCTGAGACTTCCGGTTCCTTTTTTTCTTCCTTCACTGTTTTGAAAACTCCTCTCCAGCCTCAATGAGTGTAATGATGGGGACCTCACTTGACCTCTAAGTGGCTCCCTCTCCCTGACCTTCAGGGAGGCAGTGGAGGACATCAGAGAGCGCTGGGCTCCAGCCAGGCAGACCTGGGTTCAAACCCCAGCTGGACTACTTCCTCGTGTATGACCTTGGGGAGGTCTGGGGTCCATGTCCCCATGTGTTATTGGGGCAATAATGTCTCCCTTGCAAGGCTGCAGTGAGAATTGGATGAGACAGAGATGCAGTGATGTTGCTGGTCCTCTGAGTGATGCCTTCTGAGCCCACCAACTCTCCAACCCCAACTGGGTGACTCTATCCCCCTGGAGTCAATGTCAGATTCCACAAGCTAAGGGCTCAGCTCCACAGGACTCCTGATTCAGATGCCAGTCACGAGTCCTGAGCCCCCCATACTTCTGGCCAACTGGCTAAAAATCTGGGGTTCTCATGACTGTCCCATCCCCCGGGTTCAATAATTTGCTACAATGGCTCACAGGACTCAGGAAAACACTGCTTCAGTGGCCTGGTTTATTATAAAGGATGTCAGTCAACAGCCAGGAGAAGAGGTATGTGCGGTGAAGTCTGAAAAGGTCCCAAGTCCATGACCCTGTATGTGGAGTTGGGGTGCATCACCCTCCTGATGTGTGGATGTGTTCTCCCTAGAATATAGTTCAAAAGTTTCTATAACCCAGTTTCCAGCTCCCCTCCTCTTCCCTGAGGTTGGAGGGTCAGGTGGAAAGCTCCCACTCTCTATATTCTTTGTCCATCTAACAATCAGCCTGAAGTTATCTCAGGGCCCCATGAATCATCTTATTAAACTCTGATGTGGTTGGAGGGTTTATTATGAATATCAAAACGTACTCATATCACAGAGCCAACTGCAGGGGTTTTATGAGCTCTGTGCCAAGAACCAGGGACAGAGACCATCTCTCACGACCATCTCTGAGGGAAAGGCTCTGTGTCATTGTTCCCACTTTAGGCATCCAGTGTAAGATGAGTCAGGAAAAGGAATGCTCTCCTTCCTGACTCTGATCCAGGCCTCCTGCAGGGTGGAAATGCTGTTTGAGAGTCAGGAGCTGCCTGGACGGTCATTAAAATCTTTTTATCCCCTAAAAAGGAGGAATCCCTACGGTAGCATTTGCTGCTTCAAGAAAAAGTGGTCATGTGTGAGTCTCCCCAGGTAGACAGATAGTCTGCACTGGGAGGCCCCAGGCTGGAACTCAGGGCCAGTAGTATAGGTTAAACAGCAGCAGGACTTCCATTCCAGGGGGCCTGGGTTCGATCCCTAGTCAGGGAACTAAGATCCCATCTGCCACATGTTGGGTGGAAATCCATGCAGTGTGAGTAAGCCATCCCGGTGCAGGGTGAGCTGGCCAGAGGAGCAAGCAGAAGCCCATCACAGCTGGGGGCCAGCAGCTGAGTTAACCAGGGCCGAGATCCCTGAGGGTGGCCCCAGGGCTCAAGAGGCCCGAGTGCTGGACATGGTAGACTCCCCCTCAGAGGATGGTGCCCCCACAGGTGCATGACCGCCTGGATCGCTACTGCTGCGGCTTCGAGCCCGAGCCCTCGGACCCCTGTGTGGAAGAGAGACTCCGAGAGAAATGCCGGAACCCCGGGGAGCTGCGGCTGGTCCACATTCTGGTAAGTCCCTGGGTCACCCCAGACTCGGGTCTTCCTGTCTGTCCATCAGCAGACGCTGGTGGCGAGGGTCAGAGGTCACATGACTCTGGGTGTCACAATCCCGTTCTTTTCGGCAGCAGAACCCTTTGAATGTTTCCAGGAAGCCTTAATATATAGAAGGGACAAAAATGAAGCTTGGCGTATGTAGTTGAGGAGGGGATGGGCTGGAGCCAGTGTCACCAACCCCTCTGTCTCCTAAAGACTCCAGGGACGCCCTCGGGTCCTGGCAGCTGAGTGTGGTATGTGTGTATCTAGTAGGGCATCCTCATTGTGCCAATAAACGTGGAAATTGTGACCTGGAGCGGGGGAGGAGCCTTCCAAGGCTGCATGTCTGGTTGGTAGCAGTCACAGGGATCTGTCGTGGACCCTATTGGCTCACAGGCTGGGGCTGTTGGGAAACAATGCTTCCAGTGAAAACTAGAACCCAGGGTGGGAAGCCGTGTGCTGAGACCATCAGCGAGGGGCTGGTGGGGCAGAAGAGCCACTGCTACTGCAGGAGGGGCAAAGTACCACCCTTTGGTACTTCCCCTTTGGGGAAGGGCTGCTCTGTCTCCCCCAGTGAGGCTGGTGTCCTCGCCACCTCCCCTTGGCCATGGAGCATAGCCATCCCAGGAGATGGTGCCCGGGACCGAGCATCAGGCCGCCCGGCCTCAGGCTCCTCACCCCTTCAGTCGCCAGAACAGGAATCAATGCCTCCACTTTGTGGTTTCACCGATGGTGCTGCCACCTGGGGCTACGCGTCCAGGTTTGAGTCAACCAGCTATTTACCAGCTGTGTGACCTTGTGCAAATTACCTAACTTTTTTTGCCTCTGTTTCTGTAAAATGGGGCTGGTATCGGTGGCTGTTTGCCCCAGGGTTGCTGGGCGGGTTCACCAGAGATGGTGCCCGGCCGCCCTCAAACAGCACCAGGTGGAAAGAGCTCACTGCTCTGTGTGGTGGGGGAACAGACTGGGTGAGGAGCAGGGTGCATTGTGTGACTGACAGCTTAGGGGCCCCTGAGCCGCTGCACCCTGACAGAGCCCTGGGGCACCATGTCCATCTTCTGTCCCTGTCCATCTTCTTCCCCGAGGTCCGGAGCAGTGACCCCACTCGTCTGGTCTACATCGATAATGCTGGCCACCTTCAGCATCCGGAGCACAAGCTGAACTTCCGGCTCCTCGAGGGCATCGATGGGTGAGCATCGAAGGGCCTGGGCAGAGGTTCAGGGATGAGCTGAGGGGCCCTGTCATAGACCCGGCGGCCTTGAACCATGGCTCCCAAGAAGTCCACTGTCCAACAGATGGAAGCTGTTTGATGAGCCTCAGGAGGATGTGGGGACTCCTGGGAAAGCTAACAGTCAGTGGGCCCCTGAAGTCCCGGATGGGCTGCCCGCTCCCCGGTATCCAGAGCACAGCACAAGTTGCCCTGCTGGGGAGTGGGTAGGCTCCCTTGCCTGGCAGGGAGCTGGCCGGGTAGCCACCTTCCCTGCTCAGTCCTGCCGCACCTCGGCCTTCCCAGGGCTTCTCCTCACTTTGCTCAGGCCAGCAGAGTGGATTCGCCCTCTTGGGGGGCTGGGACCCATCGAAAGCTTCATCCCGTGTCTGCTGTCACAGCAGAGTGGGTGGAAGGGTCCCCGGACAACTAGTCAGCAGGTGGTCCCCGGGACTTTGTGGGTCCTCAGCTGTGCAAGTTCATGGAAACTCTCTAAGCTGGCTTTTGCCCTTCTTTTCTTTCCGGGGCTGGGGGACCTTCCTCCAGGTTTCCTGAGCCAGTCATGAAGGTTCTGGAATCAGGGTGTCTACAGAATATGCTGCTCAAGTCGCTACAGATGGACCCAGTATTCTGGGAGAGCCAAGGTGGGCGACAGGGCCTGCAGCAAGTCCTCCAGACCCTGGAGCAGCGAGCACAGGTCCTGCTGCACCACATCCGGACGCACAACCTGACAGTCTTCCCGGATGAAGGCCCCTAAGCCCCGCCCATCCAACCCGCGGCCTTTCGGGCCCCACCCCACGTCCTGGAGGGACTCGTAAGCCCCGCCCACCCCCCCCCCCCCTGGCGGGACTCTCGCCTCACTGCAGGCGAGTCACTCACTACACGACCTGAGGGGATAAGCGCCCATCCTCAAGGCCACAATTTCTTGTGTTGAAAATGTCTCGAAGACAAAAGGGAAAAGTCAGAAACCAGGAAGGCACCATGGACGCCGTGGGATGTGTCGCATGCTTGGGCTGGTGGAGGAGGTCGTGGGTGTTGGGTTTTCAATCTCATCACGTTCCTTGCTGCCAGCTCAGCTGGCTGCTTATTCTCTTGCACCAATAAATACACAAGAATGTTCTATTGAACTGCTCCAGATACTGTGAAGTCATGCACTGCACGTGCACACGCAGAGCTGGACAACTCTGTGTGTGTGTGTGTGTGTGTGTGTGTGGGTAGGTGTGTGGGTATGTATGCCTGGTATGTGGACCTGCCCAGAACCGCTCTGGCTGAAGGTGAACTCAGCTCCTAGAAATGGAACCCTGAGCCTTTTGTCTCTATAGCCTTATAGCTGTTCAATTTTTGTTCATTTATGTTTTAAGAATTGCAAAAGTAATACATGCTCACTAAAAATAAATTCATAAATAATAGAAGCGTACAAGATAAAAAGTGGGAGCGTCCGGAGGGACGTTACTTTGGCACTTCCTTAACGAACTTGCAGCGGAACACTATGTTCTGCACTTGCGGTCTAGTTGACCCGGTTCGTTCTTATGACCTCAAGGAACTCCCATGCAGGGGCATGTTATATTTCATTTAGCTGTTCTCATCATGGCGAACATTTAGATGGCTCTAACTTTTCACCAATTCTGGACAATGCTGCCACGAACATCTTTGCATGATGTGCAGGTATTTCTGCCGTCTATATTTCCTGAGTGGTTAGCAGAAATGGGCTAATGGGCATTCTTTATTTTCAGAGAAACTGCCAAATTCCTTTCAAAATGGTGGTGACAGTCTACATTCCTAACCAGAGGGTAGGGGACTAATTGTTTCATTACACCTCATCATCACTTGATATTCTCAGACTTATTGTTTTTATTCATCTGATAGGGAAAGCTATTTTTAATTTTTATTTTTTACTGAAGGGTAGTTGATTTACTACCCTTCAATATTGTGTTGATTTCAGGTATACAACAAAGTCATTCAGTTATATGTATTTTTTTCTTCAGCTTCTTTCCCATTATAGGTTATTATAAGATACTGAATATTATTCCCTGTGTTATACAGTAAATCCTTGTTGTTTACATGTTTTATGTATAAAGGTTTGTATCTGTTAATCCCAAGTTTATCCCTCCCCATCTCCTTTCCCCTTTGGTAACCGTAAGTTTGTTTACTATATCTGTAAGTTTATTTACTGTGTCTGCTATGTTTACGATATCTGTTTCTGTTTTGTATGTAGATTCTTTTGTGTATTATTTTTTAGATTCCACATATAAGGGAAATAATATTTATCTTTCCTTCTCTGGCTTACTTCACTAAGTATAATATTGTCTAGGTCCATTTGTAGCTGCAAATGGAAATATTTCATTCTTTTTTTATGTCTGAATAATATTCCATTGCATTTATTTATCACATCTTCTTAAACCAATCACCTAATGATAGGCACTTAGATTTTTTCCATCTCTTGCCTATTGTAATCATGCTTCTATGAACACTAGGGTGCATGTATCTTTTGAGATTATAGTTTTATCTGAATCCCTGGAGTGGGATTGCTGGATCATATGGCAACTCTTTTTAGTTTTTGAAGCCCCATGCTGTTTTCCATAGTGGCTGTTCCAATTTACATTCCCACCAACAAGTGTAGGAGGTTTACCGTTTCTCCCCACCCTCTCCAGCATGTTATTTGTAGACTTTTTAATGATGGCTGTTCTGACTGGTGTGGGTGATATATCACTGTAGATTTATTTGATTTGCATTTCTTTCTTTAATAATTAGTAATGTTGAGCATCTTTTAATTTGCCTCTTGGCCATCTATATGTTTTCTTTGGAGAAAAGTTCTTTAAGGTCTTCTGCCATTTCTTGATTGGGTTATTTTTGTTATTGTTGAGGTATATTAGCTATTGGTATATATTTGGAAACTAAGCCATTGTCAGTTGCATCATTTGCAAATATTTTCTCCCGGTTCATAGGTTTTTCATTTTTTTTATGGTTTTCTTTGGTGTACAAAAACTTATAAGTTTGATTAGGTTGCATTTGTTTATTTTTATTTCTATTGGCCTGGGAGACTGACTTAAGAAAACATTGGTATGATTTATGTCAGAGAATATTTTGCCAATGGTCTTTTTAGGAGTTTTATGGTATCATGTTTTATGTTTAAAAAGGCTTCCCAGGTAGCACAGCGGTAAAGAATCCTCTTGCCAATGCAGGAGATGGAGATGTGCGTTCAATCCCTGGGTTGGGAACATCCCCTGGAGGAGGAAATGCCCATCTACTCCAGTATTCTTGCCTGGAGAATCCCATGGACAGAGAAGCCTGAGGAACTTCAGTCCATGGGGTCACAAAGAGTTGGACATGACTAAGCAACTGAGCATGCATACATATATTCTAAATACAAGTCCATTGTCAAATGTATGTTTTCAAATATTTTCTCTCAATCTGTGGCTTGCTTTTTCATGTTCTTAACAGTGACTTTTGAAGAGTAAAAGTTTTTTTGTTTTGATTAGGTCCAATTATTAATATTTCTCTCATATTTTATAGGGTTTTCCAAGTTGTTCTTCTAGAATTTTGATACTTTTTTATCTTTCAAGTTTTTATGGTTTTTAACTTATTGACATTAAGTTATTCATAACTCTCCCTTATTTTAAGACTATATTTATTTGGTTGTGCCCGGTCTTAGCTCACTGTGGCAAGCGAGAAATTTTCAGCTGTGCCACGTGGGATCGTTAGTTGTGGCATGTGGGGTCTAATTCCCTGACCGGAGATTGCACCCAGGCCTCCTGTGCTGGGGGTGTGGAGTCTTAGCCGCTGCACTGCCAGGAAGTCCCAACTTTTGCTTATCAGTCTTTTAATATTTGTGAAATCTGTATGATGTCACCTCTCTCATAGTATTGGTAATCTTTTCATTTTTGTTTTTATACTGCTCAGTTTTGCTAAAGGCTTATCAATTTTATTCATATTTTCACTGGTTTTTCTCTCTTGTTTTTCTGTTTTCTATTCCTATTTCTACTGCTCTTCTGATCTATAATTTCCTTCTAATCTGCTTACTCTTGGTTTAATTTGTACTTTTTTTTTTTCTTTAAGTTTTTCAAGGTAGACACTGAAGTCATCAATCTGAAAACTTTTTTTAAAACGCCTAGGCCTTTAGTGCTATAAATTGCTCTTTACTGTTAGTGGCATCTCAGAAATTTAGAATGTTGGGTTATTGTTTTCATTCATTCACATTTTCTAATTTACTTTTTGATCCATGAATTAATTATAAATGTGTTATTTAGTTTTCAAAAATTGGGGAATTTTCCCAGTATGTTTCCGTCATTGGTTTCCAATTTAATTTCACTTTGGTGAGAGAACCTACTTTTAACGTGAATCCTTTTAAGTTTATTAACTTATTTTATGCACCAAAATATTGTCTGACTTGATAAATGGTCTGTGTGCATTTGAAAAAATGAATATTCTACTATTTGGGGGTATTATTTACATATCAGTTAGATCAAATTGGTTGTCTTCTACATCTTTACTGATTAATCTTCTACATTTTTACTTACACATTCAAGTCTTTTACTTGTCAGTGATTGTATCTTCTCTTGTTGTACTAATTATTCGGAGGGAGGTTTGAAATCTTTCAGCCCCATGAGAGCTCTGGGCACTCTTCCCTCCAATCCCTTTAGGTGGTTCTTTCTTTGGCCTTTGGGAGTTTCCTCATATACATACACTGATCAATATTCAACCAAAAATTTAGGGGGGGGGAACCCTCTCCTGAGCTCTGGAACTTTCTTTTTTTTCCCCTTTATTTTATTATTATTATTATTTTAATTTTTATTTGTGATTTTTAAAAATTTAAATTTATTTAATTGGACGCTAATTAATTTACAATATTGTATTGGTTTTGCCATACATCAACATGAATCCGCCATGGGTGTACATGTGTTCCCCATCCTGAACCCGCCTACCACCTCCCTCCCTGGACCATCCCTCTGGGTCATCCCAGTGCTCCAGCCCCAAGCATCCTGTATCCTGCATCAAACCTGGACTGGTGATTCGTTTCATGTATGATACTATACATATGATACTATACATGTTTCAATGCCATTCTCCCAAATCATCCCACCCTCTCCCTTTCCCACAGAGTCCAAAAGACTGTTCTATACATCTGTGTCTCTTTTGCTGTCTCGCATACAGGGTTATCATTACCATCTTTCTAAATTCCATATACATGCATTAGTGTACTGTCGCAGCACTGTTTATAATAGCCAGGACATGGAAGCAACCTAGATGTCCATCAGCAGATGAATGAATAAGAAAGCTGTGGTACATATACACAATGGAGTATTACTCAGCCATTAAAAAGAATACATTTGAATCAGTTCTAATGAGGTGGATGAAACTGGAGCTGATTATACAGAGTGAAGTAAGCCAGAAAGAAAAACACCAATACGGTATATTTTATTATTTTTTAGAAGGGGACGACAGAGGATGAGATGGCTGCATGGCATCACTGACTTGATGGACGTGAGTCTGAGTGAACTCCGGGAGTTGGTGATGGACAAGGAGGCCTGGCGTGCTGCAATTCATGGGGTCGCAAAGAGTCGGACACGACTGAGCGACTGATCTGATCTGATAATTGATTTACAGTGATTCAGGAATATAGCAAAGTGATATATGCATATATATTTTTTCATTTTCAGATAGTTCCTTTACAGGTTTTTACAAGATATTGAATGCCTATACAGATGATCCTTGTTTATTTTACATAGTGGACTGCTGTCTATGGGGTCGCACAGAGTTGGACACGACTGAAGCGCCTTAGCAGCAGCAGCAGCAGCAGTGTGTATCCATTAATCCCCAATTCCCAGTTTATCCCTCTCCCCCATTCCCCTTTGGTAAGCAGGAGTTTGCTTTCTCTGTGAAGCTATTCCTGTTTTGTCAATAAGTTCATTTGTGTCTTTTTCTTTTTTAGGTTCCACATATAAGTGATGGACTTGTCTTTGTCTGACTTCACTTAGCATGGGCATCTCTAGGTCCATCTGTGATGTTGCACGTGGCATCATTATGGCTGGAACTTTGTTTGAGATCTCTGTTCTCCAGTACTCTGCCCTTTGAACTCCGGCTACTCTGACTACCAAGACTTTCAGCTCTTTCAACTCAGAACTCAGCCTCGTTTTCTTTTCTTTGGCCCTGTGGGCTAGAAACTCTCCTTGCAGTAAGATGGGGAAATTGTAAACTCTGCTTATTTTATTCTCACTGTGCATCATTAAGCATGCCTGATGTTTTCAAAACCACTGTTTCATATGCTTTGTCCAATTTTATAACTATTTCAGGCTAGAGGATAAATCCAGTCCCTGTTACTCTGGACTGGAGCAGAAATCCTAACATCAGCTCTTGACTTCATGACTTCTCCCACTCTTCTCACTCTGACACACTCTCTGCCCAACAGCTATCTTTTCTTTTTTTAAAAAAAAAAACTCTCTCTTAAATTTTAAAGTCTGATTACGTCACTTCCTAGCTTAACAATCTTCAGTGGCTCCCACTGCTCCAGAATAGAGCACAGCTCTGGCTTGAGCACAGCTGACACAGCACTGCATGGTATGTTTCATGCTCCCCTCTTCAGCTTTAGGTACCTCCAACTCCTCCTGTTGCTCTTTGACCTCTAGCTTTATTACTATGGTCTCTGGTGCCTCAGGGCCTTTGCATATGCTATTTCTTCTGCCTGAAATTCTTTTCCCATATCTCTGCCATCTCTAGTTAGATAACTCTCACATCCTCCTCAAAGAAGTCCTCCATGACATCTCCAACCAGAATATGTTTTCCTGCCGTCCTTTCCCAGAGCTCTCAGTTCTTTTATTCTACCTTCCTTTTCACTGATTTTTTTTTACATCTTTGCATGCTTATTTAATCAGCATTGGACTTCTCCGCTGGACTTTAAGCTCCAGGGGATGGCAGATAGTGTCTGCCTTGTTCTCCACTGCAGCTCCAGGATCTGGCACAGGGCTCCATACAGGGTGATGAGCGAATGAATAACGAAGGAAAAGCACAGTGGAGGCTGTCCACAGCCCCTCACCCCTCCACCCCAGCCCTGGTACAGTGAAAGCTTCTTGAGAAAAGTGCCTGGGATTCTCCATCTGAGATCCTTCTCCACAGATGTGGTGCAGAAGGAGGTTCTGAGACTCCTAGAAGCAGTTCCTGCAAAACGGACAGGAGATGAAGAGTAAAAGCCTCCATTCGCACCCCTCTCACACAAGATGACTGGGAGGCAGATTCTCCTCAGTCTCCAGAGCTTGCCAGTGGGACCCAACCACTGATTCCCACAGCGGTGGTGTGATTAATAATTCCCCCATATTATCTTTGTTACCTCCCTGTATCACTTCCCCAGCCCTTGGCTAGAGCTTCCTAGTATTGTCTCTCAAACTGCTTTCCCTCAAATTCTTATTTTGGAGGAACCCGACTTAAGAGAATGATACAGCAAATGAAGGTCATAGGGGAGTGACAGATTCCTGTAGGTGGGGATGATCCAAATCATCTATGCAGCATCCAGTGTGTTCCCTGGGCTTCAGAAGTCTGACGTTGGAGAAGGAATAAAGGAGGGAGCTCTCTGTGCAAACCCTACAGGCAGGAGTGGGAAACGAGCAGGCTGTATTGGATTTCCTTCCCTGCCCCAGGAATGGAATGGCTTTTCTGCTCCAACAAGCTGTCTTTGATTTGTTTCAAGAATTCTCCTCCCTCATCTTCAGGAACGATCTCCCTTCTCTGAGCGTGATGACCCTTCACATGCCAGTGAGACAGATCACCTGCCCTTCAGGTCATGTTGCTGACATCAGCCTTGGTACTCTTCCTGCTCTTGCAAAATGTTTCTTTCACAAGCCAGGATCAAGTTCTTGACAGAAGAACAAAGTACGGAACACAGTAAGTTCAAGGGTCTGGCCTCCACTCTCCCACCTCAAATCAGGCCCAGGACTGGCAGTTTCTCCTGTGAACTAGAGAGTGGGTGATAGCGGTCTGATGAGAGCAGGACAGACAGACATTTTCCTCCAGAATTCTTTAGAATGTCTTTCAGATGATTGTCCCCTTCCCGCTTGGCTATGAATCAGGTAGATTTAGTCAGGCTAGAAGGGTTTTTCCAAAATTAAAGGAAGCAAAGCCAGCAAGCCTTCAGCCTTGTCTTTGATGAATGGAACTTGGCCCAGATGCCTTCTCTGAGGTTATATAGTCTGAAAACACACACTGAAGATCCACCCTGAACGCTGATACATACCCCAAATGACGTATTGCACAGAGTATTTGCTGAAGGAAGGGAACTGTTGAAGTCTGATCTTCCCCCTGTAGAAGCAGAGACCCAGAGCTCCCCTGAGCTTCAGTGGGAGACTCCCATCTGTGAGCAGGGCTGTTCCACGTAGCGTCTGGGTGAAACTCAACTTGCCTGTAGCTGGACCTCTGCCAATCAAGTACTGTCCTCGTCAGCAGATATTCTCTGGCTAGAATTTGTATGTGGTATGCCATGGATTGTTTAGGTAGTCTGAAAAGAAAAAAAATAGTCTCATTGGGTAACTAAGCAAGTGAGCTCACCCGGGGCATCCTTGCAAGGCAGAGCCGTTATCCGTCTTGCTGAATTTCTGAGGCTTCACCTGTATGTAATGCATTCTTCAGTCATACTGCCTCTGGACAGTGGATCAAAAATTGGTGAAGCAGATGGAGGTACACAGCAGAAACCAAGTCAAGGACGACAGACAACTCTGGAGTCCCATGAAGGGCTGGCTCATCCAGAGGTTGCCCTAGATAGAGTCAGTGGTAAGTGAAGTTAGTCATTTTCACAGAAAGACACTCCAGGAGAAGTGAAATGGACCACAGGAAGAAAAATGAAAGAGGAACACTTCCAATTAAAAAAATATATATATTTATTTTATTTAGTTTTGGCTGTGCTGGGTGGGTCTTCATTGCCGTGCGCAGAATTTCTCTAGTTGCGGAATCAGGGGTTACTCTTGAGTTGGGGTGCACAGGCTTCTCATTGCAGTGGCTTCTCTTGTTGCAGAGCATGGGCTCTAGGCACTTGGGTTTCAGTAACTGCAGCACCTGGGCTCAGTGGTTGTGGCTCATGGGCTTAGTTGCTCTGCAGCATATAAAATCTTCCCAGATCAGGAATCGAACCCATGTACTTTGCACTGGAAGGCAGATTCCTATCCACTTCACTGCTTTGGCTAAGATATGGACACCACCACCACCACCACCCCCGCCCTGACCTACTCTCCTGCTCCCTGTCTCTACCCACCTCCTCCTTGGAAAGAGAACTTGCTAAACTTATGGGTCAGAGCCTGACGTTCACTGAGACATTAAACTTAGTGAAAATGCATGTCCCTGAATTCTTTCCTGCTGGAAGAAACAACTTGTGGTGTGTAAGCAGTTGCACATATATGAGAACACATCTACAGTATAAATTTCTAGCAGGGGGATTTGTGAGTCAAGGTAAGTGTATTTAAATTTTTAAATTTTGATAGCTGTTTGTGAATTGTCCTCCAAAAAGGCTGCATCTCATGGCAGGGACTGCAAATAATCTACCCAATATCCATTCACTCTAACTCCCTTAATAATAAAAACATTACATTTGGGGGTCTTCCATGCTGATGGAGTGGCCAATGAGATGTAAGTGGAAGTTTTGAATGAGACTTCCAGGAAAGTCTTTTTTTGCTTCCTGTTCTTTTTCCTCTTCCTATATGGATCTCTGTTGTGATGGTAGGAGCTGCAGCAGCCTTCTTATGACCTTGAGGATAGGCAACATGTACTAAGGATGGGGAATCAAGAAGGCCAAATGAGTCTGGGTCCTTGAAAGCCCTGTTAGAGCTTTCAAACAGCTCTGGGCTGTTTCTCAGACTTCAGCAAACAAAGTCTTAATTGTTTTAAACTACACCAGCCTTCCCTTGTAGCTCAGTCAGTAAAGAGGTAAAGAATCTGCCTGCAATGCAGGAGACCTGGGTTCAATCCCTGGATCAGGAAGATCCCCTGGAGAAGGAAATGGCAACCCACTCCAGTATTCTTGCCTGGAGAATCCCATGGACAGAGGAGCCTGGTGGGATACAGTTCATGGGGCCGCAAGAGTCGGACCCAACTTAGCGACTGTGTGTATGTATAGGCTGCCCTCTGCTGCTAATAGCCCAATGTAGTCCCTAACTTATTCACATTGATTTATATTCTCATCTGTAGTGTACGATAGTACCTCTTCCCTCATACCACAGATGGTAAGTCATCTACTAGATATTACATCCTACCCTATTTTTGGCATTTAACTAATTTTTTATTGAAGCATAATTGACATACAAAGTTATATTAGTTTCATGTGTACAGCATAATGATTCAGTATTTGTATATATTGTGAAATGACCACAATAAGTCTAGTTAATATGCCTCACTATGCATAGTTACAGAATTTTTTTCTTTTGATGAGAACTTTTAAGATCTACTGTCTTAGCAAATTTCAAATATGCAGTACAGTATTATTAACTGTAGTCACCATGCTGCACATTACAGCCTCATGACTTATTTTATAACTGGAGGTTTGTATCTTTTGACTCCATTCACCCATTTCACCCACCTTCCATGCCCCAGGCTCTGGCAGCCATCAGTCTGTTCTCTGTGTCTAGGAACTTACTGTTTTTGTTTTTTTTTGGGGGGGGAGGGGAGGGAGTCCTGGATTTTACATATAAGTGAGGTTATATAGTATTTGTCTTTCTATGTCTGATTTATTTCACTTTGCCACTGGTCCCTATTTTTAACTCTGTAGTTTCCAGCAAAATTATCCTTCAAGTAATTCAGGGCATCAGGCAGGAAAAAGTGAAGTAAATCACTGGGTTGGAGATCTCAGGAGCAGCCATATTCAAGGTGTGTGTGTGTGTGTGTGCACAGGCCCGCTCAGTCGTGTCTGACTTTTTGTGGCCCCGTGCACTGTAGCACGCCAGGCTCCTCTGTCCATGGAATTCTCCAGGCAAGAATACTGGAGCGGGTTGCCATTTCTGACTCCAGGGGATCTTCCAGACCCAGGGATCAAAACCATGCCTCTCGTGTCTCCTACATTGGCAGTGTCATTACCACTGTGCTACCTGGGAAAACCACCCTATACGTTGTAGCCCATAGGCTCCTCTGTCCATGGGATTCTCCAGGTAAGAATACTGGAATGGGTTGCTATGCCCTCCTCCAGGGGATCTTCCCAACCCAAGGATCGAACCTGCATCTCTTGTCTCCTGCATTGCCAGGCGGGTTCTTTACCACTAGCACTGGGGTGACTGCAGCTATTTGAGTAAATGAGACACCAGAGAAAGACAAGCAGGTGACCTAGGATGATTGTATAGGGTGTGGGGAGACTAGTTTGCTCAGTTAGGCATTTCCCAGGTATGTGTACTGAAAGCACTGTTTTTTCTATGCACAGGCATTTGCTGTGCCTTGCTTCTCTCTCACATTCAGAGTAAAATCTTCTGGAAGCCTGGATGGGCAGGATAATTTAGGTAACAGTCACTGGCAGGAGCAAAAGGAAAAGGGCAGTGTTGGGGGAGAGAAGATGAAAGAATGGGATGATGCTGAATTTGGCAAATTTTACATCTTCTTCCAAAACTGAAAGTTTATTAAAGGCAATCATTTGAGCTTCAGTTTCAGGAAGGTACTAGAATACACAGAAGAACTATACAAAAAAGATCTTCATGACCTACATAAGCACAATGGTGGGATCACTCACCTAGAGCTAGATATCTTGGAATGTGAAGTCAAGTGGGCCTTAGGAAGCATCACTACGAATAAAGCTAGTCGAGGTGATGGAATTCCAGCTGAGCTATTTCAAATCCTGAAAGATGATGCTGTGAAAGTATGCACTCAATATGCCAACAAATTTTGAAAACTCAGCAGTGGCCACAGGACTGGAAAAGGTCAGTTTTCATTCCAATCCCTAAGAAAGGCAATGCCAAAGAATGTTCAAACTACCGCACAATTGCACTCATCTCACACGCTAGCAAAGCAATGCTCAAAATTCTCCAAGCCAGGCTTCAACAGTATGTGAACCGTGAACTTCCAGATGTTCAAGCTGGATTTAGAAAAGGCAGAGGAACCAGAGATCAAATTGCTAGTATCCGCTGGGTCATCAAAAAAGCAAGAACTCCAGAAAAAACATCTACTTTTGCCTTATTGACTATGCCAAAGCCTTTGACCGTGTAGATCACAATAAACTGTGGAAAATTCTTCAAGAGATAGGAATACCAGACCACCTGACCTGCCTCCTGAGAAATCTGTATGCTGGTCAAGAAGCAACAGTTAGAACCAGACATGGAACAACAGACTGGTTCCAAACATGAAAAGGAGTGCGTCAAGGCTGTATATTGTCACCCTGCTTATTTAACTTATATGCAGACTAAATCATGCGAAATGCTGGGCTGGATGAAGTACAAGCTGGAGTCAAGATTGCTGGAAGAAATATCAATAACCTCAGATATGCAGATGACACCACCCTTATGGCAGAAAGTGAAGAAGAACCAAAGAGCCTCTTGATGAAAGTGAAAGAGGAGAGTGAAAAAGTTGGCTTAAAACTTAACATTCAGAAAACAAAGATCATGGCATCCAGTCCCATCACTTCATGGCAAATAGATGGGGAAACAATGGAAACAGTAAGAGACTATTTTTTGGGCTCCAAAATCACTGCAGGTGGTGACTGCAGCCATGAAATTAAAAGACGCTTGCTCCTGGAAGAAAAGCTATGACCAGCCTAGTGAAGTGAAGTGAAATTGCTCAGTCGTGTCCGACTCTTTGAGACCCCATGGACTGTAGCCTGCAGGCTTCTCCGTCCGTGGGATTTTCCAGGCAAGAGTACTGGAGTGGATTGCCATTTCCTTTTCCAACCTAGACAGCATATTAAAAAGCAGAAACATTACTTTGTCAACAAGGGTCCATCTAGTCAAGGCTATTGTTTTTCCAGTAGTCATGTATGGATGTGAGAGCTGGAATATAAGAAAGCTGAATGCCATAGAATTGATGCTTTTGAACTGTGGTGTTGGAGGAAGACTCTTGAGAGTCCCCTGGACTGCAATGAGATCCAACCAGTCCATCCTAAAGGAAATCATTCCTGAATATTCCTTGGAAGGACTGATGTTGAAGCTGATACTCCAATACTTTGGCCACCTGATGCGAAGAACCGACTCATTAGAAAAGACCCTGATGCTGGGAAAGATTGAAGGTAGGAGGAGAAGGGGGTGACAGAATGAGATGGTTGAATGGCATCATTGACTCAATGGACATGAGTTTGAGTAGGCTCCAGGAATTGGTGAGGGACAGGGAAGCCTGGCATGCTGCAGTCCACGGGGTCACAAAGAGTCAGACACGACTGAGCGACTGAACTCAACTGAACTGTGTTTTTTATAGTTATCTTTTTCCCTCGGGAGCATTTAATTATCTCTACAAGTCAGTATACAGCAGGGGAGACTCACAAAAGCCCTGATTATTTGTTGTTGTTCAGTCGCCAAGTCGTGTCCGACGCTTCACAACCCCATGGACTGCAGCATGCCAGGCTTCCCTGTCCCTCACCATCTCCCAGAGTTTGCCCAAGTTCATGTCCATTGATTATACCCCCTGCTTATCTGCGGGGAGTGCTCTCTGTGGGAGGAGAAGTGGAATGTCCCCTCAGCAAACAGGCTTGGTGAGCCCAAATATTAACAAAACGATGTAACATGTCATCAGTGAACTGGGCAGATATAACCTTGAATTAAAAACATACACCGGAGAAGGTTTACAACAATTCTGTTTTCTGAAAAGTAATGATTAAATTTCTAAAAGCATATTTTTCAAGCCCTCAAAAACCTTACTCTATGGCCTTAGCCAGAGAAATCAGCCCGGGACTAACGACTGAGTAGAAGGGCTCTCATTCTCCGCCTCTCCTCTTAATCCAGCTCTCCCGGGCCTGCCCTGGTCTCGTTTTCTGATCTGGGCACAGATTCCATTGAGATTATTTGGCTTCCTGTTTCACCATTTGGTCTGAGCCTGCAGATTCTTTTTAAAGATTGTAATACCGCAGATGCATGGGTTTAAAACTGAGTACAGTAGAAGGACATGGCAACACATTCCAGTATTCTTGCCTGGAGAATCCCATGGACAGAGGAGCCCGATGGGCTACAGTTTAAGATCTCGAAGAGTCTGATACAACTAAAGTGACTGAGCACGCATGCACAGTAGAAGTATAGAGGTTGCTAGAGTTTCTCTCTTAATTTAACAAACGCATTAGAGAAAACAAACTTTTATTTTAGGGGATCATCCTGAATTAGGACAGTAGATGGAAAGTTGCAAGGGAATGAGGGGGAGGATAAACATGGCAGGAATTTACATGACTTGGCGGTGAGGAGGGAGATGGGGAAAGTGTTGTCGAGGTTTCCAGGCCCGAGAGGGCGTGGAGAGGCCTGAATGGAGTCATACTAACTGGCTTCATCCCCTGTCTCCAGCTGGCCCTGGGTGGAGCATGGCCCTAGGCAAAGTGTTTAATGACTCTCAGCCTTTCCCATCTATAAATTGGGGACATACATAATCTACTGCATAGGGTTGTGGTGAGGATTAAATGAGATCATTTCCATCTAAAGCCAAGCACAGACTAGGTACTGAACAGATGGTACCTCTTGTTATATAGTAGCCAGTCTCCAGGAAGGTCTTAAAGCAACCTTGTTGCTCAGTATCCACAACCCTCCCTGGTCTCTTTCCACGTTGAATCAGCATCAACCTGCGTGACCAATACACGCAGATGGGACAGCACGTTGAGGGCTCTGAGACCAGGTCATGAGAGGCGTTCTCTGTCTCGGTCTCTTCTCAGCCTCTGCCTCAGTCTCTTATACTAGTTGCTCTGGAGAACCGCCTCGCCACAGGGTCACTCAAGAGGCTCGTGCAGAAGAAAAACTTTCCAGCCATATGAACCAGCCCTTTTGGAAGCAGATCCTCCAGTCTCACACAGCTTTCAGCTGACTGCAGTCTCAGCCAACATCCGATTGCAACTTTATGAGAGACCCTGAGGCAGAACCAATCAGCAAAGTCACTTCTAGATTCTAGACTCAAAAAACTATGAGATACAATAAATGATTATTGTTGCTTTAAGCCAGTGCATTTTGGGGAGATTTTTTATGCAGTATTAGACAACTAAAATAGGAGGATATTGACTCAGTGGTTAAGAATCCGCCTGCCAATACAGGAGATGTGCGTTCAATCCCTGGGTTGGGAAGATCCCCTGGAGAAGGAAATAGCAACCCACTCCAGTATTCTTGCTGGAAAATCCCATGAACAGGGAAGCCTGGCAGGCTACAGTCCATGGTGTCACAAAGAGTCGGACATGACTTAATGACTAAACAACAACAAACAACCAGTAAACAAAGCACTTTTTTTTTTGGTGCTCCACACCAGACTAGTTTTAAAAACATGGCTGGCTCGTAAAATGAAACATCATCCTTGTCTGCAAACTTGGTCCTAGGAGACCCACAGGCCATGTCCTTTGTGATCTTATCCAGAAAACTCTGCCTTGGACAGAACCCAGTCCCTCTCCATCTTCAGTAATGGGCTGCTTGCCCGGGCTGCTTGGTGCCTCCTTCCATCAGCAGACCATCCCTGGCTTTCTTGTTGAGAACCATAAATTCAACCTATGAGCTTTTTAAAAACTAAAAACAATGTAAACTTTAAACTACATGTTCATTCCAGGAGTGTGTGTGTGTGTGTGTGTGTGTGTATATATATATATAATGAACAAGATGAAAATAAAAATTACCTTTAGTCTCACCACACAGGTCATGGGCTGATATCCTTCTGGACTGTTTTGCACAATATACTCTTTTTAAAAAGAGGTCACTTTGACTGTTTTGGTACTTTTAAAAATTAAATACAATATAATAGTTTTCATTCCGATCCCTAAGAAAGGCATTGCCAAAGAATGCTCAAACTACGGCACAATTGTACTCATCTCACACGCTAGCAAAGTAATGCTCAAAATTCTCCAAGCCAGGCTTCAGCAATACGTGAACCGTGAACTTCCAGATGTTCAAGCTGGTTTTAGAATAGGCAGAGGAACCAGAGATCAAATTGCCAACATCCGCTGGATCATGGAAAAAGCAAGAGAGTTCCAGAAAAACATCTATTTCTGCTTTATTGACTATGCCAAAGCCTTTGACTGTGTGGATCACAATAAACTGTGGAATATTCTGAAAGAGATGGGAATACCAGACCACATGACCTGCCTCTTGAGAAACCTGTATGCAGGTCAAGAAGCAACAGTTAGAACTAGACATGGAACAACAGACTGGTTCCAAATAGGAAAAGGAGTACATCAAGGCTGTATGTTGTCACCCTGCTTATTTAACTTGTATCCAGAGTACATCATGAGAAATGCTGGGCTGGAGGACCCACAAGCTGGAATCAAGACTGCTGGGAGAAATATCAATAACCTCAGATATGCAGATGACACCACCCTTATGGCAGAAAGTGAAGAAGAACTTCATCAAGGTCTCTTGATGAAAGTGAAAGAGGAAAAAAAAAAAGTTGGCTTAAAGCTCAACGTTCAGAAAACTAAGATCATGGCATCCGGTCCCATCACTTCATGGCAAACAGATGGGGAAACAGTGGAAACAGTGAGAGACTTTATTTTGGGGAGCTCCAAAATCACTGCAGATGGTGACTGCAGCCATGAAATTAAAAGATGCTTACTTCTTGGAAGGAAAGTTATGACCAACCTAGACAGCATATTAAAAGGCAGAGACATTACTTTGTCAACAAAGGTCCGTCTAGTCAAGGCTATGGTTTTTCCAGTAGTCATGTATGGATGTAAGAGCTGGACTATAAAGAAAGCTGAGCGCTGAAGAATTGATGCTTTTAAACTGTGGTGTTGGGGAAGACGAGAGTCCCTTGGACTGCAAGGAGGTCCAACCAGTCCATCCTAAAGGTGATCAGTCCTGTGTGTTCATTGGAAGGACTGATGTTGAAGCTGAAACTCAATACTTTGGCCCCCTGATGTGATGAGCTGACTCATTTGAAAAGACCCTGATGCTGGGAAAGATTGAGGGTGGGAGGAGAAGGGGACGACAGAGGATGAGATGGTTGGATGGCATTACTGACTCAATGGACATGAGTTTGGGTAGGCTTTGGGAGTTGGTGATGGACAGGGAGGCCTGGCGTGCTGCAGTTCATGGGGTTGCAAAGAGTCGGACACGACTGAGGGACTGAACTGAATATGAAATATCTTCCAAGCATTAAGTGAATATTATTTTGAAACTGTCTTTTAATGATTTCTTAAATGGTCCATGATGTTTTTTAATCTGTCCTGCACAGCTGAGGACCTAAGTAATGTCCGTGGTTTGTTTTTTGTTTCTTTTTAAAAAACTTTTTTTGCTGCAGCCAGCACTTCAGGTAGGGATTGAAACTGGTTGATGCAGTTTGAGAAAAAGAAACTAGAGACAGAATTAAAGTTTTAAAGATGGGACCGGGGAACTCAAGACCTCTTGGGTCAAGAGCCCTGTTCCTCAGAGCCACATCACTTTTATTTAGTGTCTTGGCAAGCAGAAAGTGTCTATTGTGTTATGATGAAGTCGGCCTCCTGTGTCCCCAGTCGTGTCTCCCATTTTATTGGTTACTGTAAACTATCTTTGTTATTTTCTTGTACAAGGGCTATCACCTAGCTGAAGGTCATAGACCCGCATGTGCCTTGGGAAAACATCTTAGTGTGTGCACAAGCAGTGTTCTGAACTTGCGCTGACCCGGTGTTCCAAGATACACACTATATTTTTCCTTAGCTTAGCAGGGCATGACAACCCCAACTGATCAACCCGATGTACTTTTATTTGGGTTATGCTGTATTGCTATATTTTGCTTTTATTCTTTTCCCATGGTGATTTTCTCATGGCTTAGCCAGAGCAACAGGTGGCTGACTATTAACCCTTGCACTGTTCAATTTTGAAATATTTACAGATTCATCCCCCCAATGGCTACATTTTACATAATTATAGTACACTATCCAAACCAGGTTTTGACATTGGTATAAAGTTGTGTATAGTTTATGTCATTTTATCACATGTGAAGGTTTGTTTAATCACTACCTCAGCCAGTCATCGGTAAACGTCATATGCAGCAGCCATCAAAGTGGGGAATGGTTGTCCTTAAGGAGCAGGTCTGTGGGATGGGAGAGAGTAGGGGTGGGGGATTGGAGCAGAGGAATGGTGCTTTTTTAAGACCCCTGCAGTGTGTGTGCATGCTGTGTCCAAATCTTTGCGACTCCATGGACTATAGGCCGCCAGGCTCCTCTGTCCATGGGATTCTCCAGGCAAGAACACTGAAATGGGTTGCCATGCCCTTCTCCAGGGGATTTTCCTGACCCAGGGATCGAATCTACGTCTCTTATGTCTCCTGAATTGGCAGGCGGGTTCTTTAACTAATGCTGGGAAAGACTGAAGACAGGAGGAGAAGGGGAGAACAGAGGATGAGATGGTTGGCTGGCATCACCGACTGGATGGACATGAGTTTGAGCAGGCTCCGGGAGTTGGTGATGGACAGGGAAGTCCGTGGGGTCACAAAGAGTCGGACACGACTGTGCGACTGAACTGAACTGAACACCTGAGAACCGCGCCCCACCCCCACCCCCAGTATTATATATTTTTTAAAGGCATGTGAAAGTAGTATTTTGATTTGATAAATGACAATTGCTTGTAGGTTTAAACTTGCATTTAAGTTTATTATCGGGCCTCCCATAATTGTATAAACTTAACACCAAGCGACCTGGAGAAGGAAATGGCAGCCCACTCTGGTATTCTTGCCTGGAGAACCTCATGGACAGAGGAGCATGGACGGTCCATGGGGTCACAAACAGTCGGGCACGACTTACCACCGAAAAACACGAAGCGCAACGTCACTTCTTCAGGGGCAAACTACAACTCCCAGGATCCCCGGGTCGAAGGAGCCGGCAACCATCGGACGCAAACTGCAATTCCCAGAATTCCGCGAGCTTAGGAAGAGGTCTGGCCACCGGCTGAGGCGGTGGAACCGGCGAGCCTGCGCACGTGCACAGCTGACGCGAGGGGCTCGCCAGCTGGGCAGGCGCACGTAGGGCACCTGCGAGGCGAGCGGCTGTGACGGACCAGACTGCGCGGAGGAGCCTGCGCTCCCTTCCTGGGCCTCCACAGCTCCGAGCAGGCGGCTGGGGCAGCGGCGGCACGGGTTCGGCCAAAGCCATCTCCGCGGAGGGCCGGCCTGGAAGCTTCAGCCCCGTGGAGCGCGGGCTGTAGGGTGCAGGTGAAGTGCGCGCGCTCGCGGAGGGCAAGAGTTCCGCGACACGGCTGGGTTTGGAATTGAAGGAGCGGTCCTGCGACCTCCCCGCTGGAGAGGAGCGGAGGGGGATTTGCAGCTGGGAGGAGTGATGTGTGTTGGGGCCGAAGGAGGCGCGGGAGATGGCGAGGGTGAGGGGAGGTGGACCCTCGAAGTCCAGGTACCGCGGGCCCCGGCGTGTCAGCTACAGACCTTAGCTCCAGGCTGGCACCAGCAGCCGGTTCCCACGCCCTTCTGCTTGGGAGATGGTGCGCATGAGGCACGGCTGGCGGGGAGCCAGGCGAGAAGCACGGAGGGGGCCTGGCCCTCCCAAGCTCCCTGTGAAGGCAGTACCGGAACAGCCCGTAAGTGACCCCTGGGCTCCTTGGGGGCTCAGTACGGTGCCCACTGTGTGTCTGGTGATGACAGCCTGGCATCGCCTGCTTGACAATGCTGGGATAGCCTCAGAAGTAGGGACACAGTGGGCTTCTGTCCCCAACATGTGTGTAGGAGCCTGTCTCCTGATGAATATCCTCTGCTAAGGTCAAGGACCCTCAGGCCAGAGTCCTGCCAGGTGGTGGGCAGCTAGGGTTGGCTTTCTTTATGCCAACCAAGTCTCAGAACCTACTTCTGGGGGAATCGAGAATGGCATGGGAATGGTTATCGGGTGAACTATCTCATAGGATTTGGTGGCTCAGAGCACAGATAGAATAGGGTTCCTTTACCAAATATGTTCTGCTACATGTACAGGGCATTCAAGTCTTGGCTCTCACTGACTAAGTGTGAGCCCTTGAGCAAGTCACTTATCCTCTCTGAACCTCTTATTTCTGTGCAAGACGGGGTTGCTGTGAGGATTAAATAAAATAATGCTGTACAAGTTGGAAGCCCAGTGTCTGGTGCCCAGTGACCGTGCAGCAAATATTAGCATTTGTGGTCGCTAACAAACAGAAAATGTAAGAGGTGAGATTGGAACCGAGGTCTGTATCACTGGAATTAGCTGCCCACTCTGACTCTCATGGGTCTTGGAGATCTTTTCTCCAACTCATCCTTGCACATTACAATGAGAAATCTGAGTCCCACTTGCCAGCGGAGCCAGGAAGGAGCACAGGGGAGTCCTCTCTTCCCCAGAGATGGGCAGAGCATCAGATCCTGAGTCTTGGGCCCTGGGAGGGTGAGGAGAAGCAGAATGGGGATCCTCAGCAAAGGAGGTTGGGGTGCTGGCGACTGCAAGTGCAGTTCCCCCGCACTGCAGCTGTGTGTGTGTCCTGGTGGCCTCCATGTGGCAGGTGTCAGAGCATTTTTCAAACTGACCTTCTGGTTGGCAAGTTCTTGCTCTGAGCCTTGCTTTAGAAAATACTTAGCAATAACATAGGCTTCTAGTGAATACTGAGCTAACCAGAAAATTAAATTATCAAATGTTCCAGTCCCCGAATATCCTTGTTATTCTCAATGGGTTGTCAGTGGATATGCTTCCCCAGGCCCATCTATCACCTAGTAGATTTTTTAATTGGATAAAATCACGAACATGAAAGGCAGAGCCCAAAAATGTCATCTTAGGCTTTGAAACCAAACTTGGGTTTGAATCCCAGTCTCACCACTTGATAGCTGTGGGACACTGGACAGTTCCCTGAATAATTCTGAGCATACATCCTCAAATGTGGAATGAGATTGGTTAACACCTGTTACAGATTTGTAATAGGGAACAAATGAGATAATTCTTGTCAGGCACTTAGCGGTGTTCCTGGCCTGGAGTCAGTGCCAGTGAATGGAAGTTATGGCATTATTATGGTTAATAATAATTATATAAAAATAATTGTTAGGCACTGTGCTTTGCCTGAGTTCTCTTTGGATTCACAAAACCACCCTGTGAATTCAGTATAATTGTTTGTTAGAAAGTGGAGGCTTGCAGGGTTTAAGAATTGGCCCAGGCAGACACAGAAGGACAAATAGCTACATGATACCACTTAAAGGATGAATGTAGAATAGTCAGACGCATAGAAGCAGAGTGTGGAATGGTGGTTGCCAGGGATTGTAGGGAGGGAAAATGAGATGGTATCAGTGAAAGGGTGTAAAGTTTCAGATAGACAAGATGGCCGAGTTCTGAGAGCCCTGCTGCCCAGCATACAGCTGTAAGCCTACAGTTCACAATACTCTACTATATGTTTCAGATTTTGCTTTGAGGGCAGAGCTTACGTTAAGTGTTCTTATCACAAAAATGAGTAAATAAAGGGACAGAGGAAACTTTCGGAGGTGATGCATAGGTTATGGCATAAATTATGGTGATGATTTCCTGGGTATCTACTTATCACCACCCTTAGCGTGTTGTGTATGTTAATTATGTACACCTTTTCATGTGGTGAAAAAATTTAAAAGAAGAATTGGTGTACGATGATGCAGCTGCTGAGTGTCAGGAGCAGAGCTCACATCCTGGCATCTCACTCCAGAACTGGAGCCCTTTACTTCCCCTCCCCTGCTGGTTGGGGTCTTCACGCTTCTGGAAGCCTGCCTGTGACCTGGGGCAGCCTCCAGTGTTACAGCAGGTAGCCTCGGCTGCTTGGAGAAGAGGCAGGAGCCTGCAGCCTGGCTGAGGGTGCTTCCTCTCCGTGTCTGAGGTTGACCAAGGCTGGAGGGTGAAGCGTTAGCAAGAGGCAGCCGAAGGCCCTGTGGGCCCTAGAGGCTCTCATCATGGGCCACAGGGCCAGGGAAGGGCGTAATCTGGATGAGCCCTGGAGGCCTGGTTTGGAGAAGAAGTGATCTTGTCTGGAAGCTGCGAAGAGTCCTGGAGGCATGTGCTTCTTCTGGGCCTGACCTCTGCTCTGGGGAGGGGGTTCGCCTGCGAGCTGTGGGTTTGAGGCATGCCAGCCCCCTCCTTTCTCTCAGCCGCCTGTGAGAGCTCCCACTGCCCCCAAGACCTTTTATAATATAAAGAGTTGGAGCAAATAATTTCTAAGGCCTCTTATAGCTCTAAAAAATGTTGGTTTTGTCATTCTAAACATGTGGGTTAACCCTGTCAGCACAGCACCAGTGTGGGTGGGGTAATTGTCACCCCACTGTGCGCCCCACACCTCCCTCTGGGTGAGAGAATGAGCACAGCTCCCTGAGCTGCTTGCCTGGAAGGGTGGGGAATGGTTACACACAAGAAGCCTTGGGTTGCTAAGTTACAGTTGAGGGCCTATGGGTCTTTGTTTCCAGAGCTGTCCACAGCTGCTCTGCCCTTCCTTGCATGAGGAGAACTCACAGCTCTGAGGTCTTTCCTGCTTTTCCATCACCGACTGTGCCTGTGAGTCTGAATTACTGCGAACCCCGGAGTCAGGCACAGGCTTGAATTCTGGTGCTTCTGCTTGAGCTGCAGGACCTAGAGGAAAGTACTTAACCCCACTAAGCTCTAGTTTTTCATATTAAAAGAAAACAGAGATAACACGAGTACTTGCATTAGAGGGCTTGTGCATTGAGGCTTAAGTGGAAGTGGGCAGAGAACGGGCTTAGGACAGTGACTGGCACATAGTAGGTGCAATGAGGTAAGATGGTGGCAGCATTAACCTCTCCCCCCTGTCCAGAGGCCAGTATCCTCTTCCTGACATGTCGAACAGCTGTCAGTCCTTCCATGTTTTATTTATTTATTTGGCTGTAGCAGGTCTTCTTTGCAGTGTGCAAACTCCTTAGTTTTAGGAGTTAGGCTTGTGGGATCTAGTTCCCTGACCAGGGATTGAACTTGGGCCCTCTGCATTGGGAGTGCAGAGCCTTAGCCACTGGACCAGCAGGGAAGTCCCAGTCTTTCCATGTTGTTTGGCTTCCCAGGTCCTTACCTGCATACTCAGGACCCAGGGTCTGTCAGGAAGCCACACCTTTCACTCTGCCATTGGTGACTACCATCAGTAGTCTTTTTTTTTTTTTAATTTTTAAAAAATTAATTAATTTTATTTTTGTCTGCACTAGGACTTCATTGCTCTGTGCAGGCTTCCTCTGATTGTGGCGAGCAGGGGCTACTCTTCGTTGTGGCTTCTAATCGTGATGTCTTCTCTTGTCATGAGGCTTCAGTAGCTGCGGCACGTGGGCTCAGTACTTGCAGTTCAAAGGCCCTAGAGCACAGCCTCAGTTGTTGAGGTGCATGGGCGTAGTTGCTCCGTGGCATGTGGGATCTTCCTGGACCAGGGATCAAACCCCTGACCCTTGCATTGGCAGGCAGATGGGAAGTCTCATCAGTACAGTCTTAATGCTAAGAGTTGTCTCTTTTCTCCACTTTGAAAAGCAGAACAGAGGGCCCTTTCCTGGCTGGGCAGTGGGTACTCAGCCCTGGGCTAGGCTTCAGGGAGGGGTTGGGGACCAGGTCTGCTGTACTGCCACCATCACTGTTGTTCCCAGTACAGACCTTTGGGTGCGGTTGTTTTAGACACACCCAGTGACAAGGAACACCCTGGGCACCTTCAGTAGTGGGGGTTTGTGGCAGGATCAAGGCACATCCTGGGGGCCTTCAGGAGTTATCAGGGTTAGGCTGGGTCGCAGAGCTTCCAAGAGGAGGGACAGTGGCCACTGTTAGGAGCCAGAGAAGCAGTCCGGCCTTGCTCCCTTCAGGAGTCCATTTCTCAGGAGACCGACCGACCTCCCTGCAGGCCTGCAGGTGTGGGCATCTGATACCAGCACCACCCGCTGATCTGACTTCTCGGGCATCTCCACCGGTGGCTGCCTTAGGCCCAGTCTCCACTCTCTCATCCATTTAGCTGTGGCCTAGAGAACTGGGCTGGTTTTGTTTTGTTTTGCCACTCAGCATTATAAGGGATGTGGCTTGTGTGGGAAGGTGTGAGCTGGGGAAACTTTTCTCAAAGTGGAATACGGCTGCTTAGAATATGGCAGCCTTTCAGGCTGCCCCAGGAACATAGGCTGCCCCAGGAACATCATTTTCGCAGAGGCTGGGGAGAGGATTTACTAGCCTTTGTGACGGGGAGGGCTGTCCTTGGTGGTTTACCCTGGGCTGGACAGAAATGCCCTGCTGGGTATTTAGAAGCGGGGAACTGCAGAATTGTGGAGTGTTACGGAGATCTTAGAGGACTTCCTGAAATTGAGTTCACACTAGAGTCACCTGAAAGCTTTATTAAAAACACGGGTTCCTGGGTTCCCTCAGGGATGCTGGTTTAGCAGGTCTGGAGGGGCCCCAGATTCTGCATTTCTCACATCCCAGGTGCTGCTAAAACTGCTGTGGGGGACCCTGTGTCCACCTCACAGGTTGACCTTGATTTTCCAGGCCACTTCCTGGCAGGGCAGGGGCTCACTACAGTCGCTGATTCCTCCGTGTTAGAACAGCTCTAAGCCTTAGAGAAGTCCTCTTCCTGTCTCCCACACTGAAATCCCCCCATGACTTCCTTCTGCAGGCCTTGCTTCAGGGCCCTGCTGGCCCTCGCAGCCATGCTAGGGGCAGAGTGGCAGCCGGGAACTCCGTGTCCATTCTTCAGCCCGGGGCCTGGGCTGCATGTGTCAGCAGCGTGCGTGTGCCCACTCTGTTAGAGAGGGGTGCAGCCCCCCCCGGGAGCAGCCTCACTCTTGCTGCTCTGCCCCTCAGTGTTTGAAGAATGCCCAAGGTCCAGGGGCTTCCTTTCCCCGAGGAAGAGGGCCCTACTCCTTGCATCCTACACAGAGTGGGGTTTCTGGATCTTTCCTGATCTTGGCTGCCCCACTGGGAGATTCCCAGAAGTACTTGTATAGAGCAGTTTCATATGAACAATTAGGCACATAGACTCTGATTCCTGCTAGAGGTGCATATTTAGAGTCTAATCATGAAGAAACACCAAACAAGCCCAAATTGAGGAATACACCAGAAAATATCTGACTCTGTTAAAAACTGCTGAGGCCTTGAAAGTCTGAGAGGCTGCCCAGATTAGGGGAGACGAGTGAGACATGCTGCCTGGCCGCCAGGCTTCACCTTGGCTTGGATTCTGGGCCACAGAGTGGAGACCACAAATTACTAATGGTATTATATCAATATTAATTCCCAATTTTGTGTGATACGAGAGAATGTTTTCATTCTTAGGAGACAGATGATGAAGTGGTAGGGACTAAAGGGGCAAGATGTCTCTGGCTTATTTTTAAAAGGTTCGGAAAAAGAGAAAATGGTACAATGAATGTGTCAGATTAGCAGTTGGTCGTAAGGCTAAGGATGTAGGAGAGTTCTTTGTACTATACACACAGTTTTGTTTTGTTTTTTCCTAAGTCTGGGATTATTTCCAGATAAAAAGAAGGAAAACAGGTAACAGAGATGACATTGTAGCCAGCCCACCTTCATTAGTCTCATTGCTGTTTCCTGCGTGACCTTGGGCAGGTCTCAGTGGGCTTCGGTCCTACCATCTGTAAAATGAAGATCATCACGTGAAGTGGAGAACCCAGCACCTCATGATTGGCCAGTAGATGTCGGCTCTGATATGATGGTGGTGGTGGTGGTGGTAATGATGGGAGGAAGGAGATGAGGGTGACATCTTGGTGATGAGGCCAAAGGAAAACCCTCGCTGAGGCCTCTCGCCTCCTTGTCACTCACTCATGCTGGGCTCTAGGCTCCCCGAGCGTTTGGCAGGGACTGCTATGACCTTGGCACTGCCTGGCTCCCCCACTGCAGGGGCCTCACAGGTGATCACTTGAGCCCAGGGGGCTCCACTGGTGAAACGCACGTCTCCTGACGCTGCCCACTCTGTGCCTGTCTGTAATGCACTGCCCTTTCAGCTGCATGTGGCTTTGGGCCTGCATGTCACAGCCCTGGGATGGGAGAGGAGCCCATAGCTGGGTGACCTCATGGCTTGCTTGGTGGGCAGATGTGAGACCTGGGCACAGCGGTGTCTGCTGTGGACGGAGGTTTGCCATAGTCATTGCCAGCAGGGACGTGTGGACACCTAACGGGCAGTCATCTTAACCCCCATGACCACAAAAACACCTCCAAAACCTTGCTCAAACCATCCCCCCGCCACACCACCACACTTACAGGTCGCTTCCGTGGATAGCCTCGGGTGGAACTGGGACCATTTCCTGTCACGCACACTTCTCCCTTCTTCTGGGCGAGTGTTTTATGCTTCTTGTCGTGAGTGGCCTTCTGACCCTCTTGATGCAATCAGTCGTGCAGGCGTGTTCTGAGCATCACAGCAGCCACTCACTCGATTCTCTCTTCCTGTTTCATCCCTGTTTGTGACCACACTGGTGCCTAGGAGTGCTTTTCTGTTACGCCAGAAAGGGCCAACACAGGGGGCTCTAACTTGCAAGTGACCCATGGGTGTGAAGCAAAAGCCAGATGGTGTCACAGCAAGTTGTGCGAGCAAGGGTTTCTGTGTTGGTGGTAGGCGGGACTCAGCTCCACCTGTTCAGCTGTCCCGCCTATGCTGAGTGCCTTGGAGTCTTGGCTGTCCTCAGCAAAGCTTGCCTTTGCCCATCGTGCCAGAGTAACACAGACTGGAATTCTCTTGCTCCACCCACAGCCCCACCGGTCCATCCTGGGAGTCCCATCCGGTTTTGTTAAAAAGAAAGAAGGGTCACTGTGTTTACCTGTTGATAGAGGACGAACGTCTGCATCTTCGCCTTTCTTTGCTCTTTGTACTAAACTGAGGAGTTATTATCCATGTTAAGTTTTTGGTCTAAGCATGTGAACTTGTAACTAAATGTTAAAGATGCCTGATCACTTAAATATTAGGTTTTACAAGGAGTACTCAGAGGCTGCCAACATTTGGCCAAAATGGAAACGCTTCTGGGGGAAACCCTGAGGCCATCAGTGTTTGTTCAGGCTTGTCAGGAGCACTGATGGAGATCTAAGTTTGGGCCCCACGTAAACATGACGTGAGGAGTAGCAGTTCCATGTTCTGCTTCTGGTAACCATAACCAGGAGGGGGAAGGAGCAGGGAGAGATCATTCTGAGGGCGTTTGAGTTATTGGAGCTTGTGTGCTGTTCGCTAACTGGCGACGCGTGAGACGCATTGGTGCAGGACAGGAAGCTTCCATCATTCAGCACCAGTGATTCAGGCTGCGTTTAGGGTAAAAGCATATTTTTCAATAATTAACAAGAACTCTGATTTTTCAGTTGGGGGTATGAACAACCTGTTCAAGTAAAATTGTTGTACTATTAATAGAAAACCTTCTTTAGACACTATCGCCAGCCCTTGTCTTGGCCTGGCCCTGCCAGTCTTCTGAGCCTGGGTCTGGTGGGTGCTGGCAGTCCTAGCCTCCCAGCCCTGCTACTGGGGGCATGACCAGTGACCAGCTGGTCCTGGCAGTTGGGAACCCGGTAGAGCTGGCCAGGTCGGCAGCAGAGGGCTTCATTTAAGACCAGAGCTCACATCCTTGGGCCATTACACCAGCAACAAGGCCAGCAGCCGCAGTCCTTGGGCCTGCCTGTCATCTTCACTCAAGTGGAATAGTGGCCAGAAGTTACAGACTAAGACATTTCCCATTTTAAATGGATTTCTGGCTTCTCTGGAAAACCAGAAAAGTAGTATTACAGACTGAATTGTGTCCTTGGAAATTCATAATCAAAGCCCTGGCCCCCAGTATGACTGTATTTAGAGATAGGACCTTTAAGGAGGTAATTAAGGTTAACTTCATGGGAAATAGATGGGGAACAGTGTTAGACTTTATTTTTTTGGGCTCCAAAATCACTGCAGATGGTGACTGCAGCCATGAAATTAAAAGACGCTTACTCCTTGGAAGGAAAGTTATGACCACTTAGCATATTGAAAAGCAGAGACATTACTTTGCCAACAAAGGTCTGTCTAGTCAAGGCTATGGTTTTTCCAGTGGTCATGTACAGATGTGAGAGTTGGACTGTGAAGAAAGCTGAGCACCGAAGAATTGATGCTTTTGAACTGTGGTGTTGGAGAAGACTCTTGAGAGTCCCTTGGACTGCAAGGAGATCCAACCAGTCCATTCTAAAGGAGATCAGCCCTGGGTGTTCTTTGGAAGGAATGATGCTAAAGCTGAAACCCCAGTACTTTGGCCACCTCATGCGAAGAGTTGACTCATTGGAAAAGATTCTGATGCTGGGAGGGATTGGGGGCAGGAGGAGAAGGGGACGACAGAGGATGAGATGGCTGGATGGCATCACTGACTCGATGGACGTGAGTTTGAATGAACTCCAGGAGTTGGTGATGGACAGGGAGGCCTGGCATGCTGCGATTCATGGGGTCTCAAAGAGTCGGACACGACTGAGTGACTGAACTGAGCTGAACTGAAGGTCATAAGGGCTTCCCTGGTAGGTTAGATGGTAAAGAATCCGCCTGCAACGTGTGTGACCCAGGTTTGATCCTTGGGTCGGGAAGATCCCCTGGAGAAGGAAATGGGAACCCATTCCAGTGTTCTTGCCTGAAGGATTCCGTGGGCAGAGGAGCCTGGTCATAAGGCTGGGGCCCTAATCTAATAGGACTGGTGTCCCAGTAACAAGGAGAGAGACCAGAGACCTCTCTCCCCTCGGTGCACACAAGGAGGTCACCTGAGGACACAGTGAGAAGGTAGCCATCTACAAGCCCCAGAGAGAGGCCTTAGGAGAAACCAGACATGTGGACACCTTGTTCTGGGACTTCCAGCCTCCAGAACTGTGTGAAAAGAAATGTCTGCAGTACTTGGTTATGGCAGCCAGAGCAGACTAATACCAATAGGTGCCGCCAGGGCACTGTACTGCCAGGCCCTCGTCAACTTGAACTTTCTTTTGGGTGTTTGGTCTCTGGGGCACACTGCCCAGAGACCATTGGTTCTTGGCCTCAGTAAGCATGTGAATTTGCACCCTCTGCTCGAGGCCTGGAATTCCTGGGGCTCTTACTCCAGATGCTGGGGCTCTTATCAGATGCTAGGGCCCTTGTGAACGGCTTTTCTGTGCCTGTGTCTGGAGCCTGGCAGGGCCCCCGGGAGTGGAGTCGGCTCTCAGAGCTGGGTGGGCAGCCTCGGCTGGGTGCCCCCGTAGTCAGGACCCCCCAGGTCTTACTGTGTTTGCAGGTGTGGTGGCAGCATCAGCACCTTCCTCCGGTGCTTCCTGGAATAGGTGGGATCCCACTGTCTGTAAGAATCTGATAATCCATTTCTGGTCCAGGAGCTGAGGGAAGCAGTTTGGGGGTTGGGGGGTGAATTGGTGGTTTCTTCTGTCTGCTTCAGTTTCTAGAGGGCTATTTTAAGCATGTTTTAAATCTCATTTCTTTTTTACTCCCTTGCTTTTGAAAAGTATTTTTTTCTTTTTTTTTAGTTTGAATCCATTCTTCAATGGCAAGCCACTCCAGTACTCTTGCCTAGAAAATCCCATGGATGGAGGAGCCTGGTAGGCTGCAGTCCATGTGGTCACTACGAGTCGGACGCGACTGAGCGACTTCACTTTCACTTTTCACTTTCACACAATGGAGAAGGCAATGGCAACCCACTCCAGTGTTCTTGCCTGGAGAATCCCAGGGACGGCAGAGCCTGGTGGGCTGCCGTCTATGGGGTCGCACAGAGTCGGACACGACTGAAGCGACTTAGCAGCAGCATTGATTGACTAGTCAGCAAAATTAAAAAAATTAGATAAACATCTTACATCTACCAAACCTGATATATTTTTGGTGAAAATATTCTAACACTAAAAATATACCATTGAAAACATTCTTACTCCATATCAGTCTTCGTCCTGGCTGAGCCACTAAGCTCTTTGTGCCGCATACCTGCTGGGTCCTAAATGCATTCCCAAGGGAGAGGAGGCCCCCCACCAGCGCTGCCTGCGGAGAGGAGCGCAGCGGCCAATGTCCAGCCTGCTCGGACTGTGCCATACAGGTAGTTACGTCCCCACATCTAACTGAGCCTGTCATCAGGTGAATGAAGGAAGGAGTCTAAGGACCTATGTGATGAATGATTCAAGGGCACAGCTTTCCACCACGGCCCTGCCTCCAGGCCTCAGGAGGGGTTTCCTCTGGGGATCTTCTCAGCACTTGCGTCCTTGCTGGAAGATGAGTGCTCTGGGCAAGGGCCCTGTAAGCCTTGAGGCCTTGTTCTGTCTTCGCTGTCCTCCCCTGCCTTCTCCCCTTGCCCCTCACCTCTTCTCAGAGAGGGTCCGGTGCTCCAGGCTTTTTGTGGGACAGAGTGACTTGACAGGTAACTTGAGACAAGAGTGGTCTGCTCATAAGTGACAGGCTCTTTCCCTCCTGGACCCCCAGCCTAGACAGGTATGCTGAAGACATCACCATCCAAGCTGTGGATTTGTTGTGTTGTTCAGTCGCTAAGTCATGCAACTCTTTGCAACCCCATGGACTGCAGCACTTCAAGCCTCCCTGTTCCTCACTGTCTTCTGGAGTTTGCCCAAGTTCATGTCCATTGACTCAGTGATGCTATGCAGCTATCTCATGCTCTGCCACTCTCTTCTCCTTTTGCCTTCAGTTTTTCCCGGCATGAGGTCTTTTCCAGTAAGTAGGCTGTTCACATCAGGTGGCCAAAGTATTGCAGCTGCAGCTTGAGCCCTTCAAATGCCAGTGAGTATTCAGGGTTGATTTCCATTAGGATTGACTGGTTTGATCTCCTTGCAGTCCAGGGGACTCTCAAGAGTCTTCTTCAGCACACCTTAAAAGTCCAAGAAAGACTGTCTCTTCCATGCAAGTTTATTTCCAAACAACTCAGCTCTGTAGTCAGCCCTCTCCCCCACAGTCAGAGAAGGTGTCTCGGAGGCCAACTCAGGCCTCTTTTATTTGCCTCTGTAACAGGACTCCATGGGGGAGGCCACAGGGACCCCGCCCTCCTCTTCCAGCAGCCTGTACAATCTGGAAAAGCTGTATCTCCTCAGCCAGAAGACAGGACTGGGGAGAACCGTGGCTTCTTTAGAATCAGGGATCTGGTTAATGTCCCCTTTGCCTCCATCTGTTATCTTTTGAAAACATTTCTGAGGGTTTTGCCTGATCCTTCTGTTCTGGCATTTGCAGGCTGCTGCTGTGCAGCTGAGAGTGGACAGACACAGGGGAGCCTGGGGAACAGACTGGGAGGACTTTATAATGAGCAGTGACTGCCCTAGTTCTTGTTGGCATTCTCACTACCACGCTTCGGCTATTTCACAGCAGGGAAAAATGCAAGGGCGGCCCTCCATCTGTCTCCACGGGGGCAAAATGCAATAGTATTCTTTGTTAATTAACATTCCCCAGAAGCAGATCCTGAGACATGGATTCAAGTGCAAGTAGATCATTTGCACTTGATCGCAGCATACATGAACAGGGAAGGGGAGAAGAGAGACAGGGCAGGGAAGAAGGCCAGTTCCCACTGCGGGCAACTCTGTAATCCACTTCATCTGTTAGGGAACTCCGGGAGCCTGTGGAGAGTATGGCTCAGGGCCGTCTCATCTGGGCAGGACGGGACTGGGGGCTTTACGCGACTGGCCCCATCAGGTGTTGGTGCAAGCCCCCTGGCCTGTGATTGGAAAAATGGTAAAACTTAGGCAGTCTGACCCTCAGGGCTCCATGCTTTATCCACCGCACTACTTATCAGAAAATGTCCTGTCCATTCCCAGCAAACCTTCCCTCCTGTTTTCCCTCTTGAAAGGGTCTCCCACGGAGAGCCTGACGTGTCCGCGAGAGGTCCACATAGGCCAGTCTGTATGTGTCCTGCCTTCGGTCAGTACCATTGTGGGCAGGGCCTGAGGGTGGGTGGAGGACGTAGCATCTGATGAGAAACAGTCCTTCCCACTCCCCAAGCTCCAGGGTGGTCTCTGCCTGGCTGCCTTTTAGCCCCACAAGGCCCCATGTTTGCTGGTTCCCAGAAGCTTTGTCCCAAGGCCCCCAGCCTCAATGACTTGACTGGGATTGGCTGCGGCACACATAGCCCCCTGGTCCTCCTTCCTGCCCGTGGCCCCTTCCCCACATCCCCACCTGCTGCCAAGCCTGCCTTTCACCACAGGGGAGGGCCAGGTAGCAGAATGCTCACAAGAGACGCTGTGAGTACTTGGGGGCCAAGCTGCCTGCTCAGCTTGGAGGTGCTCTTACTTTCCTCATTTCCTGGGAGTCTTGCTCTCTGATATTCCCTGGGCGTGTCTGTTTTGGCTTAGGTGCTGCTGGAAGCCGTCCTTGTCTGCGATCAGAGCAAAACACGCATCAGCTTCTGCTACACCCATCTGCCTCCCGTCTCACCAGACAGCTTTATTTTTTGAGTATTAATTTATTACTCATCCACTTTCCAGTATTCTGTCATTTTGTAATAGTGATTTTATTTTATTCTTTATGGTTTCGTTTTAAACTTTTTCTATGCAAAATGTCAGACAAACTCAAAAGAGAATCAAAAAGAGACCCCATCATCATCTTTAACTATCAGTATCTGTGTCTCACCTGTCTCCATGCCTTTTTTGCTGGAGTATTTTAGAACAAACCACATACTTGTTGTTTTACATATAAATATTTATGCTGTCTTATTTGTGGGCTATGCTGATAGCTCCATTGGTAAAGAATCCACCTGCAACGCAGGAGACCCCAGTTTGATTCCTGGATTGGGAAGATCTGCTGGAGAAGGGATAGGCTAACCCCTCTAGTATTCTTGGGCTTCCCTTGTGGCTCAACTGATAAAGAATCAGCCTGCAATGCGGGAGACTTGGTTCAGTCCCTGGGTTGGGAAGACCCCCCAGAAGAAGGGAAAGGCTACCCACTCCAGTATTCTGGCCTGGAGAATCCCATGGACTGTATAGTCCACAGGGTCACAAAGAGTTGGACACAACTGAGTGACTTTCAGCTCACTTCTCTTGTTTCTTATCTAATTTTTAATAGCTTTTTATTTTGAAATAGTTTGAAAAAAAAAAAAAAAAATAGTTTGAGACTTACAGAAAAGTTACAAAAGAACACCTCACTCAGCTTCCCCTGATGTTAACATCTTACACAGCCACTGTGTAATTATCAAAACTAGGAAATGAACACAGCTCTGATACTAACCCATGAACCTTACTCAAATTCTGCCAGTTGTCCTATTAATGTCCTTTTTCTGGCCCAGGATCCCACATGGCATTTAGCTGTTGTGTCTCCTTACTCTCGTCCGATCTGGGACCTCCTCAGTCTTCCCCTCTCTTTTGTGATTTTTAACTCTTGCAGAGGTCCTGATCAAGTATTTTGTAGAATATCTTTCAATTTGGGTTTTATGTTTTCTTTGTTAACTAATCTTAACAGTTAACTAATATTAACTAATCTTAACTAAAATTAAAAGTTAACTAAAATTAACTTAATATTGATTAAAATTAACAGACCATCTTCAGAGCCAGAACTGGAACTAGAGCCAAGTTTTTCCCATTTAGAAATATAAGTCGAAGTTATGTTATTTTGGGCAGGAAGGCTCCAGAAATGAGGTACCCTCCTCAGCACATTATATTAAGGGGTACATGGTGTCAGTATTGTTATTATTGGTGACATTAATGGTGATTATTGGTTCAAACGATGTCTGCCAAGCTTCTCTGCTGTAAAATTTCTATTTTTACTTTTGTAATTAATATGTATCTCATAGGGAGATACTTAGAGACTGTGCAGATTTCCTGTTTCTCACCATACTTTCACCCACTAATTTTAGCAGCCATCAGTGAATCTTGCCTGAAACAGTTATCGCTATGATGTTTGCCAGCTGGTGATGTTCTGTTTCCATTATTGTTTCTACATTTATTAATTGGCATTCTACTGTAAGATTTGGGTCTTCTCCCCTATTTATTCAATTATCTATTCATATCAGTGTTGACTCATGGGTATTTATCTTATTCTATGGGTTATATAATCCATTACTATTGCTTTTTAACTTTGTTACTCAAATTGTCCCAGATTCAGACATTGGGAGCTCCTTCAGTTTGGATCCTGTGTCTTTTGGATATGTTCCCATCATTTTTTTGAGAACTTCCTTACATTCTGGCACTATAAGATATTCTAAGCTCATCTTGTAATTTTCCTTTCCCGGCCCTGGAAGCAGTTATTTCTCCAGGAGCCCTGGTTCCTTGTAGTGAAGGATGCTGTTTAGAAATCAAAATCCGAGTGCTGAGTGTGCTCATTGCTGCTGCGGTGTCATTGCGCTCAGCCGCCCTCCCCCCTGGCCAGAGCCAGGAGTCCCATGTGTATGGAAAGGTGCGTGCGTCCCAGCTGTCCTTCCTGCTGGAGTTGCCACCTGTCAGTCAGTCATGACTCTCTTTTCAGTTCTCTGGCCCAGGTCTGAGCTGAGGTTCTCAGGGGGGTCTCACCAACCCCCAGTGAGATACCTTGCCTTCCCTGCCTTTGCATTATCTTCTTAAACTCTTCTTGTCCTTGCCTTTACTTCCTCAGTCCTTTTCCTCTCCCCATCCCAAGGATGAGTTGTCTGTCTGTCCTCTTAGCTTCTTTCTGACTCCTGGTTTCTCCTCTTACCTCCTAGAGAGATGTCAGAACTCCAGCTGCAGTCATGTTACACTGGATACATAGGTTTTCTCTCTCGAGAAGCCTTGGTAGTAAAATCTCTCCCTCTCTCTCTCTGTTTCTCCCTCTCTCTCTCTCTCTCTATATATATATATATATATATCCTTACCACAGTGGTGGTAAGGATAGTGGCAGGGCCATGGGACACTGGTCAGAAATTGTCAAGAATCAGCAACTTAACATAGTTCAACCTAATAGCAAAGTAGTCCTTAGCTGGTGAGGCTGGGTGGGGGATTTCTAGATGGGGACACATATATTTGGAAAAGTATATGCAACATTATTATTTTACATATCCAGATACAGATATAAAATACTAATTTCAGAAAAAGAAGTTGAACTTCCCTGGCAATCCAGAAGGTAACGATTCCACACTTCTACTGCAGAAGGCACAGGTTAGATAGAGCTGCATGCTGCATGACATGGCCAAAAAAAAAAAAAAAAAAAAAAATTAAAGAAGGTAGAAGTTGATGAAACCTGTTGTCTTGGGGAGCAGATATTATAGAAGAGTCTTGTGTGTGAGAGATTCTTGGTGGAAGGGCTTGCTGCACTTTACGGATCCATTTGAGGCATGAAAGAGGTTTTCTTTATTATTAGTGGGTACATGGCTTTGAAAAGCCTGAGAAACACTGATGCTGAAGCAGATTTCTCAGCTGCAGGGTTTCTGGGCTCTTAGAGGCCCTGCCCTGGCGATAAACAGGGCTGACTGAAGACGCGGTCGGAAGCCAGCTAAGCAGGTGCCCTGTTCTCACCCATGGCTGGTGTCACGTGTCACCCATCCTGTTTCCATGAGGACTGAACAGTCCCATTCTTTGGCTGTCTGAACAGTCCTGGGCCTCAGAGCAGGTATGATACCCTTCCCAGTAGCGGGGGAAAATGGGAGCAAATGCCCATGGCCCAGCCAGGCCTCCCTGTAGGCAAGAGTATGTGGGACAGGAAGTTTAACCCTTTGGAGATGTTGCCTCCGCATACAGAACCCTTGTCAGTGGTGAGACTCCGACACAGTTCTCTTACTGGACCAGTGAGGGGACAAGTTTCTACCCATCTTTTCATAAAAATCAGCAGGCGTGATTTCCAAATAGGAAATCCCTGTGCATGTGTCCCAGATGGGGCATAACGGGGGTCCTGGTGTGCAGCCTGGGACCCGCAGTCACAGACCTCCCATCCCATTTGTGCCCATGGTGAGGTGAAGTCCTTCCCTGGCAGTACCAGGGAGGTTGGGCCCCTAATGGGGATTTTCCTTGAGGCTTCTCACAACACAGCAGTTAGCTTTCTTTGCAGCAGTGTTTCATTACAAACAGCTCCAGAATTTCAGTGACATATGATAAGAAGCATCTGTTCAGCTCAGATGTCTCTGTTGCCTGGGCTTGGGTGGGTTTGCCCGGTGGTTCTGACAGTCTTCGCTCACTTTCACATCTGGGGGTCAGCCGAGCCACACCCGGCATGGCTGCGACAGCTGTGCTCCCCACATAGCTCTCTCTTCCAGGACCAGCAAGTTTGGCTGATCACATTCTTCTCACAGTAACATCCTAGGTATACAGAAGGCAAAGACAGTCACACAAGCACCTTTCAAGCCCCTGAATATGGTGTCTGTTGACACCTCATTGGCCAAAGCAAGTTATGTGGCCAAGCCCAAAGGCCAGGCACGGGGATCTGTACTCCCCCATGGAGGCAGCAGGGGAGGGAAGTGGTTGAACATTTTAGAAGGGTCTAGCCTACCAGGCAGATTCCTGTATCCACCTGCAATGCAGGAGACCCTAGTTCAATTCCTGAGTTTGGAAGATTCCCTGGAGAAGGGATAGGCTACCCACTCCCAATATTCTTGGGCTGCCCTGGTGGCTCAGATGGTAATGAATCCACCTGCAATGTGGGAGACCTGGGTTCCATCCCTGGGGTGGGAAGATTCCCTGGAGGAGCATGGCAACCCACTCCAGTATTCTTGCCTGCAGAATCCCCATGGACAAAGGAGCCTAGCAGGCTGTAGTTGATGGGGTCACGAAGAGTCAGACATGACTGAGTGACTAAGCACATTTGGCCTACCAGATCTTCAAGTGTGCAAAAGGGTGCAAGCATCCAGTGCCTCAGCGGAGGCCACACAGCGCCTGGCACTGGGCGCGTGCTTGGGGTGACTGGAGACACACCATGTAGACACCTTTTCCTTTTCCTTCTCTCCTTCCGCAGGCCTCTGCCGGTCCTCCGGGAGCCCGCAGGGATGGGTAAAGCCGGCCAGGCTCAAGCTGCTTCCCCGGGGCCGTCGTCTCTCTAGGGCCCCAGGCGGCGCTAGGATGCACCTGTCCGCCGTGCTCAACGCCCTGCTGGTGTCCGTGCTGGCAGCCGTGCTCTGGAAACACGTGCGGCTGCGTGAGCATGCGGCCTCCCTGGAGGAGGAGCTGGCCGTCGGCCGCCGGGCCGCCGACCCCGCCCCCGCCCTGCGGATCGACTACCCGAAGGCGCTGCAGATCCTGACCGAGGGCGGCACGCACATGGTGTGCACCGGACGCACGCACACCGACCGCCTCTGCCGCTTCAAGTGGCTCTGCTACTCCAGCGAGGCGGAGGAGTTCATCTTCTTCCATGGCAACGCCTCCGTGATGCTGCCCAGCCTGGGCTCGAGGCGCTTCCAGCCGGCCCTGCTCGACCTGTCCACCGTGGAGGACCACAACACCCAGTACTTCAACTTCGTGGAGCTGCCGGCCGCTGCCCTGCGCTTCATGCCCAAGCCCGTGTTTGTGCCCGACGTGGCCCTCATCGCCAACCGCTTCAACCCCGACAACCTCATGCATGTCTTCCACGACGACCTGCTGCCTCTCTTCTACACCCTTCGGCAGTTCCCCGGCCTGGCCCGCGAGGCCCGGCTCTTCTTCATGGAGGGCTGGGGAGAGGGTGCCCACTTCGACCTCTACAAGCTGCTCAGCCCCAAGCAGCCCCTCCTGAGGGCGCAGCTGAAGGCCCTGGGCCGGCTGCTCTGCTTCTCCCATGCTTTCGTGGGCCTCTCCAAGGTCACCACCTGGTACCAGTACGGCTTCGTCCAGCCCCAGGGCCCAAAGGCCAACATCCTGGTCTCCGGCAATGAGATCCGACAGTTCGCGCATTTCCTGATGGAAAAGCTGAACGTGAGCCAGGCCGGGGGCCCCCTGGGCGAGGAGTACATCCTGGTGTTCAGCCGCACCCAGAACAGACTCATCCTGAATGAGGCAGAGCTGCTGCTGGCCCTGGCCCAGGAGTTCCAGATGAAGACCGTGACGGTGTCCCTGGAAGACCACGCCTTTGCAGATGTGGTGCGGCTGGTCAGCAACGCCTCCATGCTGGTCAGCATGCATGGGGCCCAGCTGGTCACGGCCCTGTTCCTGCCCCGCGGGGCGGCCGTGGTGGAGCTCTTCCCCTATGCTGTCAACCCTGACCACTACACCCCTTATAAGACTCTGGCCACGCTGCCTGGCATGGACCTCCAGTACATAGCCTGGCAGAACACGATGCCAGAGAACACGGTCACACATCCCGAACGGCCCTGGGACCAGGGGGGCATCGCCCACCTAGACCGGGCCGAGCAGGCCCGGATCCTGCAAAGCCGGGAGGTCCCCCGGCACCTCTGTTGCCGGAACCCGGAGTGGCTCTTCCGAATCTACCAGGACACCAAGGTGGACATCCCATCGCTCATCCAAACTATACGGCGTGTGGTGAAGGGCCATCTGGGGCCGAGGAAGCAGAAGTGGACGGTCAGCCTGTATCCCGGCAAGGTGCGGGAGGCGCGGTGCCAGGCGTCGGTGCAGGGCGCCTCCGAGGCCCGCCTCTCCGTCTCCTGGCAGATCCCATGGAACCTCAAGTACCTGAAGGTGAGGGAGGTGAAGTACGAGGTGTGGCTCCAGGAGCAGGGGGAGAACACCTACGTGCCTTACATGCTGGCCCTGCAGAACCACACCTTCACGGAGAATATCAAACCCTTCACTACCTATCTGGTGTGGATCCGCTGCATTTTCAACAAGACGCTGCTGGGACCCTTTGCAGACGTGCTGGTGTGCAGCACGTAGCGAGCGGCCTGGCCAGGCCTCCTGGGGTGGGGACTCCTCTGCCTCGGAGACTCTGGGCCCACCAGCCCCCCAGGGTGGCTTCTGGGAATTATTTATTTATTGACCAGACCTGTCTCTGGGTCATCTCACTGCATCTGAGGTGTGGGGTTCTCAGAGCGCCTCTTTGCACAAGTGCACTGGGGCCTCGCCACCCTCTTCTCCCATGCTGAACATCCATACCCTGGAGAAGGCCAGAGGGGGGAGGAGAAAGAGGAGAGTAAGGATCCCAAAGAACCTCTTTGGCTGAGTGATCATCCTGTTCCCCACAACGTCTTTCTGGTTGGTATCGGGTTTGTGGAAACTGCTGCCAATTCTGTGGCTGCTTGGGTGGGTGTGGATGTACATCAGCTTCCACTGTCATGAAACTCACCTGTAGCCCCAGGAAGGGTATGTTTGGAACACTCATTAAATGATTATAAATATCTTGGTCAAGTGTTTTACTGGTGGTTGGGAAGAAGGTCCAGCAGCCAGTACCCAGATGCCCTCTCATCCTGATTGTCAGCTGAGGAGCCATGGCAGAGGGGCGGCATCGAGGCCCGGGAAGCCAGGCCGTCTGGCTGCATTCCATCCTGATGCGGAATGGGTGCCCCACTTCCGTCTGTTGCGGGTGAGAGCCTGGAAGTAGGTGAGGAGAGGGCTGTGAGGAGGAAAAGCAGCGTCTGTCAGGGTCTGGTTAGGTTTCACTAGACATTCAGACACAGCAGACCATGCACCCTCCCAGGTGTGGGAGTCACTTAGGATGCTCAGCAGGCTGGCACGGCCGCACCACATGACTTCTTCCACAGGAGGAGTCCGCACATCGGCTCAGGGGCCGTTCTCTTCCCCAAGTTACTGCTCAGGGGCGAGGAGGTGACACCCCCATCGGTAGTTGTGGGGGCTGCTTTGGCTTAGGAACCCCATAGGAACCGTTATCTTTTTTTATATATGTATATTTTCTGGAGGGATGTATTTCTCATATTTTTTTATTTGGCTGCTCTGGGTCTTAGTTGTGGCATGTGAGATCTAGTTCCCTGACCAGAGATGGAACCCAGGCCCCCTGCTTTGGGAGGTGGAGTCTTAGCCACTGAGCCACCAGGGACGTGCCCATTATCTTCTAAACAGCAAATAGGCAAGTTCCCAGCTTCCCTCAAGGAACATGCCTGGTCATAGGAGCCATCGCACTCAGGGAGGCCTCGCTGTGGTGTCCGAACAGTTTGTTAGTTCATCCAGGGTTCTTCCAGTCCAGATCAGAGGTTTTTACCCATCCACAGTTTTGCTGAGTGTCACCGCTGACATTGAGCCTTTATCTAGCTTTCAGGGAAAGAGAGCTGGAAAATTAACTCCAGGTCAAATTTGTCCTTAGGAAAGGAGAAGGAGTTTTAGCTTTTTCTTCACAGGGAGACAGCGGTGCAGACCTGACTCCTGTGGGGGAAAGAAGGAAAAGGGGCCTGGGGAGGTGGGGCCTCGGGCTGTAGCTTGGTTTCAAGAGTTGTGCAGGCTGACCAGGAGTCGCTGAGGCAACGCTGTGGGTTAGGTGAGTATGCCAGTCACTGGCTGAAGAGTTCTTAGTCTGTAGGGTGAGGATCATACGCTGGGGTGGTTGTAAGGCATTCAGGAAATTATCTATGTAAACCTTTAGCATCACACTGGATGTCTGATATATTATTACAGGTCCAGAGTCCCATTCCCAAACCCTGAAGAGCAGATGTGATTCCAAATCTGAATTTTTAAAAAATATTTATTTGGCTGTGCTGGGTCTTAGCTGTGGCATATGGGATCTTTAGTTGTGGCATGTGGCATGCAAACTCGTAGTCGCGGTGTGTGGAATCTAGTTCCCGACAGGGACAGAGCCTGGGTCCCTGCACTGGGAGTGTGCAGGCTGTGCCACTGGACTACCAGGGAAGTCCCTCCAAATTCTCTTCCAGTAACCAGACACACTGGCATGTCTGCACTGAAATGGATGTATATTCACGCGGAGTGGGACATGGGTTTTGGCACCAAAACTGAAAAGGCTTTTGGTTTTCAGAGCTTGGGGATTGTTGGGATTCTCTCTGGAAGGTTGTGAATCATCCTCCTCTCCTGCTTGGAAACACCATCATTTTCCTTGGACTAGCCTTGAAGGAGTGGCGTGCTGAGGAATGGAATCAGGTCTGCGGTTCCGCCAGTGATGGTCTCTACAGAGCCCCCTCAGCCAGCTTCTTCCTTAAGGCTGATTCACCCGCAGCTAAGCAGACCCCTGCAATCCCCATATTCCAGACCCATCTCAGCTCCTGGCCTGGCAGCCTCTCCAAGGCTGATGGGAACATCCTGATTCACCATCCCCTGCTGGTTGCTTCCCTTGGGATGTCGTTCTCATACCAGAGGTGAAGGCTGCGGAAGCCTGGGGCAAGGAGCCCCAGCAAGCACTGAGGCTGAGAGTGTTTTCTGAAAAGGATAAAACGTAGATGAAGTTTCAGGTTTTGCAGAAAAGACACAGGTCACACACTGAGCAGACTTTAACAAGCAAAGAGCAGCAGGCAGGGAGCCAAACGCATGTGACTGTGCTTGGCCAGAGTCAGTTTGCTGCTCACACTCCAGGAACTGGCCCTGCCTCGTCATCAGCTCTGAACCCAAAGGGACCAGAGGAAGAGGAGCTGTCAGAGTGGCAGGGAGGGCAGTGGGAGTGCCTTTGAGTGATAGTCCTGGATTTAAGACTTGATAACACAGTTCCCACCTGGGCTTCAGTTCTGGCCCTTCCACTTACCAGCTGGGTGACCTTGGGCAAGTCACCTAACCCCTCTGTGCCTCGTGTGTGGAATGGAGAGTCATCACACTTACCATTGATGGTGGTGAAGTCAAATGCTTTGATCCATGTAAACGTGTTCACAATACCTAGCACGTAGTCCTCTCTCGGTAAATGCCCATGGTTATTATGTGTATCTGTATTAGTTGCTCATGTCCACCACTTTGCAACCCTATAGACTATAGCTTGTCAGACTGCTCTTTCCATGGGATTTTCCATGTGAGAATACTGGAGTGGGTTGCCATTCCCTTCTCCAGGAGATCTTCCCAACTCAGGGATGGAACCCGGTCCTCCTGCATTGCAGGCAGATTTTTATCATCTGAGCCACCAGGGAAGCCCTGGTTATTGTAGCTGGTACTTAGAACCATTTGTCAGGTGCTAACCATTATGTGGTCAAGCCCAGACTGAACCCCAAACTGCTGCTTTCAAGTTCAGTCCCCTGGGAAAAAAAAAAAAAATTGAAAAAATTTAAGGATATGTAAGAAAAAAAGATTTTCAGAGGCATAAGGTCCAGCACATAGAGAGGACTGTACCCCAAATTGAAGCTGTTCTCAGCTGAGGGCAGCCAAGGTGGGGCTGGGGCTCCACTGAGTTCCGTGGACTTGGGCAGAGCTGGGCTTGGAGCCACATACACACCCACACCCCCTTACCACCACCCCCCAACACCACACACACCCACACCCCAGGGAAAAAGAGGCCAGCGTTGAAGGGAGGCCTGAGGCAGTGTCTCCGCTGGGTGGGCTAGGAGGGAGAGCTGGACCCTGTCCCATGGTGGAGGTGCACTGGGCAGGCTGGGAGGGGCCACACGGTACCTGCCATGTGTCCCCCTATCTGTGCTGAATGGACCTGTCCACGTAAGGACTGAAAAGTGCTTGCTGGAAACTTGGGGCCCTGCTCATGGAGAGAAAGATTCTGGCTTGGTGTCCATAGAAGCTCTTCATACACACACACCAGCCAGCCCATGCACCCACCCGCTGAGCAGATTTCCCCTCTTTTCTGAGGCAGCCACCCAGACCTGTTTTAATATAAGGGAAAGCTGCTCTGGGGCCTAGGTTAGTTACCTCTTGCAGAGCACTGGCCAGCTCCCTTCACCTAGATCACCCTCAAACTTTGTTGAGGCCTCATAGGCAAGCAGTGTGAAAATAAGACCACCCAAATGAGATCACCCAAATAGAGGCTGTTTATTCAGAGAGCCTGCTCTAACAAGGAACTCAGTAGTATTATTTGCATTCAGCAGACACTCCAAGGCAGACTGAGAAAGCTTTCTAGTGGGAACAAGGGGAGGCTTAAGGGATGCCCTATTGGAGGCTGTGGGCTGGGGGAATTGGAGGTGGGCTAACTAGAAAAGGGGCATCCCATGTAATTGATTAGGGGAGCGTGTTTGATTTTCTCTAGTTGAACCGGTTGAAAATGGGGACAAAAAATGGTGAAGCTGGCAGTTATAGTCAAGTCCTGACTGTTCTGGGCTGATTGCCACAGGTGTTGTCATCTGAGTTCCTGAGCTGATGGCAGCTGAGGTTGTGGGTTAGAGTTCTGTTGTCATAGATGTCTGGCCACTGTCTGTCTGTATTAATACATTGTCTCTCAGCAGTGAGACAGTATTAGTTCTTTTCTCTCCTTCCGTCTTTCCTTATTTGGCTGCACTGTGTCTTGTTTGAGGCATGCAGGATCTTCTAGATACAGCTTGTGAACTTGGTTGCAGCATGTGGGACCTCGTTCCCTGACCAGGAACTGAACTCAGACACCCTGCATTGGGAGCGTAGAGTCTTACCCCCTGGGCCACCAGGAAGTCCCCTTAACTCTCTTTCTTGAAAAGGGCAGGTTGAGTCACAAAGGCAGAATAAGTCTTAACCCAACATGGGAGCCCTTAGTCTGCCCTGGCAATGAACTGTTCTCCATATTCCTCTGTCCATAACATTTTCTAGATTGACAGTTGTCTCAGGCTGATCTCTGACTGAGTGTAGGTCCATCAGGTAGGAGGGAGTGAAGGGACACTTCAGGCAGAAGGCCGAACAGGGGCTGTTAAAGTGGAAAATGTTTGAGTCCAGGAAGGACACCATCATTTGATAGGGTATCTAAAGAGCCTCTTGATGACAGTGAAAGAGGAGAATGAAAAAGTTGGCTTAAAGCTCAACATTAAGAAAACTAAGATCGTGGCATCCGGTCCCATCACTTCATGGCAGATAGATGGGGAAACAGTGGAAACAGTGGCTGACTTTATTTTTCTAGGCTCCAAAATCACTGCAGATGGTGACTGCAGCCATGAAATTAAAAGACACTTACTCCTTGGAAGGAAAATTATGACCAACCTAGACAGCATATTAAAAAGCAGAGACATTACTTTGCCAACGAAGGTCTGTCTACTCAAGGCTATGGTTTTTCCAGTGGTCATGTATGGATGTGAGAGTTGGACTATAAAGAAAGCTGAGTGCCGAAGAATTGGTGCTTTTGAACTGTGGTGTTGGAGAAGACTTTTGAGAGTCCCTTGGACTGCAAGGAGATCCAACCAGTCCATCCTAAAGGAGATCAGTCCTGGGTGTTCATTGGAAGGACTGATGTTGAGGCTGAAACTCCAAAACTTTGGCCACCTGATGCGAAGAGCTGACTCATTGGAAAAGACCCTGATGCTGGGAGGGATTGGGGAAAGGAGGAGAAGGGGACAGCAGAGGGTGAGATGGTTGGATGGCATCATCGACTCGTTGGACATGGGTTTGGGTGGACTCCAGAAGTTGGTGATGGACAGGGAGACCTGGCGTGCTACAGTTCATGGGGTCGCAAAGAGTCAGACATGACTGAGCGACTGAACTGAACTGAACTTTGGAAAGAACAGAGAAAAAGGAGGAAATTCAAGAAGTCAAAGGAAGACAAAGAGATTAGTGATCTTAAGAAAAATATTTGAACCATCTGAAGCCACACTTCCTCTTGTAATGGCCTAAATCTTGCCCAGGATCCTTCTGTGTTCTCATGCCTGCTGAACATGCCAGGCATGAAAGTTGATTATGGGCCCCCCAACTGCCCCTCTCCCACAGTAGGCTGCTGCTAAGTCGCTTCAGTCATGTCTGACTCTGTGCGACCCCATAGACGGCAGCCCACCAGGCTCCCCCGTCCCTGGGATTTTCCAGGCAAGAACACTGGAGTGGGTTGCCATTTCCTTCTCCAGTGCATGAAAGTGAAAAGTGAAAGTGAAGTCGCTCAGTCACGTCTGACTCTTAGCGACCCCATGGACTGCAGCCCACCAGGCTCCTCCATCCATGGGACTTTCTAGTCAAGAGTACTGGAGTGGGTTGCCATTGCCTTCTCCACCACAGTAGGTTAGAAGCACCTTAAAAAGGTCATAAAAGATTTAGAGAAAGGCAAAGTCCCAGATGGTTTTATGGGAGAGTGCTCTCAGACCTTTGAGAAGTACATGATTCCTGTGTAGATTGTTCCAGAACATTAAAAGATGGGGACAAAATTTATTTAATTACTCATTTTTGGCTATGTTGGAGCTTCACTGCTGTGTGGACTTTCTCTAGTCGAGTGCGAGGACTTCTCGTTGCGGGGACTTCTCTTGTTGTGGAGCACAGGCTCTAGGCCGCACGGGCTTCAGTAGTTGCGGCTCCCAGGCTCTAGAGCACAGGCGTGATTGCTGTGGTGCACGGGCTTAGTTGCTCCTCGACATGTGAGACCTTCCTGGATCAGGGGTGGAACTCATGTCTCCTGCATTGGCAGGTGGACTGTTTACCACTGAGCCACCAGGGAAGCCCAAAAAGATGAAAAAAAAATTATTTCATGATGCCTGCTTAACTTTAATAACAAGACAACCATGAAACTCACACAAAAAAGAAACCTTAGATCATATACAAATATATATGCAAAGATTCTAAACAAAATATTAGCAAATTAAATCCTGTCATTTCCTAATATACTTCAGCCACATAGATTTATTCTCAAATGTAAAGCTGATTCAGCATTAGAAAATAGATGAGAAAAACTATGTTCTATAGACCTTAAAAAGGCATTTAATAAAATTCAATCCCCTTTCCTGATTTTTGAAAAATTCAGTAGGCTAAAAATAAAAAAGAAACTAACTTAACGAAAGACATATTTCAGAAACCATTTCTTTAACCCTGACAATAGTCAGTGGTGAAACTCCAGAGATGCTCTCATTAAAGCTAGGAAAAAGATGGAGATGCTTGCTGTTGTTTCTCTTATTCAGCTCTTCTCTAGAGATCCTGAGCAAAATGGTAAAATGACAAAAATAATTGAAGATAATATAACATATACACATTTGAGGAATAAAAGAATAAAATTGGTATTATTTGAAGATGTTATTTTCTACTTAAAAACTCCAATATATGCATCTAGAAATCTATCTAGAAAACGGTTAAAAGAACTCATTCTCAGTAGCAGTAAAAATGACAAATTATCTTTATTTATTTTTTTTTTGCACTGGAATATTTATTTATTTTTACTTGGCAAAAAGTCAAGTGCTACATTTTGAAAAACAAAACCTCAAACAACCAAATGCATTACCCATCACAGAAGAGGGTCTGGCAACAGTACAAAACATTCTAAAATTATTTTTTTATATAAGTAGGTTTAAAATGAGTTCTGTGAGAACTAAGAAATCTACAGCTTGTAGTTTAATAATAGAAAAAATTAAGACAATTAAAAGATCTGTAGCATCCAGCATTTTGCTTAATTCCCTGTTTATAGCACCTATGTCTCTAGGTTAGAACATGAGAATTCTAGAACCTATGGTGTATGCCTTGCAACACTGTCCAGGGTGGACTTGCTGTCTCCCCTCCCTATCAGTGCCCATCACCAAAAAGAAGACAAATTATCTTTAAAATGAGCTTGTTTGTTGAGGAAAACTTTCAAATGTTACTGGAAGTTATAAAACAAGTGTATTGATAAACCATATCCCTGAAAGAGAGCACATAATACTGCAAATGAATCAAAACCATAAGTAGTCTATAAACTCATTACAGTCCCAGTCAAAACACCAGTGGACTCTTGGGGACTGTTGCAGGGGGGCGGGAGTCATGCTTTATAGATTGACACTATTATGTTAAAGGAACGCACAAAAATAGCGAAGAAGGGAATTAAAGTAGAATAAAAAGATGAAGGTATTTTACTCTACCAAATAGCAAAATAAAATCAGTGGAAGAGAAGAGAGTTTGCAAATAAACCTCTGTACATGTGGAAATTAATATATAGTAAGAGTATGCTTTCAGATCAGGTGAGAAAGAATAGGGGAGAATAAAACTTGAGGGGGGAGAATGAAACTTAAGTTAGATCCCTCACCTCACCCCATTCTTAAATATAAACTTTATATGGATTTAGAGTAAATGTAAATGAAATGCTGTATAAATACTAGAAGAAAACATAGATTATTTTAATAATCTTGAAATAGTGATGGCCGTTTTAAGAAGGCATACAACTCAGAAGATTTAAAGGGAAAGAGGAACAGATTTGACTACATGGAAATTAAAATTCACCACTTGGCAAGAAATTCCATAAACAAAGTCAAGAGACAAATGACAGGCTGGAAGAAAATATTTACAACAGAACTAACAACAGAAGATTGATTACACTAATTAGATTCAAAGATCCTTAACAAATTAACAAGGGAAGAACAGATATCTCAAGAGAAAAAGACCACTCACAGAAAGTAAAATAGAAATGAATAGTAAAATAATTGGAACGATAACTTCATTAGTGACTAAGTGAAATGCAGTTTTAAAAAATAGGCTTCCCTAAACCTTCCTACACTGTTGGTGGGAATATGAGTGGGGGACTGTTATGCAGCCACTATGGAAAATGCCATGGAGATGCCTCAAAAAGCTAGAAATAGATTGTCATATGATCCAGCACCTTGTCTGCCTCCTGCAAAACCTGTATGCAGGTAAAGAAGCAACAATTTGAACCAGACATGGAACAACAGACTGGTTCCAAATTGGGAAAGGAGTACATCACGGCTGGATATTGTCACCCTGCTTATTCAACTTATATGCAGAATACATCATGCTAAATGCCAGCCTAGATGAAGCACAAGCTGGAATCAAGATTGCCGGGAGAAATATCAATGACCTCAGATACGCAGATGACACCACCCTCATGGCAGAAAGTGAAGAGGAACCTCTTGATGAAGGTGAAAGAGAAGAGTGAAAAAGATGGCTTAAAACTCAACATTCAGAAAACGAAGATCATGGCATCTGGTCCCATCACTTCATGGCAAATAGATAGGGAAACCATGGAAATGGTGACAGACTTTATTTTCTTGGGCTCCAAAATCACTGCAGACGGTGGCTGCAGCCATGAAATTAAAAGTTTCTTGCTCCTAGGAAGAAAAGCTATGACCAACCTATCAGTTCAGTTCAGTTGCTCAGTTGTGTTCAACTCTTTGCGACCCCATGAGCTGCAGCACACCAGGCCTCCCTGTCCAACACCAACTCCCAGAGCCCACCCAAACTCATGTCCATTGAGTCAGTGATGCCATCCACGAATCTCATTCTCTGTCATTCCCTTCTCCTCCTGCCCTCAATCTTTCCCAGAATCAGAGTCTTTTCCAATGAGTCAGCTCTTCGCATCAGGTGGCCAAAGTATTGGAGTTTCAGCTTCAACACCAGTCATTCCAATGAACACCCAGGACTGATCTCCTTTAGGATGGACTGGTTGGATCTCCTTGCAGTCCAAGGGACTCTCAAGAGTCTTCCCCAACACCACAGTTCAAAAGCATCAACTCTTCGGCGCTCAGCTTTCTTCATAGTCCAACTTTCACATCCGTACATGACCACTGGAAAAACCATAGCCTTGACTAGACGGACCTTTGTTGACAAAGTAATGTCTCTGCTTTTTAATATGCTGTCAGGTTGGTCATAACTTTCCTTCCAAGGAATAAGCAACTTTTAATTTCATTGCTGCAATCACCATCTGCAGTGATTTTGGAGCCCAGAAAAATAAATTCTCTCACTGTTTCCACTGTTTCTCCATCTATTTGCCATGAAGTGATGGGACCAGATGCCATGATCTTAGTTTTCTGAATGTTGAGCTTTAAGCCAACTTTTTCACTCTCCTCTTTCACTTTCATCAAGAGGATCTTTAGTTCCTCTTTACTTTCTGCCATAAGGGTGGTGTCATCTGCATATCTGAGGTTATTGATATTTCTCCCGGCAATCTTGATTCCAGCTTGTGTTTCCTCCAGCCCAGCGTTTCTCATGATGTACTCTACATATAAGTTAAATAAGCAGGGTGACAATATACAGCCTTGACATATTCCTTTTCCTATTTGGAACCAGCCTGTTATTCCATGTCCACTTCTAACTGTTGCTTCCTGACCTGCATACAGGTTTTTCAAGAGGCAGGTCAGTTTGTCTGGCATTCCCATCTCTTTCAGAATTTTCTACAGTTTATTATGATCCACACAGTCAAAGGCTTTGGCATAGTCAATAAAGCAGAAATAGATGTTTTCTGGAACTCTTTTGCTTTTTTGATGATCCAACGGATATTGGCAATTTGATCTCTGATTCCTCTGCCTTTTCTAAAACCATCTTGAACATCAGGAAGTTCACAGTTCACATATTGCTGAAGCCTGGCTTGGAGAATTTTGAGCATTACTTTACTAGCGTGTGAGATGAGTGCAATTGTGCGGTAGTTTGAGCATTCTTTGGCCTTGCCTTTCTTTGGGATTGGGATGAAAACTGACCTTTTCCAGTCTTGTGGCCACTGCTGAGTTTTCCAAATTTGCTGACATATTGAGTGCAGCACTTTCACAGCATCATCTTTCAGGATTTGAAATAGCTCAGTTAGAATTCCATCACCTTCACTAGCTTTGTTTGTAGTGATGCTTCCTAAGGCCCACTTGACTTCACATTCCAGGATGTCTGGCTCTAGGTGAGTGATCACACCATTGTGATTAACTGGATTGTGAAGATCTTTTTTTGTACTGTTCTTCTGTGTAACCTATACTACATTAAAAAACAGAGATATTACTTTGCTGACAAAGGTCCATCTAGTCAAAGCTATAGTTTTTCCAGTGTTCATGTATGAATGTGAGAGCTGGACCATAAAGAAAGCTGAGTGCTGAAGAATTGATGCTTCTGAAGTGTGGTGTTGGAGAAGACTCTTGAGAGTTCCTTGGACTGCAAGGAGATCCAACCAGTCCATCCTAAAGGAAATCAGTCCTGAATATTCATTGGAAGGGCTGATGCTGAAGCTGAAGCTCCAGTACTTTGGCCATCTGATGTGAAGAGCTGACTCATTAAAAAAGACCCTGATGCTGGGAAAGATTGAAGGCAGGAGCAGAAGGGGATGACAGAGGACAGGATTGTTGGATGGCATCACCGACTCAACGGACATGAGTTTGGGCAAGCTCTGGGAAATGGTGAAGGACAGGGAAAGCTGGCGTGCTGCAATCCATGAGGTCACAAAGAGTCAGACACGACTGAGTAGCTGAAACCTACTATCCAGCAGTCCCATTCTTGGGCATATATCCAGATAAAACTATAATTCAAAAAGATACATGGACCCCTATGTTCATAGCATCACTACTCACAGTAGCCAAGACATGGAAACCTAAATGTCCATCAACAGATGAATGGGTAATGAAGATGCTGTACATGTGTAATGGAATACTACTCAGCCATGAAAAAGAATGAAATAATGCCCTTTGTAGCAACATGGATGGACCCAGAGATTATCATGCTAAGTGAAGCAAGTTAAAAAAGAGAAAGATAAATACTATATGATATCACTTGCAAGTAGAATCTAACATACAATGAACTTATTTATGAAACAAAAACAGGCTTACAGACAGACACAGAGGACAGACTTGTAGTTGCCACAGTGGTGGAGGGGTTGGGCAGGAATAGAGTGGGAGTTTGGGACTAGCAGACGCAAACTATTATATAGAGAATTGATCAAGAACAAGGTCCCACTGTATAGCACAGGGAACTGTATTCAATCTCCTGTGATAAACCATAATGGAAAATTATACAAAAAAGAATATATATGTGTGTATAACTGAATCACTTTGTTGTACAGCAGAAATTAATATAAAATTGCAGATCAACTCTTCTTCAATAAAATTAATGATAAAATAGATCCAGAGGTGATTCAGATGTTGTTATCAAACATGGTCTTTAAAATTCCTGTGAATACTGTGTTTAAGAAAATAGATGAGAAAATGAATTTTATCAATTAAATGTATTTTTAAAAGAGTCCAGTGGAGATTCTAGTACTAAAAAAACATAATAAAGGAAAATAAGAGCTCAATGGGTAAGTTTAATAGCATATTAGAGACATCTGAAGAGAGAAGTAATAATAGTAAGTTAGTAGAGAAGACCCAGAAGAAATATGATGAAAGGAAATAGAAGAAAAATACGGAAAGAATTTAAGAGACATATGGGATTTAGCAAAAGGTTCTATATATATATATAAAATTGGAAATTTGGAAGAAAAGACATAATAGCACAGAAGCAATATTTGGAGAGAAAGCATCCAAGTATTTTCCAAAACTGATTAAAGGTATCAACTCAGATAAAAAGTATCAAGAAGCTCTATGAAGCCCAAGTAAGGCAACCTGAAATAAAACCGTGCATAGGTAAATCATAGTAAAACTGCTGTAAAGCAGAAATAATGAGAAGATCTTGAAAGCTGACAAAGGGGAAAAAAACACATTCCCTTTAATGAAGTAATATTAAGAATGATAGTTGACTTCTCAAAATAATTAATGGAAGTAAAAAGATATCTTTAAACATTTAAAAATAAAAAATTTTTAAATGAAATAAAAAAATTTGAGTTAAATGTTAATTTAAAATTACATATATATATATATATATATATGCTGCTAAGTCTCTTCAGTCGTGTCGACTCTGTGCGACCCCACAGACGGCAGCCCACCAGGCTACCCCGTCCCTGGGATTCTCCAGGCAAGAACACTGCAGTGAGTTGCCATTTCCTTCTCCAATGTAGGAAAGTGAAAAGTGAAAGTGAAGTCGCTCAGTCGTGTTGGACTCTTAGCGACCCCATGGACTGCAGCCCACCAGGCTCCTCTGTCCATGGGATTTTCCAGGCGAGAGTACTGGAGTGGGTGCCATTGCCTTCTCCGATATGGCCTTCCCTGGTGCCTCTGATGGTAAAGAATCTGCCTGCAATGCAGGAGACCTGGCTTTGATCCCTGGGCAGGATATATAAACGTTAACTACAAATTGGCGCTTGCCAGGGGCATTTGCCTCTGCCTCTGCAGTTTCTGCAGCTGTTGACCTTCAGCACACCCTGAGGGGAGTTCAGGGTGGAGAGTGAGGCACTTTGTGCTCCAGGGAAACCAGTGAAACAGGTCCTTAGATAGTTAGGTATTTTTTCAGGAACTGATTTCATGATCCCAATCCTTGCATCTCCTCATGTCTAGAAAAGCACTAAATCCCTTCAGGATGACAGCTTCTCATGACTAGCAGAAAACCTTTTGTAAAATACGTGCTTGATTGCACTGAATTCCCCCTTCACCGAAATCATATATATTGGCCTTCCCCTACTACCTCTTTGGAGCAGTTTCTCAAAGCTGTCTGAGGCGCTGTCTCCCAGGCTGCAGTCCTCAGGCTGCCCCCATAAAGCTTAATCCCACCTCTCGCATGGTGCATCTTTTTTCCGTCGACATATATGTATATATGAATGTACTATATTCCCCTTTAAAAGACAAAGATGATCAGACTGGATTAAGGAAAATAAAGTTTCATTATATGCTGCTCAGAAGAAAGTAAAAAGAGGGAAAAAGATATACCATTGCAAAAAGTTATACCACTTTCTTTTTTATATTCTCCAAGGTCTTACATTTACCTTATAGTGCATCTTGCTTTAGTTATGGAAAGAAGTGTTTTAAAAAGATTTATGGATTCCATAATAATTAAAGACTGGAAAAGCTCTCTCATTTAATCAAAGTTTCTACATGTGCTGAAGCTTGAAAACATGCAGAAATCATCCATTGTTTTTCTGGGGGGGGGGGGGTGTGAAGGGAATCATTGAAGACAGACACTGAGGATGGGGGGAGTGGGCAGGCAATAATGACTTGGACAAATGCCCCCTGGGAATGCAACTTGCTTCTGTTGAGGACCCTTGGAGTTCTCTTGATGACGACCCCTGGGGCACAGTCTTCTTTCCACAAAGCTTATACTACTCAGGAAGTACCAGTTTGGATATAAAAGGCTTTTTGGAAAACCTTTTGAATTTCCTTTATTGAAGCAGTCATGATGTCTTCATTGTGGGCAAAAGTAAAAGCCAGTATAAGCTAAAACAATTTAAAATTACCCTTAGTTTCACCATCTGAAGAGCACCACAGTTAGTCTTTTGCCGTATCATCTTCCAGACTGTTTTCCCTGTGTGGGTACATCAGCATGCAGAGTGAGGTCATACTGTGCACCTTGTTTTGGAACTTGGTTTTTTGTCACTTGCTAAAGGTCACGACTGTCCTGGTAATAAGAAGTGTTTTCGGGAAATGACAGCAGTTCTCGAGAGAATCACAAGTAGGTTGAAGTGAGATTGCTGATTCATCTGCCTTGGCCAAAGCCACTTTCCTTTAAGTGCCTTCGAGATGAACGCTGACACTTTTAAATGGTAATTTTCTATTTTTAATAAGCCCATGGTTTTCTTTGTTGCCATGGGTGCATGTTTTTACTTTGTTAAAGATTAATATATTTTATTCCATCAGGGTTAGTCTAATTATACCATTAATGTGAGCTAATTGCTCATTCTTTCAGATCATAGGGAAATTGTATTAAGGATGTTAAAGAGACTTTAGCAATGCTTTTAGTTCAGTCCCTTTATTTTATGGGTCATAAAACTGAGGTCCATGATAGACAGAACTGGACTTGGGTCATAAAGCTTTGGTAAATGACATATTAAGACCCCAGAAATGGATTGCACGTTTTCTAAGTGCTTTTGTCTCCCGAGAATAGTGTAACCAGAAAGGTATGGGAATGTCATAACACCGTGACAAGATAGGATGTGACCAGCCAATTAAAGGCCATTCCCATCTGAAACCTCCTTCCCATTGTGGGATCTGTGCAACCACAGTAGCAACTCCAGTCATGTGGGCTGATAACAGAATAGTATCCCTGAGTTGGGCTGGGGTCCAGTGAGGTCAGGGAAAACGGAAGACAAAGAAGAGTGAGTATAAAACCATGTCCAGGATGGATTAAACTGGGGAAGTCATATTACAATCAGATGCAGGGAGAAGCCAGGAATCAGGAGCGTGTAACCACAAAAACAGAGGGGGAGGTGAGGGGCAAGGCGAGGCCAGAGGGGAAAGGTCCCGGACAGTGGAAGTGTCTTTCTGAGTGTGGTTCTCAATGAGTTGTCCTCAAGCAGCAGCATTAGCAGTGCTGGGAACTTGGGCCCCATTCCAGAGCTACTGAATCAGAGGCTCTGCTAAACATTCATCTTTTTTTTTTTTTTTTTGACAAATCTGTTGGGTGATTCTGATGCACATTTAAGTTTGAGAACCACTGGTCCAACATTTTAAAATACCTGTACCTGGATCCTATCCTCAAACATTCTGATTTGACCACTCTGGGCTGGGATCACTGATACCATTTCCCTCTCCCAAGGTTTCCAGATGTTTCCAGTGTGCTGCCAGGGATGAGACGCTCGTTATCTGGGCAAATGAAACAGAGATGGATGGGCCCCTGCCGGGTTTCCACTCTGGTTTCTCTGGGGTTTCTTTCAGCTGGTATCACCAGTGACAGATGGTTGATGAACAAAGAAATGGCTTGTCCAGAGGCTTTTTCCTGAGGTCCATGGCCTTTCCTATGCCTTCTTTCTTTTAGCCTGCTCTCTGCAGAGCAGCACAGGCCTGTTAAAGGAGATGATGATTTTTTTTTTAATAACCAAGAAAATAGTGCAGCAGTTACAAGGTGGCTTATTGTCCTCCTGTGTTTTCATCAATTTCCTCCTGACTCCCTATCTCTCACTTCCTTCCAGGCAGATTGATTTTCCTCTGACTTAAGTGTTTGGGACTTTGTGCAAGACTGGGAGAGGGAAGGAGCTGTGCAGAGTGGGGCAACTTCCTAGAAGACAAACACAACTCTGATTGCAGGAAGGTGGGGTAAAATCGATATGAAATCGATTATGCAAATTATGACTGGTAAGTTACCATGTGATTTGATCTGCAGCAACATAAAAATCACACGAGATCCAATCAAGGTAGAAAATCTGCGCTGAAGAAAATATGGACGTCTTTTGCTATGGCTCGGCGTCAAGAACGATGAGTCACCCGTCTCCCGCCAGCTGGTGCTTTGCTGCCTGTACAGGATTGTTTGTGCTTATCGATGTGCACACAGCATTTACGGATCAGGGTACACAAATATCTTGCTCTCCTTCAGCATTTCAACTTTCAGTAGTGACTGCTTGCAGTCTGTGTTTCTTAATTATTTGAAAGTTCTGTGAAAATAGAAGTCCATCCCCCCGCCCACCCACCAGCAATCTCAGTGGATCTGCGTCTTCAGCAGCATCTGTACGAATCTCTCTCGTTTTCTCTAGTTTTTGATCTCCCCAGATATCTTTCACTCTCCCTGTCTTCATTCCATGTGGCTCAGAATCTCTGGAGAGATTCAGGAGGAGGTTCCAGTGTTGCAGGGTTAGGAAAAGGAATGGGACCCCAGGAAGCAGGTATTCAGAACAAAGGACAGCAGCGCACAGCTTCAGCTCCACAACCTTCTTCCCCTCAATCTGATCACACTAAGCACCCAGACCTTGCATCTCCCCCTTTTCTTCCTAGTGCTTCTTGCTTCCACACCAGGCCTAGGCTATATCCTCTCTCACTTCTGGGGACCCATGGAAAGAGACTCCCTTTTCTCTCTGAACCGCAGAGGACAGTTTCAACTGCCTTTCTAACAACTACACCCGTGAACTCCTATCTCCTAAGCCCCACCCCAGAGACATTTTGAACTTGTGTCTCCTTGCTTGTGGCTTTCATTACTGTCCTGGGGGCCAGTGACTCCAGCCCGCCCTCTGTCATCCAGTCCTTCTTAGTTTCTTAGTCTCTTTTTCCTAGTTTTCAATAATACTCAACCAATATTTATTGACTGTTTTCTATTTGCCAGGCCCTGTCCCTGCTTCAGGGCATTCGGTGCAGTGGTGAGCTGGACAGACATGGTCCCTGCTGTGGTGGAGGTCACTGTCTACTGGGGTCTATTTACAGACACTTGAATAAGCAAATACAACACAGGGTGTGGTGGGCACCACGATGGCCCTCACCCAGCCCTGGAGCTCAGGGACGGGCTCAGCCGACTCTTTTAGGAAGTGATATTTAAGCTGAGTGTTGACGAATGAGTAGGAATTGGACTGATGAAGGCAGCTGGGGGTGGGGTGGTGGTGTATCGGGCAGAAGGAACAGAGAATGTAGAAACCTGCCAATGAGTCAGAGCAAAGTGGTTGTTAGGAAATGGGAAAGCTTGTTAAGGCTGGAGCACAGGATAAAAGTTGGGGGTAATGGGGCTGGAGAAGTAGACAGGGGCCCTCATATTGCCTGCTGTATTCATTATCTGCATATCAAGGTACCCTGAATTTAACAGCTCCAAACAACAACCATTCATTGTCTCACTGTTTCATTGGGTCAGGAATCTGGATACAGCTTAGCTGGCTGCTTCTGACTCAGGGTGTCTTACAAGACTGTAATCAAGGTGTTGGACCAGTGTCTACTGTTTCCTCTAAAGACTTGATGGGTGGTAAGGCTTGGTGGGGTAGGGCTTGCTGGGGGGTAGAGCTTGAGGGATGGGGAGATAAGAGTAGAAAGGGAGGCAGGGGTCTTGAAAACCAAATCAAGAGTTTTGAATTTATCCCTTTAACAGAGCTTCCCAAACTAATGTGCTTTGAGACTGATCTGGGGGTTGTGGGAGAGTGCAGGTTCTGCATCACTGCCTCTGCAGCAGATCCCAGACACATTTCTAATAACCTCCCTGGAGACACTGATGCTGCTGGCCTCAGGACCACGCTGAGTCACCATCTTGAATCCCTGCTGTCCCATGTGGTAGCGCCAGCCACGTGTGGCTGCCGAGCACTTTCAAGGTGGCAAGACTTCAGATTTTCTTTCATTTTAGTTCATTTAAACTTAAGATTTATGGAGAAGGAAAGAGCGACTCACTCCAGTATTCTTGCCTGGAAAAGTCCATGGACCGAGGATCCTGGAAGGCTGCTGTCCACAGTGTTACATGACTGAGCACGCATGCATGAGGAGGGTGGAGGGAGATGGGTTGGTAGCAATAAACTGGTAGAACTGAAGAAAAAAAAAAAGCTTAAGATTTAAAATATAATTTGTCTTTTAAAAAATTATTGTATTGGAGTGTAGTTGGTTTACTATGCTGTGTTAGTTTCTGCTGTACAGCAAAGCGCTTCACTTGTACATGTAGGTACATTCTTTTTCATATTCTTTTCCATCATGGTTTATCACAGGATTCTGAATATAGTCGCCTGTTCTCCTCAGCAGGACCTTGTTGCTTGTCCAGTCAAGATACTGTGTTGGCCAAAATGTTGGTTTGCAGGGTTTTCCGTATCATCTTATGGAAAGTCTCAAATGAACTTTGGGCTAACCTGATATACCAGTTTGCATCTGAAAATCCCAGATTCTCAATCCATCCTCCCCCTACCCCCTTCCCCCTCAGCAGCCACAAGTCTGTTCTCTGTGTTTGTGAGCCTGTTAACTGTTTCGTAGGTAAGGTCGTTTGTGTCATATTTTAGGTTCCACGTGTAAGTGACATCACGTGGCATTTGTCTCTGTCTTTCTGACTGACTTCACTTAGTCTGATAATCTCTAGGTCCATCCATGGTTGCTGCAAATGGCATATTTCCTTCTTTTTTTATGACTGAGTAGTAATCTGTTGTATATACGTACCACGTCATCTTTATCCATTCACCTGGACGTTTACATCGCTTCCATTTCTTGGCTATTGTGAACAGTGCTGCTATGAACACTGAGTTGCATGTGTCTTTGAATTATAGTTTTGTCTAGGTATATGCCCAGGAGTGGGATTGCTGGATCATATGGCATTTCTATTCTTAGTTTTTTGAGGGACCTCCGCACTGTTCTCCATAGTGATGTTACCAGTTTACATCCCCAGGAACAGTATAGGAGGGCTCCCTTTTCTCCATGCCTTCTCTAGCATTTGTTTTGCAGATTTTTTAATGACTGATGTGAGGTGGTACCTCACTGTAGTAAAACATACTCAATTTTTTATTGAAAAATTTAAGTATGCTTGGGTTAACAAGTATGTGACTTGACCATTTCAACTGTAAATTTTATGAAATCTCAGTGTAGATCAAGTATTTTCAATCAGAATTTAGCATCTGAATTGAGAAATACACACCAGAATTCAAGGGTTTAGTATGAAAAAACAGTATAAAATATCGCATTAATTTCTATATTAGTTACATGTTGAAATGGTATTTTTGGATACAGTGGGTTAAGTTTAAATTATTGAAATTAAGTTTACCTGTTTCTTGTAACATTTTAAAAACGTGACTCCGAGAAAATGTGAACTGATGTGTGTGGACCACACTAGTGGCTCGCGTTATCTTTCTGTTAGATAGCACTGCCAAAGATGAAGGGAGAGATGCTCCTTACCTTTCATCTAAGGGAAATTCCCGGGAGTGGCTCATGACTTCTCCATCAGAGAGCTGCTCACGCAATGATTCTCCTGTTCCCGGTGCGTGAGCAGATGAAGGTGTGGGGAATTGGTGTGAGGTGTCCTGGGACCCCACTCAGGCTGCTGGAGGAGAATGTTTATTTGCAGAACCTGTGGTTCCACCTTTCCCTGGCCCACATCAGTCTGCAGGCTAGGCCTTGCCGAGAAATGGCACACGTTCTCATTACTTTTCTAGCCTGGACCAGAAGGCAAATGGATGTCTCTTTAAGACACGGGGCTCCAAGTGCCCAGAGCCCGGGCTCACTGTCACAGCTCACTTTCAGGTTCACCTGTAACCATGACAACGCCATTGATGCAAGTTGCCATGGAACATAATTTAACCTGGATCAGATTTTAAAAAAAGAATGGAAAAACACTCAGCTTTGTCTCAGGGGACTATCAGAAATGGGATCTCTGGTGATTCCTTAACTACCCTTCTCATTTAATTACTTTTGCTTTTCATGTCCCTGGGGAAGTGTTTCTGCCAGGAGTGATTTCCTGGGCAGGCTGGGAGTATTTGCAGGGAATGGTTGGCATTATGGAGTCCAGTGGCTCGATGACCTTAAGCTGGTCCTGGGTAGGGAGATTTTCACCACATCCCCTCAAGTCCATCATATTTCTGCATGTTAGCTTTAGTGGGGGAAATATCAGACTTGTCGTTACATTTCAGAGCTAGAAGGTGCCTGGATGGGAACATAAGATGAGGGAAGTAAGGGATCGATCTGAACCCACTTGAGATGGGGTGTTAAGTTGGTTCAACCCAAATCAGGGAGACCTAAAAAGCAGAGTGTGGGGAACAGGAAAGAGATGCACCCAAAGAAATAATGGAGAAGCATTGTGATCTTAAATTTAAATAGAAAATATCAGGAGCTCATTATTTCTTTTGTTTCTTTTGAAGAAAAGGCATGTGTTTCCCTAGCTTTGTTTCCTGTTAAGGTTGATGTGTGTGCTCAGTCCTGTCTGACTCTTTGCGACCCCATGGGCTGTATCCCACCAGGCTCCTCTTGTCCATGGGCCTTCATGCCTGAACTGTTGTTTCCAGATACTATTTCTCACTTTAAGGATTCCGGGCTCCTTGAGAAATGGTTGATTCCACACCTGAGGCAGAAACTGTCCCAGATGTCCTGGGGCATGTGGTTATGCTGGAAAAGGAAGAAGCCATCAGGTACCAATGGAATTACATCAAAGGCATCCAGGGGTCAACTCGAAGGTCTCCCACTGGCTAAAAATGGAACACTCTTAAATAAGAAATCAATGCAATAGGCTGAAGTTACAGTGGACTGGATTAAAATCCATCAATTTATAATGATACATAAAAGAAAAAAACTTCACTGGTCAGTCTTTGAATGTTGCTAACATTCAAATGTTGGATCCCAACAAAGAAAGGGGAAGAATCAAAGCATTTGTCCTGTCTCACCTGCATGGACTGTTCCTCAGGGTAACTAAATAGTGCTGATGAAAGTTCTTTTTAGAGAATTCCAGCTAATGGATGCAGGTGGAAGGATGCGCTTAGTTAAAGTGATGTACTTAGGTACCAATCATTAACAGATGCTGAAACCATTGGGTGAAACGTTGGCAAGGAACTTTCTAAGATACAGATTGTGTTGCTAACACCTGAATCCACTGATTTTAGTGTTACTAAAAATGGAACAACCAGACATATGAGCCAGAAAGCAATCTTTGTCCCTGCAGGCTGGAGAAACCCTTCCCTGACCAGAGGCAGCAGGTGGCTGAGCCCGAGATAGCTCCTCTAGTCCCTCAGACAGCATCAGTGGGCACCCCCGCCCCCTGCCCGCCCCTGCCAATGTCACCAGATATACGGAGCTGGCCAAACTGTACCACAGAGGGGTCTGAATATTAAATGGTCATTGGACCCACAGCCCACAAAAGTAGGCCAAAGTCTAGTGTTATTATAAGAGAACAGAGAGAGAGAGAGATTTAGATACACAGACTTGGAGGGGAGAAGTCTAAGTGAAGATAGAGGCAGAGACTGAAGTGATGCGTCCACAAGCCAAGGATTGCCAGCAACCGCCAGAAGCTGGGAGGGAGGCACAGACTCACTCTCAGAGCCTTCAGAAGGGATTAACCCTACTGATACTTTGAATTTGGAATTCTAGCTTCCAGAACTTTGAATTTCTGTTGTTTTAAGCCACCCAGTTTGAGGCACATTTTTACGGTAAGCCTAAGAAACAAGATAAAAGATGAATGGTCCAGTAACCATGCCTGCCTAAGCCTGTTGTCTTACTTCTCATGCCAACTTGCCTATAGAAGTGATGAGAGGAGGCTGAACTGATCATTGATACAGAAGGAGACTCCACAAATCCCCAAGGGACAGAGTGATGGCTGGTAGCAAAGACTGAAAAAGCAGGATATGCCACTGGGCCCAGGTATACAGGAGAATTCCAGGAGCTGTGCTGAGTCTGAGAAGGGGCCTCTCAGCCTTGGAAAGTGACAGGGATGTAGTGGGATTCTGTGGACCACATGTTCTCAAGGCAGTGCCTGCCCGCTCACCCATTCATCCTCAAACCACATGCCAGGCACAGGCAGAGGCACTGATGCTGAAAAGATGGGCAGGACAGCCTCCCTGCTCTTAGGACACTCACAGTCCAGTGGAGGAGAGAGCCAAGACCCAGTGTGTTACAGGGAACAGAAGGCAGGGAGCCCGGAGCAGAAAGGGCAGCATGTGCAGCGGATTGTAGATAAGCGGGACCCTGGCCCTGTTAGGAAGTGCAGGCAAGGGATACGGGCAAAGATTTTAATATTTATAACACTGACCCCAGGGTCTGTTTGTCGAAACCTCAGAGCACAAGGTGTGGGAGGAGCACAGAGCTCTGAGGGTTTATCTGTGAAGTCCCTTCCAGCTTCCAGAAACGAGACACAGAGTCGGCGGCTGAGGACAAGCCCCGAGGCGCCCTCCTTGAAGCTAGGGGGCCCACTGCCTTCCGAGACTGACACAGGCAAGAAGAGCCCTGGAATCCAGGTGACCATACAGACGGCAAGGACCTCGGACCCCATAGGGATAGGGCACCATCTGGTGCCAGAATACAGCAGTTTGGGAGGCGCGCCAGCTCACATAGTGGCATGAAGCAGTCAGAGCTGTGGTGGCCACAGCCCTACCCCTTTTTCCTCTGGAAATCTTTGTCTGTGTCACGGTTCTTCTTCACCTGAATTCCGGCAGCACCGTCATTTACTGCCTGCTGCCCTCTCCTGGCATCCCGCGGAACTACAACCACTGCAACTCGAGGCTTATTCTTCGGACTGCAAGGAGGTCAAACCAGTCAATCCTAAAGTCAATCAACCCTGAATATTCCTTGGAAGGACTGATGCTGAAGCTGAAGCTGAAGCTCCTATACTTTGGCCACCTGATGCGAAGAGCTGACTCACTGGAAAAGACCATGATGCTGGGAAAGATTGAAGGCAGGAAGAGGAGATGACAGAGGATGAGATGGTTGGATGGCATCACTGACTCAGTGGACATGAGTTTGAGCAAACTCTGGGAGATGTCTCCATCTCTGGGAGATGTCCCTCCCAGAGGACAGGGAAGCCTGGAGTGCTACTGTCCATGGGGTCACAAAGAGTCAGACACAACTGAGCAAATGAACAACAAAAGGACTTATTCTTCAGAGGATGAGTTGTCTGGGACAGGCTTCTAGTGGGAGAGTATCAGAGCCTGAAGGGCTAATTTTGTTCAGATAAAGAAACTGAGGCCCACGGGGATGGGGTAAGACTTAGGCCATGTTAGTGGACTTGAGCTTCCTCGTCTACAGTCACAGATGATCTCCATGGCCCATCCTCACTTGCACATCTGGGAAACGGGCTGCTCCTGAGAAGGCACACTTAGGGTCTAACTACAGAGACTTGTCCACAGTCAGCCATGTGATTTTGGCTATCACTATTGTAGCTGTTTACCATCCCCAATTCGCTGGATTCTAAGGAATCTAGGCCCCAGAAGAAGGCTGGGAGCACAACTAGAGACCTGGTTTCTTACCTCTCAGGACGAGAGTCTAGCCTCAGATGCTTCTAGAGTCAAGAGATACAGGGAGAATGAATGGGACAGAAGCTCCTGAAGGGTATGTCACTGCTCAGCTCCACATCTTTTAGGAAACCAAGCTGACATCCTAAAGGGTGAGATTGCAAGGTCCTTCTCCTTCTCTGAGTGGCCACAGGTCTCCTCCACTCTCAGTCATCAACCCTGCCTTTCTCCTTTGAAATCTGGCCTCACGGGCAAGTCTCTGACCCTCAGGCTGTGCCTGGCTTGTCTTGGAGGTAAAATGAAATCTTCATAGTCTATGGAATGCTGAGGGTGAAATGCAATCTCTGGCCACCTTCCCTCTGACACCAAAGAGTTAGAGCTGCATCAGGCCAGTTAAGGCTATACTTCCTTCTGAAGTGGCAGTTCTAAATTGTGGGCAACAGCAGCCCCAAGGTGGCAGGATTTGGCGGGAGTAAAAGGGAAAAAAGAAGAGCTTTCTGTGTTTAAATGCTAATGTGGGGGTCTTGGGTATCATCCACCCAAGATGGGTAGTGAGCACTCACACAAGAAGCTTTAAAACGGTGACTATACATTGTTGACTCCATAAGAGATTGGCTGTAGTTAGGTGTGTCTCCCAGGCCGAGACAAAGCAGGGATCCAGGAACAGGTCCACAAACAGAACGTGGGTGATGTGAAGGGGGAGGTTAGTGATGCCCGCAGAGCCTGAGTGCAGCCTGGCCCTACCTGGCCTCCTGATGCTCACATACACATGCATCCAGTTGAGATAGCAGGTAAACATTCGATCAACAGGCTTTACAGAGCATTGATCTCTGCCAGGCGGTATTCGGGGTGCCAGGGAATCAAGAGGAGCAAGACGATTCACATGTCCACCTCTCTTGAAGAAAAGAGGAGGAGAGTATAACCCCAGGGAGTGGTACACACCAGGAAGAAAAAGAAACAGGGGTTTGAGAGTGACAGGGGTTAGGGAGGACCCATGGAGAGGTGACATAAGAGCATGCAGCAGATGAAGGCATTTCCTCCCCTGAGCACATGTTCTCTAGTCCCGTCTCCTGGGACAGAAGAATGCTATGCTTCAGGCTCAGCTGTAGACCCAGCATGGCACCTGGTTGGCACTCAGTGAGCATTGGGTGGTGGATGGCTGTCGCTGGGGGACGGTGCCTGGCGCACTCCCTCCGGGCCAGCAGCCTGTGCAGTGTGGCTGCAGAGCCTAGAGGACTGGCTGGCTCTTGCTTTGAGAGTGCAAAGGAGGCAGGCAGTAAGCTGGGGGGCTGTGGCTTCTGAGTGTGCACACGGAACTTGTACCCCCAGAACAGCCTTCCAGCCACTGAAAGATAAGAGTCAGAATTGTCCTCAGCCTTCCAGACAAACCATTCTTTTAAAAAGGAGATCTGAAACTTCCCTGGTGGTCCAGTGGTTAAGACTGCACACTCATTGCAGGGAGTGAGGGTTCGATCCCTGGTCCAGGAACTAAGATCATGCATGTTGCAGGGCGCTGCCTAGAAATAAAAAAAAGAAAAAGAAATAAAAAGGAGATCTGGAGTTAGACACTAGGTGTCTCCCCATGGCATCAGATAGCACCTAGCCTTCTGTGTCAAACTTAGAGCAGGGATTTTTTTCTTCCCAATGGTAACCATCTGAAAACATGTTGGGAGCTCAGTTTAGGCTTGTGAGATTGGCAGTCAGGCAGACATTGGCTCAAGCCCTGTGCTGTGTGCTCTTGGGTTCCTCACAGACCCTCTCTGAGCTCAGATCTGAAGGATGAGTATCCCAGGCTGAGGGAACAGCCAGTGCAAAGCTCTAGGGTAGAAATGAGCTCACATGTTCAGGGAGCATTTGTGAAAAGGGGTAATAAAGGCACTTCTCTCCCAGGGCTGCTCTGCAGGTCAGTGCAACCAGCTAGGTCTCTGCTTCATCCTGCATCACTCATAAACATGACTCATTGCATCTGAAGGAAAAGGACCCGATGCCACCTGGAGCAAGCCTGCCACTTCTCAGGTGAGAGAGACGCACGGGGCCCCCCACCCCAAGAAATTGCCCCTCCTAGGTGCCAGACTTAGCATCTCCACTCTGCTTTAATCCTCACTGAAAGTGGCTTGTGTGTGCAAGGAGGATACTTTTTTAAAAAAAATATTTATGTATTTATTTATTTTTGGCTTTGCTGGGTCTTCTTTGCTGTGTAGATTTTTCTCTACTTGCAGTGAGCCAGGGCTCCTCTTCTTTGAAGTGTGCGGGCTTCTCACTTCCGTGGCTTCTCTTGTTGCGGAGCACAGGCTCTAGAGCACAGGGGCTCTGTAGTTGTGGTTCCCGGGCTCTAGAGCACAGGCTCAATAGTTGTGGCACAGGGACTCAGTTGCTCTGCGGCATGTGGGATCTTCCTGGACCAGGGATGGAACCTGTGTCTCCTGCATTGACAGGCAGATTCTTTACCACTGGCCACCAGGCAAGCCTGGGAGGGTATTTTTAAAAATACTTTAACTTATGCTTTTACAACAGCAAAGAAAGTAAAAGTCACCTTGGAGTCCGTATTCCAGAAATAAACTTTCTAATTCTGGGGTGTATTTTATGAAGGTCTTTATTATCATAAATATTTTTACATAGCTGAGAAATCACTGTATAGCATTTTTTCCCTTTTCCTCCCAATTTGTTGATTTTCTTAGCCTGCCATTCCCTATGAAAGGTGCAACATATGGTAAAGGAATTTTCCTCCACTGGAGGTTTTGGAACTCGTTCAGAATGATTCTGTGGCCGTTGTTTTGGCTGAAATATGTGCCTTTTTTTTTTTTTTTTTTAATGAAACCTGCTACTTAGAATCAGGAGTCATGGAACTGAATGTAGTCCAGGAAATGCAGACTGACTCTTGCTACAACAAAACCCCTTTTCCACAAAGGAACACCACCGGAGGAGAACCCTGAAGTCCACAGTGATTATGCCTCAGTGCCTCCCTTCTCCTTTTTGCTCATTTGCATATTTCAAGTTTTTTTTTTTACAATGAACATGTACTGCTTGTATAACAAAAACATTGAAAAAATTCAGTAAGATAAAGGAAAAAAAGACGCATAAAGGCATTTTATGTGTAGCACAACCTAAAGTGCCAGAGAATGGCAATAGACATTCCACCAAGAAGAGGTCTAGTGATGAAGTAACTTGGAAAACGTCGAGTTAAACAAAGCTAATTGGATTTCTTGCCTGTAATACTTCTCAGAGTCTTTAAGACGCTGGTGGGTAGTTTGATCCTGAAGAGAGGGCTGTTCCCAGCAGTGTAACCAACAGTGTTGGATCTCTGAACCCCTCTCGTGAGGAGTATCCCTGCCCACTGACTGTCTGTGGGACGCATTCTGGAAAACGCGTTTCCAAAGCACTGGCTGCCTGCAGCATGGGGAGACGCCCCATTCCCTCTAGGCCACGTTCTCGCGAGATCTCGCGAATTCCAAGGGCATAAAATATCCCTGCAAATGGGGCAGTCCAAAGGACAATCAAAGGAGCAGAGGGGAGCGGGCGCAGCAGTCAGATCGGAGGCTGCCCGTATCCACTGGGGCCTCACCATAGCTGCGGCTGCCCTCCAGCTGCCAGGAACTGCATCTCTCCCTGCAGAGGCCAGAAGTACTTAAGAATTGATGGACAGCAGCCCGCAGCCCATGAGGAGCTCGCCTGCGTCTCCAGGGGGATAACTGAGGTGCCCAGTCTACGTTGGCTCCCAGAAGCCCCCAGTAGGCTGACTCTCCAGTTGCTCACAGTGGCCTCTGGTTTGATAACAAACGCTGTATTAGCTGCCTTCCCTCCCCTGCCTCACTCTACCTAGGAAACAACGTTAAGTCCTGCAGAAATTTCTTTGCTGGTTAAGATGACTAGTGCGAAGTCCTGCTCCTCTGAATTTCCATTAATTCTCCAAGCCAAGACTTGCTGCACTATAGTGAGCGAAGAACAGTTCCATCTCGTTTCTGACAGAGGGCAGCATTTCGTTTTCTACCACAGAGAGGTGTATTCCTGGAGCTTGCAAATGACGCCAGCTCAAAATAAAGAAAAACAAATTGAAATGAGGATTTTAATCACTGTGAAGGGAATGAAAGGCTGTGTCAGCGTTTCCATGGTAAGTGCCGTCTTTCAGGGATTTATCATCCCAGCTGTAAAAACATGCTTTATGCTAGGATTTGGCAAGAGCCAGGCTTCAGTCACTGAAAATCTATACATTATTAAAGATTTCACTTTCAATCAAGTTGGAAATGTGACTCCGTGAAAATGGCACAGAATGCCCCTTTGCCCCTTGGGGCTGCCAGCCATGCCAACTGCATCTCCTGCCAAGTCTGTTCGGCCCCAGCTTAGAGGAGTGGTGGGGCCACAGCCCCTGGCCCTCTCCAGATTCCGCTTTGCCTCCTGGAGACGGCTACACTGAGGAAGACGCCTGTTTTTTTGTGGAGGCAAAGTGGTGGTCCTTGTGGGGCCCTGTCTATGGGGCCGTAGGTGGCTCTCCTTTGACCACTGGTCCTCTTGCCCCCCTGTTCCACTTCCCTGGTCCCAGGGCCATTGATGGGAAAGAGGGGCGTCAGCACCACCTCACAGCATGCTCGGTCTCTCGGCCCCTAATGGCATCGTAAGTGGGAGAATCACAGACTGAGTTTACTGGAAACCTTAGACTTGTTCTGATTGTAGCTCGCAGCTTGAGCTCCAGGGATGCGAGGGGAATGAAGATCACAAATGTCAGCCAAAGAGGAGGCACTCTGGGTGAAACAAGATGCAGTCTGAACCTTGGTCACATCACATCCAAGTCACCTCTGCTTGTTTGGCTTCAAACAGTATCAGGTTTGTTTTTGTGTGTGTGTGCGTCTTTTTAAAAATATATATCTTGATTGGAGGATGATTACTTTACAATACTGTGATTGCTTTTAGCATACATTGGTATGAGTTGGCCATAGGCATACGTGTGTCCCTTCCCTCCGGAACCCCCTTTCCACCTCTCTCCCCACCCATCCCTCTAGGTTGTCACACAGCACCGGCTTTGAGTGCCCTGCATCATACATCAAACTCCCACTGGCTATGTATTTTACATATGGTAATGTATATGTTTCAATGCTGTCCTCTCAAATCATCCCACCCTCTCCTCCCACTGAGTCTAAAAGTCCGTTCTTTATGTCTGTATCTCCTTTGCTGCTGTACACATAGGCCCGTCGGTACTATCTTTGTAGATTCCATATATATGCATTAATATACTCTTTCTCTTTCTGACTTACTTCACTCTGTATGATAGGCTCTAGGTTCATCCACCTGATTAAAACTGACTCAAATGCATTCCTTTTTATAGCTGAGTAATATTCCATCGTGTATATGTACCACAGCTTCCTTATCCATTCATCTCCCGATGGACAGCTAGGTTTCTCCCATGTCCTAGGTATTGTAAATAGTGCTGCAGTGAACACTGGGGTATGTGTCTTTTTCAATTACACTTTTCTCAGGGTATATGCCCAGTAGTGGGATTTCTGGGTCACATGATAGTTTTAGTCCTAGTTTTTAAAGGAAGCTCCATATTCTTCTCCATAGTGGTTGTATCAGTCTACATTCCCACCAATGATCAGGACCAGATTTAATGACACTGTGGTGTGCCCTTTATTTGAAACAGGCTGATGTGGTGGAGAGAAAGCTTTTGCAGTAGAGGAGAAAAGGTACCAGCAGGAGGACAACTTTTTATGATCTGAAATGAATCCTCAGTACATGTGCCAGTCTGTTTATCAGGTCTCAGGGATTGGCAGCTGAATCTTCCCCTGACACAGGGGAAGGTACTGTTATTCCCATTTAAAAGATGAACAGATCGACATTCAGAGGTTGAGAAACTCGTTTTCATGGAGGTGTCATGTAGAGCAGGTGGCAGAGTGAGGCCTCGGAGCCAGATCTTCCTTACGCCAGTCAGATCTCTCCCTCAACACGGTTCAGGGGCAGCACTTTCAGATTCTACTGGCCCATCTCCTCGTTCTGCCCTGGGTGGTGGGCAGCCTGGCACAGAGCGAGGCATGGATGGCAGCCCAGCAGAGTCCTGCTGCTGGGAGAGATGACAGCTGCAGAGGGCAGGCTTGGGAGCGCTGGCTGAACTCAAAAGGGGTGGACTTGTTTTTTTAAGGTGTATTTATTTATGAGTGTGCTGGGTCTTCATTGCTGCACGTGGGCTTCCTCCAGTTGTGATAAACGGGGGCTACCTGCTAGTTGCGGTGCACGAGCTTCTCACTGAGGTGACTTCTCTTGTGAAGCATGGGCTCCAGGCACATGGGCTTTAGTAGTTGCTGCTCATGGGCTCAGTTGCTCTGCGGCATGTGGGATCGTCTCAGAACAGGGATCAAGCCTGTGTCTCCTGCATCGGCAGGTGGATTCTCAACCACTGTACCATCAGGGAAGCCCCAGACTTGTTCTTAGTGCAGACATTGTTTGAGGGCTTACTCTCTTCCAGGGACAGTTGGAAGGGCTGGCTGTGTGTTATATGTTTCATCTCATCTACAGCCACTCCAGCAGCTGCCTGAGCTATGTACTAGTATTATCTCTGTTCTACAAATGAGGAAACCAGGAACAGAGAGACTGAGTAGTTTGCCCAAGGTTACATGGAAGGAGAAGAAGGAGATGAAGATGGGATTTCAGCCCAGGCAGCTTGACTCTCAAGACCAAACCAGGGAACGCTTGCCTGGGGAAGGTGAGTTGCCCCAGGCTCAGAGCGCTCTCTGGCAGCCTAGTCAGAAATGTCTGGGACAGGACTTCAGGCCAACAGGCTCTCCCCTCATCATCCTGTTGACCAGGCAGATTCTGCAACAGGCGAGATGGCTGCAGCAGGGCGTCCTCTCTTCCTCCAGGGGCAGAGCCAGCTGAAGGTGCAGCATCTTGGTTGCACCAAGACGTTTTGGTTTTGCATTTCTGAGCTGGTCTAAGATAGTTTTCCACTGGCACTTAGCTATACTGGTTTATAAGGCAATCGATGGACCTTCTGAGCAGTCGAGGCCTACAGCAGGGGTAGGGAGAGAGGGATGGCCAGGGACTATAGTAGGAACAAAGGAAGAGCAAGTCAGGAATCAGAGTGTGACTTCACTATCGACCTCACAAAACAGAAGGGTTTTTAAGGGACTGATGTGAATAATCATATGCCATCAAGTTAGATGGCAAAGATGAAGTGAGTAAATTCTTAGACACAAACCATAAAGACGTACTCAGGAAGAAATGGACGTTATGAACAGACTTACAAGTAGAGGGATTGAATTAGTGATTTTAAAACTTCGCTCGAAGAAAAATTCAGGCCCATATGGATTCACTGGTAAATTATACCAATCTCTTAACCAAGCATTTTAGACGTGAGTTTTTAGACATGGTTTCTTAGACATGACTCAAAAAGCATAGTTCATAAAAGTGAAGGTAGATCAGTTAGACTTTGTTAATATAAAAACTTTTTTTTTTGCTTCAAGTGATACTACTAAAATGGAGGACAATCCACAGAATGGGAAAAAATAGTTTCTGATCATATATCTGATAAGGGACTTGTATCCTGAATATAATCAAAGATATGGTCTTTCTAGTAGTCATGTATGGATATGAGAGTTGGACCATAAAGAAGGCTGAGTGCTGAAAAATTGATGCTTTTGAATTGTGTTGTTGGATAAGACTTTTGAGTCTCTTGGAAAGCAAGGAGCTCAAACCTGTCAATCTTAAAGGAAATCAACCCTGAATACTCGTTGGAAGGACTGGTGCTGAAGCTGAAGCTCCAATACTTTGGCCACGTGATGCAAAGAGCCAACTCATTGAAAAAGACCCTGATGCTGGGAAAAATTGAGGGCAGGAGGAGTAGAGCTCGACAGAGGATGAGATGATTGGATGGCATCACCGATTCAATGGGCATGAACTTGGGCAAACTCCAGGAGAGAGTGAGGGACAGGGAAGTCTGGTGTGCTGCAGTCCATGGGGTCATGAAGAGTCGGACATGATTTGATGATGAACAACAACAACAATCCCGAATATATAAGAACTCTTACAACACAGTCATCAGAGGACAATCTAATTTTAAACTGAGTAAAGGATCTGAGTAGACGTTTCTCCAGAGAAGATATACAAATGACCATCAAGCACATGAAAAGATGCTTAGCATCTTAGTGGTCATGAGTCATTAGAGAAAAATCAATCATAATAGCATAGCACTTCACATCCACTAGGAATGGCTATAACCAAAGCCACAGAAAATAGCAAGAGTTGGTGAAGACATGGAGAAATTGAAATGCACATATCTTGCAGGTGAGAATGCAAAGTGGAAGGTTCCCTTTGGACAGCAGCTTGGCAATTCTTCAGAAAGTGAAATGTGCTGTCTTTTTTGGCCAGTCATTCCCCTTCTAGGAGAACTGAAAACGATTTCACATGAAAACTTGCACATGAGTGCTCATAGCCATATTACTCGTAAGACCTGAAAAGAGGGGGGAAAAAAACAAATATCCATCAACTGATGAATGGACAAACAAAATGTGAAATATCCATACAATGGAGTATTATTCATCAACAAAAAACTAAAATACTGATTGATATTGCAACAGGGATGTGACTTGAAAAACAGTTTAGTAAGTAAAAGAAGCCAGACACAAAAGGCCATCTGTTGCATTGATATGGTCCCATTTATGAGAAATGTCTAGAACAGGCAAATCCATGTAGGGAGCTAGTAGATGAATGGTTGCCTAGAGTTCAGAGAAGAGGAAGGATGGACATGGGCTTTCTTTTGGGGGTTATGAAAATGTTCTGATATTAGATTGTAGTGATGCTTGCCCAATTCTGTGGCTATATACTAAAACCCACTGAATGATACAGTTAAAGTGGACGAATTTTAGAGTATGTGAAAGTCAATAAAACTGTTAAAAATTACAGGGAACTAGTTAAAAACATGGTAAAAGTATATAAAGAATAACTCTACAGCTACTTAAATTAACAGTGTGCTTTATATACTCCAGTACAGAAGGTTATCCACACTATAGTAAGTGAGGGGTAAAGCAGATTATAATTCATTATCAGTTCAGTTCAGTTACTCAGTTGTGTACGACTCTGTGACCCCATGGACTGCATACAGCATGCCAGGCCTCCCTGTCCATCACCAACTCCCGGAGCTTGCTCAAACTCATGTCCATTGAGTCGGTGATGCCATCCAACCATCTCGTCCTCTGTCATCCCCTTCTCCTCCCGCCTTCAATCTTTCCCAGCATCAGGGTCTTTTCCAATAAGTCAGCTGTTCGCATCAGGTGGCCAAAGTACTGGAGCTTCAGCTTCAGCATCAGTCCTTCCAATGAATATTCAGGACTGATTTCAAGATTGACTGGTTTGATCTCCTTGCAATCCAAGGGACTCTTTAAGAGTCTTCTCCAACACCACAGTTCAAAAGCATCAGTTCTTTGGCACTCTGCTTTCTTTATGGTCCAACTCTCACATCCATATGTGATTACTGGAAAAACCATAGCTGTGACTAGATGAACCTTTGTCGGCAAAATAATGTCTCTGCTTTTTAATATGCTGTCTAGATTGGTCATAGCTTTTCTTCCAAAGAACAAGCATAATCTCAGTATTATAGAAATAAATGAAGTATGTGTGTGTGTGTGTGTGTGTACAGAAAATAAAATTTGGAAAGATATATTTTGAGAGAGTAATTTTCACTGAGTACTGCATAATAAGCTATTCTTTCTCAAATTTGCATTTAATCTTTGAAAAAGTGATACAATCACATGACATAAAAATCAAAAGCTCTTAAGGACTAGTGAAAAATCTCCTCCAAGCCACCCAGTTCCCCTCCTAGAGAGCAACTCGTGTTGGCTGAGCATCCCTTGGGAGAATTTGACACGCATGGAGGGTGCTCTCATTGTGTCCAGCACCTTAATTTTCTCGTGTAACTATGAATCTTGTCCATACTGAGATGTAACAAAAATCCCCCATCTTTTTTTAATGGCTAAACAGCTCTTCATTCTCTAGATGTATCATTTGAAAGACTTTTTTGTTCATGCTCTTCCTCATTTATTTTTGCATTTAGCAGATATTTCACTTGTAATCAGAAAGAGATCAAGCTATTTCTCCAAAAGAAGTACCTGCGGTGAGGATTCAGATCTAAGAAGAGTGAGCCCCCAGGAGGGTGGACAGGCTGCATGAGGAGCCCCGGAAACCCTGGACGTGACAGCAGGTCAGTGAGAAAGAGGGGCGCCCCTGCATCATCGGGCAGGGACCTGGGAGAGATGCTCTAACCTAGAAGGCAGTCCAGGCAGCATTTAAGAATAAAATACCTCATCCTTTTTTCCCTCTTAATCTCTCCAACCCAGACTTCTCAGGTACCGCGTGTGGGAAAGAATCTGTGTGCCCATGCAGGAGACATAAGAAATGTGGGTTTGGTCCCTGGGTGGGGAAGATCCCCTGGAGGAGGGCAAAGCAACCCACTCCAGTATTCTTGCCTGGGAAATCCCATGGACAGAGGAGCCCGGCGGCTGTAGTCCATGGGGCTGCAGAAAGTTGGACATGACTGAACGACTGAGCAACAGTCTCCCCAGATATGAGGAGAATTTGAGATTTACTGGGGAGGTGGAGCCCAAATTCATTTCCCAAGGGCTGCTCCCGACTTCATACTCACTCATAATCTTTCCTGCTCTCCAGTCCAGCAGGGACTAAAGAGGACTTGCTGCCCTGGCCGCAGCGCTGGGTGCCCTGGGAGCCTTCTGGGAACCTCCCTGTTTAGTCCTTCTGGAGCCTCTCGGGGCATCTAACCTACACTCTGCAGAAGTTCTGGAAGCCGCTTGGTTTTGCTTTTCACTCCCCAGCCCACTGCTGCCCCTGACCTTGCTGTCTGACCTTGAACACGCTACTCCAGCCCTTCTGTGCCTTCCCTGCTTTGCTGTCTCACCAGCAGGAAGTCAAGGGCCACATGTAGCCATCATCATTGGCATCCTAGTACTGAGGCAGGGCAGCCTGTGTTGGCTGCACACCGCCCTTTGGGGAGCAGAGGGAAGGGCCAGTTGTGTGGGAGCAGGGGATGGGGCAGGAAGGGCCCCTTTGGTGAGTGAACCCTTCTCCTTGAGGGACTCTCCCATACCCTAGGTCCTTCTTGCCCTCTATTTATTTGACCTTCCTGCTGGCTCTACCTGCCTCCACCCAGGCCCTTTCCAGCTTGGTGGCCACCAGCCCTTCTGTGCGTGGGGCCAGGAAAGAGGGAGAAAGGAAGAGATTCTTACAGTGATGACTCTTAGTGTAGAGATCAGCTCCCAGTCAAGTCTGGGACAATCATACCCTGTGCCTTGTTAGTTTGCGGCTTACTGAGTCAAAAAAAAAAAAAGCCCAGCAGGCTTCATGGTTGCCCTACAACTTTCCTGTTATTTCTTCACATGAACTCTCCCCTGCCCTGCCCCTCCATTGGCCTCAATTCCAATCTGCCAGACTCCTGCCTCCATGACCTCTCAGGGTGCTGACCCTGGCTGACCTCTGCCCTGGGGCTGCCCTGGTTCTACAGGTTCACACTTCTTTCTTTGCCACTGAACTGGTTTCTTCCTGACACCCCACAACCCCGACCCGGGCCATTGCCCCCTGGGCCAGTGACTCCAGAGGTTTCTCGCAAGAGCCGCCTCCAGCCCTCCATCTGGACTGGGCGCAAACACTTGGTTCCTGGAATCCTGACCTGGACTGGCGTGTGGCCAAGGTTGGGGCTCAGCCTGCCTCCCTGGAGCAAGTTTGCTGGGGATTTCTGATTAATAAGTTGTCAAATAGAAAAGGAGTCATAGGACCCAGCGTCCCAGCTGAGGAAGAAATTACATTTCTGGAAGTTGGCCCAGAATAAGGACCAGATATTTTCTTTTGCAGGAGCTTACACTTGACCACGCTCAGAGGAGGAATTGTCTCATAGAGATTTCAGTCTGGAGCTTGAGGCAAGGACTTGGGACCCATCCTGACAATGAAAGCAACCCCACAGATGCACTGGGATTTTCACTGGAGCGTCTGTAGGGGCTTTATAAACAGCAGTGAATCTTCACAGACCCCTTCACAGGGAGCCAGGTAGGAAGGAGGCTTCTCTCTTTGGAGATGGAGGTACCAAGCTGGGAGGTGATTTATCTGAGAGCGTGAAATGCCAGTGACCAACAAGGAAATGCGTTTTTAAGCATCCAGTTGAACCCACAGTTCTTTGATGCTGACAGACTACTTATTTGTTTTGTTTTTTTTTTTTTAACAGACTACTTATTTGAAACAATGGTGACTAACAGCATTTATCAAGCACCTTTTATAGGCTGGACTCTGGTGAAGATGTTTTTTGTAATTCATCCTCACAGTATTCTTAAATGCCAGTACCATGATCATGCCCATTTTACAGATGAGGAAACTGAGGTTCAGAGAAGTTCCCTGTCTCACTCAGGTTACATATCTGGCAAGTGAAAGAACTGTGATTGTAACCTAGCTCTCTCTCTGCTAAAGGTGGTGCCTTTCTCTCTGTTTTACTTCTCAGTCTAGCAAGCAGTTTTAACTACATATCAACAACCTCAAAAAATGTTCCTACTCTTTGATCCAGCTAACCCACTTCTGACAACCATTCTCATGAAATAATTCTGAGTGCAAAATAAGTGTCTTAAGATTCAATGTGGCTAAGCACACACTGGTGTGTACCCCACTTCTTCCCTAAATCCCACTGAAATGGCGGAAGAGATTCAGAAATAAAGATTGCTTGAGGTTGTGGGCAGTCAGGAGGAGGGGGAATCAATGTCCAGAAGATTAAGGAATTTCCAGGGAACATAAGAGAAATATAAGAACAGATTGGTGAAGAAATGAAAACAAAGCTGTAATGGTTAAATGAATAATTGTTTGCAGAGTGAATGCTCCCAGCAGAATTCTAGAACAGAGGCAATATGACCATGAAAGCATGAGCTAGAGGTGGACTGGAGAGCGGCGAGTGGTTCCTTTCCACTGTCCACTTTCTGCTCCCTGCACACAGTCACCCGAGGCCGGCCCCTGTATCAGCCACTGCTTCTCTGCCAGAGGAATGGGATTCTCACAGGGCTAAGCACGTGCTCCTCCAGCCACCGACAGCATTCAGCCCAGAAGCCCATCTACTTTATTAACAGCTATGTAAGAATTTCCAGATTTTTCAGAAAAGCCAGAGCCTGAGATTGCTGCATAGAGGCGTGGAGGTCCTCCTGGAGAAAGAAGCCAGGGCAATAAGCAATGGCATCTGTTTCTTTTTCTTTAACACGTTTGTGCAGAATCCTTTAGCTCGGTCTTCTAGCTTACTAGTTTAGTTCTTAGTTATCTATTTAGCATATTTTTTGAGTTTTTAAAACTTTGTCAGTCATTGTTTTAATTCTCAAGAACTCTTATTGGATCTTTTTCAGAGAGGTTTTATTTTTTTATTGGAATGTAGTTGCTTTACAATGTTATGTTAGTTTCTGCTGTACAATGAAGTGAATCAGCTACACACATGCCTGTGTGCTTAGTCCCTCAGTCGTGTTCGGCTCTTTGCGATCCCGTGGACTGTAGCCCGCCAGGCTTCTCTGTCCATGGGGATTCTCCAGGCAAGTATACTGGAGTGGGTTGCCATGTCCTCCTCCAGGGGATCTTCCTGACCCAGGGATCAAACCCAGGTCTCCTGCATTGCAGGTGGATTCTTTACCAGCTGAGCCACCAGGGAAGCCCATATGTATGCATATATCCCCTCTTTTCTGGATTTCCTTCCCATATAGGTCATCACAGAGGATTGAGTAGAGTTCCCTGTGCTATTCTCAGTAGGTTCTCCTCAGTTATCTACTTTATACATAGCATCAATAATGTATAAATGTCAATACCAATCTCCCAATTCATCCCACCCCCACCCGTTCCCCCTTTGGTATCCATATATTTGTTCTCTATGGCTGTATCTGTATTTCTGCTTTGCCCAAAGTTTCATCTAGAGGTTTTATTTTTAAGCGGGTGTGATATTTTCTTCTCTCTGGGTTATTCATTTTAATTCCTTAGAGTTTTCGTCTGTTTGGGGTATTCTCTTTTCTTGGAGTCTGTTCTATTTTTGTGCCTCTCTCAGACTCTGGCTTTTCTTTTTCTTTTAATAATGAAATTTTAAAAATAATTGTATTTATTTATTTATGACTGTGCTGGGTCTTCCTTGCCACGTGGTCTTTTCTCCAGTTGCAGACGGCAGGGGCTGCTCTTCACTGCAGTGGACGTCGTGGTGGCTTCTCTGTTATGGGGCACGGGCTCTAGGGCGCTCTGGCTTCAGTGGTTGTGGCACATGGGTTCAGTAGTTGCAGTTCCCAGGCTCTAGAGCACAGGCTCAGTACTTATGGCACACGGGTTTAGTTGCTCCACAGCATGTGGAATCTTCCCAGATCAAGGATTGAACCTGTGTCTCCTGCAATGGCAGGCGGATCCTTTACCACCGAGCCACCAGCGAAGCCCCTGACTTTTCTGGTTATTTGAAATATGGTTGTTTTTTTAAAAGGTTATCATAGGTCTTTCTGTGTTTGAGGACTAGTCTCCCCAGCGTGGTCACCATCAGCCACACGTGTGTAACTGAGTGTGTGCAAAGTGGTTAGTCTGCATTGACAAGCACTGTAAGTATCAAACACACACAGGGTTAAAAATGTCTTGCTGGGATTCCCTGGTGGCTCACTGGTGAGGAGTCCCCCTGCCAGTGCAGGAGATGCGTGTTCAATCCCTGGTCCAGGAGAACCCCACATGCCGTGGAGCAACTAAGCCTGTGTGCACAACTGCTGAGGCCGTGCTCTGCAACGAGAGAGGCCACCGCAGTGAGCAGCCACGCACACAACTGGAGAGAAGCCGCTGCGCGCCACAGCTAGAGACAAAAGTCTGCGCAGCAGCCAAGCCCCAGCACAGCCAAAAACTTATAAATAAATAATGTTTAAAATGCCTTTTTATTTACCTGGATTAAAATAGCTCATTCATAACTTTATATTAAATAAACACTGAACTGATAATATTTTGGATATGTTGGGTTAAATAGAGGATATTGAAATTAATCTCACTTGTTTCTTTTCATTTTTTTTTCTTAAATGTAGCTACCAGAAAATGTAACATTTTATCTAGGGCTCATATTCTATTTCTACTGGATGGCGCTGAGTCAGTAGAGAGAAAACAGCCCTTTGGTTTGAGAGAACAAGGACCCAGATCTGGAGGAGACTTTGAAGCAAACGGGAGCTCTTTTCTGGATTTCCTTTCCATATAGGAAGGAAAATCTGCTTCGTGTTAGAAAGGAGAAGGGAAAGTAACACATTAGGATGAGGACAGGCAAATGTAACCTGGAGCTGGGTCTCAGGGGACAGAGGGAATGGAGAGAGGATGGGAGGGAGGCCCAGGAACAGGCAGGAGCCGGAGACCAGGGAGACAGATGGCCAAGCAGGAACAACCCGAGCCCCTGGGGCAGGGTCGGCAGTAAGTTTTGCCAGCAGTAAAGTGAGGTCGATAAATTTTAAATGGGTATTTTTTATGGCCCAGAGGGATGGTATGGGGAGGGAGGAGGGAGGAGGGTTCGGGATGGGGAACACATGTATACCTGTGGCGGATTCATTTTGATATTTGGCAAAACTAATACAATTATGTAAAGTTTAAAAATAAAATAAAATTAGAAAAAAAAATTAAAAAGAATCTTTATTTTATATTGGAGTATAGTTGATTAACAACCTTGTGTTAATTTCGGCTGTACAGCAACGTGATTCAGTTATACACGTACACATTTCTTTTTCTCAAATTCTTGTCCCATCTAGCTCATTACAGTGTTGAGCAGAGTTCGCTGTGCTATGCAGTAGGTCCTTGTTGGTTATTAAATGGATTCTTGATCTGTGCTGTCTGTCATACCCCTCTGCTGTCCCCGCACCCCAAGGACAGACTGTGGGTGGGGGATGCCTTGTCCCTACTCGGGCAGCAGTGCTGGGTGAGGACAATGAAGTGTGCAAGCAATGGCCTGAAAGCCCGAGGTGAGGAGGGAAGGTGAGGAGCGAGGGTGCCAGCCGAGGGGTCAGGCAAGGGCCAGGACGACGTGACAGGTACCCAGAAATCCTTGGAAGGATCCCCAGGAGCAGGGGTCCCCAACCTCTGGGCTGTGGACTGGTACCTCCTGTCAGATCAGTGGCTGCATTCAATTATTTATTAGAAATAAATTGCACTGGAAATATAATACACTTGAATCATCCCCACACCACCCCTCCCGGTCCATGGAAAACTTGTCTTCCTTGACAATTGGGGAAGGGTTGGGGGCCACCGCCTAGGAGCACTGGACTGCTGGCAGGGAGGTTCACAGCTGAAGATTCTCATTTGGTTTTGAAGGGAAGGACCACCGCAGCCGGCTGGCCAACCTCACTAGCTAGCCACGTGACATGGGGTGTTTGCAATACCCTCCAGGGTGCTGGGCAGCCGGCAGCGGAAAAGTTTGTTAGCAGTGCTGACTGGGAGGGTGAGGAGGTGGGACCGAGCTGTGCCAGATGCCATCTCAGTGAATAGCACAGAAAGATCTCCGGTCTCGGGCTTGACGCCCGCAGGCCCAGGGTCCCCTGGGGTCCCCAGCCCTGGCGAATGGCATGCTCCTATTGCTGCCCCACCCCCAGAAGACTACAGCTTTCTCATCTTTGTCACCAACCCTTCCTCAGCTCTCCAGCTTGACTTTGCCACTTGCTTCCTATGGAGCCCCTGACCGACACCAGGAAGTACCATACATTCACTTCTGTACGCTTAAGGGAGAAAGCAGAGTGGAAATACGCATTTGGATTTACAGAATCCTGGAGAGGTACGTGAGAAGCTACTAAAAGCAGCGAGTGTAGTGGGAGGAATCAGGGAACCGGGATGGTGTGGAGCAAGAGTCCCCATTGTATCCATGTTATTTTGAACCCATGTGGATTATTACCTGTCCGAGAAAATTAAGCTGGAAAGAATCTTCTCTACCCCAGGTTGCATTATTTGGGGGAACTGTGGACAGAAATAAAAACACGCAACATAAGAGCTGTGAGTGTCAGTTGTATTCGGGGACTTGACGAGGACTGTAGCCCAGGACACAGCCTCTCAGGTTGCTCTGAGAAATTCTTCTGGGGGAGTGAGCAGCGGGGACAGCACATATGTGATTTTGGAGAAGGATACCAGCAATGAAACACACATCTCAGTAGAAGGCGACTGCGCCTCACGAGAAACAGACATCTTAGTTAGCGAACTTGGTGCTTTTCCAAGTATGGGAGGACATGAGAACTTGGGTTCATAAAATTTTCTCCTGAAAACATCTGTAACTAACTGAAGGCTTGTTCTGCCAGTTTTCCCAGAGCCCAGAGCGCCTCATTCCTGATCTCTACCCTGAATTCCTCTCAGGGTGTATTGAGGGTCAGTGACGGCAGGGGCGGGTGACTCAATCCCCATACAGCTGGATGGCAAGCCACCTGCTTCGGTTGGTGGCGGAATTGAGTCAATCCCGTCTAGGCCTTTCACCGAGGACGCTCCGGATCCTGAGCGAGAGGAACTACAGCACTGCACCCCCTCTGCCACAGCCAGGTACCACCTGCCTCTCTCCCTCCTGTCCTTCCAGGGCTCTGGCTTCAGCCACCAGTGTCCTTCCACCAGGAGAGATCACAGAACCGAAACACACAAGTGACACACGGGGGGGACCAGCCCCCCAAGCCAGCACCATGGAGAGACAGCTTCCACCCTGCTTGCTCCAACTTTAACAGGTGCTCTTCAGTCTGTGCTTCCTGCCACTGGAAGTTTCCAAAAGGCCCAGCAAGACCCATTCCTCTGGCTCACTTGCCATGTGAAACACCCCAGGCATGTGACCAGAGCCTGGAAAATGTCCCCCCACACCCTTCTCTAAGTCTGACCTCAGGGCCTCACCTCCCAGGTGAGGGTGACAGAGACACGGAGCCCAGAACCACACCCTGGAGGACCTCATCTGCACGTAGAGAGCTTTGACCTTTGCTATTTCCCATCAGCTCTGTGGACTCATCAGAGGAACCAGCTGGGGAACAAAACTGCATTCACCGAGCTTGGCACCGGTTCCCTCATTAATCCTCCGAGTCACAGTTACGGGGCAGGGAGGGGCCGTGTGCTCTCACAGCCTTTCAACCACAACAGTGGGTAATGACCCGCCGGTGTCATGCGTGAGTCATGAGCAGAGTGAGGTCTAAGCCCCGTCTCTGGACCCAGGTGCGCATCTCCTTGTGCTCAGCCGGGCACCCAGGTCTAGAGGATGCCCTTTCCTCCCTTCACGTGGCTCCCGACTTCCTCTGGGGAGGCAGGTGAAATGCACACACAGATCTACCCAGCAGCTACATAAGTGGTGTGACCTCAAGTTCAAAGACGAAGATGTTCCTTCCGCCGCAGGCTTACAACCGCCCAGATGGTTCGCCTTCGTCCCCCTTTAGGGGGTGGGCACATCTCCTGGCAGCTCTGGCAAAAGTGAGCACCTGGTCTGGACGCTTGGGAAATACTGGGCGAGGGCAGCCTGTGTGTCCCTGAAGCAGTGTCCCTGGGCCTTGCTCAGATGTCCCCTCCCTCCATTCAGGTAGCAGCCCAGGATAGTTCATCAGTCAGCTAAGCCCTGGGCAGAGGCTGGTGTGGGTCCGTTTTACTTGGGTAGCAGGGAGTCACAGAGCATCCCTGGAGAGGTCGGGCCTGTCCATCTCAGAGGCAGATCCAAGGGCAGGAGGGATCCTCGGCTGAGGCCAAGCTGTGGAGAGAGCTGGGGGGTGACGGGGGGAGGCCCTCCACAAGGACTGAGGACACACGGGGCCCCAGATTCATGCTGAGCTTCGGGTGAAAGCCTTGTCCCCTTGTTCCATCAGCTACCCCATTTACCTGGTGCTAGACTCGGGGCAAAACCGTCTTCACGTGGACTCACAGTTTCCACATGGACATCTGACACTCAGCGAGGTGAACCGCCCGGAAATGGTTGAGCTGGAATTTGAGCCCTTATCTGCCTGGAGCCTAACTGTCCCCACTTTCCAGAACATTCCTTCACTTTTAGCCACAGATCTGAGCAGGTTTGGGGGAGGGAGGAAGAGAGGAGGAATGAAGGGGGCCAGCTCAGAGGCAGAGAGGAAATGGTGAGGTCCAGGCTTGGCGGGAAATCCTGGTCACATCTACAAATGCCATCAGCACAGAAACGGAACTATTTTAATGTCAAGGCCCCATGCACCCCACACCCCTCCTAATGGCCAGGGTAGAATACATTTTCAGTTGACCTTTAAATTACATGTTCTTTCAGCTGTTGGAGCCTTAGTGAACCTCTGGGTCTTCCTAAATTAAGCCTTTGAAATGAAAATAATGATAATTTCAGGTAACAAAGCCAGTATGCTTCTAGAAGTATATTGTAACTAGAAGTCTCTCTTGATCTCTGAGACCCATACTGTTCTTGCTCACCTGGCCCCTGCTTTTAGTGGACTTGCTGGAAGGAGCTCCAGAGAAGAGGGGTATCCTGATAAATTTTGGGCCAACAAATGCAGAGGAGGGAAGCAGCCTGAGCAGAAGCTGATGGCCATACATCCGGCAGTGCCTGCCAAGTCCTTGGACAGTCGGCCTCATCGGGCTGTTCTGTGTTGCCTGCGGGCTCCCTCTGCCAGGGGGTCACGGAGCGTTCTGGAGCTGTGTCCACTTTGTGGTGTAGGACTCGCCTCCCCGCTCCAAAGTTCCCTAGGGAAGCTTCCCACGCAAAACAAGCCGAAAATGCTTGCCAGTCTCTGGGACAGTCTCTTTCAGCTCTGCCTTGCTGGGTGACCTTGAGCAGGTTACTTAACTTCCCTCCTGTTTTCTTATCTGGGAGAGGAATAGGACACTAGCATAACCTACCCATTAGGATGGAGAGTACGGTGTTGTCAGCAGAGTTTACAGATAAGGACTTGGAAAGGACAAACACCTTTGCCCAAGGTCATGGAGTGTAGCGGCCAGGACTTGAAGGCACCTGGGCCTGCTCCAAGCACTGTTATCTGAGTCAGGCCACACCTCCTCCCAGAAGCCCTGCAGGCCTGAATTTCTATCCCTGACCTCCGCTTAGGTTCTTTGGGATTGAAGCTGGGGCCACACATAGTCATGCTCCCCAACCCCCGATGTGGGTGGGTGGACCTTTGCTGTTGTTCACCAGCAGTTGGTGGGCCTAGCAGGGAGGTTGCCGAAGAAGTTACAACAAGGAAACTGAAACGTGAGAACAAGATTAGAAACGGAGTTGGGATGCTTGGACCCGGGCCGGAAGGGACACATTCCGCCAGAAACACCTGTGTTCTCCCTGGCCTTTGAGTCACCTCCTGGGGGGACAGGCCCCAGGCATGGCGACAGGGGAGGCAGGCCCACAGGGCCAACACGTGGGTGACTGAGCACTGAGCCCGGCCAGTCCTCAGGGATGTGATCTCATTTAATCTCCACAGCAACCCTAGGAGATGATGATCAGTGTGCGTTTTACAGACCAGGAAGCTGAGGTCCATTAAATAAGGTGCGCAAAACTGAGGAAGATTTAACCCCGGTCTGCCAGGCCCAGAGTCTCTGGGTGACAGCTGTCCTCAGGGTAGCAGTGACCTTCACCTGCCCAGCCTGGGTTCCTTCCCGTGGCGAAAGTCTCATAACTCTTTGACCCAGAGGCACAGGGAAACTGAAGCAGAGCTGGGATTCCAGGAGGAGAGGGATTGAAGAGGAAGCAAAGAGGGAGACAGAAAAGTTAAGGAAGAGAAACAGAAAGAAGTGAGAAACAGGGAATTCAAATCCCTCTTTCTGCAGCCCACTGAGGCAACGCATGAGAGGCGGCTGGAAGTGACAGCAGACAACATCGCAACGTGCTACCTGCTCGCAAAACAAGAAGACAGACCCATTCGCCAGCCGCGGGAACGGCTGCTTTCCTTTATCCTTTCTCTACGGCTCAGAGATGGGTGAGCTCAGGAGAGAAACACAAGCAGTGGGGAAGTTTCCCAGATGGTAGGAGACTTGGGCTGGGGGAGAGCAGGCAGCCCAGAGCAGAGCTGGGTCAGATTTATTCAAACCCAGGGGGACCTGCAGATGCTGGCTGATGGGATAAGGCCATGACACATACAGACAGGACATGGGGTTGGGGCCATCCTCCCCAGGCCTCCATCTTGGGTCCTCCTCTCTGCAACCCAAAACTGGGACCCTCGCACCCCATCCCCTCAGGGCCCCGGTACTCCCTGCTGGCTGGCATTCTAGCTTTGACCTTGATTAGACCAATGAAAGACACTGGGATTGCCTTGACCAGCTCCCACATCCCTTTCAGGTGGAGTAGGAAGGTAGACAGGTAGTTTTTTTGCGGTCCTGAGCAAGTTTACTTTTTGTTTCTGTGTGACTTTATATCTCCCCAAAGGGTCTAGAAACCTCACAGGGCTCCCTGGAGGACTGGTCAGGCCTTGGCAGGACCTCACTGCCACCTCATTGTCCCAGATGGAGACCAGGAAGACCTGGCTTGAGAGCGAGGTCAGTGGGGGCTGTGTGGGTTGAAGCGCTGCTCACGTCCATGGGCTGAACTTAGGGGCAGGTCCGCTTTTTGCTGGGCAGGAGTCAGGCTTCTCAAGACGTTCCATGGCTGGGAACTCCTAGGTCAGATCTAGGTGGAGCCTCAGGGCCCGGGGGTTGGGGAGTGGCGGGGGGAGGCTGGCCAATGCTGATGGGCAGAGAAACCCCCATCGACAGGGAGTTTCTCCTAACTCTGCCCAGAACAGAAGGAAAAGCAACTCCAGCAACCAGAGGAGTAAGATAAGAGTGAGCAGTACAACGGGTAGGAAGAACGCTCTGGCTCTATTGCCCCTGGGAAGCCAGGAGAGGGTGTTTAAGGAAACTGCAAATAGATCCTCCCATGCCTTTGTGGACCCCTCCCACCTGCTCTGGCCAGGACCAGGGATAGACCAGGGGAGGGAGGGAGGCGGGGCCTTCAGCCCAGATGCTCTGGGAAGGGACCCTGGGGCCAAAGTGTGGCAAGTCCTCCCTGTGAAATAAGAAGGGTTGAAGACCCCGATGCAGGGTCAGTCATTGTCACATCATGATTCTAGAACAGGCCAATATTGGGAGCCTCAGCCCATGGCAGCTTGGGGGCCCTGCCCATGCTTCTGCTCCCAGAGGGCCAGTCATTCTCTCCTGGGTTCCTGGGTCATATCCCAGAGGGAGTCCACGTGACTGGCTCAGCTCAGATGACCTTCCCACTTCATGGGTCAGCCACCAGCAATGGGCGAGGCTCCCCTGGGACACCCTTCACCCAGCCATCCCTGGGGATGGTTGGCAGGCATCCCAGCTGACGAGGCGGGCCACACCCTAGGAGCTTGCCAAGGCTCAGGCTGGGTCCTCACCACTATCATCTAAGCAAATTGGGGAGCAAGTGGCTTCACTTCCCCAATGTGGGGTCAGCGACCCCACATGTCCCCTGGTGGTCCCCCATCCAAGAATCTCTGGCCATGTTGGGAGGACTTTGTTACTTCTGATGTTTTTCCTGTTTATCCTCAGTAGAGGTGTATGCAGGTCAGGGAGCAACCGTTAGAACTGGACATGGAACAACAGACTGGTTCCAAATAGGAAAAGGAGTACGTCAAGGCTGTATATTGTCACCCTGTTTATTTAACTTATATGCAGAGTACATCATGAGAAACGCTGGGCTGGATGAAGCACAAGCTGGAATCAAGATTGCCAGGAAAAATATCAATAACCTCAGATATGCAGATGACACCACCCTTATGGCAGAAAGTGAAGAGGAACTCAAAAGCCTCTTGATGAAAGTGAAAGAGGAGAATGAAAAAGTTGGCTTAAAGCTCAACATTCAGAAAACTAAGATCATGGCATCCGGTCCATCACTTCATGGGAAATAGATGGGGAAACAGTGGAAACAGTGTCAGACTTTATTTTGGGGGGCTCCAAAATCACTGCAGATGGTGATTGCAGCCATGAAATAAAAAGATGCTTACTCCCTGGAAGGAAAGTTATGACCAACGTAAACAGCATATTCAAAAGCAGAGACATTACTTTGCCAACAAAGGTCTGTCTAGTCAAGGCTATGGTTTTTCCAGTAGTCATGTATGGATGTGAGAGTTGGACTATAAAGAAAGCTGAGCACCGAAGAATTGATGCTTTTGAACTGTGGTGTTGGAGAAGACTCTTGAGAGTTCCTTGGACTACAAGGAGATCCAACCAGTCCATCCTAAAGAAAATCACTCCTAAACGTTCATTGGAAGGACTGATGTTGAAGCTGAAACTCCAATACTTTGGCCATCTGATGCGAAGAGCTGACTCATTTGAAAAGACCCTGATGCTGGGAAAGATTGAAGGTGAGAGGAGAATGAGATGACAGAGGATGAGACGGTTAGATGGACATGAGTTTGAGTCAACTCTGGGAGTTGGTGATGGACAGGGAGGCCTGGCGTGCTGCGGTCCATGGGATCTCAAAGAGTTAGACATGACTGAGTGACTGAACTGACTGAAGTGAGGTGATAAAGCAGCTTCCCTGGTGGCCCAGGTGGTAAAGAATCCACCTGCAATACAGGAGACACAGGTTCAATCCCTGGGTTGGGAAGATCCCCTGAAGAAGGGAATGACAACCCACTCTAGTATTCTTGCCTGAAGAATCTGATGGACAGAGGAACCTGGTGGGCTACACTCCATAAGGTTGCAAAGAGTAGGACACTACTGAGCGACTAACACACACACACACACACACAAACACGTGAAACACGTGATAAAAATGCCCCTAAGAAACTTCACATGAACAAAACTGCATTCTAAGACTTTGGAAAAAAAGAAAAAGGACCTGAGATTTATAATAGGCATGCCATTTGTGTGCAATAGGATGGTCCATGGTAGAGATCTTCCAAATAGCTGTGTGTCGCTATTCTAGCTCAGATCAGTCACCTGGATGACAAAAGGGATGCAAACCACAGCTCGCCGTGTAAACCTGGAAGCTCACGGTCCATCAGGCTGGGAGGATTGAGAGAGGGAGTACGTGTGAAGCCCTGAGAACAGGTCCCAGCATACCATGAGTAACTGCGTCCTCCTGTTCTACAGCTTGGGGATAAAAGGGGCTCTCCTGGTGTTTTTCTATTCCATCACCTCTCTCTGTTGTCACAGCCCATTCTGCCCATCCTGCGTGGGCAGGTGCAATCATTCTGAGCCCTGGTCCTCCCTGCCTTCCACCCTGAGCTGAGTTCACTCTCCTTGCTCACAGCCTCCTTCGCCAAGCAGGAGAGACTCAAGCCTGCCATCCCCCTGCCCCAGGAAGCAGACAAGGACGCTGCTCCGCCATCATGAACTGCACGACACGGGGCCAGTTACCTGACTCTTGTCTCAGTTTCCTCCTCTGTGAGTGGAGGCGAAGTATCACCTTCCAGGGGTGATGTGAGGTGTAGTGTCGGGCATCTGAGTGTCATATAATCCTCTGCTACTTCTATTATGAGTAGTAGTATGGTCACAGAAATTTTCTTAGCTTCTCCAGGGACCAGCTCCTCACTGTTGTTGCTGCCTACATGACTGACGTGACCTGGCCCATATTCATTCATCTGAGTCCACAAATATTTACCGAGTGCTGACTGTGTGCTACACCCTGGGCGTATAGGGATGTGAGAGATGTTCAATGATCCTTTTTTTATTGATTGAAAGTGTAGTTGATTTACGATATTATATTGGGTTCAGGTATGCAATATAATGACTCAGTATTTTTACAGATTATACTCCATTAAGTGATTACAAGATAATGGCTATAATTCCCATCAATACACCCTTCTTGCCTATCTATTTTATACATAGTAGTTCATATCCCTTAATCCCATATCCTTCACGTGCCCCTCCTTCTTCCCTGTCAAGTGGTTTCCTAAAATCTGTTTCTTTGGGATCTTATTGTCTCTACTTGGCCATATTGATGCTGGAATGACATCTACCCCTTAGCAGGCACTTACCCTGTAATTATATGCACCTTTCTCAGTCAGACCCTTATACTGCCCTGAGCACTGAGCCTGACTCCCCATTTCCAGCTAAGGACTCTGAGGTGTGGGGAGGTCAGGTGACTTGCCCACACTAGTGAGCTTTAAATGGGGGCTGTTTTACCCCTAAGCTCTCTACCACACTCTGGGGGGCCTTCTTTTTAGAGCCCACCTCCCTGTTCTCAGGGGCCAACTTTCCTGGGCACAGTGAGACCCCACCTCAATCCTAGCCCTGAGAAACTGAAAATCCTTCCTTAGCATTTAGCCTCAGCCACCAGAAAACCTTTCCTGTGATCGGGAGCATCAGCAGTCCGCTCCTGTCGTGGGCCTATGGGCATTCAGGTTGACTTTGGAGGTGCTGCATGGAAAATATTAGCCTGTGAGCTCAACAACTATTCAGAAATGCCTTCCAAAGAGGCACACACATTCCAGGAATCCTTGAGTGTGAAAACGGCAAATGAGGGTCCTGGTTCCAGGCATGAACTTAGGGACAAAGCAAATGCCATGTGTATCCTTCAGCCCTCAGATAGCTGGGAGTGGGTCATCTGGGAGACTCTCATGAGAAACGAAACCAGAAGATGTTGTTTTTCTGACTTTAGATCACTTCGGGCACGGAGGAAGAGCATGGGCAGCTGGCCCAGGACCCACCATATCACCTGAGCCAAGCAGGAGAGGCCCCTGCTCACCCTTGCAAATGCACTTGCCTTTGTCACGTACGGAAGGCCCAGACCTACTGTCCCTCCCCCTGGTTCTTTCAGCCCCTGGTCCACACACAGTGAGCTGAGGGCCTGTGGTACCCAGCACGGCGCAAGGGCCTGTGGGGACGTGCCTGAGTCCTCGGGTAAACTAGCTCTTCTGCCTACTCTCTCTGTCCTTTGTCACGGTGGCATCTAATGCAGAATTTTGCAAAATGTAACCCACTGTATTAAAGACATGACTGCCCTTTAATCCAGCAATTCTGATTTCAGGAATGTAGCTTTAGAATCAAGCATGTGAACCGATTTGGCTATAAGAAGGTTCAGACAATGTTTCTTTTTAAAAATTTTTTGTTTTTGATAGTAGCAAAGGACTGGGACCAATAGGAGGGTGGTGACCAAACGACAGATATACCACACAGTGGGGTGACATTTGGCTATTAAAATGATTTTGTAAAAGTGTATTTACTGAAGGCAGAGTCCAGTTATGTTATCAAGTGAAAGGAGCAGTTGTAAACTATACCGTGATCACACGGCCTGATCCTGTGTGTGTGTGTGTGTGTGTGCGTGTGTGCACACACCTCTCTCTCTGAATAGCAATGTCTGCACATGACCTGGTGTCTGGTGTTTCACTGTCCTGACAAGAGCTGTGCAGGGCCCCCTGGCTCACCACCGGAAGAGTGAACCACCACTTCCAAGGGCCTAAAGGGACCCTTTCGTCTTTCAGAAGGCGTGTGTTGGTGGGGGACTGGGAGTGGGTAGGGGGAGCTTATGTCCCCAAGATGCTTCCCTCCACGCGGAGGCAGTGCGCCTGGGATGACACCCCGGGACTCACTCCATTCCTCCAGCCCCTATCCTTGTCACCCTCCCAGATTGTGAGTTTGGAAGGAGAAGAAGCTGGGCAGAAATCACCGAAACCCTCTTGGGTCCGCTCTCCCGTGTTGTAAATCTCATGGAACAGGCCATTTGGTCCAGGTCTGCCACAGTGGGGTGAGTGAGATGCCTTATTCCGGGATTCAGTATTTGGAAGGACATGTAGCCGGTACAGTCGTGTCTCTCCAACTTCAGTTCGCTCTGTGTCAGTGACCTTCTGGTCCCCTCTGCCTAACTCTATGCCCTGGTTTATGACTCAGTTGGCTCAGGACTCAAGTGAGGCTGTGAGAAAGGGGATGTGATTCGCTGGCCCCCCACAAACCCCTTAACCTTCTTGGCCCTCTTTTTAAAATAAGCAGCACGTCCCTGTCAGGGAGTGAAAGCAAAGAAAAGGTCTCACGCTCTCCCTTTCTTTCTCTCTCCCTCTCTTTTCTTTTCTTTCTTTATATAAGCTTTTTTAAAATATATGCATATGGTTAAGTTATGAAAGAAAATATCTTTGTGGGTCAATCCAAATGATTTGGTAGGAGTGCTACCTAAGTCTTTAAGGCTTACTGAAGGTTTTCTGTCTGCATAAGCCACTGATGCCTATAACAATATACTGAAGGATTTTCTTAAAGAGAATGGGAATTCAGGGATAAACAAATCAAATCCTAGAACAGCTGTGTAAATATAAATATATAAGACTTTTAGTGTATATGGCTCCATTTCACTAGTAGAAAGAACTTAAGGTTGATGATCGTGTACACAAATCATCTTCTCTCAGAAATGGACACAGAGCAGTTCTTTAGAATGGTTCTCAGGGGGAAATGAGAAGTTTTGAAAAGCAGTTTTGGATCAAAGGCACTTTCAACGTACACTTATGAGTTAGTGCCTATCCAAACTTCTGTGGGTACCTACAATTCCAGCTTTTCCAAGCCAGGCAGCACCTTTGTCCTAAGCTTATACTTAGGTTTGTGCAAGCTTCACAAAGCTTAATAATCTAATACATTCCCTCTTCCTAAAGCCAAACAGTTATTTTTTGTGACTGTGTAGAAAATAGGTGCCTACAACCTGCTGGGCTCTGCCATCCATTGCATCATCCTATTGCAATTAATGACTGTCACGAAGAACCTTCTATTAATTTCTCACTTGAATTCCAGCATCAAGACAAAATCATAAGTGAGCGAAAACTTTTCTTAAGCTGTTATCAGCAGGCGAAAACTTATTTATATAAATCCTCTATGTCTCTTGTAACAGTCTTTATTTAAAAATCTGTTTTGTCTGATATAAAAGCCATTCGTTCACTCCAGCTTTCTTTTGATTTCCATTTGCTTGGAATACCTTTTATCATCTCCTCACTTTCAGTCTGTATGTGTCCCTAGATCTGAAGCAGGTCTCTTATAGATAGCATGTCCATGGGTCTCGCTTTTGTTTCTATTCATCCAGTCTGTATCTTTTGGTTGGAGCATTTAATCCATTGACATTTAGGATAATTATTGATATGTCTGTTCGTATTGGCACATTTTGTTAATTGTTTTGGATTTGTTTTTGTAGGTGTTTTTTCTCTCCCTCATCTTTTGTTCTCTTGTGATTTGGATCCTGTTTTCTTTTGTCTGTCATAGATATTTGTTTTTTTGCTACCATGAGGTTTTGACATGGCAGTCTATATATAAACAAGATTGTTTTAAATTGCTGACCTTTTCATTTCAAATGCATTTCCAATATCCTGCATTTGTGCTCTCCTCGTCTCACAATTGCTAGTTTTGGTATCATATTTGTGTGCAGATCATTTCCTGCCCCTGCTGTATGCTTGCATTTTTCTGGTGAACTTTTTCATTCATAATTTTCTTGTTTCTAGTCCTGGCCTTTTCTTTTGCAGCTAGAGAATTTCCTTTACTATTTATTGTAAAGCTGGTCTAGTGGTGCTGAATTCTCTTGGCTTTTGTTTGTCTATAAAAGTTTTGATTTTTTCATCGAATCTGAATGAGAGCCTTGCTGGGTAGAGCATCCTTGGTTGTAGGTTATTCCCTTTCATCACTTTAAATATATTGTGCCACTCCCTTCTGGCCTGCAGAGTTTCTGCTGAGAAATCAGCTAATACATAATGGAGGTTGCCTTGTATATTATTTGTTGCACTTTCTTTGTTGCTTTTAATATTTTTTTCTTCCTCTTTAATTTTTGTCAACGTGATTACTATGTGCCTTGGCACGTTCCTCCTTGAGTTTATCCTGCCTGGGACTCTCTGTGCTTCCTGGACTTGGGTGACTGTTTCCTTTCCTGTGTTAGGGAAGTTTTCAGCTGTTGTCTCCTCACATATTTTCTCAGGTCCATTCTCTCCTCTCCTTCTGGGACCCCTCCATCTGGCTACTTAACGTGTTAAAACCAACTTTGATACATCTCCCTACCTCGGGGCCTCCTGCAGTCTTTCCCAGCTCTCCATTCTCTAAATGATGCCTCAGGGTGACCTTGGAATCACCTTCAACCTTTCTCCATCTCATGTTTCAGTTCCATCTTCAAATATATCAAGACCCCATCTCACCTCACCACCTCTGATACCCTCCTGGTCCAATAACTATCATCTCTATTGCAGTAGTCTCATCCCTGTCCCCTGCTCCTACCATTTCCCACCTGTATTTTAACCTCAAGGGTAACTCAGATGGTGTAACTCCAACTCCCCAGTAGTGACACTCCAGTCCGGAGTGTCAGCCTGATCGGAGAACAGGCTGATCCTTACTCTGGCTGTCAAGGCCCCGCACTGTCAGGCTGTGTGACCTCCCTGTCTCACCTCCTACTCCCCATCTACACTGTCACTCTCTTCCAGCCACACCAACCTCCCTTCTGCACGCTCCCACCCCAGTGCTTTTGCATGTGCCGTTCCCTCTGCTGGAACACCCTTCCATGGGGTCTCCAGATGGCTTAGTTCTTTGTCTCCTTCAGGTTGTTGCTTTCAAGCTCTCCATGATCACCCTCATTTAAAAATTTCTGCCTGCCCAACACTCCCAGGTAGCGCTTAGTGGTAAAGAATCCACCTGCCAATGCAGAAGACATAAGAGATGTGGGTTTGATCCCTGGGCCAGGAAGATCCCCTGGAGGAGGACATGGCAACCCACTCCAGTATTCTTGCCTGGAGAATCCCATGGACAGATGAGCCTGGCGGGTTACAGTCCGTGAGGTCACAGAGTTGGACACAACTGAAGTGACTTAGTACGCAACACTCCCCAAACCCTTTCCCCTGTTGTGATATTTTCATGTCTCTTATCTCCACATGCTGTACTACTTTTCTTATTTGTTTATTGTCTGTCTGCCCCAATTAGAACGTCAGCTGGACAAGGGCAGAGAGGTTTGTTCTCTCACTGCTGTTTCCCCAGCACCTGGAAGAGTGCCTAGCACATCATAAGCATTCAGTTGATACCAGTTGAATGAGTGAATGAATCTAAAAGATGGGTGACTGAGATAGGCTTCATTTATGAGAAAAATAAAAGAAGTATGATCTACTATGCAGCAAAATGTTATGGAGAAGTTCACACCAACACACAGAAAAAAAACATTAGGCTCCATTGACACTAGAGCACTATAGTGATTTTCTCTGAATGAGGGGCTGCAAATAAGTCTCTTTCTCTCTTTCCTGCTGTTGTTTTTAATAATCTACAATTATTGTTTGTGTAATGAAGTAAAAATAGAAGAATAGTTTTTTGAAAAGTGGTGCTTGCTATAAATTATAAGATGCTCAGAGGCAAGGATTGTGTGCAGGCATATGGGCATTTCTGTGTTCTTCAAATAGAGACTTTCTGTAGGCTGAGATGCTCTACCTCTGGCAGGATGGCTAGTTCTCTACTGATCAGGTGCTCTTTATACACAACAACTGCTGCCCCAGAGTGTTTGGACTAGTGCGTCAGGCAGGCTGACGTTACCAAGAAAGGAAGATGCACGATGACTCCGACAACCAGTGGCTGCCTTGCTTGGGTCCCTGGCTAGCGTGGCCCCATGAGTAACCAATCATAAGTTTCACTGGGCTCTGGGGTTGACAAAGCATTTTCACACTCTTCATGTTACTTGATCTTTTTTTTTTTTTTGAATTAATTATTTTAGCTGCACTGGGTCTTTGTTGCTCTGTGTGAGCTTTCTCCATTTGCGGCATGCGTGCTCAGTCACTTCAGTCGTGTCCGACTCTTTGCTTCCACATGGACTGTGGCCCGCCAGGCTCCTGTGTCCATGGGATTCTCCAGGCAAGAATACTGGGGTGGGTTGCCATGCCCTCCTCCAGGGGATCGTCCTGACCCAGGAATCGAACTCAGGTATCCAGCATCTCTTGCATCAGAGGTGGATTCTTTACCGCTGAGCCACCAGGGAAGCAGGGGCTAGTCTCTAGTTGTGGTGTGCACGCTTCTCACTGTGGTGGCTTCTCTTGCGGAGAAGGGGCATAGGTTCAATAGTTACAGATTATAGGCTCTAGGGTGCATGGGCTTCAGTAGTGATGCACAAACTTAGCTGCCTTGCGGCATGTGGAATCTTCTTGGACCAGGGATAGAACCCTTGTCCCCTGCATTGCAAGGCAGATTCTTAACCACTGGACCATGAGGGAAGTCCATTACTTGATCTTTGTAACAGCTTTGTATGTTATCTGTCATTTCCTTCCCCCAGGCAGCTTAGAGAGTTTAAGCATTTGTCCAAGATCTCATAGGTGGCTTCTCCCACAAACAGCCTGGAAGTTACAGACAGGAGTTGGTTGGCAGACTTTTCTAAAAGGCGTAGCGCTGGGGATGAGCTGATTACAGCCAAACCCTGGATGTGCTTAGAGGAAGCGGAAGTGGAGAAGTACAGTAGGATCCGTTTTGGAAAGGAGATACAATGACTCTGTTGTCCTAGCAGCATGGGTGTGTTTCTTGGGTGTGGGGACTACCTTTGTCTGGAAAAAAAAGACCTTAATACATGCTTGGGGTAAACTGTGAGGTCTTGATATTGAAACCACTCTCCTGTGCAAAAAAAAAAAAAAAACAACCCAAAATGTGGGAGGCATTTTTTAACCACTAGGAGAGTGTGGGAGAGTATAAAGGAGAGAGGAAGAAGCAGCAGGGGAAAAGGCAAGCTGGAGAGAGGCGGGAGGGAGCGGGGAAGTGTCCATGTCCAGGGCCAGAGGCTGCATGAAGATCAGAGATGCTCTTCTGTTGGATTTTGAAGTTGTGCTGCTGCGATAGAAATCTGTTCTCCCCTTCTAGCCCTTCACTCCTGTAATAGTTGACAAATTCTGCTCAGCTCACAGATATTCTGTGTGAGAGAGAACCTTGATATCCTTGATGAGAGTTGCGGCATGACAGAGTAATGGCCTCACACATAGGAGCAAAAGGCAGGGCAGGGCAAGGCAGGGCATGGGCAGACAGAAGGAGCCACGAGCACGCCAGCCCCTGAGGATGTGCAGAGCTCATGGGGGAGGCCCTCGGTTTCTGAAGGTCATGAATCTGATGACTCAAGCCGGCTTTACCCAGATCTCCACCACGTGGGGAGAGGTAGCTAATAATCATAGTTACATCCAAAAAGAAAATACTAGGGTTGACATTTAGTAAAAATTTATTTTCCCCTCTAATTAAGTTCCTTTGCTTGAGTCAAAAAGCAAGAATTAACACGTGCAAAGAACAGCAGACTTTTTCCCCACCCCATTTCCTGCCTTTCTTGGGAATAAGGCTTAATGGACAGTTTTCTTTAATAGACAGTGTCACGTCATTGGTCATACAGAAGGTCTGTTTGCCAGGGCAGATTTTAAGATTCCAAAGAACCTGAAGAATGCAGCATAATAGCGTTCGGGTTTATCCATCAGTCCCCTGTGAGTTTGTTCAACATGGGTCAGTTTCCCTTTTTGTTCCCACAGATTGGTAACTGCTGGCGCTGGACATAAGCTGGGATTTTCTATTGTAAACCTTTTGCTCCGCCTAGGGCTGGGCTCAGGCGCAAGGTTACGCATAGCTCTGACCATATCAGAAGCAACACAAGGGCCATCCTTTTAGATGAAGCATTCCCATGAGGCAAGCTCAGAGACATTCTCCCCTATCCTTTCTCATTTCACCCTGTCCTCATCATCATTCGTCTCCAAGGAGTCTGCAAGAAGGGTCTGTGCCCAGGTCAGTCAGGATATGTTTTCCAAGAGGTACCCTGGGACCACAGTGGGGACACGCAGTCACAGTCGTCATCTGACGGCACCCTACAATGACCGTGATAAGAAGCCACTGTCTCCAAGTCTCGTTCCCCATCCTTAGGGCAGGAGCCTGAGGCATCTCAGCGTAGGGCTGCTTTGGAGAGGAAGACACCAGGCAAGCTGACCTGCCACCGTGGCCAGTGACACCTGCTTTGCTTCCACCATAATCAGTGCATCAGAAGAGCAGCCTCAGGCAGGTGCCCAGAATTGGGGGGGGGGAATTTCCCTCAAAGAGGAGCGCCCTCTGACCAGCCAATACCGTATCTCCCTCCACTCATCTTCAAAGCTGCCTTTCTCAGCACAAATCCATGAGCTGGCCGGTGAGTTTGACCATCTGTCACTAGGGATTTTGATTCCCTTCCATCAGTCCCCCAAAGCCTTATTCAGTGATTTCAATCTTAAAAGGCATTTGAATGTCCATCCATGCATTAATTCATTGGGCACTGAATTGCCTGATATTATGAGGCACATGGTGAAGCTGGTGGGCTGGACAGAGGAGAAGGCTGTGCTGCCCACCAGAGGCTTTGGGGCTGCTAGAGGGCAGAGGACATTGAAGAAGCCCAAGTGAGGAGACAGGAGGCGCTCTGACGGTTGTAGCCGAGTGTCTATGTGTCTGAGGACAGGATGTCCTCTACTCCATGTGCCCCTCCTCCCTCTGTCCCTTTCCACTTCTCTCTGTCCCCATCTCCCTTCTTATTTCCTTTTCCCTTCCCCTCTGTCACCCAGGGACAACCTGTCCCCTTGCTCCAATCTTCCCTCCATTCACATGCAAAATTTTGTCCCTCCTCCAATTCTCTTTTCTTACCCCACCCCTATCTTTCCCACACATCAGCCAGTCTCTCCAAACCAATGGAAATTCTCCCCAATCAGGGGCAAGGAGGAAGCACATCCATCCCCCAAAACACAAGGAACAGAACCAGCGTGGAGAATCGGAATCATGTTAGACATCTCCCAGGGGAGAGAAAAAGGCCACAGATGATAACAAAAATGTTGCTCGCTGCCATGACAACCACAGCCATTCAGCCACAGTACCAAGGGTGTGGAGGCAACAAAATCAATTGCATGTTTATTTCCCCAGCACAACCAGACTCTCTAAAGCAGGAGGAAGCCAAGAAGGAGATGCCTTCGGTCCTCTGCCCATCACCTGCCAGAGAACCAGGATGCTCGGTGGCAGTTGGCTTACCTTTTCCCAAACAGCCATCTGTTGTCACATCACTGTCAGCTGAGCCTGACTCTTCACTTGTGTCAGCCAGCTTCCAGAGTGTGCCGTGTGCCCAGGTGAGGAGGCTCAACCCAGGCTGGCGTGAGTGGCCCCCATCTTGGGCCACAGGCAGAACCATGGCCAGCATCAAAGGGTGGCTGCAGGACCCAGAGGCTCAGTGCAAACAAGATTATGTCTGTGGACTGGAAGGTGGGAGGTGGAGCCCCACCTAACAAAACAGGAAGCAGCATCGTTATGAAGAATAAAACCTAACAGTGAGAAACAGAGTAATCAATAGGGGCCCTATCCCTGGCCTCAGCCCACATCACACAGATGAAGATTTAAAGGGCCAGTTAAGAAAAGGCCGTGAGGGGATCACTTAGCGTTTCTGTCCCAGTGAAAGTGTTAGTCGCTCAGTTGTGTCTGACTTGTCGCGACCCTATGGACTGTAGCCCCCCCAGGCTCCTCTGCCCATGGGATCCTCCAGGCAAGAACACTGGAGTGGGTTGCCATTCCCTTCTCCAGGGGATCTTCCCGACCCAGGGATGGAACCTGGGTCTCCCGCATTGTGGGCAGATTCTTTACTGTCTGAGCCACCAGGGAAGCCCCTTTCTGTCCCAAGTCTTTAATAAATATGGACACGAACGTCCTTAAGCTGTATGGTGAACTGGGCTGGCCACAGAGTCAAAGGCAGACTGCTTCTCCGGGTGGTGACTGCCCTTTCCAGAGAAGATGCCACCTGCTCTGAGGGCATTGGCAGGTGCCAGCAGCACCCAAGGGCCCTGGGCGTCTGATCTCCAGTTGCTTCTGCACTGTTAGGAGGACAGAGGAGGCTGAAGCTACCTGGGCACTTTCCCCATACTCTATTCCTCTCCATCACCCTAGGGATCATGTGGCTTTCAAGAGTCTCTGCACTGAAATAATATTGCCAAGTGCCAGGCATCTCAAATTGTGTGAGATATTAACAAAAGTATAACAATATTGCCTGCCGTCAGGAAACTCCTTTAAGAGAATCCATGTGTGCTGGACATTTGGGAAGGTGGAACGAGGTGGTGGAGATGGGTCGCACTGCCGCTGCCCACCCTATTAAATATGTCATGGGTTCAGAGCCACATGGGCGTTTGTGAATCCCGTTCCTCTACTGGCTAAATGGAGCTCGATTTGTGTGTGGATCAAAAGAAAGTTACTTACCCCTACTGGATATCTCCTTCTAATTCACCAGCATTGTTCAGTAGGGAAAGGTGAAACGAAGGCTGAATTCATTCACAGACAGGAGCTTCAGAGCCCAAACATCAAGGAGATAGCTTGAAACTTCAAAAAACAGCTCTGACCTAAGTGTTCCAACATTTTATATTTTCAAAAATCATGGGAAAAGGATGAACTATCCAAAAAGAACAAATTTCACTTTAATTTTTGTTTAAATGCCTCAAAGCCAAAAAAAAAAAAAAAAAAAAAGAGTCTGTCTCTTTTCCCACTGCTGTCAGCTAGGCTGGGAGCCCCTTGTATTCTCATCTTTTCCCACCTTGTGGTGAAGGTCTACCTTCCAAACAGGTGAGGGCTGAGACTAACCACTATGACAGCTGCTCAGTGCTTCAGCAAAAGAGAAGTTGAACGTTTATATCCAAACATCTTAAATTTACCACACCACCACATGGTCCAAAAACAAACAAAACAAAAATTGGCTTTAAAACAAATGCCATTAGAAAACAGTTTCTTTAAAATTTATACATATACCTACCATATGTTCTATCCCTAGGTACTTATCCAAGAAAAAAGAAAACACATGTCCATATAAAGACTCTTACGTAAATGTTCATAACAGCTTTATGTGTGATAGCCGCAATCGAAACAATCCAAATGCCCATCAATAATGAATAAATGAACGTGGTATAAATGAATAGCCAAACAGACTGTGGTATATCCATACATTGGAATATCACTTGGCAACGAACAGGGAGAAACTAGTGATATAAACAACAAGATGCATGAGTCAAAATAATTATGCTGATTGAATGAAGCCAGACAAAAAGGGATTTATACAAAACTTTGGAAAATGAAAACTAATCTTTTGTAAGTAAAAGCAGATCAGTGGTTGCCTGGGAGGAAAGGTCTGGGGAACCAGAAGGACAGATCGTAAAACAGGCGATGGATATGTTTGTTGTCTTCAATGTGGTGATGGTTTCATGTGTCAAGACTTGCTCATTTTACACTTTCAGATCAGATCAGATCTCGCTCAGTCGTGTCCGACTCTTTGCGACCCCATGAATTGCAGCACGCCAGGTCTCCCTGTCCATCACCAACTCCCGGAGTTCACTCAGACTCACGTCCATCGAGTCAGTGATGCCATCCAGCCATCTCATCCTCTGTCGTCCCCTTCTCCTCCTGCCCCCAATCCCTCCCAGCATCAGAGTCTTTTCCAATGAGTCAACTCTGCAACTTACTGTACCAATTATGCTTCAGTAAAGCCATTTAAAAAGTTAAAGAAAACATATGCCATATCAGTCACAGGGATTAGATATATACCCTTGCCTTAGATAACTAGAAAACCAGAAAAAGTATATGAAACAACCACGTACAACATTGGACGACAGTCAAGGCAAGACTGTGAAGGGAAGCTAGCAAGGTGCCTCCTGCGATGGCCCCAGCTCATTGTCGAGAGAGAACTCGAAGCTGATGAGCTTGTGGACTTGACAGAGTTCACAGTTGCTGGAGACCAAGGACATTCACATTTTCAGGGCAGAGTGCCAGAGAGAAGGGAGTTCTACACACAGAGAAAAACTCCATTGTCTATTAGAAACCTCAAGTCTTTGATCTCTGATCATTGACTGCCCGTGAAAAAATTCCTTGAGGCAAGAAAAAGAACCATCTAAAAGGAGCAGATGGGTCAATTTCTGGAGTTTTTACAGGGCTGCAAATTGTTGGCATTCTCCCCAGCCAAAGTGCAGACCCTCTACTACATGGGTTGTGTCCTCAGAAGGGTATTCCCTTAATCACAGTGCTAAATTAGTCCTCGACTAAATGTTGTTCTGGACAAAGTTGAAACGCAAGCCCTGAAAAGATTAAACTGTTTCCAAGTAACTGTGAGCCAGAGCAAAGTCCAATACTCTCTCCAGGAATCAAGCAAAATCTGATACCTAATAGTGCAAAATGTCCATTACCTAGCATCCAATAGAAAATCACCAGGCGTGCCAAACAGCAGGAAAATATGACTTGTAACTGGGAGGGAAAAAATAGAAATATGCCCAGAAATGGCAGAGATGATGAAACTGGCAGGCAAAGACGTTAAAATCACTATGATAAATCTTATAAATATATTCTAGGATGTTAAAGGAAACCAGGAACTCAATTATGGGAGAAATAGAAGATATAAAAGAAAACTCAAGTGGAACATCTGGAGGTGGAAAACACAATAGCTGAAAAACAAATTGTGAACAAAAATCATCGTCTCATTGTTAGTGGAGCTCACTTTGAGCCTGTCAAGTGATCATTGAATCATCTCTTCCTTGGAGACGCTTCCTTGGCTGGGACAAACTTAGTATTCTGTGTTCTCACAGCGCTTCAGCCTCTTCTTCCAAGTACTTGCCGTGGTTGTAGTATTTCCGCTATCCATGAGACTACGCATTGCATGTCTATAAGGTCCATGAGAGCAGGAGCGTGTTTTTGCTTACCTCTATGCCAGTGCCTCAAGAAAAGCACTCAATAAATATATTTTGAATGAATGAATGAAGGAGCTGCTGTCATCAGCTTTGCAGTGGATTCATCCAGCAGCTCTTATCTAAAAGCATCACCTCTGACTGTTCATCAGCATAGTGACCCTGATTGACCACGAGCTACGATTCTCACGTGTCTCCGAGAAACGTGCTGCCTGCAGGCACGGTTTAGTATGAACAGATGATTCACTGAGTGACCTCAAGTGAGTTGCTTCATGTCTCTGACCTTTGGCTTCCTCAGCTATTGAATGAGGTTGTTGAAACAGATGGTCTCTAAGAACCCCCAGCTCTGATGTTCCAGCACGCAGTTATGATCCAGTCTCCAAAAACGCTCCTCCTCCCTGCAGGGTCCTCAACCTCCTTGTCCCTATGCCCTTGAATGTGCTCTCTCTGCCTTGAATCATGGCTTCTGTGTAACCACCATGCAGAGAATAGTATGTGATTTCTGAAGCCAAGTCATAAAGGGCATTGTGGCCTCTGCTTTGGCCTCTTGGATCTCCAGCCACCACGTCAGAAGAACACTCAATCAGCCCTTGGGGAGAGGTCCTCATGGCGAGGGGCTAAGGTCTTCTGCCAACAGCCAGGTGAACAAAGCATCCTGGGACCAGACCCTCCAGCTCCAATCAGACGTTCACTTGACTGCAGCCCAGGCCACATCTGACCTTCACTTAATGGGAGATCAGAGCTGTAGCCACCCAGCCAGACTACTCTTGAATTCCTGACCCACAGGACCTGTTAGTCAGTTCAGTTCAGTCGCTCAGTCATGTCCAGCTCTTTGCGACCCCATGGACTGCAGCACGCCAGGCTTCCCTGCCCATCACCAACTCCCGGAGCTTACTCAAACTCATGTCCATTGTTGGTGAGAGGTACTAATTGTTGATGCTGGGTGTTTTTTTTGAGGGGATAAATATTTGCCATTTATTTATCTGACTGAAGACTTATCTTGGATATGTAATTCGTGGCCATAAAATGATAAAGATACCAACAATCCACCAGGGAAAATGGGCAAAAGATTTGACCAAGAACTTCCCAAAAAAAAGATAACCACCCTGCAGCAGCAAATGGAAACCCACTCCAGTATTCTTGCCTGGACTACAGTCCATGGAGTCACAGTCGGACACAACTTAGGGACTAAACAACAGCAACACGGACTTGTCAGTTTCTGTTATGTAAGTACTGTAAGAAGCTAAATAATTAAAAGCACTATTTGTGATTAATAAAAAAGATAACCAAATGGGAATAAGTATATGAAATGGTGCCCCAACGTCACCACCCGGGAGAAAAAGGCAAGGCAAAACCACAGTGGCTAAAATCAAACCCCTGACAACGTGTGCTGTTTTAAACCACTAAGTTTTGGGGTGATTTATCATGTGGCAGTAGGGAGCTAGTATACTGGTAGTGGAAGCTGTCTCTCCTTCACTCTTTCATTACTCCTGCTGTGGAGAAAAATGCTAACTCAGTCTCCAAAACAGACATCTTTCCCAATTTGGAGACCAAGTTGGGGGCTCGGAATCTTGATCAAAAATCTCCAGGAATACACAAGCCCCTCTTTCCTTCGTTGCCCCCAGCAGGTCTGACGCCACCCCGTCTCTACTGCATTCTCCCCACTCTTCTCCTTTTTTTTTTCACCAGCAATTTTTCACTCTGTTTCAACTGTTTCACTCCCATTCTGCTTCTGATTTTCTAGGTGACCTTGGGATACAGGTCCTGCTCTCCTGAATGACTTTTCCAACTTCCATAATCCTTTGAATATCCTCAGAGTCCCTGTGGGCACACGGCAGGTGTTGAACAAGTATTATGTACTGCCTTGGTCTAGGTCCTCTGGAAAGCTGACCCTGAGCAAGGATTAAGGTTCTAATGATCTGGCGAGAAGGTCTAAGTCTAGGGGGATGGAGGTGAGGGAACAAAGAAACGGGACAAAAAGCAGTGCAATGCCATGTCACACGTTACTGTGGTGGTTTTGCTTCCCTGTGAGTTCCCCTGAGCTTCTAGGGGACACTGGGTTTACTCATCCCAGAGCTTGTCCAGAAAGGCTGCAAGAAGGAATCATGCTCCAGGGTCATTTATGGGAGAGTGGAAGGTGGAGGAATGTATCTGCCCTGCTTCTGCTTCTACCGCCCAGGTTAACATTCACCCCCAAGGGGAGTTAGCGCCCTAGCATTCTCCAGCCCCTGATGACTGCCCAGGAAGCCAGACTCCATGCCTTGTGGTGAGGAATTTAATCTGGGTATCCAGGGGCAAGTGGGACATCAGGTGAGAGAGGGAACAGTCACCGAGGAACCTGTGAGGATGGTGTCGCATACAGTTACCTTCTTGGCCCCGTTTCTGGTTCCTTAGATACGAGCTTGTCGGCACAGCTGTGGGAAGGCCTGGCTTCTTGTTCTGACTGCATTGGTTCCTCCAGTGTGTGATGTGGGTGGAGATAGAGTGAGGCTGCGTGTTAATGGGAGCTGACCCTTGCAGGCTTCAAGACAGATGGACACACTCAAATCCTGCTGCTCTAAAATGCAGGACTTTGTGCAGCCAGCTGGAGGGAAGATCTTGTCCCTCAGCTGAGTGGGGTCTCTAAAACAGTAACACCCACTGGTTTAGAAAATGCAGTTTAATGGAGCAGAACTGGAGTTTTTAAGCAGTCACTGGGCTGTTTTAGACAAAATTCAAAGGCCCTAAGGCACTTTTTTTTGCTAGAAAGACAGGTGTTTCCTCCCAAGAGTTCTTCAGACTTCTTAGAAGCAACCCCAGGAAATGGGTTGCGAGCAGGAGGTGGCGGCCTCCAGGATCCCTCAGAATCCCAGTGTGCTAAGCGGGCAGTCCAGCTCGTTAACAGATGAGGATGGATGGTTGGGTGGGTGATGGATGAATGGATGGATGGGTGGGTGGGGGGCGGGTAGATGAACTGATGAGGTTACTGTTCAGTTTTGTACAAACCCAAGAGGTGTTGTCCAGGCATCTAACACCCTTAAATGCCCATTTCCTAGAGGCAATCAAGGAAGTCATAGCTGTGGGTTTTACCTTCTGAGTCTCTCCAACACGCATTTTTCCTGTCCCTGACACAGCCACCCTCTCCGAGCCCCCAGCCTTCTGGCTTGTTATCAGCTCCATGCTGTCTCTTTGCATTAGAGTGACAAGAAGCAGCACAGAGCCGCCGACAGGAGTCTGGAGCTGTAATTTGCACTGACATTCACTGGTGTTATCCACTTAGTGCCTGGTAAGCCAAATAGGAGATTTGTCTGATTTTGATCCCAGGAAGAGAAATGACAGCCCTGCCCCGCTCCTGCCTCTCAAAGCCCAGCGCCGGGCCAGTCCTCAGCCTGAGTCCTGGCTGACAACACCCACCTTCATGATGCGGTATCGTTTTCCTTTCCTCCGGCTGCAACTGCCTTTCAGACCTGACATCTGGCAAAAACCCTGGATGGGGAGCTGTGGCTGGGGGTGGGAGGGGCTATGCCATCCTCTCAGCTGCTGACAGTACTGACTACAGGTGGCCGCGGGGCCTCAGAGGACCCTCTGGGGGATCTCATTGCCTCCGGGAAGTCAGGCCCCAGCTGAAAACACCCCAACAGCCCTTCTTCTGCCTCCCCCTCCACCCTTAAACTCTCCTGGCTGTAAGAGAAAAGAGGCTGAATGAGACGTTTGTGAGAAGAGCACCAAGGAGTCAGCCTGTGGTGCAGCCCTTTACATAATTTACAAAATGAAGATGTGGGGCCCCTCGTCCAAAAAAGCAGGAAAAGTGTCGTTGGAGGTCCTAAAACACAAAGCCTTTTACCTTACTTTGGTGGTCTCTCTCTGATCTGTCATCGTGATTTTATTTGTGATGTAATGCTGTCCCAAGTATACATACATGCATATTGTTTATTAATATTAGCATGATCTTTACCGTTCCATCTTTAGATTATACCGAGACGGTTCTAAATGCACACAGAACTTTTAACTCCGATGCGGCACCACCAAGGTGACGTAGTTAGTATTTCATAAATGCACATGCATCTCTAGTTCATCTCTTCCAGAACAATGGAAACGCTGCATCAGACTCTTATTTTCTTATTTCACTTTTCCATACACAGACGTTTTACCAATGCTCTCTGCCCTCATCTTGCTGAAGGGAAAAGAAACTAGTTGCCCTTTCTCTCTCTGTCCTCATTTTCAGTGTAAACAGTCAATACAGGGAAGTAGCATGAGAATGTGGCTGAGTTCCTCGGCCTTTCTTAGGACACGGTCATCTTCGTTTTGCATTTAAGGCAAGTTGAAGTGCTTACAGCGGTGAGGTGCGGTCCAAAGCCTCTGTGTGCTTGAGCTCACTGGATCCTCTTGACAACCCCACATGACAGGTGAGGTACCTATACTTTTCAGAAAAGAACTGGAGGCACTGGGAGGTTAAATGACTTGCCCAGGGCCTCAGAACCTGCACTGGCAGAGCTGGGATGCTGGCCTAAGCAGTCTGACCCTGGAGTCCTATCCTGCCCACTAGGCTCACCTGCTTCTCAGGACAAATCATGAGAAGACCTGGGGGAGTTGTACCCCTCTCCTTCCCCCTGTGTGTTTATTTGGGTCTAAATATCAGGACTGGGGTGGGCAGAGCATCTGTCTATTCCAGTGGGAATCCGTAACATCACTTCCTTCAAAAGTTACCTTTGCTTGAGCCCAGATCAAGGGGCTTAACTGACATTTTAAAGATGATAAGGGGGTGAAGTTCAGCCTTAGAGTCTGCTGGGGCCAAATGAGTTGGGGGAGGGCAGCTGGGGTTCTGAAGAAGCCCCTTCCTCTCAGCTGTTGTTGGGCTTGGGGGTGGGAGAGTTTGCACGGGAATCAGGCGATGAAGCCCCAGCTTGGTTTTCCTTGTCCCTTAATGAAAGGTACGCACGTGCACACATGCGTGTGCACACACGCACACGACCCAGCTCTGCCTCCAGGGCATGTTCTTAGACACCACGTCTCCTTTTCCCCAGTGTGACTCAGAAGTGGTTCCCACCCGCCGCCTGGAAAGGCGTTGCCTGCAGGTTCACTGGGTCAAAGGAAAAGCTGGGCTGCAGACGTCAGGGGGAGCACAGATGCCTGGGAGGAAGGAAGTGACAACTCCCTGTGGGGCTTGTGTCAGTAGGGGAGGGCGGGGAGGGTGGGGAGAGTAGGGGTTCGTGGAGCAGAATGAAAGGTCGGGGATCTCACACAGGAGGGATGAGCAGGATCCGATGGGCACTTGACCCCAGGTCCCTGGAAGCTGGAGGGAGCCCTGTGACGCCCAGTGGTTTTACAGCGGCCCCAAACGGTTCATCAGCACCCAGCCATCTAATCCTGTTCAGTCATCTTTATGACATCGTTATAGCAAAGCTAGTTACCTTTGCCCCAAGTAGCGTGTGCCCTCAGGTTAGCCATCCAAACAGGGTCATGTCAGATGAGACCTGAGCCTCCCCGCTGTTAGCATGCAGGTTATGGGACAGAAAGCCCCAGTCCCTCCTACCATGAAGACATCTGTATCTGGTGCATTGATACAGTTTGAGAGTCCTGCAGACACAAACGTCAACGTCCCATCGTTTAGGAACTAAAGACAAAAGGTGCAGCCATCCCTCAGGATCCGTGGGCAGTGGGTTCCAGGGCCCCCTGGGACAGCACACTCTGTGGATGCTCAGGTTCCTTCTATACAGTGACATGGAACGAAGGTCCTCTGCACCTGAGGCTTTTGCAGCCCCTCAATCCGGGGCGGTGGAACCTGCTGTCCAGAGGACGAATGGTACAGCGTAACTGGGTACCGACTCCTGCAGATTGGAGCCTGGACTCAGAGAAAGGACATCAGTGCAGGAAAGCTCTGGCTTAAAGTGATGTTTTCACAATTCTCACAGCAGTTTCCACTGTGGGTTTTTTTCCCCAGAAGGCATTCTCTGCTTTTCTCCATCTGCTGTGGTCCGATGCCTTGAGGGGAATCTTCCTGACCAGCGACAGAGCAGGGCAGAGAGAGCTCTCTTTCCTCTCCTGTGTCCTTTCTCAAGTTCTAACACTCTATTCCTCTCTGGACGTATTGTTTGGAGACCATCAGGCCCATTATCTGACGCCTGACGCAAATGTCAGACAACGTTGTTAATGTCACAGGACTGGCAAAAGATGAGGAGGAGGAGGAGGGCCCCGCAGATGGACGGGTTTTACGTTTCCTCCCCACGCAGGCCATTTTTAACAGCCCAGAGCACAGAGCAGCCGCTCTGTCGGTGTCTCAAACAAGAATTCCCCCAAGGGCTATTGTAGGGTCCTTACTCACTTCTCAGGAAATTTGTTTTTTCTTGATCCTTTTACCCTCCTCAAAAAATGCTTATAGACTCAGAACTGAGGGACAATAATTGTTGCTCCCTTTCAACAGAAAGGTCAAGGTCCTTTGTTACAAAGCCCAGACAGGTTTTATGGCCCAGATAAGGCTGATCTCCTCTGAAGAGCAGTGGAAAGTTAATTCACCCCCCCCCCCTGCCAGCTGTCATGTTTGGCCAGTTTGAGTGAGAAAAGGGGGCTCGTGGGTTTGAGCCTATGAAAACACACAATAATGGGCTCTCACTTTTCTTTTTATAGACAGACAAAAGAGACCCCAAAATGTCAGTGCTGGACCTTAAAGAGAAGTTCTGTTAAAAAAAAAAAAAGCTATTTTCTCCTTTTGTTATTATCTTCTGTCAACTGTTTCTTCATAGTTATCAGTTATTATTGTCTCCAGCAGATTCTGACACTATGATGATACAGTTATGTTTATAAAAGATAGGGGAGGGACTTCCCTAGTGGTTCAGTGGTTAAGAATCCACCTCCCAATGCAGGGGATGTGGCTTTGATGCCTGGTCAGGGAGCTGGGATCCCACAGGCTGTGGAGCAACTAAGCCTGTGTGCCACAGCTAGCGAGCCTGGATGCTGCGACTACTGAAGCCTGCACATATTCTGGAGCCTGTGCTCCACAGTGAGGACCCAGAGCAGCGCCTCGACCCCCCCAGCCCAACAAAAATGGGGGACCTGCTCTCACTGGCTTGCAGATTTCCAGGTTTCTTCTGGTTTTAACACAGGAGAGCTGAGTGTGGAATGCCCGGCAGTTGGAGGTGGAGCCCTGGCTGGCTGACCCCACCCTGAATTCATCCCCACCAGCCACCAATGAGGACGACAGCATCACTTGGCCGTATGGCCACCATGGCCCGTCCCTTTCAGGTTGTTGTGGGTCGTCATGGAAACAAAGATGTCTTAATGTTAAGAATAATTTGCTCCTTAATGGAAACAGTCTCTCTCTAAAGGAAGGTTAACTTGGGAGCCATCAGAGCCATCCCCGGCCGCTGGCCCCACCACGCCCCTGTCCTACTTTGGTCTGCTTGCCTGGAGATCTTAATTTTGATGATGTATGAGGTGTCAGCCAGAAGGTCTTGTGCTCCACTGCGAAGCACTATAAAAAGGCAGATGTATGACTGTGTCATCCACAAATACCCTAGAAAGTTAAGTGTTAAATCAATGTTAATAATAAATGTTTCCCTCTGAAGTAGGTTACGGCAGCATCGCCGGAGCTGTTTAAAATGTAACAAACCAACAAACTCTCAGGGAGCTGAAGGATGCCTACCCCTGCCATGGTCCCTGCCATGCAGCCAGGAAAGTTGTTAAATGCCAGCCCATCTGGTCTGCTTGGAACCCTTGGATGGAAAGAGGACTCACCCCTCCAAACATCTGAACTTGATCTCTACAAACGAGAAGTCTTGGGACCAGAAAGCCCCCAGGGTATGCAGAAATGACTCTCTCAATGTCTTTTTGAGGAAACAGGGCCCTGACCCATCACACTGACTCAGCCTGCCCACCCCCACCATTTTGCTCGTGGGCTCTCTTGATGTAAATGGGAGAAGATGAAAAACACTCTCTTTTTGAGGTCCTCCTGGAGGAGGGCATGGCAACCCACTCCAGTATTCTCGCCTGGAGAATCCCCAAGGACAGAGGAGCCTGGCAGGCTGCAGTCCATAGGGTCGCAAAGAGTTGGACATGACTGAAGCGACTTAGCACACACACACGCTCTAGGTCCTGCCTGACCGCCCATCTTGCACTGATCATTTAGCAAGCACTGGTCTTGACTTCCTCCTCCTGCAGGGGTTTGCCTGAAGAGAGCCCCCAGGTGGGGAGCCTATAAGAAGAACCGCATGCTTATGTGAGCACTTGGAAGCTTCCTTGGCCAGGTCCCATAGTTGTGCTGTCTTTGCTCAAGAAAATTCCAAGCTGAAATTCTATATTCCAGCCCCTGTGGAGGTAAAGTCCTAACCTGGTCCTCATCTTCTCTTGCTCCTCATCCATTAGTAAGATCGGTGGTTGTCATGGCTCTTGCTGTTTTCTCCTAGAAGGTTCTTCCTGGTCCAAGGAAAAAAGTCAGCACCATTGACAAGATGAGAGCCAAAATGCTCCAGTGGCAAGCTGGGTTCCCCGGAAGCAGACCCCGAGGGGAGATTCTAGTGAAAGTGGAGAAACAAGCCTGGGAAGGGGAGGAGGACAGACAAGGGCATGAATGTCAGGCCACATCCCTGGAAGGGTAATGCTGGCACAGCCCCTCAAGGGCACTGTAGGTGACACCTAAGTGTCCCCATCAGGGATGAGGGAATTGGAGAGTTTATAGCCCTCTGTCATCGGTCAAAGGGCTGCAGGGGCAGGACATGCAGGGAACAAGGCCAAGGCTGTTCCCGTTGCCCGGGGTCCATCCTCTGACACAGATGCAGGTGCTGCTGGGAGCAGAAGCCCCAGGAGAGACCTTGTGCGCAGACATGCTAAACAGGGACTTCCCGGGTGGTCCAGTGGCTAGGACTCTGCGCTCCCAATGCATGGTGTCCAGTTCGATCCCTGGTCAAGGAAGGAGATCCCACATGCCACAACAAAGACAGAAGATCCTGTGGGCCACAGCTAAGACCTGGCTCAGCCAAATAAAATAAATAAATAAATATTTTTCAAAAGAAATCAGGTTGTTTAAAGGGGGAAAAGTTACATTAAAAAAAGAAAGAAAGAAATGCTAAACCATCTGAGATGTTGACATAGGACCGACAGCTGCTGCCACATGCCCTACACACAGAAAAATAAAGCAAATAAAGGAACTCAAGGTTTACCTCTAGGTTCACGGACTTGTTCGTCACTCATCCAGACGCTCAGCAAGCATTTATTGAGCACCTGCTATGTTTGTCATTGTGCCAATGGCAGGGGACTTTTGAAAAAGAAGGTAGCACCAATTTTGTGCTTGAAGGGCTAGGAGTATAACCGTGTGGGTTGGGGAGTATGTAGCTAACGTCCACCACCCAGCTCAGGTTCAGATCCCACTAGTCCTAACTTCTGTTCTGGTCTGTTCCACCTGGAAGCGGCTCTCTGTCGAATGATGTAATCCAGGGGCTTCAGGGCTGTGCTGCTTAATGTGAACACAGCACCTGGCCATCCCTGGATGAAAAGCACAACAGGAGTGTGAGGTATTATTAGTGTTAAAAGTGGCATTTAGCAACACTAAAATAAATAAGCTGACACCAGAGTTTCGCTCTGCATTTAGGGAAATGTTCTGGGTCTCTAAGTCCCTTTATCTAAGAATCAAAGGCTCCCACTAGTTATAAAACATGCCTGCCCTGGTTTGTTTTAGGACCTGAGCATTTTCCTGGCATCCTCACACTGGTAAGTGCCCTGCTGATTCCAAGCAGCGTGGCTGCATGGGCAGCATTTCAGCTACAGCTCAGGCGGGGTGACTTGAGGTCATGTCCATCTATTGCCCATGACCCACCAGTCATGGTCAGGAGGGAGGGACAAGGGAGGAGCAAGTGGAGACTAAGAGCAAAACCTTTTTCATTTGTAGGGTGAAAGAGGAAAAGTGAGAGCCATCGCGTCCCTCCATTCCTAGGACCCAAGACTCAGCGATCAACACAGACCCTGCCAGGTAAAATATAGAGCACACGGATAAATGATGAATACTTAAAACTGCCTTTCATGTGAGATCTTAGTTCCCCACCCATGCTCCTTATGGTGGAAGCTCGAAGTCTTAACCACTGGACCACCAGGGAAGTCCCTGATGAATACTGTTTAAAGTATAAGAATGTCCTGAATATCTCCTGGGATACATTTATATTAAAATATTGTTTGTTACTTACGTAAGACGCAGATGAAACTGGGCATCCTGTATTTTTCTTCTCCAGTGTTCGCCAGAAGGAATTTACTCCTTTAATTCCTTATCCAGGTGAGAAATGGAAGACCAGAGATGTCTGGAGTCCACTTCAGGCCTGCGGGAGGTTCAGATCTCTCCAGCTGAGCCGTTTATCTAAAGTCATCTCAAATTGATTTTTAAGATCCTCCCTCAACTGTCCCTAGGGCTGGGAATGTGGACTCAAAATTGTTCTTTAACTCAGACCTTCCGTTACCTAATGCCAAGCAGAAAGGCCCACCTGGAGAGCATAACAGACAAATGCATTTGTGAGCAGGAAATCTGAAGCAGAGAAATGACCAGGAGAAGGAAATGGCAACCCCACTCCAGTAGTTTCGCTTGGAAAATCCCATGGGCAGAGGAGCCTGGCGGGCTACAGTCCACAAGGTCGCAAAGAGTCGGACACGACTTAGTGACTGAACAACAAGGACCTCTTAGCAGGGCTTCCAATTCCAGAATTCATGTGGAATTCCTTAGATATTTAAAGTCTGTGATAGGGTTACCTTAAGCTTATGAAGAAATTAAAACAATGCTTCTTTTTTTTTTGACTACAAGAATGAAAAGCTCATCTAAAATTAAATGCCACATGCGGGGACCTCCCTGGCAGTGTGGTGGTTAAGACTCCATGCTTCCAGTACAGGCGATGCAGGTCCCATCCCTGGTAAGATCCTGCATGCCATGTGGCCTGGCCAAAAATAAACACATTAAAAATGGTTTCCTCAGGGTGTATGCCCAGTAGTGGGATTGTTGGGTCATATGGTAGTTTTATTCCTAGTTTGTTGAGGCACCTCCATACTGTTCTCCACAGTGACTGTATCACTTTATATTCCCACCAACAGTGCAAGAGAGTTCCCTTTTCTCCACGCCCTCTCCAGCATTTATTGTTTGTAGATTTTTTGATGAGGGCCACTCCTACTGGTGTGAAGTGATACCTCATTGTAGTTTTGATTTGCATCTCTCTAATAACGAGCAGTGTTGAGCATCTTTTCACGTGCTTATTAGCCATCTGTGTGTCTTCTTTGGAGATTGTCTATTTAGGTCTTCTGCCCACTTTTTCATTGGGTTGTTTTTCTGGTATTGAGCTGCATGAACTGCTTGTATATTCTGGAGACTAACCCTTTGTCAGTTGTTTTCATTAGCTAGTATTTTCTCCCAATCTAAGGGTTGTCTTTGCATCTTGTTTATAGTTTCCTTCACTGTGCAAAAGCTTTTAAGTTAGGTCCCATTTGTTTATTTTTGTTTCTATTTCCATTATTCTAGGAGGTGGGTCCTAGAGGATCTTTCTGGGGAAAGAGTGTTGAAGAGTGTCCTGCCTGTTTTCCTCTAAGTGCTTTATAGTTTTTGGTCTTACCTTTGGGTCTTTAATCCATTTTGAGTTTATTTTTGTGTATGAAAAAAAAAAAGCCACATTCAGCTTTAAAGCCGTGGAGAAGCTTCACCATCCCCAAGCCTCGCGTTTGTCAGCACCTTCTTGCTGGCACAGCCCTTTCCCAGTCGTTACCTCATCTGAGCCTTGACGCCCTCATGAGGGCAGACAGCACAGCTGTTATCCCACCCTTTGGCAGGTCAGGACAATCCAGCCGGAAGGGCCTGTCCAGAGCAATGGGGATGGTGACAGAAACCTCACCTATAGCCTCAGTTCTTCCCACCTGAACCAGCTGTTAGGCAGTGGGCCTGGAGCCAGATTCTGGCTTTGAGAGCGCAGGTCTGGAATGCCAGTCCTTGCCTTCCACAGTCTACCTGGTGGAGACCAAAGATTCATCCCTTGCATTCTTATTGAACAAGAATGATGTGCTGGGATGTACCTGGTGACACAGCTGGGAAAGGTAGACAAGGTTTGGGTCTCCCTCCAGGGGGCTTCCCTTCTGGAGGTGGCATCAGATGGCAACAAGTGCTCGAGGCCAAAGGACCAAGTGGGAGGCAGGGCTGCTTTAGGGACGGTGAACAGGAAGCTCATTCTGGAAAGGGGGTGACTGACCAGCCCACCTTCTGTCCCCCGTGGGCCCCCAGCTTTGCAGACAGAGCAACCGCTGAGCTCCAGGATGGGAATGAGCTTGCCGTCCAAGGGCCAGCAGGTCAGAGTGTACCAACAAGGTGGAGAGAAGGGAGACGCAGTCCAAGCACCCGGCAGGCTCAGTCTGTGGTCAGGAGCTTGGATTTTATTTGAATGATGACAGGGAAGCTGCTGGAAAGCCAGTCTTAGCCCAGGTTCTCACCTTCTCCTGTAAAGGTCATCAGACAGAGAGGACAGGGGCTGAGGCAGAGTGGAGAGTACACAGAGACTCACAGGTGACAGCCAGGGGTCCCCTTCTGGAAGAGGGTGTGTGAGGCGCCTGGCTGCTGCTGTCTGCTGTCCAAAGGTTGGCTCCTGAAGTCTGGGGTTTTCCCACGATGTATGTTTCCTTTTCCTGAAGCTCACGTGCTTCTCCAGAAAGCCAGGAGGGGGCCTGATGAGGTCTCAGGTCCTGTAGCAGTCATTTTTAGGTCCTGATGACCTTTTAACACAGGCCAGGATTGTCCCGTGTGCCTATGCAGAAGGCCAAGAAAAGACAGATCAAACTCTCCTGGGAATGAACAGACCCGAGCCGTGGCCCAGGGACTGACTTGGTAGAAAGTCAGTCGGGCACCTTGACCAGGGGCTGGATGAAAACATTTTGACCAGTGGTTCTCAGAGTGTGGCCTGCACATCAGCATCAAGTGGGAACTTGTTAGAAACGCTAAAGCAGAGACTCAGCTTTCTATATTTGAACATGTACTCTAGATGATTCTCATACTCAGTAAAGCTTGAAAACCACTCTGTTAGAAGAAAGCTGGGCAGATGGTTTAAAAAAAACCTTGCTTTGGCTGAGACTTGGTTCAAATTAGAGCAAAAACAGAAAACTTCATGGTAGGGGGATGTGGGATGTAGTCTGTGCCCCAAACTCAACCAAACACAGAGACTAATACCCGAGTTATAACTTCTCAACCCAACAAAACCACGTCATGAAACTTTACTAATAAAGAGTAATCTCGGGCTACTTCTCCCAACCAGGTTCCAAGGCCCAAGTTTATTCTTGGTGCACTCTGGAGACTCCTGGACCCTGCATGCATTCCTTCATTCATTCCCACAGTCTTAGCTGCTGAAGATACAAAGATAAAAACAAAACAAAACAAAACACAAAAACCCTTCCTCCACCCTCAGTCTGTTTCAAGGAGAGGCGTATGATTTGTGAATGAAAAATTATGGGGCAGGGTAATCAGTATTGCTACTACCAGGGCGCTCTGGGTCGAAGTGGGACTCCCCACCTAGGGCAGGGAGGAGGAGGTCTCAGCCAGGCCCAGAGGAACAGAAACACTGGGGTGGGGCAGGGGTTAATCCAGTTCAGCCAGTCTAGTGTCTGAGTCATATCATGACGCAGTTGGATGGGAAAGCTGGAGTTCACAGTCGTAACTGCCCCCTGAGAACAGAATTATCTGCAGAGCCCAGATACACCCTGTGACCACAAGTGTGTGCTGGAGGGGGCAGGGTGTTGACTGGAGGAACCACAGCACCACTGGCAGCTCCAGCCCCCAAATTACTGACCAGCGGCTACATTCCCAGCTCTTTTTTCTGATGAGTGTTCCTGTGAGCATTGGCCTGTCCCCAAACCTGGCAACCTGTTCTCAATCCTATCTCCCCAATGGACACCTGCACACCTCACTTCTATCCCAGCATTTTGTCCCTTTGGAAGTACTTTCAATTGACTGTACTGATCTAGAAAGGACCAGGAATAAACCCCTATCCACGCAATCAACAGCTTCAATCTTTAGCATGGTCTTAGCAGTCCTACTCAGATGCACATGTGGTGGTTCCCCTTTTGGTTATTTGTTCATTCAAAACTATTGTGCCAGGCTCTGATCCAGAGGGCTCCTGTTACTGTTAATGATTATGGGGTAAGTTTTTAAAGATTTTCTTTGATGTGGACCATTTTAAAGTCCTTATTGAATTTATTACAATATTGCTTCTGCTTTATGTTTTGAATTTTTGGCCAAGAGGCATGTGTGACCTTAGCTCCCTGACCAGGGATCGAACCCACACTGCCTGTGTTGGAAGGTGAGGTCTTAACCACTGGACAGCCATGGAAATTCCTGCTGTAACTTAGTCTCACTAGCAATGAAAAATGTGATGATGAACTACTATTTCTCATCAATCAAATTAATACTTTGTTTTAAAGAAAACGCTTGGTACTAGTGAGGAGGCTGTGCGAAGGGGCACCTCCAACATTATCATTAGTAATGGCTATCACCTGGTGTAGTCAGATCACCAGGGAAGTCCCCAGGCTGTCTTTCAGATCCAGGTCTGTTCTATAAGCCTGTCCCATTTGGGACATCCTATCTGAAAAGCAGCTTGACAATATGTATCAAAAACTATTTAGATGTTAAAACCTATTAAACCAGAAGTTCATCTGGAAGTTTATTCTAAGGAGATTATCAGGAATGTAGACAGAGATTTATACCAGCTACCATTCATTAAGCACATACCATGCATTCACCAATAAAGATTTCACCAAATTTTTGTAGTACCAACAAAGATTTCACCAAAACATTGTTTTCCACGGCAAAAAAAAAAAAAAAAAAATTAGAAACAGGCTACATTTACAATAATAGAGAATGTTTAAACAAATGAGAATAAGTCATAGAACATAAACTGTTCATTAAAAACTCTTTAAAGAATTTTAAATGCCATAGGAAATAGTCTTATATATGCAGTATGCTTCTAACTTACAAAAATATATAGTTAATATAAATTCATTTAAAATAACAAATAAAATACTACTGGATAGAATGGAAACTTTTTTTTTTTTTTGGCTGAGCTGTGTGGCCTGTGGACTCATAGCTCCTCAACCAGAGATCGAACCCGTGCCCCCTGCACTGGAAGCACAGAGTCCTAACCACTGTACTGCTAAGAATTCTCCAAACTTTAATTTTCTTAACGCTTTCAGCGTTTCTGTATTGTTTCCCTACCATTGGCGTGTATCCCTTTAATAACGAAAAGGTGAGAAAGCAGACATGCGCGGGTACAAAGGCGCGTGCGCGTGTGCGTGTGCGCACACTCACGTGACTTCCATTCCCGGGTGAGGAGTACCGTATAATGTTCCTTCTTAAGACGGCTGCCTCCCAGTCCGGTCCTGGTGAGTCACCCAACTCGTCTGGGTTTTTAATTTTCTCTTTGCAAAATGACTGTGATAATCCCGGCCTCTCCACCAAACAAGATAGTTGTATGTTGCTACTGCCTCCTGCCTGTAAAACCCCAGGTGAATGCTAATTATTGTTATTACTAACACACCAATGCATTTTGGGAGAGGTGAGTTCCAGGGACGGTGGCATCTCCAAAAAAAAAAAGACTCAACTAAGCTAGGAATGGTCTCCTGGGACATGAAGCCTTCATTTCACAAAACATCTCTCCTTGCTGGAAACCTTCCTCCTGTGTATCCCTATGCGGGTACTATTGCTGGTGCCAGGGAGCGTTTGTTTGTCATACATGTCAGCTGGGGTTTGGCTGATCTTGACTGGGATCAGCTGAGTTGGGTTAAGGTTGCCTTTTTTTTTAATTTTTAAAATGATTTATTTGGCTGTGCTAGGTGTTGTGGCCTGTAGGATTTTTCTTTTTTAAAGTTGTAGCTTGCGGGATCTTCAGCTGCAGCATACGAATTCTTAGTTGTGGCATGTGGGATGTAGTTGGACCACCAGGGAAGTCCCCAGGCTGTCTTTCAGATCCAGGTCTGTTCTATGAGCCTGTCATCTTCCAGGGACCAGCAACCTAGCTGGGGCATGTTCTTTTCCTGGTGATGGGAGAGGCGTTAGAGGACACGCCCAGTCACACAAGCACATTTCAAACCACTGTATGGTCACCTCTGCTCCTTCACCCTGGCCAAGCCTAAAATCATGGGGCAGGGAAGCTCCCTCCCCCACCCCCTGGAGAATATGGGGCATCTGCAGAGTTACAGGGCAAAGAGTGTGGATGCCGCACAGGGTGAGGAGTTGAGACTAATTCAACCTAGCACAAGGAGGGTGGGGAAGGTAAAACGAACCACGAAGCTGTCAGCTCTGTTCAGACTGAAGGCAAGGAGGGAAAGAGATGGGAAGTCCTGGCTGTGACCTGTTGGAGGCAGCCCGGAAATGCCTACCCTGCGTCCCTTGTTGATACAGCCAGCTTTCATTGGGAGTTTGCCTTGGAACATGGTGAAGCTCTGAGCTGGGACAAGATGTAGGTGACAATGAAGGCAGGACTCTGGTCCCTCTATTATTTTCCTAAAAACTTTTCTTTCCACACCTGCAACCCATCGCTGGGTTTTAAATGTACTTCCATTTGCAGCTTTCCCGTCTTGTGTTGCTGTGGTTTTAAAAGGTGGCATGTACCTAAAGAAATTTTTTTTATTGAAGTATAGTTGATTTACAATATTGTGTTAATTACTGCTATACAGAAAAGTGACTCAATTATACATATATACACATTGTTTTTCATATTCTTTTCTGTTAATGGTTTATCACAGGATATTGAATATAGTTTGCTATATACAGTAAGCTTGCTGCTTACTGTAAGACTTGTTGTTTATCCATTCTATGTATTATCATTTGCATCTGCTAACACCACACTCCAAGGCCATCCCTCTTCCCACCTTGGTAACCACTGTTCTACTCTTTATGTCCATGATTCTGTCTGTTTCATCGGATCAGATCAGATCAGATCAGTCACTCAGTCGTGTCCGACTCTTTGTGACCCCATGAATCGCAGCATGCCAGGCCTCCCTGTCCATCACCAACTCCCGGAGTTCACTCAGACTCATGTCCATCGAGTCAGTGATGCCATCCATCCATCTCATCCTCTGTTGTCCCCTTCTCCTCCTGCCCCCAATCCCTCCCAGCATCAGAGTCTTTTCCAATGAGTCAACTCTTCGCGTGAGGTAGCCAAAGTACTGGAGTTTCAGCTTTAGCATCATTCCTTCCAAAGAAATCCCAGGGCTGATCTCCTTCAGAATGGACTGGTTGGATCTCCTTGCAGTCCAAGGGACTCTCAAGAGTCTTCTCCAACACCACAGTTCAAAAGCATCAATTCTTCGGCACTCATCCTTCTTCACAGTCCAACTCTCACATGCATACATGACCACAGGAAAAACCATAGCCTTGACTAGACGAACCTTTGTTGGCAAAGTAATGTCTCTGCTTTTGAATATGCTATCTAGGTTGGTCATAACTTTCCTTCCAAGGAGTAAGCGTCTTAATTTCATGGCTGCAGTCACCATCTGTAGTGATTTTGGAGCCCAGAAAAATAAAGTCTGACACTGTTTCCACTGTTTCCCCATCTATTTCCCATGAAGTGATGGGACCGGATGCCATGATCTTTGTTTTCTGAATGTTGAGCTTTAAGCCAACTTTTTCACTCTCCACTTTCACTTTCATCAAGAGGCTTTTTAGTTCCTCTTCACTTTCTGCCATAAGGGTGGTGTCATCTGCATATCTGAGGTTATTGATATTTCTCCCGGCAATCTTGATTCCAGCTTGTTTCTTCCAGTCCAGCGTTTCTCATGATGTACTCTGCATATAAGTTAAATAAACAGGGTGACAATATACAGCCTTGACGTACTCCTTTTCCTATTTGGAACCAGTCTGTTGTTCCATGTCCAGTTCTAACTGTTGCTTCTGGACCTGCATACAAATTTCTCAAGAGGCAGATCAGGTGGTCTGGTATTCCCATATCTTTCAGAATTTTCCACAGTTTATTGTGATCCACACAGTCAAAGGCTTTGGCATAGTCAATAAAGCAGAAATAGATGTTTCTCTGAAACTGTCTTGCTTTTTCGATGATCCAGCAGATGTTGGCAGTTTGATCTCTTGTTCCTCTGCCTTTTCTAAAACCAACTTGAACATCAGGAAGTTCACGATTCACATATTGCTAAAGCCTGGCTTGGAGAATTTTAAGCATTACTTTACTAGCATGTGAGATGAGTGCAATTGTGTGGTAGTTTGAGCATTCTTTGGCATTGCCTTTCTTTGGGATTGGAATGAAAACTGACCTTTTCCAGTCCTGTGGCCACTGCTGAGTTTTCCAAATTTGCAGACATATTGAGTGCAGCACTTTCACAGCATCATCTTTCAGGATTTGGAATAGCTCAACTGGAATTCTATCACCTTCTCTAGCTTTGTTCGTAGTGATGCTTTCTAAGGCCCACTTGACTTCACATTCCAGGATGTCTGGCTCTAGGTCAGTGATCACACCATCAGGATTATCTGGGTCATGAAAATCTTTTTTGTACAGTTCTTCTGTGTATTCTTGCCATCTCTTCTTAATATCTTTTGCTTCTGTTAGGTCCATACCATTTCTGTCCTTTATCGAGCTCATCTTTGCATGAAATGTTCCTTTGGTATCTCTGATTTTCTTGAAGAGATCTCTAGTCTTTCCCATTCTGTTGTTTTCCTCTATTTCTTTGCATTGATCACTGAAGAAGGCTTTCTTATCTCTTCTTGCTATTCTTTGGAACTCTGCATTCAGATGTTTTTATCTTTCCTTTTCTCCTTTGCTTTTTGCTTCTGTTCTTTTCACAGCTATTTGTAAGGCCTCCCCAGACAGCCATTTTGCTTTTTTGCATTTCTTTTCCATGGGGATGGTCTTGATCCCTGTCTCCTGTACAGTGTCATGAACCTCATTCCATAGCTCATCAGGCACTCTATCTATCAGATCTAGGCCCTTAAATCTATTTCCCACTTCCACTGTATAATCATAAGGGATTTGATTTAGGTCATACCTGAATGGTCTAGTGGTTTTCCCTACTTTCTTCAATTTAAGTCTGAATTTGGCAATAAGGAGTTCATGGTCTGAGCCACACTCAGCTCCTGGTCTTGTTTTTGCTGACTGTATAGTGCTTCTCCATCTTTGGCTGCAAAGAATATAATCAATCTGATTTCAGTGTTGACTATCTGGTGATGTCCACGTATAGAGTTTTCTCTTGTGTTGTTGGAAGAGGGTGTTTGTTATGACCAGTGCATAGATAGGTTCATTTGCGTCGATTTTAGATTTTACACATGAGTAATATCATGTGGTGTGTGTCTTTCTGACTTAACTTTGCCTAGTATGATAATCTCTAGTTGCGTTCATGTTGCTGCAAATGGCATTATTCCATTCCTTTTTATGGTTGAGTAATATTCCACTGTATGTACGTACCACATCTTCTTTATCCGTTCGTGTGCCAGTGGACATTTAGGTCGCTTCCTTGTCTTGGCTATTGTGTAGCGTGAACATACGGGGGCATGTATCTTTTTGAATTATAGTTTCGTCTGGACATATGCCCAGGAGTGGGATTGCTGGATCATATGGTCATGCTATTTTTAGTTTTATGAGAAGGTGGCATGTATTTTTATCATCTCAGGACTGTATCTCAAGCACTTCCCTCATGTGTAAACATGTTTCTGATCAGAATTCTCCCTGGCAAAATCAAATGGCTGTGTTCCCAGTCTGGACTGTCAGGATCCATCTGATGGTGTGGTCTATCATTTAGGAAGGAGGGCCACCTGCCAAGACAACACCTGAGGAAGGTGGGGAGTGGCAGAGCTTCTACATATGTGCCCGAGCTGAGGAGGGGCCTCAGAAGAGACAGCGGGAGTGGAGAGGTTAGAGAGAGAGCCAAGCCTTGGCAGCTGGGAGGCAGCTGGCCCCGCTTGGGGTGTGGGGGTGGCTCTGGGCTCATGGGAATCTTGAGGAAGTAGTTGGCTGAAAGGAAGCAAATAGAACCCTCCAGAGTCCTACAGGACCAAGTCCCCAATTGCTCCCTTTGTGCTTCTCTGTGCCAGGATCTGAGTCTTAACACGGATGAGCAGGGCCTGGCTGGAGGGACCACATGCACGCTGTGACCCTGGAAGATGGAAACTAGCATAGACCAAGGCCCTTACCCCAGCGAGGGAGTCTCGGGGAAGCGATTCTCTTTACTTGGAACCAGATGATTCGGCAAACTACCAAACAGAGTCCTACTTTTCCTTCTGAATAGAAACAGATACATAAGAGAAAAAGTACCTAGTGTGGATTTCTGCCAAACGGGGCACAGGTCCCCTTTAGGTTGGCACCTGCCTGGCAGGAGCTCACTGGAACTGTTAAAAGTTGAGGCTTGGGCCCAAGTCTAATGATGACAGAACCCGTCAGACACATCCCCAGACACCTGATGAGCACTGCTCAAAACCATCAAGGTCGTTGAAAACAAGGACTGTCGGAGAGACTGACTGCCACAGCCAAGAGGAGGCTAAGGAGACCTGAGGACTGCAGGAACCTGGGTGGGGTCCTGCACCAGAACAAGACCTTAGGAAAAAGTTCAGGAAATCCAGATAAACTGTGGACTTCCTTTGAGAATAACGATCAGTTCTGGTTCATTAATTGTAACAAGTAGACCATCTGAATGTAAGATGTCTGTAACAGGAGAAACTGGATAAGGAATGTTTTGGAACCCTCTGTGCTCTCTTAATTTTTCTGTAAATCTTAAACTGTATGTTAAAAAAAAAGCTATTAAAAAATAAGTGGAGAGGTTGAAAGCAGACGTGGAAGCCAGCCTGCCGGGATCCAGTCCCAGCTCCTACTCGCCTTGGGCAAGTCACTAGACCCTTTCTGCCGCACCTCCTTTTCCTCCTCAGGAAATGGGACTCCTCCCAGGACCCCGGATTGTCCTGGGGACTGAATGAGTTAAAACTTGTCAAACTCTGGAAGAATGTGCCTGGCGCTGAACAAGTGCCACACGTGCTTATTTAGTACGTAAATAAAACTATAGGTGTGGGTTTACCTCAAATGTCCTGTAAAACAGAAGTGTACGGTAGCTTGAGTTTTAATTTTCTTTAAAAAAAAAAAAAAAAAAGCATGCTCAGGGCTCAGTTTGGGCTCCTCTGTCCCAGAAATTCCGTGATCCTGCCCCCTCCCTCTGGCTTGGCCTGAATTTGGTTCTTCCTGTTCTTTGTCCCAAGGGATTCCCATTCTCTGCCAGGTTCAGACAGGATGACTCAGCCTGGAAACCTCCCTTCAAAAGGCACAGGAGCACAGGCAGATCCCCTGCCCGCTTGCCTGTCCTGGCTCTTCTTCCTTGGGAGGGTGCTCTGGCATCTAGGTTCCAGCGCTGGCCCCGAGGCACCTCTAGCCTCACCCTCTTCCCCCAGACACACAGCCACAAGCCCTCTAGCCGACTTTCCTGCCTACGCTGATGCCCTTCCAGCTCAGAGAGCTAAAGAGAAGACATCCCCGCCCAACAGGATGCTTGGGAAATGCGTGTGTTCCTTACGGCTCAGGAAGAGGTCTTTCTCTAAAGAACAATCCTGAACTTTGTCCAAAGCATCGCGAGCTTGCTGCGAGTCATCTTCCTGTGAGCATCTGGAAAAAAGCCTTGTGTCCAAGCAGAATTGGAAGCACACATCTACTGTTTCCTTTAGTCAAGACCTTGAATTCCTGGAGCTGTTTCCTGCCCCCGCTGATGGCCACGGTCCCTCTCTGGGGCTGCCAGGTACAACCAAAGTTAAGCTCTGCAGTGTGGCAAAAAACAAAAACCTGAAGCTTTGGAATGAGGCTGAAATCTCCCAGTTGCTTTCCCTGGTGGGTTCCCCTACTTTTTTTTTTCCTAAAGAGGCTTATTTCTTGTTCAGAGACACTGGTGAAGGGGGTCATTGACATGCCCCTCTGTTTACAGGTGAGGAAGCCAAGTCCTTCTGGAGACCAAAAAGATGTCAGACACATTTCCCGTTTAGAGAAGGGGTTGCAATTCCTCATCCACGATCTAGCTGGAGTTAACTTGTTTTCTTTGGTTTTCTTTGCCAGCACTTGGCAGTGACCTACATAGACCACATGCCTAATAATAACTTGAGCTTTATTAGCACCCAGCATTCAAGGGCCTCTGGGAATTTGGCAAAAGGCAGTATTTAGTAAATCATCTGCTTGTTGCAAACAGACTTTGCACTTCTGGAGCAGCCTTTGAAGAGGAGAGGCTGCTGGCTGGGAGTTATCAGTACAGCGGTCGCTTGTCTGACTGTTTTCCTCTTCATCTTTTTATTGGGAAATCTCCAAGACCATGGCTCACTTGTAAAGGGTTGATATTTGAGACAGGTAACCACTAGTCTGTCTCAGGTATCAACCTATCAGAATGGCTTTTGGCCAAGAGTACCCACCCAAAATTCTACCTCCCACTCCTGCCTCTGATTGGCCAGGCATTGCCCCTGAAGCTGCAGGTTTAGGGGAAGGTCCAGGGAGTTCCAGGGAAGGGTTCTAGGTGGTGAGACAGTGACTGTTCCAAGTGACAGGAAAATAATTCAGTATTTAACCAGCTGACTGTCAACCCTATATGCTCACATATTCTCAGTTCCTAGGAGTACAGATCCATGCCATGTGGCTTAATATAGACTTGTTCCTAAGTGTACATGATGGCAGATGAAGGAGTAGAAGTGTTTGGATTCAAGAGCCTTGAGGGATTCGTCTGACTGTGTCTTAGCTCCTCTTTGGTCCACTGGAGTGATGGCCAGGTGTAAGAAGAAGAGTGGGTGCAGGTCATAAGTGATAACACAAGATAATCAAAGCGAGGGAAGGCCAAGAGTGTCCCTAAGTCCAAAGGATGGTGTAAAATTAGACATGAGAGACAGCGCAGGACAGGACAGATGCTGGAAAGATCCTAGGACCAGAGGGTCGGGAGGATCAGAGTGTCCTGAAGCAAGAGGGTCTAAAACACTTGCCTCAAAGGTATCATCACTTGCTGCCAGGGAAGCTTAGCCATGGTTAAAAATGTCAGGAGGGTGGAGCTACTCAATTCTCAGCAGTTCTTAGAACTGCCTTGTTGAAAAGATTTTCGCCAAGTGTTTCCCCTGCAACACACCCAGCAAGCTGTTTCTAGACAAGTTGTCCCAGGTGCCAAAGCTGGTACTTAAGAAGGACCATTGTTTGAAGGGCTGCTTCCCACTGGCAAAAAGTGTAATTGGATGGGGGAGGGGGTCATTTCCATCACAGAGTCCAAATTCCCTAGGACTTTGGCCATCTCAGAGCAGGATAGCTTTATAAATTTGTACCAATACCATAATTCTAACACAGCCATTTTCAAAGTAGTCTTAAAGCCACTGGAGTTGCAAGAAGTCTCCTGATGGATGCAGATTGCTTTCCAAACATGAGCCCTTTCTTCTACTCTTCTCAGTCAATGCCACACAATCCTCCAATCATCATTTAGGGAGAACTAATCCCTTCTTACCGGTAACTTATTAAGTGAGTCATTAAGGATGACTGAATTTGTGAACCAAAATTTGCATGTGCCCAGAATACTTTTATTCAGCATTCTACCCCAAATCCTGTCATGCATGCAATATGTGGCAACTTGCAAAGCTCCTGCCCGGCCTGCAGAACTGTTGACAACCAAATGGCCACACTTAGGAGGAAGCAGTTTGTTTTCTCTCCTATCTCTTTGCTGCTACTGTGTTTCTGTGTGGTTGGTTTTTAGATGGCCTGATCTTTATGATGTTTAGGATTCTGTATTCACCACCTCAGTATCTTGGCCCTGTAATTTTCTGGTTAACTAGATTGGAAGATACATTGTGGCTCAGATGTTTACATAATGCTATAGCCTCCCCCAAAAGCAAGCTGCTTGTACATTGACACTTTGTTATCTTAAACACTGTTATTATATATATATATATATATATATATAGTGAAAGAAAATGAAGTTGCTCAGTCATGTAGGACTCTTTGTGACCCCATGGACTGTAGCCTACCAGGCTCCTCGGTCCATGGGATTTTTCAGGTAAGAATACTGGAGTGGGTTGCCATTTCCTTCTCCAGGGGATCTTCCCGACCCAGGGATCGGACCCGGGTCTCCCACATTGTAGGCAGACGCTTTACCATCTGAGCTACCAGGGAAGCTATTGCTGTTCTCAAGGAAGATCTTTCAAATGTAATTTTATTTTTTAAATAGGTTATAGGTTCCTACCATTCAAAAGTCAAAATAATATCCAAAAGTATACTGGAGAAGTTCTGCTCTCTCTGCTACAGGCTGCTTGGATCCTCCACCCCGGAAGTCACCACTTCACTTGCTCCTTGCATTATCTTTCTAGTGTTTCTTTGGGCAAATAGACAGTTTTCATATTTCCCTTTGAAGGGAAGGTTTTAAATACTTCACTAGGGCACAAAGCTCCCTTGACCCCACACGAGGAGGTAAAGTTAGATGCGGTAGATAAATTCAGAAGTGACTCTAGAAGACAGAGATTGCCTCTGAAGCCCATCTTCCTAGGGCCATGAGCAGCACTGTTATCTTTTTACACACCTTGTTCTTGGAAAATGATGGGATAGAATTTTCTCGAGTCCCTGGTGCTGTTTTCCCATCTGCATCCCCCGTTTGAACAACCCCACAAAAGTCTCTGACAGAGGTGCACATTGTGTTCTCTTCCCCACCTCCGCCTCCCTCAAACACACCTGTCTAGGGCCCCATCTCCACAGTGCCTGTGGGGATAGGCAGATGGATTTTACCGTATATACGGAATGTCAGGAAGAAGTGACCAGCTCCTTCCAGTCAGGGTTTCTTCGGGCTGGAAGCAGTCCTTCAATACGAGTCTAATGGGAAAAGCTGACACTGGAGGATGTCCCAGATGTACATATTCAGCTTATTGATGGAGTGTTTACCGTGTGCCAGGCCCTGTGGCAGGTGCCAGCTTGAAGGGTGAGCAGGACACGGTGCCTGCCCTCATGGGCCTCAGGAGGAGGGTTACAGTACATTGTGGGAAGAGCTGTGAGAATGCAGAGCGCAGAGAAGGCATCGCGGGGGGAGGCCTCACGAAAGCCGAGATAAGGGGGGCAAGTAGACTCAGCCAGGCAGTGAGTGGGGGTCCGAGGCAGCATCGTGTGCAGAGAGTTCCTTTCTCCTTTCCCACAGCGTCCTTTTCTAGTGGGACCTCATGGAGATAATTCTAGCAGCGAAAGGAGTGACTTGAGTGGAGATGTAGGGGCCAGAGGAGCTGGAGGTGCTCCGGTGTGGATAGAGGCAGGGAACCCTTCCCGTCGGAACATGTGGACACAGCCCTGGTGGTGCTCCGCGCAAGGGCAGGCGGGGCGGTGCTACCAGGAAAGAGGAAATCCAAAGCCTTCCTGCCTGGGGATGCCCAAGTTTATTCCAGGCTTTGTACCTGGCTGTGGAAGCCTCAGGAAATATGGTGGCAGTGGGAGCGTCAAGGGAAAGGTCTTGAAATACCAGTGAGTCAGAATGTGAGGCAGTCCAGTTCCCAACAGCAAGTAGATGGCCCATTCAAAACAGGGTAACCTGGGGAGGAATTATTTACAAAGGTGTGGGCGGCTGCACCCCGGAGGCCAAAAGAAGGAAGGAGATTAGGGATGGTTACCACTCTGGCAGGACCGAGTGTCTTGCTAGTCTCCTGGGTCTTGAAAGGAGCAGTGACCTTGGGCAGAGGTGAGCCTGCAGGGAGGGGACCAGGGGAAGAAGTTCCCCCCAATAACACTGTCCTTCCCTCTGCCAGGCCCCTCAGGTAGTGGGACCCTGCCCTAGGAGAGCATGCGGGGTCTGTAGATGAGGCTCCAGGCAGAGAGGCCCCTGGGAACAGGAAGGGGGCAACAGGAAGCAGGAAGGGAACCCACCAAGCCTGCGTTCAATGTGGCTGGCAGTGGCAGGAGACTAGACAAGATGGCTTTTCTTTATGCTTTTCTCCATTTCCTAACGGTCTCAAAATGAACATACATGACTCTGGATTGGAGAAACTGTGGTTTTTAATTTTAAAAGGCGAAACCACAAACCACATCAATAGTAATAACAGCAGCAAGGAATGTGTCCCCAAGGAGACCCCCACCCCTCAACTCCGGGCAGTACCAGTGCTTTTGTTAATGAGAACGGGAGAGGGACGCCTTGCCAACACTTCTGGCCCACTCCGCACCCTTTCCCATGGGACGCTGACCACAGACAGAGCACACACAGTCATCACTCCCAACCAGAGAGTCCCTGGGTCCTGAAGAAGGTGGTGCCAAGCCCTCTTGTTACTCTGAAGCAAACTTCGTATGTGTGCATGGTGGGGGGTGGGGGGTGGTGAGGCAGGGGCTGGGGTGGTCATAGGGGAAGATGCTCTGATTTCCAAGGATATGGATTCAGGTCCTGTCCCAGCTGCTTCACCATGGGGGAGCCTTGAGCATTTACACGCTCTGAGTCTTGTATCCAAGTGACCGATGAGGGTGATGATGATCCTTTCCTCTAAGAGTCATTGTGAGGGTTCATGACCTTGTAAAGTTAGAATCTCTACAAATATTCCTTTTACATGAAGGAGAGCAGTGCACAGAGGTCATCACCACCTCACAAGGCGAGAACAAATACATCCTCAGCCTCTAGGAGGCCCGAGGCCTGTGGCACAGCTCATGCGTGGACAGAAAGAACACGGCCTGTGGTGAATTGAAGAGAAACACACCCAGTGCCAGAGCCTGCTGGGAGCGCTTTCTCTAGTTCCAATCAGACAGCCCTCCTCCCTCTAGTCTTTTCCTGTTTCTCTGCCTCCTCCACCCCTCAGCTCCCTGGGATCCCTGTGCCTAGGTTGGGGGGGCTAGGAGCCTCTCATGGGGGTCTCTTCCTGCCTGCAGGGTGGATGTAGACCCTCAGGTTTAGGACTTTCAGAGGCTTTAGAGGACAGCACCTATGACAGCCGCCTTTCTCTTGCCACCTTGCCACCTCTGGCATGTAATTTCAGCATATGATTGTTCCCAAAGGCCCCTACCCCACAAGGGATGGACAAGACAGGTAAGGCCAGTAAAAACCCCGTCTCACCAGGAGAGAAAAATCTCTGCAGAAGAGGGCATGAAAAGAAGGCAAAATGAGGAAATGGGAGATTTGTGGTCAAGACTGAGTGTGGTCACACTGTTTCACATTGTTCTTGTTCAGTCTCTCAGTCGTGTCTGACTCTTTGGGACTCCATGGAGTGCAGCACCCCAGGCTTCTCGTCCTTCACCATCTCCTGAGGTTTACTCATGTCCGTTGAGTCTGTGATGCTATTCAACCATCTCATCTTCTGTCCTCCCCTTCTCCTCCTGCCTTCCATTTTCCCTAGCAACAGGGTCTTCTCTGATGAGTCGGCTCTTTGCATCAGGTGGCCAAAATGTTGGAGCTTCAGCTTCAGCATCAGTCCTTCCAAGGAATATTCAGGACTGATTTCCTTTAGGATGGACTGGTTTGATCACCTTGCAGTCCAAGAGACTCTCAAGAGTCTTCCTCCAACACCAAAGTTCAAAAGCATCAATTCTATGCTCAGCTTTCTTTATGGTCCAACTCTCATATCCATATATGACTACTGGAAAAACCATAGCTTTGACAAGAGGGACTTTTGTTGGCAAAGTAATGTCTCTGCTTTTTAATATGCTCTCTAGGTTTGTCATAACTTTTTTTCCAAAGAGCAAGCATTTTTTAATTTCATGGCTGCAGTCACCATCTGCAGTGATTTTGGAGCCCCCCAAAATAAAGTCTGTCACTGTTTCCATTGTTTCCCCATCTATTTGCCATGAAGTGATGGGACTGGATGCCATGATCTTTGTTTTCTGAATGTTGAGTTTTAAGCCAGCTTTTTCACTCTCCTCTTTCACTTTCAAGAGGCTCTTTAATTCTTCTTTGCTTTCTGCCATAAGGGTGGTGTCATCTGCGTATCTGAGATTATTGATATTTATCCCGGCAATCTTGATTCCAGCTTGTGCTTCATCCAGCCCAGCATTTCTCATGATGTACTCTGCATAGAAGTTAAATAAGCAGGGTGACAATATACAGCCTTGATGTACTCCTTTTCCAATTTGGAACCAGCCCGTTGTTCCATATCTGGTTCTAACTGTTGCTTCTTGATCTGTATACTGGTTTCTGAGGAGGCAAGTAAAGTGGTCTGGTATTCCCATCTCTTTAAGAATTTTCCACAGTTTGTTGTGATCCACACAGTCAAAGGCTTTAGGGTAGTCAGTGAAGCAGAAGTAGATGTTTTTCTGGAACTCTCTTGCTTTTTCTGTGATCCATTGGATGTTGGCAATTTGATCTCTGGTTCCTCTTCTTTTTCTAAATCCAGCTTCAACATCCAGAAGTTCTGGGTTCACATACTATTGAAGCCTAGCTTGGGGAATTTTGAGTATTACTTTGCTAGCATGTGAAATGAATGCGGTTGTGCTGTAGTTTGAACATTCTTTGCCATTGCCTTTCTTTGGGATTGAAATGAAAACTGACCTTTTCCATCCTGTGGCCACTGCTGAGTTTTCTAAATTTGCTGGCATATTGAGTGCAGCACTTTAACAGCATCATCTATTAGGATTTGAAAGAGCTCAACTGGAATTCCATCACCTCCACTAGCTTTGTTTGTAGTGGTGCTTTCAAAGGCCCACTTGACCTCGTACTCCAAGATGCTGGCTCTAGGTGAGTGATCACAGCATCGTGGTTACAGGGGTCATTAAGATCTTTTTTGTATTATTCTTCTGTGTATTCTTGCCACCTCTTCTTAATATCTTCTGCTTCTGTTAGGTCCATACCTTTATTGTGCCCATTTTTGCATGAAATATTCCCTTGGTAGCTTTCCTTTTCTTGAAGAGATCTCTAGTCTTTCCCATTCTATTGTTTTCCGCTATTTCTTTGCATTGGTCATTCAGGAAGGCTTTCTTATCTCTCTTTGCTGTTCTTCGGAACTCTGCATTCAAATGGGTGTATCTTTCCTTTTCTCCTTTGCCTTTCGCTTCTCTTCTCTTTTTAGCTATTTGTAAGACTCTTCCATCGTCATTCCCAACCCCTTTGACGTTTGGCACCATGGGTGTGAGGCACTTGCACCCAGACCTGGAAGGGTTTAGGGCTGGAGAGAAATGCAGTGATGACCCCCTCCCCAGCTCTGCCACCTCTGACCGTGACCCAGAGGACAGAGGGAGCACCCAAGCCACACCTCGACCTCCTGGTGCTTAAAAGCACTGACCTCGTCTTCCTCTCCACTTGAAACCATGAGATCTGACCTACAACTAGTGGGTTGACCTTTGTCCTCAGTATTGGGGAAGGACAGGTGGGCACAGGGAGTCCAGAAAGAGACAAAGGGTTATCAAGGCAGAGCACTTGTTTATCCTGCAACATGTGGAGAGGGGGTTGCTGTGGTGGCTAAAAGTGCAGAGTCTGGAATTGGAATGAGATGCTCTCTGCTTGTTAAGGTGATCCACTTACTTGACTGCCTGAGCCTCCGATCTATCACAAGTGGGATGACCCGATCAGATGTGCTCCTTAAGAAGTGCGTGTGTGCAGGCTAAGCCGCTTCAGTCGTGTCCGACTCTCTGCAACTCCAAGGACTGTAACCCGCCAGGCTCCTCTGTCCATGGTGTTCTCCAGGCAAGAATACTGGAGTGGGTTGCCAGGCCCTCAAGGAGTTGCCATATCAAATAATACGGCATCAACTTGGACACATTTTTGCCTTAAAAAAAAAAAAGGAATTGATCCTGAAATTATTCTAGCCCCTGGATGTCTTACTGGTTTACAGGGAATAAAGGGGACTGAAAAACAAATTAAGGGGCACTACAAAGCAGCAAGCGTCCCAGTCCAAAATGTGGGACATCCTGCAAGATAAATGATCCGGTTATCTTCAACAAACCAAATGCAAGGAGATGAAACTTTTAAAAGGAGCGGCAACTGTTACAGAACAGAAGGGACCATCAAAAGAACGGCGTGAGAATTGTTAAATCCCAATTTGAAAAAAAACAGACACCCTAAAAAGACATCTTTAAGAGAACTAACCTGATGTGAAGGAATGACTGTTCATTTTGTGGAGAGTGGCCTGGCAGGTATATTTCTAAAATGTGCTCACCTCCTGCAGGCACACACTGCAGGATTTATGGAGATGTGAAAGGGCGGCTGGGATTCCGAGGGCCGATGGTTTGGAGTAGCCGGGTTAAAATTGTTGGAGCTGAGTGATGAGTGTCTGAGTTTTCATTTTACTCTTCTGTCTGTATTGTATATTTTTGAAAATTTTCGTCACAAAACATTTAAAAAATGTTTGTCAGGTCTGAGTTGTGGCATGTGGGATCTTGTTCTTCCACCAGGGATTGAACCCAGGCCCCCTGCTTCGGGAGGGCGGAGTCTTGGGCACTGGACCACCAGGGAAGTCCCTCATCACAAAGCATTTGAATAGAGGCACAGATGTGTGACTACCGCGGCGTTAGGTTGGACCAGACACCTTTGACGGGGCCTTGTCATCCATTGGGCTTACCTGTGCTTATTCCTGGAAGGGTGTGGGTTGTAGCGGGTTGGGGGTTCTATCCAGCTTTGACTTGCTTCACTTCCAGACTGAGCCATGTGTCTTTCTGACCTGTGGCCTGAGATCCCAGCCAGAGCCCACTCAGGACACCCCACATTGGACCATGAGAAGCCCGAAAGTGTAGGGGAGTCAGTACCCCATAGGCAGTAAGGCTGGTTGCCTTGTTTCAAAGGTACATAAACTGTGGTTGAGCGAAGTGAAGGGAGCCCTTCGTGACAGGGGGTGGGGGGCAGAGATAGATGAGCAATTCTGTCCTGAGGCCTTCCATGGTACCCAGTGGAGGGGTCTGCCCACAGGAGGCCCTCGATAAGGATTTTTATTCGTGAGTAAATAAATGCCAGCGTCAGAAGAGTAGAGACCATAACATCACACCGTGAATAATAGAGTTTCTGAAAATAGATTTGTTTGGCTTTATATGACTGATTTTAATGTTTTAAAGTTGAAGTATAGTTGATTTACAATATGGTGTTAGTTTCAGGTATATAGCAGAGTAATCCAGTTTTATATGTATATGTGTATGAATATATATGTATATATGCATTCTTTTTCAGCTTCTTTTCCATTATAGGTTGTTACAAGACATTGTCTATAATTCCCTGTACTATACAATAGGTCCTTATTTGTCTGTTTTATATACAGTAGTGTTACCTGTTAATCCCATACCCCTAATTTATCCCCTCCCCTTTCCCCTTTGGTAACCATAAGTGTGTTTTCTGTATAGCTATGTTATTTTCTGTGACTGATTTTAAAATCCCCAAATGCCATTTGAGAAAATAAGTAACTGTGAAGGAAGACAGTCCTTCACCCCACAGCACTACACTTCTGCAAAAGTGGTCAGACACCAAGCTTACTGTCCCTTAGCTCTGCCTTCAACATAGTGAACCCCGGTGTCTGTGCACAGAGATGCTTGTGGGGTCAAGTGCGTGTGCTCCTTGTTTTTCAGATAAAAATAGCTCATGAGCTTGGAAGAACAATCTGCTTTAATTCTGGGAATTTGAAAAAAACACATGTAACCAAGAATAGATTCTCAGTTTTGAAGAAAATTGGCATTTCCCCCCAACCACAAATATTTTAAATATTAACATAAGTGAGATAACATGCAGAAGCCACGCCTCAGGTCCCTGTCCTGTGATCTTGGGAATCCTTTTTCTCTCTTCTCCCTCTTTCCACTGTCTCCTGGGACTTCCCGGGAGCCATGATTGAATCTGTAGGGTTGCCAAGTTTTAAAAAATAAGCTACTTGGTTGTCAGATTAAGCTATACAAAAGGTATCTGTATCGTGTGTGTTTGTGTGTGTGTAAAAAATACTTTTTTATAAGAAGCCTGGCAAGAAGAAAGCTAGTTGAGAGATGAAGGTTCCTGTTGCGTGGGTAACCTGTTTAGCCAGGACCAGATGGTTTGGAGGGCGGGTAATGAGATCCGAAGTCCTCTATCTAGGTCAGCGTTGAGTCCAGCCCCGCTCACAAACCACAGAGATTTGTGTGGCCAGATGTGTGTTCAGGCACTGATGGAAAAGAGAGGATGTTTTGAGACAGACACATCTGAATGTGGGTCGGATTTGGCTCCTTTGGGGGCAGGCTTTAGTCCAGAGTTCTCACATGGAGCTGTCATGGAAGGAGAGCTTTCTATACAGGATGGATATGCATCTGTGGTATTTTCCCAAAAGATCGCACTATGTCACTGACTTCCCACGACTTTAAAGAACAACATAGTGTCTAGTGTAAACTAGAACACAGGGGCTCCTTTGAGTGTAAATTATTCAAGCTTTTCTACAGATAAATTTGACCATGTACATCAAAAAACTCTAATAGTTTGTAAAGCATTTGCCCAGCATTTCACTTCTAGGAATTTATTCTAAGGAAATCATCAAGGTCAAGTCCTAAGATCTTGATAATAATAATAGTAACAGTGATTATTTTTCCCCCAAAATAGAGCAGTGACCTAATCTTACTGCCCAACAATAGGGGATTTTTAGAAAACAGTGGTGCAATGGAATGTTTTCAGCTACTAAGAACACTGTTGTAGATATATATTTACTGATATGGAAAGGTGTCTTTGGCATATTGCTAAGAGGTAAATATATGGTTATAAAATAGTCTAACCCAACATTTGCTTTTCAAAAGCTTTTTCCACACATACGCATGTACACACAAACATACATGTATAGGTGCTTGGAAAAATATGTAAGAAGTTAGTTATCTCTGGGTAAGAGAGTAACAGGCAACTTTTCTTTCCTTCTTTTTAAGTTCCTCTCTTTTATAAATTGATTTATGATAAACAAGTGTTTGCTTTTATGTCTTTTATTGAAAAGGATTTTAAAACAGAAATTAAGAGCTTTTCAGAAGGATTCTGTGTAGGAGTGAGAAGGACAGTATGTAGTGGAGGGCTGTGATCCGGGGAGGAAGCGGTCCACCGAGGGAACGGGTAACCAGACTGTCCTCTTCATGGGAGACGTGCTTCTGGGAGAGTCAGCCTCAAGCTTGCATGGAATGACCTTGCATGAAGTTGAGAAGTCTCTGTGATCCTCAGCAATGCGTGGACTCCTGAGTACTTTAGAACACCCAGGCTGCATACACGGGCCAGTTTGTAGACAGAACAAAACCCAGGCCACCATCCCTTTCTGAAAAGTTATTCTTCTTGGCTCATCCCTCATCTTCAGTGATTTAAACGTTAAATTTCCCAGTCCCTTAAGAGAGTTCTCTGAAAACATGAGAGGAACCCAAATAACCATCAGAAGAAGACAGAAGCAGCCAAAGGTGGTTTCTTTCCTTTTTTTTTTTAAATTTTTAATTTTTTTTGGCTGTGTAGCATTTGGGGTCTTAGTTCCCCAACCAGGGATCCAGCCCCTGCCTCCTGCAGTGGGAGCACAGAGGCCTAACCATCCTTTTAGTTTTGGGGTGTTCCTTCCTTATCACAGAATCTTGGCTGTAGGGGGTCCCAACTCCGGGTTGACGGTCCTTTTCCCCTCTGGCCCTCTGGGGTCTGCAGTCAGTGCCCTCCCACCCTTCCCCCACACGTGTGTCCTCAACAAAAGCAAGTGCAGCTGTAAACTGGGGGTGAGTGAGTCAGCCTCAGAGTGCTAACATCAGCTTGAAAAGCAAGCAACCTGGAAGCCCATCCTAGAGTTTCCAGCCTCCAGGATAAGAGCAGGGCTGGGGTGATGTGCCCCGTTTGCCGCGTGGTGGGCTCCTGGAGTCCTGCATGGCAGGGCTGGGAGTTAGAAGACATAAATGTTTGGAGGTGACCATGCCTGGAGCTGAGAGACCCAGAGAGACCCACACAACCATTCCCAGACCCTCTGCCTCCCCTGTTGGTGCTATGGACAAAGGGCTGATTCTGAAAGATTTAGAGACCGATGGCATAGTTTATGGAGCTGCTTTGGATAAATGATGCAAACTCTTGGAATCCTGCCTTTGTTTGTAAAGTGGAAATAACACAAACCCAGGGAGTTGTATTGATTAAATTGACTGACCAGAGGGCCTAGAAGAGTCTCATGTAGAAGGTTTGCGGTCCTTGTGCTAAGAAAGCAGTCCTGAGTTCTACTTTCAGAGGTAATTTCCTGGGGGCAGTGACTGCTCATCATTGACCCCAATGTCAGCCCTCCCTTTCCTGCCTGGATTGAAGATCCATTTCCCGGCTTCTCTTGTAGCAAGGCGTGGTCATGAGAATGTGTTCTGACCGGTGGGATATATACATGGAGGGATTACATGCAGTTCATGTTACTAGAAGGAGGGGACCTCTTCTACGCCTTCAACTATCTCCTGGCTAGAATCGAGACCTGATTAAGGCTGATGCTTAGTTAAATGTTCACATTGACCCATGAGCTGAGGATGGCAGTAAGGCAGAAGGAGCATGGGTCCCTGACAACCTCACAGAACCATCACACCAGCCCCAGACTCCCTGCTTCTGAATTTGTTTACAAGGAGGAAAGGAAACTTCTGAGCTATTTAAGCCACTATTGTTTTGTGTTTTCACTCATTTGCAGACTGGCCTAATTCTAACTTAAATATCACTCCTGCGTTTTTAAGATTGTTGGGTGGTTATTTTTTTCTTTTCTTGTCTCACCTGTGAAAACGTTGCTTAGCAGCCTGCCACCCTGACAACAGCCATTCGCATTTGTGACATGTCCTCACAGATGCCTCCCAGCTCTCAGAGCGTCTTCAGCCACACTGTCCCGCACCAACCTGATCTGCTCCCTGTTGTCTGTGGCAAGTCACTGCCCATCCTCAAGAGTTTCCCAGCTGATTTAAGGACCAGGGCTCTCCTGTGGGCGCCCACCATAAGGAGACCCCAGAGTCACCCAATCTCTTTGTATGGCAAAGGAAATTATGTTTATAAGAGAGGAAGTGAATGCATATCCGGGGAGTGGGTGGAGGCTATAGTGTTTGAAAAGCTTTAAACTGCAACATTTCAGAGACATTTTTAAAGATCCAGAGAGATCTGCTTGTGAACTTTTAGGAATGATTTTTTTTTTTTTTGAAACAAGATTTATTTTAGTCTCCCATTTCCTGTTTCTCTCTTATTTTTTGTTAAGGGACCCTGATATGATGAAAGAAGCTTGTTCTGAACTAATTTTCTAAAGATTTTTATCTCTGACAGTGTTTTGTACAAAAAAAAGTTGTTGACTATGAAATTTCTTTGACGTGGCTTATTTCCTTGCAGGAAAGAATTGCATAGGCTTTTTGCTTTTTTTTTTTGGTCATTGCTGGTTTGTTGAGTTTGTGTGTGTGTGGTAAAATATACATAACATTTACCATCTTAACCATATCGAAGTGTACAGTGTACTGGCATTGAGTATATTCATGCTGTTGTACAGTCAGCGCCACCATCCATCTTCCAAATCTTTTCATTTTCCAAAACTGAAACTCTGTACCCATGAAATAATAGCTTCCCACGACTCCTCCCTCCCCTCAACTCCTGTTCGACTTTTCTGTTCCCGTAGATTTGACTACTTTAGGATCCTCAACTAAACGGAATCATATGGTATTTGTCCTTTTGTGTCTGGCTTATTTCACTTGGCATAATGTCTTCAGGGTTCATCCATGATGCAGCATGTGTCAGAATTTCATTCCTTTTTAAGGCTGAATAATACTTTATGTATGTACCACGTTATCCATGCATCTGCCGTCAACAGTTGGGTTGCTTCCAGCTTTTGGTTCGCAGTGCTGCTGTGAACACGGGTGTGCGGATATCTGTTCGAGACTGTGTTTTCAGTTCTTTTGGTTACATACCCAGGAGTGGAAATGATGAGTCTTATGGTAATTCTATGTTTAGGCTTTTTTGAGGAGCCTTTTCTCCAGTCAGGGGTTGCTTCAGAGTTAAAGTCGGAAGGAGTAGTTTTTTTCCTGTAGTGGATAAAACAGTGATTCTAAACTGGACTATGCATCAGAATTATCTGGGAACTCTTAAATACAAAGTCACAAGTTCCCCACCCTCCAGGACTATTAAGGGAGGTTATGTAAGGGAAGGGCCTGAAATCTTGAATTTAAAAGGTTTTCCATGACTCTCATCTGTGGAGCGGCCTTAGGGGCCAGTAGTAGCAGTGGTGTTAGTAGCTCAGTTGTGTCTGACTCTCTGCGATCCCATGGACTGTAGCCCGCCAGGCTTCTCTGTTCATGGGCTTCTCCAGGCCAGAATACAGGAGTGGGTTGTCATTCCCTTCTCCAGAGGATCTTCCCAACCCAGGGATCAAACCCAGGTCTCCCACATTGCAGACAGATTCTTTACCGTCTGAGCTACAGGGATGTCTTGGGGACAGTAAGACAGGAGAAAGGTTCAGCTGCTCAGATACCATCCGCTACACACCCTCAAAGGGAGCTGAGCTTTGTGAAGACACCAGGGCCCTCTCTGCCTACATCTCCATGTGTGGTAGGAGTTTCTTGTTCGAAAGTGAAGGGGTCAGGAGAGCCATTCATGTGGCCGCCCAAGGAACCAGACTCCCAGCTCTCGTGGCTGGGTATTGCCAGCTGCTTACGGGCCTGATTGTCCTTGTTAATCTCGGGCAGGGGGAGGGTGTGTGTGCAGAGGAGCTTCCTCAGAGACTGTTTTCATGCGCATTTCCGGAGACAGGATCTGATCAGCCTATTTTTCACTATCCAGTGTCACAGGCTCCTATTTGACAGTGCCTGGAGTCAAGCCTCCTCATAGGTGGCTGGGCTTCCTTCCGCCCAGCCTGCCTGGAGCCTTTAATAGGGATTCCTGGTTCAGTGGTGTGGCCAGGGTGGCAGGGTCACTTGGCACATAGCCTGGCAACTCTGCGCAGGAGGGAACATCTGTTTGGCCTCTCTCCCAGCAGCCTGTGCTTACAGGAAGGCTCCTAAAGGTCTGTGGATCCTCCCAGGACAGGCATCAGAATATATATATTTTTTTTTAATTAGGATTTTCTTTTTAGTTTTGTTGTTTGAAATAAAGTCATTCATAGGGAGCTTAGAAAGTTTAGAAACTATAGGAAGATGACATGAAGGAGGAAAGAAAAATCCACTCCTGATCACTCCCCAGAGTCTACCATTTTTAGTGAATTTCCTTCTTGTCTTTTTTTTTCCTTACATGGTTTCTTTATTTGCTCACTTTCCCCATGTTGTTATAAACTCATAAACACATTTTACTGGGTGCATGGATCTACCATGGTTTACTTAATTCCTTCCCTCCTGTTTCATATTTTTTGTTGTTTTTCAATTTTTTCTTTGTATTGACAATAGTACTCCAACAAACATCTTTAGACATATAGCCTCTTGCAGATAGTTTCCTTGGGGCAGAGGTCCAAGAAGTGGGATTAAGTTAAAATCATAGATGCATTAAGGCCTTTGTTATGTATCACATTTGTGAAAGGATTGCTACCACATTGCACAACCATTAGCAGAGTTCAAAAATGGGTCCCATGAGCTAGGCTCTGGCCTGGTGGTTTACACCTATGGGTGATTGGGCGCCCAAGGACATCTGTCAGTGTCTGGGGGCATGTTCAGCGCTCACAGTGGGACAGACACTCCTGGTGTCTGTTGGGTAAAGGCCAGGGGTGTGGCTCAGTACCCTAAAACGTACGTTACGGCCACACACAGCGAAGAATCAGCTCTTCCTCAATGTCACGGGCACCGAGGTTGAGGAACTCTACTGTAACTGTCAACTGGATCACAGCCCTTTTCAGACAGAAAAATACAGACTCTTCTCAGTCCAGGTTCAGGCGCAGCTGTCAGCTGCTGTGGCTCCTGTCAGTGTTGGGTGATGTTGATGTTGAAACTGATGTGACACGATGTGTGTCACACATCAGTGTGAAACTGATGTGTCATTTTCAAGGACTTGGCAACCTGCTCCAGAATCAGATTTCACCTTGACGTGCCGAGGGTACCACTTGAAGTACCCCTTCCTCCAGGGCCCTGAGAATCCTTACTGGGCACTTGCCAGTGGTTCAGTCCAGACCACTGCCACCCATCGGAGATGTTCTAATACAATTATACTTCAAGAGGGGGCTGTATACTCTGTTTTTGCTAAGTATTTTGGGATTCTCTGCAAATTTACTTACATGTCAGTTCAGTTCAGTTCAGTTGCTCAGTCATGTCTGACTCTTTGTGACACCCTGGACTGCAGCATGCCAGGCTTCCCTGTCCATCACCACATCCTGGAGCTTGCTCAAACTCACGTCCATTGAGTCAGTGATGCTATCCAACCATCTCATCCTCTGTTGTTCCTTCTCCTCCTTCCTTCAGTCTTTCCCAGCATCAGGGTCTTTTCCAGTAGGTCAGTTCTTTGCATCAGATGGCCAAGGTGTTGGAGCTTCAGCTTCAGCATCAGTCCTTCCAATGGATATTCAGGACTGATTTCCTTTAGGATGGACTGCTTTGGTCTCCTTGCAGTCCAAGGGACTCTCAAGAGTGTTCTCCAACACCATAGTTCAAAAGCATCAATTCTTCTATGCTCAGCTTTCTTTATGGTCCAACTCTCACATTCATACATGACTACTGGAAAAACCATAGCTTTGACTAGACAGACCTTTGTTAGTCAAGTAATGTCTCTGCTTTTTAATTTGCTGTCTAGGTTGATCATAACTTTTCTTCCAAGGAGTAAGTGTCTTTTAATTTCATGGCTGCAGTCACTATCTGCAGTGATTTTGGAGCCCAGAAAAATAAAGTCTCTCACTGCTTCTATTGTTTGCCCATTTGTTTGCCATGAAGTGATGGGACCAGATGCCATAATCTTTGTTCTTTGAATGTTGAGTTTTAAGCCAGCTTTTTCACTCCCTTCTTTCACCTTCATCAAGAGGCTCTTTAGTTCCTCTTCGCTTTCTGCCATCAGGGTGGTGTCATCTGCATATCTGAGGTTATTGATATTTCTTCCAGCAGTCTTGATTCCAGCTTGTGCTTCATCCAGCCCAGCATTTTGCATGATGTACTCTGCATAGAAGTTAAATAAGCAGGGTGATAATACACGTCGACTTACATGTCACCTCATTCCAAATCCACAGTAGGCTCTGTGCAATATGCCAAAACCCTCAGACTCTGAGGACAGAATCTCAAAGTCACCTGTGTAGCGTGTGGTAGGGCCAGCTAGCTCTTCCCAGTATCTGTCCTCCCTTTCCTCCGCTGGTAATAGAATCCCCAACTTTCAGTCGGTCAGTGGCTTCTCAGAATCGATACCTTATTTTCTAGACTTTCACAGCCACCCACTGGCTTATGACTGGAAATGCTGAATGTGACTTCTGGTGGTACCGTTTCACAGAGGCAGTGTGCCCCTCTTCACTGACAGAAGAAATGTGGATGTGCTGGTTTGACCTAGAGTAGCCACCTTAGACCAGGAGGTGGAAGTCGAGTTTGGAGGATGGCAGAGCAATAATACAGAAGGAGTCTGGGTCTTTGATGATTGCGGTGGTACTCTTAACCACCAGGCTTCACTTCTCAGAGAGTAACCTTATGTTTAATTTAAACCACTGTTTGGTGTCTGGTACAGCTGAGGGGTCTGTTAGTCCTCATTGACATAATTGATGTGAGCCTGTCTCATTTCAAAGATATAAATGGAAGCCTGAATGGATTACATCAGGCTCAGTTCATGGTGAATTTAGCTGTCTGGGAGTTTGCTAAATAAGATTTTTAAAATATGTGAATTATTTAAGAGAAATGGTATGTTTGGGGATACCTTATGAGGTTGATAACACAAAAAAAGACTAAAGAATTGGGAGGAAAGCAAAGGTTTTAGCATAAGAGATGAGAGTCAGAGCATACTCAGGAAAGGGAAAAAACAAAATATCCTTTATTTTTCAGGGTTAGATCCTCTGAAGCTGGGAGTAGCTACTCTAACGACACCCTTGGTGAGATAGTGATCCCGTTTTCGCAGTTAGCATGTCTGAATGCAAAGACTGTTTATAGAGCAGCGTAATTAGTAGATACTTCATGGAAGTGATTGCTGCCGGTTCAATTATTCTTTAATAGATTGGCTAGATCAAGGCGCTGCTTGGTAAGGAGAATCAATCTTTCTTTTCTCCTTATCATGGTAAGTGAGCGTTCATCATTTATTATGCGTATCCCCTTGGTTTCATTTCACTCACAAAGGAAATGTATGTCTTTTCTTAAAATATACAGATTTCTTTCCCCTGGGGTCTAGCAAGTAAAGGAAAAGATAATCTGCATCCCATTGAGTTAGAAGAAAGCTGTGTCTGCACATCACCTAAGCAACCAGTTACTCAGGGCAATTCCGCCAAAACACCCATCGATTCTGTGAAAAATCCATCAGCCTGGTTGCAAGGCATCCCACAGCCTTCTGTTTGCCCTTCCTGGGTTGAGTAACTGAATTTCTCATTTTCTGCTGCCTGTATTGGCTTCCTAAAGACCCTGCTGCAGATAAAGCTTTGATTTCATGGAGGAAGTCATCTATCTTTAAAACTCCCATATTTAAAATTCACTAGGACCTCACTCACCATTATCAGAACATTCTCTGCAATGAAGTTCAATTGCCCAGTTCAGCATAGAGGGTCAGATGACACCCAGTCCCTTGGACGAGAAGAAACAATTTAAAAGATGATCGTTACTTGGCTTTTTCCATTTTCTTCTTCCCAGTGCCCAGAAGATAGTTTTTCTTGGCTCTGGGACTAAATGGAGTGGACACCTGGTCCAGATTTACTTGGATCTTTCTTCTCTAGGCAACTGATTCATGCTGGAAAATATGCATATACCACATAGGCTCATACCAAAGACAAGCGAAAGCTTCCATTTATGCTGTCTCTTTGATTTAATTTCTGCCTTCTGAAGGTGAAGTCAGCCCAGGCAAGCCTCATCCGCTGCTTCAACGGCACAGAAAAGAGGTTGGCCTGGCTGACTGCATGATTACCACAGCGTAACAGAACCTTGGCAGCAGCCTTTCAAGCAGGGAGCTGTGTTTCTGAAGACTGTTTGCATCACAAAAGAGACATTCTGAGATGTACCAAGATTCAACATACAAAATGCATGGGTGACCAGCCCTGCGGACACCCTCTTTTCTGTGCCAAGTTACTCTTCTAATCTGCGTGTGACTGGCCTACTTTCATTCAGCCTCCTCCTTTCACACCCCTTGGTCTAGCCGGTTACATAAGCTGCCACGCCTGGATTCTATCTGTTGTTTTCAACTGTCACTTCAACCTATGGTGTGCTGGAGTTGGCTCCCGATGGCTCATGAAAGTGTGCATTGCTCTTCCCATGTCATGTTCAGTAACATGACATTGGTAGCTTGAAATCAGGCATGGAAAGGTAATTGTATGTAGAAACCAGCAAATCCAACAAATAGGGCTCCCCACTGCCCCCAGGAACCAGCTGTTAAACATTCTCTACCATCCAACTGGATTTAGTCCTTTTAAGTCCTTTAAAATAAGGATCGATTTTATTTTGACAAATGTTTAGTTCTATCCTCAGTCCTAGAATAACAGAAAAAGAGTATCAATCCTGGACAAAATGGTTATATGTACCCTATGTATGTCCGATTAGAACTGGACATGGAACAATAGATTGGTTCCAAATCGGGAAAGGAGTATGTCAAGGCTGTATGTGGTCACCCTGCTTATTTAACTTACATGCAGAGTACATTATGAGAAATACTGGACTAGTTGAAGCACAAGCTGGAATCAAGATTTTTGGGAGAAATATCAATAACCTCAGATATGCAAATGACACCACCCTTATGGCAGAAAGCAAAGAAGAACTAAAGAGCCTCTTGATGAAAGTGAAAGAGGAGAGTGAAAAAGTTGTCTTAAAACTCAGCATTCAGAAAACTAAGATCATGGCTAAGGGACTAAGATCATGGTCCCATCACTTCATGGCAAATAGATGGGGAAACAGTGACAGACTTTATTTTCTTGGGCTCCAAAATCACTGCAAATGGTGACTGCAGCCATGAAATTAAAAGATGCTTGCTCCTTGGAAGAAAAGTTATGACCAACCTGCTGCTGCTGCTGCTAAGTCACTTCAGTCGTGTCCGACTCTGTGCGACCCCATAGACGGCAGCCCATCAGACTCCCATGTCCCTGGGACTCTCCAGGCAAGAACACTGGAGTGGGTTGCCATTTCCTTCTCCATATGACCAACCTAGACAGCAAATTAAAAAGCAGAGACATTACTTTGCCAACGAAGGTCTGTCTAGTCAAGGCTATGGTTTTTCCAGTAAGTCATGTATGGATGTAAGAGTTGGACCATAAAGTTGAGCGCTGAAGACAATGTTTTTGAACTGTAGTGTTGAAGAAGACTCCTGAGAGTCCCTTGGACTGCAAGGAGATCCAGCCAGTCAATCCTAAAGGAAATCAGTCCTGAATATTCATTGGAAGGACTGATGCTGACGCTGAAACTCCAATACTTCGGCCTCCTGATGAGAAGTACTAACTCATTGGAAAAGACTCTGATGCTGGGAAAGGTGAAGGTGGGAGAAGAAGGGAGTGACAGAGGATGAGATGGTTGGATGGCATCACTGACTCAATGGACATGAGTTTGAGTCAACTCTGGGAGTTGGTGATGGACGGAGGCCTGGTGTGCTGCAGTCCATGGGGTCGCAAAGAGTCGGACATGATTGAGCGACTGAACTGAACTGATGTATGCCTGCAGAGTTTTCTTCAGAACAAGCTCCTCCAAATTGGTCCCCCTCCCTTCCTTCATGACTCTGATCTACCTCTAAGCCAGCCTCAGCAAGGCTGGACTACCTGGAACTTCCCTGACCATTCTCCTCTGTCAGAACTTTTTCTAAAAAAAAAAAAATTATTGGAGTGTAGTTGATTTACAATGTTGTATTAGTTTCAGGGGTACAGCACAGTGAGTCAGTTATACATATATGTATATTCACTCTCTTTTAGGTTAATTTCCCATGTAGGTCATGGGAAATACCCCATGAGTATTAAGTGGAGTTCCCTGTGCTACACAGTAGGTCCTTGTTGGCTGTCTTGTCTTATATATAGTAGTGTGTGTATGTTTATCCCAAGCTCCTGATTTATTCCTTCTTCCTAGTATTTCCCCTTTGGTAACTGTAAGTTTATTTTTGAGATCTGTAGTAAGTTTATTTTTGATATCTCTTAAGTCTGTAAGTTCATTTGTATCATTTTAAAAAATTAGGTTCCACCTGTAAGTGATGTCCTATGATGTTTGTCTTTGTCTGACTTAGTTCACTTAGTATGATCATCTCTAGGTCCGTCCATGATGCCACAGATGGCATTATTTCATTCTTTTTATGGCTGAGTAATATTCCATCATATATATATATGTACCACATCTTTATTCATCTGTTGATGGACTAGGTTGCTTCCATGTCTTGGCTGTTATAAATAGTTAAAACTCTTAACTTTAAAAAAAATCCACATTTCTATATTCACAGATAAAAACAACTATGGACTTTTATAGTACTATAGTACTTAGTTATTAAAAAAAAATCCACATGTAAATGGATTCATGCAGTTCATACCATGTTGTTCAAGGTCAACTAAGGTATAAACCTTAAAAATATATACAAGATCTCTATATGAGGAAACCTACAAAATTCTGATGAAAGAAATCAAAGAACTAAACAAATGGAGAGAGATTACATATCCATGGATATGAAGACTCAGTGTTGCCAAGATGTCAGTTTTTCCCACCTTGGTCTGTACATTCACAGCAATCCCAATCAAAATTTCATTCGGCTAGTTATTTTGTGGATATCAACAAACTAATTCTAAAATTCATACAGAGAGGCAAAAGATCCAGAATAACTAACACAATATTGAAGAACAGCAAAATCAGAGGACTGTCAATACCTGACTCTAAGCCTTACCGTAAAGCTACAGTAGTCAAGATAGTGTAGTATTCACAGAAGAATAGACAAATAGACCAATAGAGTAAAGAGCCCGGAAATAGACCCCCATAAATACAGTCAAGTGATCTTTGACCAAGGAGTAAAGGTAATAGAATGGAGGAATGATAGTCCTTTTAACAAACAGAACTGGAGCAACTGGACATCCACATGCAAAAAAATAAACCTAGACACAGAGCTTACACCCTTCACAAAAATTAACTTAAAATGGTTCACAGTCCTAAATATAAAAGGCAAAACTATAAAGCTCTTAGAAAATAACATAGAAAATCTAAAATGACTGAGGGTATGGCAGTGGCTTTTTAGATAAAGCACCAAAGACATGATCTAGGAAATAAATAATTAATAAGCTGGATTTCATTAAAATTGCAACACTATGCTCTGCAAAAGACAGTGTCAAGAGAATGAGAACAAACCATGGGATAGGAGACGATAATCTGCCAAAAATGTGTCTGATGAAGGACCTCTATCCAAAAGAAACAATTCTTAAGCTCAGCAATAAGAAAGCAAACATTTAAAAAATGATTTTCAAAATAAGCAAATGACCTGAATGAACATTGCATCAAAGAAGATGGCAAGTAAGCATATGAAAAGATGCTCAGCATCATATGTCATTCAGTTCAGTTCAATCGCTCAGTCGTGTCTGACTCTTTGCGACCCCATGAATCGCAGCATGCCAGGCCTCCCTGTCCATCACCAACTCCCAGAGTTCACTCAAACTCATGTCCATCAAGTCGGTGATGCCATCCAGCCATCTCATCCTCTATTGTCCCCTTCTCCTCCTATCCCCAATCCCTCCCAGCATCAGAGTCTTTTCCAATGAATCAGCTCTTTGCATGAGGTGGCCAAAGTACTGGAGTTTCAGCTTTAGCATCATTCCTTCCAAAGAACACCCAGGACTTATCTCCTTTAGGATGGACTGGTTGGATCTCCTTGCAGTCCAAGGGACTCTCAAGAGTCTTCTCCAACACCACAGTTCAAAAGCATCAATTCTTCGGCGCTCAGCTTTCTTCACAGTCCAACTCTCACATCCATACATGACCACAGGAAAAACCATAGCCTTGACTAGACGGACCTTTGTTGGCAAAGTAATGTCTCTGCTTTTGAATATGCTGTCTAGGTTGGTCATAACTTTCCTTCCAAGGAGTAAGTCATTATGTCATTAGGTAATTGCAAATTAAACCAACAGTGAGATACCACTGCATACTATTAGAATGGTCCAAACTCAGAACACTGACAATACCAAATGTTGTCAAGGATGTGGAGCCACAGGAACTCTCCAGTTATTGTGGAGTTGCAAAGTGATAACAGCCACTTTGGATGATAGCTCAGCGGTTTCTTTCCAAACTAAACATATTCTTAGCGTACAATCCAGCAGTCATGCTCAGCAGTCGTTTACTCAAGTCGGTTGAAAACTCGTGTCCACACAGAAACCTGCACATGCATGTTTATAGTAGCTTTATTCATGATTGCCCAAATTTGGAAGTAACCAAATGGCTGCTAGGAAAATGAGTAAATAAACTGGCACGTCCAAATAATGGAATATGATTCAAAGCTAAGAAGAATGAGCTATCAAGCCATGAAAAGACAGAGAAGAAGCTTAAATGCTTATCACTAAATGATTGAAGTCCATCTAAAAAGATCGTATACCCATACGATTGCAACTATATGACATTCTGGAAGAGGTAAAACTATGGAGACAGTAAAAAGGTCAGTGGTTTCCAAGAGTTAGCGGGTTAGATGAAGAGGTTCCCCGGTAGATCTGATGGTAAAGAATCTGCCTGCAATGCAGGAGACCGGGTTCAAGCCCTGGGTTGGGAAGATCCCCGGTAGAAAGGAATGGCAACCCACTCCAGTATTCTTACCTAGAGAATTCCATGGAGAGACCATGGGGTTGCAAAGGGTTGGACACGACTGAATGACGTATGTACATGAAGGGGTGCAGCACAGAGGATTTTTAGGGCAGTGGGACGATACTATCATGATGGGTACATGCCATTATACATTTGTCAAAACCTGTAGGATGTACAACACCAAGAGCAAACTCCAGTGTAAACTATGGACTTGAGGTGATGATGGGGTGTCACTGTAGGTTCATCGCCTGTCACACAGGTACTACCCTAGTGGGGGACGTTGGTCATGAGGCCATGCGTGTGTGGGGGCAGGCGGTCTATGGGAAATCTTTGTATCTTCCTCTCAATTTTTCTGTGAATCTCAAGCTGCTCTACAAAATAGTCTTTAAAAAAAATTGGATTATGGTTATATAGGAAATTGTTTCTGTAGTTTAAAGAAGTATTTAGAGATGAAATGTCATAACGTCTGTAATTTTTCTTTAAAAATACTTCAGAAGAAAATGAAACAAATGTGGGAAAATGTTAACAACTGTTAAAGCTGAAGGATGGCTATGTGGAGGCTATGATTTTCTGCTCCTATTATATGTTTGAAAATTTTCATCACAGTCATTTCAAAAGCACTTCTAGTCATGGAATCTATAAATTTGGTCAATCTCAAGTAGAACCACTCATCAGTCCCCTGAAATCTGGGCCTGTATGACTCAGGGTTGTCAACCAGTCAGATTGTTTCAATCACAGTAAAAGCCTGCAACAGAGCATACTGTAGAGTTGGCCCTGGGTTGAAAAAGATTCCCTGGAGGGGGAAATGGCAACCCACTCCAGTATTCTTGCCTGGAGAATCCCCATGGACAAAGGAGCCTGGTGGGCTACAGTCCGTGTCCATGGGGTTGCAGAGAGTCGGACGTGGCTGAGAGACTGAGCCCTGAGTGTCTGTGTTCCCACGGGCTTAGCTCAGGCTCTTGCGTCTGCAGTGGGCAGGATGAGGAGTGACTGACCAGCAGGCTTTTCCCAGTTCAGCTGGAGGGAGTTCAGTGCAGTACACATTTCATTATCTTTGTTGCTTTTTGTGATTGTACAGACTGACTGAAAATAGCTGTTTTTCACTAACCCTCCTAAGTATTACCCCGCTCATGTGATCAGAATAATATTTAAAAATGCACAAAAATATATTTTCTTGTAGTGACACCTCTTTGATGTAACAGGGAATCCTTTGCTTTTAGAGATCTTTCCTTTCATTCTATCCGGTTATATGGAGATCTTCTTTGTTCTTTCAGGAGGTTCTTAACCTAGCGTCTTTTTTTCCGGCTTCAGGAATCTCCACAGAACATGCCCGTGGGCTCCTTGCCCTCTCAACCCTCCCTGCCCAACCTTGTTCTGTACTTGCCCCTCAGACTATGAGACTCCAGCAACCCTGGATTGCACCGGGTGTTTCTCGCCCTTGGTGTGGGACCTCAAAGGAACCGAAATCCCAACTCTTACCCTCATCCCCTTGGCCAGATCTCTTGATTCTGGGCTTCCAAGTTCCCTCCTGCTGAGGCTTGAGGACTTGAAGAGAACCAAAAAGCTGAGACAGGACAGTCTGTGGTCTTGGACAGCCCATGGAGTCTTGGTTTCATCTCATAATGAGAGTAATAAAAGCCATTTTTTATCTGCCTTGCAGGGCTGTTATGAGGATCAAAAGAAGGAAAGTCTACCCAAGTCTAAGCTTTGTGTTAAAGCCCAGTACAGATGTTTCCTGTTACCTATTTCTATATAATTTGGTTTTTAATGTTACATAGTATCTTTAGTGACTCTCCCCATAGCCAATGTTGTTACTAATATCTGTTTACTCATCTGGAAGTTTAATGCAGTATTTTTTACCTGGAAAAGTTGTGAATAAGGAAAAAGGGGGTCAGTGTCTTCAGCAACAGCCTGTGAAATGCCCTGTAAAGAGAATGCCTGGGCCTACCCAGGTGTGCATCTCTAAAACAGGTTCCTGCTCTGGTCACTGGCTACAGATCTGGCTCCTGTTCATTTGGGAACCGCTGACGTTGAATTTTCACCAGCTTTGATTTTCCATCAACCTTCATTTCTTCCTTCCTCCCTCCCTGGCTTCCCAAGCTTCCGTGCTGTTCAGACCTTCGGCACACAGGACTGCTGGCATGCCTTTTGTACAGCAAGTTGTTGTGTTCTACTTTTAGAAGGAAACAGAATCAAATGTTACTTTTTTTAATACATTTTTTTAAAATTTATTTTTCATATTCTTTCCCATGGTGGTTTATCCCAGGATATTGAATAGTCCTGTGCTATACAGGACTTTGTTGTTTATCCATTCTGGGTATAATTGCATCTGCTAACCCCAGATCTCCATCCATCCCTCCCTTCCCCTCACTCTCCCTCGACAACCACAAGTCTGCTCTCTGTGTCTGTGACTTTCTGTTTCATAGAGAGGTTCATTTGCGTCATATTTTAGTTTCCACATGTAAGTGATATCATATGGCATTTGTCCTTCTCTTTGATTTGTTTCACTTAACGTGATAGTCTCTCGGTCCATCCAGTTGCTGCAAATGGCATTCTTTCATTCTTTATGATGGCCAAGTAGTATTCCATTGTATCACATTGTACCACATCTTTATCCCTTCATCTGCTGGGTGGGCATTTAGCTCGTTTCCATATCGTGGCTGTTGTAAATAGTTCTGCTGTGAGCATAGGAGTTCACGTTTCTCTTTTTAAATATTTATGTATTTGGCTGTGCTGGATCTTAGTTTCGGCGTGTGGGATCTTTAGTTGCAGCATGCAAATTCTTAGTTGTGGCATGGGGGATCTAGTTCCTTGATCAGGGGTTGAATCCAGGGCCCCTGGATTGGGAGCATGGAGTCTTAGCCACTGGACCACCAGCTGAAGTCCTTGTATCTTATTTATTTATGGTTTTCTTTGGATATGTGCCCAGGAATGATATTGCTGGATCATATAGCAACGCTATTTTTAGTCTTTTGAGGAACCTCTGTACTGTTTTCCGTAGTGGTTGCACCAGTTTACATTTCTACCAGCGATTGTAAGAGGGTTCTCATTTTTCCACACACTCCAGCATTCGTTATTTGTATAGTCCTGTTTTAGAGTTGAGCAGAGTGAGGTCTGGAGAGTTTGAAGGGGTTCCCCCAAGGTCCTACCATTGGTAAATGACAGAATTCTTTCTCAGCCCACATGTATCCACATCTTATGCAGTTTCTGTACATCCAGCAGGTTCTTAACCCAGCACCTTTTTTTTTTTTTTTGCTTAATTAAAAAAAATGTCTTTTTCAAAGTTTATTTTCAATTGGAGGAAAACTGCTTTACAATGTTGTGTTGGTTTCTGCCATACAACATCACAAATCAGCCATAATTATGCATATATCACCTCTCTCATGAGCCCCCTCACCTCCCCAGTCCCACCCCTCTAGGTCCTCACAGAGCGCTGGGCTGGGCTCCCTGTGTTATATAGTGACTTCTTACAAGTTATCTATTTTACACATGGTAGTATACACATGTTGATGCTACTTTCTTCATTCATCCCACTCTCTCCTTCCCCACATTGTCCACTGTGTTTCTCTATATCTGAGTCTCCATTCCTCCCTACAAAGAAGTTATCAATACATACCAGTTTTCTAATTCCATTCTGATCTGATCTGATGTGTTAATATATGAAAATTTGTTTTTCTCTTTCTCACCTACTTCACTCTGTGTAACAGGCTCTAGGTTCATCCACCTCACTAGAACAGACTCAAACTTGTTCTTTTTATGGCTGAGTAATATTCCATTGTGTGTATGTATGACATCTTTCTTCATTCATCTGCTGATGGATATCTAGGTTGCTTCTGTGTCCTGGCTATGGTAAATAGTGCTTCTGTGAACATTGTCTTTTTCAGTTATGGCTTTCTCAGGATATATGCCCAGTAGTGATATTGCTGGGCTATATGGTAGTTTTATTCCTAGTTTTTTTCCTCCATACTGTTCTCCATAGTGGCTGTTATTAATTTGCATTCTCACCATCAGTGCAAGAGGGTTCCCTTTTCTCCACACCCTCTCCAGCATTTATTGTTTGTAGATTTTTTGATAATGGCCTTCCTGACTGGTGTGATATAATCACTGGTGTGATTGTTATAGTTTTGATTTGCATTTCTCGAACAAGTAGTGACGCTAAGCATCTTTTCACGTGTTTATTGGCCATCTGAACTTAGCGTCTTTTGTCTGACTTCAGGAGATCACCTACAAAAACTTACATGTGTGTACATTTTTCTAGATAGAGAGTCCACATTTTCCAAGGGGTCTTCAAGAGATGCAAGACTTAAAAATAAATAACACGCTGCCCATTTTGCCTGGCATAGAGCCAGTGTTCAACATTTGTGTGCTGGATTGAACTGAGGCCAAGTAGGGGGTGGGGAGGCGGGTCTCAGAGGGATACCACTCTGTTTATCCTGAAGAGCACCCTGTGGGGAATGACCCCCCTGTTGTAACAGCTGCGGTCTTGGCTATGGTGACTCAGAGAACACACATAGAGGTTGGGGAGGAGGCCAGGAAAATTTCATGATGACTAGATAGCCTGTGAACATTTCATACCATGAACGGTATGAAAAGGCAAAACGATATGACACTGAAAGATGAACTCGCCAGGTCAGTAGGTGTCCAATATGCTACTAGAGAAGAGTAGAGAAATAGCTCAGGAAAGAATGAAGAGGCTGAGCCAAAGCAAAAACAACACCCAGTTGTAGATATGACTGATGATGGAAGTAAAGTCCGATGCTGTAAAGAACAATATTGCATAGGAACCTGGAATGTTAGGTCCATGAATCAAGGTAAATTGGAAGTGGTCAAACAGGATATGGCAAGAGTGAACATCAACATTTTAGGAATTAGTGAACTAAAATGGACTGGAATGGGTGAATTTAATTTAGATGACCATTATATCTACTGTTGTGGGCAAGAATCCCTTAGAAGAAATGGAGTAGTCAAGTCAACAAAAAAGTTTGAAATGCAGTAGTATTTGGGTAAAATCTCAAAAATGACAGAATGATTTCTGTTTGTTTCCAAGGCAAACCTTTCAGTATCAGTAATCCAAGTCTGTGCCCCAGCCACTAATGCTGAAGAAGCTGAAGTTGAATGGTTCTATGAAGACCTACAAGGCCTTCTAGAACTAACACCAAAAAAAGATGTCCTTTTCATCATAGGGGACTGGGATGCAAAAGTAGCAAGTCAAAAGATACCTAGAGTAACAGGCAAGTTTGGCCTTGGAGTGCAAAATGAAGCAGGGCAAAGGCCAACAGAGTTTTACCAAGAGAACACTCTGGTCAGAGCAAGCACTCTCTTCCAACAACACAAGACAACTCTACACGTGGACATCACCAGATCGTCAATACCAAAACCAGGTTGATTGCATTCTTTGCAGGCGAAGATGGAGAAGCTCTCTATAATCAGAAGAAACAAGACCAGGAGTTGACTGTGGCTCAGATCATGAACTCCTTATTGCCAAATTCAGACTTACTGAAGAAAATAGGGAAAACCACCAGACCATTCAGGTATGACTAAGTCAAATTCCTTAAGATTATACAGTGGAAATGACAAATAGATTAAAGGGATTAGATCCGATAGATAGAGTGTCTGAAGAACTATGGACAGAAGTCCGTAACATTGTACAGGAGGTTGTGATCAAAACCATCCCCAAGTAAAAGAAATGCCAAAAGGCAAAATGGTTGTCCAAGGAGGCCTTTCAAATAGCTGAGAAAAGAAGAGAAGCAAAAGGCAAAGGAGAAAAGGAAAGATACATCCATCTGAATGCAGAGTTCCAAAGAATAGCAAGGAGAGATAAGAAAGCCTTCCTCAGTGATCAATGCAAAGAAATAGAGGAAAACAGTAGACTGGGAAAAACTAGAGATCTCTTCAATAAAATTAGAGATACCAGGGGAGCATTTCATGCAAAGATGGGCACAATAAAAGACAGAAATGGTATGGACCTAACAGAAGCAGAAGATATTAAGAAGAGGTGGCAAGAATACACAGAAGAACTATACAAAAAAGATCTTTAAGACCCAGATAACCATGATGGTGTGATCACTCACCTAGAGCCAGCATCTTGGAGTATGAGGTCAAGTGGGCCTTTGGAAGCATCACTGCAAACAAACCTAGTGGAGGTGATGGAATTCTAGCTGAGCTATTTCAAATCCTAAAAGATGATGCTGTGAAGTTGCTGCACTCAATTAACCAGCAATTTCAGAAAACTCAGCAGTGGCCACAGGATGGAAAAGGTCAGTTTTCATTCCAATCCCAAAGAAGAGCAGTGCTAAAGATGATTCAAATTACTCCACAATTGCACTCATCTCACACACTAGCAAATTCTAATGCTAAATTCTCCAAGCCAGGCTTCAACAGTACATTAACTGAGAACTTTCATATGTTCAAGATGGATTTATAAAAGGCAGAGGAAGCAGAGATCAAATTGCCAACATCCACTGGATCATAGAAAAAGCAAGAGAGTTCCAGAAAAACATCTACTTCTGCTTCATTGACTATGCCAAAGCCTTTGAATGTGTAGATCACTACAAACTGTGGAAAATTCTTAAAAGAGATAGCAACACCAGACCACCTTACCTGCCTCCTGAGAAATCTGTGTACAGGTCAAGAAGCAACAATTAGAACCAGACATGGAACAACAGACTGGTTCCAAATTGGGAAAGGAGTATGTCAAGGCTGTATATTGTCACCTTGCTTATTTAACTTTTATGCAGAGTACATCATGTGAAATGCCAGGCTGGCTGAAGCACAAGCTGGAATCAAGATTTCTGGGAGAAATATCAATAATCTCAGATATGCAGATGACACCACCCTTATGGCAGAAAGCAAAGAAGAACTAAAGAGACTCTTGAAAGTGAAAGAGGAGAGTGAAAAAGCTGGCTTAAAACTCAGCATTCAAAAAACTAATACCATAGCATCTGGTCCCATCACTTTATGGCAAATAGATGGGGAAACAGTGACAGACTTTATTTTTTTGGGCTCCAAAATCACTGCAGATGGTAACTGCGGCCTTGAAATTGAAAGACGCTTACTCCTTGGAAGAAAAGTTATGACCAACCTAGACAGCATATTAAAAAGCAGAGACATTGCTTTGCCAACAAAAGTCCGTCTAGTCAAAGCTTTGGTTTTTCCAGTAGTCATGTATGGATGTGAGAGTTGGACCATAAAGAAAGCTGAGCATAAAAGAATTGATGCTTTTGAACTGTGTTGGAGAAGACTCTTGAGAGTCCCTTGTACTGCAAGGAGATCAAACCAGTCAATTCTAAAGGAAATCAGTCCTGAATATTCATTGGAAGGACTGATGTTGAAGCTGAAACTCCAATACTGTGGCCACCTGATGCGAAGAACTGACTCCTTAGAAAAGACCCAGATGCTAGGAAAAATTGAAGGCAGGAGGAGAAGGGGATGACAGAGGATGGGGTGGCTGGATGGGATCACCAACTTGATGGACATGAGTTTGAGCAAGCTCTGGGATTTGGTGATGGACAGGGAAGCCTGGCGTGCTTCAGTCCATGGGGTTGTAAAGAGTCAGACACGACTCAGCAACTGAAATGAACTGAACTGAACTGAGATAGCCTGTAACCCAGGACCAACTCAGCTCACCTGAAGAAGGCTGATCCGTGATGAAGTCTATGGAGAGAGAAGTGTTGAAAGAGAAATGTCCTTCCCCTCTCCTAGACTTGTAGTGTGGTGGCCAGCTGAGGGGTTCCCGCATTTTCTCTGGGTGAACGGACCCTCTAGGACTTTCCTAGAAGCAAAGAAATGAAACCTTCTTGAGGAGACTGCCTTTGTCAGCCAGCCCAAGGCTCATTACAGAGTGAGACAAAGTGGAGAGTTGAGCTTCCCAACCTTAAGCAGAGAAGAAAAATGAATAGGAGGCTCTGGCAAAGGAACTGCAACACATGTGGAGATCAAGGAGCATCACTGTCCAGCCAGTTGTCATCCTGGCAACTGGACCAGCCTCCAGCTCTCTCATTTGGCATCTTAAAGAACTAGACATGGATCACGGTTTGGCATCCATTCAGAGACATGAAGTAAAATCAGGACATTTTTATTTTAACAACGGAATATTACAGAACACATGCTATTAGAATGCATAAAATCTGACTAACATGGGCAGTAGAAACAAGCATGAACGCCCCCCCGCTGCCCCCGCCCAAGTCAGGCCTCCATTATGGGATGTTTTTGGTCTTTTGTGTTTCACAGGATGTGTTTAGAGGAGAGATTTCCGTGGCCACTGAAACACAAGAGAAACTCGGTGCCCAAAAAAAGAATGAGGGGAAATAAGAGCCTGCGTGTGTGTCCCATGGTAAACAATGAGGCCGGAAGCATCCATCTGGAATGCAGTCAAAAAACACAACTGCCTGCTGAAATGCTGGGGGACCAGCGCTCTGAAAACGGATCAAGCCCTTACCCAGACTTTGCTGGAGAGCATGTAAAAGAGTCGGGGTGCGGGAGTGCGTTGAATGAGGAGAAGTTGGGAGCAAGAATCCTTAGCAGCCAAAGTGTGTGTGTGTGTGTGCATCAGGCAGAGACAGAGCGGGGAGAGAAGCTCAAGTCCCGTTGTTGGAAATGCCTCTGAGTTTAAAATTCCACCCACAACCCATCTCGGTTCCTTTCAGTGGAGGCCTGGCTCTAGATTCGGGTTATGGCAGCTTCTTGAAGGGACCCTGAATATAAAAGCATGAGAAGAAATACAGGATATGTTTCAAGAGCTTTTAATGCTTCTTAACCAGGTTACGGTGAAGAGGAGAGGTTCATGCAGCAAGCTGGTGTTATTTTAATTCACCTAGTGGAAGATTATTGAAGCATTTATCATACAATTAGGGTCAAGAATGAATCTGGCATCATTTAAGGCGAATGCCCCAAACACAAAGCTGATTCAGTTGGCGTGATTCCTGGTCTTGAGAACAGCAAGTCTGGCAGCGATTAACCAGGCAAGAGGAAACAGCAGAGAGCCCACTGTGTGGCCATCCGAGGCACAGGCCAGGACAAGGAATTGTGGGAAGCCAGCAATGAGCAGCATGACCGGCCCACTGGAACCCAGTACACTGTTGCGGGTAATGGCTGGTGCCTGGAACGTCTCAGGAAGTTTTATGAAGGTTAATGTGACTCTGTGATGGAGAGTAAGTGGTGCCTGTTCTGTAAACACGAGGTATGCCGGGAGCTGGGCCTCCTAGAGGAGGCTCACCCAGTGTCCTGGGGTGAGTTGACTCTAGATTCTAATGCTGCAGAATGAAAAAAGAGAGAAAAAAGCAAAGGAAAGAAAAGAAGTACACTGACAATATTGTTAACACAGATGATGAACAGAAATGAGATTTGAAAGAAAACCTTGATGCTTCTTACAGATGCTTCCATTCAGAACCAAAAATCTGTTCAGAGCCTTAAAGCTGTCAAGCTGTGGCAAGAAAGGGTGGCCATGAAGCCCCCTAGCCCCCAAACATCAGGGCATTCTTCGACCGCGAGCCTCCAGTGAGCCTATCTCCCATTGTGTGGGAGTCTGGGGTTCGAGCATGGTAACATCTTGGCCTGCTGGTGGCTGCTGTGAAGCCTGAGCCAAAAGATACATATGTAGGCATGGCATTCTTTTATTTATTTATTTTTTAAATGTCTATTTGTTTGGCTGCTCTGGGACTTAGTTGCAGCTCTCAGGATCTTGATCTTTGTTTCATCACGCAGGATCTTGAGTTGTGGCTTGTGAACTCCTAGTTGCAGCATGTGGGGTCTAGTTCCCTAACCAGGGATAGAACTCAGGCCCCCTGCATTGGGAGCATGGAGTCTTAGCCACTGGACCACCAGGGAAGTGCCCACATGTGGCATCCTTGTGATTGCTTTGCTTCCCCCTTAGGCTCCTCCCTGTAGATGCCTTGGGGTTACGACTGGCAGGCTTGTCTCCAGGCACATACCAAGGGGAGTGTGAGGAAGCAAAGTACCAAAATCTGTTCTGGACAGCAGAGCACAAAGTGGGTGGATGGAAAAATGGAAACCTCACAGGCAAGAGGCGACATAACGTAAGAGGGACCCAAATAACGCTGGTTTAAACAAGAGGGAATTACTTCTCTCTCCTGTAACAAGCTGGCCATAAGCTGGAGGAAAGACCCATAAGCTGGAAAGGCCCAGTTTCTTTCCATCTTGTTCTGTATTCTCCCTAGGGTGCTGGTCTCATCTAAATGGCCCCAAATGCCTCATTATCTCCATGTGCACATTCCAGCAGCAAAGAAGAAGGGGAGGGTACTCCTCTACCCAGCAAGGGATCGTTCTGGATGCTCTGCACATCTCATTGGTCAGGAGGAAGTCATGTGACCACACCTAGCTGCAGGGGAGACTGGGAAATTTTTTTCTTCCCTGGGTAGCCGTGCACCCAGCTAAGCACTGTATTTCTATGGCAGCAGGAGAGAGGCAGTCTGTAGGAGTTGGATGTGATCGTTCAGTCTTAGAAGCCTCCCAACTCCACCCTCCTTCTCAGGTCACTCTTCTATTCCTCTCTCTGACCCCTCACACCTCCTCTCTCTGTCCCACACAGCACTTCCAGACTTTGTCACAGCTTCTTTCCCCAGATTCCATGGCCCCACTCAGAATTCTCTGCTTGTTCTCCTCTTTTCACAGTCTCTTCTGCCATCAGATCAGAGAAACTTTAACACAAGGAAAGGAAAACTGCATTTTGGCTGTATCTCCTTGTATTATGTTGATCACGTTCCACCATCATCTCCCTAATATAATGGGGGCTTCCTGTAAATAAGAAGTGCCTCTAACAAGTATGGTGCTATAGGCGCTCAAAAACACTAAGAAATTATCTCAAACACACTATCAAGATTCACTCTGTTCTGGAGGGTGGTGACCTGCATGTATACACTTGTAGGAGGATAGATATGCCAATGGACAATGATTGGATCATGACAGCAGGACTTTGACCCCTGTTAGAAGCCCCAGATTGGAGAAGGCAGTGGCCACCCATTCCAGTACTCTTGCCTGGAAAATCCCATGGACGGAGGAGCCTGGTGGGCTATAGTCCATGGGGTTGCTAAGAGTCGGACACGACTGAGCGACTTCACTTTCACTTTTCACTTTCATGCATTGGAGAAGGAAATGGCAACCCACTCCAGTGTTCTTGCCTGGAGAATCCCAGGGATGGCGGAGCCTGGTGGGCTGCCATCAATGGGGTCCCACAGAGTTGGACATGACTGAAGTGACTTAGCAGCAGCAGCAGCAGCAGCCCCAGGTACCAGCCCACAACCTCCAAAGCAAATGGCCCAGAACACAGTAGGACTTGGTCAATATATGCTTGCTTCCATATTTTTTGCCATTCCCCCTTCCCATTGCCCCGACACTTGCTTCCAATTCATTCCCAGCCAGGGAAAGCCAAATATTGTATATGCTTCCCTGGGACTTCCCTGGGGGTCCAGTGGTTAAGACTCAGTGCTTCTAATGCAGAAGGCGTGGGTTTGATCCCTGGTTAAGGGAGCCAAGATCTTATGTGCTGTGCAGCACAGCCAAAAAGTAACTAATAATAATAATTTTTTTAAAATAAATACTTTAAAAATACATACTCTCCTAACCAATAATGTAGGATGATCCACTTCTAGTTTCTCACGTCCAGCACCCCCGTGCTAGTACACTCTAATCAGAGCATACCCGAAGCCTTCCCTTTTCTCACTATGAAGGTTTTCTCATTATAAATGCAAATTAAACCCAGACAATTAGAGAAAGAAGAACTCTCCTCCTGCCCCCCACCATAAACCAATTTTGTGGGGAGGAAGAATTTCATTCAGTGTAGTTCTAGGAACAGAATGGAACTTCCCCCACTCAGCATTTTGGCTGAGTTTCTGACTTAAGTTTTAAGGCACTAAATATTCAAAGAAATCAAATATTAAAAATTAAACAGGTTTATATTTAGGATTAGAGTTGAGGTACTGCTCAAAGTCGAAGGATCCACAGTGCTATTTGTGACAGTAAGACCAGGCTGCCCTTTCAGGTTCCGAAGTTGAATTTCAAACGTAAAGACTAAGCCCTTCAGTTTATACTCTGGTAGGAGTGAAGTCTGGCAGATTATAACATGTGTCAGAGACCTGATACCAAGCAGGGCATCCCTGGGGCTCCAAGCACCAAAAGTTCACAGGCATCACCAGGGTCATAAAGAGATAAAGGATTCAGGGGAAGATGGCTCCTCACAGGCAGTGGGCACCAGAGTCATTTCAATGAAGTTAATCAGTTGCAAAGTAGAAGACAGGGCACTAAATATGAATGCCGGGAACACACTAAGTGTACACAAGTCCTGGGTGCAGCATGGGCTGCTCACCTGCCAGGCAGAACATTACCTGCCAGGCGTCAGTGAGCCCTTCCAGGCTTCCTTAATTCATCCATGGCAGCTCTGGGTCTGTAAACTCTTCCTGTTTACAGCCTCAGCCTTATTGTGGCACCAAATGTGGTATCAGTGTCACCCCAGCCATCCCCTCCTGATGGACAGATCTTGGTCAGCTCCCCACACCTCCCTGACTCTGGACACCGTTAGACTCTTATCATAGAGGCCCTTTCCCTTCCTCTCCATCAGCCACAAATGCTCACATTTCCTTTCCCATTTCTCTCAATCCTCTACTAGTCAGGCATTTGTGTGGCTCAGCTGGACTCTCACCCTAGTCCCTGCAGGCGGCTCTGTGCCCTGGCCTTCTCCTCTCCTGTTTTTTTTTTTTTTTATTTATTTATTTGGCTGCACCAGTTCTCAGTTGCAGCATGTGGGATCTTCAGTCTTCGCGACAGCATGTGACATGGAGTTCCCTGACCAGGGATGGAACCCGGGCCCCCTGCAATGGGAGCTCCGAGTCTTAGCCACTGGGCCACCAGGGAAGTCCCCTGAATAAATTATTAGATAATAAATACCTAGATAATCACCAGCCAGTTCAACAGATAGGTCACAATGCTGACTCCCCTCCTAGGAAGAATAACTGCTGGTACTAAATCTGAGTCTCACAGTTCAGTTTGCCTTTTTAAAACTTTATGAAACGCAGTCCTGCAGTAGATCATCCCCAGCAACCTGGCCCTCTCATCGTTGGGTGCACAAGATTCTACCAGATGGCCTGTTGCCACAATTTAGGCTTACACATCTTTCCTCCTGACTCCTCCCACCTAGAATATCTGTCCCCCACTGATCCAACCATCCTCTGTATCCACTCACCAAATTATCATCCTTTCTTAGAATTTAATACAAAAGCCCCTTCCTCCTCCAAGAAATGCCCCTCCATAACCCCATAAACAGCTGTCGTTCCTGCCTGAAACTCCTCCGACAGTTTGACCTCCTCTTCCAGCTCTTGCACCTACATTGCCTCACACCATGGTTTCTCGTGCTGCTGTTTCAACCTGCTGTAGAGTATGGCCCCCAAAACCAAATAGCTGGATCATTTTACTTTCGGGGTGACCCCATAGAATGCTTAGCATTCAGCCAGAAACGTGGTAGGTGTCCAGTGAATCCAATCACCGGATGGATCTACTAACCATACTCTGCATGCATGAAACAGAAGTATCATGGACTCATCGTTGGGCCGCAGCCTGGCAGTGCCTGGAAGCTGTCCTTATCGTGTGATTGTTTTGCCTGGTGCTGTAGATAAACGAGCTTCAGGAACTCAGCGTGAGACTGCGGTTTGTTCTGGGAGCTGCTTTGAGGACTAGATCCACCCTTAAACTGTTTCCACTGTGTCTGCCTCTAGAGAAGTGACGTGAGAATATCATCTGGCTCTTTGAGCTTCCTTTTTATTTGGATTCGGAGTAAACAGTAGTTTCCGTTCTGGCTCTCCAGGATTAAACAAGTTGGTATATTCCTTCAGTTTGAAGGAAAACAGCAACATCTCTGACATTGCATTTGAGACATGGAAATGGGAGATGATCTTGGTGCAGCTTTGATGATCCATGGCAGAGAAAGGAGTGGGTGGGAAGCTTTAGAAAATCTATCTGTTTGCTCTGAAAATGGGTGTGAAGTGGACCCAGGGGAGACGTAGAAGCTGAACAGGCGCCCAAACCCCCATTTGGTCCCATGACAGTGGCCGTGAGGACCGGGTCTCTCTCCTGAGGCTGGAGCAAAACCCTCCAGGGGCCCTGTTGCCTAGTAGGGATGCTCTGCTTGGGTCTTGGGTATTATTATTTGCCCTCCATGGAGTCTGGAAGCCGGAAAAACACCTTTAAGCTAGTGGGAGGAGAAGGAACAACTTAACTCCCTCAAAAAGCCGCGCAATTGGCAGCAACATGGATGAACCTAGAGATGATCATACTAAGTGAAGCGACTCAGAGACAAATACAAATACCACAAAGAGAAATATCACGTGACACAGTCTAAAACAGTAATGCAAATGAACGGATTTACAAAACAGAAATAGACTCACAGACAGACAAACTAATGGTTGCCAAAGGGAACAGGAGGAGGGAGGCATCAGTTAGGAGTTTGGGATTAAAATATACACACTACTGTATATAAAATGATCAACACGGACCTACCATATAGCACAGGAAACGATACTCAATATCTGGTTTGTCTTTAAAATATTTCTTTGGCTGTTCCGGGCCTTAGTTGTGGCTGCAGGATTTTTAGCTGTGACCTGGGAACCCTTAGTTTCAGCCTGTGGGATCTTGGTTCCCTGAGCAGGGATCGAACCCCATCCCCCTGCATTGGAGGTGCACAGTCTTAGCCACTGGACCACCAGGGAAGTCCCTGTACTCAATATCTTATAATAACCTATAATGGAAAAGAATCTAAAATACATACGTATTTAATGGAATCACTGCTGTACACCTGAAACTAACACAACATTGGAAAACAGCTATTTCAATAAAAAAATTTAAAAGCCAAGAGAAAGAAACAAACAAAAAACCCAGTTATTATAACCAAACTACTAACAGCAGTTACTGGTGGGAGATAGGCTTATGGTGGGGAATGGAAGAGGGTGAGTTTCTGTATTGCATCTTTCTGAATTGCTTCAGTTACTTTATAGCAATGAAAATATTTGAAAAAGGAAACCCAGGAACACTGTGCAGGTATAACATTTGTTGCCTAGCAAGCATGAGGACACCCCCAGGCTCTCCCTCAGTCCTGTTCAGTGTCATATGCCCATCACAGGCAAGCACCCACCGCCTTCACCCCACCAATGGCCTGCCCCCTTGCTGCATGTTCCCACCCACCCCTACCCTCTTTGCAAGAAACCCTTGGCTTGCCAGGCCTGAGAGACAGTGCTCTTCTCCTACCGAAACCCACCCACAGCATATTCTACTTCATCAGCTGAGGGACCAGCCTCAGTGAACTGTCCCATTTGATAGATGACTTCACGAAAAAGTATTAGGTTGGTGCAAACATAATTTCAGTTTCAGACTGTGAATTTTAAATCATTATAACTAGGCTCACACACACCTTTATTAATCAAAATAGGAACTATTACAATTTTTGCCAATGAGAAATAAGTTTATTCCTGTAATGTAAAAATCTGTGCTTTGGGATTCGATGAACTTTTGGAAAGCATTTTCTGCATCCTACAGGTTAGGGAAGCTTTTTTCCTGCGGAAAGGTGTTGAGATGTTTGAAGAAGTGGTAGTTGGTTGGCAAGAGGTCAGGTGAATATAGTGGATGAAGCAAAACTTTGTAGCCCAGTTGTTTGAACTTTTGAAGTGTTGGTGTGTACATGCAGCCAGCCATGGTCATGGAGAAGAATTGGGCCCTTTCTGTTGACCAATGCCGGCTGCAGGCATTGCAGTTTTTGGTATATCTGATTAATTTTTTGAGCATACGTCTCAAATATAATGGTTTCACTGGGGTTCAGAATGCTGTAGTGGATCAGACTGGCAGCGGACCACCAAACAGTGACCTTGACCTTTTTTTGGTGCAACTTTGGCTTTGGGAAGTGCTTTGGAGTGTCATCTTGGTCCAGCCACTGAGCTGGCAGTTGCCAGTTGTTGTATACAATCCACTTTTCATCAGACTTCATAATCCCATCAAGAAATGTTTCATTGTTGCGCAGAATAAGAGAAGATGATACTTCAGAACATGATTTTTTTGATTTGTGGTCAGCTCACAAGTACCCACTTATTGAACTTTTTCACCTTTCCAGTTTGCTTCAAATTCCAAATGATGGTAAAACGGTCAATATTGAGTCATTTGGCGACTTCTCACGTTATAAGAGGATCAGCTTCGATGATGCTCTCAGTTGGTTGTCAATTTCAGATGGCCGGCCACTGCGCTCCTCATCTTCAAGGCTCTCATCTCCTTTGCAAAACTTCTTGAACCACCACTGCACTGTATGTTCATCAGCAGTTCCTGGGCCAAATGTGTTGTTGATGTTGCGAGTTCTTTCTGCTGCTTTACAACCCATTTTGACCTAAAATAAGAAGGTTGTTCAAATTTGCTTTTTGTCTAACATCAGTTCCACAGTCTAAAATAAATACAAAATAAACAGCAGGTTTATCAGGGCTTCCCTGATAGCTCAGTTGGTAAAGAATCTGCCTGCAATACAGGAGACCCTGGTTCAATTCCTGGATGGGGAAGATCCACTGGAGAAGGAGTAGGCTATCCACTCCAGTATTCTGGCCTGGAGAATTCCATGGACTGTATAGTCCGTGGGGTGGCAAAGAGTCAGACACGACTGAGTGTCTTTCACACACACATAACATAACCACATTTATTTAGAATGTATTCTGATATCAAACAGCAAAGTTTGATATCAGCTTTTGCACCAGCCTAATAGTAATGACTGGGCTAATCCCCACATTTCTTGTACCATGGGACAGGTTTTAAGGGTTAATGCCTGCTCCACCATTTTTTCTAATGGTCCCACTTCTCAGAATATGTTCCAAACAGAGTGGAGTAGATACTGCTGGTTCCTCACCCAGGTCCCTCCACAATGCCAGAGCCCTGTCCTCACACCTGGAAGAGTTTCTGACCTCTGACCTCTTCCCCAGAGCTGACTTGCTGGATAAGTAATGCACCCTTCTCCACCCAGGACAGCCCTGCAGCCTGTGACTAACTGGAGATCCTATGCCTCGACGGGGATCAGGGGTTGGACTCTGATGCAGCGCATGCTCCAGAGCGCCCCGTGGGATCAGGCGGACCCAAGTCTGGCAGAGACCTTGTCTTTGCTCAGCCTCTTCCCTGCCCCATCCTGTGCCCCTTGCTCCTGTTCTCAGGTCTGCCGTCTGGGAATCATGGTCACCAGAATCCCACCTCAGGCTCTGCTTTGGGGAAACCTGATCTGAGACACAGGGAAAAGTTTTGTGCATGGAAAAGATTTATTACAGAGTCATAAACATGATAGAGAAAAGCAGATGCTAATTAGAGAGATGGTCTTAAGCAGGTGGCAATGGTTTGGAGGCTGTTTCTTTTCACCAGGAGCTGTTTTATTCTCTTATTCATTATTCATTATCATGTGTTTGCATCACCGTGATTAAACTATTTTAAATTTAAAACAAAAAAATAAACATCCATCCCCACCTCCAAAGGAAGCTATGGTCCTGCATTTGACGATCATCTGGATCTCATTTTGGAAGGTTGGGTCAGAAAATTCAAAAGTGTGGTTAGTCCTAGAATGAAATCCATATGCCAGGTGAATTTCTTTCTGTAGGTAGATAAAATTTTGTGTCATTTTCTACTGCGATTTGACTGTTTTATAAAATAAATCCCAAATCAGAATAGAGTGAAAAAAAAAGGGATCCAACTGTTTGTTACTAAACTATGGGACACTGAGTGATTGCAGAACCAACCAATGAGGATGGCACCCTACGTGCTTTTTTAAATTAACTGACAGGGAAGGAGAATTTGAGAAATAGGAGTCAGCCAAGCAGAAAGGCACTGGCCCTATGGGGACAGATCTAAAAGGAAGGCAGCTCCTGCCTGTGGATGGAGTGAAGCGTTGTTTGGGAGGAAGGCAAGGTCCTCACTGTGCAGTGGGCGGGGATGGGGAGGTTGGGGACCCAGGCGCTGCTGTATGACCAAGTTGGCCTTCCTGCACTATGGAGTAGGGATGCCGGCCGATGGAGACCTGGAGAAAGGGGTGTGGGCCACAGGAACCGGCTCAGGAAGCCATCCAGGCAGTAGCTCTTTGGTGCCTACTCCATGCATCAGTCAAGCATGTTTGATGACCCGCAACAGAAACAGATTTTGTCTCACAGCAGCAAAGGTGAATTTACAGAAAGGAGCGAGAGCCACAGAATCATAAGAAGATTATAGAATTAATCTTGGAAATTGGAAGGAGAAAAGGGCAGCTCAAGCTGGAGGGGCTAAGAAGAAAGGAACTATAGGAAGGATCGCAGAGCAGAAGGATGTGGTCAGTGCTGTTAGGATAAAAAAAAAACAAACCTCTAGCACATCTTCCATCTGGTGTGTTCCCGAAGAAGGCATGGCAGTGGCCAAGCACGGGTCACACATCTGTGCCTGGCCAGGTGGGAGTGAGCAGAGGAGGGATGAGCCCCTATCATCTGTGGGAGGTGGGGCTCCACTGGAGTTACTCTTCTTTTTTTATGTATTTATTTTTATTTATTTGACTGCACTGGGTCTTAGTTGCGGCATGCAGAATCTAGTTCTCCTACCAGGATGGAAACCCGGCTCCCTGCATTGCAGGGCCGTCCGATGTGGAGTCTTAGCCACTGAGCCACCAGGGGAGTCCCGGAGTTTTACTCTTCTGACAAGGCCACATACTGTGGTGGATTGGCCACATACTGTGGTGGATTTCCCACAAGGAAACTTGTGCTCCTCAGAGAAGAAGGTGAGATCTAAGCTGCTATGTGAAGGGTCAGTCCAAGTCAGCCCAGGGAGTGGGCAGTGGAGAAATGCCGTGGTAAGGGAACACTGCCCAAGGCTGGGTGCTATACAGCCCGGAGCAGTTTTGGAAATGCTGAGAACTGTAGCTCCCTACATTCTGTGGTTCCTTATTCTTAAAGGGGTAATTCAGTTGAGGTGCAGCCTCAGGGTAATAATGCCGTGGAATAGGGGAAATCACCATGTTCCTGGGCTGGATGCAGAGGGTGAGGAAGGGTGCTCTGTGCTAACAGCTCTGGGCAGTGAAGGATGTCTTCCTTCAGCAAGTAGGAAGGATCGTAGACCTAGAAGCAGGATGCGAGCCAGAAAGATGCTGCTATGATCCAGGAGAGGCAAGACTGGGACTAAAGACATGGGAAAATGCATAGGCAAGAAAGGCTTTGCCATGAAGCCAAAGGCATCCCCAAGGGCAGTCTCTGCACATACGCTACGTGGTGAACCATCTGGGTCGCTCGTTGACATTTTTGCCCCAATTGAGACACCCAGAGTTGGTGAGGTCACTTGTATGGAGTGGATTTTAAGGACAGAAGGAGCTAGGTTTAAGACATCCCACTCTACCACTTTCTTGCTGTGTGGTCCTGCAGGCCTCCCTTCATTGCTCCAGGTTTCACTAAGGCAGATTTCTTCTCCTGTCTGTGCTGGACATCCATCTGTGGCTTGAATACTCAGCATACGTTCCCCTTGGTTTAGTAAGACCTCTGATCTTTGTTTGAGGATCTGTCCTATCTTCATTCTCCAGGAGTGGAGCCCGTTCTCAGTTCCCCACCTGACAATAATGATTGGTTAAAGGACAGGCACACATCCTAAGCCAGTCGAATCAGAGTGAATCTTGGGAACTTTTGTAGAAGCCACTGGAAGAGTGTTAACTCTTTTCCACTGAATGAAACTCTGAAGTTAGTCATTCTTAGCCACAACACAGAGCTCAAGAATGGAGCCGCAAACGGATGGCAGAGCTGCGAGACCAATAGAAAACAAAACATAATGACCTTCTTTTAGCACCTGGATCAAGCTTGACCTAAAGCCAGAGATACTCTTGGATTTTTATTACATGTAAATTGCTAGTCATGTTGCTTGTTTCACCCCACAGGAAAACAGAAACAGATAAGATCTGCAGGTGTTCTCAGATCACTACCTTGACTCTAGGGCTGGAGTTTGGTTGGTGATGTCTTTCAGGTGGATGTGGTCCTCTGTAGCAGTTGCCCCCTGGGCATGTTCAGCCTGTCTCAGACACACCCATGCTGGCCCACCATAAGGAAACAGGCAGGTCTAGTTGGGCTGCAGGGGGAGCTGCGTGGGAGGGTGCTGGGCCCATAGGCGTGCGTTGCCATCTCCACACCAGCATCCCCCCATGCTGTGACTGCTTCTCAGAGAGGCGTTTCCCCCCAGGACGCACTGTGGACACTTGCGGAGCCACCTGGGAGGGAATGGGAGGGGCCAGGGTGGGAGTCTCATTGCCAAGGCGTCCAGGTAGGGGGTGTAGCTAGATTTCCTTGTGTGGGTTAGTAATAAAGGCTGTGGACTTGAGGTGGGCTTGGGGTGCTTGTGCCCACCCCTCCCCAAAGGAGCTCATGGCCCCCACAGGATCACCATCATCATGGCAGTTATAGCTCTAAGCACCTGGCACTTCATTTGGTGGTGGCAGGTTCTTTAGGACTTTGGTTCACCGCAAGTTCTCAGTAGCGCCCAGCTCACAGGCACTGGGGGCTGGGCAGAATACGAGTAGGTATGTGAGCTTGGCCAATCGGCTTAATTTCCGTGCCTTGATTTCCCAATCCGCCAGGTACGGATAATAACAGCACTGGCTTTGTGAGTTGTGATGATTAAATGAATTAATACCTCTGGGGCTTTAGGCAGGACCTGGCTTGTAGTGTGGGCTTGTGGGTCATGTGGGAGAAGCATTTTTAATGAGCCTGTTTTTGAACGGACTGGCAAGGCCAGGCCCTGGACCAGGTCTTCTGATTCCAGATCTGCCTGTGACTCAGCCAGGAACATAAGAGTGATATTCACACACTCGAGTGACGTTCAAGCGGGTGCATCCACGCCCTCAGAACATAGAAGCCTCCAGCCGAGTCTTGGTCAGGTGCCCTGTCTGAGTCAGTGGTACATGGTGGGCGCATGGTCATTAATTACCCTCACAGCAAGGCTGTGTCCGCATTCACATACCCACCTTGGCAGCTGCAAACAGCCAGGGACACCGAACAGAGCTCCCTGTGTGTGTCTATCAGGTTCATAGACTTCTACCTTCTTAACGTACCAGCTTCTGGCTGCTTTGATGTGAAAGGGATTTGGTTAACAGCTGACCTGGCTTTCATGGTAACAAAACTGTGGAGTCTCCCCCATCTGGTTGGTGTGAGTGAGTGAGGGTCTTGGGCATGCAACTCCTAGATTGAGGGTCCTTGAGTCTTGTGGATACACCCTAGGTTTACGTAACAGCCCTGCGACCTACTGGACACTAAATGAGATCCATTTGCGCTGGGTCCGCTGCCCCAGTTGGCTAGTTGAGGGACTCTTGCCTCTGAAGTTGGGGTGGGAGGGCTGAGGTAAAACATTAGTCACCCTGAATATCTCAGCTCTGGATAAGAACGCGTTCCGGGCAGAAGGGCCACTTCCTCTGGTGTGAAGGCAGCCTTGTGACTAGACTGTTGTGATGGTCTTCTAACTGATCTCACACATTCTGTTATGCTCCCATTTTTTCTTTTTTGGTCAGCTCCCTGCCTGGCATGCGACATCTTAGTTCCCCAAGCAGGAATCGAACCGTTGCCTCCTGCAGTGGCAGCTTGGAGTCCTCACCCCTGGCCTGCCAGGCAAGTCTCACGTTGTGCTCCCTTCTGAGCCATCCCCAGGTGGCCACAGGGAGGGCTCCGTGAAATACGACAGTGGCACTGACTTGCTTAAAATTCCCGTGTGCTTCCCACGGCCCGGGGCAGCACTGTTCAACAGAACGTTCTGTGACGGTGGCTGTGTTTTTTGTCTGCACTGTCCAGTGTGGTAACCCCTAACCACACTTGGCGATTGAGCACTTGAAATGTGGGGAGTGTAATAAATTCTTAATTGCATTTTATTTCAACCAACTGAAACTGAAATTGCCACACATGGTTAGTGGCTACATATTAGACGGCGTCAGCCTGGAGAATGAAATCCAAAGCCTCAGGCGTGTCCCAGCGCTGTCTGAACAGCCTTCATTTTTGCGCCAAAATTCATTCAAAGTGGGGATTCCAGCAATAGTGAATGACTTACAGCTCCCTAAACCTTGTGCCCACTTCACACCTCCTAGCCTTGGCATCTGCTGTTCTCCCTGCCTGGAATGTTCTCATCTCCTGCCCAAACATGCCTTTAAACTGCCTGCCAGTTGCACAACCCTCCTTCAAGATATCGCTCCCATGTGACTCCTACCATCAAGCTTTATCAGCCACCCCTGCCTTCCCCACGCAGAACTAAGCACCCCTTCCTTTATGCATCTGGCAAAGACATGCTCTGAGGCCCTTCCAGCACGTACACTGCTGTCTTTCCTGATCGTGAGTAGACAGTCCTGTTCACCTCCGGGTGCAGAGTTTGGCTCAGATCAAGCAGTCATTAGATGGTGGCTGAGGAAATAAAATTATTGTAGTAGACATAGGTCACAGTTCAGGCCATCTTGCGTCCAACTTTCTGTTCTAATTTACCCCAGTCACTTCTGGGGACTTCTCTTGAGAGTTGGAAATCAAAGCAGAAGATTGTTTTTTCAATTGAAATATGGATGATTTACAATATTGCGTTAGTTTCAGGTATACAGCAAAGTGATTCGGTTAGTTATATATATATATATATAACGTTTTTCAGATTATTTTCCATTATAGATTATTATAAGATATTGAACATTGTTCTCTGTATTATACAGTGAATCCTTGTTGCTTGTCTATTTCCTAGTAGTGGTATGGATCTGTTAATCCCAAACTCCTAATTTATCGCCTTCTCACTGCCTTTCCCCTTTGGTAACCATAAATTTGTTTTCTATGTCTGTGAGTCTACTTTGTTTTGTAAATGGGTTCATTTGAATTATTTTTTAGATTCCACATGTAAGAAGTGATATCATATATTTGACTTTCTCTGACTTATTTTATTTAGTATGATCATCTCTAGGTCGGTCCCTGTTGCTGCGAGTGGCAAAATTTTGTTCTTTTTATGGCTAATATTCCATTGTGTATACGAACCACATCTTCTTTACCCATTCATCTGTCTTTGGACACAGATTGCTTCCATAACTTGGCTATCGTACATAGTGCGACAATGAACATTGAGGTATATGTGTCTCTTTGAATTAGGGTTTTTGTCTTTTCTGAATATAGGCCCAGGAGTGGATTGTTGTGTCATACGGAAAGTCTAGTTTTTCAAGAAACCTCCACATTGTTTTCCATAGCGGCTGCACCAATTTACATTTCAAAGGAGAATATCTTTTCACTGCCCAGGTCAGTCTTTCTAGAGACTAAGGAGAGCATGAGAAATACAGTGAGGCCAGGGCAGGTAGAGGTCACACTCATTATAGCAGCAGCACACGGGTCACATCCTTTCTGTTGTCCAGCCTGCCGGAGCTCCAAGATTGATTCTCCAGCCTCCTGCCAAACGTGTGAGCCCCTGATGGCCTCCCGAAAGTTTGCTGGGAGAATTGGCTGGCTCTTGGTCACTGGCTACCAAGAGACCCTCAGAAAAGGTCTCATGTAAAGAGACCCTTTACATGACTGCTGCAGTCATGTAAAGAAGCTTCCAGGTCTGCAGAGCCCTGCAGGAAGAGAGGGCGTGTCCTTCTGTGATAGACTCAATGGGTGACTGGACTGAGCTGTCAAAATGCACGTAGCCGAGGCTGGAGCCAGAGCAGATCACCCCACCCCAGTGCAGCTGAGGAGGACCTGCCCAGCAGTAGACGGAGTGTAATTGACCGTGCTAGGAGCTTGGCTCATGCCAGTGGGGCAGAGCACTGTCCACGCCAACCAGAGGGACTGGGATGTCTGGGCAGTGATAGGCTGGGTCACCTCATGGAGGGAGGGAGAAGAGACTCCAAGTGATGCTGAACAGTTCTGTTGATGGGGATTGGGAAAGTGAGGGCCACCAGGGATTTTTGGAGTGTTACTGGCAAGCCTTGTTAGTGGGAATTCTTTTCTCTTTAAGTAAATATCCCTTCAGTTACACTGTGAACTGAGAATTTCACTCATCCATTCCATAAAGTTTATGAAGGACCTCTTCCTCTCCACAGCGGACCATGCGAGCACCTTTTCCTACCTCAGGGCCTTTGCTCAGGCTGTGTCTTCTGCCTGGATTTGTCTTTCTGCCTTCTCCGAACAGCTGCCCATCATTCATACCTATTTTAAATGTTACTTCCCTGTGGAAATCCTCCATGATGCCAGTTGATGACACCACTGATCAGATTGACCATTGTGTAGTTATTGGTGGGGCCATTTGAAGAACAGCCTTTCTTCTCGCTCAGCGGCAGACTCCTGGAGGGAAGAAGGCCATGTCCTGTTCACAGATGCGGCCTGAGCACTGCATGGTGCTGTGTCCAGCATGCAAGGAATATTTGTTGAATGAGAAGGGAGGTGAAGAGGAAGGAAGGAGGAGAGGGAGGAAAGGAAGAAAGGCCCTCTGGGTGCCCACAATATGATATGTGTCCCTCATTTGTGCCCTTAAAAAGGAAATAATAAGTAGCCTCTCCAGACCATGCACTTGGGGCCGAGCAGGGTAAAGACTGTGTCTTCCATATAACCTCATACCTCATCCGTTGTAGGGTGAACTCCCCAGGGTTCTGGACAAAAACAGCTCAGACTCCCTGCTGCTGTGTCCAAACGCTCATGTCCCCTCAGAATTCCAATGTTGAACTCATAATGCCCCATGTGATGATATTTGCAGGTGGCACCTTAGTGAGGTGATTAGGCAATGAGGGTGGAGCCCTCTTGAGAGGGATCAGTGCCCTTAATCAGAGAGGATCAGGGAGCTCTCTAGCCCCTTCCTCTGTGTGATGATACAGTGACAAGTCTGCCACCCGGAAGACAGCCCTCACCTGACCTCGCTGGCACCCTGATCTTGCTTATGGAGAGATGTCAAAATAGCCGCAGCCCCGTGATCCATCACACCTTCACGTTTAGTCTGTTTGTGTCAAGGATGATTTCACACACAGTCTGGAACTGAACACTTATGTGTTGGCATCAGAACTGCTGCGCCAGAGGTGTTAAAGCTCACTTCCTAGTGCAAGTGCAGCTAACATTGGCCATACCTTCTAAGCATTCTTCATGAGTTCACTCATTTGATCCTCACATCATCCACCCATTATTCCAGAATACCAGTGCCAACCTGAGGCCTGGACCGTACTTGGATGGCAAGAAGGCAGCCCATCCAAGACCCAGAGTCAGTGCGTGTTGCCTCCCCTTTTGGCTGTTCAGGGGTGAGCAAGGGACACGCAGACAGGATCTGAAGTCACTTAACCAGACTGTGGTGGTGGTAGTTGAGTTGCTGAGTTGTGTCTGCGACATCCTACTGTATAGCACAGGGCTCTGTATTCAATATCTTATAATAAGTGTATGGCACAGGGAACTATACTCAGTATCTTATAACTGAAAAGAATCTGCATCACTTTGCTGTACACTGGAAAATAACAACGTTGTATATCAACTACTATTAAAAAAAAGAAGAAAGAAAAAGGAAAAAGCACAGAAACTTTTTGGTTTTGGCCTCATGGGTGAGAATGATGTGCCCAGGCCTCAGCATTTCAGCCTGCATCCTGCAAAACTTCTCTGATACAACTCAGAGACATTGACCTCAGCGCCTTCTCTGAGTGGAGCTCTCCCATGGTCCTCTAGGGTTATTATAATATATATTGAATTTTAAAACAGTCCCAATCTTCAGCCCTTCAGGAACGAAACTGCAGTCTCCCCCACCCCCCCCACCCCCGTCTTTTGACACTTTTTACAGAGAGAAAATGTGTGACTTTTCTTGATGAGCAGATAGCCAAAGGTGTTTAGGAAAGGTCTGTCATTTTTTTTCTGGTGGCAAGACACCCTCAACTAAATTCATTAGCAGCTCTTCTGTTTGGGGTTTTAAAATATTCTCTGACCTATATAAATTTCTTGTTATGTCCTCTACTAATACAAGAACATTAAGTGGTGTTTGCTATGGCTTTCAGAGCAAAGAAGAAGCAAAGTGTAATCAAAAAAGGACTTGGAGGCTATTTCACTGTCAAAGACATCAAAGTCCACACTCTACCCATGCTTCTACTCCTAAGAAAGTTTGTTTTGTTTTTTGTCTGTGGCGGGTTTTAATTGTGCCATGAGGATCTAGTTCCCCAAGCAGGGATTGAACCTGTCCCCCCTGCACTGGGAGTGTGGAGTCTTTACCACTGGCCCGCCAGGAAAGTCCTGAGAAAGGTTTTTCATGTTTATAATTTTGTGAATAATAGATACTGCTTTTTAGACACGAGTCAGGTTTTTAGTTCTACACGTGTATGTTGCTTAATGGTGTTCCTGTATTTTCCAAACTTCTAGAAACTGTTAGAGGAACACCAGGACAGGTGTATGTCTGTGTCTTATGAGCAGCTAAATGTAACGAGTCATATAGATAAACACTGAGCTGATGACCACCAGCTCCCAGAAATCAGTTCCCTTCTCAGTTTTCTTTTCCCAAATACATGTGACGCAGTATCCCCATTGGTTCATTTATGTGGCAGATATTTACTGAACTCTTTTTCTGAGCTGGATACCAGTGCAAGATTCCAGAGCTGCAGTGGTGAACAAAATACATGACTTGCCCTCATGGAGTTGAAATACTGCTGGATGTGAGAGCACTGCAGAAGCAGAAAGCAATATACATCTCTACCTACGGACACGTTCTTTCTTCCTCTGTCTCTAAAAGCAGTGCTCTTGCAGACTGTACTGTGTATTGGCATTTACCCTCTGACACCTTGGCAGCAAAGGAACAGTAACCTCCTTGAAGGCAAGACGCGGAGTATAGTTTCCACGCTCACAGTGCTTAGGATGATAGGGTTGTTGGCTCTGAGCCCCACACGTGGTCGTAGGCCCAGGAGTCCCCGGTTTCTTTCCTTTTCTAAACAGCCTTTCAGCTGGAGCAGGTTATTGTGGGCACTGAATATTCAATGACAGTGATCATGAGATTGATTTTTCCTACCAGAACTAACAGTGAGTGAATCTGTTGAAAGATTCCTTTGTAAAAATAAGTTATTTGAGTATTCAGTCCTGAGCGTGTAGACATTTGGGCATAGGACAGTCCATGTTCAGTAAACCTCAGTTGGTTTAGTGTAGTGAGTTTTTCTACCTGGTTTATGACCACCATTGGTCCTGAAATCTGAAATAGGCCCTTTCGGTTGATTTCATGTGAAGTTAGATATTATTCACCGAATGGTAAACGAAACAAGGCTGTTTTCACTTTGTGTGCATCTGGGTGCTTTCTGGTCTTTTTTGGGCTCTGAGTTCATATCAGTGCTCCATTACCTTGAGTGACTGAGAGATTACCATTTAGGAAGTATGGGGAGTGTCATGAATAACCCATATTGCGGATTATCGCAGATTGAGATCTACTAAGTAACCAGGTCCAGGCACAGGGACGGGCCGTGAGTACTGATCAGGGCTCAAGCGTTAGTCATCTTCCTGGTGAGTCAGGTCCCCGTGTGCTGTAAGGGGGAGCGGAAGCAGCGGAAAGAAGGGCTCAGCTTTGCCAGCGGTTTTTTCCCTTTACCACTATCCCACACCTCCATGTCGTCTCTATGCAAAGAGGGCAGAACAAACGACTGGAAGACGAGGAAGAGTGAAGCCTCCACTGGTCACTTCAGAGGTGGTGGCTCGAGAGAAAGAGAAGCGAAAGAGGAACGTGGTGGGTACCTGCAAAACCCATCCACTTCTGTCCAGTTTTTCCATCACTTTGTGAGAGCTAGGTAATTCCTTCCTTTTCAGCATTAAGTTTCAGTTAAACCTTGAGGACAGAAGGTGTTTCTTGAACGCCTTAACAACTCAAATGTTTTAAAATCTCAATAGCTGAACATTGGACTTTTGAAAGCCTTTCGTTGGATTCTGCGTATATTCATGATGCAAGTGTTTGTGGAGGGCTTACCATGCGCAAGGTGCTGGGGAAACAAAGGTGAACAAGAGTCTCTACCTTGGCAGAGCTTGTTAGCTACAGTGACGGTGAGCAGAAACTATAAAAGTGTGTTGGCAGAACCATGGCAGGTGAGCTGTGACTTGCTGTGGGAACACAAAGAAGGCCACCCACATGTACACACTGCTGCATTCAAAACGGATGACCAGCCAGGACCTATTGTATAGTGCATGGAACTCTACTCAGTGTTACCTGCCAGCCTGGGTGGGGGGCAGTTTGGGGGAAGAATGGATACACGCATATGTATGGCTGATTCCCTTCTCTGTTCACCTGAAACTACCATAGCATTGTTAATCAGCTATACCCCAGTACAAAATAAAAAGTTTACAATTTGAAAAGAAATCCCAGGTAGCTACAAAAAAATAAAGTCAATAAATATATATATATCAATATATAAAATATATTTATATTAATATCAGATCAGATCAGTTGCTCAGTCATGTCCGACTCTTTGCGACCCCATGAATCACAGCACGCCAGGCCTCCCTGTCCATCACCAACTCCTGGAGTTCACTCAGACTCACGTCCATCGAGTCAGTGATGCCATCCATCCATCTCATCCTCTGTCGTCCCCTTCTCCTCCTGCCCCCAATCCCTCCCATCATCAGGGTCTTTTCCAATGAGTCAGCTCTTCGCATGAGGTGGCCAAAGTACTGGAGTTTCAGCTTTAGCATCATTCCTTCCAAAGAAATCCCAGGGCTGATCTCCTTCAGAATGGACTGGTTGGATCTCCTTGCAGTCCAAGGGACTCTCAAGAGTCTTCTCCAACACCACAGTTCAAAAGCATCAATTCTTCGGCGCTCAGCCTTCTTCACAGTCCAACTCTCACATCCATTCATGACCACAGGAAAAACCATAGCCTTGACTAGACGAACCTTTGTTGGCAAAGTAGTGTCTCTGCTTTTGAATATGCTATCTAGGTTGGTCATAACTTTCCTTCCAAGGAGTAAGCGTCTTTTAATTCCATGGCTGCAGTCACCATCTACAGTGATTTTGGAGCCCAGAAAAATAAAGTCTGACACTGTTTCCACTGTTTCCCCATCTATTTCCCATGAAGTGGTGGGACCAGATGCCATGATCTTAGTTTTCTGAATGTTGAGCTTTCAGCCAACTTTTTCACTGTCCACTTTCACTTTCATCAAGAGGCTTTTGAGTTCCTCTTCACTTTCTGCCATAAGGGTGGTGTCATCTGCATATCTGAGGTTATTGATATTTCTCCTGGCAATCTTGATTCCAGCTTGTATTTCTTCCAGTCCAGCGTTTCTCATGATGTACTCTGCATATAAGTTAAATAAACAGGGTGACAATATATAGCCTTGACGAACTCCTTTTCCTATTTGGAACCAGTCTGATGTTCCATGTCCAGTTCTAACTGTTGCTTCCTGACCTGCATACAAATTTCTCAAGAGGCAGATCAGGTGGTCTGGTATTCCCATCTCTTTCAGAATTTTCCACAGTTTTATTGTGATCCACACAGTCAAAGGCTTTGGCATAGTCAATAAAGCAGAAATAGATGTTTTTCTGGAACTCTCTTGCTTTTTCTAAGATCCAGTGGATGTTGGCAATTTGATCTCTGGTTCCTCTGCTTTTTCTAAAACCAGCTTGAACATCAGGAAGTTCATGGTTGACATATTGCTGAAGTCTGGCTTGGAGAATTTTGAGCATTACTTTACTAGCATGTGAGATGAGTGCAATTGTGTGGTAGTTTGAGCATTCTTTGGCATTGCCTTTCTTTGGGATTGGAATGCAAACTGACCTTTTCCAGTCCTGTGGCCACTGCTGAGTTTTCCAAATTTGCTGGCATATTGAGTGCAGCACTTTCACAGCATCATCTTTCAGGATTTGGAATAATATATTAATATATTAATGTGTATTTATAATATATTATAAATATTAGTGTATTATATAAATTATAGGTTTATATTATAAATTATAATGTTAATATTTAATACATTAATATATTGTAAGTGTTAATAATATTAATATATTATATATATATAAAAAACTCTGCCCAATCTAGTTTGGGGTTAGGGGTGGGGTCAGAGGTTGTGACATTGAAGTAAGCAACAAGGCTGAGAAACAGATGTCTGGGTGGCTTTCCATCACTGTGGTTTGTACTCTGGGGAGTATCAGAGAAACAAAAGGACTTTCCTGAAGATGGGCCAGGTGGACTCCCTGAGTGTGAACCTCTTGCCGAAGACTTAGCTCAGAGTGGTGAGCAAGGCTCAGAGAAAACTGGTCATTTCCAGTTAGGAGTGGATTGCCATGTGTGCCACAGTATATCCCCATGACGCTGGGGCCCAAACTCAAGAAACAAAGAGTTCCTAGCTCTGAAAGCATGAGTGCTGAGGATTTCATGAATGGCGGTGGTGGTGGTGGTGGTGATGAGAAACAGCACCTTGTTGTCTGTTATAAAATTACTTATAATCCTTTCTGCCTACAACAGATTTGGGTAATGTCTTCTGGAAAGATACAGAAGTGTCACAGCAGAGCACATGATGAATTTGTGGTGAGAATTGGGGTTTGGGGAACATTGGAAATGGCTCATTGGACGGGTAGAGGGAGGCTCCGCTCATAATGAGGAAGACTTCTAGAATCAACCCTGACATTCAGAAGTAGCCTTGGGTTAGGAGTGAGAAGGTGTAAGTTCTCAGGAACAGTTCTGATTCTGAAATGTAGTCCTAGCCTAGAAACTTCAACCCTTGGTACGTCAGACTCCACAGGTATAAAACACAGCAGATTGGATTGTGTTCATACAGTCCCCAAATATTTATTGAGCACCTACTCGCACGCATGCACTATGTGTTAATATCAGCCTAGTATATAGAGAGTAATGGGAATTGATTCTTGGTCCTTGACTGAGAGTGGGAGGGAGAGAGGACGGCTCACAGACTGATGGAAAAGAATGAAGGAGTTATTAGACATCAGTGACAAAAGCTAAGTTGGGAACACATGCGGAGAGAGGGGAAACAGCCTTGGGAAACCACAGGTGGATGAGAACACAGGTGTTGGGTAGGACTGCTGCTGCTGCTGCTAAGTCGCTTTAGTCGTGTCCGACTCTGTGTGACCCCATAGACGGCAGCCCACCAGGCTTTCCCATCCCTGGGATCTTCCAGGCAAGAACACTGGAGTGGGTTGCCATTTCCTTCTCCAATGCATGAAAGTGAAAAGTGAAAGTGAAGTCGTTCAGTCATGTCCGACTCTTAGCGACCCCATGGACTGCAGCCTACCAGGCTCCTCTGTCCATGGATTTTCCAGGCAAGAGTACTGGAGTGGGGTGCCACTGCCTTCTCCGTGGGTAGGACTTGCATCTCTTAAGTACCCTCAGAAACACTGTGCTTTCAAGTACAGACACATGACATTGCTTTATATTCCATTTTGGGATGGTAGCATTTGTTTTAGCTTGTATGAAAATAACATCATGAAGGAAAGAACGAGAATTCAGGGACTTTGACAGGATTTTCTTTTTTTAAATTGCTTTCTCATTTCTGTTGCTATTGGCATCTAGAATTCAGGAAAATCCAATTAAAGTAATCAGTTCAAAAAAACACTTTATACAAAATGTTCAACCATATCTAAGTGGAGGAAAAATTACAATGCATCCCTTTGGGGAATCACCTGATTCTGTTTCTTCTCTACTCTCCGCTCAGCTCCACCACACACAATATTTGTTTGGCTGTTGCTGGAATATTTTTAAAGCAAACTCCAGGCATTATTACATTTCATCCATAAATATTTCAGTAGGTATTCTATCAGAGAATAACTTTTTTAAAATATATAACCACAATGCCATTATCATGGGAAGTAATACTCATAATGTACCATATTTTCCTAAGTAACTCGTATTTTTACAGTTGTTTCACTCAGCTGTAAAAATCCCCATTTTCTTCTAGGGCCATTCCCTTGAGGAGGGGGAGAAATGAGTCATTTGTCTACTGGAATAGCCTACATTCTGGACTTGGTCAGTGGTTTCCTCCTGGTGTCATTTAACTTGTGCTTCTGTTTCCTATAAACTGGATTAGAGTTGGTATTTTTGTTGTTGTTTTTTCTAGAAAACTTCACAGAAGATGCTGTGTACTTTCTGGTGTATTACATCACAAGCCTGATTGTCCCATTTTTGGAGATGTGAAAATTGATGAATTTGGGCTCAGGTATTATCAGCATGGTCCATCCAAAATTCCCTGTCACCCTTTGATCTGATCTTACTCATTCGTTCACTCATTCATTCGGCTGCTCCAGGTCTTAGTTGCAGCATGTGGCATCTTTTGGTTGTGGCATGAGCTGTGGCATGTGGGAAAGAGTTCCCTGACCAGGGATCAAACCCAGGCCCCCTGCACTGGGAGCGAAAAGTCTTAGCCACCAGGGGAAGTCCCTACTTAAGTTATTGATGGTTGTTGCCTAGATTCTTTATTTCAACACGTATTCCAAAGCAGTGGTTTTCTAATTCTGACCTTCTTTCTGTCTCTGTCAGCTGGAATTCTTCTCCTTGTCATCTCTTCAGGCCTCCCAGATGGTGCTAGTGGTGAAGATCCTGCCTGCCAGTGCAGGAGACCTAAGAGACATGGGTTTGATCCCTGGGACAGGAAGATCCCCTAGAGGAGGAAATGGCAACCCACTCCAGTGTTCTTGCCTGGGAAATACCATGGACAGAGGAGCCTGGCAGGCTATAGTCCATAGGGTTGCAAAGAGTCAGACATGACTGAGTATCTGAGCAGCAACTGAGCAACAGCACGTCTTTGGTTTCTCTGAAATTCAGTTCAAACAAGGAAGGCAGGATACATGCTTGGTTATTTCCCTTTCTTCATTTTTAATGTATTTTAATCCACTGTAATCACTGTTTTTTGCTGCTCATATTATCCCCTCCTTGGCCAGCCCTTTCCAGTTGGCTTCTATGTGTTTTGACTTGACCCTAGTGGGAATGGATACCTATTTGCTTTGAGAGCAAGCATCCAAAGCTACTTTCCCCCGTAGTAACTTGGGACATCTTCTCTGGCCTATTTATGACAAGTAATGATTTATAAGAGTTGTGTCAGTTAGAAATGCTTTCCCTGCTATAAGTAAGCATAAAGAACACAGTTTTCAATTTTTTTCACAGTACAAAAAGTCTGGAGCAGGCAGCTGTTAGCATTTGTTCAGCAGCTCATGAGGTCCAGAGCCAGCGTCGCTGATTCTCTTGGCCTCCCCTTCATGGTTGCAAGATGGCAGCTCCTGTTCCGGGCATCACGCCCACTGTCAGGACAGGAAGAAAGGGGAAGGCCAGAGCCAGCTGCAGCTGTCCTTTTGTATCAGAAAAGCAATAGCTTTCCCCATACCACCCCCACCTCCAGCTGAATTCCACCCAGGTCTTACTGGCCAGACTGGATCATATGGCCATCTCTTGCGAGGGCAAGGGAGGCTGGGAAGTGAGCAAGTCACTTTGCTGGTCTCTGCAGTCAAGCCTGTCAAGGGACTGGGGTTTGGAAGTGAATCTAGGGCTTCTATTTCTGGAAGAATGGTTTTAAGTCCTGAAGCAACTTTCCCTATTCTGCTTTTACTTTTTTTATTTTTATATGAAATCTAACTCTCCTTGATTTGGAAGTGGGGTGGGACAGCTAAAAAGAATTGTGAGCTGGAAATGAGGAAAGCTTTATCTGCAAGACCACCTTAAGGAAATAAGTGTTAGCCGTTTTGACATCCATGATGGTTCAGCTTGGCTCCGTTCAATTACCAGATGCCAACTCCAGGGCTGGGGTCCCTGCTGCCAAGTATTGTGTCTGCTCCCATGTGTGAGGAGACAGATCAGTTTCACCTTCATAAAGAGATACTGCATTTGAACTGTAGTGATTCCATATGATGCCCAGGATATTTTGTGGCCATAGTTTCACCAGAAGCCACCCAACCTTCACACTCTTTTGGCAAAAGAGACATCACTTTGCCAACAAAGGTCCATATAGTCAAAGGTATGGTTTTTCCAATAGTTACGTACGGATGTGAGAGTTGGACCATAAAGAAGGCTGAGCGCTGAAGAACTGATACTTTCAAATTGTTGTGCTGGAGAAGACTCTTGAGAGTTCCTTGGACAGGAAGATCAAACCAGTCAATCCTAAAGGAAATCAACCCTGACTATTCACTGGAAGGGCTGATGCTGAAGCTCTGATTCTTTGCCACCTGATGTGAAGAGCACTCATTGGAAAGGAGCCTGATGCTGGGAAAGATTGAGGGCAAAGGAGAAGCGGGCAGCAGAAGATGAGATGTTGAAGAGCATCACTGACTCAATGGAGATGAATTTGAGAAAACTCGAGGAAGTAGTGGAGGACGGAGGACCCTGGCATGCTGCAGTCCGTGGGGTCACAAAGAGTCGGACACCACTTAGCAATTGAACAACAAAGTGCTAACCTTCAGCTAGCACTCTGTGGTGAGGTGGGGACACTGAGCTTACTCTCACTGACTGATACAGATCTGGTTCCTGGAGCCTTGGAGTCCTGCTGCCTTGGTCATCCTGCCTCCTCTCTGAGCAGCTCACCTGCCCTGCCGAAGGCCTCCTTACACTGGAGAGTGGGGCCTGAAGACCCTTCTCTGGCCAACACTATTGCCGTCCATTCTGTGTCCAGACATTTAGTGGTCACGTGGGTCTGATTTTTTAAATATTTTTCATTTCTCCCCAGTAAAGACTACTTGGTATACTCACTGGTCATTTTCCCTGACTGTTCATTGTTGAAGGGCAGATGAGTAATTAATGAGAACCAACTCAAGGAGGAGCGGTGGATTAATTCCCTCACCGATAGTCTTGGTTTCCTCAAGGCTAATTAATAAGTCTCTTGTTAGATTTCATTATTTATTTCGGCCATGCCACATGGCTTGTGGGAACTTAGTTCCCTGACCAGGGATGGATCCTGGGCCTTTGGCAGGAAAGGTGTGGAGTCTTAACCACTGGGCCACCCAGGAATTCCTTGTCTGAATCTATTTAGATGAAGCTGAAAAGGAGGAAACACTATGTTTCAAGAGTGGATATTCTTTGGGAAAACACTGACAGGAAAGGGGCACAAGAGGGCTTCAGAGGTGCTGGTCTTGTTCTTTTCTATGATCTGGGTGTTGAAACTGCTGGTCACTTAACCAGTATTCCTCCTTTTCTCTTACTGGAGCCCTGACATCCTTGTTGGGGCTGTGGTGACATGGGACAAGATGAAAACATTTCCTGACCTGCTTTGGAACTAGGACTGTTTATATGATATACTTTTGGCAAATGCAGTATAAGTGAAGGTTGATGGGATTTCCAGGAAATCTCTTTCAGGTGGACAGGCTCTGTGGGTCCACGAGTTTGACCCCTCCAGAGTGCACTGAGGTTATGGCACCCTCGGCCTTATGTCCATTCAGTGGTGCCAGATATCCATTCATGTGCTCTTCTGTCAGATTCCCCTGCATGTTGCCTGTTTTGGGGTTTGATTCACTCCTTCAACAGATAATTACTGAACACATACTACAGGCTGGGCATGTGCTGATCAGGGTGGCTACTGATTCAGATGTCCCAGGGCCAGGCATGCAGTTGGAGATGTAGGCCTAGGGTGAAGGGTGAGGGCTGACAGACTGGAGGACCCAGACCCGGGCCAGCAAGGAGTATGGGGAGAGTCACTGCTCTGCTCTTGCCGATTGTTTGACATGTGAGAAATTCAAATCTCAAATTGCAGTCTTCCCATTTTGTCAAGAGAAACCAGAAATCTTCATTTATTTTGATTTTTTTTTTCAAAATTAACTCTGCCATGAGGCAGGTCTTCTATAGCAGAGGAAAACTGGATGAAGTTGGTGTATTAGTTTTCTATTGCTGCTGCTGCCGCTGCTGCTAAGTTGCTTCAGTCGTGTCCAACTCTGTGCGACCCCATAGATGGCAGCCCACCAGGCCCTGCCGTCCCTGGGATTCTCCAGGCAAGAACACTGGAGTGGGTTGCCATTTCCTTCTCCAGTGCATGAAAGGGAAAAGTGAAAGTGAAGTCACTCAGCCGTGTCCGACTCTTAGCGACCCCGTGGACTGCAGTTTTCTATTGGTATGAAACAGATTACCAGAAACTTCGCAGCTTAGAACTCAAGACTTGTGTCAGTCAGAAGTCCAGGTAGACTCGACTGGGTTCTTGCCTTAGTGTCTCACAGGCTTAAATGAAGGTGTCAGCTGGACACGGCTCTTATCTACAGGCTCTGGGAATGTATTTACTTCCAAGTTCACTGAGGCCAAATGTACAACGTGAGCGTAAACACAGAAATCAAATCCAGTAACAAAAAATGACCCAGTGAGATTTATCTTGGGAACTTGTTCAGTCGCTCAGTTGTGTCTGACTCTTTGCGATCCCATGGACTGCAGCACACCAGGCTTCCCTGACCATTACCATCTGTCAGAGCCTGCTCAAATTCATGTTCATTGAGTCGGTGATGCCATCCCACCATCTCATCTTCTATTGTCCGCTTCTCCTCCTGCCTTCAATCTTTCCCAGCATCAGGGTCTTCTCTAATGAGTCAGCTCTTTACATCAGGTGGCCAAAGTATTGGAGTTTCAGCTGCAGCAGAAGTCCTTCCAATGAATATTCAGGACTGATTTCCTTTAGGATTGACTGGTTTGAACTTCTTGCAGTCCAAGGGACTCTCAAAAATCTTCTGAAACATCACAGTTCAAAAGCATCAATTCTTTGGCGCTCAGCTTTCTTTATGATCCAACTCTCACATCCATACATGACCACTGGAAAAACCATAACTATGACTAGATGGACCTTTGCCAGCAAAGTAATGTCTCTGCTTTTTAATATGCTGTCTAGGTTGGTCATAGCTTTTCTTCCAAGGAGCAAACGTCTTTTAACCAGGTAGAGTTAGCATCTGGAAAATTAAGGCAATATGTCATATTAATATAATAAAGGGAAGAACATACTTGGTCATGTTAATATATGTAGAAAAAGCAGTTGTCAGAATTCAACACTTATTCATGATAAAACTCTCAAACTCCAAATATAAGGGAATTTCTTCAGGCAGGTAAAAAAGAGTCTAAGAAAAAACCTACAGCAAACATCAGACTTACTAGTGATAAATCTAAAGGTGTCTTCCATAGGTTTAAGAAGAAAGCAAGGATGTCCATTCTCAATACTTCTGTTTAATAGCATACTGGATGTTCTAGCCCAGATAAGGAAAATAGAGGAAATGTATTCAGGTTGAAGATGAAGAAATATTACATAAAACTGTGTTTGTTTGCATATGATTTGATCCTGTATCTGGAAAATCCTAGTGAATCTTAAAAACCAATTAAAACTAATAAATGAGAATGTCAGAGGATACAAAAACCAGTATTTCTACATACTGATAATGGACAATCTAAGAATGAAATGAAGAAGAACAATGCCATTTACAATATAGCACACTTAAAGGAATAAAATACTTAACAGAAATATAACAAAAAATGTATGAGAGTTAAAGATTGTAAAACACAGCTCACTAAACTTTAAAAGATCTAAATGGGATATATACCATTTTCATGAATTGAAAGAGTCACTACTGTTAAAATGGCAGCTCTCCCCAAACTGAATTATATATACAATTCAGATCAAAGTCCAAAACCAGTTTTTTGGTGGTCTAAATTGACAAGTTGACCATAAGATTTATATGGAAATGCCATACACCAGAATAGCAAAACAATTTTGAAAATGAACAACACAGTTGGGGTACTGTTTCAGTCATTTTCAAAACTTATTATAAAATAATAGTTGTCAAGACTATGTTACAATGGTGTAATGATAGATGTATATCAGTGGAAATCAATAGAAAGTCTAGAAAATCCTTATGTTTGTGGTAAATTGATTTTGAACAAAAGTGCCGAGGGAATTCAACTAGGAAAAGATACTCTTTTTAACAAATGGTTTGGGGACAATTGGCTATCCATATGCAAAAGATAAATAAATTAGAAAATTTATATCATGTGTAAAAACTAATTCAAAATCAATTACAGATTAAATGTTAAATTGAAAACTATAAAACCTGAAAAAAAACCCATAGGAAAAAATCTTTGTGACTTTGATTCAGGCAAAATTTTCTTAGATATGATACCAAAAACACAATTCATAAAAGAAAAATTTTCTAAATTGTAATTCATTGAAATAAAAAATCTTGGCACTTCCAAAGATATCATTTAAAAGAAGAAAATACACACCGCAGCCTGGGAGAAAATATTTGCAAATCATATATCTTATTAAGGACCTGTATCTGAAATAGATAAAAAATTCTTATAACTCAATAAGGCAAGTGACCCAGTTAAAAATTGGCAACAGTTTTGAATAGATACTTCAACAAAGAAGATATTTGTGTGGCTAAAAATAATATTAAAAGATGATCAACATCACTAGTCATTAGGGAAATGCAAATCAATATCACAGGAGATACCACTATACATTTATTAGAATAAAGATCATCTGAAAGTCTAATGATGCCAAGTGTTGGTACAGATGAGGAGAAATAAGAACCCTCATACATTGCTGCTGGGAATGTAAAATGTGGAACAGTCACTTCAGAAAACAATTTGTTAGTTCCTTATAATGTTAAACGTAACTCCAGTACTCTTGCCTGGAAAATCCCATGGATGGAGGAGCCTGGTGGGCTGAGCGACTTCACTTTCACTTTTCACTTTCATGCATTGGAGAAGGAAATGGCAACCCACTCTAGTGTTCTTGCTTGGAGAATCCCAAGGATGGGGGAGCCTGGTGGGCTGCTGTCTATGGGGTCGCACAGAGTCGGACACGACTGAAGCCACTTAGCAGCAGCAGCAGCAGAAAAATGACAGCATATCCCCATTAAGAGCTTAGGTAAATATTCACAACAACATTATCCATAATAGCAAAAATCTGAAAATAAGTGAAATGTTCATCACCTGGTAAATGGATAAAGAAGGTCTAGTGTATATAATTGGAGAAGGCAATGGCACCCCACTCCAGTACTCTTGCCTGGAGAATCCCATGGATGGAGGAGCCTGGTAGGCTGCAGTCCATGGAGTCACAAAGAGTCGGACATGACTGAGCAACTTCGCTTTCACTTTTCATTTTCATGCATTGGAGAAGGAAATGGCAACCCACTCCAGTGTTCTTGCCTGGAGAATCCCAGGGACAGCGGAGCCTGATGGGCTGCCGTCTATGGGATTGCACAGAGTTGGACACGCCTGAAGTGACTTAGCAGCAGCAGCAGCAGTGTATATAATAGAATACTATTCAGCAGCAAAAAAAAACTAACTGTTTATATAGCTGCATCATAGATAAACATGCTCAGTGAAAGAAGCCAGACACAAAAGACTGAGATTTCATTTAAGTGACTTTGTAGAAAGGGCTTCCTTGGTGGCTCAGAGGTTAAAGCGTCTGCCTACAATGCGGGAGACCTCAGTTTGATCCCTGGGTCAGGAAGATCCCCCAGAGAAGGAAATGACAACCCACTCCAGTATTCTTGCCTGGAGAATCCCATGGATGGAGGAGCCTGGTGGGCTACACAGTCCATGGGGTCGCAAAGAGTCGGACACCACTGAGATGGAAAACAAATCATTGGTGGCCAAGAGATGGAAATTGTATTGTGACTGACTGTTCATGGACAGAGGGAAACTTTTGGGGAGTGATGGAAATATTGGGGTGAGAGAGTCTATTCCTAGGTAGGTTGATAAGAAGTCCAGGGTCCCCAAGGAGGAGAAAGGGGTCTGGAGCCCTAGAGAAAGAGAAAGGGGTCTGGGGCATCAAGGGGAAAAGGACGAACATTTTTTTTTTTTACATTGCTTTGTCTTAGTCAATATAACAGTGTATCTTGCTTGAAGACATGTTTCTCCTTAACAAGAACCTTCTGACTAATCTTGTTATCTTGAGGTACACTGCGGGAGTGCGTCTGGTAAGACCTTTCTATTGTTAGGTGTATGTTGTGGGAGTGGGTCTGGTAAAAGTATATAGGGCCTCGCTAAGACTAGTGAGTGGGGGCACTCTGTCCCCCTTCTGATGTCTATGTCAGAAGCTTTCTTTGTCCCCTTTTATACTTTAATAAAACTCTGCTACATAAAAGCTCTTGAGTGATCAAGTCTGGTCCCTGGTCCGGAAGCTACATCTTCTTCGGAGATCACAAATCTGACATCGTTCACCATAAGCTATCAGGGGCAGATCAGGTGACAGTTTCATAACTTTTTAAATTTACTAAAAACCACTGAATTACCTGGAGGAGGAAATGGCAACCCACTCCGGTATTCTTGCCTGGAGAACACCATGGACAAAGGAGCGTGCTGGGCTATCATCTATGGGATTGCAAAGACTTGGATACTACTGAGAAACTGTCATGCTCAAAATTCTCCAAGTCAGGTTTCAATAGTATGTGAACCGTGAACTTCCAGGTGTTTGTTCAAGCTGGATTTAGAAAAGGCAGAGGAACCAGAGATCAAATATCCAACATCCATTGGATCATCGAAAAAGCAAGAGAATTCCAGAAAAAACATCTACTTCTGCTTTATTGAGTATTCCAGAGCCTTTGACTGTGTGGATCACAGCAAACTGTGGAAAATTCTTCAAGAGATGGGAATACCAGACCACCTGACCTGCCTCCTGAGAAATCTGTATGCAGATCAAGAAGCAACAGTTAGAACTGGACATGGAACAACAGACTGGTTCCAAATCGGGAAAGGAGTACGTCAAGGCTGTATATTGTCACCCTGCTTATTTAACTTCTATGCAGAGTACATCATGAGAAATGCTGGGCTGGCTGAAGCACAAGCTGGAATCAAGATTTCTGGGAGAAATATCAATAATCTCAGATATGCAGGTGACACCATCCTTATGGCAGAAAGCAAAGAATAACTAATGAGCCTTTTGATGAAAATGAAAGAGGAGAATGAAAAAGTTGGCTTAAACCTTAACATTCAGAAAATGAAGATCATGGCATCCGGTCCCATCACTTCATGGCAAATAGATGGGGAAATAATGGAAACAGTGACATTTTATTTCCTTGGGCTCCAAAATCACTGCAGATGGTAATTGCAGCCATGAAGTTTAAAGATGCTTGCTCCTTGGAAGAAAAGTTATGACGAACCTAGACAGCATATTAAAAAGCAGAAACTTTACTTTGCCAACAAAGATCTGTCTAGTCAAAGCTTTGGTTTTTCCAGTAGTCATGTATGGATGTGAGAGTTGGACCATAAAGTTGAGCACTGAAGAACTGATGCTTTTGAACTGTGGTGTTGGAAAAGACTCCTGAGAGTCCCTTGTACTGGCAGGAGATCCAACCAGTCCATCCTAAAGGAAATCAGTCCTGAATATTCATTGGAAGGACTGATGCTGAAGCTGAAACTCCAATACTTTGGCCATGTGATGTGAAGAACTGTCTCATTGGAAAAGACCCTGATGCTGGGAAAGATTGAGGGCAGGAGGAGAAGGGGATGACAGAGGATGAGGTGGTTGGATGGCATCACCGACCAATAGACATGAGATCGAGGAGGCTCCAGGAGTTGGCGATGGACAGGGAAGCCTGGTGTGCTGCAGTCCATGGGGTCACAAAGAGCTGGACACAACTGAGCAACTGAACTGAACTGAGCAACTGAGCATGCACACACACACACACACACATTGAATAACCATGTATTAATGGTGAGGTTTATGGTATGCAGATCATACTTCAGTAAAACTATTTAAAAAATTAAATCTTCCAATTTTAAAATGTTTTTGGGAATTCCTTGGTGGTCCAGTAATTAAGACTCTGCGGTTTCACTGCTAATGCTGCTACTGCTGCTAAGTCACTTCAGTCGTGTCCGACTCTGTGCCACCCCATAGACGGCAGCCCACCAGGCTACCCCATCCCTGGGATTCTCCAGCAAGAACACTGGAGTGGGTTGCCATTTCCTTCTCCAGTGCATGAAAGTGAAAAGTGAAAGGGAAGTCGCTCGGTTGTGTCTGACTCTTAGCGACCCCATGGACTGCAGCCTACCAGGTGCCTCCGTCCATGGGATTTTCCAGGCAAGAGTACTGAAGTGGGGTGCCATTGCCTTCTCCGTCACTGCTAATGGCCTGGGTTCAATTCCTGGTTGGGGAACTAATATTCCACAAGCCACAAGATACAGCCCCCCACACAAAAAAACCAAAAACAATGTTCTGAAAAAAAAAAATGCCCGAAGTTTAAGCACTTGGGCTGCCTACTTGCTACATTATTGCTAAGCTGCATGAATAGAAATTTGAATAAAATGAAATCCTTGTCCTCCAGGAGTTTAAGAGCCAAAGGGAGAAAATGGAACAGTTAACAGTTATGAAACCTATAATAAATATTTATGTGCAAGGAGGTATGGGTTCAGAGAAGGCCTGGCTCTGACTGGGCAGGATTGGGGGTGCCACAGATGAGCCTGGACACTTGAGGTTTTGAAGGTAAGTAGGAAGATTCAGGAAATTGCCAGGTATAGGGAGTGGAGAAAAGGGGTGGCTGACATTTCCAGGTAGAGGGAACAGAATGGGCAAAGGCTTGGAGGTATGAGAAAGAAATTCCCTTTTGAAAACTGGGAAGGTTGCAGATACAGTTTACTTGGAGATAAAGAGCAGGAAAGGAAGGCAGGGGCCAGATCATGAAGTGTTTGGCAGGCAGTGTTAAAAGTCTTTGGACAAAAGATTAAGCATTAAGAATTTATTCGTTGGAGGAATATGGGCATCCTTCCTGTGGCCTGAATTAAACTGTATCTTGGCAACATCATATTGCACTAATTAAAAAAAAATCCACTAATATACTACTTACCATGTGCCAGCACTATTTTAATACTTCCCTGGTGGCTCAGACAGTAAAAGAATCTGCCTGCAATGCAGGAGACCTGGGTTTGATCCCTGGGTTGGGAAGATCCTCCAGTATTCTTGCCTGGAGAATTCCACGGAGAGAGGAGCCTGGCGGGCTACAGTCCATGGTATCTCAAAGAGTTGGACATGACTGGACAACTAACATAAACCCCCTTAATCCCATCTATAGTGGTTCTCAGACTCTCACCTGTGTCAGATTCACTTGGAAGTCTTCTTAAAACAGAGAAACCACCAAGTTTCTAATTTAGGAGGTCTGGAGTAGAGCTGGAGAATTTGCATTTCAGTCTAGTTACCAGGAGAAGCTGCTGCTGCTGGTCCAGGAGGCACACTTGGAGAACAGCTGCCTTACACATACCTTATAAGAAAGGTATCATTATCATCACCATCTTTCCCATTTTACAGAGGAAACAGATGGAAAGTTAAGCGGTCTGCCCACAAGGGCATATAACTCTTAGTGGTGGGGCAGGTGGTCAATGCTAGGCAGTGTCTGCCGTGTTTCCCGGTTCACAGGTTGCAAAGAAGCAGAATTAAGGGCTGGCATTTTCTGTCCTTCCTTGCAACTGTCAAGAATATATTACACACGCACACACACACACACACACGCATGCACACATATGCACAGGCCTTAACAAACATCTGAGCTAAAAGAATTAGGGATGCTAACGGATGCCAAGTGGGTAGTGAGGGAAACTCTTTGAGAAACTCTTCAGGCCATTCCAGTGAAGTATTATTTTGGTCCTACTGGAATGAAGCCAGGATTCAGACATGCCCAAGTATCAATGTACAAAATGACTAATTAAATACGCAAAAGGAAATCATAAAATTAAATGTCACAACTCAAAACTGAACCATACGTGAATCCTCAGTCTCTGTTTTCAATATATTTGAAATGCTTTTATATTATGAAAATTAACAATATCTAGAGATGATATAACCTTGTTATACATGCTGCTTTGGGGGGTAGTCCCAAGATGAAATTGGCAGTTCTTTTCATGAATCGGCTTGCTTTTCACATCTTAACCTAATTTGTAGCATCTCCCTGGTTGCCTTCCAATAAACAGCAACTTCCCTAAATCAGTGGCATTATGTTATTTCGGAGATCTGAATCACAGAGAGTGTAATCCAAGCCCGCGTGCTCCATCTTGTCATTTGTGTGGAGTGCTGTGTATCTAATTAAAGCTTCTTACAGGTCCATAAAAAGACCTAACATTAAAAAAGCAGTCTGGGTTAGAGAAAGCCCCAGGGCAGACTGAAGAAGGGGGTTCTCGTTAACAATGAACACATTTGCTTAAATTCAAAGTTAAGTACTCATATATTAATTTATACTTGAATATTTAAAAATATTGCCTAAGAATAATCAGATCATGTTTCCACATTGATGGTGTGGCACTGAAAATGGGTCATGTTCTTGCCAGCAGCACTCCAGCTTCCCAAGAAACACTGGAGATGAATAAATGATTCACCACGTGGCCAGGACTGCAGCCCTTTCTCTGGAAGAGAATTCAAGCCCACTTTATTTAAACCAAGGTATTATTTTGTTCCTTTTTTATTTATTGTTTTTCTATTCTTGTGTCTCATTTTCTGTATAGAATTTATTCAAAACCTGAGTTACATATTTTCCAAGGGCTTATCTATTAAGACATTGTTTTGTGACGACTGTTCTATTTCAGGGGCTACAGACCTGGTGGTGGAGGTCTTCAACCACTGGAATTCCCTTGGGAGACCATTAGAATGGTATTTTTTTACCCTTTACTTGGCTATGGGGTTCCCTGAATAGTGATACCTCCCTAAGGAGAAAAGTGCAAGGCCTCGCCACTGTTTTCCAGCAACAAAGGAATGAATTCCATAAGCTCCTGCTGAACATACTGCTAGAGTTAGAATGTGTGTCAAAGTGAGATGATTCTTTGAAGGTCTTTGTAAGCCAGTAAGCCAGTGTTATCCCAGAGTTGGGGCCTCGACTCAGGCCTGAGGGGCAGAGGCCCATAGCCCAAGGCTTTCCCAGCCAGTGACATCACCCCATGCCACAGTGTTAGGGTAACTTGGAGTCCTCCTTTAACCCCCGTCCCCCACTTAAAAAAAAAATAAGCCTTTATTAGATACTTTTTATATAGCAAGACTGTTCTAATTATTTTATTTTTGCTTTTTTTAAAAAAATTGGGAGTATAATTGCTTTACAGTGTTTTCTGCTAAAAAGCAAAGTGAATCAGCTATATTTATACATATATTCCCTCTTTTTGGATTTCCTTCACGTTTATGTCATCACAGAGCAGAGTCCATTCCCCTCTGTGCAACCCCATGGACTGTAGCCCTCTGTCCATGGGATTCTCCAGGCAAGGGTACTGGAGCGGGTGGCCATTCCCTTCTCCCTTCCTGACCCAGGGATCGAACCTGCGTCTCTTCCTGGACTGCGTCTCCTGCATTGGCAGGCGGGTTCTTTAGCACTAGTGCCACCTGGGAAGCCCCGCTTAACTTCCGTTATTACCCTGAGTGTTTGTACCTCCCAACAATCCACTCTTGCTTTCCAGTCATCTTCAGACATGCAAAGTAGATGCCCAGGAGACAGTCTGAAAAAACTGGCTTCTGACGTTTGCAGGTCAGCAAAGACAATTGCTCAAGCCATCTAGATTTCTTTTTTCCCTCCAGTCGATCTAATCACATTTGGAACATCTAAGTAGCGCACCCCCTCCCCCGCCCTCCACGCAGTAGTTTGTGCCCTTTTTTGCCTGGGGTCCTCTCTTGGGGGAGGGGTGCAGGGCTGGGAGAATCCGAAATGGAAAAGCAGGTTGGAGGATCTGACATCTGGCGTGTCACTTATTTCCAGAAAGCAAGGGAAGCTGATCTCCATGGCGCGCCAGGCTTCCAAGGATGGGAGATGGGAGCGCCTGCCCCTCTCTCTCACCCTCCCAAACTCTCCACTCTGGCCATCGCTAAGCTCCATTTGGGAGCCTCCTGCCTAGTGACCATGGCGCTGAACCATCCGGGGCATAGTTAATGCCTGGCATGTTCTGAGTCCCTGACTTCACATGTCTTAATACTTCTCACGACCTTTCGCCTTTTCACGCTTTTCCTGTGGAGGCAGCCTGGCCTGGCAAGGGTCTCCTGCTGACCTTTAAAGCCAGCGTTGTGTTCAGATGCTGGGCTTTTCTCTTTTTTAAAAATAGCACAAAATCAACACAATTCCTTCTAATTGGGTTCCCAGAGAGAAGAAACTGTAGAGAAAAAAAATATGTACTTATATTCGTGAACGTGTATTTTTTTCCCGCTGTTTGTTTAAACCTGGGCCGGGGATGGGGGTGAACCTTTAGAAGGGTGAAGTGCCTGGTGCCGTCAGACCCCCGCCCCAAGACGCAGAGTCCCGTGAGGACCCGGTCCCTTCCCTCCGATTTCCGCCACGGCTCGGCTACTTTTCTGGGCCATTGTCCCGTGTCCCTAGTGCTTCCTCTTTCATCAGCTTGCTCTTGCTTGGGCGCCTCGCCCGCTTCCTACCGCCAGCCGCAGCCCAGACTCGCTGGGGTCGAGGCGCTGCCAGGTTGCCCTGCAGCAGCTCGCGCGCCGAAGCCCGCAGGTGCGCCCCGCCCCGCCCTCGCCGCGGCCCCGCCCCGGCGCCTGCGTCACAATGACGCGCGTCCCGCGCAGGCGCATCTCGGTCCCCCACCCCCTCCCTGCGGCCGGCTGCCCGCTTGGTATTATGATTAGTGCTGGGTGCGGGGATTCGGCGGCCGGGAGGGAGTTGTCCGCGCCGCGGCCGCTGCGGACGGAAGCCCGCCTGCTTGCTGAGGTAGGCGCGAGCACGCAGTGCACCCGGGAGCGGCGGCCGTGGGCGGGGGACGGGCTGGCCTCCGCCGCCGAGTGACCCCAGCGGTTGCCGGGCTGGGCGCCGGGGCCGGGGCGCCCGCCGCAGGCGGAAAGTAAGTTGCGCGCTCCGCGCTCCCCGCGTCGCGGGCCGGGGAGGACGCGGGCCCCGGGCTGCGGCGGCCCGGACTCCGCGCGGCGGCGGTGCGGCCTGATGGCCTGGAGGCAGGCAGCGGGCAGCGGCGGGGCCCGCGCGGGAGCGGGCATTGCGGCGGCCGGCCACGGGCTCCCCGAGGCCCTGCCCTTGCGGCCGCGGCGGGATTGCGGCACCTCGGGAGGTGCCCGCATCCCCGTGCCCCGCCCCGGAGCTGGCCGAGTGCGGCGCCCGCGGATCCCCGCGCCCAGGTTCTCTCGTACGGTGTTTTCTTCACTAAAGGTGTTTTCCTTTTTCAAAGGAATCTGGAGATCTGGCGCAGCAAGGGGATTTCTTGCTAAAACTGCAGCCGTACAATAGAATGGGGATATTGTTGTCTGTAGAGAAAGGGCATCGGGGTAAGGAAGGAGGAGCAGTGCCGTTCCCGAGGGACAGCTAGAATTTTTCAGATTGGAAAACCTCCGTTCTTTTCCATAGTCATCGCCTGTTGATTCCTTTCTGGACCGTTTTACAAAACCCTTCCTTCCGTTTGCTTGGACTTGGGATCCAGGAAAGTGACAGCCTTTTATCCTGAGTAGGGTTTCTGGAGCTGTGCTGTTCTTAACACTTGGGTCAGGTAAAATTCGGTAGCTGTATAGTGAGTTCGGTTCAAGTCCAGTATTTGGAGGGGTGAGGGGGGATTTAGCAGTAGGGTTCTTCAGCTTCTGGACGTCTAAGGGTATAGGATTTTTCACACTATCTAGTTACTTTCCCCCGTTCCATTTAATTGAGTACATTTTCACAATCTTAGGAGCAGGTGGTAAAGCTGACTTAATGCGTTTCACGTTTTATGGTGAAAGGTGAAGCGTGGCTAGCAGGTAATAGAACTGCAAATGTTCCGCGTCTTGATCAGATTCCACCTGATTCCTATCAAACACCAGCTGCCTCAGTTTGGGTTCCTTGTATGGGGTTGAGGCGCTAGTCCCAAATCAGTCTAATTTATCAGAATGTGTATCAGTGTACTTTAAAGCCTGAGGTTGTCAAGGCTTATGTAATCAGTTTGTTAATTTATAATCTTGTTACATTGCTCTCCAGATTTATAAAATCATTCCCTTAAGGAAATCTGTCCTCAACGTCTGCTTAAATATTTTTCTTGGAATTGGATTCCTGAAGAGGAATGTACTGTACTAGTGGTGATTAAAGCAAACTAATTAGACAAGTTTCTTTAAAAAAAAAAAAAAATCACGTTCTTTTATTCGACCAATTGTCTCTAGTAGGAAAACAGATGACATTCCCATTCTACAGAACTAAAAATGAGAGAAATGACATTCCCAAGGTCACTTATTGAGTCAAGTCACTTACTGAAGCAGTATGGTAATTGAAAGTCAGGTGCATTGAGTTAACTTTTCTGATTTCTCCATCTTTAAGGTTTTCCTGGCAGGGAACTTTGCCACCTTTCTATTTTTTTTTTAATTTGCAGTTTTGTTTTTTTTTTAAATCGTTTTCTTTAGTATAGAAAAGTTACTTTCACTGTATTTTTTTTTTTCCTCTGCTCTTCTGAGTAAGTTTTTCTGTATTATTGCAGTAAGATCCGTTGTAGAAAACATACAAGGACTGAGAAGTTACATAATTTTTATTTTTCTAGAACAGAAGTATACATTGGGCTGTTAAGGTTCAAATGTAATCCCATAATCCTAAAATTAGGGCTTTTGAATGTCCGTATTAGAATCGAAGGGCTTTCAGATATTTCTACTGGTTGCAGGAAATATTGTGTGTCTAAACTTTACTATGGGTGTTTCATACAGAAAGTGAAACTAAATAGAAGGAAAAAAAAACTATTTGGGGAGCTATTGAGCAGCCCAGGTTCTAAGCATTGGTATAAATAAGGCTTGGTTGCTTCTCTGAAGCAGGTTTTCTGAGCTTAAGAATTCATTACACTGCCCAGGAAAAAGGTACACTTTCCACATGGTCAGAATTTTAGGAATTAAAAACATAGATGAGGAACTCTAAAGAATTGATTTTACTGCATGCCAGCTGTTGGCTTAACCACCAAAATTTAGAGTTTATAGCCAAGATGCTGTTATAAGAAAACTAATTATTCAGAATATAGATACTTCCCTCTGTGTGTGTGTGTGTGTGTGTATGCAAGACTATTCTTAGAGCAATTTAGGTGGAAGAATCGAGTGGTTTGTAGCAGTTTTGAAGGTAAACTAAACTTCTGATCATTTATTCATGGAGCCTTTGTCTACTTTGGGGGCCCTGGGTTAGAGGGTGGCAACAGAAAAGTGAATAAAAATGAGATCCTGTCTTTCAGGCTCTTGTGAATTACATTTACATGGAGGTAAACAAAGACAGTAGGGTCAAATGCTGTGATGAGGCAGAGGCAAAACCCCTGGGCAGGGAGTCACCCCTGGGCAATTGGACTGGGGAATGCCTCACAGAGAAGGCGATGGTTGAACCAGTCTTGGACAGGTAGAGTTCCTAGGCAGAGCAAAGGGGAAAGGGCTCCAAGGGTTTAGGGAGGTTGAAAAGACAAGGTCAGATGGTGGAGGAAGGATTTAGATCCAAGTGGGTGAAAGGAAGCCTAGGGGGTAGAGACAGTGCAGCTGTTTTTGTTTTTTTTTAAGGCTGTAGAAAGGAAGGGGGCAAAGAAGGGCAGTAGGTTTGGGTTTGAAGGGGAGGATATGTTTGGGTATTTTGTTTTAGTTTGGGAAGGGCCAGTATAAAACCTCTCATTTAATGACCTCATGAGTGAGCGCTGAAAATGTGTTGTCTGGTCCGGATAATCTGGAGCTGCATTATTCTCACTGCAGACCATTTCCTCATCTTGTTCTCCTGTATATCTGCTTTGGGTTGAGGCCTTCCATCCCGTGGGAAACCATTTCTTGCTGGTGGAAGGGGAGGAACCTGACTAAAGAGGATTCCTGCTCTACCTTCCCTGAATGTTTATTTCTCTGCTGTTACTTCCAGAGCCTTCTGAGATTCTCCTTTGGCACTTCCAGCGTTTGGCCTCCGCTCAGGTAGGCTCTTTCCTGACCACGCAGGCCTCTCTCCCTCTCCTTACTGGTTGTATCCTCTTACCCACACTGCTGCCCCATGACTACAGCAGTTGCTTCAGAGTTGGAGGGCGCTGGCTGCCCATGTACCATGTTGCTTTCTGTTCTGGAGTGTCTCCAGGCTCAAAGCAAGATTAGTGGGAAGGGTGTCTGTCTGGATGTCCAAACACGCAACCCCTTAACTACACGTGGGCCTGAAATGTGATGGAAGTTACGAAATCACAGAAATGTAGGTTACAGGACATGTAACTGGTCAAACATAGCATAACTGGCCTCAGTTTCTCAGTTGTTGTCACGCGGTTACCTGTCTCAAACCTAGAAGACTGTCAGCTCCTTGGAGGCAGAGATGCCTCCTCTTTGATTGCTGTATCCCCAGACCAGTGTTAGGCCTCATACGTAGTCAGTATGCCCAAGAAATGTCCTGGTGAAGAAATGTGAAAAACCTGAACTGTAGTTTGCTGCCCATTAATGGATACCATACCCATTGTATCCAAATGGGTTGGATAGAAATTGCTTCCCATTCATAGAATCCCAGAGCTAGAGGCAGATCTTCCACTCTAGAATAGAAAGCGGTAGATGCTCAGGGAATGTTTGTTGCCGTCCTGTATTCCCGGTGTGAGTCAATGCCCCACCTGCTAGCACTCTCCACTAGAGTCATTCCAGATTCCCGTCTTTGCTTTGCCCCCTGTGCATTGAGTTTCTGGATTCTGCCTCCTAAGCGCGTCTCCGCCATTCCATCCTCCTCACCACTGCCCAGATTCAGGCTGCCCTCACTTTTAAGTCTTTAATCATTTTTCTGGAGGCATTTTTCACTAGTCTCCTCACCTGTGTTCAGGCTCTAGTCTTGCCCTTCCAATCTGATCTTCACTTTGCTACCAGAGTGGTTTGTTCAGCTGTCATCTCTGATTGCCATTCCCGTGCTCAGGATTCTTCTTTGGCTTCTTAGTGCCAGCTTTCATTTGTTCACTTAATAAAGTGTATCTATATATTTCAGGCAGATGCTATACTCGGCGGGCCCAGGGATGCAGAGCTGAATAAAGCAGACGTGTCTTACACAGGCTGAATTTATCGTGTAGTCTAGTGGGGGTTACAGATTATTAATCACATAATCACAGAAATAATTCTGTAACCACAACTGTGACACAGGCCATGATGGAAGAGGGCATAGTGCTGTGAGAGGGCACAGGAGCTGGTGTGCAGGAGTATAGCAGGGCAGGGAGAGGCAGTGGTCTGGATGGTGGCCTGTGTGCTGGCCCTGAAGCATGGCTGGCCAGGTGTGAGCAGCATCCGCTCATATGCATGGGACACAAGGACCTTCGGGAGTCCGGTCCTTCCCTGCCTCTCTCTCCCCTTGTCTCATACCCTGTGCTCTGTGCGTGTTACTGTCCCAGTCACACTAAGGCCACTTTTCCACCTCAGCCAATTTCAGTTCTTATCTTAAACAAAATAATTTCTTTGAGATGCCTCCTGTGAGCTCCCAAAGGCAGATTTAGGGGAAAGAACCCCTCTTCCAGCCTTCCTGTCCCTGTGAGAGGTGTAAGCAGTGCAGGGCAGTGGCCTTCCTGTTGTATCCAGTACAGGCCTCAGTACAGGCTACAGTACAGGGGTGGTGTTCTGGGCCAGAGAAGGGTGAGGATAAGGGTGTCGGAGTAAGATGGGGAACTAAGTATACAACTCCTCTCAGATGTCAAACTCTCTGAAAGGGAAGCCAGTTGTGAAAAGCTGGGGGGGCGGAAATCTGGGGTGATTATAATCCCACTGACACATTGCTGATGTGTATTATCGCCTTTTGCCTTCATAATTGTCCCAGGTGGTGCTTATCTTTGTGTTATAGACAAAGACATGCCTGTTGACAGAAGCGGAGTATCTCCTTGGGCTCCAGATCCTATGGTACTCGTTTATGCTATGATGCTGCTCCTCATATTTGCTGAGTAAATGAATTTTGATAATTTTTAATGTGCACCTCTGTGGTTTAGACAACGAGAAAATTTGGCTCTGTGTCACTTTGAAATGTGACGCTTAGGTTGCTGTCCCAGCTCTTCTCTGATGTTCCCTCCCCTTCTATGTACAGACTTATCTCTTAGGTCATTATATTATTTTCATATTGCATAGGTAGGGAAATGTTTAAATAGTATATCTAAGTGGGTTTAATATTTAGACACATTGGTTCTTTTGTATTAAGGAGAGTACACTTTAGGTAATGTAGGTTTCACTCAGTATAATGTATGTAGGTAAAGTTCATTTTAGATCTAGGACACTATACTAACAAATATTCATTGGATAAATTATGAAGCTTAGAGTGTGCCATATTTATGGGTCTCTTAAATAGTCCAAAATTATGAAGCTTAGAGTGTGCCATATTTATGGGTCTCTTAAATAGTCCAAATATTGCACAATAATTTTTTTTAATAGTGGACGAAAGTTAAGCGATTGAATTTAAGAGTTCTGCTTTGTGTTCTATCTCATTTTCTGCAGGTTAAACAATTCTCTTTATTGGTATAAAGTATTACGAGTACTACTGAAGACATGTAGAATGACAATACTCAATCTAGTGTTTCAAGGCATGATCTGATCCTTTGTTCTCCTCTTTTATGAGTATTTGCTAATCCTCTTGTGAAGGAAAATGCTTTGTTAGAAACAAATGGAGAGAATGTAATTTGCAAAGTACATTAAAATTGCAGTTTGGGTAAGGATAAATTTTTTAAAGCAGAAGATAGAGCCTTCTTAAATTGTACTTAAATGATTTGCTTGGTGTTGACTGTTCTGTGCCATCGGGGAGAAATCTTGCCATAACAAAATAGTATACAAACTGTAAAGATGGAAGTTTTTCCCAAGGTGCCATTGCATTTTTAGATGACCAGTAATTCTCAGTCTGTCTTTTGAATGGTTATTTGCCTGTTGTTTCCTTTCTCAAAGTGTAGTTTCTAAACATTTCAAAAAGTTTTTAGTGGAACTGTTTGTTAATAATGTTTATTAGGTGAGTCCTTGGTGTCGCTCTTGTTAGTTGATGGCTGGATCAGGTAACTCGGCATGGCGCGTCAGAATTGGAGGAAAAGCAGAATTGTCAGAATAGATTTATTTTAGTGCTTCTGTTTTCCTGGGAATTAGAAAGGCCCAGATCAAAGTGGGGAGGCATTGTATTATTGCAGGAAAAAATACAGGGCTCAGGAGTCAGCTCAGGCAGCCCTTACCTGGACGTAGGACTGTGGCATAGAAGACTTGATCCTGTTTGGCCTTCCTTTCTGTTCCATAGATGGGGTGTGATACTTCCATCACATTCCTGATGGTAAGGAATAAACTACAGAACAGATGTAAAGAATTCAGTGCATACATAGATTCCCAGTAGTTAAATTGTTTATTCTTTTTTTTTAATTGTTTACTTTTTGAAACCTGCATTAAAACAAAAGTAAACTTCTCAGATGGGCAGTTGTGGCAGTGAAAGATATTGTTAAAACTTGAAATGAGACAATGAAAAGAAATGTCAACTGTGGTTTTGCTATAAGACTCATTTCTATATAAACCTGTAAACCTGTTTAGTTATAAGTTAGTAGGTTTTTAGGAAAGTAGTATGGGTAATGAGAGAATCCAGTAAGTCAAAACAAAAATCGATATTTTATGGAATCTTAAGGTGAACAGTGAACTTTTATAATTGGTCTGAATTTTCTAATGACCTTATTCTTCTGTTGCTTTCATGTTAAAAACCTAGAATTTTCCTTCCTTTTGAGGCCTCACATCAGCTCTGTGATGTGAAGCTCCTTCTGTGCATTTTTAATTCTTTGATGACACTTGAATTAATCTAAAGTACAGTTGGAAGGGACTGTGGTGAATTTAGTCTAGCAAGTTTTCCATTGATGTTGAGAGACTGAGAGTTCATCACAGTTCCCTAAATGGTGAAGCTCTAGGTAGCTTTCAGGATCAGCCTTCCTAACCCTGTTATATTTATAATCTCACTTCTGCCCGCTGGCCTGACTTCACCCACCCCACCACGTGTACTCTGCTGTCCATTTCTCCTGTTTCCAGAAAGGGTGTCCCACTGCTCCTGGTGAGGGCTAAGGCCTGATCTGTGGGCTGCCCCATCCTTGGGTGTCCTGCCTTTAGTATCCTTTGCTCTTCCTTTGACATAACTTGCCCAAGTTTTCTAAGTCACTAAGTCATGTCCAACTCTTTGCAGCCCCATGGACTGCAGCACGCCAGGCTTCCCTGGCCATCACTGCCTCCCTCAGTTTGCTCAGACTCATGTCTACTGAGATGGTGATGCCATCCAACCATCTCGTATAATTATCTTTTTATGTGTAGATAACTTATTTGTAAGATTCTCAAGGACTAGGGGACTGTATTGTCCCCCGCAATTTATCCCCCACAATTAGGGCTGAAATATTTGCTAATAAAAAATTAGACTCAGTGTTCCTTCCTTAGCCTGAAGGAATTGCATACTTTGTCCCTCAAAGGAGGCAGAATATTTCATTGAGTATGTCTGTTTATTAAGATTATATAAATATATATATTTCAGGGAAGTTGGTTTATTTCATTGGTGTCAGTTGAAAAGTAAATTGAATGAATAATTATGTACAGAAATTCAAAATTTTAGTAACCTCTGCCTTTCCTAGGTTATAAAGGCAGCACATATTCACTGCTAAAAATTTGAAAAGAACAGAAAAGTATAAAGAGAAAAAAAAGCTGTAATTTTAACATTTTTTTAAAAGTATATATGCAGACAGATTATATGTTTTAAAAAAATCTGGGATCCCGTGCCATGAAATTGAGTGTGTGAATTTTACTTAACATTTTATTGTGACAATTTCCCATGAGATTGAATAGATTCAAAATATACCAGCAGAGTGTTGTGTTAGGTGTACCATTTTCTTACTGTAGATCTTTTGGTTATTTCTGATCTTTTTTTTTTTCAAATATAAATGTCCCTGAACGTTGTGACTAGGTATTTGTCTGTTTCTTTAAGACATAAATCTATTAGTAAGATTATTAAATCAAGGATATTAATTATTTTAAGGCTTTTAATACAGGTATTGCCAAATTGCTTTTCAGAAAAGTAATCTGTGGTGCCAGCAGTATGAGAAAATTCCCAAATGCTTCTGCCTTTTAAGTCAAAATCAGTGAAATATTAGGTGCCGATATTTTTGTTCATGGATTAGTTTTTTTTTTTCTTTTCTGACATTCTTTTTTGAGCACTTTTTCATGACCATCTTTGTCACATCAGCAGCAGGGGGTATAAAAAAGATGATATGGAGTTAAAATGAATTTTGACAGTATTAATAAAAGCTCTGGAAGAGAGATTTAGATTAAATTTTTTAAATGCTCCATAGATTCCACCTTACATTCTGTTTTCCTGGCAAAGGAGCAATTGTGGGTTAGCTTTATTTATTTTGGAATAATTTCTGGATGCTAACTTGTGCTTAAATCATTATTTATTATGTGGGCACTTTATACCAGAGCTGTCACCATACTAATTTTTAAAGACTCATTTACCCTCAGGTAGAAATGGTGACATGCCTAGCATTTTTCAGCACTTTAACGAGAGGCAGTTCTGTTGAAGAATTTGAACTTATTAGCTGTGCTGCTGGTCAAGGTTTTGTGGCTTGGATGTTAACCCCTTTCTCTCTACAAACGCTAAGTGCTACTTTCCATCAGTTAATAGATTGTCTGACTCCTCCTTTCATTCAAATCCCTGGAATATAGCTTGCTCTATTTAGGGAAAATAAAGATTTCTTAAACCAGCACTTTAAGGGATAGGTCTGCATTGGCAACCCAGTCGCTGACTTGAGAGACTAGAGCAGACTTTTCAGCCTGGCATTCCTGGTTACCTCCAGTGGCCCTGAGTCCATTAAAATTGACTGCCAGGAAGAAAACTTTGAGGACATACTTTAGTAAACAGTTACTTTACCTTCCCTTGACAAATGCTTTATTAGACATTTGGAGGTACGTTTTTGCCAATCGGGCCATTTCTCATAATAAATGATTGAAAGCTTCTAATTTGCAGTTTCTGTCTTGATTCCATCCAGTGGCTACAGGCTGATTGTGATACCCACATAGTAATAGACACCCAGTCCAGTGAAGAACTCTAGATTCTTCCATAACTTGGGACCTGTTGACTTGTTTGTGATGGTTGCTTCTTCTTTTTTCTTTTTTTGGCCATGCTGTGAGACATGTGGGTTCTTAGTTCCCAGAGCAGAGATTGAACCCAGGCCCCCTGCATCGGAAGTGCCAGATCCTAACCGCTGGATGACCCTGGTTGCTTCATCCTTGCCTTATAGCCTATGTTAATTATGCCCAGGAGGAGTACCAGTCCAAAATTGCGGAGTACTGTCTACTTTGGATGAAAAGAACAGCAACGGTGACTGCCACTGGGATTGCGTTTCTGTTTGACTTGGAGGTGACTGATATTCCTGGAGGACTGAGTCTACTGCCTCCTTTTCGACCTATACTGTTTCTGTTCTAGGTATCTTTGAAATGTTAGCAGTGAGATCAGGGCAGGCAATTTTCGTGAAACGTGCATTAGTTCCTCTACTTGAGTTGACTTTTCTCTAAACGTAGTTTAGTCTGACATTTCTTATGAGTAAGAGTTACAGTTTTCATATTTTTGCTGTTTGTGAAAGATACCAGATAATTTCCATGTATAAGAAGCTTAAATACAGTTTTAGCATGGTTGTATAAAAACTCATCTCTTAGATGTCTATATTGGAGGGCGAGCACTGGCACAGATCATTTTTTGAGGCATGTAAATTGTTTGGAAGGTTTTTCTGTGTTTGAATACTAGTGGTCTGGTTTAACAGGGGAAATTTATAATATCCCAAAGTGTAGAGAGGCTATGGAGTACCCTAATTTTTGCATATGGCCTTTTTTGTGTGACCTGCTTTCTCATGCGATGGCTTGCTTGGTAATGATGACCCACACGGAACCACCTTTGTTGAGCGTGCTGTGTGAGTTGGAGACACACTCCAGTGGTAAAGATGTCAGTGAAAAGCTAGAAGTGAGTTTTGACAAGAATAACAGGGTGCATTCCAAATTGACAGTAGGTTTAACAGAGGCTGGTTTTACAACTGTTTTCAGCAGCTTGCAAAATGTGTGTAGGGCCACCCACACTTCCTTCCTCTTCTCCAGCCACACCCGCACACTTCAGTTGCTTCTGCTCTCTTCAGTAAACTGGGAGAGCATCAGTGTATTCTTGCAACACATACCAGTACTTGTTTCTCAAACACGAATTTCCATGTTATAAACACCCTCGACTGGATGGTCTGTTTCATTTAGGTCCAGCCGCGTCATATCCATGTATGAGCAAATGCTATCATAAGTGAGAAGACCACTTTAGAATGGCCTGATTTAGGGCTCTTGCTGTTTTAAAAGATGTCATAATAGTTAATGTAGTCATTAAAAATGGTGATTTAGAAGAACAGAGTGCATGGAAAAAGTTCATCCTGTAGTAGAGGAAAAAGTAGTCCTGTGACCTCATATACAATAAGCTTTGTATAGAAGCCCAGGTGTAAAGAATGTAAACTTAAGCCTGAAGAGAGGCTATCCTTGATGTTATAGATGTTTTTTGTTTGTTTTTCATCTATGGTGCTTTTCTGTATTTTCCAGATTTTCTAAAGTGAACTTGTTTTGTGGAAATACTTAGAAAATGGTTGCAACTTCCCCTCATCCCCAGTGTGTATATGTGTGTGTGTGAGTGTTACCCCATTTTGTGTCTGGCATGTATTATACATAGAAAATAATTTGGAAGGCTGTGTCCAAAATGTTAACAGAGATTATCACAGAGGATAGAATAATGGATGATTTTTAAAAAAAATGTCCCCCCCTTTTTTTGGCCAGTATATATGTTCTGATTGTATTGTTTCTTACACTGCATAGATGTTTCTTTCATAATTGAAACAAAAATACTGAAAGGAAAGTAATGGGTCAGTTGAAAAAAGAAGAATATAAAGAAGAATATAAAGAAGATATAAAGTTATGTATAGAATGATCACACCTAGGGTTTGGGGGAGGACGGATACATGTATGAGTATGGCTGAGTCCCTTCACTGGTCACCTGAAACTGTCATAATATTGTTAATTGTCTGTATTCCCAATACAGAAGAAGAAGTTTAAAGAAAAAAGCAAATAGTTAGATTTTGTGGGGTGCTTTATTGAAAAATCATCAGACTTTGATACCCAACTAGAGATTAATTTCTTTACCAATCTATAGTATCCATTTGCAGTTTAACACACTTTAGGAAACCAAGCAGTCCACGACTCTGTGCGACCCCACGGACTGCAGCCTGCCAGGCTCCTCTGTTCATGGGATTCTCCAGGCAAGAATACTGGAGTGAGTGGGTTACCATTTCCTTCTCCGGGGGATCTTCCCAACCCAGGGATGGAACCTGGGTCTCCTGCACTGCAGGCAGATTCTTTACCTTCTGAGTCATAGGGAATTTTGTGAAAATAGAAGAGAGACGATAGCTCAGTAAATTCAGTCTCTTGAGGTAGAGGGGAAGACTGAAGGAATTTCTACCTGGGTGGAGGAGATTACTATCATCATGACCGTGGTAGTGGTGGTAGCTAGTATTTACTGACTGCTCCCTCTGTGCCAGGCTTTATTTTAAACACTACCTTTATTAACTGATTTAATTCACCGCGACCTATGCCATGCTCCTGCTACTGATGTTTTCTAATGAGGAGACTGACCATACAGAGACGTCAGGTTTTTCTCAGGTCCAAGTGGCTAGTGGCTGGTAAGCTGGCATTCAGATCCAGTCATTAGCCTTAACAGAACCAGTCCTCAACCAAGCTGGACCATCACACTGCCTTGCCAGACTGTGGATGAAACTGTTGGAGAGAGAAGCAGGTGTGGGTAATGGGAGGAGCTATTGTATCTTACTTGGAGCTGAAGGAGCAGGTTGGCATCCCAGAGTTCACCTTTCTCTAGATGTGGGCCTGTGCCGTTGACTTTGCTTGGCCCTGTCTGTGTGAGCAACTGTCTGCATTGCTCTTCATCCCCTCATTCCCAGCAGTAAACTTGTTTTCACAGCCATCTTTCCTTCTTCCTCCTTTCATCTTTCCTACTTCCCCCAACCTCTTCACGTGCTCTTTTCCCAGAGCTCATACGAGCTTGAGCTTAATGATTACCTGGACTCATCTGTAGTATGTTGTATAAAGTGCCTTGGCCTAGTTTGAATGTTTAGAACTAGAAATTGTTAATACGATGTTCCAGTGTTGAGGAAAGGCCTGCAAGGCTGCCTTAGTTCCCTCCCTGTGTCCCGAGCTTAGGTATCAGTGATCCCCTCACATGCTCTTTGTTCCTGGAGTTTCTGTTTTACTGTCAGGTGGAAAGCCTCTAGTGCGGAGCTGTTGTGTGTGTCCCCCAGCGCTACTGTTGACTTTTGCTGGCCTTCTGGAGGACGGAGGGCTGGAGAAGTTGCCCTCCTCGGCTATTGGAGTGGGTATTTCATGAGCCAGAGAGGCTCCTGCAGGCATGTTGGGCTTTGAAGCCTGGCTGAGCAGCTTGGAGTCGCAGGCTGCTGCTTGTGGGGCAGGCGGAGCCTCCTGGTGCCTACCTTGCAGGTTCCTGGTGAGGATTCATCGCGTTGCGGATTCGTGCTCATTTCCCAGGAGGCATTTCAAAAACAGTGACTTTACTCTTCATTATTATAATTCCCTCCTCCTTCAAGTGGAATAATCCTTTTACTCTGTCTGCCTGAACCAATCTCCATGTATCTGTTCACTGTGAAATCAGTTCAGTTCAGTAGCTCAGTTGTGTCTGATTCTTTGCGATCCCATGGACTGCAGCACGCCAGGTCTCCCTGTATTGACCAGCTGTCAGAGTTTATTCAGACTCATGTCCATTGAGTCGGTGATGCCATCCAACCACCTCATCCTCTGTTGTCCCCTCTCCTCCCACCTTCAGTCTTTCCCAGCATCAGGGTCTTTTCACTGTGAAATACCTGTTGCCTAAAGACTCCTTGAACGGGCTGTAGTTGACAGAGGGGAGAAAAATAATGGAAGACTGGGTCACTGAAGACAAATTCTCCATTTTTATTTGTCTGTCAAGTTAAAACAAATAGAACTAAACTAGTATCTTTCTGTTTTCTTTTAGGAAAAAGAAGCGACTAACAAAACACAGTGATAACAAGGATTACTCCACATGCAATTTGCAGGGTATGTCTTGGAGTTGGTACACAGTCGCCTTTACTTTACATAAGCCACATCTTAACATTCTACATTGGTGTTCAGAATGATTTTCAGGCATTGCAAGATCCTCAGATATCAAAAATGATTTAATTATTTCCTGTGTTAAGTTGCTCAGTTGTGTCTGACTCTTTGGGACCACATGGACTGTAGCCCGCCAGGCTCCACTGTCCATGGGGATTCTCCAGGCAAGAATACTGGAGTTGGTTGCCATTTGCTCCTCCAGGGGATCTTCCCGACCCAGGGATTGAACCTGGGTCTCCTGTGTTGCAGATAGTTTCTTTACCGTCTGAGCCACCGGGGAAGCCTAATGGTTTCCTATACTAACTCAAAATACACTTGATAATATGATTAAACTATTTTAAAAAGTGTTGAATAACAAGGATATTTTTCCTTTCACATTTCAGTTATTTGTAACTTCCTGTTTTTTTGGTTTATAATTGTAGTTTGATAGACACTGAAAGTTACTCAGTCGTGTCCGACTCTGTGTGACCCCATGGATAGTCCATGGAATTCTCCAGGCCAGAATACTAGAGTGGGTAGCCTTTCCCTTCTCCAGGGGATCTTCCTAACCCTGCAGGAGACCTGGGTTCGATCCCTGGGTTGGGAAGATCCCTTGGAGAAGGGATAGGCTATGCACTCCAGTATTCTGGCCTAGAGAATTCCACGGACTGTATAGTTCCTGGGGTCGCAAAGAGTCTGACATGACTGAGCCACTTTCATTTCACTTCACTTTCAGACAATGAAAAAGGGATATGTGTATCCAGAAAAGTACCCAAAAAGTGAATTCTTTGATAGTGAAAGCAATTAGTCATTTTACTATCGGTAGCTTGTCATTAAGAAGATACCCTATGAGATTTTTCCCCATGAACTTACTAGTAGATTAAAAATTATTTCACTGTGCCCTTTTGCTAACCCACTTTTGGAAAGAGAAATGACAATGTGAATGGTGATTATCTGTGGGTGTCTGAGACCCTAAAAAAAAATCCTGCCCATATCTGTATATTCCTTTGTAATACATAAATCTTTAAAAAATAATTAAAATGTAAACCAACTGAAATGTGTTTATAAAGCCTTGATTTCTGTGCCACTTTCCAGGAATATATCTAAAGTGATAAATGAAAAAGTAAATATTATATAACTTGGGGGCAGCCTGAAGAAGTTTTTTTTGAAAGCTAAAGTTGCATATGTAAGCTTGTGCAATGGAAACATAAACTCAGGTAGAATTTTAAGAGTTATTACTGCCCTTATAATTAATCAAAGCTAAAGATTTAAATATAGTTTTCTGCCCCCTGGAGTTAGCTTAGAATTTTTGTTTTTGAAAATTAAATATGCTTAAATTAACTTTATTTTGGGGAACTACTATCCAAATAAAGAAAGATCTTTCCTCTTGGATTTTCCTGTTATCAATAAAATGAGCAGCTCAGATGACAAGGATAATACACAGTACAGAAGAAATTTGCTTTTTCTCTAAAGAGAAAGCCACATAAGCCGTATCTTAACAGTGCAGGTTTCTCATTTTTAAAAGTCTCAATAGAAATAGGATTTTGTTTCTGAAATTAATTTGCAGAAACAGTGTAGAACAGTGGTTAAAAGCACAGACTTTGGTGACTCTCAGCTCTTTAACACACTGGCCTTAGAGCCTAGGCCAAGTTACTCACTGGTTTTCTGCCTCAAAATGAGACTAATAATCCTATCTCTGGGGGCAGTTTTCAATTAAACAAAGCACTCAGAATTACTCTGAGGGTAATTTACAATTACAGAGAAGTTTGAGGTGGCCCCAGATATGTGATTCAGATCATTTTAGCCTGCATGGGAGAATGACTGTGAGAATATTTTTTTAACTTTCATGATATTATTACCCTAAATATAATATTGTTTAGAATGGTCATATGTTTATAAGAGGTCTGTGCTTTGAAATAAGAATTCAATTTGAACCTTCAGCACTTACCTGAAACACAATGCTTTCTTGGCTATAAAATGGGAATAATACTGACCTCTTAGGGTTGTTCAGATCCAATGACACAATCTAATCTGATTCAGTTTTTGCAGACATATGTAGTGGGTTTTCAGTAAATGTTAACTGTTAGCTTTTCTTCTGTTGTTTTAAGCAAAAATGAGATTTAAAGGCATTTAATGCTAGTGCTTAAAAAAAAAACAACTTTTATGTACATACAGTTTAGATTTCTGGGATATTATCACCTAAGTAGGGTAACTGCTCTAAGTACTGTTAATAAAAAGTTACTGAAAATGTGAAACTGCATATGGGAGCATCAGAAAAGGCTTCACTGCATGGATTAATGTGCACTAATAGGAAAGATCTAGTCTTAGGAGACGGCTGTATTTTTCATGGGATTTGGTTATTCTATTTAATTTTGGTAAAAAAAAAAATAATAGTGTGAGTTTAGTCTCTGAGATTTAAAATGATGTCTTAATTTGTATAATAAACATTTAAAAATTTTTCTAAGTCAGGGTCATTTATAAGAACCTATTTCTGTATTTTAAGGTTTATACTATAAAGGTTAAGAATTTTAAACTCGCATATAAAATGAGGTTTTTAAAGCCAAATAATCTTTAACATGCACATAGTTTAAATGCATGCTTGTGTGTTCTTGAAATGTATGCACATCGTGGTAGGTTTTGTTTGGGAGTTGGAAAACCATAATAGAAACAAGCATAACGGATAAGCACAAAGAATAAGTACCCATCAGTTAGCAAATATTGAAACACCTAATGTGTACCAGATACTGTTCTAGGTACTAGTGAGGCAAGAGCAAACAATTTACTTGTAAATATTTTGAAAAAAGTTGCATTTCAAAATTTGAAACAATTTGATTACTTGTTCTATATAAAACACTGTTCTTGGCGTTAGCAGAGGGTAGAAATAAAACATGGAACCATAGAGTCCTCAAGAACCTTGAGGTCTCAGGATGAAGATGGTGTGTACTGTAGCCTATAAGATTAAGACTACCTGGGGTGGAGGTGTCTCAGGTGCTTTGGAGATACAGGGGAGGGAGGTAGATGAAAATACCCCAGAAAACCAAACTATACTCTTCTGGGAGAGTCAGAAGTCTTTACTGAAGGGATTTTATATTAAATAGTGCTGATTTTGGAATAGCAGGAAGAAGTTGTTGGTTTCTGTCCAAGTGTATATTTGTTGTGTTTTCCCTTTCTAGTCAGTCCCAGACTTCTTTTTTAAGATGCTAATTGAAATTACTTTTGGAAAATATTCTTCTTTAAGTGCTTTTTTAAAGCATATCAAACTTGCCAGTTTTCTTATGACATCACTGAAAAATTGTTTAAACTGATTAACTTTGTAACAGTTTGCAAAATAAAACGGCATTTAAATGATCAAGCTTTATAATGTAAACCCTAAATCTGTAAATAGGTAATTATAAATGCTCCTGACTGATTTTATGTCAAAATATATTTATTTCAAATTGAAGCTATAAAAGGATAAGTCACAGAAAACTTAATTTTATTTCTCTTACTTTGTAGATGTCCATGACGATATTGAAAATGAATTCCTTATTTTCACCAGATATATGAGAAGATCCATTTTAAACAGTCTAAATATTTTTTCTCACGTCGGACCACCATGGCAGGATTCAAGCGAGGGTATGATGGGAAGATTGCTGGATTATATGATCTGGATAAAACCTTGGGTCGAGGTCATTTTGCAGTGGTTAAACTTGCCAGGCATGTCTTTACAGGTGAAAAAGTGGCAGTAAAAGTTATTGACAAGACAAAATTGGACACACTAGCCACTGGTCATCTTTTCCAAGAGGTGAGATGCATGAAGCTCGTGCAGCACCCCAACATCGTGCGCCTTTACGAAGTGATCGACACCCAGACCAAACTTTATCTTATCCTGGAACTCGGGGATGGAGGAGACATGTTCGATTACATAATGAAGCATGAGGAGGGACTCAATGAAGACTTGGCCAAGAAGTACTTTGCTCAGATAGTTCACGCCATATCTTATTGCCATAAACTCCATGTGGTTCACAGAGACTTAAAACCTGAGAATGTGGTCTTCTTTGAAAAGCAAGGTCTTGTAAAGCTGACAGACTTTGGTTTCAGCAACAAATTTCAACCAGGGAAGAAGCTCACTACGAGCTGTGGCTCTCTCGCATATTCTGCCCCAGAAATTCTGCTTGGTGACGAGTACGATGCACCCGCAGTAGGTAGGTACCTTTCAGTATTTGCTGTCTTGAATTCTACTGGCTGAAGTGTAGTTGGTCAAATCAGTTGTTGTTTATGTGAAAATAATTTCTAAGAGAATTTCTGTTAAATGGATCTTAGTAAACAGATTGGGTTTCATGACTTCTGTGTTTCACTAAAGCTGTCTGAGTTTATTTTACCTTATAGCTAGCTAATGTCTAAAGTATATTTGTTAGCACAAAAGAAAAAGAGTGAGTTACCTTTTAATGTAACCTCTCATCAGCCTGTTTTGTTTTCTTTTTAGGGTCTAGGTGCTTTTCCTATCTTTTTAGATATTTCTAGTTATTTCCTTCCTGTGAATACATTTAAACAGTCATGAGACCCGTATTAGAAAGGTACTGGGAATATGACAGTGTATAGCGTGAAGAATTCTGACATTGGGATCATTTATTGTGACCTTGAGCAGTGAACTTGACCTCTCTGCTTCATTCATCATCCAAAGAATAGATCAGATATGGGTATTGAGTGTTATCTTGTTTACTTTTCACAGTGACCCCTGTGGTGGTTACTGTCTATCTTCCTGTATAGGATAGAAAGTTGATAACAGAGTGCCTGCTGTGTGGTGAATTCCAAAAGAGTGGCAGCTCTTGGCATTCCACCCGCCTGCTCCCTTCACTCCAACACTTCCTCACGCTCTTACTCGTCATGAGTTACTCCGTTGTGACAGAGTGTTTATTGCTTTTCAGCTTGTGTCAATTTTGTCCCCTTGGAATCAGATTTGTTGTGAAGGTCATTTAGGAATTTATTTTCAGTTTTTAAGGATTTGTTAATCTGAAGGTGTGGTCAGCTTTTAAAATTTTAGGTTTAATTTTAGAAAAATAATCCTAATATTACATGCATATGATATCAAACTTCATAGATAATGAGCCTTTCATTTGCATTCTGATTATTTAAAATGCAGGTTATAGAAGATTAAAGGTACACATTGAAGAGTGCTGATCTTACGCTGAATACCCTGTGCACCAAGGCACTGTTTTTCATGTTAGACTATGTGTTCTGGAAAAGAAAGGGTTAATAAGTGGTTTCTACCCACTACAGATAACCAGGCTTCACTGAAGGCTTTCATTAGAATATTTGAGGCAGACAGTTTTTGATTAGTGGAGACTAATATGCAGATGAGGAAACATCAATGTGTCAACGTGAAAAGGATATTCAGCCTCACTAATAATCAGGGAAAGGCAAATTAAAACTATAGTAAGACACTGTTTCTTACTTTTCGTATTGAGCAAAGCTAAAGGCAGACAAAACCAAATGTGGGTAAGACTATAGAACATGAAGAACTCTTGTACTTCGTAGATGACAGTTTGTCGGTAACTAGTAGAGTTAAGTAGACATCCTGAGACCCAGTGGTTCTGCTTCCTGTGTATGCACCGTAGAGAAGCTCTCATATATGCTGGAGATTTTCAAAGAGTGTTTTTAGCAGTATTGACTGTTCATCAGCAGGAGAATAAATTGTTCATTATTCATATGGTGAAACTACAGCTTAGTGAAAATTAATGAATTATGTCAGCATGGCTGGAGTTTCACAAACTTGTTTAAGTGAGAAAATGAGTAAAGAGTACATACAGTATTAGAACATTTATACAAAAGTTTAAAACATACAAAGCAGTATGAAACATTGTTTAGGGCTGCAGTACATGCAGTGAAGTATGATGAACGTGAGAGATCAAGGTAGTTAACTTCTGAGGTGCAGGCCTGTCTACAGGATTTCAACTGTATTGGTGATGCTTATTTCTGAAGTTGGGCAGTGAATGCGCAGGTGTTCATTGTAATGTTCTTTTTTCCCTCCTCTTAAACATTGCATCATAGAACTTTAAATAAGCTTTTAAAAACGAAAAGAAAATTGTCTGAAAGGATAATCACCAGTCTGATAAATGGTTAACTTATGTTGGTAAAGTGGAATTGGGTAGAGTTCATTTTCATTATCTGTATTTATTTCCATACATTTTGTGTAATTGTGTGATTGAAATTACCATAGAATTGCTTTGGAAAACAAATGGAAAGTTGCATTTCTGTTAATGTAGTATTAGTTTATTATGCCAAAATCAATCACTGATTTTTCACAGATACTTAGCAAAATTAGTTGAGGATAAAGATTAGAATCTGTCACGTAATTATCAGATATTGTTAAGTAAAACAACTTTGGTTCAATTTTATAAGTTTTTTAAGAGTACACTGATCCTCAACATAGAAAATTAGTTCAGAAATTGTATTTTATTATATTCAAAGATTCAAATTTGATTTTATTTAACTGCACTTTTCTTTCTGTATCATTACTTTTTCTTTCACTTTTTATTCTTTCTAGGACCTTTGAGTTTCCCTTCTGATTTCCTTTTTAGTGTCTTGAAAGTTTTTTTCCTTTATTGTCCTGATTGCTAATGAATAAGTCTGACTGTGTGTTGTCTTCTCCCACAGTGTCTGGTAACATCTCAGGAATTTCACTCTGCAGTCATTGTTCATCGCTAAACTTTACTGCTTTGTTTCTTGTTGAGATTTTTTTGTTTTTTAAAAATTCAAAATGGATACATTTATTTTTTTAGCTATTTGGTTTTAACTTCTAATATTAGTATGTTACAGTCAAATATGCCTGATTGGTTTCTGCTTTGGAGAATATTTTTAGATTTTCCGTGTGGTTTAGTACATGGTAATTTTTGGTTACACTTCCCTGTGTGATAGAAATATTTGTATTTTTGGTACATATAAAGTTTTTATACATAATTGAGATTGTTAATTATGTATTTTGTTCCTTTGTGCCATGTTTTTATTCTTACCTGTTATTTTTTGAGAGGATTATGCTAGTCCCTTACTCAAGTCTGTCAGTTTTGTATTTAATCAGTTTTTGCTTGTACCTGTTATTTTCATGCTGTGTTAGGTACATAAAAGTCTGTATAATTTATTTTACATGATATGAAACTGTGCTTATTTGCTTATTGCTTTAAATCCCATTTGTCATTTTGTTTCAGGTTTATCTTAAACAGTATATGGCTTTATTAGGTGTGCATAATCCGTAAGACTTTTAATAGGTGAATTTAGTGCATTCACATTTGTTTTTTACTGGACTATTTGGACTTATTTGTGCCGTTCTGTATTTTTCACTTGCCTTTTTATTTCATTATGCCTTTTGCCGTACTTCGTTGGCGTATTCAAGTTTTCTTTGCTCTTCCTTTAGTGGTTTGCAAGACGTGCAGTCTGTTTCTCTGTATTCGTGTCTACTCTTAATGTCTAGAGTTAATATTTGTTTCATTCCCTCTACCATGCAAAAAACTATAGTTTGCTTTCACTTTCCTTTATTTGCTTTTATTTTATAAAAAAATTTTACTTTTGAACTTAATTTTACTAATTTTTTGGTTTACCACTGATTTGCCTCCCTTCTGTCTTAGATTACTTTTGTTTTGTTTTTAATTCTTTAGAGAAGATTTGTGAAAAGTTTCCCAAGTCTTTGTCTGAAAGTATCATCACATTTGAATGGTACTTTGGCTGGGTATAGAAGTACATATTGAGAATCGTTTTCTTTCCAACTTTAAAGATACTTTCCAGTCATCTTTTGCTTCAGATGCTATGGGGGCAAAGTCTCACGTGAGATTAATTTTATTTTCATTGTTGGGCTGTACTTTTCGTGTAATCTGTGGTGCATAGTTTCACTTCTAGAAATGCCGTTTTCAGTGGTTTTTCTTGGGTGTTCTGTTTGATGCACTTGGTTCATGTCTCATGCTGCGCTCACGTTTGCTTGGTGCTTGGGGATTGTTAGTTGTGTGCTTAACTTTTTAATTTCTTTTTGGAGATTCTCTTAAACGTGTCATTACTCAGTCGTGTCCGACTCTTTGTGACCCCATGGACTATAGCCTACGAGGCTCCTCCGTCCATGGGATTTTCCAGACAAGAGTACTGGAGAGGTTGCCGTTTCCTTCTCCAGGGGATCTTCCCGACCCAGGGATCAAACCCAGGTCTCCTGCATTGCAGGCAGATGCTTTACCCTCTGTGCCAAAGGGCAAATACACATACCAATGAGATTCTCTAGTAGTCTGCAAATGCAGTGTCTGAGTAACCTCCAGTTGATGTGGGGGAGGAGCAGAGGGTGGCCTGGTATCTGGTCTTAGTATTTGACAGACTGTCAGACCACCTCTGCCCCTGTGCCCACAGTCACCACCCTGACCTGGAACAAATACCTGCTTGTTCATGCTCAGTGAGTTGCAGAGTGAGAGAACTGGGTTCATTCTTTTTTAAAATTTTTTTGGTGGATTCATTCTTGTAGTGATTGTCTTCAGTGCAAGTCTTTCCTATTTTCAGACTGTCTTCTGGAAAGGGCCGACACAGATGCTTCTATCAGCTGGTTCCTCTTTTAGTCTGATCCTGTGTGCCATCTACCTTTGCTGTCATATCTAGAGATTTGTGGGGAGAAAGAGAGCTGGATCATACTCAGTGAGCTGTTGATTCCGGTGCCTCTGTTGACTTTCAGGAATGTGAACTAAGTTGACTTCACCGAGTTAGAAGGGAAGAGGAAAAAAATGGGATTATTCAGGCAAGAATGCTGGAGTGGGTTGACATTTCCTCCTCCAGGGGATCTTCCCGACCCACGGATTGAATCTGCTTCTCCTGCATTGGCAGGGGGGTTCTTTACCACTGAGCCACCAGGAGAAGACTTTACTCTGCTTTAAAAAGCAAAACTATACTATAGGTTTCTTCAAATATAGAAACTCTAAAATGAAAAAAACTGTTTCTCAGATCATGCACAGAACTTTTCAGTTGTAAAACCCTGACATTGTTTATATCTTTCTACTTCACTACATTTTTTAAGTTTAGTTTCAAGTTGAAATGAACTAGATTTGATACCGAAAACTTTATCATCTCACTTGAGATTCAGAGGCTTCCAGGGAAGTTAGTTTTGGAATTGAAAACCTCTATATTAGGTGCTTCCTAGTTTATAGACAAACAGTTTCAAGGATGAAATATTAGATCTCTTCATTAGTTTATTATTTGCTAAATTAATATGCAGGAGAAGTCATTGAAAGCTAAATTACGTAAGACGTGGGACCGTATTAGTACGGTGCACAGGTTTGGACTTAGAAGTCAGTGCAGATGAGCTTTGGGGATGTAAACAGAAGGTCTGTATACACTGTCCACAATTTGCAGTATTCAATAGAGATTATTCATGTGTGCAGTTACAAGAAGGTATGCAGAAAACTAGAGTTCTTTTTATAAATCTGTGTTTTGTCCCACATTAAAATCTTACTCTCAGTAAACTAGGAATAGAGGGGAACATTCTCAACCTCATAAAAAACATCTTCAAAAATCTACAGCTAACATACTTAATGATGAATGACTGAATGCTTTCATCTTTATGCTTTCCAAGTTTAGAAACAAGACAAGGATGTTCACTCACCACACTTATGGGGCATAGTACTAAAAGGCACACAGAGTGGAAAGGAAGAAATAAAACCACCTCAATCTGCAGAGGACATGATTTTCTGCATTGAAAATCTCGAGATGTGTATTTACAGAAAAATTCCTAGGAATGATAAGTGAATTCAGCAGGATCACATGATACAAGATCAACACACAAAAACCAGTTACATTTCTCTATATTAACAAACATCTGGAGCCTGAAATTAAAAATGGTATATTTACAGTCCTGTGAAAGAAAATGTATGTATCTAAGAAAACACATATAACAAAATAATTCATGCTGAAAAATGCAAAATGCTAATGAAGGAAATTTAAAAAGTCTTAAATGAATGGAGAGACGAATCATATTCATGGATTGGAAAACCAGGTAGTACAGATGTCACTCTTGCTAATTGATCCATGGGTTTAATCCAGTTCCTGCCAAAAGCCCTGCAGAGTTTTTCAGGACATAGACAGCATTATTCTAAAACTTGGGTGGAAAGGCCATGGACCCAAAATAGCTAAAACAATATGAGAAAGAAGAGCTGGAGAGGAGTCGCTATTATACCACTCTGGAAAATAGTTTGGCGGTTTCTTATAAAACTAAATATATACTTCCCATACAGCTCTGCAGTTGCACTCCTGGGAGTTTATTTTCACATGAAAATCTGTATGTGGTTGTTCGTAGGAACTTTATTTGTAATAGCCCCAAACTGGAAACAGGTCACATGTCCTTCAGTGGGTGAAGTTGTGGTGCATCCTTGCCCTGAAATGCTATGCAGCAATAAAAAGGAACAAACGATTCATTTAACAGCCTGAATGGATCTTAAGAAAATTATGCTGAGTGAAAAAATGCCAATCTCAAAAACTCACATACCGCACAATTCCCATTTATATAACTCTTGAACTAAAATTAAAGAGATGGAGAACAGACTGGCAGTTGCCACAGGCTAGAGATGATAGTGAGTGATGTAGTTACACAGGGATAGCATGAAGGAGCCTTGGGTGGTGGAGCACTTCTGTAGCTGGTGTCATTCAATGAGTCTATACCTGGGATGAAGCTGCATGGACGCTGCACACGCTGAGTGCATGTAAAGCAGGGAAACCCGAATAAGCTCTGTGGAGTAAACCAGTCAGCTTCCTAGTTGTGGTGGTGTGCTATAGTTACGTAAGCTGTTGCCACGGAGAAAATTGGGTGAAGAGTACATGGGACCTCTCTGTGCTTTTTTTGTGTGTGTGGCGGGGGGAGCAACTCTTGTGAATCTATAATTATTTCAAAATAAAAAGTTAAAAAATACTTACTATTCTTTGCCTAAGGTGAAAGTGAAGTTGCTCAGTCGTGTCCAACTCTTTGCAACCCCATGGACTGTAGCCTACCAGGCTCCTCCATCCCTGGGATTTTCTAGGCAAGAGTACTGGAGTGGGGTGCCATTGCCTTCTCTAGGGGATCTTCCCAACCCAGGGATCGAACCCAGGTCTCCTGCATTGTAGGCAGACGGTTTACCACCTGAGCCATCAGGGAAGGTAAGTATTTCAATGTAGATGTTCCTGAGCTGTTGTGTAGGGGTTGTTTTTACTTTATTTTTTAACAATAATGCCTCATTATGGTCTGAGAGTGAAGGTCGCCATGGCAGAAACACACTGCATTTTTTCATTGCTAACAAATTATTTTTATATTGTATTTTAAAAAATAAAACGAATTGTAAAACCAGATAATCAGCCAAAAATTATCCTGTATCCACTGAGGCCAGAGCATTGAACCTTCACCGTGTTGAAAATATGTACTTGCATTTATTTTGGAGAAGTGGTTCTTAGGTCTTTCTGACTCAGTAATGCCTTAACATCCGAGGAAGTCTATGGACACATCTTAGAATTGTGTTCTTTTTAATTATTCTTTTCTTTGTCCTGACTTACTGCATGTGAAGAACATCTCAAAATCCAGTGTGAATTTAAAAATGACTGTCTGATCTCCCTGAAAAGAATTACCTTGTGTTGTCAAAAAGTAGATCAGTAAAACATAAATTCAGACATTCTTGACTGTTAATTTATATGCTAATTATATTTTGTATAATATTTGGGAAATCTTGGTGTATTTAAGCCCAGAGCTATAGTTAAGCTGGAGGCCACATATAATGTGCTTACAGCAGTCATTCCTCAGTCTCTTCTAGTCCTGTGAGAAAGTATCTCTACACGCTCTTAACCATGGAAGAGTCTGTCAGAGGGCTTAGGAAATGGGAGCCACCAAAAGACCTGTGATTCTAGCATTATATGTATAAAACATTTAAATATTCTCTGACATTTTTTAAAGGATTCCTCCTTCCTATACAGATAGTGCAACCTAACCTAAACTTTGTGACGGAACTTTGAAGTAATCCAAAAAGGTGTGCACAGATGAGAGGTTTCTCCCATAGGTTTCCATCAGTCTGCCATTATAGCGTATACCGTGAATGCCTTGCTTTTATTTCATACCTGTTACAGAAAAGCCGTTATGTACTCTCTGAACGCCCTTGCCAGGCTGCACCAAATCTGTACAGTTTCAGTTTTCTCAGTTGTCACTCATTAGAGACAGATGTCTTGTAATGTTTCAGTATTTTCCGACTTGAACCTTTTCTTCCCGGTCAGAATCTGGCTAAATTTTATATTATTTATTCTTATCCTGTTTGTCATTTGGACATAGGGTCTCGATGAGTGTAGGTTGGAAGACCTTAGGCATACGTCAGAGTTTTAGGCCCCAAACTCCGGAATTTGGGATTACCTATTTTTAAGGGGTGATTTATGCCTCTTCTGTGTGTAGCTAAGGAAGTTTGGTCCTTTTTAAAGTAGCACCTTGTTTTACTCTAAAAAGGAGTCATAGAACCTACTTGTGTAAGTGTGCCCACCATGAGCTGCACTGGACCCTGGGGCTCAGGCCTAGTCACACGGGTAGCATCTGTTTGCTGAGAAGTGAAAATACACATCCGTAGAAATGTGGCACACGGCTTCCACAACCCAACTGTGAAACACAGGGTCACATGCTCTGAAAGGTACCTTTTTCAAAGTATAGTGCCATCACTTGTCATATAAAACCAAAAGAAAAAATGAAAATCCTTCCCTAAACTTTCTGAAGTTTCACATGCCTAGGAGAAATGAAAATTATTTCAGAAATCACAATTAAAAATTGATCTGGCATGAGCCCTTTGTAAGTAAAAGCACTTGATTTGGTATTAGTTCTGTCTTCACAGTGTGTTGGCTTTAAATGTGAATGTTGTTTAATTTGAGAAGGAGGTAGCAATGCCTTGAGTAAAATCTTTTGGGTTTTATAAATAAACTGTTATTTGAATTTAATGTCTATAAGGAAGATTCTTGAGCAGAAAGTGTCAGGTGTGGTATAGTCTTATAGGTACCCTGTAGATGGGGTTTTTTAGGCTAACTCAACTGTTGATTTCTTAATGAAAGGTTTGAGAAACATGATAAAAATGATTTGCGTGTTTTTGATGTTTTCCTTATTGCCTTTTTAGCCATGGTGTATATTGTTCTTACTGTGTAATAAGGTCAGATCAAATGAAACAGATGACTGTTTTGAAAAGTATAACTTACTGTCGAGTGGTATGGTGAGATTTAAACTGGTGGTTCTTAACTCGTCACTCACCAGTTTCACTGGGGGAGATTTAAAAAAGAAAAAAACAAAACAACAAACCTTACCTGGGCAACCCTGCTAGAGATTCTGATTCTGATAGTCCTTGAGTGAGGCCCCCCCACCAGAAGCTTTCATGAGATTCCGATAAGCATCCAGCCTTGCCTACCACTGATTGGAATCCATAGAATCAAATGTTTTCAGCCACTAGTGAAAAAATAGATTCCCAGTATTCTAATGTTCTTTTAGAGAATCAGTAAGAAAAAATTATTTTTAACCTTTAGGTTCAAATGTGGATTCATTTTGATGTTGATAATGGAGCTTAGTTTCTCCCCTCCACCTCCCACCCCCCATTTTTAGGCACACTGTGCTCATTCAGTGAAAACCAAATTTCAGGTCCCTTTGAAAAGTTTTCTGATGCTTCTCCGCTTCCTGGAGCTTGAAGCTAAACACTCATTAGGGTCCCCTTGTCCTGAGGAACCCAGAGACTGTCCTGCCTGCTTCCCTTCCACAGCGGTCAGAAAGGTGCTTCACTGCATCGCTCAGAATCCATTTCTTCGTCCAGAAGACGTGCAGTACCTTTGCGATTTTCTCAGGGCTCTGCCGACTGTTAACTAGACAGGGGTTTTGTTTTGTTTTAGGTGAATCTGAGTGCACCTCTTACTCCCTGTAAAATCCGTAGAAAGACAAAGGTGTGCAGAGCTGGTAATTGCAGGCCCTGTTCGAATAAAAGCCAGAAGTTTGCTCACCTACACTTGGTGTGTGTCTGTTGTCTGAGGAGGGCAGATTCGGGGCAGATTCGGGCTGGGGTGCGTCTCGCTCTCTGAGGAAGCGGGTGAGAGAATGCATTCCAGCAGCAGCTCTCCTTTTCCCTGTGCTGCTGCCCTTCTCAGACCCTGACAGTTCCGGGAGAGGCGGCCTCTGGGGCTGGGGCGAGGGCCCAAGAGCCGGGGTTGTCCGCAGCTCTAGGGAGAGCTGTAGGGAGGGGGCTTTCTTGGGTCTGCAGCCTGAGGCCGCTGTCTCGGGCACCCAGTGCCCAGGAGGAACACAGTGCTTCTCAGTGCCTTTGAGAACAGGACTCTGTTACATCACTCTTCTCCTTGGAACATCTTAAAAGGCTTGCCATTTCACTCAGTCAAAACTGGCATCCTCACAGTGGCTGGCCTGGCCTTCGAGGTTGGTTCCCCCGTTTCTTTCCTGACTTTCCTTCGCAGTTTTTCCTGTCATTGCTCAGCCGCTGGGCCTGCCGGTCACCCTCCTCCTGCTCCAGCCCTGCCCTCAGGCCTCATCTTCCTACCGCTTCCGCTCACTTACCCGCTTCCCCTTCCGCTCACTTACCCGTCCCTCTGTGTTCTGGGGGTCGGAGTAGTTCCTGCCTTAGGGTTGTTGTAGGGATTAGGTGAATGGAGACCCTGGGGAGTCAGCCTTCAGCCATCAGCTCTAAGTGTCTGCACAGCCACCTCTGGAAGAGAAACAGGACACCTTGCATTTCTGCGGCGCTGCAGTGGCCTCCTTTTCCTACCTGGGGTGCTCTCTCCTCCTCTGGGCATGTGTCCTGGCGGAATTTCTGAAATGTTGGCTGCCTGGCGAAACTGGGAGGAAGGGCATGAGTGCATGTGCTTTCTCGCTCGTGTTTGTAGCTGTGAGTAACTTTCCGAATGTTAGGTTTGTGTTGAGGGCGTAGATTGGCTTCTGAGGAAGGGTGGGTGGGTGGGTGTGTGTGTGTGTGGGGGGGTGTGTGTGTGTTAAGGTTAGGTTTTTTTTTAAAAAAAACACTGAAGGTCCTGGTATTTACTTGATAACTGCTTAGTTTCTTGCAACTTCAGAAGAGTTGTTCAAAATATACAAAACAGTAACTATTTTAATACAGAAATACATATGAAAGGAGAAGGCAATGGCAACCCACTCCAGTACTCTTGCCTGGAAAATCCCATAGATGAAGGAGCCTGGTGGGCTGCAGTCCATGGGGTCGCTTCACTCTCACTTTTCAGTTTCCTGCATTGGAGAAGGAAATGGCAACCCACTCCAGTGTTCTTGCCTGGAGAATCCCAGGGATGGGGGAGCCTCGTGGGCTGCCGTCTATGGGGTCGCACAGAGTCGGACACAACTGAAGTGATTTAGCAGCAGCAGCAGCACATATGAAAACTGAAGCCACTTGTCTTCACCACTTATCTTCACTTCAGGTGTGACACAGGAACCTTTGGGGTGTTGGAAATGTCAGATTTGGTTGTTTTTTATGCCATTTATTTGTGGAGAGAAATATACACCTGTTAAAGACTAGTTTGCAGAACAAAGAATCAGAATAATGTCAGTGATGCAGGAAGTTTGGAATCCTTTCAGTCAGAATGCACATTGTTGGACAGACTCGGAGCTCCAGATGCCTCCACAGAGTGACTGTCGTGTGTTTAAGAACTGTGAAGGATGTGTATCTGCTTCCATCAGGGCTCTGGGCTTCATCCCTCTCCTGTGTGTCTCCTGAGGTGGGCCTGGTGGGACTCGTCAGCAACAGGCCCCCACTTTCTGGGGAAACCCTGCCCAACGGGTCCTGGAGCTGTCGTTACTCCCAGAGTGGTTGGGACATGCTTTCACAGTCACCTTAACACACAGCTGGCTTCTTCCAAGGGCTGTGACTTCTTTCAGTCCGATCCTCATGGTAGCGTTGACTTTGGTAGAGAAAGGTGGTTCAGTCGTGGGACAGGGCATCTGGAGCTAGGCCAGGTCATCAGTAGAGACTCCTGTGGAGCTGATGCTTTGATACAGCCATGATGCCAAGTCGTGTCCTTCACCGATTTTCATTTCTTAGTCCCATCATTCTGAGTAACCCATTTTCTATATAATCTGCTCTGTCTCTGGAAGACATTGGTGTGTCTTAAGTATTTTTATTGATTTATTAGCCTGACGGTGATTTAGTTAAAATTATACCCAGTATAAGGCACTGCCTAATTTAATATTTTAGAACTGTTTATGTATTTGGCTGCATCATGTCTTATTGCGGCATATGGGATCTTAGTTCCCCAACCAGGGATCACACCTGCCCCTGCCGCATTGGAAAGCAGATTCTCAGCCTCTGGGCCACCAGGGAAGTCCCCTGATTCAGAATTATTTTAAACCGTGAACCTAAGGAAAAACTGGGGGTCCCCAGCATTCGTGGCAACATCTGATGAGTAGGAAAATAAGACTGTGAAGTTAGATCCTCCTCACAAATGCACCCCAGTCCCCCTGGTGCTTGGGGTGCAGCCGGGCACAGAGTAGGCACTCTGGTTTGTTGGATAAAAACAAAGGCTTTTAAATGGCTTAAAAAAAAAAAAAGGTGATGAGATGCAGAGGACATGCATCCTGTTGGCCTTTTCCCTTCGGAATTGGGTGGCATGATGCCAAGCATAATCGCTCCAGATGGCGAGCTTGTCCCGCGTGCTCAGTAGTGAGGTCGTGGAGAGAGGGAACTTGCGTCTGTTTCCATCTTGTCTGTCTATGTTCCATCCTCATCTCCTGGTAAACATGACGAGCTCTTCCTGTTTGTTGAATAAACATTGCAGAGATAAGGAATGAAAATTTACCGTCTTCTAAACTTCTTTACAAAGTTTAGTTGTGGTTGCCCTCCCTGACTCCTCCTGATCTCTTTGGTCACATCATACCTCCTTTTTCTCACCTTCTGTTTGGTTATTTAATGAGTCCTAGACTCACCACGAGTCTGATGAGAGCTGTGGGGCTTCTTTGGGAGAAATGCGGAGGTGCAGTTTCTGAGGTGTTTTATGAATCATCATGAAGCCCTTTTTAAAATCTGACCTTGGAGCCGCATAAAAAGCGGGCCCACAACTTTTTGAGAGAAAGGATGAGCACAAGCACGACTGCAGTAAACCTCGGGGCATAAAACACAGGTGCAGAGTCGGGGCCTTGTTTTTTGTGCGTAACTCTTAAGAGTTCTCATTTTCCTTATAGAGTTTTCAGTTTCCTAGCTATGACTTGGGAAGATGGTAATGGAAAATTGGAGGTAAAGTTTTAAAAGGGCTACTTCCAAAAGGAATGTCATGTCATTTGAGGGAGCACTGTTCTGTTTTTAAAAGCTAAAATAGATTTAATTTGTTGGTTATTGGGTATGTTTGATATGATTTTTTTTTAAAGATTTTTTTGATGTGGACCATTTTCAAAGTATTTATTGGATTTGTTACAATAGTGCTTCTGTTTTATGATTTGGTTTTTTGGCCCTGAGTCATGTGGGATCTTAGCTCGCTGGCAGGGATTAAACCTGCACCCCCTGCATTGGAAGGCGAACTCTTAACCACTGGACTGCCAGGGAAGTCCCATGATTTTTAGAATAAGTAAAAAAAAACCCCACATACTCATTTTTGTGTTGTAACAGTTTTTGTGTATTAACTCTTCACCAACATTTGGAGGTTCTTGTTACAGTGTAAGAGAACGTGGATCGGGAGCTCCAGTAGATGCAGGGAAGCCCCTCAGATGGTGTGACCCTCTGTTCCAGGGTGTGGAGCCCAGTTTTGTACTCATTTCTAGAAGGCAGAAACTGATTTAACAAATCCTTAATAGGCTAATGTACACACATACCAGTAGATTGATAGATCAGACATTAAATATCAGTTCACTGTAAGCTTACATTCTCGCATCAGAGTAGTTTTATTTTCTTAACCTTACCTGTTTTTCAGAGTTTTAAAAAGGATGTTATACCTAAGGTACTCTTATAGTGTATTAAAAGTTGATTGGGCTTAACCTTTTCAGGAACTTTTGTGATCCATTGAAACTTTGGAGGTCATAGGATTCTTGTTTGAGTCGCTGCCTCAGCTCTAGAAGGAGCTCTTTCCAATCTGGAATTTTAGTTCACCTATTCCTCTTATTTCCAAGGCTTCAAAAGCATGATTCTGCAAGTTACCATTTTGTTTCTAGTTGTTAGAGCAGGGCCATCCGTCTGCTGTAGCCCATTCTGCTCTGCCTGGAAGCAGAAGATTCCCGGAGGTTTTAGATTAGTCCGAATTTTTTCCTCAATCATGAGAGTTTGTGGGTGGGGCACAGTGCCATCTGTCCCGAGGACAGTTGTATTATCAAGTTGTCAGTAAACAGCTTGATGAATTCTTGGATTTGCCATCTAGCTTCAGTAGTGAAATCATCAGTCAGCAGAGGCAAGAATAGAAAAGAGCTTGTGTTCTGTGACTTCCTAACCTTTGGCTCTTTGAGCTGCTCTCTGGAGTAAAGGGAGCAGCTTTTCATATGGTGAGGAGGCTTTCTCAAGTTGTTCTTGTGTTGTTTTAGGTAGGATAAGTGAACTTCAGAATCCTTAGCCATCTGTGTTTTGTACCAGTTAGGGAACTACTTACTGATCACTTTCTTTAGATGAATTCTTGAGTTGTCCCAAACACAAGCGAGCACCAGAAAGCAAGCAGATAAAGGCTGGTGGGATGTTGACATGGGCTGTCCTCGGCCATGTGTAAAGCTCATGTATTTTGTTTACAGTTGTCATTTTCAGAGTCTCACTCATATCCTTATTTATTAGTCAATTTTACATAACATTCTAGGCAAGATCAATAAATTTGTTTTTCTAACCTTCAGCTCATAGGTAACACAGGGACTTCCTAGAGGCCAGCACACTGATAGCAACAAGAGTTGAGGGAAGAATCATGAAATTGTAATCAACAACTCTTAATTTTGTCCCTTTGTTTGTTGTCTAGAGTCCAGGCTTTTATCTGGGCTTGTGGGTACTTTGGAGGTAGAGTGAGATACGTGGAAGCATTCTAGAATGGGAATCCTAGATGGAGGGTGAGGTGGAGCCATCTTTTATAAGCCAGATGTTTATTATTTTCTCTGTAAATGAATGAACAGAGATGAACTGTGGCAAGACCCAGGACACACAGGGCAGCAGAGCCTTGTCTCCGGGAAATTCATGACCAACCTATAAGGTCTTGTGCATTTCACCGCCCAGCACAGCGCCGGGCGTGTACGTGCTGAACACACACATCGGTTTCTGCTGGCGGCCCTGTAGAGTAAGGACTGATGCTGCTGATTAAGTGATGCAGAAAAAAAGAAGAGGCACTACTGATTTAAAATTCTTCCATTATCAGAAGGCATCATAGGAAGAATTATTTAGTAAGTCGTACGGGAGTAATTAAATATTTCGAGAAGAAGGGATGATAGATCCCTACCTGTGTCATATGTCACAGTAAATTCCAGGTGAATTCAGGATTTGTATATGAAGAATTAAGCTCCCCTAGAGTTGAATATTCATAAGATCTTGGCATTTCTAAACAGGAATCATAAGAAATTGGTGATAGATTTGATTACTTTATGGGTATGGTGCATATATGTTTAAAATAAAGTTATAATGGGAACAAACAGGGGAAATAATTTGTAATATAGATAACTATTCTTACTATAGAATGACCTCTTAAGAAATCATTGAGAAAACTCTCAAGACAAATGCAAAGATTTGCTTTACAAATCATAAGAATAGCCAATGAAGAAGGAAAAGGTTAACCTTTAAGTAATTAGAATATTCGGTACTTAGTGTAAAGGGACAGCAATGAAGACTATGTGGGGGACTCCCCTGGTGTCCAGTGGTTAAGACTGTACCTTCCAGTGAAGGGGGATGTGGGTTTGATCCCTGGTCAAGGAGCGAAGAGCCCACATGCCTCACGGCCAAAATCCCAAAACAGAAACAGTATTGTAACAAATTTAATAAAGACTTAAAGACGATATGGTATAAAAAAAAGGATTATGTGAGTCAGTGGAATTGAATAAAGAATCTGTAAATGAACACACACGTATTGTTTGATAGTTTCTGATAAAACGAACGTACAGCCCAGCAAGCCCACTCCTAGGTGCTTACCCAAGGCAAATGAAAATTTAAGTCTGCACCAGTGCCTGTACACACGTGTTTTTAGTGACTCTATTCATAACTATCTCAAGCTTAAATAAGCTGTGGAACACCTGTGCAAAGGGATACCACTCAGCAGGAAGAAATGATGGATTATTGGCACGCGCAGCAACATGGACAGATCTCAGATGCATCGGTGAAGGAAGCCAGACTGCAGACAGCACACACTGCATGAGTCCATTTATAGGCAGGACTTTTGGGACAGAACACAGACCTGCTGTTGCCAGGGGCTGGGCGGGGAGGAGGAGTTGTCTGCAGGGTGGCACGGGGAACTCTCGAGAGTGCTGCTCTGGATCTCTGTGTGTCTGCTGTGATGGTGGCTCCGTGACCGCGTATGGTAGAGCTTGCAGAGGTGCACACTAACAGTGGTGAACTCTAGTTGTGTCAGTTTTACGTTGGAGAAATTGGGGGGAAATAACCGGGACAGGGCAAATTAAAACAAATCTGTTACATCTTTAGCCTATCTATTAATAATAGGCTAATATGAAAGATTGTGGTATTGGGAAGTGGAGGCTTGCCTCAGGCTGCCAATAAAATCTTACTGTCATTAAACACATATCTCAAAATCTGAAGAAAGTAAATGTTAACTTTTAAAAACAGGAAATATGTGGTTATATTTGGGAGAGCTTCTTAGGTAAAGTTTTAACGTGAAGGAATCTAACAGTTATAATTCTGTGTAGGACCAACCAGATTGTACGTTTATTGTAATCCCTAGAAAGATATATTGATTTTTTTTTAATGTAGGAAAGTATCCTGTGTATGTTTTTAAACAACGTGGCTCCTGGTGGTTTTGTCACTGAGTTGTGTCCGACTCTCTGCGACCCCATGGACTGTAACCCACCAGGGTCCTCTGTCATGGGATTTCCCAGGCAAGAATACTGGAGCGGGTTGCCATTCCCTTCTCCAGGGGATTTTTCTGACCCAGGGATTGAACCCGCGTCTTCTGCACTGCAGGCAGATTCTTTACCGGCCAGGCCACCAGGGAATTAATTCCATGCATTTTAAAACCACATGGCTAGTTTAGGCTTTATGCATAGAGAACTAACTAAAACGCACATTTCAAGAACTCATATTTTGAATTTTTGAACCTTTTTTTATATAGAGCAAGTACGCTATGTTAAAGTTTATTTCTCTTTATCCTCAAATGAGGATGTTAAAATCTCTTGACATGTTTAACATTTTAGGGAGTCTAGAGAAATGCTGTGTTCCGTTAAAGGACATGCCTCATTTGACTTTGTGCCTCTGCACCCAAAAAGCTGACTTTGCTGCATTTTCAAAGAGAATTACAAAAGTCAGCATATGCAGGTGATTTTTATTAACTGGTATTTTAATGGCTTATATATTTGTCTCATGTTAGAACACCTCAGTCTTACACAAAAGGCTCAGTGTTTTTAAAATCAGTTTAAGAAAACATGAAAATGTTCCACTAGCTATTAAACTAAAGCATCAAGTTAGTGGAGACTTCACATTTATTCTTTCGTCTGCATAACTGGTATTGTTTGAGATGACATTTTTAGGTTTGGTACTGAACTTGGGACACTTTTTACTTTCTAGATCAGAGTCAAATTGTGACATCACTTCGCGTTTGTCATAATCCTGTAAAATCACTTCTTAAAATGAAATCAGAGTCCCCGAAGTATCCGTGATGTGGCAGTGATCCCCATACCCTCTCCTTGAAGAGCACCCATGTTGACATTTGGAGAAGGATGTCCTCTTAGGCATGTTGCCATCCTCTTGAGCTTTGTTAGTAGACGCAGAAAATATTTATCATATGAACCTTTTAAACGTTGTGGCTAGTATTGAAATTGGACAAAAGTTAGAGATTTTTCTCATAAACTTATAAAAGGAAGTTTTTAGGTTTCACAGGCTTTTTGTTCTGAGATCTGATTTTGGAAAGGTATGAGTTTGTAACTGATTGTTGCTTCTCCAAAGTATATAGAAACCAGTGCTTCGAGGGAGGAGATTTCTAGGACCCTGGAGTATCCACACTGACTCCGGGAGTGTCCGCAAGCTGGATGACGGGGGGTCTGGCTTCAGGTCACCTTCCCCTTGAGAACTCTCAGGTTTGTCCGGAAGCAGGGAAATGGAGCCGGAGGGTGACCCAGCCTGCAGCACTGCTCTGACCCCTCCCAGGCTTCACGAGACCCCAACCCGCTTCCTAGACACCGGAGCACCAAGATACCACCAGGAAGACAGTTACCCAGAGCGTCTCTGGACCACAGCTTCGCCCTGGTTCTTTTCATCACATTCTGTAAGACTCTCAGGGGTGTTTGTGAAACTTCAGTGAGTTTAATATTTGAGTTTTCCTAATCCTTGAAGGAAATTATTTGTGCTGAAAATTAAAAGCAATGTAATTCCCATTATTGCTATTCATGCAGTGGGGAGGTTGGTCTATGAAGCCCTTAAGGGAGCCCTGCAGAACCGAATGTCCCCGCACCACAGGTTCACTGTGAGCCGGTGGCTCAGTGAATAGGGAATGCGTCCTAGACGTTTTTCAAATTACCTTCTACATTCCTATAAAGAGGTTTCTGCTTGTTCATTTAAAATATGTACGCAGCAGAATAGTCTGTTAAACATAGCTAATTTAGATTTACTTTTTAAAACAAGTAATAAATGAATGGTCTTCTAAGGTAATTCAGATAATACAGAAGTATATTTAAGAAAAAGTGTAAAATCCCTTTTGCTTTCTCCTGCCGGTTCCACTGGGGCCTCCCAGTTTGCTCAGTAGTAAAGAATCCTCCTGCCGATGCAGGAGATGCTGGAGATGTGGGTCTGCTGGATTGGGAAGAGCCTTTGGAGGAAGAGATGGTAACCCACTCCAGTGTTCTTGCTGGGAAATCCCGTGGACAGAGGAGCCTGGAGGGCTACACTCTTGGGGTTTGCAGTGAGTCAGACACGACTGGGAGACTGAGCCACACACTAGCCCCACTGCTGTGTCTAGAGGCAACCATTCATGATCCTTGCAGACTCTTCAGTGATACATGTAGCACTGTTTGCCCAGACATCCTCTCAGAAAGTACCAGATAGGTAGTGGTGTCTGCATTTTGAAGAAGAGAAAACGAAGATGTAAGGAAGCTGGGTCACTTGGCTAAGAATACATAACTAATTCGACGGCCAGGGTAGAATTTGGACCTGGATCTCTGATGCTGTAGCCCAGGCATGCTCTTTTCCTTGGGCTACCCTGAAAGGAATCACACAACTATTATGTTCTGGCCTGGCTTATCTTTCCTTCCTCATCTGTGAAGTCACTTCCCAACTGGTATCAAAATGAGACTTGTAAAGTGACTTAGGAAAGAATGCTGAGTTGGAAGAGTATCTGCTGCTTGTCTGGTTTGGATCTGGATGAACGTGTGTAGTCGTATAGCATGTGTTTCAAAACCTTTGGCTCCTTGAACTTTTCCCTGTTTTCTCTTGACTTGAAAAAACAAGTTTGCATAAGGCCTTAAACAGCTGACACTGCATCTTGTCCTCACTGGCGCCCCACCTCCTGGCCCCACTCTCTCAGAGCCTTCCTTAGTCTCCTTGCCCTCTCGCTAGCCACTGACTGCCCCTGTACCTCAAACTTCTGCTTCGGCTGCCTTCTGGGGGCCCAACCAAACAGTGTTTGTAGAAGTCCTGCTGTGTCTTTAGTTTCTCGTTGACTCCATTCAGCAGACTTCATTGAGCAGACACCGCTTGGGTGCAGGAGACGAACTCTACACTAAGGAACGTAAGCAGTGGAAGAAGGCAGCCTGGGTAGTTACAGCTCACTGTGGTGGTGCTGACACCGTCAGGCGGCCCGTGTTGCTGGGTTGGAGGGCAGAGAGTGTCAGCGGTAGGAGCCTTTGCTTCTAAGTACATGCTGGAACTGGCAGTATCTGCCTCACGTGGAGGTCTTCCCTGGTGGCTCACACGGTTAAGAAACCACCTGCAATGCAGGAAACCTGCATTCAGTTCCTGGGTTGGGAAGATTTCCTGGAGAAGGGAACGGCTCCCCACTTGAGTATGCTTGCCTGGAGAATTCCATGGACAGAGGAGCCTGGCGGGCCACAATCCATGGAGTTGCAAAGAGTCGGACAGGACTGGGCGACTCACACGGAAGTCAGAGGACCCACAGAGTGTAGGGTCTAGGATGTCTCCAGAGTTTTGATTGGGTAGACGGAGCTGCTGTTGTCCAGGTTAGAATACAAGTGAGCACGAATAGGTTTGGGTGAAAGGTGATAAGCTTGGTTTGGGCAGCATTGCTTTTTGAAGTCCCCAGGGGACGTTTAGGTGGATTCAGGTCTGGGAAAGAAGTTTTTTCAAGTAGATGTGAGATGATAAGATTTATTCTCACTCTTTCAAGAAAAGAAATGATTCTTTGTTAAATTACGAAATTTGGCAGGACTTCCCTAGTGGTCCTGTGGCTGAGACTCTGCACTCCCAGTGCAGGGGCCTGGGTTCGAATCTCAGTCGAGGAGCTAGATCCCACGTGTCACGACTAAGACCTGCTGCAGCCGAGTAACTATCTAAAAATCGTACTAAAACTTGGCTTCCAACTGGAGTGTTGATAAAATCAGGAGTAGCGGAGCTATCATAAAGCATAGACGTATCCACGTTCTGCTTTCCTCTCCTGCCTCACTCCTCAAGGTGTTAGTTCAAATTACCCGACAGTTTTCTACTTTTAGAATGGCCTTTAGTTATGTCCCTTAGATCCAGCCACTGATCTTGTTCAGAACAAGAAAAAATCCTTAAAAAGTAGAGCTCTAGGTGATTTTGAATGCAGATGAGTAGCTCTTACTGTGTAGATAGGAATTCACATCAGTGGACTATAGGGATTAGGCTTCTGCATCTCATTCAAGAACAGAGGCCCTCGATTGTGTTACAGAACTCCTGGGAGCTGCACACTTGTGTAACAGTACTTGCTGTTCTGAGAAAGCATTCCCTTTAACATCACTACTGGGTCATGTGTCAGTTCCTAGTGACCGTAGTGGGAACTGCAAAGTGATTGCCTAAGTCCTGCCGGTGGTAAGTGGTGCTATGAAAGGTGCGGGTCCCTCCCTCACCTGTAGCGGTTTTAGAACATTCTATTCTTGTCGCTTGTTTCGTGAGTCATGACTCATGGCTACTGATAAAAGAAAGCCAGAGGGAAAACATAGAGGGTTCTACCTAAAGCCTGCCTTCTGGTCGTCCCATTTTTGTTACTGTCTAATCCCTGTCCGTTTTTCTGCTGTCTAGATGATTCACTTCAAAAATGATTTTTCAGAAACCTTTCAGTAGTTGTGACATCTTCGCTTCTGCACCCTTTGGCGGGTACTTTTCTCAGTGTAGCCATACTTTGATTGTTTTGTGTTCATTTTGTTCTTTGGTTAGCCTGCCTGAGCGAACTTGGTAACACAGACTCCACTTCCAGCCCTAGAAACAGCGTGATTCCGTTGTATTAGGATGGACTGACCTACTGAGTGCTGGCAGATGAGACTTGAGTGCTCATTTTTGTCATCTTGTTTCCAGCTACCTTGGGAGCCAGTAAGGGCCCCAGTAGTCTCCCCCCTTTATACTGTCTTTAAAGTTTTTTTGTCTATGTGTTTCTCTGCACTGGGTCTTGGTTGCACCCGGAGATCTGTGACCTTCACTGTGACACGCGAACTCTCAGCTGGCGGCGTGTGGTCCACTTCCTTGACCTAGGGATCAAACCCAAGCCCCTGCTGTTGGGAGTGCAGAGTCTTAGCCACTGGACCACCAGGGAAGTCCCTCCATACTTTATACTAAAAAGACTTCGTTATCTTTCCATCCCTTCGCCTTCCATGAGCTGAAAGGTTTTTTTTTTTTTTAAACCACAGGAACTGTATTTGTGAAGTGATACTTTCTTTTTCTATTATTAACCAAGGGTCTATAGTTGGGTATGAAATAAAAACATGTTTCGGATAGTAGTATCAAAATTAAGTTTGATTTTTGAGAGAATTGTTATTTGTGTCCCTGTGGACCTTTAATATGAATAGACAGTTCTGTTAACCTTTTTTCTTTTTTAATGAAAATAAAGTCTGTGTTCTATACTCTCTTACTTTCCCCACTTATCTCACTCCCTCAGTTGCAGACTTGGTGAATTCCTTTTGGTCCTGGGATCTCAAGCTGTGACTGTGATCTATACCTTGGGAGTTTGTAGTTATATTAGCAATTTTTTTTTTTTAACGGAAAAGGTAATTTAAAATACCCACTAAAATGAATTTTTATTAAGCCAAGTACCATTTCCCTCCTCCATTTTGGGTTTAACAATCATTCTTGATTCCGTTTTAAATCCTCTTTCACCAGATGTCTACTCCTGGGGCCCTAACCCCTGAGTTATCACCCTTTTTTTAAACCTGAGTTGCTAAAAGACCGTCCCTGTCCTCGGCCCCTCCCACCTCTGGTAGTTGCTCTTTCGCGTGTGGGCTTCGTGCCTTCTTAAACTTGAATCTGCCTTCTTTTTCTGTTACCTGCTGTCTGTTTCTCAGTGAATTAGGAGCCCTGGAAGAGTAAGGGTGTCTCATTGATTTCTGGCCTCACTGTGACCTGACAGCCGGCACAGGTGAACCAGAATGGGGTGGCGGCAGCCTCTTTGGGAATGCTGTCTGTGTGCTGGGTCGGTCCTGAATACTTAGCGTGGATTCGATTCTAATCTTTTTAATGCCCACCACAGCTTTAAGAGGAAGTAACGATTCCCATTTTAAAGATGGGTGACACATTTTTCAGTAACTTGGTTTAAGTCCTCCTTTCATTTAGTGACTGTTTTTCTCTCTTTGCTTTGGCTATTAGGATGGAAAAGTTAATGATTCAGAGACAAAAAGGAAGAAGAAGAGAAATAAAGATTCAGGGGAAAAAAAGTAAATGGAATAAGTGGTCCCTTGAATGATGTCTCCATAAGAAGTCATTTGCCCTTTCCAAAACTTGACCCCCTCAGTCACTCTGCTGTTCTCCTCCAGCTTCAATGCTTCAGACGTCATGGAGCTTTGTAAACTACTTGCCCTAGAATTGTATTGCTGAGTTTCTCAAGTTGTAAGCATTTCCATGTTCAGCAATTATTTGAGCCTGAACTAGAAACAGAACAGTGTATATATTTACATTATTTTTCTCCTTTGCTCTTCTAGACATGCCTCGCTTCATAACAAGCTGAGTGTGTTAGCTTGCTTGGGCAAATGATCCTGAAGAGAACATTTCCAAATAGTTATTGCTGTTGAGGTTACTATTTAACAGAAAAATAAGGTTTTTTAAGCAAATTAAAATTTGGGGGTAATTATTAGTTGATATTTATATTATTTCTTATATTTTTAAATCCTTGGTTCTGTATAATTGTACTGTCAGATGTCATCTCCAGTTTAGCATAGAGAGAAAGTAAAAAGCCAAACTAGTTTAACCAGAGTATGAGCTGACCAGAGAAATAGTACAGCCAAACTTACTTTATAAAAATGTTTGTTCTTTTTTTTTAACAATTTATATGGAAAAATATGAATTTGTTATATCTCATTTACATATGTGTTAATGGTTAGGTTTGGTTACGGTAGTAGCATTAAACATTGTCAGTATTTTAAAGACAGAAGAAAGTTTTTAACTATCCTGATATTTATGTTTATGCATTTTATTGGAGTGTAAATTTCTGCCGTTCAGCGAAGCGGATCATCTTGTGTACACACATGTCCCCTCCCTCGTGAGCCCCCTCCCACCCGCCTCCCACCCAGCCCTCCAGGTGTCGCAGGGCGCAGGCTGAGCTCTCTGTGCTTTGCGCAGGCCCCCGCCGCTGGCTGTTTGACGCATGGCAGTGGTCTCCTGTCCCCGTCTCCCAGTCTCCCGCCCTCCTCTTCCCCCTGTGTCCGCATGCCATTCTCTGGGTCTGGGATTCTGTTGCTGCCCTGGAACTAGGTTCATCAGTGCTGTTTTTCTAGATTACACAGACGTGTTAATACGCGATGTGTGGTTTTCTCTTTTTAACTTACTTCATTCTGTACGACAGGCTCTGGGTCCATCCACATCTGTAAACATGACCCAGTTTTGTTCCTTTTTATGGTTGAGTAGTATTCCATTGCACATATGTACCACATTTTCTTTATCCATTCATTTGTCGATGGACATCTGGGTTGTTTCCATGTCTTGCTGTAGTAAATGGTGCTGCAGTTATGGTTTTATGCCCAGAAGTGGGATTGCTTGGTCATATGGGAGTTTTATTTTTAGTTTTTTGTGAAACGTCCATACTGTTCTCCAGAGCCCTTGTATCAATTAGTGCAAGACTGTTGGCATACCCTCTCCAGCATTGTTTGTAGATTTAAAAAAATACTTCTGTGTCTGCATCGCTGTGGGAGGGCTTTCTCGAGTTAGAGGAAGCAGGAATTTACTCTGCTGCGGTGCCGGGCTGCTTGTGGTGGCTTCTCTCGTTGCAGAGCACGGGCTCAGTAGCTGTGCTGCACAAGTGTAGTCGCTCTGTGGCATATGGGATCCTCCCGGACCAGGGATCGCATCTGTGCCCCTGCATTTGCAGGCAGATTCTTGATCACTGGACCACCAGGGAGTCCCTGTGTGTAGTTTTGGATGGTGGCCATTCTGACTAGTGTGAGGTGATACTTCACTGTAGTTTTTATTGCATTTCTATAATAATTAGTGATGTTGGGCATTGTTTTATGTTCCTCTTGGCCATCTGTGTGTCGTCTTTGGAGGAAAGTCTGTTTACCACTTCTGCCCATTTTTGATTGGGTTGTTTATTGTTTTCAAAAATTTTGTTTTTTTGCTATTGAGCTGCATGAACTGTTTGTATATTTTGGAGATAAATTGTCTGTTGCTTCATTTGCAAATATTTTCTCCAATTCTGAGGGTTGTCTTTTCATCTAGTTTATGGTTTGCTTTGCTGTGCCGAAGAGTTTAATTAGGTCCCATTTGTTAATTTTTGTTTTTATTTTCATTATTCTAGGTGGTGGGTCAAAGAGGATCTTGCTGTGATTTATATCAGAAACTATTCTGCCTATATTTTCCTCTAAGAGTTTTATAGTGTCTGGTTTTCCATTTATGTCTTTTACCCGCTTTGAGTTTGTTTTTGTGTATAGTGTTTGGGAGTGTTCTGATTGCATTTTCTTTACATGTGGCTGTCCAGTTTTCCCAGCACTGCTTACTGAAGAGACTGTCTTTTCTCCATTGTGTGTTTTTGCCTCCTTTGTCTTAGGTTAATTGACCATAGGTTTATTTCTGGGCTTTCTGTCCTGTACCACTGATCTATATTTCTGTTTTTCTGTCAATACCATACTGTCTTGATTACTATAGCTTTTATAGTACAGTCTGAAGTTGGGGAGCCTGATTCCTCTAGCTCTTTTTTCTTTCTCAAGATTCCTTTGGCTATTTGGGGTCATTTGTGTTTCCATATAAATTGTAGAATTTTTTATTTTAATTCTTTGCAAAGGTGCCATTGGTAATTTGATAGGGATTGCATGGAATCTGTAAATTATTTTGGGTAGTATAGTCATTTTCACAATATTGATTCTTTGAGTCCAAGAACATGGTATATATCTCCATCTGTTTGTGTCATCTTTGATTTCTTTCATGAGTCTTTTATAGTTTTTTGAGTATAGGTCTTTTGCCTCCTTAGGTAGGTTTATTCTTAGGTATTTTATTCTTTTTGTTGTGGTGGTAAATGGGATTGTCTCCTTAACTTCTCTTTCTGATCTTTCATTGTTAGTGTCTAGGAGTGCAAGAGATTTCTGTGTGTTAATTTTGTATCCTGCAACTTCACCAGATTCGCCGATTAGCTCTAGTAGTTTTCTGGCATTATCTTTAGAATTTTCTGTGTGTAGTGTCATTTCATCTGCAGTGACAGTTTTACCTTTTCTTATTTGGATTCCTTTTATTGCTTTTTCTTTTCTGATAGCTGTGGCTAGGACTTCAAAGCTGTGTTGAGTAATAGTGGTGAGAGTGGAGATCCTTGTCTTGTTCCTGATTTTAGAGGAAATACTTTCAGTTTTTCACCACTGAGAATATTTACTCTGGATTTGTTGTCTATGGCCTTTATTATGTTGAGGTAGATTCCCTCTCTGCCTTTTTTCTGGAGAGGTTTTTTTTTTTTTTAAAATCATAAATGGGTATTGAATTTTGTCAAAAGTTTTTTCTGCATCTATTGAGATCATCTCATTTTTATTGTTTAATCTGTTAATATGGTGTATCACATTGATTGATTTGCGTATATTGAAGAATCTTTGCATCCCTGAGACAAATCCCACTTCATTGTGCTGTATGACTCTTTCATTGTATCATTAGATTTTTTTGAGGATTTTTTTGTCCATGTTCATCAAGAATATTGGTCTGTAGTTTTCTTTCTTTGTGATATCTGTGTCTGTTTTGATATTATGGGATGGTGGCTTTGTAGAATGAGTTTGGAAGTATTACTCCCTCTGCAGTTTTTGCGAAGAGTTTGAGAAAGATGGGTGTTAGCTCTTCTCTAAATGTTTGATAGAATTCACCTGTGAAACCATTTGGTCCTGGACTTTTGTATGTTGGAAGTTTTGGTAATAGTTTCAAATTCATTGCTTGTGATTGATCTGTTTATGCTTTCTAGTTCTTCCCAGTTCAGTATTGGAAAGTTGTACCTTTCTGAGAATTTGTCCATTTCTTTAAGGTTGTCCATTTTATTGGCATATAGTTGCTTGTAGTAGTCTCATGACTGTATTTCTGCCATGTCAGTTCTGATTTCTCCTTGTTCATTTCTAATTTTATTGATTTGAGTCCCCCCCTTTTTTTTTTTGATGATTCTGGCTAAAGGTTTATCCGTTTTATTTATGATCTCGAAGAACCAACTTTTAGTTTTACTGATATTTGCTATTGTTTTCTTTATTTCTGTTTCATTTTTTCTACTCTGATCTTTATGATTTCTTTCCTTTAGTAACTTTGGGTTTTGTTTTTCTTTCTCTAGTTGCTTTAGGTGTAAGATTAGATTGTTTATTTGAGGTTTTTCTTGTTTCTTGAATTGCTGTAAACTTCCTCTTAGAACTGCTTTTGCTGTGTCACACAGGTTTTGGTTCATCATTTGGGTCATGTTTTCATTGTCATTTACTTGTATTTTTAATTTTTTTTATTCCTTCAGTGATCTCTTGGTTATTCAGCAGTGCACTGCTTAGCCTTCATATGTTTGTATTTTTTACAGTTTTTTTTTTTTTTTCCTGTGATGATTTCTAATCTCATAGCATTGTGGTAAAAAAAAAAAAAATGCTTGATACGATTTCAGTTGTCTTAAATTTTTCAAGGCTTGATTTGTGATTCAAGGTGTGATCTGTTCTGGAGGATGTTCTGTGTGCACTTGAGCAGGAAGTGTATTCTGCCCTTTCAAGTGGAATGTCCTATAAATACCAATTAAATCTGTCTGGTCTGTCTTGTCATTTAAGGTTGTGTTTCCTTATTTTCTGTCTGGATTATCTGTCCATTGGTGTAAGTGGGGTGTTGAAATCCCCCTCCACTATTATTGTAAAGTCTATTTTATCTAAGGTTATTATGACTCCAGCTTTGTTTTGATTCCCATTTGCATGAAACGTCTTTTTCCATCCCCTCATTTTCAGTTTGTATATGTCTCTGGTTCTGAAGTAAGTCTCTTGTAGATGTACATATATATGATATTGTTTTGTATCCATTCAGCCAGTCTGTGTTTTTTGATTGGAGCATTTAATCCATTTACAGTCAAGGTAATTATCAGTATGTATGTGCCTGTTACCGTTTTAAAAATAGTTTTGGTCTGTTTTTATGGGTTTTTTCCTTCTCTTATCTTTCTGCCTAGAGCAGTTCCTTTAGCATTTGTTGTAAAGCTGGTTTGTGGTGCTAAAGTCTCTTAGCTTTTGCTTGTCTGTGAAGCTTTTGATTTCTCTCTGCCACTCTCTGGCCTGCATAATTTCTGCTGAAAATCAGCTGATAACCTTATGGGGATTTCCTTGTATGTCATTTGTTGCTTTTCCTTTGCTGTTTAATACTTTTTCTTTGAATTTAATTGTTGTTAGTTTGACTATTGGACATCTTGGTGTGTGTCTCCTTGGGTTTATCCTGCATGGCAGAAGTCGCTAACCCTGGTGCTGGTCTGCGGCCTCGTAGTGACCCAGATGCGCATGCAGAGCTTCCCCTGCGGCTCCATTGCTCACGTGACTGCCTGGACCACCTCCTCCCCCACAGTCCATGGAAAAGTCCACCTAAGCTTACCTGCAGTGAAGCTGGGCCTGGTGCCAGGAAGGGCTGGAGGCCCCTGCTATGTGGGACTCTGTGCTTCCTGAGCTTGGGTGCTGTCTCTTTGCTCATGTTAGGGAAGTTTGCATCTGTGACCTCTTCAGATATTTTCTCAGACTCTTTCTCTTACTTGGGGGCCCCTGCCATTTGAATGGTGGTTCGTTTAGTGTTGTCCCAGAGGTCTCTGAGACTGTCTTCAAGTCTTGTCTTTTTTATAAATTCTGCTCCTCAGCAGTTATTTCGACATTCTGTCTTCCAGCTCACTTGTTTGTTCTTCTGCCTCAGTTATTCTGCTGTTGATTTCTTTTGATGTGTTTTTCATTTTAGTTATTGTGTTGTTTATCACTGTTTATTTATTCTGTTGTTATTGTAGGTCCATGTTACACATTTCTTATATTTTCTCCATCTGTGTCTCCATTCTGTTTCTGAAATTTTGGATCATCTTTGCTGTCATTTCTGTTAATTCTTTTTCAGGTAGCTTGCCTGTTTCCTCTTCCTTTATTTGGTCTTGTAGGTGTTTACCTTGTTCTCTCATCAGTGACCTGTGTTTTTGTCATCTCACTCTTTTGATGGGTGGAGCTGTGTTCCTGTCTTGGTGTTGTTTGGGTTGAGGCATTCAGCGCTGGAGTTTGCAGGCGGTTGGGTAGAGCCACGTTTGGCTGTGGAGGCAGGGTCTTGCTGAGGGTGGGGCCTAGGCTCAGGGCCCCTGTGCAGGGGAATAGGTCCTTGTGGGGGAGGTGCAGGGGGCGGAGCTTAGGTTCTGTGTAGCTGGAAGGGAGGAGCTTGGCCTGGGACCCCAGCAGGCTTGCCAAGACCCAAGCAGGTGTGGAAAGTGCTGGCTGGCTCCCCTCTAATTCCCCTACCCCCTGAAGGTCTCCCCCATCCTTGCTGATCATCTTACAGTGAGTGGGCGCCCTGAACGTGGGAAGCCCGCCCCTGCCCCCGCTGCCCCTTAGGGGCTCCCGCCCATCTCACCTCTACTTTCCCTCCCCCTCTCCCTGCCTCCCCTTATCCCCCAGGATGCACAAGACTGGAGAGGGCCTCGGAGGACCCAGCAGGCCCCCTGGGGCCTGAGTGGGCAGCAGAAGCACTGGCCCCATTTCCTTCTGGTCCTTCAGCCCCCTGAGATCCCCCCTTTTTCCTGATATCCTCACCATGAGTGAACCCCTTCAAGCCTGGGAACCTCTCCCCTGCCTCAGCCGTCCCTCAGGCTTGCTGGTCCCACCGTTTCTGTTTCCCTCCCCTCCCAACCCCCTGAATTCCACCTGGTCATGAAGGGGGTTCCTCCTGTCCACTTAGGTGTCCAGGTTCCTGCATCAGTGCCTTGTAGTGCCCTGGTTGTGAGGAGACACAAACTCTGCATCCTCCTACCTGCCGTCTTGACTCCGCCTCAGTGCTTATGCATTTTTATTGTAAGCAGTTTAAAATCGCCTCCTCCTTGGGGAGGAGACAGCCAAGTATACATTATAAACAAAAATGTGAATTTCCATCCTTGTGTAATGAAGATCAGTGGAAGGCTTACTTTACAGTTACTTTCTAGATTATGACCATTGTGTGCCGTGAAGGACACGTGCATTGAAGGGAGAATCATTGTAATCGCCACTTGTCCACAGTGGCCTGAAGGTTGGAGCAGAGACCAGAAAAGCAGGTTCACGTTGTGCAAATCTGGTTTCAGGTAAACATCAGCTGTATGATTTTCTTTAAAAATCGTAATAAGGTATTCCTAGAGCTGAGGTTAGAAATTCTTCTCACTGAATATTTTAGAAACAGGTGCAAGTAGCCACCATTTCTGATCGTTGACTTTGAGTGAAGATGGCCCTTTGGGTTCCAGAATCAAGATAAAGGAATGCGGTTCAGTGAGTGGAGTGGAATCCTAAGCTGCCTGGTGTCCTGGGGCAGTAAAATAATTCATGCATCCAGCGGATAATGCCAGGTGACCTCCTGGCGACACTGCAGAGCCAGAGGTTTGAACTGAGGGGTCCTCAGGTCCCTTTCATTCTCATTTTTATAAACGTTTTAATTTTAGTAGATTCCCCCATCTCCTTCAATAATTTCTACTGGGAAAATTAATAAAATTTATTGTACATATAGAAAAATCACAGCGTGTGTAACTTTTGGGTTTCTGCATTTATTGCCCTTTTTGTTTAGTTTGGACCAAGGAAAAGATTTTATTAACAAGTTTTAATTCCCATGGAACCTACATAATTTTGAGTGTTTAACCTTAAGTAAAAGCAGCAGTTGAGTGTTAACAGATGCGGTGACCAAGGCCATGTGCCCTGCCACTTGCTCTCTCCTAAGCTTTTCGTGGTCTAGAAAGCTTCTTGAATTGATGCTGTGTTACTTGGACGTTGATATTATCATGTCTACACTTTTAGTTTTTGGATGAAATGAATGACTTATGGTGTCCTTCCTAAATGGAGTCATTCTTTTTCCATCTCAGTGATGGCTTCATTTTTTATTTAGTGGCAAGAAGTAGCGGGTTATTTGTTATTATAGGAGTTAGTGTAATGCGGGGTTTTGAAAGTCCTCAGATTATCAGCTGGTCCAGCTTTAAAACTAGTACAGGCGCCTGTGCAGGAGATTAGCCAGATGATTACTCAGCCTTTCCTGAAATACTTAGAGTGGTAAGAAACTTACTGACTTTTCCAGTGTTCTCATGGCAGCATCTGTATTGAAGTCAGGTGAGCCCTCCCGGTTGCTTATACCTTCAATCCCAGTTCTTTCCTCTGAAGTCATACATAACCAGTCTTTCTCCTCATTGACATCCCAGCCCAGGAAAATTTTTCTCCTCATGAGCTTTAATTTTCTTGTCTGTCACATGATTTGGTTACCTAACCAGGATTGAGGTTTAAGAACAACCCAGACAATTGTGACCTTAGGCAAAACCCTTTTCATGTTTCAGAGTATTAGTATCTTAGTTTTATCTCTGGTGTATAATGTAATGGGAAAAATGGCAGTGTGTGTCCATAGATTTGGGAACCCTGATAGGTACTTTAAGTTTCTATTCTTCATTGAACATTTATTGACTGTTCGCTATGTGCCTGACACTTGGATCTTAAGTGAATATAAAAACAGAGTAAGACAGATACCTTCTCTGCCTGATTGGGGCGTAACTTCTCTTCCCTAGATCTTTTTACTTTGAGTTATAAATGGTTTTTTAAAACTTCTGTTTTCTTTGAATTTTTTGATAGTCATTGGAGTAAAGTTGATTGACCATGTTGTGCTAGTGATTTAGTTATACATATCAACTCTTTTCAGATTCCTTTCCTATATAGGTTATTACAGAGTACTGAATAGAATTCCTTGTGCTGTATAGTAGATCCTTAGTGATTATCTATCGTGTGTGTGTGTGTGTGTGTGTGTGTGTGTGTGTGTATTTTTGTGTGTATATGTTAAACCCAGCCTCCTATTTTTCCCTCCCCTCCATCTTTCCCCTTTGGTAACCTTAAGTTTGTTTTCTGAAACTGTGAATCTCTCTCTGTTTTGTAAGTTCACTTGTATTATTTTTTGGATTCCACATAAAAGTGATATTGCACGATGCTTATCTTTGTCTGACTTGTTTACTGTGATGATGTCCAGGTCTGTTCAAGTCACTGCAAGTGGCATTCTTGTTTGTTTATGACTAAGTAACAGTCCGTTGTAATATATATGCACCACATCTTCTTCATTAATCTAGCGGTGGGTATTTAGGTTGTTTCTGTCTCTTGGCTATTGTAAATAGTTTGCAAAAAAAACATGGGATTGCATGTATCTTTTAAAAGTACGGTTTTCTCCAGATTTATGCCCAGGATTGCTGGAACATTCGGTATTTCTGTTGTTAGTTTTTCAAAGAACCTCAGTACTATTCTCCATAACGACTATTATCAATTTACATTCCCACCAACAATGTAGAAAGGTTACCTTTTCTTCACACCCTCTCCAGCATTTATTGTTTGTAGACTTTCTGATGATGGCCATTCTGACTGATGTGAGGTGATACTTTAATTAGTTTTGATTTACATTTTTCTAATAATTAGTGATGTTGAGCATCTTTTCATGTGTTTTGGACATCTGTATGTCTTCTTGGGAGAAATCTATTTAGATCTTCTGTCCATTTTTTATTGTTTTTTTTTAATATATTGAATTGCATGAGCTGTTTGTATATTTTGGAAGTTAATCTCTTGTTGGTCAGATCATTTGCAAATGTTTTCTCCCATTCTGTGGATTGTCTTTTTTTTTTTTTTTTTAATGATTTCCTTTAAGTTTAATTAGATCCCCCCCGCCTGTTTTTCATTACTCTAGGAGGTGGATCCAAAAAGATTTTCCTGCAATTTATGCCAAAGAGTGTTCTCATATTTCCTTCTAAGACTTTTATAGTATTCAGCCTTACATTTAGATCTTTTATCCATTTTGAGTATATTTTTGTGTATGGTGTTAGAGAGTGTTCTGATGTCATTCTTTAGGCGTAGCTGTCCAGTTTTCCCAGCACCGATAACTGGAGAGACTGTCTTTCCCCCATTGTGTGTTCTTGCCTTCTTTGCCATGCATTCATTGACCATAGGTACATGGATTTATTTCTGGACTTTCAGTCCTGCTGATCTATAAGCCTGTCTTTGTGCCAGATACCATATGGTTTTGATTATTGTGTCTTTATAGTATTGTCTGAAGTGAGAAAGCTTGATCCTGCCAGCTCTGTTTTTCTTTCTCATGACTGCTTTGGTTTTTTGGGATCTTTTGTGTTTCCACATACATTTTAAGATTTTTTGTTCTAGATCTGAAAAAATGGTATAGGTAATTCAGTAAGGATTGCATTCAGTCATTGGATAGTATAGTCATTTTGATAATATTGTTCTTCCAATCCAAGAACATGGCATATCTTTCCATCTGTGTCATCTTTGATTTCTTTCATCATTGTTTTATAGTTTTCAGATTATAGATCTTCTGTTTCCTTATGTAGGTTTATTCTTAGGTGTTACTCTTTTTGATGCAATGATAAGTGAGATTGTTGCCTTAATTTCTCTTTCTGATCTTGTGTTGTTAGTGTATAGAAATGCAGGAGGTTTCTGTGTATTAGTTTTGTATCCTGCAACTTTACTGAATTCATTGATGAGCTCTAGTAGTATTCTCGGGCATATTTAGGATTCTCTGTGTGTGATACCATCTCAGCTACAAGCAGGGACAGTTTTACTTTGTTTCCAACTTGTATCCCCTTTTTCTTCTCTGATTCTTATGGCTAGGTCTTCCAAAACTGTTGAATAAAAGTGGCAAGAGTAGACATCCTTGTCTTGGTCTTGATCTTAGAGGAAATGCTTTCAGCTTTTCACTGTTGAGAATGATGTTATCTGTGTGTTTGTCATAAATGGCCTTTATTATGTTGAGGTAGGTTCCCTCTGTGCCCACTTTCTGGAGAGTTTTTATCATAAATGAGTGTTGGATTTTGTCAGGAGCTTTCCCTTGCATCTATTGAGATGATCATCTGGTTTTCTTCAGTTTGTTAGTGTGGTATATTACACAGATTGATTTGTGAATATTGAAAAATCTTTGCATCCCTGGGATAAATCCTACTTGATCATTGTTGAATTCAGTTTGCTAGTATTTTGTTGAGAATTTTTGGATCTGTGTTTATCAGTGATACTGGCCGTGATTTTCTTTCCTGTGATATCTTTTCCTGGTTTTGGTATCAAGGTGATCTGGCCTCTTAGAATGAGTTTGGGAGTTTTCCTTTCTCAGGAATATTTTGAAATATTTTCTGAAGGACAGATGTTAACTCTTCTCTAAATGCTTTCTGTAATTCACCTGTGAAGCCATCTGTTCCTGGACCTGTGTTTGGGAGCTTTTGGTTTTTTTAATCACGGTTTCAGTTTCATTATTTGTTATTGGTCTGTACATATTTTCTGTTTCTTCCTGGCTCAGTCTTGGAAGATGGTGCCTTTCTAAGGCTTTGTCCAGTTCTTTTAGGTTATGCCTTTTATTGGCAGACACCTGCTTACAGTAGTCTCTTGTGATCCTTTGTATTTTATGGTGTCTGTTATAACTTTTCCTTTTTCATTTCTAATTTTATTGATTTGAGCCTTTTTCATTTTTTCCTTTTCTGGTTAAAGGTCCATCAATTTTCTTTATCTTTTCAAAGAACCAGGCTTTAGTTTTATTGATCTTTGCAATTATTTTCTTCATCCCTGTTTCATTTATTTCTGACCTGATCTTTATGATTTCTTTCCTTCTACTTTTTTGGTTTGTTTTCTGAAGTAAGATTGTCTTGCTTTGAACTTCCTTCTTGAAACTGCTATTGCTGCTTCATGTCAGTTCTGGATCGTCGTTTTCATTTTCACTTGTTTCTAGGTTTTTTGCCTGTTCAAAATAAAATAAACTTGTAGTCTACTTTTATTCCTCTGAATGTTTTTAGTTTTCTTATTGATTTAGTATTTAACAATATGTCTTTGATTTGCAGATATATGGAGTCTGGGAGTGATCCTTTTCATGCTGGTGTGTGGGCAGCCACCCTTCCAAGAGGCCAATGACAGTGAAACGTTGACCATGATCATGGACTGCAAGTACACAGTGCCATCCCACGTGTCCAAAGAGTGTAAGGAGTAAGTGAAAATAATGAAAGTACATGTGCATCTTCGTTCATTTTAACTTTTGAACCCTTTTAACTTTCTACTCTTGGTAAGGGTGTTCTGGGAGTTAACCCCAGAATATGATTTGAAATTTAACGTTGGAGAACATAATGTGTTAGTCTGTGTTTCAAATAAGCTAGTTTTCAAGAAACGCATTATATGCCTCCTCGGCCTCCAGGACTGGTGGGTTACTTTCACTTGAAGAATTGCAGTAAGAACTACTTTCTGTTTTTGCTCCTGGAATTATTTAAAGCTCCAGAGAAGAGTTAGGGGATTTGCTTTCCTGAAATAGACTATCAACACAGCATTTTTGGGTTTACAGAGCGTGCCTCATTTTATTCATGTACTCTTCCCTGCGGTTGACTAAGAGCTCTGTTTGGTTCGTGTGACTATAGGAAGAGTACATGCAAGCTGATTATTTGGGATTTAAAGTACTATATATAGCACTGTGATGTATATAGTGATAAATTCATAATGAAATGAAAGAACTGTTGGAAGTTCAGTATTTCGTTACTTTAAAGTTTTTAGTTTCTCCCATCATTATTTTTATATGAAGGAAAGTCTGATAGTTTGAGGAATCTTCTCTGCAAGTGGATCCCTATCCTAGGCCATGGTTAAGAACTTAGGAATTCAAACTCTCGAGATTCAAATACTAGTTTCTCCGTTTACTACTGATGTGAGAATGGTGGAACCTGCCTTACAGGGTTATTGTGGAAATGAAATGAATTAATGTATATAAAGCTGTAGCTGAGTCTTAGCACATAAGTAGCACTCAGGATGAGTGTTGGTGGTGAGTACCACCGTCGCCATCCTTATGCCCTGACTGCCACTGTTCTCTGTCCCAGGAAGCAGGCTGCTGTCTGTGGCTGTATGTTGTGTGTGTGTGTTAGATGTTTGTCTTTCAGGAGTGTCTTCATAGCCCCTTCTGAGAAAAAACAGAGTAAGATATTTTTATGATGACATATATCATTCAGAAGAACAGATAAAATGTATATGTGATAAAGTGAGCACCTTTGTACCCAGTAGCCAGCTCAAGAAAAGAAACAGTTCTAATATTTTAGAAGCCTCTTCTTGGCATCTCCTTCTCAGAGGGATTATCTTTAAATAATCATAGGACCAGTTTCTCCTTTTTCCTGTGTCAGTTTTGCTAAGTTTTGTTTTTTAAGGAACTTACCATTTTATCTAAATTATCACATTTCTTGGCCTCAAGTATTCATAACATTCTCTACTTATATTTTTAAAGCCCATAGACTAGTGGGTTTGCTGTCCTTTTTTCATTCTAGTATTGACTTTTTTGCCTTCTTCTATTTTTGCTTTCTCTGTTTTTGTCTTGATCAGGCCTGCCTGATGTTTGTTCATTTTAATGTTGCTAAGAGCTGTCTTTTGTTTTTCTTGATTTACTGTTGTATTTTTTTGCTTGTTTGTTTTATGCTACTGATATTCTTTTGTCTGTGTTATTTCCTGCTACCTACTTAATGGGCTAGTTCTTTTTTCCATTTTCTTACGTTGACTATTCCATAAATTTTTCTTTTCTAATGTAGTAGTTCAGCACCGTTTTACCTGCATCCCGCTAGTTTTGATTTATAGTCCTTTTGTTATTCAGTTCTGATTGTTGTCTAGTTTCCATGTGTTTATCTAACCCATTACTTTTAGAAGGATATTTTAAATTTCCAAACGTGTAAGAGTTTTACTAATCAGCTTTTTGTTATTCATTTCTAACTTAATTGCATTGTGATCCAAGGCTAGAGTCTATATGGTACTAGTTTTTATTAAATTGGTAAGGCTTGCTTTTAGATTAGCATGGAGTCAGTTTTTGTAAATAATCCTTTTATTCTGGAAAAGAGTGTACACTTTCTAATTGTTGGGGTCAGACTTCTTTATAAATCCTTAAGACTAAGCTTGTTAATTATACTGTTCAGAATTATTTAAATCCTTTCCTAGTTATTTCACTGCTTAATCTACCACTTGGTGAGATATTCTTCCACTGTGTAAAAAGGTATCATAAGCAAATAAAAATATTTATTACCCCCATTAATACAACACACTCAGCTTATTATTTTGTACTTGGAAGTCTGTCAGTTTTTGCTTTTGGTGTTTTGGGGGGAATAGTATTACATCCAGACAAGTTGAAAACTGTTGGGTCTTCCTGGTGAGTTGAACCTTTGCATCACTGTCTCTCTAACAATGCTTTGGGCCTTACAGTCTGTGTCATCTAGTTGTAGCTGATCACACCAGTCTTCTTTTGGTTAGCAGTCATGTGCTATATAGTTTTCCGTTCTTTAAATCTTTTATTGTCTGGTTTTTAGGTACATATTTTGTTTCAGCAACTAGGAGCTAGAATTTTGATTGATACCATCTAACCATGTGAGCATTTTGTCTTTTAATTGGAGAGTCATTCGATTTATTATTGTACTCACTGATAGATGGAGATGTATTTGAAGTCTGCATTCTTAATTTGCCATCCTGTCTTTAAGTTCTCGCAGTGGAACTTTGTTTCCATTGCATTTTTTTTTTTTTGATTGGGAGGTCAGGTTTCTTGTAAGTTATAGTCCCCACACAAAGAATTTGTATTCGCTTTCCTCCTGGTTACCCAGGGGCATTTCCACCCTGAAACCTCTTAAAAGTAACCTTTTCACTGTGTGTACCACACAGATTTAGTGTCATTAATTTGGACCACAAACCTGTGTGAGGACCAGCTTGTACCTAGAAGTTCGTAGAAGAAACTCCCCTGTCCCCCTCCACAGCAGTGTTGAGGCAGGCAGGTTTCCATCTTGACGTCTTAGCAGGAGACGTGTTTCTCACCTCTCATTCCTCCTCACGCTGAAGCTGGGTCCCAGCTCTTTGCTATGTTCTGGTTGTACTTCTCACCTTCGGGAGGCTCTGCACAATCATTATATTCTGCGTATATTCTGCTTTGAGTTACTCAGTGCAGAAGCAGGAAAAATCTGAACAAGGCCAGCTTTGTCATTTGCTCCCAAGAGTCTTACTTTTACTCTATTTTTACTTGCTGAGTAGTTCGTCCATCTCTCCGTCCTTCTATCTTTTCTTCCCTTCCTTCATCCTTCCTTCCTTCTTGCCAACACAATGCCCTTAAACAGAATATATGTCTAAAGGTAGATGACACTTCGGTCGCTTTGATCAGGATGGTCATTCATTCTTCTGGAAACAAGTTAGCTCAGCGCCCTGCTCTGTGTTGCTGGCTGTTGTATCGGGTTCTGGCGCCACTGCCCAGTTAACTCAGGGGCAGATGTTGATGTCTCGTGTTAATCCTAGATGATAGGAAACTGCATTTGTGTGTTTGGCTTCATTCTATCTGGTGGTTACGATTTTTTATTCTGTGAATCTGATGGCACCAAATTTGCTTCATTCCCATCAGCCCCACCATCAGCACTGGCGAACCTAATGAAATTGATGGTATAAGTTTAGGAAACAGTTTTGAAAAATACAGTAGCTCACCATTACTCATCCCTGCCAGGACTTTGCTTTAACAATGGACTTACCTTCCTTTCCAGCCTGATCACACGAATGCTGCAGAGAGATCCCAAGAGGAGGGCCTCTTTAGAAGAGATTGAAAACCATCCTTGGCTTCAAGGAGTGGACCCTTCCCCAGCCACGAAGTATAACATCCCGCTCGTGTCGTATAAAAACCTGTCAGAAGAGGAGCACAACAGCATCATCCAGCGCATGGTGCTCGGGGACATAGCGGACCGCGACGCCATCGTCGAGTATGTCGGCGCTCGCCAGCACAGGGCCGAGGGGCTAGGGTTCTTGGGCTGGGCCCTTTATTTTATAAAATAAGATTGTCTTAAAGTTTTGTTAATTTATTTATTTTTGGCTGTGCTGGGGCTTCGTTGCTGCGTGGGCTTTTCTCTGGTTGCAGAAAGCAGGGGCTGCTCTCTCGTTGAGGTGCATGGGCTTCTCAGATGGTGGCTTCTCTTGTTGAGAGCGCAGGCTCCAGGACTCTTGGGCCCAGGCTCAGGAGCTGTGGTGCATGCCTTGCTCCGAGGCATGTGGGGCCTCTGGATCAGGGAAGGAACCCGGGTCTCATGCATCAGCAGGCAGATTCTTTACCTCTGAGCCGCCAGGGAAGTCCTGGGCTCGCTCTCACTGTGTCCGGGCCTGTGGCGTGGTGTAACAGCTGGAGTTCCCAGTGGGCAGGGCTTACGTCACTTATCTCTGGAGCTCCCGGCCCCGGGCCTGGCTCATGGTTTTGTTGTCTTTTGCTTTTATTTTTTGTGCTAGTGAACGAGCAAACCGTCGCTAGTGGTGTCAGTGGGTCCTGTGGCTGCTCTCCCTTCTCACAGAGGTGAATTGGAGCAGACTGTTTTGTGTCCTGGTAGCTGCGCTGTCCATTGCTGGGTCCTTCTAACTCCTGGGTCTCCCTCTGGTCCCCACAGGGAAGCAGGGGCAGCACCCCAAGTTCTTGAAATCAGGAGTTGGCCTGTCTGTCGTCGCACATTTTCATAAGTAAGGGTGTAGGGGCCCACAGCCAAGCCCGTCTGTGTGCACGTTACCAGAGTCATCGTGAGAAGGACCATACGACGTAACGAGACTTAGAAGATTTTACTGTCTGGCTTTTTAGAGCCTTTGCTATAGTAACCTGGAGCCCATGAGATGCACACATTAGTTATATTTTTTAAAAACCAAAGCCAGTTTTTTATAAACTATGAAGTTTGAAATCAAGGATAATATAAAGATACAGTTGCTTTAACAATGATTCATTTCTCTAAGAGGTCCTGTCTAAAAATATGAAGTGTTTTGCCAAGTCAAAAGTAATTTAATTCGTTGGGTGAAACAGTTGAGGATGATGGAACAAGGATATACTCTGGGGGGCTGCCCTCAAGGGGGCCACTCTGGCCTGGCTGAGTGCTCCGACCCAGGTGTCTGACTGCCGGGAAGAGGCGGATGCAGGCTGGATGTACCACTGCAGCGGGCGGGCTGTCAGGCTCAGCTCCCGGGTCTGGTCCATGAGAAGGGTGGTGTCTTTATAAAGGACGTGCATCTTTAGGGTATACTGGAAAGAAGAATTTATAAGAATAAACTCAGGCTCATGGTTTTGGTTTAAGTACAAATATCTGCAGGTTTCTGAGTGTGTTTTGAGTTTTCACAGATTGACCCGCAGCTACTGAAATGACCTAAACAAATGGAGAAGAGCAGGACACTTGCTCTTTTTGCCAAGGATACTCACTGTAGGAATGTGTAGAGAATGACTTTTCACTTTTGAGTGGATAAAAGGCTGTTTGCATCTCCTTGAATTGGCTTGAGTCTTAAATAAATACATGCAGTGGAGTCCTGTAGAACTGTTTAATTTAGGTAAATTCAATTATAAATCCAAAAGGAGGGACAATTTGAAGCCTCAGGTCTTCCCAGCTGTTCTCAGGCTAGTCTTGCCTGCTGCCCACATTATGAGCAGCTCCTCATTGTAGGATGCTTGCTGAATTCAAAGACACATTTGTCCATCCCCTTAAGACAAGCCCACAGCTTTATCTGGTGCTCAGTTGAGGAAACCCTCCGAGAAGCCATTCTGGTCCCAGATTTCCCCTCGATGTCTGGCTTCAGCATCTCTCCGCGTGGCCCTGGCTGCCCTCCTGAGCTGCGGCCCCACCGTCTGTTTTATGAGGAGCAGCCCCTGTATTGCCTTCCCGAGTGCTCCTTGTGTAAGTTCACTAATACACAGGGGCCTGAACAGCAGCATCGTGTGTTTCCGGGCCTTGTGGATCCTCGGTCGTACACCCCTCCAGTGTCTATCCACGGCGGGCGGGGGGCGGGGGCGCTGGCTGCCCAGTGGGCATGTGCCCAGCAGTGCCAGCCACATTGAGGACTCAGCACTACTTTTGAGGTGGACGTACCAATTTTATTTTATTCATAAATTTTATTCAAAGAAGGGGCTAATAACATGCTTTCAATAGATTAGTCATGCGTTAGGGTCTGAAAATGCCAGGAAATACCTAGTGTAAAAGGAAGAGCTTTTTCTAATTTTTCTCATTGATACTCGTGTTTGAGTGCACATTCATATAACTCAGTTCATAATTCTGTTGGAAGCAAGTAAGCCACTTTAGTAAACTTGACGGACATTAAATTTTTAGATAATGTATACATTCTTAGAAAGTTCATTATCTTTTCTTAAGCATCTAAAACTGACACCAGCTCAGTTGCCATCAGCATTTTGGGTTTTTCCTACTAACCGAGCATTTTTATGCAGTTGTTTCTTAGAGTTTTAAGAATGATCTACTACCAGCTTTAGTTTTTTTTTCGCCTTTTGTGGGGTTCCCCCCCACCCCTATAATTTTAAAGAATTCCAGGTCCTTGGATTTCATTTGGTTTTACTTAAAAAGCAAAAACTCAGTTGTGTTGTGCAAAATCAGACCTGCTAATGCGGCTTCTGCTCTCTCTCCCTTCCTTCCTCAGGGCCCTGGAAACCAACAGGTACAACCACATCACAGCCACTTACTTCTTGCTTGCTGAAAGGATCCTGAGGGAAAAGCAAGAGAAAGAAATACAAACCAGATCTGCAAGCCCTAGCAACATCAAGGCCCAGTTTAGGTGAGAAAAAAATCTTCACTGATTTTAGTAAGTTACCGTTTTGAAATAGCCACCTTTTCCTCAATGTTTCCTAAGTCTGGGGCGAGAGGATGAAGCGGTGACAGCCTCGCTGAGAGGCCCCGTGTGGGCTCCCCACGGGAGGGAGGGGCCGGGGTCCTTAATCACCGGGGCCGCCCTCCTCTCCTGGGCTCCGCGGGGACATGGGCTGTAGCTGCTGGCCTGGCTGCGAAGACATCTGTGCAGAAGCGGCTTCAAGCTAGGGGGTGTCTGTCGCTATTTCTGTTCAACTCTTCCAGATCTGACATGTAGAGATGTGTCATTTTCTTTTAAGTTTTATTACGGGAACAAGGCTGGGTTTTCCCTCAGTATCTGGAATAATTTTAGAAAGCCTACGGGGCCTCTCTGTGGCATGATGTTATCTCAGGATCGCAGGAATATGACAGATCAGCTAGTTGATTTATTAGCTACTTCACCTTGGGAGTTCACCTAACCTCTGACTTGGCTTCCTCATCTGTGAAATGGGTGGAATAATGCTCTTTGCTCCTTGGGGGTGTCATTGGGATAAACGAATTACTATCTGTGCGAGGTGGTCTGAACCGGCCTGTGTGTTCGCTGTCGCCGTTGTGGGCGTCCCCGCCGTGTCATCTTCGGCAGAGCAGGGGCCGCGCGCGTCTCCGCTGTGTTTCCCTTCCCTTCCTTCCCCAACTTTTTCCTGCTCCTCCTCTCCCGCTACCTGCCTACTCTTCTTTTTCTTCTACCATATTAGCTTTCCATTTAATATCAAAACTTGGGAAGGGTTACAAAAGGGTTACTTTTGTCACCATTATGAAAATTTATTTAGAATTTATCTTTGTTCAGATAAAATAATGAAATTATAGTGGAATTAATAGTGATTCAGAAACAGAAGGATGCTCTTGATTCTTAGTAATTCTCTACTTGTACATCTAACTATATATGAACATATGTGTATGAATATGTAATAATAAATTACTGTTTTAAAGAAGAGTACCATTGGATTTTAAATTACTTGCAGTCAGCTTGCCACGGGTAGGTTGTTGCTTGGGGTGGCGTGACAGAGAAGAGACAAGAAAACATTCCTGGGTGACCAAAGACTAAATATTTGAAGTTTAGTTTAACTGGAAGATGAATTTGGTAGCTTCATTTATATCCTGGATGTTTTCTTGCATAACGAAAACCAGGCACTCTGTCTGGTGTCAGCTTGGGAAAGGACTGGGCCCCAGGGAAGGTGGGAACCTTGCACGTGGGACAAACCAGGAGGAGGTCAGTGAGTGGTTAGGGTCAGCCCAGCCCTGACCCGAGCCCTCCTGTGTGAAGAGCAGCATCACCGCGGGCCTGGGCTGGAGCCACTCCAGTGTTTGGGAGAAGGGAACATTTGCAATTGAACTGTTTTATTTTCAGTGGGACAGAACTCAATCTAAAATTGATCAGACAGGTAAATGAATTAAAGTGGCTTTACTTTATTATAGAAATTACACAGCCAACAGTAGCTATAAAGAAGTATCAGCGCCTTCCATGCAGTCTCCTTTTACCCAGCTGGGGATTAGGGAGTGGAGGTGCTGTGGGGCCTGTCCTCCTCCTGGGCCCTGGCCTGCTGGCATGTGGTAGATGTCTGCTGACTTGCCTTGTCTTCATTGTCAAAACCCCGGACCCTAACTCAGTTCCATTGCTGGGTGCGCCTCAGGCTCAGGGTGACCTGTGCAGAAACGTGGCCTGAGACAGGAGGCTGGTGTTAAGCGGCTGAGTTAGCTGTGGGTCCCTGGGTCCAGCCAGGGAAGGCCTGCCTGGAGAGGGTCCATTCTTTGTGTCCTGCCAGCGTAGGCTGGAAACACGTGCCCTCTGCCTGTACGAGAGCCTTGAGAGGTCCTCCAGGAGCCGACCCTGTCCGTGGGAACTGTGCCGTCGGTGCAGCTCGTTGACGATTCTTGGTAGCAAGCTTTCTTGTCTCTCATTAAGAGAAGCTGTGATTTTCTCACAGTGTCGTGCTTATTTAGTCTAGCACAGCATTGGACCCGGATATGTTCTTCGTAGATGTGAGCTATTTAACCATCTGATAACTCATGTAAATAAGAACCATTGGTTCAGAGTGATGGTGGAGTGGCCGGTACAGCTGCAAGGCTTTGCCTCTTGTTTCCGGGTGGGTTCTGTTGTGGGGGGAGGAGAGAATCCCCTCCAGTCTTTGCCCCGCCCCCCTCGAGAGGCCTGGCTGTGGCTCTGGGGGGTCTGACGTGCCTCCCACCACAGGGCCACCCCAGTGTTTGCTAGGGTGACATTTTGAGTGGTTGCTCTTTGAGGAATATATCCTGAAAGGAATGTTGGGTGCCATTTCTCAGGGCCCAAGGCTCACCTGGAGTTGGCACAGTTGTGTCGTGAGGACAGAGGACTTGTCCAGAGACGCTGCTTGACCTCAAAAACATTGAACACTCAGCTTCTGTAAACTACCAAGCAGTGAGCAGCAAACAGGCCCACTCCATCCTTGAGAGGAGGAAGCTCTGAGCTGGGAAAAGAGGTCTGCAGTAAACGCCTATGGGTTCTTGTAAAGCTACAGCTTGGATGGGTTTTACGTCTGGGATAGCAGTTGGTGGGAAGCTCAGTGTCGGTCTAGCTGTGGCTGTTGCAGTGTCTCTGGTGTCTCTTCTCCTGGGCAGAGGGCCCTTGAGAGTTGCAGATGTTTATTCAAGAGAGGCTAGAGACCTCACTTTCAAAAGTTGTCCTTGGGCTACCAAGCAGTGTTCTTACTACTTGGGTGATTCTGGATTGGGAGTAAAATCAAAGTTCAAATAACAGTAGATTTTGCTGTGCAGAACTCCTGTGTGGTCATTAAAAATATATATATAGAGAGAGAGAGAAAGAGAAGGAGCTTATGGGGTGCATAATTTAATTGCTGAAGAGATTTATATGTGCCAGTATTCACTGACTTTGCTCATCAGTAGTTTAAATCCATTAAACTATTTTTATTTTTTTACACACCAACTTTTTACACCACCCTGTAAAATCTGGAGGACTAGAAATTGCAGGTGAATTTTTTAGCAATAATATATACCTACAAAGATTGTGATCTAAGACCAGAAGGAGCAGAACCTGTGTTCAGGTTTGACTCTGGCGATAACTCCCTTGCACTTTTAAAAAGGCTTTTCTTGTGGTGTAAAACACTTATGTAGAAGAGATGTTTGCCCCCTTCTGACAGCTGTGATGAAGTTCTCATTTGGTCACGAAGCCGGAACCTCAGCCCCATGTGAGCACATACTCTAGTGTCCTCGCAGTGCCTTCAGGATGTCGAGAGGGTTTGCAGGGCTGCTGCTGCTTTTTGTTGCTTTCGTTTTCTTCATGTCTGTGGCTTTCCTCCCAGTGTTTTATATATAAGGTACTTGAGTCAAGTCTACGTATTATTTCATAGCTTTTCCTTTTTTTTTCAATATAGGCAGTCCTGGCCAACCAAAATTGATGTGCCCCAGGACCTTGAGGATGACCTCACGGCCACTCCTTTGTCCCACGCGACTGTCCCTCAGTCTCCTGCTCGGGCCACCGACAGTGTCCTCAACGGGCACAGGAGCAAAGGCCTGTGTGACTCGGCCAAGAAGGAGGACCTCCCCGAGCTGGCGGGGCCCGCGCTGTCCTCGGGGCCACAGGCCGGCCTGAAGCCTGCGGCCAGTGGGCGGAAGTGCCTGTTCCGGGTGGAGGAGGATGAGGAGGAGGACGAGGAGGACAAGAAGCCCATGTCCCTCTCGACCCAGGTGGTGCTGCGCCGCAAGCCGTCCGTGACCAACCGGCTGACATCCCGCAAGAGCGCGCCGGTGCTCAACCAGATCTTCGAGGAGGGGGAGTCGGATGACGAGTTCGACATGGACGAGAACCTGCCGCCCAAGCTGAGCCGCCTCAAGATGAACATCGCCTCCCCGGGCACGGTGCACAAGCGCTACCACCGCCGGAAAAGTCAGGGCCGCGGCTCCAGCTGCAGCAGCTCGGAGACCAGCGACGACGACTCGGAGAGCCGCCGGCGGCTGGACAAGGACAGCGGCTTCACGTACTCCTGGCACCGCCGGGACAGCAGCGAGGGGCCCCCGGGCAGCGAGGGCGACGGTGGTGGCCAGAGCAAGCCGAGCCGCGGCGGCGGGGGCGCGGACAAGGCCAGCCCCAGCGAGCACAGCGCCGGCGGCGGCGGCCCCACGGGGGGCTCGGGCGGCGCCCGGCGGGCATCGCCGGGCAGCGCCGCGCCGCTGTGCGGGCCCGCTGCCCACATCCACGCAGCTGGCCGCGCGCGGCGCCGGGGAACTGGTGGAGAGCCTCAAACTCATGGGCCTCTGCCTCGGCTCGCAGCTGCATGGCAGCGCCAAGTACATTCTTGACCCGCAGAGCGGCCTGTCCTTCTCCAGCGTGAAGGTCCAGGAGAAGTCCGCCTGGAAGATGTGCATTGGCTCCGCCGGCGGTGCGGCGTCCGCCCCGGCAGGGGGCGGCATGAAGTTCTTCTCTGACCACGTGGTGGACACCACCGCGGAGTTGGACCGGATAAAGAGCAGGAACCTGAAAAACAACGTGCTCCAGCTACCTCTGTGCGAAAAGACCATCTCTGTGAACATCCAGCGGAACCCCAAGGAGGGGCTGCTGTGCGCCTCCAGCCAGGCCAGCTGCTGCCACGTCATCTGAGCTCGGCGTGCCTCCTGCTCAGAGCGGCCAAGACCGGCTCACTCCACTGGTCCCCTTTCGGTTTTACTCTCTTAAAGCCGCAGTTATTTATTACTTTCTCGTTGTTCGCCTGACGACGTGACAAATGCATGGTCTTTGTGCATGCTGCTAGACACTACTTTTCTTTTCCAGCTGAAAAGTCTCGTGTCATTTTTACATTTATAATTTTAATGTGGATGATCAGGATTAAATTAAAATGTATATTTGGAACCTAATATCCATGGAGCACTTAGAAATTTGATGTTCTGCACTTAACTTAGAGAAAATGCTTTTCCTTGTGAAAAATCTAAATTTCCGCCCCGACCTTCAGTGACATGGGAACTCCGTGCTCTGAGGCATACTCTGGTGTCTGAGACAGAACCAAAGCAATAACCTTGTGATGCCGATAGGCCTGGAGCCCGCAGGCGTGGGGTGCCCAGCCTCCAGGGCCTGTGCGGAGCAGAGTGCAGCAAGCGTCTGCACTGACAACCGTAAAACCATGATTTCAGCATAACCCACACCTGTTTGTCTTAAGCTATAGTGTGAAAACAGTTTGGGCTCTTAAAATTTAACTGAAAAAGATGTTCTTGTTTTGTACTAGGTGAGAAAGTACATAGATTCATTAGGCAGCTTCCTCCGCAGTGGTCAGTCGCAAGCAGACAGTCTCATTTTGTAATGTGGTAACGTGAACTGAAGATGTCTCAACTTGACTTCTAGAGTGTGTGTCTGTCTAACAGAACAAAAGGATGCTTGGTGTAAATTCCCTTGAGGAGGGCGTACCCCAGGCTTCCTGGACAACCATGTAGGTAGAAGAAACGCTAGGGCCTAAATAACGTGGAAGCAAAGGTGTTGGCAAAGTCAAAACCCCATTAAAAAAAAAAATTTGGCATTTGATTTTTAGGACTTTGATAATTAGGTTGTCTGTTGGTAACTTCCATTCTTTTATGTCCTTTAGCTCAACTACCTATGGGAATTGGCTGATTAAAAAGATTAAAACTGTTGAATACACAAACAGCCAACAAAAATGCACAAAGCCTGCTTTGTTTTTTCTTTTTGTTTTTTGCTGGAAGTGTTTTTTACCTTACCTTCCTGCCAGAACAATAATCAAAGAACTCTTGCTTTAAAACTACTCCTGTACAAGACTACTCTTGACCAGATAATCATCTTTCGTGGCTTTTATCTTGTAGGACACAGTATCATTTTGGGAAGGGGCGAGATGCTACTTTTTCTTGCTGTGCCCAGAGGGTCTTAAAAGCAGCGCTTAGTGACATTGGTTATAGGACGTGGCCAGTCCCTCTGGCTTTCGCACGCTCCCCAGTGTCCCGTCCTGTCTGAGTGACGGTTGTCTGGTCTGTAGAGTGGGCGGAGCAGCGAAGGACAGCATTCCACTGGTCACGGTTTCTCCAAGTGTACACCGACTCTGCTACTTTAGGATTCATGTATTTTACTCGGAACTCTGAATTTCACAGTATGCTTACTAACCTAAGTAAAGATGATACTCAAAATACCTATTTTACTTTCTAGACCTAGACTAGATAACGTTTTAAGCTACAGCTCTAGTTCATTGTGATGTTTATAATTGAAAGCTATGAGAATAGATGTGTGGGTGAAGCCATAGAACATATTTGCTTGAAATTTATTGAGCAGGGATCTTATAAAGGGCCAGAAATAAGATGTGTGGTTCACATAGATAGTGAGCGTAACATCTGTATTAAACGTCAGAGAGAAGTTTATAAAGGGCATTGGCAATAAACTCTTTGTTGCAGCTGTTTTCCAAGTAATGTAAATACTTTTTCCTGTGATTATGTATAGCCTTGGAATGGCACCTTTTAACTAACCCGTATGTGTTTGGTTTTCAATCGTTTTTTATATTCAAATGTATATATGGTGCTCACTTTTAGGATCAGCAGTGTTGACCATTATGCTGCATAGCTGTATCATAGCCTTACTAGTCGTGTGTGGTTGGTTGGCCCTCTGGGTAGACAGATGTTAGTCTGCGTGGCGTCTTACCCCTTGTTCATCAGTGAATGACTGTGCATGTGTTGTATGTCATAGTATGTCGTCACATAAAAGGGAGGGAGCAAATAACCATTATGTTAAGATAATATTGGACCAAATGACTTACTTGCTCTAAACAGTTTCTTGTACCCCTTAACCTGTCTTCAGAAGTTGCAGAGTTACAGTAGTGTGTAAATTAAATATTGTGGAAAAACAATTAGTCTTGTATTTTCTGTATGTGTGTGTATATATATATATACATTATATATATATATATAAAATTATGTACTTCTGGCAATTCTATCTGTATTTAAAGTTGTGACAATCTTGACACCGATTTTAAGAATAGCCGTGAGACTGAATCAAATTAAAGATGTCCCTTCCAAGTTAGAATCGATGTGTGTTAAGAGGGTACAGAATTATCAGCTGATTTTGGCTGGTTGCTTCCACTGCTGGTTGATTTTCCTCATTGTATAAACATTGACAGGTATGTGACAAATGGGAAAAAACAAAGTCCAAATAATAAAGTGGCATATTGGTGTTCAGCAATATAAACTGTCCCATGTTCTGTTTCTTCTCATGAGCGCAGCTGTGTGTAGCCCTGGCCTGGGTTAGACCGACGCTCTACATGCTGTGTGCGCGCCTGCTTCGCCAGATGTGACTGGAAAAATGCGATCGCGACTGTTCTCACTTTAAACTCGTGACCACAAGTCTCAGGTGGGTGTCAGGACTGTCCCTTAGTTAAACTGTATTTCCCCAGTTACCTGCTTTCTTCACTCGACCAGTCACTATGCTCCCGATAAGTAAACCAGAGCAGCTGTAAGCGCCCCGAGCCCCCGTCTCTGTCTGCCGCCTTGCTGTGTATTCGCGCCTTGCCATGTATTCGCGCGCCCTGTTGTCCACTTGTCCGGCCCTTCTTCCGGTGGGGTGATTCCGAGGCAGCCCTGCCTCTTGCCCGCGCAGATGCACAGGCGTCAGGGCGCAAGACCCGAGTATGTCGCCATTCTTTTTTTCGCCTTGCACCATCAACCTTCGCTTTTCCACTGGATCGTTCCTAACAGCAAACAAACACGATTTTATCCCCCTTTCGTGTTTCTGCTCTCCCTCTAGCTGTTGTCCCTTTTCTCCTTCCATTCTCCTCTCTGAACCCTTCCAGCCAGGCAGGACTGCTGTCCCTGTACCAAAACTGCTTTGCTCAAGGTCAGCAGTGACCTCCTCCCTGTGCTAAACCCAACAGTCAATTTTTAGAAACAGCTTTGAGATGTAATCCACATACCACATAATCCACCTATTGACATTGTACAGTTCAGTAGATTTTAGTAAATTAGAAGAGTTGGGCAACCATAAACCCAAAAAGAAACCTTGTACCCTTGAGCACATTCTCCCTTTATCCTCAACTTCCAGCCCAGCCTCAGCCAGACAAACCCTGATCCAGTGGTGAGTTCCAGTCCCATGTTAGCGTTTAATGAGCACTCGTCCTTGCAAACTCTGCATTGCTCAGGACCCGACTTCTTGCTGCTCTTCAGTCCGCTAGCTCCACAGTCTCCCAACTGCTAAACTCGGAGTACCGCAGGATTCAATTCTGGATCTTTTCTATATCTACACAGAGTCTCTTGATGATCCCATTCAGCTTTGTGCTGACAGAAAACCCGAAATACATTTAGCCCACATCTCTTGACAGGAACGCCAGATTCCAACTACCCATGTGATTTCTCTCCTTAGATGCATCTGATAAGCACCTCAATTTGTACAACTTCCGAACGCCTTCCTAATCCCCCTCAAATCTTTACCCTTTCCTAATGCTTTCCATCTCGTAAAACACAACTTTGAACCTTCATTTGTTCTGCACAAGTCAAATATCTTGGTGTCAACACTCACTGTCTGATCCCAGCATCTAATCCATGAGCACATCTTATTTATCATCCAAATGTTGACACCTCCCTGCCACCACTTCTAACGTTCTGCTCCGTGACACCATCAGTACTCGCCTCTAAAGAGTTTCGCCAGTTTTGCCCTTGTCTCTCTCCTCCATTCAGCACTGTGAGTGATCCTTCTAAAAGCTAAATCGTGGCATGTTTTAAAAGGTGTTTAATTTACAAATATTTGAGGATTTTCCACATAAAGTTCCTAATTTCTAGTTTAATTGTTTTAGTCAGAAGTTGTCCTTTGTGTAACTTAAATTTTTTACATTTACTTAAATTTGTTTTATGGCCCCGCTCCTGGCCTGTCTTGGTGAACGCTGACGTGAGTGCTTGAGGAGTCCTGCTGTTGATACAGTGTTCTGTGTGTTCTGTCAGTAATTAAGTCGGTTGACAATGGTATTCATGTCTTCCACATCCTTACTGATTTTCTGCCCCATATAAATTACCAAGACAGGAGTGTGGACGTCCAACTGCAGTGGTGGCTTTGCCCGTTTCTCCTTTTAATTCTACCAGTTTCAAGTTAAAATTTTGAAGCTCTGTTGTTAGATTGAAGATTGTTGTCGTCTTGATGAATTGATCCCTTTCATCATTAGAAAGTGTTCTTCTTTATTCCTAGTGAATAATTCTTTATCCTGGAGTCTGCTTTGTGTGATGATAGAGCCGTTCTCTCTCTTTTTTTAACCTAGGGTTAATAACCCTATCTGTATCTTTATATTTAAAATGAGAATTTTGGGGTTTTTTTGGCAGTCTTTTTATAAAAAGCATGTAGTTGGGTCTTGCTTTTTTGGTCCAGTCTGCAAGTCTTTGCCTTTGATTTAAAGTAGAGGTCCCCAAACCCTGGGCCACAGATGGGTACCAGTCTGTGGTCCTTTAGGAAAAAGGCCACACAGCAGGTGTGTGGTGAGCAAGCAAGTGCATTTGCTATTTATAGCCTGCCGCTCCCCATCGCTCACGCTACCTCCTGAGCTCTGCCTTTTGTCAGATCAGTGGTGACCTTAGATTCTCGTAGAAGTGTGAGCCCTACTATGAACTGCACACTCACAGGATCTAGGCTGCCTGCTCCTTACGAGAATCATCATCAAACCATCCCCCCTCAGCCTCCTCGCCAGTCTTTGGAAAAACTGTCTTCCACGAAACTGGTCCCTGGTGCCAGAAGGCTGGGGACCACTGATTTATTCAGACCAGTTAGCTTTAGTGTAATAGTTAGGTGAGTGTAAATCTATCTTCTAATTGTTTTCTACTTGTCTCATCTGTTCTGTTTTTCTCTTATTTACTGTCTTCTTTTGGTTTAACTAGCACTTTTTATTGGCTAATTGGCTATATGCCTCTCTTAGTTTTTTTAGTGGTTGCTGTAGGAGTAGGGGTGTGTGTGTATTTTTTTTTTAAGGTAGACTGAGTTTATACAAATGTAATCTACCTTAAAATAATGCTCCTTATAGAACATAACGTTACAGCTCTACACTTCCATTTTTTTCCTCTTCTTTTGTTGTCAGTCATTTTATTTTTATATTTACACAGATGAGTTTGTTTTAGGCAGTTTTCTTTTTAAGAGATGAAACGGGGAATGTCTTATTGCCAAAATCTTTGTTGTTTCCATCACTCTTCATTTTCTTGTAAAAATCTGCATTTTGGTATCTTCCTTCTGCCTGTAGAACTTTAAATTTTTAATATTACAGGTCTGCTGATCGCTTTTGTCTGAAAACGTATTTTTACTTCACTTGTGAAGGATGTTTTCATTGGATATAGAATTCTAGCTTTTTCACTGCAGCGCTAATCACTGTGAATTTCACTTTGTTGAGTGCTGGATTTTGTACTCAAGTAAAAGGTGCTGGGTTTCATTTTGGCATGGGGTTATTTGGAGCTGTTCTAGTTTGGGTCTTGCATTTCAAGTGTTAGGACAGATCCAGAGGGGTCTTTTAGGACTGACTTGCCCACGACGGAGGCAGTGCCCTTCTGAGCAGTCCACCGAAGTTCTTTCCACCCTGACTGGGGAGCGTGAGCTTGTCCCAGCTTCGTGTAAGTTCTCAGTGTTGGTCAGCCTCCAGCTTCAGGTAATTTTCTACCTGAAAACATGTATTGATTGGCACTCAGTCATAGGCCACAGATTCTGGTGCTCGCTCACTCCTTGTGCAGCAGGAGACGCCAGACTTCAGGCCCCTTCTGCCCTCCAGCAGGGATTGGGTCCCTCAGAGCTGTGGGCCTGGCGAGGGATAGTTGAGAAGGGGATGGTAGGATCTGGTCTTTCTGGAGCTAATAGAAGCCAGGCGCATAGTGACCGCTGGGGAGTCACTTGTACTCCGGCCCTCTCTCTCCCAGCAGTGCTAAAGGTTGGCAAGTAAGAAGAGGAACAAACCAGAATCTTGGTCTTTGTGAGTTCATGATGCCCTTGGGGAAGAAACAGGGCTTTCAGTTAGCACCAGACGCCCATCTGAGATGGTGACATCTCAGGGCCCTGTTGTGAGGTGCTGTGAGAGTTCCAGGAATGGGGGGGTCAGGGAGGGGGTGCGGGAGGCAGAGGGGAGGAGGGCGGGGAGTGCAGAAGAGGAGCTGGGCAGGATTCGCGTCCAGGGTTCCTGTGTGAGCTACGGGGGAGAGAAGAACCACCCATTGTTCTCCTTGACTGCTTTATCCCTTCACAGGGACTCCAGAATTTGTGGATTGGGGGGCCTGGAAGAATCGGAGGACCTGGGGGCACGGCTAGAAAGAGTGTTGCTGGGTGGGAACACCGGCGTTCGGGGGAAGAAGGTGGAGTCAGCGCCCCACTCACTCCGGGAGCCCTGCTTATCAGAAGGGCCCTGTCTCGGTTTAATGCTCTGTTCTTAAATTATCTTGAGAGTCTTGACACTTTTTAAGAGGGCCTGTGCGTTCATTTTGCCCTGGGCCCTGCAAGTTACGTACCACGCCGAGGGGTTCGGTCTGTATTCTGCAGGTATGAAGGAGGGGGTCTCAGGCGCGAGGATGGGAGGCTTTGGCGAGAGCAGAGTCCCACAGAGAGCAGCCGAGGCTAGAGACAGAAGCCCGGGAGCCGCCTCCTGTGTGGGGCTGAGGAAGCCTGAGGACGCCAGGAGTGGAGGCCACAGAGCAGGGAGCAGCAGGTGAGCGCCGAGGCCATGGCCGGCAATGGGGTGAGCAGGCTGGACGGCAGCACTGCCCGAGGCGGAGCAGAGCCAGTGGGGGTGGGAGGGGCCGGGGTGGAACAGCGAGCGTGTGGGCGTTACTCTGAGCGCCCCCGGAGAGGGAGGGGAAGGCCGGCCGTGGGGGCACGGGGTCTGCCCGTGGGCACGGCGCTGATCTCACCCCAGAGCCTGCCCCTGGGGCGCCTCCTGCTCAGGGACAGATGAGACGGTGGTTGACCTCTGACTTTCCAGAAGGCTGGGCCAAGCCCTGTTAAACCTCTGGGCTACGGGGTCCACTGTGAACCGCACTAGAGCTCCTACATAGCAGATTTCTGTGCATCTCATCACCTAATTCCTGAATTGTCCCAAATTCGGTGACACATGTGGTCCTGAGGGAAGCACGTTACCCTCGTGAAGAGAAGGATCTAGATGCGGGGCGGGGAGACCTGGTCTCGCAACACGTCCTGGGGGTTCCAGCGGCTGAGGCTTCCCTGGGCCCCGCCATCTGGGAGCAGATGGCTGAGGAGCGGGTCTGGGCCTGGGAAGCTTGTGGTGTTGAGAAAGCAGTGCCATGTTTTGGAGTTGTGTTCTGGGGTTGGAGGGACAGCAGCCACTGTCATTGGCTCCTCAGCTTCCCTTTAGGGTGGAAGCCCTTGTTTTCCATGTTTATAGCCAGACAGCTATGTAAAGGGCGGCGTGGAACTGTCTGCACCGTGATTTTCCTGGTACTGAGCGAATGACCGTCTTCACACCCTGGGCTGGCCATGCAGGCCTCTGCCTGTGCTGGGGGCGGGGCTGTCGTGCTCCCCCCGGAGCGTCCGCAGACCTGGACCTGGCTGGCTGTGCCTTCCCTGCGTCCTCCCACAGGAGGTGATGGGTAGTGGCAGGAGCCGTGTTTCCCTGTCCCCGAGGGAGTTCACCAGCACCCAGGAAAGTCTGGAGAGGAGGCCACGTGTGGTCCACGTGATCTGTGCTGCAGCTCAAGGAAAAACACCACTGTCCCTCTTCTGGTCAGTTGATGGCTAAGGCTCACAGACCCCTGAGCAGGGAGCCCAGCACCCCCTCCCTCCCGCAGGATGCGGCTCCGCCTGACCCGCCCAGATAGCCAGGGGCTTCCAAGGGGTTGTGGGCAGTGTGGGTCATCCAGTGACGGAAAGTGAACGGCAAGTCTCTGATCCGAGAATCCCAGGCCAAACTGCCAAAACCCCGTACCTCAGGCCTGGGTGGTGGCACCAAGCGTCGCTCTGATCAGGAGCAGGTTCTCTTGGGGGGTCTGCAGCTATACGCTGGGGCCAAGCTGCTGATGCCAGCCTTGGCTGGGGCTCCTCCTCACTTGCTAGGCCTCCTGACTTGACTCTTAGAAAGCTGGGATGAGCAGGGTGCCCACCCTCCCCCAGTGCCTACTCCTGCACGTTGGAGTAGGCAACGGCAGCTCACCGTTGCTGTCCTTGTGGGGCTGTGAGTTAAACCGGGTTAGGAGGCATCTGGAGCCCAGGGTTCCTGTTCTCGTTGCTCGTTTCCTGCCGGAAGTGGGGCTGGAGCTCAGGGTCAGGACTGAGGAGAGAGCTGAGCTGGGCTGTGCACAGTCCTGGCCATGCTGCTGAGAGTTCGGGGAGGTCACTGAGGTCCCTGTGCCCCAACTTCATCTATAAACACAGACGGGAGGAGGAAACCGGAGCTCGGGGGGCACACCGAGGACGGCAGGGGCTCCAGACTGCCAGCTTCACGGTAGGGCTCGGCGTGCCTAACCGTTTGCTTCTGGTTTCGTGCCTAAAATCAGAGGATAAAAATTTGTTCTCAGATCTTTGTTCTGTTTTGGAGCTGCTGATGGGGAGTGAGTGTGGCCACCAGTGGGGAGGGACTGGGCCACTGCCTGCCTCCCACCCCATCCAGGCCTGACCATGGAGAGCATGGGGGCGCCCATAGCGGGGGTGTTGGCCCAGCCCCCGCCCAGGGGCCCCAGCGGATGTCAGTGGCACAGAACTGAGTGTGCTGCTGCTGGCGTGAGAGGGGACAGCTGGGCTGAGCAGTGAGTCCGGCCAGGGCCCACTGGCAGTGTGTAGATTTGGTGAGTCTGGATCTCATGTCTGAGGGAGGCGGAGGGGGGAGGGTGGTAGTTGAGAGAGGCTGCGGTGGGCTCTGCCTGGTCTCCCAGGGGCCTCTGTGCGGCTGCGCATGCCTCGTTTGGCTCGGACCCTCCCAGCAGGGCGTGGACGGCGTCACCTCCATGTCCGGGCTCCTCCCCGGGGACCTGCCCATGCAGAGCCGTCTGGTGACCTGGCTCGGGTCCGGAGACCCCAGGTCACCACCGCGTGGACAAGGCCTCGCATGCCCTCTGAGAATCGAGGGGGCTGTGCACACGGGAGGCTCTGGTTCCTGTCCGCCTGCTCCCTGCTTGGTCCGGACACACTGTTGTGTCTCCTCCTGGCACCGTTTCTTTCTACACCTTTTCTTCCGTGGGCTCAGGCTCCACCTCTGGGGGTCTTCTCTGTTTCAGGCGGGCGATGCCTCAGCTCCTGTCAGCCCTGTGGGAAGAGGCGGGCTAGGAGAAGCGGGAGGAGGCTCTCACCAATGGGTGTCGGGGAGAACCGGTGGGGGAAGGGGGACAACCTGTGGGTCACCACGGGGCCGGAAGCAGCAGAGCCGGGTGGGAGCATGAGGACCCCGGGGCTAGCGGGGCGGGGGCTGGATCTGAGCCTGGGGGGTAGAGGATGGGAGGAGACAGTGACCTCAGGGGCTGAGGGTCCAGCCGCTTCATGCACGTGAGCCCAGTGTGCTGCGGGACAGCGTCACCGGGTCCGTCTCGGGTCAGTTACGGTGACAAGACCATAACTCGTGAGGGACACCGTGGTTTGTTCCAGCCCTGCTCCCGGGCACCTGCCAGGAGCCAGACGCCGCCCTGTCTGGGCACAGGCCACACAGATGAGTTCCGGGGGCCTGGCGGGCCCATGCGGATCCGCTTCCTGCCAGCCCCTGTGGACACCACCGAGCGGCTCCCACATCCGTCCTTTCGCAGCCCAGGAACGGGCCCCAGTGGAGGTAGGTCCGCTTCCCGGGTCCCCTGCTGCCCGAGCAGGACTGCCTTAGTGCTGGCTGAGTGATGGGGCTCTTCCAGGTCAGGCTGAGGACGGGCAGGGCGGGCTTCTGGGAAGGACAGTCATGCGCGCAGGGAGCCTGGGTCCGCGCTGATGCAGGGCGGGCGGGGGGGCCGCCAGGAGCAGCTGGGAGCTTGTGGGTGGGAGATGAGCCCATGGGGTCCACGCCCGGAACCCACTGCCGCACCCCCCCACCTCCCGCCAACTGTGCTCGTGTGACTGTCCCCAAAGCATACTCTGGGGGAGACCGAGTCGGGTCCAAGGACCCACCTGAACTTCCTCCTTTACCAGGAAACATGGGTGCCCTGGCTGGGACTGGAGCCCATCGGAGTGGAAGCTACCAGTCCCTGGTGTTCTGAGCCAGGAGCATGTTCTAAAAGAAGTATCCACCAGGGAGTACTTGTGCTGTGGAGGGGGCTGAGACCAGGGTGGGCAGGGCAAGGCTGACCATAGGTGTCCACACTGGTAGAAGGTGGGCTGGCAGAACCCTTAGAACAACCACACGTGGCAGACAGGAGAGTCAGGCTTCCGTGTGAAGTGGGTCTGCTGCGGCCAACCCGCCTTGATGAGAAGGAGGGGATCAAGGGGCCGGGCCCAGAATGAGGGAGACTGGTTGAGACCGCCCACCCTCCCCGTCTTCCCCTGACCGGCTGCAGCGCCTCAGCTTCCCACAGGAAGGTCCCGCTGGCCATGACTCCCGGCTCTGCGGGCCCCGTGGGGCAGGGCTGGCTGGGCCCTGGGGTGGTTTGAGCAGCCGTTGGTGGGAAAGGAGACCAGGCCGGGTGTCCCAGGAGGGCTGGGGGCTGCTGCGCCTGTGAGCGCCGCAGCCCCTTGGGCATGGACAGGGGACCCCTGCCCCCAAGCAGGTGTGTCCCAAGCACCCAGGGGCTTCCGCAGGCTCTAGGAGGGGCCCGGCCTCCAGGTAGGCCCGGCCCTTGGCTCCCCTCAGGGCCCCCCATTCCATGACTGGGCCCATAGCAGAGGGGCCGCTCTGTGTACACACAGGGAAGGAGACATCAGATGTGCACGTGGCCTTTAATAGCTCGGTGGGCGCTGTTTCCGTCGATGAAGGGTTTGTGAACTTATTGCAGGACAGAGCCAGGAGTGTGGAAACCACCCGTCACTCATCAGGGGCGTGGCTGATGCCACCCCCATCGGCCAACCGTCACCGTGAGGGTGGCATGGGGAGCTGGTGGTTGGTCCATATGAGAGGCTCCGGAGCGAGGTCAGGCGGCTGGAGTTGGTGTGGAGCTCGGGCAGGAGCCTGGAAGCGGGTCGGCCCACCCTCAGGGCGCCTTCTCCTTCCCGCCTTCCCTGCATTCCTCTTTCAGGTTCTCGGCGGTGAGCTTCATTTGCTGTTGAGAGAACACGGGATGCGCTGAGCCACACGAGCCTGGGTGGAGGCATCTCAGGGGTGCCCCCCCGACACACACACTGTGGGAGATGCCTAGCGTGGCTCATTGAGGTCCGGGGACACGCACTTGGAACCAAGGAGCCGGGGTCACTGATGCGGCCCAAGGCTGCCCATGAGTCTGGAGCCTGTTTCTGACCCAGAGGAGTGGGAAGCGGTAGGTTTGGATGGAATGTGCTGTGTGCGCCCAGCTCGGTGGGGGTTTACAGAAGCTGAAGTGAGAAGCAGCTGGCACCTCTTCCTCCCTGGACCTCCAGGAGAAGGCGGGGAACCACAGGGCTGGGGACTGCAGCCTGATGTGGGGCCAAGTCCTTGCTCTGCCCCTGCACACCGAGTGACCTCGGAAGTGTGGCCGCTGAGCCTTATGTCACACCCTTTCCGTGGGTGAGAGGTGCATACCCTGCAGGCTGATGCTGGGGTTACCGCCCCTGAAGTCCCTGGCCCAGAGCAGAGGCCCCAGAAGAGCGGACGTCTCACCAGCCCTCTGCCCCAACAGCCACATCCAGGAGCATCAGGGACATCCTGTGAAGGCTCAGAGGAAGGGGCCTGCACCCAGGACCACGGCCTGTGAGGAGGGAGCGCTCTGGCTCCAGTCCTGGGGCCCGGCCCGGACACCGCTGCCATGGGCATTGGGAAACGTGAGTACAGCTCTGCACTGTTGACTGAATCAATTACACCTTTGGAATTTGACTTCACGCGCGCACACACACACACACAGATTTTTGATAACAGCTATTTACTTATGGAGAAAACAACTCTGAGCACAAACATGGCTGGGGCCGGGTTCCTGGCTGGTCTCCTGGGAGCCCTGAGTGCCACACAGCTGGACAGGACACACACTCCCTCCGCTTTTGGGGAGGAGACCCCTCTGCAGACTGTGAGTCTGTGCCTCCTGCTCCACTCTGAAGGCCGCTCTAGATCTCCAGGAACTCAGGAGGCCCCCTTCACTCCAGACAGTCCTCATCTCTCTCGCCCTGGGTTTAGGGGACCTTTTCAAACGTCTTCTCATGAGAGAGGAAAAGGAGTTGGGGACAGAATTTGACGAGTAGCCATCAGAAATTAAACTGATGAGGATAAAATGTTCCCTGGTTTCTCACAGAATCATACAGCCAGGAGTCCTCCTCCATATGGGAAGGGAAATCATAATGAGGTTTTTTTTTTTTTTAGGTCTTTATTGAGTTTGTTACAATATTGCTTCTGTTTCTATGTTGTGGTTTTTTGGCCAAAAGGCATGTGACCTTAGCTCCCTGACCAGGGATTGAACCTGCATGCCCTGCACTGGAAAGCGAAGTCTTAACCACTGGACCACCAGGGAAATATCCACAATGGGTTTTGATCAAATGAATTTTGATTGAAAGGCGCCTCTGAGGTTCAGACAGCCTCGAGGTGCAGACAGCCTCCCGATCTGTTTGTGTGGCTGTGGATAGGCCCTCTCCCCTGAACGACCCTGCTCCAAGTGCCCTAATTCTGGAGCTGACTCTCTTTTCAGGTCCAAAGCCTGGGAGGAGACTCTGAACCCACCGGCTGGATGACTCCCACCTGCAGTGCCGGCCCCACTGAGGGCAGCTCCTAAGGGCAGGGGTCTGCACTGGACTGCGTGGCTGGAATCAAAGGTAGGGACTCTCCATCCCCTCGGCCTCTGGGTTGGGCCAACCCTCCCCTGATCCCCACTTCCCACCCCAGGTCCCGTAGGCCTCCATCTGTCTCGTGGAGCTTTGTGATCCCCAAAGGCCACATCGACCACAGTGGGTGAGGAGCTGGGGCTCAACAAGGTCTCCCCCTTGTCTTCCACACCCCCAGCTGGCTATGCTGAGCAGAGAGCAGGACCAGACCCTAAGACCCTAAAGAAAAACCTAAGAGGGAACAAACTGCCACAGCCCGCCTGCCTGAGGTGAAGAGTTAAACCGCATGTGAGGTCAGTGAGCGACGCACCAACCTTTCCGGCACAATCGGGGCAGGTCTCCACGGCTGCTGCCTGAGAGATGGGGTTGGAGGCCATCTGGCCTTGAGACGGCTCCCCTGGGTCACCCAGTTGCTTTCCACTGCTCACAGGTCTGCATCCCCTCACAGTGTGCGGTCATGGAACTCGTAATGAAACTGCCCACATCCTCCTCGCCTTCCAGCGAAATGGGGGGCTTTAGCAGAACTAACTCGAGAAGCATAAAAGTTCTGAAGGAACCTTGATGATGATTTGGTACTCTGGTCCCTGGACCTTGTTAAACGGAGACTCTTGGTCCCTCCCTGAGATGTTAAGATGTCATCATGCTGGTATGTAGAGGGAACCAGAACTCTCTTGAACTTTTACCAGGCCCTCCAAGTCCCTCCATGGACAAACTGAGGCCTGGCAGTCTGATTTGTTGTCTGCCTTCTTTTACCAGAAAGCAAACTGGGTCACTGGGCAGGTCCAGACCACAGTCTGTGCTGAGGGTGCTGGGGTGGACCCCAGGCTGCCTCCCGCAGCTCAGCTCTTTGGTGAGGGCGCTTCAGCTGCACTGCTGAAGAGGGTGGAGTGGGAAGGAGCAACCTCATTCCCTTAAAAAAACAAAGTAGCTGGCTTCTTTGGGGACTTTAGAATCAAAACCTTTAAAAATGTAAGCACGATAATAATGCTGACTTCTTTCCCATTAAGAAGCATCAGAATGAAGAGCAAACAAAATTTTCCTTAACTCATGAGTCATTAAAACACTCATGTTCCAAATTATTCTTTAAAAAGCACAGACTTATTTTTGGTATCATTATTAACAATGATTATATAGGCAGACCTTTTACTGTGCTTCCCAGTATTTTTTTTTTTTTAATAAACTAAAGGTTTGTGGGCAGTCCTGTGTTGAATGAACAATTCTATTGGTGGCATTTTGAACAGCATTATTTTTAAGGTTATGTACAATGTTTGTTAAAACATAATGCAATTACACACTTAATAGACTATACTACAGTATAAACATAACTTTTATATACAGGAGAAAAAGAAAAATTCACATCTTGCTTTACTGTAGTGGTCTGGAACCAAACCCACAGTATCTCAGAGGTCTGCCTCTTAACAGGAACCAACTCGCTAAGTGTGTTGGCCAAATGTGCAGCTTAACCTGAGACAAGGTAAGCGACAGGATCCCTCTTCCCTGCAGAGAAGTAGAGAAGTGCTGTCTGAAACCTGCACCGCTCCGCACGTCCATAGACATGGCCTTCCCCTCCCAGACTCGTGGCCTCGCTGAGCCCGCAGTCACTCTCGGGACCCTTCTCTTCACCTGACTCAGGAGGTCAGCTGACGACACCCTACCCAGTTTCCAGTTTGCTGGCAGCTGCTGTTACCCCTTCCCCCAGAAGGACCCTGCGCGTTCCTCTCCCCCGTATGCTGCAGGCTGTCTCAGGGCAGAGCGCCACCCTTACTTCCCCTCCATTCTGATTTAATGGAAGGCTCCCCTGGGTGATTTTCTCGTGTAGCTGGGGTGGAGAAGCACTACCCGGAAGGAAGCCACTTTGGCAGTTAAGGTGGGCGGGGGGGTGACGCGGGCAGAAGGGGACCAGGGCCTCCGTTGCCCACAGCTCTGCCCGTGCTTGCTGTTCAGCCCGGTGACCACGCGCCTGTCTTCTCTGCCCGCGTCACTAGCTTGAGATCATGTAGTTAAGAGTCAGGGCAGACTAAGCAAGGGTCTGCCATTCCTTGAAAAGAGGAAAGTAGAGAGCAGGCCTTCTGACTTGCACCTCGTTTTCACAAAGGTGAGCTTTGTCTGAGAGACCTAGAGGGAAGTCCCTCCAGCGAGCAGCAACTCCCCGCGCCCCGCCAGCTCTCTCTCAGTCTTCCCTGCTCAGCCCCAAACTCGGAGGTCATCACAGATGGTTCCCTGCCCCTCCCCGTCAGGTCCTGTGGCCTCCGCCTGCCAAGCACACTACCTCCTCCCACCTTAGGACTGTTGCCCCTCCTGCCCTGAAACTACCTCCTAGAATCCCCCACCCGTCTCCAAAGGCAGCCCGAGTCGTGTTTAGAACAGGGGACCAGAAACATGTCACTCGAGGGCTTCCCGAAGACTCAGGGCTAAGGCTCAAGTCCCCCTTCTCTCTCTCACCCTGCAGCCTTGGCTGTGCTCCCCAAGCACCAGTTCCTTTGCCGTCTGCCTCATCTGCCCTGCTGCTGAGCTTTGCCCCTCAGCCTGGCTCCTCCCGGAACACTCAGCCCAGAGGATGCGTCTCCATCATGTCTCTCTCCTGGACTCTACTCGGGCTGTCGGGCTCTCTGCGGAATGTCCAGCTCTCCTCTCCTGACCCCATCCCGGGGCCTCCAGCAGCTGCACCCCCGGTTGGTGCTCCGTAACTACCTGTGGGGGGCCCCCAGCACATTTCCAGCAGCAGCCCGAGAGAGGACAGCTAAGCCGCTGCGAGAACAGCACAGGTGAGTGAGACACACCCACCTTCCTTAAGTTAGCATCATTTTCTGAACCCAGCCACATGTCTGGGACCAGTGAGCACACACCGTAATACGAGCTGCACTTCAAGTGCCAGGGCTTCTGAGTCTAGATGGTGACCTGGCCTGGTAACAGTGCAGACCTGGGTCCAGCCCCTCAGGCCTTCAGGGCTGGCTCTGGTGAAGGGAAGGGGGTCTGCAGGTAGAGCTGGGGGAGGAGGAGGATGGAAAGACGCCCGATATCAGCTGGGTCCCTGCTGGAAACCAAGAAGGTCCAAACCCAGCTCCCCCACCCCGTGAGGTGTGGTGGCCACAAGTTCAGTAACTGCATGAGCCGACCCTGGGGAACATAAGTGTCAGTTTGACTTAAAAAAGAAAACTAATGTCTACTTATATCTTTTGGAAGGAGGCGACTGAAGTGGTGAAGTAGAAGAACGCAGAGTCCACTCCACCCACAAATACATCAAAACTACACTTAAAACTGGAACAATTTTCACAGAACACCAGCCGAGAGCAGCTGGGTATCTCAAATACCCAGCACTGAAAGAAAGACCCCCACGTAATCTGCTAAGACTAGAGGAAAAAAACAGGGCAGGGAGAATCCAGGTGGGGCCTGTGCCCCAAGGGAGGGAGCTGCGACAGAGGACAGGTTTCCGCACCTGGGGAACCTCCTGTGCCAGGACAGAGGGGAGGCTGCAGGGGCCTGGACTTTGCCCACGAGGACAGTGCACTGGCCACCAGCAGAGAGAGGAGCCGAAACTGACAGCAGCCACATTCTCATGCTTCCCAGCCCGAGACATGCGCCTGCTGTTAACATATGTGCCTGGTACTGAAACTCGGGCTTTGGCGGAAGGAGGAGACTTGGTTTGGTGGTGTGGTCCAGGGCAGACCCTGGAAGCCTCGTTCTCAGGGTGCTCACAGTGTGGCAGGGTCTCACACCGTGTGAGTATGCGCATGCCCAAGGCAGGTGGAGCTGATGCAAGACCTCTTGCAGTGGAGACAGGTCAGTTTTGTGGCTGTGCATCCTGGGTGGCGGGCAGCGTCTCAGAGTTGCCTGTTCCAGCAGGAGTGCTCCAGTCCCACCTCCCTCTCACTGCAGCTTAGATCCGGGTCTGGGGGCTTCTACTCCCAACAACTGGGCAGCAACCCCTACCCCAAACAGGGCCGTGACTGGCACCGAGCAAAGAGGTGGCTGTGATCATCACAGCACCAAGCACACCCCACCCTCAAGGGGACAGTGGCCAGCACAGCCTGAGCCAAAGACATGGCTGGTGTCCACAACAAATACAGTCCTTGAACCAGAAATACTAGAGTGACATAGTTCTACAGAGGGGTGTTCCCACATAAAAGTCTTTCAGGACCATAGTACATCACAGTTTCTCCTAAGTTTATAGAGAAAAAGAAATACATATAAAATGAAAAAGTAGAGGAACTACTCCTAAGAGGATCCCCTGAAAGAGCAAACAGACCCTTCCAGTCTAGCAGGCCCCAAGTTCCAGAGGAGGCATAAAAACGCTGAAGTAATTAAGAAGGCTATCAATAGAAATGCAGATCCCTGTAACAAGGAACTGGAAACCATAAGGAAGAGCCAGTCAAAATCAGACAACTCAATTACCAAGGTTAAAAACCAGCAAACTAAGCAATTCAGAAGAACCAATAAGTGACCTGTAACAGACATCACCCAATCAGAACAGCAGACAGAAAGAAGAAAAAAATGAAAGAAACATATTAGGTATATAAGATAATACTAAACCATGCCAGCCTATGCATTACAGGAATTTCAGGAGGGGGAGAAAGGGAAAAGTGGATCAAAAATGTATATGAAGAAATTACGGCTCAAAAGTTCCCAAACCTGAAGAAGGAAAAAGGTATCCAGGTGAAAGAAATAATGTCCCAAACAGGATGAATCCACACCAAGACGTGTCATAATTAAAATGCCAAAAGTTAAACAGGATTCTAAAGGCAGCAAGAGAAAAAGTCAGTTACAAGGGAACCCCCTAAGGCTACCAGCTGATTTCTCTGCAGAAGCGCTGAATGTGTCTTACCGCTCTCTGGCCTACAAAGTCCTAAAGGGGAAAAATCTGCAACCTAGGACAATATTCAGAAAGATTATCATTTAGAATAGGAGGAGATGGGAAGAATTTCTCAGATAAGCAAAAACTGAAAGAATACAGCAATATTAAGCCTATCCTAAAGGAAATACTGAAAGGCATTCTCTAAACAGAGAAAAGGAAGAACCTATAGGAAAGGGAAAGCCACATTAGGAAAGGCAGAGACATAGAAGGATTGAAGATCGATTAAATAAGCCAGCACATCATCATTTTCACACACAAAAAATCAACCATAAGATGTAATTTTGTGATTTTTTGTGATTCATCAGAATCACAAAATGTGGAGGAGAGGAGTAGGAAAATGTACATCTTTTAGAATGTATAGCAAAGAGTGCACGACTATCAGTCTAAACCAAGCAGATATAATAATTAAAATAATAATAAACTTGAAATAATTAATAAATTTGAAAACCACGGTAACCACAAATCAAAAACATACAGTAGACTCACACGTATCATTAAAAACTCAAGCGTAATACAACAGAAAATTATCAAGCCACAAAAGGAAGAAAAGAACAAAGAAGAAATTTAAAATGTCAGTAAATACAGACCCATCAATAAACAGTCTTACATGTCAGTGGGCTAAATGCTTTGATCAAAAGACACAGAGTGACGGACTGAATAATAAAACAAGAACCCACCACATGCTGCCTGCAGGAGACCCACTTTAGAACGAAAGACACAGAGATTAAAAGTGAGGGTGTCTTCTTCGGAGAAATGTCTATTTTGGCCCATTTTTTTCATTGGGTTGTTTGGTTTTTTTGATACTGAGTTGCATGAGCTGTTTGTATATTTTGGATATTAATCCTTGTTGGTTGCTTCATTTGCAAATATTTCTCCAAAGAAGACAGACATGGCCAATAAACACATGAAAAGATGCTCAGCATTACTAATTGTTAGAGAAATGCAAATCAAAACTACAGTGAAGTATCACCTCACACCAGTCAGAATGGCCATCATAAAAAAAAAAATCTACAAACAAGAAGTGCTGGAGAGGATATGGAGAAAAGGAAACCCTCCTTCACCGTTTGTACCAATTTACATTCCTACTACCACTACGTAGAACAGTATGGAAGTTCCTCAAACTAAAAGTAGAACTACCAATTGACCCAGAAGTCCTGCCCCCCGGGCATATACCTGGAAAAACCATAATTCAAAAAGATACACCCCAATGTTCATTACAGCACATCTTAAAATAGCCAGGACATGGAAGCAACCTAAATGTCCATCTACAGGGGTGGATAAAGATGTGGGACATATACACAACAGAATAGTAGTCAGCCTTAAAAGGAACAAAACAGTGCCATTTGCAGAGATGTAGATACGCCTAGAGACTGTCACACAGAATGAAGTAAGTCAGAAATAGATTCCATATTATACAACTTTTTTCTATGTGGAATCCAGAAAAACTGTACAGATGAACCTATCTGCAAAGCAGAAACAGACAGATGCAGAGAACAAACTTACAGATTCTAAGGGGATGGAGTGGCATGAACTGTGAGACTGGCGTTGACTTAAACACACTACTGTGTATAAAGGAGATAACTAATGAGAACCTGCTGCATACCACAGGAAACTATATTCAATAATGTCCTGTGATGAACCATAGTGGAAAAGAACACGAAAAAGAATATATATACACACATAACAATCACTCTGCTGTACACCAGGAACATTGTAAATTAACTATACTTCAATAACATACAAAACAAAACATGGTTACCGAAGGGTAAGGCGGGTGAGATGGATAAATTCAGAGTATGGGATTAATAGATACACATCACTATATATAAAAAAGATGACAAGAATTACTGTATGGGACAGGGAACTACATTCAATATCTTGCAATAACCTATAATGGAAAAGAATCTGTAGCTGTACACTTGAAACTAACACAATATTCTAAATCAACTGTAGTGTAATAAAATTTTTAAAAAGTCATATTTTGAGCCTGTGTTCTCTGCATATTTGAATTTCAGAGCAAAATTCCCAGGACCTGAAGCCATTTCAAATGAAAACCTCACAGATAACATCCAGTTGAGAGTGAGGGGCCCACAGAGGCCCGAGGCCTGGTTCTCAGCCGCCCTGGGTGTGTGCTGCGCTGACGCTGCTGGAGCCAGGAACCCGAGCCGCACGTGTTACCAGCCACAGCCCATCAGAGCTGTTCATCATCCTAGACCTGCCAGGGCTACGGGCCTCAGGGTTCCGCAGGCGGCGGCAAGGCACGGGTTGCTAAGATGGCAAAGCGCAACCAGGGAGAGTCTGCCTCACCTCCCTGGGTTTGGGAAACGTTAGGAAAAATGAAAGGCGCTCATCAGAGCTGCTCTCTGCCGGTGTCCTTTCCCACTCCACCAATATTTTCTTCAAGTCAAGTGATCCTTACCGCTTACCCAAAATCCGTATGAAATCACGAAGTGAGAGTCTTAACAGACACCTCCGTGGGTGCCCTGGGCCTCCGCGTAGGGCAAACACACTCTGTATAGACTGTCTCCCGCAGGCAGTGAGCTCAGGCAGAGTCCAAGTCCTCGTGCATCACACATGCTCCTCTGTGCCAGCTTCACGGGCGTCTCGGCTACTGACCTCCCCGCTCCTCCCCATTTCCTCCATTTCTCACTGTGCTTCTGTGTCAAAACCTCTTTTTTCCTCCTGCTTTGCTGACATAACTTTTAATGTCTGTTACATTCTGTCACCTACTTGTAACTTAATTAACAGTGACCAACACTGGCCACTTGATGCGAACAGCCGACTTAGTGGAAAAGACCCTGAAAATGGGAAAAGATTGAGGGCAAAAGGAAGAGCGCAGCAGAGGATGAGATGGTTGGATGGCATCACTGACTCAATGGACGTGAGTCTGAGCGAACTCCGGGAGACAGTGAAGGGCAGGGAGGCCTGGTGTGCTGCAGTCCATGGGGTGGCAGAGTCAGACTGAGTGACTGAACAACAAACAACACTTAGGTTACACAGCAGGTGCTGATGTTTTCTCCAAGTTAAGTGATCCTTAACACATCCAAAAATCCACACAAAATCACTAAGTGAGAAATCTTAACAGACACCTCCGTGGGCACCTGGGCCCCAGCGTAGGGTGAACACTCTGTATAGACTGTTTTCCGCGGGCAGTGGGGCTCAGGCTTACTTACATTACATACAACGTGCATATACTATGTGTTCCTCGTAACTGCCCTCTGAGAGGCACACCGTTATCAACATTTTAAACATGAGACACAGGGAAGTTAAAATCCTGCCCGAGCTTGCACAGTTCAGAGGGGGTCTGCACCCAGTCCTTCTGGCTCCAGAGCCCGTGCTGCTAGCCTGAGCTGCCCGGCTCCTGCTTGATAGCATGCCAGCTCTGGGCTGCTTTTGGTCCACCTATAACATCACCCCACTATCCACTGGGTTCGCCCAAGCTGTGAGATTCGGATTCCAACGAATCACACTTCCATCCTGTGAAAGTTTGCCTGTATTTTGGAAATGCTAGATGAGGCTGAAGTTTTGTCCTGTCCCATCTGGCTCAGATTTTTTCTGCTTTGGCTAAATCTCTCTAAACCAAGGGAGTCCAGTTCTAGAACACACCTTGGTTACCCTACCCTGACCTTTAAGCACAAATTGAATCAAGATTTTAAAAGTTGCTTAAAATTCTGGGAAGTTTGAGAGTTAATAAAAAGCACAGAAATCCATTTGAGTATGTTTCAAAGAAAGGCTTCTAAGGTGAGGCGAAGTCCCTCAGTCGTGTCCGACTCTTTGCGACCCCATGGACTGTAGCCTACCAGGCTCCTCCCTCCATGGGATTCTCTAGGCAAAGGTACTGGAGTGGGTTGCCATTTCCTTCTCAAGGGGATCTTCCCGATCCAGGGATCGAACCCGGGTCTCCTGCATTCCAGGCAGATGCTTTAACCTCTGAGTCTCCAGGGTCAGAGGTTAAAGGCTTCTAAAGGGCACAAGAACAAGAAAGTGTGGAAAATGTGGGGAAGTTAGTTGGCAAAGCACAAGCACTTGAGTTGCTAAAACTTGGAAAAGAAAACTAGTGATGGGCAAACTGCTTGAGGGAGCACCTCCAACGGAGGGAGCATCCCCAACGGAGGGAAACATAAAGAACGGGCAAACCTAAAACCGGCAACCAAGTGCCACTTACTCAGCACCTGCCGCGGGCAGTCAAACTGTTCAGGAATCATCCGGGCACAGGAAAGGTTAAGATAAACCATGTCTCCTTTGTTGGATAATGAGAAAAGCGATAACAGATGCTTAAAAGGCCGCCGAGTCGAATGGATGTAATGTGGACATGCCCAGACATGAGAGTGGAGAATAAGAGCTCTGGGCTCTGGCGGGACTCGGGGACATGCACCAAGGGGACAGCAGAGCGATGGCGCGAGGCCAGCTTAGGTGGACCATGCCTTAGCCCTGGCCACTCGGGCCCAGGGCAGTGGGCCCCACCGTGTGGGGTAAGGTCAGAACGCAGATGGTGTCTATAAGAGAGGAAGGTATCAAAACAAAAAGAACCGGTGTCTGTAAGATCAAAAACAAGCCATGACTAATCATGAGGAAATAATATACATAAAAACCATGATGAATACTTCTGGAACATCGCATCATGTAATGTGCATCGTGGCCGTATCAGAGGCAAGAGTGACGTCACAGGGATGGCCCAAAATGCCAGGACACAGAAGACAAAGGCGACGCCAATTCTGCGGAAGAAGGGGAAAAGAGCATTTTGTGTTTTGCCAAGTAATGACGTAAAACTAGTACAGTGACTCCCAAATCAGAGGACTAATGAGCAAGTTTCTTGTAAAAAATGGAGTTCCTTTTTTAAAGGCAGCACTCACTGTAGTAACTAGATCCCTGGGTGTGATGTTATCCTGCAAACTGAAGTGCAGGAGGAAATCATTCAGGCCCTGCTACAACACGATCCTGGGCTGTTTATCAGAAGAGAGAGGTCACCAGTCTGATCTGTTACCACCAGCCCACAACACCAACACTTCCACAATGCTGCCAGGACACTAACCCAGTTGTCCGGGCCATCCAGGTGACCCAGAGCATCTGGTCTGCAGGAGGCACTTCCTGGTCAAGACGTGCACAGGAAGTAGCTGCCTCTTGATCTGGATGCAGGCCTGGGAGGAAGGGTGTGCCCTTCCTATCTGGAAGCCTGGAGGCAGGCGATGGACAGGGGGCTCTCCTCCTGCAGCACGAGTTTGTTGAGGTCAGGAACCCCCTGTGGAGTTCACAGGTCACTCAGGTTCCTGGGGACATGAAACCCAAGGAGTCTGGAACCAGCCAAGGCAGTGGCATGATCTCTCAGTCCTCATCTTTAATGGGCAGTAACACCCCCAGGCTCAGAGTTCAGGCTGGGGGGCAAGGCATGGATGGGGGAGGACACAGGGGTAACAGCACCCGCCCACAAGGGGCCGCTCCAAAGAAGCCTCCCTGTCCCTCTCATGAGATGCGACTTGGGGATGGGTCTTCACTGTGGCATGAAGGGAAGACCCAGAGTTCAGAAAACGAAAGGCTGAAGTAAACAGTCCACTAAATGACATGTAGGAGACCTGCCACTGCTCACACCAAGGCTTCAACCAAGAATTTTAAAAAATTTAAGCATTTTTCCTAAATATCAAGGGGGAACAGCGCTCCATCTAAGGAAACACAACTGGTCGCCACCAGGAGAGAGTGAGTGGCTGCCTCTGCGCCCGCGGCAGCCGCGCCCCTTTCTGGCCCCATCCCCACTGCAGACGCTCCTCCCCCGTCACAGGCATGACTTCAGGCCACAAGGCGTCAGAGCACCAGTCACCCATGGCAACGTCCCTGGCACTGCTGGGTTTTCTCCCATCTACACGGGTGTGGCCCTTTGATCAACACAACATATATATCCTCCATTCCTGTCATCGTAATATCTAAAAGTTAACATGATGACTAAACGAAGGCCGTGATCACCATGTTGACTCTGATTTTATTGGCTCCACCCCCAGGGTTCGGAATGGCCAGCTGGGTGCCTGTGACGCGTGGTGCTGCCGGCACTGACGCCCCTTCTGAAGCGCCTGGGTCAAGGTGGGGCCAGAAATGGCGGATGCTTGATCTCTTTCCACAAGAAAAACACCCCCTATTGAGCAGACACGTAAGCCTTTGTTCTCTTGACTTCCTTTTCCCCAAAACGGCTAATTCCCACCTCTAAGCCTCGTGAACAAGGACGAGGCCCCGTGTTGCCTCTACCTCTTCATTTCACTTGAATTCCCCGTCACCTGCATCCCTTGGGGGGCAGGGGATGGCAGAAGGTACTAGAACTGACGGCACTGGCCCAGCCCGGCCCCCACCGCTCTGTCCCCTAGAGCTGCAGTGACACACTGCCGTGACATTGTCCTGAGAACCCACAGCACCCAACCGCAGGGGACACGTCTGTGGCTTCCCACTTCCTCTTTCGTACTGATGCCCAGAACTGACCTTTCTTAGAGGAACCAGCTTAACAGTGTGTGTACACGGCAGAAACACCTGCCTTGGGACACAGCGCAGCTTTGCTCATGAAGAAATGACTTCTGCACAGACCTGTACTCCAGGTGTTTGAGAGCAAAGAGAACCCAAGACCCCAGTGTGATCAGAGCATCCAGTCCATGTGGTCAGTGCTCTCTTTAGTGCGACCTTTGGAAAAAAAGAGATCACGGTCCTCTCTGAGGTTAATCTGTCAGCCAGCACAAGCCTGCTTATGCCTCGGACTTTGGTTCTGACAAAAGTTATAACCAAAAATCTCGTGGTCTGGAGTAGATCAGAACTCAGTCTCCTCACTTTGTCATTTAGAAACATGAGTTGCTACATACATGTTGAATTAAACATGTCTTCACCTATTCAGTTCTTCCTCTACCATTGTCACTGTTTTCTTGTGTGAAGCCAAGAGCAGAGAGCATAAGAGAGAAGCTATTTGCTAACAGGGACTCCCCTGGTGGGAGTCATAAAATACAGATGATTTCTGCCTGTTACCCTGAACGACCTGCAAGTCATTTTGTTAAGACAGGATCAGTGTTTTAGGAGCGCTCGGCCAGGTTTGGGTGGAGTGATATCTGTTGTCTCCAGCAAAGCCCACGGCTGATTCGCAGGTAAGTTATGCGGCTCTAGAAGAGGCAGTCAAACCAGTGTTTCCGTAAGCTGTTTGGACATTCAGAACAAATCAGCTTGCACCAAACAGTCATGCAGTTGTTCAGGTTGTGGGCATATATGTTTCTTACCCTTTGAACCAAGCATTCCAGGTAAGTACGTGGCAAGCCACGCAGATAAATGCTCTTATTCATATAGGCTTAATTAGATGGGCACGAAATGACTGGAAGGGAAGAGGATAACATCCATAATGACTAATAAGCTTGGGGTCAAGGCCTCAGCATTCCTGTTTTCAGAAAGGAACTGGTATCAGTAGGAAGGCTTCCCCTGGTGGGCTAGAAAGTTAGTGACGCCCTGGGTACACACATGGCCACGTGTGCTGAGCTGGGAGGAAGTGATGGCGACCACAAGAGGAAAGCACGTGCTGAAAGGAAATGGAACAAAACCAACAGCAGGTGAGTCGGGGCCCAGAGGCCTCAACCCAAGGAGACTATAGCTCTTCTCAAACATGCTGCATACTCAAGCTCGCCCCACGGCGCCGGAGCCCCGCCCTCCAGGGACTGCTCCTCACCCTCCGGGAAGCCGAGTCCCACTGACCCACCGACGCTCTCCAACCCGGCTTGGCATGCTCCGTGCTGGGAAGAACTTGCAGCTCCCGGAAGAGGGTAGGAGACCCCTGGGCTTCCGACCAGGCTGACACATTGGACTGGCCCTTGAACCCGCCTCTTGGGTCTTCTCTCCGGGTCCTCTAGTCCCCTCCTTCTCCCCCGCCCTCAACACCAAGGACAGGGCAGCAGGCCGTGCTCGGCTCTCACCTCCCAGACTAGTACCTGGCTGCTGGTGGCCAGTCTCCAGGTCCCACCGCGTTACAGGAGCTTGTGAGTTCCTGCTGCTCTTCAAAGACACACAAGTGTTGCCCCTTCCACAAAGCCCCCTGGCTGCCAATGGAAGGTGCTGGCCCGCACCCTGTGCTCCTGCTTCGCCGTGCCTGGGCGCAGAGGCAGCCCCAGACGGCAGGCTCCCAGGCAGGGTCCCCTGCAAGGGGGGTGATCAAGATGTGTCCCTATCTGTGGCTGAGCCCGAGGGGCAGATGGAGCAGACGCACAATTCTGTGCTGAGACCAATGGTGCCTGCCCTTCATGGTGACCACAAACGCCTCCCGGGGCACACTTTTCTTCCCGAGGCTTCAGCATCAGAATCCCTGTGCCTTCAAAGGGCCATTTCTACAGCTCAGGGAGAGCTGAAGCTCTGGCGAGGGGATGAACAGCTTGTGGATGACCTCCTTTAGCACAGAAGCAGAAGCCCACTTACAACCACAGAGATTTGATAGCAGCTTTGGAGCAAAGTGTGGTGGGTTCTCAGGGTGAGACCCAAACCTTGATGGTCAGTCATCATCAGTCTGTACCTGATGATCTTTCATAAAATGAGTTCTCACTTGCAGTGTTCATCTAGAAGGTTTGGGAATTTCTTTTTACAAACTCTAAAATTTGCTATTATTTCAAACTGACAGAAAAAATTGCAAGCAGACTAAAGAGATCTTAAATAAAACACCCTTACTCGGATTTACCAACTAGTTCCGCTTTGCACTCTATCATTTATATTACCTTTTTCTTAACCATTTGAGAGTAAGTTGTAGACAACACACTCCTTGCCCCTAGGCACATCCATACATATTTCCTAAAAACAAAGCCTTTTTCTTACATAGTACAGGAGAATGTTCCCTGATGATTTTGAAGGGTGAGGTGATGGTTATTTCCTATTTTATCAAACTTCCCAGATGTTATCAAGTTGACAGAACTCAGAAAGTGTAAAAACAGCTGGGAGTCCCTAAAGCATCACCGTAGGATGATGAGACAGCAGCTGGCTCTTCTGAGGAAAAGCAGGCAGTGATGCCCGCATACTTCCCTCACGTTCATGGCAGATGCGATTTTGATGAGCTGGGGTACAACAGGACCATGTCAACAGGTGTTCCACTGAGCCGGGATCGACGGTCGGCAGGCCCCTGGTGCAAACCCCTACCTCGGAGTGTTGGCTGGAGCCAAGACTCGCCTATAGACCACCAAGCACAGCACGGTGAGGGGACGTCATTCCAGAGATGAGACTGCAGAGAGGCTGCGCTTCCGTCCTGGGGGCCCCTCTCTCACTCACTGGCTCTGATGGGAGCCGGCGGCCGGGTACGCGCAGCCCCGTGGAGGGGCCCACACATGAGGGATGATGTCCCGGCCCTGAGGCCGGGAGCCTGGGAGGGGACCCCCGCTCCAGTCAGCCGTGAGACACCTGCAGGCCTGGCTGACTCCTTGATTACAGCCTCGAGAGGCACCCTGGTGAGCCTGTGCAGACACACGGACACTGTGAGGGGGCCAGCGTCTGTTTTGGGGTCACTTGCTATCCAGCAATAGATGCAGGGGATGGTCATGATGGAATATCACCAAATCTCATCTGAAGTAAAAATATGCTTGACTTCATGAAGCTCCGGTCGGTGGTGTAATCAAGGGTTCAGGGGTCCTGGCCACAGAGGAGGGAGGCGGTCACTTCACTTTCTCCTCTTCTGATTACTCAACCTCTCTCTCAAATGAATCCTTTTGAATAACTTTTAAGTTTATTTTTAAAATACAAAAATAGATAAAAACCTGCTGTATAACACAGGAAACTCTACTCAATACTCAGTAATGACCCATATGGGAAAAGAATCTAAAAAATAGAGTGGATATATGTATAACTGACTCACTTTGCTGTACACCTGAAACCAAGACAACACTGTTGAACACTACACTCCAATAAAATTAAAACAAAACAAAACAAAAAAAATATAGAGTAAAAGGGCCAGAAGAAGAGGTAGGATGATTTGCTTATTTTGGTAACAGTTATAGATGCATAAGTGTTAGTATTGGTTTGTTTTTTTCTCTGTATCTTGCTAAGTAATAAAAAAAAAATGTTGGTCTGGTTAATCATAAAAAAATACATGTGCATAGTTTAAAATACTCAGCATTAAAGAAAAAATACTGTGAAAAAAATTCACCCCATCTTGTGCCCCAGTCCCTCACCTTAGAGGCAATTTCTTATTAATTGCCAATTTCATGATCATTCTTTCAAAAGATCCCCACCCCAAAAAAAAAAAAATATGTCAGCATATGTTACTTTTGAAATATCTATCTTCTTGTTTTTAATACAAAGTGCAGCATAAAATACCCTATTTTGCATTTTGCAAAATAAATCTTGGGATGGCCTGGTAACAGGAGTTGCAGAAAGTTCTTATTCTTTTGACTATCTGCAAGAACTCTAGTGTATGGACGGGACAATTCACTTAACCAGTCTCCCCAAACCAGGATATTTAGGTTACAGCTGTGTGGGTGTCCTTATGAACATATGCACATAGTGTCAGTCGTGTCCAACTCTGCGGCCTCGTGGACTGTAGACCTGCAGGCTCCTCTGTCCATGGGATTCTCCAGGCAAGAATACTGGAGTGGGTTGCCATGCCCTTCTGCAATATGCATATATCTGGGACATAAATCCCTAGAAGTCTTCTCAGGTTACTAAACACCCTAGTTTCTCTCATTAAACAAAGCTCTCCCCTTCACCTCATATCCAAATGCTGACATTGTAGTTAGTGTCCCCCTTTTCTGCCACACTTGGTCACGTGTCTATCCTGATTGTTTTCTCACCTCTCACTTCCCAACCACTCCAAGTAGCTCCCAGTTCCGTGAAGCCACTGCAGCAGTCCCACTGAGGCCCCCCTTGGGTGCCACACCACTCAATCCCAGGGGCGTGCCCTGATCTTCCTCTAGTGTTTTCACGGCCGCATTTGACGTGGTGCAACTGCCTTCTTCCAACACTTCTGCCCTTGACTCTGTGACATGACAGCTCAGCCGGTCTCCTGGCCTCCCACCTCTCTATCTGGTGGTCTTCTGGCCTGCCTTCAAGAGCTGGCATTCTCAAAACTCAATTCTTGGCCCTCTCTTCATTCTAGATCAGCACCATCCAACAGAACTCTCACTGATAATAGCAATGCTTTATTAAGCACTCAATGTGGTCAGTGCAACTGAGGACCTGAGTTTTTTTATCTGATTTAATATGAACCAATGTAAATGTCAGTAGCCACTAGTTATGAAATTAAAAGCAGCCATGAAATTAAAAGATGTTTGCTCCTTGGAAGAAAAGCTATGACAAACCTAGACAGCATATTAAAAAGGAGAGACATTACTTTGCTGACAAAGATCCATCTAGTCAAAGCTATGGTTTTCCCAGTAGTCATATATGGATGTTGAGAACTGGACCACAAAGAAGGCTAAGCCCTGAAGAATTGATTTTGAACTGTGGTGTTGGAGAAGACTCTTGAGAGTCCCTTGGACTGCAAGGTGATCAAACCAGTCAATTCTAAAGGAAATCAACCCTGAATACTCATTGGAAGAACTGATGTTGAAGCTGAGGCTCCAATACTTTGGCCACCTGATGCAAAGAGCCGACTGGTTGGAAAAGACCCTGATGCTGGGAAAGATCGAGGGCAGGAGGAGAAGGGGATGACAGAGGATGAGACGGTTGGAGGGCATCACTGACTCAATGGACATGAGCTTGAGCAAGCTCTGGGAGTTGGTAAAGGACAGGGAAGTCTGGCATGCTGCAGTCCATGAGGCTGCAGAGTCCAACATGCCTGAGCAACTGAACAAGCCACTGGTGGCTAAAGGCTACCATGGACAGCGCAGTTTGACATGCTCTCCCTACGAGAGATCACGTACACCATGGCCTCAGCTACTGGCTCCGGGCAGAGCACACACACACAGCTCTATTTCCAGCCTGGATTTTCCCCTAAACTCACGTAACACACATAACCAAAGTCCACTTGACAGCTTCCTTTGGATGGTACTAAACTGACAGATTAAACTCAAGATCCTCTTCTGAAACTAGGTTAGCTTCCCAATTAGGGAAATGCATGGATAAAGGACTCCATTGACTGCATCCCCTAATCATTCCTCAGCTTAGTCTATCTCTCCACATCTTGACTCCCTTCCCATGAACCCACCATGGAAACTGGTGGGACATGCTCTTTACTGGACCACTGGTATCCTCTCTGGCTCCACCTCCCAGTCTGCCCTCTATGATGTCACATAATGTAACTAAGAAGATGCTCAGGCCCCTTCAGGGGCTTCCTGCGCTTTGGGGATAAGTGGGCAGTCCAGTGTGCAAGGTTCAATGCTACCAACCACTGGCCAGCTCTTGGTCGCCCTCCGCCCTTCCCTGCAGCCACCCTGGGCTTCTGTCTTCTGCAGTTACCTTGAGGGGAAGATACCATTGCTTTCTGATCCTTTTCATTGTTTTAAACACAACCTTCTCTAACTCTGGAAGCCAAACAAAACTCGTCTGTTAGTCACACCATGAAGATTCCCAAAGAGCCGGCTCCTGAGTCCATGTCCTTTCCATACCAAGGCACAACCGGAAGGGACTGTGCTGGTTGGCCCTTCACCTGCCCTCCTGCCAGGTGGGCAGCAAAGTCTGCTGAGACATGCCCAGTCAGAAGGAGGGCACCCCTCTTAAAGCAGACCCTTCCTCCCCTTCCCAGGGCTAGCTCATGTTGATAATTAGAAAGGTCTTCTTTATACTTCCCACATCTGCCCCATCACCCCTTCCAGCCTGACCCCAGGTCCCCCGTTGGAGTCATAACAGAAATGACAAGAGTGAGAGCGGCTACCATTACCATGCGCCTGCACCGCCAGCCTCGCAACCTCTCCACGAGCTGGTACTATCACTGCCGCTAGCTGCGAACACAAGAACCTAAAATGCAGAGCGACCAGTAATCGTTCCCCAGTATCAGAGCATTCTGATTGCTCCTGAACTCTTCCATGTCTTTCCTGCAGTGCCTGTAATTTAATGACACTCTGGTCCTTGCCACGCCAAGTGTGGCCCAAGGAGCAGCAGCAGCAGCTTCACCTGGGAGCCCATCCGGACACAGAATCTGGGGCTCATTCCCAGACCAGCTGGATCAGAATCTGCATTTTAACAAGATTTAGAGCTTGAGAGACACTAGTCTTGGTGTGCCCAGGACACATTGGAACGTACACTTACTAATTCACTAGACCAATGACCAAGCACAAACACCTACTATTTGTGCCTGGCACTATACAGGCACCAGGATCCTCTCAGCCCTTCACAGCTGAGCTTGTGTCCAGCAGAGAGATGGGAGGCTAAGGCATGGAGTAGGTGTTAGGCAGGAGTGTGGTGGGGAAACAAGGTGTCACTGGGCCCGGGGGCCATGCGTCAGGGAGGAGCTTGCACCTGATCGAGGGGACCACGGGTCAGGGAGCACTGAAGGAGCCTGCACCTGATCCAGTGTTAAATGAAGGAAGGAACTGGCTGGGCTGTCACTGAGATGGGCTTTCTGAGCAATGGGAGGGTGACACCAAAGAATGAAGATGGCAGAGAAATCCAGGGAAAGAGAGTGGGCAGGAGACAGGGATGGGCCCAGGAGGCCTTGAGGTCGCACCCCCTTGTCCTGGAAATTATTCTCTTCCTGCAGCCTCTGGTTATGTAATCTTCTCTGGCCGCCTCACCTCTAGCTTATTTGAACTTGCAGCTAAGGAGACAGGCCTGCTTTTCCACATGTACTTGATCTGGTCAGATTTTTTTTCTGCCTGTACTTCTGTGATTGATTTTTTTTTAAAGCAAGACCTTCAGTTGATCCTGATTAAATTTTAACTTGTCCTTTTTGACCATCGTCACTGAAGCCTGCTATGATCTTTTTGAGCGCCTTCATCCAGCACATCCCCCCAACTTGTCCCCCATCTTTCCTTTTCATCTTCGTTTCTTACAGTTCCCTTTGGCTATGCATTTTCCTGATACTCAGAGCTTCTGGCAGACTTTCTATCAGAGGAAATTACAGGCCAATTTCCTGATGAACACAAATATACTCAATAAAACACTAGCAAACTGAACTCAACAATACATTAAAAGGATCATATATTGTGATCAAGTGGGATTTATCCTAGGGATTCAACATATACAAGTCAATCAATGTGATACAACATATTAATAAACTGATAATAAAAACCATATGGTCATCTCTATAGATACAGAAAAAGCTTTTAACAAAATGCAACACCCATTTATGATAAAAACTCTACAGAAAGTAGGCATAGAGGGGACCTATCTCAACATAAAAAGGTCATTTATGACAAATCCACAGTTAATGTCATTCTCAATGGTAAAAAGCTGAAAGCCTTTCCTCTAAGATCAGAAACAAGACAAAAATGTCTATTCTTGCCACTTTTATTCAACATAGTTTTGGAAGACCTAGCCATGGCAATCAAAGAAGAAAAAAAAAGAGGAATCCAAATTGGAAAACAAGTAAAACTGTTAGCATCTGCAGATGACATGGTACTAAATATAGAGAACTCCAAAGATGCCGCCAGAAAACTACTGGAGCATCAGTGAATTCAGTAAAGTTGCAGGATACAAAATTAATACACAAATCTTGCATTTCTATACACTAACAAGCTCAGAAAGAGAAATTAAGGAAACAATCCCATTTACCATCACATCAAAAATAACAAAATACCTAGGAATAAACCTACCTAAGGAGGCAAAAGACCCATAGTCTGAAAACTGTAAGACACTGATGAAAAAAAATCACAGATGATACAAACAGATGGAGAGATATACCACATTTCTAGACTGGAATAATCAGTATTCTCAAAATGACTATTTTACCCAAAGCAATCTACAGATTCAGTGCAATCCCTGTCAAATTGCCAATGGCATTTTTCACAGAACTAGAACAAAAAATGGTACAATTTGTATGGAAAAAACAACAACAACAAACCCTCAGTAGCCAAAACAATCTTGAGAAAGAAAAATGAAGCTGGAGGAATCAGGCTCCCTGACTTCAGACTACACTACAAAGACTACAATCACTAAAACAGCATGATACTGGAACAAAAACAGAAATATGTATCACTGAAACAGGACAGAAAGCTCAGAAATAAATACACGAACCTATGATCAATTGATTTATGACAAAGAAGGCAAGAATACACAATGGAGAAAAGGCAATCTGTTCAACAAGGGGCGCTCAAAAAACTGGACAACTACATGTAAAAGAATGAAATTAGAACATTCTCAAACACCATTCACAGAAATAAACTCAAAATGGATTAAAGACCTAAATATAAGGCCACATTCTATAAAATTCTTATAGTAGAATATCATCGGAACACTCTTTGACATAAATAGCAGCAATATATTTTTGGATCCATCTTCTAGAGTAATATAAATGAAAACAAAAATAAACAAATGGAACCTAATTAAACTTAAATTTTTGCACAGCAAAGAAAATCATGAACAAAATGACAACCCACAGAATGGAAGAAAATATTTGTAAATGATGTGACCAAGGGATTAATCTCCAAAATATACAAACAGCTCATGAAGCTCAATATCAAAAATACAAACAACCCGATCAAAAAATGGGCCAAAGGTATAAATACACATTTTCCTAAAAAAGACATATGGATGTCCAAAAAGCACATGAAGAGATGCTCAGCATCACTAATCATTAGAGAAATGAAAATCAGACTATAATGAGTTATCACTTCACACCAGTCAGACTGGTAATCATCAAAAAGTCTACAAACAATAAATGCTGGAGAGGGTGTAGAGAAGAGGGAACCATCCTACACTGCTGGTGGGAATGTAAACTAGTAACAGCCACTATGGAGAACAGTATAGAGGTTCCTTAAAAAATGACTAAAAACAGAGCTACCATATGATCTGGCAGTCCCACTCCTGGGCCTATCTCTAGAGAAATATGTAAATGGAAAAAATACATGCACCCCAGTTCTCACTGCAGCACTATTTACAATAACCAGTACATGGACGCAATCTAGATGCTCAATGACCGAGAAGTGGATAAAGAAGATATGGAACACACATACACACACGATGGAATATCACTCAGCCATAAGAAAGAATGAAGTAATGCCATTTGCAGCAACTGAGATGGATCCAAAAGATTATCATGCAAAGTGAGGTAAGTCAGACAAAGACAAATATCATATGATATCACTCATATGTGAAATCTAAAAAAAGGATACAAATGAACTTATTTACAAAACAGGTAAGTCTGTGAAGATTAGTAAACATAAATAAGTCTGTTATTTATCTCACAGACTTATTTATCTAACAGACTCACAGGACACATGTACACCAGTGGCTGATTCATGTCAGTGTATGGCAAAACCCACAATATTGTAAAGTAATTAGCCTTCAATTTAAAAAAAAAAAAGACCCACAAACTTCAAAAACAAACTTAAGGGAGTTCCCTGGTGGCCCAGTGGTTAAGAATCCGCCTGCCAAAAAAAAAAAAAAAAAAAAGAATCCGCCTGCCAATGCAGGGGACATGGGTTTGATCCCTGGTCCAGAACTAAGAACCCACATACCTCAGGGCAACTAAGCCTGTGCACCGGAACTGCTGAGCCCATGCACTCCAAATACTGTAGCCTGCATTCCCTGGAGTCCACACTCTGCAACAAGAGAAGATCACAACGAGAAGCCTGCACACTAGAGAGCAGCCCCTGCTCGCTGCAATAGAGGAAAGCCTGCGTGCAGCAATGAAGACCAGTGCAGCCAAAAATAAACAAATTTATGGTTACCAAAGGGGAAACGTGGGAGAGGGTGATAAATTAGGAGTTTGAGATAAACAAGCACACTATGTTACATAATCAACAAGGTCCTACTGTATAGCACAGGGAACTCTATTCACTATTCCGTAAAAACCTGTATGGGAAAAGAATCTGAAAAAGAATGGATATAGGTATAATTGATGCACTCTGCTGAAAGCCTGAAACTAACATAGCTTTATAAATCAACTCTAAAATAAAATAAACCTTTAATCTATTAGAACAAGGTGCCTTCCCTTCTACTGCTGCTCAGCATTGTCCCTTCCCAGCCAGTCTCGACTTCTTCCTTCCTACCAGAGCCTGTCTTTCCCTTTAGAACCTGAAGATGCCAGGTGCTTCCAGTCTCCCCATTGGTCAGGGCATGAACCAGTAACTGAATTCTGGCCAGTGGGGCTTAAGGATGAGTCTGCTGGAGGACTTTGGGTAACGTTTTCTTTCTTAATATAAAGAGGCTCTGAAGAGCAGCACTGTTTTCTCCCTTGCCTTTGGATGTGGGTGTGAAGCCTTGATGCCTGGAGCTGTGGCAGCCGCCCTGCAACCATGAGGAAAGTCAACGCCCTGAGGGTGGCTGGACTGGAAGACGGAAAAGGCTTCCCTAGTTCCTTAATGATGTCACGGGCTATTCCTAAAACCCTGGGCCAGACCCACTTAGGGATCTACTGTTGTATTACACTTTGAATCCATTTAATAACATTTATTATTTATAAATAATATTTATTCTTTATATGGGAACAAACCAGAAATATCCCAGGTTATGAAAGTTCCAAAATCTCATCATTCTTACATTCTCCTGTAAATTACTGGGCATTTTCTCAACTAAATGTGTCATCTCTACTGTTTATAATTCTACCTTGTCTGGAGGCTCTGTCTGGGCACGTTTTTCTCACTTAAATTATAATATAAAGTTCTCTTAACTGCACCAGTCAATTTTCTGACAAGTTCATTCTTCTGGTGTATGTAGAGGTACTGTCGAGGTTCTTAGTTATACTATATTTTATATATTTCATACTGTGATATTTAAAGGTTTGTTCAGAAATCCAAATCACATTCTTTGACATTCCAGGCAGCTATTATTTCCCTTTCTCTTTGGTTACAAGCTCTTGACCTCTCTCTGCACAGGGAAGCAGTTCTAGGCCCCTCTCTGCACACAGGGCTCCAACACAGTCCAGAAGCACCTTGAGGCCCTTCCTGTGAGCTGACCCCTGTGGCCCATCTCAGTCTGCCCCACAACACAGCCCACCTCGGGCATCCCCAAGTCCCCCTCAGCCCAGCGAGTGTGCCCTGGCTCTGGTCTCTGCTCCCTCGTCCATTTTCAGATCTCTTTCTTCCTCGTCTGCTCTCATCGGTAAAGCAACCTGGCCATCGCCTCAGTCCTCTCTCCACCGCACTATTATGCTCTGCACACAAGCCAGTGCCAAGCTGGCAGAGACAGGACCCTCCCGCTCTAGGTAAGGTGTGGACGCACAGGTATGACAACTGTTTTTTCGATCACACTTCATTTTCACAAGAATCAGGAGGAGTTTAGGGTGACGGGCAGGGTGAGAGGTGTTGGCAGATTTGCTTCTGCATCTTGGAAACACATGCCAAAGAGACTACATCCTTCCCACTTGGCAGTGTGGGCCTTATGCTCATGTCCTCTGGTCCCACTTGGGCCAGTGGCCTGTGTGGTCAGTACCAGGCGTCCTCTGACCAGGCTGACGCTTCTTCTTGTTCCCAGGCCCAGCGTGCCGTTGCCTCTCAAGCCAGCCAGAATCTCCCGCCATGGGAACAGCATCTGCTGTAAATACTCTACCAGTAGCTCTGCATTTTTCCTTTTCCCTCGTGTCAAATTCTTCCACCCTCACCTCTTGACTCTAAGCCTCCTCGGGATACTTGTTTTCCTGGCTTCCTTCTTGAATTTTTCCATCCTGCACAGGAATTTGTTTAATCCCTTCTGAAATGTTAGAGCCTCGACCTTCTCTTCTAACAAGGAGATCAGTGAGAATTTATAGGAAACAAATCACCTTACACTTGCATGCACTTTCCACATGTGATGGGACTTGTTCTCAGGCTGGCCAGGAGACCCAGAAGCGTCCCTGTCACACCTGAGTGAAGAGGGGCTCGCTGCGGGCCACTGGTGCTGGTGTGGGGGCACGTGGCCTCCCCTTCTCTAAGTCTCACCAGGCTTCCCGCCTCACAGGTGGGATAACTGTGCTGAGGTTACACGTCTGCAGCTAACAAGCTTAGCAGGCTATAACGCAGGGCTGCCTGGCACCAAACCACTACTTTCCCAGTCCCCTCCGTTTCCACATTTTCTGTAACTCAAGGGAAGTATACATTTCTCTGTGACTTTTCCTAAAAACAGCTGTTTTGATTTCAGGAAACTGCGGTTTTTCTAGACTTGTCTGCAACTCTATTTCTGCTCCTACCCTAGGGAGCAGGGCACGGGCTGTGTAGCTCAACTCTGATGTAGCACATTTCCAGCTCTGAGTAACCATCAATGTTCCAGAGCGCCCCCCAACACCGGATCATTTTCCAGACGATTCTCCTGCTTGTTTCTTTTAGCTTTCTCACTGCACAAACGACAGATTTGGAAAAGCATGTTTTCAAGTTTGATGACGTGCTATTTATCCATTCGTCCTTTTATGGCTCATGCTTTAGGAGGGTAAGAAATCTTAATGCCTAATGCAAGAGACTCTTGAGAGTCCCCTGGACTACAAGGACATCAAACCAGTCAATCCTATAGGAAACTGAATATTCACTGGAAGAACTGATGCTGAAGCTGATGCTCCAATACTTTGGCCACCTGATGCGAAGAGCCAACTCACTGGAAAAGACCCTGATGCTGGTAAAGACTCAGGGCAGGAGGAGACGGGACGACAGAGGACGAGATGACTGGATGGTATTACTGATTCAACGGACATGAGTCTGAGCAAACTTTGGCACATGGTGAGGGACAGGGAAGCCTGGCATGCTGCAGTCCATTGGGGTCACAAAGAGTCAACATGACTGAGCAATACAACAACAAATGCAAGGTCACAAAGATTTTGTCCTATTTTCTCTCCCAGATTTATAGTTCTGGGTTTTACCTTTAGGTCTGTGGGCCATGGTGATGTGAAGTATGGGTCTGTGTTCATTTTGTTGCGTATGGAAGCCCAATTGCTCCAGCACCATTTGTTAAAAAGACTACACCTTCTCTCTTGCCCTGTCTTTGCATCTTTGTCAAACACCAGTAGTACAGCCTGGTGTCTGTCTCATACTATTGCTGCTGCTAAGTCACTTCAGTCGTGTCCGACTCTGTGCGACCCCATACATGGCAGCCCACCAGGCTCCCCATCCCTGGGATTCTCCAGGCAAGAACACTGGAGTGGGTTGCCATTTCCTTCTCCAACGTATGAAAGTGAAAAATGAAAGAAGTTGGTCAGTCGTGTCCAACTCTTAGCAACCCCATGGACTGCAGCCTACCAGGCTCCTCCGTCCATGGGATTTTCCAGGCAAGAGTACTGGAATGGGGTGCCATTGCCTTCTCCGTCTCATACTATTGGTTTTCCTCAAATTTCTTTTGCTCCTTAGTGGTTCCTTTGCATTTCTGAAAGAAGGCACCGGGCGATCTTTGGTGGAAGGAGGACTCGGTGACAAGACGGGGAGCCTCCTAGGTTTCCTTTCCTGGCCCCATGCCTCCACTTCGTCCTCCCCTCTGGATGGGGGAGGGGCGTGGGCTCCGTGGAAGCCGACTGCATCACCCCCAGCCTCCTTCTCTTTGGGGTGTGCGTGCAGGCAGCAGGAAGGGACCTGTAGCCGCAGGGAGTGCAGGCTTAGCATCTTCCAGCCCCAGGTACAGGGCCTTTCCTGCGGCCCCTCCCTGTGGGTCATGGAAGTCCAGAATGACTTGGAGATCCCTCACAGTTCCAAAGCTCCTGGCCTGCCTCACCCGCTTCCCAACTTTTCTCCCTCTGGGGAAGAGGAGCTCCCGTAATGACGCTGGCCTGCTCCCCAACCCCCTTCCCCATGGTGCCGCCCCCAGCTCCCAGCAGTCGGCTGCAGCATCTCTGCTCCACTTCTCTGTCAGCCTTTCCTAGTCTGCTTTCTGTTCTACAGAAATCTCTCCCATCTCCTGAGGTTAGCTAAGGGTGCTCTTTCTTATTTTCCCATGTTCCTAATGCATTATGCTTTTATTTTCTTTTGTTTGAAATGGTCTTTGGAGGAGGCAGAAGGACAGGGGCTATTTTGAGCTCGGAAGTCCTACTGGATGGTCACAAGGGTCGGGGACACATGAACTCACTGTCCCACAGAGCGTCCGGCAAGTCATGCCCAGAGACGGAGGGCGGGCTGGACAGGTCACAGGCTGACTGGACGCACCGTGTGTACAAAGCGGGCTGGCCGGGAAGTCTGGGAGAGTCCAGAGCTTGTGTGGTCTCGCTCTCCACCTGGGAAACACTGCATCTTCTAAACAAAGGCTCCTCTCACCCTCCAGCTCTGTGGGAGGGAGCCAGAGAGCAGGGCGTGGGAGGGATGCTGGAAACCGCAAGTCACGTGTGACTGACTGGCCTGAACCAAGCCCATGGTCTGTCATATCAACAACTTTGTTTCTTTCCCTTAATCATCTTTCACGAGTCTGCCTCTGTTTTCTGGAAGAAAAGTACACATGTATGTATTTGTAACATCAACCCAGTACTCAGTCCTACTAGGCTTTTAAAAATGACATTGAGAGATTCTCTGTTGTCCTTAAAAGCACCAATACTCTTGGTCCCACAGACTGTTTTTTTAAGTTTCTGTAGCATTTTGTTCTGTGGTAAGGCCAGCTAGCCACACCGCTTATCAAGGAACTACAGGGTCAAGTAGCAGGGACCAGCATCGTCAAACGTGCAATTTCCATCATGTTCATGATCCAAAGAAGGACACAGTTGAGTCTAAAATTTTTCAGGTTCCCATACAGATTGAAGTTCTCTCATTAAATCACTGTGTAAAAAATACATTAAATTTTTAAAAAGGGGGAAAAAAGTAAACAGAAAAACACACCACAGATATCTTTCAAGACTCACTTCGTTTGTTAATGGGTTCCTGCTTCTGCCGCTGGTTCTCTTGTTAACTTTGATCTGTGTGTTTACACACATTTTTAATTCATTCAATGATTTCACACACCAGCAGTTTCAATTTGTTTCAGGCAAAACTGGACTGTTAAAAAAGATCCAGGCTATTTTCAGGTTGGAAAAATAATAAATTGAAATTGAGATGATTCTACAGGATTGACTTTTTTTGTTCTAATTACAGAATGGAGTCCTTTCCATAAAAGTAAAAATGTTCAGTTCTCGTATAATACATATAACGTGCTCAGTCACGTCTGACTCTTTGCGACTCCATGGGTGGTAGTCCGCCAGGCTCTGATGTCCACTGGATTTCCCAGGCAAGAATACTGGAGTGAGTGCCATTTTCTCCTCCAGAGATCTTCTCAACCCAGGGATCGAACTTGTATCTCCTGCAGCTCCTGCACTGGCAGCTGGGTTTTTACCACTGGGTCATCTGGGAAGCCCACAGTACATATAACAAACAAGATCAGTTCAAATATCCTCCTATATGTCCTAATCTTTCCCTCGCATTTTTCTTCTGGTTTGTTTGCTTTTTGGCTACACCACACAGCATGTGGGATCTTAGTTCCCCAACCAGGGATAGAACCCAAGCTTCCTGCGGTGGAAGAGTGGAATCTTAACCACTGAACAACCAGGGAAGTCCCGCCCACGCATTCTTAGAAGCATCCAAAAGTCATCACGTGTGTGGAGGCACGTTTAACCAATGCTCACTCAGTGGTAAGTGACAGGCGTGGGCACTGCTATTTCGTCTTCATCTGCACTGGTTCTGAGAAGTGGAATAACCACCCCACCCTCCTGATGAGGAAGTTCATCTCTGACAGAGAGGCTGCTATGCCTAGAGTCAGAGCAGCGCTGGGGGCGTGGAGCTCCCCCGCAACACCCTACCCCCAGCTTTTCCCTCAGCTCAGTGGCCAAAGAACTCAGTAACCACAGACCGGAGGGGCCCTGGTGTGCCTGCTCCTTGGCTGCTGCTGCTGCTGAGTCACTTCAGTCGTGTCCGACTCTGTGTGACCCCATAGACGGCAGCCAACCAGGCTCCCCCGTCCCTGGGATTCTCCAGGCAAGAACACTGGAGTGGGTTGCCATTTCCTTCTCCAATGCATGAAAGGGAAAAGTGAAAGTGAAGTCGCTCAGTCACGTCTGACTCTTAGCAACCCCATGGACTGCAGCCCACCAGGCTCCTCCGTCCATGGGAGTCTCCAGGCAAGAGTACTGGAGTGGGGTGCCGTTGCCTCCTCTGGCTCCTTGGCTAGTTTTCCTCAAATTAAGAACACAAACGGAGCAACTTAATTCTCACAAACATGTGAAATATTACTCTTCCTATTAAAAATTATAAAATATTTCACAAAGACATTGCATGGGAAAGAATTCCGTACAATCTCCGCCCCTCCTCACCCAACTTCTTTAAGAAGTGAGCATTGTTTACCCAACCCCTCCTGTCCTGGCAGCCCCTTGGAGCTCATCCTTCACCCTCCACCCACAGCGGGGTCCACTCCCCTGGATCTGGTGTTTATATTCCCACATGGTGGTTCTCCCCAGATGTACTGTGCCTAAGCAATATATAGAATTACTCTGTATGTTTCAAAGCTTTACGTCAGCAGTAGATTGGCCCACATGGGGCTCCACGGTGAACGGTTACTAATGTGCCAATTACTGCACCCCCTGGAGAGTGGTCTCCCCTCCCAACAGCCCATTCTGTGTGTAGCAGAGATGTCTTCACCTGCTGGATGCTGGGGGAGTCCTGGTCCTTGCTGTCACCTCCACCCCACAGCTGTCCTGCATCCTGGCCCCATCAGCACAACGCTTGGCTGCCAGCACCCAGGACCTCTTGGCCAGCCCAAGGGTGAGTGCTGAGGTGGGACAAGTGACTAGAGTTCCTATCTTATCCTCAAGCCAATTAAAAAACACACCTCGATGTCCTCACTGAGGATGATCAGACAGCTTACATATCAATTGGAAGGAATGAAGATATGAGCTACAACAAATCAGCAGATCACCAAGGCCTCATCCACTGTCGGCCAAGGGTGTCAGCTCTGCTCCAGGCAAATGAGAAGGGCATGTTTTCAGGAACCATCCTGCTGTGGCTGACACTTGTTTTGTCTTAAGGCAAATGGCCCCTTTCCACACCAACAAGGATTAACCATGCCTCCTCTGTCCTCCCCAGAGGGAGGGCCTGGGAAGCCTCTAATCCATCCTGCTCAGTGTTCAAGTCCTTGGTTGACATATTCCTGCCTCCACTGGCCACTGAGCCCCAGACACTGGACCCTGCAAACAGTGAGTGCTCAGCAGAGGCGTTGGCGGGGGGGAGGAGTCCCCTGCCAGAGTAGAGTCCCAGCTCTCAGTGGTGCACTGGGCACCCAGAGCACTGCACTGCACTCACAGCAGCACCACAGACACTTCAAATTTTCCAGGAAAACAATAACACCCAGCATCAGCTGTCAGAGAGGAGCCAAGGACGTCAGTCTTTCTCCCCAGGTTAGACATAACATGGCAGAGTAGAAGCACTTGAGCTCATCTCCTCTCACGAAAACACCAAAAATCACAACTACCTGCTGAACAACCATTGACAAAAAAAGACTGGAGCCTATCAAAAAGATATTCTACATCCAAAGACAAAGAAGAAGCCCCAACGAGATGGGAGCAGACACCAGAAGCATGAGGAACTACGATTCTGCAACCTGCAGAACAGAGGCCACAAACACAAGAAGCTAGACAAAACGAGATGGCAGAGGAAATGTTCCAGATGAAGGAACAAGATAAACCCCCAAAGAACAGCTAAGTGAAGTGGAGACAGGCAATCTACCCGGTAAAAGAAGGCTTAGGTTCTTCATTGCCAACTCTGCAGAAGTAACTGCCAGCTTGTGAGAGGCCGATGGAGAGGGCTACCTACACAGGAAGGAGCTGTGGGTGGCCTCCAGGAGCCAAGAGCAGCCCCCAGCAGACAGCCAGCAAGAAGACAGGGACCCCACAGTCTTACTGCCACAAGAGATAAATTCCGTGCATCTCAGGAAATTGAAACCAGACCTCTCTCAACTTAAGCCTCTGATGAGTCCAAAGGCCCGGCCTGCATCTTGATTGCAAGATGGTAAGACCCTAAGCAAGGGACCCAGAGAAACTGTGAGATGATAAAAGTATGTTGTTTTAAGCATCTAAGTTTGTGCTCATGGTTACAGGGCAATAGAAAACACAGTATTCAAGCTATAAGCTATTTATGCTACATTCTTGGTGCACTGAATACATGAATAGTTAAGCAGAAATTATCTCCAAAATTTTTATGGTCTTAAATAAAAGCAAACTGAGAAAATGTCTCAAACACGGGCCATAATTTTCATCTGTAAATTGACCTAATATCCTTTCAATCTTAGGCAAAGTCATAAAATTCCTGTGTGTTGCCTGTATGTAGCTCTTCTGGAAAACTCTTCCTAGTTTTGCAGGATTTTGGCAGCTCTATACTTTTCAGAAATGCTACCCTTTGGTCACATCTAAACACTATAGTTTCTTGATGAAAGTGAAGGAGCAGAATGAAAAAGTTGGCTTAAAGCTCAACATTCAGAAAACTAAGATCATGGCATCACTTCATGGGAAATAGATGGGGAAACAGTGGAAACAGTGTCAGACTTTATTTTGGGGGGCTCCAAAATCACTGCAGATGGTGACTGCAGCCATGAAATTAAAAGACACTTACTCCTTGGAAGGAAAGTTATGACCAACCTAGATAGCATATTTAAAAACAGAGACATTACTTTGCCAACAAAGGTCCGTCTAGTCAAGGCCATGGTTTCTCCAGTAGTCATGTATGGGTGTGAGAGCTGGACTGCAAAGAAAGCTGAGCGCCGAAGAATTGATGCTTTTGAACTGTGGTGTTGGAGAAGACTCTTGAGAGTCCCTTGGACTGCAAGGAGATCCAACCAGTCCATCCTAAAGGAGATCAGTCCTGGGTGTTCACTGGAACGATGGATGCTGAAGAGGAAACTCCAATACTTTGGCCACCTCATGTGAAGAGTTGACTCACTGGAAAAGACCCTAATGCTGGGAAGGATTGGGGGCAGGAGAAGGGGACGACAGAGGATGAGATGGCTGGATGGCATCACTGACCCGATGGACATGGGTTTGGATAGACTCTGGGAGTTGGTGATGGACAGGGAGGCCTGGCGTGCTGCGATTCATGGGGTTGCAAAGAGTCGGACATGACTGAGCAACGGAACTGAACTGAAACACTATAGTTCCAAGCGATCCAATCTAGAGAAATCTTGGGATAAACAGGATGCTATATCTTTTTTTTTTTTTTTTAATTTGGCCATGCTGCGAGGCATGTGGTATCTGAGTTTCCTGACCAGGAATCAAACCCTTGGTCTCTGCATTGGAAGCATGGAGTCCCAACCACTGGATTTCCAGGGAAGTCCCGGGATGCTGCATCTTAATTAGAGGAAGGACTCATGAATTCCTGAAGCAGTTTACAGGGAGGAGGCAGATACGATGTGAGACTGATCACCTTGACCCAGGAAGTCCCAATGACCTTCTGTAAATTCAGTGTTAGGACTTTATCAAGATTCAAAACTTTGTGTTAACTTATGAGAAATTGGAAAACTTCTTAAACCTTTTTTAAACTGTAGGTTTTCCCCAAAGAACCTAAAATGTATCCTTGTGTGTGTGTGAGTCACTCAGTTGTGTCTGACTCTTTGTGACCCCATGGACTGTAGCCTGCAGCTCCTATATTCACAGAATTTTCCAGGCAAGAATACTGGAGTGGGTAGCCATGTCCTTCTCCAGAAAATGTATACTTATTATTGCCTAACCATTGATAGATGTATCTGATATTGCTATATTTTCATCAGCTACGTTGTCAAACGTTAATTACCTAGTTCTGGCCTGAAGAGAAAAACAGTTTTCCTCTAATTTATTTCAAGTGGCACTGTAGGTAAGGCAAAATAATGTTAACTGTTCTTGAAAGTGTACTGTGGAGAAGGAGAAAGAAAAGAAAGAAATCAGGACAATGGAGAGGGCCCTGTCAGCATATGAGGAAGCTGATCACACACAGCTCCTAGGATAAACACACATCAGTCACAGCTGGAGCAGGAGTGAGCCCACCTGCCATGGCAACGGACTCAGTGCCGCCCTCAGGCCCCTTTGAAACAGGCCTCCAGATGGAGACGGGCCTGGGTGCAGGACGACATAAGACTCCTGCTCCCGAGGGGCCGCGCCCGCCCCCTGGAGCTGGAGTGGCGCTTGCTGAGGGGGACCCGGCATGACTCAGAAACAAGAAGGAAACACCAGGGCCACACAGTCCGCAAATGTGTCCACTCACCACTCGACTCGTTTCCAAGTCGGATATTTACTTAAAACTATCATGACCACATTTTCGGAGGCCAGTCTTTAAATCCTGCAACACTGAGATCTGGGAGGTTTAAAAAAAAAAAAAAAGGAGCCATCATCACCTGTTTATTGCAAAATCTGAAACAAAAGTCATATTGTTATGCTCATAATGTAACCAGTACTTGCAGAATTGTGTCTTGCACACATAACCGGCTGACAGGAACATCAAGTATTAACGACACTGGAGGGCTTACATCTTGAATTGTGTGACAACCAACTCCTGGCAGCCAAAACATGCAGAATGCACTCTAAACACACGTGTGCTGGACATCTCTCCCAAAAGCAAACTGCTGCTTCATATCCCTTGTTACCCACAAAGCAAGAAAGATGAAGTGAACACTAAATCCCGGGTACTGTTCGCTCTCCATCAACGGGCTCACGAGCAGCTTTGGACAACGGTGCAGCTGGCCACAGGACTACTGTTTGAACACCCAAGGGGAAGCCCGGTGGCTCACCCTACCGCACAGTGTGCAGGCCAAATCTCTGTAAGAGCTGATGCCCCGTAACAACAGGGACACCTGAGTGATCGCGTGGCCCAGTTATGGGTTTAGTGATGGGAACAAAGAAGCCAAGGCTGGGAGACTCACCCAAGCTTCCACCATGGCTTCTCCACTCAGAGCTCAGACTGGAATTCAGGCTTCAGCATCATAAACCCCTAGGAGGCTGCTGGTTAAGGTCCCTTGACCCAGGGGTCCCCAACCCCTGGGTCACACAGCAGGAAGTAAGCGGTGGGTGAGTGAGAGACACTTCATCTCTATTTACAGCCACTCCCCGTCATTCTCATTACCACCTGGGCTTCCAACGATTCTGCATTATGGCAAGTTCTAGAATTATTTCACTATATATCTGATGTAATAATAGAAATAAAGCGCACAATAAAAGTAATATGCTTGAATCATCTGGAAACAATCCCTCTCCCGTTCCCTAGTCTGTGGAAAACCTGCCTTCCATGAAACCAGTTCCTGGTTCCAGAAAAAGTTGGGGACCATGGCCCTAACCCAAGGAATGTGTCAAACTGACTGCAGGGGTTCTAATCCCAACTAAAATGTTTCTCTCCCCACTCCATCCTTCTCTGCTCCCAGAAACAGGGCCTGTCCCTCAGGATCCTTCACAAAGATGGTACTACCTTCTCTGGGTAAACAGTCATACAAACAGGGGGTCGCCAGGTCAAGGGGGAAGATGTCACTCTAGAAGGCACGTCCACAACAAGTTGGGTCCTGAGCACACACAGAGGAGCCACACTCTAGCTGCGGCCCATCCAGGACACAGGGGTGTACAGCAGAGAGCACAGGGGGCAGGACCCGTGCCTGCAAGTGACAGCCTCCCTGGGGCCATGCCCACAAGCCTTCAAAGAGAAGAGCTGCCAGGAAGACAAGGGGACACGGGAGCCAGCGGAAGGAAGAGGACGTGCAAAGGGAGAAGGCCAGGGGTGTCCTGGGACCAGAGTGCCGTTCTGTGCGGCCGGGCAGAGGGTTTGAGTGGGGAAGTGAGGCGGAAACACGGGACAGTGAGGGGCCAGGTGCCTCCTGAGGAAGGCGGAGGTGCTGAAGGACTCTGAGCAGGAGCATGATGCAGCGTTATGCTTACATCTGGGAGAGCAGCTGTGGCCACAGAGCGGGAGCTGGACCGAGAGGAGAGAGGGAGGCAGAGTCCAGGAAGAGGGCAGGTGACACCTTCCCCCAGGGTGAGAGGGGAGCCTGGCGACACACTCTACATCACAGTCCTGCTAAAAAGAAAGTGTCCCTAAAAAAAAAACGGTGGCAAAGTCCACGTACCCTTTAAAGTCACAAGTCAGGGATGTGAGTTCCTAACGCTAGCAAAGGGAACCTCGAGACGACACTGCTTGTTACCGTCATGAGCAGTTCTTGGTCAGAGAGACTTCCCCAGTGATGTAAAAGAAGAATCTTAGTTCTTCTAAAAACTGATTTACAAGCATAGTTAATTTATTAAGTACACCTTAGAGGTCTGGGTTATATTATTATAGTCCTTAGAAATGATAATTTCTGTACTTTTTAAGACACCAAATGAAAATAAAGACATAAGGAAAACCAGCAGTATATACTGTGATTTTTAAAATGGGTTTGACTTTCAACCCAAGTGCTTCCTCCTTTGAGGAATTCAAAGGCATAATTTAAGGGTCTGGCAAGTGAAGAATTTTTACCAGCACTTAAGAGATATAACGGATATATACCATGTCCCAATCTGCTCCTCTCACACTGCCCCATGTTTAAGGCACCTCAAAGGTGCACAGTGTGTCTGCTGAGTGAGTGAGTCAAACTGCAGAGCTCCTCACCCTCACCCAGTGAACAGACCCACGCGGGCACCTGGCCCTGGGGACAGGACTGGCTCACCCTCTTGCTGGCTCTTCGCTTATACTTGATCACAGGGTAAGAGTTCTGTACTCCAGGTATTTCCTGATTGGTTACAATACTTGTCCAACATCAACCTCTTCTTGCTTTCAAGTTACCTTAACTATGAAGTATTCAGCACTATCTGATGACGCCGATTTAAACACACACATCACCACCACCAGTGCCCAGATAGCCAGCATCCATGGGAGAGGACCAGACGTGGAACAGCTGGGGCTGAGGCCACCAGCAAAAAGAGGAAGCACCGCTCTTACTTCCTCTGTAGCTGAGCATCTGTATCTTTCAGAATCCTGTTTCCTCAGATACAAAACATAGTTCATGTTACTTTTAACTAACTGCTCCCAAGAAAGAGAAGGAATTTTACCACTTGATTTTAATATACAATAGAAGAACAGTTAATAACAAACAAGAAATCCATTCAAGAGCATATGCATACAACATTACTAAACTGTGAGTCAGATCAAAAAACTAACCCATACAATTTGTATCTCTTACTCAGGGTGAATGTCGTGTTAACAAAAAGCACTATCAAAGCTAAGTGTCTTTAAGTGGGGGTTGACTTTTTACAACTTTTTACATTACATACGAATATTATTCTTTGTCAGCATTATTACTCCTGAGGATCCATCCTTTGAGAAGAAGATTCAAAGGAGGAAGAGAATGATTTGTGTCCTTCACTTGTGTTAGATGAGAAGCTGGGATACCACCACACTATTTGCTTTGGAAAATGAACAATAAGATATATTCTACTCTGTGAGATGATCTAACCTTTTCCTGCCTCACAAAATCTTCTATATTTAACATATGCTGAGAAAAAGGTAAAAACAAAGGGAATGAGAATGTTGTACAAGTTGTGTTTTTCAAGGGTATTTACTACAAAGTTATGTCAAGAAGATTTTCCCTCCAAGTAATTTTAAATACATTGTATTACTGTCGTTTTAAAATATATTTTAAAATATTAATATCTTCTTGCTGGCCCCATATCTGATTCTGCTGGGTGATACTACTTGAATTCCATTACCTAGATGGTAATGAAACATTCTATGGCTGCAATATCCTGAGTCCTTCTGAATTTAAATTCTCTTAAAAAAAAAATAGACATTCCAAGCCAGCAGCATAGTAAACTATTTTTGATGTGCTCTTAAAAACCATAAGGAAGCACGATGTACCTTTTGTAAGACTAATGATGCAGGAACGTCTCCAAGCCCACTGCACCCTATTAGCCTCACCCATCTTAACAGGCAGAGACATGTGCGCCAGCCCTCTGCACTGAGCTGCATTAGGACTTCTACTCTGAGTACAACGGTGCTATACTTGCAAAAAAGATGTTTTCTGTGACCGTTTCCAGGTGGAGAATATGACCGCAAGCGGTCTGAAGGATCACTTTCCTCTGATGACTCTTGATAAATGATCGTGGTTCTGGGGATGTGACAGATAGAAGCTAACACCTTCCTCACTGGTTCACTTATAAAAAGACATTCCATGACGAGGTTCTGGTGTGTGCACTGAAAACTAATGATTACCTCAACCGTCACATCTACGGCCTTGGCAATAAGTGATGCGATTTGCTATTACACGTGAATGTAGTTACCCTGGAAGAGAGCTGGTGCTGGGTAACTGGACAGGCACCGATGCCATCTGACTGACACATTAATCCAGGATGTACTGGGTGCTACACTAGGGACCAGAGGGCAACCCAGCCGACTCTGGTGCCACACTTCATACCACCTTGGTGTCTTGTAATTTTCCCATGAGAGAAACTTGCCTCCCCATTCACATTCCTTCAAAAGCAGATCATACTGATTTTGGCCACTGTCTTCCAGCTGAAGACTCATGACTTTGTGTGTCTGAAAGCAAACACTGATGTCTCTGATGAAGGAAGATTAAATGAGATTTAATCCTTGGGAAGCCCAGGGGGCTGGCAGAGGAGTGGGGCTCAGTTTTGAAAAGACATTCTATTTTTCTTTGGTTCTTTGTTCCCTAATCAAATCGATGGAAACACACTTGAGGTAACTCACAGAGCAGGCTGGGGGGAGTCTCCATGAGGCTCCCGTTCGTCCTGACTCTCCATGGAGTGATGCCATCGTCAGGGTGCCCAGAACAGTGGATAGTGTATGCCTGGGCTGCAAACAAGCAGGAGGCTTCACGCCTAGTGGAGGCCCATTGAAAGATGGCTCCATCTGTACTGCAGCGCCGCAACAAGAACATCCTGGAGTCGAGCCACTGCTTCTCAGAAAACTTAGTTTCAAGGGGATTAACTATGGGCTAACCAACAATTTCTTCCCAAGATTTGGGAAGTGGCAGACTTCTTCCCAAGACTGCCACTGTGTTAAGATGTAATTAACTCTCAGGAACTTCGATGTTTTCTCTCTACCGTGAAACTGTTTGATGTGAGTGCCCTGTGTCTGTCTACAGCACAGGCCCAGGTACTAGAGGGGTGATGTGTATAAGTATTTTATTAAATTTTTTAATATCTTTTTTTTTTTTTTTTAAGGCCGCACTGCGCAGCTTGTGGGATCTTAGTTCCCCAACTCTGGATTGAACCTGCACTCTCAGAAGTGAAAGTGCCAAGTCCTGACAACTGGACTACCCGGGAATTCTCAAGTCCAAATAACAGACACGTCTGAACCGTCACAAGCTCATGACTTAAATTTAAGATTCCTGAAGCCAGGGATGGAAAAACAACCAGGTCACACAAGGACACATGAATGAAAACCAAACCCACTCTGCCCTCTGAGTTGGTGATACTAACTCAGTGATGCTAACTACTTATACTAGATAGTGATACTAACTAGTTACCACTCATCCACCCTCTAACCAAGAACACAGGGCTCGAGTGGGAATCTGAAGAAGGCTGAAGAATGGTGAGTAAAAATGTGGCAAATCGGAAATGCCAGAGCAGAGAGTTGTAAGAGAACGTGGAAAGGCGGTCATGAGAGCTGTCAGCCCAGAGCCCTGGTGGCACCATCGTCCCAGTGTGACCGCTGACAGTGGCTGACAACAGTCAATGGCTGAGGCACCAGCCCACTTAGCAGCCAGACCTATGGAGCGCCCGGTTCCCACTCTGGATGGCTCTTGGCCCTTCTCAATCAAATGCTCATCTTTACAGGGAGGCGCTCTAGTACCACTTCTCAGTCAGAGAGAGAGTACTCCTTTTTCATCAAATGAAAGAAACCATACACGAGGCAAACAATGGCCTTTATTCCCTGCCTTGTTTGAACAATGAAAATGATGTGCACTATGATCTCAAACAAAATCTTGGCTATGATAGAGCCATAAAAACAGCCTGTACTTGGGATTACAACAGTCCAGATATGTCTGGAGGCCGCAGCTGTGGGAGACCTCAAACGCTCCACTTTTTGTTTCCTGTTCAGTCCTACTTTCCACGTTTCTGTGCCTATGTCTGACTATAAAAGAGGCCACAGGAGAGGATGAACATAGAGTTTTCTCCACCCTAGAATGTGTGAACCTTTCTGGTTCCAGTTCAGTTAAAGACACGTTCCTTGTTTGCATCTAGTGGGGCAACCCTTACAAGTGAAAAATTATACAATCATCCACGGAGGCAGAGCATTTTCTTCAGAGAACAGGCAATTAAGTGGGCTGCAGGGCTGCGTCCCTGACAGCAGGGTCTGAATCAGACCCATTCTCACCTCACCTGCTCTTACCAGGAAAGCAGCCTGTGTGTCCCCTGGGACACCCGCAGGGATCAGTGGCACTGGGAGGGCTTCACCAAGCCTGCCTGGCCAGCGTGGGCCACTTGCAGCTGAAAAGGCAGGGCTCTGAAGCCCCCAACCACACAACAATCCCCTCCACCACAACCATTCAGAGAAGCCAGGCCTTATGACGGACGTAATCCTCAACAGCTTCCCCAGCAGGAAGGCTGGCTGGCAGCACAGACCTCTGGGCCTGAGCTCATCCCTGGAAAGGGTGTGAGACTAAGTCCTAGAAGGCTGAAAGACAGAAACAGCAGAACAAAAGGGATGCACGAGCCCCTGCAAAGATAAATGGAAGGAAAAGCAGGATAATTTACTAAAAGGAAATGAAGCCAAAAAAAGAGGTTCCAACTAGTAACCCAAAGACAAAGAATGAAGGTTAAGGGAAGGCTTTTGGACATCAACGAATTCAGAGTGGCTACTCTGCCCTTTTCCTTTCTTGGAAAACTGAAAAAGAAAGAAGAGATAAAGATGAGGAGTGGGAGGAGGGGGTAAAAGAAAGGAGAACAGCGGCTGACTGGCACGCAAAGATTCTATAGAATTTTATACCTGGAGCTCAGCTCTATCATGGTGAATTAATATCATTATTCTTATGAGAAACTCTAGGCTCTAATTCATTTCTACCACTCAGTGAATTCTGCCACTGAATGAGCAAAGACTTTCAAGCATGAGCCCAAGAAGAACCATCCATTGAGAGCCCCACTGTGATTTCTGAAGGAAGGGGTGCCATCCGGTGACCTGCCACCACTCTTCACTTCCAGAATCCACTTGAAATCCAAATTAATTTTTGTTGATTAGAATTTCAAGAGGGCTTGTTAGGGGTTAAAATACAGCTGGACAGCAACAATTTTTAAGGAATCCCAGGGCTTGGAGGGATCCAAGACTGCTCATTGCCAGAAAGCAGGGCAATTTTCAAAGTAAGTAGTTATTTCTCTTCGGCAGGATCTCCATGGATGAACTATTAAAAAGGAGGATTTTATTTCCTAGTGGCCAAAAGTTTCTTGTGGCACTCCACTGAGAAGTCTGTTATTTACCCTGAGAAAACCATAAGTAAAAATGATACATACCTTCCAATGTTCACTGCAACACTCTGTACAATACCCAAGACACGGAAACAACTCAGATGTCCATTAACATGGATATGGAATGGATAAAGGATAAAGGAATGGATAAAGAAGATGTGGTACATATATATAATGGAATATTACTCAGCCATAAAAAGGAACAAAATTGGATCATTTTTAGAGATATATATGGACCCCAGAGTCTGTCATATAGAGTGAAGTAAATCAGAAAGAGAAAAGCAAGCATCATATATTAACACATATAGGTAGAATCTAGAAAAATGGTACAGAAGAACCTATTTGCAGGGCAGGAATAGAGACGCAGATGTAGAGAATGGATATGTGGACACAGAGCAGGAAGGGGAAGGTGGGATGAATTGGGAAACTGGGATGTATAACCACTACCATGTGTAAAACAGACAGCTAGTGGGAACCTGCTGCAAAGCACAGGGACCTCAGCCTGGTGACAGCCTAGAGGACTGGGGTGGGAGGGAGGTTCGAGAGGGAGGGGATATATGCATACATATAGCTGATTCACTTTACTACACAGCAGAAACTAACACAACATTGTGAAGCAACTGTATTCCAATTAAAAAAAAGTCTGTTCTTTATACCCATTTGTTCTATGGTAGAAAATGGTAGAAAAGCCATAGATTTAGAGGCTCTGATTTGTGCCTCCATCTACTTGCTCACCCCATGTGTTTGTTCCTGACATTATGCCCATTTTACAGAGGATGAAACTGAGGCCCAGAGAGGTTTCGGAACTTGTCCAGTTACTCAGTAATGGTAAAGCTGGAATTCCCAAGACACCTATACCTGATGCCAAAAGCCATTTGCAAACCACCCACCCAGTTCCTGGCACACTGTACATCCTCAGAGGATCTACACACTTCCTTTAAGGTCAGTATTTTGGTAGAGACTGTGAGAATTACAATTCCTTAGTACACTGTTCTGACTGTAATTGTTTAATCACAGATCATTTTCACAATGATTTGTGCATGCTATCCTGCATACAGTTTAAATAAACCAGATTCAAGTTTTTGCAAATGGTTTTCTACAACATACCTTAAAAAATGGTGAATCCATTAGTCCAAGAAGTTTAAAAAAAACAATCTGGATTTTTCTGTTTCTACTCAAAGCAGTATTTATCACATGTGAAAGTAGAGGAGGTTGGAGTTGTGTTTTCCAGACATTTGGCAGCTCATTTTTCTCTCGTGCCTATGACTAAAACCAGACTTGCAAATTTAAAATACGATTATCATTTTTTTCCCAAAACAATTTAAACAAAAGAAGCTGCAAATCTACCCACAAAAACACTGCTTTAAGCAACTTGAATGAAGAACTGGAGAGAAACTTAAGATTCAAAATAACAAATAAAATAACAATATAAGATTCCAAACAAATGAGATTTTTTCCCCAAATTTGCCTTAGGGTGGGGGGAGAATGAAGGATATAAAGCTACAGCCCTGAAAACAAAGTTACCTGGCCAGTAGTAAGTGCCTTGTAGACTTTATCTAAAAGGACTGCCACCAATAGGAAGGAAAGAAATGAAAACTCAAAAATGTTTGATGGAAAAATTCATTTCCTCCTAACCACATGCTAAGGATAGGAACACACAACATTATTTAGACAGATCTCTGAAAGAAGAAAGGAGAGAAATGATGTCCTGGTGAACTGAGTTTTGGCATTCAGAGGTATTTTTTCACATTTGGCATTTTGCTCTCTGCTTTCCCACTACCTTCTTCGCCTGTTCTCAAAGTTGTATCTCATTTGTAAATGTCATCACCAAGGACATTTGGTTAAGTGTACAGAAAGCATGAGCTGTTCAAAATCTAACACTAAAGCTTATTTCATGATTGTCCTGGGGAACTACAGAAGCAGAATAATCCAGACCTGTTCTCTGAATCAAACACAAGAACCCTTTTGGGGATCAGTGTAATCAATCAAAAGATAGGTTATTTCAAATATCTATTTCATGCACCTAACAATTAACACATTATCATTTATACTGCCAGTTAAAACCCTGTCAAGGTGATTTCCAATTTCGAAGGTGTTTTAAAGGGAATGTAAACACACTGACTGAGAGCCCATGTACCAAGTGCTGTGTGAGGTATTTCACATAGTCATTTCATTTGAAGTCAAATTCTACCTGCTTCTCCTCAAGCCCGGGAGAGGTGGTACAGGGAGGAAGAAAGAACACTGGACCAGAGGCTAGATTCTGGACCCTGCTGAACACTGGAGTGGGTAACCACTCCCGTCTCCAGCGGATCTTCCAGACCCAGGGATTGAACCCAGGTCTCCTGCATTGTAGTTGATTTCATTACTGTCTGAGTCACCAGGGAAGGCCATTTAAACTCTGAGTCTCCAAATTTCTCATCTATAAAATGCTAGAGTGAAACCTGCCAGACCTACCCTCCCAGGCTGTGTAAGAATTCATTAAGGTATTGGATTTGCTAGTATCCTCCTGAGAGCCAAGATCAGTAAGAATGTAAACTATTATTATACCCCAGGTCATGTCAAGGCTGGACTCTGTAGATCTTTGAACAGGGCTCCATCTCTCGGTAATGACTGTTTTTTACAGTCTACAGTGTAAAGAGGGGCTTCCCAGGTGGTTCAGAGGTAGAGAGTACGCCTGCCAAAGCAGGGGTTTGTTTCCAAAGTGGGTTCGTTCCCTCGTCCAGGAAGATCCTCTAGAGAAGGAAATGGCAACCCACTCCAGTTCTCACGCCTGGAAAAACTCCATGGACAGAGGAGACAGAGGAGCCTGGTGGGCTACAGTCCACGGGGTCGCAAAGGGTTGGACACAACTTAGTGACTGAACAGCAACAACAGTGTAGAGGAATAAAGTGGAAAAGCCTCAAAGATGGTTCAACGGCAGCAATGGCATCAAAGTTCAAAGAACTATCTTGGATATTAAGTTGAAAGTATTAATGTGGCAATGAATCGATGGAAAAATACAGGCAAACAGCCAAGGCTTTGCTAGAAGAGGGGGCCAAGAGAACACAGGGTTCAGAGCCAGAGACATGGGTGAGCAGCACAAGCACCAGGATTTATTGATGCTCTGATTTTAGATAATTCTCTAATAGTTTCTTTTTCTGTTTTTTTGGGATTCCTTTTAACCTTTTATTACACAGAAGTAGAGATAATAATATAATGAACCTCCATGGTGCTACCCACCACCTAGCTTCAATAGTTATCAACTCACAGCCAAGCTTCGTTCATCTGTCAGCCAGCCTCCTTTCCTGGATTAGTTACCTATTTAGTTATCTACTATTGTGTGACAAAATACTTCAAAACTTAGTGGCTTAAACATTAAGTATTTATTCTCAGGAATTTGGAAGCAGCTGGGTGGCTCTGGCTCAGGGACTCTCAGGAAGCTTCAGTCAGAACACAGGCAGTGACTGCAGTCTTCTGAAGGCTTGACAGGCTACAGGAGGGGTGATAAGCTGCAGTCCTCAGGCCAAACCTGGCCTACTGCCTGTTCTTGTAAATAAAGTTTTATTGGAACACAGTCTCTTCCTTTCATTCCCATACTGGGCATGGCAGCTTTTGCTCTGTAATAGCAGGACTGAGTAGGTTCAAGAGAGAGTCTATGGCCCACACACCTAAAGTATTTACTATATTTTTACAGAAAAAGTCTGCCAACCCCTGGATTAGACTATGTGCTTCCAAGATGGTTTGTTCACGTGGCTATTGGTGGTCAATCACATTCCTAGTCATGTGGGCCTCTCCACTGGTGGCCTGAGTGTTGGTCTGCAACTTCAGGAATCCCCCAGGTGACTGGCCCCCTTACACGGCGGGCAAAGAGAGACCAAAGAAAGGGGAAGAGCACTCCAGACTGCTAGGGGGAAATTTTAATAAACAAAAGAAATTACAGACAACGCTTGTCTTGGATGGCTGCAAGATCTCTGCATCCACCCATCAAAACCTTAAAAATTAATATAAAGGCTTTCACTGTGTTCAGTCACAGGCACAAGACATGACTCCCTCAAGGCTGCGTCCTTGAAACCGCTCCCAGTGTGGGAATGGTGGGCAGAACGTACACTCCAAGGACGGGGGAGGGCTGAGGAGCCTCGACTGCCTACATCCACCTCTGGGGCCAACCAGCAGTTGTGTCCTCTGGATGACCTACCTAATGTAGAGTGTTCTCACAGCATGGCAGCTAACTTCCCAAAAGCAAATGATCCACGAGGGAGAAGAGGGCAGAAGCCACAATGTCTGTCTTATGACCTAGCCCCAGAAGAGACATACCAACACTTCTGCAGTACTCTACTGATTACACAGACCAAACAGAGTAGAGGGTTGGTGGGGACTCCCAGGGTATGGACGCCAGGAGGCAGGGGTCACTGGAGACCACTTTGGAAGGTAACAACCATAGCTAATGACCCTTTCCTTAGACTGTACAGTCTGCCTTTGGGACAGGGTCTTTTCTACAGGCTTTTCAATTCTACCATTTGACAATCATATGAGTTATGGGACTTTGTGATGCTCCACATTTTTGTGCTTTGACCATACCATGTCCTCGATATTTGTTGCTGAATTTTAATATCTGTACTTTAATTTTGATTCATTATGAATTCAGTAGAATTAACTACTTATATTCTTAGAGCTGTTATCAACATGAAATGGTTACCTTCCTTTAGTTAAATATTTCAGGAAGTCCTTAAATCTGAATATTTCCTGTTTTCTGCATTCTATTCTTAGGAGAAAGAAGCAAATCACTATATATCCTACTCTTACGGATTTACTTTAAAGGCTCAATTTCCAAGGCTCTCAATCACTGTATTTCCAGCCCAATCTCAGGTTTACATTCACTATATGATACGATATTCAATCATATCCCTGAGGTTCTGTAGCATTGGAAATCCATGCAAAATAATATTATTTATTATATTTAAAAAGAGGTTTTCCATTTTAACAGTTTACTAGTAATTAAAAATGGAAGTAATTTTTAAAAGAGCCTATGGCTTCCTGACACAGTAAGAACTCAACGATGGTTTCCTAAATCCCAAATCTAACACACAGAGGACAACCTCAAAGCCAAAGGACTACAATTTAATAACAGAAAAAGGCACAAAGGGATGAGGCTGTGGCCCATCACCTAATTACTGACTCATTCATTCAACAGATATGAATTCTGTGTCTGAAGCAATCCTGTCTCTAAGATGCTTCTAGTCTGGTAGCCACAGAAATATATCTTTGATATTAATAAAGCCAATAATACAGTCTTTTAATATCTTAGAACAACAAAGCTACAGTAATAAAGACAGTATGGTACTGGCACAAAAAACAGAAATATACATTAATGGAACAGGATAGAAGGCCCGGAGATAAACCCACACACCTGTGGTCACCTAATCTATGACAAGAGAGGCAAGAGCATATAGTGGAGAAAAGACAGTCTCTTCCACGTGTGGTGCTGGGAAAACTGGATAGCTACATGTAAAAGGATGAAATTAGAACACTCTCTAACATCATAAACAGAAATAAACTCAAAATGGATTAAAGACCTAAATGTAAGTCTGGACACTAAAAACTCTTAGAGGAATACATAAACAGAACACTCTTTGACATAAATAGTGGCAAGATCTTCTCTGATCCACTTCCTAGGATAATAAAACATAAAAACAAAAACAAACAAATGGGACCTAATGAGACTTAAAAGCTTTTGCACAGCAAAGGAAACCATAAACAAGAAGAAAGACAACCCACAGAATGGGAGAAAATATTTGCAAATGAAGCAATGGACAAAGGATTAATCTCTAAAATATACAAACAGCTCATGCAGCTTGGTATCAAAAAAACAAACCAATCAAAAAATGGGTAGAAGACCTAAACAGATATTTCTCCAAAGAAGACATACAGATGGCCAAAAGGCACATGAAAACATGCTTAACATCACTAATTATTAGAGAAATGCAAATCAAAATGATAAGATATCACCTCACTCCAGTCAGAATGCTGCTGCTACTGCTGCTAAGTCGCTTCAGTTGTGTCCGACTCTGTGCAACCCCACAGACAGCAGCCCACTAGGCTCCTCTGTCCCTGGGATTCTCCAGGCAAGAACACTGGAGTGGGTTGCCATTTCCTTCTCCAATGCGTGAAAGTGAACAGTGAAAGGGAAGTCGCCCAGTCGTGCCCGACTCTTAGTGACCCCATGGACTGCAGCCTACCAGGCTCCTCTGTCCATGGGATTTTCCAGGCAAGAGTACTGGATTGGGGTGCCATTGCCTTCTCTGCCAGTCAGAACAACCATCATCAAAAAGAACTATAAACAATAAATACTGCAGAGGGTGTGGAGAAAAGAGAACCCTCTTACACTGTTGGTGGGAATGTAATTGATACAGTCACTATGGAGAACAGTATGGAGGTTCCTTCAAAAACTAAAACTAGAACTACCATATGACCCAGCAATCCCAGTCCTGGGCCATACCTGGAGGAAATCATAATTCAAAAAGACACATGCACCCCAATGTATACTGCAGCTCTGTTTACAATAGCCAGGACATGGAAGCAACCTAAATGCCCATCAACAGAGGAATGGGTAAAGAAGATGTGGCACATATACATACAATGGAGTATTTCTCAGCCTTAAGAAGGAATAAAATTGTACCATTTGCAGGGATGTGGATGGACCTAGAAATGAAGTAAGTCAGAAAGAGAAAAACAAATATTGTGTATTCAGGCATTTATGTGGAATCTAGAAAAATGGTACGAATTAACCTATCTGCAAAGCAGAAATAAGACAGAGATGTAGAGAACCAAGGTATGGACACCAAGAGGGGGGAAGCCAGGTGAGATGAACTGGGAGACTGGGATTGACATACATATGCTACTATGTATAAGAAAGATAACTAATGAGAACAGTGGAGAAGGAAATGGCAGCCCACTCCAGTGTTCTTGCCTGGAGAATCCCAGGGACAGAGGACCCTGGTGGGCTGCCGTCTACAGGGTTGCACAGAGTTGGACATAACTGAAGCGACTTAGCAGCAGCAGCAATGAGAACCTATTGTATAGCACATGGAACTCAGTGCTCCTGGTGACCTACATGGGAAGGAAATCCAAGGAAGAGGGGATACATGTATACATATAACTGATTCACTTTGCTGTATAGCTGAAAATAACAGAACACTGTAAAGCAATTATACTCCAATAGATTAAAAAAAAATACATCTTAGAACATTTGGTTTTTTTTTAAAAATAAATAGATGTATTTCTAACAGCCCACGCATTTATGTGGAGAAGGAAGACCTGCTCTCACACATGTGGGCCCTCAAGGCAGTATAATCACTAATCTAGTATAGAAGCTGAGACTGGAACTCTAAGAACTTTTAATACCTCACCAGAAAACATCTTTCTTTTCTTTTTAAACATGCAGTTCCAAGCATTCTGAAATTTCTAGAATAGTTTATTATAGGGTGAATTTTTTCCTTTACAAACACAGACGTATTTTAATGACATACGGTCCAAAGCACAGGGCATCAGTCCCAGAGCACAGTGAACCTGCGGCCCTTCTCTGCCGAGGACAGCTCTGCTTCCAGGCCATTTCTGCCCTCACTGCGGCTCATCAACTCATACGGTGACTAGGAAGATGCTACATTTTATTCTGTTCCATGGCTTATTCAGTAATTTCCAGAAGAAAAAATAAATCTGGTCCTGATTTAGCCATGTCTTTTACATCTGGGGGAATAATCAAATGTACAAATATTAAATTTTTCCCAGAGGACTAGGAAATGAGAGTAAGTAGCAATTTATATACATTGTTTACTACGGAGACAGAAATGATCAGAGGCTTTCTTGGGCTTTCATGAAGCATCTTATTCTAGTGTCTGGACGCCTTCATGCACTTTAAAACGTTTTTTCTTTAGTCAGAGCAAAAACTGCAGAGGGGAAAAAAAAAACCCTAACCAACAGTGGTAGGGACAGGATTATTCCAGAGTCAAGCAAAAACTACTTTAGAATTCTATTTGGCTTGATTCAGGGTTATTTTATGGTCTCTTTGGGAGCTACCCTTTTTACTGATATCAACCATAGTCGGTCCTTTCAGAAAAAGTAGGATTTGGGCTTCATCAAGGCTAGGCATGGAGTCCTTCTAAAGTGCTCTCATGTAATTCCTCAGAATGTATTCCCTTCCCCAGTGATCCCAGAAAGGCATATGACCTAACTGTTTCCATTTTTGCCCGAGCACCTATTTTAAGATTCCTCTTTTTTTGTCCAAGGACATCATTTGTCATTTACCTAATGTATTAGCTTCTGAACTATGTATGAGTCAACAAACTCAGTTTGATTAAGTGGAGATTTAGTCAGAGCTGGCTGAGGGGACTTGGGTATGAAAGGCGTCACCTGGCCAAGGGCAGAGGGGTAGAGGGGTAAATACACAGAAGTGGGCGCCAGGCCCCTCTGTCACATGCCAGAGGGGGGCTCTCCGGGGAGGGAAGGTCTGAGCAGCTGGCGGTGCCTGGGGTCCCTGGGTGGTCAGGGTTACCAGCAGTGTGACTCTGTGAGACCCAAAAGTAAGAGGAGACCTGCTTTGGGGTCTCAGTAAGAGGTACATGAACCAGTGTTTGCTAGTGCACTACTTTGAAGACAGTTATCATTTATGAATTGGAGAGAAATGTACCATGTGAAAAATCAAGTGCAAATGGCTAACGGAGCCCACCTCCGAGCGCTGCTATCAGGAGTCGTAGCCCACGTGGAAGGCTTAGAAGAATGCCTGGCTCAGCCGTCCTCCCACTGCTTGCTGTCTGCTACTACCCTTGGTCGTCGCCACTGCCCGGCTGTGCTCTTATCATGAAAACAGGCGGGGCTGCTGCAAAGGTGGAATTGACACGCCATTCCCTCTGGTTTCATGGCACCGTTTCACCAACCGTCTCACTCCTGGTTTGCCCAGTGAGTCAGGGCACCCAAGCCTGAGGTGGTCCTCCTCCGTCACCAAACTCATCTCCCTGCCACTGCCCTGCTTCACATGGGTGTGTCACACTGTGTCACTGCTGCCTCACTCTGCCCGTGTGTGCGAGGGCCATCTGTGGAGACTCCAAAACAGGGGGTCAACCCACTTGCCCCGAAGCTGCACGAGGCTGTGAGACAAACTCCTGACATGGGAGAGAGGGAGAAGCCAGCTCAGAGGGTCTGCTGGAACTGTGGACTTCAGTTTACCTTTAGGTCGCTTGGGCTCATGAAGCTGGGGCCGACTCGGCGCCCAGGGAAATGGACCATCCCCTCCCCAACGATGGAGGCTTCGGCACCAACTGCCTCCATAACCGGCTCCTCAGCAGTCAGTTCTTTATCTGGATTCAATATTTCCTTCTGAACGACATGTTGGCAGACCAACATGTGATTACATACTCAATTGTCAAATACTTTAACATCCTCATTCCTCATTGTGAAACTCCTAACTTTCCATTAAGAATGCAGATCTTGCTACCACACCTTGAGAGCACAAATAGGCAGGGAAAGGAAAGTTCAGAAGCTCCTGGGAAACGTCAGAAATGGCTTAAAAGCACGTAACCCTAGAAAACAAAAATGTTACTTCATGCAGGCTGGCCCAGACGGCCAGCTGGTCAAGGTCTCACATCTGGTTAGAACCCTGGAGGGCCATAATTCACATCGTGGCATCTTCTTCAAGTCCTTATTTGTTCTTTCAACTGATTTCTGAGGCTGTTCTTTCTTAGAGGCTCCACTGGACCAGCTCCCGGGCTTTCCGTGGGCGCTCGGCTCCTGAGAGGGCGGTCTGCCCAGAAGGATGACTGTACTGAGGATGTTGTGTCCTTGTGCTCCAGGCCAGCCAGGAAGCAAATGGTACCTGGATAAGACTCCTTTCTATTTTTAACTGGATCTTAAAAATTACTGAGAGTTGAATACATCAATTTGAAAAGAAATAAAAGGGCATCACTAGGCTGATATTTACTGTCTAGAATTCTCTGTAAAGGTCTCACCGACTGAAGTCTAATCATTTCAAGATGCCCTTTGCAAAGCAAACAATTTTATTTTCCCCAGTTTGCCTCTCACCTTCAAGTATAGCTCATTTGCTTATGTATTTAGAAATGCCACAGTTTCCTATCTGATGCTGAGAAAAGAACTGCTCTGGGTATCCTTCTTCTCCATGCACACTCCCCCACTCCCCGTGGCCCCTGCCCCATGAGCTGGAGGAACAGCCATGTCCATAGAGCACAGTGGGTCCCCCGGTAGGTCCACACCTCCCGCGCTGGAATCACTTGGGTGTTCGCTAAAACATGCACATTTCTGGCCCATGAGTCCAGCCTTTTATTTTATTAAACAAAAATCTGAGGTGTGAATATGCTACCTGACTTATTCCTGGGGCAGAAACTGACTCAGAATTTGCTCCTTCTCAGCATTCACCTGACGGTACTTGGGATCCAGATTTGCTGGGGGCTGGGGTTGAGGAGAAGGTTCCTGGAGCAAAAGGAAGGGTCTTTTAAATGTAGGTAATCTGGGTCCATCTTAGACTTAGGGGAACAGAATCTTCATGGTGTGGTGCCTAAAAATATGGTTTTTTTTTTTTTTTTTGGCTGCACCACACAGCTTTCGGGATCTTAGTTATCCTACCAGGGGCTGAACCCCAGGCAGTGAAAGCTTGGAGTCCTAAGCACTGGACCACCAGGGAATTCCTAACACATGCGTTTTTGAAAGTTTTACTTTCAAGATGTACAGCCCAATGTAAGAACTTTCCAGGGCTTCCCTGGTGGCTTAGTGGTAAAGAATCCACCTGCCAATGCAGGAGACACAGGATTGATCCCTGATCCATGTAGACCCCCCCCCTTCTACAGAGCAATGAAGCCCACATGCCACAACTATTGAGCCTGTGCTCCAGAATCTGAGAGCTGCAGCTGCTGAGCCCACGCGGCAACTACTGAAGCCCACGCACCCTAGCGTCCGAGCTCCACAACAAGAGAAGCCACTGGAATGAGAAGTCCGCACACTACAATTACAGAGCAGCAGGCCCCGCTCTCAGCAACTGGAGAAAAGTCCGTGCAGCAAGAAAGACCTAGCACAGCCAAAAATAAAATAAACAAAATTACACACAAAAAAGAACTGTCCAATGACTTAAATTTCTCAATCGCGTTTGTCCATAACATGGAAATGGAATTGAAAAGTAGCAATTCAAATATAAATTAAACACAATATAATAATTATTCATGAATGATCTTTCCTATTGACAAGTCTGTTGTCAATTTCTGGTCACTTGACAGTGAAAGAGTCTGGCGACAGGCTCGGCACTAATGAGATTTATTCTTAAAAATGTTTTCCATAACTCCACTTCTGATCAGGGCCCAACTAACCAGAAGATGTGGCAGAAGCCCTCCTCTCTGCCTTTAGTCCACGGGAACAGCCCAGTGAGGTGAAGCTCCACTTGTTTACAAAACACACAGGTAAACATCAGAGTGAAAAAGAAAAAGAAAAACTCTATATCCTAGAAATGACACTAGTTGGGCAAGTAAACTAAAGACATGCCACTGAATTAGAGTTTTTGAAAAGCACAAAATGGGTGACCTTCCACACCTATGACCTTCCAGAACCTCCGCACAGTGAGACTAAGGAGGAAACATGATGAAAATCTTTGTCTCCAACTGGCAGCAGCGTGAGCTTGGTGACCCAGGCAGCGGTGTCAAGCACACAGCAAAGCCCTGGGCCAGAAGGAGACAAGAGAGCAAGAGAGGACCTTCTGCCCAGGTTGTACTCTGGATGGATTTTAGTCTCAGATTATAATTTTAATGAAAACCAGCAGGGGTGGGAGGTGGGGGGAAGGATGCTTTTCCTGGGTTTGCAGTCCAGGCCCTAGGAAACCACAAGTACTCAACATGACTCCCTCCCTACTTGGATCCAAGACACTGGAGCTGCATCTGCACAGATTATGTCACCTTCAGGGCAAGGAGAACACCCTCTATGGAGGCATTTGATACACATACTGAGTCAACAGGCTTCCCAGGTGGCTCAGTGGTAAAGAATCCATCCTGCCAACGTAGGAGACGCAGGAGATGGGGGTTCAATCCCTGGGTCAGAAAGATCCCAAAGGACAGAGGAGCCTGGGGCTACAACCCATGGGACTGCAAAGAGTTGGACACAACTGAGCACATGTGCGCACACACACACAGAGTCAACACCTCCTGGGTACCTCTGTTCCACCAGAGACTTAACAGTAAAATCAACACCAAAATCACGTTTTCCTAGGGATGTTAATCAGAGAATCATGTCTGTGTCCTCCGGAGAAAAGACCTCAGAGAGGCTTAAAATCACTTAGAGGTTTTCGTCTTTTAAAAAAACAGACAGACTTTAGGTTAATGTTTCACTTCTCAATGAAGATGAGCGTAAACCAAACTCATCTTTGACTCTGGACTTTGCTTCACTGTCAGCTAGGGAGTATCTGAAGATGAATCCAGGAGCCGAGAGGACTGGGGACATTACTTAGTCACATCCATAGTAAACACTATTATCCATCAATCCCTCCAAAGCAAATATGACAAATCTGAAGTAGGGCTTTCAGGTAAATATGTTCAGTAACATGAGACGTGCTAGTCATCTCCAGCACTGAGAAAGACCCTTTGCTTTTTAGAACAAATTCATGGCAGGGTGAAATCCTAAGTGAGAGGAGAAGAAAGCTTAACTAACATGAAATAAGACCTCCTTGACCTGGAGGAAAGGTGTGTACACAGCCAGCCTGCCCCAGTCTATGAAACTTCACTAGAAATGGAATCAGTGGAGAAACCTGATTTACCAAAACTCTTCCATAGACAATGCTGTTCAATTAAAACAATTTCTGCTTACATCACCCCTAAAAGTTTTGAATGCCAAATGCCCTCCCATACAATTTTAAGCTGACATCTAACATTTCATCATAAATTAAAATAGCTGCAAAATGTATTTTCTAGCATACTGTGAATATTGACATTTTAAAAGTAAATTCTAAGGTCACTCTTTTAAAGATATCCAAGAAATGCTTAACATTATAGTGATGTGATATCCACCACCATCCATTCAAGAGACACAAATATACTCCTAATGATAAGTAAAAATTTTGTTTTTCCTTTTCTCCTTTCTTGAAGTACTATTTTCTTTCTACTTCTTCCAAAGAATCTTACCCTGATCAAATATTTTTTTGCTTGAAAGTCTTTATCAATCACTTTTTAATACTTTGCTGTAATAATTTTATGCACAAAATGGAAACTTAAGAAGACTTTAAAATTTCCTATGAACAGAAGTCTCAAGATAAATATTTAAATTTTCTTCTGGTCTGACTGATCATTACAATTATTATTAGCCAACCCTCAGCATGAGAGAAAATAATAGCAAATTAAACAACTGACCAAGGATTAATCTCCAAAATATATAAGAAGCTCATTTGGCTCAATACCAGAAAAACAAACAACCCAATCAAAAAGTGGGCAGAAGGCTGAAACAAACATTTCTCCAAAGAAGACATACAGATGGCTAATAGACACATGAAAAGGTGTTCAACATTGCTCGTTATTAGAGAAATGCAAGTCAAAACTACAATGAAGTATTATTACCTCACACAGGTCAGAATGGCCATCATTGAAAAATCTACAAACAACAAATTCTGGAAAGGGTGTGGAGAAAAGGAAACCCTCTTGCACTGCTGGTGGGAATGCAAAATGATACAGCCACTATGGAAGACGGTATGGAGATTCCTTAAAAACTAGGAATGAAACTACCACACAACTCAACAATCCCACTGCTGGGCATATACCCCGAGAAAACCACAGCTGAAAAGGACACGTGTACCCCAGTGTTCACAGCGGCCCTACTCACAATAGCTAGGGATGGAAGCAACCTGGACACCCATCGACAAGTGAATGGATAAAGAAGTTGAGGTACATACACACAATGGAGTCTCACTTAGCCATCAAAGAGAATGAAATAATGCCACTCGCAGCAACATGGACTGACCTGGAGATTATCATTCTGAGTGAAGTAAGTGAGACAAAGACAAACATCATGTGGTATCACTTATATGTGTAATCTAAAAAAAAAAAAAACGACACAAGTGAACTTATTTGTAAAAATGAGAAACAGACTCATAACCATAGAAAACAAACTTACGGTTCCCAAAGGGGAAAGGCATGGGGGAGGGGTAAATAGGGAGTTTGGGGCTGAAATACATTCATTACTATATCTGAAATACGTAACCAACAAGGACTATACTGCGTAGCACAGGGAAGTGTGCTCACTATTCTGTAAGAACTTAAAGAATTTGAGAAAGAACAGATGCATGTGTGTGTATAACTGAATCACTTTGCTGTGCGCCTGAAACGAATGCAATTGTTTGTCAACTATATCCAAATACAAATGAAAGAAAATAAACTGGAATCTTCTATACTTACTTAAACTGGTTAACTTCAAGGCTGCAGGAAGTGCTGAGCAGCAATTCTCCGATTTATGTCTCCTGGCATTTGCTAAAGAAATACATTCTTATTCTCAGGACAGTTGCCCTTACCTGCTGCTTGAGTGCCTCCAAAGATTCAAATTCCAATCTGGCCAGTTTCATCTGGATATGCCGTGGCTTATCAGGTATGGCAAATGCAAGGATGAACTTCAAAGCCAGGAGCATGTGCTGAAAAGAAGAACAAGCACACGTTGCCGGGACACCCTGGACCATGTGGGCAAGGAGGCAAGTTAGCGCCTAAACACTGCGATCCTGCTCATTAATCGTGGGTCACTTCCAACTACTGGCCTGTGATGAGCCACAGATCAACCAGGCCCGTAATTTCTATTCATTTCACCCTACTGTGGCCACTCAATCATTACTGACTTACTTTGCTTTCTTCTTTTAAAACCAGTTATTCCCTTACAATGATACCATATGCTAGGCTCAATGAAAAATGAAGTTTGTTCTAAAAAGTCTAACACAAAATGCATTCTTCTACTTGTGTCTTAATTCCCAGTATATTTAGGGTGCCACATGTGCACTCACATGTTTCTCTCTGTGTAACCACACCCTCCGCTGTGCTGTGCTTCAGGCTGAGTTACATGAAACATGCATGTGCCTTAAACAGCAGGGGCCTTGAGTCCTCTGCTGCCCCAGCAGTGTCTGCTGCAGTGTCTTTCATGAAATGACAATCAATAAGTATTGATGAGCTGACTGACTAATGTACTACTTTATGCTGCAGGCTCCATATATTGTGAGGCAGAATACAGACAGGTAGAGTATGTCCTCTCTCTTTATAACACGGGAAACTTAGAACCTGGCTATTTTATTTCTCTTCTCTACCAACGCCATATAGAGGTTCTCTAAAATAATCATATGAGGTTTGTGATTATGCTTCTTTCTCTGCAGAAATAAGCCAGCAGGGACCGCTTCCTCTGCTAAGTCTGCTGCTCAGACGTGCAGCCTCGACTCAGTGTTTCTCTAATGCTGCCATCATCTTGTGACCCAGGGCCAACACCCACAGAAACCTGAATGGTTGTAAGAATAAAGTTGCCTCTTTGATGATGGCATGTATTAGTAAATATCAAAGGCTGTAAAATAAAAATTCAAGGTAGGTATTAGGCATGAAGAAAACCACTGAAGGAGAGGGAACAGCCTCTAAGACATGTGGCACTGAATAATTAGCAGAAAAGACAGTTTAAAAAAAATAAGTGATTTCTTTATTGTGATATTTTCAAATGAGGGATGAAGGATAAATAACATGTGGATATCTCCTGGGAGAAGCATGAAATAATGGAGGAAATCAGCATCACGCCAGAACAAGCAATAATTCAACACAAAGACTTGAAAACCGGCAGAAGCCCAGGGCAGGCCGGGGACTGCCTGGCATTAATAGGAGGTCTGGAATGGACTAGGGAAGGGTAGTCTTCTCTGAAATGTGACTGTCATGATCAAAGAAGGCATTGGAAGATACTGACTAGGTGTCTGGAATGTGAAAACAAGGAAATAAAACAGATGACATCATGTGTTGCAATTCTGAACCAAGTGAATTAACAGGAACCTGGATATAATCTACAAATAAGAAATGAATAATTCATAAAGAGCTATACTGTATCATTATTTCATCCCACTGGACTACTGAGATATAATTTTATATAAGACTTAACCTCTTTAGCAGAAGAATTAAGGCAGGAAATCGCCTTTATTTTTTATAAATGGCGTGGTGTGCCCTCAGGTTGCCAGAGCCCCACCATGATCCAGGCATGGGCCCTGTTCCATTTCTCCTAACAAGTCTGTCCCCATTTTCTCTTCTTTGGAGTCTCAGTAGTAATTACTGAGAAAGAAGACCCTGCCGAGGTTTTCCCTTGCACACAGGGGACTTATGAGATGTGTCAACTCTTCTTTGGGAACCAGGACCAGCTACTGGGAGACCGGGAAAGGCTGCCACAGACCTTGGTCCTCATGGTTTTCATATGCTGCTGCTGCTGCTGCTAAGTTGCTTCAGTTGTGTCCAGCCCCGTGCGATCCCATAGACGGCAGCCCACCAGGCTCCCCCGTCCCTGGGATTCTCCAGGCAAGAACACTGGAGTGGGTTGCCATTTCCTTCTCCAATGCATGAAAGTGAAAAGTGAAAGTGAAGTCACTCAGTCATGTCCGACTCTTAGCGACCCCATGGACTGCAGCCTACCAGGCTCCTCTGCCCATGGGACTTTCCAGGCAAGAGTACTAGAGTTGGCTGCCATTGCCTTCTCCGGGTTTCCATATGAAATGTCCATAAAACTCTCTTGAATTGAAAAGAACTTGATATTGATTAGACAATACTAGTTAAAACAGGAGGTCATTTTAACATGGTTAACACACTTACATAGCAACAACCTTTGGGGTTCTCTATAGTGAACCACTCAAAGGAGAAAGGGAAAGATATACCCATCTGAATGCAGAGTTCCAAAGAATAGCAAGGAGAGAGAAGACAGCTTTCTTAAATGAACAATGCAAGGAGAGATAAGCCCTCCTAAGTGAAAAATGCAGAGAAACAGAGGGAAACAATAGAATGGGAAAGACTAAAGATCTCGTCAGGAAAATTAGAGATACCAAGGGAACATTTCATATAAAGATGTGCACAATAAAGTACAGAAATGGTATGGACCTAGCAGAAGCAGAAGAGATGAAGAAGAGGTGGCAAGAATACACAGAAGATCTGTACAAAAAAGGTCTTAATGACTCGGATAAACATGATGGTGTGGTCACTCACCTAGAGCCAGACGTTCTGGAGCATGAAGTCAAGTGGGCCTTAGAAAGTATTACTACAAACAAAGCTAGTGGAGATGATGGAATTTCAGTTGAGCTATTTCAAATCCTAAAAGATGATGCTGTGAAAGTGCTGCACTCAATGTGTCAGCAAATTTGGAAAACTCAGCAGTGGCCACAGGACTGGAAAAGGTCAGTTTTCATTACAAGCCCAAAGAAGGGACATGCCAAAGAATGTTCAAACTACTGCACAATTGCACTCCTTTCACATGCTAGCAAGATAATGTTCAAAATCCTTCAAACTACGCTTCAACATGTCCTATCTTTTTGTCTTTTCATACTGTAAAGCTATGACCAACCTAGACAGCATATTCAAAAGCAGAGACATTACTTGGCCAACAAAGGTCCGTCTAGTCAAGGCTATGGTTCTTCCAGTGGTCATGTATGGGTGTGAGAGTTGGACTGTGAAGAAAGCTGAGCACCGAAGAATTGATGCTTTTGAACTGTGGTGTTGGAGAAGACTCTTTAGAGCCTCTTGGACTGAAAGGAGATCCAACCAGTCCATCCTAAGGGAAATAAGTCCTGAATATTCATTGGAAGGACCTATGTTGAACCAATACTTTGGCCACCTGATGTGAAGAATTGACTCATTGGAAAAGACCCTGATGCTGGAAAAGACTGAAGGCAGAGGAGAAGGGGATGACAGAGGAGATGGCTGGATGGCATCACCAACTCAATGGACATGAGTCTGAGTAAGCTCTGGGAGTTGGTGATGGACAGGGAGGCCTGGAGTGCTGCAGTACATGAGGTCACAAAGAGTCGGAATGAACTGAACTGAGGCTTCAACAGTACATGAACTGAGAACTTCCAGATGTACAAGCTGGATTTTGAAAAGGCAGAGGAATTAGAGATCAGTAAACTGCCCATGTCTGTTGGATCATAGAAAAATCAAGAAAATTTCAGAAAAATATCTACTTCTGCTTCACTGACTAAGCTAAAGCTTTGACTGTATGAATCACAACAAACTGTAGACAGTTCTGAAAGAGATGAGAATACCAGACCACCTTACCTGCCTCCTGAGAAACCTGTATGCAGGTCAAGACGCAACAGTTAGAACCGGACATGGCACAAAGGACCGGTTCCAAATTGGGAAATGAGTATGTCAAGGCTGTATATTATTTAACTGATACGCAGAATTCATGATGTGAAATGCCAGGCTGGATGAATCATAAGCAGGAATCAAGATTGCTGGGAGAAATATCAATAACCTCAGATATGCAGATAACACCACCTTAATGGCAGAAAGCAAAGAGGAACCAAAGAGCCTTGATGAAAGTGAAAGAGGACAGTGAAAGAGGTGGCTTAAAACTCAACTCAAAAAATTAAGATCATGGCATCTGGTCCCTTCACTTCATGGCATAGAGATAGGGTAAAAATGGAAACAGTAAGACTTTATTTTTTTGGACCCCAAAAATCACTGTGAACTGTGATTGCAGCCATGAAATTAAGAGATGCTTGCTCCTTGAAAAAAGCTATGATGAACCTAGACAGCATATTAAAACCAGAGACATCGCTTTGCTGACAAAGGTCCATATAATCAAAGCTATGGTTTTTCCAGAAGTCATGTATGGATGTGAGAGTAGGGCAGTAAAGAAGGCTGAACACCAAAGATTTGCTGCTTTTGAACTGTGGTGCTGGAGAAAGCTCTTCAGAGTCCCTTGGACTGCAAGGAGATCAAACCAGTCAATCCTAAAGGAATTCAACCCTGAATATTCATTGGAAGGGCAGATGCTGAAGCTCCAGTACTTTGGCCACCTGATGTGAAGAGCCGACTCACTGGAAAAGACTCTGATGCTGGGAAAGACTGAAGGCAGGAGCAGAGGGCAGCAGAGGATGACATGGTTGGATGGCATCACAGACTCAGTGGCCATGAGTTTGAGCAAGCTCCGGGAGTTGGTGATGGACAGGGAAGCCTGGCATGCTGCAGTCCATGGGGTCGCAAAGAGTTGGACACGACTGAGCAGCTGAACAGCAACTCTACAGTGTACTTTCCTAAAAATACCCTATTAGAAAAAATGCTTTTAAAAGCCCATATGCAGAGAAATCATTTTCTTTAGAATTATATTTTCAGCATAGGTTCCCAGTAGACCTACTTATTTCAAGCTTTTAACTTCCCACTGAACAGCTCCAGGGTCACGCTCTTGAAGAGCCTCCACAAGCCACACAGCCAAGCATTCTTCACTGGCCCCTGGCACCACCGAAAGCCAACAAGGAGGCAGCCCTGGGTGTATCCCCTCTGTTCACGACTAAGTGTCCTTAACACTGCAGCAAAAGAGATGTTCTGGCTCCCAGTCTAGGTGGGGAGATGAGTAAAGACAGGCCACCACGTTGCCATGTGGGAGTATTACTGCTGGGTCTACACTGGGACCAGGGGCACTTAGACCAGCAGGAATCCCGACTTTCACTAGGTCAGAGAGGATTCCCTGAAGGAAGTGAGTTTGAGCAGAGACCTGACCGATGAGAAGGAATTATCTCAGCAAGGAGAAGGGGGCTGAAGTGTTTCCAGAGAGAGGACACACACATAAAGGGCCGGGGCTGCTGAGGAGAGAGGGGTTGTAGAGGCAACCGGAAGCCAAGTGACATGGGAGCTGCATAACCTGGCAGAGGAGTGAGGCGGAGCTGAAGGCATGAATGCAGATGACTCCATCAGACTTCTCCGGCTGTGGTGCGGGGAGTGAACAAGTGTGCAAGTGCAGGCAAGTCAGCAGGGACACTGGAGTGTGCGGGAGAGCAGTGGGGCTGCAGCTCCAGGAATCACTGGGGGGCTCGTCAGCAGAAGTCAAGGGGACTCGTGCATTCAAATGATAAGCCCAGGATGAGGGGCAGTTGAAGGGGAGGAGGGGTCTGCACGGGCTATAGATTTTTAGCTATCTGGGGGAGTGTCTAAATGCAGATAGACATCAGCACGTGGTGTGATAGACGGGTCTCAAGTTCGTGGGAGGGCTGGAGGCAGAGATCTGGGATCACTGATGTGTGGGCAAGGGGCCGATGAGGCCACGGGAATGGACGAGTTGCCCAAGGCTGTGCGGTGAAGGAGAACAGATGAGATGCAGCGAGACGATGGCGGAGGATGGAAGCGGGGAACCGAAACATGAATGACAGGCAAAGGGGAGGGGTCAGCAAGAAGCCTGAGAGCAGCAGGCGGGGGCAGGCAGAAACCAGGCGGCTCCGGAAAGACGCACGCAAAGCGGAGAGAAAGAAGCCAGTCAAGGCGGGTGTTGGAAGGTCAAGTTTACACGAAGCCTGAGGAAGAAAGTTTGGGGGTACCCAGCAGCAGCCTCCGGTGGCCCTGGTGGGAGTGGTCACAGAGGCAGGACTCAGAGGGCTGAGAAGAGCCTGGCGGGTGAGGCTGGAGGAGGGAGGGACCAGCGACAGGCTTCAGAGAGTCTGCCTGTCAAGGAGGGCTGAGGGCCCAGGGCCCACATGGAGGGAGGCCTGGGCTGGCCGGGGGTTTGCTCTTTAAAGATGTAAGTCCTCAACATGAGAGAGGCTTTGGGGCAGAGGGGAGCACGGTCAAAGCTGAAGATCCTGGAAGGAGTCCCAGGGAACAGAGCCAGGATGAGTGCCAGGTGAAGGCTAGCCATAAACAGGGAGTCTGCACGGTCCCTGGCGAGGAGCGATGGGTGACCATGAGTGTCAACAGTACTGAAGGGAATACGTTTGAGACCACAGAAATTTAAAAGGCATTTATTGCTTAGGATATGCAACTTAATACTTAAAACCAGGATGGACAGGTGAGAATCACATGTAGGGTCCTCACTTTTCTTTCACAGAACTAATTGCAAATCATCAGTAAATATCCTTTCCTCAAAACAGGTAATCACAGTCCTCAGCCGGGGGCGGGGGGCGGGGGGGGGGGAAGGGTCTCAAAGAAAAAAATAAAAATGCCAACTCTTTTAGCTAGACTGGAAAAAATATCAACATGTCCATAATGAAAGTTTGTTTGGATGGTGGCACTTTGGGCGATCTCTTTAGTCTTTAACAGATATGCATTATTTTTGTGCAGGAAAAATATTTACGTGGAAAAGAACACAGGGATTCTACTCCTCATGTAACAGATGAACTACACGGGCCCCACCTGGCTCCTAACCCACCTGGTCACCACTGCCCACGTGCCCAGTAAATAGACCCAAACCACACAACCTGTAGCTCAGAGAGTCTGGCTTTTAATCTCGAGCCCAGGAAGCTGGAGACAGCAATCACTGTGCATTCGTACAGTGTGCAAATACAGAGTGCACTGCTGCAGGGCCAGATTGCTTTGATGGTGGCCTTCTTTCACTTTATCTCTCAAAATCTTCTGAACATCGATTATTCCCCCATTTGGCTACAGTTTCAGAAGTTCCACCTATTACAGATTTATTTAGATTAATGCATATCATCTTTAAAAAGTGAAAATACTCTGGGAGGGTTAAGAAGCACCACCATTCACAAATTATTAATTTAATTGGCTGGAGTTAGCAGACATTCTGGGGCTTCCCTGGTGGCTCAGCTGGTAAAGAATCTGCCTGCAAAGTGGGAGACCTGGGTTTGATCCCTGGGTTGGGGAGATCCCCTGGAGAAGGGCATGGCAATCCACTCTAGTATTCTTGCCTTTAAAATCCCCACAGACAGAGGAGACTGGCGAACTACTGTCGGTGGGGTTTCAAAGAGTACAACCAAGTACAACCAAGTGCGACTAAGCACAGCACAGCAAACGTTCTCTCTCACTGTATACGCCCCCCCACCCACCACACCATGAGTGCTAGGAAGTGGGATGCGGAAGGCACCACCACAGGAGCTTCCACACACGGAACCAGCTTCAAGGAAGAGGGGTAGAGAGAAGCAGAGACGGTTATGTGGCAGCCTGGATGGGAGGGGAGTTTGGGGGAGAATGGATACATGTACATGTAGAGCTGAGTCCCTTTGCTGTCCACCTGGAACTATCACAACACTGTTAATCGGTTATATTTCAATATAAAATAAAAAGTTAAAAAAATTCATTGTGGGGAAGAGAGAAAAGCAAATCATTTCTTATTGGAAACAAATAGAAAAAAAGAAAGAAGCAGAGAGCAACCCACATTGTCTGAATGATCAGCAAAGGACAAATTAGACCTCACTTTCTTCTTATTGAGTTCTTATACCAGGATCCAGAATTCAAGATGAGCATCATGATAGATTAAGTAAGCTTTTGTAGTCTAGCCTAGAAACCTAAATAACATTTATAGCACTGTGTTTCAAAAGATCAATTTTTAAAATCTCGTTTATATTTTTCCCACAGAAAATGTGTTCAAGGCTGGGAACTATTTTATGCTAACTGAACAGAGGAAAAAAATTGTAAAAAGCATTTTAGCTATTTTTACTTGTTTTCATAAATAAAAGAAAGCCTAAGATAAAATATAAATCTGCTCAGATTTGAAGAAAAACACCCTCGAAATGAATAGCTGGGCTGGATTTTCATAGCCTGTCTGTGAAAAGAGAAGACATTTTGTGGGCCATGATTGTGATTCTTTGCCAACTATCTTCCTTTAAAATGAAACTCACAAACTTTATTCTAAACAAAGTAAAGGAGAAAAGAAAAAGTGAGGGTAGGGTGGGGCAATGGGTAGAATGCTGAAACTAACCAATACAAAGGAGTTAGCGACCCGTAACAACATGCTTCAAATAGTGATTATAGCGTGTCTTAGCTGGGAAACAGAAAAGGAACAGGCAGGACCAGAGAAAGTTGGTACTCAGAAGCTACGCGCTATCTGGCGCCAGCGGTAAAGTTCTGCCATCGCCACGTTGCTCACCTGTGGTCATTGCAGGGCTGTCAGACTCTTGGGAGTCTAGTAGCCAGATGCACAGTGAGCAAGTGGAACCATTTTTATAAAAACTAGAAAATTCATAATATGATCGACAGTAGCAGCTGTGTTTGTAGCAGTGTGCCCCAAACCCTGTGTCTGCTGACATGGAAAATGCAAATAGAGATAAATTCTTGGAATTCTGTAAAGCTAATTTGATTTCTACAGAGGTAGGTCTGCCAGGTTACCTCTTTTCATTCAAAGCCCACTGAACAAAAGAAAGTCCTTCAAAAAAGCATCCTCTCCTCATCATCAGATAAATTAAATGCCAAGTGCCAATTAATAAATGATTAATGAAACTGAGACAGAAAAAATTATTGAATCAAGCACTTAAGGGAAAAAAACTCAGTGATTTTCATTTTAAAATGGTAGATCAAGCACGCACACATCTTATCCTACCTCCCCAGGGTCTCCTGAAATGACAAAACATATAATCTAAAAAGAACAAGACTGGAAAGCAAGACAATTTGCCAGAACTTCTGGATATAGGGCTTATGGAGTGGAAAGTGCTGCTCAAGTCTCCTGAGACAAAGGCAGGTCCTCCCAAAGGAGACTCAGAAGAAAACCAATGTGGGATTCAGCCTCACAAAAGGAAAGGATTGGGGCAGGGAGTTAGCACCAAAGTGAATGCATTAAAGAATTGCCTTCAGAAAACCTGGGGCCATAGGAGGTCCTTTCTCATGCCACCTTGTGAGACTGGTTCAAGGTGGCAGAGTAGAAAGATGTGTGCTCATCTTCTCCTGCGAGAGCACCAAAATCATGCCACCCTGTAACAGAGAAACCGCAAGTTCTACTGTTGAACTAAAGCCAAAGACTTGCCCTTTAAAGAAAACATGTCGTCTTCTGGGAGAGCTCCTTGGGTGGGGTTGCCAGGCCCAAGAAAGTTGAGACCAAGGTCATACCAGACTCCTACTAAAGACTTAGCACAAGTGGGAGAAAATATCTACTCTCGGCTTCTTCTTCAAGAGTAGAGAAATGAAACATACATTCAATGTTCCATCCTATCAAAGGAATTCCCTAGGAACTGGTTACTGTCTCAATAGACTCAGAGCACTGGAGAGGATCCTTCATACTTTGCGTGCCTGGGGCGGGCGGGGGCAATGAGAACAAGAGAGAGATTGTTGAAAATACCAGAGAAACTGCAATACTAAAGTTAGACACCAGAGGGAGCAAGAGATTACAAACCCTTTTTTCAAAAGATAACAAGCAGACTTCTCTAACTGGGAAACTATATGAACAAATCTAGCAAAGACACCATCTCCAGAAAAGGTTTGAGACATTCCCAGAATCTCTAGCTGGGCTGACTAATGGAGGTCTCTGCCTGTACAAAGCTAGTCTGTAAATATTGGGAGAGGTGGCTGTTTTTTCAAGTGCCCAAATCTCAGCAAAATTTAACAACAACACAAACAGGGAAATATGACACAATAAAGAAAAATAATAAATCTCAAAAAAGACCCAAAATAAACAGAAATCTATAAATTATATGGCAAAGAATGCAAAACAATCATCTTAAAGAAGCTTAATGAATTACAAGAGAACACAGATAAAAAACTAATCACAATCAGGAAAATGATGAATAAACAAAGTGAAAATATCAACAAAGAGATAAAACTATTAAAAAAAAATAGAGAACTAAACCAATTCTGGAGCTGAAGAATGCAATAACTAAATTGAGAAGTTCACTAGATGGGTTCAACATCAAACTTGCTCAAGGAGAAGAAAATAACCATGAACCCTAAGACAGGTTACCTGAAATTACTGAGTCAGAAGAGCAAAAAAAAAGAAGATAGATGAAGAAAGCTTAAGATTCGCAGTGGAGGGACTTGCCAGGTGGTCCAGTGGTTGAGAATCCACCTTCCAGTGCAGGGGATGCAAGTTCTTTCTCTGGTTGGGAAACTAAGATCCCTTATGCCGTGGTGCAACTAAGCCCACATACCACAGCTGACGAGCCCAAGCAGCACAAGCAGAAAGAAGCACCTGTGCTGTGATGAAAGCCTGCACACGGCAACGAAATCCCATGCGCCTCATCCAGGATCTGACGCAGCCAAAAATAAAACAAGTAAGTATTTATAAAAAAGTGATACGTAATGTACATCAGCCAGGTTTCATAGTCTCCAAGCTTCAACAGTGTGAACCAAGAACTTCCAGATGTACAAGCTGGATTTTGAAGAGGCAGAGGAACCAGAGATCAAATTTCCAACATCCGTTGGATCACAGAAAAAGCACAAAAATTCCAGAAAAACATCTACTTCTGCTTCATTGACTACACAAAAGCCTTTGACTGTGTGGATTACAACAAACTGAACAATTCTTTTTTTTTTTTGAACAATTCTTAGAGAGATGGGAATAAGAGACCACCTTACCTGCCTCCTGAGAAGTCTGTATGCAGGTCAAGAAGCAACAGTTAGAACTGGACATGGAACAAAAGACTGGTTCAAAATTGGGAAAGGAGTTATGTCAATGCTGTATATTGTCACCTTACTTATTTAACTTACATGCAGAGTACATCACGCAAAATGCCAGGCTGGATGAAGCACAAGCTGGTATCAAGATTGCAAGAAGTATGGATAACCTCAGATATGCAGATGACAGCACCCTTATGGCAGTGAAGGGTGAAAGCAAAGAGGAACTAAAGAGCCTCTTGATGAAAGTGAAAGAGGAGAGTGAAAAAACTGGCTTAAAACTCAATATTCAGAAAACTAAGATCATGGCATCTGGTCCCATCACTTCATGGCAAATAGATGAGGAAACAATGGAAACAGGGAAAGACTTTATTTTCTTGGGCTCCAAAATCACTGCAGATGGTAACTGCAGTCACAAAATTAAAAGATGCTTGCTCCTTGGAAAAGAAGTTATGACAAACATAGACAGCATATTAAAAAGCAGAGACATTACTTTGTCAATAAAGGGCCGTCTAGTCAAAGCTATGGTTTTTCCAGTAGTCATGTATGGATGTGGAGTTGGACCATAAAGAAGGTTGAATGCCAAAGAAACGATGCTTTCAAACTGTGGTGCTGGAGAAGACTCTTGAGAGTCCCTTGGACAGCAAGGAGATCAAACCAGTCAATCCTAAAGGAAATCAATTCTGAATATTCATTAGAAAGACTGATGCTGAAGCTCCAATATTTTGGCTACCTGATGCAAAGAGCCAACTCACTGGAAAAGACCCTGATGCTAGGAAAGACTGAAGGCAGAAGGAGAAGGGGACAATAGAGGATGAGGTGGTTGAATGGCATCACTGACTCAATGGACATGAGTTTGAGCAAGTTCTGGGAGATGGTGAAGGATGGGGAAGTCTGGCATGCTGCAGTCCATGGGGTCGCAAAGAGTGGGACACAACTGAGCGACTGAACAACAATGTACATCAGCAAGAAGACCAATATGTGCATTGTAGGAATCTCAGAAAGAGAAGAGCGAGAAAGAAGCAGAGAGCTTATCTGATGAAATAATGGTCAAAAACTCTCCAAATCTGAGGAATAAAATGGACATCCAAATTCAAGAAATTTAAAAGACTTCAACTAGGATGAACCCAAAGAATCTGATACTGAGATACACTGTAATAAAACTGTCAATGGACAAAGAGAGAATCTTAAAAGTAGCAAGACACGTGTCATGTTCAAGGAAGATCCCATAAGATTATCAGAGGAGTTCTTAGCAGAGAAAAATTCAGGCCAAAAGGGACTAAAATGACATATTTAAAGGGCTGAAAGTAAAAACCTGCCAACCAAGAATACTATATCCTGCAAAACTATCTTTCAAAAATGATAGAGAAAAAGACCTTTCCAGATAAACAAAAGCTAAGGGAATTCATCACCAACATCTTCCTTACAGGCAATGCTCAACAGAGTCCATCAAGTTAAAATGAAAGAGTGCTAGACAGCAACACAATAGTATATAAAAATATAAAAGTTTCTTGTGAAGGTAAAACATTGACAAAAACAGTATACAGTAGTGGTGTATCACTTTTGACTCTGGTGTAGAATTTAAAGGATAAATTCATTAAAATAACTATAACTATAAAATTGTGTAATGAGGGGAAACATAAAAGAGTAGAGATTTTGTACATGACTGAAGTTCTTTTTTAATCATTTTTAGAATAGACTATTATAAGATTTTTTATGTATTCTCCATGTTAACCACAAAGAAATACCTATAGAAAACAGATAAAAGAAAAATGAGAAAGAAATCAAACCAAGACGCTACCAAAAAAATCAGCAAAACATAAAGGAGTACATCAAGAGAGGAAAAGGACAAAATAACTGTAACCATACAGAAAACAATGAATACAATTGCAATAATAATTTTGTTACTACAAGTAATTACTTTAAAGGTAAGCAGACATTCCCCGATCAAAAGACATAGAGAAGCTGAGTGGATTAAAAAAGATTCAACTACACGATGGCTCTAATTGTCTCACTTTAGATATGAGAACACATGATGAAAGTGAAAGGACAGAGAAAGATACTCCATGCAAATGGTAACAAGCATAACAAACAAAGACAAACAAAAATAGGTGGCCATACTTACAAAACAGATTTTAAAGACTGAGACAGACAAAGAAGGGCATTATACAATGATAAAGGATCAATTCACCAGACACAATAATTATATATTGTTAACATCATAGTACCCACATACATGATGCAAAAATTGACAAAACTGAAAGAAAAAGTAGGCAGTAACATAATAATAATAGGAGATTTAAATACTCTGCTCTCAATAATGGATAGAGTAACAAGACATTAGAGCAATAAGAAAATAAGAGGACTTGAAAAAACCTGTAGACCAACTGGACCTAACATGGGCAGAACACTCTGCTCAGCAAGAGCAGAACACATATTCTTCTAAAGCACACATGGAATATTCTCTAGGATAGATCACCCGTTAGGCCACAAAACACATCTTAACAAATTTAAGAAAAATGAAATTCTATCAATTATCTTTTTAGACAACAGTGGAATGAGTCTAGAAATCAACAGCAAAAGGAAAGCTGAAAAGTGAAGAAATGTTAAGTGAAAATTAAACAGCATACTCTTCAACAACCAACAATGGGCCAAAGAAGAAATCACAAGAGAAATTAGAAAAAGTTTTGAGATAAATGAAAATACAATATGCCAACACTTAAATGGGATTCTGCAAAAGCAGAACTAATAGGGAAATTTATAGTCTTAAATGCCTTTATTAAAAGAGGAAATATCTCAAATCAACAACCCACTTTATGGCTCAAGGAACTAGAAAAAGAAGACCAAACAAAATCCAAAGTTATCAGAAGGAAGGAAATGATAAAGATTACAACAGAAACAAATGAATTAGAAAATAGAAGGCAATAGAAAAAAAAATCAATGAAACTAAGAGTTGGTTTTTTGAAAAGACCAACAAATCAACAAACTTTTAGTCTGACTAACAAAGAATAAAAGCTCAAATAACAAAAATAAGAAATGAAAGAGGAGACACTACAACTGATGCCAGAAATAAAAAGGATTATAAGAAACTACTACAAAGAATTAGATGCCAAAAAATCTAGGGGAAAAAAATGGATCAACTCCTAAAAACATAAAACCAACAAAGACTGAATCACGAAGAAATTTTAAAAGCCTGAACAAATATAGAACTAGTAAAAAGACTTAATCAGTGATTTAAAAAACTTCCAGCAAAGAAAAGCCCAGAACCAGATGGCTTTAAGAATTCTACCAAATACATAAAGAGAAATTAACACCAATCCTTCTCAAATTGTCCCCCAAAAAACTCAAGATAAACGAACACTTTCAAATTCATTCTCTGAAGTCAGAATTACTTTAATACCCAAACCAGACAAACATACTGCAAGGAAACTGTAGACTAATATTCCTGATAAATATTGATGCCAAAATCCTCAACAAAATGCTAGCAAAGTGAATTTAGCAGCACACTGAAAGGATTATACACCTTTATTTTTAGCCAAGTAGTTTTTATTTCTGGAATATAAGGATAGCACAACATATGAAAAGAAATCAATGTAATGTAACACATCAACAGAACGAAGGGGGAAATGATCATTTCAACTGAAAGAAAAAATCATTTGACAAAATTCAACTTTTTCATGATATATCATATTGACTGTATTCAGTCAATAAAAAGAAAATAAGGAAAGTACCTAAACACAGTAAGGGCCAGCTCTGAAAATCCTATAGCTAACATCACTCAATGGCGGAAAGCTGAAAGCATTTCCTCAAAGATCATTGACAGGGCAAGGATGACCTCTCCCACCCCTGTTCAACATATCACTGGAAATCCTCACCAAAGCAATTAGGCAGCTGCTATAGAACACAGTATGGAAGTAAAAAACAGAATTAGAATATGATCCAGGAATCCCACTTCCAGGTACATATTCCAGAAGAAAAGAAAACAGGGTGTTGAAGAGATATTTACATATCCGCGTTCAATGCAGCACTAATCACTGCAATAACCAAGAGACAGAAGCAACCTAAATATCCATGGGCGGATGAATGGATAAAGAAAATGTGGTGCCTATATATGGGGGATTATTACTCAGTCATTTAAAAAGAAGGCAGAGAGTTTCAGTTTAGCAAGCTAAAAAAGCTCTACAGAGATCTATTTTACAAAACATGCATACTGTTAACATCACTGTCCTGCACACTTAAAAATGGTTAAGATGTTCATTGCAGCACTGTTTATAATTGCCAGGACATGGAAGCAAACTAGATGTCCATCAGCAGATGAAAGGATAAGAAAGCTATGGTACATATATACAATGGAGTATTACTCAGCCATTAAAAAGAATACATTTGAATCAGTTCTAATGAGGAAACTGGAGCCTATTATACAGAGTGAAGTAAGCCAGAAAGAAAAACACCAATACAGTATGCTGCTGCTGCTAAGTCGCTTCAGTTGTGTCCGACTCTGTGAGACCCCATAGACGGCAGCCCACCAGGCTCCCCCGTCCCTGGGATTCTCCAGGCAAGAACACTGGAGTGGGGTGCCATTGCCTTCTCCAATGCATGAAAGTGGAAAGTGAAAGTGAAGTCGCTCAGTCGTGTCGGACTCTTAGCGACCCCATGGACTGCAGCCTACCAGGCTCCTCTGTCCATGGGATTTTCCAGACAAGAGTACTGGAGTGGGGTGCCATTGCCTTCTCCCCCAATACAGTATACTAACGCATATATATGGAATTTAGAAAGATGGTAATGACAACCCTGTATGCGAGACAGCAAAAGAGACACAGATGTATAGAACAGTCTTTTGGACTCTGTGGGAGAGGGAGGGCGGGGGATGATTTGGGAGAATGGCATTAAAACATGTATAATATCATATAAGAAACGAATCGCCAGTCCAGGTTCGATGCAGAATACAGGAAGCTTGGAGCTGGTGCGCTGGGATGACCCAGAGGGATGGTATAAGGAGGGAGGTGGGAGGGGGGTTCAGGATGGGGAACACCCGTGGCAGATGCGTGTTGATGTATGGCAAAACCAATACAATATTGTAAAGTAAAAAATAAATAAATAATAGAACTAAAAAAAAAAAAAGAAGAAGAAGTAATTTGCCAGAAATGAGCTATTAAGAAGAGAAAAAAAAATGGTTAAGATGCCAAATTGTATGTTAGGTGCTTTATGCACAGTTAAAAGACTCAAAGGCCAAAAATCCCAATGGTTCCCTGCTCCCCCTGCTAAAAAGCCAAACTAGGAGCAGTGCTGATGTCCAGGGTGGCAGACACTCAAGTTCTTCAGACCGAGTGAGGCCTGTCAAATCCTCGGGTGGCCAGTCTGTTCCCTGCCCCTGAACCTTCCGGGACTCTCCTCATGTAGAATCCCCTACCAGGAGAGCCCTTCTGGGGAACAGGCCTGCACACCCACGCCAGCAGAGGGAAGCCACGGCAGCTCCTGTCTCACCATCCCAGCCACCAGAGGTCTAGAAGGCTGAGGACCACCAATGCAAGATGAACAAACAGAGTTAACCCTTGAGGACAAAAGCAGACAGTTGTGGAGCACTTAGGAACTCGAAGTTTACTGTCCACAAGTGCTGTATGAAAAACAAAAATTATTCAAGGAGTTACTTTAGGAAAACGAAAATGGAATGAATCTAAGAGGACAACATGGAAAACGACAAACAGCAGCACCTGACCATGACTTACAAGAGGCTAAAAGAAAACAGGAGATGACCCTTTGGAGTTGAATGCTTAGGAGGTTCTTTTTTTAGAAGCAAATTATTAATCCTAGGGTTATATTTCCTTCTCTTCAGGTTCAATAACATGATTGGTTAAACAGTATATAATATTCATAACATTATAAATTTTCATTCTGTTTTTATAATCAACAGGGAGACAAATCATAGCCAATTATATTTATAATCTAGAGTGTAAAAATAATAAAGGAGCCAACAAAAATTGGGAGAGAAGAGGGCAGTGGAAGCCAAAGAAAGATTACCTAAGTTAATAGCCTCATGTTCAAGGAGAGGACACAGTATTGCCTAAAGTTGACTTATTAAGAGACACATCTTTTAATAAAATTTTTAAAGCTGTAACACAATCTCTATAATAATTTATAAAATAATACTATAATAAAAATTTAGAGGATAAAGTGGGAGATGAGATAAGTGGGCTAAATAATTCTTTTGTAGCAACCAATATTGTCTAAGTTGACAGATCAGAAAAGGAAGTATATTACTGAAAGTTATATTGATGAATACAGGGGAACCCAAACCAGAAACTGTTAGCAGTGACTGCTTCTGGGTAGAGGGAACAGGAATGGTGCAGGAGCTATTCACAACAGTCAAGACACATAAGCAAGCTAAGTGTCCACTGACATATGAACGGATGAAGATGTAGTACATACATATAATGGAATATTACTCAGCCACAAAAAAGAACGAAACAATGCCCCTGGCAGCAACATGGACGGACCTAGAGACTGTCATACTTAGGGAAGTAGGTCAGAGAAAGACAACACAGGATACTGCTTATACGTGGAATCCAAAAAAAGGTTACAAATGAACTTATATACAAAACAGAAATAAAGTTACAGAGGTAGAAAATAAATTCATGGTTACCAGGGGGTAAGAGGTGGGGAGGGATACACTGGAAGATTAGGATTGACACATACATACTATTAATATGTAAAAAATGGCTGAATAATGAGGGCCTACTGCATAGCACAGGGAAGTCTACTCAATACTTTATGGCCTATATGGGAAAAGAATCTAAAAAAGAGTGGATATATGTTTACGTGTAGCTGGTTTACTTTGCTGTACACCTGAAACTAAGACAACACTGTATATCAACTATACCCCCGCCCCCCGATGATGATTTCTTTCGGGGTCTTCAGGCCCTAACCCTGGTGAGTTGCTGCCGGAAGCTGAGAGGCGCAGTGCTTAGGACCCCAGCCCACTGCTTTCCCGACCAGAGTCTCTGCCAGGCTCACGGAGATGTGCGCACAGGGCAGGGCTGGGAGCTGCCGCCGTCACAGACGGCCCGGCCTCTGCTCAGCCCACACGATCAGTCAGGCGAGGGGGCAGGGTGTAAAAGGCTAATGGAAAGCTGATCTCAGGGAAGTGGACAGGGTAAAAAGCAACAGGAAAATGTTGGGAGAACCAATTAAAACAAAGAGCCTTCAGAATGGGAGAAAATAATAGCAAATGAAGCAACTGACAAACAACTAATCTCAAAAATATACAAGCAACTCCTACAGCTCAACTCCAGAAAAATAAATGACCCAATCAAAAAATGGGCCAAAGAACTAAATAGACATTTCTCCAAAGAAGACATACAGATGGCTAACAAACACATGAAAAGATGCTCAACATCACTCATTATCAGATAAATGCAAATCAAAACCACTATGAGGTACCATTTCACGCCAGTCAGAATGGCTGTGATCCAAAAGTCTACAAGCAATAAATGCTGGAGAGGTTGTGGAGAAAAGGGAACCCTCTTACACTGTTGGTGGGAATGCAAACTAGTACAGCCACTATGGAGAACAGTGTGGAGATTCCTTAAAAAACTGGAAATAGAACTGCCTTATGATCCAGCAATCCCACTGCTGGGCATACACGCTGAGGAAACCAGAAGGGAAAGAGACACGTGTACCCCAATGTTCATCGCAGCACTGTTTATAATAGCCAGGACATGGAAGCAACCTAGATGCCCATCAGCAGATGAATGGATAAGAAAGCGGTGGTACATATACACAATGGAGTATTACTCAGCCATTAAAAAGAATACATTTGAATCAGTTCTAATGAGGTGGATGAAACTGGAGCCTATTATACAGAGTGAAGTAAGCCAGAAAGAAAAATACCAATACAGTATACTAACGCATATATATGGAATTTAGAAAGATGGTAACAATAACCCTGTGTACGAGACAGTAAAAGAGACACTGATGTATAGCACAGTCTTATGGACTCTGTGGGAGAGGGAGAGGGTGGGAAGATTTGCAAGAATGGCATTGAAACATGTATAATATCATGTATGAAACGAGTTCCCAGTCCAGGTTCCATGCACGATACTGGATGCTTGGGGCTAGTGCATTGGGATGACCCAGAGGGATGGTATGGGGAGGGAGGAGGGAGGAGGGTTCAGGATGGGGAATACATGTATACCTCTGGCGGATTCATTTTGATATTTGGCAAAACTAATACAATTTGTAAAGTTTAAAAATAAAATTAAATTTAAAAAAATAAAACAAAGAGATAAAAGTAGTTGATTACTATAAAAACATGAAAAGTTTTTTATCTCCTCTCCCTCTGTCTCATCCCTTAACACGTTATTGACCAGAGATGTATGAATACCACAGGCATTGGTTTCCACAAAAATCTCCTGGTCAATCACATGTTAATAAAACAGTGGTTTGAAAAAAACATGCCAATTAAACTAAAAGCATAAAAGGAAATAATTTTAAGGGTTACAAATAATTTAAGCTGAACACCTCATCATCTTTTCCCTTTAAAAATATAATCTCCATTGTAGGGGCCTGCGAACAGAAGAGGCTCCTCGTGGGTGAAGGACACAGACTGCTGAGACTGTCCTTTGTTGCTGGGGGGAAGAAGCTGGCTTTCCAGGCTTTGGCAATCCCTGTGTCACCAAAGAACACATCTACCCAGCGTGAAAGCTCGTTGCCCTTGAAGTGATTAATTGATAGGCTCTCTGAGTTTCTCTCAGCTCTAAAGTCTGTGCGTTTCCCATATACAGCTTATAAAGCTTATTCTCTTCCCAATCAGAGGTACACTTCACGCACAAAGCTGGTTCTAGGCCAGATTTGGTGATTCTGAAAGGAAGCGGAATCTGTAGGAGGGTTATGTTTTATTTGGAGTTTGCTTTGTTTTTTCAACAATTATTTCGATCACTTGACAAGTAAAAAAAATTCAAGCAACAGTTAATAACTGTGTGCCAGCAAATGCTAACCAAGGCCTGTGAAGCAAAGTGATACCCTGAGACTGGTTTCATTTCACTATATACTTACTTCATCTACATTAAGTGGACCATCAAGTGAGAAATTAAGTCGCGCTGGAGACACACACAGTGTGTGTCTCTAGACATGAGACACAGGGGCCAGCCTCGGTGTGCTCGACCACAGGGTGGTGGCTCTGCCACAGTGCAAGAAGTGGAATCAGCCTCCTGGAGTCACCTGCCTGATGCCTGGCTGGTCAGTGAGAGCTGACCCAGCAGCCCTGACTGCTCACCTGGCGCCCCCAGGCAAGGAGGGCAGGCTCAGGAGATCAGGTGGTGCGAAGTCTGGCAGGAAGCTGTAGTCTGGAGCCAATTGGGCTATCCTTCCTTCCTGGCCTCCCCAAACACTGCTTATACTCAGATACACACAGGTACAGTGCACCCTGGAGGAATCTCGAAACTGGGTGGAGGCGGGGGAGTCTCCAAGGCCCAATGGCAGGGGGGATTTCAAGCCACAGGTACAAGGGGGAAAAGCAGTTCTTCCCCTTCACTGAGGGGGTGGCAGGATGTGTTCACAGCTACAGCACAGATGTGACATGAGCCTGTGACCCCTGAGATGGGTCTTCATTCACAGACTTTGTCTTCTTTCATCTAAGTCCTTTGTTGTCTTCCTAGTTTCTACCGCCCCCGCTCTAACTCATATGCTGTGGCCTTGGGAACAATTTGTTCAGTACAGAACAAAAAAGAATTAATAACTAGTCATATTTAATCACACTTCCTTGAGTCCCAATGTAAAGTGAAGGTACATCTTCACTACATACAAGGGAAGATAGCATTTCTTTAACTCTGTTGGGCAAAAGCTCTCTCCCTTCTCGTCAGGTCCACCTGCCTGCTTTGAACTGGTCTAAATTTGACAAGGCCCTGTGTGAACTTGACCTCCGCAACATGCCCCCTCCAGGGGGTGGAGCTTCTATGTACTCTCGCCAGGGTCTCTGGAAGGTTCATGCCTCTTCCTTCTTCCCTAAAGCATCACTTTCCTTTACTCCTACCACACTCTGGTCATTATGAAGCTCAATCAGGCATGTACAGGAGTAAACAGAAGCTACAGCTTTCATGTAAGGATCCCCTGGTGGACAGTGATGCCTGTTGCCGTATCAGGTATGCAAAGACTTTAGAGTTCAAACAATCTGCAAGTTTTTAAAGTTACTTCAAGGGCCAGAAACTGACCTTCAGTGACTATGTGTCACAGCTGAGAGCAAAATTCTAGATATTTCTTTGTACAAGGCACTTCTCCCCGTGGGACCCTCCTGGTGGTGCTCTGTGAATGCACAGCGGCCACGGCAGAGCACATGCTTGGGGACCGGGCAGACCTACACGCAGACACCTCCCGCAGGCTACTGTGCACGTCAGAGCTCTGTGGGAGCCTTGCTCTTCTCAAGCAACAGAGCACCCTCACACCCGATGTGTGCTGAGTAGTTGACATATAGAAATGCTAATTCTTGGGGACTTCCCTGGTGGTCCAAAGTTGGGAAAGGAGTATGACAAGGGTGTATACTGTCACTTTGTTTATTTAATTTCTATGCAGAGTACACCGTGCAAATGCCAGGCTGGATGAATCATAAGCTGCAATCAAGCTACCCGGGAGAAATATCAATAACCTCAGATATGCAGATGATACCACTCTAATGGCAAAAAGTGAAGAAGAACTAAAGAGCGTCTTGATAGGAGTGAAAGAGGAGAGTGAATGGCATGCACTATCACTTACCAGCAAATAGAAGGGTAAAAAGTGACAGATTTTTCTTGGGCTCCAAAATCACTGTGAGTGGTGACTACAGTCATGAAATTAAAAGATGCTTGCTCCCTGGAAGGAAAGCTATGACAAACCTAGACAGTGTATTAAAAAGCAGAGACATCACTTTGCTGACAAGGGTCTGTCTAGTCAAAGCTATAGTTTTTCCAGTAGTCATGTACAGATGTCCAAATTGGACCATAAGGCTGAGCACCAAGAATTGATGCTTTTGAACTGTGATGCTGGAGAAGACTTTTGAGAGTCCCTTGGACTTCACGGAGATCAAACCAGCCAATCCTAAAGGAAATCAACCCTGAATATTCATCGGAAGGACTGATGCTGAAGCTAAAGCTCCAATACTTTGGCCACCTGACACAAAGAGCCAACTCAATGGAAAAGACCCAGGGCAGGAGGAGAAGGGATGACAGAGGATGAGATGGTTGGATGGCATCACCAACTCAATGGACATGAGTTTGAGCAAGCTCCAGGAGGCAGTGGAGGACAGAGGAGCCTGGCGTGCTGCAGTCCACGGATCGCAACAAGTTGGACATAGTGACTGAACACTGGTAGTCCAGTGATGAAGACTCTGTGCTGCTTGGACGTCCTTGGTGGTACAGTGAATAAAAATCTGTGTGCTTCCTCTAGAGGGGGTACTGGTTTGATCCTTGTTCAGGAAACTAAGATCTCACATGCTGTGGGGGGCAGTCATAAATGAATGAATGAATAAATAAATAGGTGGCTGGGTGGTAAAGAATTCACCTGCCAATGCAGAACACTTGAGTTCAGTCCCTGGGTTGGGAAGATCCCACGTGCCGCAGAACAGCTGAGGCCATGGACCACAAGTACTAAGCCTGTGCTCTAAAGCCCAGGAGCTGCAACTACTGAAGCCCACCCACTCTAGAGCCTGTGTTCAAGAGAAGCCACAAAAATGAGAAGCTCTCCCATTGCAACTAGAGAGTAGCCCCCACTCACCACAACTAGAGAAAAGCCAGCACAGCAGTGAAGACCCAGCACACCCATAAATAATACAATTATTAATAAATAAATAAAACAGAGCTCAGTTTTGGCCGTTTAAAAAAAAAAAATGCTAATTCTTTCACTGAGGTATAATTGATATATAACATTAGTTTCAGGTGTACAACAAATGATTCGGTATTTGTATACACTGCAAAATGATCACCACAGTAAGTCTAGTTACCATCATCACCATACATAATAATGAAATGTTTTTCTTATGCTGAGAACTTGTAAGATTTACTCTCTTGTGCAATACAGTATTATTAACTATTGCCACTACCCTGTACATTACATCCCCATGACTGACTTCTTTCACACCTGGAATTTCTTGCCTTTTGACCCCCTCAACCTCCCTCTTTGGCAACTACCAGTCTCTACAGTTCTCTACATCTGTGAGCTTGGTTTTTGTTTGTTAGTTAGAGTCCACATACAAGTGAAACCACACAGTATTTCTCTTTCTTTGAACCCTTGTCTCCTGCACTGGCAGGTGGATTCTTTATCACTGAGCCACCAGGGAAGCCCTGTTCTTGCCTCTTTGTCATAAATTTATTAAACACACATGCATGGATTTATTTCGAGGCTCTCTGTTCCACTGATATGTTTGTTTTTAATGCCAATACGATACTGTTTGATTACCACAGCCTTGTAATATAGTGTAAAACCAGGGGCTATGTAATGGCTCTAGCTTTGTTCTTCCTTCTCAAGATCGCTTTGGCTACAGTCTGTGAGATAATAGAAAGAACATATTTAGTCTCTGCCCCTGATTCCTGGCACAGAGCTACTAAAACCCTTGTAACTGCCTATATTTTAAGAAAACTAGGAACATCTCTTTTTCAAATATTGACCTTTGACCTGTTTCTGACACAGAGCTCCTAAAGCCTTTGTAATTTCCAGGGTGGTAGGAGTGTCTTTTGTTCTATTGAGATAATTCTGGATACGCTGCTAGATGCTTCCTAGGTGAAGATTGGTCACCAGAAGGACCAGGCTAATATTATAAGATTGGAATTTTCAGTCCCACCTCCCACGCTCTTGAGAAGAGAGAAGGGCTGAAATGGAGTTAATGATCTATCATGCCGACGTGATGAAGCCTTCCTATAAGGTACAGGGTTTGGAGAGCTTCCAGGTTGGTGAACATACAGAGAGACTGGGAGGGCAGGGTACCCGGGGAAGGCATGGAAGCTCCACTCCCCTTTCCACATACCCTGTACTGTGCATCTCTTCCGCCTGGGTGTTCATCTGTATTCTTTACTACAGCCTTTCATAAGAAACCAGTAAATGTATGGAGACTTTTCCTGAGTTCTGTGAGTCACTCTAGCAATCAATCAAACTTGTGGAGTGGCTGGTGGGAACCTCCAATTTATAGCAAATAATTCAAAGGTACAGGTACGAAACTGGACTTGAAGCCGGCACCTGAAGTTTGAATGTCCAACCTGTAGCTTATTGGTCAGAAACACAGCTGATATCCTGGGCTTTTGATTAGTGTCTCGTTGTTGCTGTTGTTCAGTAGCTCAGTCGTGTCTGACTCTGTGCAACCCCATGGACTGCAGCCCACCAGGCTCCTCTGTCCATGGAATTCTCCAGGCAAGAACACTGGAGCGGGTTGCCATTTCCCTCTCCAGACTAGTGTCTGAAGTGTGCCTTAATGGGAAGTTTTGATGGAATGAGCTGTAACTAGTCTTCAGTGGTTCCATACAAATTTTAACATTTTGTTCTATTTCTGTGAAAATGTCATTGATATTCTGATCGGGGTTGCACTGAATCTGTAAATTGCTTTGGGTAGTATTGAGACAGGCTGGTACCTGGGACCCTTTGCCAAAATGCTCCAATGCTTATACCTGGACAAACATTTCAAGTAACGAAATACAAAGAAACTATAAGGGACTAAAAACAACTGGATACATGTGCAGTTGGGGCAAATTATGGACAAAAAGATACACAAAGACCAAAAAACCCAACTGCCACTTCTGAAGAGCCCTGAGCAAAAATAAGGTGTTAAAGGCAAAAAGAGGGTACTGCACAAGCCCCTTGCACACAGCACCACCAACGGGGTCGGCAAAACACCTAACCTCCCCAGCCCAACCCCTGGACACATCCTTACCCTCACCCCATATAAGGAAACACTTGCCCTACCTCCAGGGAGCAAGGGAGGGAGCAAGGGAACCTGTTGTTTTTACTCCCTCCTGCAGCTACAGGAGCCCCAATAAAGTGTCCTGTGAATTTCCTGTCTGGCCTCTAGTCAATTTCTATTGATTGAGGAAGGCCAAGAACCCTGGTAGGGATCAGAATGGACGTTTTAACAATATAAATTCTTCCAATCCAAAAGCATGAAATAGCTTTCCATTTATATTTTCTTCAGTTTCTTTCATCACTGTTTTATAATGTTTCATTCAGTTCAGTCGCTCAGTCCTGTCCAACTCTTTGCAACCCCATGGACTGCAACACGCCAGTCTTCCCTGTCCATCACCAACTCCAGGAGCCTACTCAAACTCATGTCCATTGCATCGGTGATGCCATCCAACCATCTCATCCTCTGTCATCCCCTTCTCCTCCCGCCTTCAATCTTTCCCAGCATCAGAGTCTTTTCCAGTCAGTTCTTCGCACCAGGCAGCCAAACTATTGGGAGTTTCAGCTTCAGCATCAGTCCTTCCAATGAATATTCAGGACTGATTTCCTTTAGGATTGACTGGTTGGATCTCCTTGCACTCCAAGGGACTCTCAAGAGTCTTCTCCAACACCACAGTTCAAAAGCATCAGTTCTTCGGTGCTCAGCTTTCTTTACTGCCAACTCTCACATCCATACATGACCTCTGGAAAAACAGTTATAGTGTTTAGTGTATAGGTATTTCACCTCTTTGGTTATAGTTATTCTTTTTGATGCACTTGTATATGGAATTGTTTTCTTAATTTCTCTGATAGTTCATTGTTAGTATATACAAATGTAATGTATTTTTGTATATTTACTTTGTACAGAGCAACTATACTGAATTCATTTATTAGTTCTAATAGTTTTTTTTTATAGAGTCAAGGTTTCTATATATAAAATCATGTCATCTGCAAATAATGACAGTTTTATTTCCTCCTCTCCAATTTGGATTCCTTTTCTTTCTTTTTCTTGCTTAACTGCTCTGGCTAGGTCTTCCAATACTAAATTGAATAAAAGTGGTGATAGTTGGTTGTCTTTCTTGATTTGTTCCTGTCACCATTCAATATGACATTGGTTGTAGGCTAGTCATATATGACCTTTACTGTGTTGAGATGTGTTTCTTCTATATACACTTTGTTGAGAGTTTCTACACATATGTTGAGAATTCATCCACTCATCCATTCATCCACAAATAGATGCTGAATTTTGTCCAATGCTTTTTCTGCATCTATTGAGATGATCACACGGTTTTATCTTTCATTTTGTTAATGCGTTGAGTGATTTGAACCAACCATGCATACTGCAATACATCCCACTTAAGCAGGGTGCATGCTCCTTTTAATGTATCGTTGAATTTGGTTTGCTACAAGGATTTCTGCATCTCTGTTCACTGAGGATATTGGCCTGTAATTTTCTTTTCTTATGGTGTCCTTGTTTAATTTTGGTATCAGGGTAAAGCTGGTCTTGTAAACCAAGTCTGAACCATTCCCTCCTCTTTACTTTTTAGGAAGAGGTTGAGGATTGGCATTAAATCTTCTTTGATTATTTGGTAGAATTCACCAGGGAAGCCATCTGGTCCTATACTTTTGTTTTTTGGGAAGGTATTTGATTACTGATTAGTATTCTAGTAACTGGCCTCCTCAGATTTTCTATTTCCTCATGATTCTGTCTTGGAAGGTTGTGTTTTTCTAGGCATTTATCCACTTCTTTGAGGTTGTCTGATTTGTTGGGAGTGCTGGGGCTGGAATTTTTGGTGAAACTGTAGCCCTTCCTACCAACCTCAATGTAATCCTTGTCTTATCTGATAATGAAGGGGCTATTCAGCTAATTTTCAGAGGGAACTGTTTCATATGTAGCTATAGATTTGGTGTGTCCATGATAAGAGGTGAGTTCAGGATTTTCAGAGTTGATATTCTTGAACCACACTCTAGAAATGTTAATTCCTAAAGTGAGTATTTTACTATTTTGTCAAATTGGACTCTCTGACCATCTTCAACTCAGTTTGGGACTGTAGACTTCAGTGGTAGCAATTTAACTAGCTATTTTTTTGAAGACATAAACTACTGCAAAGAATGTTAGTGTCCTACAATGGAGCCTCCTAAAAATCAGACAATATCTATATATAAATGAAAAGAGAAAGTAACTCCACTTAATTTTGCTCTTTTATAAGTCTTCATTCCAATTCAATTAATACTGCTTATATGGGTAGCTCAAATGGTAAAGAATCTGCCTGCAATGTGGGAGGCCCGGGTTCAATCCCTGGATTGGGAAGATCCCCTGGAGAAGGGCATGGCAACCCACTCCAGTATTCTCTTTCCTGGAGAATTCCATGGACAGAGAAGCCTGGCAGCTACAGTCCAAGGGGTCGCAAGGAGCTGGACACGACTGAGCAACCAACATATACATACACAGGCATACACAAATGTTCTACGGAAGGCCACAATGTCACTGTCTGCAATTTTCACTCTGAACAAATGTTTCTAAGCAAAATAAACTTCTAAATCGAGAATCTGTACCAGGATATACTGGGCTTCACATTTCAGGCACCAAACTGTGCCAGTGGCATCAGATAATTAACTGGGTGATGCATGACAGAAAGATCCTAGCCTGCTTCTCAGAATCTGCAGACAAGAGAAGCCTGAAAGACTGGGCAGGAATGGTGGTGGTGGGGGGGCAGATTTCTGCCTACCCCACTGTGGATCTTTCACTTATGGTATCACTGAACAAATAATTGGCTTGCTTAATTATTAAAACATTCTACTTTATATGTTTCCCTGAAGCAAAATGTTATCATATTTACTACTGAACATATGCTTTAATTTACTATTTCTGTCACTGACAAATTTTATAAAACCAAATAAAAATTCCTCAAAAAAGACGTAACAAGCATTTCTGGTTTCAGTCCTAACAACATGTAAAGAGCTTGGAAGATGTCACTCCTGTCAATACAACAAGAAAAAGCTGGACAGATTTAAAATTAATGACTTTCTTGACCTGAGAAGTGAGGACAAACCACCACCGTAAAAACCTGGAGAGACAAGTGCATCTAGAGAACTCTATCAACCAAGATCCAGCTAGAACAGAAGCTGCAGGAGCCGTAAACAAGCAGGAACACTCAGCTGGTAATCTGGATGAACTGCTAGTGGTGGAGTGGGACTAGCGTGAGCCAGAAAGCCCTAAGGCTTGTTGTCTTGTTGCAGGGGGCACACTTTCACAGGCTTTCACTCGAGGAACTCAACCAGGTTCCCATAGCAAGGGTACAAGCAGGATCCCCTCATGGGTCTTGCAGGAGCAGAGGAGTAGGCGTGAGGAAATACTGTTCAGAACCTTTTCCATAATAATGGCTTACTCTCCAGGGGTAAGGACTTAGCTGGGGAAAATTCTGAAACTTGATTTCAACTGGAATAGGGAAATTCCTCCCTGCTCCAGCCCCCTCCAGCCTTCCTGCCTCATTGAGGGAGAAATAAAAACAAAAACATAACATAGTCAACAGAGGTCAGGGGTTTCAAGGAAATAGACTTGGAACTCTGCAGGCAGGGAAGGGGAAGGAAGTGGATGGAAAAGCTATACTTGTCCTGAAAGAGTGCCCCCCTAAAAGACAGATTTAATCAGAAGATTACAGACTGCGTCCCCACCCCAACACACCAACAGGGTTCCAGCATAACCTCAGTTAATTATAGTTACATGGGCTGCAAGACACAGACTCTCCGAGGAGAAAAACAGGGAAGCCCAAAGTAGAGGGGAAACCAACACAAGGCTATTAGAGAAACGTAGAGCCTGTGGCACCTACAGCCATAGTAAACAAGGAATACAGCCCAACCTAGCCAGACTAACATACACTCTTAGACTAAAGGCCTACTGACCGCCTCTGATGCCTGACTAAAGCGTGTCTGGCTTTCAACACCAAATTACAAGGCATGCCAAAAGGAAAGGAAAGCACTCTGAAGAAACCATCAGAACCAGATATAACAGATTTTGGAATTATCAGGCAGGGAACTTAAAATAACTATGATTAATATGTTAGGGGCTCTAATGGTAAAAGTAGGCAAAATGCAAGGACAGGTGGATAATGAAAGCTAAGAAATGGAAAATCTAAGGAATAAACTGAAATGCTAAAAATCAAAAACACTAACAGAAATGAAGAATGCCTTCGATATGCTCATAGGTAGACAGGAGACAGCTGAGGAAAACCCAGCAATCTTGAAGATAGGTCAAAAGAAACTTTCCATGCTGAAATGCTAAGAGAAAAAGAATGGGGTGGAAAAGGAAAATAGTCATTCCCTGGGGGACAATATTAAAAGGTATATCATGTGCATAACTGTGACATCAGAAGGAGAATAAGGAGGGAATGGAGAAGAAGAAATAGTTGAAGAAATAATGGCTGAGAACTTTCCAAAATGAATGACAGACTCTAAATCAAAGGTCTGAGAAGCTCATAAAACACGAAGCTGGTAAATACTACAATATCTACACCTAGTCACATCATATACAAACTGCAGAAGACTGCAAACAAAGAGAAAATCTTAAGGAAAAAAAAAAGCTTTCCTTTAAAGGAACAAGAATAAAATAGCACACACTTCTCATCAGAAACAATGAAAGCAAGATGAGAAAAAAAGCTAAATATTCAAAGTGTGGAAAGAGGGAATCCCTGGTGGTCCAGCGGTTAGGAATTCATGCTCTTACTGCCCAGAGTCCAGGTTCAAGCCCTGTTGGGGGAATTAAGGTCCTACAAGCTGTGTGGCCAAAAAATAAAGTGTGGAAAGAAATCCCCACTAAGCTAGAGTTTACATCCAGTGAAACTATCTTTCAAAAGTGAAGGAGAAGTAAAAACTTTCCACTATTTCAGAAGTTACTACTCCAGAAGTCTGAGAGAAAGAGAGCGAGATGGAATATGAATGACAGCACACTGCCACCAGACCTGCAGCAAATGTTAAAGGAAGTGCTTCTGGCAGAAGGAAAACAACCGTGGTCAGAAACACGGATCTACAGAAAGAGTGTACATATTTTACCTTCATGTACAGAAGGAGTACGTGAAGGTAAAATATGACATTTTATTTTTCTAATTCTTAATTCATCTCAAGATAACTGCTTGTTTAAAGCAGTAACTGTTATTGGATGATTATAGAACATGGATAAGTTAAACGAATGACAACTATGTTTTAAGGGACAAGAGGGATGAATTGGGAAGACGTTATAGGGTATATATGTACTACACCACATAGGAGGTGGTATCGTACTATTTGAAGGTGGACTTAGATGAGTTTAAACTCTATGGCAATCACTACAATGTTTTCTTTAAAAAAGAAGTACAGTTAACAGGCTAAGAGAGGAGATAAAATGGATCACATAAAATGCTTAAGTATTAAAACCACAAAACACAGAAAAAATAACACCTGTAGCAAAGAGAAAACTGAACAACATGGTAGATATTAATCCAACTACATCAATAATCATTTAAAAAATGCATGATCTAAATATACACGTTAACGGACAGAGGATATCAGAGAGGATACAAAGTAAGGCTTAACTATATGCTATCTGCAAGAAACCCATCTTACATACAGGGACTCAAGAAAGGTTAAAAATAAAGGAACGTATGCCGTTCCTAATGTCTAATACCATTCTCCAATTTTTTAAAAAAACCTTGAGTCTCTTGGTGAACTGGTTGATTCTAAGACTGGGCAAGAGATACATAAAACGAGACCGGAACATCTTATAGTGGCAGAAAATAAACACACAAACACTACGGGTGCATATGGGACTCGGGAGCCAACCAAGAGAGCCCCCAGTGGCCAAAGCTGGAACAATGTGAGCAACAAAATAAAGTAGTAGTGTACGATAACCCAAAATACAAAAGAAAAATCCACGCGCCTGGGTTTCCCAGGTGGCACAGTGGTAAAGAATCCACCTGCCAGTGTAGGTGATGCTGGCTTAATCCCTGGGCTGGGAAGATCCCTGGAGGAGGTCATGGCAACCCACTTTAGTATTCTTGCCTGGAGAATCTCATGGACAGAGGAGCCTGGTAGGCTACAAAGTCCAGGTGGGTCGCAAAGAGTCAGACATGACTGAGCACAGACACACACATGCATCCATGAGCCTCTGCTAATACATATAAATGACCAAATAACTAAATGGGGAGAAGAGACAGATCTCCCTTGTAGAGAATTCCAAATAATTCATATAGATAGCCCTCAAGATCACTACACATTAGGGCTCAAGACTGTGACTTCATGAAGCAAGGAATGCTTCCCACCTTCCATTTCCCAGGGCTCATTAGGATATAGCATCCATGCCTACTCCTTGTAGAACTTACCAGCAATATCCTATTGTTTGATAGATGTTGCCTTAACAGAACATTTTATATCTTTGCCAGAGCAAGGAAAATAGAAAAGCAATTGCATAAAGGCAGTGGATGTAGAAGAAAGAGGAGTGGGAAAAAAATAAAGTCTGCTTTAAAAGAGAAATAACTTCATAGGACTGAACAGGGAGTTGGTGTGGAAGAAAAGGGCTAGAACTTTTTATAGTTACCCATTTAAAAAACAGACCAAAGATAAAATTTTACATTTTCCAATGACACACTTTCTTAGAGGAAATATTAGCTTGCTACTTTTCTCTTCTTATATCAACTAGATTTGTTTAATGAACGTTATTGTTAGAAAAGTTAAAAAAAAATTTGAACTTACTTTTTTGGCAAAGTCAAATGTTCACTGGGAATATTAAAGTCCCCTCACAGTTAAAAAATAACAGCTTTCCCAAGAGAGGAATTTTCATATGCAAATAATAAAGGAAATGGCAACCCACTCCAGTATTCTTGCCTGGAGAATCCCAGGGACAGAGGAGCCTGATGGGCTTCCGTCTATGGGGTCGCACAGAGTCAGACACGACTGATGTGACTTAGCAGCAACAGCAGCAAGTTTGATAATAGCAAAAAGCAATTTTTCCTGGCTATTCTGAGTTTACCATAAATCTGAACACTTTAACTTTTTTTTGTCTTTTGAAATACCTATATGAAGGTAATACAGTTCTATGATTGGGGGGTGGGGAGATGTATATAGTGAAAAATTTCCTTCTTGCTCTCGCCGCTGTCTGCCAAGGGTCATGTTGTGCTCAGGGGCCACTGATGCAAGTGCCAACTACAGAAGGTCACTCACCACCCTGTTCTACAAGAATGAGTTCATTTGCCACTGCAGTTACTGACCTTCAACACACCCTGAAAAGAATGGCACAGAACAGACCTTCAGATAGGTATTTTCAGGAGGAATTTTTTATGAACTTGGGTTCTTGCATTTTCCCACACTAAGACAAGCATTAAAACCATGAACTAAAATACATGTTCCCTGTGACTAGCAGCAACCTTGTTAACAAGATGTGTGCTTGATTACACATACCATAGCCAAGATCGCCTATATGCTTAAGACAGGCTGGGACCTGTGACCTGAGACCCTTTGCTGCAGTATTTGCACCTGAACAAATGTTTCCAAGCAACAAAATACAAAGAATCTAAAAATAACTGCATGAATGTGCAGCTGGGGCAACTTATGGACAATAAGGTACAAGAAGACCAAAAAAACCCAAATGCCCCTTATGAAGAAACTGGAGCAGAAACAGGATGTTGGGAGCAAAAGCAGGGTACTGCCCATTCCTCCTGCACTCAATACCACCAAAGGGGTGGGCAAACCCCTCTGGCCCAACTCCTAGGCATAACCCTACCCTTACCCCACACAAGGAATGGGATCTCCTCCCAGCCTCAGGGAGTAAGCATGTGCTTTTGCTGTCCCCCTCTACTGCAGTATGAGTCCCAATAAGGCCCTGCGTGAAATGCTTGTCTGGCTTCTAGTCAGTTTCTATTGACTGGAGAAGGCCAAGAACTCTGGTTGGTATCATGCTGACCCCCTCCCCTACTTCTTCAGAACAGTTTCTCCGGGCTATCCCAGAGCCTATCCCTGGGCCATAGTCCTCAGTAAGACACTGGATAATCTCAGCTCACAGCTCTTATGTTGTTAGTTGCTTTTTTCCCCCAAGTCAACACAAGTAAATAGGACTATATTATTGTTATTCTTCATCTTAACAAAAAAGGAGTATACAGCAATAGTGTTCTGCATTTTTATTTTTATACATATTATTGGAGCTCTTTTCATATTCCTACATAGAAAGCATCCCTAATTTACTGAACCAGTGATGGACATTTATGTTATTTTCAGTATTTTGTTATTATTAGGGATACTGCAATGAATATCCCCATATGTTTATCATTTTGTACAATGCAAGTATACTTGTGGGATAAATTCCCAAATGTAGAATAGTTTTCCAAAGGATACATGTTATTGTAGTTTAAGTAGATTGTTCCAAACTGCTCCCTGTGTGGTGTTGAGCCAGTGTGCACTTCCAGCAGCTGAGTACGAGGGTGCCTGCTCCTCTGCAGCAGGCTGACTCGGGATAATATCCCTCTTGAGGATTTCCAAGAGGAAATCTCTTGTCACCTGATAGGTGACAACCTATGTTTCAGTTTAGTTTCACTTTGCATTCCTTACTCAGTAGTGTTGAGTATCTATTTATATGCTTAACAGTCATTTGCATTTTATTTGTGAACTTTCTGTTCAAATTGAAAAGCATCTGAAAAGACAGGGGTTGAAGAAAAAGGAAAAAGGAAGGAGAGGAAGAACAAAGTACACTAAGTTTTGTACAAGCACAAAGAACTTGACTTCTGTCTTAAATTTAATGTAATTGATATTAGAACATGTTAAATTATAATGATTTTTTTTACTATCTTTATTAAGAGATTTTATTTTTTGAGCAATTTTAGCTTTGCAAAGTAATTGCACAGAAAGTACAGAAAGTTTCTATGTCCCCTTCACTCCCCCCAAAGGTTTTATTTATTTATTATTAACATCTTATGTTACTGTGCTACATTTGTTACAACTGAAGAACCAATATTGATACATTATTATTAACTAAGGTCCACAGTTCACATTTGGGTTCACTGTATGGGTTTTAACAAACCGCATAATGTCAGATCAGATCAGATCAGTTGCTCAGTCGTGTCCGACTCTTTGCGACCCCATGAATCGCAGCACGCCAGGCCTCCCTGTCCATCACCAACTCCCAGAGTTCACTCAGAGTCACGTCCATCGAGTCAGTGATGCCATCCAGCCATCTCATCCTCTGTCGTCCCCTTCTCCTCTTGCCCCCAATCCCTCCCAGCAATACCCACTATTAATAGTTTTACCACCATAAACACCTGTCAGCCACCTCCTCATCCCACCCTCTTCCCTCCCTAACAAACTCCTGGCAGCCACTGACCTTTCTCCTGTCCTTCTCGTTTTGCCTTTTGGAGAATGTCATCTAGGACTCACAGAGCATGCAGTCTTTCCAGATTGGATTCTTTCACTTAGTAATACATATTTAAGGTTCCTTTCTATCTTTTCATGCTTGATAGCTTATTTCTTCTTAAGGGTGAAAGCACTCCATTGGATACATGTGCCATAGTTTATCCAGCCATTCACTGAAGGGTATCTTGGTTGCTTCAAAATTTTGGCAATTATGAATACAGCTGACATAAACATTCACATGGAAGTTTTGTGTAGACATAAATTGGGTAAATATCTAGGAGGGCAATTGCTGGAATGTATGGTAAACCTATATTTAGTTTTGTAAGAAACTGCTAAACTGTTCTCCAAGAGGCTATACCATTTGGCATTTCCCACTAGCCATGAATAAACTGTTGAGTTTATTTATGGGTTGTTATGTTAATTTATGGGTTGTTATGTTGAGTTTTAGGAATTCTTTGTATATTTTGTATACAACTCCTTCAGGAGATATGTCTACTGAAAATATTTTCTCCTAGTCTGTGGCCTGCTGTCTTGTCACTCATTACCTTTTGAAGAGAAGTTTTGTAATTAAAAAAATTTCCATCTTATTTCTTTCATGCTTTTGGAACTGTATAAAAATTTACTGCTAAACACTAGGTCATCTAGATTTTCCATATTATCTTCTATAAGTTTTACAGTTTTTTGTTTCACATTTAGGTTTCTGATCCATTTGGGGTTAGTTTTTGTGAATGATGTAAGGTCTGTTAAATATATATACATTTGCGTGTAATTATGTTCAGTTGTTTTAGCACCCTTGCATCCTGAGTTGAAAAGACTATCCTTTCTCCATTAAATTGCCTTTGCTCCTTTATCAAAGATCAGTTAACTGTTTATTTGAGTCTATTCTGTTCAACTGATATGTTTATCTCTTCTTTCACCAATACCACACCACCTTGATTTCTATAGCTTTATGGTAAGTCTTGAAATCAAGAAGTGTCAGTCTTCCGACTTTGTTCTTTCTTTTTCAGTACCGTGTTGACTATTCTGGGTGTTGTGCCATTCCACAAAAATCTTTAGGATCAGTTTGTCAAGACACAGAAAATAACTTGATGGGATTCTGATTGGGACTGCATAGAATATATAGATTAAGTTGGGGAAAAATTGACATGTTAACAATATTGAGTCTCTTCATCCATGAACATGGACTATCCAGATTTTTACTTTATTTCATCAGAGTTTTACACTTTTCCTTATTAAGACCTTGCACGTATTTTGCTAAATTTATACTTAATTCAACTTTTATTTTGGTACTAAGGTAAGTGGTGATGTGTTTTTTATTTCAAATTCTAATTTTTACTGCTAGTATATAGAAAGCAATTGACTTGATCTACTAATTTTTACCATTGTTTTTAGAGTCAAGTAGAAAAAAGTTGTCCATATGTTGGTGAATGCAAAATAAAAATACAGAAAATCTGATCTCTGAGTCTGTGAAAAATAACATATTTGGCTCTCTACCCATACCAGAATCACACATCTTAGAGAGTTCCCGTAATAATAAGGAAATTTTATTTAATAACTTTTCCATTTGTGATACATTTTTAAAACTCAAGCAGCAAACTTGAAATAAGATTCCTGAACAAAATACTCAAGCCACATGAACTAAAGTCATATTAAGGGCACCCTGTGCATTAGAAAATGTTGATGAGAAGAACATGCATGTAGTCTCGTGATGCAATAGAGCAGTAGGTTATAAAAACACTTCTATTAAACTGTGCTACAGTTCTGAAAAACTGCATCATGGTCATAAATTCTTTAAGCTTCTAATCCATTCACAGATGAACTTCCATGAGTGGATTAGATATCTGACAAGTCCAGGTACAGTCTTTTTTATTACTTTTACTTAGGCTTTATAATATACAGTATTAATAGTAGATATATTATTCCAGGGAACTAAAATTACAAAATCATAAAGGGTTTTTGAACTCTTAGCTGTTCAGCCAGAGTGAGTGAATGGAAGTAGCTTTCAGTTGTTGTTGGTTTTCTACTTCCAACTGTATAAGGCAGTTTGGCCATCTGGTAAACTCTCAAGATTTGGTACTAAATTATTTTTCTATTTAAAGATCCACCCTCAAAGGCTAAAAAGTCAAATGTACAGCAATTTTAAAACAAGCTTACCTTATCTCTAAACAGGTTCTCCTTAAAAAAAAAAAAAAAAAGAGCTCTGATACATGATATATCATCATCCCATTTGAAGTGTACAATTCAGTGGCTTTTAGTATATTCAAAGAAGTGTGATTGTCGCAACAAGCACCACAATCAAAACCTGTCCTCACACTCCAGTGACTTCCCTGGTGGTTCAGTGGCTAAGAATCCACGCTTCCAATGCAAGGGGCCCCCATTCAACCCCTGGTCACAGAACTAGATCCCATGCGCTGCAACTAAAGATCCTGTGTGCCACAACTAAGACCTGGTACAGACAAATAGGTACTTTTAAAAAATGTTACTTCCTTACACCTCCAGAAACATCCATTCCCTTTAGCCATCATTGCTTCATGATCATCATCTCCTGGGACCCTAGGTAATCATTAGTCTACTTTCTGCATCTATAGATTTGTCTGTTCTGGACATTTTATATAAATGGAACCATACAATAGATGGTCCTTTGTGACTGGCTTTTCATTTAGCATGATGTTTTCAAGTTTCAACCATATTGTACAGCATGTATTAGTAGTTCATTTCTTTTTTCCGTCTAATAGTACTCAATTAGAGTGTGTGGACTAACCACATCTTACTTATCCATTTGTTAGTGGATGGACATTAGGGTTGTTTCCATTTGGGGTCTGTTATAAAAAATACTACCATGAACACTGATGTACAAATGTTTCTATGGACACATATTTTTGTTTCTACTGGGCACACACATAGGAGTGGAACTGCCACACTAAAGAAAGGTGGCAGAGGAAAAGCAGGTGATATAGGGCCCTGGAAGCCAAATGAAAAAAGTGTTTCCAGGAGAGGGGAGTCAAGTCAAAGTAGAAATGAATGGTTAAAAAAAAGATCATGAAAGAGGTGACTGTGTGTTAGCAGTAGCGACCTTGAGAGTGGCATCTGGTGGAATGATGGTTCAAGAGAAAATGAAGAAGAATAGCTGGAGGCAGTGATCATGGCCAACTTTTTTTTTTTTTTTTAAAGGAGTTTGTTTAAAGAAAAATGGGGCAAAAATTGGAAGGAGATGTGAGGTTGAGGTGGGAGAAACATCCGTATGTTAGGGTTCCAATGGGAATGATCCCATAGGAGAGGGAATGAGATGATGCAGGCGAGAGTGGGGGACTGCTGGGCCACCTGCTGGAGGGACGAGAGAATGGGACCTGCTCACAAGTGGGGAGGTGTCCTTCGTGGGGTACAGACATGGTTCTCCTGTAGTTACGGAGAGGTGGGTAAACATGGGCCAGGTGCAAGTAGCACAGGGGATGGCAGTTTTCATCTGATACCTCTGCTTTCTCAGCAAGGTGAGAAGTGAGGTCATCAGCCAAGCGCGAGGGAGGGGATGGAGGTAATGGAGGACCGAGAGAGGAGAAGGCATGGGGTTGTCATCTCAGTGAGCAGGAAAGACAACAGGCCACGAAAACACACGGCCTGCCAGGCAGTGCTGAGGGCCACTGAGGTCAGCAACTGGGGTTTAAACTGAGGCCGGTCACATGGCTGTATGGCAGGAAAGGGGTCAAGGGTATGACTGGAGGTGAGGGGCTGAGGTCAGGGGAGAGGTTAAAGAAGGTGGCTGCTATGGCAGTGAAGGAGGATAGGAACATTTATTAGAGAGAGCAGTCAATAGCCAGACCCTCGAGGGCTCAAGGAGTTGGAGGGAGTGACCTGGGGAGGCAGGATGCACACAGTTGGCGGGATGCCAGGGCCATCTCCCTGGGTATGTTCCCTCCACTGACCCCTCTGAGGACCAGCTGAATTAGCTCACTGCTCAGACTGGCTGGTTTGTCTTTCCCCCTTTTACCATCTGAGGGCAACTCCTAGAACTACACGGGCACAGCCTGCTTGATCTTCTCAGAGTCTCCGAGTAAGCTGAGTGTGCAAAATCTCCAACCATGACAACACGATTCACCACGTGCTGGTTCCGAATGCTTTTTTTCATTTTTGGTACCAGACTCTGTCTCTAGGTCTTAGGGCACAAAGATAAAAAAGACATATATAAACCAAGTTATAAAATCCTGTAGAGCGGTGTGCTCCAGTACTGTCATTCCAGAGCAAGGGCCAGCTGCAACAGGAACAAAGAATTGTGTTCACTCTAATTTCTGTTGCATGGAAATGAAGAAAAGCAAAGAGAATTTTTAACATTAAAAAAAAAAAAAGCTTAAATACCTGCTACATGATGAAATACTTAATTTCTTTAAATAGAACTCAATGTACTACTTTGCTCACTCCTCAGATAACTCAGCTTGGTTCCCTCCCCGGGAACTGAGCACCCACCAAGCAGTGACATAGTCACCAACACCTGCGAAGCCATTAGGAGGAAAGGAAAAGGCTGCTGGGAAAACAGACTCTTCAGATTCCTAACAGGAATTTCAACTGCACATCTGAATATCGTCTTTTATACAAAATGTGTATATCTTAAAGCTCCAAAAGTTCAATATTACACCGGTGGCACTAATTTTTACCTTTGGGATGCTAAACATCTGCTAAACCTGGGCACTGTCTCCACCTGTGCTTCAGTGTAAGCTCGTGTTCAGATCCGCGAGGGAGCACACAGCAGGCTGCACAGGCTCATGTAGCAGTGGCTTTAGAAGCATGGAGCTGAGGCAGGTGTCCATCACTAGGAGCATGGATATGTAAATTCTGGTACATTCAAACCATGGAAATACATGCAGAAGACAATGAACCAGATTTATATGTGCTTTCCAGGTGGCACAGTGGTAAAGAATCTGCCTGCCAATGCAGGAGACCTAAGAGACGTGGGTTCGATCTCTGGGTTGGGAAGATCCCCTGGAGAAGGAAATGGCAACCCACTCCAGTATTCTTCCCTGGAAAATTCCATGGACAGAGGAGCCTGGTGGGCTACAGCCCATGGGGTGGCAGAGAGTCAGACACAACTGAGCACACAGATTTATATATGGCCACATAGATGGGTATCATAAACATAACACTGAGCAAAAAAGAATCAGGTAGACATTGGGAGCCCAAATCCATGCACATAAATTAAAAAACAAAAACAGGCAACACAATTAACAAAAATGAGTAATAAAAATAAGAAATATACCAGCATGGGTGCCTATGCTGGGGAAGGGCCACAGAAGCGGAAATTAAAATAAAATACAAACAAAGATGCCTGTGCCATGAATCAAAGAGTAGGAACAACCTGATTTTATGTGTCTGAGGTGGTGGTGGTCATAGGGAAGGGGAACAGCAGTTAGTAAGTATGGATTTTGTGTACTTGCAGATTTCCAGTATGTCTAGTCCTTGTAAATCATGCTCCGGAGACATCTACAATGTGCCGTGACCTGCACCCAACAGTCTATCACAATTCTATCACCATCCCATGTTTTGCTACAATCGTCATCTCGATGTAAGGATGGTATTTAATAGGAACTAGAAAGCTAAATTAGCTCATGCTCAGTCTAATGCAGAGTAAAGCTTTGAAATAAATTCAGAAAGAATGGTAAATGAAAAGACTCCTATAGAATTGAACTTGACACCATGATGAGTAACTTAGCACATGAAATACCACACAGCAGACTCTGTAAACCACATGTATCCAAGCTCATCCTGACAGCTAGAGCTGACTGCAAAAATGTGTGTGTTTCACTTTAGAATAAATACATGCTTCCTACAGGCTTCTGGTTTCTAACACATTTTCTGTTCTCTATCTCTAAACTAAAAATTATATCCTAAAATAAAACCAGCTACAAGGAGGAGACCAGCACAGGTGGAAATCAAATGAACTCCTGTGTCGTGAGAAATTGCCATTCACGAGGCTCTGGCTCCAGGGAGATGATACAATACAAAGCCTGGGGCCGGAACAGCTCCCGGTCTGATCAACCAAGACTCATGGCCCCCATTCCTACTCCAGGGGGAGGTTCTGTGTGATCCTGGAACAATTGCTCAGGTTTCTTTGCCTCCCTTACCCTGAGTGACACTGAGCTCCTGGCAACAAAGACAGCCGATGAATAAGCGCTGGAAGAAGGGTCAGGAGCTCTTGTTTCGTTCCCAGCTTATTACCTATAAAAGGGGTGATTACAACCAATCCCCACTGGGCTACATACGACCTCTGTTACTTGGAAAATAAAAATATGAAAACCCTGGAGACCTGTTATAAACGCTGATCCTGGAGTCCTTGTCAAGAGACCCCTTACAATGGAGACTATTGTTCAACAAGATCCATACAGCGGACAAATCTCCTTAAGGGGCTAAGACAGACAACTTTAGAAAAAAATGTTCTAAGGAGAAGTTGAATTTAAGTTGAAATTATTTAATTTGCCCCACAAAATTCCTTCACATTCTCCTTTTGCTTACTGTAACAATAAAATATCCTGAAAATATTTCTACATAGACAACATTTCTACATGAATTCTCTCATGAAAATTATGAACCCCATTAACAACAAATGAAGTAGACAGGAAACACTAAGTATTAAATCTCCCATCAGTCTTAAACCAGTTTCTTGCATTCCATGAGCTTCTCAGTCCTTGCAAGGCTGAGAAAAGTCCCTGAGCATCTGAGTTGCACGGAACACGGCAGGACCTAAGGACACTCGAGTACAGTGGCAGCACCGTTCAGTGCAAGGCAGGCGAACTCCACCTAAAGGCATATGGTGGCTCCAAGGGCGAGGGCGGGCTGACCCTGTCACCGTTCACCTTCCCTGACCCACTCCTGCCATGGTGTCACTTCATCTTTTGTTCTATTCTCTTGGAAGCTATCCCTTCAGGAGGCAGTGTGGGTATGCACTTGGATCCCAGTTCCATCCTGTATTCGTCCTGGTAAGGGGAGGGTAACAAACCCGAGCACCACCCGTTCGGTGGGTAACAGATGAGGTGGTGTTACTAGGGAGAGGCCATGTTTACACAGACAGAGTCATCCGTGAGGAGGGTGAGGCTTGGTGACTGAATGTGGCTCCAGAGGGCCCATGGGAATACCCATGTGGGCGCCGCTGTGGAAGAATGACCTGTGGGAGAAGCTCGGAGCAGGGAGTGGCGAGTGAGGGTGAAGAGAAGGGGTTGTCAGAACCACTGAGAAGGGTTGTCAGAACCGCTAGGTCCCATCTGGGACCCTCCTGAGGACGATGCTTCTCAGCTGGCCCCAGAGGCTGGCGAGAGCGTCCCATCAGTGCCTGTCAGGAACTTCTACTCAGTCTTCCAATCTCTGTGAGTGAAAACCTGCCTTCTTTGCCTTGGAAAAGCTCTTCCCTGGATGGTGGGCGCTGAGGGGGCAGGGGGCACTCAACCAGGACAGAAGGGACAGGGCTCCAGGCCAGTGGACTGGTTCTAATTTGGGCATTGCCATGGTTTGCTCCGTGAGCACACTCCATGTGGGTGAGGAGAGTGCCCACTCCATACCTCGAAACTAGTAGGAATTCTAAATACAAATAAATGTAATTTAATGTTTTTAGTTGTTACTACATCTCTGTAGCTGAGGGATGCAAGTATATTGTCCATTCCCATTTGTCCATAACCTTGGAGAAAAGATGAAAACCACTGAGAATCTTCACATCCATAGCTGCTAGGCAGGTAAAGAGCAAGAAAGTTATATGGTCTCTCTGTGAAAATCTGGAGCATGTGGGTGCTGCCCTCCCCCACCACCAGCAATGCCCACCTTCTGCAGAATGACTCCCCCAACATCCCCAGAGCACGACATGAAGCCGGGACCCCCGTCACAGCACTGTCATGACACACAGAGAATCTGCAGCCAGCCAGGGAGGGTGTGTTCAAACAACTAGCCACAGCTGAAAATAACATAGAAACATTCACACGGGGCCTGCTGCTGCTAATCTGGTCAAGGGCTTTGACATGTAGCAATTCATTTAGTGCTGACAACCATCCTAATGAAGTAGGTACTCTTATTTTCTCTGTTTTAAAAACCAAGGCACAGAGAAGTTAAACAAATTTCCCAGGATCACAGAGCCAAGGAAACGGCAGCATTTGATTAGAAATCAGGCACGCCATAGACTACAGTGTAGAGCAGTTAAAAAGGGAATGAAGTACACTGATTTAAGATGGGAGGCTGAAGATTCCTATTTCTCTCTGATATCAAAAGACTATCAAAAGAACAAAGAAATTAAAAAGGCATGACTCATAATAATGAAGAAAATGGGAAGGAGATCGTTAAGAACATGGGATATTTCTACAAACTTCTGGAAATCCAAAAACAGATGAAAGAGTATAAGGTGAGGAAACTGAGTGGAGGGAACTGGGCCCAGAGCCCCAACAGAGGGAGCTTCAGCTGTGAAGGAAGCTGACCAGTTAGAAACTGGGAAAGTCTCCAGACCTGCACACTACCTCAGGACAGTGGGCACGGTGACAGGGGGGCTCCTCCCCTCCCCACAGCCCTGTGTGCAAATGTTTTACAGCTAAGTAACAACCCTTATGCACGTGCACATGTGCAAGACACGGGCCACACACACACACACACACACAAAGACATTTTTACTAAACCCAGGAAGGGAACTCTCTTGGGGTGAGGAGACTAAGGAGCTGAGCAACATGGTCTGTATTCTGGTTGTGGGGAATGGGCAGCACATTTCACCCGTCAGAGTCGTCTATCATAGAGCTAAGCCTCTGCTAGCAAGAAAATGTCACTTTTATGACGATATCCTGAGCCAGCCGTGCTAGAAACAGATAGCCAAGAATCACCAGACGCTTGAGAAAAGCCATCATGAAAACAGAGAAAAAGACAGACACACTGCCATGCACATATACCCCAGGGTGAAAGGAAGAAAATGAACCTCAGAGGAAACATAATTCAGGTAACTCAGATAATTCAAGGAACAGAAGATATGCTTGTTTGTTTTTTTAAAAAAGATGATAGCCTCAGAGAGAACAAAGAAAATTTTGCAATCGTACAGACAGTGTAGACTCTCATGAGAAAGGAAAAGCTAGAAAACCAGAAAGAATTCATAGAAATTACCAAATGTTTGTCAAAATGAAAACTTCAACAGGAGAGTGAGGGAATCTAGTCTAAGAAATTTACAAAATAGAATTAAAAGAGGCTAGAAAAAAACAAGGCTCCCAGTGACTCAGCCATCAAGAATCCACCTGTAATACAGGAGATACAGGAGACGTGGGTTTGATCCCTGGGTCAGTAAGATCCCCGGAGGAGGGCATGGTAACTCACTCCAGTATTCTCGCCTGGGGAATCCCACAGACAGAGGAGCCTGGAGGGCTACAGTCCATAAGGTTGCAGAGTCGAACATGACTGAAGTGACTGAGCACACACAGCACAGAAAAAGAACCAATTAAACCAAATTAAACAGAATGAAGAAAATACTAACAGAAAATAAACAAATAAGTAAAATAGAAAACAAAAATATAGAAAAATCAGTAAAACCAAAAGTTAGTTCTTTGAAAGATATATGAAATTGATAAACCTCTAGCTAAACAGATTAAGAACACAATGGAGTATTACTCAGCCATTAAAAAGAATACATTTGAATCAGTTCTAATGAGGTGGATGAAACTGGAGTCTATTATACAAATGGGGGAGCCTTTTGGGCCACAGAGTGGCAAAAAAGAGTCAGACACAACTTAGCAACTGAGCATGCACAAATACGACCTATCTCAGAAAAAAAGGGGAGAGGCTTCCCTGGGGGTCCAGTGGTTAAGAATTTACCTTGCAATGCAGGAGATACCACTTCAGCCCCTGGTCCAGGAAGATTCCATACGCTGCAGGGCGACTAAGCTTGTGTGCCACAATTACTGAGTCCATGTGCCACGACTACTGAAGCCCAGACACCTAGAGCCTGTGTTCCACAAGAGAAGCCACTGAAAGGAGACGCCTGAGCGCTCGAACTAGAGAGCAGCTCCAACTCACTGCAACTAAGAAAAACCTCTGCAGCAGGGAAGACCCAACATACATAAAGATGAAAAATTAAAGACAACCTCTTAAAAAACACTCAGCAATTTCACTATGAGGAATTCACCCAAGAAAAATGAAGACATATATACATGAAAAAGCATGTACAAGAGTGTTCACTGCAGCTTCATTCATAATAGTAAAAATATAGAAATGACCAAAATGTTCATCAACTGGCCAATGGATAAGAAAATGTGGTATATTCATACCATGGAATACTATTAAGCAATAAAAAGAAATATATATACACAGTGACATGGATGAATCTCAAAAGCATTATGTTGAATTTAAAAAGTCAGACACAAAGAATACTCATATTGTTCCATTTATATGAATACAAAAGACAATTCAATTTATAGTGATAGAAAGCATTTCAATGATAGTCTTTGACTGGGAGTAAGAGGGACTAGGGCTTTCCTGGCAGCTCAGCTGGTAAAGAATCTGCTTGCAATGCAGGAGACCCTGGTTCAGTTCATGGGTTGGGAAGATCCCCTGGAGAAGGGTAGGCGACCCACTCCAGCATTCATGGGCTTCCCTGGTGGCTCAGACAGTAAAGAGTCTGCCTGCAATGTGGGAGACCTGGGTTCAATCCCTGGGGTGGGAGGATCCTGTGAAAGAGGGCATGGCAACCCACTCCAGTATCCTTGCCTGCGGAATACCATGGGCAGAGGAGCCTGGAAGGCTACAGTCCACGGGGTCACAAACAGTAGGACATGACTGAGCAACTAAGCACAGCACAGGAAGGACTAATTGCAGAGGGAAAGGAGGGAACTTTCAGGAGTTATGGAAATAGTCTCAGTCTCTTTGTGGTGGTTCTTACATGGGTGTATACAAATGAGAATTGTGAACATTTAAAATGGGTGCATTTTGTGGTATGCAAATCATACCTCAATGAAACTGATTTAAAACCATACACAAAATGACGCAGAGAATCCTTGACTCGTCCAATTTTATCTGCAATATTAATTGTGTCAGGTTGAGATCTGCACAAACTGAACTGTACAGATACAGAGGAATTCAGAGTTTTCTGTCAATATGCAACTACGGAACTAGGTGGGAGAACACTGATGCTCCATTTAGCTTTCGTCGTAGTGATGGAGCTTCTTAGGATTAAGCATAGGTCTTCTTTTGAGTTGCCTGAGGAAGCGTAATGCAAGTATTCTGGGTCATATTTTAAGTTCTAATTATAAATCCTTTCACTCTACAAGACATTTATTTCAAGCAAAATTACTTTCCTGCCTTAGCTATGAGGTCGTAACTTTTAGCAGTGCCTTCTCATGAACATTATGCAAATATCACTGTTTAAAAGATTAGCTCTGGGCACTATGCTGGATGGGTGGGTAATTCTAAAGGATTCCACACTGGTCTATTCCACTCGTTAGTTTCATAGTTTCCACAAATATTTCAGTCACCACTGTATCCCTAGTGTGCAGCATAGCACAGGCACACGGGCCCCTGGGAAATGCTGAAAAGATGAATGAAGGAACTCTTTCTAACCTAGAGATATTCTTGCAACAGGAAATGCCCTGGAGGAATGACAGGTTCTTGTGCAGGAGCTAAACAGAATGACGGAGCCCAGGAGATGGCAGAGACCAGAGAAAGACCGGCCCCATAGCACCCAGCATGTCTGTACATGGTTCAACATGGAACCAGGACTGCAGAAAAGAGAGACCTTATGGATTTTCCAGCCCTAGCGCAAACTGTGAATATTAATCAAGCTCTACAAAGCTCCAAGAGCACCTGTGTGCAATCTCAGGCAGTCAGCCTGTAGTGGTTGGTATGGAAATCTCTAAAATCTCTAGGTAGGTTTTCAATTCTCGATCAAATGGCTTTTCATGTTTTCACCCTCCTGACAATTTTTCAGGTTGATACTGACTTCATCTATTGATTCATCAAATCAATCTGACTTGATGGCCAGAGAGGGATCTGTTACTACCCTCTTTTATAATATTCCAGGTCCGATGTTAAGATCATCGTTTCATTACTTGTACTGTTAGAGGAGTGAAAACTTGAAATGTTTCTGCAAGTGCCAAGAACCGTAACCTTTATACTTAGAAATGAAACCACTCGAAGTAAGAGACGCATGATGGTCATAGTCAGAGGCCTCTTCTCCAGGACCTCTTCAAGGAAACGCAAGGCAGTGGGTCTTCAACTATTCCTTAAATCTTTTAATGACTAAAAGTACTTAAATATTCTTGTAAGCATTCACATATGTCTGTGTATATATTTAAGTCCTTAGACATATTTTTTACATCATCTAGCTTTCCCTAATTAGACTGCAAGTTCCATGAGGCAAGGGGCTTAATCTGCTTGTGTGATGGTGAGTGCCATCTGGAAATATTGCTGGACCCACTGTGGGTAATCAGGCAGTGTAAGGTCTAGCAAATGTTGCTTAGTCACTAAGTCATGTCCAATTCTTTTTTTTTTTATTTTTAAACTTTACAATATTGTATTAGTTTTGCCAAATCTCGAAATGAATCCGCCACAGGTATACCTGTGTTCCCCATCCTGAACCCTCCTCCCTCTGGGTTGTCCCAGTGCACCAGCCCCAAGCATCCAGTATCGTGCATCGAACCTGGATTGGCGACTCGTTTCATACATGATATTATACATGTTTCAATGCCATTCTCCCAAATCTCCCCACCCTCTCCCTCTCCCACAGAGTCCATAAGACTGATCTATACATCAGTGTCTCTTTTGCTGTCTCGTACACAGGGTTATTGTTACCATCTTTCTAAATTCCATATATATGTGTTAGTATACTGTATTGGTGTTTTTCTTTCTGGCTTACTTCACTCTGTATAATAGGTTCCGGTTTCATCCATCTCATTAGAACTGATTCAAATGTATTCTTTTTAATGGCTGAGTAATACTCCATTGTGTATATGTACCACAGCTTTCTTATCCATTCATCTGCTGATGGGCATCTAGGTTGCTTCCATGTCCTGGCTATTATAAACAGTGCTGCGATGAATATTGGGGTACACGTGTCTCTTTCCCATGGGCTGTAGTCCACCAGGCTTCTCTGCCCATGGGATTTCCTAGGCAAAAATACTGGAGTGGGTTGCCATTTCCTTCTCCAGAGGATCGTTCCAACCCAGGGATCAAACTTGCATCTCCTACACTGGCAGGTGGACTCTTTACCATGGAGCTATAGGGAAGCCCAATAGCAAATGTAGATACTGCTTAACTTAAAAGAAGGATCAGCAATTACAACTGTATTTTTAAAATTACATTGTAGTTTGTAGCCACTTTATTTACAACTGCCCCAAACTGGAAGAAACCAAGAGTCCTTCGGTAGATGACCGGATAAACAGATTAGGAGGGACAGCTATACAATGCAGTATTATTCAGTGATGAGAAGAAATGAGCTGTCAGTTCATGAAATAACAGGGAGGGGATGTCCCTGGTGGTCCAGTGGCTGGGATTCTCCACTCCCAGTGCAGGGCACAAGGGTTTAAATCCCTGGTTGGGGCACTAGATTCCTCATGCCCCAACTAAAAAGAGCCTGCATGCCACAAATAAGACCGGGCACAGTCAAATACATAAATATTTTTTAAAGAAAAGATAAGGAAGAACCTTAGATGCATATTACTAAGTGAAAAAATTCAATCTGATAAAGCTACATATTATATGAATCCAATTCTGTGACATTCAAGAAAGGACAAAAGTATAGAGACAGTATAAAGATGAGTGGTGGCAGGGAGGAAGGGCATGATAAAGAACTGTAGTGCAGGAGATTTCTGAAAATGTTGGAACTATTTTCTATAATACTATAATGGTGGCATCATGCATTTGTCAAAACCCATAGAATATACAACACAGAGTGAACCCTAATGTAAACTGCGGACCTTAGTTAATAATATTGTATCAATATTAGTTCATCAACAGTAACAAATGTACTAAACTAATGAAAGATGTTAATAATAGTGGAAACTGCTTTGAGTTAACTCTGTACTTTCAATATAATTTTTCTTCAAACAAAAACTGATCTAAAAATTAAAGTCTGTTAATTTAAAAATACACTAGAAATCAAGATTTCAGTTTTTAATATTACATCTTTCAACAGATATATTCTGATTGCAAAATTATTTTCCATTAAAATATTTTTAGAAGGATGTTATAATGATTTCCTCTCTTACATAATACTGCTGTAAGGGCCCAGAAAAAATACTCAAAAAACACTTTTCCCAAGTTGGAAACCTATTTAAACATTCAATTAAACATCAAATATTCAATCCCATGAATATGGGGATGGGGAAACAATAGAAACAGTGAGAAACTTTATTTTGGGGGGCTCCAAAATCTCTGCAGGTGGTGCCTGCAGCCATGAAATTAAGACGCTTGCTCCTTGGCAGAAAAGCTATGACCAACCTAGACAGCACATTAAAGACCAGAGATGTTACTTTGACAACAGAGGTCCATCTAGTCAAAGCTATGGTTTTTCCAGTAGTCATGTACGGATGTGAGAGTTGGATTATAAATAAAGCTGAGCACCAAAGAATTGATGCTTTTGAACTGTGGTGTTGGAGAAGACTCTTGAGAGTCCCTTGGAGTACAAGGAGATCCAACCAGTCAATTCTAAAGGAAGTGAAAGTGAAGTGAAGTCGCTCAGTCGTGTCCGACTCTTTGTGACCCTGTGGACTGAAGCGCTCCAGGCTCCTCCATCCATGGGATTCTCCAGGCAAGAATACTGGAGTGGGTTGCCATTTCCTTCTCCAGGGGATCTTCCTGACCCAGGGATCGAACCCAGGTCTCCTGCATTACAGGCAGACACTTTCACCTCTGAGCCATCATCCAACCAGTCAATCCTGAAGTAAATCAGCCCTAAATATTCATTGGAAGGACTGATGCTGAAGCTGAAGCTCCAATACTTTGGCTACCTGATTCGAAGAACTGAATCACTGGAAAAGACCCTGATGCTGGGAAAGATGGATGAGGATGAGGTGGTTAGATGGCATCACCGACTCAATAGACATGAGACTGAGCAAGTTCCAGGAGTTGGTGATGGACAGGGAAGCCTGGCATGCTGCAATCCATGGGGTCTCAAAGAGTCAGACATGACTGAGTGACTGAACTGAACTGATTCAATCTCAGGTTTAACTAACAGAAAAAGTGTATCCAATTTAAAAAGAAATACTAACGGAAAAAATCAAGTATAAATAATCAGTTATTTTTCTCCTTACTCACATATTTTGAGAAAACTAAGTTCCAAAATTTCAAAATTCTATGCTGAGGAAATGGAATATTCCTTGCAAGTCTAGATTTTCTACTTTGGTCTGAAACCTCCTAATGCCTGTCTCCTACAGAGGATGGGTATTCAGGGTATTTGGATGAACATCAAGGATGTCACAATTCTGCACTGTAACCAGTCTGAATGATATACTCCATTGATATCCCCACACTTTGATAAAATCCCCCAAAGTAAAGGCCTGTGATTAACTAATATGGCTCTAATTATTAAGAACACACTTACAACAATGGCTTCAGGAAAAAACACAACTCCAATTGACCCCACTTTGAATCCATGTCCTCAGGAGGGGTCTTAGGGCCTGGCATTTGCTCTTTTTCCCTGGTCCATTCAATCTCCCACTCTCCTATCCAACTCCACATATCTCCAAGTCCAAATCCAACATCTAATACCTCTCTCCACTTCCTTGCTTTTGGCACTGACCTTGCAATTTCATGGAGAGAAGAGAAGCTTTCAGAAGAGAATACGTGTGAGTTCCCACCATCACTCAACCCCACTAGCTGCCTGGACCCTCCACTGCTCTCTCTGGATTGAGGTCCAACCTGTCCACCTGCATTTGATCCCATTTGTCCCTCTCACACAGTCAAAGGCATCAGTCTAGCTCTTCTCACCCTTGAAGAAGCTGCTACAATGTTGTGAGTGACAGCATCAAGGTGTGACTTTGAATCTGCTCCAATTCATTTTTTAAAACCCCTCACATATACATCATTCATGAAATATTCTTACAAAATTGTTTAAACTTAATTAAATGAATCCTCCAGCTCTAATTTCCAATATAATATAGGAACAGAGGAACTAGTTTTTAAAAAAGAAAAAAGGAAGAAAGGAAACAAGGAAGAAAGAGAGTGAGGGAGGGCAGAAGAAAGAGAAAAAATGACAGATCTACACTGTGAAACAGCCTATAGGAAACTGACCTAGATGCTTCGTAAGTCAACATGACAGTCACTTCATCAAAGAAAATATGTGATCACAAACAAACACCTAAAAACATGAGTCAATAGAGAAACACAAGGGCAGATAACACAACACACCTATTAGCTGCTGCTGCTGCTGCTGCTAAGTTGCTTCAGTCGTGTCCGACTCTGTGCGACCCCATAGACGGCAGCCCACCAGGCTCCCCCGTTCCTGGGATTCTCCAGGCAAGAACACTGGAGTGGGTTGCCATTTCCTTCTCCAATGCATGAGAGTGAAAAGTGAAAGTGAAGTCGCTCAGTTGTGTCCGACTCTTAGCAACCCCATGGACTGTAGCCCACCAGGCTCCTCCATCCATGGGATTTTCCAGGCAAGAGTACTGGAGTGGGGTGCCATTGCCTTCTCTGACACACTTATTAGAGCGGAAAGCAAACAAAAAACAAAACCTGTCAATACCAAGTGCTGACAAGGATGTGGAGCAACTGGAAATCACACATTGCTGATGAGAATGCAAAACGTTACAGTCATTGTGAGAGACAACTGGTGGTTCCTTACAATTTCAAATATTCCCTTAACATATCGCACAGCAATCCCACTCCTAGGTATTTTATTCAAGTGAAATGAAAACCTATATTCATACAAAATACTCTGGGCAAATGGTTATAGTAGCTCTACCCAAAATTGCAAAGACTGAAAACAATGAAAATATTCCTTTTCTACAGAAGAACAAACTGTGGTGCATCCATACAATGAAATGCTACTCAGTAACACAAAGGAACTATTAATAAGTGCAATAACATGGATGGATTTCAAATGTTTTATGCTAAGAGAAAGAAAACAGACCCAAAAAGCTATATGCTATATGATTCCGTGTGTATGATATTCTGGAAAAGGCAAAACTGTAGTGAAGAACAGGTCAGTGACTGCCAGGGGTTAAGGAGGGGAGAGGTTTGAGTACAGAGAAAATCTGAGCTCTCTTTTTTCTAATCTCTTCATTTCTCTTAATGGAAGTCTGTCAACACATTGGCTCATGAGAGAAAGCCAGTGGGCTCAAAAAATCCACCAGACTTAATTATCCAGAAATAAGACTGTTTCTCCAAGTCAATAAATGGAGGACTCCAAGCAGGAGGGGAAACATTTCTCCAGAAATGAGGGTTTTCTTATTGGCAGTTGAAAGCTCCTTGGTTGGCAATGAGCTAAAACAATCTCTCTTTGATTACCATTTTAACTTATTAACATTTTAAGCTGGCTAAACCAAAGCTTTCACTAAGAGGCACCTTCACTAACTTTGATGTTTCACAGTATATTTATATGTTAAAAACTGTTCTTTGTATAATTCAGAGAAACTAAACAGAACAAAGACTGGTTAAAGGGAATGAATGTATATATAAACAAATATCAACTACAGTAAGAGAAATCATCATTTAAAAATACTATCTTTTAGAGTTATTTTAGAAGGAATGTATACATTTGGCTTTTATGCTTACAGAAATGTGCATTTATGGTCATGATAGATTTAAGTTGCCATGTAATGAAATGCTGTTATCATGCAATAAAACAGATGATCCCTAAGATCCTTCTAAGAAACCTATCTAGTCAAGTGTAACACAAGAAAGTGTTAGTTGTTCAATCATGTCCAACTCTTTGCAACCTCCTGGGCGTAGCCTGCCAGGGTCCTCTGTCCATTGAATTCTCTAGGCAAGAATACTGCAGTGGGTTGCCATTTCCTTCTCCAGGGGAATCTTTCTGACCTAAGGATCGAACCCAGGTCTCCTGCATTGCAGGCAGATTCTTTACCATCTGAGCCACCAGGGAAGGGAAGTTTAAACCTCTGTTTTCTCTCCAATTTCATTATCACCAGTTATTTTGCAAAATGTTTTCGTCCTTTGGATTTTAGATTAATTAAATATATAATAATGATTTTTAAAAATGTAAAGACACAGAAAATTCAAAGGGAAAGAAATTACCCAGATCTTAAAAGCCAAAGAAAAAACAGTGCTGTTAACATTTGGATTACAACCGTTCAGGCCTTTTCCTATAGAAATGCATACATGTAAACATACACATTTGTAAGGTTTTCACTTAGCATTATATCAAGGTTGTCTTCCCAGTGATAAGGCTTTATATACAGTTTTATTTTCGTAGTGGCAAGGTATACTATTATAAGGAGAGGCTAACATTTAATATCAGACAAACAGCAGCTTTTCAGTCTTCAACCTTACATTCAACATTGTGAAAAACTTGTGAGTCTCCACTGTTACAGTTTCTTCCTTTGGTGTCATTCTTATAGTAAAAGGTTTCCCCATTCAAAGATCAACTAAATATTCACTTGTAATTCTTTCTAGTACTTTAATGATTTTCATTTTTATATTTATATCTTTAATTTTTTGAATCTATATCTAATGCTTAATTCAAAGAGGGGATTTAACTTTAATCACCCCCCACAAATAGCCAGCCAGTTGTCCTAACACCATTCAATAATCAATTTATCTCTTTCTTTGGACAGGAAATACCTATCATAACATACATCAAATATATGTATATCTACACTTTTGCTGGGCTTCCCTGATAGCTCAGTTGGTAAAGAATCCATCTGCAATGCAGAAGACCTGAGTTCAATCCCTTGGTTGGGAAAATCCCCTGGAGAAGCGTAAGGCTACCCACTCCAGTACTCTGGCCTAGAAAATTCCATGGACCGTATGTCCATGGGGTCGCAGAGAGTTGGACACAACTGAGTGACTTTTACTTCCACAGTTTTTACAGCTTTCTATTCTGTTCTATTTATCTGTCTGTCTATTCTGGTGCCAATACCACGGTTTTCAGTGGCTGCAGCTTTATAACACATGATAAGGCAATCCCCTTCCCCTGCATTATTTTTTCCAAAACTCTTCATAGTCATTATCTCAGCATTTATTTGACCTGACTCACTAGACAGCATATTAAAAAGCAGAGACATTACTTGCCAACAAAGGTCTGTCTAGTCAAGGCTATGGTTTTTCCAGTAGTCATGTACGGATGTTGAGAGTTGCACTATAAAGAAAGCTGAGCGCCGAAGAATTGATGCTTTTGAATTGTGGTGTTGGAGAAGACTCTTGAGAGTCCCTTGGACTGCAAGGAGATCCAACCAGTCCATTCTAAAGGAGATCAGTCCTGGGTGTTCCTTGGAAGGACTGATGCTGAAGCTGAAACTCCAATACTTTGGCCACCTGATGCGAACAGTTGACTCATTGGAAAAGACTCTGATGCTGGGAGGGATTGGGGGCAGGAGGAGAAGGGGATGACAGAGGGTGAGATAGTTGGATGGAATCACCGACTTAATGGACATGAGTTTGGGTAAGCTCCAGGAGTTGGTGATAGACAGGGAAGCCTGGCGTGCTGTGGTCCATGGGGTCGCAAAGAGTCAGACACGACTAAGTGACTGAACTGAACAGACTTCAGAATCAGATGTTTTGATATGCTGTTTATTCACTATTATTTTATGTTAACTAGTCTTCTCTGGTGTTAGATTTGAGTGATGTATTTTCTTTTTGGCTATTTATTTTTTCCATATAACTGTCATGTACTTAATCACATTTAACTAAGAACCAAAAGGAAACAGAAGCAACTCAATAAAAATAACTGTCGGGAGACTTGATGGCTGTCCCTAAATTTTTGTTTTACCACAGCAGTATCCTGTGCCAAGTCTCGAATGTTATTGAATCCTAGGGTAGACACAGCCCCTGCTTCTCCCAGGCCAGCTGTTGTCTCTTCGGTTAGCAGGGTTTGCAGTGATTTGCTGGAATTTGTGGAATTTAATCCTCATGACATTGCACCAATCTTCTCAGGAGAGGGAAGTCACAGATTGATTCCGGGCGGTTTTCCTGAAGTTAATCTGTCCTTCTTTCCCTCCCATGTTACATCAGGTGAAAACTCTGTGCTTATAGGATGCAGTGGGCACCAATTCCCTGCCAGCTCCCTGTTTCTGTACCAGTGGAGTTACCCCCCCTTTCTTTTTCTTTGTAAGCTTCTCCCCTTACCTCACCATCTTATCAGGAAATCCTGAGTTAGATCACTTTGTGGAAATCTGTATAATCAAACTGTACCACTAATAAACATGAAAATAATTAGAGAACCTAAGATTAATTGTTAAAGGGCCTTTTGCAGAGAATAGTCAAGGGTTAAGAAAAAACAAACAAACAAAAAAAAACTAATACTGGGATTTCAGAGGCTTTTGAAACAAACTGATCAATTTTTATTTCTATTCTTCAAAACCTCACTGAAATGACAGCCCGCAGTGTCCAGACCCCAGCAAAGCTCAGGAGGCAGGGCTCTGGGATCTCTGTAGGGCCAGCTGAAGTTCTGCAGGAGGACAGAGCCTCCTCCGAGTCCCTCTCTCCCAACCCTGAGAGCCAGGCCTCCAGCCCAGTGGATGACCACAGACTGTCTCTCCAGCAACCCCAACAGTGAAGACGCCCCTACACTGCAAGAGAGGGCCAGAGACGGAGACAAGGCAGGGGACAGAAGAAAAGTTCAGAGACCACACTGCCTTCAGGAAACAAAGTACAGAATACTAGTTTTAAAAGGGAGTGGGAAGGGGTATTCCCTGGCAGTCAAGTGGTGAAAGCCTCGCCTTTCAGTGTAGGAAGTGAGGGTTCAATCCCCACTTGGGGAACTAAAATTCCACGTCTTGTGGCCAAAACACCAAAACATAAAACAGAATCAAATTTGTCACAAAAATTTGTAACAAATTCAATAAAGACTTTAAAAATGGTCCACGTCAAAAATCTCTAAAAAAAAAAAAATTGAGGGCGAGTGAACAAAGAAGAGCTCTTGGACGCTGAACATCTCATAGCAGAAATAAATTCAATAGAAGAATTAGAGAATGTTGCTGAAGACATCTTTGCAAACAGACAAAAGCAATGCAAAACACACCAAAAAAGGAGACAGGAATTGAGGGTGGGGGAAAAAACGCATAACAAATGATAAGTCCAGATGATGCAAAAGAGGCCCAGACATAAAGAAGTGAGATGATGGGGAAGAAATGATTTTCAAAGAGATAAATCAAGACATTTCACAGAACTGAAGAACAAGACTGCAAATGTCAAATTCAACTGATGGTAAAGAAAACAAAAACACCAACCCACAGAGGCATATTATTATGAATTTCTAACCGCCAGGGCCAAGAGACGACTGTGGAAGCTTCTAGAGAGGATGAACAGGTCACATACAAAAGACTAGGGGTAAGACTGGCATCAGCCTGTCAACAGCGATGCTGGAGGCAACCAAGCAACGTCTTCCAAATTTGGAAGGAAAACGGGCATGAAGCTGTTTTCTGACATACAAGACTCCAAAATTTCTTGAATGCTCTTGCCAGCACAGGAAGGGGACTAATAAAAGGTATGGGATGAAGAAGAGTAAATTCTTAAGATATTGCAAGTGAGGGTGAGAACTGGGAAGCATATTCAAGGAGTAGCCTGACCAGAAGGAACAGGATGACATGGATTACAGGAACACCCTCTACAAAGAAAAGAACACTGACTGGTCACTTATCAGCTCAATTACGTTTAAGAAAACCTGATCATGACACGCTACATGATCATCTATAAATAATACCTGCACAGTAACATAATCATTTAAAGATTAATTTAAGCAAAAGCCGTGATATAAAACTACACAAGGAGGATGGAGCAGCAAAAGTACATGGTGGGTATAAAAGCATTCATATTACATAGCAGGAAATCAGTAACACTGAAAAACATTTGGAAATGTACAGGTAACACGCAGGAGAAGAAAGGGCTAAAATGTTGAGTCACTGACTCTAGGATATTAGAAAGGGGCAGTGACCTCTTATTTTGTTACCACTTTCAAAAGAGTATTCAGTTTTTAAGATTATGAGTATGTGTTACTTGCAAAAGTTAAGTATGATTAGAAAAGGAAATGGACTGTGTGGTCAATTATAAGCAGAAATATGTGTAAAATCTAGCTTCTAAAGTACAATTAGTACTAAGGTTGACCCTTAATTTGTGCCTTTAGAGAACCATGGGAACTCTGGGCTGCAAGCATGTGATCAGTTATCTGATTCATGCCACCTACCCCCAAGAGTGAAGCCCACCAGTTCATAAGAATCTGCTCCAGAAACTGCTCTCAGGACAGCCATGCCCTCTGGAGTGGGTATCTCAGTGGACGACACACTCAGGTGAACGTGCTCACAACAAGCCCTGGCCCCCGAGTCTCTCCCTTTTCTGAGTTCCTACTTCTGACTGCTCTCTGCCTCCTGAGGGGCTCTCTCCACTTTCCAAAATGTGCAACCTAAGCGGCCAAGAACAACAGTTCCAGACTTAACCCCCCTCACCAGGAGGGCAGCCAGACCGACACAGGCGTCCCTGGCCGGTGATTCCAAACCCTCCAGGGAAGGCTGCACAGTGGAGGCTGGGCTGCACGCTCACAAGCTCACCACTGGGCAGGGAATGGGGTAGGGTGTGGCAGGGCAGCTCCCACCAGGAACCCTGGCTGCACCCACTGCAGTCAGGGAGCAGGGAGACCAGCTTCCAGAAGATACGGGTAATGGGGAGGCAATCCAATAAATAAGACATCGATGTTAGAGCAAGAGACTGTTTATTGAATTTATGCCTTACGAGATTCAATTTGGGGCCATGTTCAAGAATTATTTAATTATATCTCCTCTTAGGAACAAATGATCGCATGCTCTAAGCTTCCTGTGCTCTGGGCACTGATGAGTGATCAGCACCAAATGCTACAAAGCAGAAATCCAACAAGACGATCATTCTTCAGGGAAAAAAAAAATCCATTCTCTTCTTTGTCAAGGTTTGTCCATTTGTACTGGAAAGTGGCTCAACACAGAGAAAAGAAGGTCTGCTTCCTGCTCTTGGCCTTTTCTCAGTGAGTTTAGTAACCAGATATTTTTAAAGTGTTTGGAGGAAATCTTGCAATTTTTCCTTCACGTGACAGGTTTTGTTCTTTTCATTCACATTTCATCAAAGGGACCATACTTCTGCCACCACTGCTGCTAAGTCGCTTCAGTCGTGTCTGACACTGTGCGACCCCATAGACGGCAGCACCAGGCTCCCCTGTCCCTGGGATTCTCCAGGCAAGAACACTGATTTCCTTCTCCAATGCAGGAAAGTGAAAAATGAAAGTGAAGTCGCTCAGTCGTGTCCGACTCTTAGCGACCCCATGGACTGCAGCCCACCGTTAGTCCCTGCAGATGCACCCCGGGGTGACACTCAACACATGGCCTGGTTCCCAACCAAGCTGAAGACACAGATGACTAAAGTGAATGACCCTAGCACCTCGTCTGGCTCTAAGGACTCATAAGCCAGGACTGTGTATGGAGGGGCACAGTATGAGGACCCTGAAGACCAGCGGCAGGAGGAGGCAGCGGGTGATCACAGTGACGCTAGAGACCACACAGGCTGGCAGGATGGACTCTTTGACCATTTCCATTTCAGGTGTTCAGAGCATTCTGTGATTCAGTTAATGAATAGTACTGGTACATGCTGGAGAAAATTATTTTCCCTTTTTTTGTGCGCTAAAGAAGCATTTTGCTACTAAAAAGGGGGAGTCTATTTCCAGGCGACTAAATAAGAGGGCACACACAAAAAAATCTTCTTCTGCGAGCATAAGAAAAGTACAGTGACATCCACAAAATTAATGAGGTAATGTTTTGTTCACTTTGTTAATATTGCTAATGGTGCCAGAAAATAAAAGTGTTACTTGGTGTTACTTGGCCTGGCTCATTAGTATACAGTGCGTAACATCTTTAAAATTGATATTACATAACAAAATTAAAAACCTGTTTTTATATTCTCTCAAGGTCATTAGTGGTCTTAATTAAAAAAAAAAGACGGTCTCACAATAAATAAACAACTACTTAAACATTTACAAATAAAAATCTCCTTTTGTTGAAGAGCTCTTCTATTATAACTAATCATAATCCCATTAAGTACCTTCTGGATCAATACGGAGCTTTTAAGGTTTTGGAAGGCCTTGAATACTATTTTTCTGATCTTCACAGAAATTATATTAAGCAGACACACAGATGAGGAGAAGACAACTTGAAGCTCAGAGAAGGCCTGCTTAATGTCACCCAGTTTTCAGGGAGTTGGGGCTAGAACCAGGCTTTTGACAACCAGTCCTGTTCTCCTTTTTCTTACTAAATCTACTGACATTTCCAACAGCAAAAGCCTTAGCTGGTATATGTACAGCTCTTCCCTCCATTTGTTCCTTCCAGTTGCAATATGCATTCAGCCTGAAAATAACTGCAACTCTAAAACTTTTCCTATAAACACCAGCAAAATAAAAAGCAAAACATCAAAAGAACCCATATCCTGGCAGTTTGGAAGACAGAGGGAATAAGAATCTGCCTGAGGGACGGGACGGGGAGGGAGGTGGGAGAGGGGGTTCAAGATGGGGGACACATGTACACCCATGGCTGATTCATGTCAATATATGGCAAAAACCACTATAATATTGTAAAGTAATTAGCATCCAATTAAAATCAATAAAAAAAAAAAAAAAAAGAATCTGCCTGCCAAAGCAAGGGACACAGGTTCGATCCCTGGCTGGAAGATTCCACATGCCATGCAGCATGTAAGCCACAACCACTGGACCCATGCCCTAGAGTCATCAAGCTGCAACTATTGAAGCCCACGAACCTAGAGGCTTTGCTTTGCAACAAGAGAAGCTACTGCAGTGAGAAACCCCAGCACCACAATGAGTAGCCCCCATTCGCTGCAACTAGAGAAAGCCCACACAAAAGCAACAAAGACTCAGCACCGTCATAATATAATAAATAAAAATAAAATCATAAAGGTAAAGATTAAAAGCTTTGTAACCCTTATTAACATTGGGCAGTAGATACTATCAGAGAAAAGACACTTGCTATATACTCAAACCAGTCTAAACCATGGAGAAGGATGAAATGCTACCCCAGTTCATTCAAAGAAACTAGAACCTATGTAATACCAAAACCTGATCTTTAAAAAAGACCAAATTCACTTATACATATAGATGTAAAACTTCTAAATCTATATAGGATTGATAAATAGAATCCAGCAGTGAATTAACTGAATAATATAAAATGATCAAGCAGGTTTAATTTCAAGGATGCAGAAATGCTCACCATTAGGAAAGCTGTCAATATAACTTATTACATTTTTTAAAGTAAAAAAATACAAACCATATGAATAAAACATTTTTATTGAGCTAAAAAATCATTTGGTAAAATTCAAGTAATTCTGAACTAAACAAGCAAGCAAACAGCTACCTAAAACAGAAGGTGAAAAGATACATAAATAAGATCAAGACCATTACTACAAACCTATAACAACTTATTAAATGGTGAAACACTTAGGCTATTACCATTTAAGTCAAGACTAAGACAGAGATATTTACTATTCAGTATCGTTTTGGAGGCCCTAGCTAATGCAATAAAAGACGATGCAAAATAAATAGTGTAAGTGTTAGCAGAGAAGAGAAAATATCATCTGTATTTGTAGCTTTGAGTAAAAACCTAAGAAATAACTGCTGCTAAGTCACTTCAGTCGTGTCCAACTCTGTGACCCCACAGACGGCAGCCCACCAGGCTCCCCGTCCCTCGGATTCTCCAGGCAAGAACACTGGAGTGGGTTGCCATTTCCTTCTCCAGTGCATGAAAGTGAAAAGTGAAAGTGAAGTCGCTCAGTTGTGTCTGACCCTTAGCGACCCCATGGACTGCAGCCTTCCAGGCTCCTCCATCCATGGGATTTTCCAGGCAGGAGTACTGGAGTGGGGTGCCATTGCCTTCTCCGAAGAAACAACTAACAACCAATCATTATTAAGAAGAGAGCCTAGTAGTTGTTGGATACAAATACATACATACATACATATATATATATATATATATATATATATATGCAGAGTACATCATGAGAAACGTTGCCGGGAGAAATATCAATAACCTCAGATATGCAGCTGACACCACCTTTATGGCAGAAAGTGAAGAGGAGCTAAAGAGCCTCTTTATGAAAGTGAAAGAGGAGAGTGAAAAGGCTGGCTTAAAGCTCAACATTCAGAAAACAAAGATCATGGCATCCGGTCCCATCACTTCACGGGAAATACATAGGGAAACAGTGTCAGACTTTATTTTTCTGGGCTCCAAAATCACTGCAGATGGTGACTGCAGCCATGAAATTAAAAGACACTTACTCCTTGGAAGGAAAGTTACGACCAACCTAGATAGCATACTCAAAAGCAGAGACATTACTTTGCCAACAAAGGTCCTTCTAGTCAAGGCTATGGTTTTTCCTGTGGTCATGTATGGATGTGAGAGTTGGACTGTGAAGAAAGCTGAGTGCCAAAGAATTGATGCTTTTGAACTGTGGTGTTGGTGAAGACTCTTGAGAGTCCCTTGGACTGCAAGGAGATCCAACCAGTCTATTCTAAAGGAGATCAGTCGTGGGTGTTCTTTGGAAGGACTGATGCTAAAGCTGAAACTCCAATACTTGGGCCACCTCATGCGAAGAGTTGACTCATTGGAAAAGACTCTGATGCTGGGAGGGATTGGGGGCAGGAGGAGAAGGGGACGACAGAGGATGAGATGGCTGGATGGCATCACCGGCTCGATGGACATGAGTTTGAGTAAACTCCGGGAGCTGGTTATGGACAGGGAGGCCTGGTGTGCTGTGATTCATGGGGTTGCAAAGAGTCGGACACGACTGAGCAACTGAATTGAACTGAATATATATTTAAGTTTCTCTTTATACTAGTAAGGTATTCATCATCACTCATTTCCCCTCAAGGCCTCATTTTCCCGTTAAGAGTCTTTAATAGCTTTCTGGCTGAAACCATGACAAGGTATGGTTGCCAAATCACTCTACCGGCAGTAAGATTCAATTTGCCCGTGTACTGACAGTGGTAACTATTTCATGGCTGCCACCTGATGACAGACACTGTAACAGGCAGTCAATTTCAGAGGTGTTAAAATGTGGGGAAAATGTGCCCTTAGAATCAATCAAACGAGGTGGGGTAATCTGTCGAGCATTTATTCTAAGCTATAACTTTATAGACAAACGCAAAAAGTTATAAAGTTATATACAGTTTGTAAAGCTTTATATAGTTATAACTATATATAATTTATAAAGCTTATAGTTTATATAGTTATAAAGCTATAACTTTACTCACCATACCCACTCTTGAATGTAACTAATCTGAAGATGAGATTTGTCTTTTAAATCCCAGACAGACATGGGCACACACACACATGTACACAGGTACACACACTCCCCCCCTATAGATAAGTTCCCAGATCTGTATGACTTTCTTCTAGGTCAACCTAGAATGGGGACCAAAGACACAAAAGCCGAAGCATGCAGAAAAGGTTTATGGAGGGTAGGGGGCTGATATGACAAACTGAATCACCTCGTATTTTTCAGCAAAGAACTTTGTCATACACTGGGGTAAGGAAGTACAAAATGTTATAAATTTCAGACATATTTTTTAAAAGGTGAACAGAGTCTTACTACGATAAGGCCATGCCTGTGAGATGGGCTCAATGAACTGTGGCTTTGGTAGAAAAACTAAAAGCATTCCCAGCCCTGGGTCCTGGGTCAGCCTCACCGAGTCTGCAATCCCAGCTGCTGAATGGGTTACAGCAGAGATAGCAATTCTGTTCCCTTCGGGTAGGTGAGGAACCCGAGATGAAGAAGCAGATAGAATAACTTTAGGTAAGTCTTATCATAAAGGTGCAACAACGTTTTTTAAAATCACTGGGCTATTTTATGCTTCCTTCTTTCCACACATTTAAAATGCTTAACAGAATTTCATCTACTACTTTTGTGGGTTAGATATACTTGATGTGAGCTGCCTGATGCTCACAAGATTCTCCTTGTTAGACTGCAAGGATGCTTTATCAAGCTTTTGACAGGTTTGAGTTGGATACACGAAGTCTACAAGTAAAGTTTGTGTGTGTTGTTAGCTGCTCAGCTGCGTTCGACTCTTGCAACCCATGGACTGCAGCCCTCCAGGCTCCTCTGTCCATAGGGTTCTCCAGGCAAAGTTTGAATGTTAACTAATTTTGTACTGGGGATAATAGTTTAGGGAATCCTAATGTGTTTGTTTACAAGTTTATTGGGTATTAATCAAAATATAAATAAAAGTGATGATCTCATGTAAAATTTACTAGGTTTACAAATAAAATAAGCTTAATAAGTTGAGTGTTAAGAAACACTTAAAAAAATATTCACAGTTTTACTAACTTGAATGTTAAAACACAAGTATTTTGAGCAGTTCTTTTCATGCCCTCAGACAATGAAACACAAACAAAACTCCACTGATAGAAAGACAGAAAATTGAAAGGATTGAAGAGGTGAAGGGGTCTGAGAAATCTTGAGGACAGAGCTCTTGAGAGGTGAGAGGGGAGGAGAGGTTGAAAGAAGCCATGACACAACACTAAGACTAAGATTCCTACCCTGATGAGAGAGACAGTTGGATTATTCACCTTCCGATTGGCCAGAGCCCAGCATGATACCTACACGTGACTGCTACATCTGCCTGGGGGTTGGTGGAAGGAAAGAGGTGGAAGCTGACAGTGAGTATTATGGGGAAGATAGGGGAGGAGAGCCGGAGACCCCTTCCCAAAGGGCCAGCACAAGGTCCTTGCTCAAATTACTTCCCCCACTTCACACTCGGTGACATGGAGCATAAGGAGGACAAGAACACCGATGTAGACAGCAGTTCTGATCTGGTGATTTCTCCTTTCCATCTTAAAAGCAAACCAAAGATCATTAAAATTACGCATGTGTAAACCCCTGATTGGAGGTATCCTTTTCTACAGCCAATAAAATCAAACTGTTATCTGCTGGAGGATTCAGAAATCAGAACAATACGGGCTCCCTCTAGTGGTGTAAAAACCCTTAAATACCCTCAGATACTTAAAAGGATGTTCCCACTTTATTTTAGTCATTTTTATATTTTTGTATCGCCTAGTCCTTCTCCTCTTGGAAAAATCCAAATTCAACAAACAATTCACTGCAAATAGTCAGCCCAGCAGATGAGGAGAGGAAAGTAGGCTCAGAGGCCAAATGTGGCAGGTCCCAAGTCACAAAGCAAGTTTATTTGCTCCCTTCAGGATCAATCAGAAGCTTAAGCAGCCATGAATGAAGAGGTGGGGACAGGCAGAGCTAACCCATGTGACGTAGGGGGACTGGACAAAGAGACCGGTATTAGGGTATTAGGCAAACAGAAGGGAGCTGTACCATGACATAAAAAATTAATTTTCTCATAAGGCTATGAAATCATCTCTTAAGAAATCAAAAGGATTCGTTCCTAACAGGCTCTGGGCCAATCTACAGGCTGCTCTAACAGTTAAGTCAGCTTGATTTTCTTCAGTGCTGTCATGTACAGAAAGCTCTCATCACTGCCCAGTCATGCATCTTATCAAAGACTGTACTCCACTGAGGCGGTTTTATGGCAGAGGTAGAAGGATTTTTTTTTTCTTCTTTTTTAGCAAAACTGAGCATGGCTGCCATTTGCATTGAAGCTTTGAGTCTTGTTACATAATGATGCAGCAAAGTGCTGGGGAGCTACAGGTGCAAAAGAAATCAACACAAAGAGAGGAACTGAGGAAAAAGCATGAAACACCTCCACTAAGAATGTAAATAACAATTATGAAACAGATGGGCAATGTAATTGGTACCTAACAGATTACAGCTCTGGCTGTGATGGTATCTATTTTCTGCCACTGCTGTGGGAGATAGTCTTTCTTTTTGAAAAATTAGGTTATTTCACCTAGTTGAGAGGAGAAAGTCTTTTTAGAAAAGTATTCTTGAATCAGTTTCTCAAAAAATTACCAACTAGTCCAAAGCCTCTTTCAAAGATGATGGTAAAAATCTGAGTGAGGTTCTTCTGAATTCTCTAAGTACAATGATAGTTTCTCTGATTTTAGTAAAACTAAGGAAGAAAACATGAAAACAAAAGCAGCTTTCTGGCACAGTATGAGACAGTGTCGGCATAAGTAAGATCCTGTGACTGGTAACTGGGTTTCTGAATAATGTATAAAGTTTATACTAAAAAGTGCCATTTATAGTTGAAAATAAATACAATTAAATTCCATTATGTCTGGTAATTTCTATAAAATGCCGAACACTGGATGCCTGGTCAGAATAAAATTCTCTCCTGTGCGACTTTTCCTATGGGAAAATCAGAATGAAATTAGAACTGCTTTAATTACCGGGGTACTTCTCTGGCAGGGCTTGAGGACTACCTACAGGCTGGTTCCCCTTGATATTATCTCACTCGTGGACTGACTGAGGTGTATGCGTTTTCTCGAGATGTCATCATCACTGAGGGTTTACTCGTGTACAGTGACACCCCAAATTATGCCACATCAAAGCCCTTTACTTGTGGTGTGCTGCAAAACCTCAGCCAGCCCTCTTAGTCACTAGGAGTGAGCTAAGACATTTCCTTCACATTCTCTTTTCAGTCAGTCACCTGTCAAGTCGTAGAACCCAAACACTGTCACTTTGTGACAGACACTCCAGAGGAGCAAGTGACACACACACACAGTCAAGACACCGAAACTGTCACGTCAGCGGGGTTTGCTTCTATCTGGTAATTATTTTGCAGTTTTCACATCTCGTTTTTTTTTTTTTGTTTAAGAAAATAATATGGTCCCTCGGGGCAGAGGTTATATCTTTTTTATTCGTCTCAAAGGGCCAGGATATCATGAGTATGTGTAACAGGAATAAAAGATACTTATAGAACAAATGAATTTTCTGTTTCAGTTTGTAGCAGAGACAGATGTACCTTGTTTCTCAGAAGAGCAAAAAAAGGTAAAGAAGTGCTCATGTAAATAACTGAAGGAAAAACCCTTCCCTCCAAACATTTTTGTGATGAATATTAATAAAATATATTTAGGAGACAGTGTTCCTGCAAAACTGCAATTTAAGATGAGCACACTTTGGACTTCCCTGGTGGCCCAGTGGTTGGGAATCCTCCTGCCAATGAAGGGGTCACAGGTTTGATCCCTGGTCTGGGAAGATTCCACATGCCACAGAGCAGCTAAGCCCACGTGCCATAACTACTGAGTTTGTGCTCTGGAGCCCATGCTCTGCAACAAGAGAAGCCAGTGCAATGAGAAGCCTGCACACCACAGCTAGACAGTAGCCCCTGCTCGCTGCAACTAGACAACGCCTGCACGCAGCAATGAAGACCCAGTGCAGCCAAAAATAAATGAAATGAGCACACTTTAATACACTTCACCATATGCTTGTTAATCCTCAACTTTTCAAAAAGAGAAAATGCTATTACAGTATTATCTAGATCTTATTCGCCAAGACTCATTTATAATGCTGTTCTCATCTCAGAGATGACAATTCCATTTTCTAAGCTCTCAGGTCACATCTGGTCCTTGATGTCTCACTTTTTTTCTCCCACCTGCAGCCTGATATCAAATCCTTTTGGCTCTGCCTTGAAAATATATCCAGGACCTGCCCACTTCTGCCACCTCCACATTTACTATCCTGGCTGAGGGTCATAGGTCACTGCCTGCCATGGGCTCCTAACTGGTCCCTCTGCCTTTACCCTTATCCCATTACTGTCACCACAGCAGCCAGAGTGACCCCATTAACACATGGCCCCAACCACTCATCCCCTGCTAAGAACCTCTGGAAGCTCTCATGTCACCCGAAGTTAAGCCAGTCTTTCCCTTGACCTGAAAAGCCCTATATGACCGGTCTTCCCACCCTCTCCACTCTATTTCTAGACTCATCTCCTTCCACACTTTCCCTCGCTCACTACAATCCAGCCACATGTGCTTCTTTGCTTATCTTGAACAGAGCGGGCTGAGGCCTGCCCCCGGGTCCTGCCTCCATGTCATCCTCTCTGGGCAGCCTTCTCAGACCGAACTCCTAAAACTGGATCATCGCTCCCATCACGATACTGCTCACCTCCCTTCCTCACTCAACCTCTCCCCTTAGCACTTATCACCTACGTATACTGTGTATTTTATTTACTTATTCATTATCTATATTCCCCCCTAATATATACTCCATGAGGGCAGAAATTTTTCTTTTTCTTTTGTGTGTTTTATGCTGTATCATCTCTGCCAAGAAAATGTCTGGCACTGAGTAGGTGGTAAGAAATCCTTACTGAATTAACTGAATGAGTTACAATTTCTATTAACTCGAAGACTCTAGAGGTCACTTCAGTTTCATATGAAGACACGTTACATCAGTGCTTTTTTTGCTAATAGATTTGATGTTGTTACTTTTTCACCCAAGAGTTGATGAACAGTTTCTCTCTGCATCCCCAGTAACAGGAAAAATCACTAGATACCTTCTTCCTCTTACCAGAGTTCACAGAAGGTGGGGAAAAGACAACAGAATTTTTCTGAAGCCTTGTTTGAAGCAGGGTGGGTGGTAGAGTCCTCTCAGCTCTGCTTCACAGGAGGGAGGGACAGAGGCTTGGCGAGGCTCAGCGCCCCACCACCACAGTGCAGGGTCACAGGGCACCTGGGCACCCTCCTCGCCCAGAACGCTTTTCCTCACCCAGCACTGCACACAGACAATACATGTGGGAAGGACCCCACCAAGAGCCTGCCACTGCCAGCCCCTCCCTGCAAGCTCAGCCCTGCCTGGAGGTCCTCACAGTTGAGACTGAGCCCTTCACAGAGGGCCTAGGACAGGAAACACTGCAAAGCTCTGGCAGTAGCTGGACTGTGGCAGAGTCACTGGTGGCTCAGCGGCCAGAGAAACTCAGGCTGATCTCTAGGTCCCAATGGATGGGGATGGCCTTCTCCAGAGTGGAGAGGGTGAACGTGTTAAACTTAGGGATCTCCGCTATGGGCTCCAGGGAGCCGCTGTTACTACTGACTGTGATAAAAACGGAACGTCACCAGCACATGAGTGTGGTTTTGAGAAGAAAGCGAAGATTCTACAGTTAGGATGTGAATACTAAAGCAAATAAACCACCACCAACAAATGCTTACAAATAACGTGGTCACACGAGAAAGAAACATCCTAGGTGGCTGTGAAGGGTAGGAGGAAAACGGAAAGGTACTTATTTTAGAACAGTGGAAATAAATTAGAGTTGGAATAATTTACAGTATTTTCACAACCAAGAGAAAGCTGCTGATGTTTAAGATAAAACAAAAGTGGGAGAAAAGAAGGGAATAAAAAATAAAATAAAATAAAACAGAAAAATGTTCGAATCCTACTAAAGGTACACCTTCATATTTTTCAATTTTTCATTTCATTTTTCAGAAACAACCAAACACTAAAAAGCCATGAATGGGACCTCATCAAAATGGAAAACTATTTTCCCATGAAAGCTTATCTGAAGCTACAGATGGGGAGAAAATATTTGCAAACTACACGTTCAATGAAGGACTACCTTCTAAGGACACACAACAGACATTTAAAACTCAATTGCGCAAAAAGAAATTCACTGCCTTATGATCCAGCAATCCCACTGCTGGGCATACACACTGAGGAAACCAGAAGGGAAAGAGACACGTGTACCCCAATGTTCATCGCAGCACTGTTTATAATAGCCAGGACATGGAAGCAACCTAGATGCCCATCAGCAGATGAATGGATAAGAAAGCTGTGGTACATATACACAATGGAGTATTACTCAGCCATTAAAAAGAATACATTTGAATCAGTTCTAATGAGATGGATGAAACTGGAACCTATTATACAGAGTGAAGTAAGCCAGAAAGAAAAACACCAATACAGTATACTAATGCATATATATGGAATTTAGAAAGATGGTAACAATAACCCTGTGTACGAGACAGCAAAAGAGACACTGATGTATAAATCAGTCTTTTGGACTCTGTGGGAGAGGGAGAGGGTGGGGAGATTTGGGAGAATGGCATTGAAACATGTATAATATCATGTATGAAACGAGTCGCCAGTCCAGGATCGATGCACGATACTGGATGCTTGGGGCTAGTGCACTGGGATGACCCAGAGGGAGGGTATGGGGAGGGAGGAGGGAGGAGGGTTCAGGATGGGAAACACAGGTATACCTGTGGCGGATTCATTTCGATATTTGCAAAACTAATACAATATTGTAAAGTTTAAAAATAAAATAAAATTAAAAAAAAAAAAGAAAAGAAATTCAGTTAGAAAATGGGCAAAGGTCATGAACAGATAGTCCACTTTAGAGGATACAGAGACGGTGAATAAGTACCCCCAAAGATTTTCAACATCATTAGCCATCAGAAAAATGTAAATTAAAACCCAAATGAGGTATCAATATAAACCTATGAGTGTGACTAAAATAAAAACCTGTGATAACACCACTCTGACAAGGATGTGGAGAAACTGGAGCACTCATACATTGCCGGAAGGGATGTAAAAGTCCATAGACACTCAAACAAGCTGGCAGTTTCCGATACAACTAAACATGCAGTGATCATACAGCCCAGCCATGTTACCCTTGGACATCTATCCAGAGACATGAAACATGTTCACACAAAATCTGCACCGACATGCCACGGCAGCTTGATTGGTAGCAGCTACAAACCCGAATCAGTGCAGCTGTCCTTCAGTGGGTAAACGGCCACACAAGTTGTGGTGCATCCCCACCATGGAACTGATACTCAAAAATAAAAAGGAAAAGCTACTAATTCACATAAGCACTTGGATCACTCTCCAGGGAACTGTGCTGAGTGAAAAAAAGCCAATTTCAAAAGGGTCTGCACTGTATGATTTATTTTACCTAACATTTTTTTAAAGACGAAATTCTGGACATGGAGAACAGATTGGTGGTTTTTCAGGGTTACGAGATGAGCGTGGAGGGAAGGATGGTGCAGTTACACAAGGACAAGATGCTTATGGTGACAGAACTGCTCTGTAACTAGACTATGATGGTTTATACACAAACCTCCCCAGGTAAGAAAACTGTACAGAAATGAACACACACACTCACACACACACACACACACCTGCAAGTAAAACTGGTGAAATCTGAACACGATCAGAGGGTTGTCTCAATGTCAATATCCTAACCTGTGACATGACTGTAGTTCTACAAAATGTTGCCATTGGAGTAAAGTGAGAGAAAGGTTCACAGGGTCTCTTCATATTATTTCTTACAACTGCATGTGAACCTACCATTATTTTGGTAGAAATTTCAATGAGAAAAATCATGAAGTCATTACTTCATCATGGTCTGATTAGGCACCTTCTAAGTGCCTTGGCCCTAAATAAATTTGTCACTATGTGCAAGAGAGCAAGCTTGTAGAGTTGGAAAATGTATTTGATTCAATTGACAGTTAATTAAACTCACTAGATTTACATTTAAAACTCGCCAATTATTCTAAGTCAGCTAGAAACTGCATTCTTCATGCTATACACACCTCCAGCTAGACAGGAAAAAAAAAAGGTTACCTTTTTACAAAGTAGGATACAATCGTATTTAGTTTCAGTGCAATCATACTGTTTTCAAGATGACAAAAATTAACTACGTACTGTTTATTTCATTTCATAGTTAATTAAAATCATTAATAAGCAAGAATAGTAGCGTTTGATTGTGACCAATTAGGGAATTTCTATAAGCAATATTCAAAATTTCATGATCACTTTAATGATTTTATTTTTTAAAGACTACAGCTTTAAGTGATACAAAGACAGTTAATGCAAAAGAGTTAATGGCAATAAAATAATGGAGTGTAACATGCACAAAATAAAAAGTATTATTATATTTCCAACATAATTTACTTATACACTACGGTTCTTTAACTTTTTTTTTAACTGCTGCTCTTGTAACACAAATTAGATTTCTTAAATCCACAAAATATAGCCTACATATTAATCTACTGATCTGAGAGTATCTGCTAAATCTCATAAAAATGTTTTAACAAGGTCCTAGCTCTAGACTGACATTCCCAATTCTATTTAGTCTGAGAGTGGAGTCTGCATAAACTCTTCCATATTGAATCAATGTCTAACATCTCATTCCTGTCTCTGCCTGAAAATAATCTTTTAGAACATAACCCTAAGTATCTCTCTTCACCTGCAAACCATGACTACAGACACACAGAGTCAAGATTTTGCTCGTGTCTCTCAGCATCACCGGTCTTCCTATGTGGGCTGCCATCTTAGCTCCAACTTTTAGTTTTTGGATGTGCAGTCTGAACCAGCTCTAAAACCCCAGAGGATCAGAGAAGCTCACATCTGTGGTCTGACAAGAACAAGACCTGCAGGTTTCTCTGGAGAGAGAAAATGCCTTCCTGAATTCAGAAACCTCTCCCAAAGTGTGCCTGCAGGGGTCAGGGCACCAGCTCCCCGAGGCCCTGGGGCCCTGCCTGCCTCTGGGGTGTGTTTCTGGGCAGCACGGGACAGTGAGGTTCTTGGGGCAAGGGCTGAATTGTAAAGACGCTCAGTCTTATAACATAAACCCAGGGGTCACAAGCTCCTTCTGTGCTTCCTTAGAGAAGCTACACTATGCCAAGTCGCTTCAGTCGTGCCGACTCTCTGCGACCCCATAGACGGCAGCCCACCAGGTTCCCCCGTCCCTGGGATTCTCCAGGCAAGAACACTGGAGTGGGTTGCCATTTCCTTCTCCAGTGCATGAAAGTGAAAAGTGAAAGTGAAGTCGCTCAGTCGTGTCCGACTCTTAGCGACCCATGGACTGCAGCCTACCAGGTTCCTCCGTCCATGGGATTTTCCAAGCAAGAGTAGTGGAGTGGGGTGCCATTGCCTTATCCGCCTTAGAGAAGGGTCCTGGCTATAAGCTGGGGTGGGTGTGGGGAGAAGGGTGAGCACCCCCAAGGGGAGGACAACCTCACTGTTAGAAGTGGCTGCAGCCCAAGGCAGCTCACTCACGTCAGTGCGTGATTCTACCAAACTCACTGCTGGCTTCATGCCTCTGGGCTCTGCTCTGTCACCCAATTAACTAGCCAGACTCCTTCTGAGAAAGGGGTCCACCCTCTCTCAGCCCTTCCTGAGTCAGGGTGAGAGTCCTGGGAGAGCACGGCACCAAATGTCTGCAGGCTGAGTACAAAAGGGGAGAGCCTGGCACAGAAACAGACCACTCCTGAGGTGGGCAGCCAGTGCCCCGCTAAGTGTTCAGGAGACAACGTACCACCACACATGAGAACGTGAGGAAACCACCTGAGGACCAGGAAAGCAACACGCGACCAGGCTGGAGGGAACGGTGCCTGCTGCTTGCACAGGACTGGGAACACTGTCTGTTCCCCACCAGGCAGAAAACCTAACAGGTCTTCAGACAGCGTATTCAAGAGAGTCCTGATTCAGTACCGGGAAATAATTAAGGAAAGAAGTTAGAAGCAGACATGGAGCAATGGATTGGTTCCAAATTGAGAAAGGAGTACGTCAAGGCTGTATATTGCCACTCTGCTTATTTAACTTATATGCAGAGTACAGCATGAGAAATGCTGGGCTGGATGAAGCACAAGCTGGAATCAAGATTGCCAGGAAAAATATCAATAACCTCAGATATGCAGATGACACCACCCTTATGGCAGAAAGTGAAGAGGAACTCAAAAGCCTCTTGATGAAAGTGAAAGAGGAGAGTGAAAAAGTTGGCTTAAAACTCAACATTCAGAAAACTAAAATCATGGCATCCAGTCCCATCACTTCATGGCAAACAGATGGGGAAACAATGGAAACAGTGACAGACTTTATTCGAGGGGGGGGGCCTCTAAAATCACTGCAGATAGTGACTGCAGCCATGAAATCAAAAGATGTTTGCTCCTTGGAAGAAAAGCTATGACCAACCTTGACAGCATATTAAAAAGGAGACACATTACTTTGCCAACGAAGGTGCATCTAGTCAAAGCTTTGGTTTTTACAGTAGTCATGTATAGATTTGAGAGTTGGACTATAAAGAAAGCTGAGTGCTGAAGAATTGATGCTTTTGAACTGTGGTGTTGGAGAAGACTCTTGAGGGTCCCTTGGACTGCAGGGTGATCCAACCAGTCCATCCTAAAGGAAATCAGTCCTGAATATTCATTGGAAGGACTGATGCTGAAGCTGAAACTCCAATACTTTGGCCACCTGATATGAAGAACCTACTCACTGGAAAAGACCTTAATGCTGGGAAAGACTGAAGGTGGGAGAAGGGGACTACAGAGGATGAGATGGTTGGATGGCATCACTGACACAATGGACATGAGTGTGAGTAAGCTCCTGGAGTTCATGATGGACAGGGAAGCCTGGCGTGCTGAAGTTCATGGGGTCACAAAGAGTTGGACACGACTGAACGACTGAACTGAAACAGGATAAAAGGATTTTTTTTTTTTTTTAAAGGATACCATGTAGTTAAAAGAAAGCAGGAGTTACTATATTAGAATCAGACAAGCCAGATTTCAAAACAAAGAACACTAGGGTAAAGAGATCATAGCATAAAAATAAAGGAGCCAGTTCATGAAGAGGACAAAAGAACTATGTGCCTAATAACTGAGCTTTAGATAAAAATAAAAAACAGGGAATAGTGATCGAATCATGAGGAGACACAGACACACAATTTCAATAGGAATTTCAAAACTGTTCTCAATAACTGACAGAAGAGGTAGGTAGAAAATTGGCATGGATATACACTTCACACCGTCAGCCAACTCACCCACTTGACGTTTAACAGACTATTCCCCCTAACAACAGCAGAATACGTATTCCTTTCAGGTACACGAGGAACATTTACCAAGAGAGACCATACTACGGGACACTGAAGTCTCAATAAATTTAAAAAATTCAAATCAGACAACGTGTATCCTCTGACTACAACGAACAAGAAATCAGTAGCAAAAGATCTGTGAAGAACCCCACGAACATCTGGAAATGAAATAACACAGTTCTAAATAATTTATGGATCAAAGAAGACGTCAAAAGGAAAATCAGAAAAGGTTTTGAGCCAATTAAAAATGAAAACAGCATCTGCCAGAGTTTGTGGGATGCCTCTAAAGCACCTGAGAAAACAGCTTCCATCTGAAGAAACCAGAAAGACAAGAACAAACTAAACCCAAGGTAAACAACACACAATAAAGATCAGAGCAGAAATCAAAGAAACAGAAGAGTAAAACACAGAAAATCAACGAAAAGGAAAGTTTTATTGATCTTTAAGAATATCAATAAAACTGATACCTTTCTAGCCAGACTGAGGAGGAAGAAGAGAAGATGCAAATCATCAGTCTCAGGGATAAGAAAGGCACCTCTTGGTGATGGGGAAGGAGAAAGCATGCCTCTGAAACTGGAAGCCTGTCCTGGAATCAGGGCAACACTGCATTAGACCATGACTGGCTACACAAGCACACGAGTCATTGACCCCAAGTGGGGAGGCCAGGGGGACCTGTGGGAAAGATCAGGTCTGAACTGAACCTTGAAGGACAAGGGGTCCTATGACAAGCAGATGCTGGATGGGAGAAAAATCCAGAAGAAAGGAAATCCCAGGCAAACAGAGGGATTTGGTGTGCATTCAGAGGCAGCATGGTGTGGTGTGGTTGGTGTGGTATGTATGCTGAAAGGCTGGAGTGATGGTACTGTGGGGAGGAAGGACCACAGCTCAGAGGCAGATTACAAAGGACCTTAAACTCCTTAGTAACGAGGCTAAACTTTATTTTTTAAGAAAGGGAAACAGGCAAAAACTTTTCAGCTTCTAAGTGATGGAGTGAGAACTCTGCTTTTCAAAGGTGAGATTGGAAAAGAAGAGCCTGAAGTCAAGGACTGCACTAGGGGCTCTCTGATGACCCCAGCAAGGCATGGCCACAGTGGCCCGCTGTGAGGCGGCCATCACCTCAGCAAGGAGACCAATGGAGGCAACTTCTGGAGGCAGAATCAGCAGGCGGGGAGACAAAAGAGATCTCCAAAGGGAAACTGGAAAAGGTTCCCTGGTTTCAAAGTGAGTTACCATGAAGGTAACGATCGTATTTGTTGAGATCTAAAATCATGAGAGACAAGGAAGCACGAGGGTGGGGGCCCAGGGAGGTGGCTGTGCTCTCTCCTGAAGGGCTGAGATGGGGATGAGGGTAGAAGGGACCTGGGGAGACGGCCAGAGGCCAGTGCCAGCAAATGGGGGCACAGATTTATGAGTCAGCTGCTCAGACAAAGACAGCTATGCTACAAGAGCAGTGACCATGCTCTAATGACATCAAGCCCAGGCTTCTGCAGGAATTAACTACCCAATCCATCTTTTCCAGTTTTTAATCTAATCTCTTCTAAAGACCTGACATTTCACACAAAATGATTTTACTGCATGTCAAGATACAGCTCATAAATATTCCAACATTTTTAAGCTAAAGCGAGTACACTTAAATTGGGGTTTGGTTAACTAGCCCCTACTTAGGTCTCCTGCAGAGCTTCTCCAACATCCGTGAAGGACCAACTTAGTAAATTCACAGTCCATGATGGTCCTATCTACAGTCCTATGTGTTCAGACTGAAGTGTGTCCCACCCAAATTCATATGTTGAAACCCACCCCAAAGGGACTGTATTTGGAGATAGACAGGGTTTACAAGGAGGTAACCAAAGTTAAATGCAGTCACAAGGGTGGGGCCTGATAAACAGAGCTAGCCTCTTGACACAGAAGGGGGCAGTGGGGCGGGGATACTCTCCCCTCTCCATTCTCTCAATGTACTCGAAGAAGAGGCCATGTGAGCACATGGTGAGATGACAGTCACGTGCAAGCTGAAAGGAAATGGCCTCAGAATAAAATTCTACCTTGCTGATGCCTTGAGCTTGGCCTTCCCAGCCTTGAGAACTGTGGGAAATCAATTTCTGTTGTTTAAGCCACGCAGCCTGCAGCACTGAGCTACACAGCCAGAGCAGACTAATCCACACTGCCTACCTTGCACAACACACAGCTCATGGCACGAGCTGAACACTACTCTAATTGACCCGTGCCTCTGTCAACAAGATGAGCTGCAGGGAACTGCAGTGTCAAACTGCCTTGTGTGTGTGCTTAGTCGCTCAGTCATGTCTGACTCTTTGCAACCCTATGGACTGTATAGCCTGCTAGGCTCCTCTATCCATGGGGATTCTCCAGGCAAGAATACTGGAGTGGGTTGCCATGCCCTTCTCTAGGGGATCTTCCCAACCCAGGGATCAAACACAGGTCTCCTGCATTGCAGGCGGATTCTTTATCGTCTGAGCCTTCAAAGTGCCTTAGAAGCTTCTAATGCTTCCCTTCAGTTTCTGTGCTTATCTCACTGTGGAGCAGAAATGAACATTTTGTGGACTCACATCAGTGCTGCAGACCAGTCTGCAGACTGTGCTACAACCAACACTGACTTGGAGTCTTTCTATGATTTTTTATTTTTCATGCAACATTTAGCTTAAACATAGAACTAGGAAAAAAAGGCATAAATTTTAAACACATTTAGAAACCAGATGTATACCTGAGGTGGGGGGACTAACAGAGCAGCTCAGGATTCTATTGTATCATATGCAGGCAAGATCCCTCAAGACACTGCAGAGTGCAGCTTCCTAAAAATGAACAGCACTGAGCCTTGTTTATGATGTCCCTGGAATCCTGTTTCTCTTTAGCTCATCCATCAGTCTCTGTAATCATATCTACAGAGCACATTACAATTTGATTACAAACTCACAGCTGGAGTATTACTTCTTCTTCAATTGAAAATACATATATCAAACCCACAAAACAGACGTTGTCAAGAGACTCCAACTCAGACAGATGAGCAAATTAACTCCCATGATCCTGATGATGAGGTGAGGGCCCCCTGGTTCCAATGCAGAGATGTCTAACTTTCTGATGGCCATTCCAGAGGATCTTCAGTGAAGTCTAATTTATATATTTGGTTTTCATTCCAAACCATTATTGGTTTGTTTTTCCTATAAAGTGCTGTTTGCTTATCTGAATTTCAAAGCCTCAGACAGCTTTCATACCTCAAATGAGAACCATGTTCATCCTTTCTGTTCACACGGAAACAGGCCGGAGATCAAGAGAGATAATCGTGGTCTCAAGCTTGCATCATGCCTTCACAAACACACAGGTGCATGAGATCACAGAATACATATTTTTGGACTTCTGCAAAAAGCTTTGCTAGCTGAACTTGACTCTTTTTTTATATCCAAGAAAAAGAGAATTGAGTGCTACTTTTCTCACTTCTTTTCAGTTCTTACGACTGTAGTAGGACTTGGTGAGGCAGGCCCAATTGGAAGAGAAATTCAAAATGGTAAAGATCCCAACAAATAACCAACGGCAATCTCCTCCTAACAGAGAGGGATACCTGTTCACCTAAATCATCTCCTCATCCTCTGGACACAGAGTTCCTAGCCTCCCAGTGGCCACGCTGTTTCCTAATGGCCGTGGGCAATTTTCACAGCCAGCAGAATGTGAAGAAGTAAAAGCGTGATCCTTCCAAGCCTGGTCCATAAAATCCTCTCTCTTACCATCCTGCAGTTCCCTCCTCCCAGCTCTTACATTTAGGCCATTGGTCCACTTTGAGTTGGTTGTTGTATATGGTGTTAAGTGGGAGACATTCTTTTGTATGTGGATATCCAGCTGACTCAGCACTATTCTTTGACAAGACTGTTCTTTCCCCAATTGACTAATCCTAGCAATCTTGTCAAAAAACAACTGACTATAAATGTGTGGGCTGATTTCTTGACTCTCAATTCTATTTTATATGTATGTATATTATATATGTATATATAGTAGACTATATACGTATATACATCTATATGTATTTTCTCATGACACAGACTTGATTACTTGATTTTAAAGAAAGCTTTGAAATTGTGCTAAGTGTGAGTTCTCCTGCTTTTTTGTTCTTTTTCAAGATTGCTTTGGGTCCCTTGCATTTTCATATGGATTTTAGGATTAATTTCTGCAAATAAATTATCTGAAATATTAATATGGATCATGTTGAATCTATAGATCAACTGGGGAACAGTGCCATCTTCATACTATTAAGTCTTCCATTTTACTCTTCTTTATACTATTGTAAATGGAATTGTGTTCTTAATTCATTTTTGGTTTGTTCATTGCAACTGTATAGGAATACAATTGCACTGCTTTCATATTCTGTAAACTTGTTGAATTAATAAATATAGTAGTTCTAATAGTTTTTTAAGTAGATTCCTTAGGAATTTCTATTTACTAGATCCTGTCATCTGCAGACAGACAGTCTTTACCATTAAGTATGATGTTAGCTGTAGGTTTTACACAGCAGCCCTTTTCAGCTTGCAAAAAGGGATAATTTTTAAAATGCTGCAGTCAAGGCTTTACTAATACTCACAGGGGACTCATGTTTGAGAGCTTAGTCTGGCCATAAAATGATATACGGGAGAGAACTCATATGCTTATTTCTAGGAAAAATGCAAGTATGAAAATGGATTAGCTGATCAAGATGCCCTTGATACAACTGAGATGCTCCACAACAACCATGAAAAGACACTGAACATCACTAGTCATCAGGGAAATGAAATTCCAAACCACAATGAGACACCACGTCACACCCACTAGGATGGTGGTAGTTAAAAAGAAACAAACAAACAAAAAGGCCATAAAACAAACAGAAAATAAGTGTTGGTGAGGATACAGAGAAACTGGAATCCTCATGCACTGCTGGTAGGAATGTAAAATAGTACAGGTGCTGTGGGAAACAGTTTGGTAGTTCCTCAAAAAATTACACAGAGAATTGCCATATGATCTGCAATTCCACTCCTAAATACTCAAGAGGAACTGAAAGCAGGGACTCAAATACTTCCTTGCTGATGTTCATTGCAGCATTATTTACAATTATGCTAAATAAGCCAGAGGAAAAGGGACAAATAATTATACCAATTCACTTATATGAAATACCTAGAACTGGCAACTTCATAGCAAATAAAGGTGAGGTTAGGGGGGACTGCGTGACCAGGGACTGGGGGGTTACTGCTTACTGGATAGTATTTCTGTTTGGGGTGATTAAAAAAGTTTTGGAAACTTAAAGTGGTGATGGTTGCAGAACACTGTGAATGTAATTAATGTCACTAAGTTGTATACTTAAAATGGTAAATTTTGTGATATATATTTCACCACAAAATATATACACAAAACATATACTTTAAAACTAGGTCCACACATGAAAAGATGCTCAACATCACTCATTATCAGAGAAATGCAAATCAAAACCACAATGAGGTACCATCTCACGCCAGTCAGAATGGCTGTGATCCAAAAGTCTACAAGCAATAAATGCTGGAGAGGGTGTGGAGAAAAGGGAACCCTCTTACATTGTTGGTGGGAATACAAACTAGTACAGCCAAAAACTGGAAATAGAACTGCCTTATGACCCAGCAATCCCACTGCTGGGCATACACACAGAGGAAACCAGAATTGAAAGAGACACGTGTACCCCAATGTTCATCGCAGCACTGTGTATAATAACCAGGACATGGAAGCAACCTAGATGTCCATCAGCAGATGAATGGATAAGAAAGCTGTGGTACATAAACACAATGGAGTATTACTCAGCCATTAAAAAGAATACATTTGAATCAGTTCTAATGAGGTGGATGAAACTGGAGCCTATTATACAGAGTGAAGTAAGCCAGAAAGAAAAACACCAATACAGTATACTAACACATATATATGGAATTTAGAAAGATGGTAACGATAACCCTGTATGCGAGACAGCAAAAGAGACACAGATGTATAGAACAGTCTTTTGGACTCTGGGAGAGGGAGAGGGTGGGATGATTTAGGAGAATGGCATTGAAACATGTATAATATCATATATGAAATGAATCGCCAGTCCAGGATCGATGCAGGATACAGGATGCTTGGGGCTGGTGCACTGAGATGACCCAGAGGGATGGTACGGGGAGGGAGGTGGGAGGGGGGTTCAGGATGGGGAACACGTGTATACCAGTGGCGGATTCATGTTGATGTATGGCAAAACCAATACAATATTGTAAAGCAATTAACCTCCAACTTAAATAAATTTATATTAAAAAAATAAAAATAAAACTAGGTCCACAGTTATCAGTACACACACACCTGAACCACTTTCAGTACCAATGTTTTTGTTGTTCTTATCTAGGCAAAGCCCCGTGACCTTAACTATGCCACTGCATACAGAGCACAAGCTCCTTTTGTTTAGTATTGCGAGCACTCACTCATGTGCAAGCCAAGAGCTTTCTATGATTCATATGCAACAGGGATGTGTCACACCAGTGACAGGATGATGCCATTCTGCTCTCTCTCCTTACAGGTACTGATGCTGGAAATCTACCTCCATCAAGCAGGGTTCTTATTTGCAAGCCACAAACACCAATTTTGTTTTACTTGGGCAAAGAAAAGATTTGTTAAAAGGCTATTGTGCAGCTCACATACCCTCCAAAAGATCTAAAACACCAGGCATGGCCATCACACAGCAGGAACAATGTTCACGATCACGCATACAGCTTCTCCAGCAAAGGAGCCAGGGCTGCAGCTGCTGGGCACAGACCTAACACCCTTGACAAGAGCCACCACTGCAGTCTCCCTCTCCACAGTGGATTCTGCATGGTCCCTGCCTCAGGGGGTCACTGGCTTCCAGTTCAAAGTCTGGAGTGGCAAGGTTATAACCGACTGAATATAGATCATGGGCTGTGCCCATGCGCTGGAGGAAAAGAGGCCAGGAAGGGAGCACCTGGCACTGTCCACTTCAAGATTGCAAGGGGTCCTCAGCCTCATGAAGTCGGTCGTTCTTTGGACACAGGAGGGAGCCTTAGAAATGAATAATTAAAGAAAATGATATGCTCACTGCACTATGTCTTCAGGCCAACCAATGTGCAAAAGTAACAATTTAGGCTAAATCTGCCTGAAGTGGGTTCTCAGTGGAGGAAGAAGCACTAAAAGTCTCAGGCAAGCAAGAGCTCAGTCCTTTGGAAGAGCCAGGAGGAGCTGAATATGATTAGGGTGTGCAGAGGAGAGCAAGGGGGCAGGGCTGCAAGCTTCTCCATCCTGGGCCTGCAAAACTCAATCTGAACTTGAATCCTAAAGACAGTGGACAGCCAGAGAAGGCTTTCAAGGAGAGAATGAGATCAGATTTGTGTTTCAGAACAAGCATTTGGCAACAGAATGGACTGGAGAGCCCCAAGCCAGGATGCCAGTTAAGAACTTGCTGTAACTCAGGCAAGAAATGGCGAGGACCTGCTCTAAGGCTACGCACAAGGCGATGAGTGGAGGGGATTTTAGTCCAGATGAAATGACTGCTGGACTGACGGGGAGTGAGGGAGAGTCAACTCCACCTTCCAGCTGACAGCAGGTGGATGTGCCAGACAATGCAGTTTTGGAAGCCCACTGGGTGACATTCCACTGGAGGCAGTCTGGGTGTAGAGATGCCCAGGTGGGTGGTCAACAGGGGGTGCTGCAGCGGAAGAAGACTGCTCACCAGGGCCACAGGGAATGCCCAGGGAGTGAGGAGGAACAGGAGAGGAGGAATGGCTGAGTCGTCCAGAGGAGGGGAAGTCCTGGGAGAAGGTAGAAAAGGAACAGCTCAAGAGGTGGGAAGAAAACGTGGAGACCAATCTCTCAGGGCAAAGAATGAATTTCTAGGATGAACTGAGTCATTTATCTCCAATGAGTGCTGTGCTGTGTTTACCACGTTCAGTCATCCTCCTAGGCTATTGTTTAAACAGTTCTCCACACGGGTAACGATGACACTTCAAGTTTCTATAATGGTTGTATGCGTGCGTTTCTAATTAAGAATACATTTTCTACCTAGTTCTGAAGACTTGGGTTCTTGGGGGGAGAAAAAAAAATCCCAAGCAAATTTGAGGAAAGTAGTTCGGTCAAGTTTCTAAGTCAGTGCTCCAACTTCCTTAACCCCACCCTCTTCTGCGTATGTTCTGAGACGTGACTTCAAAGTGGTCATACCAGCAGCTATAGTCCACTGCTTACCACGTTCTAGCCTGGCTGCCGTTCTTCTGGAGTCCAAGAGACCAGGAAGGTCTCCCTAACGTACATCTTTTCTTCTCCAAGAGCCCTGTGTACAGCCCACATGCATCAGTTGGGCCAGGGAAGCAAGCATCAGGGAAAAGGGAACACGGATTCCCCATGCGGGCAATTCACAGACATGGGTTTCTAGCTCATCAAACTGTCCACTGGCCTCCTCCTGCCTGTCACACAAATACTCGAGATTCTGCAGAACCCAAAAACAAATTTAGGATCTTCTGCCAAAACACAGTCCCCTTTTAGCATTGCTTGTCTCAGTGAGTGGTTCTCCAACCAGTATCCAAGCTGGACACCTCTCTGAGTGAGGGGTTCACTCAGAGAACCCCTCTACCCTAACACACTCCACATTCAACACGTCACTGAGGCCTTTGAATACTGCTTCCCACATGTGCCACTCCAGAAGAGCTGCTGCCCACTACGGTCCAGCCTACCTGGAGCCCTGCCTGGCACCCTGCAGTCAGTTTCACTCTTGACCCCCTGAAACCTCTTCCATCTGAGCATGGGTGAGAACCACCCTCTATTCTGCACCTCAGCCATTCTTCATTTATCTCTATGAGCATTTGGCACTTTGTATCCACACTACCTAAGGCTCCAAGAGGCCAAGGACCAAGTCTGACTCTGCTCAGGGGCTGGCACCAGGTGTGTAGGCCCCCAAATCTGCTACGTGAACAGATGTCCCCTCAAGGGACGTGGTCAACACACCCCAGTCAGAGGTCAATGAACCTACCCTCTCTGACACCACAAAGAGCTTTAACCACATTTGCTGAGGAGGAAGTAATGGAAAGAGAGTAGAAGTATTAAGTAAGAAAAAATGTTTTGCTTTCTCTCCACTTTCCAAGTTCTTAAAATAAACCTGTAAATGGCAGAGAAAGGGAGCTGATGCATTTAGGAAGGGCAGGGACCAGGTTTTCAAATTTGCTCCTCTCTTTTCTTCTTCTGTTTGCAATATCAGAATGCCAGCAGTTCATGAGGAATTTAATGGAAACGGTCACTCCAAACCTTGGGTTGTCTGGAAACCACTCCTTTCAAACCCAAGTATCTGCTGCCACTACAATGTGCCAACATCATCTCTGCGCTTTGGATTTATTTAGTTTGTTTGTTTTGCAATGGAGTTATCACTTCTATCTTCAAATGACAACATTCAATATACTCTAGCATAGTCACATAATATACTTAGAAAGCATTATGTTAAAAAAAAATCACTGAAATCAGCACATTTTAGGGAAGTAAAACCAATTGAATGATGAAAACGATGAAGCTTTAAAAAGACTGCCAACTTATCTCTTCAGTTAGGGATATGACTAACATACAGAGTGTAACATTATCTTTCCCATTTTAGACTCACTTTTGGAATTAGCAACCCACTAATTGTCTTGTTCCATCACCAAATCGTTAAATATCTTTATATTTTATTAATCTCTCTAATAAACCACCACTCTGACAATTTCTTTCCTGGATTTAGAGATGTAATGTTGATGATTATTTGTATAAAGCTAGAAACGCGTTCAATGCACGATACTGGATGCTTGGGGCTAGTGCACTGGGACGACCCAGAGGGATGGTATGGGGAGGGAGGAGGGAGGAGGGTTCAGGATGGGGAGCACATGTATACCTGTGATGGATTCATTTTGATATTTGGCAAAACTAATACAATTATGAAAAGTTTAAAAATAAAATAAAATTTTAAAAAAATAAAAAAAAAAAAAAGCTAGAAACGGCATGTCTGGGGGGCACTGCGGCTCACTGCCAGCCACATGGGAGCATCATGGTGCAAACCAGCACAGTGATTCCAGAGGATTAATTAACAGGTCGGAGGGAAAAACTGCTAAAAAGAGCCATCGCTGGCAAATGACTTCAACAGACTGAGATAATTGGAAAAGTATACTGAGAGAACATGGCATGCGATGCAATTTACACAAAATGTTAAAAGAGACAAAAATAAATGGCAGCAGACATCAGGGAAGGTGTTGCTGTTGGGTGGTGGTGAGTAGAAAGGGCAAGAAGAGGCTTCTGGGAAAATGCTCAATGTCTTAGGAGTATGTTCACTTCCGGAAACTCATGTAGCTTGCTACTCATAACAAGTATATGTATGTTACATTTTAATAAAAAGTTCCCCAGAATATTCTGAATATTGACTTAAAATATCCTACAAATATTACAGAAGGTGGCATCTACATTCTTATTTCAACCCCACTTTCAGCAGAGGATCTTTAAATTCTCTTAGGGTCTAAAATAATTTCTAACTTGTTTTTATTTTACTTCAACAAGAGTGGAAAAACAGTGTATGTTTATAAAATACATACATATAATGGATATAACACACACACAGATCATGCTACTTTTTAATGGCTTGGGGAAAAGTTACACAGGATTTAATTCACAAATTTAAGACTGATAAGTGTGGTGAATTTCTGAGAAATTTTTTCACATTTTGTTCAATGACTATATATTTATAAAAATTAAAATTTAAAATGCCCCTTATCCAATTAAACTATTACAATAAGTCCAGCATGCTCCTTATAGATGATATATTAGATATAACCTATTAAAGATAGATATATTAACAGGAATATATTTTGTAGTAATAAGGTACAAATTAGAATAAGTATAATGATAATCGAAATAATATAAAATATTCTGTAAACTAAACATAAAATGAAGTAATCTTTAGTTCATAAATGAATTATCATATATTATGTGTCCAAAAATACCAAACTAAATTTGATTTTTTTAAAAGATGTAAAGTATTATTAGAGAATGCTGGTTTCTCACAAACCAGCATAATGCAGCCACCTAAGTCCAAATCTGTCCATACATTCTCAAAATAATAATAATAATAAATCAGATGAATGAGGAGAGAACAAATGAAACCATCCATTATTCATGCCTGCAATATAACTAGGAGATAGGGGATGCTGTGAACTTCATGATACTTGAAAATAGGGGAAAATCCATATCTAGTAAGGTGTGAAGAGCTCACACCTGTGTGGGAAGGCAAGTCAAGGACTCCAAAAAAAATGTTGAGAGAAATAGAGTTGGAATGGTGCTGGAATAAGATCATCCCCAGAAAAAAAAAAAATTCTACTGTGAGTGAGGAACCACTGAGAACAGGTTTGATCAATGGTTTCCAGGAGAATCACAGGGATGGGGCTTCAAAATGAACAGAACCAGAAATGTAGTCTTAGGAAGGCACTATTTCTTGGAGAAAGATTACATGGAAGGATCTGGCACCCAGGGAAAATGGTGATTATGGGAAAGAAGAAAGTAAAAATTACAGTCCTTCAGAAACACTTCAGAGCAATGCTCGCACTTCTCACCACAAAGAAGGTACTCATTTTAAAAACAGCATTTTACCAAGAAAAGGAAGCACTCTTCAACCAAGGAACTGAGTACACACTCAAACCTCTTATCCTGGCCAACCAGAACTACTGCTGCTAGCCCAGGGAAATTAATCATTTTCGAAATGAACAAACAGCAGATAATATCTGTATAAAATTACTATAAGAATAAAACAAACAGTGAGTCGTGGTATGTCAGTTTTTCATTTTGTTTCCCTCACAAAATAAAAAAGAAACAAGAGCCAATCAACTAATACAATATTGCAAAGTTTAAAAATAAAATAAAATTAATTAAAAAAAAAAGATGGTGAAATACAGTCAGCCCTCTGTATCCATAGATTATATTTGAAATATGAAATTCCATAAAGTTTCAAAATGCAAATCTTGAATTTGCCAGCAAAAAAAAAACAGCCAATCAACAAACAAAACGTGAACTAGATGAAAATTATAACTTAAATATTTGAATCTAAATAAAATAGTCTTAAACAATTATAAATGTGAAAGAAAACCTCTAAGTAAGAAAATTTGAAACTCAGAATAGAAATATCAAACAAATGAACAAACAGAAAGATACAAAATGAGAGTGACACCCAGTAAACAATTAGCAAAAAAGACAAATGCATCTTAGAAATGGTGATTAAAGTAAAAAAGGGCCCAGGGAGAATGGATAGAAAGGAAAATAGAATAAGGAGCACTGAAGAAAGGCTTAAAAAGCCTATGGGACAAAAATAAAATAGATGTCAGAATGAAAGAAAGTGACCGATATAAAAGACAGGCAAAGAAGATTTCACATAAATGTAACTGGAAAAATAATAGAACACAATATTGAAAATTATTAAAAAAGAAGACAGAAATAAGAGACATGAAATGGCACTGAAACGACCACCATTGTCTGTAATCTGGACTAATCACCTCTGAGAAATATACCTATAAAGTGATTAGATTTTAAAGATAAACTTAAAAAATAATACTAAACTCCTGGGCCTCAAAGCAAAATGACTAGGTCACACACAAAAGGAAAAAAAAATCAGACTGGCATCAGTATTTGATAGCAATAAATCAAAATAATAATGCAGTAGCATTTTCAAGAAACTTTCAGAAATAGTAACCAAAAGATGTTGAATCCAGCCAAGTTGTCCTTCAAATATAAATGCTATAGCAGAATAGTCTTACACATTCAAAAAATTAAACACTCTTCTCAGAATCTTTGGCTACTCAAAGTAGGGTTCATGGCCCACAGCACTGGCATTACCTGGGACTTCGTAAAGAATAAGAATCTAGGCCCCACCTGAGAGGTCCAAATGACTAGTATGCCCAGTATTGTTTCAGAAGCATCATACTAGAGAACAAGGGTCAGAAAAAGAGGTGAATCAGGAAACTCTGCCAAGATAGCTGATGGCAAGCACTGATGGGATTTAACTGCTTAACCATGGACTAAAATAATATATATGTAATTGCTGAATATTCTGACAAAGTAGGAACAATATAACTGAAATAATGCTAGTATAAAGAAGAATACACTAACAGTCAAACAGATAATACATAATCAAAGGATGTTACTTAAAATCAACAAACCAAACAGTAGAAATCTAAGTAAAGGCAAAGAGAATTAAGGACGTTATAGGAGGTAAAACTATAAAGCTGTAAGAGAAATCTTTCTAAATACCTCCCATGAAAAATGAAAGTAAGGAAACAGATGATATAGAGAAAGAAACACAGTAAATATAACATAACATAATACCATATATATGTAAGTAAAATAACATGACCATGTTGAGACCAAACATACCATGCATCTCAATTAATGCAAATAGACTGAATTAAAAGCAAAGCAATAGACCAATTACAAGCAAAATATTTCAAACTTCCTTGCAAACGAAAACCCAATTCGAGGCTGTATATAAGAGACATACCTAAATCAATGTAATTCAGGAAGGCTAAAAATGAAATAGACTAGATAAACTGGAAATCTTAAGAAAATAGGGTATACAATTTGAATATCAGACAAAGTAGAATTTAGGTCAAAAATTACTATAAGTTACAAAGAAATATTTCTATGATAGTAAAGGTCACAATTCAAAATGAAAACACAGCAGTTATAAATCTCAGTGTACCAAATAGCACGGGACTACATTCATAAACCAGAAACTATAGCAGACGCTTTGTAACAGGAACATACTACTTAAGAGAACACTTTGACAACACTCTTGAACCAAGAAAAGTGGACAAAGGGTAAGTAATAGTATAGGAGATCTAAATAATATGTTCAACAGAGTGGAGTTTTTGGAAAAATAGACAAGATATTGATAATTTTACATACATACTAAGAGAGACTATATCTTTTTCTCAAGCACACATGGAACATTCAAAAATCATGGTGGTAGGTTAGGTCATAGAAAAAGTCTCAAACTCAAGTAGCACGGAGGTTTCTAAAAGATAAAATCTGAATATTCTTTTAATTAAAACCTAAATGTGCAATACTACTAATAAACTCTAGGCAAAAAGATTTTTTAATCTTTTAATATTTTAAAAATAATAAATTTTCAGTCACAAATATGGGTGCTCTGTTTACTTCAGCCACATGCTGTTTAACTAATATTCAACTATTTTGAAGACAAAATGATAGATTCTCAAGAATCAACAAACATTTTTAAAGCAAGTGCCACTTTACTTTGGAAAATATTTTTAACATTTTTTTAAAATTATAAATCCTATCTTAATCTTTGCTCAAAGAATACACCAAGGTCTACTTTATTGTAATCTTAGATCTGTAAATTATTCCATATTTTCCAAACTGCTTTATGAGGATGAAGGTAAAATAAGGGTCTGTCCATGACTCATAAAAAATCTCTATCTTCAGATGTCTGTGGCAGAGTTTTTTCTTGCATAAATATTTTAAAATAAAAATGTTAACATTTTATATTTCTGCTTTGTAATTGCTATAAAAATATACACTATATAGGTCTCAAAAATAAAAATGTGTGATCTCACAATACTATTTTTTATTGTAGTTAATTAAAAAATATTAATGAGAGAGCCTACAGCACTATCACAAGTCCAGTGATGTTCTGCTCAATAAACAGAAATCCTCATTACTGAGAGTCACCACAGATATGTCTCTAGCTAGAAACCCACTGATTCATTTGGCAGCCCCCTAGGTGACATCAACTGTATCTTGCCAACCAGAAAAGTAGAATCACCAACAGCTATAGGATGAAAGTCTCAAATACTCCCAAAGATACTGACAATGCAAAGGTCTAAGAGTCCTAGGGATGAGGACTCAGTCTTTCTAAATAAACAGGCAATAAATGGCAACTGATGCTTTAATGACTGCAAATGCTTTTCCTTAACTTAAACTTTGCATATAAATTTTCAAAATTTGTATTATGTTTAAAATAGCTCAAAATTTTTCCTAAGGATTTAGGGGGAAAATTTGAGCAGCCATCATCACTGATATGCTATTCTCACTCAGTTTGGAACTGATTTTCTACTAAATGTGAAAATACAGGCTGGTGTTTCTATGGAGAGAAGGGTAGGTAGAACTGAGAAATAGTCTAACTAGGTCCTTGGAAATCCCAATGTTTATAATAGTCATGCAACAGTTCATAGAGTATAAATCTGATTCCTTAATTAATGACATCCACAGTTATATCTCTACTTGCAAGAATACATAAAATTCTTTAAACAAAGGTATTTTGTTTTTAAATTTTACTTTTATGCCATATAATAAAATTGACTTTTTTAGCATACAGTTTCATGAATTTTAACACGTGCATAGATTTATGTAAACCACCACCATAATCAGGGTACAGATCAGCTCCATCACCCTCAGAAATCCCTCAAGCTTTATCTTCATAGTCACACAAGGCAAAATTAATTTAATTCACATTATTTTAATGTTTTCTTCCCCACAAAAGAATAAAACAAAACAATCTCTCTGAAACATCTGGGAATCCCTGACCCAAAAAACACAGTGATAAGGAAAGGTTTACATGTGTTCAGGTCTTTTTTCAGTCCTCATGAAAAGAATTCACAAAATGTATATGCCCTGCTCTAGAGGCACTGCTCTCTGATTAGGAACTTAGTGGTCCTTGTTCCACAACAGACAGACGTTCTCTGTTCTATCTTCGTGGCCTGTGGCTAAAACAGAGCCCCATCAAGAAGGGGTTTATTACACCTCTGCTTGCTCCCAGCCCCAACACTCAGCTCAATACCTCAGGGAAACAGGTGAAGAACAGTTGAATAAGGAAAAGGCCTGAAATAGGGGGATGCCAGCAGAAAAGGGGTGGCTATACATTCCAGAGGATACAAATAAGAAATGAAGGGTAGAAGAAAGCTGAGAAATAGTAGGGGTGAGGAAGAAAGAGGAACACAGTAGAAAATGAGACTAAAAAGGGGGTTGAAAACTCAGAAGGTTAAGGCAAGTTCATTCAAAGAACTGGATCACTGAGGTTCTAAGTCACCCCACTCTCAAACGCTCTCTCCTGAGGAAAAATTATTTGAGGTAGGATTTCTAGGTCAAAGAGTATACCTATCTCACATTTGTTTAAAAGTCATGAAGCTTATTTACAGAAAGAAAAACCCTCAAAAACTCCCTAATCTAGTGCATTTTTGTTGAAATATACTGATTCTTTCCTCATAGTTGCACAATGATCTATTTGAAATTCATTCTTATTTTTAAAATGATAAAAAATGCACAAACCACATAGATGCTCCTTTGCTTTGGCCCCAATCCAATCCTGGCACTATCCTTGGCAAAAACCAGGTCAAAATATTTGTTATTAATAATCAGTTTTTGCTGTTTCTCAACTGTAGGTGAAACTGATCTGAACCTGAAATAACAAGCACGTCAGTCATGGGCCTTCAGCCTGTCATGTCCTCGTGAGGCAAGGATTTCTACTATCCTGAAAAGGTCAACACTGCTTTGTAAAATACCACTCAAATCATGAATTCTAAAGTTCAATAACATTGGCTGTCCTCTTACATATGCACTCCTTTATACAAAAAAAATTTTTAAATACCAATAGCATTCTTAGTTGTACTAAACAACTAGGTGTAAAACAAACTCATTAACTTCTGCTCATGAATCCTTATTCTTACATACGTATTTGTTTATCTGAATATTAAATATTCCTCGAAGCCTATATAGAAACCTACCACACTGGCTGCCCCCATGAAAGAGAATTTGTGGATTGGGAGAAAGAGGTAGGATTTTTTTTCACTGTGCTTTTTACCTTACACGTTCTGAATCTTACATATGCATTTCTATTCAAAGAATAAACACCAACAATTTTAAATAAAGATCATTACTTCTGTAAGAAAATGGCTTTGTAGTTTCCACACTGCCAGCTAACAGAAGTGAAATCATAACAATAGATACTGTCAGGTATCAAGCCACATGGAAGATGAGCCCAGCTGCTACCGTCCAAACAAAAGATGCATATGAGAGACAACGCCTTCTCCAAAAAACTGATTAGAAGTTATACAAATATGGAGAAGGAAATGGCAACCCACTCCAGTATTTTTGCATGGGAAATACTATGGACAGAGGAGCCTGGAGGGCTACAGTCCACAGGGTTAAAAACTAAACAACTTAGCAACTAAACAACAATCTAATAATATTAAGTAGAAATGTTTTATTTCCTTATAAATCAAAATATAATAGATAATTTGACTCATTAATAAGAATTCAAAAAAAATTTTTTTAAGTTATACAAAAAGAGCATAGAAGGAATGCTTGGAGCTGGTTCTTTCTCTCAAAAGTAGCAATGCCCAACTGAATACCTTCTGCTGTTTTCAAAATTCTGTTCACTTGTGTGTGTGTGTGTGTGTGTGTGTGTGCACACGCGTGCGTGCACGCACACAACAGGACAACGCAGCTGAGGTCATAAACAGCACAGTCTCTAAAGAGTATAATCCCCTAACCCAGACAACCCTCCAGACGATTCCAACATGCAGAGCCAAATGACGGAAGTGACCCCTTTGCAGGACAATCCTCCACCCCTCCCCATCGTCCCAGGATCCACCCGGAAACGGACATCAAAAGAGCAGGACTCTGGAACACCAGAGCTCCAGAGTCAAGAATGGGAGCAACAAAATGGGCACTGTTCCTCCTCAGAAGCACGAACATTATCCGAATCCAATAACTCTTAGAAAGGAAAGAATGAAGTATTCAACTGCCGTGCTGCAAAACCAAAACAGATCAGGGCACTGTTTCTAGTCCACAAGGAGAGAAGGACTTGCTCCAGAAGGCAAATCAACTGTCAGTAGCACACTTTGAGCTCGACTGACAGTTTTTCCATAGCTAGACACTTTCAAGGAAGGAAGCAGCCTGCTGACTTACATTTTGGTATGAGCTCCTATCCATCTTTCTGCAAACTACTAACCCACAGTTCTCAGACCAGCCCAGTGTGAGTACCACATGGAGTATTATCACTGTAAACCACGATGAGTACAAAGGACAGGAAGTCTTAGTGATACATGGACCACAACAACAGAGAGAAAAAGCCTGAAAATCCAATACCATTTGTTTCAGCTAATGTGTGAATTAATAACTATGGTATCAGTTGACAAAGGCTTGACAAAGTTCCTTCCCAAAGACTTTAGATTAGAAACCTTTTCTTTCTCCCCAAAGAATAAACAAACAGGGCTTGGCACCGTAGTCATAAAAAGTCACTGAACCTTATTTTAAAGCGCAAAAACTACAAGATAAGCACTCAATAAATATCTGTTACCTAACTGATCAATCAGCTTTCAACTGGACCATAGTCACATACTATTTAGTCTTTTATATTTTAAAAACTGTTCTACAGGCTAAATCTCTTGGCTCAGAATATTTTATAGGCTATTTAAAAAGTCCTCAGAAAAACTAAACTCAGGAGTAAATTTAATATTCTTTTTTTTTTTCAGAGACAGCACAATAGCTCAGTTTTCTGCAGTTAACATATTCTGAGTTGTTTAAAACATTTTTAGTTTGAAATTACTTATTTAAAAACTACCAAATGCTAACTTGATGGTTTTCAGTGACTCAACTAACATTGATCTTGATCCCTCACTGAACCCTTCCCACTGTGCCGCTTCCTATTTGTCCTAGAATCCTGCTGATTCTAGAAGCACATGAAGGGTACCTTATGCCTCTTAAAGGCTTAACAGCAGTGCATATCACTTTCCACACAATTATTTGCATTTCTGTACATGACCTCCATGCAGAAAAGAGAGTCTGAATACAATAAAATGTATTTATTTTTTGTTATTATTCTTTGTGTTTTTGGCATGACCAGTGAATTCTCCAAAGTCTGAGAATTGTGGCTCACCTCCTTCATTTCCTCTCACAAGCAAAACAATACTCAAGGTGAACAGCTCCTTTTGTGTTGAAACAAAGTCATGAGGGCTCAAAAAGGAAAAGCCAAAGAGGCCTACTTTTCTCATTCCTTTTATTATTATTGCACTGTCTCTAAAAATTCAGCTATAAAATGTCACTTGGAGTTTGAAGAGAGCCACTTGATAAAATCAAGTGATAGGTAAAATTTTAGATTAACTGGTATTAGGTTGTTTCATTCTTAATTTTGGAAAAAAAGTATTTCTTTCATCTTGTAGAGGACTGGGTTAAGTAAACAAATTCTGAGCCACAGACAAAAGGTTTCCCAAAGCATGTTTTTCAATATTTTCATACATTTTAAATTTTATCTTTTTAATATATGTAGAGTAAAAATCACTCATTTGGGGGGACAGCTCTTTAAGTTTTAACAAATGCACTGAGCTGTGAGACCATTATCATAATCAGGATAAAGAACAATTCCATCACTCCAAAAAATGCCCCTTGTGCTATATACCTCTGTAGTCAAATATACACCTTACTTCTAATCCCTGACAATCACTTTCAGTAAATTTTCATGTTCGAATTGAGACAGGGTGCAAATCTATGCGACAACTTTAACCACACAGGGAAGACAATGCAATGAGCTCTCCCCACAGTCCTGCTCCTCTGTCCTTCCTGAGCCCTCAGTGGAAGAATAGCACTGACCCAAATGAAACCTGCTCTTTTTCCCTGTGGTTCCTTTTCTACAACTGACTGTGAAAGACTATTAATAAATTTTATTCTTTCTGCTCCAATCCCATCACCTTTCTGATGTGAAATACTCGAGTTCCTTGTGCACCAATGACCATATCATAGACTTAATTATTAGCACAGGTGGTAACCAATTAGTTTTCCTCTGAAGTAGAAAGGATAAGGCGAGTGCTACAGCCTTCATGCCCATGTGGAAATGGTTCTCGCCGGGGCCCACTGACACCAGCACAGGGATAATCATCTGTCTCTGTTCCGCAGCTCACCCTCCACCCCGTGCTCAAGCTGCCAGAGAAACTTGATCTTTAGGCTGAGAACTGTTGTATCTTATTTTAAAGAAATACATACACACGTGTGTGTGCATGCATCCATATGTATATATGAATATGTATATGCAAAACACAGCATTTACATTTTTTCAATTGGCATAGAAGAGTTTTTAACTAAAATTTGTAAGGTAAAAAGACATTTTCTTACAAAGTCATCAACATTCAAAATCTTTCTTTCCCTTCCTTTCATGGTTCTTAACGATCTTTGTAAATAGTCCATTTTTAGTAACATTTATAACATAATGGGATTGGGAACACATTTTATTAACTAGGAAGAAATTACAGCAGTAATATTAACGTCTTACATTTATAAGCACCTTGGAGTCTATAAAAACACTCTCACTGAGTGTCTAATTTAATCAGTCTTTACCACATGGCCCCTTGGGGGAGATACAAAAGACACTAAAGCCCCTCTGAACCTTTTAGGCTAAAGACCAAACGGAGGAAGGGAGGAGGAAAACAGAAGTAACAGCAATATAAAACAACACTGCAACGTATCAAAATAACTACAAAAATCAGGAACTGGTAAAATTGGTATCATTTCACCAAATCCAATTAATGTATCAATTTCTATGACACTAAAAAAAATAATATTCAAGCCTGGTTCAATCTTTAATACAGAATTCCAGTGCAAAGAAACAGTGAAGCGTTTCTCGAAGTGAGATTTGACCTAGATGACTAACATTTTGGGTTTGAGTACTGCTTACATGGGAAAACTTTTCTAAAGAAAAGGGATGATTAAGTAGGGTTTGGATGCTGAGAAGAGCTCCCCTGGTGGCTTAGTGGTAGAGAATACGCCTGCAGTGCAGGAGACGTGGATTTGATTCCTGGGTGGGAAGGTCCCCTGGAGGAGGAAATGGGAACCCACTCCAGTATTCCTACTTGGGAAATCCCATGGACAGAGGAGCCTGGCAAGCTACAGTCCATGGGGTCTCAAAAGAGTTGGACACAGGTTAGCAGCTAACCAACAACAACAGATGCTGAGAAACATGAATGTCAAGGCACTGTTTTCATTGAGGGGAAAAGCAAGAAGATAAGCATCAAAAATGACGACTTAAGTGCTCTGTTAAGTGCTCTGCCTGTGAGTCGAGATCTCATTTCAGAGCAGGAGCGTGGTTTCTCTTCTATGTATCAATACTTTCAGTGTAGACCAGAAACAGCAGGTTAAATGGAAGTCAAACAGTAACTTATATGAAAGCACAGGCAGAAAGCTTGAAGATCGGGTCCTTAAGAACAACTGTTCCGACACCTTTCTGTTCCTGACAAAAGAAATAAACTACCAGGATGCAAGCATAAAGCACTGGGACCTAACCAACAGGACCACAGGAACCAAAAACACAAGGTGGATTGGAAGATAATGGAAAGAGGATGTGGCAGACTCCAGCTCCTCTTTGGACCTTTGCGGAAAGAGCAGAGAAACCTGGAGGCTGCAGAGACAGAGGAGGGTGTGGGTATGGTCCAGGCCGGAGGACAACCAAAGCTGTCTACATCCACAAGGCCAGGCTTCTGAGGCATGAACCCACTTCACCCCCTTCATACTTCCATGAAGCAGCTACCCCCTCATAAGGAAAGGAGCAGAGACACGGTACGTTCAATTCTCAACCTATTCATTTTCATGTATCATTGGGAATGGCCAGGTAGAGTTGACATTAACGAGGGGAAATGACTATTGTGGTTCTGCCTCTGAGCATATGAAAAAGGACCAATTTGTAATGAAATGTACATGCAATGTGAAGTCTTCCTAATGAGCTCTGAGCCCTCCATCCAATTCTCCACCCATTACCCCTCATCATCCCAGTCATGCTCTTCACTCTAAGCAAACGCACATGGTCTGTGACGGCACCATTCCCCTATCACTCCTGCCTCAGGAGCTGCCCCAGTGGCCCACTCTTCCTTCATAGCAGTCCCCTGCCATACAAGGCCTCCCCAGATGAACTCCCCTTGGATTGGCTCTTCCCAACATCCCATCTGATACTATAAAGAGTGGAGATTTCTTACACTCTTAAAATCTACTTTCAATTTTCTGAAGCACAACTTGCTGGCCATCTTAGGGGGAAAAAATAAAGCCCAAATGCTTTCTTATCTCCCCATTCTCCAAAGAATAAAATAGAAAAGCAGAGAAAGGAGGTGGATTTGACTCTGAATTGGCTTATGTATCTGAAAGGGAAGTCTGCTGTCGTGTAAGGAGGTGGTTGGCAGATAAAGCCACGAGGAAGCCAATGAACTGAGCAGGTCTGTGGCTGGGGGTGGGGAGCACAGGCTGGGAGGTAATAGGAGATACCTGAGGGAACAGGTAATTGACAGGAGGCTCTGAAAGCACTTAGAGGGGACCAGAGTGACAGTTCTCAAAGATGAATAACCCAAGTCATTTTCTTTATCTGTGGATATATTAAGTATTTGCATTTGAATATACAGGGCATTTTCCAATTTCACTTTAAAGAAAATAATGTAGCTAGACTTTGAAATTATGACTTAACAGAGTACAGAAACTGTTGAGTTTTCTAATTCTTAATCCTTGCAAAATTCTTTTTCTGAAAACAGCTCCATTCTGAGTAAAAACTGATCTCTTTCAGAGGTGTGAGACCTGCCTTTTCCTAAACTTGCCAGGTAAGAAACAGGTTAGGTTACCAGTGTTAATATCTTAAAAGAATGCAAAGCAATTTACAAACATCAACTGAACATCAACAAAGTCATATTTAAACGAATTATGTACTAACATTCAATTTGGAAGGCACTGGGTCCTTCAACAAAACAAATATTTCCCATTAACTGACAAACTTAAAGGTCAGGCCACTAATCCCATATTCTCCAAGGACAGAAGCTCTTTTAGGCTGTTCACCTAGGTCAAAATTCCTCAGCTAATACAAATAGTCAAAATATGGATCTATTAAAAATGCCAACCGTTAATGTTAGATTTTAGCAAAAATTTAAATGTACATTTATTTGCAAATCTTTTAATGTGGAGCCAAGGCCTTTTCTTTGAGGAGGATCCAGTGATGGAGTTTGTTATGGTCTTCTAGGCATAAATAACACCCATGAGACAATGACAAAGATTCCCAGGTTTGTTTTCTTTCAAGAAGAGTAAAAATTTTAAGACACTCGTAAAGCAGTATGAAAACAGAATCTGGAAGCTGCCTACATTTTTATGATTTTCCCTAATCTTTTATAATTGACTCATCTTTATCCAATCTGATAGTCATTTGTCTTCATGGAGTCTTTCCAAAGGTTTTCATGAAAATGATGGCTCTCTCTATTTTAGCACACACATTTCATCAGTTTTCATTCCATTTAATTAATTTATGCCAATCACAGTTGCGAGAATACCACACATAAACAGAGTTGGGAACTAAATGCCTCTTGGTGAGTACTTCACTCAGTGAGTGGACAATCTTCCCACGGACCCCCACCAGCAGGCTGGGAGAGTCTATGCCAGTGGGAGGACTGTCAGGAGGGGATGGGAAGAGATGGTTCACAAGGGGGAAGTTAGGAAAGTGGCCTTCTACTTACTGCACTGTGATTTAGCTCTTGGAGGATTCTATCTGAGCAATTCTAAAGCCAGGACTATATCTTGGTATGTGAGTGTGTGTTAGTCACTTAGTCGTGTCCGACTCTTTGCGATCCCAGGGACTGCAGCCCGCCAGGCTCCTCTCTCCATGGAATTCTCCAGGCAAGAATACTGGAGTGGGTAGCCACTCCCTTCACCAGGAGATCTTCCTGACCTAGGGATCGAACCCAGGTCTCCCACATTGCAGGCAGATTATTTACCATTTGAGCCACCTTGATAATGCCTGCCATATTATAAGCACACAATAATTAATATATCCAATAAAAGAATTTACTTTGACTATCTTTAATTATTCCCACACTGTTAAGAGAACACAGACCAATGTTTCATTTTGATAATACTGAAGAGGGGGACAGTGCAGTAAAAGACCAGAAAATTACCAAGATTATATGAAGCAAAAGGAAGAAGGAAAACCCCCAGTTCAATAATTTCATCCCAAAGGATTCTAACCCAAAGGTCAAAAACCTTTACCTTCCCAGGAGCCCAACACATGCTCTGACACTGGGAAGTGGAGATCAGATGAAGAGTTGGTTGCGGGTTCCTTCCTAGGCAAGTTTTTAAACTGAAATCGAAAAATTTAATCAGACCTTTCATCCAGGTGAAGAGATTGTTATGGGAACAGTTATTTTCCTCTGAGACAACAATAACAACAAATATGAATGCTTAATCTTGCCAAGCACTGTGGTAAGCACACCAAGTGCATTTACTCATTTGTCAGCATAACAATTGTACTGAATTGTTCAAATTCATTCAAAGACACGTAACTTGTCAAACTGGAGTCAGGATTTGAATCCAGAGCCTATGTTCTTAACCACTGTACCATAAAGAAAAGTCAGTTCACCTTTTCTTATAAATAACATAATTTTAATATTTTGCCCAGGGATTTTGTTCGTGTATTTCCCAAATGTACAGCAAAATCTTTCATTAAAAAGTTGATGTTAGGGACTCCCCTGGTGGCCCATGGATAAGAATCTGCCTTGCAATGCAGAGGACACGCATTTGAGCTCTGGTTGAAGAACTAAGATCCCACATGTCACAGAGCAACTAAGCCCATGCACCCCCACTACTGAGCTAGGGTGCTTCAACTAGGAAGTCTGAGGGCTGCAAAGAAAGATGCTGCATGACAGAATGAGGATCCTGCATGCAGCAATTAAGACCTGATAAAGATAACAAAAGTTTTATTCTGCTAATGCAGAGATGGTTAGAACTGCAGTTCATATCCCCTGAGCCTTTACCAGGTGCCCAGCTCTGTGTTTGGCATTTCACATGCACAATATCTTGCCTTGTAAAGGTGATAACAAGACCTGCGTTATGTTCAGCACCTGCTCCATGCCAGACGCTTCTGATCAGGGATACACAGATTTCATTTCTTATTCTACTCCTCAGAGCATTCCTGGGGAGGATGCTGCACTGGCCTCAGGCAGTCAAGGAGATGAGCTTATGAGACAAGGTGACTGGCCCAGGGCAACAATGCATTAAAAGGCAGTGCAGAAATAGAATCTCCATAGTGGGAAATACCTCTGTGTATCAGTAGATACAGATGTAAATCAGTCAAGAGACAGAGAGAGCAAGCACACATATGGCAAAATGTTCCAAATTAGTAACCCCTAACAAAGGGATACATAGGAATTAACTGTACTACGTTCGCAACTTTTCTTTAAGTCTGAAACTAATTATTTTTTTAAACAGGAAAATGAAGCCTTGAGTCAGGGCATAAAAGAATCCTAAAGGTTTGGTTCCCTCTCGGGAGACACCTTTAGTCATTACAGAGAGATGAGAATCAGCTCTGTTTCCTTTGTTGTTGTTTAGTCACTAAGTGGTGCCCCATGGACTGCAGCGCGCCAGGCTGCCCTGTCCTTCACTATCTCCCAGAGTTTTCGCAAACTCATGTCCACTAAGTCAGTCATGCTATCCAACCATTTCATCCTCTGTCACTCCCTTCTCCTCCTGCCTGCACTAGAAAAAAAAAATTTACCTAACTTACATTCTTTAAAAAAAAAAAAAGAAGAAGAAGAAGAAACTGCAATAAAGTGATCTTTTAAAACTATCAATTAAACATGCACAGTGCAGACTGGCTTGCTGGTCACCAGAACCTAATCATCAGAAATGCAGTGTAATTTCTAGCATGAAACTATCACAACATTGTTAACTGGCTATACTCCAATATAAAGAAAAAGTTTTTTTAAAAAAGAAATGCAGTGTAATTTGTAGGTGAAAAGTTAATTCATTTTCACCCTAGAAAAAGAACAGCATTTAGTAGGTGAATTGTTAGCATTCAATATGTTTGAAGCATCTTGCCAAGTTTAGAATTAAAAGAAAACTGTGAGCGCATTTAACACTAAAATAAAAGATTATCAAACATTTGACATTTAAAGGAATTTAGGCCATTTCTATCTTTTAGGAATTGGAGATCTTTGTATAATTCTGCATTTAAAACAATTAAAATTCTGCATATTAAAACTTTCAATAAAAAGTGAGCTAAATTTGTCTCAGAAGTGAGAATGATGATGATGATTTAAGAGAGACTATTTAGGTACTAATTTAATCCTGTGGGATGAACTTGATGAAGTTCCCAGCATTTGACTATTTTAACCTAGAAATGGTATTTTTATATGATTCCATGATATAGTTTCATATATTAGTAGGCTATTCTCTTAGTCTGTAATAAATTTCTGTAACTATTATACAAATAAAAGTGTCATGATTTTTTAAAACACTAGATGGCAGTAAATACACAAAAGTTGTAACACGATACAGCTACCAACATAAAATGAAGATTATTTTTGTTTTTTATTCAATTTTACATTGCACACTCAATCAAGTTAAAAAAAAAAAAAAAGAAACATAGGATTTTTTAATCCAAGACATCCCTGGTAGTCCAGAGGCTAAGATTCTGCATGCCCAATGCAGGCGGCCTGTGTTTGATCATTTGTCAGGGACTAGATCCCACATGCCTCGCAACTAAGATCTAGTACAGCCAAATAAATAAATTATTTTTTAAAATTCTGAAGAGTCAAAAACCTAAATAAAAATTAAAGTTTCCTGGCTTTGAAAATGTGAACCAGAAAAGATGCTGAAATGACCAATTAATCCACAATTTAAATATGAGAACACTAACTCTCAACATCAGCTATATTAAATTGTTGCATTTTCTACATCTTCTTTGTTTTGTTAACAGATTATCATCACATAAATGTATTTAAATGTTACTTAATTTGGAGGAAAAAAACCTTTAAAATGTCTTAAATTTCTTTTTCCATGAGTATGTTAAAAATTATATAAGAATCCACTTTACATATACCTATGACTTATTTATTATAGCCTTTTCAAATTAGTGAAATTTCCACTTTTTCATGGGCCATGAATGTATATATAAAAGTACACCATGTTGTTTATTTAATATACTACTAACAAAATATCTTTTTAAATATTTAATTCAATAGTAACATTTTACCTAAACTATAGGAAAAATAGGAAATAAAATATGATTTCAATCTGGAAAACATACTTGCGATCAAAGAGAGAAATCTTAGAAATATTAATTTGATCCATTAATTCTGTTGATGGACTTTTCATAATATTCTGAATTTAGAATGTCAGTACGATTTTTTTTTTTTAATGTATATGGTAAGAAACCAAAAACTTACATTTTCTAATTTATTTGTAAACTTTCCACTTTTGGGATTCATTACAAGACCAGATGGCATTCAGCTCAGGTCTCAGCAACACTGAAATAAAATTAGCTAACGTACTCAATTTTTTTTGGTTACTTCTAACACTTTTGCTGAGCTTGATTTTGTTCTGACACACAAAATTCTCTATTATTTGAAATTTCATGTTCTGGCCACACATGGATCCCATGCAGCTTGTGGGCTCTTAGATCCCCAACCAGGAACTGAACCTGCACCCTCATCAGTGAAACATGGAGTCCTAACCACGCCAGGGAATTCCCTAAAATTCTCAACTTTTCCTTTTTTGGGTAGACTCCTAGTGAGTGAAAATTTATATCTTTATGATTTTGATATGTGTTTTCCTACTGACTAATGATGTTGAATATTTTTATACACATTCATATAATCTCTGTATATAATCTTTTGAGAAATATTCAAGTAATTAGCTCATTTTAAATTGGTTTATTTGTCTTTTAATAGCTGAGTTATGAGAGTTCTGGATATAAGTGCTTTATCAGATATGTTTTGCAAAATTTTTCTCCCATTCTGTAAGTTTTCTTTCACTTTCTTTATTCTGTCCTTTGAAGCACAACAGGTTTTAATATGATGAAATCTTATTTATCTGTTTTTTGTCATTTATGAATTTGGTGTCACATCTGAGAAACTTGTCTAATTTAAGAATACAAAAATTCACTTCTAAATTTTCTTCAAAGAGCTACAACTTTGCTTTTACAGTTAAGCCTATAATTAATTTTATAGTTTAAATACAGTGATTATCCTATTTGATGTTTTTGAGGTTCCTGGGTATGCAAATTATTTTTTTTTAATAAAGTTTGGAAAGTTTTTGACTATTAAAAAAAAAATGAAAAAAAAAAATGAAAAACCCACTAAAGAAAAAAAAAAAAAGAAACCAAAGTTAGGTCCACTCAATTATATGAAAGTAAATAAAATAAAAACAAATAAACCTTCAAATACAATACTGTGGCAGAAGAAGAGGACTTATTTCAATACCAATCTGTGCCAATATAACACAGCTTTTGAGCAATAGTTTTAAAACATCAGAAACTAAGTACCTATAGTTACTAAAAGCATTTTAAAGCAAATGCACACCCAAACAGCCAAAACAATCTTGAAAAAGAAGAACAAAGTTGAGCAGTTTCATATTTTCTGACTTCACAACTTAACTACAAAGTTATAGTGATCAAAGCAGTGTGGGGTACTGGCATAAAGAGAGCTATTACTTGTCTCCAAACTCATCAAATTGTACACATTAAATATGTACAGCTTTTTGTATGTCAATCATACCACAATAAACTGGCTTAAAGAAAAAAGACAGATATATAGACCAATGGCATAAAGAGCAAAGAAATAAACCCCCACATATATGGTCAAATGTTTTTTGACAAGGGTGCCAAGACCATTCACTGGGGGAAAAGACAGTCTTTTCAACAAATGATTGTGGAAAAACTAGATATTCAAATGCAAAAGAATGAATCTGGACCCTTTTCATATACAAATTTAGTTATATAAAAATTAAATCAAAGATCTAGACTTAGTATCTAAAACTATTAAACTCCTAGAAGACAACATAGAGCAAAAGCATCATGACATTAGAGTTGGTAATGAATTCCTAGATATGACACCAAAAGCAAAAGCAAAAAAAAAAAGAAAAAAAATAGATAAGTTGGACTTCTGTGTATCAAAGGATAGTATCAATCAAGTGAAAAGGCAACCCACAGCATGGGACAAGTATTTGCAAATCATATATCCAATAGGAGACTGACATCTAGAATATATAAAGGATTCCAATAACAACTGAAAAACCAACAACACAATTAAAAAATGGGCACAGGATTTGAATAGACATTTCCCTGAAAAAGATACACAAATGGCCAAGAAGCACATGAAAAGATGCTCAACTACCTCACACCATTAGGATGACTTATCCAAAAAAACAGAAAATATCAGTGTTGTCAAGGATATGAAGAAACTAGAACCCTGTGCATTGCTAGTGGGAATATAAATGATGCAGCTGCTACGACAAATGGCGTAGCAGAGGTTATGACAAGAGGTTCCTCAAAAAATTAAACCTAGAATTACCACGTAATCCAGCAGCAACTCTCTGGCTATATACATAGAAGTGAAAGCACAGAACTCAAACAGATATCTGAACGCCCATGTTTGTAGCAGCATTATTCACAACAGACAAAAGGTGGACGAGCAGTGTGTCTGTCCATTGATGGGTCAAGAGATAAATAAAATGTGATATATAGGCATATATGAATAGCATTTTCAATCTTAAAAAGAAATTCATAACATAAATGAACCTTGAAGACATTATGCTAAGATGAATAAGTCAGAGGATAAATATTGTATGATTCCACCTACATCAGGTTTCTAGAGGTTACTACAGTCTAGAGGCAGGTAGAATGTGGAGTTGGTATTTAATGGGTACAGCACTTCAGCTGGGGAAGGTGAAAAAATTCTGGAGATGGACGGTGCTGATGATTGCTTAACAATATCAAGGTACTTCATGCCACTGAACTATACACTTAAAAATGGTTAAGAAGGTAAATTTCACATAATGTGTTTATTAATACAACTAAAAAATTATAAGAGGTTAAAATGGTAAATTTATGTTATTTATGCTTTACTACAATAAAAGAAAAAGAAACAAAGAAAGTGAAAGAGCAGTACACATTTATCTATTACAACCTCCTCATACCTCCTGGCCCTTTGACTTATTCCGGGTGATTGCCACATTAGTAATGATCTCCATATTAGTAAATATTCATAACATTACAATTATATCCTCATCAAAACAAGCACACACCAAAAACAATCATTCTTCTCTTACAGGACGTTAGCCTTGGCAACCAAAGGAAATACTTCTTATTCAGAGATGTAAACGTAGAAGAAACAAAACAGCCTAAAACACTGCTGGCATTTTGGCCTATGTGGATTAATTTTAAACACCTTTCTTCTATGTCGTGACTGACTCTAAATGAGCCCATGGCTGTGCTTTTGTCTCCTATGCTTCCGGTCAACAGGAACACCTAACTGACATCCTCAGAGTAGATTAACATAGGGTCAGAATTCTGAGTCAGATGTCTCCACCAGCATGGAGGAAGGTGTTTTTCTAACTGCTCTGGGAAATCAGAATGAAGTCACATCCAGGACTTTTCAAAACAGGCTACAGAGGCCCCAAGAGCTTACCAAAGGAAAAAGATATAGCCAGGAAAGGGTCTGCTGTCTTTGAATGAAATTCATGGGTTTCTGCTCCACAGACCATTTACTTGGCATGTCCTTCTCCTGCCCAGCTGCATCTCTGGTAAACGTACTAAACTAAAGATACCTGTGGGTGTGTACAGTGTGGTTTTAGATATCCATTTCTTCTTGACTACATGAAGCAGCAGAATTCTTCACAACACTGTAAATCAACTATACTTCAACGAAAAAAGACAAAACAGAAGGAGCAAAATCCCTGAAGACAAAAATAAAAAGATGGCTTTGTCTTCTCTTAGCACCAGATTCAGTGAAATATACATAGAGTAGAGTTAGCCGCTCAGTCGTGTCCAACTCTTTGTGATCCTGTGGACTGTAGCCCACCAGGTTCCTTTGTCCATGGGATTTTCCAAGCAAGAATACTGGGGTGGGTTGCCATCTCCTCCTCCAGGGGATCTTCCCAATCAAACCCAGGTCTCTTACGTCTCCTGCATTGGTAGGCAGGTTCTTTACCACTAGTGCCACCTGGGGAGCCACACTCAATACTGAGTGTAATTTATTTAACTAAGGAGTGAAAAGGATGAGCACTGGGCATCCTTTTGTGTTGTACAGGCAGGACTCAGAAAATGTTATACACTAACAAATATAGATATATAAGTAATACTGAAAATAAATTTATCCAAAAATATCCATCTTCCCTTTTTAAATAAACACTGAAATTCCCAGCTTCCTTTTTAAAACTCCGTTAATTCAACAGTCATCTAAACACTGAACTGCATCCCTATAGTGTTTTAGTCACTACTCTAGGGAGTAGCCTATTTTCTGAGATAGAAAAGCAGACATCATTCGGTTCTCATGAAGCCAGTGGTGCACAGGAGGGTTGAGATGAGGTCCTGAAGGTGAAACCCCATGATGGGATTAGTGACCTTAAAAAAAAAAAAAAAAAAAACACAGCAAGTAAGAAGGCAGCTCTCAACAAGCCAAGAAGGCCCTTACAAGCACAAAATCTGCCAGCACCTTGATTTTGGACTTCCAGACTTCAGAACTGTGAGAAATACATGTCTTATTTAAAAGCCACGCAGTCTACAGATTTTTGTTAGAGCAGCCTGAGTGAATACAAGTCATTGTAAAAAAAGTTTCAACAATCAAGTACAAATCCTCTTGGAACAAATGGAAAAACAGAAAATCTCAGCAAAACAAACAAAACCCAGATGTTATAATTACAACACAGAACTAAATGGAACTTTTAGAACTGAAAAATGTAATCCCAGAAACTTTTAAAAACTCAGTGGATGGGGTCAACAATATAGTGGAAATGACAGAGGAAAGAATCAATGAACTTGAGGAATATGAATAGAATTCACCCAACCTGAACAACAGAGAGAAAACAGAGAAAATGAACAGAACCTTAGCAATCTGTAGGAAAAAAAAAAAAAAAGATTATCAGAATCCCAAATGGAGAAAAGAAAGAAGAAAGAGTATCTGAAGAAATAAGGCCTGAAATTTCCCCAAATTTGGTGAAAGAATAAGCCTAAAGATCTAAGAAGTGAAGTAAACCACAAACAAATAAATCAATCCAAACCAAGACCCATTTAACTCAATTTGGGGAAAACTAAAAAAAAAAAAAAAACTTTGAAAGCAACCAGAGGAAAAGTGCAACAGTACCTACCATCAGTCTGAATAAAAACAGATTCTCACCTAAACCTTGGAGAAGTGCCAGAATATTTTTCAAGTGCTGAAAGAAAAGAATTGTAATCCACGAATTCCATACCTTATGACACTATCCTTCAGGAATCAAAGAGGGGGAAAAAAGTGATCAGATAAAGAAAAGCTAAGAGAATTTGTTGCTAGCATTGGTTAAAGGAAGTTCTTCAAACAGAAAGGTTATTGTATTACAGTTTTCCAGGCCTGCCACAACAAAGTATCAGGAACCAGGTGGTTTAAACAACAGAAATGTATTGTCTCACAATCTGGTGACAAGGAGTCTGAAGTCATGGCTTCAGGGGCCCTGCTCCCTCTGAAACCTGGATGGGTGACTCCTCCCTTGGTGCTGCCTGGGTTCTGGTGGTTGATGGCAGTCCTCGGGGTTCCGATGGCCTGGAGCTAAAGCACTTCCATCTCTGTCTCCCTCATCACAGGGCACTCTCCCTGGGTTTCTGTGTCTCTTCTCTTCTTGTCAGGACAATGGTCATACTGGATAAGGGTCTCCTCTACTCCAATATGACCTCACTGGAACTACTTAGAGCTGTAACAACTCCATTTCCAAATCAGGTCACATTCTGAGGTGCTGGGGGTCAGGAATTCAACAGACTTTGGGGGAGACACAATTTACTAATAACAAATTACCAAAGAAAAGTTTACAGACTATAGGTTGCCATTCATATAACATAGCATTCTCAAAATGAGAAAATTATAGAGATGGAGAAGAGATTCATGACTGCTGATGCTCACAGAGGTGAGCTGAGGGACCAGAATACCAGTGTGACTATAAGGGGGCAGGAGGAGGGGGACCTTTGTGATGATGGAAATGCACATATCTTGACTGTAGGGGTTTAATGAATCAATACATGTGATAAAATGACAACCACACACACACTATACCAGTGTCAAGGTCTCCGTTTTGAAATCATGTTACAGTTATGTAAGTTGTAACCACTGGGGCGAACTGGGTGAAGGGTGCCTAGGACCTCTGTACTATCTTTCCAACTTCCTTTGAATTATAATTATTTCAAAATAAAAGGCTTAAAAATGTAACAAAGTAAAAATTAAAGTCACAATTAGAGAATATGTTTTCTATAGAAAACTTAAGGTTTTTCCTCACAAGAGTTTTTAATCAAGGCTTTTATTTCTGTTGTACTCTAAAGAGCCAATTTAGATAATGACAGTAAAATAGTTGCTTGAATACTACAGGAAGATACTAAAATGCTAAGAGGAGGCATAAGGGTTAGAACCTCAGGACAACAAAGTTCCTGCTAAAACTGATTAAGAGATCAGTTCCTGATATCTGATTAAGAGATCACTGATACAAAAGAAAACACTGGCGTAATGAAGGGGAATATATAGGAAGACTGCGCCAGCCAGGAGTCCAGAAAAAGTGACAGCAAAATCAAGAAGTGGGAAGTGTTGAAATCATCCATCACTGCTTAGAAGCTGATGATGGGACACCGAGACCCGGCTCAGACAGAGCTCTGCTCTGTTTGAAGGAAGGAATGATTTTTAGGTTTTCTGAATCTCTTAAGCCTACTACACTCCTCTTTCTCTGCCACTAAATTCACTAAGAAACCATCTAATAACCAGTTCCACTTCTACTTGAACACGGACTGTTATAAGCATTGGAAAAGTCTCCTTATGGCAAATAAACTACCTGGTATTCTGGTCAGTTCCTTGAGCCTCATGATTTTTAAATGAAAGCCAGCCCTAAAGCTGAAAGCCACTAATGAGCTCCGGATGTGCTGACAAAGACAGCCTCCAAGATCTGCAGAGTTAAGGGCCGTGTCTTAAATCAAGAAGATGCACTGTGAGCCTGGTCGGTTGGCCATCCCGTCTGAGGGACCTCTGTCTTGTTCTTTCACTGCCACAGGTGGTAAGTCACCTTGCAAATAGCTCTCCAAAATCCTGTTCAGCCAACAAAATTCAAAACAGGCTTACTTTTATCTGCAAAACATTCTCTTTCTCTTCCTGCTGCTGCTGCTAAGTCGCCTCAGTCGTGTCTGACTCTGAAACCCCAGAGATGGCAGCCCACCAGGCTCCCCCGTCCCTGGGATTCTCCAAGCAAGAACACTGGAGTGGGTTGCCATTTCCTTCTCCAATGGATGCAAGTGAAAAGTGAAAGTGAAGTCGCTCAGTCGTTTCTCTTCCTACTTGCTGCTATCTAAAATCCTTCTCCAAAACACATACCCTATACACAACTTCTATCATGAACACAGATTCCTGCCGAACAAGCTAAAAGAGCAAACAGAACAAAGCAGAATCTCTTTCTTCTACTACCAGAAATGTACAAGTTCATTTCATTTCTTAGGGTTAGCCCTAAGTCCTGAATCACCGCTCTGTGACCCTACTAAGTTCTGCTTTGACAAACTTTTACTACTATTCTATTTTTTTTAATATCTAAAAATGAAAGATCACAGTATCCTTGACAACTATAATCACAAGAAGAAAATTCCTGCACATTCTTCCGTTTGTTATTGATTAGAGCTTCATTTTCAAGATGTACAGTAATCTGTATTCAGAAGTATGATAAACAAGTTAAATGTCAAAGAAATACACAGACAGCCAACTTATACTTTGTATGTGATATTATGGGTCTTCCTATTCTTTACATCTTGGAGTTGTAGAGCGTTTTACGATGAATCCCATACCTGCTGCAAATGAGACTTTAAACAAGTCATGATCAAAAAGCATTTCTTAGGATTTATTTGCTTAAGAAAGTAGAAGTTACAGATTCCCTAAAACTGACTAAAAAAAAATATTAAGTCCACAGAATTCTACTTCAAATAGGATTTATCTCCTCAGCACTAGACACACCAGCACAATGGCTGGAAAAGTAACAGTCCTGTTTGTACCATGGTGACTGTTTTGTACGTAGGCAACAACCAAGAACGCACAGCCTGGATCCTCGTGTGTTCCATTACCTGAACTGCTTTGCCTTCTAACCAGTTAATGCAAGTCACTGAACTGCCCCATCACTGACAGGCAGGGACATCACTGCTTTAGAAGAACACGGGCATCTGACATACAGACTATTTAAAATAGACTTAAATGTTCACTTACCTCCACGGCTACTACGATCAAAACGAGGTCTGTTTTTGACTCTGGGAAGAGTGCATTCACTTGTGGTGACATTCCGATCAGAGCACAGTTGGTGACCACAGATATAACACTCATTGTTTCAAAAGCCAACTGAAAGAAAAAAAAAAGTGTGAAATGAAAAATCACAATTGCATGTGTGCTCAGTCATGTCTGACTCTTTGAGACCCCATGGACTGTAGCACGCCAGGTTCCTCTGCGTATGGAAATTTTCCTGGCAAGAATACTGAAGAGGGTTGCCATTTCCTTCTCCAGGGGATCTTCCTGGCCCAGGGATCAAACCCATGCCTCTTGCATTGGCAGGCAGACTCTTTACCACAGCGCCACCTGGGAAGCCCAAAAACCACAATGACTGTGTCCATATTTCATCCTCCTTTTTCATGTTATTTAAAGTCAAAGAAAAAGTCTTTCCTTAGTTCTAAACATTCCAAGAATATGTAAAACTTTTTCTCTATAATGCCATGATTTTATTTAGGTCAAAAAAGCCATACTGATAGAAGGTATTTCAGATACTTTAGGCTTGAATATCCCAAACAATATGTTCTATCTTTCCAACTGGAGGTGGGCAGGGACCTGAATTTGGAACACATCCAAGAAAAATACACTATTAAAGTTAGTTGACTCTATGCATATCTAAAGGGAAACGAAAGTAGTGCAATCAGAGGGAATGTTTTATATTCAAAAATAAAGATGACTTTAAATAGAATTCATTTTGTGAAACTGTCCTACTTAACAGACCACACATCACATCTGGTTCAGCCATACCCAAGGCACCAGTTACAATGATTCCTTTCTAGTGGCATTTACCAAATCACCTGTAGAACTTTAGAAAAACACAGATACCAGGCCCCACTGAGACCTACCAAGACCTCTGTGATGCAGGGTCCCACGACCAGTGCACATTACTGAGTGTGGACTGGGGAAACGTTGTGACCATTGTTCTTTCTTTTTTGTGTGCACAGCACTTGGTGATCACTACTTAAGAACTTACTAATTCTAAGAAATGCAATTACCACTAGAAATATAGAAGCAAAACATGATTGAAGCTCAACTTAATAAAATCTTGTCCCATGAAGATTATCTAATCTCAACTTAATGAAATCTTGTCCCATGAAGATTACCTACCTTGTATTTTAAATACCTATCTTGTATTTTAAAAAATCCTTTGTGTAATCTTATTATTTTTGACAGTTTTCTTTATAACAAATCTATGCAGGACTTTACCTTCTCCTAAAATTGCTTTAAATTTCTATTTATTTAATTATAAATTCAATCAAAAATCAAATGTTACCAGTGTACAGGGAAGAGTCTCCTTGTCCCCTTTCTTCCCCTTGTCAGTTTCTGTTCTTTCCACAAGATAACCACTATTATTAATTTCTTATATAACTTTCCACACACTTTGTCTGCAAACAAATATAAGCAAACTTGCACAAATACTTTCTTATTCTCCTCTCAGCATAATACACATTGTCAAGTCCCTTGCTTTGGTCACTTAAGATGCTGTGGAAGTTATTTTGTATCAGGACACAGAGATCATCATTCTTAAGTCACAACTTAAGCCTTGAGTCACTACTGCTTAAGTATTTTATCACATGAATGTACCAAGGTTTATTTAATCATTTCCTTATTGGTTATTATTACAAACAATGCTACAATTAGAAACCCTGCAAACACATCCTTTAAGAAGTGTGGAAGTAGAATAAATTCCTGAAAGTGGAATAGTTGAGTCAAAGGTGCCACTGTATTCGTTATTCTGATAGTACCAAGCTGAACTTCCCAGGGTTGATCAGTTCGCCTTCCCATTGGCAGCACAGGACAGTGTCTGACTTCCTGCATTTCTAATACACTTCTATCTAAACTTTTTGATTTTTAAATATCACTTATCATGAGTTATAATTTACATATAATAAATTGCACTCATTTATGATATACACTTTATTACTCACCTGGGAAACCACTATCACAAAAGGATATTTCCATTTTCCCCCAAAGATTCCTCACAATGCTTTGCAATCCACCCCTCTCTTCATACCTGGCACCAAGCAAACTTTGATCTATTTTTTTGTCACTATATATTAGTTTTTCCAGAATTTTATATAGTTAGATTCACACAGTATATATGCTTTTATGTCTCCTTCTTTCACTCAACATGACTTTGAGGTTGATCCATATTATATGTTATCAGTAATTTATTCTTCTTTTTATTGCTGAGTAGGACTGAGCGACTTCACTTTCACTTTTCACTTTCATGCACTGGAGAAGGAAATGACAACCCACTCCAGTATTCTTGCCTGGAGAATCCCAGGGATGGGGGAGCCTGGTGGGCTGCCGTCTATGGGGTCGCACAGAGTCGGACACGACTGAGGCGACTTAGCAGCAGCAGCAGCGCTCCATTGTATGAATATATCATGATTTTTTTACCCACTTACCTAGTGGGTTGTTTGGTAAACTGGGTTGTTTCCAGTCTTGGACTATTCTGAATAAAGTTACTATGGATACTCCTGTACAGTCTTTGCAGGGATATGTTCTTTCCCCTGGATTTCTAAGAACAGAGGTGCTGGGGTATGGTAGGTATATGTTGAACTATTTTTTTTTTTTTTTTACAAATTGCAATTTCGTTTTTCAAAGTAACCATTTACATTTTTATTGGTAATGTATGAGAGTTCCAGGTACTACACATTATTGCCAACACTTGGCACCATTAGTCTTCATTTTAAAACAGGTATATAGTGCAATCTCACTGTGTTTTTCTTGCGTATTTTCCCGGTAGCTAATTCTAAATCTTTCCTTGAGTTCATTGATTATTTGTATATATTCTTTGGTGAAGCATTTCTTCAAATCTTGTCCATGTCTTTATTTAACTGTCTTATTACTGAGTTGCAAGAGTCCTTCATGTAATCTGAACACAAGTTCTCTGGCAGATGTATGTGTTGTGAATATTTTCTCTCCTTGTCTGTCTTGCCTTTTTTTCCCTCTTAACTTTTGAAGAGCAAACTCCCTTATCCCCTCATTTGGAGATTTAATTACCCCAATACTATCAGTAGACAGTTGATGATTTTCTCCATTTAACAGATTTTACCTATCACATACTGAATTTCTGGACTTTCTATTTTGTTCCATTGATCTGTCTGAATAATGCACCAGGGCCACTCTACTTTAACAAGTGAGTTTATGTAACACATTTTAATATGTAGGAAGGTGTGTCCCTGACCTTCCTTAGAGTTTTCCTGCTATTCTACTTCATTTCTTTTGCCCTATGAACTTGACAGTAAGTTATCTAATTAAAAGAAGAACTTCCATGGGGATAGTGCTACATTTATCAGCTAATTTTTAGGTTAACTTATTTGTAAATTAGAGGAGAACTGATACATTTAGGATATTGAGTCCTCCTATATTAGACACTGCTGTGTAACAAATCATCCCAAACTCTGTAACTTAAAAACAACAACCATTTCTTTAGTTCATTATTCTGCAGGTGGACAACTTTTGGTCTAGCTGACCTTGACTGGGCTTCCTCATGTACGTGTGGTCAGTGGGTGGGTAAATTGGAGACATAATTGGCCTGAGGAGACTAGTTAGAATTTCTAGAACAATATTCAATAAGAGTAGGGACAGTGGACATTCTTGCATTGTTCCTAATCTTAGAAAGCATTCAATCTTTCACTAACAAGTATGGTTGTTAGCTTTAAGCTTTTTGAAATAGATGTTCCTTATCAAGTTGAAGCAATATCCTTCTATTCCTATGTTTCTGAGAGTTTAAAAAATGAATGAGTGTTGGATGTTGCCAAATGCTTTATATATACTGACTGATATAATCATGAGATTTTTTTTCTTCTTTGGAATATAACTATGGTAGACTACACTGGTTGATTTTGAATATTGAACCAGAGCTTGCATCCCTGGACAAAATTCCACTTGTCATGGTATATAATTCTCCTCATATACTGCTAACTCTTATTAGTTAAGCTATTATTAAGCTGTTCTTAAAGAGATGGGAATACTAGACTACCTTACCTGCCTCCTGAGAAATCTGTATGCAGGTCAAGAAGCAACAGTTAGAACTGAACATGGAACAACAGACTGGTTCCAAACTGGGAAAGGAGTACATCAAGGCTGCATTTGTCACCCTGCTCATTTAACTTATATGCAGAGTACATCATGAGAAATGCTGGGCTGGATGACGCACAAGCTGGAATAAAGACTGCTGGGAGAAATATCAATAACCTCAGATACACAGATGACACCACCCTTATGGTACAAAGCGAAGAACTAAAGAGCCTCTTGATGAAAGTGAAAGAAGCGAGTGAGAAACTTAATTCAGAAAATTAAGATCAAGGCATCCAGTCCCATCACTTCATGCCAAATAGACAGGGAAACAATGGAAATAGTGAGAAACTTTATTTATTTTTTTTTTGGCTCCAAAATCACTGCATATAGTGACTGCAGCCATGAAATTAAAAATGCTTCTCCTTGGAAGAAAAGTTATGATCAATCTAGACAGCATATTAAAAAGCAGAGACATTACTTTGCCAACAAAGGTTCCTCTAGTCAAAGCTATGGTTTTTTCAGTAGTCATGTATGGATGTGAGAGTCGGACTATAAAGAAAGCTGAGCGCAGAAGAATTGATGCTTTTGAACTGTGGTGTTGGAGAAGACTCTTGAGAGTCCCTTGGACTGCAAGGAGATCCAACCAGTCTATCCTAAAGGAAATCAGTCTTGAATATTCATTGGAAGGACTGATGCTGAAGCTGAAACTCAAATACTTTGGCCACCTGATGTGAAGAACTGACTCACTAGAAAACATCCTGATGCTGGGAAAGATTGAAGGTGGGAGGAGAAGGGGACAACAGAGGATGAGATGGTTGGATGGCATCACTGACACGATGGACATGAGTTTGAATAGGCTCCTGGAGTTGGTGATGGACAGGGAAGCCTGGCGTGCTGCACTCCATGGGGTTGCAAAGAGTTGGACGTGACTGAGTGACTAAACGAAACTGAAAGCTGTTCTGTATGTTTATTCACAACAGATATTAGTCTGTTATCTTCTTTTATACTAGTCCTGATTTACTACCATACTGATACTAAATTCATAGAATGAATTAGAAAATATTCCTTCCTCCTCTGTTTTCTGGGACAAATTATGTAAAATTGATGTTAATTTCCCTTTAAATGTTAGAATTTACCAGTAAAACCATTTGGGCCAGGATATTTCTTTTTCGGGAATTTTTAATAGCATATTCAATTTCCTTGTGATTCTGAGGATACTCAAACTACCTATTTCACATTGAGTGAGTTGCGGTAGTGTACTTTTGGAGAAACTGCTCTATTTCATTCAAGATGATATGTAGCCAGAAGATACAAAGAACTGACTGAAAATGAATACACAGCATGTCAAACTTTTGGGGATATGAGTAAAGCAGTGCTAACAAAGAAATCTGTAGAACTAAAGGCATGTACCAGAAAAGAGGGAAAATCTCAAATCAATAGTCTGAGCTTCTGCTCAAGAAACTAGAAACAAAGAACAAAATAAACACAAAAGAATCAGAAAGAAGGAAACAATAAAGGTAAGAGTACAAATCAATGAAATTGAAAGCAGTAAAATAACAGAGAAGATCAATGAAACAAAGAGTTGCTCCTTGGAAAAGATCAATACAATTGTCACACCTCTAACAAGACTAATAAGAAAGAAGAGACAGTTCTCACACTTCACACATTCTCTTTCATCCATGATTATTTATAAATGTGTTGTTTAGTTTTTAAGTGTTTGGTGATTTCCCTATCATCTTTCTGCTACTGATTTTCAATTTGGTTCCATCATGGCCAGAGAGCACACTGTGTATAAGTTCAATTCTTAAAATTTTTTAAGGTTGTTTTATTCCCCAGGAGATGGTACATATTGTTGCAAGTTCCCCAGGAGATGGTACATATTGTTGCAAGTTCTATAAACACTTGAAAAGAAAGTATATTCTACTACTGTTGAGTAGAAAGTTCCATAACATGGATTAGATTCTTTTACTGGATAGTATTTTTCCAAAACTCTCCATAGAGCTTTTATTTAAAATCACAATGCTTCATTTTTTAATTAAAAAAAAATAATAATTTTTTTTCAAATAATTACCTGCCATACACCAATACTGGCTGAGGGTTCTGAGAATGGACGTTTTAAGACTCTGCACATTTTTAAGGCATCTGAATTAACTTCAGTGAGATTATTTAGCACAGCGAAGGCAGCTGCCAGTGGGTAAACACAGGAGAAAAGGCTCACATAACCAAACTGCAGGAATAACTCCAAGTAATCATCAAAGGTGCCCTGAAAATATAAAGAAGAAGAAAACAGGCATTGTTTTAATATCACTTAATAAGAGCAGTCTTTAGCAGTCTTTTGAAAGCAGTCTTTCAAGGCAGGAACCTCTAACAACAATAATAATAAAAATCTCAAGAGTTTCTCCCAATTCCTTCTTCTCAACAACAGAATTTAAATTCAAAGACCATTTTATCTTCAAGTCCCTGAAATAAAGAATAAAAAATGATTTTGCTGCTCATATCACATCAAATCACTGAAATATTACATTTTTTTCCTAAGGTAAATTACAGCAAATCTAAAGCAATTTGCTCCTGACCAAGTAAAAAGAAATGATCCCGTATCACTATTAGAAATCTTACATGATGGTCCCTTCACATCATGGGTACCACGAATCTCTGCCCCTGAAATTCCATTAATAACTTGACGGTGGTGACGCCAGCAAAAAATGGCAAAGTAAGAACATCCAGAAGTTTTCCTCTCCATAAAAGCAAACAGAAACTAACTATAAAATGTGTCAAAATTCACCCTGTTAGTATTCTGGAAATTAAACAAAGGCTTGTATCAATTATGGAAACATTTAGTCAAGAATAACAGCTCAATTTTGAGTCTCACCTTCTGCTCCCCAGTTCTGTAGCAGCTTCAAAAAATAAGAATAGCATGCATTCCCATACCAGAGGGAGGAGAATGTGGCTGCAGATCTTTGAAAGTCTAATCCGAAAGGAAAGCATTATCTGGCCTGCCTCTAGAAGACTTGACTCAAAAGAATTCTCCCTATTTAACCACATTGAGTCTTCGGGTGCTAAAGGTCCTCCCCCACAGATGTTAATTGAATTTTTTAACATCAGACTTGACCTGCATACACATTTCTCAGGAGGCAGGTCACGTGGTCTGGTATTCCCATCTCTTGAAGAATTTTCCACAGTTTGTTGTGATCCACACAGTCAAAGGTTTTGGCATAGTCAATAAAGCAGAAATAGATGTTTTTCTGGAACACTCTTGCTTTTTCAATGATCAAGCAGATGTTGGCAATTTGATCTGTGGTTCCTCTGCTTTTTCTAAAAATGAGCTTGAACATCTGGAAGTTCATGGTTCACATATTGTTGAAGCCTGACTTGAAGAATTTTGAGCATTACTTTACTAGCGTGTGAGATGAGTGCAATTGTGCTGTAATTTGAGTATTCTTTGGCATTGCCTTTCTTTGGGATTGAAATGAAAACTGACCTTTTCCAGTCCTGTGGCCACTGCTGAGTTTTCCAAATTTGCTAACATATTGAGTGCAGCACTTTCACAGCATCATCTTTTAGGATTTGAAATAGCTCAACCAGAATTCCATCACCTCCACTAGCTTTGTTCATAGTGATGCTTCCTAAGGCCCACTTGACTTCACATTCCAGGATGTCTAGCTCTAGGTGAGTGATCACACCATCGTGATTATCTGGGTCATGAAGATCTTTTTTGTATACTTCTTCTGTGTATTCTTGCCACTGCTTCTTAATATCTTCTGCTTCTGTTAGGTCCCTACCATTTCTGTCCTTTACTGAGCCCATCTTCAACGAAATGCTCCCTTGGTATCTCTAATTTTCTTGAAGAAATTTCTAGTCTTTCCCATTCTACTGTTTTCCTCTATTTCTTTGCATTGATCGCTGAGGAAGGCTTTCTTATCTCTCCTTGCTATTCTTTGGAACTCTGCATTCAAATGGGTATATTTTTCCTTTTCTCCTTTGTTTTTTGCTTTTCTTCTTTTCACAGCAATTTGTAAGGCCTCCCCAGACAGCCATCTTGCTTTTTTGCATTTCTTTTTCTTGGAGATGGTCTTGATCCCTGTCTCCTGTACAATGTCACGAACCTCAGTCCATAGCTCATCAGGCACTCTATCTATCAGATCTAGTCCCTTACATCTATTTCTCACTTCCACTGTATAATCATAAGGGATTTGATTTAGGTCATACCTGAATAGTCTAGTGGTTTTCCCCACTTTCTTCAATTTAAGTCTGAATTTGGCAATAAGCAGTTCATGATCTGAGCCACAGTCAGCTCCTGGTCTTATCTTTGCTGACTGTATAGAGCTTCTCCATCTTTGGCTACAAAGAATATAATCAATCTGATTTTGGTATTGACCACCTGATGATGTCCATGTGTAGAGTCTTCTCTTGTGTTGTTGGAAGAGGGTGTTTGCTACGACCCATGCAGTCTCTTGTCAAAACTCTACGAGGCTTTGCCCTGCTTCATTCTGTACTCCAAGGCCAAATTTGTCTGATACTCCAGTTTCTTGACTTCCTACTTTTGCATTCCAGTCCCCTATCATAAAAAGGACATCTTTTTTGGGTGTTAGTTCTAAAAGGTCTTGTGGGTCTACATAGAACCATTCAACTTCAGCTTCTTCAGCATTACCAGTCAGGGCACAGACTTGGATTACTGTGATATTGAATGGTTTGCCTTGGAAACGAACAGAGACCATTCTGTCATTTTTGAGACTGCATCCAAGTTCTGCATTTTGGACTCTTGTTGACTATGATGGCTACTCCATTTCTTCTAAGGGATTCTTGCGAGAGGCAAGTGATCTTTAATAACTGGAAAAAGGCACCTGCATTGAAGTGGGAGGCCTGGACACTGGTGACTCTGACCTATCACCTGAGCAACATCACCACTCCTCCACAGGACCCAGAGGCCTGCTGCTCACACAGTTACCCCAGTGGGGCCAAGCAGCGCTCTACATGGTGCAGTGACGGGGTGAGGGAGCCATCCACGCCAGCTTCCAGCCTTCTCACTCTCATGATCATTCAGTGCACATGCAAAAATGACAGCTTAAGAAAAACACTCACTGCAGTATTTTAAAGCAACATGAAACAATCATTATAAATTCATAATTTTAAGTATTATTACTGTATTTCACAATCAGTCTTTCACCAAGATACAGACGCCAGATTCAACAGATGAGAGCTTTAGTAGAAGTCAGATTCTACTTCTAGTCAGTCTCTTTATTTTTTATTTTACTAAAATATGAAATACCCAAACAAAATTACTGGGGAATTACAGAGTACTGGGGATAGCAGGAAGTGCTTCTTCCAGATGTTCTGGATATTTGGATGAAAAATGAACCCAGGGATTTTGAGTGAGTTTCACTGACTGTCTGCAAGCCTTGCCAAAGAGTAATGCCAACTGCCTATGTTTTGGGAGCTGGCAGGTTGACACTCAGCTGGGGATTCAGTGGTGAACAGTTTCTAAACAACTCTTTGGTTGCATTTGGCACTAGAAAGAATTTCCTTATGTTCTGTTGCAGCATTGAGATGTGGTTTTTAAATACACCCAGCAATATAGCATCGATTTATTTCTCTGAAGAGTGAAGAAATCAAGGGTTGGGAAAGAGTGAAAATCTTAGCAATCAAGCCATTGTTACCACAATTCATTCTTAAGAAATCCTGAGAGCCTATGCTTGGCTTTCAAAATTGCGTTGTTTTAGCTCGTAAAATACAAGGTTGAGGCTCTGCAGAGATGTGTCGATGACAGTTTCTCTCTGATGCTCCACAGGGCAGCCTCCAGAAAAGCCTCTGGCCTTTCTAGCATCCAGAACCCAGGGAGCCCCTTCCTCACAGAACAGCACACCCCACATTCTGCATTTCCATCTCACAACAGGATTTGCAGTGGTAGTATTTACATGGTAACACTATCAGTACTTTGACACTTCTGAGTACTTTTGGTTCAGTCAATTCAGCAGACCAGGGACACTATCTTTCATCAAGAAGCAAAGAAAAAAAAAGCAAATTTAACAAAGTAAACAACCACATGTTAAAAAAATACACTAACCAAGATACACGCTACTCTATCAGCTGCAAGTTAGCAAAAGAACAACTTACTAAGATGATTCTGAGGACCTATTCACAAACTTTAAGAACAAAGCAACTATTTATAATGCTATGGTATATCCGTGACATAGTAATTTTACATATCTAATTTATTACATGTATGAAAACCAAGTTTCAGGTTCCAGGGGATCCATCCCACCAGCCCCTCACACTGCCCCTGGAGAAACATCACATCTCAGAGTTTCCCACCCAGAGTAAGTGAGAAGGAAAGAAAGTACAGGATGAAGGCAACAGCCAGCACACAGCAGGCCTGAGCCACTCTTTTCCTGAAGCTGTCCTTTATTCAACATTGAACTGAGTGCCTGCTGAATGCCAGGCTCTCTGTTAGCAACAGAGTTTCCACAATAAACAACATGGAAACCCCATCCCAGTGACTGAGAAAGGAAAATTGCTAGCAAATGGCACAAACCCTTAAGAATATTAGCATATTCAACATCACAATGTGGAATACTGAGCAAGTGAAGTTAATCACTTAAATGCAAACGTGGTGGTCCATTAAGAAATGTACGAAAATACTAATTGAAGGAGGTAAGATACAGAGCAAAAAAAAATTTTTTTTGATAAAATTCAACATCATGATAAAACTTCTTTTCAAATAGGAAAGAGAAAAAACTTCTTAAACTGATAAAGTTACTGCCACAAACATAGAACGTACATAATACTCAATGGTCAGGGGAAAAAAAATCAGGAACAAGATAAAGATTCCTGTTATAACTATTTGTGTTCAAATTGTATTGAACATATTAGTGAGTCAAATAATAAAAAGTTGAAGGACTGAAGGAAAAAAGAAAATAGCCATTAGTGAAGCGGGGAGGGTTAAGAGTTTGGAATCAGCAGACACAAACCGTAATATTATATATAGGATGGAGAAACAACAAGGTCCAAGTAAATGTGCACAGGGAATTGTATTCAATATCCTGTAACAAGCCATGTTAGATAAACATGTATATATATATGTATTCCTTTTCATATATATATACTTGCCCCCTGAAAAACCTGTATGCAGGTCAAGAAGCAACCATTTGGAATGGATATGGGACAACACTTCTTCAAAATTGGGAAAGGAGTATACTGTCCGTCTGCTTATTTAATTTCAATGCAGGGTACATCACACAGAATGCCAGGCTGGATGAAGCACAGATTGCTGGGAGAAATATCAGCAACCTCAGATATACAGATGATACCACTCTAATGGCAGTATGTGAAAATAACTAAAGAGCCTCTTGATGAAGGTGAAAGAGGGGAGTGAAAAAGCTGAATTAAAACTCAACATTCAAAAAAATAAGATCATGGCATCCGGTCCTGCCACAGCAGTTGCCACGTCATGGCAAATAGATGGGGAAACAATAAAAACTGTGATAGACTATTTTCTTGGGCTCCAAAATCACTGCAGACAGTGACTGCAGCCATGAAATTAAAAGACGCTTGCTTCTTGGAAGAAAAACTATGACAAATCTAGGCAGCATATTAAAAAGCAGCAACATCAGTTTGCCAACAAGGTCCATATAGTCAAAGCTATGATTTTTCCAATAGTCATGTATGGATGTGAGAGTTGGACCATAAAGAAGGCTGAGCACCAAAGAACTGATGTTTTCAAACTGTGGTACTGCAGCTGATTCTTGAGAGTCCTTTTGACAGCAAGGAGGTCAAACCAGTTAATTCTAAAGGAAATCAACCCGGAATATTCACTGGAAGGACTGATGCTAAAGCTGAAACTTCAATACTTCGGCCACCTGATGTGAAGAGCTGACTGGTTGGAAAAGACTTTGATGCTGGGAAAGACTGAGGGCAGGAGGAGAAGGGGACGAAAGAGGACAAAATGGTTGGATGGCATCACCGAATCAACAAACATGCGTTTGAGCAAACTCTGGCAGATAAAGAAGGACAGGGAAGCCTGGTGTGCTGCAGTTTACGGAGTCGCAAAGAGTCAGACACAACTTAGCAACTAAACAATGACAACAAAATAATTGAATTACTTTGATGTACAGCAGAGATTAACACTGTAAATCAACCACACTTAATAAAATTACAATTGAAAAAGAAAATATCAGGGGACATATGTATACCTATGACTGATTCATGTTGCTATTGGGCAGAAACCAACACAATACTGTAAAGCAACTGTTCTTCAGTTAAAAATTAATAAATTTAAAATTAAAAAAGAAAATGTCCATTTTTCATTTGTAGCTGAAATAACTGTCTACATACAAAAATCCAATAAAATTTTAAAAAGTTGGAAATAATAGAATTCTGCAAAAATTCTGGATAAAAAATATAAAAACCAATGAGCATTCAGATATGCCAGCAACAAGCAATTAGAAAGTATTTTTAAAGAGCTACCATTTATAGGGAACAGAGTAGTCTCAGTATCTATCACAGATGACCTATTCAACACAAAGCCAAAAAGAACCTAAGCAAAAAAGAGCCTTTGCAAACTGTCTGTCACCTGGTCTGTATGTGATCTACCAAGGCAGGCCTTCACGTGGAGCAACGGCCCCACCACCCTGCCCCATCGAAGCCTACTGATGGGGTATAATGGAGGCCCACCTCCAGAACTGCTGAACCTGAATCTCAGGGGGAAGCAACGGGACAAACTGGATTCACAAAAATTCATGCTCTGAAAAACAAAAAGGTGCGGGGATTACTCTAGATCTGTAGTTTCCAAACCTTCAGGTCCCTGAAGCCCTAAACTCTTTCAAATCACTGATGATATCAAAGACTTTTTGTTCCTAAAAGTTATTATACCTAGCATTATTTACTGTGTTAGAAATTAAAAAGCAAAACTGAAAAAATATTTCTCATTTACTCACTTCAAAAATAAAAAGCATATTAACATAAATAAAATATTGTTTGAAAAAATAATTACATTTTCCAAAATAAAAAAATGTTGAGTGTGGAGGATGGTACTCACTTACATCTTTGACACACATTTTTGATGCCTAGCTTGTGAGAAGGCATATCGTTTGCTGTGTGTCAATACAGTATTCTGGTTGGAATACTCACCATGGAATCTCAGCCTCACACAGCTATGTGTTTGGATATGAGCCGCTCCCAGGAGCGGGAGAGCAGTGCACAGTGAGATCTGAAGGGCTACACAGCCCTGGCCCTGTTACTGGAAGAACTGGGTCAGGAGACCCCAGTGGATGACCTCTGGTGGAGACATTATGGAGAATTTCTTTTTCTTTATACTCTGTCTCATACTTTCCAAGCTTTCTATAGTGAGTAAGCAAGTATTACTCTTTGGAATAATGTTTTAATCTCAATCAAACTCCTTTTTCCCAAAGCTTGGCAACACTGTTTTAGATTCATAATGTAGCACTCAGGATGATTTTATAGAAAATATAATTCTAAGCTCACTGGCTTCAGTAAGGAAACAATGTACCTGGGGGTAAGGATGAGTGCATAGCAAGCAACGATCTAGAATAAATGCATCCCCAAAGCACAACCCCATTTCCAAATAAATGGAGAGAGTTAAAACAGTAATAACTCGTGTTGATCTTGTGAAAAGAGTGAAGAAGGAACTTATAGGAGATGAGGAGGGAAGAACGGTCAGATAACGCAGGACCCTGCAAGCAAGTTAAGTTACTAAGGAGAGAGACATTTAAGCCCAGCGTTCACTCAGACCCATCGCCTGTTGAGGGAAATTAGTACACTGCTTCCTTTACTTCACATCAGAGAGCCCATGCTGAATAACAGAAAGACTCTGAATAGAAAAATCTTGAATCTTATTTCTTATTTAGGCACCAAGTGATTAACAACACAGAGCTTTACCTATTATTAACATGAGAAAAGTGGCCTTCCATCGTTAGCGATGGGCTTATAGTTTTTGAGTACAAAGTGTCCAGAGCACACAATGGCTCCACGGCCGTCTCGCCTCTCCCCTGCCGTCTCTGAAACGGCCCCGCCACCCTCAGCAGAGCAGTCTCACAATTCATGGGACTCATCCTTTGGATGTTAGGCATACATTTCAGGCTCAAGGCAGCAGCGTTTTGACACACTGTTCTTTTTAACTGTGAAGTACTTCATGGTAAGGAAACTGGCTGGAAAGCAGTCATACCTGAGATGATGAATATGTACATATTTGTCGTACACACTCTGCACATGACTATTATTATTCACTTTCAATGTTTAATTCGGCAGTATCCAAACTTACCAAGTAAGTTCCCATTTCCTTTTCCAGAACGACCTGTTCATATAATGTAGCATCGATGTCTGCCTTTAAAGCTTCCACCTTCTTCTTCACCTGAACATGGTGCTTCTTTTGGAGCCAATAAGGAAGCAGAGATTCTACAATTTGGTTAAGGATCTGGGAGGTAATCAGGAGAGTGGCCAAGCTCTAAAGAGGAGCACATAAATGATATTTGGCAATGTGACTTAACAAAACCAAAGCATGTGTACAATTATGCAGTTAAAAACAAAAAAAGGAATCTAACAAATAATGTATTATTATGTTATAAAAACAAGTATCAGAAAAGCTAGGTATAAAAAAAATAAAGAGCTAAGTGTTAGAATGATGTTTCTAATTTACTGGTTCTTCACAAGACAGACAAAAATATAAAAAGATTATAATACAATAATACAAATAAGATTATAATAGAAAACTGGTTATAAGTTGGGAGGACAACAAATTAAATTGAAATTCTGTTTTTTACAATCTCATGTGAGTCTAAATGATGTCACCAACTTTGAAAGTTTAGTCAGAACTTACTACAAAATTAATATATGCTTCCTCACTGTAGAAAAACTTAAAAAACAGAAAAAAAGTCAGACTTAACTGCACAACCATGTCAGAACCACTGCTAACATCTTACTTAAGTATTTCTTCCTAATGATATGTAAAAATAAAAGTAGAAACATCTGTATGTATACAGCTTTGTAGATGTCTTTTCTCACTATCCTGTGAGCACTTTCCCATGTCATGAATAATTCCTTTTTACTAGCCCATGCACTGTGGTTGAATGTAAGCACTATTTCCAACTCCCGTTGTCATAAGTGCTGCTCCTCACCTACGTGCACGAATCTTCATCCCACCTTTGATGATTTACTAGGAATGGAATAAGGTTCTTAGGAAAGGTACTCAAGTGGTTTCCAGAGGTATTGTGTCAATTTCCACTCTTCCCAGGTAGGCATCAGGGTTTCCAACACAAACCACCTTTGCTGATATTAAAATTCTTTGTTTCAAAGAGTTCTTCCCTGTCCCTCATCCCCTGTTAAATAAAGGAGACTCTCAAAAGCATAAGAAATGAGGGGTCGTATCTCACTAATACACTAATGGTGGGACTGGAGAGGTATGTATGTCTAACCTATTGATTTCAAATGTATTATTTTCAAAAATAATTTGTAAAAGTAACATTATATCTAGTTTAGTTACTAGGAACACAGTATTTTACTTTTATGTCAGCTTTTAGAACTGTAACTACAAAATCTTTTTAACTTTCTGTTATACAAATTTTTTAATTTCTTGAAAAATGATCCCAAGCTCTCATATAAAGATTAAGAAGCCTAAACTTTGAGACACTAACAATCGCAGTATATCAAAACCAGAAAAGAATAGCCCTTACTGGTAGGTGGCTCAAGTATTAAAAAAAAAAGAGAGAGAGAATTTAGACAGCAATAATTTATACTTCATTTATTATTCACTATGATTATGAGATCCAGAAATGGTAACACAACAAAATATATGTCAGACTTTCATAAATATCTCAGAAATGAGACAACACTGCATAGCATCTGCTGGTCTGCAAAGTTTAACAACATACCAGTTTAAAAATGAAATGTGTAAGACCATTATACCAATCAGCCCTACCCCAAGCACACCAAAGTTCAACTGATGAATTCATTTTTTGCTATTAAAATTGCTTTTACAAGCTTTGGTATCAACTATATATTTGATTTTAGTGCCCTAAATGATTAATTTTGCACTTTGGTTAGCTTCAACTAATTTCTTTCCAGTTGAGCACAATACCTAGTGCAATTGCTAATTTTTTTTTTTTTTTTTTAGAACTGGGCTTAGAAATACACAAAATTTAATAATTTTGTCAAGATAATAATGGGAAGACCATTACATTACTATACTATACGAAAGCACCTTGCAAATAAAAAAAATCTATACCTTCTGTTTTTCACACTCACCTGACGCAAAAGCTTCATATCCCTCAGGACAAAGGCAATGTAGAAAAGTGAGGCAAAGCAATTCAGAAAGTTGAACTGCCAAAAAAAAAAAAAAGAGAGAGAGCAATATTTAATATTTTGTCACTGAACTTTACTACAATTTGTGGAGCCCTATACCAAGGCCACAGGTGCAGTGCCCCATACCAAGGTCATCTCTGGAATTGAGACAGCCCCATAGCAACCATTGCCATGAGCCCTCCTGATCTAAACTGGCCAGCTCCCTGACCCCTTATTAGGTAAAAATACCCACCTTAACCAACCACCTAATGCCACCCTTCTAGCAGGAATTTTCTTTGTCTTGAGGCTATAAAAACTGGCTACCAACCCAGGAAAATCATCTGCTCTCCCTTAAGCCGACCCACTGTTCCCACTCTAATAAACTCTATTCCCCTTTCATTCTGCCTCTTGTTTGGAAATTCTTCTCCAACCCACATGCAGACCACGACACAATTGTAAATATCACATTTAAAGACGTCATGAGGGACTTCTGGTCCCAACAAGATGGCAAAGACTTGTTTCTCCTACGCCGCCGCGCCCCCTCCCCCACGTCAGGAAGCACACCTACGAACTCCAGAAATATCACGAGAGGTAACCAAAGCGGAACTCAGAAAGGTGCTGAGAGGACTGCACAGCACCAGCACATCTTACGTCCCTACTACTTTCTTATCAAAGACAGAGTTCAGTATCTCCCACCCCCAACCTGGTAATCTGGGCATCCCCAGGAGGCACAGTCCCTGCCCACCCTGCTTACAATAGGAGTCCTACAACAGGCAAGCCCAGCATCACTAACAGCGAGCTGCCAGGGCATGTGCTCTCTTTCCTCTCTGCCCTGCTAGGCCTGCCACTCCCCGCCCCACAGAGAAGATGCCTGGATGGAGGGGTCAGCACCCATTAAAAAGGGACCCAACCCAACAAGCAGCCCAGCCCTGGAAGCCTCTCTGTGCCCAGGAATCTGAGACTCCCCACTCTCCCAGAGACACACCTAGGAAGCTGGGTAGCAAGAGCAAGAGAGATGAGCCACAGCAACCAGCCGGGTAGCATCTTTGTCACCATGGGCCTGAGACTGCCCTGCCCAGACATGTGGTTCAGGGGTCAGGGGTGTAGAAGTGGGGGTAGGGATCCCACCATAACAACTACCATTTCTTTTTTTTTTTTGGTGGTGCCATGCGGGCATGTGGGATCTTGGTTCCCTGAACAGGGATGGAATCCATGCCCCATGCATTGTAAGCGTGGAGTCTTAACCACGGGACCACCAGGGAAGTCCCCCAACATGTGCCATTTCTTCCTTTAGTTCACCTGCTCAAGAACCTGCAACTACCTGTGGGACACAGGAGATTCCTTCCTGTGCCCCAGCCCCACGCTGGCTCCTTCTAGCTTTACAACACCGCTTTCTGAGACAGAAGACTGCTGTTGCGCACACTGTGCGCCAGTTGCTAGAGAGAGTGAGCAGTGACATAATGTGGGGCAGGGGTAGGGATGGGGGTGTTAAGTTATGGTAGAAGTAGAATAGCAAAAGCTCGGAAGGCTGAAAAACACCCTCCCCACAAGATTAAAAAGAAGGGAGAGTTGGGACTTTTCTGAAGGTCCAGTGGTTAAGACTCCACGCTGCCAATGCAAGGGGCCTACGTTTGATCCCTGGTCAGGAAACAGGAAACCAAGATTCCACATGTAAAGTGCATGGACCAAACAAAAAAAAAAAAAAAATTTTTTTTTTTTTAATTAAAAAGGAAGGGAGAGACCTAACATACACAGGAGAGGATTAGCAGACTCTCAGCAATGAGTCTTTTTACAAGACAGTCACCTGACACTGTATCTGGCACCAGCAGAGAATAATCCAGTCTTAAAAATGGCTAAATTCTTTAAGACAAATGGAGTGTTTTACCTCTAAGGGCAAGAGCTCTGTTTTGTGATCTTTTTCAAAGAATCTTTTAATGCATCACACATTCCCCTGCTCACTTTCTCACACAGACAACACAGAACGTAACATCCTTGCTGACTCAGCACCAACATTTTGAATATAAATTATTTTACAGGGCTAGAATGAGGCCCTCAGAGCCTTTTTAGATACAGATGGCTGCTTGCCCCTTTTCCAATGTCCAAATTGCTAAAGCTGTTGAAGTCTCATTACTTATTTATGAGAGGTTTTCTATTTCCTTCCCTACTCTTGCTTCTATAAATGTTGCTACTTGCAGAAACCTAATCACCTTCCTAATGATGGCTTCTGATCCTTTAAGGATGGAAAAACCAGAGAAATAAGCTTCTCAGAATGACTTCTGGAACTGGAACAAAGGCTCTTTCTAAGCGACGGCCTGGACTCCGCTCCGGGGAGTAAAGTACAGGGACTGTGTTAAATCAATTCCAGTGCAGAACTGCAGAGTTCAGAGGACTCTCTATGCACCTTTCTGGATTCTCAGCTATGTTACAGATGGCTGACGTAATCTCCTTTTACACAAGGTGCTTTCAAGCCACCTCTTTGTTATTTCCAATAATGGTGGGAAGAGGCATAATTGTGAGCTTTTACATAAGCAGCAAGCAGGTTACACAGTACTTACCCTCCATCCCTTCCCTTCTGCCCTTCAAAACATGCTAGAAACCTCTTGGACTTTGGAAATTCCTTAGACAAAATTTTTAAAAATAATAATTTAGCACCTCATCACTAAACAATAGGTGGGTAACTGGAACGATTGGTGAATAATGAAACATTCAAACCTGAGTCACCGAAAGGAAAACATGTCTACAGTGTTTCAAACAACTGGAAATTGGCTATAATACTAATTTTTATATTCAAAGTCTTATATCATGACACATTTGTAGTAAGACTGCTGAGTGTATATGTAAATACACTTGTTAATCAATCCTTGCCTTCTTGGACAAAGTATATTAACTACTCTTACCTGATATTTTAAATTACAATCAAGTCTTCATATTTATAGTCCTAAATATTAAACAGTATACACTTGTTTCATAATTACAATGGATCTGTATATAAAAGTTCTACTTACCACTAACACTTTCAGAATTAGGTGATTCTGGTAGGCAGATTCCAATCTGTGATTCTCTACAATATTAAAAAGGAGAAGTAATGTCAGATAAGAAAGCGGAACGGGAGTCGTCGTTAGGTGAGGTGAAGCCTGTGCTGAGGGCAGCCACGCCCAGCCACAGAGCCTCAGTCAGTAACCGCGCTAGACAGTCCATCACGGCTACTGCTTCCCACCAAGAACATCAAACAACAAAGAAACTAAAGACACATTTTTCAAGGTACTGAAATAGCACTGTGGTCTGAAATTATTTTTTAAAATATTAATGCAACAAAGAAATGATCCCACAGACAGCCACCAGAAAAAGACTGTGTGAGCAGTAATAGTAAAATTGAGAGCAACCTCTGAAGAGCAGTAGGGCAAGAAATCAAATTTACAAGGATTAATTTAAAAGGAAACTCAAGTTTCCACCCTCACTCAGCAAAGGAGACACTGTGCAGGTCCCAAGTTGGTATTATTGTTTAGTTGCATCCGACTCTTTGTGACCCCATGGACTGTAGCCTGCTAGGCTCCTCTGTCCAAGGGATTCTCCAGGCAAGAATGCTGGAGTGGGTTGCCATTCCCTTCTCCTTGGACTCTTCCAGACCCAGGGCACGAGCCTGCATCTCCAGCATTGGCAGGCGGATTCTCTACTGCTGAGACACCACAGCAGGGCAGAAGGACAAAAAAGGCAGATCCTGAACAGAAGTATCACCTTGCACAGAGAGGTAATGTTAGGCTGACCTGGATTTGAACCTAAACTCAGTCAGTCAGTCACTGTGTGACCTTGGGCAAGTTACTTAACCTCCTGACACTCAGCCTCCTTGCCTACAAAACAGGCCTGACACTACCCTTCTTCCAGGGTTACTGTCAGGATTAGAAATACTACAAAAACCACAGCTCAGCTCAAGGAAAGCACTCGGCAAATAGTAGCTAGCAACTATGCTCCAATAAAAATTTTTTAAAAAATCTTATGAGAACAAAAACAAATAAATGATGTGTGTTAGTCACTCAGTCGTGTCCGACTCTTTGCGACCCCATAGACTGTAGACTGCCAGGCTCCTCTGTCTGTGGGATTTCCCAGGCAAGAATATTGGAGTGGGTTGCCGTTTCCTTCTCCAGGGGACCTTCCTGACCCAGGGATCAAACCCAGGTCTCCAGCATTGCAGGAAGATTCTTTGAAGGCAGATTCTTTACCGTCTGAGCCACCAGAGAAGTCCCAAATAAATGGTATCTGTTGTTATGTAACTAATATAAAGAATTTAAAATATCTGTATGGTCCAGAAGTTCAGGCCTAGACTTCTTCCTAGGGGTTAATATACTAATAGCATATTTATTTGTCTGACCAAATAAATTAATTAAAGAGAAAACTGCCTATCAAGACCCTTTTTAAACTATAACCAAGTTCATCTTTTACCACAGAGACAGACAAGAACAGCCTCCTTCACTGAGTTCGATGGCAGGCCTCTGCCCCACACAATTACACGAGTGGTTTTCAGATCCTAGACACAGAGTATGGTGATGTCTCAGTCAGTCTTATCCCTAGCAGAAAACACAACAGAGTATGAGAAGCACAGGTTGGATAAGCCTGGCTCTGCCATTTGCTGTCTGAACCTTGATAACGCTCAGTATCTTTCTCCATAAAAATTGTGAAATAACTTCTATTTCATGGTGCCCTGAGGAGGGGAAAATGAGGAACTATGGATAAAGTGCTTAGCAGGGCACCTAGAACATAGTAACTACCAATACTTCGGAGCTGTGAGAATCGTGACCTGGAGATCATGGGAGTTCCCAGAGCCCATGAACTTCTCCTGATGTCTCCACAACGAGCCCAGAGCAACATCTATCTGCTTTGCCAGGTAGCGGTTCTAAGAATCCTGTGATCGAAGCAATGTTTCTTATAGGCAGGTAAGACATAAATACAAAGCGTCAAGTCTTACCCCATGAGGTTAAAAACTCAGCGGCGTATCGATAGAGGCGGTTCATGATCTCGATCACGATGGCATAGATGATGCTGGGCACATACAACAAGATGCTGGTCCACTCGGACCCACTGTCCTCGTGCAGACCCAAGGCCCAGGCCTCCATGTCGAAGTAAATCATCATGACAAACAGGGAGAAATAGAGACAGAGGCACACGAAGGGCAGGGAGACCAGGTAAATGCGCAGCTGTCTCTTGTAGCTGGGGTAGAGCGGCTCCTCCCGGCCAGTGACTGGGTTGATACCCAGGACTCCGTGATACCCTGGCCGGGGCTCCTCGAACTTCCTCTTCATGACCAGGGTACCCCACCGGTAGGTCATGCTGGCACAGCCTCGCTTCCACACTTCCAAGATCACCGTGGACCAGATCAGGTTGAACGAGGCAAAGATCACATACTTGTCATAGTCTTCCCATGCAAACAAGTAGTAAGGTAACCCAATGATGGCCATGGGGATTAAGGCAAACGTGAAATACTCCAGAAATCCAAAGTAAAGAGCAATGGTTTCTCCAAAGTAGCCACGAATTCTGTCTACAATCAGAGGGGGAAAAAAGAGACCTTTAGCACAGGCTGCTGAAGACTTTTTTTAAAAAATCATTTCAAGTAAGCTTATTCACTTAAGTGGGGATCATTTAACAACCTATTTCCAAATCAGTGTGTAATAGTAAATTCATCCTCCATCAAGTACAGAAGTCCCACTTGTCTGCAGAGCAAGCCTGACACTTCCCTGGGCTTCGGGCTCAAGCCATAGCTCCTGGGGCTGCTTCTCTTTACCGCCTCACTGATGGATGCCTTCTTCACAAGGAAAAACTCACCTTGGGCTTATCCCACATCTCCAAGGTTCCTAGTTTAAATTCAGCCATGGCCAATGAACCATCGTTTTTTTGTTTTTTTTTTTTTTTACTGGCCTCACCTCTTGGAATGCACAACTTCCCCAACCAGGGATGGAACCCATGGCCTCTGCAGTGGATGCACAGAGTCTCAACCACTCGACCACCAGGAAGTCTCACAGCCAATGAACCATCTTAATTTGGGGGTTTACTTTATGGTCCCCATTTTTCTCTCACTTTAATACTTTAGCATAATAGGGGTTATTTTCAAAGAAGACTTCCCATCCATAGTATCCTGCTCCCCTGCTACCCAAAGCTATATATTTTCATCATTGTGTCATGGCAAATTTTTCAATACCCTGAAGAAAAATTATTCAAAAGCACAAACAATATTCTACATGTTAACTTCTGGAACAGCCATGGAACACATTGATCTAAACTTTCATACACCCACTGGGCAGAAGAAGGCCAAGCAACCTCACTGTTAATTGTCTGTGAACTCGACACAAGCTAACGCAAAAGAGGTCACACACACTGTGTCCTTTGTCAGCCACATCTACATGGGCGAGTTCTTAGACTGCAAAACTGCCCTGCATTGGGACCAGGGTGGGATGCAGGCGGTAAGGGAGGTGTAATACTCAGAATTAGTATTTCTTGGTTAATTACATGCAGTTTAAAAAAAAAGAAAAACACAGTGTTTTAAGATAAAGCATCAGATCAGTCTATAAGGATGGTTCAGACTAAACAAAGATACTATTTTCCTCTATCTTTAATTCTTCTATTAACTCAGGAGCATGTTAAAATTAAAAAAAAAAAAAAAAAGGGTATGACAAACTAACCTCAAATGAGAATCAGGTTAAAAGATACCCAAGCAATTAAAAAAAAAAAAGAAAAAGACACTCATGGGCCTCGGCTCCTAATTAAACCATCTCTCTCTTTTGATCTCAGGACAAGTTCAAGATCTTCCTGAGCCCCAGCTCTCCCAGAGGCCTCAAGATCACTACTACACCCGTGCTCAGCCTTCACCATCAACTCACTTTTCCCCGCTCACTTTCTAAGATATAGCTACTGGAGACTGTCACTTACAAGACCTAGAAGTAATATTTAAATTTCCAGCCACCTAAAGGCTCCAAAATCACTGCACATGGTGACTGCAGCCATGAAATTAAAAGATGCTTACTCCTTGGAAGGAAAGTTATGACCAACCTAGATAGCATATTCAAAAGCAGAGACATTACTTTGCCAACAAAGGTTTGTCTAGTCAAGACTACGGTTTTTCCTGTGGTCATGTATGGATGTGAGAGTTGGACTGTGAAGAAGGCTGAGCGCCGAAGAATTGATGCTTTTGAACTGTGGTGTTGGAGAAGACTCTTGAGAGTCCCTTGGACTGCAAGGAGATCCAACCAGTCCATTCTGAAGGAGATCAGCCCTGGGATTTCTTTGGAAGGAATGATGCTAAAGCTGAAACTCCAGTACTTTGGCCACCTCATGTGAAGAGTTGAGTCACTGGAAAAGACTCTGATGCTGGGAGGGATTGGAGGCAAGAGGAGAAGGGGATGACAGAGGATGAGATGGCTGGATGGCATCACTGACTCGATGGACGTGAGTCTGAGTGAATTCCGGGAGTTGGTGACGGACAGGGAGGCCTGGCATGCTGTGATTCATGGGGTCGCAGAGAGTCAGACATGACTGAGCAACTGAACTGAAGTGAACTGAAAGGCTAAACAAAGTGAAAAAATGTCATATAAGTGAAACATAAAATGATTTTTTTTTTTTGAAGTCTCAATTACTTTTTTTTTTTTTTTTTTTTTTTTTTTTTTTTAAAGAAAATCCATCCTGAACCCTCCTCCCTCCTCCCTCCCCATACCATCCCTCTGGGTCGTCCCAGTGCACCAGTCCCAAGCATCCAGCATCGTGCATTGAACCTGGACTGGCATCTCGTTTCATACATGACATTTCACATGTTTCAATGCCATTCTCCCAAATCTTGCCACCCTCTCCCTCTCCCACAGAGTCCATAAGCCTGTTCTATACATCAGTGTCTCTTTTGCTGTCTCGTATACAGGGTTATCGTTACCATCTTTCTAAATTCTTTTACATCACCTAGAACTATCAACATTTTTCCTTTCAAAGAATTCAAGTAAAACTCAAAATGCAATTTCAAAATTGGACCCTAAAATGGTTTTTTGCTCATTATGACAATATTATAATGACCGTTTTCAGAAATGGAAACTGGAAAGAAAATTTTAGAGGAATTCCTTTAAACAAAGTCAATAAGGCAATGTTCTTTAAAGAAAAACAGACAGTAATACTTATGGTGAAAGCTACCAACCTAAATATAATCTTTATGCTTAAAAAACATCACTAAACCAAAAAACTTGAACATCCATATTGACATAAGTTTACACAGAATAATGTTCAACATCCACTGAATAAATTAATGGTTATTCTTCTAAGTGTCTTCACAGAAAGTGGACAGATCCAGTAATGCACACCAAGATCCTTATGAATTATCTCAAAAGATGCTTAGGCCTGCTAGTCTGCTGCTAAGAATGAGCAGAGCTTGGCCTACTCCAAATAATTAGTTCTAAAGAAACAGCAATTTTCAAATATGAAATATTCATGGTCAAAGTGGATTCTTACAAACTATGTTCTACAACAAATCAGACACATGCTCAGGATGGCCACTCTGGATTGTCCGTGTCACTGGTGACATTTAATAAAAGCCTGCAATTCACTTCATCTAAAATGATATTAAGAATAAAATAAATAGATCATGCAACCCACCTTATCCTCCTCACCATTTTTTTTTTTTGCCCACACACAGCTGGTGAGTCCTGCCCATCACAGCATTAAACATCCACCCAAGAAGGACATTACCACTGCTGTGTCCTCCTCTAAGAGAGGCAGCACTGACACGTACCTATGGGCTGAAACTTCAAGGTAAATCGAGTATACCAGGTGTCCTCAAGCTTCTTCAGGGCCTCATTGTCATGCAGTGGGAACACCTGAACCACAATGCCAGACGTGAGCAGCCTCCTCACTGCGGAAGGAAATTATGAGATGGGTTTGAGATTTCTCGTGACCACTTTCATTAAAGGCTACCCAGACTCTCCAAGAAAAGAGCTACATAAAGACCAGTACTGTCCTGCCTGCTCCCAAGGGGTATTCTTCTGTTCTTCAGGATGTCAACATCTTTATTATTTCCTTTGTATATGAAAGCAATACAAGTTGATGTAAAATTTTCAATCTTACAGAAATGCACAGATTAGAACTGGAGAGGCCCTGGTTATTCTCTCCCTCCCACAAAAAAAAATAACCACTGTAAATAGCAATTAAGTGTCTAAGCTGACTTCAAAATAAACATCCATAAATATTTATTTTAGATACAAAAGGAACCATTCGCTACACATCATTCTGTAATCTCATGGAGTGGTAGTAAACGATGAATATTTCTCAATGCCAATGTAAACAGAACATGAATATCCTTTTACACGGTGTCATAATATTCCCTTACATGAAGTGCTAAAATTGAACTAACCTTCTATTGAAAAATATTTATTTCCTTTTTTGGCTATTATAAATAATGTTAAAATTCTTGTAGATATAACTTACCCCACGTGCCTATGATTTCCTTGTTATATATACTTAGGAGTGCTAGGTCCAAGAGCAGAGCATATGTGTATCAAACTTAGACACATATTACAAAACAGCCTCTAGAAAAATTTTACTCATCTGTCTTCCCACTACAGTGAAAATAAGATGATGCTCAATTCATGCTCACTGATATAGAGTATTTTCAAAACCATTTTTGTCTTTTCTAATCTGCTAACAAAGGCTTACGTTCACAGCCAGCAAATACCAAAAAAAAAAAAGACTTCCTGTTTTCAGCAATCATTTGGTATGATCATAACACTTGTGCACATATCTAGGCGATGAGACAGGCTGGGACCTGGGACCCTTCACAGAAGTGTTTGCACCTGGACAAAAGTCTCTTGCAGCAACAGAATATAAGGGACTAAAACCTACCTTACACAGGCCAGGTGCAAATTATGAACAGTGAGATTCAAAAAGGCCACAAATTGCCACTTCTGAGGTGCTCAGAGCAGAAGCAGGGTACCGCCCTGATCCCTGTACACAGCACCAATGCAGGGGTGGACAGAGCAGGTAAAGCCGCCCTCCATCCTGACCCACCAATCCGCGCCCACCCTCATACCTGACCCCGTCCCCTGCCCCGCACCCCCAGGAGCGAGCAAGCGCATCGGTTACTGCTTTCCCATGTGCTGCAGCATGAGTCCCGAGAAAGCCCTGCCTGAATTTCACCTGGCCTCTTATCAATTTCTGTTGAATAAAGAGGCCGAGAACCAAGGTCAGTTACAGAAAGACAAACACATTTAACTGAAGACAATATCCCCCAGTGATAATAAATGAACACGGGGTAATCTTTCACCCATAATTATTTAGAGTGACTCTGGGTGGGCGGGTCTTCGGGTCTTTCCGAGGAAATGTGTTCTGTTCACGGAGAACTCAGATGCACTGCCTGGTGCCCCATCTGGGGAGATGGGGTACTTTTCACACGAGTTCCCAGCAGTTTCTTCCTAAAGACTACGGCTGCTTATAAAATGGAACTCATCAAGAAAGAAAAGCCTGCTGTTTACATCCGTGGATAAGCTCTGAGTTCTTTAAGGTACATCAGCTCATCTCTACTGAGGGCTGCCTTCTTTATCTCCAATCTCCCTTGTTCCCACAGACAAGTGATGAGCATATCAGGCAAGAGGCCCGCAAGGAGGACAGCAAGTAAGTATCTGCAGCATGGAAGAGAAACACGATTTAAGTTTTCCATGTAGATATACTACATGTAACAGAGACGGCATCTCAGGACAGAGGTCCTTTTTTTTTTTTTTTTTTAAATTTTTATTTATTTTTTTATTTTTAAACTTTACATAATTGTATTAGTTTTGCCAAATATCAAAATGAATCCATCACAGGCATACATGTGCTCCCCATCCTGAACCCTCCTCCCTCCTCCCTCCCCATACCATCCCTCTGGGTCGTCCCAGTGCACTAGCCCCAAGCATCCAGTATCGTGCATTGAACCTGGACTGGCATCTCGTTTCATACATGATATTTTACATGTTTCAATGCCATTTTCCCAAATCTTCCCACCCTCTCCCTCTCCCACAGAGTCCATAAGACTGTTCCATATATCAGCGTCACTTTTGCTGTCTCGTACACAGGGTTATTGTTACCATCTTTCTAAATTCCATATATATGTGTTAGTATACTGTATTGGTGTTTTTCCTTCTGGCTTACTTCACTCTGTATAATAGGCTCCAGTTTCATCCACCTCATTAGAACTGATTCAAATGTATTCTTTTTAATGGCTGAGTAATACTCCATTGTGTATATGTACCACAGCTTTCTTATCCATTCATCTGCTGATGGACATCTAGGTTGCTTCCATGTCCTGGCTATTATAAACAGTGCTGTGATGAACATTGGGGTACACGTGTCTCTTTCCCTTCTGGTTTCCTCAGTGTGTATGCCCAGCAGTGGGATTGCTGGATCATAAGGCAGTTCTATTTCCAGTTTTTTAAGGAATCTCCACACTGTTCTCCATAGTGGCTGTACTAGTTTGCATTCCCACCAACAGTGTAAGAGGGTTCCCTTTCCTCCACACCCTCTCCAACATTTATTTGTAGACTTTTGGATCGCAGCCATTCTGACTGGTGTGAAATGGTACCTCATCGTGGTCTTGATTTGCATTTCTCTGATAATGAGTGATGTTGAGCATCTTTTCATGTGTTTGTTAGCCATCTGTATGTCTTCTTTGGAGAAATGTCTATTTAGTTCTTTGGCCCATTTTTTGATTGGGTCATTTATTTTTCTGGAGTTGAGCTGTAGGAGTTGCTTGTATATTTTTGAGATTAGTTGTTTGTCAGTTGCTTCATTTGCTATTATTTTCTCCCATTCTGAAGGCTGTCTTTTCACCTTGCTGATAGTTTCCTTTGATGTGCAGAAGCTTTTAAGGTTAATTAGGTCCCATTTGTTTATTTTTGCTTTTATTTCCGATATTCTGGGAGGTGGGTCATAGAGGATCCTGCTGTGATGTATGTCAGAGAGTGTTTTGCCTATGTTCTCCTCTAGGAGTTTAGGACAGAGGTCCTATTACAAACCCTTCAGTATAATTTTAAAGAAAACGTAACCTCTTAGAAATGGGAGGGGGAAGGATAATAAAGAGGAGATATTTGATACTACCAAATTCTAGGAAAAATTTCATAATTCTAGGAAAAATTATCAATATGATCATGAAGGATAATGTCTTTGGTTAAATTTGTTTGTCTCAGATACGTGTAGAAGTATTAAAATCATACTGGTTAAACGACTGCTGGAAGCAGGAAATGTTTTTCTGGTTTTGATACTTGCTGTTGGTGAACATAGGCCTTTGTTATCAAGTTAGAAACGATAAAACTGATTTTGAAGATATAAGAAAAAGTATGGATCTCAAAAAAAAAAAAAAAAGGATTTTTAATAGCTAGTGCTCCTTACAACTATATCTCATGCATAAGTTACACAGAGGGGAAAAGTCTTAAAAAGCTAGGGGTGTGATAAAAAGCCTCATTCTCCATGACTGAAAAAGGTATATACTCAAAATATCAACAGCTAGAGGAAAAAGGTATATGGTTTAAGTTATATCAGCTCTGGTGCTATCAAATCCATTTTTTAAACATTTTTATTCTAAAGCATTTCAGTGAATTGTTTTCTTCAGCTAACAGGAGTGAAAGTCAATCACTCACATCAGTTCTCATTCTTAGCTCTTACTGAGGGATGCACAACTGTATCTTATTCTTCTATCACTATCCTTTTCAACTACCACATCAAGTTTAACTTTGAACTGACTTATGGCATCTAAATTACTATTTTACTATTTCTAAGCTCTTTTTAAAGGAATTGTTCCATTCTGCTATAGAAGACATTCAAGGCCTGCATAAAAAGCTGGTTGTAAACCTCTAAAAATAGGGTTGCAAACTAAGGGACTAAGAGAGACTTTAAAGCTTCAAGTCCTAAATTACTGGGCTTCTCTTTACCACCAGTGCCAAAAGCATGGTTCTGGTTTCAGCTTCTAAAAATAGAAGAGGTGTTTTTTTTTTTTTTTTTCCTTCAGTCAGTCCTTGGACTTTTCTCTTGTCAGCTAAAAATGTAATTAACATGAGCCTTACCGTCAAAGGAAAATATAATGCTGTCTGTGCCTGTTTAAAGAAAGGAACAATTTAGGACTTCCCGGGAGGTCCAGCGGCTGACTCTGTGTTTCCAATGCAGGGGGCCCAGGTTCGATCCCTGCTCTCTCTGGTCGGGAAACTAGATCCCACATGCTGCAGCTAAGAGTTCGCATACTGCAACAAAGATCCCACGTGCCGAAATCAAGACCCGGTGCAGCCAAACAAATAAAAATAAATATTAAGAAATAAAGAAAGGAACAATTTAAACCCAGATTCCTTTAAGAATGCTGAATGGTCCACTGTCAAGCACTAGGACTATTACTATTACAGCCGTTACTAACCACAATCTAATTAAGGGAGACTGTAACTTGGCTTATACTAGGACCCTCTAAATAAAATAACGCAATGACAATACTAACACAGCCTTCGGTTAATGTGACATAAAAGTAAACACAGAAGTCCCTCTCACAATTCTTACAGTGTCTCTTTGCGATGGGGAGGAACAGGTGATGGTGCCTGCAATCCAGCAGAGGGGTGATGAACACACAGCACCCACAGGGAGACGAGGCTGCACGGGGAACACAGGGCCCCTGCCGCCCCTGCCACTGGCCCCCGTCCCAGGCCCTGCCTGCATCTAGGGCTCAGATGTGAACAGACCCCTCCTGTCTCAAAGAGGAACAAACTGCTTCTCAGGGACACCTGTGTTTTCAAAATGCATTTTTATATTCTGGTATTGTTTTAGTCCCTGCTTAACATAATAACTGCAAATATGTATGTGGCAAAACACAGTGTGTGTAGAGACATACAGATATAGATACACAGATATATGGTATGATACCCAGCAATACATACACACACACATCAGTGGTTTGTCTTATATGCATGCCTGCTACAGGGTATTTACTTGACATTCTCTCTATTATTCTCATAAGGCAATAATTTTAGAAGACAGAATATATCTGACCACTCTAATTTATCCATCTGTATACATAAGATATTCAGAGATGGTTGCTGCTAAGTCGCTTCAGTCGTGTCCGACTCTGTGCGACCCCAGAGATGGCAGCCCACCAGGCTGCCCCGTCCCTGGGATTCTCCAGGCAAGAACTCTGGAGTGGGTTGCCATTTCCTTTTCCAACGCATGAAAGTGAAAAGTGAAAGTGAAGTCGTTCAGTCACATTCGACTCTAAGCGACCCCATGGACTGCAGCCCACCAGGCTCCTGCGTCCATGGGATTTTCCAGGCAAGAGTACTGGAGTGGGGTGCCATTGCCCTCTCCGTCAGAGGTAGTTATTGTCCTAAAAAAGAATAACACAAGAGATTGCCACACCCCATCCATCAAAACATGACAATCATCTGATAGACATTTTGAGACAGAGCTTTTACCTAAACTAAATAATATCCCTTAGGATAAAGTTAATACATAAGAAAGTCTCCACTCTCTCAATGCCTCTTTATAAAGAAAATTTTTCGCTAGGTTACCTGCATGACTGTTAATTACTAGGAATCAACAGGCAAAGGCAGTCAGAGAGCCTGAGATCTCAGCTCACACAGACAACTAGAAAAGGGATGCCCCCAGATGGCCGCTGACGACTAAGACACACGTATAACCAGAAACAGAATGTGGCCCTCCTGGTGACAAGTGGTGGCAGAAAGACATCCCTGTCCTGTTCTTCTTCATGAGGTCAAATTAAAAACAACAAAGGAAATAAGAACCATAAAGGGAAACCCTACTTTTGATGATAGTAAAACAAATGAGCAAACAAACAAAAAAAAACTATAAAGTGAAAACAGAAACTGAAAAGTGGCCTTAAAAATCAGCCCAGCTTTCTAAGCTAAGAGCAAGCTGGGTCCAGGCAGGGGGCAGGGTTCTCCTGCACACTGACGGGTGGGGAACTCCTGTCCCCATACCCAGAATGCAGGCTAAGGGGGTGCTCCTTGCCTGGGACCACAGCCAGACCAGAGACACAAGGCTGGAGGAGGGAAAGGGCACGTCTGCCATCTTGGGAAAAGCGCTGCCTACTGGGGCGGAGGGATGGACACAGGCAGCACAGCAGCTGTGGTCTTGGTTGGCCACAGACAGACGGAAAGGTCAAACCCAGCAACACTCCTCTTAAGAACAGGGCTCCAGGGATTTAACCCTCCCTGGTGGTTCAGTGGTTAAGAGTCCACCTTCTAAGGCAGGGGATGAGGGTTCCATCCCTGGTCTGGGAACGAAGATCCCACATGCCACAGAGCAGCTAAACCCATACACGACAACTACTGAGGCCAAGCACTGTAACAAAAACATCCTGCACGATGCAACTAAGACCCAACACAGTCAAATCAATGAAGAAATAAAGAAAAGGGCTCCACGGAGGCTCTAAGATCGCTCAAGGAGAACACACTGTCAGGCAGAATCCCAGTTCCTGACCACCGCAGTTCCTGACTGGAGGCCCCCCAACATCGCCTCTTCCCAATATACACACTTCCTTCCCAGAAGAGCTGGTCTGGAAAAAATAGGGGTTCATTAAAAAAATAAGCAAATGCCACAAAGAAACTGACATCAAACTATGCAAGAATACTATCAGAGAAAAGAGGAAAGTCATTTTTTTAAAAGGCAGAGAAGAAACACAGCAAAAACATTACAGCATAGAGCAAAGAAAAATTATGGAATTCTTCAAGGAGTTAATGAAATTAAAGCAAGCCACATCTCTGAAATTAAAATCAAGGAAAACCTATGAGAGCTGAAAGGGGGAGCCTGGAAAAGCAAAATATCAGAAAAATAAAACTATTACAGATACAAAGAAAGTCACAGTAAAAGCTACTGAAGAAGTAAAGACTCAAAGAACAAAGCTGGAAAATGGTAGACATGCCTAAAAAATTACATAAAAAACTTTAAAATATTTCAGAGAATATATAGACATATATATATATATATATATAAGTATATACATTACATCGGAGAAGGCAATGGCACCCCACTCCAGTACTCTTGCCTAGAAAATCCCATGGATGCAGGAGCCTGGTGGGCTACAGTCCATGGGTTTGCACAGAGTCGGACACGACTGAGCGACTTCACTTTCACTTTTCACTTTCATGAACTGGAGAAGGAAATGGCAACCCACTCCAGTGTTCTTGCCTGGAGAATCCCAGGGACCGGGAGCCTGGGGGGCTGCCGTCTCTGGGGTCGCACAGAGTCGGACACGACTGAAGCGACTTAGCAGCAGCAGCAGCATACATTACATACATATATATATACACACACACACATACACAAATGGCATCCTTAAAGACAAGAACAGAAAATAAAACCAAATAACTCCTCAAAGGTAACTGAAGAAAATGTTTTTGAAATCATGCTAATCTTTAATCTGCACAGTAAAGACGATATGTCCAACAAAAAACTGCTACAAGATAATTAACATCAAGACATACACAGATAACTGGAAATACAGACAAAGAGGAATGATAAGCACCTACATTGAAGTTTCTAGACACCTCCCAAAAGTCATACAGGTCAAAACGGAGAGCAAGCAAAAGCATCTATGCCACATGACTAACTCAGAGACAGAGGAAAGTACATAATGCAGTTTACAGGGAAGCCAGGCAGTAGCGAATGAATACACTCTTGGTTCCCGAGTGTACACGGGACATTTTCCAAGACAGACCATATGTTAGGCCTCAACAGATTTAAAAAGATATGGATTATAAAAAGTATCCTCTGACCACAGCGGGATGAAGTTGGAAATCAATAACAGAAGGAAAACTGAGGAATTCACAAATGTGTGTAAAGTAAACATCACATTCTGAAACAGCCAGTGGGTCAAGGAAGAAACTACAGGGGAAATTAGGAAATACCTAGAAATGAATGAAAACCAAACATCATATACCAAAACATATGGGACACAGAGAAAGCAAGTCTAACAGGGCAGTTAGTAGCAATAAATGCGTATATTTAAAAACAAGAACGATCTCAAATAACAACTTAACTTTACTATTAAGGAATTAGAAGAAGAAGAGTAATTTAAACCCAAAACTAGCAGAAGGAAGAAAAAAAAAAAAAGACTGGAACAGAGATAAATCAAACAGGATAGAAAGATAACAGAGAAAATTACAAAAACCAAAAGTTGGTTCTTTGAAAAGATCAACAAAACTGACAAATCTTTAGCTAGATGAACTGAGAAAAACAGACCACATAAAACTACTAAAATCAGAGATGAAAATGGGTGCGTTACTATTGATTCTAAAGAAATCAGAAAGATTGTAGAGTATACTATGAATACTTGTATACCGACAAACTGGCTAGCCTAGAGGAAATGGACAAATTCCTAGAAACACAAAACATAGCAAAACTCAATCAGCAAGGAAGAGAAAATGTGAACAGATTTATAATTATAAAGCAGTAACTAAAAAAAAATCTCATGACAAAGAAAAAACCAGAACTTGATACCTTTACTGGTGAATTTTACCACTATTTAAAGGAAAACTAATACCAATCCTTCTCCAATTTTCCCCAAAAATTTAAGAGGAAGGAACACTACTAACTCACTCTATGAGGCCAGAATTACCCTGACACAAAGTCAGACAAAAGCACTACAAGAAGAGAAAACTATAGACCAATATCCCTTATGAACAATGATGCAAAAATCCTCAGCAAAATACTAGCAAAGTCAACTCGGCAACATGTTAAAAGGATTATATACCATGACAAGTGGGATTTATTCTGAGAATTCAAGGATAGTTCAATATATTAAAATCAGTCTATGTAATACATCACATTAACAGAATGAAGGGGAGAAAAAAAACAACCCACATCATGTTGAATGGTGAAAGAATAAAAGTTTTTCTCTAAAATCAGAAATAAGACAAAGATGACCACTTTCATCACTTTTATTCAACATGTTATTGGAAGTTTTAGCCTGAGCAAATAGGCAAGTAAAGGAAATAAAAGACATCAACACGGAAAAGTTAGAAGTTAAATTGTCTCTGTTCACAGATGATATCATCTTATATGTAGAAAACCCTAAAATTTCCACAAAAATACTATCAAAGCCAATAAATGAAGTCAGTAAAGTAGCAGGACACAAAGTCAGCACCTAAAAATCAGTTTCATCTCTATACATTAACAATGAACTATCTGAAAAGATAATTATGAAAACAATTCTATTTTCAATAACATCATGTAGAATAAAATACTTAGGAATTAACAAAGGAGGTGAAGGGCTTTCCTAGTGGCTCAGATGGTAAAAAATCTGTCTCCAGTGTGGGAGACCCAGGTTGAATCCCTGGGTTGGGAAGATTCCCTGGAGAAGAAAATGGCAACCCACTCCAGTATTCTTGCCTGGAGAATCCCATGGATGGAGGAGCCTGGAAGGCTCCAGTCCATGGCATCGCAAAGTCAGACACGACTGAGCTACTGACACACAACACACAACAAGGAGATGAAAGATTATACAAATAAAAACTATAAAACAATGCTATAAGAAATAAAACATATATAGAGACATACCCCATATCCATGGGAGTTTATCTTATTAAAATGTCAGTACTATCCAAAGTAATCTACAGATTCAATGCAATTCCTACCAAAATCCCAATGATGTCTTCTGCAAAATTAGAAACACCCATCCTAAAACACATATCAAATTTCAGGGAAACTCAAACAGCCAGAACAATTTTAAAAAACAAAAGCAAAACTTCCTTATTTCAAAACTTACCACAAAGCCATAATAATCAAAACAGTGTCATACTAGCATACAGACAGACTATACAAGCCAAAGGAATAGAAGAGAGAGCTCAGAAATGAACCCTCACGTATGTGGTCAAATGATTTTTACAGGAGTACCAGGGCGACTGAATGAGTGAAGAATAGTTTTTGACAAATGGGTGGTAGGAAAACTGCATATCCACATGCCAAAGACTTAAGTTGCTTAACACCATACACAAAAATTAACTCAAAATGGATTAAAAACCTAAACATAAAATCCAAAACTATAAAGTTCCTAACATAAAACACAGAGAATAAGCTTTAGGACGGTGTCTTTGGCGAGAATTTCTTAGATATGAACCAAAGGTACAGGAAAATGTTAAAATTTTGTGCATCAAAACAGAGTATCACCAAAGTAAAAACTGGCAGCCCACAGAATGGGAGAAAACATCTGGGGAAAAACATTTGCATAGCATATATCTCATAAGGGATTAATATCCAGAATACATAGAGAATGCCTAAAACTCAACAATCACAACAAAAACTTGATTCAAAAATAGGCAAAGGACATACACAGACATTTCTCCAAAGACATTTACTCAGTATCAACAGTCACTAGGTAAGTGCAAGTCAAAAACTGCAATGAGATAGCACCTCATACCTGTTAGGATGGCTACTATCAAAGTATCAGAACATAATAACTGTGGGCAAGGAAGTGGAGAAACTGCAATGCTGTACACTGCTGGCGGGAATCTGAAATGGTACAGTCCCTGTGGAAAACAGGATGCAAGTACTTCAGAAAAATTAAAAATAGAATTACCATATGATCCAGGAAGTCCATTTCTTGTTATATACCAAAAAGAATTGAAAGCAGGATCTCAAAGAAATATGTGCATACCCATGGTCATTACATCATTACTCACAATAACCAAAAAGCAGAGGCAACCCAAGCAGCCACTGATGAAGGAATGAATAAACAATATGCGGTACCTACATACAATGGAACACTGGGTAGTCTTAAGTAGAAGGGAATTCTGACATCTGCTACAACAAAGATAAACCTGGAGGACATTACACCAAGTGAAGTATGCCAGTCACAAAAAGAGAAACACTGTGTGATTGCACTTATTTGAGATACATAGAACAGTCAAAACCACCAAGACAGAAGTAAAATGGCGGTTGCCAGGTCTTAGAGCAAGACAAGGTGGGAGAGTGATTATTTAACGGATACAGAGTGTCAGTTTCACAAGATGGAAAGAACTGTGGAGATGGACGGTGTTGATGGCTGTAAAACATTATGAATGTATTTAATACCAGTGAACTGTACATTTAAGTTTTGGAAATGGTAAATTTTATGTTATATGTACTTCACATTAAAAAAAGAGAGAGAAACTTAAGAGATAATAACAACAACAACAACAAAAAGAGTGATCTATGATTGGATCTTGGTTTAAACAAACTATCTGGTGACAAGTGAGAAAGTCTGAATATGGACTGACTCGGGCACCCGTCCTCCTGGATGACACTGACTGTTACAAGGAAAGGAGACTGGGGACACAGAAACTGGTATGTTTAAAGAATTTCTTAGGCAGCAAAAATGTTCTGGGCCTTGCTATTATCTGGGTTTCAGGAAAATTTGGAATTACATGTCATCAATACTTTCGGTCTACAAACTGATATTTTCATTCAAACGGAATTATACAAAATCAGAAAGTTACAAACTGCTAGTTTGCATTCAGGTATGATGTCCCACTGTGACTCTTAAGTCTTTCTATGTTTGTATCTGTTCATACCCAGTGAGATGAGAGGAGATGGAAAGAAGGCTCCAGGAAAAGACCATGTGTCTAGTTTTTATTCCTCTACAGATTTTCATTACACTATAATGTCTGGGCATACGGTAAACTTGGCTAATTTTAACTGAATAATATGCAAATGCATTCACACTGAATTTTAAGCTTACTGAATGCTGTGAACCTTGATAAAGAAGAAGTTGAGAACCATAAAGAACAAATAAGTTGATCTAAAGCTACAACATCATGAAGGTCTAAAGGCAAAATATATAATGGTGAAAAAATAAATTATTGTAAAGTTGTGTAAGTTTTTCAGTAAGGGTGGAAAAAGTCATTATAATTTGTTATTTACTAAGCAAAATATAATTGCATTATGGAGGAGCCTGGTAGGCTATAGTCCATGGGGTCACTAAGAGTCGGACACGACTGAGCGACTTCCCTTTCACTTTTCACTTTCATGCACTGGAGAAGGAAATGGCAACCCACTCCAGTGTTCTTGCCTGGAGAATCCCAAGGATGGGGGAGCCCGGTGGGCTTCCGTCTCGGGGTCGCACAGAGTTGGACACAACTGAAGCCACTTAGCAGCAGCAGCAGCAGAATGTATATTCATGAAATTAGTTGATACAATGACTCACATAATGATTTTCCTGGGTACAATTTTGCCTGGGGGTAACCAGGGATCATTTTTTCATCTCTGGCTCGAAGATTTTCAAGTTCATGTTTGATAATGAATTGACGTTCTGCCATGCTGAGGAAATCATCATTATCATCTAAAACAAAACAAAAATTCATAGTTATTTTCTCAGTATTAGCCAAAATAAAATCTAAAATATTCAAACACCCTGGGATTATGAAATAATGGTATAGACAATAAGTAATTACCATAAAGAGTAATCCAAGTAATAAAAATTACATAGAAAAGGATATAAGAATAAAAATATTCTAAATGCCTTCACATAATACAGTTCTTCAATCATTACACTAATGATTATATGGTTCAAACAACCAAATGGTAGACACTTGCTTGCCCTCATTTAACTGAAATGAACAGAAAGTAATATATTCTTTAATTTTAACAATATTTTTATTTAGGAATGGATCTGAAGTTTGCCTACAAGGCAAATTCTCTTCCAAACTCTCAAGCCCAGGCCAATTTCCTTGTGGAATCCAACATCCCTCACATACATGAAGAAGAAAGCCTGATAAGAAAATAGTGTCATTTTTTGACAGGTGAATCCCCTCAAATGTGGTGAATTTCACCTCAATCATTTATTTACCAATATACAAAAATCCAGAGTGACTGAGTCTGAAGAAGTCCAATTGTATCTTCTAACTCTGAAAGACCCTGGAAGGGACCAGTTCTGAAAGCAACCTCCCACTCTGCTTTCACAGCCATCCTGGATTTCACAGTTCTTTCCAGAAATCACTCTCTTCTGAAACCCCCTTTGAGGCCAGAACAGAAGCAGGATAGGGAATTACAGGATATGAAATACTACTGTGCTTCTTACTTATATCAATCTAATGAACATCACCATTCTAAGACTTAGAATTATATAAATAAGTGACATATGTCAGTTTTATGTTCATCTATTCCAGAGGTTACAAAGTAAATCTGCAACCCCAAACCTGATCCCACCTGGTTTGATAAATAAAATTTTATTGGTACATAGCCTCATTCATTTGCTTCTTATGGCTGTAGGCTGCTTCTGCTGGACAAAGGTTGTGCTGAATAACTATGACAGATCATAGTGTCCACACAGCCTAAAATATTTACTATCAGGCCCTTTACTGAAAAATTTTGCTGACCCCTGATCTATTCATCAAAGACTTCCTTTTGATAAATTGATTCTGATAGAAACAACCTTGGAACTTACCATCAAAATCTCTGAAGCTGTGTCGGGTTCCATACGTGAAGGCTCTCATGGTGTTATCACTGCACTCTTTTACCAATCCCACTGCTTCTGCCCCCAGCAACAATCGAATCTTGGAGGCACCGACAAGATATAAGTTCTGATTTTCTAGTGTTTCTTTTTCATATTTATTTAACAACGGTCTAAATGACAGCTGAGCACCTTCGGAAACAAAAGATGAGCAGAATCTTAGAAACTGATAAACATAAAAGTTTCAAATATGAAAGCCTTTTAAGTAAGTATTCTGTCTCTAGTTTGGCAGAAGGCAAATAAATTATATTAATGATTTAAATCCATCTCCCAAATAAATAATAAATAAAAGTTAAGTTGGGGAAGGCAGTTCTTTATAGCTTTTTGAAATAAACGTCAAAACTGGAAACTGTAATAAGTGGCTTGTCAGTTACTCAAATTAGAAGTAGATATTAGACAAGAATAAAATATTTGTTAGCTCTAAATATAAAATTGTACTAAGTAAAAACATGAAGCAAAAGGATATAATATAAAAAATACAAAAATTTAAGAAAATTAATTTGAAATAAAATATCCCAATAAAAATGCAATAAATGTAACACAATTATAGAAGATTACAGATTGTGTGAATGTTAAATACTGAATAATAAAGAGTGAAATAATTTTTCAATGATTTTTCCCATAAATATTAATACATTCAATTAGGTTTAAAGCAGATATTGTTACTTGATACTGTATATGTAATTATTTCACTTAAAAGATTGTAGAAAAAGGAATTTTTCCTAATTTTTAATTTCTACCTACGTCAGACTTTTTAAGGTATGTTTATATCTTTACTATTTATCCTGTATGAAGTGTTGACAGGAGTTATAAAAATACCAATCAGATGGAACAGGATAATGAGCAGAATTTATATTTTACTTACCCAGGGGGTTAGTAAGGTTAACTTGCTATGGCATTATTATTTAGGTACTTTACAACAGAGGCATTTAAGGCTTTAATTAAAAAACAAATAAAAGATCTGTTCAATTTAAAGAAAACACAAATGGCTCTTAAACAGAAAATCCTTAATGTCATCCATATTAAGATAAATGCAAAACAACACCAATATGTTATTTTTCACTTCTCACACTACAAAAATCAAGTCAGACTGAAAAAATAGATGGTGGGGGTGTTAGCCATGAAAGTGCTCCACTCCACCCAGATCTCCCCTCCAAAGAATTTGCTGTGAGAAGCAGAGCTGACCGACAGCCATCTGCTTTTCCCCCTTTGGCTGCTGCACCCCCACACCTAGGCTATGGGCTGAACCCCACAGGACAGTGGAATGAAGCCATTGTGCAATGCTGAGCCTGGCTAATATGTTCTCAGAACCATGCTATAGTCTGAGGCTTTTCCTATCCAAGTCTCCTTCCTTCCCTCTCTCCTTTCACAAGCTTCAGACACGCACCAAAGTCAGAAGGCTATCATTGTCTAAGCCTGCTCCTTCCTACTTTATCTTTCTACAGATGATCCTCTCTACAAACCTCCTGTGCATTAAATCCCACTTGGCATCTCTTGCTTGAAAGACCCAAACGACACAGCATGTAGGGAAGGTACTCTTAGACATGGCTAGGGGAACAAAAACTGCTATAACCTTCATGGAGAACCATGAAGAGAACCATGAATGTTGTTCTGACAAAGAGCACTCTCTCATTGCAATCCCCGACCCGTGAAGCAATGATTTGTTCATGTGATTCCTTTAGGGTTTGTTTTCATGTCACCAGACAACATGCTTTTAGAGCTATTTTTCTTTTTTAACTTTGGAAAATGAGGATTAAACTCTCTTTCCAACCCACCTCCCTCATTTCTACCCACCATTCTCACAGTATCATTATATCATCCTTTTCATTCCATCAACAGTACTTTCATTATGGCTACATACATTATAGTTGAGCCTTACAATGTGTTATGATTTTCCTTTCCTACAACTTACCATTTTCCCAAAAGTTGGTATCTAGCTTGTTTCATAATGTGCTTAATATACTTATTGATAATTCAATCCCCCAAGCTAACTGATTAAGTCTTCCCTCAATACACTGTCATGAGAAAGAGTCTGACAACAACATCTTTTCAGAGATCTTATCTTTATCCTCACACGTTGTTGGCAGCTGAGTGAGTTCAGAATTCTAGACTGAAACCATTTTCCTTCAGAAATGAAGATATTCCTTCACTGCCTTCTAGCTTCCAGTGTTTCTGACCTAGCTTCTTTTTTTGGAAGTCCGTAGTGTCTTCCTGTCCCCAGGATTCTGAAACATTCCAATCATATACACCAGTTTCAGCCAGTCTGGGCATTGCATGGGCCGATTCAATCTGAAAAAGTGTACACCAGTCCTGAGTTTTTCTTTGACGATTTCTTCCTCTCCTTTTTCTCTGTTTCCTTTCTAGAACTCCTTTTATTCAGAGGTATATACCTCCTGGACACTTTTAGGGGGTGTTTTCTGTAGTTTTATGAAGTATCTGATGAAGGACTGATGCTAAGGCTGAAGCTCCAATACTCTGGCCACCTGATGTGAAGAGACGATTCACAGGAAAAGACCTTGATGCTGGGAAAGATTGAGGGCAAGAGAAGGGGACGACAGAGGATGAGATGGTTGGATGGCATCACTGACTCGATGGACATGAGTTTGAGCAGACTCAGGGAGATGGTGAAGGACAGGGAAGCGGGGCATGCTGCAGTTCACGGGGTCGCTGAGACACAACTGGGCGAATGAACAATGACAACAAAGCGTCTACTCCACCTCTTTCCCAGGTCCAGCCCCCTTTTTGCCAGAGCTGAGGGTTAAACTTTGGCTTCTTCCATGAAGTCATCCCTTACCACCCTGAAAAGCATCACTTCTTCCTTCCCTTGACTTTCATAGCAAGTACACATAGGAGACTCATTTTTAAGTATCATGCGCTATTTTGTAACAGCTTTTTCATTAGCTTTTTGCCTATTCCTTTGACTTCCTTGATCTAGCATTCAGTCTCCTTACCCTGACAGTAATATCTTTGCTGGCAGAGACATGTTTCTGTTCCTCTTAGCATCACAACCAACACACAAAGAATACTCAAAGACATTCATACATTTGACAAATATTTATTAAGTACCTACTATGCACCAGGTACTGTACACAGGCGCAGAGTTTACAGCTGTGAACAAAATCACTCAGGGTGTTTATGGTCTAAGAGAGACTTACAACCTAACGTTGACTTAAGACCTCCTTTCAAGTCCTAGGTATAGAACAAAGAGCAAAGAAATGACCGTGAATTTTAAAAACAGATCAACCAGAAAACTGTGAAACACGTTTGTAAATGCAGTTTTATTCAAGTGGGCATGACTGAATCGGAGTAATATTTATTTTGCTCACCTCCATCTTTCTTTTTAGTGATGATTCGGTTTTTCAGCCATTCTTTGGTTTCTTCCTTGACATCCTGAGCAAGTTCTATGACGACCAAAGGTGTGAAAGAACTCTCATGAGTATCCAGAGCAGATAAGGTCACTTTCATCTTTGACAAACGTGCTGAAAATAAGAAGTAAACATGGGTTCTCACGGAAAAAAAAAAATATAGACTATATCTGTATTTTCTCTTAATGAAAATTAACCACAATTCACCACAAGTCTGGCTTCTTAGACAAAAGGAATTTTCCCATGATCCAGATGGGTTACATGCCAGGCTCACCCAATGGTTCACAGCACCTGTGGGGGCCAGGCCCTGTACAAAAACAAGGGAACAACACCCTTGTCTGTAAGCAGATCAGAATATGGTGGAGGGGACATTCAGGTAAGTGATGGCATAACAGTGTAAAAGGTACTCTCACAAGAGAACTAAGAAAGTATTTACAGACGGTGTGACGGACCTGAACAGGACTTAGAAAGTTGAACGAGAGTTTGCCAGGTGGACAATGGATGGCATTCCAGGTAGAGGAAATAGAGTGCCCCCTACAAAATAATGATGAAAAATAGCCAAGAGACTCAGAGAAATAGAAGTGATTAGTTACGGCTGGAGCATGAACTCTGTTTTAGGGGAAGGAGGATGGGAATGGACCGGTACCTAATGATGGCTCCTGACTATTACAAAGCAACTGCGCCTTGTCAACATACAACAGAAGTCACCAATTCATTATGAGCAGGGAGCTGACACACTCCAGTTTCATGTTGCAGTATGCAGTCTATGTCCCCAGCACCAGCTGCCCCTCCCAGTGTCCTTAACTTTCTCAGAGGTATCATCTTTATCTCTGTTACCAAGCCTGAAAATTGTCACAGTCAATCTGGAGACCCACTGATGGTATCAGTCACTAAGGCCTAACGACCTCCCTTTAAAGTGTTTCTCATGTCTATCTCTCTAACTCAGTGATTCTCATCAGGGGCACTTTTCAGACTTTGGACTCCTTTATTCTAACTTTGTACTTAATGGAAGTTTTAATGACTCCAAAGCACAAGTGCAAATCAATTATTGGGTACAATCACAGAAGGTGTGACCAACAACACAGGGCATCTTTCCTTTCTTTGGGGGAACTCACGGTCTTGCAGCAAGCTGATCAAACAGACCAAGACTGGCCTGGACTCATAAGCTTTTGTTTTTCACTAACAGAGCATAAGTTTTGTTTGGGGCAACACAGGTATTATAAATTAATGCTGGATGTAAATTATACTACAAATACACCAGGAATGCTATTTCCAGGTATCAGCCAAATGAGAGTCAGCAGGCTAGGCTGCCAAGTCAAAATAGGACTGAGTTCTCACCTTCAAATAGCTAATCATGTGGTAAGGAATTATATAGAATGACAAAAGAGTTAGCAATTAGAGCTATGGGAACTCAGAATACCTCATACACAAAAGTAAATGGTCCAGCAAAGAGGGAAGCATGTTCTACGCAGGGAACAACACGTGTAAAGTCAATGAAGCGAGGGTAAAGTCCTGACCAGAGCAGGGTGATAACCTGTTTGTGAGCTGCAACCATATGGGAAAGTCTGCTGCCATTTACATCTGACTCAACAGTCAGTAAGAAGTCACTGGAGGTTTTTGAGCAGACGACTATGTGCCAGGGTGATATAAATCCCAACTGGTACATTTAGGGGGCTTTTGTCCTGGTATGCTTTCAATTCCTTTGAACCTCTTAAATTCCTCATAACAAAAAGTTTGGGAAAAGGTTAATCTACCAATAGACTATAGAAGCTTACCATCATCATCTTTTACATGGAAATATCAAATACAACAAACATTAATCATGGGGTGACTATGGGCCAGGTCACGATGGAGTCTAAAGGTACAAAAGTAAATAAGGTCGACATCTTACTTTTGAGAAGCGAGGATACATCAAATCATTCTAACACACAGACTCGGTGCTGGGTTGACCAAAAAGTTCATTCGGGTTTTTCTATTGCAGCTTATGGAAAAAGTGAAAGACTTATTGGCCAATAACCGGAGGGACAGGGGCAAACTGAGGAGGCAAAATGACTTTCTGGGAAGGGAGCCTGAGAACTAGAAAGCCTTCAACTTGGAGAAGATACACAGATGACTCCATGGTTTCTAACCAGGGACATGGGAAGAATGGCTGTGTATGAGCAAACAGCAAAGATGGAAGGAATGGTGAGGATAATGTGACAGTAAAGGAAGGGCTCAACAGGACATATGTGCACAGGCATCAAAGGTCAAAGCTTGGCTGCCTTTATGCACTGCCTAATGTAAGTGAAAGAAATGGCAACCCACTCCAGTATTCTTGCCTGGAGAATCCCATGGACAGACTGGCCTGGTAGGCTACAGCCCATGGGGTCACAAGAGTAGGACACAGTGACTAAAGCACCACCAAAGTGAGTGAGAATTATTCACAATCAACAGGTCATAAAACAATCTTTCTGAGAAACTAGAGGCAGGTTTCAGTTCTCAAGAAGCATATGAGCTCTATCTAGAAATTCACAATGAATACTTGTTCCTTTCAGTCTCCAAGCATGACCTTAACCTTAAAAAGATGTCCCATATGTTACAGACAAAATGTCACAATCTCTGATATACAAAGAATTCTTACAAATCAACAACAGGAAAATACAAGAAAAACTGAAATGACAAGTCACAAAGAAGAAATAAAGAGGACAACACACTTGAAAAGATGTTCAAAGTTACTAAGAAAAGAATGCAAAGTAACAATGAGATGTTTTCCCTTTTCAGATTTGTTGAAAGGTGGACAGAACCCAGATGGTCTGGCACAAGAGCAGAAAAGTTGGCATTTTCACATATTGCTGTCAGATGTTAATTCCACCTTCCCATAAAGAACAGTAGCAATCTGAAAAATGGTATTCAATACACCATTCAAGAGAACATTGCCAGTTCTAGGAATTTATGTTGTTGTCCAGTTGTTCAGTCATGTCCGACTCAGATCACTCCAGGCTTCCCTGTCCTTCACTATGTCCGGGAGTTTGCTCAATTTCATGCCCACTGAGTCAATGATGCCATCCAACCATCTCTTCCCCCATGGCCCCCTTCTCCTTTTGCCTTCAATTTTTCCCAGCATCAGGGTCTTTTCCAAAGAGTTGGCTCCTTCACATCAGGTGGCCAAAGTATTGGAGCTTCAGCATCAGTCCTCCTAATGAATATTCAGGAATTTATACCAAAACTATAATAAAAAATGTACACAAAAGAAGTTCATTACAAGTCTTTTTTCTATCTTTCCTATAATTGTCAAACAGGAGAGCGGCTAAATAAAGTCTATTATACAACAGAATCATTAATACCAGGATACAGATCCAACTCCATTAACATGAGAATGTTTTATAACACACTATAAGGTAAAAATGCAGAGTGTGACCCCATTTATGAATATATATAATCCACCATAATTGTAAAATGACAACACTAGCTACTGCATTCAAAGCACTGGGCTATGTTTTTCTTTTTCTTTTTTCTTTTTTGGCTGTGCTGCTCTGCATGCAGGAACCTAAAGCTTCCTGACCAGGAATGAACCCATGGCCCCTACAGTAGAAGCTCAAAGTCCTAAACACTGGATCACCAGGGAATTCCCCAAGACTATACATTTTTTGGCTCAGTCAGTAAAGAATCTGCCTGCAATGTGGGAGACCTGGGTTCGACCTCTGGGTTGGGAGGATCCCCTGAAGGAGGACATGGCAACCCACTCTGGTATTCTTGCCTGAAGAATTCCCATGGACAGAGGAGCCTGGCGAGCTACTGACCATGGGTCACATAGAGTCGGCCACGACTGAGCGACTAAGCACACAAGAGTCTCACACCAACCTCGTGAAGAAGGAATTTCAATGTTTTCACTTTACAGATGAGAAAACTGAGGTGATAGAAGTAAAACAGTCCACATCACAGTTGCAAAGAGGGGAACTGGGCTTCAAAACCAGACAGCCTGATGCCAGAGCTCACAGCCTTAACCACAAGTGTGTATATATACCTACTCATCACATATGACAGACTTGTGTATTATACACACTTGTGTTAGTCACAGGTGGGTATGTGCACTTAATAAAAATTCCATCAATGATTAGGCAGATATATTTTTCCTTGGCCATTTCCAGGTAGTAGGATCCATGATAATTTTTATTTTCTTTACATTTTTCTTCCTAATTTGAATTTTAGTGAGCACGTATTTCTTATGATTAGAAACAAATACCTTCTATGTTTATAAAACAGAAGACTCAACTTTTCAATAACAGGTGGAAAATATACACTGCAGTAATGACCAAAACATACTTCTAAAATGACATATGCAATATAATATTTTGCTTTACTCCTAAAATTAAAAACATATTAACTTTGAACATAAGAAGTTGCCAAGCTTCAAAAGATTCTTTTGTTTAGTTTTGGGTAAAAGCATATAACGGAGAAGGCAATGGCACCCCATTCCAGTACTCTTGCCTGGAAAATCCCATGGATGGAGGAGCCTGGAAGGCTGCAGTCCATGGGGTCGCTGAGGGTCGGACACGACTGAGTGACTTCACTTTCAGTTTTCACTTTCATGCATTGGCGAAGGAAATGGCAACCCACTCCAGTGTTCTTGCCTGGAGAATCCCAGGGATGGGGGAGCCTGGTGGGCTGCTGTCTATGGGGCTGCATAGAGTTGGACACGACTGAAATTACTCAGCAGCAGCAAAAGCATATAAACTGAAAGAACTTGTTACCTATTCAGGAGACTGGCAAAACCACTGCAGAAGCTGGACTAGGATAGAATTTTTAGAGCAAAAGGAGCCTTAGGGATCAATTGGTTCCAAGACCACACACTATTTCATGTTAATAAAACCTGAAGTTACACATGCCAAGAGGCGCAACTCCACGTCCAAGGAGCAGTGGCTGCGCAGGCACAGGACGGCCAAGATGAGCTACTCCGTGTTCAAGGTCAGGAGGGGTGGCTGTGAGGAGATACCCCTTGTCCAAGGTAAGGAGCAGTGGCTGCGCTTTGCTGGAGCAGCCCTGAAGAGATACCCCACGTCCAAGTTAAGAGAAACCCAAGTAAGACAGGTATTGCGAGAGACATTAGAGAGCAGACACACAAACCATACTCACAGAAAACTAGTCAATCTAATCACATGGACCACAGCCTTGTCTAGCTCAATGAAACTAAGCCATGCACAGTATGAAAGGGCAAAATGATAGGATACTGAGAGGAACTCCCCAGGTCAGTAGAGGCGCAATATGGAGATCAGTGGAGAAATAACTCCAGAAAGAATGAAGGGATGGAGCCAAAGCAAAAACAATACCCAGCTGTGGATGTGACTGGTGATGGAAGCAAGGTCCGATGCTGTAAAGAGCAATATTGCATAGGAACCTGGAATGTCAGGTCCATGAATCAAGGCAAATTGGAAGTGGTCAAACAGGAGACGGCAAGAGTGAACATCGACATTCTAGGAATCGGCGAACTGAAATGGACTGGAATGGGTGAATTTAACTCAGATGACCATTATATCTACTACTGTGGGCAGGAATCCCTTAGAAGAAATGGAGTAGCCATCACGGTCAACAAAAGAGTCCAAAATGCAGTGCTTGGATGCAATCTCAAAAACGACAGAATGATCTCTGTTCGTTTCCAAGGCAAACCATTCAATATCACAGTAATCCAAGTCTATGCCCCAACCAGTAACACTGAAGAAGCTGAAGTTGAATGGTTCTATGAAGACCTACAAGATCTTTTAGAACTAACACCCCAAAAAGATGTCCTTTTCTTTACAGAGGACTGGAATGCAAAAGTAGGAAGTCAAGAAACATCTGGAGTAACAGGCAAATTCGGCCTTGGGATATAGAATGAAACAGGGCAAAGGCTAATAGAGTTTTGCCAAGAGAACGCACTGGTCATAGCAAACGCCCTCTTCCAACAACCCAAGAGAAGACTCTACACATGGACATCACCAGATGGTCAACACCGAAATCAGACTGATTATATTCTTTGCAGCCAAAGATGGAGAAGCTCTATACAGTCAGCAAAAACAAGACTGGGAGCTGACTGTAGCTCAGATCATGAGCTGCTTATTGCCAAATTTAGACTCAAATTGAAGAAAGTAGGGAAAACCACTAGACCATTCAGGTATGACCTAAATTAAATTCCTTATGATTATACAGTGGAAGTGAGAAATAGATTTAAGGGACTAGATCTGATAGACAGAGTGCCTGATGAACTATGCAATGAGGTTCGTGACATTGTACAGGAGACAGGGATCAAGACCATCCCCATGGAAAAGAATGCAAAAAAGCAAGATGGCTGTCTGGGGAGGCCTTACAAATAGCTGTGAAAAGAAGAGAAGCAAAAAGCAAAGGAGAAAAGCAAAGATATAAGCATCTGAATGCAGAGTTCCAAAGAATAGCAAGAAGAGATAAGAAAGCCTTCCTCAGTGATCAATGCAAAGAAATAGAGGAAAACAACAGAATGGGAAAGACTAGCGATCTCTTCAAGAAAATCAGAGATACCAAGGGAACATTTCATGCAAAGATGGGCTCAATAAAGGACAGAAATGGTTTGGACCTAACAGAAGCAGAAAATATTAAGAAGAGGTGGCAAGAATACACAGAAGAATTGTACAAAAAAGATCTTCACAACCAAGATAATCATGATGGTGTGATCACTCACCTAGAGCCAGACATCCTGGAATGTGAAGTCAAGTGGGCCTTAGAAAGCATCACTATGAACAAAGCTAGTGAAGGTGATGGAATTCCAGTTGAGCTATTTCAAATCCTGTAAGATGATGCTGTGAAAGTGCTGCACTCAATATGCCAGCACATTTGGAAAACTCAGCAGTGGCCATAGGACTGAAAAGGTCAGTTTTCATTCCAATCCCAAAGAAAGGCAATGCCAAAGAATGTTCAAACTACCGCACAATTGCACTCATCTCACACGCTAGTAAAGTAATGCTCAAAATTCTCCAAGCCAGGCTTCAGCAATATGTGAACCGTGAACTTCCAGATGTTCAAGCTGGTTTTAGAAAAGGCAGAGGAACCACAGATCAAATTGCCAATATCTGCTGGATCATCGAAAAAGCAAGAGAGTTCCAGAAAAACATCTATTTCTGCTTTATTGACTATGCCAAAGCCTTTGACTGTGTGGATCACAATAAACTGTGGAAAATTCTGAAAGAGATGGGAATACCAGACCACCTGACCTGCCTCTTGAGAAACCTATATGCAGGTCAGGAAGCAACAGTTAGAACTGGACATGGAACAACAGACTGGTTCCAAACTGGGAAAGGAGTACGTGAAGGCTGTATATTGTCACCCTGCTTATTTAACTTATATGCAGAGTACATCATGAGAAACACTGGGCTGGAAGAAGCACAAGCTGGAATCAAGATTGCAGGGAGAAGTATCAATAACCTCAGATATGCAGATGACACCACCCTTATGGCAGAAAGTGAAGAGGAACTGAAAAGCCTCTTGATGAAAGTGAAAGAGGAGAGTGAAGAAGTTGGCTTAAAGCTCAACATTCAGAAAACGAAGATCATGGCATCCGGTCCCACCACTTCATGGGAAATAGATGGGGAAACAGTGGAAACAGTGTCAGACTTTATATTTTGGGGCTCCAAAATCACTGCAGATGGTGACTGCAGCCATGAAATTAAAAGACGCTTACTCCTTGGAAGGAAGTTATGACCCACCTAGATAGCATATTGAAAAGCAGAGACATTACTTTGCCAACAAAGGTCTGTCTAGTCAAGGCTATGGTTTTTCCAGTGGTCGTGTATGGATGTGAAAGTTGGACTGTGAAGAAAGCTGAGCACCGAAGAATTGATGCTTTTGAACTGTGGTGTTGGAGAAGACTCTTGAGAGTCCCTTGGACTGCAAGGAGATCCAACCAGTCCATTCTGAAGGGGATCAGCCCTGGGTGATCTTTGGAAGGAATGATGCTAAAGCTGAAACTCCAGTACTTTGGCCACCTCATGTGAAGACTTGACTCATTGGAAAAGACTCTGATGCTGGGAGGGATTGGAGGCAGGAGGAGAAGGGGACGACAGAGGATGAGATGGCTGGATGGCATCACCGATTCGATGGACGTGAGATGGTGATGGACAGGGAGGCCTTGCGTGCTTCAATTCATGGGGTCGCAAAGAGTCGGACACGACTGAGTGACTGAACTGAACTGACTGAAGTTATACAACCATTGTAGCAGAAAGAGGACTGAAATCCAGCACTCTTTCAATGATACCATGCCGTATGCAAAGAACCTTTTTTCCCCCTTTTTATGAACTTAGCCAATAATATTGGTTTATAGTCTCACCACGGCAGTGGCCGTACCACAGCTGTGTAGCCAGCCGCGCGCTTTCGATCATTAAGAGACTCACAGACTAACATAAATGCCAGTGCTGCTTAGGCTCTGCTCTGAGCAGTTCAGTGGAGCTTGGTAAGTTTTGACCCCTCCAAGGCTCCGGTACACAAGATGCTCTTGGAGCATCTTTCAACACTGCTTGTTTTCAGGTGCTTCACACATGTGCCACCCACTGGGCCACAGCGTACCTATGGGCTGGGTGACCTAAGAGACAGGAACCTCTCTTAAATGACCATGGTCCTGTCCCTGAAGCCCTGTGCCCTCCTTCCCGGGCCCTCTACTCAGGGAATTTCCATCACTGCACAGTATCATGCCTGTGGATGCTCTCTCCTCAGGCAGTCCTGCCCCTCTCTGGGCTCTGCATGCAACATCACTCTTGTGGTTCACTGACCAGTGCAATCCAGGCCTGCTCCAAACCCACCTCTCCACATGGGCAGGCCCAACAGAGGGGATATCAAGTGTAAGGTGGTAAAAATAAGAAACCTCACGGCGGCCAGGGCTAAGCCGAGTTCTGCAATCCACTTTCACCAGAGGGTCTTAATTGGAGCTGGCTTCACTGTTACAATGCACACTAGACTAGTGTGTGTGTGTGTTGTTAGTCACTCAGTTGTGTCTAACTCTTTGAGACCCCACAAACTGTAGCCTGCCAGGCTTCTCTGTCGATGGAATTCTTCAGGCAAGCGTACTGGAGTGGATTGCCATTTCCTCCTCCAGAGGATCTTCCCGACCCAGGGACTGAACCCTGGTTGCCTGCATCGCAGGCAGATTCTTTACCACTTGAGTAGTACGTGGAACCAGAAAACCAGGTGGGGGGACATGGTGGGTTTAAGTGTGGGCATGGCAGAGGGCCTCACAGTTCCTGTTGGGGCCAATCTGAAAACAGGCAATGACTGAACACATAGATTTCCTGGGCACAAGAGAGTAGAATGATTTCTGCTACCATAGCCAGTGTCCCCTTTTATCCAGAAAGTTGGCCAGGCCAGCACCCAGGAATAACTACACGACACAGAGCAGCTAGGTTCCATATACTCTCGGCACAGGGTCAGTAGACAGCCATCCCAAACTCTTTCTCCTTTATCATGTATTGAATTGCACACAGGCTAAAGGAGACCTACAAAGGAACTGGCTCCTGGTTGCTTTTATGTTAGCTACTGGAATCACTTGCCTATTATAAGAGCGACATCCTGACCACATGGTGGCCGAAACGCACGTGCGCAAAGAAACTCACCGTGATTCAACCAAGAGGGTGGGGGGTGTTCACATATTTTATCAAGGATCAAAAAAAAAAAAGAATAACAACCCCTTACTTCTCTTCTTGAGTTTGGGTAAAGAAGAAAAGTCAATGGAATTATCATTAATTCAAAGAATAATAATAAGTAAATGGACAAGGCTGTCTTTAGGAATCACCTTACGTCAGACTCAAGGAGAAGCTCTGATCAAAATGACAAAATTACTTTCAGTCATAAAGTAGAGCAGGATCATGTCCGTGAAAGAAAACTGAAGGGCTACACTGATCAAGCTGGAAGATGAGAGAGATTTCCTAGGAGAAAAGTTGCAATTTTAAAGGCCGGTGGTAGAAGGAAAAGGGACAGGACCCCTCCTAGGGCTCCTGAGGTCTAAGACAACTTAGAGACAGCCTCTAAAACCTCGGCAGGTAGTTAATTATGAGAGCAATTGTGAGACAGTCCCCCTTGAGACCTAGGGCAGCTGCCCCTCAGAGTCACCTAAGATGTGGGCAGATCTGAGAATGGAACTTGAGCACTGCACACCTCCACCCCTCACTAGAGTTCCACACGGACACCCCCAACACAGGGAAGATGCTGAGGCCCATTCCCTGAGGTACATACCTGGGAACCTCCTGGCCTCAGGACTCCACAGAAAGGTGTGGGAGAGTTGAGACATGATGCCATAAAGACGACCTGGTCACAGCTGCCCACACCTGATTACATGCTGCACTCAATAGTCTGTCTACATTTAGCACCCCAGACACTGTCAAGATTTCTGCTTCTTTGGGCTGGAATAATGTCTGAGAACCTAGAGCAACACTGAAACTCCTCCCCAAGCACAAGACCTGGCACACAGCTGAACCGCTCCTAAGTGATAAAAGAATGAATTCACCTGATGAACACACCACCATTTACGAAGATGTTTAGGGAGAATTTTCAATGATCCAGGAAAATGCTAAAAATACAAAAGGAAAAAACCAAAACACAAAGTAAAACAATATGACCCTAATTATGTAATATGTACATTTAGTTATTTAGAATTCCCTGGTAGCTCAGGCGGTAAAGAATCTGCCTGCAGTGCAGGAGACCCGGGTTCAGTTCCTGGGTTGGGAGGATACCCTGGAGAAGGAAATGGCAACCCACTCAAGTATTCTTGCCTGGAAAATCCAAAAGGCAGAGGAGCCTGGCGGGCTACGGTCCATGGGGTCACAAGAGTCAGACATTACTTAGTGTCGAAACCACCAAACGTTTAGTTATGCAAAAAAAACAAAAATAAAGAAGAATTGCATCAAAATATCAGAGTTGGTGAAATAACATGGAGTTTTAATGTTCATCCCTTATACTTTTCTCTATCTTCTGAGTTTTCTTACAATGAAGAAAAGTTTCACTTAGCTTGTTGATTTGTTTTTTTAAGTGCACACGCTTTCCAATTTACCAGGACTTTTCTTTCCCTTTCCAGTATTTTAGGGTCTTTTCAATTTCATTCTTCATCTGCAGTTCTACAATTTAGCAATATGTGGTCATAACAGATACGATCTACTTTCCACAGTTAATTTACAATTGTCTGTCACACTCACAGAATGGGCTGTTAGAAAACATCTAGTTCCTTCATGTAACTTTAAATGGAAAGTAATCACAAAAGAAAGATTTAAATTTTTTTTAAAACCCCACAGGATTCGATTTTTAAACATTAAAACTCTATACACGATTTAAAATATTTTAAATATTTGTGATGTTTTTCAGTCCGAATAAACAACCTCAACTCTGAACTCTGTAAGGGTGGGACCTCCATACACGGTCTGGGTTGCTGGAATAGGGTTTTACAGAGGACAGCGCCCACCAACGCTGGCGCGGCCAGGGCTCCAGGTAAATTAGGAGAAGCACCTGGTCCAGTCACAGCTCTCAGGTGTCCCAGGCACTACCCTTGATTTGCATCTATTATTTAAGCTGCACGATGTGTCCCTGTTGAAAGCCTGGAAACTCGATCACCCCAATGTGAGAAACAGCAGAACTCACAAGCTGGCTGGGGTCACACGCTTTCCGACTGTCCAAGGAAGCGTGAATCACCGGCCCCCGTGAGCTGGTCCTTCCCCAAAACGCCCTTCACTGGGCTTCGCCGACTTCTTCACCCCGAATCACCTCATTCCCCATAGGTCTGGAACACCTCAAGCCCCCGCATCCTGCCTCCACAAGCCACCGGAGTTCAACCTCACCAGATTTCTTCTATGAACCCTCCACCTCAGACCAACCCTGGCCCTCTGCAGCGTCCAAGCCTGCGAATGCCACTCCCACCTGCACTCCTCCCCGCTCCGACCCCCGACTCGAAAAATACCCAACCTCGGCGTCCCTCCCGGTCCCATTTCCCCACTCCCGGATTGCCAGCCCCGGAAGGTACACCGGGAAGGAAGGGTGGCGGCCAGGAGTCCCTGGAAGCGTCGCGCCGCCACCCGGCAGCCCACACTCAACGACCCGCAGAGACCTGGGCTCTGGCCTCCGAGTGTCAGGGGTCGCCGGCCCCCTACCCCACTCACCCGCCGCCTCAGCGCTCCACGTCTTCGGGGGCGGGCCCGAGAGCCGGCGAGTCCCGGAGGCCTGGCGAGCAACTCTCGGGGCTAGAGGCGGGCTGGGGCCTGCGGGGCGGGCGCCGCTGAGCGCTGCGGGTGGCGGGCGTGGCGGGGCTGAGACGCAATCTCGCGCAGGCGGGGCGGGGCCGCGGTGGGGGTAGGCGGGGCTTGGTGCTGGGGCCTTGCGGTGAGTCACCCCCGGCGGAGAGACGTGGCTGCCCCAGAGAAACGCTAGACGAGCCAAACCCCGCTGTCACCTGCATTGAGAGCTGAGGCTGCTAAGGAAAAGGGTTGCCTTTAGGGCTGTCACTCCGCGTGGCGGCGGGACCACGGTAGGAGAGGCGGGGCCTCGCAGGGCTGTCCAGCAGGACGGGGGCAGGACCAAAATGGAGAGGCGGGGCCTCCTAGGACTGGGCTGTCACTCCAAGAGTCCAATGGCGACCCCTAAAGAAATATGCCCCTTTCACATTTTCCTCTTTTCCTGTCTCTTACTGGGGCTTCCCTGGTGGCTCAGTGGTAAAGAATTCTCCTGTCAATGCAGGAGACGCAGGAGATGCAGGATCGAGCCACCGATTGGGAAGATCCCCTGGCGAAGGAAATAGCAACCTTCTCCAGTATTCTTATCTGTAAAATTCCATGGACAAGAGCAGCCTCGCAGGCTGTGGTCCAGGAGGTTGCCAGGAGTCGGACACGACTGAGTGAGCACAGAAGGTCCACAGTCCAACTTTCTTGTCACTTTCAAATATAAGAATGTCTCATTTTAGTTGTAATTCACTTTCAGGTAATGAGAAGTCCAAATACAGTATATTATTAAAACTTCATATCCAATACAGCCAAATATCTTATAGATTATAGCCTCCTAGCCCCGCCTTCCCCTACCTCGGAGAAAATCTCTTACTCTCCCTTTTTTCTCCACCCTAGCTAGGTTAGTCTCCCTGCTCTATTCACCAGACACCCTCTACCACCTTTGCCACCTCCCACCTCGGGATCTGTGCCCTGGGGTTTTGTTCCCTCTGCTTTCAAAGCTCTTTGTTAATTAAGGAGATGATTTATTTCCTTCCTTCCTTCCCTCACAGGAACCTGGAATCAAATCCCATCTTCTCACCGAGGCCCTTTCTAACTATTCTTTAATACCTGCTCTCCAGTCCATCCCACCATCTTACCTTCAGTTCAGTTCAGTAGCTCAGTCGTGTCCGACTCTTTGCGACCCCATGAATCGCAGCACGCCAGGCCTCCCTGTCCATCACCAACTCCTGGAGTTCACTCAAACTCACGTCCATCGAGTCGGTGATGCCATCCAGCCATCTCATCCTCTGTCGTCCCCTTCTCCTCCTGCCTCCAATCCCTCCCAGCATCAGAGTCTTTTCCAATGAGTCAAGTCTTCACATGAGGTGGCCAAAGTACTGGAGTTTCAGCTTTAGCATCATTCCTTCCAAAGAACACCCAGGACTGATCTCCTTTAGAATGGACTAGTTGGATCTCCTTGCAGTCCAAGGGACTCTCAAGAGTCTTCTCCAACACCACAGTTCAAAAGCATCAATTCTTCTGCGCTCAGCTTTCTTCACAGTCCAACTCTCACATCCATACATGTCTACTGGAAAAACCATAGCCTTGACTAGACGAACCTTTGTTGGCAAAGTAATGTCTCTGCTTTTCAGTATGCTATCTAGGTTGGTCATAACTTTCCTTCTGAGGAGTAAGCGTCTTTTAATTTGATGGCTGCAGTCACCATCTGCAGTGATTTTGGAGCCCCCCAAAATACAGTCTGACACTGTTTCCACTGTTTCCCCATCTATTTCCCGTGAAGTGATGGGACCAGATGCCATGATCTTCGTTTTCTGAATGTTGAGCTTTAAGCCAACTTCTTCACTCTCCTCTTTCACTTTCAAGAGTCTCTTTAGTTCTTCTTTGCCTTCTGCCATAAGGGTGGTGTCATCTGCATATCTGAGGTTATTGATATTTCTCCCAGCAATCTTGATTCCAGCTTGTGCTTCTTCCAGCCCAGCATTTCTCATGATGTACTCTGCATATAAGTTAAATAAACAGGGTGACAATATACAGCCTTGACTACTCCTTTTCCTATTTGGAACCAGTCTGTTGTCCCATGTCCAGTTCTAACTGTTGCTTCCTGACCTGCATATAGGTTTCTCAAGAGGCAGGTCAGGTGGTCTGGTATTCCCATCTCTTTCAGAATTTTCCACAGTTTATTGTGATCCACACGGTCAAAGGCTTTGGCATAGTCAATAAAGCAGAAATAGATGTTTTTCTGGAACTCTCTTGTTTTTTCGATGATCCAGCGGATATTGGCAATTTGATCTCTGGTTCCTCTTACCTTAACATACTTCTTTTTTCCTTAGTGCTCATCACCTTCTAACGCTTTATATTATTTTTTGTCAATCTTTCACTAGGATGTAAGCTTTACAGGGGCAGAGATTTTTCAGTTTTATCCATGATACATCCCCAGTTAAGGATCCCAGTAATGCAATAACTCTTAAAAGGAATGAGAGAAACAGTGAATGGGCGCTTTCTCCTGCAGTTCGCTGGAGACAGATGCCTGAAGTCCTACAATGCCGGAGAAGCTGGGTCTGCTTTTCTGTCCCCTGACCCTGCTTTGTGTTTTCCAGGTTCAAGACAGGAAAGAGGGAGACCAGGGATAGAGCACAGAAGCCTAATTACTTGGAAGGGACTGTGTGTTGATCTTTCTAGACTCCTAATGCTCTGTCATAGCAGCTTACAACTTATTGATCAGTTCTCCTGTGGCCATCACAGTAGGTGGCCAGAAGTTCTTTTCTCTTCTGAAAATCAGGACAAATTGTTTAGAGGTTCTATAGGTTTAGACATTGATTACTCAATAGCCTTTTTTTTTTCAGCTGCACAATTCCTATTTTCTCATTCCTTGCATTTATGGCCATCTCTCCCTATAACATCTTCTGATATTTATATGCTGGAAGGACTGGAAAAATAAAAATTGAATGGAAATATTAAAAATGCCTTTCACAAAGAGGGTCTCCTTTCATCTCTACAATTAACACATCAAAACTGTAAGTATGACAAATTAGTTGTTGGAAAACACAAATGGTAGACTTCAGTTAATGATATGGACTCCTGTATCAGTTAGCTGTGGCTGTGTAACATTATTAGGGATTTCCTTCTCTACCACTCTCCTTTGGGACATTTCTTTCATAATCTCTAGCACCCAGAACATCCTTTTTCCAGTTCTGCTGGCCAGAAAGATAAGAGCTCCTCTGGAGTTTGCTGTCCTTTATATCTGTTGTGCTGCTCTGTGCAGCTGGGGCAGCCCTCAGGGCAATGTTGAGGAGAGAGAGAAAAACTGACAGAGATCCTCCCCCTACTTCATACAAGTGTCCCTCTTCCCATCTCCTCTGACCAGAGGGATAGGTTTTCTATCAGGGTCTAATTATCCATGTCACTGTACTATAGTAATGAAGTACTGTGACTATGAAAGCTCCAGGACAGAGAAGGGAGAAAAAAAAAACAATCATGAATTTTCACCCCTTTCTCCACCTCGTAGCATCCTTTTCATATTTTGTCCAGAGGTTTAAGAGGTAATCAGTGGCAGACATAGGCTGCAATGGAGTTACTCCATTTCGGCCAGAACCAGAACTTATCAATTTAATAAATGAAAAAAAAGTATTAATTTATATTTCTCTTATTATGAATGATGAGACATATGCATTTCATTTGCTACAAATTATTTATGTATTTTGTCTACTTTTCTACTGGATATAGAAATACTTCATATAATCATAAAAATAATTCCTTTCTTAGAAATGAATGTCAAAACTTGTTCTCAGTTTGACATGCCTTTTGAGTTCTCTTATGCTATTTTACTTGCTTTGTTTTTTCCCCTTTGATTGTTTTGGTTTTATTGGCCGTGCAGACTTTTCCCATTTCTAATTGGTCAATTTTTACCAAACTTTTGTTTTACTACTTACTACATTTAGTTACATTATACTTAGACCTACACCTCTCTTGTATTACTCTGAAAATCCTTCTATGGTTTCTTCTTCTTTTTGGAAGAACTTTTTATTACTTTTATGTACAGAAAACTCAATAATGTGCACTTGACCAAGTTTGGTGGCTAGTTCTTTGACTTTGCCTTCTCCGGCTTGGCAATATGAGCTACTGATTTTGAACCCTGGACACTGCCTCCCCAATGATGGTAGATCTCACCATAACTGTCATTGTAATTGATCCTGATGACTTCCACCAGTTTAGCCAGTGTGCCCTTGTCTTCTGAGTTGACTTGCGTGAAGGCCACAGTGTGTACAGGTCTTCCCATGGACCAGACGCTCCAGCCTGGCCTTCTCCTTGATTATGAAATAGGGAACCCCACCTTACAACACAGGGCAGGCAGGAAGACCACGATCTGGAAAACAACATTAACTCTAGAGTGTATTTTGAGCAAAAACAGTAACTTAAAAGCTAATGTAGAGAACCTACTGTTTAGCAAAGAGAACTCTACTCAAGGATCTGTGGTGACCTAAATGGGAAAAAAATCTAAAAAACAGTGATATAAGTATAATGGATTCACTTTACTGTACAGCAGAAACTAACACAATGGTGTAAAGCAACTTATTCCAATAATTTTTTTTTTTTAAAGCTAACATGGTAGCAATTGCTCAGGGTTAAAAAGCTCATGTATTTCTACTTGAAGGTTTAATTGAGAAATTCACATGATTGCAACATGGTTTCTTCCTAATGTTTCATCATCTCATTTTTTTTCCTTTAAAAATTGGACCCATCAGGAATTTATTTTTGATCCAAGTTACGTAGTATAGATCCGACTTTACTTGATATCTTGATAGCTATGCATCTGCCCTACCTCATTTACTAACTAATCCATCTTTCCCTGATAGATTTTAAATGTCACTGTTACCGTATATTAAATTTACTTCTGTATTTTTTGACTTTCACAATACATCATTTTGTTTCTTTAAACTCTCCAATATAACCCACCCCGTCTTGAATCCCTCATTCCCATCATGACTGTCTAGGAGAGCAGCCACTGAAGGCTCCCCTTTAGTAAACTTGTTCATTCCAGGCAACAATGCTGCTGCTGCTGCTGCTGCTAAGTCACTTCAGTCGTGTCCGACTCTGTGCAACCCCATAGACAGCAGTCCACCAGGCTCCTCTGTCCCTGGGATTCTCCAGGCAAGAATACTGGAGTGGACTGCCATTTCCTTCTCCATCAGGCAACCACAGGGGATTATTTATGAAACTTTTTCCACTGCATGCCCTAGATTTGCTATAACCCATTTCCCCTGGTAGCTCAGCTGGTAAAGAATCCACCTGCAATGCAGGAGACCCTGGTTCGATTCCTGGGTTGGGAAGATCCCCTGGAGAAGGGATAGGCTACCCACTCCAGTATTCTTGGACTTTCCTGGTGGCTCAGATGGTCAAGAATATGCCTGCAATGTGGAAGACCTGGGTTCAATCCCTGGGTTGGGAAGATTTCCTGGAGAAGGGAACAACTACCCACTCCAGTATTCTGGCCTGGAGAATTCCATGGACAGGGGAGCCTGGTGGGCTACAGTCCACGGGATCAAAAAGAGTCAGACATGACTGAATGACTTTCACTTTCACTTTTCGGGCTTCTCTGGTAGCTCAGTTGGTAAAGAATCTACCTGCAATACAGGAGACCCTGGTTGGACTCCTGAATTGGGAAGATCTCTTGGAGAAGGGATAGACTACCCACTCTAGTATTCTTAGGCTTCCCTGGTGGCTCAGTCAGTAACGAATCCACTTGTAATGTGGGACACCTGAGTTTGATCCCTGAGTTGGGAAGATTCCCCTGGAGGAAGGCATGGCAACCCACTCCAGTATTCTCTGGAGAATCCACATGGACAGAGGAGCCTTGTGGGCTACAGTCCATGGGCTTGCAAAGAATAGGACATGACTGAGTGACTGAGCCCAGCACAGCATATTTTCCCCTAGTGGCACGTTCACCATTATCTTCAAACCTAGTCAGGTCAAACCCAATCCCAGATTCCCATCTTGACGGGTCTCATTTCTGCAACCACTTCCAATATCAAATATGTCAGACAAATTTCAATACAGAAAACAGACATCACCCTGTGTATTTTACACAGGAAGCGATTGAATAAAGAGAATTAAGTCCTTACCAAATCATTGGGAGGCCTGGAGAAGCACTTCTAGGCTAGATATCTTGGAGTGAATAACACTGCCAAACTGGTCCACCCTGGGAGCTGCTACTTCTGAGGCTACTGGAGCCATGCTAGGGCTGGAGCCACAGCCTCTGCCTGAGGGTAGAAGAGGGGCATCTTATCCTGTGATCCCGGATCTCAGAGTTGGATCAAAAAGCTGCCACAGCCACTGCTGCCTCTTGACACCTGGGAAGCTTGAGAATAAAGAAGGAACTAGCTGCAACAAAACCACATCCTTCACCTGTGGCAGGGCCAGGAGCCACAGGAGGACGGTTTCCTAACTTCCACCTTCCTGATCTCAAGTGAATACATCTAATTAGGGAACCCGATGCTATTTTTAGGCTTCCAATCCCTTAGCTAGCACTTCTTCATAAAAATCTTTCCCATTTCTTATGAAGTTTATTCCCAGGTAATTTACCTTTCTCATCACTAGTATAAATAAGACCTTTTCCTCCATTATAGCTTCTATTCGGTTGTTGCCTGTTACATGAACATTATGCATATTAATTTTATGCTCTGAATAAAATCTTTTACAGTTTATAAGTGGTTTATTCCATGACAATCTCCCATTTTAGTCACAACATACGAAAATTATACTTTTCCTTCTTTCCTTCTTGTCTGATTTCTGACATTAATACGCTCACTCTTCCCTACAGCATGGGATTCCCAGATGGCTCAGTGGTAAAGAATCCAACTGCTAACTCAGGAGATGCAGGTTTGATCCCTGGGTCAGGAAGATCCCCTGGGGGAGGAAATGTCAACCTACCCCAATATTCTTACCTGGAGAATCCCATGGACAGAGGAGCTGGGCAGACTACAGTCCACAGGGTCGAAGAACATTGGACATGACTAAGGAACTGAGCATATCCCTAGAGTACAACTAACCCCTGCACTCCTGTTAAGACTTGGTTTAAGATGGCATTCTCTCAATAAGTCCTACTCTGATCTCTCTGTTGAAAAGTGTAACCTACTCTCTAATCCTTTGAAACTCTATCTTGCTGTTTTCATTCCTGCTCTTCATGGTCCTTACTGAGTTTTCTTTTTTTTTTTATGTTTTATTTATTTTTATTTTTTTAATTTTATTTTTAAACTTTACAATATTAGTTTTGCCAAATATCGAAATGAATCTGCCACAGGTATACCTGTGTTCCCCATCCTGAACCCTCCTCCCTCCTCCCTCCCCATACCCTCCTCTGGGTCATCCCAGTGCACCAGCCCCAAGCATCCAGTATCATGCATCGAACCTGGACTGGCGACTCATTTCATACATGATATTATACATGTTTCAATGCCATTCTCCCAAATCTCCCCACCCTCTCCCTCTCCCACAGAGTCCATAAGACTGATCTATACATCAGTGTCTCTTTTGCTGTCTCGTACACAGGGTTATTGTTACCATCTTTCTAAATTCCATATATATGCATTAGTATACTGTATTGGTGTTTTTCTTTCTGGCTTACTTCACTCTGTATAATAGGCTCCAGTTTCATCCACCTCATTAGAACTGATTCAAATGTATTCTTTTTAATGGCTGAGTAATACTCCATTGTGCATATGTACCACAGCTTTCTTATCCATTCATCTGCTGATGGACATCTAGGTTGCTTCCATGTCCTGGCTATTATAAACAGTGCTGCGATAAACATTGGGGTACACGTGTCTCTTTCCCTTCTGGTTTCCTCAGTGTGTATGCCCAGCAGTGGGACTTGCTGGATCATAAGGCAGTTCTATTTCCAGTTTTTAAGGAATCTCCACACTGTTCTCCATAGTGGCTGTACTAGTTTGCATTCCCACCAACAGTGTAAGAGGGTTCCCTTTTCTCCACACCCTCTCCAGCATTTATTGCTTGTAGACTTTTGGATCGCAGCCATTCTGACTGGTGTGAAATGGTACCTCATAGTGGTTTTGATTTGCATTTGTCTGATAATGAGTGATGTTGAGCATCTTTTCATGTGTTTGTTAGCCATCTGTATGTCTTCTTTGGAGAAATGTCTATTTAGTTCTTTGGCCCATTTTTTGATTGGGTCATTTATTTTTCTGGAGTTGAGCTGTAGGAGTTGCTTGTATATTTTTGAGATTAGTTGTTTGTCAGTTGCTTCATTTGCTATTATTTTCTCCCATTCTGAAGGCTGCCTTTTCACCTTGCTAATAGTTTCCTTTGTTGTGCAGAAGCTTTTAAGTTTAATTAGGTCCCATTTGTTTATTTTTGCTTTTATTTCCAATATTCTGGGAGGTGGGTCATAGAGGATCCTGCTGTGATGTATGTCAGAGAGTGTTTTGCCTATGTTCTCCTCTAGGAGTTTTATAGTTTCTGGTCTTACACTGAGATCTTTAATCCATTTTGAGTTTATTTTTGTGTATGGTGTTAGAAAGTGTTCTAGTTTCATTCTTTTACAAGTGGTTGACCAGTTTTCCCAGCACCACTTGTTAAAGAGATTGTCTTTAATCCATTGTATATTCTTGCCTCCTTTGTCAAAGATAAGGTGTCCATACGTGCGTGGGTTTATCTCTGGGCTTTCTATTTTGTTCCATTGATCAATATTTCTGTCTTTGTGCCAGTACCATACTGTCTTGATAACTGTGGCTTTCTTTAGTGTCTGTTCTTTCACAGACTGCTTCCAGTTTTCCTTGAATTCTTTGATGACTTTTTCTCTCCCCCTTCACTTCTTTCTGAAGTGCTACCAGCTCGTGTTTTATCTTCTGTCTCACCTTCTCTCACATGAGCTGCTTGCAGGCTTTGGATGTTGGTAGGGTTCACGTTCCTGGCTGGAAGGAGTTTTTCTCATGGCTTGGCATCAAGCAAGTGAATTTAGCCTTTATTTCTTCTCAGTGAAAAAATAGGCAGGTGGAAGGCTGCTCATAGCACAGTCCTCCTCTCTCTGAGCTCGCTGGCAGGCTTTCTCCTGAAAATACATGTTATTTCTGCCTGCGCCTTCCCTGAGCTTTGCCCTCTTTGCTCTGCCTTCATTCTCTGCATGCTGCTCTTCGAGCTGAGGTTTGGCTTTGTTCACCGTCTACTCTGAGCCCTCTGCCTTGAAGGATCCACCAGCCCCACCTGAGATCTTCTCCCATGACATGGGTGTGCTGACTCCACTCCTGCCCATGTCCTTACGGAGCCTCACTGCCCTGGGGATCACTGCCATCAGTCTTGTATGGTTTGGAGCCTCAGATGTCTCCTTGTTTTGTCAAAGATGAGTGTTTTAGTCAATTCTGGCTACCATGTGCGTGCATGCTCAGTTGTGTCCGACTCTTTATGACCCCATGGACTGTAGCCCATCAGGCTCCTCTGTCCACGGGATTTCCCAGGCAAGAATACTGGAGTGGGTTGCCATTTCTTCTTCCAGGGGATCTTCCCAACCCAGGGATCAAACCCGCATCTCCTACATCTCCCTCTGGCTACTATAACAACAGCAAAAAAAACATAGATGAGCAACTTAAAGAAAAAACAATTTTGAGGTTTTCCATGCTGCTGCTGCTAAGTCGCTTCAGTCGTGTCCAACTCTGTGTGACCCCATAGACGGCAGCCCACCAGGCTCCCCCATCCCTGGGATTCTCCAGGCAAGAACACTGGAGTGGGTTGCCATTTCCTTCTCCAATGCATGAAAGTGAAGTTGCTCAGTCGTGTCTGACTCTTAGGGACCCCATGGACTGCAGCCTACCAGGCTCCTCCATCCATGGGATTTTCCAGGCAAGAGTACTGGAGTGGGGTGCCATTGCCTTCTCCGGAGGTTTTCCATATTGACATCTAAAAATAAAAAGCAGAAATTTACTTTCATGTATTAAAAGACCCATCTCATCCTCCTAGAAAGAAATATGTAAACTGTTTCCTTCCTCCCTGTAAGTGTTGAATACAAGCACCTATTTGCTAGAGTAGATGAAATATTTTATATATAATAAATATATATATATAATAAATATATATATATATTTTTTTAGTATCTTGGGGAAAGTAATTGTTTTATTTCTACCATGTTTTTACTGGAAACATATAACAGAGAAATGACCATTTGACATCTGCCAAATAACCAAGGACACACTATGGCTCCCAGTGTTATTTCAATTTATTGTCTTAGCAGGGAGCAGGCTAAATGGCTCATGGCTCTTTTCTGTGTCTTCTGTGTATCTAACACATTCCTGAAATAAAGCCATTGAAATAACAGAAGTCCTCTGTTAAATTGTTCAGCTGAGGAGAACTGCTCATCCTAAATATTTGGATTTTGATTAAGATGAGTATCTTCAAGAATCAAAACCTCTATCATTAGTGTCAAGAACTATAAAGGGTATGGCATCTTACCGTACTTGTGAGCTAGTCAGTTAACCCATCAGTTTCACAGATGCCAACAGAGGACAAGAGACCCCTGGGTCAGAGACAAAGGACTTTATTACTCATTGCACAGTGGTCAGTCTGAGCTCCATGCTTCTGTCAGCTCACTTTGTCCCCATGGGAAGAATTTGTGGAGCAGTCCAGATAGATTCAACACACACACACAGCCATGGCTAAGAAACTCTGGGTTTAGGTAACTTCTAATGGGGCAGTAATAAGCCTGCTCAACCTTGACCCTTGAGGCAGATATTATCTTTATTATTCTAGACAGAAAACAAACCTGCCCTCTGCTCCATAGGGAGAAACCAGCTCCATTTCAAGGCTGTTTGCTATACAATCCATCCTTCAAAACAGTTTGGAACCAACATGTCAGTGCCTTTACTCATAAGACCTGTGTGGAACTTTCTCCCAACAATTAGGAGTAGCCTTGCCATCAGCTCAACTCAGGAGCTTTTCCAACAGAAGTGTATTCTGCAGCCTGGAAAGGCAGCCAAACCTCAGAGTCACAGACACTCTGAGGACAAAGTTTACTGGATATCTTCTTTCTGTGTTTTTCAATCTTAAACTACACAACACAGGTACTTAGTACAAAAGTAAAAACTAGAAGTGAGTGGGCAGTAAAATGCAGGTCTCTCTCCCTATGCCCCAGTGAGTCAGCTTCTCCCCCCAGTGGAAATCAGGTGATTTTGAGTTTCCTGGAAATTTCCCTTCCTCCTGCCCTTCCTTCTTTCCTTTTGTCTTTCTAACTTTCTTTCTGTCTCTCTCCCCTTTCTCTTCCTTTTCCTCTTTCTTTCCCTTTCTGTCTTCCTTTCTTCCTTCCTCTCCTTCATTCTTTCCACAAACACACACACAACACAAAAACACATACAAAAAACACAAAAACGCACAAGGTTGGATGTGTGTGTATACTCAAGTTTTCCCTCTACCTGGAATTCTTGTTTATTCCTCTGCACAACCCAACCCACCAGAAACAATTAAAATTAAGACAAATGAAAAATCTATAACCCAAACACTCCAGTTCCATACAGTGACTTTCAAAATTCCTGCGTTCCCTAATTCCTGCATTCCACACTGACTTACTGAGCTCACACATGTAGGGCAGTTAGGATCTAACCACACAGTTCTAAGATAAGAATGCAGCTGCGCTTTGAACAATGCTGGGATTAGAGGCACTGACCACTGGCAGTCAAAAAATCTGTAAACAGCTTTACAGGCCCTCTACTGTAGTAGGTTCCACTCTGCAGACTCAACCAACCAGATCATGTAGTACTGTAGTACATATTTATTGGGAAATAAATCACATGAAGCGGACCTGTGAAGCTTATACCTATGTTGTTCAAGGCTCAACTGAAGACTTCTCTGGTGGCTCAGGCAGTAAAAGAATGTGCCTGCATTGTAGAAGACCTGAGTATGATCCCTGGGTTGGGAAGATCCCCTGGAGAAGGGAATGGCAACCTACTCCAGTATTCTTGCCTGGAGAATCCCGTGGACAGAGGAACCTGGCAGGTTACAGTCCATGGGATCACAAAGTCAGACACAGCTGAGTGACTAGCACTTTCCCTTTCAACTGTAGTTAGAGCAGGAAACATAAATGTACTATAGGAGATCAGAAGCTGGAGGGACTGCTGGGAGGATCAATGGCAGATGTGACATCCAAGGTAGCTTTGAGGAAAGGAACAGGGATGCATGTGAGCTGGGTGGCAGCTGGCGAGTGGAGGAGTAGACAGGCATTAGGGAAGAAGGAAGATGTGAGCAAAGGTACAGGGAGGCAGGAAAGTGAAGCACACACTGGAGAAACAAGGAGCAGTGCATGGAACTGGGCAGAAGGCTGGTGAGGAAAGAGGAGTCATTCATGGTGAGGCCTCAAATGTGATGCTGCTGCCAATTTTGTTCTTCCTGGGCATGATGAGTGCAGCAAAAATGACTGCTTTGGTCCCATCACAAGACGAGTTTCCTGAAGCCACGTGGAACAACTCATGCGTCATTCAGGACATCTTACTGCTGGCATCTACTTCTGTCATGGCAAGCAAAGCTTTCTGAGCCTAACTTGAGCCCCCGAGCCCCGGAGCCCCCACTGTTGCTCCTTACTCACGTCAAAAGTTGGTGCTCTGAACCCTGGAAAGCCCTACACATCTTCTCGTCTTCGTTCATATATCCTGGACATAATTTAAAATCATTCAGGGACTTCCCTGGTGGTCCAGTGACTATGACTTTGCAGTCCCAATGTAGGAGGCCCGAGTTTGATCCCTGGTCAGGGAACTAGATCCCATATGCCACGGTAAAGACCCAGTGCAGCCTAATACATAAATACTTTTTTAAAAAAGAAACTTCTATTGTTTATAAAATAAAATCCTTCCATCTGACATCTTCCAGGATATCCTACAGATATTACTCTGCTATTTAAGTGTTGTCCAGTACACCTAAGTCCATAGACGAAAATGAATTACGACTTTATTATAAAGTCACATGGTTCATTAACCTATAGAAATAGAAATGAGGAATCAAATAGATGAAATAGAAAAAGGGAATGTGTTAGAGGCCTGTGACTTACTGTGACTCATAGTTTGGGTTTCTTTTGTTCCCATAATTCGGAAGTTCTGACAGGTTCTCAGCCCAGTGAGTGAGAGGTAAATATTCTCATATGGCGAATCCTTAACAAAAAAGCAAAAAAAATACACCCCAATCAGTGTTGTCTTAGTGTGGGTTTCCTCAGGAGAAGACCCTGAGACAAGGATTCGCAGCAAGCAGTTCATTTGGGAGGACAGCCAGGGGGCACTGGTGGGGGAGTGAAGGAGGGAAGTGGGGAGTGGAGGGTCCGGCAGGCCATGTGTGGGTGGAGGGGACTGAACCCACCCTGGGCAACTCTGGGAGCCAGTGGAGAACACACTACAGTTTCCTGCCTGATAGGTGAGGCAGTTGGCTGAGAGCTGTTGGCTGGAAGAGGTTTGTGTGCGGGCATGCATGCGTGCCAAGTCACTTCAGTTGGGTCTGACTCTCTGCAACCCTATGGACTATATAGCCTGCAAGACTCCTCTGTCCATGGGATTCTCCAGGCAAGTTACCATGCCCTCCTCCACGGGATCTTCCTGACCAAGGGATCGAACTGGCATCTCATACGTTTGTTCTCTGGTAATTTTGGCTGCATTTCCTGTTGGGAGCACCACAGGCACCCTCAAGCTACCAGATACAGTGCTGGCCACTAAACAGTCAGGAGGGGATACAGGTGGGTTATGCCTGTATCTGCTACAGGGGTCATTACAGGGCCAAGGGAGTCCTTTGATGCATGTTCTACATTCACAAATGCTTCCAGATTTAAGTGAAAACATCATCTCCACAGGCACAGAAGCAGTTATAGAGACATACACACAGGATTGAAGGAAGGTGTCTATCAAGCAAATTTCACTTTGTTTCCCTTCAACAGACATGGTAGTAATGGTTACATATGATGAATTTAATATTTGTCATTATCCTGTAATTAGTATAACTATATTGTCTTGCACTTTTGTGTTAAAAGATGTACTTCATTAAATGTGGATGTCTAAAATATTTAATTAACAATTTAAGTATTTTATATCCTTGTTTGACTTTTTTATTCAATATATTTGGAACCTTGAAAATTTAACCGGAGCCTCCGTCTCCATTGGAAAGGTCTCCATTAGAAACAAGAGAATCATGGAGAAGTTAGGAGTCTTTAGGGCCCTCTCTCTATAAGTCATCTGAAAATAGTGATAGTTCTTCTCCTTCCTTTCTGATTTGGATAACTTTTATTTCTTTTTCTTGCTTAATTACTGGCTTAGGACATCTTTTCATACAGTTTTTAGCTTGTAATCATGTAACTTTTATATATTCAAAAGACTTTTTTAAAAAGACAAAAATAAATCCCCCAAGTAGAAAACAGTTTGGGACAAATGAGCCTAACTTTATTTGAAATGTGGCAACATAGCTACACAGAGAACAGAATTATTTCAGTACTCTGATAATCTACTCCTTGTGGGAGCTGATCTAAGGATAAAGGAAGATAATGAAATCTCAGACTTTACTCCAAAATGTATTATTAATATAGTGTTATAATTCTAATCTAGGAGAAAACAAATATATCATTGGAATTAGGACAAAACAAAAATTACAAATCAAGATTTTCAGTATAACAGATGCAAAAACAAATATTTAGTCACAGAAGTTAAAACACTGTAAAGTTAAAATGTCTATATGAACCCATCCTTTAAGAGTATGTATGTCTTTCCTAGATCTGTACACTGGACAGTCACCCCAAGATGAATCACTTTACAACACACCGCTTGAAGAACTGATGTTTGAACATCATCAGTCATTAGACACATTTACATTCAATGGGTTTAAATTTCACAGTTCTCACTAGTGGTTGCATGTTTTCTGGATTGGGAAGAAATGGTTAGAAAGTACACTCCCAGTTCATACTGTGGAAAGAGTACTGAAGCTGCTCCTCTCAACCAAATCCAGTCTGATGACACTTTCAGATGAGCATAAAGCATAGTAAAGAGAAGGCATCTGGATTAATGTTGGCTGAAGAAGAATTAAAACTATTGGCGGCAAAGCATCGCCCCGTCCAGTAGAGAACTTGCCATCTCTGACTAGCACCAGTTCATCCCCTCTCCCCACATCACCACGCCAGTTAGCAAGCACCCTTGACTTCCAGGCCCCTGCAAACCAAGAAGACTCTGCAAGGTTTGCTTCTAACATTCCTGTTTTTCTCATCATATAGCAGAAGGGGAGATTTATACACTCCCAATAAAATGATGACTTCTTTTACTTGCAATATTCTACTAAAAAAAAACTCTTTTAAAATACACATTTCCATTGCCACATTACAGTGATAACTAATATTCATAATACTGACCTTGAGGGTCCATCAGACTCTGAGGAAACTAATGAATAATTAAGAAATGGAGACAGTTTTTCAATAGGATTTCATGCTTAGTGCTTTTTGTATTCTAACAGCTTTAATAGATGGTCATGGTTGAGTGTCTAATTCCCCAGTCATGTGAGTAAGTTCAGTTCAGTTCAGTCGCTCAGTCGTGTCCAACTCTTTGTGACCCCATGAACCACAGCACGCCAGGCCTCCCTGTCCATCACCAACTCCCGGAGTTCACTCAGATTCACGTCCATCGAGTCAGTGATGCCATCCAGCCATCTCATCCTCTGTCGTCCCCTTCTCCTCCTGCCCCCAATCCCTCCCAGCATCAGAGTCTTTTCCAATGAGTCAACTCTTTGCATGAGGTGGCCAAAGTACTGGAGTTTCAGCTTTAGCATCATTCTTTCCAAAGAAATCCCAGGGCTGATCTCCTTCAGAATGGACTGGTTGGGTCTCCTTGCAGTCCAAGGGACTCTCAAGAGTCTTCTCCAACACCACAGTTCAAAAGCATCAATTCTTCGGCGCTCAGCCTTCTTCACAGTCCAACTCTCACATCCATACATGACCACAGGAAAAACCATAGCCTTGACTAGACGAACCTTTGTTGGCAAAGTAATGTCTCTGCTTTTCAATATGCTATCTAGGTTGGTCATAACTTTCCTTCTGAGGAGTAAGCGTCTTTTAATTTGATGGCTGCAGTCACCATCTGCAGTGATTTTGGAGCCCCCAAAAATAAAGTCTGACACTGTTTCCACTGTTTCCCCATCTATTTCCCATGAAGTGGTGGGACCGGATGCCATGATCTTCATTTTCTGAATGTTGAGCTTTAAGCCAACTTTTTCACTGTCCACTTTCACTTTCATCAAGAGGCTTTTGAGTTCCTCTTCACTTTCTGCCATAAGGGTGGTGTCATCTGCATATCTGAGGTTATTGATATTTCTCCCAGCAATCTTGATTCCAGCTTGTGCTTCTTCCAGCCCAGCGTTTCTCATGATGTACTCTGCATATAAGTTAAATAAGCAGGGTGACAATATACAGCCTTGATGTACTCCTTTTCCTATTTGGAACCAGTCTGTTGTTCCATGTCCAGTTCTAACTGTTGCTTCCTGACCCGCATACAGATTTCTCAAGAGGCAGGTCAGGTAGTCTGGTATTCCCATCTCTTTCAGAATTTTCCACAGTTTATTGTGATCTACACAGTCAAAGGCTTTGACATAGTCAATAAAGCAGAAATAGATGTTTTTCTGGAACTCTCTTGCTTTTTCCATGATCCAGCGGATGTTGGCAAGAGGCTTTATTGTGTTTCAGTGGCCCTGCCATGCTAAGTTTTTATGGTGGTATTAAACTAAAAACTGAGGTGTGTTACAAATCCTTAGCCAACTCAAGCACAGCCATGCAGGCTGCCCCATGAGCTGCAGCCAGAGGGACTTGCGGATAGCTGGAACCACTCAGAATTTATCCTTTTCCTTCTGGATTAAAAAATAATAATAATTCTGGGAGTTAAGTATTACTATAAATGAAATCATATGCCAAGATATTGTTCTTATTGAGGAACCATTTGTTACCCTTAGCCATACTAACATGTTTAAAGAATTTAACAGAGGATTGATAAAATCTGTTAGAACTAATAAATAAATTTGGTAAAGTCACAGAATACTACATCAATATACAGAAATCTGTGGCCTTTATACTAATAACAAGCTATCAAAAAAAGAAATTTAGAAATCAATTCCATTTACAATTGCATCAAAAAGAATAAAATACTAATTTTATGTATAGTAGTATGTATCTTGGAGAAGGCAATGGCACCCCACTCCAGTACTCTTGCCTGGAAAATCCCATGGATGGAGGAGCCTGGTAGGCTGCAGTCCATGGGGTCGCTAAGAGTCAGATATGACTGAGCGACTTCACTTTCACTTTTCACTTTCATGCACTGGAGAAAGAAATGGCAACCCACTCCAGTATTCTTGCCTGGAGAATCCCAGGGACGGGGGAGCCTGGTGGGCTGCCATCTATGGGGTCGCACAGAGTCGGACACAACTGAAGTGACTTAGCAGCAGCAGTATGTATCTGTTAATCCCAAACTCCTTATTTATCCCTCCTCCTCTCTCCCCTTGAATAATCAGAAGTTTGTTTTCTATGTCTGTGACTCTGTTTTGTAAATAAGTTCTTTTGCGTCATTTTTCAGATTCTACCTATAAGTGACATCATATACTTATCTTTCTCTGACCTACTTCACTTAGTATGATCATCTCTAAGTCTGTCCTGTTGCTGCAATTGTTATTATTTCATCTTTTTATAACAAATATTACATAAACACATCTTTATCCATTCATCTGTTGGTGGGCACTTGGGTCGTTTCCACGTCTTGGCTACCATAAACAGTGCTGCTATGAACATTGGGGTGCATGTATCTTTTCTGTTTTTCTTATGGAAGTAGAGTTGATTTACAATATTGTATTACTTTCAAGTGTACAGCAAAATGATTCATTTTTTAGATTCAGATTCGTTCCCTTTACGGCTTATTATTAAGAATAGTTTCCTGAGCTATACAGCATGTATCTTTTTGGGTTAGAGTTTTCATCTTTTCCAGATATACACGGTTTCTCCATTTTTAAGAGCTCTTTGTGTACTTGCCCTCATTTGTGAAATAACTTGCAAATATTCTCTCCCAGTTTGTCACTGGCCTCTTTATTTTGTTGATGGTGTTTCATCCTGTTTGTTTTTAGGTAGTAAAATTTATTAACGTCTTCCTCCTTTATGTTATTCCTCCTTTTGAGAGGCTTTCCTTACTTCCAAGTTATAAAGTAATTCACTTGTTTGGCTTCATGTTCTACATTTGGGTCTCTGATCCATTTGGAGTTTATTTCAAATAGTGTGAAGTTTAGACTCATTTTCATTCTTTTCCAGATGGCTTTTTCTCTGTCCCAACACCATTTATTAAAAAGCCCATATTTTCCTCAGACAGGAATAACTTGATTAATTTTAGACATTAACTTAAGATAAAGGAGCACACAGAGACTAAGGAACAAACATCAGTGAGAAATGAGATCCACAAATAGACACTCTCACTCTAGGGGGAACTGAACCTCTCCTCCACTATTTGGAACAACGCTCACAATGGTAGACAAGTGCTGTCCTCCGCTGGCTGCCCCAGAAGCCTGCTCTATCCCGCCCAGTGTCTGCCTCAGTCCTGCCGACACCACTGCAAAGGCCCTCCTAAACCCTTTCACTTACACCTCTCTGCCTGAGCACGCGGTCTGTGCCTGCCAGAGCCTGACACACCAACAGCATCATGAATACACACCAACCTATCAGCAGAAAGGGAGGCAGTAATGGTTCCATTCCATCACCGCCAAATTAGAAAGTTTACAGAGTGAAGCTGAAAAACACTCAATTAGATCTCACTTCATTTAAAAGTTCAGTGAGGTGGGATTTGCCTGGTGGTCCAGAGGATAAGACTCTGTGCTCCCAGTGTTCAATGCCTATTTTGGGAACTAGATCCACATGTCACTAAGAGTTTGCATGCCGCAACCAAGACCCAGTGCAGGCAAATAAATAAATTTAAAAATACATATTTTTTTAAAAAAGAAAGAAATTCAGTGTCATATTATTTATCTTGATCATCTTCCTTATTTACTATACAAAGCTCTGGTCTAATTTGTGATGGGTTTCATAAATCAAGTCCACCTTCAAAGGCTTAAGGTCAATTTCCTAGGACACTAAAGATAGTATTCTCTGCCTTTGAAGAAGATTCCACTAAAAGCATTCCTAAAATGCTTTGTGCTGGAATTTTCTCTGGGGTGATTGCTTTCAAGTCAGATCGGAGAAGGCAATGGCACCCCACTCCAGTACTCTTGCCTGGAAAATCCCATGGACGGAGGAGCCTGGTAGGCTGCAGTCCATGGGGTCGCTAAGAGTCGGACACGACTGAGCGTCTTCACTTTCCCTTTTCACTTTCATGCATTGGAGAAGGAAATGGCAACCCACTCCAGTGTTCTTGCCTGGAGAATTCCAGGGACGGGGGAGCCTGGTGGGCTGCCGTCTATGGGGTCGCACAGAGTCGGACACGACTGAAGCGACTTAGCAGCAGCAGCAGGGGGAAGTATAGGCTCTGGCACACACGTGTGTGCTCAGTCGCTCAGTCATGTCTGATTCTTTGTGACCCCATGGACTAGCCCACCAGTCTCCTCTTCATGGAATTTTCCAGGCAAGAACACTGGAACGGGTTGCCATTTCCTACTCTGGGGGATCTTCCCGACCCAGGGATGGAACTGAAGTCTTTTGCATCTCCTGCACTGGCAAGCAGATTCGTTATCACTGCACCACCTGAGAAGCGCACAGGCTCTGGTGTGTTTGCTTAAAGAACAAAATCCCTTGACTTACAGTCAAACCCCAAATGCTGCTTCCTGAGTTCATTTCTTTACCCTGATATTTCTGTTCTTAGCTTTTAAAAGGCTCCAGCAAAGGTTTTTAAACAACTCTACCGGTTACAAGTTGCTTAGTTGACCACTAGCAAAACTTCCACAGGAGGTTTATTATTCTACTACTGAGTCATGTTCAAAGTTATGACTTAACCTTTGGTTCAGTGAATAGTAACCTTGGGAATAAATCTTAACTGTCTTACTACTATATAAAGTAAAAACAAAAGCTACCAGGAGTTCTATTTCCTATGCTTATAAAAGGGACATTTCCCAGTCCCCTATTTTGAGCAGGGATGACAGGGAAGGGGGGAGAACAGAGACTGCACCCCCGTCTGGTACCTGTCCTGCTCCTCTATACTCTTGTCTTACAGCAGGTGTCACTCTGATTCTGAATTTGTCTGTGAGTTAAACGAGTAACATATCAATGAAACAGGAGGGAACTGAGCAGGGCACAACCTTTAAAAGAATGACATAGCCCAAGGACATGACATAAACTGATTAGAACCAAGTGGGTCCAAGATGGCAGCCGAGTCCACTTCCACTAGACCTTGAGCCTCAGTATACACTCACTGTGACATATCGGCAAGCTAAGTGACACACCCACAGGCACCATGACAGTTCCAACACTGACCATGAAGGTCAAAAGGTGGGCAGTGGCCCAATTCCTAGAAATTTCCATCCTCTTCCCCAAAATAGATGGAATACTCTTCTCATTCATTAGCCAACCCATCCCTATAAAAACTGACAATCCCATACCCTTGGGCCACTGTCACCTTCTGAGATGGCCCAAACTCTGCAGAGTGTGTTTCTTCCACTTAGGCCTCTTTCCTATCACTTTGTCTCTCACTGAATTATTTCTGTGACGAGATGTCAAGAACCTGAGCTTCAATAAGTCCTGAGACCAGGTGTGTGATGTCAGTTAAAAGACTATTGGTTCAAGACCCAGTCGGGGTTTGGCTGGGTTTGAGTCCTAGTCCATGGATTCAAGTCCCAATCTGAGTTACACAGTTTCAGCAACGTTATGGTGAAAGGGACTTCAGAAGTCATCTAATCCAGCCTCCGTATTTTACAGGGAGGAAATTGTAGCCCTAAAAGAATGATATTCAGAAAGCCATAGTCATGCTGAGTCAGAGGTCTCTGTGTTCTTTACATGGACCATTAGGAGTGTTTAGTTCCAGCTCAGTTCCAAAATGACAACTTGGTATTGGTTACATGAAATCCTCCCTTTCAAATACTGCAGTCATCCCTGTCATGAAGGTAAACACTAATTTGTTGCAAAAGGTGAGAAAGAGGGAAAGCACCCTCTCTTCCCAAAGGAGAAAATTCTTTCCCACCTTCCAACCATTGATGTCTGGAATTCAGTCATTAGAGCATCATTCCTTCACCTATTGAGCCCAGTCCAGGAGACTGGATTACTTAGTATTCAAAGTACTCAAATCTGTCTAATTCCAAATTACTTTCCAGTCATATTCCCTTGGGCTCTAGAAGGAGACAGACTGCAGGGTTTTGGATTTTTTATGCAATCACTGTGCTACAGTGTGACACATGCACACACTTGACTCTTTTGGATCTCATCTTCTTCATTTGTACATAGGGATAATACTAGCTCAGAACTCAGAGATTTATATAGAAATTAAGCAAGCTTACTACATAAACAGTGGTAACTGTTTAACCTTAAAGCTGCCTGAGGTGATTTACAGCTAACAAGAGGCTGACCAAAAACTTAAAAAAAAAAAAAAAAAACCCACAAAAACTGGGAGTGCGATATTCACTGGGGGTTTTGTGAAGCTCAGACATATTCCTGGGAATCTAGATGCCACATGCACACACAGGGCAGTGTGCATCTTTCATCTCTGCCTGAGCTTGAAGTTCTATGCAAGTAGGAAATAAAGACTAAGACCAACACATAAATTGCCTGCCCCAGCACACACATAAAACCTCTAAGGAAAGGCTGGGAGACTTACTGGATACAAGAGTATAAGGAAACCACTGTCCAGTTATTAGCTCACCACCAAACTAATTAAGCAGTACTTTGGCAGCCACACAAGGCAAAGAATATAGACTTTAAGAATTGGATCAGGAAAATCATGAAGCCAACCAACAGCAGCAGCAGCAATAACAAAAGTGAACAGTGAGAACCATAGCAAACCCTGGGGAGGGAGGAAAAAATAATCTGATTTCCAGAGTTACCATGTTATATGAAATGTTGTTTTCAACAAAATTTATGTTATCCAAAAGTAAAAAATCCCAAGCAAAAGACCCAGTAAAGTATGATCCATACACAGAAGAAAGGACAAAAGAAAAAAAAAAGCAGTCCAGAGAATCTGTGCCTGAGGAAGCACAGCTGTTGGACTTGCTGGACAAAGAGTTTAAAACCAACTATTATTATATGAGAAACCTGTATGTGGGTCAAGAAGCAACAGTCAGAGCCAGATGTGGAACAATGGTCTGGTTCCAGATTGGGAAAGGAATATACTGTCAGCCTGCTTATTTAAATTCTATGCAGAGTACATCACACAGAATGCCAGGCTGTATGAATCACAAGCTGGAATCAAGATTGCCAGGAGAAATATCAACAACCTCAGATATGCAGATGATACCACTCTAATGGCAGAAAGTGAAGAGGAATTTTTTAAAAGTCTTTTGATGAGGGTGAAAGAGGAGAGTGAAAAAGCTGGCTTGAAATTCAACATTCAAAAAACTAAGATCATGGCATATAGTTCCATTACTTCGTGGCAAACAGAAGGAGAAAAAAATGGAAGCAGTGACAGATTTTCTTTTCTTGGGCTCCAAAATCACTGTGGACAGTGACTGTAGCTACGAAATTAAAAGACACTTGCTCCTTGGAAGAAAAGCTATGACAAACCTAGACAGCTCATGAAAAAGCACAGACATCGCTTTGCTAACAAAGGTCCGTCTAGTCAAAGCTATGGTTTTTCCAGTAGTCATGTATGGATGTGACAGTTGGACCGTAAAGAAGGCTGAGCACCAAAAAATTGATGCTTTTGAATTGTGGTGCTGGAGAAGACTCTTGAGAGTGCCTTGGACACCAAGGAGATCAAACAAGTCAATTCAAAAGGAATTCAACCTTGAATATTCATTGGAAGGACTGATGCTGAAGCTGAAGCTCCAATACTTTGGCCATCTGATGTGAAGAGTTGGTTCATTGGAAAAGACTATGATGCTGGGAAAGACTGAAGCAAAAAGGAGGGGGGTGGCAGAGGATGAGATGGTTAGACAGCACCACCAACTGAATGAACATGAATTTGAGCAAATTCTCGGAGATAGTGGAGGACAGGGAAGCCTGGTGTGCTGTAGTCCATGGGGTTGCAAACAGTCAGATACAACTTAGAGACTCAACAACAACAAATTATTATTAAAACATTCAGAGAAGTTAAGGAAGCTGTGTCTAAAGAATTAAATGTGAAGAAGATGTCAACCAAGTAGAAAATTCATAAAGAAACAGAAATTATTAAAAAATAATCAAATTTTTGGAGTTGAAAAGTGTAATAACTGAAATAGAAAAAAAAAAATCACTACATGGACTCAATATTTGAATTGGCCAAGAAGAATCAGCCAATTGAGATTATCTAGTTTGAGGACCAGAATGAAAAAAATGAGCAAAAATAAACAGAGTATCAGAGACCTGCAGGGAAATATCAATCATAGCAAAATATACATAATTGAAGCCCTAGAGGAGAGAACAGAGAAAAAAGAGAGGAAAAAAGGATAGTATTTTTTTAAAAATATGGTCCAAAATGTCACAAATTATTTGAAAACATTAATTTGCATATCAAAGCAACACAACCAGTTTCAATTACAGCAAACTCAAAGAGGTTCACAACTAGACACCTCAGAGTTAAACTGTGAAAAGCCAAAGAGAAAACCCTGAAGTAGCAAGAGAAAAGCAACTCATGTGCAAAAGACCCTCAAAAAGATTAGCAGTTGACAACTCATCAAAAAGCATGGAAGCCAAAAGACAGGGTGATGATTGATATATTTGAAATACTGAAAAAAAGACTGCTAACTAAGTCTATATTCAGCAAAACTATCCTATAATAATGAAGGAGAAATTAAGACTTTCTCAGGTACACAAAAGCTGAGAGAGTTAATCACTAGCAGACCTACCTTATACGGATACTAACAGGAGTCCTCAGGCTGAAATGAAAGGATACTAGACAGGAACTTGGATTCCCAGGAAACAATAAAGAGCACCAGTAAAGGAAAATAAATACATATGTAAACATAAAAGACAGTATAAATGTACCTTTCTTCTATCTCATTTAAAAGATAACTGCTGAAGCAATCATTATAAGACTGGGCTGATGTGCTTATATTTATATTAAAAAGCAGAGACATTACTTTGCCAACAAAGGTCCGTCTAGTCAAGGCTATGGTTTTTCCAGTGGTCTTGTATGGATGTGACAGTTGGACTGTGAAGAATTGATGCTTTTGAACTGTGGTGTTGGAGAAGACTCTTGAGAGTCCCTTGGACTGCAAGGAGATCCAACCAGTCCATCCTAAAGGAGATCAGTCCTGAGTGTTCGCTGGAAGGACTGATGCTGAAGCTGAAACTCCAGTACTTTGGCCACCTCATGCGAAGAGTTGACTCATTGGAAAAGACCTGATGCTGGGGAGGGACTGGGGGTAGGAGGAGAAGGGGACGACAGAGGACGAGATGGCTGGATGGCATCACTGACTCGATGGACATGAGTTTGAGTGAACTCCGGGAGACAGTGATGGACAGGGTGGCCTGGCGTGCTGTGATTCATGGGGTTGCAAAGAGTCGGACATGACTGAGCGACTGAACTGAACTGAACTGATGTGTTTATAATGTATAAAGATGTAATTTATCTGACAATAATAGACAATGGAGGGAACAGAGAATGGAGCCATGCTAAAGTTTTGTTCAGCATTTAGTTGGAGTTATGTTGTAATTTTGTATACTATTAAAATTAAATTGGTATTAATCCAAACTAGGTAGTTTTAAGTTACAACGTTAATTTTAATTCCCAGGCAATCTATGGGAAAAGTGGCACCAAAATACAGTAAAAGAAATAAGGGAATTAAAATAATACATTATAAAATGTTTATTTAAATACAAAAGAAGACAGTAATGAAGTAACAGGGGAACAAAAAAGACATCAGATATACAGAAGAAAAAAAATTAGTGACAGATGCAATTTCTACCGTATCAATGGAATGCATTGGAATACATTTTGGAATTGTATGAAACACAAAAGGAATACACATCCCACTCAAAAGGCACAAACTGGCATACAAACAGGATTCAACTAAATTGAAAGACATAAATAGGTGGAAAGTAAAAAGATGGAATGGAGAAGGCAATGGCACCCCACTCCAGTACTCTTGCCTGGAAAATCCCATGGACAGAGGAGCCTGGTGGGCTGCAGTCCATGGGGTCGCAAAGAGTTGGACACGACTGAGCGACTTCACTTTCACTTTTCACTTTCATGCATTGAAGGAAATGGCAACCCACTCCAGTGTTCTTGCCTGGAGAATCCCAGGGACGGGGGAGCCTGGTGGGCTGCCGTCTATGGGGTTGCACAGAGTCGGACACAACTGAAGTGACTTAGCAGCAAAAAGATGGAAAGACACATAGCAGGTCAACAATACCAAAAGGAGAGCTGAAATGGCTATACTAATATCAGAAAAAATAGGTTTTAAGTCTCAAATCATTACTAGTGCAAAAGAAGGACATTTTACAATGATAAAGGATTCAATTCTTCTGGAAGACATACCACATACAAACATGTATGGAGCTAATAAGAGAGCCACCACACACAAAATTGAAGGGGGAAAATTCAGCAATTCAGAGACTTCAATATCCCACTTTCAATAATAAATAGAAAAACCAGAGAGAAGATTAACAAGGGAACAGAAAACTTAAATAGCTCTATAAATCAATGAGACCTAACAGAAACTATAGAATACTCCACCCAGCAACAGCAGAATACACATTATTCTCAAGTACAAGTTTAACATTCTCCAAGATTTACTCTATGCCAGGTCATAAAACAAGCCTCAGTACATTTAAAATAACTTAAAACATACAAAGAGTGTTCTCTGACAACAATGTAATAAAAATAGAAGTCAACAATAAAGAAGAAAATCTGGTAAAGTCTCAAATATGTGGAAATTAAGCAACACACTCCTAAATAACTATAGGTAAAAGAAAAAAAATCATAAGGAAAATTAGAAAATAACATGAATGAAAATGAAACATGAAATAGTAAAACATATAGAATAAAGCCAATGTTTTGACTGAAATTTACAGTTGTAAACGTCTGTATTGAAGAAGTAACAGTTTATATCAGCAACCTAATTTTCCACCTTAAGAAATTTTTAAAAAATAAGAGCAAACCAAACAAAAATCAAATGGAAGGAAAAAATAAATACTGGAGTGGAAATAAATAAAATAGATAATAGAAAAACGATGGAGAATATCAAAGAAACAAAAAATTGGCTCTCTGGAAAGATCAATTAAACTGACAAACCATTACCTGGCCTATATAAGAAAAAGAGAGAAAATGCAAAGTACTAATACCAAGAATGAAAGAGGGATAAGCACTATTAGCCTTTCAGAAATAAAAAAGAATATTGAAATACTAAAAGCAATTATATGACAACAAATTAGAAAGCCTAGATGAAATGTACAAATTACTAGAAAGACAAAAACTAACTCAAGAAGACATTAAACACCTGTATCAATAAGAAGTAAAGAGACTGATTTAGTCAAAAAATGGGCCAAAGAACTAAATAGACATTTCTCCAAAGAAGACATACAGATGGCTAACAAACACATGAAAAGATGCTCAACATCACTCATTATCAGACAAATGCAAATCAAAACCACTATGAGGTACCATTTCACACCAGTCAGAATGGCTGTGATCCAAAAGTCTACAAATAATAAATGCTGGAGAGGGTGTGGAGAAAAGGGAACCCTCTTACACTGTTGGTGGGAATGCAAACTAGTACAGCCACTATGGAGAACAGTGTGGAGATTCCTTAAAAAACTGGAAATAGAACTGCCTTATGATCCAGCAATCCCACTGCTGGGCATACACACTGAGGAAACCAGAAGGGAAAGAGACACGTGTACCCCAATGTTCATCGAAGCACTGTTTATAATAGCCAGAACATGGAAGCAACCTAGATGCCCATCAGCAGATGAATGGATAAGAAAGCGGTGGTACATACACACAATGGAGTATTACTCAGCCATTAAAAAGAATACATTTGAATCAGTCCTAATGAGGTGGATGAAACTGGAGCCTATTATACAGAGTGAAGTAAGCCAGAAAGAAAAACGCCAATACAGTATACTAATGCATATATATGGAATTTAGAAAGATGGTAACAATAACCCTGTGTACGAGACAGCAAAAGAGACAGTGATGTATAGAACAGTCTTACGGACTCTGTGGGAGAGGGAGAGGGTGGGAAGATTTGAGAGAATGGCATTGAAACATGTAAAATATCATGTATGAAACGAGATGCCAGTCCAGGTTCGATGCACGATACTGGATGCTTGGGGCTAGTGCACTGGGACGACCCAGAGGGATGGTATGGGGAGGAGGAGGGGAGGGTTCAGGATGGGGAACACATGTATACCTGTGGTGGATTCATTTTGATATTTGGCAAAACTAATACAATTATGTAAAGTTTAAAAATTAAATAAAATTAAAAAAAAAAATTCCCATGTCCAGATAGCTTCACTGATGAATTCTGCATAACCTTGAAAGAAGTCTTGGTACCAATCCTTTACAAATTCCTTCAAAACTATGAGGAACAATTCTTAACTAAATATATAAGACCAATAATTACCATGATACCAGAACCAGACAAAGACGTCACAAAAGAAGCTAGACCTACTTCCCTTATGAATGTGTTGCTGTTGCTATTCAGTTGGCTCAGTCGTGTCCAGTTCTTTGCGACCCCATGGACTACAGCACGCCAGGCTTCCCTGTCCTTCACCATCTCCCAGGGACTGCTCAAACTCATGTCCATTGAGTCGGTGATGCCATCCAACTATCTCATCTTCTGTTGTTCCCTTCTGCCTTCAATCTTTCCTAGCATAAAAATCCCTTACAAATAAGCCAAATGCAGCAACATATTAAAGGGAATATATACTACAAGGAAGTACAATTTATCTCAGTATTATAAAGGTGGTTTAACCTGTAAAATATACATACCTACTTAAAAGTATATATACATATACACATAATATTAATAGATTAAAGGAAAAATCCACTATTTCAATGGATGCAGAAAAAGCATTTGGCAAAAGCAAACATCCTTTACGAACAAAAACACTTCCCAAATTAGAAACACAAAAGGATTTCCTTGACGTTATAAAGGACATCTGAGAAACACTCACAGCTAGTATGACACTGGTGGTGAAACACTGGATGATTTCACTCTTAGATCAGGACTGAGACAAGAAAGTCTACTCTTGCCACTTCTACTCAATACCATATGAGAATCTCTAACCAGGGGCAATTAGGCAAGAGAAGAAATAAAAGACATCAACTTTGAAACGGAAGAATTAAAACTATCTCTATTCACAGATGACATGACCTTATATATTGAACATCTTAAAGAATTCACAGTAAAACTATCAGAATTAATATAAGACTTTTACTAGTTAGGAGGGAACAAGGTCACAGGATATAAGATCGATATACAGAAATCAATTGTATATCTATTTGCTATCAATGAACAATCTGAAAAGGAAATTAAAAACACATCTTTGTATACAGCTTAATAAAAAAAATAAAATACTTAGGCATTAATTTAACAAAAGAAGTTCAATACATGGATACTAAAAATCACAAAATATCATTGAGAAAAATTAAAGAAGCCCTAACTAAATGGAAATACATCTCATTTCACATTTTATTCCTTGAAGTGATCATAGATATGAACAATGTCTGTCAAAATTCCAGCTGCCTTTTTCCACAGCATTTGACAACTGATCTTAAAATTCATATGGAAATGCAATGAACCCTGAAGAGTCAAAACTATCTTGCAAAAGAACATATTTTATTTACACATCTACATTTCAAATTTACTAAAAAGCTACAGTAATCAAGACATCATGATACTGACATAAAGATAGACAAAGCAATGGAATAGGATTAAGTCTAAGGCTATACCCCTACATTTATGGTCAATTAATTTTTGGCAAAGGAGCTAATGGGGAAAAATAGTTTTTTCAACAAATGATGTAAGGACCACTGGATATCTACATGCAAAAGAATGAAGTTGGACCCCTACTTCATACCATATTTAAAAATTAACTAAAAATGTATCAAAGACATGAATGGAAGGGTAAAATCATAAAACACTTAGAAGGAAACATTGGATTAAAATGTCATGATCTTGGGTTAGGTAATGGGTTTCTTAAATATGACACCAAAAGTACAAGCAATCAAAGAAAAAAACAGATGTTCATAACTTTTTTGGGATAAATGATACCATCATTAAAACTCTCACTCAGAATGGGAGAAAGTATTTGCAAGAAATTTATCTGATAAGAGACCCACATCCAGAATTTATGAACTCTTGCAACTCACAATATAAAGAAGACAAATAATTTAAAAATAGACCAAAAAGAAAAAAAGACAAAGACAAAAAAAGAAGTAAAAACAGACAAATGACCTCCTGGGTGGCCCAGTAGTTACGAGTCCACCTGCCAATGCAGGGGACACGGGTTTGATCCCTGCTCTGAGAAGATTCCACATGTCTGGGCAACTAAGCCTGTGCACCACAACTGCTGAGCCTGCGCGTCCAGAGCCCATGCTTCACCACAAGAGAAACCACAGTAAAGAGACGCCTGTGCGTCTCAACTAGAAAGTAGCCCACGCTTGCGGCAACTAGAGAAAGCCTGAGTGCAGCAATGAAGACCTAGCACAACCAGTAAAAAATAGACAAAGGATTTGAACAGTGATTTCTTCACAAGAGATATAGAAAGAGCTAACAAGCACAAGAAAGAGGCTGAAAAAGTAGCACTTGTTGTCGTTCAGTCACTAAGTTTTCTGACTCTTTGCGACCCCGTGGACTGCAGCATGCCAGGCTTTCCCATCCTTCACTATCTCCCGGAGTCTGCTCAAATTCATGTCCATTGAGTCAGTGATGCTATCTAACTATCTCACCCTCTGTTGCCCTCTTCTCCTTTTGCCTTCAATCTTTCCCAGCATCAGGGTCTTTTCCAATGAGTTGGTGCTTTGGATCAGGTGGAAAGGCTAATCAATACCATGATGAGATACTATTTCACATTCAGTAGGGTGGCTTTAATCAAAAAGGACGACAAGGGACTTCCCTGGTGGTCCAGCGGTTAAGACTTCATGCTTCCACTGGAGGGGGCATCAGTTCAATCCCCAGTTGGGGAATTAGGATCTGGCATGCTGCGATGCTGTGCCATGAGGCTTTAAAAAAAAAAAGGACAATAAGAGGATGTGGAGAAAATGGAATCCTCATATATTGCTGGTGGGAATGTAAAATGCTGTGCCTGCTTTGGAAAATGTTTTTGCTATTCTTCAAAATGTTCAATATGAAGTTACTAGATGATCCATAAAACCTACTCCTTGGTATATACCCAAGAGAATTGAAACTGATTGTGCACACAAAAATGGGTACATAAATGTTCATAGCAGCATTATTCATAATAACCAAAAACCATAAACAAATCATATGTCCATCAACTGACAAATGGGTAAATAATATGTGGTATTTAGAACGAACACCCCAAAAAGATGTCCTTTTCATTATAGGGGATTGGAATGCAAAAGTAGGAAGTCAAGAAACACCTGGAGTAACAGGCAAATTTGGCCTTGGAATACGGAATGAAGCAGGGCAAAGACTAATAGAGTTTTGCCAAGAAAATGCACTGGTCATAACAAACACCCTCTTCCAACAACACAAGAGAAGACTCTATACATGGACATCACCACATGGTCAACATCAATTGATTATATTCTTTGCAGCCAAAGATGGAGAAGCTCTATAGAGTCAGCAAAAACAAGACCAGGAGCTGACTGTGGCTCAGACCGTGAACTCCTTATTGCCAAATTCAGACTTAAATTGAAGAAAGTAGGGAAAACCACTAGACCATTTAGGTATGACCTAAATCAAATCCCTTATGATTATACAGTAGAAGTGAGAAATAGATTTAAGGGCCTAGATCTGATAGATAGAGTGCCTGATGAACTATGGAATGAGGTTTGTGACACAGTACAGGAGACAGGGATCAAGACCATTCCCATAGAAAAGAAATGCAAAAAAGCAAAATGGCTGTCTGGGGAGGCCTTACAATAGCTGTGAAAAGAAGAGAAGCGAAAAGCAAAGGAGAAAAGGAAAGATACAAGCATTTGAATGCAGAGTTCCAAAGAATAGCAAGAAGAGATAAGAAAGCCTTCTTCAGCGATCAATGCAAAGAAATAGAGGAAAACAACAGAATGGGAAAGACTAGGGATCTCTTCAAGAAAATCAGAGATACCAAAGGAATATTTCATGCAAAGATGAGCTTGATCAAGGACAGAAATGGTATGGACCTAACAGAAGCAGAAGATATTAAGAAGAGATGGCAAGAATACACAGAAGAACTGTACAAAAAAGATCTTCATGACCCAGATAATCACGATGATGTGATCACTGACCTAGAGCCAGACATCCTGGAATGTGAAGTCAAGTGGGCCTTAGAAAGCATCACTACAAACAAAGCTAGTGGAGGTGATGGAATTCCAGTTGAGCTATTCCAAATTCTGAAAGATGATGCTGCGAAAGTGCTGCACTCAATATGCCAGCAAATTTGGAAAACTCAGCAGTGGCCACAGGACTGGAAAAGGTCAGTTTTCATTCCAATCCCAAAGAAAGGCAATGCCAAAGAATGCTCAAACTACCGCACAATTGCACTCATCTCACACGCTAGTAAAGTAATGCTCAAAATCCTCCAAGCCAGGCTTCAGCAATGTGTGAACCGTGAACTTCCTGATGTTCAAGTTGGTTTTAGAAAAGGCAGAGGAACCACAGATCAAAATGCCAACATCCACTGGATCATGGAAAAAGCAAGAGAGTTCCAGAAAAACATCTATTCTGCTTTATTGACTATGCCAAAGCCTTTGACTGTGTGGATCACAATAAACTGTGAAAATTCTGAAAGAGATGGGAATACCAGACCACCTGATCTGCCTCTTGAGAAATCTGTATGCAGGTCAGGAAGCAGCAGTTAGAACTGGACATGGAACAACAGACTGGTTCCAAGTAGGAAAAGGAGTTCGTCAAGGCTGTATATTGTCACCCTGTTTATTTAACTTATATGCAGAGTACATCATGAGAAACACTGGACTGGAAGAAATACAAACTGGAATCAAGATTGCCAGGAGAAATATCAATAACCTCAGATACGCAGATGACACCACCCTTATGGCAGAAAGTGAAGAGGAACTAAAAAGCCTCTTGATGAAAGTGAAAAAGAAGAGAGTGAAAAAGTTGGCTTAAAGCTCAACATTCAGAAAACGAAGGTCATGGCATCCGGTCCCACCACTTCATGGGAAATAGATGGGGAAACAGTGGAAACAGTGTCAGACTTTATTTTTTGGGGCTCCAAAATCACTGCAGATGGTGACTGCAGCCATCAAATTAAAAGACGCTTACTCCTTGGAAGGAAAGTTACGACCAACCTAGATAGCATATTGAAAAGCAGAGACATTACTTTGCCAACAAAGGTTCGTCTAGTCAAGGCTATGGTTTTTCCTGTGGTCATGTATGGATGTGAGAGTTGGACGGTGAAGAAGGCTGAGCGCCGAAGAATTGATGCTTTTGAAGTGTGGTGTTGGAGAAGACTCTTGAGAGTCCCTTGGACTGCAAGGAGATCTAACCAGTCTATTCTGAAGGAGATCAGCCCTGGGATTTCTTTGGAAGGAATGATGCTAAAGCTGAAACTCCAGTACTTTGGCCACCTCATGCGAAGAGTTGACTCATTGGAAAAGACTCTGATGCTGGGAGGGATTGGGGGCAGGAGGAGAAGGGGACGACAGAGGATGAGATGGCTGGATGGCATTACCGACTCGATGGACGTGAGTCTGAGTGAACTCCGGGAGTTGGTGATGGACAGGGTGGCCTGGCGTGCTGTGATTCATGGGGTTGCAAAGAGTCGGACATGACTGAGCGACTGTCTGATCTGATCGCTGATGTTCATATAACGGAATATCATTTGGCCATAAAAAGGAACTAAGTGTTGTTATATGATAACAAAGACAAATGCTAAATTAAAGAAGTCAGTTATAAAAGGCCAAATATTGTATGATAACATTTGTATGAAATATCCAGAACAGGCACATCTGTAGAGGCAGAAAATAAATTAGTGGTTGCCTAAGGCTGGTGGGAGAAAGAGATGCTAATGTTTCCTTCTGAACATGAAAATGCTCAGATGAAAATGTCCTGAAGTTAAACACCAGTGATATGCTTATAACACTGTAAATATACCTAAGAGCATTGAACCAGACACTTTGAAAGAGTGAACTTTATGGCATGTATATTATATATCAATAGATCTGTTAGAAAAAAAAGAAGACTGCATACCCTATGTTAAAGTATCCAGTGCTATGTCTGTCTATAAGACTAGTCCCTCATCCTCTCCACTTGGAGTGTCACGACTCCTGTTAGCAGCGTCCACACACATAACCTGACAAGGTCCTTCTCACTCATGTATCCTCCTGTGACTGACACACACATCTCCACAAGAGGACACAGAATTTAACAAGAGCAGTGGAGTTGAGCAGTGAGAATGGAGAAATCACCAAGTACAACAGAATCTGGGTGGGAGGCAGAGGTGTTTATAACGTTCTGCACCCAGGTAAGAGGGCATGATGGGGCAAGATTGAAATACAAGTAGTGTAAAGGAAACTGCTTGAACATTGAGGAGAACCACCGATGTACAGAGCAAAACCATCAAGGATATCACCTGGTGTCCTTTTGGGGTGGTTAGAAAAAGAAGCAACAGGAAATCAGACTTAAAAGAATAACAGGGCCTCCTCTGGTGGCCCAGTGGTTAAGACTCTGTGATTCCATTGCATGGGGCATGGGTTCATCCCTGACTGAGAAACTAAGATTCCATGTGGCACATGGCATGGTCAAAAAGTAAAAATTAAAAAAAACAAAACAACAACAACCAACTGCAGTAACTTGAACTCTGGGGGGATATATCATAAAGAATTTCAGGAAAAATGCAATCAGAAATTCTTTTGCAGAAAAAAAAAGAACTTCAATAAAAAGCAAGACTGTCATCAAATAATTTCTGGGTAAGGATTAGAGGGAGGGTTTAGGGAAAGTACACATGCAAGAATTAAAGTAGTGGATCATGATTTTCTAGGTTTTAGGTTTACTTGAGTATTTTTCATAGCCCTAAATAATTATCTTAAGCCAACTGTGTTCTGACTTTGTGTTAATTCAGCATCTTTTATTTCCTGTCTGATAAGTTGTGTGCATTAGGTTGTATATATTAACATTAATGTAAGAAATGAGTAATTTACTATCTCTGAAAGAAGTCAGCAGCCTCCAAATTACTTGTGGAAGTTGTATTTACAATAACAAATACCTGTGTTAATTTCCTTTCACAAGAAACACAATAGCATTCTCCTTCAGGAGCATCTTCTGATAAAGTGAATAATAAGCGCTCATCATTTATTCCTTGTCTCTCTGATGTGAAAGCAAGTCTGTGTTCCTTTCAATTAATATTCTGCTTCTCATATAAAAGCTGTTTGGCAGTAAATGTGATATTTTTGAAGAACAGTAAAATTAGGTGAAATAATGGATGCGAAATTTGGACAAAGTTTAGGATAAAAAGACTATTCATAATGTTTTTCAAATGACTATATTCAGTTCTATCCAACTCAACCTACAGATACTAAATATCAACGATGTGTCCCAAACTGTCCTCAGTTTCACAGAAATCATTATCTTGCTGAGAAGAAAACTTATGCAGGATGATATAAAAAACAACACAAAACAAAAACAAGCTTATGCCGTAAAGACATGCTGTAAAGCTTTACAAAATTCCTCCTTTAGGACTTCCCTGATGGCTCAGTGGTAAAGAAATCACCTGCTAATGCAGAAGACATGGGTTTGATCCCTGATCCGGGAAGATCCCACATGCCGCAGGGCAACTAAGCCCATGAGCCACAACTACTGAGCCCACACCCCAGACCCTGGGAGCAGAAACGACCGAGCCTGCACACCCTAGAGCCTGTGCTCCACAAGAAAAGCCACCGCAACAAGCCCGCGCACTGCAACTAGAGAGCAGCCGCCGCTCTGCAACAAGAGAAGCCTGTGCAGCAACGAAGACCAGTACAGACAAAGATAAATAAATAAAATTATGAAAAAGAAATACATTCAGAAAAGGTCCTCCCTTTAGAACAGCCATTGTGTTCAGTTGTGCAGTGCATGTTCTATACCAGTCTTTGAGGGGCACCATTCACATGGTAGATATCGTAGATTTGTAATTTATTACATTTTTTTTGAAGAGGAAAGCAAAAAGTGTCTTGAGAAAGGATGGGGCTTTTCTTCTAAACTAGCACACAGATGCTACAAGAGCTAGAGGCAGCCTTAGCAAAGTCATTCAGTGCAGGCAAGATGATGGATTTCTTTATATATATATACTGTGAAAGTGAAAGTCACTCAGTCAACTAGTCAACTCCATGGACTGTACAGTCCATGGAATTCTCCAGGCCACAATACTGAAGTGGGTAGCCTATTCCATCTCCAGTGGATCTTCCCGACCCAGGAACCGAACCAGGGTCTCCTACATTACAGGCAGATTCTTTACCAACTGAGCTATGAGGGAACCCTCTATACATATCTATATATATCTGAGAATTACCCCCATGAGAATTGGAGCAACTTGTTTGTGGATGATTACATTATTCAAATCATTATGAGTAAAGGTGGGAAATGTGCTCATTGTAAGCAAAATAGAGAGCAGACTGCTATCTGAAACATTCATTAACTCTTACGTTTCCCAACTTGAGGATGTTTAATGATACATTGATAAAGACTTTCTAGCATGCACTTTCAGTGTTATTTACTGAGTTTTGGTTTTGTTTTCAGAACAGTTTTAATCTATTAATAATAACTGCAAAGAAGCAAGATCATGCATAGATGACCAAAATACCACTGTAACATAATTTAAGTCATTTACATGTTAAAGAACATGTTCATTTAAAATAGTACTTTCTATCATAGCTTTGGGATTTTTATTTCAAATTCTGATTGTATGCTCTTTAAAGTGCAAACATCAGCTGAGGAATCAAACCTGTATTTTGAGTGCTAAGGACAATACAAAAAGAAGTATTTAATGTCTCTTTGTTTTCTTTCTCTCAAGAGAAAAAGAAGTCTTCCATTTGAATACAGGCTAAATTGTAGTGACAGTTAAAAAATTAAGAAAAGATTGGGAATTGCAGTTAAAAGAATGAAACGTATCATCTTGGGTTTGGAGGACTGAATTGTTAATTTGGCAATCTCTTTTTCTGTAAGTTGTTAAAATGGTTAAAAATGAATATGAGAGACCAAAATTCTATCTTGTGTTGGAATGCAACCAGGATTCTATATATTTTGTCTAGAGATAATTGCTCTCTTCTTTCATTTTCAACCAAAAAAGAGATAACGTTATGCTGACAAGACACTCATGAGGAGAAAAGAAAAAAAAACAGTGCGTATATTTATATACGTCTTTATCATAGATATCAATCTTATCCTTTATCATCAAGCAAGTTTTTAGTGTTTAAATTTTTTTGAAAATTATTTATTTATTTTTTGACCGTGCTGGGTCTGTGGCTCAGCTGGGAAAGAATCTGCCTGCAATGCGGGAGACCTGGGTTCAGTCCCTGGGTTGGGAAGATCCCCTGGAGAAGGGAAAGGCTACCCACTCCAGTATTCTGGCCTGGAGAATTCCATGGACTGTATAGTTCACAGGGTCACAAAGAGTCAGACATGACTGAGCGACTTTCACTTCCCTTCCCTTCACACTGGGTCTTGGATGCTGTGTGTGGGCTTTCTCTAGCTGTGGTGAGCAGGGGCTACTCTCTAACTGTGGTGTGCGGGCTTCTCATTGCAGCGGCTTCTCTCGCTGTGGAGCACAGGCTCTAGAGCGCAAGCAGGCTTCAGTGGTTGCAGTTCACGGGCTTTGTTGCCCCATGGCATGTGGAATCTTCCCACACGGGGGATCGAACTATGTCTCCTTCACTGGTAGGCAGACTCTTACCCACTGGACCACCAGGGAAGTCCTTTAAATGAAATTCTATGGCCTAAATCTTGAGATCGTTCCTAATCTTCTAGTAGGTTGGGAGACTTATGGGTAAGAGCCTGAAATTTTGAGCAGATTCTGCTAGTATTTTTTACATAATATTTATATGACCAGATCAAGTTGATTTCCAAGTTTCCAATTAGGGTGAAAAATAATCCATCTGTTCCAATTCTCAGAAGTGAAACTGGGCAAAAGCAGTGGTTCACCATTCTTATAATTAAATGACCCAAGTGTATAACTGATTTACAAATGTAACTGACAGCTGAGGTCTCAGTTGTTCTAATTGACTAGTTACACCATTACTTGGATGGGCCGATTGGCAATAGCAACAGAGTACTCTGACTGGTGACAGTTGCTTTATGGCTCTGGAGTGTATCCTTGGCTGGTATCCCAGTGGTTATTGCTTCCCACTAAGAAGGCCAACAAAACTAGTCTTGTCAGGTTCAGAGATAAAGCCGCCATTGCTAGCACCTTTCAATTGCCCTTTAATAGAGGCAGATCTGTTACCACCGCTGGAAACAGAACTCCAAAAGACTGCCTTAGCAGTGGAGGCTGGGAAGGGGGTGGGATAGCCTTTTATCTTCCTCATGGGATAGCCACCACTCTGCTAGGACATATATGACACAAGGAGACAGAGAAAAGTCCTTTTTATTCTGGACGGAGGAGCCTGGCGGACTACAGTCCATGGGGTCACAGGGAGAAAGATATGACTGAGTGACTGACACTTTTACCATCTCTCTGTATACTTGTTGGTAAGCGGTGGAACTTCTCTATTCCTTGATTTCCCTTTTGTATGATGGAAATTATATGAGCTGTGACGAGTGATGGAGGGGACTTCCCTGGTGGTCTAGTGGTTAAGAATCCATCTTTCAATGCAGGGGACATGGGTTTGATCCCTGGTTGGGGAACCAAGATCCCACATGTCTCGGAGGAACTAAGCCTATGCGCTGTAACTGCTGAGCCTGCAGGCTGCGACTAGAGAATCCATGAACTGCAAGACCCCTCATGACTCAGTGAAGAGCCCGCATGCCACAACTAAGACCCAATGCAGCCAAATAAACAAATAAATTTACCAAAATGAAAGAATGATGGAAAGATTAATTAGCTTAACCAGGCAGCATTTTTAATTCCTTGCAAGTGTTACTTAAAACTGGCTCTAACTCAGTCAACTAAAAGGGTTTATTTGGTCCGCATAGTACACAGACTACAATAGAGTTCTAAGTATTTTTGGGATTTATAAATGAAGTAGAAGACAAATTTCTATTCTCAAGGAATTGTCATAGTTCAGGTGAGATAGGACCAACCCCAGTGAACAATGGTAAGCAAACTAATGAAAATACAACTAACTGCAGCCACTAGCTAGGACTCTGATGTTCCTCCAACGGCTCCATGACCAGATTCAGAGGTGATGAACAGGAAGGTCTGCTAGACTCAAGGAAGGAAAACTAGGTTTATAAAATGGATTCACTCTTGAGAGTTTAATTATTTTGGGAAACCCTTTAGCATAATCTCATGCTGCTGTGTAATTTTGTCTGAAAGGCTTGATTACAGTGAACAAACAAATTTTGATTACACTGAGAAAACAAATTTTGATCACAAAAAAATGCCAGATTCAATCTCATATAGACATGTGTCATCACTAAAATGATCCATTTTATTTACATACAACCTCCTCTCAAGAAAATAAAGCATAAATGTACATAAATGATAGTTTAAATGTACAGTTTGGGGAGACTGACTCATTAATAATGCTATTAACAAATACTAACGTAGCAGACAGGGACTTCCCTGGATGTCCAGTGGCTAATACTCCCAATGCAGGGGGCCCAGGTTTGATCCCTGGTCAGGGAACTAGATTTCACATGCTGCAACTGAGTTTGCATGCTGTAACTAAAAAAAAACAAAAACAAAAAAACCCATATGATGCAACTAAGACCCAGCACAGCCAAATAAATAACTAATAAAGTAGCAAATGGCAATATATGCATTGCATGTGGTACTGAACTTGGAAGATTAATAACAGCCCATTTTCCTCATCTGCAGCTGAAGAAATTATATTAAATTAGAGACGACACAAAAAAACAGCAGAAAGTAGCTAAGCAACACTTTCAAACTTCAAAGGAGAAAAGCCCCAAATTTAGCTTTTAAACGTATTATTCATCAGCACAGCTAAAAAAAAAGTCTTCCCAAACTGATTTGCAGCATCTTTTAAAATAAAAGCCCAGAGCAGGTTGTAACTTGGTGAAATTCTTATTCAACGTGTTGTGAAGCTGCAAGCCACCTCTACTGCTGTGTGCCTTTCTGGATTATCCACTCCATTAATCTCTATCAGAGTGTCCCATTTTCTCCTAGAAAATTTGCTTAATAATCTGGAATGTGCTTATGTAGTTGTGTTCACTTTGGGATCATCATTGCAATCTGCTGTGTAATTCAACTTAAAAGAAAACAAGCCTTATTTGAGACACTTTCATAAATCATTACCATCCTTGATTTATCTAATAACCAGGTCTCTGTCTTTTCAAGGCTTAAATGTGCTAAGCTATGCCTGTGTACCTTTACAGAAAATTGTTAATACCCTTGTCATCCACTGCTTTGAAAATTTCTAGTTGACTTGTGCTCTTTCTCTCTTCCATGTGAAACCTTAATTTTCTGGCTTGCCATCTGCTTTGTAATTCTCCTCCACTAAGATAGTGTAGACAGTGAGAAGCTCTTAAAAAAAAAAAAAAGAGCCCTGATATGAAGTGATTGCCAATTTCTGGGGTGTAAATACTCTCAATTTCAAAGTCTCACAAGGTTTAACATCCATCTCACAAAATTCTTGAATATTTTAATAGTAGACACTCATGAACCAACAAGAATCAGCTCCAGCAACAACAGTGAGCAGTAAGATCATTGCTAGTTTTGCACTGACTCGAACAGCATTTTCATGAACTTCGAGCTCACTCACATCACCACAAAGTTCCTCCAGCTGTGGGCATACACAATCATAACATGTTTCAGTGTGGAATCAATGATGGGTGAAAATTGCTCCCTCTGTGCATCCCTGCAGAGTGAAAGCTAAATAAGCCAATTTCCTGAATTACTTAGAACCAAGTATTTATTGCATCACAAACAGATATTTCCCACTTGTCAGAAAATGTAATAGAGCCAAGACACCAATTGCTGTTTGTTTTCTGCCACAAGTGCAGACTAAACAGAATGGATATTCAATAAACTGTGTTAAACTGAAGGATGCATTTTCAAAATGGTAAGGGCGGTAAATGAACAGGCAACATAAATGTCAGAGGGAATTATGGGTATGAACACCTTCTTTCTGCTACTATATAAACCAGCCCCTGTTACAAATGTTCAGTGGCATAATGACTACATAGATGAGTTTTGCTCTTGGAAGTTCAAACACAGAAAGGCAACTGACATTTTCAATGTCAACAATTTGGAGGGCAACATTTTTCCTGATTTATGAGAATGCCTATTATTTCAGCATGAATTGACCAGAAAAAAACCCAGCCAGAATAAAAGGTAAAAGATGTGAAACAGGGTGAGAAAAATCCTTTTAAAAAACACTGATTCTACTGAAAAGGAAAATCTAGGACTCCTCTATTGTAATTAAATGAAGAGGAAGGTGGAGAAAAGGGATACGATGAAAATTCTCTCCCCGAATCATTCTGACTTCAAATCTTCTGGGGCCAAGAGACATGACTATAAACTGAGTGCTAGCCCCTCTGGCTTCTTCTTTCCTCTGTTTCCTGCTCCAGCTGCAATGGCATTTGAGATTGAAATTAGACCATCACCTCTATCACTTCCTTCTCTATCCAACTTTGGGTTTCCTAAGAAGTCATGCAATTATCAGACCTTAGAAGAGGAGCTGGTACAAGCATGGGATTATTTCAACGGTTGCACCTATCTGACTCTGGATCACATGTTTTTGGGGAGAACTGGCCTTGCTGTATGTCTGGATATTCATCCACACATCTGTCTTTCTGGTGTTGGAGACCACTACAAGCCATGGTGACAGAGGAGTGGACAGCGCTGTACAACTCTCACTGTGTCTCGCTTGTGATCTTTCTCTTTATGTGTGCCTGGGCTACTCTTACTCCTCACACCTATCCTTTCCCTACTGCTCAGCTCACTTCCTCTTTGGCACCGGTGTGTTGTGAGAATAGACTTTCTGATTCCAATTTTCCTGTTGTGATGGATTCCTGTAACAGTGGTGTGAACACCATCAAGTTATAAACTTTTTGCCATTCTCAGGACCTAAGCCAAATGCCGTGCTTATCAGTAAATCAGAATGAAAACGAGTGTCACAGTTTGGAATCTGCAGGAAGCAGTCTCTGAGACAGAGTTTAATGTTCAGGGTGTGCCCTCAAGATCACACTGGTGGGAAGGGAGGGAGAAAGTGGGATCGGGTGGAGGGAGAAGTTTGAGCTGTGACACAAGCTCGATAGCCGCAGCCACAGGGAGTTCTGGAGCAGAAATGACTTAGCAGAATTGTTCCACTTTGGGTGCAAATGGTTGGTCCTTTAATATCTCTACCTCCAGTCTTCATTAGCTGTGAGTCTTCCTGAGAAGGACATGCCTTTGATGAGGCGGCCCGCTGTAGCTGATGCGCTCCCTGAAAGGACAGTAAGCTGGGAGCTATTCCACTGAAACTCTCACCGCAGCTGGGGTAGTAAGTCCCTCCGCAAAGAGGGGTTTGAGCACCACATCTCCATGGGCACCGCTACAAATCTCTTAACCCTGAAAAATACCTATCACCATTTACACAGCAGATAGTCTTTATAAAGAGCATGACAGGCTACCTAGTATAAGTAGGTAGTATTAGCAAGTAGGTCACTTATATGTGGAATCTAAAGTGAACCTATTTACAAATCAGAAACACACTCCCAAAGAAAACAAATTTATGGTTACTAACGGGAAGGGGTGCATAAGGGACAAATTAGGAGCTGGGAGCAACAAAAAGAAACTACTATATATAAAAAATAGATAACCAACAAGGTCTAGCTGTAGAGCACAGGGAACTATATTCAATATCCTGTAATAAACGATATGGAAAAGAATATGAAAAAGAATATATATTCTGTTCCCCAGAAACTAACACAACATTGTAACTATACTTCAATTTAAAAAAGAAAAAAATAGTTAAAGGAAAAAAAGAGACTACCAAGTAATACATTAAAAATCATTGGTTAAAAAAAACAAAAAACCATTGGTGATTTCAACAAGTGGTGCTGGGACAACTGGATATCCATAGGAAACAAACGCAAAAACCGTTACCCAAATGTCTCACTTTATACAAATATTAACTCAAAATGGATCATGGACTTAAATGAAACATGACGAAACCATATGACTTTTAGAAAAACACAAAGGAGAAAATTTTAACGATCATAGATTAGGCAAATAATACTTAAACAACACCAAAAGAATAAGCCATAAAACAAATCAATACATTGGATTTCATTAAATTAAAAAAATGTTTTCTCTGCAAAAGCCCATGTGAAAAGGATAAGAAGGCAAGCTGCCTGTAGGAGAAAATTTTTGCAAACCACGTATCTGACAAAGGATTAACAGCTAGAGAATATTAAAAATTCTCAAAAGTCAAGTTAAAATGGGCAAAAGATACAAATGAATAGACATTTCATTGAAAAGAATATACATATGTGTATAAATAAGCATGTGAAAAGATGCTCAAAATCACTAGTTATCAGGGAAATGCAAATGAAAACCACAACGGGACATCATTACTGGTCTACTGGATAGCTAAAACCAAAAAAAAACAGAACACCAAATATTGGTGAGGATGTGGAGAAAGTAAATCAATTACATTTTGTTGTTGGGAAAAGAAAATGGTACATCTAATCTGGAAAACAGTTAGCAGTTTCTTTTAAAAAAAAAGAAATATGCAACTATCATGTGACCAGCAATTACACTCCTGGGCATTTATTCCAGAAAAATGAAAACTTAGGTTTCTGCAAACATCTGCACACAAATGTCTATGGCAGCTTTATTTGTATAAGAATATCAAAAAAAGAAAAAGAGAGAGAGAGAGAAAACAACCCAGATGTCTTTCAACACATGGCTGATTAAACTGTGGTGCATCCAACCATGGAAAACTACTCAGCTATAAAAGGAGTGAACTATTATGTTCATTCAATGACAATTAAGAATTATCATAAGAATTATCCAGGGAGTTATTCTGAGAGAAAAAAAAGTCAACCTCAAAAGGTTGCACATGGTATGATTCCATTTATATAGTTGAGGGTGGGTGGGTCTGGCCTTTCTCATGTGCACATGTGTGTGTTTGTGTGTGTGTAGTCACTTCAGTCGTGTCCAACTCTTTGCAACCCTATGGACTGTATAGCCCGCCAGGCTCCTCTGTCCATGGGATTCTTCAGGCAAGAATACTGGAGTGGGTTGCCATGCCCTCCAACAGGGGATCTTTCTGACTCAGGGATCAAACCCGTGTCTCTTACGTCTCCTGCATTGGCAGGCATATTCTTTGTTGTTGTTCAGTCGCTAAGTCAGAAAATAAAAATCTGTCTTTGCGACCCCAAGGACTGCAATACACCAGGCTTCCCTGTCCTTCACTATCTCCCAGAGTTTGCTCAAACTCATGTCCATTGAGTTGATGATGCTATCCAACCATCTCATCCTCTGTTGCCCACTTCTCCTGCCCTCAATCTTTCCCAGAATCAGGGTCTTTTCCAGTGAGTTGGCTCTTCGCATCAGATAGCCAAAGTACTGGAGCTTCAGCATCAGTCCTTCCAATGAATATTCAGGATTGATCTGCATTAGGATCAGCTGGTCTGATCTCCTTGCAGTCCAAGGGACTTTCGAAAGTCTTCTCCAGCACCACAATTCAAAAGCATCAATTTTTCAGGGCTCAGCCTTCTTTATGGTCCAATGCTCACATCTGTACACGACTACTGGAAAAACCATAACTTTGACTATATGGACTTTTGCTGACAGTGTGATATTTCTGCTTTTAAATATGCTGTCTAGGTTTGTCATAGCCTTTCCTTCCAAGGAGCAAATGTCTTTTAATTTCATGGCTGCAGTTACCATCCACAGTGATTTTGGAACCCAAGAAAATAAAAATCTGTCATTACTTCCACTTTTCCTCCATCTTTTTGCCATGAAGTGATGGGACCGGATGCCATAAGCTTAGTTTTTTGAATGTTGAGTTTTAAGCCAGCTTTTTTCACTTTCTCCTTTCACTCTCACCAAGAGGCTTTTTAGTTTCTTTTTGCTTTCTGCTTTAGAATGGGATCATCTGCATATCTGGAGTTGGTGATATTTCTCCTGGCAATCTTGATTCCAGCTTGTGACTCATTTGAAATGCCTGGCATTTCACATGATGTATTTTGCATATAAGTTAAATAAACAGGGTGACATTATACAGCCTTGACATACTCCCTTCCCAATTTTGAACCAGTCAGTTGTTCCATGTCTGGTTCTACCTGTTGCTTCTTGACCTGCACACAGGTTTCTCGGGAGACAGGTAAGGTGGTCTGGTATTCCCATCTCTTTGTAGTGATCCACAGTCAAGGGCTTTAGCGTAGTCAGTGAAGCAGATGTTTTCCTGGAATTCCCTTGTTTTCTTTATGATCCAATGAACGTTGTCAATTTCACCTCCGGTTCCTCTGACTTTTCTAAACCCAGCTTGTACTGCTCAGTTCATGTACTGCTAAAGCCTATTTGAAGGATATTGAGCATAACCTTGCCAGTATGCAAAATGAGTGTAATTGTGCAGCAGTTTGAACCTTCTTTAGCACTGCCTTTCTTAAAGACTGGAATGAAAACTGATCTTTTCCCAATCCTGTAGCCACTGCTGAGTTTTATAAATTTGCTGACATACTGAGCACAGTACTTTAACAGCATCATCATCTTTTAGGATTTGAAATGGCTCAGCTGGAATTCTATAACCTCCACTAGCTTTGTCTGTAGTAATGCTTCCTAAGGCCCACTTGACACCACACTCCAGGATGTCAGGCTCCAGGTTAGTGACCACACCATTGTGGTTAATCCAGGTTATTAAGACTTTTTTATATAGTTCTTCTGTGTATTCCTGACCTTTTCTTAATCTCTTCTGCTTCTGTTAGGTCCCTCCCATTTCTGTCCTTTATTGTGCCCATCCTTTTAGGAAATGTTCCCTCAATAGCTTCCATTTTCTTGAAGGGATTTCTAGTCTTTCCCATTCTATTGTTTTCCTCTATTTTCCTTTGCATTGTTCACTTAAGAAAGCCTTCTCATCCTTCCTTGCTATTTTTTGGAACTCTGCATTCAGTTAGGTATATCTTTCCCTTTCTACCTTGCCTTTCACTTCTCTTCTTTTCTCAGCTACTTGTACAGCCTCCTCAGATAACCACTTTGCTGTCTTCCTTTTTTTTTTCCCCCTTTGGGATGGTTTTGGTCACCACCTCCTGTGCAACATTACAAACCTCTATTTATAGTTCTTCAGGTACTCTATCTACCAGATCTGAAAGTGTGGAAGTGAAAGTTGCTCAGTCATGTCCAACTCTTTGTGACCCCCAGGAGCCTGTGTGGCTCCTCCTCCTGTCCATGGAATTCTCCAGGCCAGAATACTTGGGTGGGTAACCATTCCCTTCTCCAGGGGATCTTCCCAACTCAGGGATTGAACCCAGGTCTCCCGCATTGCAGACAGATTCTTTACCATCTGAACCACCAGGGAAGCCCCAGATACTGGAGTGGGTAGCCTATCCCTTCTCTAGCAGATCTTCCCAACCCAGGAATCAAACTGGGGTCTCCTGCATTGCAGGCAGATTCTTTACCAGCTCAGCTACCAGGGAAGCCCCTGAGCTACCAGGGAAGCCAGATCTAATCCCTTAAATCTATCCATCATTTTCACTGTATAATCATAGGGATTTTATTTAGGTCATCTCTGAATGGCCAAGTACTTTTCCCTACTTTCAATATGAGTCAGAATTTTGCAATAAGGAGCTCATGATCTGAACTACCGTCAGCTCCAGGTCTTGTTTTTGCTGACTCTATAGAGCTTATCCATCTTCAGTAGCAAAGAACATAATCAACATGATTTTGGTATTGACCATCTGGTGAGGTCCATGTGTACAGTTGTCTCTAGTGTTATTGGAAGAGTGTGTTTGCTATGACCAGTATGTTCTCTTGACAAATCTCTGGTAACCTCTGCACACTTTATTTTGTATCTAAGGCCAAACTTGCCTGTTACTCCAGGTATCTCCTGACTTCCTACTTTTGCATTCCAATCTGCTAAGATGAAAAGGACATCTTTTTTTTGGTGTCAGTTCTAGAAGGTCTTGTAAGTTGTCATAGAACTGGTCAACTTCAGCTTCTTCAGCATTAGTGGCACAGACTTGGATTACTGTGATGTTGAATGATTTGCCTTGGAAGCAAACCAAGGTCATTCTGTTGTTTTTGAGATTGCACCTAAGTATTGCATTTCAGATTCTTGTTGACTGTGAGGGCTACTCCATTTCTTCTAAGGGATTTTTGCCCACAGCAGTGGACGTAATGGTCATCTGAATTAAATTTGCATATCCCCATCCATTTTAGTTCACTGATTCCTAAAATGTCGATGTTCACTCTTGCCATCTCCAGCTTAACCACATCCAATTTACCTCAATTCATGGACCTAACATTCCAGGTTCCTATGCCATATTTTTCCTACAGCATCAGACTTTACTTTCACCACCACACATATCCACAACTGAGCATCATTTCCGCTTTGGCCCAGACTCCTCATTCTTTCTGGAGCTATTAGTAATTGCCCATTGCTATTCCCCAGTAGCATACTGGAAACTTCTGACCTGAGTGGGGGCGGCGCTCATGTTCTGGTGTCGTATCTTTTTGCCTTTCCATACTGTTCATGGGGTTCTCATGGCAAGAAAACTGGAATGGTTTGCCATTCCCTCCTCCAGTGGACCACGTTTCATCAGAACTCTTCACTGTGACTTGTCCATCTTCGGTGGCCCTGTGTGGCATGGCTTATAGCCTCATTGAGTTACGGAAGCTCTTTCACCACGACAAGGCTATGATCCATGAAGTGCTCTCCCAACATAATATCTGCTTAGTCAAAGTAACTGGTGAGAAGGTCACCAGAAAGAAGTGGATTTGGAAATAGGGCAACAGGTTGGCCTGGAACACTGTGGGATGAGCTGTTAGATCACCATCAAAGTACAGGGAGGTAATGATGGAGAAGTTCTGGCCCAAGCAGTGACTGAGGTTGGTATAGGAAGGACTGCCCAGCTATAAATTGCATCAACAGATTTTGTGCCTCCCAAGAAGACACAGTCCGGGAACTCCGGGGTGGTGTGGAATTAAAAATGGAGCAGCAGGATTCCTCCACTACAAGCAGCACCCAGAGGCCGGGTAGATGGCTAATTCCAGCTTGGATGTGTTGCCATGGTCACAGACTGCTCCACCACCAGCAGGAGAAAGGTGATGCTACCCCCAGAGTGGGGGAAGATCACAAAATCCCACAGCTCTGTATCAGTTGTATAACTGATACACTGCTGTATCAGTTGCTGAATAGATTTAAGTATTGGATCAATGGTGATTTAATTTTTTTTTTACTGTGCAGCAGCCATAGGCATCTATGAGAGCAGGCTTCAAGTCCATAAAGTCTTGTGGGTGCGTACTTGCCAGTTCAACTTTCTGAAGGTGCTGTAGGACTTGCTTTCATATTCTTAGGTTTGATACTGGACTCAGTACCACAGGACTGGGACTGTACTTCATGCAATAGAGTCCTCAATAACCAGTCTGGCCCTTACAGAAAGAGATGCCCTCAGTATAGATATGGTCTGATAGATGGAGATGTTAGAGAGTCAATTTCTGCAAACACACTGCAAGTCTCTAGCAATACGCTGAATTCCTGGGACAAGGCTTTTATATGTTCTTCTCTTCCCTAATGTAGTTATCAATTGGATCAGATATAATAAAAATACTTATCAGTTATTGATATGCCCCAAAAGATAGTAAGTTGCCATTTCCCCCCTCAATTACAGAGGACACCATCCCTATCCTCAAGGAGCTTCCAGTGTAGTTGGAAGAATATTCAATAATGTCCATTAAAAAGTCACAACAATTAGACAAGGCTGAGAATCTGAATACCAGATGAGTGCCAGAAACTCTCTGGGCTGGGCGGCTTAGAGGAGAGAGAAAGAGGCTACAGAGAGAGAGTAGAATCAGGGAAGGAGAGCGAGGAACTGCATCTAAAATAAAGGGTAATATATTACAGTGTGTGTGCAATGCATGCTAAGTTGCTTCAGTCAGGTCCAGCTCTTTGTCACCCTATGGACTGTAGCCCGCCAGGCTCCCCTGTCCATGGGATTCTCCACGCAAGAATAGTGGGGTGGGTTGGCATCTCCTCCACCAGAGGATCCTCCTGACACAGGGATCAAACCTGTGTATCCTGGGTCTCCTGCATTGGCAGGTAGGTTCTTTACCACTACGGCCACCTGGGAAGCCCAAAATATTAGAGTAGGTTCCATGAAGCGGGAGCTTTATTTCAATCCATTGTTTCTTAGTGCCTAGAAGAGAGTGGTGGGATGGCATCATGGACTCAATGGACATGAGTCTGAGCAAACTCCCAGAGATGGGTAAGGACAGGGAAGCCTGGAGTGCTGCAGTCCATGGGGTCGCAAAGGCTGAGACACCACTGAGTGACTGAACAAAACAACAAAGAACAGGGTGGGCACATAGTGGGCAAATGGTAAATAGGAAAGAATGAGCGGTAGGCAGTGATAGCAATACAAACGCAGGCAGTATCTGATGGCTAAAAGACTTGAAAGCAGGTCAAGAAATTTTGATTTTTACATTCGTGATGTCCCCTCAAGAACTCTTAAGTATCTAAACGCTGACTCTTCTCACCCCTCCCTTGTGTACAGAGAGCGGGGATGGACGGGGGCTGCTGGTACTGGTCACTCCTGTAACTCCAGGGTCTGGAGTAGTGCCCCGCATTATCAATGAATAGCGACTGACTAAAAGGTCAGTCGCCCTCTCCCTCTGGCCACCCACCTGCGGGCAAGGGCCGGCCACAGGCCACTCAGCTCCTCCACCAAACCATTTCCATTCGAGAATGCAACATTTACTGAATGCTAGCCGGGCTCTTTCTGGGCAAGTCGCGCCTCAGTCCCCAAGGTACTGCTAGGTACTAGTCCAGTGCCCAGCACTTGACATTCAAAATCAGCGGATGATGCATTAATACAGTCATTATTGAAGCTGGTTACCACCTAACGCTGCCGGACGAGTCTCACCGGTTTCCTGCAGGTGTACGGTCCCGCCTAGCGCTCAGAGCAGAGCGCGTCAGACAAGATGACGCCGGCGTGGCTGGTGGGTGGGGCGGCATGGCCCGGCACGCGCACGCGCGCTACCGCGCCGTCCTGTCCTGCGAGTGGGCGGGCGACGCATGCGCGGGCGGCAGCCTTAAGGCGGCCGCGGCCCCAAGCATCCCAGTCGGCCTGTCAGCCGGCTAGGAGGTACTGTCTGACAGTGGCGCGGCAGCCATGGCGGCAGAGGAGGATGGGGTGAACTCGGCGGACGCGAGCGAGAGGTCAGTGCAGCGGGGGCTGCGTCTGGCTCGGGCGCGCGGGCAGTGCTAAGGACTCTAACCTGCCCGGTCGTTCGGTTGTCCCTCCCCGGCGCGAATCCGCGCGGCGCGGGGAAGAGAAGCCTCTGGCCCCGCTCTGCCCTCAGCGGGCGCCCTTCGGGTCTGAATGTGACCCCGGCTGCGCCAGGAGGCCGCTTGACCCCCACGCCGACGGGTACCGCGGGGTCGTGTGAGCGGCTCCGCCGGGCGGCCGCGGGAGTGGCTGGGCACCCAGCCCTGCTGAGGTCAGTTTTGCGGCAGAGACGGCTGCGGACCCCAGCCCTGCGCCAGCTGTACCCACGGGCGCTGAGCGGCGTCGCTGCACTTGACTCGAATCACGGGAAACGGCCGAGTCACTCTGTCCGCTTCTGAGCGCGGCTTCCGACCTCAGTTAAGCGCTGCGCTCGGCGCAGCCGGGAGCGAGGGTGAAGTGCAGTCCGGCTGGGTGTCTCCGGAGCCTGAGGAAGGGGCGGCGCTTCCTCGGAGCAGTGGTGGACCGAGAGTCCAGGTTCACCCCAGAAGCCGCGGGTCGGAAGGGGCTGTCGGGGGGAGGCGGAACGCAGAGTAGGGGAAAGGGGCTGGGGGAGTGAGTCTAAGGCTTTAGTTTTCAGAAAATGTGTAATTTACCCGATAGTTTACAGAAAGAGAGTTAACACGATATGGATAGCAAGTTCACTCAATGATCTTTCAAACAGAGATCTTCCTTTGCTTGCAAGTGTTGTGGTTTTACTGGAGAAATGTGTGTGTTTGCTCTTCAGAAGACACATGTGTAGAAACCTTTATGAAAGTGGGAGAAAGATGTCTAGTGGGAAGCTTTTCTAAAGAAATTTTATTCATTGAAGTACAAGTGATTTGCTATATTGTGTTCAGGTGTACATTAAAGTGATTCAGTGCAGGAAAAAAACATATATATATATATATATATATATTCTTTTCAGATTCTTTTCCATTATAGGTTAGTACAAGGTATTGAAAATAGTTCCCTGTGCCGTACAGTAGGTTCTTGTTTATCTGTTTTATTTATAGTGGTGTGTATCTGTTAATCCTAAGCTCCTAATTTATCCCTCCTCCCTTTCCCTTTCGGTATTCATAAATTTGTATTCTATATTTGAGTCTGTTTCTGTTTGTAAATAAGTTCATTTTTATCATTTTTTTTAAAATTTCACATGTAAGGGATATCCTGTGATACCTGTCTTTGATTTTGTTCCGTTAGTATGGTGATCTCTAGGTCCGTCCATGTTGCTGCAAATGACGATTTTTCATTCTTTTTTTAAGGTCAGTGTTCCCTTGTGTGTATGTGTGTATATACGTACACCACATTTTCTTTATTCATTCATCTGTTGATGGACATTTAGGTTACTTTCCTGTCTTCCAGGACTTATAAATAGTGCTACTGTGAATATTGAGGTGCATATATCTTTTGAAATTAGAGTTTTCATCTTTTCTAAATATATCCCCAGGAGTGGGATTGCTGGATCATATGTTCTTTTTAAGGAACCTCCATGCAGTTTTCCATAGTGGCTGCACCAGTTTACATTCCCATCAACAGTTAGAAGGGTTCTAATGAGAAACTTTTTGATATACAAATATATTGTTTATCTTATTGTTTTCTATCTATAGTTTCATGCACTTGGCAGTAGATGAAGAGCAGTTAATTAGTGGAAAAATTACATTGCTATGAACATTATTGTATTATTTCTCAAGGCCAATCATTCAGATTGGAAAGTAAATAAACTTATATGCTAATCCCCCTATGTGTTTAATATTTTGACAACAGTTCTACTTCAGATGCTGGGAGAAATTTGCGTTATGAAACATAACCTAAATGACAGAGGATAATATAAAGTCCCATGATAGATGGGGTGTTTGGAAAGATGACAGAAGGGAAAAGTTGTGAAATACTAGAAACTAGGTTCTTCCCTTGACTTTTGTTTATGAGTCACTCACTTCACTTCACAAATCCGTTGTTTTGGTTTTTGATGAACTTACTTGTTGAGGAAAGGTGCCTAATGTCATGTGATCACAAGTAGGAACCTGTTAGCTTATCACCATCTAGTTCGTCACATTTTTGGCTCTGAGACTACTTTTATGGGGTCTCTTTGGCCTCCATGTTGTTGGGAGGCTTGCGAGTCCAGGGCACAACCAGGAAAGGAATTTGCGGTTTTGGTTGACAGCAGGAGGTCCCTGTAGATAGACTGTAAACTATCCTTAGCAGCTGACCAGTCATAGGCCCTTGCTGGAGGCAGACCTCTTTGGTGCTCTTGATGATACACTTGAGCAGTATCCAGTATATAAGCTGGTGTGGCCTTGTGAACTCTACTAATCAAGTACCTGCTTATGCTGGGTGTTCCATAATGTATTCATATTAAACCTTAAGGTTGAACCTATGTGCTAGGTATTACTGTACCCATTTTTCAGGTGCGACTGCAGCTGGCACTCCACCAGTGAGTAGTGGGAGTAGATTGGAACTCCCTGGGTATCGGGATTTAGTCTAAGGAGCTTTCCCACATCTCTGCTTGCTTCTCACTGGGATTGGGCTTACTAGGATGTTTAGTTCTTATTTCCTTTGCTTCACTGATACTTTGTTATTTAGTCCTTCATTGATACAGAGCTCACTTTAATTTTTTTTTTAATTGGTTAATCAGCAGTCGAACTGTCCCAAGAGCAAAATGGATTGTGAAAAAATTGAAGTCTTTGAATCAAGTTCCTTATTCTTAAGACATTTCAGGTTTAGATGGGGCAATGATATTAACAAAGGAAACAATTATAAAACGGTCATTTGAAGGCTTTTTGTTCTTCACTTGCTAAATCATGTCCAACTCTTTGCAATCCTTTTAACTGTAGCCCCCCAGGTTCCTCTGTCCATGGAGTTTCCCAGGCAAGAATACTGGAGTGAGTTGCCATTTCCTTCTCCAGGGGGTCTTCCGGACTCAGGGATCAAACCCACATATCCTGGTTTGCAGACGGATTCTTTACCACTGAGCCATGCTGAGAAGCCACAAAGGCTTTTTGGAACATTTGATTCTTATCCTTTCCTTCCTAGTGTAGACGGGCATGCCTTGGAGCCATTTGGTTTTCAACATCTAATTCTTTTCAGTTGCAGTACAGTTGAGAAAGCAATATGTAACAAGAGTTAGATAGACGTCTGTTAATTACTGCAAGGTTTGTCCCAGAGAATGTTTACGTATCAGTTGGGTTTAGAGGAAAGCTGTCATGGAATTGCCTGGTTGCAGAGTAGACCATAGACTAGCCAATTTGCAGTGGTGGTCTAGAGTTATTGCTAAAATTTCAGGAATTTTGCCAACAGTTGGCAACTTGAAATCAGTCATGGTGGTTGTGCTTACATCATGGAAATCATCAAATAGTATCAATAAGGGATTTTTCCCCCTTCCTCTCCAGTTGGGTTTACCCTTCTGGATTTTCATTAGAGTTTGATTGTGGTTTTTTGCCTTGGAGATAAGATAGAGAAATCCACTCTCCTATCTTTTAAAAGACTTCTCAGATCAGTGACCCCTCTCTGTTGCCATCTCCCCTTTCCAAATCCTTACCTCTTGACTTCTTAAAAATCACAGAACTCCTCAGTGTCACATTCCAGTGGACTTCTATTTTTCTTAATACTTACCTTTCTTGGGTCCTTTTTAGTGTTTGACACTAAAGATAGCTACTCCCTTTGGAGACTTTTATCAGACATTCTAATTCTTATGACATTTTGCTTCTTGTCTTACCTGAGACCAGTAGTTAATTTTGTTTTTTACCCCCATTCACTCTGAGATTCTGTCTCCGTCTGTGTTTTCATTGTGTTGTTTACTCACAACTGCTTGAGCTATCCTGTCTGTAGGGAGGGCTCAGAACTCCTTAGGATGAAGCCTTCTTCAGTACTCTAGTAATGTTTCTAATTGCATATCAAAATTGCATATCAAATTGTGTATCTAATTGCGTATCAAATTGTGTTTGCAACTGGTTTCTCAAATGTAACAAGTCCCAACCAGGAGCTCATTTGCACCTCCTTCCCTTGAACTAAACCATACAAAAAGCTCAGTGTGTCTCCTTGACTTCCTGTTTTTGTTAGGGTACTTAGGTATTACCCAGATAATCACAATGGTGTGATCACTCACCTAGAGCCAGACATCCTGGAATGTGAAGTCAAGTCGGCCTTAGGAAGCATCACTACGAACAAAGCTAGTGGAGGTGATGGAATTCCAGTTGAGCTATTTCAAATCCTAAAAGATGATGCTGTGAAAGTGCTGCATTCAATATGCCAGCATATTTGGAAAACTCAGCAGTGGCCACAGGACTGGAAAAGGTCACTTTTCATTCCAATCCCAAAGAAAGGCAATGCCAAAGAATGCTCAAACTACTGCACAATTGCACTCATCTCACACGCTAGTAAAGTAATGCTCAAAATTCTCCAAGCCAGGCTTCAGCAATACGTGAACTGTGAAATTCCAGATGTTCAAGCTGGATTTAGAAAAGGCAGAGGAACCAGAGATCAAATTGCCAACATCCTCTGGATCATCGAAAAAGCAAGAGAGTTCCAGAAAAACATCCATTTCTGCTTTATTGATTATGCCAAAGCCTTTGACTGTGTGAATCACAACAAACTGTGGAAAATTCTTCAAGAGATAGAAATACCAGACTATCTGACCTGCCTCTTGAGAAATCTGTATATAGGTCAGGAAGCAACAGGTAGAACTGGACATGGAACAACAGACTGGTTCCAAGTAGGAAAAGGAGTACGTAAAGTTTGTATATTGTCACGTTGCTTATTTAACTTACATGCAGAGTACGTCATGCGAAATGTCAGGCTGGATGAAGCAGAAGCTGGAATCAAGATTGCCGGGAGAAATATCAATAACCTCAGATAGGCAGATGACCCCACCCTTATGGCAGAAAGTGAAGAACTAAAGAGCCTCTTGATGAAAGTGAAAGAGGAGACTGAAAAAGTTGGCTTAAAGCTCAACATTCAGAAAACTAAGATCATGGCACCTGGTACCATCACTTCATGGCAAATAGATGGCGAAACAGTGGAAAGAGTGGCTGACTTTATTTTTGGGGGCTCCAAAATCACTACAGATGGTGACTGCAGCCATGAAATTAAAAGACACTTGCTCCTTGGAAGGAAAGTTATGACCAACCTAGACAGCATATTAAAAAGCAGAGACATGACTTGCCAACACAGGTCCATCTAGTCAAAGCTATGGCTTTTCCAGTAGTCACGTATGGATGTGAGAGTTGGACTATAAAGAAAGCTGAGCACCGAAGAATTGATGCTTTTGAACTGTGGTGTTGGAGAAGACTCTTGAGAGTCCCATGGACTGCAAGGAGATCCAACCAGTCCATCCTAAAGGAGATCAGTCTTGAGTGTTCAATGGAAGTACTGATGTTGAAGCTAAAACTCCAATACTTTGGCCACCTGATGCGAAGAGCTGACTGATTTGAAAAGACCCTGATGCTGGGAAAGATTGAAGGCAGGAGGAAAAGGGGATGACAGAGGATAAGATGGTTGGATGGCATCACCAACTCAATGGACATGAGTTTGTGTAAACTCCAGGAGTTGCTGATTGACAAGGAGGCTTTGTGTGCTTCGGTCCATGGGGTCACAAAGAGTTGGACATGACTGAGCAACTGAAGTGAACTGAACTTAGGTATTTAGATTCTTCTGGTCCTCCAGATTAAGAGATGTGGTACTGTCTTTTCACTCTCCCTCCCCCACCTCCATTGATCCAAACACAGAATTTATTACCATGTCCAGTAGCCTCTAAGTCCAGCCACCTTTCCAGCCCCATTGTCACCTGGGGGCCACTTGGTTCAGACTTTCATTACTCCCTTTTCTAAATTATTGCAGGTTTTAGGTACATGTTCTGTGCCTATGCTTTCCACATAACTTAGGTTTTTTAGTTACTTTTACACCCCCAAGAGGCGCAGTCTTATATGTAGCACAGCCACCCACAGTAGAGGGCTTCCCAGGTTGCTCAGTGGTAAAGAATCTGCTGCCAGTGCAGAAGATGCAGGAAATGTGGGTTCGATTCCTGGATCGGGAAGATCCCCTGGAGAAGGAAATGGCAACTCACTCCAGTATTCTTGCCTGGAAAATTCCTTGGACAGAGGAGCCTGGAGGGCTACAGTCCATGGGGTGGCAAAGAGTCAGACACTGTGAGCACTCATGCAGTCAGTCGCACACACAGTGTGGTCTTATTATAGGTCCTCAGCCTGACTTCCAAGCTCTTTGCAGGCAGTGAAGCTGCTAACTTTGGAGTCTTATTTCCTTCCTGTGCTCTGGGCTCAAGCCAAGCTGTGTCTTTCATTGTTTCCTACACATGTTCCTTGCTTACCTCCCATTTTCCCATGACTTGGTTCAGGTTGATTTCTCTGACCCCAAACAGATGGTGATCTCCCTTCTAAGATCCATGGGTGTTTTCCTACACTTTCTTTATGGCGCCTCCATCATGTCCTGTAGTACCGTTTTTCTGCACTTGTTTTGTCAGATCATTGAAGACAAAGCTTTTGTGTTACTCAAATGTCTGGTTGAGTCCAAAGGGGCTTTATAAATAGAAAATTTCAATAAAATTTTAAGAATTAAACATTTCAACTGTTTTAAATTTATGTTGACACAAACATTATGATAAAAAAAGTCCTAGTACTTGATTACTCATTTTGCAGTTGATTTAAATTTTTTCATTCCGAAATATCAAAGTACATCAATAGATACTGTTATAAGAAATTCAAAGTTTAAATTTGACTAGGATGAGTTTGGGCAGTTAGAATCATAAACGTAAATTATCTCAGAGAATTGTGAATATGGTTCTTCTCCTCGACCTTGGATGAACCAACAGGGAACCATGCTTCACTGTTTTGCCTGTTCTCCAAAGTGCCAGTTACAGACCAGCAAATGCAGATGTCATTCCTGTGACAGAGAACCTAACAGAAGATTTTAAAGTCCCATGGGTGGTACACTTAGTATAAACAACACTGACTAATACCTTTCAGAATCAAATGTGCCTCTGAATGAGTCCTTAAAGCCTGTATTATTATAATAGACATTCAGAAACATTTTATAGTTAGATTTTTGGTCTAATTGCATAGTTCTGTAATTTCTCACTCTTGATTGTGAATCATGAAATAATTGTCTAGAAAAGTGTTTTGTTTTGTTTTTTTCTTAAAGTTTATTCAGTTTGAGACTAGGATCTTTAGTTTTTCATTTTCTTTATATAGTGGATAAACTCATTTCGAAACTAACAACAAAATGTAACTTGGTTTTATTAAGCAATGTAAAATCTAAAAGCTCCACGTGTAGCTTCTTAGTTATGTATGTTGGATGATGATGCTATGTCTGGTTCCCCAGAATGGCTTTCCTACTGTGTGCAAAAAGGTATGAAGCAATTGGGGGAAAAGATTTCCAGCACATGGAAAAAGTTATAGGTTAGGAAAATAACCTTAAAAATTGTACAAAAATATTTTTAAATAGAAAAAAAATGAAGAAAAAAATAGTTACAGGTTAAAAAGTTAAAAGAATGCTAATAATGTGTTGAAATATTAATATATTCAAGAGCCTATGTTGTCATTGATCTAATGGTTATGATAATTTGCTTCCCTAGTATCATTTATTTAAAATAAAGTGCCATGTTAATCATTTAAATTATGACTTGTGTGAGACATACTCCTTTTTTTTTTCTTCTTCTTCTTCTTTTCCTGGGCAGGATTTAAGAAGTCATTTCCCAGGAGAAAAAGGTCTTTATTTGCCCAAGGGTTATCATTTTCAGTCTGGAAGTTTTCAGTCATTCACTGGTTAAGGAATTATTTCAGAGGAATACATATATTCATAACTCTAATCAGTTTGGATATTTATAATAAAAATGAAAACCTCATAGTTTCTCTAAGTGAGGTAGATAGAACACTTGCTTAGAGTAGCTTATAGAGAGCAGTAATAAACATAGTTTTCTTTCTTGATGGTACCAGTCAGTATAGGCCATTTTAAACAAACCTGTAATATAATGAAATTCTCTTTACTTGTAACCTAATTAGAAATGTTATTTAAGTAGCCAAAACTATGTGGAAACTGACCAGACTTCTGTATATTTTCTTCAGAATACTTTGAAACCTTTTTCACTGTTTCACAATATTTACGGTTTGTGCAATTCATATTTAGTAATACTATGGATACTCAAATGCCTTAGAGAAGAAAACAGGAATTACTAGGAAACTTAAATGTTGATAGCCTAGGATACAAGTACAATGTTAATGCTATTTTTAAAAAAAGAGAGAGAGAGAAAGAGTACATAGAAAATTCAGGGGAAAAGTTTCAGTTTTTTTTTTAGAACTCGGGATACTTAAAATCAGATTCTTGAGTTAACAAACTGTTCATATGCTAAGCACATCTTATTTGGCTTTCCTTAGAGTTGCCACCTTTGGTATAGTGTTTTAAAGCTTTTCTTACTCAGAAGTCTGCTCACTAAAAGTATTGTTTACATGTTACAGGTTGCAAAGCAAGTTTATTTAGTATTTTGTTTAGATGCTTTAGGGCTTGAGTCATCAGCCTTCCTAATGAGGTTGGCTCTCAATAGATAAGTCAGTGTATGATAAAATCTTCCTGATGCCACAGATAGATAGAGTCCCTATTGTGAATGTCTTATCTTTATACTACAGCTGACACTTTTCATCTCTTCTGAAATCAGGGCCTCAGCAACGTATGATGGTGTTAACTGTTTATCTGCTTATTAGAGACGTTAATTTTTGCTTTTCTATGTATTTCCCAAGGTTCTGAGGAGGCAGCCCTGTATCTTGTTCACTGTATCATGGCCATGGTAAATTGAATTGTTCTTTTGGATTTTGTGCCCTCAGAAGTATGGCTGGACATCTGACAAACTTCAGACTGTGTGCTTAGTTTCAATCTCAGTCTTGCACACAGTAAGCCGAGAAATGCAAAAAGAACTCTGAATGGCATAGGAGATTTTGTGGAAGAGGCAAAGGGTTTCTTTGAAGATGAGGTCAATTTACCCCAAAGAGAGGAAGTGAGGTTGGATGGGTGTTTTAGAGAGTTGAATCATAGAGGTTGCCAGCTAAGGTGTGGGAACTCATGAGCAAAAGCTTATAAACTGAAGGGAGGAAAAGGTAGACCCTTGCTGTCACTCTTTAAAAATGTGCTTTTGAGCCTATTATGCGCTAACACTCAATCCTGTAGAATAACTCTAAGAAAAAAATTAAGGCACTTTATATAAAACATTGTCATCTAGTTAAGGCAAAAACTGATTAGACAGAAACACGAGGGCCAAGGAGGAGAGGTATCTTTACAATTCCATTAACAGTGGAGATAAACTTTTACTGTATTTTGTTAAATATATATTTTTCAGTTTAAGTACACTTTAGAAAAACTCCACTTAAAAAAAATTATCTACTTTGTTGAAAAAGCTGCTGTAAAAAACCTGGAGAGTTATTATTGGCCCCTCTTGTGGTTGAAGAGCCCTTGTTTTTAATGTAATGCAATAAAAAGCCTTGCAAACATAAAAACATTATTTTGCCCCTTCTGTTTGAGTTAAGGCAATCACTGGGAGGCAAAATGCATAGACAAGACAATCGTACCCCTTAAAAATTGGTTTTGTGGTGATTGATGAATAGGTGAAGGTAGGCATGATTCCTATATTAACGGCTGCCATGTCACATTTTAAACTCTAGTGCCTTGTGCATAGTAGGCATTCAGAAACTGAAATTTTTTATATATAATTTGAATACTGAAACAAAGATTGCATTTGTGTTTCCTCTGCCCCAATGTGTCTATGTTGTGAGGGGGAACAATAGTAGATTATACTTCATTTTACTTGTATTTGTTGTTTTTGTTGTAGAGAGAAAGAAAAGTCACTCAGTCATGTCTGACTCTTTGAGACCCCATGGATACCAGGCTCCTCTGTCCATGCGATTTTCTAGGCAAGAGTACTGGAGTGGGTTGCCATTTCCTTCTCCAGGGAACTTCCCGACCCAGGGATCGAACCCAGGTCTCCCACGTTGTAGACAGATGCTTTACCGTCTGAGCCACCACTGGCCTCTGATTCTCTTTGGCCAAGAACTGTGCTGTTATTGAGGGGTATTTGCTGGAAAAAATTAATGAAATTGAGTTGTGAGTAACTTCCTATTGGTACTAATTCATGTACTTGTGGCTAGACATAGGTGTTGATGACCATCTTGTCAAGAACTTTTTTTTTTAATTTTAAGCTCTGAAGAGCATGAGATTCTTTTAGTTGCCTGTTAAGCTGCAACTAAAAAACAATAGTTCTAGTTGCAGCTTAGCAGGCAGTTGAATAAATTGAAAATTTCATTGCTGAAGACTTGAGTTGTTTTTCCTTTATAATTTATCAGTAGTTTACATATTTGCAAATAATCTGATAGTAGTAATGCTTTCTGTTATCTTGATACCTTGATAATAAGTTATAGGTAGCATTTGTCAGAGATGCCTAGAGGTCTTGCTGCTCCTAAACTAAGTCACTTCAGTCGTGTCCAACTCTGTACGACCCCATAGACAGCAGCCCACCAGGCTCCTCCATCCATGGGATTTTCCAGGCAAGAGCACTGGAGTGGGGTGCCATTGCCTTCTCCGGCTTAGAGGTCTTACCTCCTGTTAATTCAGAAGCTTTGAAACTGGTTGCAGAGAATGTTAGGTTGGAGCCTCATTTTAATATAGGCTGTTATGGATATTCTGTTCTATCCTTTTTTATTACTGAGGCATAATTGACATATATCTTTGTATTTGTTTCAGGGGTATAACATAATGATTTGGTATTTTTATATATTGTGAAATGATCATCACAGTCCTAGTCTAGTTAACCATGCAAAGTTATAGAATTTTTTTCTTGTGATGACAGCTTTTTTAGATTTGCTCTCTTAGTAGCTTTCAAATATACAGTACAGTATCAGTAACTATGGTTGCCATGCTATACATTGCATCCCCATGACTTATTTTATAGCTTATTTTATGGCTTACTTATTTTATAGCTTATTTATACTTTACTCCCTTCACCCATTTTTCCCACTCTCCTCCTCTGTCAACCGCCAGTTTACCTCTGAGCTTTATTGTTGTTATAGTTGTTTTGAAAGATTCCACATGTAAGTGAAATCATATGAATTTGTCTTTCTCTGTCTGACTTAATTCACTTAGCATGATACCCCTAGGTTCACCCATGTGGTACAGATGTTAATATTTCACTCTTTATGGCTGAATAATATTCCATTATGCATATGTTTTGTGTAACGTACACTCTTTCTCTATCAGTTTGTTGATGAACACTTAGGTTTTTTTCCATATCTTGGCCATTGTATTATAGACAATGCTTCAGTGAACACTGGGGTGCATATATCTTTTCAAGTTACTTTTTTTTGTCTTCAGATAAATACCCAGAAGTGGAACTGCTGGATTCTAGGGTAGTTTTATTTTTTGAGGAAACTTCATACTGTTTTCCACCAACAGTGTGCAAGGGTTCCTTTTTCTCCATATTATCTCTAACATTTTTTCTTTCTTACCTTTTTGATACCAGCCATTCTAACAAGTGTGAGAGGATATCTCATTATGGTTTTGATTTACATTTTTCCAATGTTAGTGATCTGAGCATCTTTTCATCTGTCTGTTTGCCATCTGTATGTTGTCTTTGGCAAAACGTGTATTCAGATCCTCTGCCCATTTTTTAACTGGACTTTTTTTTTTCACTGTTGAGTTGCATGAGTTCTTTATGTATTTTGGATATTACCTCTTATCAAATTTATGATTTTCAGATATTTTCTCCCATTTTGTAGGTTGCCTTTTCGTTTTGTTGAGGGTTTCCTTTGCTGCGCAGAAGCTTTTTAGTTTGATGTAGTTGCACTTGTTTATTTTTGCTTTCGTTGTGTTCTTTAAAAACTGATACCTGAGTGTTTGGCTTCCAATCAGCCTAAATCTAGGTGCTGACTGAGATCCTCCCCTTTGGGACCCTGTGTTGGCATACCCTCAACTACTGGGAACTAGTAAAAATAAAATTAGCTTCTTGGACAATCACAAAGGGTTGAAAGACAGCCAGGAGCTAGGGCAGGGCTGAACACTAAGATTCATCTCTTGCAACCAACTCTTTACCCTTTCGGAGAAGTGATTGTTTTTCATCTAATGCATAGAAACCAACACAGAGAATCAAGCAAAGTGAAGAAACAAAGGAATATGTTTCAAACGAAAAAACATGATAAAACCTCAGAGGGGGAAAAAACCCTACAGAAATAGAGATAAGTGCTATAGGACCACAGTCATAAGCCTCCCTACTGTCCCCGGATCTGGAGGTGTCCTCTGGGCAGCAGTCAAACAAATCAGGGCTCCAGAGGATTGGACGAGCTCCCTTCTGGAGGATGCTGGTGAGCTATAGCATGGCAGAGGGTGAGTGTAAAAAGGCATCCCCCAGCCTGTGCTCCGTGAACGCACCTCTGTAGTTGCTCATGTGTGCCACACCAGAAACCTGCTTCTGAGGCCAAAACTCCTGGACAAATAAACAGGCCTCTTCTGAGAGAGAGGTGGGGTGCGTTTTGTCTGTGTTGGTGTCCTGGGGGTGATAGTCTTCAAGAACTGTCTCTGTGATTGTTACAGCCCCACGGCACCCAGGAACACAAGCCCCTCTGACTGCCAGAGCCAGGGGAAAGAAGGGGTGTCCTCTGGATAGCAGACCTAAAAACTGGGTCACCAAACAGAAGATGGCAGGGAGCAGGAAGATGATGTCCACCAGTCTCCATCCCTGGGGAGCATCCCAGCAGGCCCCTGCCCCTTCTGCCGTCGCTTTAAGACTAGGAATTGAGTCTCTCACATGAAGCCGGGGTGCTTTCAGGGGGCTGCTTCTGGGCTGGGCCCTGGTGCCTGTGAGGCTACACACAAGCCCTTTGAGAACCGTTCTTTGGTATCCACACCCCACGTGTGTCATGGCCTTGAGCCTTAAAACCAGACGTTTTGGGGCTCATCTTTCAGGTGCCAGTCTTCAAAGCCAGGGAGCCCTATGTGAGTTATGAGCTGTTTGCTCCTCAGGGAGAAGCTCTGGGTTTTGCGTTACCTCCTTATTGTGGGTAGCTGCACTATATAGTCAGAGAAGGCAATGGCACCCATTCCAGTACTCTTGCCTGGAAAATCCCATGGACGGAGGAGCCTGGTGGGCTGCAGTCCATGGGGTCACTAAGAGTCGGATACGACTGAGCAACTTCACTTTCACTTTTCACTTTCATGCACTGGAGAAGGAAATGGCAACCCACTCCAGTGTTCTTGCCTGGAGAATCCCAGGGACGGTGGAGCCTGATGGGCTGCTGTCTATGGGGTCACACAGAGTCGGACACGACTGAAGTGACTTAGCAGCAGCAGCAGCAGCATTTATGGTGAGATTGTCTCAGCCTTTCCCACCTGCTTCGAAGTGGTTTCTCTCTGGTTTCCCCCTTTTATGGAGGGCTTGCTCAGCCAGCTTTTAGGTTGTTGTCAGAGGAGACTGTTCCATCTATAGCTGTGGATTCAGTGTATGCGTGGGGGAGATGAGAGTGGGATCTTCCATTTAGAACTGGAACCCCAGCATTCCTCTTTTCACATATTGTCTCCACAGTATAACCCACCTGCCGTGAAAACCTGACCAAGTAAGTACATTGGCTTATGTTGTTCAGTCGCTCAGTCATGTCTGACTCTTTTGTGGCCCCATGGACTGTAGCCCGCTAGACTCCTCTGTCCATGGGATTTCCCAGGGGAGGATACTGGAATGGGTTACCATTTCCTGCTCCAGGGGATCTTCCTGAAGCAGGGATCGAACCTGAGTCTCTTGCATCTCCTTGATTGGCAGGTGGGTTCTTTACGCCCTGAGCTACCTGGGAAGCTCACACCTGCTTAGAGTCCTGTCCTGTAATCCTCTGTGTGTATGTGTGTTCATATGCACACATACATACATAGTTATGAAACTTACTATGAAGTCTTTATATCTAAAGACAAGAAGAAATTTGACTAGCAGATAAAAAGGAAAAATTTATGTATATGAAGAAATAAGTGTGAAGCACCAGGCTTCTGATCACCTTCCTAAATTGTTTATTCTGTTGATTACCCTTTTCTTGACTGACCTTTTTGCACTGACATTTGTTTGTTTTTTGTTTTGTTTTGGGAGGTTCAGGCCTGTAACTTGCCCACGTCCTATCTTCTAATGAGAACCTGTGGTACTGGAGGTGCTCTCTGCCTATAGAAACGATCCTCATTTGCCTTCCTTCATCTGCTTCTTTTATTTCTTATGACCAAGGCCTTCATTTCACACACACAGTTATGAAGCACTCACATGGCCATCAGCCGGTTAGTGTTTTTGGCACTGGCATTATAAGAATGATGTTAAACGTGGGTTTAGCATTCATTACGCTCACAGTGCAATAGGGCAGATAAATAACGTAAACAAGTAACCAGAGCAATAATACTAACTGTATATGTGACAAGGGTCAGAGGAGTGACTAATGACGCTTGGCATCAGGATCAGGGACAGTAAGTATCTCAGAAAAGACAAGGTGTTCTGGACAGAGGCAGAGCCACAGAGGCATAAAATATTATGAAATTTGGGGAGTTATGAGGTACTGAAAAAGTACAGTGTGAAAAGACAAGATGGGGAGAGGTTAATCTATGGATGGAATGTGAAGCATTTTCTGCGCGGCTCTAAGGAATATGACTTTGTTCTATAGGTAATGACAACTCCTCAGACGTTTTAAGGAATGTGGTCGCCTGAGAAAAAAAGAGTTTTGAAGTCACTCAGTTCAAGTCACACCTCTATGTCGTTTACTTACAGATGGCATCACCGACTCAGTGGACATGGGTTTGGGTGGACTCCGGGAGTTGGTGATGGACAGGGAGTCCTGGCGTGCTGCGGTTCATGGGATAGCAAAGAGTCGGACACGACTGTGCAACTGAACTGAACTGAACTGAATTTGCTAGTGGTATACTCTTGGGCTTTTTGCTTGACATTTCTGAACCTCAGTGTTCACATCTGTGAAATGGGTATAGCCTGAACTGAGAGTATCTTGGATTGGGAGTGACTTAATCATTCAGCAAACTTTATTTATTGAGCACCTGTTATACATAATGCCTAGAGAAATTTTATAGGGAAGGGAAATGCAGTAGGATGAGCCTACAAACCCTAGAAAAATGGGGTAGATGCTGTATCACCCTATTCAGAACTTAGCATGTTTTTCTATTCAATGTTATTCTTTTCTTTTTTAAAGATTTGTTGTTGTTGTTGTGAACCATTATGAAAGTCTTTATTGAATTTGTCACATTATTGCTTCTGTTTTATGTTGTCATTTTTTGGCCACAAGGCATGTGGGGTCTGAGCTCCCCAACCAGGGATTGAACCCACACCCCTGGCATTAGAAGGTGAAGTCTTAACCACTGGACCATTACCAAAGTCCCTCACAGCTATTCTTACTCCTGTATTCTCTATTGTTATTGGTGGCATCTCAGACAGAAACCTAGGAATCCTCTAGTATCCCTTCTTTGTAACCAATTATCAAATTCAGACTGTTTACCTTTTTTTTTTTTTTTTTTGGTGTAAAATTTTATTATGATGAAATACACTTAAGTTTTTATGTATTCATTTGCTGAATTTTGACTTACATGCATACATCCATGTAACCCAATTGTATATTAAGATGGAGAGCTTCACAGTCATCCACTTCTAATTCATTGCAAGCAGTACACTTAAGGTGAAGCAAAAAACTTCATATCATGAATGTGTATTAATATGCTAGGTATTGGGATAGAAACTGAGCATTCAGTGAGTCCTTACCTTCAGAGATCTTTCAGTTAGGTGAGGATACTGATGAATAAATGTGAGCTTGAGGACACAACTTGAGAATTAAGAAAATAGAGCTTGATTACAGGAGTCCATCCTGCCACCTTGATCTAACCCTTTTTTGGGTATGTGGGAGAAATGGAATCTAATCTGAGGTTGATAAGAGTCTAATGAATCATGGGAAGAAGGGGAGAGGTGTATTCCAAGGATATTCAGGTCCAGGAAGCAAGAGGACAGGGAATGTTATATGTCTAGAGGACAGAGAATAAGAAATGCCAAAACTGCCATTAAAGCTTCAAGTGAAAGGCTGAAGCAGGGCTGCAGTTCCCAGTGCAGGTCATCTAGAAGCAGCCTTACCTTTGAGACAAGCAGTTTATGTAAAATGACGATTCTCTGTCAATTCTTATCTTTGCGCTCCCTCTGAACCTCATATAAAACTCTTATTTTATGCCTCATCAATGTTAGTGAATCATAGCTATTGTTGTCAGTATAATATCAACTACTGTTTATTGAGTGTATTTACTCTATCTTGGAACATACTTCCTGCTTCAGAAGACATGTGGCAGTGGGAAGGCATGTAGTAGGGGCACAGGTAACTGGAGTACTGCTGCTCGGGTGAGGAATACCAGCAGCCACGGGAACCGTGAGAGACTAGGAAAGAGTTTTTCCCTTAGAGCCTACATTGGGAGGGTGGCCTTGCCAGCAGCTAGGTTTCAGCCCAGTGACACTGAATTCAGACTTTGGGTCTCCAGAGCTGTGACAGAATGAATTTCTGTGGCTTAAGCATGTGGTAATTTGTTAGAGCAGCCATTGGAAACAGTGCCCTTGTCACCTCGCCACATGCATGGCATACTTCATTATGTACATGTGCTCATGCCTTTCTTACACGGGGACTGCCTGAACCACCACTGCAGCTTTCGAAATATCCTCTGGTTTCGGTTCAAGATGGTGGAGTAGAAGGCTGTGTGCTCATCTCCTCCTGCGAGAGCACCAAAATTGCAACTAGCTGTTGAACAGCCATCAACAGGAGGATGCTGGAACCCACCAAAAGAAAGATACCCCACATCCAAAGACAAAGAAGAAGTCACAGCAAGATGATAGGAGGGGGGCGATCACAATAAAATGAAAATCCCAAACCCACCAGGTGGGTGATCCACAGACTAGAGAATAATAATGCCAATGAAGTTCTCACACTGTTGTGAAGGTTCTGAACCCTACATGAGGCTTCCCAGCCTGGGGATCTGACAAAGGGAATCTGGCCTTGAGGGCCAGCGGGATTCAATTATAGCCTTTCCAGAGGACTGAGGGAAAACAGACTCCAGTCTTTGAGGGCACAAACAAAATTTTGAACACACGAAGACCCAGAGGAGAGCAGCAGTAACCCCACCGGAGACTGAACCAAAACTAGTGTTGGAGGGCCTCCTCTGGAGGTGTGGGTTGGAGGGGCTCACTTCAGGAATGGGGGCACTGGAAGGGCCCCCTTGGCGTAAAGCCTCTTGGAGTTCACCATTAATCCTACCATAGAGTCTGTAGACCCCAGGGCTGGGTTGCCCCAGGCCAAACAACTACCAGGGAGGGAGTGCAACCCTACTTATCAGCAGATAATTGGGTTAAAGCTTTACTGAGCAAGGCCCTGCTTGCCAGAGTAAGACCCAATTTTTCCCATGCCAGTCCCACCCATCAGGAAGCTTACACAAGCCTCTTAGCCTCACCCATCAGAGGACAGACAGAAGCACAGTTTTGCAGCGGCTGAAACAAAAACTGTATTACAGAAAGTTAACCACGATGAAAAAGCAGAAAGTTATGTCCCAGATGAAGGGACAAGATAAAACCCCAGAAAAACAACTAAATGAAGTGGAGATAGGTAACCTTCCAGAAAAAGAATTCAGAATAATGATAGTGAAGAAGATCCAGGATCTTGGGAAAAGAATGGAGGCAAAGATTGAGAAGATACGAGAAATGTTTACCAAGGACTTAGAAGAATTAAAGAACAAGCAAACAGAGATGAAGAATACACTGCTACTGCTAAGTCGCTTCAGTCGTGTCCAACTCTATACGACCCCATAGACGGCAGCCCACCAGGCTCCCCCATCCCTGGGATTCTCAAGGCAAGAACACTGGAGTGGGTTGCCATTTCCTTCTCCAATGCATGAAAGTGAAGAGTGAAAGTGAAGTCGCTCAGTCGTGTCCGACTCTTAGCAACCCCATGCACTGCAGCCTACCAGGCTCCTGCATCTAGAAGGAACCAATAGCAGAATAACTGAGGCAGAAGAATGGATAAATGAACTTGAGGACAGAATGGTGGAAATCACTGCCACAGAAGAGAATATAGAAAATAGAATGAAAAGAAATGAAGACAGCCTAAGAGACCCTCTGGGACTACATTAAACACACCTGCATTCACACTGTAAGGGTCCCAGAAGGAGAAGAGAGAGAGAGAGGACCTGAGAAAATATTTGAAGAGATAATAGCTGGAAACTTCCCAAACATGGCAAAGCAAATAGTCAACCAAGTTCTGGCAGCACAGAGAGTCCCAGGAAGGATAAATCCAAGGAGGAACACACTGAGACACATAGTGATCAAACTGACAAAATTTAAAGACAGAGATAAAATATTAAAACTGAAAAGGAAAAAAATGACAAATAACATACATGGGAATCCCCATCAGGCTGTCAGCTGATTTCTCAGCAGAAACTCTACAAGCCAGAAGGAAATGGCATGATAGATTTAAAGTGATGAAAGGGAAGAACCTACAACCAAGGATACTCTACCAAGCAAGACTCCTTCAGATTTGATGGAGAAATCAAAATCTTTTCAGACAAGCAAAAGTTAAGAGAATTCAGCAGCACCAAACCAGCGTTACGACAGATGCTAAAGGAACTTCTCTAGGCAGGAAACAGTAGAAGGAAAAGACTTACAAGAAATAGACCCAAAACAATTAAGAAAATGGTAATAGGATCATGCTGCTGCTGCTGCTAAGTCGCTTCAGTCGTGTCCGACTCTGAAGGCCACCAGGCTCCCCCGTCCCTGGGATCCTCCAGGCAAGAACACTGGAGTGGGTTGCCATTTCCTTCTCCAATGCATGGAAGTGAAAAGTGCAAGTGAAGTCGCTCAGTCGTGTCCGACTCTAGCGACCCCATGGACTGCAGCCTACCAGGCTCCTCCGTCCATGGGATTTTCCAGGCAAAAGTACTGGAGTAGGGTGCCATCGCCTTCTCCAAATAGGATCATGCATATCGATAATTACCTTAAATGTAAATGGATTAAATGCACCAACCAAAAGGCTGGGTGGATGCAAACATGTGCATGTATGCCCTTCCACTTACCACACCACTCTGCTCGACCCTCCCTCAATTGTATGTAATTATTTTATATTGTTAATCATGTTCCAATTATGGCTTGCAGTCGTAATTATCTTTTATTTTTTGTCTATTTTATTGTGAAAACTGATAAATATCTTTTACTATTGTGATTATATAACTATGATCACAGTATTACTCACTTAATACTATGTATCATGATTGATCAACAGGAAAATAATAGAACTCTGTATCACCAAAACTAGGATCCAGTAGAAGAACCTGTCATCACTTTTTAAAATCCAGATGCATATCAGAATTATCTTGAAATTTTTTGAAAAGTGCAAATGGTCAGGTATTGCTTTTTTTCTCCACAGCTCCAGATATGTTTCTAATGAGCAGTCATGTTTAAAAATAACTGGACTATATGATGATCTTTTATCTAGTTTGTTTCATTTTTTCTGTTTCATATTCAGTGCTCCCATTTCATTTAGTTTATGTTCTCCAGTTTCTCCATCTCTTCTTTTTTGGGGGGATGTTCTTTCTTGAGCCTTTATCAAGTGTAGTAGAAAAGCTTTTGTATACATATATATATATATATATGTATGATATATGTATTTGATAAACATGAATTTTTGCCTAATTGGAAAAATTATGACATTTTGATTCTATTTGTTTGACTTAGTATGAATAGAATGCTAGATTTCTAATTAAAAAATAGATATGCAACAAGCAACAAAGGTTTACTGTATAACATAGGGAACTGTAGTCAATATCTTGTAATAACCTATGATGGAAAATAAATTCAAAAATAAAATGTGTGTATTTGTATACCTTGTATACCTGATTACCTTGCTGTGCACCTGAAGCATTGTAAGTCCACTATACCTCAATAAAATATATTTTTTTAAAAAAAAGAAAGAAACACCCTATTTTTGAAGATCCAGTCCAAAAACAACATCCTGATCCCTTTAGGGAGAATAAATCACTGTTAGCTCTGTTTGGTAACTGATACGCCTGAAGTGAATAGAATAGTTCCGTAAAGATAGTGTGTGCTTAATAAGTAACTGTAGAGTGAGCTCATTCTATCATGTATTAGAATTGTTGGGTCTCCTGTTTCTTACATTAGATTTTTTTTGCTTTTTTTATTTTTAAAATTGAGATATAATTAACATGTTACATTGTTAAGTTCAAGATATACAGTGTGTTGATTTATCCATTTATATATTGCAGCATGATTCCCACCATAGCTTGGCTATCACCTCTACCACATCACACAATTCTCTTTTTTGTGTGTGGTAAGAACATTTAAGATCTAGTCTCTTAGTTACGAAGTCTACAGTACAGTATTGTTGACTATAATCACTATGCCATGCATTCAATCTCCAGGACTTATTCATCTTCTAGTTGTAAGTTCTTACCCTCACCTGGTTTAATTTTTCCTTATTCCTCACCTTCTTGTCTCCATCCCTGTTGCCCGAGCCTTCATTCTGGCTGTCGAGTCTCTTCTGGAATCTGCTTCGTCTTCTCGAATTCATTTCCTCTCATGAGAAAGGTCACACTTTAAGCGATACTGGTAGGTGCTGAGCTCTTGGGGACTGTCAGGTGACCGCTGATGCCCCGCGTCGTGCCAGGATGTGCCTACGTTCTGCTGCTGAGTCAGGATCTGAAGGCTTCTCCTCTGTTTGCTTTGCTACAAGCCTCACTGTGCCTTTCCTCACCTCTTGCCCAAGGCCTGCTTGCTTGTTCTCTCTCTAGCTATCTTCTCCAGATGCCTGGGACATTCTCATCATTTGCTGTTTGCTGGAATCCAAAGCTTTTAATAGTTAACTGGGTCATGCTATGGTAGATTGAACATGGGCCCGACCTCTGCGTTTGTTTTAGGAATGTGTTCTACTCTTAACCATAAGATTTGAAGCCTTTTTTTTTTTTTTTAATCTCATTCTTTAATAAGGTTTCTCTTCTCTCTGCCCTCATAGAAAGTGTGTTTTATATTTGCTGTGAATCTGCCATTGAAATGATCGAACTCATGGTCTTTGACTTTCTGTACTTCCACCCTGATGAGAAACTGTCTTGCAGTGGGGTGGGGGGATGCCTTTTTTCTCTTTTCTTGTTCTGTCCATTTTTAGTCTACTTGACTGTGTGGAGTGTGACTATCCGTGAAGGTAAGATGGACTTTGAGATCTACATGGAGGTTCTCAGGTTGAAGGTCTCCGTATCTCAGTTCTCTATCACAGTGCTATGTACCTATTTGGTGAATTTGTCACCTGCAGACAGCTTCCTCATCACACAGTGAACTTTCTATTCTGCTTTTCTTCTCCCTGGGCAACAGTTGGGAGTTGAGAATAGCATGAACTCACCTCTTTGTATTTTGTTTTGATGCTCTAGGTCAGGATGGCTAACTGGTTGGCTTCCCACATGGTGCCCTACATCAACCTCACACCTTAAAGAAGCTGAAGAGAAAATTTTAAAATGTAAGGTTTTCTTCTTATAAGTGAACTGAGCCACTTACTAAAATAGGTCCAATATACTGCATTGTCTTGAAACTGAAGATAAGATTCTGTGGTGTGTTAGTTGTTGGCAAAAGAACTTTTTTTTTCCTTTTTCATGTCATCAGTAAGTGTGTAAGTGTGGAAAGAAGGCAAGGGTTCTCAAACCTTTTGTCTTGAGGTCCTTTTATACTCTTTAATTAAGAAGTACCCCGAGGGTCTTTGTTTAGTGGTTATAGCTATCAATAGTTACTGTATTAAAAATTAAAACTGTATAAATTAAACTATGATAACTTATCAATTTACTTTAAAACCCTAGCAATAAATGCAGTTTAAATAACGTTTTCTAAAAATAGCTACTTTCTGAACAAATGTATCAAGACAAGTAACATTGTTTATAAGTTTACAGATCTGTTTAATGTCTGGCTTAAGGTAAGGCCCCTGGATGCCATATGTGCTTCTGCATTTAGACTGTTGGTCATCACTTACCATGTGTTCTCTGGAAGGCTCCACTGTATACCCATCAGAGAATGAGAGTGGAAAAGACAGGTAAAGTCTGAGACTGTTTTGAAAATAGTTTTGACCTGGGAAAGCCTCCCAAAAGGGTCCTCAACTCACCAGAGGTCCCCAGACTGTGCTTTGGGAGCAGCCTGCAGGTGCTGCAGCGCAAGCAGCCTTGTCTATTGGAATAGATAGTGGAGTATAGCCATGTAACCTGGTCTAGGCCCAGGGCTGCAGCCGGGGCTTACAGGATCTTGGGCAAGTCCCTTTTCTCAGTCTTCTAGTTTTTGCCTATAAGAGGAAGTGCTGTGTTGATCCTTAGAATTCTTTCTGGTTCTAGGATTGTAGGATTCTTTATGTTGACATTCATAGTAGTATGGAAACTTTTTTGTTTTTGTTGTTTTTTGTGAGTGCTGAAGTTTACCCAAATGTGTACTCTCAGAATATTCCTAGGTATCTGTGGATATACTTTCAAGTAATGTTGTTTACTGGGCAGTTTTGTTTAGAGGAGGAGGTTAAGTGGTATACATCTGTGATTATTGTATATGTTTGTGCAGATACTTACACCTATTTTTTATCTTCTCTGCCACAAATGAATTTCGTTGTAAATTTGAATGATTCAGGAATAAGTGACTGTAACTGGATATATCCCTGGAAGGGGACATTTAGCCTTTTTACATGTATTTTTAACATGAAACTCCATTAGGTAATCTTGTTCTCTCCAAAGCTGGGAAGGTTGTCATTGTGGTTTACTAAATGAAAAAATTCTTGTCAGGAGATTTAAAAAAAAAAAAAAGGTCAGGAGCACTAGGCAATCATTTCATGTATCTGATGAACATAATGATTTCCTCCTGCTAGGTTCTAGGGCTGCAGATAGGAGAATTGGCCCCTGCTCCAATGTCAGACACAGGAGCACCAACTAATACAGTGAGATGAGCTCTCATAGAGGTCACAGGTAGTTTTTATAGGAATACTCACACAATGTCTGTGTTCAGAATGCCAGTGTGGTTGGGCTTGGCACTAAAACCAGCTCACCTCCCTCTCCAGACTGCTGTCATTTCCCCTCACTCAGGTAACGTGGACTTTGTTAATATTCTCAACAAATGCTGGGTTTCCCTTTTGGCCACCATGTGGGGACGAAACCAGAAATGATTTCTCAGGTTAAAGGAAAGAGACTTGCGGTTCTCCACTATTTGTCCACTGTAGACATATATGCACAAATCCTTAAGGGATATATCTAAAGTGTAGCTGTTCAGTTGATAATGTGAGGTAAAAGGATTTCAAATTAGTTCCATCTTCAGTCAGTTTGGGGGGAAATTTAAAGTATTTAGTCCTGTAGCACTGAGGATAAGAAAGATGTTTTATCTACACAACTGTGATTATTTATTTTCTCTGGAGTATTTACTTTTGTGGATCTGAACTCAGACTACCTAGCACTCCCATTGAAGAGTTCCTGCCATGCCCTGTGATCTTTTTCTACTAAACCTTGTGGTGACTTCAGATTTCAACACATGTTCAATACGCATACTGTTAATCCTTCCCTAAATTCATGATGACGTTTTAGGAAAAAGTATTTCTTTTGAGTCTGACTTCAATCTTTAATGCTTAATCTTCAAGTGTTCTACACATACAAGGTACTATTACTTTGTTATTGTCGGTGAAGCCACAGACCTTAAAATAATGGATTCAGTGACCACTGTGTCCCTGTCTAGCACCCTCCACTGATGGATGTGGAAGGAAGTCCAAAGAGCTAATATGACTTGCCAGGAAACCTAGGACACAGGTACTTGAGACTTGTCTGAGATAGCTCTTCCTACGAAAGTGTGAGATATGGTCATTAAGAATTACTTGGTTCAATAAAATGTGTACATTTTTTTTTTAAGGGCTGACATAATAAAGGCTAAAATCATGTAAATGCATACTAGGTGATTCCTAGATGATTAATTTCCCGTTGCTCTGAGACTACTCCCCTTCTCAGAAGTCGTGAGGCTAAACAATTTCTCTTTCTATGTTTCTGTTAGGTGTCCCCTGCACATACAAAAAAGAACCTGTTCGTATATCTAATGGAAATAAAATATGGACGCTGAAGCTCTCTCATATTTCAAATAAGACTCCGCTTGTCCTCCTCCATGGTTTTGGAGGAGGTCTTGGACTCTGGGCACTGAATTTTGGCGATCTTTGCACCAATAGACCTGTCTATGCTTTTGACCTGCTGGGCTTTGGACGAAGTAGTCGACCCAGATTTGACAGTGACGCAGAAGAAGTGGAGAATCAGTTTGTGGAATCCATTGAAGAGTGGCGATGTGCCCTTGGACTGGACAAAATGATCTTGCTTGGACACAACCTAGGTGGGTTCCTGGCTGCTGGTTACTCACTGAAGTACCCATCCAGGTGAGTAGGGGTGTCAGAAGAGAGGCACCCAGGCATCCGTTTCCAGTTCCCCTCTTTGGTGGTGGTTGGTGTCTGATCCTTTGAAAACAGACATTCTCTTAAAGGACCCTGTAGGTCGAACAGCCACAGCTGATGGCCAGTTTAGTAGCAGAAATAATATTGTCAGGTTTTCCTGTTATATCTGCTACGTAGGAGGCTTGTGAAAGGACTTTGTATTTATTAGAACATACACAATTTAAGCCACAAGTAAAAACTGTTGTGCTGTTATTATTTACAGTTATTATCATCATTAGACCTATGGATCCAGCAGGCTTTTCCTAGTCTTTTCTAGGTTTCAGGAAGCAGCAGTAAGAAACCAGAGAAATTAGAACACATAGGCTCTCGTGCTGTCTTAAGGCTTAGAGGAAATCACTTAACTCTAAATTTTAGTTTCCTCATCTCTAAGCTACAGAAAATATACCCACATTATGTCTTGTAGCATTTTTATTCTACTGTGCCCTAACCTTTATTGCTATAGAATTTTTTTTTCAGAGTCATTCAATTAATGATTGTTTACTTCAGAATCTTTGTAGCATCTCCTCCTTCCTTTACCGTATTTTCTTATGCTGTTTCCTGTTATTTATGTTGCTAATCTGAGAGGGATTGGGGGCAGGAGGAGAAGGGGACAACAGAGGATGAGATGGCTGGATGGCATGACTGACTCGATGGACGTGAGTCTGAGTGAACTCCGGGAGTTGGTGATGGACAGGGAGGCCTGGCGTGCTGTGATTCATGGGGTCGCAAAGAGTCGGACACGACTGAGAGACTGAACTGAACTGAATCTGAGAGGAGGTCACATTGGAGTGCCCAGAAAATTGAAGCGAAGCTCATTTTTGTTTTGTTCATCTTTTTGGAAAGAAAACAAAAAATTGTCAACATTTTTGTGTTGCCAGTGTGTTTTTCCACTGGAGGAATGGACTAATCCGGAATTGTGACCAACTTTGAGGCTGACGTCTGTGAATGGGATGATGGTCATTTTCAGAGTGTGTGGGGGCGCCTGTCAGGCCGTCCCATTGCATAACTGCAGGTGCTGTTGACACAGCGCAGTCCTCTCTGCTGGAGGGTAAAACAGTTTTGCTAACTGGTAGGTCTGTGTTCTCAAAAGAAATCCAGATTCCTTCTTCTACTTGGCTTTTTGGGATTACTGTCTTTTATCAAGTCCTACTCTCAGTGATAAACAACTGCCTGTATGGGGAAGAGTGACTACTCTTCTGGTGTAAGGCAACATGGTTATCTGTGGAGGCTGGGCTTCCTCTGTTTCTGGTCAGGTATTTATTTTGCTTTTATTGGAGTGTCATTACTTTACAGTGTTGTGTTAGTTTCTGCTGTACAACACTGTGAATCAGCTCTCTGTATGCATATATCTCCTCCCTCTGAGTCTCCCTTCCCCCGCATCCCGCTTCCCAGCCCTCTGGTCATCACAGAGCCCTGAGCAGAGCACCTGGTGCTGCACAGCGGCGCCCCACTCGCTGTCTGTTTCACATGTGGCAGCGTGTGTATATCAGTGCTGCTCTCTCAGTTCATCCTACCCTCTCCTTTCCCTCTGTGTCCACAAGTCCATTCTTCTTGTCTGTCTTGTGGTATTTATTCCCTGGAGGTAGGACGTGGCACTCAGTGGGCCAGGCTCTGGTCATGAAACCATATGTCACAGGTTCCTGACCCTTCATGGCTATCTGCCATTTAGGTCACTTGGTGAGATTTTCATTTGCAGTTGGGAAATGCTCTGAAGAAATAAGATGCTTCAGTGATTTAGAAGGGAATAACCACTTGAAAACCATCTATAAAAGAGAATAAGGGAGCAGAACAAGTATGTAAAATAAAGCCAGTGATCCCTGCGTTGAACTGACTACGTTTTAGAAAATGATTCTTGAATGTTTGTGCCTCATAAATGTGAACTACTGTATGAGGACCAAGAACCACTAAGTATTAGCAATGGATGAATGAGAGAATGCTTGAAATAATTAGCAGGTTTAAATTGGCTGATTGCTGCTAAATATTGAGTGAGACTCTACAGAATATGTTGGATATGAAGGCCTATATTTTTTACTGTGTAAAAATTGCATCTTGAAACACAAGTGGATTTCACAATAACAAGGTTCTTTGGGTTTTCAGAGATCCCAAGTCATGAGTGAAGGCAGTGTGTTTTTTCTGATTACTGTTAATGGTCCCTACTGGTGCCAATTGCTTACCTTACAGAAATTTTTCCTCCTCCATTCTGATGGAGCAGATTAGTTCAGATTTACATAGAAGATCTGATGTTATGGCTAACTGAACAATTCAGCAGATTCACAGATCCAGACGTAGTTAAACACAAGAGATGGCCACCTACATTTGTTCATAATTATAGCAGGCTCACAGTCAGTGAGGTTTAGCAAAGTTGCACTCATACTAAACATATGGGTGGTCGTCAGGGTCACCGTCTGTGTGATCTGAGAGGTTTTACCTGAGCCAGAAAAGCTGCTGGGTGGCATATATGTATTTCCTCTGGTGCAGTAGAGTAGTCTGTTTTGTATTGTAAGGAACTACCTACTCTAAATGTCACTTATCCAACTTTAACTTGATCCAAGCACCTTTTTAAAAACTTTTGTTTAATTATTTTGAGAGAGAGGTACAGAGATTCCATATGTAATCCCTGTTCTTACATGTGCATGGCCTCCCCTACAAGGACCATTTTTATTATGCTGTCATGAGTTTAAAATAAATTTTTGCATTTCACAAAGACTTTGGTGGGAGGGTGAGAGGAAGGGGAAAATGGTCTAATAGAGACCAAATGAAATTCAGTTAATTTCCTTCACTCATTGTGCATCTTGTCTTTCTTTTTTTTTTTTGAGTGAACTTTGAGAATACCACTTTCTGCTTTGCCGCCTCAGGTATGACAGATATAGTTTTCATCGTTTTTCTCCTAAGAGAACCACACACAGCTCTTTAACTTCTGTTGTTTCTATGCGTGGAGAAAAAAACCACAAAGACAACATTTTTTTTACTTACTGGGACTTAAGTCCCAATCTGTATATATTAATCCTGTCTTTTATGGGCAGCCCCGTTCTTTCATTCTTGGTTTATTTTTATAGGATGGTTTGGGGAAAAGAGCAAAAATTCCTAGATTAAAATACTTGTTTTGGAAGGATTCCAATAATAGAGAACAAGTAAAAACTGATTTTTTCCAGTTTTTGGTACATTAGGTCAACCTGTGTGCTTGATCTCTATGAGCAGCAGAGTGCCTCTGTCCATAAAAGTTGTTCTACCTTGTGGCAGTGACCCCATATATTTCCCAGATTCTTGATACTGATTATCAAGAATCAGTAATCAAAGATTCAGCAATTGTGATACTTCATGTAAAAGTACCTGGCTAAATCCTCCATTGAAATACCAGTGTTGAATGAAACACTCTAACATTATAATCCAGCAGGTTGTGTGTGTTTAAATAATGTTGAGTGACTTTGTGTGCCTGTAAGGCTTACAGTGCATTGGGGGAAGAGACAGAAATAACCACATGAGTAGCATGGCAGCTGTGAGATCTCTTAATGAATACCTGGCTCTGGCTCAGGGTCCATTGTGGTCCTCTAAAGTACAACTGCAGCTGACGTGGAGGTCTCAAAGGAAAGTAGCAGGAGAGCATTCTAGGCAGTAGGGACAGAAATCGCAAAGGCCCTGTGCTAGGGGGACCCCTGGGCCATTCTGGAAGAGCAGTGCGGTGGATGGGCAGAGAAGTTACAAACTGACTAATAGATTATTCCATATGGAGGCACAAACCCCATGTTCCTTCCCCAAAATGACCTTAGTTCATCTCAGTCCTCGTACCATGATGTGTAATAATTAGACAGGTTGCCTGTGATTTTACCTGTAGATTGGTGTGCTGTATGACAAGCAGGAAGCACTGTGTGAGGTGTCCTGGGCTGCCATGCTACACTACAGAATCTTCATCAAGCAGCGTCCGAGCACCGTAAGGTGGCAACAGAGGGAGAGTAGAGTAAACCAGCAAAAGTAGCCAAAGATACCATCTCCTTTCTTATATCTCTCTGTTCCTTTTTAATTTTCTTTTACTTCTGGCTCCTGCCACTCAGGATCCCATGGGCTTCTCCAGTGGCTCAGTGGTAAAGAATTCACCTGCCAAGTAGCAGAGATCCAGGAGACAGTTTGATCCCTGGGTCAGGAAGATCCCCTGGAGGAGGAACCAGCAACCTGCTCCATTCTTGCCTGGAAAATCCCATGGATAGAGGAGCGTGGCAGGCTACAGTCCACAGGGTTGCAAAAAGTTGGACATGACTTAGCAACTAAACAACAACAACTCAGGATCCTGTACAAAGACAGTCTGTTTTTTATAGGTATTTGTTATAAACTAAGGAAAAGGACACTATGAAAACTTTTATTAACTTAGAAAGTGTTTAGCAAAGAGATCATTCCAAGTCACAACAGAATAGGTTACATCTGGTCTTTTTCACTCAAAGGTTTTCAGATCATCTTGCTTTTGATCTTGCCTGGCTGTCTCCTGACCATGTGGAGCTGGGCTGAGCATTTCTTATTGGTTCCTCTTGAGATGAAAGACTGAGTGTTCTATTTGACCCAGTTAGAGGCATTTAAGTTCATTGTTCTGTGCTCCATCCTTCCCTCAGTAGCTTGTAACTAATGGGAAATACCTGGGGTAACTGCATCTTGAGAATGTCTCCTTTGTGTACTGACTTCTTTCTTGTCCTTTTCCTTGTTTCCTAGTACGTCCTGTAAACTCCTTTGTACATTTTGGTTCTGGATCTGGCTGTTTTGTTGTATTATTACTGGCTGGTGGCTGACTTATGTCACATGAATGTCTGGTTAGTATAGCGTTGTTGGCATATAGGCTCAGCTGTCCCATAAGCATGTTGGAGCAGGTGTTACCTACGTCTTAGGCCTGGAGGCTGTAATCTGGTCATCATCTTCAGACTCAAGACCTACTGTAATGACTAAGCTGGAGAAGAATGCTTCTTTATGTTTTGAAACTGATGAACTGTTCTCTTGTTCCTGCTTTGCTGGTTCTTTGTTTTTCTTGCAGTTTGCATTAGTCTCTGAATCTCGATATAGATGTCTGATAAGCTGACTCATATGCTGTCTGGCTAGAACCATTCTTTAAGCCTAGATGTGAACTGACAATCCCATCAAGCTGTCTTCTCTGGGATATTAGAAGGTGGGTTCTGGATTACTATATGAGTTTGGATCCCAGGAAGAGCAATGGTAAAGAAACTACTTGCCAGTGCAGGAGACACAGGAGACGCAGGTTCAGTCCCTGCATCGGGGAGCTTCCCTGGAGACGGAAATGGCAACCCACTCCAGTATTCTTGCCTGGAGAATCCCATGGACAGAAGAGCTGGCCGGGCTATAGTTCATGGGGTTGCAAAGAGTCGGATGCGACCAAGTGACTGAGCACTCACACACACATACATTAAAAGTAAATAATTCCTGTCAAATGAGTCACACAGTACATCTCAGCTTTCTTCTCATGTCATGAGATGAAAGATGGGGCTGAGTATTCTCCAAGAGTCCATGGAGCTCTATGCTCTGGGTCTGTTCTCCGAAGCTTTCTGTCTGAGAAAATGCTGTCATAGCAAAGTACTCATTACTAACTAATCTGTGCTGACACAAATACTAAAACTTTTTATTATTTATTTATCTATTCTGGCTTTTCTGGATCTTGGCCGCTATGCACGCTTTTCTGTAGTTGCAGCGAGCGGGAGGTACTCTGGTTGCCGTGCGTGGGCTCTTCATTTCAGTGGCTTCTCTTCTTGTGGAGCACAGGCTCTAGGCACATGGGCTCAGTAGTTGCGGCGCACGGGCTTGGTTGCTCCGTGGCACGTGATATCTTCCCAGACCAGGGATTGAACCCATGTCCCTCTCATTGACAGGTGAATTGTTGAGCACTGGACCACTGGGGAAATCCAAAAATAATAAAACTTTTTGCATTGGGAATAATAGCTATCTGTTCCCATATTCTGGTTTCTTTACGTTTCTATTTCAGTTGGACTTAGGAAAGGGACTTCAGAATCAGTGTCCGTTCATCCTTGGGAGATCTTTGCTGACATCCGTTGGCTGTTTTGGCTACAGTTGATGTGTGGTACTGTGATGCAATCATGAGGACGTGGTCCTGGGTTTCTCTCATCGGAAAGACGCTTCATTAGATGGAAAAATTAAAACTCTTGATGCCGTGAAGCAATTTGATATGAGTTCGAACTGAAGGGGTTCTGTCTCTTTAATCACTAAAGAAGAAAATTAGGAAAGAATTATGAACAGAATCTCATGCCAGGATGTCATGATGTTATGGGTAGGGTACATGCATTCCTGTTCATCAAACTGAAATCCCAAACTAGGGGGTGTATTTTTGGCCCATAGTATTATTTTTATGTTTGTGAAAAGTTCATTCAAAGTCCTTTTGAATCCACCCAAAGTCCTAATGCTTGTTAAACTTGTAGAATGATTTGGCTCATAGGAAATAACTATTTTTGGTGCCTGAAGTTATTTTATGAGTGTAGTATTAATCTCCAGTCATTTCTGCAGTGTCAACATTGAGGTATATGGAACCGTATCATTTGCCAGAGTGTAGCTTAAACAACAAATACTGTCTTTTCTGATTCTCAAGAATAGTTACAGTTATCATATACCCTCTCACACATCCATTATTATCTGTATTTAGATAGATTAAATATGAAGCCCTCCTTCTACCAGACACCTCTCAAATTCTACCGAATCTCATCAGTTCACATATAATAAGAGCGAGAGGTAGCCTGTTCAGTCCTCAGTTTTCTCTTCAATGCCAGGTGTTTGAAGGAGGTTCATTCTACCTTTTTATAAATCATGTAAGTTCTTTCTAGTCCTAGGGTGAATTTGCCAAATGATCTTTAGTCTGTTCTTTCCCGTACAGGGTTAGTCATCTCATTTTAGTGGAGCCTTGGGGTTTTTCTGAACGACCAGACCTTGCTGATCAAGAGAGACCAATTCCAGTTTGGATCAGAGCCTTGGGAGCAGCGTTGACTCCCTTTAACCCTTTAGCTGGCCTCAGGATTGCAGGGCCGTTTGGTGAGTGCTTTTATACCTGTATCCTGTGTGTGTGTTTGTGCCCAGTCACTCAGTTGTGTCCCGCTTTGTGACCCCACAGGCTGTAGCCCACCGTGCTCCTCTGTCCATGGGATTCTCCAGGCAAGAATACTGGAATGGGTTGCCATTTCTTTCTCCAGGGGATCTTCCTGACCCAGGGATCAAACTGCATCTCTTGCATCTCCTGCATTGGCAGGCAGATTCTTTACCACTGTGCCACCTGGAATGCCACATATCTGTATCCCTGGAGAGCACAATGTTTATAGAGAACAACAGAGGTGTATTTGCTGAACTACCATTGTTAGTTAAAATCTTGAAAACAAAAACAAACCTTACTTTTTCTCCTCCTCCTCTAAAAAATACCAGTCAATGCCTAAAGATGACTGAAACCAGGCTCCTCTCCTCAAAGAGGAATCTTTTTATGGTAAACATTACAGATAATTAGCAGGCAGTTCAGTTCAGTCGCTTAGTTGTGTCCAACTCTTTGCGACCCCATGAATCACAGCACGCCAGGCCTCCCTGTCCATCACCAACTCCCAGAGTTCACACAAACTCATATGCATTGAGTCAGTGATACCATCCAGCCATCTCCTCCTCTGTCATCCCCTTCTCCTCCTGCCCCCAATCCCTCCCAGCATCAGAGTCTTTTCCAATGAGTCAAGTCTTCACATGAGGTGGCCGAAGTATTGGAGTTTCAGCTTTAGCATCATTCCTTCCAAACAATACCCAGGACTGATCTCCTTTAGAATGGACTGGTTGGATCTCCTTGCAGTCCAAGGGACTCTCAAGAGTCTTCTCCAACACCACAGTTCAAAAGCATCAATTCTTCGGCGCTCAGCCTTCTTCACAGTCCAACTCTCACATCCATATATGACCACTGGAAAAACCATAGCCTTGACTATACGGACCTTTGTTGGCAAAGTGATGTCTTTGCTTTTGAATATGCTATGTAGGTTGGTCATAACTTTCCTTCCAGGGAGTAAGCATCTTAAGCTAAGGATAAGGTTAGGCGACCTTGAACATTCTGAAAAAAGCCAAGGCAGGGATGTCACAGGTAGTGTATTTACTAGCCTGGGGCATGGGAGGAAGTGATCTGTTGGGGAGTGTTTAACCAGCTAATGATATCCAGCTGACAGGTCACAAAGCCAGACCTAATCGATGACCTGGGATAATAACCATCACTTAGATTCCTTTCTTGCCCTATAATGTTAGTGTTAAGAAGATAAAGTCGTTCTTTCCTACAAAGATTTGGGGGAAGTCTCTGATTTAAGTTCATTTCACTCTCGACTCCTCTGTCTCAGCCTCACTCACCTCGTTGTCATGGATGGTGACAGTCTGCACCTCTGCCTTTCCCTCTTACGGCTTGTGTCAATGAAAAGGACTTTAGGCTGGAAGTAACAGAAGACCTCAGCAGCCTAAAGCAGAAGGCCTTTTATTGTTTTCTTAACAAGCAGTCTGGAGGCAGGTGGTTTTAGCATTTTTTTCTCGAAGTTGGCTCCTTGGTGAAGGGTCTGGGTCTGCGTATGTGATTCTCTTGACCTTTTACCTCACAGTTCAGCAGTTGCTATTACAGACAGCGTCAGCTCGTCAAGCAGCACTATGAACAAGAAGGGAAAGCATAAGGCTCTATGTCAGGGAACAAGGTCTCCCCTAGGAGCCCCAGTAGGCTTCCCCGTGTGTCTCTGCCCACCCCTGATGTTCTTCCATCAACCAAGAAGACTCTTCTGTGACTGATCAGTCAGCCTTCATTTATTTCCAGGGGTTCGAGTGAGGGGCCTGCTTTCCTGGGCACGTTGTTGCCTAACTGACACACGGAAGTCAGGTTCGCTTAGCAGGAAAAGAAGATTGGCCTGGTGGGTGGGTGAGGGTGTGGCAGCAACTTCTGTGTAGGTGGCTGCAGACTCTGCCACCCTCTCTGCCCAGGCCCAGCCCCTCCTTGTCCCAGTGCCATCCCTTTGGGGTGTGGAGAGCAGCAGGATGCAGGAATGAGAAGAGGGCATAGAGAATGATTTGGTGACCATGCCACATGCCCTCAGTACTGATGTAGATAACCTCTCTTCACCAGTCCAGTTCAGTTCAGTTGCTCAGTCGTGTCCAACTCTTTGTGACCCCATGGACTGCAGAAGCCAGGTCATCACCAACTCCTGGAGCCTACTCAAACTCATGTCCACTGTGTCGGTGATGCCATCCAACCATCTCATCCTCTGTCATCCCCTTCTCCTCCCGCCCTCAATCTTTCCTAGCATCAGGGTCTTTTCTAGTGACCCGGTTCTTCACATCAGGTGGCCAAAGTACTGGAGTTTCAGCTTCAGCATCAGTCCTTCCAATGAACACTCAGGACTGATTTCCTTTAGGATGGACTGGTTGGATCTCTTTGCAGTCCAAAGACTCTCAAGAGTCTTCTCCAACACCACAGTTCAAAAGCATCAATTCTTTGGTGCTCAGCTTTCTTTATAGTCCAACTGTCACATCCATACATGACTACTGGAAAAACAATAGCTTTGACTATACGGACCTTTGTTGGCAAAGTAATGTCTCTGCTTCTTAATATGATGTCTAGGTTAGTCATACCTTTTCTTCCAAGGAGCAAGCGTCTTTTGATTTCATGGCTGCAGTCACCATCTGCAGTGATTTTGGAGCCCCCAAAAATAAAGTCTGTCACTGTTTCCATTGTTTCCCAATCTGTTTGCCATGAAGTGATGGGACCAGATGCCATGATCTTAGTCTTCTGAATGTTGAGTTTTAAGCCAACTTTTTCATTCTCCTCTTTCACTTTCATCAAGAGGCTCTTTAGTTCTTCTTCGCTTTCTACTATGAGGGTGGTGTCATCTGCATATCTGAGGTTGATAATATTTCTCTCGGCAGTCTTGATTCCAGCTTGTGCTTCTTTCAGCCTGGCATTTCACATGATGTACTCTGCATATGAGTTAAACAAGCAGGGTGACAATATACAACCTTTATGTACTCCTTTCCCGATTTGGAACCAGTCGTTGTTCCATGTCCAGTTCTAACTGTTGCTTCTTGACCTACATACAGATTTCTCAAGAGGCAGGTCAGATGGTCTGGTATTCCCATCTCTTGAAGAATTTTCCATAGTTTATTGTGATCCACACAGTCAAAGGCTTTGGCGTACTCAATAAAGCAGAAGTAAATGTTTTTCTGGAACTCTCTTGCTTTTTGATGATCCAGCAGATGTTGGCAATTTGATCTCTGGTTCCTCTGCCTTTTCTAAATCCAGCTTGAACATCTGGAAATTCACAGTTCACATAATGTTGAAGCGCCAGCACCCCTCATCCCAGTAGGGCTCAGCAGCTTAGGTGTCAGGTCCTCCTTTGATAAGCTGCTTAAGAGCTTTAGAGGTCTGAAATGTAAATGGATTTTGCTTGATCATAGCTCTACATGTAGCAGTAATGGGGCAAGTAAAGGATGAGAGGAAATCAGGAGATAGTGACGGGGGCGGGAGAAGGCCGAGGAGGGACCTTTCATGCCCTCTGCCTCCCGTTGGTGCTCACACAGGGTGAGAGGGCGGTATAGAATGTCTCCTGCATCATGAGAATCCTTGGTGGAGCTGTGTGGTTCCTTCAGAGAATCAGGGAGGCAGGTGAAGGAAGGAAGACCTTGCTACAGTAACGGGAAGTCGTAGCAGAGAGGGAAACCAGCCAGTCCTTGGGCCCTAGAAGGAAAACAGTGACTTGAGAAAAGGTTCCTACTCTTCTTCCTCTTTCCTCTGGGGCCCTGCTCCTGCCTCTCACCTCAGGGGTGGGGCCGTGGGAGCCACTGTGGATGACTGTAGTGGGCAATACTGCTAGTGTGCCAAGCAGAAAGTCTGAATGCATTTTCCCCAGAAATATTTATATCCCAGTTTACTTCATTTGACTTCCCTTGTGGCTCAGATGGTAAAGAATCTGCCTGAAATGCAAGAGGCCCGGGTTCAATCCCTGGGTCAGGAAGACCTCCTGGAAAAGGAAATGGCAACCCACTCCAGTATTCTTGCCTGGAGAACTCCATGGACAGAGGAGCCTGGAGGGCTACAGTCCATGAGATCACAAAGAATCAGACACAACTGAGTGACTTTCACTTCACTTTACTTCATTTAGATGCTGCTGCTGCTGCTGCTAAGTCGCTTCAGTCGTGTCCAACTCTGTGCGACCCCATAGAAAGCAGCCCACTAGGCTCCTATGTCCCTGGGATTCTCCAGGCAAGAATACTGGAGTGGGTTGCCATTTCCTTCTCCAGTGCATGAAAGTGAAAAGTGAAAGTGAAGTCACTCAGTCGTGCCGAACTCTTAGCAACCCCATGGACTGGAGCCTACTAGGCTTCTCCGTCCATGGGATTTTCCAGGCAAGAGTACTGGAGTGGGGTACCATTTAGATGCTAATGTGTTGTAAATGTGGAGAAGATACAAATTATTAAGTTAATTTTATGGTATGCCTTGTTGTATTCACCTGCCTTGTTTAATATAATTTATTTTCCTACAAAAACAAGTCTTAGGCAACTGTTTTTGACCTCCTGAAGCATATCTGTAAGTCAGTATATGACAGTGTTTCATTCGTATTGTAATCTTTCCTTAGGGAACTTGAGAGCAATTTCTAGGATCTGTGCTTTTTTGAACCTAAAGTGCGTATTTGAACATATGCCTAATGTAGCATTTAATATTTATTATAGAAGCAAACACTGAAATCTTCTCTTGTTTAGTATCGTTTAGTGACTCAATCGTGTCTGACTCTTTGCAACTCCATGAACTGTAGCCAGCCAGGCTTCTCTGTCCTTGGGGTTTCCCAGGCAAAAATACTGGAGTGGGTTGCCATTTCCTTCTCCAGGGGACCTTCCTGACCCAGGGACTGAATCTGCATCTCTTGCACTGGCAGGCGGATTCTTTACCACTGAGCCACCAGGGAAGCCCCGAAATCTTCTCTACTATTATATAAATTAATTACAACTTAAAATGTTTGTTTTCTATTATATAGGTTTAAGTCTAGTACAGCGTTTAAGGCCTGATTTCAAACGGAAGTATTCTTCAATGTTTGACGATGATACAGTGACGGAATACATCTACCACTGTAATGTCCAGACTCCAAGGTAAGGGTCTCGATTCTAAATCTACTGTGTTTGTGTTTTAGACTTTTCTTTTTTGAAAATGTGTGAACAGTCCAGGAGATATTTATCAGTATGTAAATGACTCAATTTAAAAGGACAAGTAGTTCTTAATTTGCTCATCTATTCATGGAGAACCTGTGATGTAAAACACTGTACTGGATTCTGATGAGAGATTAAAAAGTCAGATGTACTTTCTTCCCTTAAGGGGCCCATGGACAAGTTGAGGGAAGTCTTGGTCTCTGGCGTCTTATTAAGGTGACCAGAGTTGAGAGATCATAAAGAATTTCAAATAAAACAGTGTTCTCAAACTGAGTATGAATGTTGTACAAAAAAGGAGCTCTGGTGTAAACAAAAGTAAATGGTCTTCTATACCATAGATCTTCTTAGAACCATTTATTATTCCAAAGGGTTTTACATCTCCCAGGCGTGTGGCAGAGACAAGGCAGCCTTTTCAAGTTCATTTGCTGATGGCACCCTTCTGTACACAGCACCTCTTCAGTACTGTGCATCAGCCTGAGATACACTGAGAGCGGAGAGGGGATGGGGAGTCTATATTAATTTTGACAGTGATTAGGAGAGAGAGCATAGTAGCTAGAGGAAGCAAGAGAGCCAAGCAAAGGTATAGCTTATTTAAAAGGAAAAAAAAAAAAAAGACTTCTAGATGTCAAATACAAGGTGCCAGTGGAGAGAATGGAGCTTGAAAGTCTTGAGGAGCTGGGAGGAGCCCCGAAACCAGAGCCTAGAGTCGGTATGGAGAGGATCAAGAACGGAGTGTGATGGTGAGAGCTCTGATTTCCATTCTTCTTTCTGTACCAGAATTGTTGAAGTAGTTTATCAGAAATGTGGTGTCTGAACCCTGTCTCTGAGACTGATTCAGTGGTTCTGGGCTGCATCTTTACCAGACGCTTCTGATGATTCCAGTAGAGGTGGGCCATAGACTATACTTAAAAATATAAAAATGGTTTCTCATCCTTTCTAATCCAGACTTGGGTGAAAGGCTGAGAGGTGAGATGCAGAAATAGCTCCTTCCCTTTTTTTTTCTTTGCCTCTCTCACTCATCTCAGGGCTTCTCTGATGGCTTAGATGGTAAAGAATCTGATGCCAATGCAGGAAATCTGGGTTCAGTCCCTGGGTCAGGAAGGTCCCCTGGAGAAAGAAATGAGAACCCACTCCAGTATTCTTGCCTGGGAAATCCCATGGACAGAGGAGCCTGGTAGGCTACCTTCCATGGGGTTGCAAAGAGTCAGACATGACTGAGCAACTAACACCACTTCTCTCAAAGAATATGTACACCTACTTTATTAAAAAGATTGAGGCCATGAGAGCACTGGAGGTATAGCTGTAGCTTCCATCTTTTTGATAAAGTAAGTTATAGGTTGTCTGCCAAAGGGGAGGGAGGCTGCAGAGGTTTGGAGTCTGCAAGTGATTGATGTTTTGTGACTCACCAGGCACTTGACTTGGGTGGATTCAGTCTGAACACTTCACTGACTTGTCCCAGCAATCGTTAGTGGCCTGTTCCAGGGAACTCATCTGTCTTCCTGTGTGGTTTCAGTGTTTTGTTCTTCACCTACTCACATTTCACAATCACGTGTGCCCATGTAGGCCTAGTTTGTGGCCTATCCTGTGGTGGAACTTGAATTCACAAATGGCCATTCACAAGTATGCCTAGTACCACAAAGAGACCAGAGAAGTGACCGCAGAGTGGATTTGTCTGAGGAGTTTGCCAGACGTTCTGTATTCTTTTATGTGACGCTCAGTCAGGTGTGGCCCACACGAGAGGACATAGGAGACGCTCAGGAGAACAAAGTTTAGTATACTCACAGGTCCTGGAGCGAGGTCACTGAGGAAGGCTCACAGAAGATGCAGCAGGTTCTGATCAGGTGGCAGAAGACAGGCGTGAGGGGAACTCCAGGAGGGAACCTTTACTGGGTTCTGCGGGAGATGCAGGCAGTGCAGGGTGGGCAGCGTAGGATGGACTGCTTAAGTTATTTCAGTGGGCTCTAAGATATCCAGGTGGTTTCTAGTTGTTTGGCACCTGGCCCTGGGATGACTAAGGCAGAGGAACATCACCTCCTGGGATGTTCAGGCCAGACAGAAGAGGCACAGCTCCATGTTAGTTAGTTTGCATATGAAGGGGTGGTCCCAGCTGAGTCCTTTGGTATCTCTAAAAATACGTTAACCCCAAGAGGCAGTCTCTTCCCAGCCAGAACAGTTTTTAGGGGGACTTCCCTAGTAGTCCATTGGCTATGACTGCATGCTCCCAAGCTCAGGTTCGATCCCCGGTCAGGAAGCTAGATCCCACTTGCCACAACTAAAGATACCAAATGCTGCAGCAAAGATTGAAGATCCCACATACTGCAACGAAGACCCAGTGCATCCAAATAAATAAATATATATTTGTTTTTTTAAAAAAGGTTTTCAAAGGTGTCAAACATCATAATATGCAGAAATTTAAAATATGTAACAATTCACAAAGAATACTTAATCTGAATTTGTTCTTATCTTGGTGTTGATGTTGCCATTGAAGGTAAAAAGCTGGTGTCATGAACCTGTGGAGAAGCTGCCTTGTGAATAAGTTAGAGTGGGGAAAAAAAAAGTATATTTCTACTCTCCCCAAAGGAAATTTGATAATTAGGGACTTAGGGTTACATGTTTTGATTTGGAGGAGGATCATTTTTTGTAAGAGATTTTTTTTTAGAGGTTAAAACATCCTTCTTTATCTAACAAAAAAGTATATCTTCTGTGAGGATGGTTCCTTACACTTCCTAGTAAATTATTTTCTGTGCAAGTTGCAGTCTTTCTTAAATGGGGGAGAATCTGAATATGAGCGTGTTTTAATAGAGGTGAGAGTGTGATGTGCACTTATCCCCCAGAATCATGCATGTGATTTTTCTCTCTTTAAGTGGTGAGACTGCGTTCAAAAACATGACTATCCCTTATGGATGGGCAAAAAGGCCAATGCTCCAGCGAATTGGCAAAATGCACCCTGACATTCCAGTTTCCGTGATCTTCGGCGCCCGATCCTGCATGGATGGCAATTCTGGCACCAGCATCCAGTCACTACGACCACAGTCATATGTGAAGACGATAGTAAGTGTGTGATGTAGTTTTGGTTCTCAGTTGCACATGAAGTCTGTTCTATTACCTTTGCTTTCATTGAGCCCTCTGGTCATCCCTGTGCCTTCACATCTTGGTCAGAGACCTGTAGTCATGTGTGATGGGGGCAGGGTTTGATCCAAACAAATCTTCGTGTCCAGACAGCAAATCACCATTCTTGGGGCCTTGTCAGTCCTGGAGCCACAGCATCTCTAAGGTGGGAGAGACCAAAGGAGGGACAGACGGGTCCAGTACCATCTCTCCCACCTCCCAAGGCAGCACATTCTCACCTTGGCTAGTGTTTCTGTCCGCCCTACTGTTAAAGATCAACCTAGAATGTTATTTTTGCATCTTAAAACTTTAGTAAGATTCACTGGATTTTCTCTTTATTCTCAGATCCTTTATTTAATCAAATATATACTAGTCACTGAGGATTAGTATTGCTTTTTCTTTCCTGTTTTATTCATGTATAGCCGTTGTCAGTTTCATTGCTCAGTGTCTTTAAGTGTGTAAAAGCATTCTTAAATGCTTTTACTCGCTGACCACCTGACGGCTTTTGGTTTCCTAGGCCATTCTCGGAGCAGGCCATTATGTGTATGCAGATCAGCCGGAAGACTTCAACCAGAAAGTGAAGGAGATCTGTGACACTGTGGACTGAGCACACTGCAGATGATGTGGGAAAGCCACACGCCGACACGCTCCTCAGTAGTAATTTACCGTCTGGGATGCAGAGTAAGGAATCTGACGCGAGAACCAGGCAGTCTTCCTGACTGTACTTTGCACATGTTTTCTTTATGAAGCTGCTCACACATTTAAACCAGTTAGTGCCTTCTAGAGGAATGACTTTCCTTTGTCCTACACAAAATCAAAATATATGAGTCTTCAAATCCAGTAACTGTAATAAAAGGTTATTTGTCCCTCTGCCATACTGAAAAACTGTAATTTTTCAACTGAAATTTTTATTTCTATCTAACTTTGCTAGGTCTGGTACTTTTTATATTGCCATCTATATTGCCAATTTTAACAAGTGGTTTTCTGAGTTTATTATTTTATATACTCCAAAGGTGCACTTTATTTTCCTTGCTTATATATACTGTGTCCAATAACTGATAGAGTTACTCAAAATTCAGTGTTTTTATGTAAAAATTTGTTATTTTCTTAGAATATGTCACTTTGTTTTTGAAATGAAGTATTGAGACAGGGTTTTGGTTAGGAAGATGGAAACTGATTTCTAGTATTGATTTCTCTGAGTATTTCATGTGCTGAAAAACCTTAACTAAAAGTCTCTGCTTTTCTCTCCCATTAATACTGTTATTCTTTTCTGTGAGCCAGGATGCAGCAGAAGGAACAGATTCCCTCACTGAGGGGACATTAAGACTATTACCTTCCAGTAAGCCAATCATATATTTTCATCTAACTCTTACAGACAGGTGCTAAAACTGGATTATATTTTTACCACTAAAATATAAAAATTGGTGGTGCCATTATGTCTCATGGCACCAGAAGTCAGCTAATATTGGTTGTTGTTGTTGTTTTTTTTTTTGGAAGAGTTTTGTGTTGATTAAATAACTTACATACTTGAAGTTATATGACAAACGTTCTGTAAGGTGATTGAACTATGCAACAGTAACTACCATCAACCGTAGCACTTTCTTGCTGTGTTACTACAAGGGATGCTTCTCTGAAACTGTGAAGAAGCTCCACGTGGTACCTGGCTACTACTGAGAAGACCCTCTGCAAAAGAAAATGGCAGAGGGTGGTCACCAGCAAGGCACCTTTGCCTTTTGTTTTGCTTCACGTTGCCGGTCTAGGAAAAAGATGGTTGTGTAAATAAAAATGGTGAACTAGAGCAAACAATGACTTCATGGTTTTGATTGTTGCATTTGAAAAATGATCAATTAGTAAAGTTTTAGCTGTTAGGAAATGAAGTTGATGAACTGTGAGGAAGACCAGTTATTCTGTTTTCAACATTATCTTCCCATACCAAAAAAAAAAAAAAAACAGCAAATTTTACTGAAGCACAACAGATAGCTTCCCAGTGAGCAGTTTGTGTCTCTGTTTTGGGATGGACTAGGTTAGGACAGAAGGTAACAGGAGAGCTAACCCTAGCCTGGAGAATAAAAGTAGCGTTTACTTTTTAGATTCAGAACTATTAATGGTGCAAATAATGTGGGTTATTTTGGTATTTTTATTTGACATACTCTCCAGTCTCTGTTCATTTTCCTTTGCTGGGCGAATGGCAGTTTTCAGTTGTCCAAGAAGGTTTCTGCACAGGAAATGTGGTCCTAACCCTTAGAGGGAAGTTACCAGGTTCACTTAAATGGGGCTTCTGGCCACTGATGTTCCAAGTGATTTAGGGAAAAGATGTACCCAAATGTCAAGTGGAACTTATCTTCCTACTGACTGATTTTGCTTTCTTTGAAAATTATTGTCATAATTCTTTTTTTAAAGGCGAATTTTACCTTGGGCTATTGTGTATGTCATTTTGTGACGATTGAGCTAGCACAAAAGTTCACAATCCTTGAGTTCCTGAAAATACAGTGGGTCCTAAATGTTTTCTTTTCTTAAAAGAATCTATTTCAGCATTTGACTTTGCTACATCATGCACAAGGTACCTTATTTTATAGAAAAAAATGTGACTGTGATAGTAGCAGTAGGACCAGTGTGTGTTTTCTTGTCTTTGGTATGGTCCTGTTGGTTTATACTAGTTATCATAGGACCATGGATGCAGTGAGTGTTGAGGGACACTTGTCTACATTCTTCCCTTGTGGGCCTTTCCTTGTGGCTCAGCTGGTAAAGAATCCGCCTGCGATGTCAGAAACCTGGGTTCGATCCCTGGGTTGGGAAGATGCCCTGGAGAAGGGAACGGATGCCCACTCTAGTATTCTGGCTTTCAAAGAGTCAGACACAACTGAGCGACTTTCACTTCACTAGTGTCTGCATTCTAAGGGAAGGCTGTTCCACCCCTGGCTTTACCTGTATCCATGTGTCCACTAGTATGATTTCTGTTTTCTTCTAAAACTAGTTTTAAAACAAACAAACTCTAGTTTATCTGGAGTTGGTTTTAGAATATTATCTAGAAGTACTTTTGAAATTTCTCCATTCATATACATCATATATTTATATTTAAAGGGCATACTAGATTCCAATTAAACAAGTCTTTTCCTACATAAAGGTATTGTAAAGAATAAACAGTAATAGCCAGAACTCAAAAAAAGAACAGTACAGAAGGAGGGATAACTCTACTAGATATATATCACACTGTAAACAATGGAGGAAAAGTCCAGGAATTTAGTGTATGATAAAGGAATCATCTTATTGGCGGAGAAAAAGACTTCAAAAAGTGATGTTGAGACAAATGTCATTAACCATATGGAAGATAATAAAATTGAATCCATTTCTCATACTGTACAGAAGGATAAAATCCAAATGGATTAGAGACCCACTTGTAAAAATGAAACCTTCTAAATAACTGGAAGAAAACATACCTGAATTCTTTTGTGACCTGAAAGTGGGGAAAACATTCCTGTGACTGAAAATCCAGGAACAATAAAAGGAGGAATTTATATGTTTAACGAAAAGAGTTTTGGATGGCCAAAAAAAGCAAAGTTAAAAGTAAATAATAAAGTGGCAAAAAATATTTTCAGCATTTATCACAAAGGGCTGATATAACCCTAATACATAAAGAATTTCTAAACTTTGAAAAGAACCAGAAAGAATTGGCAAAAAGATATGGACAGTTCACAGAAAATAAAATGCAAATAGCTCTTAAACATATGAAGATAAACATAAAAAGAGAAATGCAAATTAAAACCACCAAGATAACCTTTCTTCCCTGTTGAATCGCAAAAAGTGCAAGTTATACAGTGAGACAGTGAGGAAACAGGCACTCCAAACAGTACCGATTCCTGTGGGTGGAATTTGTTAAAAATTCTCAAATTAAATATAAGTTTATCCCTCAACCTTAGTCTCACTTCTAAGTATCTGTCTGAGGTGTACTGGTAAAAATATGAGTCGGTGTACGAGTAAAAATCTTTATGACAGTGCTATTTATTACAGCTAAAGAGTGGAAGCCAGCCAAATGTCCATCTAGAGGGGATTGATGGAATAAACATGGCGGATTCATACAGTGGAATACTGCACAGCTGTTTTTTAAAAAAATGAGGGAGCATCTTTAGGAGGAAGAGGGAGAAAGCTTCAGAACCACCCACCCTTCCCACCGCCCCCAATGGAGACTCATCTCAGTTGGTCTCTAGTCTTATTTTTAAGGATTCTGCTGTTGAATGCCTGAAAAGGGTGGTGAGATGGCCTTCAGGTTGTACCGACTTTGCTAGCACTGCTAACCAACTGTTGCAGGCTCTGAAAATACAGTCTTGAACTTCTGCCCCTTCCCTCCCCCACAAAATGCTGTCCTGGAGTCATCTTCAGAGACAAGGAAGTGAAAATGAAGAGCAGGAGATTGTGTTACCTGATTGTGTAAGAAAGGAGGAAACAAATGAAAAAATAAACATGTATTTGCTTCAATTTTTTTTTTTTTTAAAGGCAATGGTAGGATTAGTTACACTAGTAACTAAGAAATCAGTTCTCTTGGCGGGGTGTGGGGGGCGGGGTGTGGGGGTAAGGGGTAGGGAGCTGGCAAGAGGTGGCACCTAGATCTGTATCTTGTTTTATACTTTTTACTTTGGAATCCAGTCAGTGTTTTCTGTCATTTAAAAAATCAACTCTTAAAATGAAAACTTAGGAAATTTCCTGGCGGTCCAGTGGTTAGGACCTAGTGCTTTCACTGCTGTGGACCCGGGTTTGATCCCTGGTCACAGAACGAAGACCCGAAAGCCTCATGGGGACAAAAAAAAAAAAAAACAGCTAAAACTTAACTAGCTATGAAGTTGGTTGTGTAAACACACATAGAAGAATTAGTTCAAGCAGTTACAAAGCCCAGCATTTTGTTTGCACTTTTCTAATGGAATATATCCTATAAACTGAAGAACTACAGAACTGCATTTAGTATTTTTATTTTCAGCAATGATATTGGTATTGTCATTCTAAAACTGTGTATTTACATGTGATAAAGCAAATATTATGTCAAAGGAATTAAGAGCCAAGGTTTTTGTACAAGAGAGGAAGAGATACAAGAATAAAATCAAGTAAAAACCCCGTAATTGCATTTTTCACTGAAAATACCAGCAAAATATAGTTATCTATTTTTATCTTCCTAAGAAATGCATATTGCATAGCTTTACCCATTGAAAAGGCCTGGTAGCGATCAGAATCCAGGAGCAAGGCGTACCCTAGCACCCAAACTGTCCCATTAAAAGGGGCAGGGAAGATTCAAAATGAGGTTGGACAATCTTGTGTCTGAAAGCAAGGAAGCAGTAAGAGTAAGGTGATGTCAAAAGGACCCAGGAGCCAGCTATAAGGAGCTTCCATTGGCCAAAGATGGAACAATTTGAGCATCAAAAAAAAAAAACAGTTGATGTGAATCTATAAAAATCTCTGAGATCATAATAATCCATCAGTCATCTCTGGAGACTGCTAGTGCACCAACTTAGTATTTTCAAAATTGTTGACTGGAAAAATGAAGTATTTATCCTGACTTCGTTGTGTATCAGGTTAACTTGATGAGAGAAAGTTTTTCACTGAAGGATCATAACGAAATGCCAGAGATTTGACAGGATTAGGAAATCACCCTTTTGTTACCTGTAGTGAAGTAATGGACCTATGCTGCTGAAAGTATTTGGTAAAAAATTTATGGGGAATGCCAATAAAGATGGCTCAGGTTGATAACATCTGAACCCAGTGATCAACATTCAGTGTTACTAAAAAAGGAACAGCCTGAAGTTGCATGCCTCTGACCTATTGTAATAGCAAGAACCCAACACCAGGCATGATGAATTGTTGTCCAAAACAAAGTTGACTGCAATCTGAGCAAGCCTTTTACATCTGAGGATCAATTTGTGAAAGCACAGGATACTGAGGACCATGTTAACAGGCTTAATCCAGAATATGGAAATAATCCATTTTCTTCAGTACATTGAAAGCATAAAACAAAGATGGTTGTGGTAGGACTTAAAAGTTTGGGGAAACTTAAAGGACTTGTTTGGATCCTGATTTGCACAGAACCAACTTAAGACATTTTGGGAATCAAAGAAAAATTTAGGACAATTGGATATCAGATGATATTTCATGGGGTGAAATAGGTGTAGTGACTATGTGCTGTTGTATTTTTTTAAGCTATTATTTGTTAGAGGTATATATTAAGTATTTGTGGTTAAATTTATAACTGGGATTTACCTGAAAATATTCCAGAAAGAAAAAGGCAAGGAGCCAGAAGTAAAATATGTAGAATGTTATGTTGAAGCTGAGTGACAGATACATAAGGGCTTATGTATTTAAGAGTTTATTATTCTGTTTCCTTTACTTTTATGCATAGTTGACAATTTCCATAATAGAAATTTACAGAACAAAAGAGAATGGAAGAATGGAGGAGATTGGAAGTTGCCAGTATAGACAAATTTGTTGTGTTTTTTTTTTTCTTTAATTTTATTTTATTTTTAAACTTTACAATATTGTGTTAGTTTTGCCAAATACTGAAATGAATCCGCCACAGGTATACCTGTATTCCCCATCCTGAACCCTCCTCCCTCCTCCCTCCCCATACCCTCCCTCTGGGTCGTCCCAGTGCACCAGCCTCAAGCATCCAATATCGTGCATTGAACCTGGACTGGCGACTCATTTCATACATGATATTATACATGTTTCAGTGCCATTCTCCCAAATCTCCCCACCCTCTCCCTCTCCCACAGAGTCCATAAGACTGATCTATACATCAGTGTCTCTTTTGCTGTCTCGTACACAGGGTTATTGTTACCATCTTTCTAAATTCCATATATATGCATTAGTATACTGTATTGGTGTTTTTCCTTCTGGCTTACTTCACTCTGTATAATCGGTTCCAGTTTCATCCACCTCATTAGAACTGATTCAAATGTATTCTTTTTAATGGCTGAGTAATACTCCATTGTGTATATGTACCACAGCTTTCTTATCCATTCATCTGCTGATGGACATCTAGGTTGCTTCCATGTCCTGGCTATTATAAACAGTGCTGCGATGAACATTGGGGTACACGTGTCTCTTTCCCTTCTGGTTTCCTCAGTGTGTATGCCCAGCAGTGGGATTGCTGGATCATAAGGCAGTTCTATTTCCAGTTTTTAAGGAATCTCCACACTGTTCTCCATAGTGGCTGTACTAGTTTGCATTCCCACCAACAGTGTAAGAGGGTTCCCTTTTCTCCACACCCTCTCAGCATTTATTGCTTGTAGACTTTTGGATCGCAGCCATTCTGACTGGCGTGAAATGGTACCTCATAGTGGTTTTGATTTGCATTTGTCTGATAATGAGTGATGTTGAGCATCTTTTCATGTGTTTGTTAGCCATCTGTATGTCTTCTTTGGAGAAATGTCTATTTAGTTCTTTGGCCCATTTTTTGATTGGGTCATTTATTTTTCTGGAGTTGAGCTGTAGGAGTTGCTTGTATATTTTTGAGATTAGTTGTTTGTCAGTTGCTTCATTTGCTATTATTTTCTCCCATTCTGAAGGCTGCCTTTTCACCTTGCTAATAGTTTCCTTTGTTGTGCAGAAGCTTTTAAGTTTAATTAGGTCCCATTTGTTTATTTTTGCTTTTATTTCCAATATTCTGGGAGTAAAGAAAGAGCAGAAAAAAGTGAGTAATATCCGGAGGAGGAAACCTTATGATTAACTCTACAGAGGAGGGATATGATGATGCAGAAAAGGATGGTTAGGGTGATGTATTAGCAAAGCTCAGGGCAGCTAGGGACTCTCACATACTATTGGGGAGACTGTAATCACCCCTTTGAAAAATAACTTACAATATTGGGTTGGCCAAAAAGTTCATTTGGTTTTTTTCTGTAGGCTGTCATAGAAAACCCTCAACAAATTTTTTGGCCAATCAAATATACCGTGAAATGATACACGCCCCATACCACTTGATGCAGCAGTTTTGCTTCCAGTGTCTAGTCCCACAAACACACTGACACCAGTGTGCAGAGACAGCTATCAGCTGTTCATTGCCACTTTGTAGTGTGAAAAATCTGGAACCCAATATATGACTGATTTAGTTCCACACTGGAGTATTTATATAGTGTTAAAAATGAGGTAGATCTCAGTACATACATGTATCAAAACTTACCCATGATCTATAATTTGTAATAACTTACTCATGTTCTATAAGTTGGAATAAATGAAATATATGAGGTAGGTCTATCTATAAAGTGACAATATGAAAAATTTCCAAAATATCTTTAATGAAAAAACCCAAAGGAAAACCCTCCAAAATTCAGAATAGCATTTCATATATATATATACACATACGCATATGCGTGCATGCTAAGTGGCTTCAACCGTGTCCAACTCTTTGTGATCATATGGACTATAGTCTGCCAGGTTCCTCTATCCATGGAATTTTCCAGGCAAGAATACTGGAATGGGTTTCCATGCCCTTCTCCAGGGGATCTTCCCAATCCAGGGATTGAACCCATGTCTCCTGTGTCTCCTGCATTGGTAGGGTTCTTTACCACTATCTCCACCTGGGAAGCCCCAGTGTATGTATACACTCATAAATATATATATACAGAATATACTTACCATGTACTCATATATATATATATATATATATATATATATATACTTTTTGATGAGTTTGTTAATAATAGCTTTGAAGAGGACAATTCCTTGTCATACATGTTTTTGTAAGTTTTGAGTCCTTGTGCCTTCCTTATGTTTTGATAAAAAGCTTGTAAAATATAGAAAGACATCTTGTTTACATACGAAGCAGGTAGGAAAATAACTGAAGGGGCCTGCTGGCTCAGTATTCTGTGTGGATGTGAGACCCAGAGTGTAGGGAGAGGGCCAGGTGTTCAGAGTGTGAGAAGCTGTAAGTCTCAGTCATTTAACTGTTGAAAACTGGACTATGAAGTTGTAACAGGCCTCTGTTGGCCTTTAGGTATTAATAGAAACATAGCCCCAACGTGAAGCTGCCCTCTTTGCTGTTTTTTGCATAAACATGTTGAAAGGGGGACTTGAATTAGAATATCTGTCTCCCCGTTTATGAAACTCTCCCTCTATTTCTGTCTCTTCCCCATCTCACATGCACCCCATATTTTTCCTGTTCCTCTAAAAACTCTCTAGGAAAAAACGTTTAACATTATACTTAGAACTGGTTAGAATGTCTTTTTTGGCTAGAGTCTGGCTTTTAGGATTACTTGATGAGCCCCAGATTTAAAATTGAAAAACACCCCAAAATAAATTCATTTATTTATTTATTTTGGCTGCTCTGGTTCTTAGTTATGGCAATCAGGATCTTCAGTCTTCAGCTGTGGTGTGTGTGACCCAGTTCCCTGTGACAAGGGATTGAACTTGAGCCCCTTGCATGGGGAGCACAGAGTTTTAGCCACAGAACCATCAGGGAAATCCCTGAAAAACATTCTTATCAAAGTAGTTTACTAAATAAATGGGTAAAGAATTTTATTCCACCAACTATTTTAATCCTTAAAATAAATTTCTATAAACTCACTTAAGGCATAGAGTTTTCATGAAGTGCTGGTTAATTGTTTGAAAATCTAAATTAACCCAGGCCTTCTTCCTTATTGAACAGTGCATCTGTTTTGAGAGAAGTGTTGCTTAGCTGACAGATGTGAGGGCTGAGAGTTCTAAATCAGGTTTGTTGCATTGTATGACTTGGGACACTTGTGGAGACGGGTATGAAAAGCTGAATGACTGGCCCAAGTCCTCCTTGGTAAAATTAGATGTATTAGTCACAATGACCAGGACAAGGGGATAGGTGCATTACAAACATTACTGCTGTGTTTGTTGTGTTCCTGATGAGCTATAGCCTAGTTTTTAACCTGTGAATGTTTTTATAGCTGGAAGTTACAGCAGTGGAAGCAATTAAATATTGTGACCAAGACGCCAGACACGAATGACTGGTATTTCACCTTCGGACATGACTGAAGCGACTTAGCAGCAGCAGCAGCAGTGCCAACCAGCTTGCTATATCTCTGCTGACTTATGGAAACCCCAACACATCTTTAACTTACATCTATTCAAGTCTTGAACATGCTGCTTTCCATGGGGTGGGTGGAATCCAAAGAGGAAAAGCTGGTGGAGGCGGGAGGCCTTGTGCTGACCTGTGGGAGACTACTGAGGGGCAGCTGTCCTGTCCCTGTGTGATGGGACAGACCATAAAAGTTTTCAGTGATGATCTGAAGGAGGGAAGCATCTCCTCTGTGTCTCCACATGACTTCACAGCTTCATGTGCCCAGCACCAAAAATGTGGGTAGCTGACACATTTCTCTTGGCAGACAGACATTGCATCTTCAGGTGCAGTCTTTTCAGCAAACATCTGAGCATGAGGTGCGGACTGCGTCAGCTCTAGAAACAGCGAGGCTGAAGCTCTATGCTTGAATCATTGAGGATGCTTGTTAGAAGCACGGAGTTGAGGCCCTCTGCCCAGGAGATTCTGATGCTGTTGATTTGTGGGCCTAGGAATCTACATGTTAACACCCCACCTCCACCCCCAATACGTCTGACATAGGAGGGTTGATTTTTTTTTTGTTTGGTTTATTGTTTAATTTGATTGGATTCAAACCACTACCAACACTTCTCTCCTGGTGACAGCTGAAATCTCAATTCAGTTGTTACATCCTTAGCTATAATCTGGACCTGTCAACCAGCTGGAAGTTTGGACAGAGATTATATACAGACTTTAAAGGCTCCCTTCTTTGGCTCTCCCCTTTATAGAATTCCCCATCATTTTGCAGTGACCATGTTTGCCAACAAAGGTTCATATAGTCAAAGCTATGGTTTTCCCAGTAGTCATGTACAGATGTGAGAGTTGGACCATAAAGAAGGCTGAGCACTGAAGAATTGATGCTTTCAAACTGTGGTGTTAGAGAAGACTCTTGAAAGTCCCTTGACTGCAAGAGAATCAAACCAGTCAATCCTAAAGGAAATCAACTGTGAATATTCATTGCAAGGACTGCTACTGAAGCTAAAGCTCCAATACTTTGGCCACCTGATGGGAAGAGCCAATTCATTAGAAAGGACCCTGATGCTGGGAAAGATTGAAGGCAGGAGGAGAAGGGTACGACAGAGGATAAGTTGGTTGGATGGCATCACTGACTCAATGGACGTGAGTTTGAGCAAACTCCAGGAATTGGTGAGGGACAGGGAAGCCTGGCGTGCTGCAGTCCATGGGGTCACAAAGAGTTGGACACGACCTAGTGACTGAGCAACAGCAATGCTTGCCCTATACTGTGCTGTCTGGCTCTTGAAGCCAGAAAGACTGCTGGTTGTCTACCAGAGTCCTGGGTTGTGGCCGAGTTCCTCAAGCTAAGAGTTGTGAATATGCTGTTCTCTCCATTCCAAGTATCAAGTCCCTTCCTGACTCTGCTTGCCTGTGTTTCTTCTCTGGTGCCTTCAGGAAGCTGTTTCTTGGTCTTGTTCAGTTTATAGTGGTTACAGATGGGTGGATTGGTCTCCAGTCAGATCTTCCCCAGCTGTCCTAGAAGCAGAGCTCTTGAATCAGACTTTGAGATCATTGTTGTCTAGCATTCCTTTTGTACAGGCTTGGGACCTGGCTAGGGAGAGGCTTCCATCACTGCAAGACACACTTGCATCTTGTTTCCATACTTAGTCTATGGAGAGTTCTCTGTACTGCAGAAAGGTCAACAAGAATTAGCCAGTGCAGGAAAAGTCGTGTGGGATTTGCACTGCTTTTAGAGAATCTGACCCCAAACCTAGCTGAGATGAAAACCAAACATAGTTTGCAGTCAGTACCCTATCTGGAAACTGTCATTTCTATGTCATCTCCCTAAAGCAGCTTCCTTTTAAACCTTTCTATATTTAGCTTTTGTGGGCCTCACACACCTTGCTTAGCATGCCCACCAGTGGCTCCAGAGCTTGCAGTGTTGTGTTGGCCCATTATTTCCAAGGCCTTGGCCCTCCCTAGAATTACATTTCTCATTCTTACGGTTGGAGCCATGCTGACTGCTTGTCATCTAATAGCCATAGGGCTATACATTTCTACCAAGCCAGAAAAAGCGAAATGCTTATATTCTTGAGAGATGCCAAATTGTCAGAAATCAGGAAGGTTCTAACAACTTCAGATTAAGTACCCCAGTATTCTGCATTGCTCAAAACCCCATGGCACCACCTGTAGAATAAGATTAGTGACATCTTTTTAGTCTGATAGCACAAGTCTTGAGGGGTGAATGCTTTTAAACTTCTGCATGGCTGATGAACACGATTCACAACTCCCTAAACCTAACCCATAACAGCCCTAGGAAGTGATGCTCTTGATACATTCCCTCCACAGCTCCACTCCCTAATGCTGATAAAGAAGGAATCTGAAAATAATAAGCTGGCTCTACTAAGGGGTTTGTTTACTATTATAATGGAATTTTTAAATTAATATAACATGGAATTCTATGACTCACAGTCCTGTGATCTGTGAATTGGAGCTGACATCCAGCTCACTCTTCATCTTTGGCCTGTGGGGACAGGAGCCAGCCATTAGTGCAGGTGTCACACACATAGCTATTGAGCAACCACCACTGTCAGAGGTATGAGACCCAAGAAAGAGGAATGAGGCCTGGGGGCTCAAAATGGATATCACCACGACTTGCACGTAAAGCCCTGGTGTCCGAAGATAAACCCATCCTCAGCATGCAAGCAACTGGCATTCTTACCACACTTCCAACCTGCTGTTTATAATCTGATGTGTGGCTCAGAATTCCTTGTAAAAGCCAGGGTTTTCTGGTTCCTAATCTGTTTGCTGGAAGAGAGACTGAGCAGCAAGGAGCAGCAAAGAATAGGTTCATTTTAAAATATAAGTTTTTTATCTTTTTATTGCAACTCAAACCATCATGGCCTTGGACAGAGCTCCCAAGAGATCCTCTCTTAGGGAAAAGCAGTAGGTCCCCTCCCTGTAAACGAGCAGTTAAAAGAATGTTCAACGGCGGTGACCCTGTGATGAGCTTGGCAGAGAATATACAATTGGGAATCTGGTGGGTTTGAGGAATGGAAAGATGGTCATCAAAAATACCTTATCTCATCCTCACTATCTGTTCTGGTACCTCGTAAAATTTTGGATTTCCCCCTATGGACAACAGGTGGATGTGGAAGTATATATGGAGAATATGGAGGATGGAACCAGGTACATTTGAAAGGTGTCTCCAAAAACCATCCCCATTTTACCAAGGAGTAAAATGAAGCTCCGAGAAGTTAAGTGACTTGCCCAAGATCGTAAAGCTAAAGAGTGGTCAGCCAGGACATTGGTAGCAAAATAGTCTCATTCCCTTTAGAGGTTTTGTTTTGTTTTGTTTTAATTTGGACTTCCTTCTGCATATTGTTGCCACTCATTACAAATAATGTGTGGATTTGTCCTGCCGTGTGTTTGAGTGAGCAGGATCTTTACAGAAAAGTACAGACACCACAAAGGTAATTCGGTCATCTAGCCAAGTTTTGATCTAAATCTCATGAAACTTCCCTCTCCCATGAGCCAGAAGTACAGAGATGTTTTCAGAATGATTACAAGTTTCTCTGTGTTGGAAGGTGTGCCAAAAAATGTTGTAAGAGTTCAGGCCAAATTCAACGCTAACAGAGACTCCAGTCAGGAAATTGAGCAAGGTGTACACTCTCACCTACTGGGTCATAAGCTCTTTGGGAGTCTGTTTTGCTCATCATTATTGTTGTGTACTTTTGTTAACTATAAAGATAAACATGTTGCATTGTTCCAAAGGGAGAGAGACTGCATCTGGCCTAGGGGGTCGGGAAAGCTAAAGCAGGAGGTGGCATAAGAAGAAGGTATGCAAAATAAAATTAAGTGAAAAAAAAAAAGTTGCTGCTAAGAAGCTGGTGTTTAAATAGTATTCATCCTTCATGAGAACTAACATTTATGGAACACTAATGTGCTAGGAGCTTTGGGACATTTAACTTGTTACAGTAGACATGCCTGGTGCCCTACACACATGGCTTTTGCAGGGTCAGCTTCTACTGGCTTTGGCTATCAACTGGTTCACCTTGACCTTTCTCCTGAGGACCACTGTTGGCTGATGGGAAAACCCTTGCCTGGAGATGTAATCTAGAAGTCAAAATTAAGGAAATCTGACAAAGAGAAAAATAGGAAAAAAACAAGTGATGAGGGCTATGAGTATTGGATTTCCCAGGTCTGTCTTCCATCTAAGCTTCCTTGGTGGCTCAGTTGGTAAAGTTGCCTGCAATGTGGGAGACCCAGGTTCGATCCCTGAGTGGGGAAGATCCCCTGAAGAAGGAAATGGCAACCCACCCCAGTGTTCTTGCCTGGAGAATCCCATGGACAAAGGAGCCTGGTGGGCTGCAGTCCATGGGGTCACAAAGAGTTGGACTCGACTGAGCAACTAACACTTTCACTTTCATCTTCCATCTAATAAACATTTCAGAAAGAGGAGCTTTAAACTTTTTTTAAATAGAGAATAGAAAATAGTTGGGTGTTGTTTTTTTGTTTTTTTTTTTAATTTCTGTTTTTTAAAAAGTAAATTGGTTTGAGGTGCCCTCAGGTGGCAAGAAGCAGTAATGGGGAAAAGACACACATGGCCATCACCTAGTGAAATTTCAACCTCTTACAGGTGCCACGGATCCTTGGCTAAGTATAAAGAGAAAATCCTACACATTTCCTCAAGGAGACATAACACGTGAAGTTTCAACAAACAGACTGCTTGAAAGTCTGATTGATTGTCTTCAAAATGGGAACTGTCTACACAATTCAGAAGAAAATTGATGCTGAACCTAAAATTCTATGCCCAGTTTACTGAGAACAAAGTAAATGTGAGAACAAAATAACAGTGTTCTTGTGTAAAACTCCATACTGGACTGGATGTATAATTTGTGGGACTCAGAGCAAAATGAAAACGTGGGGCCCCTTGTTAAAAAGTACTAAGACTTTGAAGATGACAGCAGCAGACCATTAAACCAGGTGTGGGGCTCTTCTGAATGCAGAGTCCCAGGTGACTACCTGGGTTTGCAAGATCATGATGATTCCCTGGACACAGAAAAAACTTACCATCTATGAGCTCTTTCTGGAAAAATGAAAAATGAATTTTAAAAAGAGGTGAGGGGGTAATTCCCTGGTGGTCCAGTGGTTAGGACTTGGAGCATTCCCCAGGTTCTGGCCCTGGTTAGGGAACTAAGATCCTGCAAGCTGTGTGGTGTGGCCAAAACAAAATGTGAGGAAACAAACTAAAACACCAAAATACCTTCCTAGTAAAACTTATAAGGCCTCTGTGGGCCATAGTTGGCTAACCCCTGATTTAGAAGCACATGACATAGATCAGGAGGGTTCAGGGCGAGATAGATGTAAGGATTGGGGTTAGCAGGACACTCATTGCCTCATTCACCTCAGATTGTGTAAAGAGCATCCCATGAAGTTGTGCAGTGCACAGACTGCACAACTGTACACGATAGACTTGAGGGTAAGATTTTTTAAAAAGCAAACCTTCCAATCTAGACTCTCATACTCTGAGAATGTCTGAGTGATAGGGCAGCACCCTGTTCTTCAGTGGAGTGGGAGTGACAGATTTCCTCTTCCTTGGAGAGGAAAGTGGGGATAGAAGAATATACTCTATTGTCAAAAGGTAATGCACTTCTAAAAATATCAGGTTCTCAGCATCATAGGAAGTCAGACCCACCCAGTGAGCTGGTCTCATGGAATTTGGCCTCCCTGCTTTGTGGGGCCTGTCCAGCTCTGCCACACCATGGAAACAGGGGCAGCCACACAACCCTCCTGAGGCAGAATCACACATCTCAGAAAGGACCAAGAAGGTCATAGTTCTTCTCACTTTCCTGGAACTTCATCCCTGGCCTCCTGGGACAGCTGGGCACACAGTTGTACAGTAAAGCTGAGGTTACCTTTGGCCACACTTAGCAGCAGCTGCTCCAGCAGATCAAGAGCAGGACAAAGTGCAAGAGAGAGATTGAAGCAGGTGCCACTTTGAGCAAGTTTGATCAGGGCTGGATAAGAAAGATGGAAAACTCATTTGTCTGACAAGCTCTGAGCTGTTGGCAAAGACAATCACCCGGAGTTCTGCTCTGGACAGGGGAGTTTGCCCAGCAAATGCTGGGACGTGGGTGTTGTGCTCGGGAGTTGAAAGCTAAATGAGTCAAAGCTGGGGAAATGAAGTTGGAGCCAGAAAGGGAGGTGTTAGAGCAAGGGGCATCCTGGTGGGAGACAGGGCAGGCCACTGCTTTTTGAGGGTCTTGCCTTCTTGGCAGGACCATGGGTATCACCTACCAGAGACACACACAGGCCTCACTCTGGTGAAAACAGCAGCATCTCCACCAGCTGCTTTTAAAAATTCTAATCTCGGCTGCGGAGCTGGGAGTCTATTCTGTGACAACAGCCTTCACAAGACCCACCCAGAGATTCAACAGAAACTTCTCATGGTTTGACTCAAGTCCCCATGAGTGTCCTGCTTCAGAGCTGGTTATTTACTCAGGGACTGAATGGGTTGCTCAGGAAAAGTACGACTAACACCAGGAAGGAGTGATTGAAATTAGTTTTCTGAAAAAATATCTCCAGAGAGAAAAGCCCTCACACAGGTTCTGAGACTCGCACAGGTGAGCTGCTTCCTGCTGCTGCTGCTAAGTCACTTCAGTCGTGTCCGACTCTGTGCGACCCCATAGACGGCAGCCCACCAGGCTCCCCTGTCCCTGGGATTCTCCAGGCAAGAACACTGGAGTGGGTTACCATTTCCCTCTCCAATGCATGAAAGTGAAAAGTGAAAGTGAAGTCGCTCAATCGTGTCCAACTCTTCACGACCCCATGGACTGCAGCCTACCAGGCTCCTCTGTCCATGGGATTTTCCAGGCAAGAGTACTGGAGTGGGGTGCCATTGCCTTCTCTGGAGCTGCTTCCTGGAGGCAGACAAATAATGGATTGAAGGATTCCGATACTAGTAGTATAGCAGAACAACCTTGGGGTCTTGTTGGAAATTCTAAGGCCCTGCCTAGTGAATCAGGTCCTCTGGGCATGGAGGCCAAAAACCCATATTTGACAAGTTTCCTGGGTGCTTTAGACATCCAGCCTGGTTTGGGAAACGGCCTAGGGGACCTCCAGAGAGTCTTCCTGGCCTGAGATCAGAGCTGAAATGACTGCCCCAAACTTCCCACATTCCTCCACCACTCCTGCCCTTTTGCCTGCCCATGCCACCATCCAGAAGATGGAGACCAGGAGCTCCTGGTCAGGACATGGTTCCTGCTTCTAAGAGCCCCCAGTGCAGTGTTTAAATCCTGGTACCAGCTACATCCTCCTCCACAGCCTCAGACAGGAAGTTAGGGAAACCAGCCCTTGAATGGCATAAGTATGGCAAAGCAGGAAAGTAATCAAGAGTTATGCACTCAGTGTGCAAACAGCAGCCTGTTGCCCATACAGGTTGCCCTAAGGGACGTTGGAGACAGCCCTTTCAACTGGACACTTATGACTGGCGTGCTCTCCTCTGTCTACAGTCCAGACAGGGATACGTGGTGCCCTTAGAAAGCCCCAGGGCACAGCGGCCAGAGTCCACATTGGCCAAATTGTAAGTTCATCTACACCAAGCTGCAGAATGAGGAGCATGTGATTGAGGCCCTCCACTGGCCAAGTTCAAGTTCCCTGCCCGCCAGAAGATCCACCTCCCCAAGTCAGGATTTACCAAGTTTAATGGATGAATCTGGAAACACGGTGACAGAAAAGCAGCTCATCTCGGATGGCTGTGGGGTCAAATACATCCCTAATCATGGCCGCCTGGGCAGTTGGCGGGCCCTGCACTCCTGAGAGCCTTGATTCTGTCTGTTCCTCACTTGTGCCCACCAGTAAATCCTACTTGCCTATCAAAAAAAAAAAAAAAAAAAGAGTTATCCTGCTGCTTTGGTGGTAGTGGTGGTGGTAGTGATGGTTTGCTTTTGTTTTTAATTGATACTGGGGAATATCCAAAGGAGCCACATTAGGCCACTATAAAGGCAGTTGGTACCAGGGATTGTTCACTTCCATTTGAACATGTTTCAGACTCCATCAGTAAAGTCACGTGTCTACAGAGAAAGAGAAAGGAAAGGGAATTAAAGCTTCTGATGGAAGAATAAGAAAATATGCTAAAATATGCTGAGTGAATATGGGGAGTAAGTATACAGAGTCAGAATAACTGCCCATAGTCTAGTGTTCAATACTGAAGACATAAATACGTAACTAGACACACAAACTAGAAATACATTATAAGTTAAAGATGAAAATTTGTGCTAATGGAAAGAGGATTCAATCTAGAAAATCATCTGGGTAGAACATTCTGTTAAAGTTGTAGGACTCTTCAGTTTTGGTGGACTCCTTCAGTGAAACCCAGAGGCTTGGAGATCTTTTGGCTTTTGGAGGAGCTTTTAAATTACAAATTCAACTTCTTTAATGGTTGAATAGTCCTTGAACCACTAGAGAAATTGAATTCAGAATGTAAAAGCTCCAGAAAAATCTCTTCTGGTTTCAGCTCTGACACATAAAGAACTTAGAAGTCGTTACTCTCATTCTTAAGAAACAGCTGAAAAAAATTGCAAGTCAAGGACTTTTCTTGGACTTATCACAGGACTGAGGTCACAGGGCAAACAGCCATTTCAAAACCTGGAGAGACAGACAAATGCAAGCCTCACAGCCGAGATCTGCTTGCCTGGGGCAGAAGCAGATGGTGAACGGGGGCAGATGGTCTTCACAGTTAGACAAAGGGTGCTGTCTCTCGCGGCCCCTGGAGAGGACCTGGCAGCTCACCCCGGTATCCTCTCCTGGGAAATCTCATGGACAGAGGAGCCTGGTGGACTACATCCATGGGGTCGCAAAGAGGCGGATACGACTGAGCAACTGAGCGCGCACACACGCGTGCTGTCTTTAGCAGGTAAAGGACTCACACCCCTGACGGGGAGACCACGCAGACCTCAGAACTCCAGACAAAGACTGTGGATAGGCAAGAGGAGACATAAAAATGCTCAAAACAACTGTTGAAAAATTTTCAAGTTCACTACCAATTTGAAAGAAAAGCAGAGTAAGCCCCTGAGATAGGTTTCCTAAATTCTTGCCGAGCTAGCTGCAGCAAAGACTCAATCTGGTGACCAGATCACACTGTTAAATCCTTTGTGGAAAGCAGTTTGGCGGCTGCTGTCAAGAACCTTAAACACTTGTGTGCCCTTTCACTGGGTACCTCCTGTTCTAGGAAATGGTCACAGAAAAGCAATTGGGGTCAAAGGCTCACACCCAAACATGTTTGTCTCGCACTCTAGTGATAGGGAAGTGCCAGAATATGCAAAATGCTAGCAAGGAATGGTTGTTTAAACAGTTCATGGTATCCATTAAAATGAATGTGGAGGACTTCCCTGACAGTCCAGTGTCTAAGACTCTAAGGCAAGGGTTTGATTCCTATTCAGGGAACTAAGATCCCGCTTGTGCTGTGTGGCCAAAAAATTTAAAAAAGAATGTGGAGGATCCACTAAAATTACACTTTTGAGTTCTTGATCATAGGATAAAATGCTTATGGTGCAGTCTTTTAAAAAATTTTTATTTTTAATTGAAGGATAATTGCCTTACAATACTGTGTTGGTTTCTCTTTCAATATGATGCAGTCTTAAGGGGAACAAAGAACACAAATTTGTGTAATTCATATATTTTCACCTGCACTTAAAAAATAGGAGTCAAAAAGAAACACAAAATTTTAGAAGGGGCTTCCCTAACAGTCCAGTGGTTAAGACTCCGCCTTCCCATACAGAGGGTGTGGGTTCAATCCCTGGTTGGAGAGCAAAGATCCCACATGTCTCATGGTCAAAAAACCAAAACATAAAGCAAGCAACGAGTTTTATTATAACAAGTTCAATAAAGATTTTTAAAAATGGTCCACATAAAAAAAATTTATTTCTGGGTAGTAGCTGGTAAGGAGATTGGAAAATACAGATAAATATTCCAAAGACTCCAATTTTAGTAATAAACAAGCTATTTTATGTGAACTTCTACAAATCTTTTTTTGTTGAGCCTAAAAACCTTTTTTGGAATAGAACAGTCAATCAACTCAATGAAAGTTAATTAACTTGAACAATGTGCTAAAATAATTAAATTGATAAGAAAACTCATTGAAATTTTAAAAAGTCCTATGACTACTTACTGTGATTAAAAAATTGTACATACAGAGAAAATTATTTTAATGATGAACGGAAAAGGAGCGAGGAAAGGACTATTAGCCTATGTTGAAAGTAGTGTGTGTGTGTGGTGGAGGGTTCGTGTGATTCCTTTATGAATTCACATCAGCCATTCTTTCTCCATTTTTCTATCCCTTTAAAAATATTTTAAACACAGAATGACAGAATAATATAACCCACTCCTAGATTCAACACATGTTAGCATTTTGCCCCATTCAGATTCTTCTGTTTCTAAGGAAATAAATATGATGGACACATTTGAATTCCCTCCTCATACCTCCACCCCCTCCAGTTTATTCTCTCCACCGCACCCCGCTCCTGCCACACTCAGTCTGTTGGTTCGCTGCTTTTCTATCACGTGAGAGAAGCAGCTATCAAAATCCTAGCTACGAACTTCACTTATTTGTTCATCTGGTACAGCAGGGGGCTCAGGACTGCCCCTGCCCTAAACCTTTCTAGGCAGACTCTGCCTGCCAGGTGCGTCCCTGCTGTGACCCTGGGACTGTGTCCCTCAAAGGGCACCCCACCGGCTCAGGGCCCCTGGATGCTCTCTCTCTAAGCCCCATGGGCTGTGTGACCTGGAAAAGCCTTCACTGCAGAGCAGCCTCTATCTCGGTACCAGAGGCATCCAGGTTGTGAGCTGTGGTCCCTTCCGGCTGGAGAGTGGGAGGCTGGACAGCATCTCTGGACCCCTCCCCCCATCACAGCCTGTTTTTCTAGCCTTCCTTTTTCATCTTACCTATGCTGACTGAGAAGTGTTTCCCCACATTTCATCTTTTGGGAACTGCAGTGGTTGAGGAGGTGGACATGGGGAGGATAGTGAGGAGCTGGGGGTGTTATTGTGTGTCTGCTGGGTGCTTTACTTACTAGCAGCTTAGGTGGCACTGATGGTAAAGAACCCTCCTGCCAGTGCAGGAGACATAAGAGGTTCTGTTTCGATCCCTGGGTAAGGAAGATCCCCGGATGAGGGCATGGCAACCTGCTCCAGTATTCTCCCTGGAGAATTTCATGGACAGAGGAGCCTGGCAGGCTATGCTCCGTAGGGTTGCAAAGAGTTGACATGATTGAAGTGACTGAGCATGTGCGCACACAAACTGACTTATTTTTGAAAGTCCCCTCAGGATGCATCATGTGGAGATGACCCTGGGAAAGGCATTCTAACCTTGGCCTGTGTGATAGAGAGCAGTGACTCCCCTGAAGATGGTCATGTCTCAGAGAAAGACAAATATATGGTATCACTTATATGCAGAATCTAAAACAAAAAGAATTATAAAAATAAATTTATTTGCAAAGCAGAATCAGACTCACAGACTTAGAGAAGGAACTTATGGTTACCAATGGGGAAGGGTGGGAAGGGATAGTTAGGGAGTTTGGGATCGACATGTACACAGTGCTATTTTAAAACGGATAACCAACAAGGACCTACTGTATAGCACAGGGGATAATCTGTAACAACCTATATGGGGAAAGAATTTGAAAAAGAATAGATACATGTATAACTGAATCACATTGTTGTACACCTGAAACTATCACAACATTGTTAATCAACTATACTCCAAAATAAAAAGTTAAAAGAATATATGTATATGAATACCTGAGTCACTTTGCAATAGCAGAAATTAACACAACATTGTAAATCAACTATACTTCAATAAAGTAAATTTTTAAAAAATCATTATTAAAAAGGCTGTGTCATCATTTATGGAATCTGCAGGTACTGTTATGAAGTTGAGGGAATTGAGTGGCAGATGGAATTAAATTGCTAATCAGCTGACCTTAACAGAGGAAGAGTCGCCTGGATGAGCCAGGTGGGCCCAGTGTCATTACTGAGGTCTTTAAATGTGGAAGAAGGAGGCAAGCAAGTCTGCATCACAGAGACGTAAGGGAGCCTCAGCTGAGCGTTGCTCACTTTGAAGGTGGAGGACGGGGCCACGAGCCAAGGAGAGCAGCAGCTCCAAGACGCTGGAAAGGCGAGGAAATGAATCCTCCCCTTAAACCTCCAGGAAGGAGCTTGGCCTTGTGGAAACCTTGATCTTGGTCCAGGGAGATTTGTTTTGGACTTCAGAACTCCAAACCTAGAAGATAGTGAATTTGCGTGTTGTGTCAAGCCACTAACTTTGTGGTCATCTACACAGCAGCAACAGGAAATGAACACACTTGGAAGTTCTAGGATGTCATCAAGGGTTAATTTGGGGAGTAGGGAGCCACTGAGGGAGGGCACTCGATCAATCGTTCTCTTAAAAGGCCTTGATCCTGGGATTTGGGGAACTGCAACACTTGGTTTTATGAAAAAGGAATCCAGAGGCTTAGAGTGAGGGATAAAGCACTTGACCTATGGAAGAACAGAGGTAAGAATTTACATCCCGCTTCTCAAAAACCACAGAAGCAGGAAGACCTGCAGTGGAGTGAAGTATTTAAAGTGTTAAGAGAAAGAACCCACTAACCTAGAATTCTGTGCTTTGTGAAACTTATTTTTCAAAAGTGAAAGAGAAATCAAGACTTTCTCAGAGAAATGAAAATGGAAGGTGTTTGTTGTCAGATCTGCCTCGCAAGAAAAAGCTAAAAGACGTTTCTTCTCTAAGAAGGAAAATAACACAGATCAGAGACTCAGATTGACATAAAGGAATAGCGTCAAAGAATAAGTAGAGGTTAAAAAAAAAAGCTTAGAATTTTCTTAATCGATCTAACAGATAAATTTGCTTAGCATAATACTGACTGTATTTCCTGCTGTGTCATTGTGCTTGGGCCACACAGCTGAAGTGGTGAAGGGAATGTTCACACCCTTGTCAGCTTGGGAAGGCAAATCCCTGCTGAGAGCTTCAGCCCTACCCCCACCCGTCCCCCTCTTGGAGCTGAGCTGCCTGGAGCCTTGTTGGGGTAGAGCTTGTCCAGTTGTGGTGTGAGTTGTGAGCATCTTCACATCTGCCTCGCCTTAGGTGGGACCCCAGCACATGCGGCACCTGAGCCAGCCAGGGGCATAAAAGCCTGGCCATTTGGGCCACACGTGGACGCTGCCAGGCGTTCCTTGTTGTGGAACCCTTTGCAAGATAAAACAAGTCTTTGGACAGCAAAGACAGTCCTTGGAGAGACGGAGGCCACATCTAGGGGCTGGAGGAGGCCAGCTTTGCATTTCAGGTAATATTGCCAGGCTGCTTTTGTTTTTCAGCACAGCAAGATGCAGTCGGAGCCTTCCCATCTTTAATGATTGTCTCGGTTTTTGAAGGTGAGGCGTGGGGGCTTGCGCATGCGTCTTGATAAGGGAGCGCTCTTGGACCACGGACTCCTGCGGAGAGCTAGCAGCCTCCCACCCTGGCTCAGTCGTGCTCAGGCGCCTGCCTGGCTGTACATCTCATCTTCCTGTCCCTGCTGCCCCCAACCGCCTGCAGGCAACAGAACGAATTCTGCACTGGGCAGGGGCAGCACACTGTCACCCGATTCACAGTCTGAGAGGGAAGCTGACCTTACCCATTCAAAGGACAGGGGTAGCCATTTGTCCCCACTCATCACACCTTCCTCCGAGATCCTCCCTCCACTTGTAGGGGCAAAGGAGGCACACCAGCAGGGTAGCTGCCAGTGAGGACGAAGCGGATGGGGCAGGGCTCAGGCAGCCGTGAGTAAAGACTCAGCAAGCTACCGGGGCTAGGAAACAATAGGGATTCGGATACCAGCAAATCATTTTTGTAGGCAAGCCCCTGAACACTATGTTTATCAGAAATTCTCTCTCTAAATCTGCAGGAATTTTAGGATGTCAGTTTCATATGTAAGGAGCTTGTAAGTCACCGTTCCATCCTGCTGCTGCTGCTGCTGCCGCTAAGTCACTTCAGTTGTGTCCAACTCTGTGCGACCCCATAGACAGCAGCCCACCAGGCTCCCCCGTCCCTGGGATTTTCTAGGCAAGAACACTGGAGTGAGTCCATTCCTTCCTAACAATACACACAAAAAAACGAATAGTCTAAATCAACTCCTGGATCTGTAAGAGGGGAGGACACCGTCAAACCACTGCCCCCCAAGACTGGAGAGGCAGACCGGTGAACATAACAGGTACTTACTCACTTGAGCAGAGACTCAGGGGTGGAAGCCAGCATGGGAACCAGTGCCAGGGTAGGAAAATCTCAACACAATTGATAAATTACTGCAGCTCAGTGTGGACAACTCAGAGTTCAAAACTCAAGGGGGACCTGAAGATTCCAGGGTTGTTTCCCACAACACTGAGATTTACCTCTTGGAGCTCTATCAGATTCCCACAGTAAATACCTGAGAAAAATCTACTCAGGAGGCTGGCAGGTAGAGGGGGAAAAATCATTTTGCAATGCTTCTTCAAAAGGCTGCCCCCAGGAGAAACTAGTTAACTAGAGCCTAAACCTGCTGGGGCGTTATCAGAGCCTGAGTGATCTAGGGGAAGAGAAATACCCAGCTCCAGCCCACTCAAGCCATCCTGTCCCACCTAAGGGGAAAAGAATAAACTCTTGGGAAGTCCACAGACCAGGAGCACTAAAGGACTGAGACCTGACTACAGGACTATTAAACACCGCCCCTCTCTCCCCCTCAGCACCACATTGCTAAAGGCCTATTTATAGCAGTTCTTTTTTAATTTTTTTTCTTTAAAAAAAATGAATATAGCAATTCCTTTTACCCAGTACATCGTGTCTGGTTATGAAACAAAAGGTACAAGGCATACCGAATGACAACACAATTTGAAGAGAAAGAACAAGCAAGCATCAGACATGGCAGGGATGGAAAAGTTTAAAACAACTAGGATTGACATGGTAAGGGCTCTAATGGGTGAAGTGGACAGCATCTAAGAGCAGATGAGCAAAGGAAGCAGAGAGAGAAAGCCTAAGAAAGAACCATAAGAGAAGTGCTAGGGCTAAAAATACTAACAGAAGTAAAGAATGCCTTTGATGGGCTTTTATTAGATTGGACGTGGCTAAAGAAAGAACTTGAGGTTATCTCAATAACCAAAAAGCAAAAGGAACAAAAACAGAACAGTATCTGAGGACTGTGACACAACTACAGAATTGTAATATGGTAATAGGAATGCCAGGGGGAGAAGAGAAAAGAACAAAAAATACTTGAAGAAATGATGGCTGGGAATTTTCCAAAATAATCTCAGACATCAAACCACAGATCCAGGAAGCTTGTAGAATTAACAAGAGTAAATCCACCCACCCTTTAAAAAAAAAAAAATTATATCTAGGCATGTCATTTTTAAAGTACAAAGAGAAAGATGAAAAAAAAAGAAAAAAAACCCTGAAAGAAGCCAAAGGAGAAAAAAGAAAAGAACTTTACCTATGGAAGAACAAAGGTAAAAATTATATCCAACTTCTCAAACACCTTGCAAGCGAGAAGACAGTGAAGTATTTAAAGTGCTGAGAGAAAGAAGTCACCAACCTGGAATTCTATACCTTCTGAAGTTCTTTTTCAAAAGTAAAGGAGAAATAAAGACTTTCTCAGACAAACAAAAATTGAAGGTGTTGTCAGTAGATCTGCCTTGAAAGACAATGCTACCATTTCGCACCAGTCAGAATGGCTGCGATCCAAAAGTCTACAAGCAATAAATGCTGGAGAGGATGTGGAGAAAAGGGAACCCTCTTACACTGTTGGTGGGAATGCAAACTAGTACAGCCACTATGGAGAACAGTGTGGAGATTCCTTAAAAAACTGGAAATAGAACTGCCATACGACCCAGCAATCCCACTGCTGGGCATACACACCGAGGAAACCAGAATTGAAAGAGACACGTGTACCCCAATGTTCATCGCAGCACTGTTTATAATAGCCAGGACATGGAAGCAACCTAGATGTCCATCAGCAGATGAATGGATAAGAAAGCTATGATACATATACACAATGGAGTATTACTCAGCCATTAAAAAGAATACATTTGAATCAGTTCTAATGAGGTGGATGAAACTGGAGCCTATTATACAGAGTGAAGTAAGCCAGAAAGAAAAACACCAATACAGTATACTAACGCATATATATGGAATTTAGAAAGATGGTAACGACAATCCTGTATGCGAGACAGCAAAAGAGACACAGATGTATAGAACAGTCTTTTGGACTCTGTGGGAGAGGGAGGGGGGGATGATTTGGGAGAATGGCATTAAAACATGTATAATATCATATAAGAAACGAATCACCAGTCCAGGTTCGATGCAGGATACAGGAAGCTTGGGGCTGGTGCACTGGGATGACCCAGAGGGATGATATGGGGAGGAGGTGGGAGGGGGGTTCAGGATGGGGAACACATGTACACCTGTGGCGGATGCATGTTGATGTATGGCAAAACCAATACAATATTGTAAAGTAAAAAAATAATAATAAAATTAAAATTAAAAAAATGCTAAAAGATATTTTTTTCTAAGAAGGAAAATAATAGAGGTCAGAAACTTGGATCAACATATAGTAAGGAGAAGCATCAAAGAAACAATAAAGGTAAAATTAAGAACTTTTATTTTCTTTTTCTTAATCTCACAGATAAATTTGCTCAAAATAAAGCAACCATGTATTTGCTGATGTAGATGATGCTATGAAAGTGCTGCACTCAATATGCCAGCAAATTTGGAAAACTCAGCAGTGGCCATAGGACTGGAAAGGGTCAGTTTTCATTCCAATCCCAAAGAAAGGCAATGCCAAAGAATGCTCAAACTACCGCACAATTGCGCTCATCTCACATGCTAGTAAATTAATGCTCAAAATTCTCCAAGCCAGGCTTCAGCAATACGTGAACCGTGAACTTCCTGATGTTCAAGCTGGTTTTCGAAAAGGCAGAGGAACCAGAGATCAAATTGCCAACGTCCACTGGAACATGGAAAAAGTAAGAGAGTTCCAGAAAAACATCTATTTCTGCTTTATTGACTATGCCAAAGCCTTTGACTGTGTGGATCACAAGAAACTGTGGGAAATTCTGAAAGAGATGGGAATACCAGACCACCTGACCTGCCTCTTAAGAAACCTGTATGCAGGTCAGGAAGCAACAGTTAGAACTGGACATGGAACAACAGACTGGTTCCAAATAGGAAAAGGAGTACGTCAAGGCTGTATATTGCCACCCTGCTTATTTAACTTATATGCAGAGTACATCATGAGAAACACTGGGCTGGAAGAAGCACAAGCTGGAATCAAGATTGCTGGGAGAAATATCAATAACCTCCGATATGCAGATGACACCACCCTTATGGCAGAAAGTGAAGAGGAACTCAAAAGCCTCTTGATGAAAGTGAAAGTGGACAGTGAAAAAGTTGGCATAAAGCTCAACATTCAGAAAACGAAGATCATGGCATCCGGTCCCACCACTTCATGGGAAATAGATGGAGAAACAGTGGAAACAGTGTCAGACTTTATTTTTTGGGGCTCCAAAATCACTGCAGATGGTGACTGCAGCCATGAAATTAAAAGACACTTACTCCTTGGAAGGAAAGTTATGACCCACCTAGATAGCATATTCAAAAGCAGAGACATTACTTTGCCAACAAAGGTCCGTCTAGTCAAGGCTATGGTTTTTCCTGTGGTCATGTATGGATGTGAGAGTTGGACCGTGAAGAAGGCTGAGCGCCGAAGAATTGATGCTTTTGAACTGTGGTGTTGCAGAAGACTCTTGAGAGTCCCTTGGACTGCAAGGAGATCCAACCAGTCCATTCTGAAGGAGATCAGCCCTGGGATTTCTTTGGAAGGAATGATGCTAAAGCTGAAACTCCAGTACTTTGGCCACCTCATGCGAAGAGTTGACTCATTGGAAAAGACTCTGATGCTGGGAGGGATTGGAGGCAGGAGGAGAAGGGGACAACAGAGGATGAGATGGCTGGATGGCATCACTGACTCGATGGACGTGAGTGTCAGTGAACTCCGGGGGTTGGTGATGGACAGGGAGGCCTGGCATGCTGTGATTCATGGGATCTCAAAGAGTCGGACACGACTGAGCGACTGAACTGAACTGAACTGAATTGTCTTATGTACATATATATGCTTTTGTATGCTTATATATCGGAGAAGGCAATGGCACCCCCACTCCAGTACTCTTGCCTGGAAAACCCCATGGACAGAGGAGCCTGGTAGGCTGCAGTCCATGTGGTCACAAAGAGTCGGACACGACTGAGCGACTTCACTTTCACTTTTCATTTTCATGCATTGGAGAAGGAAATGGCAACCCACTCCAGTGTTCTTGCCTGGAGAATCCCGGGGACAGGGGAGCCTGGTGGGCTTCCATCTATGGGGTCGCACAGAGTCGGACACGACTGAAGCGACTTAAGAGCAGCAGCAGCATGCTTATATATAAGTGCGATGAGTGACAGCAATGAAACAAGGGAGGGAGGAATAGGATGATTTTATTAGTGCAAAGAAATGCAACAGATTTCTGTATATTAATCTTATATCCTGCTACCTTGCTGAATTCATTTATTAGTTCTAATAGTTTTTATGTGGAGGTTCTGTGTCATAGAGGATCATGTCATCTGGAAATAGTTGTAACTCTTCCTTTCATCCCTTCCCTGATGGCTCAGATGGTAAAGAATCTGCCTGCAATGCAGGAGACCTGGGTTCGATCCCTGAGTTGGGAAGATCCCCTGGAGAAGGTAGGGCAACCCACTGCAGTATTCTTGCCTGGAGAATCCCAGGAACAGAGGAACCTGGCAGGCTACAGTCTGCAGGGCGCAGAGAGTCAGCCAGGACTGAGTGACTAATACATTTTCACTGCTTCAGGTAAAGAATCGCCTGCTGATGCAGGAGATGCAAGAGATGCAGGTTTAATTCCTGGGTCAGGAAGATCCCCTGGAGCAGGAAATGGCAACCCACTCCAATATTTTTCCTGGAAATTCCATGGACAGAGGAGCCTGGTGGGCTACAACCCATGGGGTCTCAAGGAGTCAGGCACGACTGAGCATGCACACCATCCATCACCACTTAAAGGGGAAAAGCCCATGTATCATTCTGAGGGATAAGTGTGTATCACACTCCCACTTCTGTCAAAACACACTCATATTCAGTTTCTCCCCCATTTAAGAAAAACCACAGTTCTGATCTGTAACCTTTGCTGATTTCCATGTTGTAAACATTCCACTCACGGCTGATGTCAAGCTACCAAGGTGACATGACTGCATGCAGGAGAATGGCACGGGCTCGCTGTTTTATAGCATTGCCACCACTCAGACACAGTAAACATAAATATCCTCAAAGCACAGAGAATAGGGAAACATGGTGGAATAATTGGGGAGTGACGATTTTGAGTATTACCTTTGTTTTTAATACCATTTAATTGTAAATTTACATCACTTAATTTTATAATGGTTGTGTTTGACAACCCGCTCACAAAATTCCTGAACATTTACCAACCAGTTCTCGTGGACCAGGGGAGAGCAGGCTGCAGCACAGTGCCACATGTGTGGCCATTTAGCAACTCAAGAGTCATTCCAAAGCCCTCATCCCAGATGCCACTAGGCTTAAGTCTGTGGGTTCAAATACAGAACCAGATGATCTGTGTGCCCCACTTTTCCCCCACCCTCAGCCTATGTTCTCTTTTGCAATATCTGGAGGTGGCAGATGAACTTCATTTCTTGGAGGGGAAGAGCATCATATAGTGGAGAGAGCACAGGCTTTGGAGTGAGAAACAGCAGGATTGTTCAGTTCTGCACTCATTGTGGTGTGACTTTGGCTGAGCTAGTTAACATTTTGAGCCCCAGTCTCTGCTCCTCTAAAATTCGGGACATAGTAATTATTTCACAAAGTTATTATGGCTTTGATAGTGGTTACTAACTATAATCCAGTCTCCTCTTTTACAGAGTTACCAAATTTTTAGCCAGACATGTACCTGTCTGGATGAAAAACTGCATCTCCCAGTGTCTACTGCACCTAGATGAATATGTTCTGATTGATGGGATAAAGGTGGAAGTGATGTGTGTGATATCCAGGCTGTACTCCTAAAGGGAAGAAGCATACCTCCCTTTCCCATGTTCTAGCTTCTTGCTGGCTGGAATGCTGATGTGATGGTGTGGGCAGAAGCAGCCATCCAGACCATGAGGGGGAGACCTTGTGTTAAGAGTGGCAGAGTACTCAGGTAGAAGGAGCCTGGTATCACCTGGCAATTGTGGGTTCACCTTACCAGCCTTGGATCACCTATTTAGCCTTTTACGAGTGACAGGAATGGCATTTAAGCCTCTATTATTTTGAGATATTCTTTAAAACCTTTTTTATTGTGGTAAAATGTAAATAACATAAAATATATCATTTTAAGTGTATGATTCAATGGCATTAAGTACATTCACAATGTTGTACACCTATTACCACTATTGATTGCCAGAACTTTTTCATCATCCCAGACAGAAGCTTGACCCCTTAAACAATAGCTCTCAATTTCCCTCTCCTTCACTCCCAAGTATTCTCTAATCTACTTTCTGCCTTTTTGAATTTGGCTATTCAAGGTGCCTCATATAAGGAAAATCATATTAAACTTGGCCTTTTCTATTTCATTTATTTCACTTTGGAATAAGGTTTTCAAGGTTCATTTGTGTTGCAGCACATATCAGAATTTTGTTCCTTTCTAAGGCTGAATAGCATTTCATTGTAGATATATATTATATTTTGTTTATCTATTCATCTGTTGATAGACGTTTGAATTGTTCCCACCTTTTAAGTATAGTGAATAACACTGGTATGAACATTAGTGTACAAATTATTTTGGGTCTCTTTGTTAAAATAGTGGAGCCAAATATGACTAATATCAGCCTGAAATTAAATAATGCAGAGAAAATATTGTCCCAGTGAGTAGATAGTCCCTACTCATTCTTTGAGAGAGAACAGGTCATGGGGTATGATGAAGCAGTTTGGGGTGAAACCAGTATGTGATAGAGCTGGCTCATGTCAGCTCACACGAGCCAATGTGAGCTTGATTTTAGAATCTTGGTGACCTGAAATCATTCATGGTGGGAGCATTTACACCACGATAACTGGTGAAATGTACAAATCAGGGCTTTTAAAAAAATATATTTATTTAGCTGCACTGTGTCTTAGTTGAGGCATGCAGGATCTTTTCAGTTGTGGCATGCAAACTCTTAGTTGCTGCATGTAGGTTTTAGTTCCTTGTCCAGGGATTGAATCAGTGCCCCCTACACAGGGAGGCGGAGTCTTAGTCACTGGATGACCAGGGAAGTCCCCACTTTTTGGTTTCAGAGAGGGCTGGTTGTTGAACACTGACTAGTTCAACACTGGTGAGACCCCACTGGGGAAAGCCCTCCCTAGCTGGAGGCCCAATCCTTTACTGCCCACAATTCCTTATGATAACCCCCTCTTAGGTGGAAATGTTAACTCCATTACTGGAGTGTGGATTGTTGTGTTTGAAGACGATGTGGACATTTATTTGTACATCTAAGTACCTATATCCATTCTGAAACTGCTTAAGGTAACAGCAGAGAGGACACTAGTTATATATGCCAGAAGTTGGCAGCTAAGAAAATGCATGATTTTTCATGCTCTCTTCTCTGTCGGGCCATACCGAGGCTTTGTGTTATGATGGCTGTTAATGAGAATGGAACCTCCATCAGCACCCAGGTCCCTGATGGATAAGCAAAGAAGCCCCAGCTGATCTGTGGTGAACAGATGCCACAGCAAGAAATAAACCTCTGTGGTTTTAAGCCACTAAGATACTGGAGGTGTTTGATCTGCATTGAGTGCGCGTGTGCTCAGTCACTTCAGTCGTGTCTGACTCTTTGCGACCCTATGGGCTGTAGCCTGCCAGGCTCCTCTGTCCATGAGATTCCCCAGGCAAGAATACGGGAGTGGGTTGCCATGCTCTCCTCCAAGGGATCTTCCCGACCCAAGGATCGAATCTGGGTCTCTGGCATAGCAGGTGGATTCTTTGCCGCTGAGCCACCGGAGTAGCCTGTTGATCTGCACTGTAATCTAGTTTATCCTGACTGACAACCTTCAGATGGTTCTGCCAGGTAGGTAACTGCATAAGGAAATACTATTGGGCTCCACGTAGGTGGCACTGAAATATCTGGGATTAGACAAGGTTGCCAAGGGAATGAGCATAAATAGAAAAGAAAAGAAGTCCAAAGACTGAGCTCTGGGGGCTCACCAGTGTGTAGATGTTAGAGGGAGGAGCAGGACCTGGGGAGGCAGGGGGAAGCCAAGAGAATGTGTGATCCTGGAAGGCAAGTGTATCGTGCAGGAGAGGGACAAATCCGTCAGGCTCAGCCCAGAGCTGTTCTGACACCAGCAAGGGCGGGGGTGCTCTGGTGACCTGTGGTGGGTGGAGTGAGAGGCTGATTGGCACCAGCTCACAGCAGACAGGTGGAAGGCAAGCAAGAGACAGGAACTGTTGCAAGAAGGAGGGTGTACTTTTAGGGCCCTAGAGTGGGCTCCTAACACGCAGAAATGAATCGTCCCGGAGACACGTGGTGACAAAGCAAAAGACTATTGGGAAGGGGTGCTCGAGCGGGGAGCAGCAGGATAAAGGAACGCAGAACTGCCCTGCCACATGGCTCTGGTCTCAGGGTTTATAGTAGTAGGGTTAGTTTTCCAGTTGTCTCTGGCCAATCATTCTGACTCAGGGTCCTTCCTGGATGCCCTTGCATCTCTCATCTAAGGTAGATTCCAGTCTGAAGACTTCTGGGAGGGGCCAAAAGAGGGCGGAGTCGACCAACCTCCCAGAACCCTTTGCACTGGAATCCATCTTGACTGAGAGATGGGCCAGGGGGCAGCACCACATTTCTTTCCAAGACCTCCTGTTATGAGACATCTCAGGCAAGTGGTTATCCTCTTGTCTGGCCAAGGTGGGAGGATTTCCGTCAACTGTACCCTGACAGAATTACACGCCACTTTTCAAGGACTGGTCTGCTTAAGGGAAGGAGAAATTGGGCAACACTTGGGAGGGAAGGGGGGCTGAGAGGGTTGTTTTTTAAAGACAGAAGAAGTAAGATGGTGTTTGTATGATGGCGAAAGGAATGGAGAGGGGAGAGTTACCGTGTGTTGAGTACTGAGAGAGGGAAGTTGGACCCAGTCAGTATGTCCCACCCTGTACCAGAGGGACGGGGACTGAGGCAGAGCGTCGAGGAGAGGTTGGGGAGGGGCCGCGGAGTTTCCCTCAATGGCCTCTGCCTCCCCCGGGCAGTAGGAAACTGGTCATAGCAGGGAAGGGACTCGAGCCCGAGGTTAGAGGGACAGTAGAAGCAGAAAGGCAGAAAGCCCTGAAACAGTCAGGCCTGAGGTGGGGGCGGGGCTGCTGCTTGGCCCAGGGAATGCATGTGCCTGCTGCCGTTCCTCCAGCCGCTCGCCCTGCGCAGGATCCTCAAAGTGAGGAACACGCTGGTGTCTCGGCTGCTCTCTCTGATGTTCAGTCACTACGTCGTGTCCGAGTCTGCGACCCCATGGACTGCAGCACTCCAAGGGGGGACTTCCCTGTCGTGGAAATAGGGTCTCAGAAGGGAAGGTATCTAGAGCAGAGAGTGAAGCTAGAACCGGAAAACATTCCTCTTATGTCCTCTGCAGTCAGATGAAAGTTGCCTGCCATCCCCTGCTCAGTCAGTCAACAAACATGCGTCTTATTTACTAAGCACCTACTAAGCTGCGGACCCTGAGCGGTTGCTGAGGATATTAAAATACGGTCTTTCCTTGTTGTTGTTCAGATGTAGTTGTGTGCGACTCTTTGTAACCCCATGGACTGCAGTACACCAGGCTTCCTTGTCCTTCACCATTTCCCGGAGCTTGCTCAAACTCATGTCCATCGAGGCAGTGATGCCGTCCAACCATCTCATCCTCTGTCATCCCCTTCTCCTCTAGCCTTTCCCAGAAATCAGGGTGTTTTCTAATGAGTCAGCTCTTCACATCAAGTGGCCAAAGTATTGAAGCTTCAGCTTCAACATCAGTCCTTCCAATGGATATTCAGAGTTGATTGCCTTTAGGATTGACTGGTCTGATCTCCTTGCAGTCCAGGGGACTCTCAAGAGTCTTATCCAGCACCACTGTTTGAAAGCATCTATTCTTCAGCGCTCAGCCTTCTTTATGGTCCAACTCTCACATTCATACACAACCACTGGAAAAACCATAGGTTTGACTATACCGTCTTTCCTACTAGACTCACGTGGCTGGAACTCATTCAGTGATGACACTCTGAAGAGGGAGCTTGTCTTTCTGCCCAAGGGGAGAGGACAGACAGCCTCAGGAATGGGCCTTAAAAACGAGCAGTCTTTTTTTTTTTTTTGGAAGAAGGTGGCAAAGGCTTTCCTACAGAGGGAACAGCATCTGCCAAGGCCCCAAGATGTGATGTGCTTGGCCGGCCAGCCACGCTTGCCATACAGGAGGGTCCCACAAGAACTGCCAACTCTGCTGTCCTGCTCAGACCCTCTCAGTTTCTTGAACACACCTCACCTTGTTCCCTGTGCCCTAGCTATTTGCAAGACTGATTGCTTATCCCTTAGATCTTATCTCAAAACCCTGTAGGCCTCTACCTAGAGCACCTTTGGACTGTCTGGAAGGCCTCTCTCCCACTCACCTGTGCTCCCTCCTCCTGTTTGTCTTTTCTTCATCTGTCCCCCGCCCCGCCTCTAGCCTCTATTGACGTCTAATTGGTAATTAAAATCATAAGATATTTAAAGCATATGATGTACTGATTTGATACACATCCATGTTGTGAAATAATTCCCCCAGTGAGTTAATTACCACATCCATCGCCTCACATGTTTGAGTTTTCTGTGTGTGTGGGAGAACATTTGAGCTCTACTCTTAGCAAATTTCAGTTATACTATACAGTGCTGTTAACTAGAGTCACCATAGTTTACATTAGATCCTCAAATCTTATTCATCTCATAGCTGAAAATCTGTACCTTTTTAACTTTTACCAGCCTCTCCCTATTTCCCCCACCCCCAGCCCCCAGCCCCCAGCAACCACTTTTCTATTCTTGGTTTCTTCCTTTCTTCCTTTCTTCTTTTTAGATTCAACATATAAGTGGTACCTGTAGTATTTGCCTTTCTCTTTCTAGCCTACTAGACTTAGCACACTATCTGCTAAATTCAGCATGTTGTTGCCAGTGGCAGGATTTCCTTTCTTTTAAGGCTGAGTAATTAATATTCCATTGTATGTAGGTACCACGTTTTCTTTATCTGTTCATCCACCAATGGACACTTTGTTCAGTTGTTACCTGGTGAAGTCTCTGGCCAGGCCCAGCACATCTGCTCCCATTCCCTCTTGCACTGTCCTTCACTACACTTATCCTATGCCACAAAATTGTTGTTGTTCAGTCACTGAGTTGTGTCTGACTCTTTGTGACTGCATGGGCTGTAGTATGCCATAATTCCCTGTCCTTCATTGAGTTTTCTCATACTCATGTCTGTTGAGTCCATGTTGCCATCCAACCATCTCATTCGCTGTTGTCCCTTTCTCTTCCTGCCCTCAATCTTTCCAAGCATCAGGATCTTTTCCAATGAGTTGATTGTTTGCATCAAGTGGCCAAAGTATTGGAGCTTCAGCTTCAGTATCAGTCCTTCCAATGGATGTTCAGGGTTGATTTCCTTTAGGATTGACTGTTTTGATCTCCTCTCAAGAGTCTTCGCCAGCGCCACAGTTTGAAAGCATCAGTTGTTTGGTGCTTAGTCTTCTTTATGATCCAAACTCACATCCTTATATAACTACTGGAAAAGCCATTCAGTTCAGTTCAGTCACTCAGTCATGCCCGACTCTTTGTGACCCCATGGACTGCACCACGCCAGGCCTCCCTGTCCATCACCAACTCCCAGAGTTTACTCAAACTCATGTCCATTCAGTCAGTGATGCCATCCAGCCATCTCATCCTCTGTCGTCCCCTTCTCCTCCCCGCTTCAATCTTTCCCAGCATCGGGGTCTCTTCAGATGAGTCAGTTCTTCACATCAGGTGACTAAAGTATTGGAGTTTCAGCTTCAGCATCAGTCCTTCCAGTGAATATTCAGGACTGATTTCGTTTAGGATTGACTGGTTGGATCTCCTTGCTGTCCAAGGGACTCTCAAGAGTCTTCTCCAACACTACAGTTCAAAAGCATCAGTTCTTTGGCACTCAACCTTCTTTATAGTTCAACTTGCACATCCGTACATGACTACTGGGAAAGCCATAGCTTTGACTAGACAGACCTTTGTTGGCAAATTAATGTCTCTGCTTTTTAATATGCTGTCTAGGTTGGCCATAACTTTTCTTCCAAGGAGCAAGTGTCTTTTAATTTCATGGCTCCAATCACCATCTGATTTTGGAGCCCAAGAAAATAAAGTCTGTCACTGTTTCCCCATCTATTTGCCATGAAGTGATGGGACCCAATGCCATGATCTTTGTTTTTTAAATGTTGAGTATTAAACCAACTTTTTTACTCTCCTCTTTCACTTTCATCAAGCGGCTCTTTAGTTCTTCTTCTCTTTCTGTCATAAGGGTGGTGTCATCTGCATATGTGAGGTTATTGCTCTTTCTCCCAGCAATCTTGATTCCAGCTTGTGCTTCCTCCAGCCCAGCGTTTCTCATGATGTACTCTGCATATAAGTTAAATAAGCAGGGTGACAATATACAGCCTTGACGTACTCCTTTCCGCATTTGGAACCAGTCTGTTGTTCCATGTCCAGTTCTAACTGTTGCTTCTTGACCTGCATACAGATTTCTCAGGAGGCAGGTCAGGTGATCTGGTATTGCCATCTCTTGGAGAATTTTCCATAGTTTGTTGTGATCCACACAGTCAAAGGCTTTGGCATAGTCAATAAAGCAGAATTAGATGTTTTTTCTGGAACTCTCTTGCTTTTTTGATGATCCAGCAGATGTTGGCAATTTGATCTGTGGTTCCTCTGCCTTTTCTAAATCCAGCTTGAACATCTGGAAATTCATATACTGTTAAAGCCTGGCTTGGAGAATTTTGAGCATTACTTTGCTAGTATGTGAGATGAATGCAATTGTGTGGTAGTTTGAGCATTCTTTGGCGTTGCCTCTCTTTGGAATTGGAATGAAAACTGACCTTTTCCAGTCCTGTGGCCATTGCCGAGTTTTCCAGATTTGCTGGCATATTGAGTGCAGCACTTTCACAGCATCATCTTTCAGGATTTGAAATAGCTCAACTGGAATTCCATCACCTCCACTAGCTTTGTTCCAAGTGATGCTTTCTAAGGCCCACTTGACTTCACGTTCCAGGATGTCTGGATCTAGGTGAGTGATCACATCATTGCAATTATCTGGGTTGTGAAGATCTTTTTTGTATTGTTCTTCTGTGTGTTCTTGCCACCTCTTCTTAATATCTTCTGCTTCTATATCTTTGACTAAATGGACCTTTGTTGGCAAAGTGATGTTTCTGCTTTTTAATATGTTGTCTAGATTTGTCATAGACAGCTCCTTCTTCCAAGGAGCAAACATCTTTTAATTCCATGGTTGCAGTCACCACAAGAAGAAGGCAATGGCACCCCACTCCAGTGCTCTTGCCTGGAAAATCCCATGGACGGAGGAGCCTGGTAGGCTGCAGTCCATGCTAAGGGTCGGACACGACTGAGCGACTTCACTTTCACTGTTCACTTTCATGCATTGGAGAAGGAAATAGCAACCCACTCCAGTGTTCTTGCCTGGAGAATCCCAGGGACGGGGGAGCCTGGTGGGCTGCCGTCTATGGGGTCGCACAGAGTCGGACACGACTGAAGTGACTTAGCAGCAGTCACCACAAAGTTGTTATTTTACTCATTTTCCTGCCTCTCCTACCAGAATACAAGTACCACAAGGTCAGGTATTCTGGTCTCTCTTATTCATCATGTAGCCCCAGGGCCAAATGTCCAGCATAGGGTTTATGCTCCAGAAATCTTCTTGCTTCAGGGAATGAGGGAAGGAGACAGCATCTTGAAGAGATACACTTCAAGGTCAGGAGACTCTTCTCCCTACTCCCTCCACAGCTCCTCCTGCCCTCCTTGTTTCCTTTATAGCCCTCATCCACTCTGAGGTTCTTTATTTTTTTGCTCTTCATGTAAGGGGTTGAAGATCCATGGGGAGAGTTTTTCTGTTGTTCTTATTCATTGTGGTTTCCTCCAACATCTGGAAAATGCTCATCACAGAGTAAGAACTCAGTGTGCAGTGAAGAAACGAAAGAATGAATGGGTGTGTGTGACTGTCTTGCACACCTGGAGGTGGCAGGGGTCACACTGAGCATTGGTGTTGGTGTGTGGGTTGGAGGAGCCAGCCCTTCCTATTGTGAGAAGTTATGAGAAGTGCTTAGAAGTTTTGAGTTATGTATGAGGAAGTGTGTATAGATATGTTAACACACACAAAAAATTCTGTAAATGGTGGTCAACATGTTTATTTTCAGTTTTATCTATCTATGTATCTGACATAAGTAGGGGTTTCATAGAGAAACTTTATAATTCCTGGCTACAGCAAAAGGCAGTACAGAGGGTCTCCAAGGAAACTTAGATACTTGTTCTACAGAGCATTAGATTTCTTAGGGTTTATGGCTGGTTCGTAACTGGCCTAAATCTCTTTCCAAAGCCTTCAGTGAGATCTATAAATTGCCTGGTTCTCCACATGGCAGGAGCCCGATGTTTGTGAGAAATCACAGCTGCTAATTGCCTCTTCCCTGGGACTCAGAGAAATGAATTGTGTGCGAGGGGGATGATTTCTCCCCACTTCACAGCGCCACCTGAACGTCCACCTCCAGGAATGGGACTGGTGGATGGGCCTGAAACCCAGATTTTTGGTCTTGCTGATATCAGATTGAGGCAGCCCTGAGGCCCCTCTCCTCTCCAGGTGGTCACCCCTGGGCACTTGGCCTTGGGAGCCCTCAGTAGAAACATGGTTCCCAAGTCCATCCGTCAGTGGGATTTTCTGGCTCTGTGAGTGTGAGCACTTGCCCCATGGTTCTATTAAAGTGCAAATATGTCTCTGCAGCTGTAGAGAAGGTTTCTGTGGACACGAGCAGCAAGGCAACATCAGGGGTGTGTCTGGTCAAAGTTCGCTTGTATCACTCGTGAGGCAGCCTCCACCCGTGAAACAGATCTGTGCTAGTACCTGCTCTTGCAGGAAGCCCTGTCCCTCTGAGAGATGCTTGCTTCTGAGGGGGCCAAGCAAAGAGGAACCTAGAGCCTGGCTTTAGTGCTGCACAGTAGAATTTCCCACAAATAAAATAAAGAATGTTCTGAGTTCTTTACTTCAGCCAGTCTCTGAGGTGCCCTTCCCTCACAGAATCCCTGCATCATCTCACTCAGGAACCACTGTGAGATACTTTCCATACAGAGTTATCTGGCTGAGCCTGAGGAGTGCAGTGGGGAGGGATGTGGGCTGGGGTTGCTGGGAGCAGAGCGCCATAAAGTGAGGGCTGTTTCTGAGATTCACGGATCCAGGATTTCTTTTTTTTTTTTTTTCCATTTTGAATTGTTTTAAATGTTCATTCAACAAAATATGTTCATTTTTTTTTTGAGAAGTATAGAACAAGATTATTTATTGGAGGACATTTGCTTTACAAAAAATTGTGTTAGCCTCTGCCACACATCACCACAAATCAGCCACAGGTATACACATGTCCCCTCTCTCCTGAGCCTCCCTCCCATGTCCCTCCCATCCCACCCCTCTAGGTTGTCACAGAACATTGGCTTGAGCTCCCTCTTTTACACAGCAAATTCTCACTTACTGCCTGTTTTACATATGGTCCACAAGCCTGTTCTCCATGTCTGCATCTCCACTGCTGCCCTGCAAATAGGTTCGTCCGTACTATCTTTCTAGATTCTACATGTACACGTTAATAAACAATATTTGTCTTTCTCTTTCTGACTTACTTCACTTTTTTTAATAGGCTCTAGGTTCATTCATCTCGTTAGGACTGACTGGATTGCATTCCTTTTTATAGCTGAGTAATATTCCATATAAATTGTGTGTATATATACCACAGTTTCTGTATCATTCATCTATCAGCAGACGTAGAGGTTGCTTCCATGTCCTAGCTATTGTGAAGAGTGCTGCAGTGAACACTGGGGCACACGTTCTCTTTCAGTTACGGTTTTCTCATAGTATGTGCCCAGTAGTGGGGTTGTTAGGTCATATGGTAGTTCTATTGCTAGGTTTTAAAGGAATCTCCATATAGTCCTCCATAGTGGCTGTTTACATTCCCACCAACAATGCAAGATGGTTCTGTTTTCTCCATATCCTCTCCAGCATTTATTGTTTGTAGATTTTTTAGTGATAGCCATTCTGACCTGTGTGTGGTGATACCTCATAGTGGTTTTGATTTGCATTTCTCTAATAATGAGTGATGTTGAGCATCTTTTCATGTGTTTGTTGGCCATCTGTATGTCTTCTTTGGAGAAGTGTCTATTTAGATCTTCTGCCCATTTTTTGATTGGGTTGTTTGCTTTTCTGGTATTGAGTTGTATGAGCTACTTATATATTTTGGAAATTAATCCTTTGTCAGTTGTTTCAGATCCAGCATTTCTAAGGAAGCCTGGGTGGGTGGATTTTCAAGTCCATGGTGACAGTCACCAGACACATTTCTTTTCTTTCTACATAAGGTCATATTAACAAGGATGCTATTTTGTTTTCCCTATTCTGGTATAATTTCCCCACAATGGTGAGACAGGGAAAAATCCCTCTCTCTCCACTCTGGCCTTTGCTTCAACACCACTTTGGTATAAGAAGGTGTGAACTGTAAATGCCTGGTGGGTATCATTTTCTTTCTGTCTGTGAGTGGGAGGAGCTGCAGAAGATGTTAATTCACACACATCAAAAATGCACACTTTCCTTTGGCTGCCAAAGAGAGAGCAATGGAAGCTAGCACAGAACTTCAGGCTAATCAGTTAACTCTTTGCAAGAGATTTGAAAGAAAAAAAGTCTCCAGGCTAAGGAAAGCCACCACAGCTTCCAAAAACTCAAGCAACTTTTCTCCACTGTAATGATACCAGAAATACTCTCAGAGGACACACCAGTGTCTGTAGGACCCTGGGAGGGGTGTTAAAACTCCAGGTCGCCCCCAGGCAGAGGCTGTCGCAGCCAGTGTTGGTGAGAATTCTAGTTTAGATCTCCCATCAATCTGGGGGTTTGCTGTTTTGCTGTTGTCATTGTTTCTGCTGGGGTGGTACCTCGTTTGAGACGGTTTACACAGTGAATAGTTGAACCTGAATTTGAACTCAGACTCTGTCTCTTACAACCAAGGGATGTCCCAAGTCTGGTTCTTCAGAAGCAGGGGCTTTACATGCAGTGTTTAACTGGTAAATACTCCCAGGAAAACCCAGGAGAGACTGGGGAAGTGGGACCCTGCGGGGAGTGAGCTGGGAAGGGATGAAATATGCAGCATCAGATAATATCCCACAGAGGGAAGGCTCTCACTTGGCTCCATTCCCTGGGAGCTCTGGGGTCAGTGTCCATTGGGAGTAAAGGTCCTAGTCATTTATCCATTTCCCGGGGTCACAGTTTACCCCCCTCCCCGCCTCCAGCTCCCCAACATAACACACCATCATAAACCTCCTGGTATTTTGTGAGAATTTCTATAGGACTTGTGTACACAGGAGGGGGCTTGCTGGGTGATGGAGATTTTGCTCACCGCTGCCTGAAAGTTGTCCGGAGAGGTGGTTGCAACTTTGCCCTCCCAGCTGTGTAGGGTTCCACCTCCCCACATTTCTAGCTTTGCCTTTCGAGTGGGTGTGAGCAGACCTCTTGCTTGAATTTGAATTCCTCCAATCACTGCTGCCCTAGAGCTACTCTTCACATATTCATTGGCCGTTTGGTCTCCCCACCTGTGTGTTGCTTGATGACCACTTGGTTTCCTCCTGAAACTGGTGGCATTAGAGTTGTCGATTTGTAACCGAAGATATATTTGAGAGTCTGGATACGGGTCTTTGGATTTTCAACATTGCAAATACCTTCTCAGTTTGTCATGGTGTGGAAATGTTCTCTCCTGTCCTTTACCAGACATGCAACTGTTGAGTCACAAATGTTAACTGAACACGTACTGTGCGCCAGCCCGTGCGAGGTGCTTGTCCTATTTCCCTCTACTTGGAGCAGACCTCAGAGTGCGAGGCGGGTGGAAGCGGTTCATCTGGGCTGTGAAGACAACACTTGTAGGGTGTGATCTGGGGAGAGGGGAGGCCGCCGGTAAACAGTGTGTCATCCAGCAAGCTATCATGTCACGCGAGGGGGACTTCCTCCTGCGGGAGATGTCAGGGGCTTAGCATCATCCTTCTGGAGAGGCGAGGGAGCCAGGTGTTTATACACCAGTCAGTTGTTAACTGTGGAGGGGGCGGAGGCGTGAAGTCCCCAGCACTTCAGGCTTGCTGCCGAGGCAGTCAAATGGGCTCTAGCAGCAAGGGAAAGGTCTCCCCAAAGCAGTGCGGGGGCTTGGAATCCCCTACCTCCTGCCAAGTGTGCCCTGAAATGGTGAGGGTATGTAGACAGGGCACCAAGAGGGCCTGCCACCCTGCTGTGTCATAGCATCCCTAACCCAAACATCAGACAAAACCAAAACAGAAACTTGCATAAGCAGGCATGATTGTAGACATTTTTTAAAAGATTGGGACCAAGGGTGAGGTAAGCAGCGTGGAGTTAAGAGGCCGAGCAGTGATTCCAAAAGAGAATTACCTGAGGAGTTTGTAAAAGGTAGGTTCTAGGCCTGGGGTGAGGCTCAGAGATCTGCATTTTTAACAAGGGTCTGATGTAGGTATTTGTGTTCGTTATCTATTTTTGTAAAACAAATGAGCTCAGTACTTAGCTGAAAACAACAAAACATGATCTCCCTCAGTTTCTGAAGGTCGGAAATCCAGGGTGGCCTGCTGGGTGGTTCTGGCTCAGGGTCTCTTACAAATTGCTGTCAACATGTGATTCATGGTCAAGTTTGCTCATGTGTTCCTCATGGGCTATTGGTGACGGAACTGTTCAGTGTCTACACCTACATGCATGATAAGAGTGCGCAGAACTTGGGAATTGCCTGGTGGTACAATCATTAGGATTTGGTACTCTCCCTGCAGTGGCCCTGGGTTCAATCCCTGGTCTGGAAACTAAGATTCCAAAAGTCACGGGGCTCGGCCCAAAAAAGTGTGTAAGAACTCAGTACACACACACACACACACACACACACACACACACACACTTGTACAAATAAAACTGGGGAATACTGAACTAGGTCCACATGGGTTATATCAACGCCAGTGTCTTGGTTGTGATAATGCAGTGTGGTTTTGTGAGATGTTCCCATGAGGGACCCTGGGTAAAACACACATCAGGTCTCTGTATAATTTCATACAACTGCATGTGGATATACAATGATCTCAAAAAGTTAAAACAAAACAAAATAAAACTCAGGCAAGAATATCCACAGCAGCCTCATTCATAATCACCTTCAACTTAAAACCACCTCAAAGCACATAAAACCAAAGTACAGGTAACCAGACCAAGGTAGACTGACCCAGTGGGACATACATTAAACCTGGCAAAACCCAGTCTACACTGTGAGAAGTCGGGAGAGTATGACCTTTGTGGTTGGCTGTGCTAACAGAAGGGACGCCCCAAGGGGCTTCTCAGTCCTGGAAATGGTCCCTCAGTCATCTGGGTGCTGGTTACCTGGGTGTGTCCTGTTTGGGGAGATTCATCAAATCATTCATTTATGATATGTGTGCTTCTCTATAAGGGTGCGTCAATAAAAGTTTCAGAAATATTTAACTTATGAAATCAGTCCTGAATATTCATTGGAAGGACTGATGTTGAAGCTCCAATACTTTGGCCACCTGATGCGAAGAACTGACTGGAAAAGACCCTGATGCTGGGAAAGGTTGGAGGCAGGAGGAGAAGGGGACGACAGAGGATGAGATGGTTGGATGGCATCACTGCTTTGATGGACATGAGTTTGAGTAGGCTCTGGGAGCTGGTGATGGACAAGGAGGCCTGGCGTGCTGCAGTCCATGGGGTCGCAAAGAGTCGGACACGACTGAGCGACTGAACTGAACATATGAACTTGGAGGGCATTACACTAAGTAAAATAAGTCAGACAGAGAAAAACAGATACTGTTTGGTATCAGTTACAAGTGGAATCTAAAAAATACAACAAACTAGTGAATATAATAAAAAGGAAACAAACAGGTATAGAGAACAGACTAATGAATATAATAAAAATGAAACAGACTCAGTTACAGAGAACAAGCTAGTGGTTACCTGTGAGGAGAGAAGGGGGTAGAGGATTAAGAGGCACAAACTATTATGTATAAAATAAATAAGCTACAAAATATATTGTACAACAGGGATTATAGCCAATATTTTATAATAACTGTAAATGGAGTATAACTAAAAATTGTGAGGGACTGTGCTGTAGACCTATAACATATAATATTGTATAGCAGCTATATTTCTAAAAAAACAAAAAAATAATACTAAGTTATCTTAATACCTAGTATTAATTGAGTGCTACATGCCAGGCCCTTTCCTAGCCACTTTGTGTATTTTGTCATTTCATTTTTTGAGGAAGTTTTCATTATTATCCCCATTGTACAGATGAGAAAACTGAGGTGAAGGGAAGTCGTTTTCTAGGGTCACCCAGCTGTCCTGTGAAGGACATGGAAATCCCCAATGTTCATTATTACTTTGGATTCATAGACAAGGCCAAGCCATTAGCAGCATCACTGAAAATGGTCCTGTTCACTCAGCAACACACGATTGCCCTGGTAACACTGAATGTGGCCCTTTGCCCAAAGGAGGAGGATCCCTACAAAGAACACTTGTGAAATACAAGCACTTTATCTTTCACTGAAAGCCAGGATAAGCCCAGGGAAAGGGATGAACTGTTAATTAATAAACACTATAATTAAGTAGGGAGGCCTCCATTCAAACCACCAGGATTGTAGTTGACCATGGAAGTGTGAAAATGACCATGATTAATGAACTAGCTAATAGTGTTGTCCCCTTAATGACATTCTTTCATGTTTTAGCAGGAGCACATGTGGTGATGGCAGATCTGCCAGTGGGCAAACCAATGTAGCTTTCTTTAACTGTTTCTGGTTTCTACCCTGGAGTCCCATTCAGGTGGTGAGACATTTTTAGTCAATTCAGGGCTTTTTCCCTTCCCCTTGTCCCTGAGGGAGAGTCGCAGGGTGATGGTATGTGGTGTGCAGGCCTTGGCGGTGGTAAGGGGGCCATCTGGTTCTCATTGTCACGTGTCCACCCCAGCATCCCAGGATGACAAGCTCCAGATACGACAACGCACACTGACATTCTGCCACACTGGCTGCTGCCGAGACGTCCTTGTCCCTCCTTGGCGGACAGTCCTCTCCCCTGATCTGCTGCTGTGTTCTCCTTGTCTGGGGAGGGGACAGTTAGGTTTTCTTCCTCAGGGCAGCCCACAAGCACGACTGATTGATGAGTGTGCAAAGCCCACTCCCTTGGCTTGAAGATGGTGTCATGTTCTTTTTCCTGACATCAAATACACTGTTTATCCCAACAACAGTTCTGCAGTTTACCATCAACAACTCGTTGTCCAGCAGTTCATTCAATAATGACACTAACTCCCTAGAGTCAGACTCCAGGCTTAAGGGTTCAGTTCTACAAGATTGCCCTTACTTCAGAGGCCAGCTTCAAATGGGGTGTCCGGGCCACCCACACTTCTGCCTGGCCTCCTACAAATAGAGGGGATGCCATGATCCCCTCAGGTTGACAGTGTGTTAGAATCATTCACAGGAGAGTGCTTGCTTACTATTCCTGCTTTATGTAAAGGCTACAACTCAGGAATAGCCGAATGGAAAAGATGCAAAGGGCAAGGAATGGCGGTGACGGAGAATGTAGTTCCCACGCCCTCTCTGGGCCACCACCTCTTAGGACCTCACTGTTCACCCGCCTGGAAGCTCTGCACCCCATCACTTAGGGGGGTTTGTAGAGGTACATGGAATGATTGAGTCAGTCATTGGCCATTGGTCAATCGTTGGCCATTTGAATCTAATCTCAAGCTCTTCTCTCCTCTCTGGAGGTCAGGGAGTGGGGTTAACCATTCCAACCCTCTAACGATGGCTTAATCTCTCTGGCCACCACCCCCATTCTGAAGCTCTCTAGAGTCCCCTAGTCAACAGTCATTCATTAGCATCCCAAAGATGCTCTTCACATTCCCTTGCCTCTCCAGTCCCTACAACTCTCAGATCATTTCCATTGGTTAGGATCCCTTGAGATACAAGTAAGAAAACCTAACACAAACCAGCTTAAATGATTTCTGGATTGGTCATCTAGAAGCCCAGGGGATGGGTGGGCTTTAGGGTTAACTTAGTCTGAGTCCCAACTCTGATGCCTAGAAGTTGCTTTTTGCTTCACTCTCTTCCAGATATTGGCATCATCTTCTGTTTAAGGACAGGTAAAGCCCAGGCAGCCCATCTACAGCTCACATTCAAGGGAAGAGAGTGTTACAGAACCAATTCAGGAAGCCTTTTCAGCAGAGTGAGGGAAACTTCCCCCCAGACCTTCTGGCAAACTTTGCTTGGAATCTCAGTGGCCTGAATTTGGCCATGTGCCCCTTTCTGAACCCATCAAGCCCAGCCCTGGAGCTGAGGATGGTATCTTCTTCCCTCCCTACTCTTAGGCTGTTTATAAAAGGAGAATTCATGAATAACACATCAGGGTGCTCCCCCCTTCCTGAGAAATGAGGGAGGGGGGACTTCATGCAGGGTGGACAGATGGTAATGTTCACACACAATATTACTATCCAGTGGTTGGGATGGGGACAGGGCTCAGGAGGCTTTCCTGGGAACTCCTCAGGTTCAATATCAGCAATTTTACGTTGCTCAACCTAATACAACAGTCAGATGCTCTGTGAATGGTTACACAAGTTTACATTCTAAAAGAATAGGTGGAGGGTTCTCATTTTTTGACATTTTCACCAGTACTTAGTATTACCTCCCTTTCTAATCTCATTATTACTTTAATTTTCACTCTCTTGAACTCTGGAGAGAATGCTCATTTTATCATGTATGGGCAGACAGTTCATTTCTTCCCCAGTAAATCACCTACTTATAGATTTTCCTGGTATATTTCTTACCCATTCTCTACATATCCTACACCAGGGTCAACAACCTTTTTCTGTAAAAGGCTGGATATGAAATATGTCAGATTTTATGGGCTGCACAGTCTGTCACAACCACTCAACTCTGATGATATAGCACAGAGCAGCCACAGAAAAAACAGGCATAGCTGTGTTCCAATAAAAGCTTATTTACAAAAACAGGCAACATATACTGAATATAATTCCCTGTGCTGTACAGCCGGACCTTGTTGTTTATCTATTTTGTATGTAATAGTTTGTTTTTGCTCATCCCAAAATGCTAATTTATCCCTTTCCTGTCCCCTTCCCTCTTTGGTAACCATAAGCTTGTTATCTATGTCTGTGAGTATCATATTTTAGATTCCACATACAAGTGATATCATATATTTGTCTTTCTCTGACTTACTTCACTTGGTATGATCATCTCTAGTTCCAGCTATGTTGCTGCAAGTGGCATAATTTCATTCTTTTTATGGCTGACTAGTATTCCATTCTGTATGTATACCACATCTTTATCCATTCATTTGTCGATGGACATTTAGGTTGCTTCCATGTCTTGGCTATCATAAATAGGGACGCAATGAATATTGGGATGCATGTGTCTTTTTGAATTATGCTTCTCTGGGGATGTATGCCCAGGAGTGGGATTGCCAGATCATATGGTAGTTCTATTTTTTCATTTTTTAAGGAACCTCCATACTGTCCTCCATAATGGCTATTAGCAATTTACACTCCCACCAACATTACAGGAGGGTTCCCTTTTCTCCAGGCCCTCTCCCACATTTGTTATTTGTAGAGTTTTTGATATGGCCATTCTGACCAGTATAAGGGGTACCTCATTGTAGTTTTGATTTGCATTTCTTTAAGAATTAGCAATGGTGAGCATCTTTTCATGTGCCATCTGTATGTTTGCTTTGGAGAGAAGTGTCTATTTAGAACTTCTCATTTTCTGATTGTTTATTATTAAGTTGTATCAGCTCTTTGTATATTTTGGAAGTTAAGCCCTTGTCAGTCATATCATTTGCAGATATTTTCTCTGAGTTTTTAGGTTGTCTTTTCATTTTGTTTATGGTTTCCTTTGCTGTAGAAAACCTTCTAAGTTTGGTTAGGTCCCATTTGTTTATTTTTGTGTTTATTTTTGTGTTTATTTCTGTTGCCTTGGGAGACTGACCTAAGAAAACACTGGTATGATTTATGTCAGAGAATGTTTTGCCTATGTTTTCTTCTAGGAGTTTTATGGTGTCCTGTATTAAAGTTTTTAAGCCATTTTGAATGTTTGTACTTAATTTCCTTCACCTGTTTCACCCAGCTCCCAGCCCCAATCCTTCTGTATGTGAGTCAGCTTCTGTTTTGTTTTGTTTGTTCACTTGTTTTTTTTAGATTCTGCATATGAAACATGCAGTATTTTTATTTCTCTGTCTGACATATTCACTTGGCATAATATATTCTAAGTCTTTCTGTGTTTTGTAAATGGCAAGATTTTATTTTTTATGACTCAGTAATATTCCATTGTGAGTGTGTGTGTGTGTGTATATATATCACACACACGTATATATATACATCTTCTTAATCCATTCATTTTCAATGGACATTTAGGTTGCTTCCATATCTGGGCTATTATAAATAATACTGCAATGAACATAGAAGTGCCTGTATCTTTTTTGAATTAATGTTTTCATTTTCTTTGGATAAATACCCAGAAATGGAATTCCTGGATCATAGGGTAGTTCTTTCTCAGTAGCTCAGCAGTAAAGAACCCACCTGTAATGCAGGAGATGTAGGTTTGATCCCTGGGCTGGGAAGATTCCCTGGAGGAGAAGATGGCAACCCACTCCAGTATACTTGCTGGGAAAATCCCATGGATAGAGGAGCCTGGCAGACTGTAGTCCATAGGATTGCAGAGTCACACGTGACTGAGCACGTACACACTTGGCCGTTCTTTTTAAGTATTTTTAGGAACCTCCATACTGTTTTCCATACTGGCTGCACCAATTTACATTCCTACAAACAGTGCACAAGGATTCCCTTTTTTCTGCATCCTCACCAACACTTGTTATTGTCTTTTTGAGAATAGCCATTGTAGCATGTGTGAAGAAATGTATCATTGTGGTTCTGATTTGCATTTCTGTGATTAATCCCTTCATTTTAGACAATGCAAAATCTCCAAGTTTTCACCCAGCTGTTAGCTTTGTCTAAAATGTTCTCTTTCTTTGAACAAAATCCTTAATTTTGATGTAGTCTAATGCTTCCCGTTTTCATCTGAAGGTTGTACTTTGGGGATTATGTTAAAAGACCCATCCTTGTCATCCCAACAATGCAAAGATATTCTGCTCCTTTCTTTCCCAATAACTCCTTATTTCTGCAAGCTTTCACACTGAGTGTAGCCTTGGACATGTCAGGTATTTCCTTTTGTGTATGATGTGGGATGTAGCTTTATCTTTCTCCCTGTGATGAACTACTCTCCTCACACACATAGCCAAACCATCCATCCTTTCCCCACTCACCTTTCTTGGAAAGAAGAAAGGAGAAGCTGAAAGGCTTCCTCTCCAACCAAATACTGGTCCTCAGCGCTTAGCCTGCTCACCATGTCCAGGCCTAATGGCCTCTTTCTGTTCCCCTGTTCATACTCAGGGCCTCTGGCCTCAGTAAACATTGGACAAGCTTTGCATGGACTGTTCCTTTGAAAATGTATGTAATTATCAGTCAAATCCATTTCACTTACCTTCAGGAATCAAGATCATTTTAAAACTTGCATGTCCTCTAAGTGGCTGTACCCTAAACAATAAGATGTTGCCCCGAGTTGTTTTCCTTGGAGTCACTTGTGTGTAGTTTGAACTAGTTTAGACTGGCTGGGACCATTGACCCTCTAACTGGGCATGTGCGCCTGTCCTCGATGACCCTTTGAACATGCAGAGACCTATAGCTTAGTTAAGCCTGTGCAGAAGGATGACCACACCTTTCTCCAATCACCTGTCCCCATATTCCCCACCTTCTCCAGGCTCCCTACGCCTCAGACCGCCCTGTGTCTTCATTCATTATCCCATAAATACCCCCAACCGCTTGGTTTTAGGGAGGGGGATCTGAGATGTTTTTTCCCAGCTCCTCAGTTGGCTACTTTGGGAATAAGCTATCTCTTTGCTGCAAACCTTGGCATCTCAGTGTTCTGCCTTGCTGAGAGTCTCTCAAAACGAACCTTCTTTGCCTGGGCTGCTCCCTTGTTGCACAAAGGGTCCTTCCTCATGCTTCAGACCTTATGTCAAATAACAGCTCGCAGATGTCTTACCTGAATACCAGCTCATCTGCTCTGCTGTTGAACCCGATTGGAAATTCCCACTTTCACTTGCTTACCTGTTTATTGTCTGGCTCTCCCTATCACAGTGTGGGTTCCAAGCAGGCAGAGGCCGGAACTGCATCACTTGCCAGTCACTACCTCCACTGTGCCTGACACTCAGCAGACCTGAATTAGAGTTCTCAGAAAAAAACAGAACAAATGAGCAAGCGTAATTGATTTTTCAGAGGCAATGGGTCATTAGATTGCACCAGCATTGTCCAATAAATTTTCTCACCCTCTTTGACAATGTACAGAATTAGAATTAAGGTTTGTCCTTCAGTCCCACCCTCCCATACACTTTCATCATTTAATGAAACATCTCAGGAGCTGGAGTGTATTTATCACACCTGCATTTATTCACAGTTCGATGAGAGCCCTTGTTAACTCCCTTAAAATGTCTGATTGAATTTCATGTGGAAGCGAATGCCACAGATTAAATATATGTTGTGTGAAGCAGCTTCCCATTTTATCACAGTCTGTGTGCTGCCAGAAAAGCATTCTGCATGTTAATTAAGATAGCTGGGGAATTTTTAAAAGATTTCTTTTTCTCTCTTTAACTTTCTAATGCATTCAGAGAAAGGGAACTAAGGCAACTCTTTACAAGCTGTAAAAAATCAGTGTCAAGTCGATTGGCTTGCAGGGTCCCTGTGAGGTTCAGTGACAGGCCTGGGCCCTGTCTGTGGGTGTCAGCGGCAGGCGGATCCTGAGAGCTGGCTGCAGAGGAGCTGGGGCATACTGCAAGGAGGAGGTTCTGACTTCTGGCTTCAGTAGGAACAGTGCCCTTTTGGCTAAGACGGGAATTTCACCCAGAGAACGGTTAAGCAAGAGGGATGTGGTGTAGGAAGTGATCAAATCCAAGTGAACAAGATGAATTGGGATAGTGGGAAAGTGGAAAAACCCGACCTTCCTCCCAATTAAAGTATCAGCACAGCCAGGACAGTGTGGCAAGACCGAAGGGGCGCTGCTGACACCTGCTTTGCATGCAGAGGAACAAGGGCACGTTGGTCTCCCTACTGCTGCTGCTGCTAAGTCGCTTCAGTCATGTCCGACTCTGTGCAACCCCATAGCCGGCAGCCCACCAGGCTCCCCCGTCCCTGGGATTCTCCAGGCGAGAACACTGGAGTGGGTTGCCATTTCCCTCTCCAATGCATGAAAGTGAAAAGTGAAAGTGAAGTTGCTCAGTGGCAATGGCACCCCACTCCAGTACTCTTGCCTGGAAAATCCCATGGTCTCCCTAAGGGGCCCAAATTCAGAAGGTGCATAGTGATGTGAAAACAGTAGGGGCTTGGGGGCATGGGTCAAAATCCTGGCTCAGCCCCTTGCTTGAACAAGTCACTGACCGGTCCCCAGTATCTCCATCCCTGAAATGAGCACGGGGTCACTATGGGTCTAGGAAGCTCGGGTGCTGCTGGCACCTGGCCAGCCTGCAGCAAACGGCACTCGCTGCCATTAGGCGAGAACCTGAGTTCCCTTCTTGCTGGAGGACCCAGCGCCCTGATGAGTATCCTTTCTGCTTTCACCTTTCTGCTCCTCCCATCCAGCCCTCGCTCACCATTAAAACACAGCCGGCCGTTTAATGGCAGAAAAGATGTGAGGATGACATGGGGAGTAGTTCTAACTGAATGATTCCAGTGAGCTCTGGTGAGGGGGAAAACACTCTCACAAATAGTTCCAGAATACCGCTGCTTACTTGAGAACACCTGACCCAGAGCGTAGGAGCCAGGCTTTATCAGAATAGTGTTCCAGGTGGGGTGACATTGGAAGCCACAAGCAAATGTCTGCCCAGAACCGACACAAATTTCTCCTGCCTGACACCCTGTCCTGGACCCTGTGTATTGCTGTGCCTTTTCCAGTTGTGACCAGCAGGGGGCGGCACCTCTCTCGTGTCCATGTGCACAGTCCTCTGGGTAGGGTTCCCTGCGTCCCAGCCAGATCTGACTCCCTCCCAGTCTCAGCTTCCTGCCTCCCAGTCCCTCTGAGATGGGACCCTGGCTCTTTTCTTCCTGTGTCTGGTAGATTGCAGGGAGGGGCCGTGGCTGAGAGCTGAGCTGGGATCTACCCTGCCTCTGCCCCCCAGGCTGGGGAACAGATGCCCTGGCATTCTTGGCACTGGGTTAACTGCTTGCTCTCCTTCCCAGTCCATTCCACGTAGGACAAGCCCTGGGAGAGACCCAGGAGGGTCCTGTCTCCAGCGGGGACAGAAAGGCCTAAAGGGACCCTCAGTCATGAGATAGCCCCATCAGAGATGATACAGCCCTCTGAGGGCCGTCTGAGACCAGCGCTGACACACACCCTGAAGATGTAATATGCTCTGAAGAGGTAACATGCCTCTCACCCCACAGAGCAGACACAGCCCGTGGAGCTCAGCATACCCCGCCACTTCGGGCGTCAGAACCACCTCTGTGACCCAGCATGCCCCGCAGTGTCTGCCCCACCAGCCCTGCTCCTAGGTTCTAAGATCACAGTCCAGAGAGCAGTGGACAGACAGCCCACAACAGAGGCCTGGGCCAGCTCAGCTCGGGCCCCAGCCTGAAGGTGGCTGCTACCCCTGGGTGGGGTCCCTACTCAGGAGGAAGGGGGCCTCCAAGCCCCAGCTCTCCTGCCCGCCAGAAGCTGTTGCAGTTTCAAGTCTGACAGACAGAGATAAGCGACAAGAACTGGTGAGAGGGAGAGTCATTTCTGATGCATGAATAATGAACTAATTTAATCCTGGGTTCCTCTTACGCCTCCCATTTAGTCATTTGTTCCATGTCTTAATGGCCTGAGTTCTTTATCAGGCTGTGACAGAGGGGAGCTGTGAGTCACCACACCAGGGATGTGACGGTGACCTATATACCGGGACCCAGAAAGCAGGTCCTGATAGTCGGGTGTCAGCTTCACCCTCCCTGTCCTCCTGTCTCTGCACCCAAGTGTGGGAAGGAGGCAGACTTGGTGGCCTCTGGGCACACTTGCCCATGCAGAGCTTGTCAGCTGGGTCATATGCAAGCCCTCTGATTTTTTTAGGATCAGTGTTGGGGGGAAGATGGGGATGATAGAAGTCCAGCCCCTGCCACGCAGGCCACCTTCGGCTGCTCTGTGAGTGGGATAGGGCCTGGGCGTCAGGCTGCCGCAGTCCCGCTCATGTCCCAGCTGCCTGCTGCTTTCTGTCTCTGTGACCCCGGTGCGTCGCTTCACTGCTGGGCGTCAGAAAAAATGCTCCCAACAGTGAAGGCTTTCACCTCCGCCTGGCGGCCTGCATCTGTTCTTTGAATCAGAATCTGTTACCTTCAGCCTGCTAGGTCTTTTGCTTGTATTTTTCACACAAGGATACTGAGCCTGGGGAGAGGCGAAGCCCCTTCAGGAAAAGGATGAGAGAGTGACTGGTGAAGAGGGAAGGGGAGATGAGCGCCTGAGAAGGCCGGGAATCGGGACACAGGCTCTGCTAGGTCAGTCCCTGACCTCTTCCTCCGGCCCTCAAGATGGCCTCACGCAGGATGAGCAGGCAGGGGGTGGGCAGACTGCCGTGGCCACTGAGAGGCAAGGAAGGAAATCACGGCGGTGGGGGGATCTACTTCTGTGGACAGGACATCGGAGAGGGTGGGGAGAGGAGAAGAGAGGTGTGGGCAGTGGTATTTGCATAGTTAGTACCCCTGTTGGCATTTAACCTGCAAAACAAAGACTGTTGTGTCCATTTTACAGGTAGATAAACTCAGGGCGGGAAAGTTATTAATATATGGTTGTCTAAGCAGCAGAGCTGGTACCAGTGGCCCTTGTCTTCCTCCAGTCTCTCTGCCTCCTGTCCCATGCACAAGGCCGCCTGCTCTGTGATGACGGGTGTCCTCCAGGGTGGTCTGGCGGTCACTGGTAATTGCCATGTATAGCACCCTCTTTGAGTCTCCTCCCACTCCTGGGAGAAAGGCCAGAACAAGGACCACTACACACACACACACACACACACACACACACACACGGAATGTCTTATTAAAGCATAGCATACAGACAACTGTGCATATTGCAAGTGCACAAGCCCTCTGAATAGTCATAAGGGCTACAATTTTAACCTCATTTTACCCAAAGAAAACTGGAGTTTAGGGAAGTTAGGTCATATCCCCAAGTCTGCTCATGTACTGAGCAGTGAGGGCAGCATTCCAGCCTACATTTCTCTTTAAAAAAGAAAAATTTTATTGGAGTCTAGTTGCTTTACAATGTTGCGTTAGTTTCTGCTGTACAGCAAAGTGAATCAGCTATATGAATACATATATCCTCTCTTCATCACCACAGAGCATTGAATAGAGTTTCCTGTGCTGAATAGTAGGTTCTCATTAGTTACTTATTTTATACATAGTAATGTATTTAGGCTTCCCAGGGGCCTCAGACGGTAAAGAATCTGCCTGCAATGCAGGAGACCCAGGTTCGATCCCAAGATTTCCTGAAGAAGGGAATGAAAGGGAATGGCCACCCACTCCAGTATTCCTGCCTGGAGAATTCCATGGACAGAGGAGCCTAGCAGGCTACAGTCTGTAGGATTGCTGTATGTCAATCCCAGTTCATCCCATTCCCCCCTGCCCCGCTTCTACCTTTGGTGTCCATACGTTTGTTCTCTATGCGTGTGTCTCTATTTCTGCTTTGTGAATAGGTTCATCTGTACCATTTTTCTATATCCCACATATATGCATTAATATACGATATTTGTTTTTCTCTTTCTAACTTATTTCACTGTGTATGACAGGCTCCGGGTCCATCCACGTCTCTACAGATGGCATAGTTTTGTTGTCTTGGAATGGATTTTTATATTTAAAGTTTTGATTTTGATTTCTTTGGAGAGCGATGCAATTTAATGGAAAACAGCAATGCTTTTATCTTACTAACTTCATTACCACAAGTGGTTACATGAGAAGGAAATTGGATGCTGTAAGTCATGCACTCTTCTGGATTAAAACTCTTTATTTGAGGGATGAGAGTTCTGTTGAAGTGTCTTAAGGAGAATTTGTTAAAAACTTGCAGGGTAAACTTCAGGGTGAAGTCTAAAGTTTGCAAAATCAGAACGGCTCCAGGAAGGAACGTGTCCTTGAATCGTTTATTTTTGCAACATTTAATTTAGCAGCCATTATTTACATCAACACGTTGGAGTATTTTGGAGAATCAACAAAGCCTTCTTAAGAGCGGACTGATCCTCTGCTTGCAAGTCTGTTTTCTAGCTGCGAAATGGCTTTTTTAATCCTGCTTTTCAGAGGGAGGAAAACATTTCTGTTCAGTTAAGTGAAGGAAGAGGGGAGCTGTCTTCATGGTGTGCAAGGGCAGAGACCACCCGGAGGATGATCTGGCCCCTCCCCTTAGAGGAGGGGAGCAGGGAGAGGGTCTTTGGAATCTGGTGAATTCCCACTTGTCTACATTTTCATGGGACCCCTAGGTGAAAGCAGGGGTGAAGGGTGCATTAGAAAGCCCCTTCTGGTTTCACGAGAACATGATTTAGGACAACTAGAAATTATAACACTTGAGTCATCTTTTCTCTCCAAAGAGATGGCTGGGGACTTTCCCACCTGCCTTTGGAGCAGAAGCAACAAAACCCCAGTCAATTAGCCAATATCCATTGACTGAGGAGGACCGCATCTCGGTGTGGGAATGGCTGGGGAAGCACAGCCTGAACGGAGATCCATCTGGCAGGGAAGAGAAGATGAATCCAAAGACCGGGAGATCTGGACCGGCTGGGCCACACTGGGCTTTGCAGACGGGGCACGGAGGGCCGGGATGAGCAAGCGGCAGATGTCACCCCTGCTTCACAGTCCTGCCCTCAGGTCCAGCAGCCTCAGGCAGACGGACAGTGGCTGGATGAGCTGCTCTGTGCCCCAGGCAGGAGGGAGAGTGCTTTGCCAGCAAAACCTGCAAGTCATCCTGCGCAACTGCAGGGCTGCGGGGGGGCGGGAGGAGGGGAGCATCTCATCCGTTTTTGTTTCCACATAGAACTCCCTGCAAGGTTTCAGTGCAGTCTGAACCACAGGCTGACTTTCTCCATCACACTCACAGACGCACAGACGTTCTGTTCCCACCCAGAGGGTTCACTCTCCTGCAGTCACAAGCACTTAGAGAGGATGCATTTGGTTGGGTCCATGAAGCGATGGCTGGATAGATTTCACTGTTTTAATGAAGCTAGTTGCAAACCTCTAAAAATTAGGAAATTTCACATATAAGGCCAGTCTTCCTGTTTCTCTTGGAAGCGAGAAGCTCTGGGACTCTGGGCCAAGTCCCTGCACGGTCTTGGAGAGAGTGTGTCGTCTCTAGGGACCGCGGTCCCTACTTCTCCCATTTTCCACATACCATGTATATACCTGGCTGTCCAGGGCCACAAGCTCCTGAGCACTCAGCTTGCACCTGCAGAGGTGGATGGCAAGTGGGTGGCCTTCTGCCCCCTGGACCACCTCCCCAGGGAGTGGTGCCTCCTCTGCCTCCAGCATCCCAGCCTGAGGCCATCATGGCCCTTCGCACCCTGTGTTGGAGTGATCCATTTACACCACAGGATTGCAATCATTTATGGGCATTGGTTTAAATCTCCTTCCTCTTGCGTGGGCTCAGAAGATTTGATCTCCTTTGGAGACACATACTGAGACATGATTCCCCTCTTCTGTGACCCAAAGAAGGCTGAGTGGATCCAGTGATTTATCTTGTTTTGGAGATGAAGAAACCAGGTCTCAGAACAGTCTCCCAGGGTGACACAGCTCACAGGCACACGGGATGATCCTTCAGGCAAAGCCTCCTTCTGGAGCACCATCCCCCATGGGAATGGCCCCCGCAGCTCCCACCAGCAGGGAATCAGGTGTGGAGGGGCAGGGGCAGTGACCACAGTGTGCCACAGCACAGGCACACCCGGACCCCAGAGCACCCTTCCAGAGGGATCCCGTGCAGGTGGCTGCCCCCAAAACCTGGGGACCAGCAGCTCAGTCAGCCCATGCCCTGCTCGGCCTCCACATTCAGATCTCTCAGCACTCCACGTTCACATTCAGAGCGCTGAATCGGGACTCAGCGCGAGAGGGAGTCAGTTGCACTCACCCTCGTTTCCAGCTCAAGGCCACCATCCAGGAGCCGCTCCCTCTGCAGGATGGGAAGTGGGCCAGGAAGACAGAGTAGGTAGAGGAGAGTGAAGGACTGTGAGAAAAAGCTTCTTTCTTTCTCTAACTCCCTTTCCAGTCTATTCAGGGCCATCCTGGGTGTCCCATGGCCAGAAGGCAGGCCCTGCAGCTCTGGGTGTATGTGGAGGCTCTGGGCTGACATGGATGACAGCTTTGAAAGGGTATCATGGAAGAACTCCTGAAGACTGTGATCTTTCTTTTTTTAATTTTTAAAATTTTTATTATTTTTTATTGAAATATAGTTGATGTACAATTTTATATAAGTTTCAGGTATACAATATAGTGATTCACAGTCAGTTGAGCTTATACTCCGTTTATTGTTAGTATAAAATATTTGCTAGGGTTCCTATGTTGTACAGTATATCCCTGAACCTTACTTTCTACCTAATTGTTTGTACCTCTTCATTCTTTACTGCCCCTCCCTCCTTCCCTCTCTTCACTGGTTACCATCAATTTGCTTTGAGTCAGCTTCTTTTCTGTTCTATTCATTAGTTGGTCATATTTTTTAGATTCCACATATAAGTGATATCAGACAGTATTTGTCTTCCTCTGTCTGACTTATTTCACTTAGCATAATACCCTCCGGTTCCATCCATGTTGCTGCCAATGGGAAGATTTCACTCTTTTTGTATGGTTGAGTAGTACTGATCCTTGAGACTGACCAAATTGCCCAAATGGCATCCTGTTATCTCACCTATCTTGTTATCTCACTTATTATCTCACCCTGTTATCTCACCTATCTTGCCTATCTTCTCAAAGCTTCGAGACCACAGATTCCAGACCTCTGGCTATGTGACCACCCCTTCAGAGAATTTTTCATTGCTGGGGTATGAGAAGAACTCTGTCAGAAAGGGAGAATGCTGGTTCTTCTTAAGGGCCAGTCACCCTCTCTTTTCCCTCTAATAAATTTCCCTTTTCTTGCCTGACTGCCTGGCTCGCTCTCTTTTTCTCTGCACTCTCCTTACAGCTTCTGCATCTTGGCAGTTGTAAATAATGCTGCTATGAACACTGGGGTGCACATCTCTTTTTGAAATAGTGTTTTTGTGGGTTTTATATATATATATATATATACCTAGCACTGAAGACTGTGATCTTGAAGCACAAGTTTGCAAGCCCAAGGGGGTGGTGTATGGTGTACGTGTGTTGTGTATGGGGGTCAGATAGGTCCCCCTCGTAAGGGCTCCAAGTGACCTCACGTGTCCCCAGTGAAGGGTAGACGCTTTGGGCAGTGCTGGTTGACCAGTTATCCTGATAACAGGACACTTCATGTATTGGAAAAATAAGAAAGGATTTGTTTTGTTTTTGCTCTGCCTGTGCCCTCTTCCAGCTGCTGGGCTTCAGGTAGCCCAGAACCTCTCTGTCACATGGGGGGACTGCCTCCTGCCCTCCCTGCCCTTCCATTTCACTGTGACCTCAATATGATGGCATTCATGTTGTGAAGGTATTTTTCAAGCTGTCCAGGGCTTTGCCAAAAACGAAGTACACGGTTAAAACCCAAATCCTTCATCACAACCATCCGAAGCTCAGCTGCTGTGTGGGGAGCCGGCCTTCTCTGGGCACTGTCTGTCCAGTCCTATTTCATTTCCTCAACAATTGGCATCCGCGTTAGCCTTCTCTTTTGGGTTAATAGGAAGTGGCATACCTTCTCAGAGGATCAAGTGGGCTAGAAGACTGGGATGGGGGAGATCATGACTTTTCTATTAAAACAAATACACATGATCATGTGGAATGTAGAAGTTCATTAATTTTAATGTTAAAAAAGCAAAAAATGTCCCTGTGGAGAGATGGGAAGTCGAGGCTGCATGGCGCTGCTTCCTGAGAGGACTTGGGGACTTCAACATTGTCCTCTGCTGTTACAGATGTCTTAGTGGAAAGTGTGGGACACACTGTCAAGTGGAGGAGGCTGTGTGCTGTGCTGGGCTCTGCAAGAGCAGCAGGAGTCAAGAACATGCCTGACCTGGGGGTGCCCCACAGAGGAGCAGCATCCTTCATAGGCTATATGGGAGTGCAGACAGAGGCATCAGAGGAAAGAGAGCTCTGGTCTGGTTGGAATGATGGAGATAATCTGAGGAAGCTTCCTGGAGGAGGAGGAAGGGTGGGAGGTGAGATTTGAGGACCCCAGGAACACATGCTCAGAAGTGCAAGTCAAGCTTGGTCACTGGCAGGAGAATCAGACCTGGCCAAGGGTTTGGAGAGAGGGCACATGGCAGATGCGAACAGGACCCCTGGTGAGGAATCTGGGATGAGTACAACAGGTCTTGGAAGTCCCGGAAATTATTTGAGCAGCAAAATGACAATGTTGAAATTCACTCTAGGGTGATGAATTTCGTGTTGGAGATGGATTTCTAGTTGTTTCTTTTGCTCAGATAGTTGGCCAAACCAGGGCGGGGGTGGGAGGGTTGGGGGATAGTCCTTTTATGGTTCTCTCCTTCCAGAAGAAAAGAAATCCCTCTGAGAGAAATATTCTCTTAGTTCAAACGCAGCCAACATTTCACAAAAACCTTTATTTCTTCTTGTACTCAGATGGAACTGTGGCCCAGAGGGGCCAAGGACCTCGCCTCCCATTGCCCAGCAAATTTAAGATGACATTGAACAGCAAGAGTCACAGGTCACTGAGGTAGATGGGTCCCGCAGGTCCTCCAGAAAGGCGGGCGCATATGCATCACACAGTATTGCCATGGAGCATGATGCTTTTCTTTATGCATGAGCTCTCCACAGGAGCCCCAGCCCACAGGCTGAGCAGGTGGGCATGGCAGCAACCTCCCTCCTCACTGCTTGTGGGGGGATTTGGCCCCTCAGATCCTCTAGACCAGTAAGACTTCACAGTAGACTTCAAGTCTTGCTGAAGAATAAGATCCACCCCGCACCTGGACACACATCTAGTCTTTCCCCCTGGAATGGAACATGTAAAATACCTCGAGGCTGTAGCTAGAAGCTGGCGGCCAAGACCCCCATGCTGGGCAGGGCCCAGGGCGACCGAACACGTCTCAGCCTCTGCCCCCACTGCAGCCTCCTTGACCCCCATCTTTTATTTGTTTGTTTGGTTGCGCTGGGTCTTAATTGTGGCATGCAGGATCTTAAGTTACAGCATGTGGGATCTCGTTCCCTGACCAGGGATTGAACCTGAGCCCCCTGCATTGGGAGTGTGGAGTCTTAGCCACTGGACCACCAGGGAAGTCCCACCCTGCCCCTCGTCTTATCCTGTTCTCTCCTTACCACTTCCTGGGCTGTCATCAAGGCTATGAATGGCAATATGATCAATACTCCAGCTCCATGTATATCTGTTAATTGACTCGTCAAATGTGTATAAAGTGCCAGCTGGATTTCCAGCACCCTCTAAATGCTTGGGTAGAGGAAGGAACATCACAGAGGCAATGCCCACTCTCCTGAGGGAACTGGGAGCAAGATGTGGAAATAACCTTAGCACGCACATGTGTGTGCACACACACCCGTCCGCCCACCACAGCAGGCTAAGATCTCTCTGCACCACAGAGGAAAAGCCCAAATACTTCAGGAGAGGATTCCAGGCCATCAGTTTCAGCTCCAAGAGGTGGGCGACAGGGGAGAGCTCTCTAAGGATGGGACCTTTGTGCTCAGACCTAGACGAAGAGACATTGGCCGTTGGCTGAGGGAAGGCAGAGGCTTTGAGGGGAGAGGGAGGATTAGGTGTGAGAGCCCCAAAATGAAATCCCAAGCTCAGGAGGCAGGAGAAACCCTGAGAGGCGGGTGTGGGTGGAGCTGGGACCAGCCGGAGCAGTATTGGGGTGTTGGGCGAGGTGTGGCAGTATCCCAGCCTGGCCTCACTGCTGTGGGCCCGGCAGATACTCAGAGCCCAAAGCCTGCCTTTCCTGACCTTGCTTAGATAAACTCCGATGTCGGCTGGGGCTGCCCTGTCTGCTCTGATCACAGCCGCCCCTGGGGCCTGGTTCAGATTCTGGGGATTTCTTCTCTGTCTTCTCTGCTCCGTCTCTGACTCTTCTGATACCTTCACTTTTATTTTTATCCATCACTGAGCACACGTCTTTCTTGGTTCTACTCCCTAAGCAACCACAGGCACAAAACAGTTGCTTCTAACAGAATCTTTATTAACGATCTGTGGATTGTAAAGAGTCTTGTCAAACATGCTCCCAGACAAGTTAGAGTCAAGGGATCAGGCGCCCTGTCCTTAACCCTTGGCTGCTCAGCAGCTACCTGGTCCCACTTGGCACCAGGCACGTGTCATCTTCGGCTCTCCTCTGCCTCCTCCCCGTCCTCCTCCTCCGGAGAGCACCAGAGTCCTCTCTCTCTCTTGCTGTCCCTTCACTCCTGACCCACAAAGGAGCTCCCCGACTACCCAGGGGTCTTTGGTTTAACCAGGAGCTTCCCTCCTTAGAAGACAGTTGTGGCTCTAGGCAGCACACCCTCTCCCCAGTCCACCACACATATCTACAGAGGAGGGACTTTGGAGGACATCCTCCCCACATCTGTCATTGTACGACCGAGGCCCAGGGCTCAGGGAGAAGGGGTGACTTGCCGAGACCCTAGCTGTGATCAGATCAGGGCCTGGAAGGCAGAATCCTCTCCACACTGTGTGAATGTGTGTGTGTGTGTGTGTGTGTGTGTGTATGTATGTCGGGGCGGGGGGTGGGGGTGGGGTGGTGCCAGGGCAGAGGTCCTGGGCTTGCTGTCCCCAGCTTTGGTGTGGATCCCCAAGCGAGGCGAGGTGAGGCAGCAGACTTGCTGACCTGTGCTGTTCTCCTCCCCAGCCCCTCGATCCCCGCAGCCATGCACACATGCCCAGCCCATAAATATCTTATTTTGTGTTCCTGCCAGCCCCCACTAATAGGGATAATGCTTCCTGAGGAGCAGCCCAAAGCTGCATTAGTCGCAGATGTTTGATTGATTTAAAACAAAGAGCCTGACCACCAACCTCTCTCTACGGTTTCTCTTCCTGCCACTTTGCTTGCAGGGTTATCTCTGAAATGCAATTAAGGGGCTTAAAAGTACATTTTCAGGAAGATGCAGAATTGATGAGGGGAGCTGGCCCCTGTGGGTGCCTCGGATTGTTCCAGGTCCAGGGAAGGGAGTGGGGACCCTGCCCAGAGCTGCAACCACGCCCACCAAAGTCATGGGTCTCCAGGGTAAAATCTGCAGCCAGCAGTCCAGGAGGCTTGGTGGGAGGGGCTGCCTTTCCAGTGGAGCTGCTGCCCCTTCTGGGGTCCTGTGGTTTTCAGCTCTTTAGAGGAGGCCTCCAGTAGGGAGCCTAGGGCACGGGTCCACAGACTGTTCTGAGGGCTGCCAGCTACGGGACTTCTGGCGAGCATCCTATGGTGTCAGGTTTGACCAGGACCAAGCCTAGGGATCTTGGGGCTGGAGAAAATGATATTTACCAGAATGTCTTTTAGGAAATGTTGCAAGGTTGACAGGAAGTGTCCGAGATGGCGAGCATGTGGTTTGGAGAATGCCCAAGGGTGGCCCAGGTTGCAGAGAGCAGCGCTGAAGGGCATCTGCTTGGCAAGTGGTGTGTGGAGTCGGGAACAGGGGCTGACCCTTCCCCTGTCCTCCACTTCTCTGCTCCCTCCGAGACATCCCCCTGCGTTGAACACACTGTTTGAAAATGTGAGATTTAAAGGGATACTTAGCCTGCGCAGCCTGGAAACTCTCCCCATTCCTGTTTACCAGCACCAGAAAGAGAACAAGATCACCTTCTGCCACGGTCACTGGAGAAAAATTCACCCTGGGCATTTCATTCCAGCCAGACCAGGAAGAATGGGCCAGGCGTTGACAGTTGGAGGTGCAGAGAAAGGGCCTTTCTGCTAACGGTGCACAGGAAGAAGTGAGAATTTGTGGTGTAGGTATGGGAAGTAGCAAATATTTGGTTTGCTGAAGCATTGAGACAGCCGTGGTGAATTTCAGTGTTGTGCTCAGAAGTTTGGGATCTAGTTGCTTGACAGTGGTGAGCCATAGGTGGCTCTAGGGAGAGGAGAGACAGAGTTAGAAAGAGGCTTCTCAAAGACTTCACTAGTGGCTCTGATGGCAAAGAATCTGCCTGCAATGTGGGAGACCCAGGTTTGATCCCTGGCTCAGAAGATGCCCTGGAGAAGGGATGGCTATCCACTCCATTTACGCTCGCCTGGAGAACTCCATGGTCAGAGGAGCCTGGCGGGCTACAGTGCACAGCGTTGTAGAGTTGGATGCGACTCAGTGACTCACACTTTCACTTTTCTCCTAAAGACTAATCTGGTTGGGAATGGGGAGAGAAGGTAAATGCCTTTGTGATACTTATCAGCATCCCTGAGTCTCTGAGGGGGAAATTTATCCCAAACTATAGAACATACAGCTTTGATGTTCAATGGGACAAGTACCTCAGTCACCTTACCTGCTGCCAACATGTCCTCCACCGTGTCTGTCTCTCCACCCTTCTGGAAACTTCCAGACAATTCCAGCTTTCCCTGGTTACCCACTCTGCTTCTTTGAGGAGCTCATGGCACTCAGTCACACCATTCCCCTGTCGTCTGCTGAACTTTCAGACCTTCCCCTCATTCATCCAAGACTTGGGCAAGAAGGATTGCTCTCTTTCTCTGGCCTTTGTCCTAGGAGATGTCAGTTTCTGGCTCCCAGTCCTCTCAGCCTCTCAACCTCCTCAGCAACCATCTCCTTCATTCTTAGCACCCTCCCAGCTGCAGCCTGGACCTCATCCTCACTGTGACTGCATGGCTTCCAAAGCCACCAAATCAAACCCGTCTTAATCGAGGGTGTGGCACACACTGTGGCCCACTGATTGTTTTTGTGAATAAAGTTTTATTGGCACACAGCCCTCCCCATTCATGTACTTACTTTGGATGCTTTCAAGTTACCATGGAGTTCAATAGTTATAACAGAGACTGTATGGCCCACGAAGCCTGAAATACTCACTATGTGGCCCTTTACAGGAAGGACCTTGATTCCTAAAGTCTGTATCCCACATTTCTCTCCTTTCTTCCCTCCCCTCCTGATCCAGGCCAGGTTCACAATGTTGATGCCTCTTTCTGCCATTATCCCCATTCTGTGGTCCCCTCTGGGTAAGTCCAACTACCCACTTCCTCTTTCCCTGCTGCAAGCTGAGAGCTACTGCAGAGACTTCCCCCACAGGGCAGATTGATTCCATCCTACATTTTTTCTTTAATTTTCTTTATTAATTATTTGCTGTGCCATGTGGCTTGCAGGATCCTATTTCCCTGAGGTGAACTCTCCTGGTCTTGTGGAAGTGATTTTCTTTCTTTCTTTTTTAAATAGTTATTTATTTGACTGTGTGAGGTCTTAGTTGCAGCTGTGGGCTCTTTAGTTGTGGCATGTGCAATCTGGTTCCCCGACCAATGATTGAACGTGGGGCCCCTGCTTTGGGAGTGTGGAGTCAGCCACTGAACCACCAGGGAAGTCTCTAGAGGTGATTTTCTATCTGATTTCTGCTTATTCCTGGCATTTAGACTGGGAGCAGAGGCTGTGTCTGGTTTGGATCCCCACTGGGCCTCCCCCATGCCCAGCTCAGTGTTTGGCCCACTGTGGACACTAAATCAATATCCATTGTGTATCTAACCCAGTTGTAGTGGGATTGGGTCAGTTCACTGAGTACAAAAGCAGTGATTCTTGATGGGAACAGATGTCAGAATCTCCTTGAGAGGATTTCCAAAGCGAACCTTGTCAATGGTTTTATCTCCATCCTCAAGATTCCTTCTTGAGGGGAAAAGGGTGATGTGTGAATATTTTATTCCTTTCTCTCACAGGAAGATGAGTTATATGAATTTTGTGGCTATTTGGTTGGCAGTAAAGAGTCCTTGGATGATGAAGGCTCTGGCATCATACCACCCTGGGTTCAAATTTTAGCTTTGCCATTGCACAGGCCTGTTTTTTGTTTTTAATTGAAGGATAATTGCTTTACAATATTGCATTGGTTTCTGCCATACATTAACATGAATCAGTCATAAGTACATATATGTCCCCTTCCTCTTGAAGCTTCCACCCCTTCCCACCCCTCTAGATTGTTACAGAGCCCCGCTTTGAGTTCCTTGAGTCATACAGCAAATTCCCATTAGTTATATCTGTTTTACACGTTAGTGTATATGTTTCCCTGCTACTCCCTCCATTCATCCCACCCTCTACATCCTCCCCTCCCCGCTCCCATGTCCATAAGTCTGTCCTCTGTCTGTCTCTCCATTGTTTCCCTGCAAACAGGTTCATCAGTACTATCTTTCTAGAGTCTGTATATATGCATTAGTATATATTTGTTTTTCTGACTTCCTTCAGTCTGTATAATAGTCTCTAGGGTCGTGGATAGACACGACTTTTTGAGTCTCTTTGAGTCTCTGTTTTCTACTTCGTTAATTAGGGATCAGAAGATCTATTTCTTAGGGAGATCTGGGGAAATGCTGGTGTCTGACGGTGGACAGAAGCCATGTGAGACTGACTGCCCTTCCCTTCCTGACTCACAGTCAGAAAGTCACTTGTTTCAATGCCTTTTCATCCTGTTTGTTATTCCTTGAACAAGGTTGCTGAAGACCCTCCCAGGAAGCTTTATTTCGACTTCGCCCTCTTGCCTTCCTGGGTCTTGCTTTGGTTTGTCTTCCATTCTGCAGATCCTGAGAGGGAGGCGGAAAAGATGAAGTTGTTTGTCAGAGGTTTTTGCTAACCATACAATTGGGTTTTCTGCAGAGTGATTCATGGAACTGAATTTACAGCTGAAGTTGTAGATCTGTTTTTAGAAATTATTAGCAGGCATTAAACAAAAGCAGGCTTTATTAATAATTCACCAGAATAAAAAGATATGGTGTAATATCTCACAACTGTAACCTCTAATGCTGGAATAAGTATTCCATTTATTTGTGGGTTTTTTCTGTTTTTTCTTTCCTTTGACACAAGAAAGACCCAAATCCTCTGTACACTAAAAGAAAGAAAGGTCTAAGCAGGTATATTTATCAGATGAGCAGAGCATGATTCTGCCTCTAGAGTCAGAGACACAGGACACATTCTGGGTGCCTGTGCTGTGCTGTGCTTAGTCACTCAGCCGTGTCTAGCTCTTTGCACCCCCATGGACTGTAGCCCGCCAGGCTCCTCTGTCCATGCAGATTCTCCAGGCAAGATTGCTGGTGTGGATTGCCAGGCCCTCCTCAAGGGGATCTTCCCAGCCTAGGAATTGAACCCAGGTCTCCCGTACTGCAGGCGGGTTCTTTACTGTCTGACCCACCAGGGAAGCCCAGAAATAAAGTGGAATCATCTGAAGCAAAAATAGGGAATGACGGTCTATGTTAGGGGTGTAACATTCTGCTTCTCAGGCCCCTGATGTTTTTTGTTTTTCTTTTCTTTTTCCTCTGCTTTGCTTTAGCTTCAAAGCCTCATTAGTTCATGGATGTAGCAAACCCCACAGCCACACCCATATCTTTCTGTCTCCACAGGAGCACAGAGGAAAGGCCATGTTTTGAGGACCCAGAGAGAAGGTAGCTGACTGCCAGCCAGGACGGGAGGTCTCACCGGAAACCAAGCCTGGCACATCAGTCTTAGACATCTAACCTTCAGAAATATGAGAAAAAATGTCTGTTGTTTAAGCTACCCAGTCTGTAGCATCTTGTTACGGCAGTCCAAGCAGACAACAGATGTATTAATCTTCACCAGGATCCCATAGCCCTCTGACCTTAGACATGACCAGAGGTTTGATCTATGAAGCAGGAGCAGGAGCAACATCTGTGAGCCATGGTTATAGAACATTATTAATCAGGACGTCTCACACTTCTACTGGTGTCAGTGCTGTGAAGACTCAACCCTTATTTCAGTAAAACAGCTCAAGCCATCTCCAGCTTGCTGAAGTCAACCTTCATAACACAGTGGCCTTAAAGTGTGTATAGGAGGATATATACCCCAGGATAACCAGGAATCACTTGGAAATTAAAGACAGTAATGGTGTACTTGGCTTCCTTGATGATAAAATATGACTCCTGTTGTCCGAACTGTAGAGTAGTAATAAGGAAATAGGTGAAACAGAATCAAGAAATGAAAAATATATCCTAGTGTGCATGCGTGTGTGCATGCTAGGTCACCTCAATCATGTCTGACTCTTGTGACCCCATGGACTGTAGCCTGCCAGGCTCCTCTGTCCATGGGATTCTCCAGGCAAGAATACTGGAGTGGGCTGTTATGCCCTCTCCAGGGGATCTTCCCATCTCAGGAACCAAACCTGTGTCTCAGGTCTCCTGCATTGACAGCCAGGTTCTTTACCACTAGTTCCCCCTGGGAAGCCCACATCCTAGTACTTTTGTATTTTAATGTATAAAACAATAGTTATCTAGGAATTCCCTAGTAGTCCAGTGGTTAGGGCTCTGCGTTTCCACTGTAGGGGGCATGGGTTTGATCCCTGGTCAGGGAACTAAGTTTCAGCATCCCACATGCCTTGTTGTGAGGCCAAAACAAACAAAGAAAAAAGTAAAAACAACAAAATCCCACAAAAATCGGAACAGCTGGTATTTACATGAAATGAGACCATGATATTTTATTTGATAAATTAGAGTGACATCACTGATTATCCATCAGTAGGAAATAAAGTTGGATTCTTATGTTACACTTCATACAAAAATATATTCCAGATGTATTAAAGACTTCAGTGTAAAAAATAAAATTGTGAACTTTCCATTTCCCACCAAGATGGCATAACCCAGTTTCTCCCATTTCCTCTTACAACTAAAAATCACAACACATTTGTGTAGGAAGACTCTGAAAGGTGGAAAAAAGAAAGGCTACCTAAGAACCTCTGTGCTCTGATTCCACCTTCACGTGCTCTGGTGGTGTCAGAGACTGGGGCCAACAGGGAAGTAATTTTCCTTCCCACTTCCACTGTGTGGAAGCAGGAGTTCTCAACATGTTATTTCCCTTGCAGAGATAGCACTGCTGGGAGCCGGTAGGGAGCTGATCTTCCATCCCCCACCAGTAGAGGGAGGCAGTGCTCCAGTCCTCTGCCTTGGCAATATCAGGGCCGTCCCGGGTGCCTGATCCTGTAGCCCCACCCCGCAGTACAAGGCTTCACGAGGTGGTGGCAGGCTTGTCCCTCCGCCCTTCACCCTCTGCTCTGGGTGTCCGCAGGCCCAAAGGAGGGCTGGACAACCACCTGGCATTATGAAATGGAGTGAACAGAGTGGGAGGTGGGAATTGTTGGCACTCTGCCTGCCCAACCCCAACCCCACCCCCCTCCCCCCCTCCCCCCCCTCCCCCTCCCCTCCCCCCTCCCCTCCCCTCCCCCTCCCCTCCCCCCCCCCCCTCCTCCCTCCCTCCCCCCCCCCTCCCCCTCCCCCCCCCCCCCTCCCTCCTCCCTCCCCCGCAGGGGGAACTGAAGTTGCACATTCATTGGAGGCGAAAGAGGTGGTGCTGGTCAGTCCCCCATTTCTAACTAGGAAGCCCTCCATGGGGCCAGGAGGCAGCTGAACCTCTACTACATCTGTCTGCAATGAGGCAGTAAGAATCAGTGTTCTTTGGCTGGGGTCGTGTCCCTGGAGCCCAGAGGGGACATATACGTGCCGCACCTCCACATCAGGTCTGCCTGCTGAAAAATAAGATCAAATATGATCCAGAGCCTCATGATATAATATCCAGAATGTCTGGAACACAATAGACTCATCACATCAAGAACCAGGAAATTGACAGCCTGAATGAGAAAAGACAACATTTCGGTTCAGTCACTCAGTCGTGTCCAACTCTGCAATCCCAAGGACTGCAGCATGCCAGGCCTCCCTGTCCATCACCAACTCCTGGAGTTTACTCAAACTCATGCCCGTTAAGTTGGTGATGCCATCCAACCATCTCATCCACTGTCATCCTCTTCTCCTCCCCCCTTCAAACTTTCCATCAGGGTCTTTTCAAATGAGTCAGCTCTTTGCATCAGGTGGCCAAAGTACTGGAGTTTCAGCTTCAACATCAGTCCTTCCAATGAATATTCAGGACTGATTTCCTTTAGGATGGACTGGTTGGATCTCCTTGCAGTCCACACACAGATAAATCAGATGTTCAGATGTTGAAATTATCCGATAAAGAGGTTAAAGCAGCCATCATGAAAATATACCAACAAGTATTGAAACATTCTCGTGAAGCAAATTAAAAAATCTCAGGAAAGGAAAAAGTTATTTAAAAAAGAAGAAGAGCTAAAAGGGGATTATAGAAGTAAGGAATACTAAGTGAAATAAAATAAAAATCCTAGAGAAAAATTTAGGTGACTATATCTTTAACTGTGAGGAGTCTGTTTTATAAAAACATATTAATTTCCTTATTTTGGCTGCATTGGGTCCTAGCTGTGGCATGCGGGATCTTCACTGCTTTGTGTAGGATCTTTTATTTCGGCTTAGTTCCCCCCCAGCATGTAGGATCTAGTGCCCTGTGTCCCCTGCATTGCGAGGTGGACTACCAGGAAATCCCAGGAGTCTCTTCTAACTAGACAGAAAGGTGAGAAACTAAACCCTTTTGGTTAAGTTTGTCTGGTGCCCACAGATATTTAAAGGTGAAAGATGGAAAGCTTTCACCCTAAGATCAGGAACAAGACAAGATGTCTGTTCTCACCACTTCTATTTGACACTATATGGAGATTCTAGACAAGGCAGTTAGGCAAGCAAAATAATTAAAAGGCATTCAGAGTGAAAGGAAGAAGTAAAGTTGTCTCTATTTGCAGATGTTATGATCTTATACGTAGAAAATCCTAGAGAATTAAAAAAGTACTAGAACATGAGTTCAACAAGGTTTCAAGATACAAAAACAATATATAACAATTGTGTTTCTAATGGACTGGCAATGAACAATCCAAAAACAAAATTAATAAAAATTACAGAGAAGGCAATGGCAACCCACTCCAGTACTCTTGCCTGGAAAATCCCATGGACAGAGGAGCCTGGTAGGCTAATTTACATGAGTATTAACAAGAATAAATACTTGGGAATAAATTTAACCACAGAAGTACAAGACTCGTACAGTAAAAAAACTGCAAAACACTTGCAAATAATGAAAGAAAAAATGCTATGGATGATAAGATCTCGTTATGAATCAAAAGACTTAATAAGGCTGGTAATAATGGCCTAGTGGATATGTAGACTCAGTACAGTCCTCATCAAAATTCATGGTGTTTTATTTGCAGAAATTGACAAGCTGATCTTAAAATTCACGTGGAAATACATAGGACTCAAAATAGCCAATGCAACCTTGAAAAAAAACAAAGTTCTCAGTTTCAAAACATCCTGCATTGTTGCAGTCATCCAGACCACGTAACACTGACAGAAGATAGACATGCAGATCGACAGGATCGAACTGAGAATTGAGAAATAAGCCCTTGCATTTATGGTCAATTGATTTACCACATACCTACCCTTCAGTTTTTCCTTGTGGCTCAGACTAAAGAACCTGTCTGCAATGAGAGAGACCTAGGTTCAATCCCTGGGCTGGGGAGATCCCCTGGAGAAGGGTTAGGCTACCCACTCCAGTATTCTTGCCTGGAGAATCCCATGGACAGAGGAGCTTGGCAGGCTTCAGTCCATGGAGTCACAAAGAGTCGGACACTGAGTGACTAACACTTTTGCTTTTTTTCACCCTTCAGTCTCTCTCTTCCCTCCCTCAACCAGTTCTACCCAGTGGTAAACTGAGTCCCTCTCCCTACCTGGCCTCAGTGAGGCCAAAACGTAAGGCAATTCAACCGAAAAAGGATCGTGTTTTCAACAAATGGCGCTGGGACCACTGAATATCCACATGCCAAAGAATTAATTTGAGCCTCTATCTTATCCCACTTATAAAATTTAACTTAAAATATATCATAAGGCTACATAAAAGAGCAAAACTATAAACCTTTTAGAAAAAATAGGAAATCTTCATGACCTTGGATTATGCAATGATTTCTTAGACATGACACTAAACCATGTAAATGACAAAAAAAAAAAAAATCGGACTTCATCAAAATTAAAAATTTTGTGCTTCCAAGGACACCATTAAGGAAGTGAAAAGAAGGACCTTCTTGGTGGTGCAGTGGTTCAGACTCAGCTTCCATTGCAGGGGGCGAGGATTTTATCCCCAGTCAGGGTTTCCCAGGTGGTTCATGGTAAAGAATCTGCCTGCAATGCAGGAGAACTGGGTTTGATCCCTAGGTCGGAAAGATACCCTGGAGAAGGGAATGGCTACCATTCCAGTATTTTTGCCTGGAGCTCTCCATGGAAGGAAGAGCCTTGTGGGCTACAGTCCATGGGGTTGCAAAGAGTCGGACACAACTGAGTGACTATCACTTTTTAGGGAACCAAGGACCCACACACTGAAGCACAGCCACACACACACACAGAGTGAAAAGACAAGCCTACAGAATGGGAGAGAATGTTTGCAAATCATGTACCTGATAAGAGACCTGTGTAATGAATATTAAAAAAAAAAAAAAAAAAACTGCAACTCAACAATAAAAAGACAACCCAATTTAAAAATGGGCAGAGATTTTTCTCCAAAGAAGATACAGAAATGAACAAAAAGCATATGAAAAGATGTTCAACATTATTAGTCATGACAGAAATGTAAATCAAAACTTCAGTAAGATACCACTTCATGACCCCCAGGATGGCTGTAATAAAAAAGATAGTTAATAACAAGTATTGTTGAGGCTATGAAGAAATTTTTTTTTCTCATACCCTGGCAAGGTAAAATGGTGCAGCTGCTTTGAAAAATAGTTTGTCAGTTCCTCAGAGTGTTAAACACGGGGTTAACCATATGGCCTAACAATTCCACTCCTAAGTTATATACCCTAGAGAAATGAAAACTTCTACACAAGTGAGACATGAATGTTCCTACCAGTATTCTTTGCAATAGCCAAAATGTGGAAATGATTGAACTTGTATCTTTGAGCTTCCCAGGTGACTAGGGATAAAGAATCCACCTGTTAAACAGGAGACGTGGGTTGGATCCCTGGGTTGGGAAGTCTCTCTCCCTCTGCCTCTGTCCTGCTCACCATGCCTGAGGATTTCTGTTGGGTTTTGAGGTAAGAAAACTTGCTGGTTTTCCTCATGTAACCTCTCAAATCTGTCCTTCGTGTTTTGATGCCTTTTCCCCAACTTCCCATATATTAACAAATAATTTAAATAAAATTGACACCCACTGAGTTAAGTAGACCGGCTAGCCCCCAGTGGCCAATAAAACATGCATGTGGGGACTTCCTTGGTAGTCCAGTGGTTAAGACTCTGTGCTTCCACTGCAAGGGGGCTTGGGTTCAATCCTTGGTCAGGGAACTAGGATCCCACATTCTTTGTGGTCAATAAAAGCAAATACCATCATGATAAATGTTAAAAAAACAAAACACGCACGTGGCTGAATCTAGCTTGTGAGCCACCACTGAGACTTCAGGTATCCCACGCTGCTGGATGTATTAGCCTGGGATTCTCAGAAGCTCACCTTGAAATGGGGATTTCTGCACAAGGGATTTATAGGAAGTGTTCTCAGGAAATTTTGACGGGAGAGTAAGGAAGCAGGATGGAGAAGGGAAGGGGCCCAGGTAAAGGTGCTGGAACAAGCAGAGTCCTGGAAAGGGTAGCTTTGCCTTGTCCTGCAGGAGACTCTGCTTCAGAGCAGGTCTTGCCAACTGCGGGCAAAGGAGCTGTAGGCTCTCTACTCCCATACTCATGGGCCATTGGCTAAGGGCTGACTCTGGGATAAGACAAATATCCAGGGACCTCTGTTTCTCCATTGCACACAGACAGTGAGGCTCCAGAAGCCTGAGGGCAGTGTTCCAAGAAAAACTGGCAGGTGCTGGCTGTGTGAGGGTCATTGAGGAAGCCACCCAAGGAGCATCCTCTTGCTTATGAAAATACCTGGGTGTGTGATCACAGCAGTAATTTGGAAGAAACTGATATTGAAAAGAGTGAGCTCTAGGGATTGAATTTCCCTAAATCACTTATAAAAAATGTCATACAGCCGGCAATACTAGTAACTAGAAGCTGGTTCCCTCATGGCTATTCTTGGCAGCCAATACATTAAGAAGTACTTATAAGTTCATGACAATTGACCCTAATGCAAATAGACCCATGAAACTCAGAACAAATGATAGAGTCTGAAAGTCCGAACCAAAGATGTAAAGTCCATTGCAGATTGGAGGAGAGTGAGGAGAAAGACACAAACTATGAGAAATGTGCTAGACCAGTCCTTGTTATAAGAATGAGGCCTAACTCAGCTCACATTTCTACAAAAGAGTGGGAGAGAGGTGTAAGAATCTTCCTCTAATTCCCAGCTGCTGCCCCAGATTCCATGAGGGCTCAGGTGTGGATGCCCCCAGCATCCTTGGAGGAGAACATCTCCACTGTATTTCTGCATCAGGCCTTGGGAGGTCTTCTGCCATCTTGAGACCAGAGATTTTTAGATTTCCCATCAGGGAATATAATGGCTTTCTTGACAGTCCAGCTTTTATTTTCTGTTTTTTTTGTTGTTGTTGTTGTTAATCACTCTAGCCTGACTCATGTGTTCTCAAAGTCGAGTTGCCTGGACTAAATAAATATCCTCAGTCTGCCCTTGAGAATGACGTAGTAATGAACTCAGGATTTTGGAATTCAACTCCACAAATGTTTATTAAGCATCTACTATGTGCCTAGATAGCATATTGAAAAGCAGAGACATTACTTTGCCAGCAAAGGTCCGTATAGTCAAGGCTATGGTTTTTCCAGTGGTCATGTATGGATGTGAGAGTTGAACTATAAAGAAGGCTGAGTGCCAAAGAATTGATGCCTTTGAACTGTGGTGTTGGGGAAGACTCTTGAGAGTCCCTTGGACTGCAAGGAGGTCCAACCAGTCCATCCTAAAGGAGATCAATCTCGGGTGTTCATTGGAAGGACTGATGCTGAAGTTGAAACTCCAGTACTTTGGCCACCTCATGCGAAGAGTTGACTCATTGGAAAAGACTGATGCTGGGAGGGATTGGGGGCAGGAGGAGAAGGGGACAACAGAGGATGAGATGGCTGGATGGCATCACCGACTCGATGGACATGAGTTTGAGTGAACTCCGGGAGTTGGTGATGGACAGGGAGGCCTAGCGTGCTGTGATTCATGGGGTTGCAAAGAGTCGGACACGACTGAGTGACTGAACTGAACTGAACTGAACTGATGTGCCTCGCATTGCGATAGATCTTTGTCATTTTTGTTTAGTCACTAAATCATGGCCAACTCTTGCGACCTCATGGACTGCAGCCTGCCAGGCTCCTCTGTCCATGGGATTTCCAAGGCAATAATACTGGAGTGGGCCGTCATTGCCTTCTCCAGGGGATCTTCCCACCCAGGTCTCTTGCGTCTCCTGTACTGGCACAGGATTCTTAAGCAGTGAGCCACAAGGGAAGCCTATGATGGATCTCAGGGGTATAATATTAATAAGATTTGGGGAGTTCTTTGTTTTGGAATTCCAGTGGAAAAACAACCAACAACTTGATGGTGATTTAGTCACTAAGTCATGTCTGACTCTTGTGATCTCATGGTCCATAGCCCACCAGGCTCCTCTGTCAGTGGGATTCTCCAGGCAAGAATGGAGTGGGTTGCCATTTCCTTCTCCAACAATCAACAACTTAGTGGTCACTTAATTTCCCTTCCCACTCTATAGAGAAATTTTTGGACCAAGGCTGAGTTTGATGTGAGTCAAAGATTTTGTATCCATCCATGTATATATATATGTTAAAGAAAAATTGGTGAGGCAGTTGTGAGCTCAGGGCCATTTGCAAGGCTGTAAAACCAGAATGCAAGTGAAGCCCTTAGATCAGAGGGAAGGGGAGGAGGATTTTATTGAACTGAAAGAACAAGAACTAATGGGAAAACACTTGGGTGTGTGAGATCAGAAGCAATTTGAGGAATTAACTGACAGATATATATTCCAATGTTATTAGTGGTTTTCTCCAGGGGATAGGATTTTGGTTGAGTTTAATTTTCTTTTTCTTTTTTCTCTCTTTTCCTTAGTTTCTCCCTCTCTCCCTTCCTCCCTCCTTCCCTGCCATCCTTTCTGCCTTCCTTCCTCTTTCTTTTTCTTATGCTTTGTTAGTATTGGATACATTTTCTACAATGTGCCTCTCTCGACTTTTGAAATAAATGGGCTTTATCTTAAAAATCAAATCAAAACTGAGAATATAAAGTATATTGTCTTTGAGGCTAAAGGTCAGGCCAGATTGATGCCAAACATAAGCTAACTCTGCAATGTTCCCCTTTGTGGAGACCCCCACATCTCCACATCTCTCCTCTAGGCTCCCAGCACTTTGCTGTATTTAGATTGGTGGCATCAGCTCAGGGGAACCAGTATCTGCTTAAACAGATCCAATTTTAAAATGTCTATTTATTAAAAGGCTTTCCTGTGGCTCAGTGGTAAAGAATCTGCCTGCCAAGTAGGAGACTCAGGCTCTATCCCTGGGTTAGGAAGATTCCCTGGAGAAGGAAATGGCAACCCACTCCAGTATTCTTGTTTGGGAAATTCCATGGACAGAGGAGCCTGGTGGGCTACAGTCCATGGGATCTCAAAAGAGTCTGACATGACTCTTTATTAAACTATTGATTAAAATAGTTTTTAAACCCCAATCCATATTCTTACCCTTTCCCCCTCTTTTCAGTTCAGTTGCTCAGTCGTGTCCGACTCTTTGCGACCCTATGAATCGCAGCACGCCAGGCCTCCCTGTCCATCACCAACTCCCGGAGTTCACTCAGACTCATGTCCATCGAGTCAGTGATGCCATCCAGCCATCTCATCCTCTGGCGTCCCCTTCTCCTCCTGCCCCCAATCCCTCCCAGCACCAGTCTTTTCCAATGAGTCAACTCTTCGCATGAGATGGCCACAGTACTGGGTTTCAGCTTCAGCATCATTCCCTCCAAAGAAATCCCAGGACTGATTTATTTCAGAATGGACTGGTTGGATCTCCTTGCAGTCCAAGGGACTCTCAAGAGGCTTCTCCACTACCACAGTTCAAAAGCATCAATTCTTTGGCGTTCGGCTTTCTTCATAGTCCAACTCTCACATCCATACATGACCACAGGAAAAACCATAGCCTTGACTAGATGGACCTTTGTTGACAAAGTAACGTCTCTGCTTTTGAATATGCTATCTAGGTTGCTCATAACTTTCCTTCCAAGGAGTAAGCGTCTTTTAATTTCATGGCTGCAGTCACCATCTGCAGTGATTTTGGAGTCCCCAAAAATAAAGTCTGACACTGTTTCCACTGTTTCCCCATCTATTTCCCATGAAGTGTGGGACTGGATGCCATGATCTTCGTTTTCTGAATGTTGAGCTTTAAGCCAACTTTTTCACTCTCCACTTTCATTTTCATCAAGAGGCTTTTTAGTTCCTCTTCACTTTCTGCCATAAGGGTGGTGTCATCTGCATATCTGAGGTTATTGATATTTCTCCCGGCAATCTTGATTCCAGCTTGTGTTTCTTCCAGTCCAGCGTTTCTCATGATGTACTCTGCATATAAGTTAAATAAACAGAGTGACAATATACAGCCTTGACGAACTCCTTTTCCTATTTGGAACCAGTCTGTTGTTCCATGTCCAGTTCTAACTGTTGCTTCCTGACCTGCATACAGATTTCTCAAGAGGCAGGTCAGGTGGTCTGGTATTCCCATCTCTTTCAGAATTTTCCACAGTTTATTGTGATCCACACAGTCAAAGGCTTTGGCATAGTCAATAAAGCAGAAATAGATGTTTTTCTGGAACTCTCTTGCTTTTTCCATGATCCAGCGGATGTTGGCAATTTGATCTCTGGTTCCTCTGCCTTTTCTAAAACCAGCTTGAACATCAGGAAGTTCACAGTTCACATATTGCTGAAGCCTGACTTGGAGAATTTTGAGCATTACTTTAGTAGCGTGTGAGATGAGTGCAATTGTGTGGTAGTTTGAGCATTCTTTGGCATGGCCTTTCTTTGGGATTGGAATGAAAACTGACCTTTTCCAGTCCTGTGGCCACTGCTGAGTTTTCCAAATTTGCTGGCATATTGAGTGCAGCACTTTCACAGCATCATCTTTCAGGATTTGAAATAGCTCCACTGGAATTCCATCACCTCCACTAGCTTTGTTCGTAGTGATACTTTCTGAGGCCCACTTGACTTCACATTCCAGGATGTCTGGCTCTAGGTCAGTGATCATGCCATCGTGATTATCTGGGTCGTGAAGATCTTTTTTGTACAGTTCTCCTGTGTATTCTTGCCACGTATTCTTAATATCTTCTGCTTCTGTTAGGTCCATACCATTTCTGTCCTTGATCAAGCCCATCTTTGCATGAAATGTTCCCTTGGTATATCTAATTTTCTTGAAGAGTTCCCTAGTCTTTCCCATTCTGTTATTTTCCTCTATTTCTTTGCATTGATTGCTGAGGAAGGCTTTCTTATCTCTTCTTGCTATTCTTTGGAACTCGCATTCAGATGCTTATATCTTTCCTTTTCTCCTTTGCTTTTCACTTCGCTTCTTTTCACAGCTATATGTAAGGCCTCCCCAGACAGCCATTTTGCTTTTTTGCATTTCTTTTTCTTGGAGATGGTCTTGATCCCTGTCTCCTGTACAATGTCACGAACCTCATTCCATAGTTCATCAGGCACTCTATCTATCAGATCTAGGCCCTTAAATCTATTTCTCACTTCCACTGTATAATCATAAGGGATTTGATTTAGGTCATATCTGAATGGTCTAGTGGTTTTCCTACTTTCTTCAATTTAAGTCTGAATTTGGCAATAAGGAGTTCACGGTCTGAGCCACAGTCAGCTCCTGGTCTTGTTTTTGCTGACTGTACAGAGCTTCTCCATCTTTGGCTGCAAAGAATACAGTCAGTCTGATTTCAGTGTTGACCATCTGGTGAGGTCCATGTGTAGAGTCTTCTCTTGTGTTGTTGGAAAAGGGTGTTTGCTATGACCAGTGCGTTTTCTTGGCAAAACTCTATTAGTCTTTGCCCTGCTTCATTCCGTATTCCAAGGCCAAATTTGCCTGTTACTCCAGGTGTTTCTTGACTTCCTTCTTTTGCATTCCATTCCCCCTCTTTAGAGAGTCACAAAGATTTTTTTTTGTGTGAGAAATGAAAATAATTAGGAAACCAGGAGATCACCCCAATTATTTTTTATGTTAAATAAAAACCTTTATTTAACCGTCTACTTTTTTCCATTATGATGTATCATAGGATGTCAAAAATAGTTCCCTGTGCTATATGGCAGAACCTTGTTGCTTATTTATTCTATATGTATGAGGTTACATCTACTAACCCCAGCCTCCCACTCCATCTATTCCCCAAAACTCCTCCCCCTTGGCGACCACCAGTCTGTTTTTCTACCTCCAGGAGTCTAATTCTATTTCATAGATAAATTCATTTGTGTTATATTTGAGATTCCACATAAAATGATATCATATGGTCTTTGTCTTTCTCTGTCTGACTTAGTTCATGTAGTATGATAATCTCTGATTTCATGCATGTTGCTGCAAATGACATTGTTTCATTCTTTTTAATGGCTGAGTAATATTCCATTGTATATATGTTGCTGCTGCTCAGTCACTCAGTTGTGTCTGACACCAGGATCCTCTGTTCTTGGGATTTTTCAAGCAAGAATACGCAATTGGGTTGCCATTTCCTCTGCCAGGAGATCTTCCTGACCCACGGATCAAACCCACATCTCCTCTGTCTCCTGCATTGCAGGCTGATTCTTTACCCAAGGAGCCATCAGGGAAGCCTATTCATTCATCTGTCAATAGACATTTTGGTTGCTTCCATGTCTTGACTATTGTGAATAGTGCTGCTATGAAAATGGGTGTGCATGTATCTTTTTGACTTACAGTTTGGTCAGTAGGATGTGGTTGTACAAGTTTTTAAAAGCAGGCTATGTAAATACATAATCAAAATCATGGCCCCATAATGAGCCTGGCAGTGATTCATGATTGTACCAAATGTCTTGGGGTGACCACGGAGGATATGAATATATTTTTACAAAGCTCAATCCCATCCAGCCTCTCCTTCCATTTGTTGATTTGTGGCAGGGTTTGAAGCCCTGGCACTGGCAGGGCTGTCCCCTCAATGCCACTCAGCCACCCACTCTAGCAGGGTGATATGCAAGCCAGGGAGCTGGTAGGCAAGCCAATCACTGAGTCTGTGGAAATGGGGCAGTCTCTTCTTTGAAAGAGTGCCTCTTGGCTGCACAGAGGAGAACTTGTGGGCTTCCAGGATTGGGAAGGAAGCTTTTTTTCTCTTCCTCAACCCTTCAGTCTTCCCACTTTCAGGAAATGACACCTCCACTAGAGATCCCAGAGCCTTCTCTTTTGCCCTTCCCTTCCTGCGCCATCCCATCACCAAGTCCTGCCCACACACTTCAAACTAGGGCCCCAGTCTCTCCCTGTCTTTCCTTCTCACCTTGGGCACAGCTACTGTTGTAGTTTGCCTGGATGACCAAAGTCACCCTCTAACTGGCTCCTCCACTTCTGTAGCTTCTCTCCAACCCAGTTTGCACTCTATGGACTGAAAGTTATTTTTTGAAAAACAGATCAAATTGTACCATATTGTTAATTTATTTTTAAATTTTATATTAGAGTATGTTGGGTTAGTTTCAGGTGTACAGCAAAGGGATTCAGTTATACATATATCTACTCTTTTCCCAAATTTTTTCCCATTTAGGTTACTGAGTAGAATTCCTGTGCTATGGGATTTTCCAGGCAAGAGTACTGGAGTGGGGTGCCATTGCCTTCTCCTGTCTTTGTCTAACTTTCTTCAATTAGTATGATAATCTCTAAGTCCATCCATGCTGCTGCAAATGGCACTATTTCATTACTTTTTATGGCTGAGTAGGAAAATTCCATGGACGGAGGAGCCTGGTAGGCTGCAGTCCATGGGGTCGCTACGAGTCGGATAGGACTGAGCTACTTCACTTTCACTTTCATGCATTGGAGAAGGAAATGGCAACCCGCTCCAGTGTTCTTGCCTGGAGAATCCCAGGGACGGGGGAGCCTGGTGGGGAGCCTGCCATCTATGGGGTCACACAGAGTCGGACACAACTGAAGCGACTTAGCAGCAGCAGCAGCAGTATTCCATTATGTATATGTACCACATCTTCATTATCCATACATCTATCAATGGACACTTAGGTTGCTTTTATGTCTTTACCGGGGCTAAATAGTGTTGCTATGAATATTGGTCTGCATCTTTATTTTTCTTTTTTAGTACAAAGGACTTTTAATGAAACCTCAAAGTCTTCCTCTCCATTCCATTTTCATTCCCCAGAGGCAGCTACCTTTTGTTATAACTGGGGTTACATGCAAAACTTTGAATAGTATGCATGTATCTCTGGCTTTTATTTTACTAACTTCAGATAATATGTGCATCCTATATAGACTTAACTCACTCATATTACCCCCACTTCTTTTCTTACCAGTTTTTGATAAATTATATTTTAATTCTTCTGTTGGTTACTTTTTTTTTCTTTTTTTTTAATTTTATTTTATTTTTAAACTTTACAATATTGTATTAGTTTTGCCAAATATCGAAATGAATCTGCCACAGGTATACCTGTGTTCCCCATCCTGAACCCTCCTCCCTCCTCCCTCCCCATACCCTCCCTCTGGGTCGTCCCAGTGCACCAGCCCCAAGCATCCAGTATCGTGCATCGAACCTGGACTGGCGACTTGTTTCATACATGACATTATACATGTTTCAATGCCATTCTCCCAAATCTCCCCACCCTCTCCCTCTCCCACAGAGTCCATAAGACTGATCCACATCAGTGTCTCTTTTGCTGTCTCGTACACAGGGTTATTGTTACCATCTTTCTAAATTCCATATATATGCGTTAGTATACTGTATTGGTGTTTTTCTTTCTGGCTTACTTCACTCTGTATAATAGGCTCCAGTTTCATCCACCTCATTAGAACTGATTCAAATGTATTCTTTTTAATGGCTGAGTAATACTCCATTGTGTATATGTACCACCGCTTTCTTATCCATTCATCTGCTGATGGGCATCTAGGTTGCTTCCATGTCCTGGCTATTATAAACAGTGCTGTGATAAACATTGGGGTACACGTGTCTCTTTCCCTTCTGGTTTCCTCAGTGTGTATGCCCAGCAGTGGGATTGCTGGATCATAAGGCAGTTCTATTTCCAGTTTTTTAAGGAATCTCCACACTGTTCTCCATAGTGGCTGTACTAGTTTGCATTCCCACCAACAGTGTAAGAGGGTTCCCTTTTCTCCACACCCTCTCCAGCATTTATTGCTTGTAGACTTTTGGATCACAGCCATTCTGACTGGCGTGAAATGGTACCTCATAGTGGTTTTGATTTGCATTTGTCTGATAATGAGTGATGTTGAGCATCTTTTCATGTGTTTGTTAGCCATCTGTATGTCTTCTTTGGAGAAATGTCTATTTAGTTCTTTGGCCCATTTTTTGATTGGGTCATTTATTTTTCTGGAGTTGAGCTGTAGGAGTTGCTTGTATATTTTTGAGATTAGTTGTTTGTCAGTTGCTTCATTTGCTATTATTTTCTCCCATTCTGAAGGCTGCCTTTTCACCTTGCTAATAGTTTCCTTTGTTGTGCAGAAGCTTTTAAGTTTAATTAGGTCCCATTTGTTTATTTTTGCTTTTATTTCCAATATTCTGGGAGGTGGGTCATAGAGGATCCTGCTGTGATGTACGTCGGAGAGTGTTTTGCCTATGTTCTCCTCTAGGAGTTTTATAGTTTCTGGCCTTACGTTGAGATCTTTAATCCATTTTGAGTTAATTTTTGTGTATGGTGTTAGAAAGTGTTCTAGTTTCATTCTTTTACAAGTGATTGACCAGTTTTCCCAGCACCACTTGTTAAAGAGATTGTCTTTAATCCATTGTATGTTCTTGCCTCCTTTGTCAAAGATAAGGTGTCCATATGTGCGTGGATTTATCTCTGGGCTTTCTATTTTGTTCCATTGATCAATATTTCTGTCTTTGTGCCAGTATCATACTGTCTTGATAACTGTGGCTTTGTAATAGAGCCTAAAGTCAGGTAGGTTGATTCCTCCAGTTCCATTCTTCTCTCAAGATAGCTTTGGCTATTCGAGGTTTTTTGTATTTCCATACAAATTGTGAAATTATTTGTTCTAGCTCTGTGAAGAATACCATTGGTAGCTTGATAGGGATTGCATTGAATCTATAATTTGCTTTGGGTAGTATACTCATTTTCACTATATTGATTCTTCCAATCCATGAACATGGTATATTTCTCCATCTATTAGTGTCTTCTTTGATTTCTTTCACCAGTGTTTTATAGTTTTCTATATATAGGTCTTTAGTTTCTTTAGGTAGATATATTCCTAAGTATTTTATTCTTTCTGTTGCAATGGTGAATGGAATTGTTTCCTTAATTTCTCTTTCTGTTTTCTCATTATTAGTGTTTAGGAATGCAAGGGATTTCTGTGTGTTGATTTTATATCCTGCAACTTTACTATAATCATTGATTAGTTCTAGTAATTTTCTGGTGGAGTCTTTAGGATTTTCTATGTAGAGGATCATGTCATCTGCAAATAGTGAGAGTTTTACTTCTTCTTTTCCAATTTGGATTCCTTTTATTTCTTTTTCTGCTCTGATTGCTGTGGCCAAAACTTCCAAAACTATGTTGAATAGTAATGGTGAAAGTGGGCACCCTTGTCTTGTTCCTGACTTTAGAGGAAATGCTTTCAATTTTTCACCATTGAGGATAATGTTTGCTGTGGGTTTGTCATATATAGCTTTTATTATGTTGAGGTATGTTCCTTCTATTCCTTTTATACTTTGTTTATTTAAGCCTCCAGTTCTTACTGTCAGTTTCAACATCAACTCTTAACTTTCTGATATGTTAGATAAGGGTGTTACCATCTCAACTCTTCTCCTTTTCATCCCCCTTGTCCACCTCCCAACTTTCTTTTTACTTTTTTTTAAAGGCTTGGTTGAGATATAATTTACGGTCCGTAGGGTTTACCCATTTGAAGTGTACAGCATAATGTTTAAAGTGTACAACTCAGTGGTTTTTTGTAGATTTACGGTTGTGCAACTATCACCATAACCTTAACTTTAGAACATTTTCATGACCCCTCAAAAGAAACCCCATTTCCATTAGCCATCCCTCCCTGTTTCCGCACAACCTTATGCATCAGTAACTTGCTTTCTGTCTTCATAGATTGACCTGTTCTGGATACTTCATGGACATGAAATCATACAGTATGTGGTCTTTTGTGACTAGCTGCTTCTTTCACTTTGCAAAATGTTTTGGAAGCATGCACGTTATTCCTTTTTATTGCCTAGTAATACCTCATTGTGTGGATATACCACAATGTGCTTTTCTATTTTAGTTGATACGCATTTTGGTCATTTGCACTTTTGTTCTGCTGTTGTGACATTATGACCACATTTCGCTATAAACTGTTAGATTTATTTTTCATTTTATTCTGTAACCATATTCTGTAATCATCTCATATGTCTTTAACCATACTTTATAATCGTCTTGTCTGTCTTGACTATGGTTTGATTCTAAAAATTGGAAAACAACAAATATGATTATGCTATTTTGTGCATGTTGCTTACTACAGGAGCCAAATGGTGCACTAGAGTTATATTAACTTCTCTACAAAATTGACATCACGATGTCTTTTCCCCCTGAAGCATCTCTTCTAGAGCCTTCCACGTTCTCCCTCAATGTAGACTGACTGCAAGAGGTAATCTGGGGATTGATAATTCCTGGGTGGATCCCACATATTTCTCTTTTTTGTTTATTCCTTTTGTTTTAAGGACATTCATCCTCAGGTAACTTCCTCAGAAATAGTTCATGGAGGTAAATTTTTTACATCTTTGAATGTCTGAAGATATTTTTTATTTTAATTTCACATTAGTTTGGCCAAGTGTAGAATTCTTCATTCAAATCTAGAATTCAGAGAGTCTTGAAATCACTTGATTGTCTTCTGACACCTAATATTACTGATGATAGTTCCTGTGACAATTGGATTCTCGTTCCTTGTTTATCACCCTTCGGCTCTGAATCTTTTTATGATCTCTATATATGTGGTGTTCTGAACTTCATGATGATGGTCTCGAGCATGAATCTTGCTTCATTCATCATGTTAGACAGGCTCATGTCTCTCTTCAGATCTTGGCAATATTTTGTCTTTTTTAAAAAAAATAATTTCTTCTCCATCTTTTTTTTTTTTTTTGCTTCTGTTTTTTGGCAAAGGGTCATAAATGTTGAACCTTGGATGCTACTTTTCATCTCTTGTCTTTTTTTTCCCTTAACATTCAAGGAGGTTTTGCTTTTTTTTTTTAACTTTATCTGTTGTTGTTGTTTAGCTGCCAAATCATGTCCAACTCTTCTGACCCCATGGACTGCCAGGCTCCTCTGTCCATGGGATTTCCCAAGCAAGAATACTGGAGTGGGCTGCCATTTTTTTTTCCCAAGCATGTATCTTTTTGAGTTGTAATTTTCTCCAGATATATGCTCAGGGGTAGGATTGCTGGATCATATGGTAGCTCTATTTTTAGTTTTTTCAGGAACCTCCATACTGTTCTCCATAGTAGCTGTATCAGTTTATATTGCCACCAATAGTACAACAAGGTCCACTTTTCTCCAGCATTTATTGTTTGTAGACTTTTTGGTGATGGCCATTCTGACTGTTGTGAGGTAGTACACCTCATTGTAGTTTTTATTTTTAAATTTTTATTTATTTATTTTTGGCTCTGTTGGGTCTTCATTGTTATATGGGCTTTTTTCTAGTTGCCACAAGCAGTGGCCACTCTTCATTGCAGTGCATTGGCTTTTCATTGTGGTGGATTTTCTTGTTGCAGAGCATGGGCTCCGCAGGCTTCTGTAGTTGTGGTGCATGAGCTCAGTAGTTGCAGCCCACAGGCTCTAGAGCACAGGCTCAATAGCTGTGGTACACGGGTTTAGTTATCAGGGATTGAACCCATGTCTCCTGCGTTGGCAGAGAGTCTTTACCATTGAGCCACGAGGGAAGCTCCTTCATTGTAGTTTTGATTTGTATTTCTCTAATAATTAGTCATGTTAAGCATATTTTCATGTGCTTTTTGGCTATCTGTATGTCTTCTTTGGAGAAATGTCTATTTAGATCTTCTGCCAATTTTTGATTATTTTTTTTTTTATATTGAGCTTCATGAGCTGTTTGTGTATTTTGGAGCTTAATCTCTTATCAGCCATATTGTTTGCAAATATTTTCTCCCATTCTATGGGTTGACCCAAGGCAATCTGCAGATTCAGTGCAATCTCTTTGAAATTACCAGTGGCATTTTTTGCAGGTCTAGAACAAAAAAATCTTAAAATTTATACAGAAACACAAAAGATCCTAAATAGCCAAAGCAATTTTGAGAAAGAAAAACAGCTGGAGGAATCAGGCTCCCTTACTTCAGACTATACTATAAAGCTATCATAATCAAAACAGTATGGTATTGGCACAAAGACAGACTTATTTATCAATGGAACAGAATAGAAAGCCCAGAAATAAATCCACACACCTATAGTCTATCTACAACAAAGAGGCAAGAATATACAATGGAAAAGAGACAGTCTCTTAAATAAATGGTGCTGGAAAAACTGGACAGCTACACATAAAAAAAATGAAATTAGAACATTATTTAACACCATATACAAAAATAAACTCAAAATGGATTAGAGACCTAAATGTAAGACCAGATACTATAAAACTCTCAGAAGCAAGCATAGGCAGAACTCTGACATAAATTACAGCAATATCTTTTTTGACCCACCTCCTGGAGTGATGAAAATAAAAATAAACAAATGGGACCTAATTAAGCTTAAAAGCTTTTGCACAGCAAAGGATAACATCCCCTGTTTAAAAGCTACCAAAGGTGTCCTGTTGATACTCAGGACAACCTTCAGACTCCTCATTACTGCTCATTCTGCCCTCCAGTCTCCACCCCTACCCTTGGCCGAGTTTGTCCTTCCCTTCTTCCCCTCAACTCCTACCCTTGTTGTGACCCCTTGAAACAACCAGCTCAGGGACTTCACAAACACAAGGACCAGCCCTCTCCAGTAGCACCTACTAAACTCTCCTCATTCCTCGGATGTGGGGAGATTTCTTTGGCCTTGGGCCCACCCCCAACTAATTAGGGTCCCCTGCTTCTCTCTCATAAAACTTAAGCTTTCTTCCTTGAAAAATTAGGACATACGGTATTTACATGTGTAATTGAATTGATTCATTTCATATTTGCTTCCCCTTGTAGTCTATAAGCTCCAGAAGAACTAGCAGTGTCTGCTCATAATAGATGACCAGTAAATATATATTGAGGGAATAATTTAATGGGATCAAGGTGCTGTTTCCTTCTACCTGGACATGGAAAGCAGATTTTTCCCATCAAGACACCCCTAACAATTTCTTCTTCCAGTCTTATTAGCCTGAACACTTAATTTATAACTCTTTAATAATCTCCCAGACTGCTGTGGTTCCCCCCTGACAAAATCACCAATCTCCTTTTAGCTGAGAAGCCCAGCCTGGCATCTTATGTTTTAAAATATTTCTGGTCAGTGCTGAGAGTCATGGAAGATAGCCCATGATTCTGACAGGCAGCATCCTTCTCAAACTCCACCACAAAAATCTCAAACTAATGCTGGAACTGACAGATAATTCAATTTTGCTCAAAATCATGGCTCATGCTGCCTTGAAAATGTTCTGGACTTAAGAGTTTTCTTGCTCATTCCCTCCCTCCCTTTCTGTATTCCTCCATTACTTCCCTGCCTATCTTCTCCCCTTTATTCTTTTCTCTCTCTCATGCATTTAATGATTCACTCATTGTTTTGTTTTCAATCCTGAATGGAGTATTTCCTTTCCTGTCTTGAGATCAGAGCTAGAAGGCAGTAAATGTACTTAGAATGAGGATCCAAAGCCATTCCTTACAGTGGCTTTGAGTCTCCCAACATCTAAAGTGAATTTGTTCCTTGTGACCCTGTTTGGACCCTCTGCATGATTGCTGAGTTGGCTGTGTAACAACAAGTCCGTGCCCTCTGCAGAAGGCAGCGCCTGTGAATGGGGCAACAAAGACCCAAGCTGGGTGGGGGCCTTTGGCATTCACATCAAAGAGGAGGATCTGACTGATGAAATCGATGAAGTGTGAAATGCTGTTCCTCACGCCGAGGCTCCATTTAGCACCTCAGCCCAGGGTTTCAGCAGAGAGAAAATCTTCTGGAATCGATACTACTATCATTTCACAAAATTACAGTATTGTGTCCTGAAAATGAGCCATAAATCAACTGCAGGCTTCACTTGCTGGAGGAAACAGCTTTGCTGTGAGAAAGCTGGTGACGGGAGCACATTTCAGGAGCTCAGGGGGTCTGGGCCTCTCCTATGGCTATTACCCAGCTGGGGAGGCAGGTGATCTGGAGGGAGGGTCCTGAGCTCACAACATCGCTAGAGGCAGGCCATGGGTCTTGGGTGTGCTGGGAATGCAGCTCGGCTGAAATCAAACAAAATCTCAGAACCGTCAAATCCAGTCAAGCAGAGACTGCTGAGAGGAAATCGGGAGCTTCTGGCCTCTCAGGTGATCCTCAGCCCACTCATGGGCCCAAATTTCATTCTTCCTGGCATGGCTTGCCTTGGTGAGATGTCGAGCATGTAGATCTCAATTCCAGAAGCTGCCTGGGAGGCTGGTGGAAGGGAATTCTTATTGGCTGTAGAGCTCCTGACCCTCCACCAAACAGGGTCGTATTGGGGGCTTGCTTTCTTCTCTTTGGTTCCTGTTTGATACATATTCACAAAAGGCCAAAGGACTTTTGTGAATATGTATCACACTGCTATCCTGAATATGAGCACTGCTATCCTGGTTACAGGACTTCAGGAAGTCTGTGGAAACAGTGGGCATGAGGGCCAGGAGTTATCACAAGCCCCAGTCCAGATGCCTTAAGATGAACCAGGCTGACCAGCCTAGGAAGGTCCCACGTGGCGTCCACTGGGTGGGTCTTGCACCATCACTTTGCTGTCCCACAAAACTGCAACTGCAGCAGAGCACAGACTCTGCCTTTCACTTCTCATAGTCTTCCCTGGTCCTAGCAGAGTGCAAAATACCAAAATATGTAACTAGAGAGATCGAGAACTAGTCTTCTGATTGCCAAGACAAAAGGGAAAAATAAATCCAGGTCATAGAATTTTAATTATCTGGGCATTTATCTGCCACTGAATTTTAAAAGGAATTTATTTTGATGGGTAGTTATCTGAGGGACATTAGAAAGCCAAATGAAAACTCTTTCAACAGGGTTTCCATGAAAGATTAAGAAATATTTTTCATAAGCTATACCATTGACCTTCTCTGGTCCTGTTTCTTCACCTATAAGTAGGAACAGTAATAAAGACATTCTCATCATTGTATCATATAATATCATTTATTAACATATATGTTCTTGTTCTGTAATACAATTGAGATATCAGAGTATGGTTGTGAATTTTTAAAAGTTCATGTAGAAGAACACCTTTTTCAAATGGCAAAGTGCCATGTGAGCATCATATTACCTTGACACAGGATCATCATTACCACTCCCCACAGTGTGTGGTTAACAAGGAAGTTCCACTTTTGTCCAAAGCAGTGGGGTCCCCCTCAACACCCCATGCCACCCCTACACAAAGGCAGGGAAAGCTCTGTTCAAATATTCCAGAGTCTCTTGTAGGAGAGCCTGCCTTCCCCCTAAGTTAAGCTGCCACTGTTTCCACTTTCTGTGAAAGCAAAAATAATTACAAATGGTCTCTTTCTTGAGTGTTTTCCATGTGACAAGCATGTGTTATTGCATTGAATCTCCTGGTGCAATGGAGATGGTGCTATTAGCTCTCCATATTTCACAGGAGAAAACTGAGGAATGTAGAGGTTAAGTGACTGGCTCAAGGTCCCACTGAGGGGGAGATTTGAACCTGGGTTGGCTTGACTCCAGAAGCCACATTCTGTTAACTGCCAAGCTGTTCTGAGCATGCAAGAGACAGTTTCTGGCTCCTCTCCTATGATAAGAGGGCCTATCCTTTGACTAGTGGGTACTGTGATTAGGGCCTGTGAACACTTCTTAAATGATTGTCAAAGAGGTTTTCTCTATTAGTAAAGAAGTAAAATGTTCAGTGTCCGTGAGAATGGAGGGAAATGGGCTGTCGTTCCTGGGAGGAATGTAAGGTGAACGGCCTCTAGGGGCGCTGTGGAGCATAGCGCTGTACGGAGTTCCACTTGTTGGGATCCATCCTGCATAAGTGCTCACACGTGAGCACAAAGCTGCCGGCTCTTCATCACCTCCATTCTTGGGCGATGACTCCCAGGATCCCTGGTCAGGGGATCTTTGAAGAGACATGACCGGTGGCTCTGGGGACCCACCGTTAAGTCAGCCTCTGTGTGTGTCACTCTCTGACTTCATGCATCCTCTGGATCATGTCCTGCCTCTGCCTTATGAGTCAGCCTCCACCTTCTGCTGCCAGGAACTGATGAGGTGGAAACAGTCATTGAGCCTTCGTGTTGCCCTGCTGGCCCCGGGACCAGTGCTTGCCTTGTCACTCTCCATTGAACCTAGAGGTGTGATTTTGCTTCCCTCCCTCGAGATTGCAGAATGTCCTGGATGGGTCTCATGTCCCTACAATGGAAAGTACAGGCCAGGAGAGCGAGCTTAGTGCTTCTTGACAGCATCAAGGCCACACTGGCATTTCTGTGCATTTCCACCTGGAACTTGGCCACATGGGACCACTGCAGGTCCCCTGAACCCAGACAGAACTCTTTCCATCCATGACCTTGAGCATTTGGTTCCTATCGTTCCCTTCAGCCTTCCCTGACCTCTCAGGGCGGGCTTGGTCCCTGCTGTGGTCTTCGTCTGTGCCCTCCTGTGCATCTGTCAGAGCTTCCAGCACCTTACCTTCTGTCAGGTATTGCTTTGCTTGTTTTCCTCCTTTGTGATAGCATTAATCTGCCAGCACGTGGTCAGAACTGTTTGTTGACGGGATGGATGAATGATGCCATGTCTCTGTGGGCTTTGCCCTCAGCACTTGGTCTTCTCTTCTCTACCAGCTGAAACTTACTTAGGGCAAATGACAAAGATGGGAGTTTGGATCCAGTTTCCTGTGGCCTCTGCTGTGGCCTCTCTGTGTCTCTTGTGTCTGCCTCCCTGCGTCACTCTCCAGCTCCCTGGGTTGGAAAATAGGTCTGAAGTCCAGTTGGAAAAGGGGCCTTGTCTTGACCAGACTGTAGGAAGTCTCTGACATTTTTCAGTCACTGTCTCACTGTCACTTCATTTGCTGCTTGTCTAGGTGACCACTTCCTCCCCCCGTGAACCAATGGATCACACAAGATAGAGAAAACTGGACGCGTTCAACCCAGAGGAAATGTGTAAGTGTCACTTATCCCCAGTCTCTCATTTCTGCCCTTCTTGCTAAAGATAGTGCTCCCAACTCTGTGTTTCTCTTCCACAGAGTTCTCCAGCCTGACACATTTCCCCCTTGCTAGTCCATAGCCTGGCCCTCCAGGAAGCCCTAGGGATGTTTGGTGGCCTACTTTTCTTTCCTCCCTTTGACTTCCCAGGCCATCCAGGAGAGTGCCAGCAGAGCAGAATCACAGAAGCCAGAATTAGGGGTCTTCCAAGCATTGCTCCCCACGCTTCCCCATGTAGCTGTAGGAAAGCCAAGGGGAAGCCTGCATAGCTTCTGGCTTGGGTTCTGTTTTGTTTTTCTTTTTCACCTTTACTTTTTTTAGATTTATGTATTTTTAATTGAAGGATAATTGCTTTACAATATTGCATTAGTTTCTGCCATACACCAACGTGCATCAGTCACAGGTACATATATGTCCCCTCTCTCTGGAGCCTCCCTCCCATCTCCCACCCCTTCCCAACCCTCTAGGTTATCACAGAGCCCCAGTTTGAGTTCTCTGAGTCATACAGCAAATTCCCATTGGCTATCTATTTTACATATGGCAGTGTATATGCTTCCATGCTAGTCTCTTCATTTGTCCCACCCTCTCCTTCCTCCCCTCTTCCCATGTCCATAAGTCTACTCTCCATGTCTGCATTTCCATTGCTGCCCAGCAAATAGGTTAATCAGTACCATCTTTCTACATTCCATATAGATGCGTTACTATATGATGTTTGGTTTTCTTTTTCTGGCTTGCTTCACTCTGTATGATAGCCTCTAGGTTCATCCACCTCATTAAAACCGACTCAAATGCATCACCTTTACTTTATGTTTTAATTGAAGTATAGTTAATTTACAATGTTGTGCTAGTTTCTGGTGTACAGCGAAGTAATACATCTATATATATATTCTTTTCCATTCTTTCTATTATAGTTTATTATAGAATATTAAATATAGTTTTATAAGTTATATAACTATATAAATATAGTTTATAGTTAAAAATTTTTTTAATTGGATTACAATTGATTTACAATGTCATGTTAGTTTAAGGTGTACAACATTGATTCAGCTATATATACATGTATATGTATATATATATACATTCAGGGAACAATATCTTGTTATAAACTAAAATGGAAAAGAATCTGAAAAAATGTGTGTGTGACATTTTAATTTGTAACAAGACTTTGTTCCTTGTGCTATACAGGAGGGCCTTATTTATCTGTTTCTTAAACATTAGTTTGATTCTGCTCATCTCAAACTCCTAATTTATCCCTCCTCCCTTGAGCTATGTTTTTCACATTGGCAGGATAGACAAGTTTTGGGCAACTTTGAAAACAAAAATAACAAGTGTAGCTGTGAAGGGAAACAGTTACTAGCGCACTCCTCCTCGCTGTTGTCTGCACTAGGGATCCCTTGTCTTGGAGATGAATGGAGAGAGGAGGCAGCCACGCCAGCCTCCACAAACCTTTGATGAGTCATCATCAGAGATCAGGGGTCCAGAAAGTGGGGAGGGGTGTCCACTCCACTGATGACCTGGTGCTGGAGCCACCCCACAGGCTGCCTTGACTCATCACCCAGTCCTGTGTTGCCCCACATACACCCACTTATTTGAGCATCCTCTGTCCCTCCCAAGGCTGACAAGAGGCAGCCCACTGGAATCAGTAGGTGGAACTTGGATGGGGACAGCACATTTTCTATCTTGATGTTCTACCAGGGTCTGTGGGAGTGATGACAAGAATTTCCTTCTGGCTGTCTGAGTTCGTGACTCTCTGAGGCCAGGGACAAGGCAGTTAATCTCCTAGAACCTCACTTAGCTCATCCATATGAGGTGGGTGTCGCAGGAGTGGCCATCTCAAAGGGCTTCTGTTGTTGTAGTTGTTCAGTCATTCAGTCGTGTCTGACTCTTTGTGGAGTCTTACTCCCCAGCGTGCCCTCTGGTGACATCTGTTCTAGGCCAAGCAGGTGCTCCAATCCCATCTTTCCTTTGAGGTGCCTGTCTTTAGAATTTGAGTTAATTCTTTAACCAGAGTCCTAAGTTTTCTTATGGGTTCAAGGGAAGTTGTGGATTCGCACAATGTTCTGCTTTTTTCTTGTTGTAAGGTGGGGAGTGATGTTTTCCCAGCTTTTCACATCCGAAGTGGAAGTCAGAAGTCCATCTTTACTTTTTTCATTTTTAACTGAAGTATAATTGATTTACAAAGTTGCTGGTGTTCAGCAAAGTGATTAAGTTATATGTATATATCAGTGCAGTTCAGTTCAGTCTCTAAGTCGTGTCTGACTCTTTGCGACCCCATGGACAGCAGCATGCCAGGCCTCCCTGTCCATCACCAACTCCCTGAGCTTGCTCAAACTCATGTTCATTGAATTGGTGTGCCATCCAACCATCTCATCCTCTGTTGTCCCCTCCTCCTCCCACCTTCAATCTTTCCTATCATCAGGGTCTTTTCCAATGAGTCAGTTCTTCACATCCGGTGGCCAAAGTATTGGAGTTTCAGCTTCAACATCAGTCCTTCCAGTGAATATTCAGAACTGATTTCCTTTAGGATGGACTGGTTGGATCTCCTTGCAGTCCAAGGGACTCTCAAGAGTCTTCTCCAACACCACAGTTCAAAAGCATCAATTCTTCTTTGCTCAGCTTTCTTTATAGTCCAACTCTCACATCCATACATGACTACTGGAAAAACCATAGCCTTGACTACATGGACCTTTGTCAGCAAAGTAATGTCTCTGCTTTTTAATGCACTGTCTAGGTTTTTCATAGCTTTTCTTCCAAGGAGCAAGCCTTTTAATTTCATGGCTGCAGTCACCGTCCACAGTGATTTTGGAGCCCAAGAAAATAAAGTCTGTCACTGTTTCCATTGTTTCCCCATCTATATGCCATGAAGTGATGGGACCAGATGCCATGATCTTAGTTTTTGAATGTTGAGCCTTAAGCCAGCTTTTTCACTGTCCTCTTTCACCTTCATCAAGAGGCTTTTTAGTTCCTTTTCACTTTCTGCCATAAGGATGGTGTTATCTGCATATCTGAAGTTATTGATATGTCTCCCAGCAATCTTGATTCCAATTTCTTCTTCATTCAGCCTGGCATTTCGCATGATATACTCTGCATATAAGTTAAATAAACAGGGTGACAATATACAGCCTTGACATACTCCTTGCCCAATGTTGAACAAGTCTGTTGTTCCATGTTCTGTTCCAGCTGTTGCTTCTTGACCTGCATACAGGTTTCACAGGAGGCAGGTATGGTCATCTGGTAAGAAAGGGCTTCTGAGAGAACCAAAAATGATATTTATAAGAAAATACTTTATTAACCATTAATCAGTAGACCTCAGTGTATGGTCTGTGGACACCAGTGGGCTCTGAAACCCTTGTAGAGTATCTCAGAGGTCAAAACAATCTTTATAACCACACTGAGACTTCATTTGCCTTTTTCACTAGGGTTAACATTTTCACTGTTGGTGCAGATGCAATAGTGAATCAAATGCTGGCACTTTGGTGTGAGTCAAGTAAGTGTAGCAAACTATGGTAGCAGTAATTAGATTCTTCACCGCTTGAACTTGAAGAGAAAAATAGGCCAGTTGCAGTTAAGAATATTTTTGATGAAAACAAGAATATCTTTGATGAATCAGTAAAAATATTAATTTTATTGAATTGCAATTCTTGAATACACACCTTTTTAATATTCTATGTGATGGAAAGGAAACTACACATAAAGCACTTAAAGGACATTCTAAAGTTCATCTTGAGGAAAAGTGTACAGTTATTTGAGTTTTGAGATGAACTAGCCACTTCTTTTATGCAACACCATTTTTACGTAAATGATCAACTTAACATTCATAGGTATTTGGCAGATGTTTTCTTGAAGATAATGAAGTGAACCTGTCACTTTAAGAAAAAGAAATCACAGGGTTTTTTTTTTATCAATGATACATACAATCTGAGCTATCATGCATAAACTAGAATTTTGGAAAATTTGTATTTGCCTTTCTAAGCTTGGCAGCATCCCAATGCTTTAACATTTTCATGATGCTGTTTTAACATACATAATGACATCTTTCAAGGTTTTAAAGATCTGCACTGAGTTCATTAAACCGATCATGTCTCAAGTGACTAATGCATGGTGCAATGGTATGTGAAAGATCCATTGGAAATGGAAGATTTTAATGAAAATCTATGATTTTACAATTATTTGTCGAGTTTTAGTATAGTATCAAAGAATAGCCAGAACTTTCTGAAAAAGCTATTTTAATACTGCTCTCTTTTTCAACTACATGTGTACTTGAACCAAAACAACATTTTTGCAGTAGATAGAATGCAGAAGCAGACGGGAGAATCCAGCTATCTACTGAGCCAGATAGTAAGAAACTGAGAAATGTAAAACAATGCCACTCTTCTCTCTATATTTTTGTTTGTTTTCAGAAACATGATCTTTTAAAAAAAATATTATTTCATTTTAATATGGAATATTTTATGATATTTTAAAAGAAATTAGTAAAGTAAATATTTTAATTTATATTATGGTAAATATTTGTAGATAAAACCCATATTAAAAATGTTCTATTTGTGCCTTAGGAAATTTTAAGAGTGTAGTGCTCCTGACACTAAAGGTTTGAGAACCATTGCCACGGAAAACAGTATACATTTCAGGCCTTTTTAATCATTTATCTCCCAGTTCTTAAAATGGATTTCTAATGGTGACCTCAGGCTACAGCTTCTCTTCTCAGGGAAAGAGTCACCTGCTTGCTTTCATTTTACAAAGTAAGGCTGAGGAGCTTTCCTTGAGACTGAGGGTTCCAGTAAAGTCTTCCGTAAAGGGGGCACTGTCATGAGTTCTCCTCAGGCCACACAAAGGCAGAGGAGCCATTCAGTTTTGTAGCAGGTAAATTTCCTTAGCTGCCATCATGGGCTCAAGAGTCCATCTTCAAATAACATATAAATGTGGCCATTCCAATCCACATCTTCATTATATTTAGGCTGGGCAAACTTGGTGACCTGCTCCTCCCCCTGCCCCCACTTCCGCCTCTTCCACCAGCTGCATGATTACTCTGGGGACAGCCACTTTGCAAACTGTGACCTTCCCCTGTGGCTACAGTTGTTTGGCCAATTGAAGTATATCTCTGTGATTTTTGGACACGGGATTCAGAGGGTCAAATCAGCCTCATTCCAGTTGTGTAAAGATATAGCACGTAAAACTTGAGAGCCTTTATTGTCCATGTTTGCTGCCGTGGACTGAGGAGCAGAAGATGGGGATGAAAAAGATTTGCAAGGAAAAGTCAAGACAAGAGATAGCAGGAGTAATGTTCTGCATCCTAGCCTAGTTGCAGTGTTTCCTCAGACCCAGCCACATCCCTGTGAGTCACCCACCGCCCCCACCACCACTCCCAAGCCCCAGCTTTTGTTTGCTTAAGCAGGGCTGAGTTGCTAATCAGTACCAGAGACTACTGTCTTAGTAGCCTCAGCATGGCACACACTCAGGAAACAGTAATTTGCTGTGCTAAATGGATGACAGATAACTTTTCATCCAATGGAGGCAGCAAATCAATTGTCCTTGGGTTTAAGCAGAACCTGCTGTCTGGCATGTTGTGAGCTCGTCTGGGTCCAGGTTGATGCTACCTGATTCCACACAGTAAAGTCCTTGGAGGCTAGAAAATGCAATTATCCTAGAACTTTCCGAGGAGTCACATGTTTCCTTGTTCTTATGAAATTCTGGCTAATGAGTGGGTAGACGAAGATTTGTTGCCCTTTTCACTTCTACCATTTCTTCATGCTTTCGGAGAAAGATTATTTTCAAACTCAGAGGCTTTACTGAGGAACACAGAGGTATTCTATCACTATACAACTGGCTGGTTCAGAGTTCGTAATCTGAGATATGAGAATAAAATTTAGGAATCTGGATATGAATGGGAAAAAAATTACTTCTACATTTTCACTAATCTCTAACTGTAAATTAGCATCATCTTCAATTATTCATGTCAGTAGCAAACCACAGCCATTTAAGCAAGATCCACCTATAATAATTAAAATGAGTCCAGACCACCTGATCTGCCTCTTGAGAAATTTGTATGCAGGTCAGGAAGCAACAGTTAGAACTGGACATGGAACAACAGACTGGTTCCAAATAGGAAAAGGAGTTCGTCAAGGCTGTATATTGTCACCCTGTTTATTTAACTTATATGCAGAGTACATCATGAAAAACGCTGGACTGGAAGAAACACAAGCTGGAATCAAGATTGCCGGGAGAAACATCAATAACCTCAGATATGCAGATGACACCATCCTTATGGCAGAAAGTGAAGAGGAACTCAAAAGCCTCTTGATGAAAGTGAAAGTGGAGAGTGAAAAAGTTGGCTTAAAGCTCAACATTCAGAAAATGAAGGTCATGGCATCCGGTCCCACCACTTCATGGGAAATAGATGGAGAAACAGTGGAAACAGTGTCAGACTTTATTTTTCTGGGCTCCAAAATCACTGCAGATGGTGACTGCAGCCATGAAATTAAAAGACGCTTACTTCTTGGAAGGAAGGTTATGTCCAACCTAGATAGCATATTCAAAAGCAGAGACATTACTTTGCCAACAAAGGTTCGTCTAGTCAAGGCTATGGTTTTTCCTGTGGTCATGTATGGATGTGAGAGTTGGACTGTGAAGAAGGCTGAGCACCGAAGAATTGATGCTTTTGAACTGTGGTGTTGCAGAAGACTCTTGAGAGTCCCTTGGACTGCAAGGAGATCCAACCAGTCCATTCTAAAGGAGATCAGCCCTGGGATTTCTTTGGAAGGACTGATGTTGAAGCTGAAACTCCAATACTTTGGCCACCTCATGCGAAGAGTTGATTCATTGGAAAAGACTCTGATGCTGGGAGGGATTGGGGGCAGGAGGAGAAGGGGATGACAGAGGATGAGATGGCTGGATGGCATCACTGACTCGATGGACATGAGTCTGAGTGAACTCCTGGAGTTGGTAATGGACAGGAGGCCTGGAGTGCTGTGATTCATGGGGTCGCAAAGAGTCGAACACGACTGAGCGACTGATCTGATCTGATGGGTATGAAATGTATAGTGTATAATGTATATAATCCAGTAACCATGTGATACATTTATATGGTGACATATCATAGCTAGACCTGTTTTGCTGGTCACTTTGAAATGTATAGGAATATTGAATCACTGATGTGTAACATGAAATAACATTTGTCGCAGATCAATTATACGTCAAACAAACTCATAGTAAAGGAGATCAGATTTGTGATTACCAGAGGCAGAGTGAGGAAGGAGGAAAAGACAGTCAAAAGGTATGTCAGCTTAAAAAATAGTCACAGCCTGAAAGTTGAGAGTTATGTTTTATTCAGCAGAAATTTTTAGGACTTAAGCCCAGGAGGCAGCATCTCAAGTAGCCTTGAGAGAACTGCTCCAGGGAGGCAAGGGAAGAAGCCAGGGTTATATAGAAGTCTTACAACAAAGGGCAGGTAGACAGAACATCAAAAGATTATTGTAAATTAAAGAAACCAGTTATCCCAAGTTAAAGACTTTAGTGCTTTTCTATGTAAGGGACAATGCTAGACTCTGGGCTCACTGAAATCATTCTTTTCATATGCACCTCAGCTATCCTGGGCCAGTATCCTGAATTGTTCCTCTGTGCTCCCCATAGGGAGTGGCTACAGCCTGATGGCTGCTGGAGCTCAGGTATTGTTCTCCTTCCTGGTTGCCATTGGGGCTCAGAGATTCACATTTGGAGGGCTAAAATCTCTGATGACTGTGACATCCTTGTTTACTGATATGGCAGGAAATACTCCATTTCTCAGGCATGAAATTCCACCTATAAAATAAGTACTAGGGATATAATGTACAGCATGGTAAATATAATTAACACTACTGTATGTTTATATACGAAGTTATTAAGAGAGTAAATCCTGAGTTCTCATCACAAGGAAAAATTTATTTTTCTATTTCTTTAATTTTGTGTCTATATGAGATGACAGATACTCACTAAACTTACTGTGATGATCATTTCATTATGTGTGCAAGTCAGATCATTATGCTATACTTACACAGTGTTGGAATGCAAAGTCAAGTGGGCCTTAGGAAACTTCACTTCAAACAAAGCTAGTGGAGGTGATGGAATTTCAGTTGAGCTATTTCAAATCTTAAAAGATGATGCTGTGAGAGTGCGGCAATCAATATGCCAGCAAATTTGGAAAACTCAGCAGTGGCCACAGGACTGGAAAAGGTCAGTTTTCATTCCAATCTCAAAGAAAGGCAACGCCAAAGAATGCTCAAACTACTACACAATTGCACTCGTCTCATACACTAGCAAAGTAATGCTCAAAATTCTCCAAGCCAGGCTTCAACAGTTTGTGAACTGTGAACTTCCAGATGTTCAAGCTTGTTTTAGAAAAGGCAGAGGAACCAGAGATCAAATTGCCAACATCTGCTGGACCATCAAAAAAGCAAGGGAGTTCCAGAGAAACGTCTACTTCTGCTTTATTGACTATGCCAAAGCCTTTGACTGTGTGAATCACAACAAACTGTGGAAAATTCTTCAAGAGATGGGAATAACCAGACCACCTGACCTGCCTCTTGAGAAACCTATATGCAGGTCAGGAAACAACAGTTAGAACTGGACATGGAACAACAGACTGGTTCCAAATAGGAAAAGGAGTACGTCAAGGCTGTATATTGTCACCCTGCTTATTTAACTTATATGCAGAGTACATCATGAGAAACACTGGGCTGGAAGAAGCACAAGCTGGGATCAAGATTGCTGGAAGATATATCAATAACCTCAGATATGTAGATGACATCACACTTATGGCAGAAAACGAAGAAGAACTATAGAGCCTCTTGATGAAAGTGAAGGAGGAGAGTGAAAAAGTTGGCTTAAAACTCAACATTCAGAAAGCTAAGATCATGGCATCTGGTCCCATCACTTCATGGAAAATAGATGGGGTAACAGTGGAAACAGTGACAGACATTTTTTGGGGCTCCAAAATCACTGCAGATGGTAACTGCAGCCATTAAATTAAAAGACACTTGCTCTTTGGAAGAAAAGTTATAACCAACCTAGATAGCATATTCAAAAGCAGAGACATTACTTTGCCAACAAAGGTTTGTCTAGTCAAGGCTATGGTTTTTCCTGTGGTCATGTATGGATGTGAGAGTTGAACTATAAAGAAAGCTAAGCACAGAAGAATTGATGCTTTTGAACTGTGGTGTTGGAGAAGACTCTTGAGAGTCCCTTGGAGTGCAAGGAGATCCAACCAGTCCATCCTAAAGGAAATCAGTCCTGAATATTCATTGGAAGGACTAATGTTGAAGCTGAAACTCCAATACTTTGGCCACCTGATGCGAAGAACTGACTCATTGGAAAAAACTCTGATGCTGGGAAAGATTGAGGGCAGGAGGAGAAGGGGACAACAGAGGATGAGATGGTTGGATGGCATCACCGACTCAATGGACATGAGTTTGTGTAAACTCCGGGAGTTGGTGATAGACAGGGAGACCTGGGATGCTGTGATCCATGGGGTTGCAAAGAGTCGGACACAACTGAGTGCTGAACTGAACCGAACTGAATACAGCGTTGTATATCAATTATATCTCAGTAAGACTAGAAGAAAAAAATAAAATCTTTTCTATAATGGAATGCAAAGTAATAGGGGAGGTGAGTCAAGAGAAAGTTAAGATGGAATATAATTATATTATATTCATATTTTCCCATTTTTAAACATTAAAAATGTAGGGGAAAATATTACAGATACTTCCATGTCACATTAAAATCCTGCAGATATCAGGAAATTTGCTGATGGTTCAGTGGCTAAGTCTTTGTGCTTCCAATGCAGGGGATGCAGGTTCAATCCCTGGTCAAGGAACTAAGATCCCACATGCCACATGGCATGGCCAAAAATAAAATTTTAAAGATAAATAAATGTTGCAGATATCTGGGAAAACTGAGTTCATCATACTTCAAATTTATGGCATTTATTAGACCTTCCACTAGATTCTATTATCTCACACATATATTTTTTTCATTAAACATTTTAGTATTTTGGTTGACTACATTTGTTTATTTAGTGCATTTTGTTTCATCCAGTAAAAAGCCTAATTCTAAGAATGGACTGATGGAATTCTTTCAGCTTCAAAAATAGAACAAACAAAACAGGAAAAACCCCCAATACCCTAAACTAAACACTGGTTTAATTTACCTTCTTAGAAGCAGAATAACACGTAAGAAGTAGAGATATGGTAGAAATACTACCAATAAGACTTCATGACTACATAGGGTGGATTTCATTCATAGTAGTATTCTAGTTATTTAATACTGGGTAATAAACACTGAAGTTTAGTGTCTTAAATTAGCAAGAGTCATTTATTTTGCATATGAATTTTTAATCTAGGAAGACCTTGGAGGCAGTAGCTCCTCTCTGCCCCACATGGCAGCAGCTGGGGAAGCTTGACTGTGGCAGGAAGTTCCACTTCCAAGATGAGTCAGTCAACTGGCTGGCAAGTTGATTTGGCTGTTGATGGAGAGGCCAGACAGGGCCGTCAGCCAGGACCTCCGCTTCCCTCAATGGGGGTCTCTCCATTGGTCCCTCAGGCTCCCAACTGCATAATGTCTGGATGTCAAGAGATTGTTTGAGACAGTGAAGGCTGCTGTTGCTCAAGACCTGAGCCTGGAAATTTGAGCAGTGTCCCTTCCACTATATTTTCTTGCTAAGTAGTCAGAGGGCCCAGTCAGCTTCAAGGGGAAGGGACCCATCTCGTGCTGTGGGGGATGTCAAATAACTTGTAGGCAGCTTTTATCTGTCACAGATGTGAACTACGATTTCCCTTGGAACTTCTTTGTAAACCATTTTTTTGAATTGAAGTATAGTTAATTTACAATATAGTATTAGTTTCAGGCGCACAACAAAGTGATTCAGTTATATATATGTATTATATATATGAACTCAGTTATATAATAAATTCAGTTGCATATACATTCAGTTATATATATGTATATGTACATGTATATATTCTTTTCAGATTCTTTTCCATTATAGGTTATTACAAGATATAGTTCCCTGTCTGTGCTGCATAGTAGGTCCTTGTTGTTTATTTTATACACAGTAGTATGTATATGTTAATCCCAAACTCTTAATTTATCCCCCTCCCTTTCCTTTGGTGACCATAGTTTGTTTTCTGTGTCTCTGAGTCTATTTCTGCTTTGTGAGTAAGTTTGTTTTTATCTTTTTTTTAGATTTCATATATAAGTGATACCATATGATCTTTGTCTTTCTCTGTCTGATACTTCACTTAGTATGGTCATCTCTCTCTTATGTATTGCTGCAAGTGGCATTATTTCATTCTTTTTTGTGGCTAAGTACTAATCCATCATATATATGTACTACATCTTTTTCCATTCATCTGTTGGTGGGGAATTCCTTTCTTTATAACATAAGATTTCAACACATTTGAAAAGTGTTTAAAGTGGCTAGTTTAGTAGTCTTTGCAAATGAAATTCTCTCAGGTGGGAGTGGAGGGAGGGGGGCATTTTTATTCCTTTTGTAATGGAGGTAAATGCTTTCTTGGTAAGCTCTGTTGTAGGAGGCAGGAAGCATTTGGAGAAGGGATCAGGGGAATAAACTGGGTCAGAAGCCACTTGGGTTTGGGTGGATGGTTTCTAAATACTTTTTCACCAGTTCTCCACCCAGGGGAAATGGGTTTGCAAGGTTAACAGGAAGTCCTCCCTGTTTCAGGTGGAAACGTGATGCCTTTCTTGCAATGACCAAGCTCCTGTCTTTACCTAACTGACATGATCAAGTGCAGGGCTGCCTGTTTGTTTTTAATCCTCTGCCCTACAGTCCATGGGGTCACAAAGAGTCAGACATGACTGAGTGACTAACACTTTCACCTTCTGTCCCACTTAGAGCCTGGTTTTTGCAGAGATAGAGGGTGTCCATTAATATTTTATGGAGCAACCCAAGGTCAGTGAGGGCAGATGCTGGGGATAAATACTGCCCTCTTCCACTCCACAGTCACACCAATTCTAAAGCACATTCCTCCTGCCCCATTTCCTCCTATACCTGTTCCATCTACATCATCTGATATAAACTCATTCTCTTGGGCTCCCATTTTTTAAAATATTTATTTGGCTGTGCTGGGTCTTCACTGTAGCATGCAGGATCCAGTTTTCTGAATGGGGATCAAAGCCAGGCCCCCTGCATTGGGAGCTCGGCATTGTAACCACTGGACCACCAGTCTGTAAGCTACCATTTTTAAAGAATATGGTTTGGAATTTGGGTAATTCTTTTTTTTTTTTTTAATCAATGATGTGGCTTTCTTGTCTGTCCTTTTTCTCTCCATTCTTTATGTGTGGTTTCAGAGAGGAGAGTTGGCACACAGATGCCTCCATGTTTTAATTATTATTTTTTTTAAGTCTCCCCTACTTGTATCTTATCTATATTTTTCTATCTGTGAGGAAGCAAATCAAGTCCTTGCTTTCCAGGTCGCTATGCTTTGGACCAGCCCGCATTGTTTTCTTTCTCTCCAGTGATGTCTCTGTGAAGTCCCTGAGTACATGAAGGCGACATTTATAAGAAATCCAGGTCATCGCAAAATCACTACTTTTGAGAAGCATATATTCTTCTCTCTCTCACAGTCACAGACACATATGGACACAAACACACACACATACAAAGTCAAAGTACATTAACGCACTAGCAGTCGAACGGGAAATGCAATAACCCAGTTTCATTTATGGCCTCCCCCTGAGTCTAACCCAAGGTCACAGTCATGTCCTGAATTGTTTTACTCTTTAAAACCAGGCTTTGACTTTTCAAAACTTTTGAGTTATTTTCACATAGGTATTCATATCAGATGGTACAAAGGGCTTTTCTCCAGTCAGCACAGACTCACCCTGGTCCCACTCTGGCCTCTGAATGAGGCAGTGTCTCTGCCCAGCAGGACCTTGAGCTCGGACCTTCCCTCACGGCAACATTGGGGAGCCAACTTCCTGGCCTGGGTTCTAGCCCCTCCAAAGGTAGAAATCACCTTATAAACATCCACTGCTCTGCAGTGAAGGAGCCTTTCCCCAGTGAGGAGGAAATGGCTTAGTTTGGCACTTCCCAGGACAGGGGCAGTGAGGGGCTCTTCACCCATCCAGTTTGGAAACCATCATCCCCATGTATCTAGAGCATAAAGGATCCTAGGATATAAAGAGACAATTGTCCAGGTCTTTCATTTTCCACTTTAATAAATAGAAAGACTAAGGAGGCCTGTCTCTCTCTCTCTCTTTTTTTTGACTGTATGGCATGTGGGACCTAGTTCCCTGACTAGGGGGTCGAACCCCTGCCCCCTGTATTAGAAGCACAGAATCTTCACCACTGGACTGCCAGGGAGGTCCCGAGGAGGCTATCTTTACGGGCAGTGGTTGCTGCTCTCACTCGGCGCGGGAGCCATTTGTGGGGAATGACAAATATTCACCCAAATCTAGAAAACTCTTGGAAGATCTGGTTTTCCATCCACACCCCATCGGCCATATATCTGGGAGACAGAGTGGATAACAAACTGCAGCTGAGACTTCCCTGAATCCATCAGGCCCTCCATACAGGCATGGTGAGGCCTGTGTCAGTGCTCAGAGTTTTTGCCCCATGTGGGGATGTATTTCTTATGTCTCCAGCACACCTGAGATTCTCTGCAGGAGCCAGGAGTACATATCAATATTATGGTGTCCCTCCTTCTGTGGGGGTAAAAACCATGCCATAGCACCAGGTGAGGACCAGGGGTAGGACTCCGTGTTGGCCCACCGGGGTTAGGCTGCTGACTCTACCACTTATCCTGTGCGAGGGTTAAAGCACTCTTCTCTCTGCCTGTTACCTCCTCAGTAAAATGAGGACTGTCACAATAAGACCACGTCATAGGATTGTTGTGATGGTTGATGGGAGCCAAGGCAACATTTCAAGGCACCTTGTCAAGACAAGACAGAGGCCAGGGGGGACTTTAGGGGGAGAAACAAAGCTAGAGATGTCTGGACATGTTGGAGGAGCAGAAGGCTGCACACCTAGGCCCGTTTATCCGTTACAGCCCAAAGCATCTGCACCGCCACCGCCTGTTTGTATGGTTTATGGGGGAAATTGTCATTTTTGCTCTGCTCTCCACTACCTGCTCTACACACTTGTGGTTATAGTCCCAGAGCTGCATGTTGGCATATGTTTGGGCACATCCTTGTGGAGTGAGATTAGAAGTGGTGAGTGGATGTTTTTTTTTTTTTTTCAAATAACTTTTTAAAATTAATTATTTATTGGGCTGTGCCAGGTCTTAGTTGCAGCATGCAGGATCTTAGATTATCATTGCAGGGTTGTGGGATCTTCAACTGCAGCAGGTGAGATTTTTTTTTCTTTTCTTTTCTTTTTTTTTCAGTTGTGGCATGTGGAATCTAGTTCCCTGACCAGGGATCAAACCTGGGTCCCCTGCATTGGGAGCATGGATTCTTTCTTAGCCACTGAACCACCAAGGAAGTCCCAGTGAATGGATGGTTAAACAGCCCATCAAACCTCAGACAGAGCCTGCCCTCGAGGAGGCCGGGCAGGCAGGGAGAGGACAACAATAATGGGGAGTGGTGAGAAGCAAGGTGAACCTGGATTTTGGTTTTGAGACAGATGTAAACTGGAAGCGTCATAAGTCTCATCCACCCCCATACTTCTCCTGCTCGAGCAGGAGTGGATTGAGGGACTGGCCTCTGCCTGTTGAAGAGGTGGTTCCTCAGCATTTCAGATGGCGAAGGGGTGGACACTGCTAGATTTCAAGCTGAGAACTTCCCCTGGGAGGGGAGGGAGGAGCTGGGAAAGGAACCCTGCCATGGTGGAGGAAGCTGAGTCTGTGGAGCAGCACTTGAGTGTGAAGAGTCCAGTATCGGTCTCTACTTTGATCCATCTACACTTCTTATTCAGAGCATCTGGCCTTGTTCCCTCTGTAAGGTGCCACCTTGCTGGGTTTCTGGGTGCAGGCCTGGGTGCAGGCCAGTACTGAATGTCCTAGATAAGTTTCTTCCCCCTTCTCTCAACACCCAACACTGTGCCCCTGGACTTCTCCCTGAATTATTCTCCAGCCCACACACCTTCTCCTAATTATTCCCACTTATTACTCAAGTCTGAGATGAATGATCCTTCTTCATCAAAGCCTCCCTGACGCCCAAGCCAGCTCATGGTCCTTTGCTGTAAGCTTTCTGAGCACACTGCATTCTCCTTCAGGCAAACAGGGCCTGCTTCCTCCTGGGTCATTTCTGTCTTCTCAGGTTATTTTGGGATGGACTGGGAGCCCTCCTTTGTGCAACAGGGCACTCTGTAGGTCCTTCCACTCCATTTTGTCATTACACTGGGTTATAGTTGGCTATTCATGTTCCACATTCATCTGTGAGCTCCTTGATAGCAGGAACTACATCAGTCAGCTATTGCTGCAGTAATGCTGAGTAACAAACCACCCTGAAAGGTCAGTTCTTAAAACAAGTTTGGGTTTTTTTTTCTTTTTTAGTTTTGCAGGCCAGCTGTCTTGGGCTGCATGCTGCAGGTTGAATCCAGGTCTACTCCACGTATCTTGCATCTCCTTGAAACCAGTGGCTTGAGATCCCTGGAGCATGCTCTTCTCATAGTGAATGGCTGGAGCTCAGGAGAAAACCTTCCACAAGAGCACCCAAAACTTCTGCTCACATCACACCCACTCATGTTTTTCTGACCAAGGTAAGTCACCTGGGCATGTCCCAACTCAGTGAGACAAGGAGGTATCTTGCCCCCAAGGTAGAGGAGGAGAAGAATGAGTATAAGCTATTAACACACAATAATTAACTCATCACAGGAGCCACGAAGAAGGTGTCTTTAAATCTCCAGTATTTAGCATGGGACCCACCACAGGTGAGTATTCTGTAAAGGCTGAATGAATGGAGACAAGCAGAGGGTTGTGTTCTCTTTCCTGGGGGTAATAAGGATGTTGGGGCTCACAGATTCCCTCACAGAGAGATGATATCACACAGAAGTAAGAGGTCAGCCTAGAGAGTAAATTTCCTCTCTTCCTCTTATTGACTGTGGCCTTGGCAAGTTACTTACTTAACCTTTGTGAGCCTCATTTTTTTCCCCTATAAAATGGAAATGATGCTGGCGGTCTGGAAATGGTGCCTGCCTCAACAGGTTATTGCAAACATTAAATGAGATTATCTATGTCCAACACTGAGCACCATGCCTGGAGTTGCATAAACATTGTAAATGCTAGCAGATGTTATTACCAGTAGTATTATCACTGCTACCGTCTTGTATTCTGCCAGTCAGGGAGAAAATCAGCTGAGTTGCTGTCAGTTAAATAGAAGAGAATCTGCTGGTCTGGGCATTAACATTTCCAATGTGGCCCACGTTTGCCTTCAGTCTTAAGTGGTTCCCATAATACCTAGACCTAGGAATTGCAGGAAAGGAAGAATATACAAAAGAATGGGTGATAGGCAAGAACCTGAGTTCTCTCTCTCATGCCTGGGTGTAGAAGGGTGGGGCCCAAGAAGAAGAGCTCATCTAAGGACATCAGGGCAGCCCTCTGTCCAGCATGTCATGCTGTCTTGCAGGGAGCAAGAGAATGGACCTCTTAGGGGCGACTCAGTTAGAGGGCAGCTCTGGAGTGGACATGAGGATGAGGTGGTATTCCCCAGCATGTCCCTGGTGCTCCAGGTGTGTGGGCAGGGTGACATTTCTGAGCCCATAGCTGGGCCCCCTAAACGGTGGGGGTACTCTGTACCTGTAGCACATCCTGCCAGCAAGGCAGAATCCAGGGAGGGTGGGGACCAAGGACCAAGAGGGAGCTTTGTGGCCAGTGTGGTAGGGGTATGTGGGTGCTGGCAGGCAGGTGAGCAGGGCGGTCTAGATGCTGCTGTTGCCACAACGTCCTTAGAAGACTGTGCCCCTCAACCAAGGTGGTATGACAGGTGTGGAGCGAGCGTTGAGCTAGAGGCACTGGGGGTAGAGAAGGGGCAGGTGGGGCCCTGGAAGTGGTGAGTGGGTGGCTTTCTTCTGTCCCAGCCACGGTGCCGTGGGAGACAGGGAAAAGCAGGCGTGTGGACACGGTCCCATGCCCGCCCCTACCAGCTATGTGGCGAGGGCACGTTGTCCCCTTTGCCTGGGCTCAGCGCCCTTCTCTGTCACTCAGGGAGGTTGGAGCCCACTCTTCACTCAACAAACTCTAGTGGCGCTAGGAGCCAGGTGCTGTCAAGGCCTTGGAGATGCCTGAGGGGGAAGGTAAAGGCTATCAGTGAAAATGAGATTTGGCCTTAGAAAGTCCAAAGAACAGCATCGTAGACGAAACAGGGGAGTCACTTACTTATGTCACTTAAATCAAGTCTAAAGACCCCAGATCAAAGCTGGCACAGTGGCCTCATAGTCACCGGGGACACAGGCTTCCTTCCCGTAAATCCTTGAAAACATTTGAGGTAATTGTTGTAAAGATCTTGCTGTTAATTCCACCATCACTATCCCTCCAAGCCTATTTCCAATGAGTTTTTCCCAGACTTTGGGTCACACTATCCTATTTCTTCATATATCTAGTAAGTTTCACACTGGATGTCATATATTTTGAACTTTACATTGTTGAATGCTGAATTTTGTTTAAAAAGCGATGAACCTTTCTGGGCTTCCCAGGTGGCACTCAGTGGGTAAAGAATGCCTGCAATGCAGGAGACATGGGTTTGATTCCTGGGTCAGGAAGATCCCCTGGAGGAGGGCATAGCAACCCACTCTAGTATTCTTGCCTGGAGAATCCCATGGACAGAGGAGCCTTGCGGATTACAGTCCATAGGGTTGCAAACAGTTGGACACAACTGAAGTGACTGAGCATGCACGAACCTTTTTATGGCAGGCAGGTAAGTTACTTCCTTCTGAAACTTGTTTTTAAGCTTTTTAATTTTCTTAGGGTGAGTCATGTTGTTGTTTAGTTGCTGAGTTGTGTCTGACTCTTTTGCTACCCCATGGACTATAGCTCATCAGTCTCCTCTGCCCATGGGATTTTCCAGGCAAGACTACTGGAGTGAGTTGCCATTTCCTTCTCCAGGGGATCTTCCCAACCCAGGGATGGAACCTGCATCTCCTATATTGGCAGATGGATTCTTTACTACTGAGCCAGCATGGAAAACCTAGGTTGGGATATCAGATCAGATAAGTCGCTCAGTTGTGTCCAACTCTTTGCGACCCCATGAATCGCAGCACGCCAGGCCTCCCTGTCCATCACCAACTCCCGGAATTCACTCAGACTCACATCCTTCAAGTCAGTGATGCCATGCAGCCATCTCATCCTCTGTCATCCCCTTCTCCTCCTGCCCCCAATCCCTCCCAGCATCAGAGTCTTTTCCAATGAGTCAACTCTTCGCATGAGGTGGCCAAAGTACTAGAGTTTCAGCTTTAGCATCATTGCTTCCAAAGAAATCCCAGGGCTGATCTCCTTCAGAATGGACCGGTTGAATCTCCTTGCAGTCCAAGGGGCTCTCAAGGGTCTTCTCCAACACCACAGTTCAAAAGCATCAATTCTTCGGTGCTCAGCCTTCTTCACAGTCCAACTCTCACATCCATACATGACCACAGGAAAAACCATAGCCTTGACTAGACAAACCTTTGTTGGCAAAGTAATGTCTCTGCTTTTGAATATGCTGTCTAGGTTGGTCATAACTTTCCTTCCAAGGAGTAAGTGTCTTTTAATTTCATGGCTGCAGTCACCATCTGCAGTGATTTTGGAGCCCAGAAAAATAAAGTCTGACACTGTTTCCACTGTTTCTCCATCTATTTCCCATGAAGTGGTGGGACCGGATGCCATGATCTTCGTTTTCTGAATGTTGAGCTTTAAGCCAACTTTTCCACTCTCCTCTTTCACTTTCATCAAGAGGCTTTTTAGTTCCTCTTCACTTTCTGCCATAAGGGTGGTGTCATCTGCATATCTGAGGTTATTGATATTTCTCCCGGCAATCTTGATTCCAGCTTGTGTTTCTTCCAGTCCAGCGTTTCTCATGATGTACTCTGCATATAAGTTAAATAAACAGGGTGACAATATACAGCCTTGACGAACTCCTTTTCCTATTTGGAACCAGTCTGTTGTTCCATGTCCAGTTCTAACTGTTGCTTCCTGACCTGCATACAAATTTCTCAAGAGGCAGATCAGGTGGTCTGGTATTCCCATCTCTTTCAGAATTTCCCACAGTTTATTGTGATCCACACAGTCAAAGGCTTTGGCATAGTCAATAAAGCAGAAATAGATGTTTTTCTGGAACTCTCTTGCTTTTTCTATGATCCAGCGGATGTTGGCAATTTGATCTCTGGTTCCTCTGCCTTTTCTAAAACCAGCTTGGACAACAGGAAGTTCACAGTTCACATATTGCTGAAGCCTGGCTTGGAGAATTTTGAGCATTACTTTACAAACAGCTGTGAAAAGAAGAGAAGCGAAAAGCAAAGGAGAAAAGGAAAGATATAAACATTTGAATGCAGAGTTCCAAAGAATAGCAAGAAGAGATAAGAAAGCCTTCTTCAGCGATCAATGCAAAGAAATAGAGGAAAACAACAGAATGGGAAAGACTAGGGATCTCTTCAAGAAAATCAGAGATACCAAAGGAACATTTCATGCAAAGATGGGCTCAATAAAGCACAGAAATGGTATGGACCTAACAGAAGCAGAAGATATTAAGAAGAGATGGCAAGAATACACAGAAGAATTGTACAAAAAAGATCTTCACAACCCAGATAATCACGATAGTGTGATCACTGACCTAGAGCCAGACATCCTGAAATGTGAAGTCAAGTGGGCCTTAGAAAGCATCACTATGAACAAAGCTAGTGGAGGTGATGGAATTCCAGTTGAGCTATTCCAAACCCTGAAAGATGATGCTGTGAAAGTGCTGCACTCAATATGCCAGCAAATTTGGAAAACTCAGCAGTGGCCACAGGACTGGAAAAGGTCAGTTTTCATTCCAATCCCAAAGAAAGGCCATGCCAAAGAATGCTCAAACTACCACACAATTGCACTCATCTCACACGCTAGTAAAGGTTGGGTCATAATCCTGAGATTAGTTAGTACTGCTACTAAGATGTGACTCACTTGGAGTCTCCACACAAAGACCCGAGAATCTGAGACATTCTTTATAAAAGCGGATCTGAAAGCTGTTTTGCTTACAGCTCCCTGGTTTTTCTTTCCATAGCTTTGTGGGTCTTCAATTCTCTTTTTACGTGATTTAACAATCAGCAACAGATGCAGGGGATCCCTGTACATTTTTCTGGAGCTATTTATTTAAGCAGAATCTCTCTGCCCAGTGCCATGTCTTGAATTTCCAGCTCCTTCATCTTTTCTGAATGGCAACCCCTGTCTCTTCAGCTGAGAAAGAACGCTGCTCTGCTTGGATTCCCTTCTCTGCAGAAAGCACCTCCAGACAGAAAGCCAGGGTGATAAGAGGCTCATTTTGTTTGATCTTTTTCTCAGAGATGAGTGTTGCCTAATGTCTGAAAACTGTTGCCTTGAATATTTTGTTCAGTTTCATAGTTCTTAACAGTGAGAAGATAAGTCTGATCCCAGTTACTTCATCATGGCCAGAAATAGAACTTCGTAATATCTTTTTAACACCCATATCAATTAACATTAAACTGGCTACACAGTTTAAAATTTTGAATTAAAAAAAAAATGAACCAAACATCGATCTACTGAATTATTACTCATAAAAATTGCATGCATATGTACCTTCGTGACATGGTGCTAGGCCCCAGGGAAGGTGGCAGTTTATGGAACAGTCTATTCCTAAGAATTCCGTCTCATTAAAATGCACGATAGATTAAAATATATTCATGAGAAGCACAAAATAAGATTAACTGTGCATACAAGTGTGGTTTTAAATGCATTTAAAACAAGTCACACTTTCACAGGCATTTAAATAAGTCTGATGGGGTCCCATAAGAGGTGAGAGAAGGGAATGGAAACAAGTCATGTCGGTAGCAGAGGCGGAAACGGAGTCAAGAATTTTTACTCATTTTCATAGATTGTCATCTAGGGGATCTGGGAAAAACTAATCTGGAAAAATCAGTCTACTGTATTAAATGTTTTTTCACAGACTGTCAGGGTGTAGCTTTATCTGTTCTGAGAGAACTGCCATGAATACAGCATTCACAAAGAAAATCTGTTTACATATTCCTGGAATGTTTGGAAAGTTTTTAGTTTTTGCTTTGTCTGGAAGTGAACGCACACTATGCGAGTTTTTCAAAAGCTTTCAAAACCTCTTCTTTAAAAAAAAAAATATTAGGGTATAGCCAATTAACAATGTGATAGTTTCAGGTGGACAGCAAAGCGACTCAGCCATACTTACACATGTATCCTTTCTCCCCAGACTCCCCTCCCATCCAGGCTGCCACATAACATTGACCAGAGTTCCCCATGCTATATAGTAGGCCTTGGTTGGTTATCCATTTTAAATATAGCAGTGTGTACATGTTGATCCCCAGTTCCCTAACTATCCCTTCCCTGGGTAACCATAACTTCATTCTCTGAGTCTGTGAGTTTTATTTTTTAACTAAGTTCATTTGTATCATTTTGTTTTAGATTTCTCATATAAGGGATATCGTAGGATATTTCCCTTTCTATATCTGACTTCACTCAGTATGACAATCTCTAGGCCCATCCATGTTGCTGCAACTGGCATTATTTCATTCTTTTTAATGGCTGAGTAATATTCCATTGCATACAGGTACTATATCTTTATCCATTCCTGTGTTGATGGACAGTTAGGTTACTTCCCTTAGTTGGTTACTGTAAACAGTGCTGTAACGAATACTGAGGTGTCGAAATCTCTTTTCTATTGAAAGCAATTGCTTGTGAATTTTTCCTTCTCTGAAACCCCAAATCACCTGGCCCAATGACATCTCCATTCTCAACTCTCCATACTCTTCCCTCTACTACCATCTACAGCTGGCCTCAGGGCCTTTGCCCATGTCTGGAAATCTCCTCTCCTGACCACCCCTACTTTGCTTGAATACCTCCTTGTCATCTTTTATGTTTCAACCTAACTGCCTCAATGAGGCCTTCCACCATCATCTGCTTTAATAACGCTATCCCTTTAATTCTCCCCATGAGATCTTGTTCTTTTCCTTCAGAGAATGAGTGCTGGTTTATTCCCCCGGGCTGTTTGTTCTCGGATCCATCCCCCCATCCTTCCTCTGACCCCACTCTTACCCCTAGGGCACTGACTCCTGTGAGTTGTACTTCCTAGACTTCCCTGCTTCCTGACTTCTGCAGAGGCTCAGCCTTTGGGAGGTACTGATGGATGTCCGAAGGCAGGAGGAGGGGGCAAGGTTGGATTTTCTCCCTTCTCTCTTGGCATTGATTTCTCTATACGCACAACGATTGAAGTTTCCCTGTGTCTTCCATTAATACTAGGCATCTACTCATTCTGTGGTCCCGGTCCTCCTTGGGCAGCTCCTGTCTCGGTTCCCCTCTCCCAAATGGCCCCAGGTTCTGGACTCTGACCACACCTCCCGCCACCTTCCCTCTGACCCTTTGTTGAACGGCTTCGTGCTGCTAATAATGTTTGGGTTCCTTCTCTGTCCTAGATTTCTCAGCATTTCCATCACTCATGTGAGTAACAAATCCCCTGCATTCAGCTCTCTCTGATCTGTATACACTGAGTGGCTTCTCTCTCCCTTGTTGGACTCTGACTGATAAAGCATGCATCTCAAACTGTAGATACAAATGTATTGACTGCTGTGTTTTTGTTTTGTTTAGTTTCTTTGCGTTGGGTCTTAGTTGCAGCACGTGGTATCTTTTTTTGGTTTTTCAGTTGCAGCGTGCGGGATCTAGATCCCTGATCAGGGATGGAACCCAGGCTCCCTGCATCGGGAGCATGGAGTCTTAGCCACCGGACCACCAGGCAAGTCCCTCCACTGCTGTGTGTTTTTAGTCTACTATCTGAATCCCTCCCGCTCCCCCTCCACATACTCTATGAAAAAAAGAACAATGTCTATTATCTTCACTACAGGATCTCTAACACCCAGAACAGTGCTTGGTTTTGGGTGCTTGTCCAGTTAATATTTGTAGAATAAATGCTTAAAAGGGAAGGTGGCAGTGATGAGATCAAACATACCATCAACCCCAGGTGACCCAAGAATTTTCTTACCTTGGCTCAGGTCCTATAGATTGTCGAAAGCAAATCATAGTGAGCCATCCCTCATGGTTATGCAAAGAGAAAGTTTTACTGTGGGGAAACCAGAATGATGAGCCTTGCTGCTATTATTGTTTTTGCTTTTTCTTTTCTTTTTTCAAATTCCACTTTAGTGGAGAGAAAACTTTCTCATTTCCCATTTCAGCTCACTGAATTATTCATCAAAAATGTTCCGCTGGTATTTCCTCCTCTGTTAGAGTTTGGCAGTTCCAGAAACACTCTGCCCTGGAGTTGCAATCAGAGCAATTAGCAGCCCCTTACGGGACCCAGCCTGTTCATGCCCTCAGCTTCCCAGCTTGGGTGGTGTGGAAGGAGAACCAGCCCTGCCTGGAGTCGGATAGGTTTTCCTGTAGGGGTGGGGCTGGCCTGAACTTGAAACCCGATTGAACCCCTGCAGGCTCCCCACTCTCCTTTGTTGGTACCAGCAGGTCAAGTAACCATCCTGCTAAGAGCTTAGGAGTTCTGCTAACACCTCCCCTTGTCTGACGAGCTGATTCCTTTGTGCCTCAGGTTCTCTGGCTCTAGAACAGGAAAGGCAACCCTTGCCTCATGGTGTTGTTGGGGCAGTATGGGGTCCACTTTGGCCCTGAGCAGTGTCCACCACTGGGATTCCAGTGGTGTCTGCCAATTGGTAGAAGGTTTCTCCAGGAGTCAATTTGCCTGGAAGGATGATTTCTCTCCAGTCGGCATTCCTATTTCATTACAAGCTTTTCATATTACATGACTTCCATCCCCGCTATCTCTCATCTGCATAAATCCACCCTTGTGGATTCACATCTGTGTCCTGGTCAGAGTGGTGAAAAATGAAAGAGCTGTACAATAGCTCTTTGCACAAAACAGGAGATGGCATGCTTCCCACCATCATAAATCTCTTTGGGGGTCCTGTGTGGTACTGTCAGCAAGAGGACACCTAGGCGCCGGCATGAAGCTATGGCTCAGTGATGCTGGGCCCCACACTTCTCCTTTGCCCTGGTGGCTCTGCCTGCAAGAGACGCTGGTTAGACCCCTGGGTCGTGAAGATCCCCTGGAGAAGGGAATGGCAACACGCTCCAGTATTCTTGCCTGGAGAATGCCATGGACAGAGGAGCCTGGGGGGGCTACAGTCCACAGGGTTGCAAACAGTCAGAGGGGCCTGAGCAACTAACACTTTCCCTACTTTTTGTCTCCTTTGCCACAAACTTGCAAGCCACCGTTCTACTTTGCCAGCATCCCTGATAGGCTCTGCCACCAGGGGGCACTGGAGAGGCTGCAAGGTTGTAGAAAGAGGATGCTTGTCCCTGTTTTCTGCTCCCATGAGAAGCGCCTCACAATCCTGCTTCTTCTCAGCACCAGCAGCTGTTTCCCAAAGCAGCCTCTAAATCCACACTGCAGTTTTCCCATTTTCCAAATTTAGCTGCGTTGCTCACTACCAGGCCAGAGACACTGCACAAGCTGTCTTGCCCTCTCAGAGTCCTGGTCTCAGCCCCGGGGCAGGCAGCCTTTGAGCTCAGGACACCCACTGGCTGCTCCTCCACCTCCTCCCAAGATACCGGGGTCCCAGCTCCACCAGGTACCTCCTCCAAACTCCTAAATGTTTTAATAATTCCAATCTCTTGCCGTGGTACCCCCAGCCAGAGGGGAGATAGCTGCTTCTTGCGCTTGCTACCCCTCACTACCTTCTTAATGTTATGGTGAACAATTCTTCCATACGATGTTATATGTAAGTTACAGCTCAGTAAAACTGGAGGAAAATGAAGATTCCCATTAAGTCATTAAAAAATTTTCTTCATAGTAAATTCTCTCTGTTCAAATACCTGGTGCTTCCTGACTCCTCACAGGACCCTAACTGATCCCGAAATGGGAAGCAGGGCAAGCAGTGCACAGCCCATGAGGATGTGGGTCAGGGTGGGAGAGCAGTGGCAGACCACCGGTCAGCTCTAGGTGAGCCACGACCAAGATGCCCTCTGGGGACCACAGAAGCACGTGTGCAGGGAGTCTGGGTCTTGAAAGCACAACACGAACCTGGGAGCCACAGGCTTAGAGGCATACTTGGCCAAAGGGGCTTGGTAGCCAGGAAGCCCTCCCTGCCACAGTCTATCTGAGCAAGCGGGGGAGCAAATGAATGAGTCCTCAATGGGCTGGCCTGTGGAGAGAGGAAGAGATGCCTTTTCTAAGGGTGCTCTGGTTGGACCTGTCTCCCCATGACCCTCAAAATGTCCTGTCTGCTTCTGGTCTCAGGGTTTGACAGAGTACATGGTCTAGGTGGCCCACTGTGAACCAAGCACAGGCTCATGACTTCTTCAAGGTCAAGCTTAGGTGCTGCTGCATTCATGGGGCTCCCATTATATGTATATAACACCTCATGAGCATCTCTCTCGTCTCTGCACTTATAGCAGGATGGTCAGCACTACTTGTGGGGCCTGGGGAAAAGGTCCTGGGGGAACAGAACTGTTCTCTGTGCACACTCAGTGAGGTGTCAGTGTGAAAAGAAACCCAGTAGTGACTAGCTATCTACCTGCCTATTATCTGCCTACCTATCTATCTAAAGTATTGGTTCCTCGTAGGTGTTTGATAAGTAATAACTGAGTGAGTGAACGGATGAATGAATGGACATTGCCCCTAAGACTGAGAGACAGGCAGTCTGGAGCAGGGCCACCTGTCGCTGCTTCCCTCTTGCGCTCTTGATGCCCAGGGATACATGTGATGGTCACTTATCCTGGGTGAGTTTATGGCCGAGGAAATGAGGTAAGGTGGAGAGGAGGGACACCTAGAACACAGAAGTGGCCCAGAGACGTGAATCCTAAGCTGCTGGCCCGCCCTGCCTCCACCTCCGCGTGCCTGTGACAGGTGTCTGCAATCTGGCCTTGGAGAAGCCTCTCCCGCCTCAGGCCACCCTCCCCTGGCCTCCCAGCCTCTCTCCTTCCCTGCCACCGCCCGGCCCCGCACCCCTACGACTCTGCCTGCAGCCCCACATCACATTAGCAGCTGGCTGTTGCTGTCAGAGTCTCCAGGAAGATCAGCTCTCCGGAAAAGTGCGTGCGAATTACTAAATCAATAAGCGCTGCTAACCTCTCCGTACACTGCCTCTCTGCAGACATCACTGCAGCCCTGCATTGTCTTGAATGAATATGAAGGAAGCAGAATAAGCTTACTGGGCATAACTCACAGGCCCAGGGAGGGGGCAGCCACACTCCCCTGCGATTCCACGGATAAGCGCTACCCCACCTCCACTTTTGTTCTTGGCATTGTGTTTTAGCACTGACAGAGCTAAGTTGTAAGAAGCACAGGTTTTGCCGTGTGCTCAGCCTTTGAAACCTCAGCCCAAGCCAGAGGTCACCTTAAAAGGCCCGCCTCACAATCCATGTCATGTCTTTCCCTTACCAGTTCAGGGAAGGGCAGAAACTTTCATTTGTTTAGGGCAGAAAGTTTTGTCTGCTCATCCAAAACCATTTTAAAGAAGAAGAAAACTATTTATAAAATGAACATTCAAAATTAAAAGAGGCTATTCTTTGGGTTTTTTTTTTTTTTTTTGGTTGCACCAAGCAGCATGTTGTATCTTAGTTTTTTTTTGTTGTTTCACCAAGCAGCATGTTGTTTCTTAGTTTTTTTTTGTTGTTTCACCAAGCGGCATGTTGTATCTTAGTTCCCCGATCAGGGACTGAACCTGTGCCCCCTGCATTGGAAGCAGGGAGTCTTAACCACTGGACTGCCAGAGAATCCCCCTATTCTTTCTGTTTAAGCTTTTATTGGAGTATATTTGCTTTTCAATGTTGTGTTATTTTCTGCTGTACAGCAAAGTGAATCAGCTATACTCTACATATATTCCCTCTGTTTTGAATTTCCCTTCCTTTAAGGGCAGACTGTTCTGATGATTAATAATGACAGCTAGAACTTGCATTGCACTGATTGCTTATTTCAGATAGAGTGTGGTTTAAATCCTCTACATATGTTAATTCACTTGTTAATTCAACTATTCTATGAAGTGGTGATTATTATTGTTGTTGTTGTTATCCCCATTTTGCAGATGATGAAACAGAGGCATAGATATGTTAAATAACCAGCCTATGGTCACACAGCTAGAAAGTAGAAGAGCCAGGACTTTACTCCAGGGCCTCTGCTATAATAAGTCAGTTCAAATCTAACACATATTTGTAGCAGAAAGACTTAGAGCTATGCGTTTTCTCCTCCCTCTCCACACCTCAAGAAGGTAACCGAGTGCTCTGTGTTTCCTCTCCTGCGCCTTTTCCAGTGCAGATGAGAGAAACTGCTCAGGGACACCCATTCCTTCTGCTCCTTGGGTGAGGCTGCAGTATTCTGGAGACATGACATGAAAGCTTCCTTCCTGCTTCCCTCTGTGACTGCTTAGACTGGGAAAACAAAAGGTGGAGGAGGGGTGTCCTGCGTGAGGATTCTCATGAGTCCATGAGTTTGGTCCTGCTTCCAGCACCTGGTCTCTCTACCAGAGGGCCAGCTGCCTCACCATCCAGCTTAGCCACTGCGTAGGGACAGGCAGGAGTGTCCCCTGGGCTGGCCCTTGGCCAGGGGCTGACAGGCAGTGGGGTTAGGGGGGTCCCTTCCCAGCCCTCCTGCTTCTACTGGACTTCTTCCCTTCCTAGTCTCATTTCCCCCTCCCCCCGTGGAGTTCCCAGGAGCACTTGCTAATACAGAGCATCCACTCGGATCCCCATCTCTCCCTCTGCTTCCGGGAACCCTGCCTAAGATACCATCTTCTGGGCTAATGCGCCAGAGAGGAAGTGCTTCTTCTGAGTGTGGTAGTGCTTGGAGCTTGGAGGAAGGGCAGTCAGGTCAGGGCGGGAGGGAAGCAGGCACCCCCCTCCTCTCTTCTCTTGCACCCTGGTCTCCTGCTGGTGCTGCCCATTGGCAGGAGTGGGCTTCTGCCACATTCTAGTGCCCAGAGCACCTCACACGGCCTGCCCAGATTCAAGGGGTGGGGAAGGAGACTCCAGAGAGAGGGGTGAAGTTGGGCCACTTGTATAATGCACTGTCCCATCCATGCAGAGTACCCCCAGAAAGGCCTTCTGTTCTCTGGATGTCATCCTTGGGACCAGCATGGGGCCTGCCACCAGGAAGTAGCCAGCACACAGTAGGACCCCACACACAACTCTGAAAAAAGGAGTAAGAGGCCAAGCCTCTGAGCCCTTTCCTCCATCACTGGTCTCAGTGCTGGGCTTCTCAGCCTCTGCAGAGCAGGCGTAAACCAAGGGCTCAAGGTGCCACATCCCACCCCAGACAGGCCTGCTGAACCGAGGGAGGTTTGACTGGCTGATAACAGGGCTGACCCTAGAGCCCTGGGAGGAAACGCAGAGAAGGCAGAGAATCCTTACTCCGGGATGGCCGGTTCTATGAGCAAGGCATCTGATCCACCCCGCTATCCTGACTCAGGGTCCCTCCCTGCTATCCGGAGTGTCTCAGGTTAGATTTTGCAGACACCACCTCTCCTGGTGATGCCGTTACTAAGCTTTCATGTCTGCAGAAGTGCTCTTCCAAGAGATTTTTGTTGTTGGGTGGGGCTTTTTCTTAAGGTATTTTTTGTCCCTGTCAGTTCATCTAGAGAGTTGTTGACAAGACTTTATAAGAATAAAATTGTTTCAGAAAGAAGGAGGAGGAGAACGAGAAAGAGAGAGGGAGAGGGAATGAGGAAGGAAGGGAGGGAGAGGGGTAGGGTCCTAAACTGCTGGATCTTCAAGGCTTGAAGAAACTGTTCCAATTCTTTTTTTTTTTTTTCTTTTTGCAAAGGAATAACTGAGGCCCACAGTGAAAGAAAGTGAAAGTGTTAGTCACTCAGGTGTGTCTGACTCTTTGGGACTCCATGGACTGTAGCCCACCAGGCTCCTCTGTCCATGGAATTCTCCAGACAAGAATACTGGAGTGGGTAGCCATTTCCTTCTCCAGGGCATCTTCTTGACCCAGGGCTTGAACCTGGGTCTCCTGTATTGCAGGTGGATTCTTTACCATCTAAGCCACCAGGAAAGCCCCAATAGAAACACACACACACACACACACACACAAACTGGTTAGTTTTTCCTCGGTCAGCTAGTGACACAGCCATGGGGACACAGGAGGCAGCCTGATGCCTGCGATGGACTGATCGGGGGCAGGGGAGAGTCACGTGACCCTTGAGTGCATCCTTCCCTCTGGAGTTTTTTGCAGGTGAAGGCATGCGATGAGGTCTCCACATTCCTGTCCCCTCTCCCCAGTAACCAGGTCAGGGTCCGCAGTCCCGCCGTAAGCATGCAGTGAAAACCTTACTCCCTCTCTGCCTGCCTCCCTAGTTTACACGGGTCCCCCATCACCCAGCAGGGCCCACCCCATGGCCCAGAGCCTGAGGTCCACCGGCTCTCTGAGAAAATAAAGAAATAAGGTTAAGAACAAAGAGCTCTCAAGTTTCAGCCAAGGTGTGGGCTGGAGTGGGAGCTGTCTTCTGCCAGGAGGTAATGGCTGTAAATCAGACCACACTGGATGGAAATTCTGCTGCGTTTTGAAGTCCATTTGGTCTTATTGCTTGTTCAGCTTCTTAATGCATTAATGATAAAACATCAGGGTGAATATGTATTCCAAAAAAAAATTGCATTTAATCAATACTGCACTTACTCCATTTGGCTACGCTGAAGTGGTAAACAGGACTTAGGCGGACTCCAGGGCACAAAGCGCTTCACCATCTCAAGGCCTTTCCCAGCACAGGGAGGATCTGAGGGGCGGCAACTCCCAGGAAGGAAGCAGCCAGCCCGGAGGCCCTGTGGCCAGATAGCTGGAAACACAGACAGGCCTTCCAGGGAGAACCAGCCGCCAGGGCCAGTGCTGAAAAAGGCCAGGTCCTGCCTCAGTTGCACGCCCTCTGCCCCCTCAGCTGCATGCCCTTCCCTCTCTTCCTGCAACTCTCCCGCCTATGAAATGGGGTTATGGCATTAGCATCACTCCCCCAGTGCAGGTGTTAACAACATCTCTGGGATGAGAGAGGTGCTTGATAAATACAGGTGTCATTGTAAGAAGCAAGCAGGTTAATAGGTGTTCAGGGCTCCTATGGCGCTGGCTGTGGGAAATGCTCCACGAATGTTAGTTATTGTTTACATTGGCGCCCGCTCCACCCCACGCCCACCTCTTGGGATCCCAAAGCATCGTCTTCAGCAGGAGCTACTTGCCTGGTTTCAATAAGGGCTTCGAGTCCAAGTCTAAGCTCCTTATTTTATAGAGAAGGAAATGAAAGTCCAGAGAGGCTAAGTGAGTTGCCCAAAGTCACACAGCTGGCAAGAGACAGAGTTTACTCTTGTCATCCCTGAACTCTGACTTCTGACTGTGCCTGACTCAAGTGATCTGGAATGGCAAAGAGGAGGGATCTCCATGAATCCTATAAGTATTTATTCAACACCGATATAGAGAAGGGGCTGAGCTCTCTGGGGGGAAAGAAGCTCATAAGCAGGAACCCACTTTGCCTGTCCCACTCAGCTAAACCAGGGCCCTTCAATAAAGGAGACCCACCTGCCTTGGGAGGCAGACTAGAGACCCCTTGTAGTGTTTCTCAAGCATTTCTTCAGCAAATGCTTACTGAGTGACCTCCTGTCAGCCACCAGGCCAACTGCACCGTGTTCCCGAGGGGCATACTTTCCCTCAAGCAGCTTATCAAAGGATTCCTTCCAAACACATGCTGCTCAGGGTCTCTGCTCTGAGAAAATCCCGCTAATACAATTCACCCCTTCCTGTTCCACCTCTGAGAGCCTGACTCCCCGGTGCTGCCATCATCTGCCCCTTTACCCGGCTTCACCCCCGGGCAGCAGCTCCCTGGTATATAAACAAAAACACATGAAACAATGGCACTTTGATTGAGCAGGCTGTTCTTGGGTCAGTACTATGTATTCTGGAAAATTCAGTGAAGTCAGCAGGCCTAGGGTATGCCGATTACCAAAGTAGCCACTTGATAGCTGCTCACTAAAGCTAAAACCTCTTTGCCCACAACGGTGGCCAACGACTGGACCCACGTCCCCTCGGAGCCAGGCTTGCCCTGTTTCCTGCTTCTTCCTCAGGGAATGTCCTGTGTTACCTTTGTTCTTTTCTTCGGAACAGCCCCCAGCCAATCCACCTCCAACCAAGAGGCTTCTGTCTCCATTCTCAGTGCCGTTGACGGTGGGGGGACAGCAGTGTCACAGATCAAGTGCCCCCAGATCCTGGGTACCAGAGGCAGGTGGGTGGGTGACCATTCAGACTAGTGGGCATTCCACACCCAGGTCTGCTGTGTCCACTATACCGGCCACTTCCCCACGTGCCTGCCAAGACCTGTCTCCTTGCCTGACTCATGAGGTGGACCGTGGGGCCCAGCCACCCCAGAGCTGGTCACAAGACCAGGGTGGATTTTTTATTTTATGTTGGAGTATAGTTGGTTTACAATGTTGTGTTAGTTTCTGCTGCACAGCAAAGTGATTCGGTTATACATATACGATGATGTTGTTCAGTTGCTAAGTCGTGTCCCAATCTTTTGTAACCAAATGGACTGTAGCCCTCCAGGCTCCTCTGTCCATGGGACTTTCCAGGCAAGAATACTGGAGTGGGTTGCCATTTACCTTTCCAGGGGATTCTTCCTGATCCAGGGATTGAACCTGCGTCTCCTCAATTAGCAGGCAGATTCTTTACCACTGAGCCACCTGGGAAGCCCATACATATATGTATATATTCTTTTTCAGATTCTTTTCCATTATAGTTTATTGCAAGATATTAAATATAGTTCCCTGTGCTAGACTGTAGGACCTTGTTGTTTATCTATTCCATAAATAGTAGTGTGTATCTGGGCTTCCCAGATGGCACCAGTGGTAAAGAACTCTCCTGTCAGTGCAGGAGACATGAGAGACACGGGTTCGATCCCTGAGTCAGGAAGATCCCCTGTGGCAGGGCACGGCAACCCACTCCAGTATTCTTGCCTGGAGAATCCCATGGACAGAGGAGCCTGGCGGGCTGCAGTCCAGGGGGTCACAGAGAGTCGGACCCGACTGAAGCAGCTCAGCAAGCACACATGCATGGGTGTATCTGTTAATCCCAACTCCTAATTTATTCTTTCCTCTTTGGTAACTAGAAGTTTGTTTTCTATGGGCCAGGACACAGTTTGAACTGCCCGCAGGCCTCGTGAGGAAGCAGTGCTCGGCATCTGGGTGCTGCCCTCAGGACTCTGCAGAGCTCTCCTCCGGGGCACACCGTCCCTCTCACAAGGGGGACACACAGCTCAGTGCAGGGCTGAACGTTGCTCATGCTGAAAGGGCCCAGCTCAGGGCGGCCAAATCCATTTGCGGAGGAGGGGCTGTCAGAGTCCCTCTTTGTCTTCTCGCTGCCCTGCAGCATCCTGCATTAAAGTCTCGGCAGCCTTCCAGCAGAGTTTTGCTTTTAACTTTATTATAGTGGTTGGGCAACTTGGGAAATCTGAATTCCACTGACACATTTACAATCGTCTTGCCTGTCAGCCCGTGGAAAAAACCCATCTCATAGATACAGGGTCCTCCTGAGCTATGGGCTTCTTGAAAGATAAAGACTCCACCCTGTTGGATGAGAAAGGGGAGGGTCAGTGGGTGAAATGGTTCTGACGATGAGCACCTACCCTGGAGCTCCTCCTCCCCTTGGCTTTTCACTGAGAGAGCCACTGTCCTTAGCACAGTCCTTTGCGTTTGCTTTTTGGGATACTTGGTTCCTTTGGTCACCACCATCAGGTTCCCAGTGGTCACCAGCATTTTTTTCACAGGGCTTTCCAAGGGCTGCAAAAAGTGTCCCAAGGACTGGGCATGGGGGAGCGGGCGGCTGTTGGCTACACAAGGGGAAAAAAAAGTTTATTTGAAATTAAAATTAAATAGCTACAAAATTTTACATTTTGTTGGCAAGTCAACCACCACTTAACTCATGTGGGATTGGCACATGTGAAGTCCATCTGTGTGAGGTGTGGACAGGTTGTGTGCAGCCTGGGAAGAGACCCTAAGAAAGTCAGGAGGCTGTATTACACTGTCTGCAGGGGAAACGGCTTCCCACGCGGTGTAGTGGTAAAGAGTCCTCCTGCCAATGCAGGAGATGCTAAGGATGCAGGTTCAATCGCTGTATCAGGAAGATTTCCTGGAGGAGGAAATGGCAACCCACTCCAGTATTCTTGCCTGGAGAATTCCATGGACAGAGGAGCCTGGCGGGCTGCAGTCCATGGGGTCACAAAGAGTCAGACATGACTGAGCAGGCACGCATTGTTTAGGAAACAGACCCCGCCATGCAATTGAAGTGAGAAGATGGATGGGGGCAGCAAAAGGGGCTAGTCACAAAGGCTGGAAAGTCCGCTGCCAAGGACACTGGAGAGCGTGAGGCAACCCAGGGTATAAATGCAGCTGGAAGGCAGCCCCACCCCTTGGGACAGAGGGGTAGAGGGAGGAAAGGATGTTCCCAGACTGGGGTCCAGGAGCCACCTGCCAGGACCAGGGAACACAGCGGGAGGGCCAAATGCAGGCAGGGCTGGAGCAGTGAAGGAACTACAGCCGTCACCCAAAGAAGGGAGGGGAGGTGGGAGCGTACCCTGGCTCTCCCCTCCAGTCTTTGCCCAGGGCCTCCCTTCCCATTAGTACATCTCATCAGGAAGCTCATAAGAGCTCCTGGGATACTTATTTGTAGCACTCATCCCCCTGCCCAGTCCAGAGAAGAATAGGTGGGACAGGGATTGGAGAACAAAGAGGCAAATGGCCCTGACCACTGTTTAAGAGGGACTTTGGGACCTCCCTGGCGGTCCAGTGGTTAACACAAGGGGCGGTGCAGGTTCCATCCCTGGTTGGAGAAACTAAGATCCCACATGCTGCACAGCACAGCCAAAGGTTAAAAGAAAAAGAGGGGGGGCATCAATAAATAGATGCATCCTGTCAGAGAGTGATGGATATCATGGGGGACTCGGATGCTGATCATAGAGAGAAAAAGAACTGTTAGTGTTAGCTGAACTTGGATCTTGAGGGCTCAGTGTAGGGAAGCCTTTTGAGAGGAGGTGGGCTGCCTTAGGCGGCAGAGAAGGGTGGTTTCGTGCCCAGGGTGTGCTGCTGGGCCAAGTGGTTTGGCTGATCTTGGCTGGGCTCAGCTGCATCTGGATGAATCAGACTGAATTCAAGGCTTCAGGCTGGGGTCAGAGCCCATCCACAGGTCTTCATACTGAAGTTCAAGCTGAAAATCAAAGGCTTTATGAACAAGCCTTCCTGGTGGCAGAGTGTGGATGTTGCAAGAAGACTGGCAGAAACACACCACGGCACCTGCAGCCTCAGGTCAGCACGGCACTTTCCCTTCCATCCTCACCTTATCAGCCAGGGCAAGTCACATGGCCAAGGCTAGAGTCAAGGGTAGAAAATCTGTCCATGGAAGAGTCATGTCAAGGGAAGGAAGGAAGGAGGAAGGAGAAATTACAGGGCAAATAACACAACCTGCCTCAGATAATGAGAATCTTTTCAGAGTGAGGTGATAGTATATAGCATGGTAAAGACACAAAACTGATATGGGTTTGAGTTCCAACTCTGCTACATCTTGGCAAATGACCCTGGGCAACCTCTCTGGGCTTCAGTTTCCTCATCCAGAAAATGGAAACAGTAATGTGCAGACCCTCCAGTGTGGGTGTGAGAGTGAGTGGGGAAGGCAGACGTGAAGTGCTGGCATCTAGTAAGTCCCTGATAGGTGCTGGCTGGGATGCTGTTGGAAAGAATCTATTGAAAATTATGCCTTCTGGGGACAAGGCATGCAGCAAGATGAGGGGAGGGACATTTCAGGGAAATAATTTGAGAATCTCTGCATGGGAGGTGCATGCAGAAAGGAAGCTGCTCAGTAACTGAGTCATCCACTGAGCTCTGGAAACATAAAGCCTGCAGGCTGGCGCTGTTCTCCACTGCAGAGCTGGCAGCTGGTTGGAGAAGGGATGGCAGTAGGCGGGGAAGGGGGAGAGGGCGATTTCCTCTCCCATTCACTCACCCGCAGCCCGGTGCACGCAGAGGTGTGATTCCTGGATCAGCCTCAGCTGGCTGGGAGAAATGCTGGTTCCCAGGAACTGCCACCCTGCAATTTGAGAATGTAAATATATGCATTTGCTTCATCTCTTCTTTTAAAGAAAGACACAAACCCCTCCCCAAATGCATGGTTCTACATCAATTTTTATTCCTGTGCCTCCCCAGATTAAGCCCTAGGCTGTTGAAAGGGGGGAAATAAATAATACAGAGACCAACAAAACCAAACTAGCAGATCACAAGTCCCGGCGGTCGTGAGATGCCCTCTGCCAGGTGGCAGGGGAGTGGGTGTGGGTCTCTCCATGGCACAGTGGTTGGGGGACAATCAGATTGCCTGAATGCAAATTCCCTCTCTTTGCTTCCCAGATATGTGACTCTGAGTAAAGGAGCCCTGATGATTCAGAATCCACATCAGCTAAAAGCAGTGGTGATAGTTCTTAACACGGGTTCTTGCGAGATTCACATGAAATACCCTAGCTCTTGAAGCACTTGCTGGGCTGTAACTACACACATTGCTTTTCTTTGTGAATATCCAACACGGTTGATAAGTAGTCCATTAGCCAAGGTCAAGCATAGTTTTTATAAAGATTTTCTAAATTAATTAAGTTTTGGCTGTGCTGGGTCTTCGTTGCTGTGCGAGGCCTTTCTCTAGTTGCAGCGGCGGGGGCTACTCTTTGTTGCGGGGCACGGGCTTCTCACTGTGGCGGCTTCTCTCGGTGTGGACCACGGCTCCAGGGCGCATGGGCTTTAGTAGCTGTGGTGCACGGGCTTCGTTGCTCGTGGCAGGTGGGATCTTCCTGACCCAGAGATAGCACCCGTGTCCCCTGCATTGTAGGTGGGTTATTAACCACTGCACCACCAGGGAATTTCCAAAGCCAAGAATTTTATTCCCACGTGGAAACAGTGTTTGCTTTAAGGGGGTGCAGGGATGGATGGGAGGTGCATGGAGCAAAACACCCCTGCAGGCCAAACTCAGCTAGGTGGCACCTGTCTGCTGACCTGCAGCTCTGGGGGCTCAGCACTTGGATTAGTTGATATATCTATCTTAGTTTGGGATCTCCCAGAGTCAACCCTGAGATGAGGATTCATATAGAAGCAACTGATTAGGGAATGATTTATTAGCTAGTGTTTTTTCCTAGAAAAACTAGTAGGGGAGTGGGGAAGTGGGATCAAGAAGCAGGGGTGTGACCCTAAGCCTGGGGGTAGTTTGGCTCAGTCCCACTGGGGACCGTGCACATCATATTTCAGAGATCTCCACTGGGGTCAAAGGAACTGGGAGGGTTCATCAATCATTGGTCAGGGATGGCCCCAAGAGGGTACAAATTCCCAGGCATTTCCAGCTGTCCACACCCGCAGAAAGAGTGGGTTTCAGCAGCCTGCAGGGTGTCTTCAGGTGCTGGCTGTTGGAGAAAAGGCAGGAGGGGTCCCAATGCACACAGACATGGAAAGGGGACCCAAGGGTTTGGGGATAGCATGTAACAGCAGCTGGTATAACACCCAAAGGTGACTGGGTGCTGGGAACTGGCTCATGTGAAGCAAAGTCCCAATAGATGGCCACGTCTCCAGGGAGAAGCAGAAGCAGCAGGCACTCCCAGTATTCATGTCCAAGGATCAGCCCGTGTTCCCCAGGGAGGAACACCTGCCTTGAAAACAGACTGCAGGCTGAGGATGTGCTCGGCTGGAGGGTGGGCTGGACTTTATGACGGCTGAGTCCTGGCACTTCGGTAGTGATAAGAAAAGGGTGCAGGGTGTGTGTGGGTCAGGATCCCACCTTGCCCTGATGGGACTGGACGCTAACACTTCTGGTTTTGCAGCAACAGTATAGGGTCATAAGAGGCATTTTGCATTTGGAAGTCAGAAGGAGCCAGGTTCGAATCCTGACTCTTTCCTGTACCAGCTGTGTAACCCAAGGCAAAGTAACTGGCCTGTCTGAGCCTCATCTCCTAAGATCTGGCTGAAATGACTGTCCTCCCACTCTTTGTGGGGGTGGTTTCAAAACCAGCATCCCAGGTCACTTCCTTCCAGAGCCAAGGGATTACTGCTTGATCTGAGGGGACGTACTCAGAAAAGAGTAGTGCTTATAGCCTGTGTCTTCCTCATGTCTGTGTGTTAGTTGCTCAGTCGTGTCTGACTCTTTGCAACCCCATGGACTGTAGCCCTTCAGGCTCCTCTGTCCATGGGATTCTCCAGGCAAGAATATTAGAGTGGGTTGCCATGCCCTTCTCCAGCGGATCTTTCTGACCCAGGGATTGAACCCTGATCTCCTGCATTGCAGGTGGATTCTTTGCCACCAAGGAAGCCCTCCTCATGTCTGTGCTTAGTCACTCAGTTGTGTACGACTCTTTGCAGCCCCATGGACTAGACTGCCAGGCTCCTCTGTCCATGGAGATTCTCCAGGCAAGAATACTGGAGCGGGTGGCCATTTCCTCCTCCAGGGGATCTTCTCAATCCTGGGATCGAACCCAGGTCTCCTGCATAGCAGGCAGATTCTTTACTGTCTCAGCCACCAGGGAAGCCCTCACGTCTAGCCTCCCTGGTTTTGAGGCTCACCTTCTCCTTCATCTCAATCCACTCCTAAATGAGTCCTCCTTGAAGCCTATCCCCTGCTGCCCCAGGCCAGGCCGCTGCCTCCTGTCCTCACCCCCTCCCCCATGCACCCATCAGCCCTTTGCCTGCATTCCCCCAAATGCCACCAACAGGATGTTCCTGCATGCCAGGGAATTTTATTCAAGGCTCAGGACCGATGCGGGGATCATGACGGAACACAGCACAGGAAACAACTTTCATGTGGTCCTGGAGATCCTGGTCTTTAAAGTTGTCAGTTCTCCCCCAGCTCTGCAGCTTTCACTGGCCCCTCCATCTCCCCAGGACTCTGTCCCTCAGCACTGCTAATTCCCTCTGCTTCGAGATTCCACCCCCACCCCTTCCCAGAGCACACCCCCACCTCCCACCACACTGGGCCTCCACAGCGGGCAAGTCTCAGGGCCTGTGACCCCATTGTACCCCTCCCACCCCCCCGAGGCATTGTCTTAACCCCTTTCCTCCTGGTCTGGGCCCTGGAGCCGCAGTTTTCTCAGTCATAAATAAACAAAAACACCTCCCCTAATTTTTTATTTTCTTTCTTTCACAAAAATACAGCACACCCAAGAGGCTAAGAGGGACCTTTTTCCAAGAAGTCTAGCTGAAATGTCAGCTTGTTTGTAACAAGAGCATCCTTTCCCATCCTCTGATCACTGCCACCACTCCCACCTGCCTCTGAGGTCCCCGCTTCCCCAGCTCCTGAAGCTCGCCCCACCGTAGACACACACACACACACACACACACATCCTGACTCTTTTTCCTCCAGCTCTTGAATTCCTCCAATCAAATCAAGTCTGGGCTGGAGCCCTCCTGCCTCTTTAAGGTGACTTGGCATTTCTCTGGGTGGATCCATTTTGCTGGCTTTATGGCTTAACTGGCAGAAGGACGGCTTATTTCCTGATTTCTGAATTCTCCCAGACACATCTCTGTGACCTCTCCCAGCTCCCCCGCACGGGGTGGTGGGGGGGGCGGGGGGTGAGGCGAGCTGCAGAGTTTATCCACAGTCATCGGCACCCATGCCCCCGCTCCCGCTGCCCTCATGTTTTGACAGGCTGCCCCTAGGCTTTACCCCATCACCTGCCAGGCTCTGGGATATTTTAAGGTATTTTTATTACAGTAAGAATGCATGTTCATTGCAGAAGAAAAATAGAAAATATAGATAAGCAAATACAAAAATTAATCTTAATCCACCAGAATTAGAAATAGTCTCTGCTAACGTTTTGATGGGTATTCTCCCAGGTTTTGTTTCCCATGAATATACATGCATATTTTGAGGACTCTTGGTTGCATGTGACAGAAACTCAAACCTGGTGGTAGGGCTCAATATTTTCTGCCCCGCCCCGACCCCCAACCCCCATTCATGTGTTGAAATTCTAACTCCTTGTATCTCAGGAGTAAGGTATTTGGAGACGAGGCCTTTGTAGAAGTCTTTAAGGTTAAAAGAGGTCCTTGGAGTGGGCCCTCATCCAATATGGCTGATGTCCCTTAAAGAAGAGATTAGGACCCAGACGACCGCAGCAGGAAGCCAGGGAGGAAGCCTTAGGAGAAACTAACCCTGACACCGAGATATCAGACTTTCAGCCTCTGGAACTGGGAGAAAGTATAGTTCTGCTGTTTCAACCCCCAGCCTGGGGCTGTTTGTTAGGGAGGCCCTTGCGAACTTGTGCACCCCTTGGACTAGCTGCAGCCCCAAGGGGGATTTTTTTGGTGGGTCATACAACCGGAGGAGTGAAGCTGGGGTGCAGGTGGGCCGCATGGGAGGATGGGGATCCAGGATCTGAAAACCACTGGGAACAGGGAAGGAAGCAGGCCTTTCCCTGCTCCTCCCTGGCTCTGCTCCCAGAGTCAGCTCCCTGTACCTGGCAGGAAGCAGCTCCCCGGTCTCCAGTGTATAGCTTCACCCCCAAGGAGGGACAGGTGTTTGGTCTCACTGCTAGATTGCAAGTCCTAGGGACAGGTTTTAATTTGTTTTATTTTGGCTATGAGGATTGTGGGATCTCAGTTCCCCAACCAGGGATTGAACCCAGGCCCTCAGCAGTGAAACCTCAAGTCCTAACCACTGGACCACCAGGGAGTCCCCCTAGGGATAGGTTTGATTGGCCTGGCTTTGGTCATAGCCCACTCAAAGGCCATTCAAAGTTGTACAGGGCAGCAGCGCCACCTTGTCAGCACTTCCACGCCACATTCTGGTCCTGCTGGTTGAACTCTACTTGCACATATCATTCAGGTCATGTTGCCGAGGAACCCAGCTGAGACTAGGGTGAGGCAAGCAAGGTCAAATTTACAGGGTACCAAAAAAGTGTGTAAGCACAGAATACAATCTACTCAGGCACTATTAAAAGAAAATCAAATCAGCAAAGTATGAGCCACAGGCTGTCTGCCTGTTTTACTGAGTACAGTTTTCTTAGGACACGACACTGTGGGTTCAGCCATCATGCAGTACTTTGCTGCAGTCACAACAGAGTCTGCCAAAGACAGAATGAACTTCCCCGAGACTCCCCTGACTTTGGGGCTGTATTAGTCAGGATTCTGCAGGGGAACAGAGTGAATGGGTTGTATATATATGTAGGGAGAGAGAAAGAGATTTTAAGGGACTGGCTTATACCATTGTGAAGACTTGGCAAGTTCAACATCCACAGTGGAAGCTGTAGGCTGGAGGCCTAGGAAGGAGTTCTAGTCCAAAGATGGCTGCTGGCAGAATTCCTTTTTCTCCCAGGGAACTCAGTCTTTTTCTGTTAAGGCCTTCAACTGATTGGATGTGGCCCACCCACATTCTGAAGGGTTATCTGCTTTACTCACAGTCTACTGATTTGAATGTTAATCTCATTTACATCTCAAATAATGTTTGATCAGATATCTGAGTATCATGGCCTAACCGGATTGACACCAAATTAACCATCTCAGATGCCTTCTATTATTATGGAATTCATGATTAGCACTTTATTTTCTCCAGGAACATATTCTTTTTCTCCACAAGGAAAGAGAGTCCTACATTTGAAAGAAAAGGCTATGTTTTATGTTTCTTTGCATGCTCATATGTTTGTTATTTGGGGGGGGGGGGTGTGTGTGCACACATGTACATGCTAAGTTGTTCAGTCATGTTCAACTCTGTGCAACCCTATGGACGATAGCCCACCAGGCTCCTCTTCCCCTGGAATTTTCCCAGCAAGAATACTGGAGTGGGTTGCTATTTCTTCCTCCAAGGAATCTTCACAACCCAGGGATCAGACCCACGTCTCCTGCAGCTCCTACATTGCAGGCAAATTCTTTACCACTGAGCCAGCAAAGAGCAGCTTGTTATTTGATGGATAAGTATTAATTTGGCTAGTTTTTTTGGGGGGGGGCCTCAAAAAAGTTTTTTGTTCAAAAATTTGTACGGCCTTAGGAAGAAATAGATTACTTTTCAAAATCTGAGTACAAAGTTTGTACTTGATACCAAAGTACCAAAAATTTGTACCAAGTTTAGGCACAAATATCAGAAGAAGAGTCTTTTCAAGAATATTTTCTCTTCTTCTTCCAACTCATGCCTTAAAAGTACATCCAGCTTTTGGCCCTTGAGAGAACTCTATATATGAGGAGTCCAAAGCCCTGGCAGTCCCTATCCCTGGAATGTAGGAACTATTCCTCTTCCAGTTTCTTTCTCAAATCCTTAATCCTAATAATAATGAAAATGATTTATCAGATTAAGACACAAATTAATCCTGTCTGAACAACTTGATGTTATCATGTTTAATTTCAAATTTAATTATTTTGGTATTTAATTACAAAACAGCTAATTACCTTATTGTAATTATGTGTCTTTTTCAAGTAGAAAGAGGCCAGAAATCCCTGATAATGGGCCACCCTTAGGCAGAGCCATTTTCTACTTTATCTCCAACACGTATCAGCCCTGCTTATCCATTTTCCTGCTTCTTAAGCACATCCTATTTGTGCCTGGTCTCTTCTTTATGCTCCCAAACCCAAATATCCAAAGCCACGTCTTGCTGCTTGTGTTGATTGTTAGAGACAGGGCCTCCAAAGCCTTGTTCTTTGACAATACCAGCTTAAACAGCATTCCTCTGCCCACCTCCACCTTCTCGGGCCAGGAGCTTGTGTGTGATCCTTTTAAGATGGGGGTTGCTAACCTCAGTCTTTTTAGTGTCTCCCTGCCTGTGGGCACCTAACACCAGAATGGGGCAGTCATCATCTGGTGCAGGTGGACGCTGCTCCTGGCTCTGCTGCAGGGCTGCAGGGATTGCCAGCTTCATCCTTTGGAATGAAGGGTCCTGGGGGAGGTGCCAGCATGGCTGCTGTGGTGGGGGTGGGGGGTTCTCTGGGGCCTCGGGGCACTGGCTATTTGTCCACTGGCACAGAAGAACAGCAACATTTTTCACAATTCAGACGACTCTCCCAGTGCATCTGGGCTCAGCCCCATCCCTGCCCACAGAATCAGGCAGGTTAGAATATGCCTGAAACAGATGGAGGGGCTCACAGGTGGTGGGGGTGGGGGTGGGGATGGGCCTGGAGAGCCACACTCTGCATCCAGCAGTTTCTTTACAAGAGAAACCACCAAATTCAAACGTTTTTATGAGAAAATTTCAGATTTTAAAACATGGGAAGTCAACTCGTTTTTCTTTTTTTACCCATATAGCTGTGGGCCAGCCTGTGTGTAACTGGGGACTGGAGCCATCCCCTACTTGGAGTCACATCTACTCCATCCTGCATGGGGCTTCTATTTTCCCATCTTCTGTTTAAAAGTGGATGATAAACCACAAAGTCCTACTATGTAGCACAGAGAACTATATTCAACATCTTGTTATAATCCATAATGGAGAAGAATCAAAACGAATATACATATGCATGTGTGTGTGTGTGTGTGTATGTGTGTGTGTGTGTGTATGGGTTTCCCTGCTAGTGGGAAAGAACCCACCTGCCATTGCAGGAGACAAAAGAAACATGGGTTTGATCCCTGGATAGGGAAGATCTCCTGGAGGAGGGCATGGCAACCCACTCCAGTATTTTTTTTTTTAATTAAATTTATTTATTTTTTTAACTGAAGGGTAATTGCTTTACAGAATTTTCTTGGTTTCTGCCGAACATCAACATGAGTCAACCATAGGTATACATATGTCCCCTCCCTCTTGAACGTCCCTCCCATCTCCCTCCCCATCCCCCAACTCCAGGTTGTTACAGAGCACTCACTCCAGTATTCTTGCCTGGAGAATCCCAAGGACAAAGGAGCCTGGCAGACTATAGTTCATAGGGTTGTAAAGAGTCAGACACTACTGAAGCGACTTAGCATGCATGCATATGTGTATATGTGTGTGTGTGTATACATACATTCAAATGGGTATACCTTTCCTTTTCTCCTTTGTTTTCCGCTTCTTTTCTTTTCACAACTATTTGTAAGGCCTACCCAGGCAGCCATTTTGCTTTTTTACATTTCTTTTTCTTGGGGATTGTCTTGATCCCTGTCACCTGTACAATGTCACAAACCTCCGTCCATAGTTCATCAGGCACTCTATCAGATCTAATCCCTTGAATCTATTTCTCATTTCCATTGTATAATCATAAGTGATTTTATTTAGGTCATAGCTGAATGGTCCAGTGGTTTTCCCTACTTTTTTCAGAATTTGGCAATAAAGAGTTCATGATCTGAGCCACAGTCAGCTCCTGGTCTTGTTTTTGCTGACTGTATAGAGCTTCTCCATCTTTGGCTGCAAAGAATATAATTAGTCTGATTTTGGTATTGACTATCTGGTGATGGGCTGTCTGGGGAGGCCTTACAAATAGCTATGAAAAGAAGAGAAGCGAAAAACAAAGGAGAAAAGGAAACATAGACCCATTTGAATGCAGAGTTCCAAAGAATAGCAAGGAGAGATAAGAAAGCCTTCCTCAGTGATCAGTGCAAAGAAACAGAGGAAAACAATAGAACAGGAAAGACTAGAGATCTCTTCAAGAAAATTAGAGACACCAAGGGAATATTTCATGCAAAGATGGGCACAATAAAGGACAGAAATGGTATGGTCCTAACAGAAGCAGAAGATATTAAGAAGACGTGGCAAGAATATACAGAAGAACTGTACAAAAAAGATCTTCATGACCCAGATAATCATGATGGTGTAATCATTCACCTAGAGCCAGACATCCTGGAATTCAAAGTCAAGTGGGCCTTAGGAAGCATCACTATGAACAAAGCTGGTGGAGGTGATGGAATTCCAGTTGAGCTATTTCAAATCCTAAAAGATAATGCTGTGAAAGTACTGCACTCAATATGTCAGCAAATTTGGAAAACTCAGCAGTGGGTACAGGACTGGAAAAGGTCAGTTTTCATTCCAATCCCAAAGAAAGGAAATGCCAAAGAATGCTCAAACTATCACACAATTGTACTCATCTCACATGCTAGCAAAGGAATGCTCAAAATTCTCCAAGTGAGGGTTCAACAGTATGTGAACCATGAATCTGCAGATGTTCAAGCTGGTTTTAGAAAAAGCAGAGGAAGTACAGCCACTATGGAGAACAGTGTGGAGATTCCTTAAAAAACTGGAAATAGAACTGCCATATGACCCAGCAATCCCACTGCTGGGCATACACACCGAGGAAACCAGAATTGAAAGAGACAAGTGTACCCCCAATGTTCATCACAACACTGTTAATAATAGCCAGGATATGGAAGCAACCTAGATGTCCATCAGCAGATGAATGGATAAGAAAGCTATAGTACATATACACAATGGAATATTACTCAGCCATTAAAAAGAATACATTTGAATCAGTTCTAATGAGGTGGATGAAACTGGAGCCTATTATACAGAGTGAAGTAAGCCAGAAAGAAAAACACCAATACAGTATACTAACGCATATATATGGAATTTAGAAAGATGATAATGATAACCCTGTATGCGAGACAGCAAAAGAGACACAGATGTATAGAACAGTCTTTTGGACTCTGTGGGAGATGGTGAGGGTGGGATGATATGGGAGAATGGCATTGAAACATGTAAATTATCACATGTGAAACGAATCGCCAGTCCAGGTTCGATGCATGATACAGGATGCTCGGGGCTGGTGCACTGGGATGACCCAGAGGGATAGCATGGGGAGGGAGGGAGGAGGGGGGTTCAGGATGGGGAACACATGTACACCCATGGGGGATTCATATCAATGTATGGCAAAACCAATACAATATTGTAAAGTAAAAATAAATAAAACTGAGATTAAAAAAATAAAGAAAAGGCAGGGGAACCAGAGATCAAATTGTCAACATCCTCTGAATCAAAAAAGCAAGAGAGTTCCAGAAAAACATCTATTTCTGCTTTATTGACTATGCCAAAGCCTTTGACTGTGTGAATCATGACAAACTGTGGAAAATTCTGTAAGAGATGGAATACCAGAACACCTGACCTGCCTCTTGAGAAATCTATATGAAGGTCAGGAAGCAACAGTTAGAACTGGACATGGAACAACAGACTGGTTCCAAATAGGAAAAGGAGTACATCAAGGCTGTTTATTGTCACTGTGCTTATTTATCTTACATGCAGATACATCGTGAAAAATGCTGGGCTGGATGAAGCACAAGCTGGAATCAAGGTTGCCGGGAGAAATATCAATAACCTCAGATATGCAGATGACACCACCCTTATGGCAGAAAGCAAAGAAGAACTAAAGAGCTGCATGATGAAAGTGAAAAGAGGAGAGTGAAAAATTGGCTTAAAGCTCAGCATTCAGAAAACTAAGATCATGGCATCTGGTCCCATCACTTCATGGGAAATAGATGGGGAAACTGGAAACAGTGTCAGACTTTATTTGGGGGGGCTTCAAAATCCCTGCAGACAGTGACTGCAGCCATGAAATTAAAAGACACTTACTCCTTGGAAGAAAAGTTATGACCAACCTAGACAACATATTAAAAGGCAGAGACTTTGCCAACAAAGGTCCATCTAGTCAAGGCTATGGTTTTTCCAGTGGTCATGTATGGATGTGAGAGTTGGACTATAAAGAAAGCTGAGCACCAAAGAGTGGATGGTTTTGAACTGTGGTATTGGAGAAGACTCTTGAGAGTCCCTTGGACTGCAAGGAGATCCAACCAGTCCATCCTAAAGGAAATCAGTCCTGAATATTCATTGGAAGGACTGATGCTAAAGCTGAAACTCCAATACTTTGGCCACCTGATGCGAAGAACTGAGTCACTGGAAAAGACCCTGATGCTAGGAAAGATTGAGGGCGGGAGGAGAAGGGGACGACAAAAGACAAGATGGTTGGATGGCATCACCAACTCAGTGGACATGAGTGTGAGTAAATTCTAGGAGTTGGTGATGAACAGGGAGGCCTGGTGTGCTGTGATCCATTGGGTCACAAAGAGTCCGTCACGACTAAGTAACTGAACTGAACTGCACTGATACATACCTATAACTTAATCACTTTGCTGAACACCAGCAACTTTGAAAATCAACTATACTTCAGTTAAAAATGGAAAAAGTAAAGATGGACTTCTGACTTCCACTTCGGGTGTGAAAAGCTGGGAAAACATCACTCCCTACCTTACAACAGGAAAAAAGCCGAACATTGTGCAAATCCACAACTTCCCTTGAACCCATAAAGAAAACTGAGGACTCTGGTTAAAGAATTAACTCAAATTCTAAAGATAGGCACCTCGAAAGACAGATGGGGTTGGAGCACCTGCTCGGCCTAGAACAGATGTCACCAGAGGGCACGCTGGGGAGTAAGATTCTGCCTTGACTCTGCAGTGACTCCCACAGGCTACATGTGGATATTGTGAGATCTTGAAAACCCTCCTTGGGAGCCATAGACACAGGGACTCGCCCCACCCCCCTCACAGGCACCTATCCTTTGTCCTGGCAGGTACTTGTGAAAAAGATACAGGAGCAGAGATAGAGTCCTGATAAAGTGTTCCCATGGCTCTTGGGCAGGGGAGCAGCAGCCGCTGCAGGAAAGGCCAGCAGTCTTTCCCCACCAAACAGTGTTAATTTATGTTGTGGGAAGGACAGCAAGCCCTCCTACATTCAGATCACCCATGGCAGCAGGAGGAAGAAAAGAGAGAAAAAAAAAAAAAAAAACCTGCACTCCATCCTGGACCCAGCCTGTGAAAGGTCTCCTACAGCCAGGGCACTGCAGAATCCCCTGGAAGACCTCACTGCCCAGGCGCAATGCCCCATGCCTACCTAAGACTGAAGTCAAAACTCAGCAGCGTCCATCTCCCTCCCACATGCTATGATGAGGACAAGTGTCAAGTAACAAGTCACAGCGTCTTATTGCTAGGAGAGACGTCTTCTCTGAGGGGCAGGTGCAAAGGAAATCCTGAAGCTGAGGATGGACAGATATTGAAAAAACCCTCTGGAAACAATTCAAATGTCCTGCAACTGGGGAACTGATCAAACAAACTGTAGTACATTGTACAATGGGCTTCCCAGGTGGCGCTAGTGGTAAAGAACTCACCTCCCAATGCAGGAGACAGAAGAGACAGGGGTTCAATCCCTGGTCAGGAAGATGCCCTGGAGGAAGGCATGGAAACCGACTCCAGTATTCTTGCCTGGAGATTCCCGTGGACAGAGCGCTTGGTGGGCTACAGTTTATGGGTCGCAAAGAGTCGAACGTGACCAAAGCAACTTTGCATGCAGGCACACTGTACAACAGGATGCTACACGACAACACAAAAGACTAAACCCCTGAAATACTGCATCACTTGGATGAATGTCACGTGCATTGTGCTAATTCCTACATACTATAGGATTCCATTTCCGTGACTTCCTGCAAAGGCCAAACTGTAAGGATAGAAAATATATCAGGCTCCTCCCTCCATGGGATTCTCCAGGCAAGAATACCAGAGTGGGTTGCCATTCCCTTCTCTAGAGGATCTTCCCAACCCAGGGATCAAACCCACATCTCCTATGTCTCCTGCATTGGCAGGTGGATTCTTTACCACTGAGCCAACTAGGCTTCTTTTAGGTGTAAAAGACAGAAATTTCAACTCAAATCTAGCTTGGGTCCAGGAGGAATTTGTTGAGAGGGCTCTGTCTCTCACAGATTGGCAGCCTGGGCATCGGGGGTGATGGGAACCAGGGACTCATTTCTGTCTCTCGACCCCCTCCCTCGTCTGGGGACCTTCTCTCTCACTGCACACTGGCTTCCTTTGAACATGGCCGTGAGCATCACATTTCACCAACAAAGAGGAACTACATCCCTTATTCTAATTCCAGCTGAAAAGTTCCCACGAAGCACTCTGATTGGTCCAGCCGAGGCCAATCAACAGTGGCCAAGGAGCAGAGTCTATGATGATTACCTTCCATTCCATGTGGTGGGAGTGGAAAACAGATGCTCCCCCCAGAAAGCGGGATGCTAAGCAGACAAGACATTAACTGGCTACTGCAGCTTCTTATCGTCTTATGGCAATTAATTTTCTTCTTTGTTCTCCAAAAGAGGTTGGAGTTCTACTTGTTGCTTTAGTTCATTCCAGCTTCCTGAAATAGACAGGGGGCTACTGTGAGGAATGAAAATAAGACAAGATCCTTCCTCTCAAAAACAAAACAAAACAAACAACAAAACACCCTACATCCTGGTCTAATGAGGGAGACAAACATATAAACATTTCATTACAAAATCCCATGATAACTGCTCTGAGAGCACAGTAGGAGGCAGCCACATCGCCAAACCTGGGGTTTCGGACAAGGTTGCCTATAGGAGATGCTTCCAGTGCAATTTGAAATTTGAGTAAGAAGGGGAAGGGCATTCCAAACAGAAGTGTAGGATGCACGAGTGCAGGGGAATTGCTCTTACAGTGGATGGATTATGAGTCCCTCAGTGGAGGCTTGTCAGGTCTTTTTATGAAAAGGACAAAATACCTTTTTAAAAAAGCTCTTCATAGGTTTCAGAACACTTATACCCCATTTTTTTTTTTTTGGCCTGTCCAGCAGCCACACCTAACAGAAACATAACCAAAAATGGGAAATAAGAACACAACAAACATCAGAGAAAAGGATGAAAACAGGTTTTCTTCAACAGTGCTCAGCTCCCACACCACTCCCAGGTCTGGAACTGGGCTGCAGGTAGGCTGATGCTTCAGAGTTAGTGGTTGGTGAGATGGGTGTGGGGGAAGCAGCAAGTGGGCAGAAACGTCCACGTTGCTAAGCAGTGCCTTGCGGGACCTGAACTGGGTAGGGAATGTGGATGAGAAAGTTTAAGAAATGGGACAATCAAGGAAATGAAGTTGAAGAACCAAAACACTGGGAATAAGGTCACAAAGTATTGGGGGGTAGAGACTGAAGTCTGAGATTGAACAATATCTGAGATTGTGCGGTTCTGAGCGGTGGGATGTGCCACAGAATGTGGTCGTCGTCAGTGGTTTGCTGAAGAAGGAGGCAGAGTAGCATCACAGGTGCCATCAGAAGAGGCCCAGGATCTTTGAGACAAGATATTGTATGTATGTCAGCATGAAAGCTGAAGCCACGAAGTATACAGATGAGTTTGGGGTAGAGAAGAAAAACAAGTGGCAGATGCCACACTTTTTTAGGAAAAGAGAGGGAGTGAGCAGGGGGTTGGTGTAAGATGGTGACTGGGAGGGGAAAGGAAGGTGGAGCCTGATGACAGGAACTTCAAGAAGGAGGTGTCTGCATGGGAATGGAAGATAAGTGTCCATGGGCAGCTGTGGAGTCAGGGGGAGGCAGCCGCTCCTCCACTGACTGCAAAGCCAAACAGGAGAGCTGGAGGCAAAATGAGCAGCCCGCACGGAGGAAGTACAGGCGCAGCCTGGGCCAGGATTGAAGGCGCCAATGCAGGGGATATTTAACAATTAATTAATTTTTCTTGAAGTACAATTGGTTTACAATATTGCGTTAGTTTCAAGTGTACAGCAGGTGATTCAGAGTGACTTTTTGCAGATTATGTTCCATTAGAGGTTATTAAAAGAGACTGAATATAACTCCTTGAACTATGTAGTAAATTCTTCTTGCTTATCTATTTTATGTAAAGGAGTTTGTATCTGTTAATCCAATTCACTTGATTTGTACCTCCTACTCCTCTTTGGTAACAGCAAGTTTTTTTTTTTTTTTCTCATCTGTCAGTTTGTTTCTGTTTTGTAGATAGACACATCTGTATCATTTTGTACATTCCACATATAAGTAATATCATATAGCACTTGCCTTTCTCTGACTTATCTTACTAAGTACAACATTCTCTAGGTCCATCCATGTTGTGGCAAATGGCACTATTTCATTCCTTTTATGGCCGAGTAATATTGCATTGTATATACACACATCTTCTTAAGCCAATCATCTGCTGAAGGGCACTTGGGCTATTTCCATATCTTGGCTACTGTAAATAGTGCTGCCATAAACATTGGTTATACGTATCTCTTCAAATTAGAGTTTTCATTGTTTTTTTTTTTTTTTTGGCTATACGCCCAGGAATGGAATTGCTGGATTGTATGGTAGTTCTATTTTTAGTTTTTTAAGGACCTTCTATCCTGTTTTCCATAGTGGCTGCATGGCACCACACTCCAGTACTCTTGCCTGGAAATTCCCATGGATGGAGGAGCCTGGTGGGCTGCAGTCCATGGGGTCGCTAAGAGTCGGACACGACTGAGTGACTCCACTTTCACTTTTCACTTCCATGCACTGGAGAAGGAAATGGTAACCCACTCAAGTGTTCTTGCCTGGAGAATCCCAGGGACGGGGCAGCCTGGTGGGCTGCCATCTATGGGGTCGCACAGAGTCGGACACGACTGGAGCGACTTAGCAGCAGCAGCATCCTGTTTTCCATAGTGGCTGCACCAATTTATATTCCCACCAACAGTATAGAAGGGTTCTGTTTTCTCCACATCCTCTTCAGTATTTGTAGACATTTTGATGATGGCCATTCTGACCAGTAGGAGGTATGACATACTCACTGTATGACCCCTCACTGTTGTTTTAATTTGCATTTCTCTAATAATTAGCCACGTGGAGCATCTTTTCATATTCCTGTTAGCCATCTATATGTCTTTAGACAAATGCCTTTTAGATCTTCTGCCCTTTTTGATTGGGTTGCTTGTTGTTTAGTTTTCATATTGAGATGTATGAGCTGTTTGCATATTTTGGATATTAACCCCTTATCAAACATATTGTTTGTAAATATTTTCTCACATTCTGTAGGTTGTCTTTCTACTTTGTCAAGGTTTATGGTTTCCTTTGCTGTGCAAAAGCTTGAAAGTTTGATTAGGTCCCATCTGTTTATTTTTGCTTTTATTTTTTTGCCTTGGGAGACTAACCTAAGAATATATGGCTACAATTTACATCAAAGAATGTTTTGCCTATGTTCTCTTCTGGGATTTTTATGGTGTCATATCTTACAATTAGGTCTTTAATCCATTTTGAGTTTATTTTTTAAAATATTGTGAGTGAATGTTCTAATTTCATTGATTTACACATATATGTTCAGCTTTCCCAGGACCGCTTGTTGAAGAGACTGTCTTTTCTCCATCATATAATCTTGCCTCCTTCATCACAGATTAATTAGCTGTAGGTATGTGAGTTTGTTTCTGGATCCTATTCTGTTCCCTTGATCTGTATGTCTGTTTTTATGACAACACCGTGGGGTTTTGATTATTGTACCTTTGTAGTATAGTCTTTTGCACTGAAGTATTTTAGGTGTTGAGCTTCCCTGGTGGCTCACATGGTAAACAATCTGCCCGCAGTGTAGGGGACCAGGGTTTGATCCCTGGGTCAGAAAGATCCCCTGGAGAAGAAAAATGGCTACCCACTCCAGTGTTCCTGCCTGGAGAATCCCATGGACAGAGGAACCTGGTGGGCTACAGTCCATGGGGTCACAAAGAATCTGAGACTAAGCACACACATTTTAGACATCGGCTTGATTTCTTCTAGAAAAAAAAAATATATACATTTTTTTTTTTTTTAAACAACCTCACTGTATCAGACACCTATGTGCTTCCTCAGATTCTCATAAGTGGCCATCACCATGCCAGCCTTGGCCATGATGAGCTCTAAGAGGCAACTTGTTCTGCCACCTGAGGTCTTTGGCTGCTCCCATGACGTTCAGACTCCGAGGACCCGCCATGCTGTTGGGTATGGGACCATGCTTCCACAGTGGCTCCTGAAGGAGGCAGGTGATGCAACCCAAAAGCACAGGGAAATTAACTCTGTGAGGGGAGCCTTGGCCAGTGAAGGACAAGAGATGGTGGAGAGCCAGAAGGCAAATCCCTTCTCCATTCCTCTATCATGGACTGTTTCTAGGCACGGTGTTTCTTTACCATCTGTTTGGAGACACCCTGCATATCATCAAAGGACTGGCTGTGTCTCTTCTTGAAGCAAGGCCTGCTCGGGAATGAACCACCCTGTATTTTCTCCCCACCCTTCATGGAACCTTCCTTTCCCCTCACTTTTGCTGCCGTGGGATTGCACCTTCCAATAAAGCACTGACACTTACCTCTTGCCTCATGCTGTCTATTCAGGGGACCTGAGCTGGGCGAATCCAAGTAGGAATTTTTTTCAATTCTCATCCATAGATAGCAACTTTTAAACATATATGTATGTATGTATATATTTGTTTGTCTGCACTGGGTCTTAGCTGTGGCATGTGAGATCTAGTTGCATTCCCTGACCAGGAATTGAACCAGGCTCCCTACACTGGGAATGCAATCTTAGCCGCAGGACCACAGGTCAGTGTCCCATTGGTGAAAGCATCACATGACTGAACCCATATTCCAAAGTAGAGAAATAAATGCCACCTCTTTCTTATTTAAAAAACAAAAGTTTATTTATGTATTCATTTGTTTGACTGCACTGGGTCTTAACTGTAGCATGTGGGATCTAGTTCCCTGACCAGGGACTGAACCTGGGCCCCCTGCATTGGGAGCACAGTGTCTTAGCCACTGGACCACCAAGGGAATCCTCATCTGTAGCAACTTTAAAGGTTAATTTCAAACGCATAGTGGGCTACTCCCCTTACCCGAAAAGACTGCCCAGAGGAACAGAGCGACTCACTGGAGCAAGTTGGGAGGTGAAACACCTGAATGGGTGAAAGGGTAGAAGCAGCCACCATGCACCTGTAGATGCTCCGCATTGGGGCACAAGGTCCAGCTAGATAGCCCAGAGTCATCAAACATGCATAGAGATGGCAGCTGAGCATGAGGAAGCCGCGGTGAGCACAGAAGGCACGCGCGCCTTGCAACCTCACCACGCCGGGGCTGTGGCTCACCCTGCCCCTGCTTACTAGGCTGTGGGCTAGTAGGAGGCCTCTGGAACATTCCCGCCAGGTGGAAGAGGGGCAGCACCTTGCAGAGAGGGAACTTTGAACTGGATCGTGATTGAATTCCTTGATTAGACTAACATTTTTATTGAATTAGACTGGTCTTTGCCTGAGTGGACTGAATTCAGTGTTTCTGCTGCCAAGTGGGAATGAGAGCTCATTAAAGAAAGTACATGCAATTATTATTATTTTTAAGAACAGTTGGACTCTCCCAGGCCCACTTTAATTTGGCCAAGAGCCCTGTCCTTGACTATGAACTCTGAGGAGAGCCAACCAGACTCCAGCGCTTGAATAAACAGGGTTTGTGTTTCTGTGGCTGGAATAATGAGGCCAGGGGCAGATTACCAGGATGCTGTGCAGTGGCCGAGTCTACACGAGAGGCCGGCTGTGTGCTCCTGGCCACGAGGATTGTGGGGATGAATGAAATGTCAGCACATCAAGTATATTTTCATAACACACATTACTGTCTAAATTCATTGTGGACATCGTCCAGATTTCACCATTTGCTGCTTGTTGGGTAAGTGGGATATGTGTGCAAGGTTTGTGTCTGTGTGTGTGTGTGTGTGTGAGTGCATGGTGTGTACAAAGTCATGGCTGAGAGCCCTGGCTCTAATATCAGACAGATCTGGCCTGGAACCCAGCCCTGTCACTCACCAGCAGCGCAAACTTGGGTAAAAACTGAACTCAGTCAGAAAGGTGCTTTTGAGGGCCATCACAGTGAAAGTGAAAGTCACTCAGTTGTGTCCAACCCTTTGCAACCCCATGGACTGCAGCCCACTAAGCTCTGCTGTCCATGGGGTTCTCCAGGCAAGAATACTGGAGTGGCTTAGGCGTGGCTTTCTCACCTGAAAAGTGAGGATAATCATACCAAATTTACTGGTCTGTTGTGAGAATCCAAACTCCAGCCATCACATACCTTCACAATTCCTGCCACATCCGTATCCCACTTAGGCTGGCTGTTCTCTGCTTCAGCCCTTTCCCAACCCAGATCCAGTTTCCACCAAAATCTATACCCTGTGGACTCCCCCCAGGCTCCTAGCCCACTGGCCTCAGGCGGCTCAGTCCTCGGAAGGCGCTGACAGATGAGACCTCAGAGGGAGAGAGGCTGGGGTGTTCCTCTCCTAGCCTCTTTACTTGGGTGCCTTGGCTCTGCCCACAGCTGAGCCCCCTCAGTGGTTCCAGCTCTTGGGAAGGGGGACAGGTCCCGGCTCCCTTCCTTGACTCTTTAGGCCTCGGGTGGTAACAGCCAACCCCCGGGACTGCCCTCGGAGACTTCAGCATTCTTTAGGGTTCCTTGTACCCTGTCCTAGGAATTGTGCAGATTTTCTTCAAGTTTTGCATGGAGACTGGAAAGAATTCTTTTTCCCACCTAACCCTGGGTGATAGACTCCTGGATTATTGTTTATGTGGTGTTTTCTTATCAAACTCACATTTACAAAATCTAAATAATTTTTAATGGGAATTTTATGTCTCCATGTCATTGCGGACTTGATACGCTGGCTTTAACCTTTCTAATCACATTAAAATAAACACATACCTTTAAAAATAAACATGTTCAGGGAATTCCCTGGCAGTCCAGTGGTTAAGACTCCACGCATTCACTGTGGAGGGCCCCAGTTTGATCCCTGGTCAGGGACCTAAGACCCTGCAAGGTGTGTGGCACAGCCGAAAAAAAAAAAAAATGTGTTCACCATGTCCCACCTAAAGTCAGCTCTGGTACCCTGGTAGCCTTTGGAGGCCCCTTTGGGAAGGATTGAGTCATTCTGTGGAGTTGCTCAGCTCAGAGACACTCCCTTTTCTGTGTGAGTGTTCTGAAAATAAGAATCCACAAGTCACACACAGCAAACACACACCAGGCAGGACCGTGTTCCTCCTCAAACTATCTCTGCTATTCGTATAAAATACAACAGAATTGTCCTGTTGCTAATAGAGTCTGCATGCCTCCTGTTGGGATGGTTCTCTGTACGAGAATCATCTTCCCTCTCCTGCAGAAAGGGCAAGGAGTTCATTTTGAAAAAAAGAAACTATCCGCAATCACCCCCAGTGCAAACAGAGTCTTTCTGAAGTCTACCTTCAAATGACAAGGATTTAAAAAATAAATCTGGTGGAATCTTGCTGGGATTTTCAGACCGAGAAGCTGAATAGTTAAGACAGAATATATCACTCTTTGTTAAAAAATAGAATATGCCCAGAAAGCTGGATTCAATCTCTTAAGCATCTTTTCTCCTTCCTCCTGCCCCCTCCTGTGTACTGTTAGTTTCTTCAGCTCCACCCACCACACCTTCTGGCCACACACACACTTGCCAACTCACATGTGCACACTCATACAAGAGCATGTATGAATACACACACACATTCACACCTGCACACTGCTCCCAGGCGCGGTGGCAGGATGGCAGTTCCTGCCCTCTAGCATCAGGGAGCTGGCAGCTTTCTGCACAAATTGCCTCCGGAACAAAGCAAGCTGGCCTGCGAGAGGACTTCTGTCATGTCTGCCGTAGTGGTGCTACTCAGGATCAAGCAAGACTGATGACAAAACTTTTTTTTAAAGTGGCTTTTTTTTTTTTTTTTGCTATTTAAGTCACAGTAGATGAGGAGCTGACCAGAGATGTGCAAAGGGGTACCCTGTTGAGTGTCCTATAACTTCAGCTTGGTTATAGGAATGGAGACAGGGAAAGTGACTTTAAGAAGTGCTATGGCTGATTCATGCTGAGGTTTGACAGAAAACAGCAAAATTCTGTAAAGCAATTATCCTTCAATAAAAAATAAATTAATAAAAAAAAATAACTTTCTGAAAATCACAGGAGATAATTTAGGGACTAAATAATAAAGGTAAGACTACATTTCATTAAAAAAAAGAAGAAGTGCAGTTTGGTCATTGGAATCTTCCTCCCTCCCTCCATTACTTCCCTCCTTCCTTTGTTGAAAGTAAGCCTCTCTCCTACCCAAATGCCAGTCCCTCCTCTTCTCCGCAGAGGTGAACACAGCTCTGCAGAAGACTGTGCTAATGCAACAGAAAAACACAAAAATCTCCTATGAGCCTGATGTCAGCTGGGATTCTCTGGCCCTGCTATTTGGAGGTAAAAGGACTGAAGACCTCCAAGTCCACAGTGAGGGGTCAAGCCCCATGGCCTCCGTAGATGTCTGTAAACTCCCAGCACTGAGTCCCCTCCTCTGGACCCCTCTGCTTCTGGAATTCAGGGTTGTCTCATGCACCCCTGGGGAACCCAGATGCAAAATATCAGCCCTTTCCCTGATTTCCATATAATAATCCACTCTTACTAAGTACAACTTCCCGCAACCCGCGGCCCCCATCCTCATATAACATCTTCATTTCACCCACCACAGGGCATAACGGGTGTTTGGCCAAAGGTCCAGACTCTCTTTCAAGGGGAAACCTTGAATCTATCCATTCCACCACTCCAATAGACAGTCTAATGTTTCACATATAAAAATTCTTATCAGAGAAATCTCTAGTTATAGAGGTGAAACATAGATTTCTTATTTAAAACACCAGTCATGTATTTCAACAACCAAAGTAGCATCAAAACCAGTCTCAAAGTTTCCAGTGCACTGTGAGTTTCTCCAGTGAAGTAGAGTATTAACGTACCTTCTCTTTGAGGGTAAAAGATGCAAAAGAAGAGAGAAAAAAAAAAAAAAACCCACAACAGTGCTATGGACTGAATGTTTATGTCCCCAGAATTCACAGGTTGAAGCCCTAATTGTATTTGGAGGTAAGGCATTCGGGAGGTGATTAGGTCATGAGGGTGGGGCCCTTAGTGGGATTAGCATCCTTCTAGGAAGAGAACTAGCCCTTTTGTCTTGGTCACGTGAGAACATAACAAGAAGTGGGTATTCATGTACAAACCAGGAAAAGAGCCCTCACCAAAAACCAAATCTGCCAAGACCTTGATCTTGTACTTCTCAGCCTTCGGAATCATGTGAAAGAAATGTTTGTTGTTAAGCCACCCAATCTATGCTCATTTGTTACAGCAGCGTGCGCCAAGACAACATCAAAAATGAACGATAGAGCAAGATCTCTTGAGGGCAGGGGTGAGAGATGAAATTACAAAAATTCAAAATGGCCAATTTTATTGATTTATTTAACTTTTTTTTTATATATTGGAGTATAGCTGATTAACAACATCGTGGTAGTTTCAGGTGTATAGCAAAGTGACTCAGCCTTGCATAAACATGTATCCTTTCTAAACGGCCAACTCATTGAGAACTCACTTCTCAGAACTTGCTGAGAAAAGCCAAGAAAGCTAGCGACAGGGTCAGTGGCATAGCTTCCCCACGCTGGCCAGAACTTAACATGGACCAGGTGCTGTGCTCTGCATCATTTTAAAATTTAATTCAGCTTCTACCAAAGTAATAATACACATTAAAAAAAGGCAAATTGTACTCTAAGGGCAGTAAGAAAAATAGCTTTCCTCTTCCCATGCCTCCCATACCAAGTCCCAACTCTTGAGCAAATAGCTTTTTACGTATATCCATTTTCCTGAGCAAAAGGAATTATACTATTGCATTGATTTTTCCATTTTAAACATAATCCCCTGCCTTCCTGCTATGATGAGGGTTTTAGCACATATACCTTCACCTTATCTCTTTTCTCTCCTACATCCTCCCCATGGAATCATATCACATTTTTGTTAAATCAATATGCAGTGAATATATTATCTTTACTAAATAAACATTGGTCAAGCTGCTCAGGGAAGTATTACATTTCCTTTCATGTATGACTTTTTGTTTTCCCTGGAGTTAATCATTGACTTTTTTTTTTCACTTGCATAATTCCATATACACATCACTAAATCTCCAGAAGAGATGTAAAATTCTCTTCCATATATTCAAATACATCAGTTTCATCTGTATTTTTGGAGCTATCCTTCCCAGAGCTATCCTTCTTCCTGCCCCAGTTTGGATTGGTGGGTCCCCATCCTTGCTGCCCAGTGGTCCTTCTAGAGCTTCACTCACCAAATGGTGAGTTCCCTTCGATTCTCCTTTGTGTTAAATCCAGTTTCTGGGGAACAATGGCTTCATCTTTCTTTGCTAATTCTTTTATTTTGGTACAGCTTTACTAGGATACAGAGACTGCCTTTGGTTGCTTGGTTAGGTATAGAGTTCTAGGCTGGAAGGACATTTTCCTTGGTATTTTGAAAGTTGTGTTCCCTTTTCCTCTAGATTTCAATGTTGCTGAGATGATGTCACTCTGACCCCTAATGTGTTGCATGTGACCCTTGTTTTGTTATTTCTGTCCCTACTCTCCAGAGGGTTTTTTTGTTTGTTTGTTTGTTTTGGTGTACAGTTAATTTACAATACAGGTGTATAGCAAAGTGAGTCAGTTATACATATACATATATCCACTCTTTTTAAAAGTCTTTCCCCATCTAGGTTATTACATAATATTGAGTAGAGTTTCCTGTGCTATACAGTCGATCCTTATTAGTTATCTATTACATATATATAGTAGTGTATATATGTTAATCCCAATCTCCTAGTTTATCCCCTTGCCTTTTCCCTTTGGTAACCATAAGTTTGTTTTCTACATCTGTGACCCTATTTCTGTTTTGCAAATAAGTTCATTTGTTTCATATTTTACATTCCACATACAAATGATATCATATGATATCTTTGTCTGACTTCACTTAGTATGATAATCTCTACTGATTATCTCTAGATTATCTCTGCTGCTGCTGCTAAATCACATCAGTCGTGTCCGACTCTGTGCGACCCCATAGATGGCAGCCCACCAGGCTCCCCCATCCCTGGGATTCTCCAGGCAAGAACACTGGAGTGGGGTGCCATTGCCTTCTCCTCTAGATACTCTCTAATCTCCATCCATGTTGCTGCAAATGGCATTATTTTGTGTTTTTTATGGTTGAGTGATATTCCACTGTATATATGTATTGCATCTTCTTTATCCACTCCTCTGATGAAATTTATATTGCTTCCATGTCCTGGCTGTTGTAAACAGTGCTGCAGTGAACATTAGATGCACGTATCTTTTTGAATTATGGTTTTCTCCAGATATATGCCCAGGAGTGGGATTGTTGGATCATATGGTAATTCTATATTTAGTTTTTAAAGGGACCTCCATATTGTTCTCCATATTGGTTATAAATTTATATTCCTACCAACAGTGTAGGAGTGCATGCTTTTGTCTACACCCTCTTCAGCTTTTATTGTTTGTAGACTTTTTAAGTAATGGCCAGTGTGAGGTGATAGCTCATTGTAGTTTTGATTTGAGAGGATTTTTTAAAATCTGCTCTTTATCCCTTTAAAATTTCATGAAAATGTGTTTTAGATGGGTCTCCCTCCCCTTTAAAAAAGATTCATTGTGCTGGGTACTTCCTGGGCCTGTTCAATCTGGAAAAATAATATTTTTTAGTTCTGGGGTATTTTAAATACTGTTTTCTTTGATAAGTTTTTCTTCCCTATTCTCTTTGTTCCCCATGGAATATCTTTTATCTTCTGTTGGACCTCTTATATTGCCCTAGTGTTCTTTATCCCACTTTTGAGACACTACTTTGACTTTACCTCCATCCTTTTTATTGCTTTTTTTTTTTTTTTTCATTTTCAACACCTCTACTGTCCTTTGAATACTCTTCAGGTACAATTTCTTCTCTGTCTTCAAGGGTAGAACACCATTATCCTGTTTGCTTAGCTCCTTTTCTTCTCTTGTTTGTTTTGATGTTTGCTTTCTGTGTTGAAGGTTTTTCTTGTGATCTTCACCTTTCCCTTTATTCTAGGAAGGTGGCATCCAAGGTTAATGGCGGTGGTTTGACAACTGGGGATGTGGTTTGACAACTGTGGGGGTGGGCTTGATAACTGGGGATTTGCTGAGGAAGCTCAGGCCCTGCTGTTCCTTGGGAAGATTCTCCAAAATTCAGTATGTTGGCTTTTTGTCTGCTTCCTGGCTGGTAGATGTATGCCTGGCAAGCAGCATTCTGGGAACCTACTTGAGAAAGACTGAAATGGGGCAAAGCCTCACGATTAGACTCAACCTCACTTCTGTCCGGGTCCTCACCTCCATTCCCAGTTGTGGCCTGAGTTGGGAGCTGTTCTGGTCAGTTTCTCCAGAGGCTGAAACTCCAGCTTCTGCTGGGGTGGGGCAGGCATAGGCTCAGGCTGTGTGGGGCAGGGACGCTGCTGCTCTCAGACAAACGTATCAGCTTTACAGCTACTTTCTCTTTCATAATTACCATAAAAATGCACGCATTTCAAAAAGGGATCTCAATTCTATAACAAATTTCTTCTAAACAATGCAAAAAGAATATTAATTGGGCAAAGATTTTATGCCTTTTGAAAGTGTATATGTTACTGAAGATTTCATAAGGCAGGTGGGGGCACAGTTTGTACCACCTGTTAGGTTTATAACCCAAAAACCAGATGAGAACACCCCAGGTGTCCCACTCTCAGAAGATCCAGGGGCCACCACTTCCTGTGGCTTTATGTCCACTCAGCTCCTCTAGCCTTATTCCTGCTGAGGCTCCTTCAAAAGCAACACAAAAATCCCTCTCCTTGAATCGAAAAGAATAACCCCCACTCTCTCCTGAAACCACCTACCTTAATGCTCCAAACACAGATCAATGCCTGTTCCCAAACAAAGACAGCACTGTTTCTTAAAGGAACTTTGATACGTTAAATATTCCTACTTCATTAGACCGTGAGGAGAAATCTGGGTTTACAAAAATAATTATGTTTTTGTGCATTTCTATGTGCTGATTAAAGCATTCCAAATGCACTCTAAGGGGTCCAAGCATTCAGGAAATTTCTGAGGCTCTAAAATGACCTTTATTTACTCATTCCACCTTCCTCCCACCCCCACCAGGCCTCTCATATTCTCACCACTTTTCTCCACCAGCAGACACGGGTATCGAATATCAAAGGCAAAGAATAGTTCAAGAGGAAGTCTGTACTGTCCTTATTTTATAAATTGGGTTTAATAATTCATCTAAAAGAGAATTTTTAGCAACAAGGTTTGCATATGAAAAGGAACGAGTCTTCCCTAAATAGGCATCTGTTACTCTTGCTGCAATGCTGAGTGGAGAGAAAAAAGGCCAGTCAGGTCCAAAAGCATCTCTTGGATTCACTAAGGACATCGTGGCAAAAGTGATCTTAGAGCAAGCTTTGCAAGGAAAGGAATTTCAACCACACCCTAAAAGTCTTTCCTTTGTTACTGCAGAAATCCACCTAGAGGTCATTGCGACAAACATGTATATTCCAAAACCATCTGCAGACTGTGGGTATTTGCATTTCTTGGTCATAAACCACCACCTGTCCAGACTCCCACTATTGCCTCTAATACCAAACTAATGGCATCTTGTTAAGTCAGATGGTGGTGGGTTTGAGGGTCCCAAGGTTTCTAAGGGAACACACAAAGCTGTTCAGAATGTCAAGAAACCACTCATTTACACAGCTACACCGCTCATGCGTGGCTCGCGACTTTAAATATTTGTCACTCCAACTTGCTGATTTGGTGGGGGAGGGGAAGCTGGTAGAAAGAAAGGGGTAGAAAATTAACAGAAACCTCTAATTGCCTAGGTTTGCTGCCTGGAGTATTTCTGCAGTATCTCTGTGGCAGGCAGCACTGTCAGTGTTTTCTGACCTGACAATGGATGAAGACCCAGCAAAAGAAGCAATTAATACTTCCCTCCATCCCCATTTTATAGACAGCATCTATCTTCCTGCCTTAGAAAAAAATAATGGCTTGAGAATTAACTTTCCTAGTTTCTTTTTCCAAAATGTCCCTTTTTACCTGGGGTTTCCCTGGCCTTCCCTGGTGGCTCAGCTGGTAAAGAATCCTCCCACAATGTGGGAGACCTGGGTTCGATCCCTGGGTTGGGAAGACTCCCTGGAGAAGGTACCTGGGTTCGATCCCTGGGTTGGGAAGACCCCCTGGAGAAGGTATTGGCTACCCACTCCAGTATTCTGGCCAGGAGAATTCCATGGACTGTATAGTCCATTGGGTCTCATAGAGTCTGACATGACTGAGCGACTTTCACTCACTTCACTTTGCAGAGTCCCATTTAGCCAGAGGAGCATCTGAATCAACTGAATTTCCTGAATATTTCAAAAATCTGCAATCCCATAGTCTTTTCTTGAAACACAGCACATTCCAATGATATCACCTAGATTTTTTTTTCCTTTAAGTATATAATTTGTTTGTTAATAAGGATTCTCTTGCAGTGACACCCAGACTTGAGAAAGTGGGCATGTTCATTCTACCTGGAGATGTGTGGACTGAGCCCACCTTTCTGGAGGGCATTTGATCCCTTTAAAAGTGTGATGCACTTTGACCCAGCATTTCCATTTGTTCTAAGGGATAGTCCCAGGTTTGTCAATGATGGACACTGCCTTCTGGTGTCCATCATTTATAATAGCAAAAATTGGGGAGCAATCTGAGTGTCAAAAATATGGTTACTGATTAGTCAAGTTATGGCAAAGTCATACAATAAAATACTGTGCAGTCATTAAAAACAATTGTAGAATATCCGATATGGGGTAATGTTCATGATGTTAAATAAAAAAGAAAACAGAATGTACATTATGATAGCTTTTAAAATTTCTTATTGTAGGTAAATCTTATCATGAAAATAAATATGCTTAGAAAAAAATGACTGAAAACGTTGAAAAATGATGTTCAACATCACATGGTATATAGAGGGCGGAGAAAAGGGAGGATTTTTAATTTCTCCTTTGTGTTCTGCATTTCCCCAATATATTACATCATTTGCATTCAGGAAAATAACAACTCAGAAACAAAGAATCAACTGTTCTATCAAAGTATATGTATTGTTATATTTTAAACTAAAAGATGCTACGAATCAGTTTAAAACGCAGGCGCTCTTCATTGGATCAAGCACCATCTGAGAGACTCCATTTGCCAGGCCAGAGTCAATGACTTTGTTGCTTTAGATGCCCGTTGTGAGCTGTCTCGGGGTTTTAGATAAGCTGAAAAGACGGTGCTTTAAATAGAGGTGAAAAGAATTCCTTAACCAATGCTTTTTCAAACAGGAGTCTGGAGGCTGTCACGTTCTAGAAACTAGGAGGAGTGGGTTAAGATGTAGACAGTGGCTGAGATCGATAGCTGGGCAACTTAACCTCTCTGTGCCTCGCTTCCTCCGGAAATGGGAGGTAATAATACAGTACTTTCCTGGGTTGTTGAGGATGACCTGAGTGAACGGAGTAAAGCACCGAGTAAAGTGCTCAGAACGGTGCCTTAACGGAGAGCAAGTGTCGGCTCTCACTAGACACTGCAGCCTCACCGTCTGCCTGGCAGAGCAGACCCCTGCATGCTCTGCTCTGCGGTGCTTGGGCGCCAGGCATCAGGACCCAGCGAAAAGCGAACGTGCTTTGACCTCAGCGCGCAGTGCAGACCCTGTCTGAAGCAGACACAATGCGCGCGCGCACGTCTGCCCCGCGCCCCACGTGCACGCCCGCGCGTCCCCGCCCGCGTGCAAACACGCTGCTCCGTGGACCCGGCGCGGACCAAGCCCTGCTTGGTGCCTCCTCTTGGGCTTCACAGGCAGATATGAAACATTTCTTGCCCTCTCCAAACACTAGCAGCGGCAGAATGGAAAGGAAAACTGAATGAACGAAATAAAACAGTCCTTTCCACATCCTGCCGCCTCCAACCGCACCTCGCTTCCCGAGCGCTTTTTCAGGGTCACTGCGCAGCTGAAAAGGCCAGAAGAGATGGAGGGGAGCAGGGCGGGCAGTGAGGGAGGAATAGGTTAACCAAGGCGAATGGGGGACCAAAGTCCCCTCCCTGTACTGCCCCCTCGCCATCCCCGCCCCTCTAGGATGACCGGCGCATGAGCTCGGTCCGGGTTTCTGCGGGGTCAAAGCGCAGAGCCACCTGTCCCGCCGCTTAGCCAAGGCGCTGGGCTTGTGCCTGGGGAGCTGGGGGCGAGACCGTGCTGGCGACCTTCTGGAGCAGCTGCCAGGGCGTTTGCTTCCCGCTGGTCCGCAGACACACCCTTGGGGGACCGATGGCAACCGATACAATTCCTGCCCTCTTCTGGATCTTCCAGCCAGCCGTAGGCACCATATCCTTGGTCCATCTCATCCAGTAATTCAAAACGGCCTTTTAAAAAGAAAACGGAATTCACCATTGAGAACGCTTATATGAAAAATCGAACATCGTTTTTATTTTTATGATGAAAACATCAGGCACAAAAATCTTATGCAGGCTCAAGATTGTTTTCTTTCAGCAACCCAGAGTTGTTAAAAAAAAAAAAAAATGAAGCCAGTCTTAAAAGTTTTCTCTTAGACATTGTAGGGAACGTGTGTTAAAATCCTGAAAGCTAAAATTCCGTTGGACTCTTGTTATTATCAGGTAAATCTGAATATTCCACATTGAATATTGAACAAACTTTGGAAAAAAAAAAGACAAAAGTAAAATAATCAGGTAAGAATGCCAGAAGCCCACGAAGTATTCTGTAGCTCTTGGTCCCATGTTTGAAATCAATATTTTAGCCTTTTACTTCTTCCTGGTGCTTTTTTGTTTTGTTTTTGGTGTGTTTTTAAATCCATGCATTAGATCTTACAGATAATGTGGTCTCTCTTTAGAGCTGATTTGACCCCACTCCCCTTTTGGCAAAACTTCTCTGTTTGCATTTCTCTTGTGCTCCAAACAGGTCTGTATATTAACAACATGCCTCAGTTTTGGCGCAGCAGCCTCATTAATTATGTCAGCAGAGAGCTGGCATTAGGACTCCTCAGCGCCTGATAATTCCGCTTCCTTCCTACTGGCATTTTTGCCTCCAAACCACCAACCTACTATCAGCAACCCTCATTTTTCCTGTCTTCTCAGTCCCCCTTCCCAGTTGCATGCTCCAATCTGCCCACTTCCCAAGTCAGTGAAGAACAGAACTTGAGGTCCCAGAAGAATGACACAGCAGAACTCTATGAGTATTATCATTATGATTATTATCTGGCCTGAAAGAAATTTTCTGGGCCTACAACCCAGGAGATCAAACTAGTCAATCCTAAAGGAAATCGATCCTGAATATTCATTAGAAGGACTGATGCTGAAACTGAGGCTCCAATACTTTGGCCACCTGATGTGAAGAGCTGACTCATTAGAAAAGACCCTGATTCTGGGAAAGACTGAAGGCAGGAGGAGAAGGGGATGACAAAGGATGAGATGTTTGGATAGCATCACGACTCAATGGACGTGAGTTTGAGCAAGCTCTGGGAGATGGTGAAAAACAGGGAAGCCTGGCATGCTGCAGTCCATGGGGTTCCCAAGAGTCGGACAGGACTGAGTGAGTGAACAAACAAACAAACAACCCAGATCCTTCTGGCCCTCTTTCATAAACTTTAGATAATGATGTTGATAACAATGGTTACTGTTTATTGAGTGTTTACTGTGCTTTCAAAAAAAAAAGTGGATTATCTCATTTAATCCCTAAAACAAGCCTAGAGGCAGCTATCATTATCAGTACAATTTCAGAGAAGAGAAAAACTAAGGCTCAGTGAATTAGGGGTTCCCTGATGGCTCAGCAGGTAAAGAATCTGCCTGCAAATGCAGGAGATGCTGGAGACATGGGTTCGATCTCTGGGCTGGGAAGATAACCCTGGAGTAGGAAATGGCAACCCACTCCAGTATTCTTGCCTGGGAAATTCCACGGACAGAGGAGCCTGGTGGGCTACAGTCTGTGGGGTCACAGAGAGTTGGATACGATTGAGTGACTGTGTTTGTGTAGGCCTAGGGGGTTAGACTAGTGCACACAGCATGACACGAGGCAGCCCCATATGACACCGTTTGCAAAAGTGGCTGCAGGCTCAGAGGTGTGACGTTTAGAAACCACTTCAGAAAGTCAAATAGAATAATGTGGCTGAACAAAAAGGACAATTTTCTCTGAGAGTGTTGAGTCCACTCATGTGCATGCGTGCATGTGTGCTAAGTTGCCTCAGTCATGTCCAGCTCTTTGCGACCCTTGGACTGTAGCCCACCAGGCTCCTCTGTCCATGGGATTCTCCAGGCAAGAACACTGGAATGGATTGCCGTGCCCCCTTCCAACCCAGGGGTCAAACCGCTGCATTGACAGGCGAGTTCTTTACCACTAGCGCTACCTGGTAAGCCCTAATTCCACTCACACAGCCCATCAAATACTATTATCAAACAGAAAACTGAAAGCCCTGATTTTGTTTTTATTTTTGGTTATCCAAAACTTGCAGTAAAAGTGCAAGATTCTGGCCTATAATTTCCCCTTGAGGCCTAACATGCCTTGCCTAGTGACTAGGAAAATAGGGTATAAGCAGTTGTTTTCACAGATACTACTAATTTTAGTATTACACCATCCTTCAGGAGGCCACAGCCTCTCCCCAACCACGTCTGGCATCTGAGTGAGCAACCCAGGGAAAGTCCTTTAAAGAGTTGAGGGCTCGCTCGCCCGCCATATTGACATGGATCAGTGGTCATGGCAGGAGTTCTTTGACTAACCTGAGGGCTCAGCCATTATTCAAAAACATTTATAACATATCAGCTTTATACCAGGCACTGAGCCGAGGCACTGCAGATCCATAGACGTGGTCTCCATTCTAATTTTACTTAAAATTAAGGTTTTAAATAAATCAGAACAGCTGACTCATGGAGCAGACAAAAACCAGGCTGGAGGGACATTTCCTTTCATGTTGGAGAAGGGTGACAGCAGGAAGGATGCAAATGCATTCCCAAGAGAGAAGAGCAGGCTGTGAGGATCAGATCTGTCGTCAGTTACCAAAGATGAAGAGACCTTCTCAGAAACAGAGAGGCCAGGAGCCTTGTCCATACCACAGGGCGAGACTAATGGCTGGTAAATTATAAAACTTGATGTGCTTTATATGAAAAATCCAAACTCTCTAGAGCATAAAATGTGGCAGTGCCCTTTTCCTTCGCCCCCCCACCCCCTCCACGCACACACACACCTACAGTCTTACTCTCTAGGGGTAGATAGTACTGTGAACAGTTTAGTGTTGAATCAAAGAGAACTAGTGCTTCTTTCCTAAATGTGACACAAAAAGAAAATATACCAAGGAACTTAGCCCAAAGTATTAATAAAATGAGGCCGCACAACTTATGCTAACTGGGCTACAAGATCCTTCCTGTGGAGTAAATTATTTGGGCTTTATCCTTTCTGCTTGGAAAGAAAAGCCTAAATATTTGCTTGTCATATGGAATTCAGGACTCAGTGGCAGTCACTGCGTAAACTGTCATTCCATCCTCTAGGTAAGGCATCACCAGGTTTTGGTTAGAGGCCAGATGTGTTCGCCTGGTTGCTGTCACAGTCAAGGCTTAACCAACCTACATGTCTTTATATGAAATTAACTTATCAAACTAGTAACGTGCAGAACCTTAGAGAATGGAACAGGAACATGTTAAGGCGAGAAGAAGAAACTTGGGCTGGTGAAGCAATGCCCAGGGTGAGACATTGTAATAAGGACTCTGGGTAGGTGGGATTCTCGGAGGAATTTGAAAAGGAAAGAAGGGGACATGGCTCAAGAGGTGGGTGAGGCTCAGGGCAGAAACTTCACTCACTTTGCACTTTTGCCTTGGTGCAGACATAGTATATAGTCATTACAGTAGCAAGTTAGATTGGGATTTTGTTGTTGTTCAGTCTGGGATTTTGTTGTTGTTCAGTCGCTCAGTTATGTCCAACTCTTTGTGATCTGATAGACTGCAGCATGCCAGGCTTCTCTGTCCTTCACCATCTCCTGGAGCTTGCTCAAACTCATGTCCATTGAGTCGTGATGCCATCCAACCATCTCATCTTCCGTGGTCCCCTTCTCCTCCCACCTTCAATCTTTCCCAGCATCAGGGTCTTTTCTAATGAGTTGGCTCTTCACATCAGGTGCCAAAGTATTGGAGCTTCAGCTTCAGCATCAGTCCTTCCAATGAATATTCAGGATTGATTTCCTTTAGGATTGACTGGTTTGATATCCTTGCAGTCCAAGGGACTCTCAAGAGTCTTTTCCAGCACCACAGTTGGCAAGCATCAATTCTTCAGCGCTCAGCCTTCCTCATAGTCCAACTTTCATATCCATACATGACTACTGGAAAAACCATAGCTTTGATTACACAGACTTTTTAGGCAAAGTAATGTCTCTGCTTTTTAATATGCTGTCTAGGTTTGTCATAGCTTTTTTTTCCCAAGATTGGGATTAGTTTTAATTAATTTATATCCACACAGATTTATCATAGTCTCTGCCTCTACACATCCTGCTCCAGAACCTTGACCTTGAAGGGATCAGAACAGGTTTTGAAGGCTGAATAAGGAGGCATGGCCACAGTTCCAGAAGCCCCACACCATCCATTCTCCCCTGCATGGTCATCACAGAAGACACTGCATGTCCCAGCCTCCCTTGCTCAGTGTAGCCCTGTGACAAGATTTTGCTCCAGGGTGATGAGTGAGAGTGATGTATGCATTCTCTCTGTAGTGCCCTGTGGTATAGGCTGCCTCCCTCAGAGGCAACCTGGCCTCTTCTGCAATCATTATACAATACAGGAAGGTAGATACCCAGGTGGAACTGACACGCAAGGATTTTATTAGGGGAAATGTCATATGAGGCTGGGAGACATATCTGGAAATCTTCAAGCCAGGCCAGCATCAGAGGTGTCCCAGATCTCCTAGGAGCCTGTATTATAGACCCTGTTCTCCCTGGTCATTGACTCAGGCAGCCCACAGAAAGCACAACCCTGACACAAACACAGCAATGGGCTTCAAGTATAGCAGTCAGCCCAGGTCACAGCACCCCTCAAGTTGGAGGCAAGTCTACTATATGCATGCTCAGACCATCACTGAGGCCAGCCAGGAAGGAGGCGTCAGGATGCTCCAGGGAGCAGTTGACCACCATGGGGAACAGCCACAGTCCTGCTGGCCCCATATGGGAAACTAGGGAACACCCCTCTTTTCCACCTGAGGGACATGGAAGGTCGGAAGTATACTCCCGTCATCTCAAAGCTGCTGAGATGCTGGCCTTCACTGCAGCAGCTAAATGCTTACGGTAACTAGCCCAGGTTCCAGCCCCTGAAGTTGCTAACAAACTGAACATATAATTGATCGGAGTTTTGCTTCCTCTCTCTCCACACTCCTCTCCCACCTCCCCACTCCTCACCTGCTGGAGAATGGAGAAGTATGAAATGCCCCCAAAGTGAGAAACACAGAGCAGAGGATTCTGAAGAACAAACAGGTAGAACTATCTACCCCTCCCCCAACCCAAGGGCATACTGCCAAGGCCCTGATTATAACCACCTCTCTTCTTTACAACTCTGTGTGAAAACATATGATCAAGGTGGGGAAAGTCTAGAAGGAAATATCATAGCAATAACTGGCTCTACTGAAGTGGTAGAATCATAGGTATTTTTTATTAATTCCTCTTGACAATTTTCCATAATGAAATGTGCCTTTTTACCTCTTTAAATGTTTATATTAAAAAACAATTTTTCTGCTTTTCTCTATGCTTAAACACTTCCATAATAAAAATTATGTTTTAAGTTTCAAAACAATTGTTCCCCTTACCCTTTCTACCTTTTTTTACTCAATATCCTCCACTTCCTTGTCTTTCCTTCCTTCTCCCTGCCATCTGAAAAAACCCCAAAAGTACCATCAGCTCTAAATCCTTGGTGGTTCATTAGGACATGTGATCTTAGGCAGATGGCAAGCCTTCGTTTCTCCTGGCTGAGCAGTTCACTGAGTCTAAGGGGAGATGGTGGTGGGGTCTCTCTTGAGGGGAAGCTGGCAGATGAAATCAGGTCTGAGCTTGTGTTCAGTCCTCTGAAAAAAATGTCACTACCTACAGCCAAACCAACTAGTTAGTTATCAACTCTAGCTCCTCTGCCCCCTGGCAACAACAGCCGGACCACATTTCCCAGATTGCCTTGAGTCTGCCACGTCCACGTGATAATTGCAGTCCACTGGATCTGAGTTACTCACTCAGTTGTGTCCGACTCTTTTCAATCCCATGGACTTGCCAGGGTCCTGGTAGCCCTCCAGGCTCCTCTGTCCATGGAATTCTCCAAGCAGGAATACTGGTGTGGGTTGCTGTTCCCTTCTCCAGGGGATCTCCTGTATCACAGGTGGATTCTTTACTGTCTGAATGTGCCATTTCCAGAACTCAGGATGGAAGGAACCTGATCCCTAATCACCTCTTGGATGGGAGTTGCCCATCCAGAAGAAACACCCATGCTGGACTTGATTTGGCAGAGAAATAATTGTGTTAAACCACAGAAAGGTGTGCTGTTTTTTTACAGCAGCAAGCTTACTGCAATGAGTATATTTTTCATCTCTCTTGCTAAAGTGGCCTGGTCACCATGTTCTAAATCCAGTTGGTCAGAGGTGAATTTGATTGTAGAGAGCAGTGGATGGAGCTCCCTCTTTTAAGACTTGCAACCTGGCCTCTTTTGCAATCATTATACAGTAGGGAGATATTGCCCTTGATGTTCCCTATGAAATCTTATAACGTCCTCCAAATTTATTGTAGTTTTCTTCAGTGGAAGCAGCTCTAGATGGGGAGCCTGGATTATCTATTCCTAATTATTAGCAGGATGATGTAACCCCTGCAAGCCTCAGAGAGTATCCAGTTCATTTTAGAGATAGGCAGTCACAACAATGCTAATAACTAGCTGTGGCTGAGTGGAGGCCAAGCACCTTGAACAGATTAACTCAGGGAGGTGGGTGATAATATCAGCATTTTGAACATTGGAGAAACTGAGGCTTCTTCTCAGGTGTCACTAATGGTAAGGAATCCTCCTGCCAATGCAGGAGATGCCTGAGTCAAGGGTTCCATCCCTGGATTGGGAAGATCACCTGGAGGAGGGCGTCTCAATCCACTCCAGTATTTTGCCTGGAGAATCCCTGGACAGAGGAGCCTGGTAGGTTACAGTCCATGGGATTGCAAAGAGTCAGACACAACTGAAACGACTTAGCAGGCATGGACAAGGCACAGAGAAATAAACACACTACCCGAGGCCACAGCTAGAAAATACCATATTCAAACATAGGCAATCTAACTCCGGGGCCAGAAACAGAATTCTCAGGGTTCTAAAATGCTGAGATATGCCCCAGAAGGCAGTCTGTCTGCGGTTGTGACGCTCTTGGTGCTGGCCTTGTGATGTGCCTGGACTTGGTGGTTTCTGTATCCCCCAGCTGTGTTCCCACCCTGCTCTGGACAACCTTCTCCCGCTGACAGCTCCTGCTCTGGAAATGTACAGCCTTGCAAGGGATGACAAGATCTCCCCTCTTCCTTGATCTCCTTAATCTGATTAGACACAAATTGTAATAGGCCTTGATTCAGAGAACTTCCTTTTGCCAAATTAAATCTCTGGAGATCTCACACACAGACCTTGATTTATGAACACCAGACTCCTTCAGTCCTCTGTGATTTTCTTTATTGAAACCATGCAAGGCCAGCTCTTAAGCAAAAGAGAGCTGGTGATCAAATCTTGGTTTCCGATGAATTCAGGGAACATCGGAGGTTATGTGATTCAAATGCAGAGTAAATCACCCTGACTTTACTCACCAGAAGAGCAAGTAGAAAATGACAACCAGGCAAACCCGGGGCTTTAATTAGACTGATTACTGAAATACTAATACAATTCTGTTATGACTATCTTCAGTAATTCAGCATTTCTCTTACAAATTGACTCATCTACTCTGAATTTCTCCAACTGTAGTATATGGTGCACCTTCCTGGACCATTATGAGGATAAAAAAAAAACCTATTTAATATAAGTTATTAAGGACTCACTCTGTTCCAAACATTATGCCAACAAATACCACCTACTTATCATTTCATCCCCAATTTAGAGATAAGGAAAGTGGCACTCAGAGAGGTTAAGTTACCTGCCCAAAGTGTGGTGGGCAGAATAATGACCCCCCCATAAAAAAAGAAAACTGAGTATGTTCTAATCCCCAGAACCTTTGACAGTGTTACTCTGCAAAGCTCAGGGACGTGCAGGTGTAATTAAGGTAAGAACTTTAAGACGGAAAGATTATCTTGGATTATCTAAAAGTAGACCCAGAGTAATCACAAGAGACCTTAGAAGGGAAAGAGGTAGGCAGTGGAATCAGAAGAGGAGATGTGACAAGGGAAGCAGAGGGCAGAATGTGGGGCTGAAAGTCAAGGAATACATGAACATCCTAAAGAAGATGGAAAGGCAAGCACATGGATTCTTCCCAAGAGCCTCCAGGAGGAACATAGCCCTGTCAACCCAGTTTAGACTTACAACCTCCAGAACTATAAGATTTGTGTTGCTTTAAGTCTCTAAGTTTGTGGTGATTTATTATAGCAGCCTTCAGCAGCTGTGGGAAACTGCTACGTGTTATATAGATGCTGAGTGGCAGAAGCAGGATTTGAATCCTGCTCCCTGTGGCTGCATAGACCATGCTCTTTATGTATAGGTTCAGTGGTCTTGAAATTTAAGTAGATGACCTTTAAAATACGGTTTTCATATTACAGCAAATATGATATTAAGAAACAAAATGTAAAACCCAAAAGATTTTTTAAAGATAAAATGTGAGATATCAAAAAAAAAAAAAAAACCCACCACTACTGAAAGGATCTGTTTATCTTTTCTGGGAATTAGGACTCATAGCTCTGATGAAATCTGCAACACATAAATTTAATTTTTAATTAAAGACACAAACCAATATTCAAACTAAAGTACAAGAACTCTTTGTTTGTTCTCTTTTTGATACTCTACCACATTGCTATTCTTGAGTTCTAAAAATTATCCTGTATTCTTGAAATCAATATTGTTGCTTCTCTGCTTGTTAAAAAAAATGACAGAGCAAAAGAACAGAATAAAGGGCACAATAGAACCAGGTTGTCTTTCTGTGGTAAGCTGGTATACTAATGAACGTACTACTACAAGGGCATAGGAAAAGGATGGATTGTTTGGTTGATGATGTTAAGGAAACTGGAGTTTTAAAAAAATACTAACTTATGGGCAATAAAGTAAACCTGGAGCCCTATCTCATACCCTGATTGATTTAAGTTTCAAATCTGAAAGGAAAAATAGTAAAGCCAATAGAGAAAAATACACAAGAATATCTCTGTAGCCAAGAGTTGGGCAACCATAAGACTTCCCCCTCCAAATCAATAGATTTAATTATATTAAGTGAAAAGATTTCTGTTCAATAGATAGATATGATAAACAGGTCTCATCTGGGAAAAGACATATGTAACGATTTAAAAAGTTAAAAAAATAATTGTATGCTCTTTAAAGAATTCCTGAAAATTAACAGGAAAAAGACAGGAAACCCAGAAAAGAACAGGCAAAGAATATGCAGAGTGAATTCACAGACCAGATTCTCAAACTCATTAATAATCAGAGGAATAAATTAAAACATGGACAAAATATATTACACTCACCAGAAGAGAAGAAAAATAGAAAGGTAATTAACAATAAGAGTTGATGAAGTTTTGAGGAAATGGGCACATTTATACACTGCTGGTAGGAGGTAAAGCAGGACAGTCATTCAGGAAGCCTGTCTAGTACATGCTCTAGGATCAGGGACCCTTCTACTGGATCTGTATTCAGTCTGCCAGGGGGCACATATAAGGTGGTCATGTCTGTGTTGACTGAGTAGCAGTGAGCGGGAGGCAATCCAGGGGCCCATTCTCAGGGGAATGAGTAAAGTGATTGGGACACACACCATGGCATAATCTGCAGCAGCTAGCAACACACCAGCTGTACAACATGTGCATGTCTTAAAACACAGTATTGAGTGGGAAGAAAGAAGGAAACAGCAAGTTCCATTACCCAATACTATATATACCAATTAAAACACAAAATGACACTATATATTCTACAAGGAAACATCCTACCAGAGGGCTTTTATCAAACACATTGAAGTGGATGCCTGTGGGAAGAAGGGAATAGATCATGGATAAAAAGGAAAATACATCAATTGAACAAGAGTGACAACTCCTATGGAGCAATGATGCCGATATGCTATAACCTGAGATCTCTCAACACCTAAAATAATAGAAATAATAGGCTTTCTTTGGGGATGAGGGACATTTTTCTGCAATAAGTCACGCCAAACTACAGTAGTTGATCCCAGGGGGGAGCCACTTTTCCCTGTCATGTTGGTTAGAAAATGTGAAGTGTTGACAGGTACCTAATATTTCTGAATCTCTAAAACATTCTTGGAGTTAAGAAGAATGGAAACAGGGTAACTCATGTCTGGAAAAGCCCTCTTAAAGTCAACTCACTTAAAATGAGAACCAAACTGTCATTTCAAGTAGTGAAAAAAATTAGAATGTCATCTTTTTAAGCTTGAAAAGTAAAACTAAAATTTAATAAGATATGTTTTGTCTCGTGTTTTATAAAATCATATTTTCAATGCAACCCTGATCTGCTACATTACTAGTATTTAGGGCCAGCCTAAATACTTCAATAAGTATTTGAGGAATGAATGAATGAACAAATGATGATCAACTCAGAAAGAACAAAGAATGAGTTGTTACTTTCCCCTCAGAGCGTTCTGCAATTTTTTTCAGTTTTTTATTTTAAGTATAATTGATTTATAATATTATGTTAGTTTCAGGTATACAGCTAAGAGATTCCATTATATATACTTTTTCAAATTATTTTCTATTATAGGTATTATAAGATATTGAATATAGTTCCCTGTGCTATACAAGAAATCTTTGCTGCTTATCTATTTTATGTGTAGTCCTTTGTTAATCCCCAACTCCTAATCTATCCCTCTCTCCTCTCCTTCCCACTTTCGCAACCATGCTTGTTTTCTATTTCTGTTTTGTATAAAGATTCATCTCTGATATCATACAATATTTATCTTTCTCTGCTTTACTGCTCTGAGTATAATATTCTCTCAGTCCATCCATGCTATTGAAAATGACAATGTTTTGTTTTTATGGCTAATATTCCATTGTGTGTGTGTGTGTGTGTGTGTGTGTGTATATATATATACACACACACCTCATCTTCTTAGGCTGATTGTTGATGGGCACTTGGGTTGTTTTCATGCCTTGGCTATTGTAAATTGTGCTGCTATAAACACTGGGGTGCATACATGTTTTTGAATTAGAGTTTTCATCTTTTCCAGATATATACCCAAGAGTGGAATTGCCTGATCATATGGTAGTTCTGTTTTTAGTTTTTAAAGAAACTTCCATACCGTTCTCTATAGTGGTTGCACTAAAATTAAGAAGATATGTTTTGTCTCATGTTTTAAAAATTATATTTCAATACAACTCTGATCTGAAATTCCCACTAACAGTGTAGGAGGTCTTCCTTTTCTACACGTCCTTTCCAGCATTTATTGTTTGTTGACTTTTTGATGATAGCCATTCTGACTGGTTTGAGGTGATACCTCATTATGGTTTTGATTTGCATTTATCTCATAATTAATGATGTGGAGCATCTTTTCATGTGCCTGGTGGCCATATGTATGTCTTCTATGGAGAAATGTCTATTTAGGTCTTCTGCCCATTTTTTCTCAATTTTTAACTGTTTTAACTCTGCATGATTTTCTCATTCTTGTTAACTTGGTGTGTGACTTTACCAATTCTTCAACTTCACTTTTATCAACTTTGTGAAATTCTGTATCTTTGTAGATAATGTGATTTCTCTTTGCAATTGATCTGCCTTGCATTTGCATTCAGTTCAGTTCAGTTCAGTTCAGTTGCTCAGTCCTGTCTGACTCTTTGCAACCCCATGAATTGCAGCACACCAGGCCTCCCTGTCCATCACCAACTCCAGGAGTTCACCCAAACTCTTGTCCATTGAGTCGGTGATGCCATCCAGCTATCTCATCCTCTGTCATCCCCATCTCCTCCTGCCCCCAATCCCTCCCAGCATCAGAGTCTTTTTCAATGAGTCAACTCTTCGCATGAGGTGGCCAAAGTATTGGAGTTTCAGCTTTAGCATCAGACCTTCCAATGAACACCCAGGACTGATGTCCTTCAGAATGGACTGGTTGGATCTCCTTGCAGTCCAAGGGACTCTCAAGAGTCTTCTCCAACACCACAGTTCAAAAGCATCAATTCTTCAGCACTCAGCTTTCTTCATAGTCCAACTTTCACATCCATACACGACCACTGGAAAAACCATAGCCTTGACTAGACGGACCTTTGTTGGCAAAGTAATGTCTCTGCTTTTGAATATGCTATCTAGGTTGCTCATAACTTTCCTTCCAAGGAGTAAGCGTCTTTTAATTTCATGGCTGCAGTCACCATCTGCAGTGATTTTGGAGCCCCAAAAAATAAAGTCTGACATTGTTTCCACTGTTTCCCCATCTATTTCCCATGAAGTGATGGGACCAGATGCCATGATCTTCGTTTTCTGAATGTTGCGTTTTAAGCCAACTTTTTCACTCTCCTCTTTCACTTTCATCAAGAGGCTTTTTAGTTCCTCTTCCCTTTCTTCCATAAGGGTGGTGTCATCTGCATATCTGAGGTTATTGATATTTCTCCCGGCAATCTTGATTCCAGCTTGTTTCTTCCAGCCCAGCATTTCTCATGATGTACTCTGCATATAAGTTAAATAAGCAGGGTGACAATATACAGCCTTGATGTACTCCTTTTCCTATTTGGAACCAGTCTGTTGTCCCATGTCCAGTTCTAACTGTTGCTTCCTGACCTGCATATAGGTTTCTCAAGAGGCAGGTCAGGTGGTCTGGTATTCCCATCTCTTTCAGAATTTTCCACAGTTTATTGTGATCCACACAGTCAAAGGCTTTGGCATAGACAATAAAGCAGAAATAGATGTTTTTCTGGAACTCTCTTGCTTTTTCCATGATCCAGTGGACGTTGGCAATTTGATCTCTGGTTCCTCTGCCTTTTCTAAAACCAGCTTGAACATCAGGAAGTTCATGGTTCACATATTGCTGAAGCCTGGCTTGGAGAATTTTGAGCATTACTTTACTAGCATGTGAGATGAGTGCAATTGTGCGGTAGTTTGAGCATTCTTTGGCATTGCCTTTCTTTGGGATTGGAATGAAAACTGACCTTTTCCAGTCCTGTGGCCACTGCTGAGTTTTTCAAATTTGCTGGCATATTGAGTGCAACACTTTCACAGCATCATCTTTCAAGATTTGAAATAGCTCCACTGGAATTCTAACACCTCCACTAGCTTTGTTCGTAGTGATGCTTTCTAAGGCCTACTTGACTTCACATTCCAGGATGTCTGGCTCTAGTTCAGTGATCACACCATCATGATTATCAGGGTCATGAAGATCTTTTTTGTACAGTTCTTCTATGTATTCTTGCCACCTCTTCTTAATATCTTCTGCTTCTCTTAGGTCCATACCCTTTCTGTCCTTTATCGAGCCCATCTTTGCATGAAATGTTCCCTTGGTATATCTAATTTTCTTGAAGAGATCTCTAGTCTTTCCCATTCTGTTGTTTTCCTCTATTTCTTTGCACTGATCACTGAGGAAGGCTTTCTTGTCTCTCCTTGCTCTTCTTTGGAACTCTGCATTCAGATGCTTCTATCTTTCCTTTTCTCCTCTGCTTTTTGCTTCTCTTCTTTTCACAGCTATATGTAAGGCCTCCTCAGACAGCCATTTTGCATTTTTGCATTTCATTTGCATTACAAGCTTCAAAAGGGACATTTCAATGGGAACCCATTTCATAAATAATCATTCAGAAGTGATTATCTGATCATTGCATTCACTTCTGCTTGCCATGCATCCCTGTTCCTCTGAGGATCCAAATAAAGAAAACTCAGGTTACAGAGATGCTCTGGACTGTCCCCACTTTGCAGACATGAAAACTGAGACTTAAGGAAGTTAAATGGCTTGACCCAAATCTGAGGGCTTGACAGTGGCAAACCACAGAAAACGCAGTGGGAGAGAGACCATGACATACGGGTCATATCCAAAGAGCTCCAAGGAACATAAAGGAGTGGGTGGGGGTAGAGGTAGGGTTGGTCGTGTGCTTGCTCTGTTATCAATAATGGCCTGTAATAATAAAATAGTCATGGCAAGGAAAAATTAGCTTCTTAATTTCACATTGAGCTATCCTTCTTCATGCACCCTTTCTCTATGAGGCATCGAGGAAAGCTGCACTTGTCAATAAGGGATATTTTGAATTTCCCTGGTAGTCCAGTGATGAAGACTCCACATTCCCTTATACAGGGGGCACAGGTTCCATTCCTGGTCTGGGAACTAAGATCCCATGCACTGCATGGTGAAGCCAAGGGAAAAAAGAAAACGAATATAAAAAAATAAGTGATATTTCAGGGCCCCAGTCTACTTTGAGTTTCTGCTGTCCTCAATCCTCCTCTCCAAGAAGGCTGAGGGATACACTGAGCGTTTACTGTGTCCGGGCAGCAGAGAAGGATGGGGATGGAGACCTCGGTCTGGTTTCCTTGTGCTGAGCTGTGGCTCCTCCTTAGTAGCCTCTGGGGACCTAGTGTCTCCTGTCCACTGGTCACTGCCTGCCTTCTTGGCACCGGTCAATGCTATGGCTGCTGGAGCCAGGGACCTTCTCCGTCTTCACTGATTCTAAGAGCCTGGTAGTCCTCCCACTGTCTTGCTATATAGCCCCTGAGGCTCAATTGCTGGCCCCCGGTGTCCAGCCTTCTAGACCCCATGGCTGTGACCAAATCTCATACTTTCTAGGGTATGTGACAACCCAAGGGCTCAGAGAAGCTCAGGGTTTCCTTGCAGAGAGGCATGTGGCACCACCACCTTTTCAGTGGCGTGTTCCCTAGGGTTGCTAGGTGAGAAATATTCTGCTCCCACATCCCTACAGCAGCAGTCAGCATTTAACCAGAAAACAGAAGGTACTTGGGGATTTAAAACAGAGGGATTTTAATACTGGCCAGTGGTGACACAGATGAGGGGAGAATTGAAAAGCCAAAAATGGCAGAGTGAGGCACTCAGAGATCAGCAGTTGTGTGAAGACACCACTGCCCTCAGGAGGGGAGGTGAGCGGAGCTCAGGGCCTGCTGGCCCCTGAGAGATCGGGCACCATAGAGACCTGAAGCAGAGAGGCAAGGGAGAAACACCCTGGCCTCTCTCTTCCTCCAGTTGCCAGCCATATCCACCCAGAGCATCTGGTTAGCTGGGAGCCTGGGAGACAAGGACCCCCAGAGGCTGCCCCTCTGAGATGCAGGGCAGGGCAAAGAGTGATGTGGATGGGAGGGCAAAGGACCCAGGGCCAGCATGAACCGCCTCCCCAGAGGGAAACAAAGCCCCTCTTCTCTTCTTATACAGTACAGCAAGCCCCATACACACTTTTGCCTGAAGGAGGTAGGACAGGATCCATGTACCTTGCTCTCTTCTCCTCCCTCTGCTTCCTGCTTCCCATGATCCACTGGGGTCCTGGTGGGCAGCAACCTGCTCTCTCTGTCATACTCTGAGCTTATAATAACACCTTAGGGTACACGGTCCTTGCTCTTAGGGGCTTAAAGGTGGTAAAAAGATATTTCTCTCCAAAAAGTCCAAATGTCAAGACTATTGTCTTAACATGGACAAGCTTTGAGTCTCAACACTGATCAATAACATCCGTTCCTCCTTCCTTGGGGGCAGTAAACCTCAAGATTCATGTCAGCCCTACAGGTGGGAGGCTGCAAAAGGAAATGATAAAGGAGAAAATGAAAATGTATCAGCTAATAGCCCAAGAAATAGTATTCCCATGACACTCCCACTTAGGGTCACTGCAACTCTGCCTGGAGTGTGGAATGCTCCAGCAAACTCCATCAGGGGATTTCTCTCATTGGTCCCATTCTACAGCTGTGCTGCCACTGAGGCTGAGAGATTAATTGCCCATCCAGGGTTTAAGAAACTGGATGAGATCTGAAACCAGGTCGGTTTTGATATAGCTTTTTAACATTTTTATTTATTTATATTTGGCCGCGCTAGGCTTTCGTTGCTGTGCGCCGGTTTTCTCGCGGCCAGCGAGGTGCTGCTCTCTGGTTGCGGTGCACGGACTTCTCGCCGTGGTGGCTTCTCTTGTTCCGGAGCACTGGCTCTAGAGTATGGACTCAGTAGTTGCGGCGCTCCACAGACGTGGGGTCTTCCTGGACTGAGTGCGAACCCACATCCCCTGCGTTGACAGGCAGATTCTTAATCACTGGACCACCATGGAAGTCTCCCAGATCAGTTTTCGATTTTCATTTCTGGCTGATTCTTCCTCTGTCCCCACCTCTAGTTTCTAAACTCTAAACCCTTTTTTTTCCCCATTAAAAAAAAAGTGGTAAAATACACACAAAATTTACCATATTAATCATTTTTAAGTGTCCACTTGAATGGTATTTAATAACATGCATACCCATCACCACCATGCAACTCGATAACTCTCTTCATTTTATAACAGTGAACTTCTATACATGTTAAACAATAATTCCTCCTCCCCAGGTCCTCACAGCTACCACTCTACTCCATGTCTCTATGATTTCTCACTACTAAAAGCACCTCATAGAAGTAGAATCATACAGTATTTGACTTAATAAGTATTTCCTCACTGATTTGAAACGCCACGTTTATCATATACTAAGTTCCCATAGACACTGAAGTCTAAATTCTTCATCCTAAACTCAGTCTATGCTAGCATCAAACTTTCAATTACTGTAGCTGTTTTTCATACTTTGCTTGGTTTGTTTTTTCATATAAATGAAGAACCTTGTCTCTTTCTTTCCCCCGGCTCTACAAATCCATTTTGATTTTATCTATATATCTATCTGGCACTTATCCAGGTCTTACTGGGTACCAGACACAGTTGTGAAAATGTTAAATTTACAAGCCAATTTAAAAAGACACCTTATAATTGTTATTCTTTCTAACTAGTATTTGTTGTTTTCACTTACTGGCTTATTTCACTCAGCATAATATTCTAAGTTTCATTCGTGTTGTAGCCTAATGCAGAATTCCCTCCCTTTAAGGCCAATATCTATTTCCCTGTATGGATGCACCACATTTTGCTTATGCATTTATCTGTCAATGGACATTTGGGTTGCCTCCATGTTTTAGCTATTGCAAATAACGCTTCTACGAACATGGGTATACAAATAGCTCTTCCAGATCTTGCTTTCAATTCTTTTGGATATATACCCAGTGTAATTGCTGGATCATATGGTGATTCTATTTTTAATTTTTTGAGAAACCAACATACTGTTTTCCACAGCAGCTGTACCATTTTACATTCCCACCAACAAAGCATAAGTATTCCAATTTTTCCACATCTTCACCAATACTTGTTATTTCAAGATTTTTTTTTAATGGTAGCCACCATAATGGATGTGAGATAGCTCTGTAAATTTCATCATAATTTTGATTTGCATTTGCCTAATGATTAGCGATATTGAGCTTTTTTTTCATGTGCTTTGTGACCATTTACATATCTTCTTTGGGAAAATGTCTAATTTCTTTGTCCCTTTTAAAAATTAAGCATGTTGTTGCTGAGTTATATGCATTCTCTATACAGCCTGAATATTAGTCTCTTATCAGCTATGATTTGCAACTATTCTCTCTCATTCTATGGATTGCCTTTTTACTCTGTTGTTGCTGGCTTTCCATGAGAAAAATTTTAAAATTTCCATGAAGTCCAATTTGCCTTCAAGTCTCAATTCTCACTCACAATACTCATTCCAGCCCACTTCTCACCACCATTCCCTTTTCAGCTTGTTGGAAATTTTCACTCAAGAAATAACACAGTTGGTGACCATCTCTCTGACGGTCAGTCTCAGCTTGGCATTTTCACAAGGTCATGAACCAGAGCTACTGTCATCACTAAGTCTTTATTAACATCCACCTGCACATGTGTTACAGCCTGGGCCCTCCCTCCTCCAAAAGGAGACCCTGAGATGAAGACTTGGGTGCAGGTGGTTTATCTGGGTGATGCCAGGGAGCAGGAGTGAGAGAGAGTGAAACAAGGGGAGAAGAAAAGCCAGTAGGAAACTGTCATCTTGAGGCCATCACTATGAGCGACTAAAGACCCCACTGGGACACTCTTGGGAGCTTAAAAGATGCTTCTCTCAATCGTCCCTGATGGATAGAAACATTTATCCATTAGCTCCCACCCTCCATGGATTGGACCTCTCCTGCACATTTGGGCTGGGCATAGTGGCTGCAATGTGATGACCCCCAGATTCCCCTGCAGAAACAAGAGTTATACTTCCAGCTGCTGGAGGTGTTGCCCAAAGATGGTCCTCAGCTATCAGCCCTCCTGGAGATGGACACATTTCCTTCCAGGGAAGCCCATACTCTGGAATATAGAAGCCTGACTCATCCCCCTAAATCAGGCAACTCTGCAGGGCCATCCCAGCTTCAGAGCATCCCGAGGAGCTGATCACGGATGACTTCTTCCTCTGTCCACATCTACCTCCATAACCTCCCTTCCCTCAGGGGATGATGAGTACTCCCTAATAAGCATCCTGTATGCTACCCTGCTTGGGGGGAGTCTGCCCGACCACAACCTGTGTAGGTGCCTTGTCTGCATGCCTCTCCACCAGACCAGGAGAACTGCAGAAAAGGAAGTAGAGGACATGCAGCTCATGGCTAAAAGCCCAAAGTGCAAGGGGACTTGAAGCTCACTCAGGACTACTCACTGTGGCTAAGACCACAGTCAAGGCTGGGCGGGTGTAAGGCAGGGCTCAAGAGGCATCTGATACCACATGAATTGGAGTTGGTTCCAAAATCATGAAACAAATCTAGGTTTTGCCCTGCTGCTGCTGCTGCTAAGTCGCTTCAGTCGTGTCTGACTCTGTGCGACCCCATAGATGGAAGCCCACCAGGCTCCTCTGTCCCTGGGATTCTCCAGGCAAGAACACTGGAGTGGGTTGCCATTTCCTTCTCCAATGCATGAGAGTGAAAAGTGAAAGTGAAGTCGCTCAGTTGTGCCCGACTCTTATCGACCGTATGGACTGCAGCCCACCAGGCTCCTTCATCCATGGGATTTTCCAGGCAAGAGTACTGGAGTGGGGTGCCACTGCCTTCTCCGGGGTTTTGCCCTACTGAAGCTTAATGACAGTAATAACCTATTGCCATTATTTCTGAGCACCTTCGTGTGCCCAGGAAAAATGATGTTAATGGAGAGGAAAAGTGGAAAATTATGATATCGAGAACTGTCATAATGAGAACAGACATAGGCTAAGAACGTGTTGGCCACTGCTCTCCACACCCCGCCCCCGTCCCCAAAGAAAAGCCCCGTGACTTTTGTAAGCCCACAGCTGACTTCTGGTGTAGTGTCTTCAGTCTTGAAGGTCTGTCTCCCGCAGTGATGCTGGTAAGAGCCAGAAAACCTCAACACTGTCTTCCAAGTGCCGCACGGAAAATGCCTCGTCATCAGGGAGGGCATGCTTCCAGTTCTTTTTCTCCCAAGTCCCTGCAAGAAGCTGAGGCCTATAGTCAGAGGAAACAAAAATTCTCCTCTCCATACTGCCAATGAAATTGTACCAGAGGATGCAAAGTGGCCTCTGAAGGAAGATTATACAACACTGAGAGTTTGACATGGAGGAAGGGCTAAGAACAGTGGTACTGAACTCATATGTGCTCACCTAGGTCTCTGCTGTGCGTGGTGCTCCATATTTTGTTTCCTTTTGTTTTAATCACTCTTTCATGTTATTCAGTAATTCATTTAAAGGAGTTTTCCAAATAGATAACAAGCCAGAAGAGACATGAAAGCAGAACTGGAAATTCTAATAAAGGATAGAGGAATGTTATTTTACTTACCTGGCTAAGAACAAAAGACAAGGAAAGATCATGATAATGAAGAAAATAATTGCTGCAAAGATAGGGGAAATGCTGACTGGACCAAGAAGATACTGAAGGACCTTCAGAATAACTGAATTGCATTCAAGGTACTTAGTTGCTTGACTGTGGGCCAGTGGCTCCTTCCTAATGGATATTTATGAAGTGTGAGGGTCTGGGAATCCAGAGGTGCTCTCATTACATCTAGGGAAAGAGAGAGTCTCTTAATAAGACAACAAAGGTGAATAATTGCAGAGGGGCGTGCAAAATACCTAGTAGCATTTTCAGATCTGTTCGTTTGGCACAGAGCCAAGCAGGGTGGAATTTTCAGCCTTTCCCCTCTTTCAAACAAAAATCAAGTTAATAGTATTTGAGAGAAGGGATTTTGCAGATTGAGTCCCCAGCTTGGCAAAAGTGAGACTCAGAATTTCCTACAGCAAAAACAGTGGTGGTGAAAGCTGCTGGAAAGTAGGCACCGCATGCTACCCTGCTTGGGGAAGTCCCCTGCTTGGGGAAGATTTGACAGTGTCAAGGACCCACTGCTAAAGGAAAGTAAGCATCATTGAGGATTCTCCAGAATCATCCACAAGAAAAAGGCAAAATTATGTGGTTGTCATGTCACCGCTGATTACCTTCAATCTAGTCTTTAGTTTATCCAGCTGGCAGAGGTTTTGACTGGATTCGTCAAGCCATTCCATGACTACCTGATCCTTGTTCTTTGAAGGAAATTAACCTGCCATAAGTCCTTGCCAGACTGCAGTTTCTGGAGGGCAAGGGGTGAGTCCTGTTCTCGCGCGCCTGAGCTGTGCTTAGCACATGGCGCATGCGCAGGATCTTACGGCTGGGTAAAAGGAAGCACAGGTTCCTTCATAATGCCTCTTCTTCCCCGTCTTCTCCCCACTCCCTACACACAAATGACACAGGGGCTTGTTTCTCAAGACCAAATGAGCAACTGTTGAAATTTGCTTTGAGTCTAGATTTTCCAGATAATCATATCCAAGAGCTCTCCAAAATAAAAGGTTAATGGGAAGTAAAGATCAGAAGTGAAAGGCACCAGTAGTCCAACAGAAGGAAACCTAAGCAATTAGAATAAAAATTCAGGAGGCAGGGGGAGCATAGAGCTGAGGGGAATCAGTGACGCTGGGTTTTGTAAAATTTAATAAAACGTATAATTGACCCTCATTAGATTTATTCACATTACAAAGAAAAAGCTGTTTGCTAATGAGAGAAGCTTTATTCCCCAAATTTCAGATCACGAATTCATTTCCCTTCTTCCTTGCTGGCTTGGCACATTTTTAAATGGCTCCGTTAAAACAGTTATTAATCCAAAATTAAATATCCATGACAAATAATCTCCCCAGAGCCAAGGAAAGTTGCCACTGCTTCCTGCTTCATTTTCTCTGCCACCAACTTGTGAATTTGCTCTTTCTAAGTCTACGTGTGAGTTGTATTAAAGTAGAAGAAATATATTCTAGGTTAAAGGGAGGCAAATCAATAAAAAGAAAATAGAGACAGTGGAAACATTTGTTACTTGAACCATAGGTTGGCATTTTTAACTTTGCTGTGTTGCTGTGTACTTCCTGTTAAGGATTGTATTTAAAGATGAAAGAGCAGAAACTTTTTATTATCAGCTGTATACCTCCTGTAATAAATGAATGATAAGTGTACCTCATCAATGGTCTCAAGATTTAAACGAGCTAACCTTCGTGAAAGGCTTGGAGCAGGGCAGTGCATCTGTAAGGGCTGGTCCCTGCCAGTCGTGATCATCATTCTCTTCAGTAAGTTCTTTCCGGGCATTTTGGCTATTATTTTGGCATGATGTCAGATAATATTTTTTAAAAATATCTGTCCAACATTTAATTTGGAGAGGCTCTGAGAAATTAATTTTCTATTAATAAACGTGTATCTTCTTCTATCTGAAATAAAAGTAATTTCACACATCCAGTTACATGCAGTCTTCTGGACCAGAAAACCCCTGGCAGCATTTTAAGTGGTTTAACTCTTGGGATCATAAAACGTTTCTCCCATGATGCATTTTTCTGTTCCAAAATTTCAGCAACAGCAGCCAGTCAGTTCAGCTCTGGTCAGCTGACTTACAGTCAGTGATCTTGGCATGTCACCTCTCACAAGTAACTGACAAGCACTTGTCACAAGCACACACAAGTTACACAAGTAACTCACAAGCATACACAGTGCAGCCAGTCTTGGTCATATATTTCTGCTCCAGATCCGCCTTCCTTGGCAATGACTTTTTGTCAGTTGTCACAAATCGCAAGAGAGATAAATTGGACTGAGGGTATTTTATTTCTATTTGAGGATAGTCTTTTTTCTTTTATTTTTTTTCCCCCAGAACTAAGCCTAATTTACATTCTACCAGTTACACACAATGCCATGTTTGGAAACCTGAGTCAACAGCCAACACATTTTCTGAGGTGTATTTAAGCACTTCTTACTGCTGGCACTTCTAATTAGTGACCCTAATGGTCCACCCTTTAATTTAGCCTCAGAAGACCCCCCAGATTAACTCCTACCTCATTAACACTCTCTTCAAATTCTCCATCCAATTAAGTCTTACTATTTTTGCAAAAACCTTCGAGTTGTTTCAACATAGTATCGGCTGAAAAAAAAATGCATAACCTAAAAATTGAGAATTATGTTCTGTTTAGCGGACAAAACTGAGGACTTAAGCCCAGGACATAGCCTCTTAGCTAGTTCAGAAGAGACTGGTCTGAACAGGTGAGGAAGAAGCCAAGTAGTTGGAACATCAAAAGATTATTGTTAATTTTAAAAAATCAGATAGCTCAAGTGAAGGAATTTGACACTTTTCTATGTATGGGAAGATGCAAGGGTTTGGGTTCACTGAAATTATTCCTTTGACATGCACCTCACCCACCTTTGCCCAGCATCCTGTGCTTTTAGCATTCTGAGTCTCCGCAGGGCTCACCGTCCGGGCAACTGTAATATGATGGCTTAATGGCTGCAACATCGTTTGTTTACAGCGGTAAAGAATCCTCCTGCCAATGCAGGAGACACAGGTTTGATCCTTGGGTTGGGAAGATCCCTTGGAGAAGGGATTGGCAACCCACTCCAGTATTCTTGCCTGGGAAATCTCATGGACGGAGGAGCCTGGCGGATTACAGTCCATGGGCTCACGGAGAGTTCCGGACATGACTGAGCACCTGAGCACAGTGGCAGGCAACAGATCTTCACTCACTACAGGGCCAGTGCGACCCGCAGGAAAGCCAGGACAGGTGGGTGGAGGCTCAGAGGGCCACAGACCAGCAGAATAGGGTTTCTGGATGCAGATTTCACTCTGAGCTGGAAATGACCCATCCTTCGGGTTCCAGGAAAATCTGAGTCATTCATCTGCCAATGTCTCAGATGTAAACTGGAGCATCTCCCTGTAAGTAGTCCTCTTGACCATGAAATGGGCAATCTCTATCCTTGTCTCATATTTCTTTCTCACAGCCACTTTGTGAGGTAGGTAGCTATATGGCTCAGAGACAGTTTAACCAAAATAAAGGTCTTATTTCCCTCATGGGACAAAAAGTCTGGAGAAGTAGCAGCCAGCAGTAGCTGATCCAGCTGCTGGAGACATCGTTAGGAACCCCAGGACCTGCTCCACTATCCCTGAGTATGTGGCTTCCACCCTCATGGTCATAAGACGGCTGCCCCTCCTCCAACAACAGTATTTGTGTCCCAGGCAAGAAGTAAAAGAAGGGCAGAGAGAAAAAGGCATGTGTCAGCTAAGTCTGTTCATATTTATGAGGAAAGCAGTGAATCTCTCTTCGGAGAAGGCAGTGGCACCCCACTCCAGTACTCTTGCCTGGAAAATCCCATGGACGGAGGAGCCTGGTAGGCTGCAGTCCATGGGGTCGCTAAGAGTCAGACACAACTGAGCGACTTCACTTTCACTTTTCACTTTCATGCATTGGAGAAGGAAATGGCAACCCACTCCAGTGTTCTTGCCTGGAGAATCCCAGGGACAGGGGAGCCTGGTGGGGCTGCCGTCTGTGGGGTCACACAGAGTCGGACACGACTGAAGCGACTTAGCAGCAGCAGTGAATCTCTTGGGAGCCGGCCCAGCAGGCTTGTGGTCACCTCTTATTGGCAGGAAACCAGCTATATGATCACCCCTGGGTGCAAGCAAGCCGGAGGGGGGGAGCACTTTATCTGGGGCATGTCTCCCAGACATGGTTGCGGTTCCACTGGCAAAAATGAAGGGGACTGAAAGTAGGTGGGAAGCAGCATCTGCCTCTATACTATTATTTCTATTTTACTGCTGGGGAAACAGCTTCAAAGAAGCTTCAAGGCTTACTCAAGGCCATGCATCTGGTCAGTAAAAGATGTCTGAGGACTTCCCTGGATGTTCAGTGTTTGGGAATCCACTTTCCAATTCAGAGCCATCAGGTTAGATCCCTGGTCAGGGAACTGAGATCCCACACGCCTACAGTGCAGCCAGAAAAAAAAAAAGAGTCAGACTGCCTCCAGAACTCTCATCTATGCTGGGCATGTGTGCAGTGATGCCGTGAGGAGGAACACGAAAGATGCTAGTTGATATTCCTCCTCCCCCATGATACAGACACAGCACAGTCACACATGGCAGGAATGGTTGATCTGTTTGTGTACTCGTTTATTTATTCCTGTGTGATTGTGGTGTGTGTCTGTGTGTGTGCGTCCATTCCTGGGTAATCTCTTTTGTTTATTTGCCAGTGATGTGGATATAATTTGTGCTTCACTGGTGCTTTTACCCAGGGAACAAAGTCTAAGTGACTTAATCCAACTGTTTACTTTGTCAGTGGGGGAACGGGAATGGTGCCAGACTTCTGATGACTTGCAGGGGGATGAGCACTCCGCTCTGTTGGAGACATGACCCTCCTCCATGAAAGAAATCCTAGAAAAATCAAAGAAGTGGGACACCTCCAGGGTCAATAAACAATATCTCTACCATGTTTCTCTAATGAGGTTGATTCAAGAATTAAAAATTACTTTCGAGAGCTGCTGGATGTGGGTCTGACTAACCAGAGAGCTGGGAGCTGCCCTGCAGAATGGACTGGAGCGTGACTTTGCTCCTTCTTCAGGGCCTGGGTACTGCCTGCAGGCTGAAGTGAGGGTGCTGCCATCCTTTTTGGCCATTTCCAAGTGGCTCGGTGGTAAGGAATCTGCCTGCCAATGCAGGAGATATGGGTTAGATCTCTGGATCAGGAAGACCCCCTGGAGAAGGAAATGGCAACCCACTCCAGTATTCTTGCCTGCGAAATCCCATAGACAGAGGAGCCTGGCAGGCTACAGTCTATGGGGTCAAAAAGAGTTGAACACAACTTAGTGACTAAACAACAACACCAAGAGTTCATTGCAATCTCCCCTTCACCTTGTACTATATATATATATGTTAATAGCTTTATCCCAGTTCAGGTCAGAGTCACAAAATCAAATCCACAGTGGTTGTTGGCACAGAAAAGCAGACCCATAGCCAAAAATACTGTTCTACTGACTTAGCCACTCCCTCCGGTGCCACAGTCACCTCCAATCCTTGGCTTGGTGAGGTTCACTGCTGGACTTGACCTTTCTTCTTCCCATGAGCTCCACCAGATTGGCCCCTTCTCATCCTTCCAGGTTTGGATTAGCTGTCTCTGGTTCTCTAGGATAGGATTAGGGTCTCTTCCAAAGGGCCCCCCTCCACCACAATGCTGCCCAGTTCTGTCCAAAATCTGAACCAACCACCCTGTGTGGTTAGTGGATAACCAGATCATCTATCATCTAAACCAGAACTCTTCAGAAGTTGAGGTAGCACCATTAAGCATTATACAAAGACAACAAGCAGAAACCAGAATATGGGCTCAGTTCAGTTCAGTTCAGTTACTCAGTCGTGTCTAACTCTTTGCGACCCCATGAATCACAGCACGCCAGGCCTCCCTGTCTATCACCAACTCCCGGAGTTCATTCAGACTCACGTCCATCGAGTCAGTGATGCCATCCAGCCATCTCATCCTCTGTCATCCCCTTCTCCTCCTGCCCCCAATCCCTCCCAGCATCAGAATCTTTTCCAGTGAGTCAACTCTTCACATGAGGTGGCCAAAGTATTGGAGTTTCAGCTTTAGCATCATTCCCTCCAAAGAAATCCCAGGGCTGATCTCCTTTAGAATGGACTGGTTGGATCTCCTTGCACTCCAAGGGACTCTCAAGAGTCTTCTCCAACACCACAGTTCAAAAGCATCAATTCTTTGGTGCTCAGCCTTCTTCACAGTCCAACTCTCACATCCATACATGACCACAGGAAAAACCATAGCCTTGACTAGACGGACCTTTGTTGGCAAAGTAATATCTCTGCTTTTGAATATGCTATCTAGGTTGCTCATAACTTTCCTTCCAGGGAGTAGGCATCTTTTAATTTCATGGCTGCAGTCACCATCTGCAGTGATTTTGGAGCCCCAAAAAATAAAGTCTGACACTGTTTCCACTGTTTGCCCATCTATTTCCCATGAAGTGATGGAACTGGATGCCATGATCTTAGTTTTCTGAATGTTGAGCTTTAAGCCAACTTTTTCACTCTCCTCTTTCACTTTCATCAAGAGGCTTTTTAGTTCCTCTTCACTTTCTGCCATAAGGGTGGTGTCATCTGCATATCTGAGGTTATTGATATTTCTCCCGGCAATCTTGATTCCAGCTTGTGCTTCTTCCAGCCCAGCATTTCTCATGATGTACTCTGCATATAAGTTAAATAAGCAGGGTGACAATATACAGCCTTGATGTACTCCTTTTCCTATTTGGAACCAGTCTGTTGTTCCATGTCCAGTTCTAACTGTTGCTTCCTGACCTGCATACAGATTTCTCAAGAGGCAGGTCAGGTGGTCTGGTATTCCCATCTCTTTCAGAATTTCCCACAGTTTATTGTGATCCACACAGTCAAAGGCTTTGGCATAGTCAATAAAGCAGAAATAGATGTTTTTCTGGAACTCTCTTGCTTTTTCTATGATCCAGTGGATGTTGGCAATTTGATCTCTGGTTCCTCTGCCTTTTCTAAAACCAGCTTGAACATCAGGAAGTTCACGGTTCACGTATTGCTGAAGCCTGGCTTGGAGAATTTTGAGCATTACTTTACTAGCATGTGAGATGAGTGCAATTGTGTGGTAGTTTGAGCATTCTTTGGCACTGCTTTTCTTTGGGATTGGAATGAAAACTGACCTTTTCCAGTCCTGTGGCCACTGCTGAGTTTTTCAAATTTGCTGGCATATTGAGTGCAGCACTTTCACAGCATCATCTTTCAGGATTTGAAATAGCTCCACTGGAATTCTAACACCTCCACTGGCTTTGTTCGTAGTGATGCTTCCAAAGGCCCACTTGACTTCACATTCCAGGATGTCTGGCTCTAGGTCAGTGATCACACCATCGTGATTATCAGGGTTGTGAAGATCTTTTTTGTACAGTTCTTCTGTGTATTCTTGCCACCTCTTCTTAATATCTTCTGCTTCTCTTAGGTCCATACCCTTTCTGTCCTTTATCGAGCCCATCTTTGCATGAAATGTTCCCTTGGTATGTCTGATTTTCTTGAAGAGATCCCTAGTCTTTCCCATTCTGTTGTTTTCCTCTATTTCTTTGCACTGATCACTGAGGAAGGCTTTCTTGTCTCTTCTTGCTATTCTTTGGAACTCTGCATTCAGATGCTTGTATCTTTCCTTTTCTCCTTTGCTTTTCGCTTCTCTTCTTTTCACAGCTATTTGTAAGGCCTCCCCAGACAGCCATTTTGCTTTTTTGCATTTCTTTTCCATGGGGATGGTCTTGATCCCTGTCTCCTGTACAATGTCACAAACCTCATTGCATAGTTCATCAGGCACTCTATCTATCAGATCTAGGCCCTTAAATCTATTTCTCACTTCCGTTGTATAATCATAAGGGATTTGATTTAGGTCATATCTGAATGGTCTAGTGGTTTTCCCTACTTTCTTCAATTTAAGTCTGAATTTGGTAATAAGGAGTTCATGATCTGAGCCACAGTTAGCTCCTGGTCTTGTTTTTGCTGACTGTATAGAGCTTCTCCATCTTTGGCTGCAAAGAATATAATCAATCGATGTTGACCATCTGGTGATGTCCATGTATAGAGTCTTCTCTTGTGTTGTTGGAAGAGGGTGTTTGTTATGACCAGTGCATTTTCTTGGCAAAACTCTATTAGTCTTTGCCCTGCTTCATTCCGTATTCCAAGGCCAAATTTTCCTGTTACTCCAGGTGTTTCTTGACTTCCTACTTTTGCATTCCAGTCCCCTATAATGAAAAGGACATCTTTTTTGGGTGTTAGTTCTAAAAGGTCTTGTAGGTCTTCATAGAACCATCCCCAGTGATTTCAGAGAAGTGAAAATAGGAGCGTAAAAAAGGGTACATCTTACAATCAGCAAAATGTGGCATTTAACGTTACAGATTCTGTTTGGACAAGTGAAAAACATACCTTACATGGTCTTTGTGAGCATTCTGTTGTTTCTGTTTGTCTGTTTATTTGTTTCTTAAGTGATAGAACCCAGAATGGGCCAGAGTTTAGGGAAGCAACCACTTTGGTGCACTGATTGTAGGGCTGGAACTTGGTTCAATGTATCTGGAAGATATTTGACACTGCACATCAAAGGCCTTAAAATGATTCATAACCTCTGACTCAGCACTCTATCCCTGGGAATCGCTCCTATGGAGATAATCAAGGTCATGAAAAAAATTTGTCCATGTTCATCATAGCATTAACAAAAAATGGGAAATAATTTAATAGTCAGCCTATAAATAGTTTAAGTAAATTATCATACAAACCTTTTGGTAGAATACAAAGAGCCACTCAAAAATTATGTTGTAAAAGTAGATGTAATGACATCTTGTTAATCAGAAAAATATTTACAAGGTAATTCATAATTTAGTTTTATCTATAAAATATTTGTAAAAAAGAGAGCTGTGTATATTTTCTTTTTATGCCAGAAAATTTCTCTATTTCTAGTAATTTGTTTTTTTCTTTATGTTTTTTAATATTTTCTAATTGTGAATATAAAAAACTTAAAATTACCCCCCACAATGAACCTAATATGTACTTTTATATAAAAGTAAATTTTCAGTGGTGTTTTCATGTTTTTATATTACATCTGACTTTCAGAAAAGAGGTATTTCTGAAATACATTTCCCCCAAGGCTGAGAGCTGGTTTGGGGTAACAAAGTCAAACTGGACAAACATGTTTGTTTGGGGCATACAAACAGCCAATTTTGTAGTAAGCTCATACTTTTATACTCTTCCTCTAAAGAGTTTTTTTAGAGAGATAAAATAGGTTTTCCTGCTTGTCTTTTTAAATGGACCTATCTAGATTGGCTTCTCAGCCACCTTAATAAATATCTAGAAAACCTATATGCATCTTCCAGCAGAAAGGCTGAGCCCCCAGGCCTTCGGGCCCCAAATTCCTGCTGCCCTGCAGAGTGATGCTGTCCCACTCTGCTCCTTGACAGCAAGGAGAGCAGCTTTGCCAGGGCAGGTCCCAGCCCTGGTCCAGGAACACTCAGCATCTTCCTGGCACAGAAGCAGCTGCAGTTTCATGACTTCCAGCCTAGCGGTGTGAGGACTTTCTGATCTCTCAGGATCCCTCTTTTTCCCCATTACTCCTCCAACCCTTCCAATCCCTTGTAAGCAAACTTCTGTATCAAACTACCTCTTTTTGAAATCCCTAGATGGTTTCTATTGTCTGGGTTGCGCCATGAGTGATGTACCATCATGGTTCAGATGACCAGATGCAGCATATTTCATATTTTAACATTCTGGTAACTGACATTTCAGCACCCCTCCAAAAAGTTGGAAACCCTAACTGGAGAGTTTGGAAACCTGTCTCCCTCATGCTTTGAATGCTCTTTAAGATGGGAGAAATTCTTGCTGTGATAACTGCCTGGAACATAGAAGCGTTCAGGCCATAAGGGTCTGAGTAACTGCCCAGGCTTCAGCTGTCAGTAGTAAGGAAGCCCACCACCTCCACCCCAAGACCCAGTAAAAGCCAGCACAGAAGAAACGACATTGGCATCCAAATGAAATATGCCTGAGAGAGAGCTGGGAGCTGCTACAGGGATGTTTTATGGGGTCGGGGAGGGTAAGTATGTCCTGGGGTGGGGCAGAGCAAGGGCTTATTGAGAAAATGTGAAGCTGAGGTTTGAGCAGTGAGAATGGGAAGTGAAAGAACATTCATGGGGGACACTAGATGTTTTTTATGTTTCCTTGTTAGGCCTAGATGCCTAATAAGGAAAGTTAGCTAAACAAATCCTCCAGGTCTCTTTGACTTGGGGGGCTTAGACCAGAATTCCTCCTGGTTAAAACACTACCAGGAGTCACTTTGTATTTAAAATACAGAAAACTAGCAACGTGGTATTTTATTTATTTAGGTAGTTAATGTGATGTTTGTTTGTTTAGTATTTTGGCCATGCCATGTGGCATGAAGGATGATTCCCTGGCCAGGGGTCAAACCTAGGCCTCCCCGGTGAAAATATCAAATCCTAACCACCAGGGAACTCCCCAAAGTGTTATTTCATTATTTTTAAAAATAATTTTAAATTTTATTTATTTATTTTTGGCTGTGCTGGATCTTTGCTCTTGGGTGGGCTTTTCTGTGGTTGCTGCAATTGGGAGCTACTCTCTCGTTGGTTCTCAGACTTCTCATTGTGGTGGCTTCTCTTGCTGTAAGCACGGGCTTTAGGTCTTGGGGGCATCAACAGTTGCGGCTTCTGGACTCCAGAGCACAGGCTCAGTAGTTGCGGGGTACTGGCTTAGTTGCTCTACAGCATCTGGAATCTTCCCAGATCAGGGATCAAACCTGTGTCTCCTGCTTTGGAAGGCAGATTCTTCACCATGGAGCCACCAGAGAAACCCCCAGATGAGGTATTTTAAGGGGGTCAACAACCCCTGCCCCAACACACACACACACACACACACACACACACACACACACACACTACTGACTTCTGGTGGACTCTGCCCCATTTCTCTAACAGCAGAAATCCCAAGCTGGAGACACTGTTGGATTCCCTTCATTTTTCCCTCCCACCCAGAGAGCAGTGTGGGGCTCACCCAGAACCACGGGACTGAATGGAGGGCTTAGAACAAGAGTTGTGGTCATATATGGAGGTAACTGAGAGCCAGTCCTGGGTCTTAGTCATGTCTATATCCCAGAAGAGCAGCATGCAGTCGGCACTCAATAAATATTTATTGAATCAAATTCACACTACCCTTCTGTGCATGTCCTCTTCTTTGCATCTTCTCTACAAGTCTACCAACTGGAAAGGACTTTGCAATTCTGTTGCTGAGCCAAATACACAACATCATTTCTTTGAGAAAACTTCTGGGACTTGGATTCTTTTTGAGAAATCCCCAGGAATAGGGAGTCCAACCAAACGGTGTAAGGATAAAGAGAAACAGTGATCAATGTATTTTTGCTGACTGGTGTGCAGCTCAGATGCTAACTAGTACCATGTGAGCAGGCCTCATCAGACGTGTAACAGCAACAAAATGGCTCACTTCTTGGACGAGACTCACTTGAAATCTCTTTAGAAGAAAGAAGGTAGGAGATGCACTTCCCCTTCTGAGAAGTAACTTGGCAGGGCTCGCTAATTAAAGTTAAAAGCAAATGTCTGAGTCACACTTCCTGGCTTTCTGGCTCCTTCCTTTTGGTCTCCCACTTATTTCTGAACCATGTGCTGCTCTGCTGGAAAACACTGTGGGTAACACGTTTGACACTAACATAGACACTAATGATTTTAAGTTTTTCCCACCAAATCTGAGGGTTTGTCTGAGATGCAAATAAATATATGCTTTGGGCTGTGAATTTTCTGGTTGCTATGAATTTTTGAGTTCCACATGGCTTGTTTTCTTTTTTCTCTAAAGCAACAAAGGTTTTGTACACACACCAAATGCACGTGTGTGTACTGGGGGAGAGGGTTAGGTGGGAACTTACTGATCCCAGGATGATAAAGTCCTGTGGGGCCAGGAATGTCGTCACTTTTCTCACAGGGAAAGGGAGTGGAAACTTTCAATTCTTGGTTTCACAGCACACGTTTCTAAAGGAAACTCCTTATGGTTTTGTAATTGATTTTCAATTTTTTTGTGTGAGAAATAATACTGCAAGTCTGGCAATAAAAAGCATGGGTTCCTTTCTTGCATGGTACAAACCATTGAGTTCAGTTGTTTCTCCTGGAACTCACTCTCCTGTTTCTAAATAACATGCCCATGCTGCAGTTTCTTGATTTATTAGTGTTAGAAGTGATCTATTGGCTTCATATTCAATTAAGTAACGATTTTGCACTCTTACAGATCACTCTGTAAAAGTTTCCATTTCACCCGTTCTCCTAATATGCTGCTTCCAGAATTAAACCAGTCGTCAGCGTTTACATTAGTACAACCTTGTCAGTATTGATCACTGCTCAAGCAGAGAGACACTTTCACCTTTTTATCTCTCGTACAAGTTTTGGTTTTCCTGGAGTTTATCCCTGCCTCAGTTTTTATCATTTACTTCATTTTCTACGTTTCAGTTTCTATGTCTTCCCTGTATCTCCTAATGGATCTGTCGAGTGTCTACAGATACATTTTCTAAATGAGCAACCATATCAGATGCTTCATGATTTCCTAAAGACTTGCCTTCCACAACTCTCTATCTTTCTCCTTTATTCTGGACTTATTGCAGACTGTATCCCACATTTCCCCTCATCCTTCTGGGTTCTTTCTCTGGCTTGATGGATTTAAAGTTTTCCTCTTTTTCTTTCTGTTTTTTCTGTTATTTTACTGAAGTAAAATCCTCCAGTACCTTCCCAATATTGCTTGCTTGAGAAGCAAGCTTTTTGAAACAGTACCCATCTAAGAATATTTGCTTTAAAATTTGATTGATAGCTTGAAAATATAAACCCTTTGATTCAAAACTGACCTTGCTTTTATTTTTAAATGGATGGCTTCCATTATGCTTTGAGAAAGCCAATGCCTTTATGTCACCCAGTCCTTTTGTGTGGGACCCATTTATTCCCCTCTGTGGAAGCTTTCAGAATCTTTTCTTTTTTGTTGCTGATGTGCCTTGATACCGAGCTCTCTTCAGATTCCTGAACTGGATGACATTTATGCCATCTCAACTTCAGGAAAGTTTTCTTGTAATGTTTCTTTAATAACTTCCTCCCCTGCTGCCCTTTCCTTTCTGTTACTCCAGACTGATTATATAATTTTATTATCTTCTCTGCCCTATCACTGGCATATTTACCTTTTTGTTCTGTCCTCTGGGGGAGTTCCTATACTTTATTTTCTACTTCTGTTATTTGATTTTTTTTTTAATTTTAGTTACATTTAAATTTTTCAGGGCTGGTTTACACTCTCTGTTGCTCCTTTTTCATAGTATTCTATTCTTGTTTTTCTTTGTCACTTTCTGCTAGGGCTGAAATGTATTTTCTTCTCTCTCCCTAAGAGGATTAAGCTAGTGAGTAGGAATATTCATGTGGTTGGGGGAAGGGTCCAGGCATCTTTCTCCACTTGGAGCACAGGCAGGGCTTGCAGACTGGTCCATATCAGGGGTAGGGGTCCAGGTTGCATGGTCAGGCCTGGCCTTGCCCCCAGTGACCAGGAACAGGATTTTTTTTTTTTTTTTGAGGTTCTGGGGATTCTGTAGAGAAGAATCTTTCCATCTTCTGCTCATAGTAGAGGTGCCCAGATGCCTGTATTTGGGGACATGCTAAGAAAACAAAAGAGGGACCCACTCAGGACACAGACTTCTATTTCATATGTTTACTGTGAGCCCATACCTCTCTGCTACCTCCACTGTGCCCATGTCTCCTGAACCTGAAATGCCTAAAGGGAATCTTTTTCTCTAGAAACTTCTCATCTCTTGTGGGTGACATTAGTATCGTACCTGTTTGGGGGTGACAAACTGCATCCATCTAAGATGCTAAATTTAGATGTTTATATTGTGTATAATGAAAAAGGATATAACAAATATCATATACATATGATCTCAAAAAAATGACATAACTGTCATATTCCAAGATAAAAAGATGGTAAACTTAGTTGATAAATGTTGTATGTATTATATATATATATATGTATATTTTGCTGAGCCATGTCTCAGTTGCAGCAAGCAGGATCCTTTTTTTTTGCTCCAGCTATGACATGTAGGATCTTTAGTTGTGGTATGCACTCTTATTTGCAGCATGTGGGATCTAGTTCCCTGATCAGGGGTCAAATCCAGGCCCCTGCATTGGGAATGTGGAGTCTTAGCCACTGATCACCAGGGAAATCACAATGTTGTGAAGACAAAGGAGAAGTTCTTGAAGGAAATTAAAGTGCTACTCCAGTGAACACAGGAAAGATAAGAAAGCAAAACAGCCTTATTGCTGATGTAGAGGATAGTTTTAATGGTCTGGATAGAAGATCAAACCAGTCACAACATTTCCTGAAGCTAAAGCCTAACCCAGAGCCAGGCCCAAATTCTCTTCAATTCTATGAAGGCTGAGAGAGGTGAGGAAGCTGCAGAAGAAAAGTATAAAGCTAAGAGAGGTTACTTCATGAGGTTGAAGGAAAGGAACCATCTCCGTAAGATAAAAGTGCAAGGTGAAGCAGCAAGTGCCGATGTAGAAGCTGCAGTAAGTTATCCAGAAGGTCTATCTTGGATAATTGAAGGTGGCTACACTAACCCACAGATTTCCAACATAGACAAACAGCCTTCTAGTGGAAGAAGATGCTATTTAGAACTTCCATAGCTCAAGAAAAGAACTTACTGCCTGACTTCAAAATTTCAAAGGACAGGCTGACTCTTCTTAGGGGCTACTGTAGCTAGTGACTTAAAGTCAGTGTCATTATCTATCTAAAAATCCTAGAGGCCTTAAGAATTATGCTGAATCTGCTTTGCCTGTGTTCTGTAAATGGAACAACAAAGCCTGAACGACAGCACATCTGTGTACAGCCTCATTTACTGATTACACCCACTGTTGAGACCTATTGCTCAAAGAAACAGAGATTCCTTTCAAACTATGACTATTCATTGACAATGCACCAAGAACTCTGATGAAGATGTATGAGATTAATGTTGTTTTCATGCCTGCTAATGCAAAATCCATTCTGCAGCCCATGCATCAAAGGGTCATTTCAACTTTCTATTTAAGAAATACATTTCACAAGTCTATAATTGCCACAGAGAGTGATTCCTGTGATGGGTCTGGGAAAAGTCCATTGAAAATCTCTGGAAAGGATTCACTATTCTAGGTGCCATTAAGAATGTTGGTGATTCATGGGAAGAGGTCAAAATATCAATACGAACAGGAGTTTGGAAGAAGTGGACTTCAACTCTCTTGGATGACTTTGAGGTGGGGAGGGGACTTCAGTGGGGGAAGTAACAGCAGATGTGGGGAAATAGCAAGAGAATTAGAAGTGGAGCCTGAAGATGGGACTGAATCTCTGTAACTTCCTGATAAAACTTGAGTGAATGAGGAGTTACTTCTCATGAATGAGCAAAGAAATGGTTTCTTGAGATGGAAACTACTTCCAGTAAAATCACTGTGAAGATTGTCAAAGTGACAACAAAGAATTTCAAATACTACAAACACTTAGTTGATAAAGCAGTTGCAGAATTTGAGAAGATTGATCCCAATTTTAAAGAAAGTTCTATTGTGGAAAAAGTGCTATCAAACAGCAATGCGTGCTACAAAAATAAATAAATAAAATGATCTGTGAAAGAAAAAGTCAGTTGATACAGCAAACTTCATTACCTTGTTTTAAGAAATTACCACAGCCACCTAACCCTTCAGAACCACCACCCTGACCGGTCAGCAGCCATCAACATAGAGATGAGAACTCCCTGGTGGCGCAGTGGATAAGAATCCAAGAATCCACCTGCCAGTGCGGGGGGCATGGGTTCAATCCTTGGTTTGCGAAGAGTTCATGTGCCATGGAGCAACTAAGCCTGTGTGCCACAACTACTGAGCCTGTGTTCTGGAGCCGGGGAGCTGTACCTACTGAGCCTTCGTGCTGCAGTTACTGAAGCCCACAAGCTCTAGGGCCTGCAAGCCATAACTACCGAAGCCCATGCACCTAGGGTCGGTGCTCTGCAACAAGAGAAGCTACCACAATGAGTAGCCCACGCACTGCAAGAAAGAGTAGCCCAGGCTCACCGTAACTAAAGAAGGCCTGCGTAACACCAACAAAGACCCAGTGCAGCCAAAAATAAAAATGAATAAATAGAATTTTTTAAAAAATGGAGATGAAACCCTCCACTAGCAAAAAGATCATGTCTCTCTGAAGGCTCAGATGATGGGCAACCTTCATTAGCAACAAATGATTTTTTAATGAAGGTATACACATAGTTTTTGTTTTTATTTTAGACTTAAGGCTACTGCACATTTAGTAGACTATAGTATAGTATAAACATAACTTTTATATGCATGGGAAGCCACATAATTCAGGTGACTCCCTTTATCGTAACAGTCACTTTATTTCGATGATCTGGAATCAAATCCACAGTATCTCCCAGGTCTGTATTGTGTAACTGTGGTAAGTAATAAGGAAAACCACAGTAAGAGGAGGGCCCACTTTGGCTTTGTAGGGATTGGGAAGGCTTCCTTGGGAAAGTAACTTTAAACTGAGATGCGATGTTTGAGTAGGAACTCCTGGAGGAGTGAGGGAATAGGCAGTGGAAGAGAGTGTTCTAGACAGGAGAAAAGCAGCAGAGGGAGGGATAGAAGAGGGGGTGTTTGAAGAACTCAAAGAAAAGTTGTGGCTTATTCTTCAAAAGTTTCCAGCTTGTTTAAGAATGAGTTGAAGCAAACTGATGTTCCAGGGCCAGAAAGATCCTTGAGGCCACAAATGCGATTTTGATCTTTATTTGGAAAGTGATAGCAGATCATGAAATGGTTTATAGCAAAGGAGAACATGGTCTTATTTTTGTTTGTTGGTTGTTTTGTGAAAATATCTTGGGTTTCTGAATGCAGGAAAGGTTGGCAGCTAGCAAGCACCAACGAGAAGTAACAGTTGAATGGTCCAAGTGAGAAAGCCAGTGGGTGGGCAAAACTGGTGATGAAGATGGAGGGAAGTGATATTTAGGGGGTGAGTATTAGTGAGCTTTAGGAAGAGGTGCATTAGGAAGGGTGAGGGTGAGGGAGATGTCCAGAGTTAAGTATTGGTGCCGTTTGGGGAAGCTAGGGGAAGGTTTTGGGGGGAGGGAAGGGAGAACATGAATTTGATCCTTGACATGTCGTGTGTGAGATATTTTGAGCCATCAGAGCAGAGGTGCTGAGTGCAGAGGGGCCACTGGATTTAGAAGCCAGAGGTGGAGGCACTGTGGGCTGGAGGTGTATATTTGGATGCCAAGGGCACACTGACTGTTGGCACCTGCTTCCTGTGGCGCTGTCACACGCCTTAACAAGGGCAAGGTGTCAACGATATAAACAGGCAGAGACCTCAACGAAAATCTTCGCTCAAATGCAATCAGTGAACAGGCTGACAGCTCACGGTGTGCCAGGCTCCATCCTAGAGGCTGAGAGGGAGTTAAGGAGCATAGAATTGACACTCTAGCTGGAAAACAAACAAGAGGAAACCCAAATAAGAATATGGAAGCCAAAATGCAGAGCGCCATGCGAGGCTTTAAATCAGCAGGCGGAGACTGCTGAGAAGGAAGCAGAAACATGAGCCTCTTGGTTTTTCTCATGGGCTGGAAGATATACCACCCCAGTGTCCATTCTCCTGCCTCTTCGGGAGCCCTGCTGTCACAATTTATCACTTACCTCTTGCTATGTGCACACGTGCATGCTTACTGCTTCAGTTATGTCTGACTCTTTGCGACCCCATGGACTGTAGCCCGCCAAGCTCCTCTGTCCATAGGATTCTCCAGGCGAGAGTGGGTTGCCGTGCGCTCCTCCAGGGGATCTTCCCAACCCAAGGATTGAACCCTTGTCTCTATGTCTCCTGCTTTAGCAGGCAGGTTCTTTACCACTAGTGCCACCTGGGAAGCCCATCTCTTGCTATCAGTTCAGTTCAGGGTCTCAGTCGTGTTCAGCTCTTTTTAACACCATGGAGTGCAGCAGGCCAGGCCTCCCTGTCCATCACCAACTCCCGGAGGTTACTCAAACTCATGTCCATTGAGTCAGTAATGCCATCCAACCATTTCATCCTCTGTCATCCCCTTCTCCACCCACCTTCAATCTTTCCCAACATCAGGGTTTTTTCAAATGAGTCAGCTCTTTGCATCCGGTAGCCAAAGTATTGGAGTTTCAGCTTCAACATCAGTCTTTCCAATGAACATTCAGGACTGATGTCCAACCAGGATGGACTGGTTGGACCCCCTTGCAGTCCAAGGGACTCTCAAGAGTCTTCTCCAACACCACAGTTCAAAAGCATCAATTCTTGGGCATTCAGCTTTCTTTATAGTCCAACCCTCATGTCCATACATGACTACTGGAAAAACCATAGCCCTGACTAGATGGACCTTTGCTGACAAAGTAATGTCTTTGCTTTTTAATATGCTGTCTAGGTTGGTCATAACTTTTCTTCCAAAGAGTAAGCATCTTTTAATTTCAAGGCTGCAGTCACCATCTGCAGTGATTTTGGAGCCCCAAAATATAAAATCTGCCACTGTTTCCCCATCTATTTGCCATGAAGTGATGGAACCAGATGCCATGATCTTCGTTTTCTGAATGTTGGGCTTTAAGCCAACTTTTTCACTCTCCTCTTTCACTTTCCTCAAGAGGCTCTTTAATTCTTCACTTTCTGCCATAAGGGTGGTGTCATCTGCATATCTGAGGTTATTGATATTTCTCCCGGCAATCTTGATTCCAGCTTGTGCTTCTTCCAGCCCAGCGTTTCTCATGATGTACTCTGCATATAAGTTAAATAAGCAGGGTGACAATATACAGCCTTGATGTACTCCGTTTCCTATTTGAAACCAGTCCGTTGTTCCATGTCCAGTTCTAACTGTTGCTTCCTGACCTGCATACAGATTTCTCAAGAGGCAGGTCAGGTGGTCTGGTATTCCCATCCCTTACAGAATTTTCCACAGTTTATTGTGATCCACACAGTCAAAGGCTTTGGCATAGTCAATAAAGCAGAAATAGATGTTTTTCTGGAACTCTCTTGCTTTTTCCATGATCCAGCGGATGTTGGATATTTGATCTCTGGTTCCTCTGCCTTTTCTAAAACCAGCTTGAACATCAGGAAGTTCACGGTTCACGTATTGCTGAAGCCTGGCTTGGAGAATTTTGAGCATTACTTTACTGGCATGTGAGATGAGTGCAATTGTGCGGTAGTTTAAGTATTCTTTGGCATTGCCTTTCTTTGGGATTGGAATGAAAACTGACCTTTTCCAGTCCTGTGGCCACTGCTGAGTTTTTCAAATTTGCTGGCATATTGAGTGCAGCACTTTCACAGCATCATCTTTCAAGATTTGAAATAGCTCCACTGGGATTCTATCACCTCCACTAGCTTTGTTCGTAGTGATACTTTCTAAGGCCCACTTGACTTCACATTCCAGGATGTCTGGCTCTAGGTCAGTGATCACACCATCGTGATTATCTGGGTCACGAAGATCTTTTTTGTACGGTTCTTCATTGTATTCTTGCCACCTGTTCTTAATATCTTCTGCTTCTCTTAGGTCCATACCCTTTCTGTCCTTTATCGAGCCCATCTTTGCATGAAATGTTCCCTTGGTATCTCTAATTTTCTTGAAGAGATCGCTAGTCTTTCCCATTCTATTGTTTTCCTCTATTTCTTTGCATTGATCACTGAGGAAGGCTTTCTAATCTCTCCTTGGTCTTCTTTGGAACTCTGCATTCAAATGGGTATATCTCTCCTTTCTCCTTTGCTTTTTGGCTTCTTTTCTTTTCACAGCTATTTGTAAGGCCTCCTCAGACAGCCATTTTGCTATACAAGATAGCAAATGCCAGAGTCTCTTCTGTCCTGACCCCCAGAAATAGCCACCCCTTCCTCCTGCATGCCTTTCCTTTCCTCCCTCACTCTCTCATTCCTTCTCTATCTCATCACCAGACATCTGTTAGGAGGGAGCACAGACTCACAGAATGTGAAGATTAAACCACTGAGCACTGAATTGAGCTCTCTGTTAAAGTGGGGAATAGGGAGAGCCCCACGCAGAGTCATCAAAGCCCTCACTCAGTACATATGCCCAGACTCCCCAACTCGGAGCATCTGGATACTCCCTGGGGGCTTCTGCAACTTCTCTCTGGGGTCACCCCGTCCTCATGGTCATGTTAAATTCCCTGGTACGCTCCATGACAGTGGGTTTTCCTGCCTATTCTCCAACCTCCCAAGACAAACCTTCAGGTTCTGACCAAATACTGTTGGCTTTGCTTCTTGGCTTCCACATGAACTTCCCTGGGCAAAGTGCTAGGGTGGGCACCACACGACAGCCTAGTCCAGTGGCCTTCTCCTTGAGCAAAGTCAGGGGGAGAGGAGATGCTGGGAAGTATTGTCACACATCTGTATGTGCACTGTGAATCATGGGGCCACTGACTGGTGACCCAGAGCAAGACCCTTCCTTCCTGGTGTTTTTGTGTCAGCCTCTCAGGAGAGCCATCACGGCCCTGGGATTTCTCTGAGTGCTGGACTGTAGGGTGTATCTCAGAAGCACTGGAAGCTTCTTTATCTCGAGGGAAGTAACTGCTCCTCTGTTCTATGGAACCAACAAGCCGAGACCTGAATTCATGCTATATCCCACACAACTCAAGCACCCAACAAAAGTCTCTCACCTTGTCATCTAAGTGCCAGGTGTGGTGATGGCTTGGATCCTGGACTGGCATGGGGGGTGGGGATCAACACTGCTGAAGAAAAAAAAAGTGGTATTGGGGCAATTGGCAGTTAGAGAAATGTTAATTGCTCAAATTTTTATTTTTGAGTTGTGGTTATGTAAGAGAATATCCTTTAACTTAGGAGGTACATATAAAGTACTAAGGGGCTTAGGGTTTGAGTCTCTGTGATTTACTCAAATATTTAGCAAAAATAAGAAAGGAGTAAATAGTGTATATATTTCATATCACCCAACCATATAAACTGAAAGAGAGAAAAGAGTAATAAAGTGAAAAATGGAAAAATGTGAACAACAGGTGACTATACGAAAAATATGAGAGTCCAGGGCAATATTCTTGCAATTTCTCAGCAGGTCTGAGGGCTTTTTTCCCCTTTGATAAAAATTTTAATTTGTTAAAAGCTCTGCTGCTAACCCTGCTAAGTCACTTGAGTCGTGTCCAACTCTGTGCGACCCCATAGACGGCAGCCCACCAGGCTCCCCCGTCCCTGGGATTCTCCAGGCAAGAATACTGGAGTGGGTTGCCATTTCCTTCTCCAATGCATGAAAGTGAAAAGTGAAAGTGAAGTCGCTCAGTCGTTTCCAACTCTTAGCGACCCCATGGATTGCAGCCTACCAGGCTCCTCCATCCATGGGATTTTCCAGACAAGAGTACTGAAGTGGGGTGCCATTGCCTTCTCCATTTAAAGGCTCTACATTGAATAAATATGCTGTTTTCATGCAGTAGGCATACTGGAGTACTCAGTAGTAAGAGCATGAAGTGGTAGCCATTTTTGTTAAGCTCTGCACGGGTCTTCCCTCCCCTTCTCCAGAAAGCATAGCTCCATGCAGATCCTTGGATCCTGCCCAGATCATTTCAAAATCAGCCACACAATTCTGAATACCTGCATGGCCCAGAAGTATTGCTAATGGGCTCCTCTACTAGAAGTTACTTTGACATTTGACTTAATGACTTTCCCTCCTTCTCAGTTTGCTTTGAAAGACTAAGTGGTTTTCCAAACTTGACAGAGTCCGATTGGCCTTTGAAGGCAGCCTTTAGCATCGAACTCATGGCCTTGCACTTTGCATCTGAAAGTTCCATTAGATTTTCCCAAGCTTTATCCCAAGGACTTGCTCCAGCTACTACCACCATTAATATTACATATCTTGGCAAAGGACCTCAGAGTAAGTGCTTCTGGAAACTGGCACATCAGGAGGATCTTCCCTTGGGCCTTTCTCAAGAGTACACGTTTCTGAGCCTGCTGAACCAATGCCACTCAGAAGGGGTTCACTCAAGCCAGTGCTCTAAGACCATCAGTCCACTTGGGGGGAAGCCAAAATTCCCAGAAGCATAGCCACTCCTATGCATGTGGGGACCTGGGGGAGGGGAAGGTCTCTAGAACTGGGAAGGAGTCATGTAGAGCAAGCTGCTCTGAGAGAAGCTATGACCTTCAGGAAGGGCCAAGGTCAGCCACAAGCACCCTCATGGAATAAAAGCCCTAAGACTCATACACTCCACCCTCTGACCTCCTGCAGAGGCTCCCCTGACAAACTCAGTCAGAAGCCAGAGGATGAGGGGTCTATGGATACAAGGACCCCTGAGCACAGAGTGTGGGTCTAGAGGGCCAATGGGAACATATCTGGCATATTCCATTTCCTCATCAGTAAAAAGGGATGTTGTCAGGGTTAAATGAGACAGTGAAAGTGGAGGGCTTATTGATTTAAACTTCAGAAAGGAAGGCTTTGTGGGGAGGCTCTTCCAGGAGGGAGCTGTATGCTTCTGCTTTGCTTCACCAGGAAGAAGAGGGGTCAAGAGTGCTGCTGATGTTGCTAGAAAGTACTTTCTGATTTCAAAACTTACTACAAAGCTACAGTAATCAAGACAGTATGGTACTGACTGAAGGACAGACAGCTCGATGGGACAGAATGAAGCATCCCGAAAAAAAAGAAAAAACCCTTTCATGTTTTAGTCAGTTGATTTTCGACAAAGATGCCAAGACAATTCAACATGGGAAAGAATAGTCTTTTCAACAAATGGTTCTAGGACAACTCAATATTTACATGCAAAAGAATGAATGCATACCCATGTCTTATATTGCATACAAAAATTAACCCCAAATGAATCTAAGACCTAAAACTATAAACTCTAAGCAGAAAACAGGTATAAATCTTCATCACCTTGGATTAGGCCAGGATATCTTAGATGTAACACTTAAAGCACAAGTAACCAAAGGAAACTATATCACTTTGACTTCATCAAAATTTTAAATGTTTGTTCTTCAGAGGACACCCTCAAGAAATTGAAAAGGCACCCCTAGAATGGGACAATATTATTGCAAATTATATATCAAAAAGGGACTCACATCCACAATACACAAAGAATTCTTACAACTCGATAATCAAAAGATAAATAACCCACTTTAGACATGAACAAGTAATTTGAATAAACTTTTCTACGAAGAAGATACACAAATACCCAATAAAAAACACATATACAAAGATATGTATATCAACATCCTTTTGAGCATCAAACCAAATCAAAAGCACAGTGAATTAACATTTCATACCCACTAGGATGGCTATAATAAAAATGACAGACAGTGTAAGTGTCGGCAGTGATGTGGAAAAATAGGAATCTCTAAATCACCACCCCCATCTCCCACCATGTGCCCTCCCCCGACCCGGCAGGGCTGTGATGCTTCTCTGGGCTGTCACGACTTTCTCAGGTATTGCTGTCTACTCGCTCTGCCCCAGCAAAAGGCTGTAGAATAAATTGTTTAGAAAGTAAGGGAAAAACAGGAAGAAAGGAGAAGAAAAATGGGAAGTGAAAGGAGAAAATGGCATAGGACAAGTCATTTTTTGGTTTTTAATCAATTCTGTTTCCATCACAAAAAATATTTTGTGGCTTGAATCACAATCTATTTTTTTTTTAATATCTATTTATTTAGCTGTGTCAGGTCTTAGATGCATCATGCGAAGTCTTTCATTGCAAGGCATGGACTCTAGCTGTGGGGCTCTGGCTGGGTAGTTGCCGCTCGAAGGCTTAATTGCTGCAGGGCATGTGGGGCCTTAGTTCCCTGACCAGGGATCGAACTTGTGTCCCCTGCATTGCCAGGAAATTCTTACCCACTGGACCACCAGGAAAGTCCCACCATCTATTTTATTCATGCAGTTCCCTCTATCTGTGATTGCCTCTACCCTTAACTTTCAAAATTCGAGTCACTCTTCAACACAGAGGACAAGTGTCTCTCCGTGGAGCCTCCTCTGATCTCTCACACACACACACAAACAAAACTGCTTGCTAGTTCTCCTGGGTTCCTATAGCACTGTGTACAAGCTTCTGTCACAACACTTAAGAAATTATACGACTGATTTGGGTCTGTAGCCCCCACTAGACTTTGTGCTGTAAGAGCAGGAATCTCCCTTTGCTAGCACTTAGCACAAGGCTGGCACATAGCAAGGGTTGAATGAACCATCCAGTTGATTCCGCACAGAAAACAAGCTCCTGGTGTCGGACAGCTGGCGGAGTTTTCTGTGTTCTTGGGTAGTGGGGTTTCTTTTTTTTATTTAAATGTATCCAGGTGGCTTACAGTGAACAATCATGTTAATTTTGCAAGGGGACATGTTCTATAGGACCATAGCGAGCTGATTTAACCCAGTCTTCTGGCAACTACAGAAAACTACCAGGAACTCACCCACAGCATTTTCGCGTGTGCCCCAGCCCTTGGCAGCGAATGAGTTACAGTGGCTCATCAGTAACAGCCTGTGCATCTTCAGCTTCTGTTAGATTATAAATAAATTAACATGACAAGACTTTCAATTCAGAGAACAATACCAAAACATAAAGAACAGCAGAAAGTAATCCAAGTGCCGTTAAAGGGGAAGAATTCAATACAACTTACAGGATTCTTTCTAAGCCTGAATTCCCTCAGAGGAAAGATCCCCAAGTATCCAACATGGGAGCCAATTTAAACCTCTATCCTATAATTGTAAATTCAGAAACTCAGGTGACCTGGCATGCGTTGTGTAGCCAGCACAGAGACCTTGGCATCTTTGATCATTTGTATTTGATTTCACAGTTAAATGTAGACATGGGAAGCAACCCCACCGCCCTGCTTTTCCTCCTTCTTCCTCCCTCCTTTCTCTCCATCTCCCTTGCTCAGACACCACTGGGTTGGGTGGATCTGGCTCCGTTCCAGTTTGCACCGAACATCTGGAACCATTTTCTATTGTTCTTGATCTGAGTTTGAAAAACCACAAATCACTTTGCTAAGCATCATTTCCCCTTCATTTTTAAACCTACCTAGATTTCAGATGTATTTATTTCTTGAGCTTCTGATTCACGTATACCTTACTCATCAAAGTACACTTTTTCCCCCTAGCTTTTTATGAGCCATTTGTTACCCAAGATGCTTAGGCAATCTTTGTAGTCTTTGTCAGCATCTTTCAACCTTTTTTTTCTTCCTTCTGGGAAGGCAGATCATTGACAGAATAAAGAAATAAGCTTCAGGAACCCACAGCACTCTCATCCCCGCCCCACCATACCACCCAAGAAAAGCTGATGATCAGGTCAGAATGGAGAAACCATGTGCAAAGGAGTACATCCACCTGGCAAAGAGGCCTGTCAGGACACAAAGCCGAGGCTTATTAGTGCTTTGGAGCAATGTGTGCAGATAAACTAGAATGAGCACATAAAAGGATTTGTGTATATATAACGAGAGGATACATCACAAGCACTCTCACTAAATGATTTTTTAAAACATTTTTTTGTTACGGTAAAATATCCATAAGATTTACCCCGTTAATCATTTTTAAGTTACATAGTTCAGTGACATTAAGTACATTCACACGTTGTGCAACCATCACCACTATCCGTCTCCAGAAGTTTGTCATCCTCCCAAACTGGAATTCTGTATGCATCAAACAGTAACTCCTCAATCCCTTCTTCCCTCCCAGCCCCTGTAACCACTATGGCTCAATGGATCTGACTATTCTAGATACTTCATTTAAGTGGAATCATATTATAAGTGGAATCCTTTTTTGTCTGGCTTATGTTACTCAGCATAATACTTTCACGTTTCAACCATTTTGGAACCTCATTCCTTTTGAAGGCTGAATAATACTCCAGTTGTATGTATAAACCACATTCCATTTATCCAATTATCCATCAGTGGACATTTGAGTAATTTCCACCTTTCGACTACTGTAAACAGTGCTGCTGTGAACATTAGTGCACAAGTATCTGTTCAAGTCCCTGCTTTCACTTCTGTTAGGTATCTGTCTAGGAATGAAGTGACTGTGTCATACAGAAACTCTATTTTTGAGTTTTTGAGCAACCTCCATACTGTTTTTCACAGTGGCTGCATCATTTTACATTCCTACCAGCAATGCTGAATGATGTTTTTAACTGCCTAGGTTGTATACTCCAGTGTAACCTACTCAATAAGAACATAAGGGACAGTCTGTCTGGTCAGGAGAAGGGACAGGAGCCAAGGTAGCTGCTGAGTCTCCTTTGTATACAGGATATCCATTATTCAAGAAGTGGCCCTTGAAGTGAAAATAGGATTTGAGGTTTCAGAAAGCTTTAGAGAAACTAAGAAATCCATTAAATTTTCAGTGAGGATGAATTTATAGGCACCCAGAATCCACTTTCTAATAGACTCTCTTGTCAGACCTCTGTGTTTAGCACCAAGCACAGAGGTTCTCTGGCTAGACTGCCTGGTATTTTTATTGTATTTGTATAACCAGTGATCATATCCCAGCCAAATTCCTCTTTTGGTGCACTCTGTTCCCTGCCACCTAAGCCACCTGGTGAAACTTTCATATCCAGTTAGGAAGCACCTCATTCCCTGAATAGCACGTAGCTCTTGATCACACGCGCAAGTTCTTCTCCAGGCCCCTTGCTCCTCACCAGTAGAAGGGCCACTGCTAATGCCCTGTCCTCCAGGAGCCCCCAGGCCAGTCCATGTGGTCATTGTCTCTCACTGGGACCCTTCTCAGGGGGAAGAGGTCACAGATGGAAGAAGCTCAAAGAACTTCCTGGTAAAGCTTCAGTGAGTTCGCAAAGCAAGGCCTACAAAGGCTGTGTACCACGAAGTCAGCTCTGTGTCCAGCTCTTTGGGTCTCTTCATTATCGTCACTGATACCTTATCGCCTCCTCTGGCCCAGGAGCAGATTTCTGCAAAGCGAGGGACAGAGAGGGTGTAGAGTGTCCCGTGGCAGAGAGAGCCCCCAAGAGGGACCACACAGCCAATGTGTGAATCAGGGACAAACCTCAGGCCCCATGCATGACATCACAGTGCCCCTGATCCATACTCCATTTGGCTACACTGGTGACCCTCGCAGGACCTGCCAAAAATATGACTGACTCCCCTTCTCAGGAATGCCGAGTTCTAGTTTTGATTAGTTTTTCTCGTGAGGAGAGTAGGGGGAAAAGGTTGAGTAACCGCAGACAGATGAGCCACGCAGACTGTAAACTGGGCCAGGGTGGCCCATTTCAAAGGCATCGAGGCAGCCAAGAAAACAAAGAGGCAATTTCCTACGGCCACATCACAGAAGGGCTGGGCAGGTTGCATCTAAATGATTGCAAAGAGCTTGGAAAACTCCAGGCCACAGGCAAACCACAGCCACGAGTAATTACACCCCCACAGTCTCAGAGTGGGGAGATTTCCCACGGTCTTAGAACAAGAGCTCCCAGCTCAGCATGTGGTTCCCAAAGCAAGGCCAGAAAGTCAGGGTAGGGGGCCACTGGAAACTAGACAGGACCCTGGGAGAAGGGGACAGTGAGTCAGGAACTAAGTAGCGTCATGAATATCAGGAGATGCTGGGAACCAAGCAACAGGCAGAAACGCCTGGGAGACCGGGTCAGGGCCCACCCATGGCATGTTGGAAAGAGCATCATTTGGGGGGGGGGGGGGGGGGTCATTAGGACATGGGTTCAAATTCCAGCTCTGCTACTGTCTTCTTTTGAGACCTACCCTCCTCCCTCCACCAATAGCCTTAAAGATGAGGAGTTGGATGCAAGTAATTAATTTGGGAGATAACCCCAAGACATACCAGTTGGGGAGGAATAGCAAGGGAAGGTAAAGATACAAAGTAAGTTATCCAGCAGTTAGCATCGCAGGAAGTGAGCTGCAGAGCTGTTCCTGGCCAGAGGCGAGGGAGCCAAGGGACATGTCCACCAACACCCTTCCATCATCAGCTGAGGGTATTAACTCTCTGGCACTTCAGCTTGTCCTCTGTGCCTTGTGGGGATGGGGGTGGGGGGCGGCACTTAAGTAGAAAGTTCAGGGTGGTGCTTTGTGGAAAAATAAGTGTTAGGACACAGGTGGGCTCCAACAGCCTCTAATTTACCTTCTTACTAGTCACGTGACCCTGGGTCTGGTCTCCTGACATGTAAAGTATGGGAAAACCCAATTCTAAGGAAAGTGAGTTTTATTCAGTTGTTCTGCCAACAACCTCAAAGGCTTGGTTTGGCTCCTTGGGTGTGGAGGCACAGTGTCCAGGCTGGACTGCTCTGCAGAGTGGATGAAGGAGAGCTGAGCGCTCCTGGGGGTGATTCTGGGGGGTGAGGGTGGAGGGGTGGAAGCAGAGGTGACTGGAAGAGAGAGGAGCCCGTAGCCCAGAGTCTGCAGTGAAGTCCACATAACTCGGCAGGAGTGGATGTCTGTGAGGGTCCTGCGTTTTGTGACCAGGCTGATGCGAGGACAGATAAGGACGGCAGGTCTGGGTGGCAAGCCACGAGCAAGGGACACCTTGCTCTAGGGCTTAGTGTGATTCAGGTAGGACTTTGGATCTGTCTAGGCTGTGGAGTTCTTGTTGTTGTTATTTAGTCGCTAAGTGGTGTCCTACTCATTTCAACCCCCTGAACTACAGCTCGCCTGGGTTCCCTGTCCTTCACTATCTCGTGGAGTTTGCTCAAACTCATGTCCATTGTGTTGGTGATGCCATCCAACCATCTCATCCTCTACCGCCCCTTCTCCTCCTGCCTTCAATCTTTCCCAGCATCAGGGTCTTTTCCAATAAATCGGCTCTTTGTATCAGGTGGCCAAAGTATTGGAGCTTCAGCATCAGTCCTTCTGATGAATATTCAGGGTTTATTTCCTTTAGGATTGACTGGTTTGATCTCCTTGCGGTCCAAGGGACTCTCAGGAGTCTTCTCTGCACCACAGATCGAAAGCATCAATTCTTCAACGCTTAACCTTCTGGTCCAACTCTCACATCTTTACATGACTACCGGGAAAACCATAGCTTTGACTAGATGGACCTTTGTCGGCAAAGGGGTGTCTCTGCTTTTTAATACGCTATCTAGGTTTGTCATGGCTTTCCTTCCAAAGAGCAGTGTCTTTTAATTTCATGGCGACAGTCACTGTCCACAGTGATTTTGGAGCCCAAGAAAATATGGTCTGTCACTGTTTCCCATTTTTCCCCTTTTATTTGCCATGAAGTGGAGTTGTGTAGGCTGGGGAGTTGGGGGAGTTCAATTCCCCCAGAGCACCCTCTGAGATAAGGACTTGGGTGCACGTGGTTTGCTTGCAGAGGTGATCCCAGGGACAAAGCATGTAGATGATGAAGTGTGTAGAACACACTTTAGGACTGTCCCAGGAGGAAAGAAAGTGGCTTTACCTAGAGCTCCTTAGTTGAGATGAGAGCTGCCCCTAGGGTGTGAACCCTGAAGCATGGCAGGCTGCTGTGCCCAGGCTGAGCAACTCTTGTGCAGCCAGAGAAGGCTTTGGGCAGGGTGGAGCACACAGGCCTGAGGAGTGGCAGCTGTCACACATGGGGACTGCCCCCTGCAGCAAGTGAACTCCAAGGAAGGTGGGGGAGGAAGGGGACTTGAAGCTTCTCCTACACCTACCTAGAGCTCTGGAGGAAGGTGGTCTCAACAGCATATGGAACATAAAGATCATGATCCCTCCAAACAGCAAAGATCTGGAGGCTGGTGGCCCTCAGTGACAGGCGAAGGTACAGGCCCAGGTGGAGGCCAGAAGTGCAGGCGTTTAAGAAGGCTGGAGGGGCAGGGCCTGCATGTAAGTCCGGCCATGCATGGGAAATAGGCTGCAGCCCCCCAAACGGGGGCGGGGGAGACCAGCAAGGATTCTTACTCCTTTTTAAAAAAATAAAAAGAAACATAGGATTTACGGGGAAAGAGTAGAACAGAGAGGGACTATATCCACCAGGATGACATTAGTGAGTAACAAGAGACTCAAAACATCATGGCTTAGACAAGATAAAAAGTTATCCCTCCGTCAAAAGGCTGGAGCTTTTCAGCTGGTGGCTCATGTGGCAAGCTCCCCGACCAAGGGTGCAGGGACCCAGGCTCCTTTCAGCTCCCCCAGTGCCACCCAGGGTATTGACACTCAACCTCCAGCCCAGCTGCAGGATGGAGGATGGGACAAAGAGGAAAGGGAAAAGGACAAAGGGCACCACCAGCTATTTTGATTGAAGATTCCTGGAAATGGCCACAACTCCACTTCGATCCTAATGGCTGATCTGAATCTCGTGGCCACACCCATCTTCAGGAGAGGCTGGGAAATGTAGTCCCGTGACCACGCCCATCTTCAGGAGAGGGTGGGAAATGTAGTTTGGTTTCTGCGTGACCACGTACCCAGCTAGACATCCTATTACTGAGGAAGAAGGGAAATGGATGTTTTTCAACTGGCCACCTGGGCTGCGGCAAACTTAGGGATCACCTTTAAATTTCGGACGCTGAGCCAAAGGTGCTTAGAGAATGTAAAATAGATCCTATGTGTGTTCTGGGCTATAAACCGCTATTTAACCCACTCCCGTGTCCCCTCATCCTGCAGCGGGCCCATCCCCTCCACCCTCCTGAGTTCACCTGCAGCTGTAGGGGACAGTTCCTGCGTGACAGCGGCCACCTCTGGTGATCCCATGCCTTCTTCTCTCCACTTGAGATTTTCTCCGGACTTTCACCATGAGGACCTCCAGCACAGTCAGCACAACTGAACTTCAGAGAAGTTAATATGCTGGAGCAACTTTCAGAAGAGGGGACCCAACAGGCAGTGTGGTCTTGTGCCCCAGGCTCCCAGCCCCCAAAGGAGAATTTTGAGGGTGTTCAGCGTGGCTCCTCAGCAGACCCCAGTGGCATGGAGCCCCACCTTGCCACACCCACTGCTGTCTTTTCTCCACTCCCCTCTCATTTTCCTCACACCCTTCCCTTGTGGCTCAGCTGGTAAAGAATCCGCCTGCAATGCAGGAGACCTGGGTTCGATCCCTGGATTGGGAAGATCCCCTGGAGAATTCCATGGACTGTATAGTCCATGGGATCGCAAAGAGTCAGACATGACTGAATGACTTCCACTTACCCTGATCAACTCCCTACACCAATGTTCTCATCCCAGAGTCAGTTTTTGGAGAACCCAAATGAAGTCACCTTTGAATGCCCTCCCTATGATCACTCAGATAGTTAGTAGCTATATCAGAATTCAAACTCGGATCTGTAGACTTTGACGCGGAACACTTTTTCCGCTGGGCCAGAATAAAAACAAGGGAGCATTTTAAAAACCGTTACTTTTTCAACAAATTGCAATCCTGAAATTGTTGACCTGATTTCTGAATCAAATCATGGGCCAGCAAAGAGTGAATGGAGTAGATTAAAATGCAATAAAGACACAGCCCATGTATTAAAGATAATCACCAGGACTGGTTTTGCTAATGAATGGAGCCTGTGCCTCGTCCTGCCCCAGCAATTCTGGGAATGGCTGTTTGATTTGGTTTATTGTTTTTTTTTTTTTTTTTTCCCCTTTATTAGGATGCTGTGCACAATGGTGGGACCCACTGCACTCAGAGGTTAAGAGCTCCACCCTGGTAGGCATGAGAGGCTGGACACTCTACAACCAAGACACACAAAGACACTGTGGAGAGTCAACAAGAGTTATCCCACCTCAGGTCATCCATGGACAGTGTAGCACAGCCAGGCTCCCGTAGCTAGGTGCATTCTCTGTTAAACACATGTGCCAGGAAACTGAGGCAGATGACTGAGAACTTGCCAAGAATCTGGGAATGGAGTTCCCGCATAGGAAAGGAACAGAAGGGGGTGACAATCAGGTGGGGGCAAGATGGAGATCCTGTCCCCGCCCTGTCCAGACTGGCCCCTCCCTAGCTCCTGCATCCTGGCCCTACCCTGTTGGACTGAGGCTTACACACTTGTCCCATCAGATCTGGTGTTTCCAGCATTAATAATAGTAGTAGTAGTATATTATAAGCATTATATCAACACTATCAACTGGTTTTGCTTTCTTTGGCTGAGTGTTTAATGTGACAATTACTTTGCCTTTTTTTTAATTTAATTTAAGATTATAGTTGGTTTGTTGATTTTCAATGTTGTGTTAGTCTTGGGTATACAGCAAAGTGATTCATATATCTATTATACATATATACATATAGTTATACATATATCTATTCTTTTTCAGATTCTTTTCCCATATAGGTTATTGCGTGATCCCTGCGATTCATGGGGTCGCAAAGAGTCGGACACGACTGAGCGACTGATCTGATCTGATCTGATCTGAGTAGAGTCCCCTGTGTTATCCAGTGGGTCCTTGTTGATTATCTGTTTTATATATGACAACTGCTTTACTGTTAGTATTCCTTTTAGTCCTGACAATGATCTCCATTTTACAGATGAGCAGACTAAGCCCCAGTAAGGCCAGGTAACTTGACCAAGGCCACAAAGCCAACAGTCCAGCATGTCTGCCCCCGGGGCCAAGTTTCTGGCACCATGCCTGCACATCGCCTCCTGTCTGCCGTATGTGGCCACCAGTTATTTCAGTGCTAAGGCCCTAGCACAAATGTTGGCTTTGACTCTCACCAATGAAAACCAGGGAAACTGAGCCCCGTGTGCCCTCAGAGATTCGCTGCTCTGAGGGGCGGTTCAGAACATCTGCCCTTCCTTGACCCTGAGGTTGGACAGGTTCCAATGCAGCAGCAGGCCTGGCTGAGAACAGGGCACTGAGATGGGTGAGGGGAGGATCAGGCTCCCCTCACCCTTCAAACCGTCCCATGAAGCCTTCCTGCTGCTCCCCAGGTACCTTAAGCAAACCTCTGGGAAGCCCTGCCCAGGATCACGAGTGCCTTTGAAGGGCCAGAGTCCCTTCATGCTGGCAACCTGCAGCTCCTCAAAAGGGCAAGGTGGGCCCAGCAGCTGAAAGAGAAAGTCGCTCAGGTTGGCTCTTTGTGACCCCATGGACTATGCAGTCCGTGAAATTCTCCAGGCCAGAATACTGGAGTGGGTAGCCTTTCCCTTCCATAGGATCTTCCCAACCCAGGGATTGAACCCAGGTCTCCGGCTTTGCAGGCAGATTCTTTACCAACTGAGCTATCAGGGAAGCCCGGCCCAGCACCTGGGCAGCCACAACCGTCCCAGCTCTGGAGCTCTTGGCACTACCTATGCCCCACCTGAAGCTTTCTTCAGAACATGTTCCAGCAGCGTCTCCTTGGAGAAATAAGGCTTGATGACAGAGAAGGGAGAAAGAACAAAAGTGGGGGCAGAAGTATTGAAAAGTAATCTGGGATTCATTTCTTGGAGACAACAGACTCCTTAAATTTTCACCCGTGGCAATGTGATGATGAAGGGTTGCTGGGGCTGGTGGCTTACGGGAAGCTGGAAAGGAGGTGTGTCCCACAGAGGGGGTGAGAGGATGCAGGCGGTACCTGGTGAGCCAGCTTCCGCCCAGCCTGAACAACAAGGACATCACTGTGCTCCTTTGGGCTCGCTGCATGCCAAATCACCAGTCATAAATCTTCTGGTCCTGCCCTCTTTCCATTTAAGGTGTGCATGTGGGGGCAGGGTGCACTGTGTCCCGACTGTTCTTTAATAAAATAGATAGGCTGGTGAGTGTTCCCAAATATCAAGAACCAGAGGGTGACTGGAGCCAAGGTTTTCCTAATGTTATTAAAAAGGCCAGTGAATGGAGGGCTGGGCTGTCTGCTGGCAGCCTCCAGAAAGTGGACACAGTAGCTAAAGACTCTGTGATGGATGAGGCTGATGTGCTGGCAGCTGGACGTCTGGGAAGATCAGACCACAACCCACAGCACACTAAAGGGAAGGTTTCTTGTTTGTTACTGAACTAAGCTTGGCCTTTAAATAACAATGATACTCAGCTTTTAAGCACCTGGTGGCTCAGATGGTAAAGAATCTGCCTGCAGTACAGGAGAACCAGGTTTGATTCCTGGATCTGGAAGATCCCCTGGAGAAGGAAATGTCAACCCACTCCAGTATTCTTGCCTGAAGAATCCCATGGACAGAGAAGCCTGGCAGGTGGCTGCAGTCCATGGGGTGGCAAAGAGTCAGACACGACTGAGCAACTAACACTTTCATTAGAGGCCCTGTCTCAGTGCGGGGGTATTTTGCAAGTCCTTGCTTGGAGCACGTTGGTCAGTGTCCCATCCATGAAAGCATGATGTTAGCCATTTTTGCAAACTGTCTCCTGCTTATCAGCTCTTGCCTCCAAGATTTTAAAGTTCTATCAGATTATTTCTGTCTGACTGAAGTTCATCATCCACACCGGTTCAGCCTCACAGTTTGAAAGATTTAGTGAATTACAACAGTGTTCCATGGGCTGGGAGTGAGGCATTGGGAACTCTGTTATAAGGTACCCATCCTATCTGTGAAGTATTATAGTGTTGTTTAAAAGAGTTGCCTTTTAGGAAAAAGGGTCTTCATTGAGTTAGTTGTAAATGCAGATTGTAAACTCTAGAGCAATCACACACACAAAAAATTTTTAAAGAAATGAAATTAAAAACAAACCAAAAAGAAATGTAATTAATATGCTAAGAAATGAGATAAAATGGAGTCATACAAAATGCTGAATTAAAATCAGAGAAGACAGAAAAAGAGGGGAAGTTTTTTTTTTTAAAGCACCAAGAATTAAGAACAACAGAGAGGAAAAAGTTATAAAAATGAGGGTCATTATTCCAACTAATGTCAATAATCACTTTAAATGTGACTCATCTAAATACACCAATTAAAACAAGAGTTTTCTCCACTGGCAGGGGGTTAAAATAAAAAGAAGATCCAATTATATATGTTGTGTGCAAGAAGCCCAATTTAAGTGTTTTGAAAGATCACTCTAGAGCCATCACTCCTGTGTTCAGCAAGCTCTGTGACTGCCATAAGCCCGTAGGAAAAAGTGAAAGCTCCCGAGAATGGCTTTTAGTGGGGCTCACAATCTGGCCTTCACCTGCTTAATCAGCACCACTTACTCTACACCCAGAAATCTAACTAACTGCCGTACGAGTCTGTGCCTCCATGCCTTTCACCTTCTCTTCTCTCCACCTGGAAATCCTTGCCTCTTCTTTGTTGACTGGATAATATCAGGGAGCTCATATCATGTAAGAATTTAGTCGATAAAACTTGTCTTCCTGAAAAGGAGAAAATTTTAGACACTGCCAATGATGTTGAGAGATTCTGGTATCACGTATGTAAGCGTTCGGAGAAGGCAATGGCACCCCGCTCCAGTACTCTTGCCTGGAAAATCCCATGGATGGAGGAGCCTGGAAGGCTGCAGTCCATGGGGTCGCTGAGGGTCGGACACGACTGAGTGACTTCACTTTCACTTTTCACTTTCATGCATTGGAGAAGGAAATGGCAACCCACTCCAGTGTTCTTGCCTGGAGAATCCCAGGGACGGGGGAGCCTGGTGGGCTGCTGTCTATGGGGTCGCACAGAGTCGGACACGACTGAAGTGACTTAGCAATAGCAATGTAAGCGTTTACCTTTTAAGCCAACCCTGGACCCTCCCTCTTCCAGTAAGGCATCTTTCCAGGGTACTACTGATCCTACACAGCTGGTAGACACTCTGTCTCCCCACTGAGGCTTCCCTTGATGCCCTAGCTTAGTTAGCTCTTCTCTCCCCTGTGTTCATATAGCAATTTGTCTCTGTCTGTTCTAGCACTGCCCCATCGTATGATTGTCTATTTCAGGTAGACTGAGAGATCCCTGGGGGGAGGAAGAGTATCTTATTTAGCTTTGTACTTGCCTGACTGCCCCCTCTGCAACCCATGCAAGTACAGTAACCGGGACCTAAAAGGGAATTGAATAGCATGGGTGGATGGATAGGGGATGGATGGATAAAACGGATAGATCGTTCATTTGTGTTCCCGCAACTCAGACCCAATGAGAAGATTTGGAGGCAAGCAGTTTCTCTATAGGTGATCTCAGGAAGCAGTAATAATCTGGGAAAGTAAATGAGTCAATAAAGGGTGCACAGATGAGCAGGTTGCCTTGTTGGGAGCCTGGGAGCTTTATTCCACCCAATGGGGACTCCCTGAGCAGGAACTTCTTGAGCATGGTTCAGGGGGTCTGACAGCAGACTAGAGAGCCAGGCCTTTTTTTATCTCTTCCCAGCCCCATCAGTTGGTGTGACTGTACTACGCCCCTGCATTTCCGGTTTCCTCTGCTTGCAGCTGAATGATTTCCTGTGGTGTGGGAAAAAGCCCTTAGGCAGGTCCTCAGCAACATCTGCTACAAATGTAATCTCTTCGGAAGACGGAGTCATCAGTAATCTTGGGCTTTAGAGAGAAAAGATCTTACCAAGCCCATTCCGACCCAGACACATTGCTTTCATTGAGATGGTCAACAGTTATTCTCTTATTTGCTATCAGAAGCGATGCGCTTTGCCCACTGCATGCTTAGAGTGGGTGGGCGTAGAGTCATCCTCCCCTTTCCCCCTGAGCGATCATTGCATCTCTCACTGTGACCCAGGTGGTCTAAGCCAGTGATATTTTCCTGGTGTAGCTCCATGCTCCCAAATTATAGGATTCTGTTCTGCTGAGCAGATTGAAAATCTGGTCCCTACGATCGAGAGGTCCTTCCCACCCACATCAAGATTCCAAGAACAGGATGGAGTGTCCAGCAGGGAGTCACAGCCTGAGCAATCTCTTAGAAATGGCAAAAGAGCTGACACGTGGATGTCCAGGGAGGAAGTGCCATTTTGTTGCAACGAAGCTGGATGGTTTTGCCCATTTTCTTCCTAGATTCAATGGTCTTTCCAGCTGTGTAGAGAATACATAAGGGGGAGATAAAGACCAATTTGGGATGGGAGAGGGAGGGAGAAAGAGCTGTCTAAGAACTGATAATAGAATTGCTGGGTTGAGGCATCTTCTATTGTTTTGTTTGTCTTTTGCATTTTAGAATGCAAGAGAGGGGGGTTGCAAGTGTTGCTTGAAAAGGAACTCTTTTTAGCTCTTAGAAGAAAATCTAGTGTTGCTTTGACTGTATTATTCTTGTTAGTAACTGGAAACAGCTATTCACCTGGCAGGCCCTAGACAGGGAAGATCAGCCTGCAGTGGGTGAAGAGGGGCTAATCTCAGAGAGCAGGGTTGGTTTTGTCAACTAAAAACATGCTCGGGTCACTGGAACTTAGTGTTGAGAGGCTGGACAGAAGCTCAACGGAGCACATCTAAACTGCACAGGACTTTGGAAGACACAGGCATCCTAGCTAAATAGTATGCAGAAGAAAGAGAGCCTGAGAGAGCGCTTCTTCTTTGGGGGTGCTCTCAGAGAAGCAGGATGGAGCGGGGCGAGGGAGGAGCCAATGAGGATGTGATTTCTTCTGGGCACCCTCTTAGCCTGATCCCTCCGGGAGCTCTGGAGCATGAATCGTATCAGAGCTGTCCCAGCATGAGGCAGGGGGTACCTTTGTCATGCCGTGTCATTTAGTCATTGCTCAGGTTTGTGGGGGCCAGAGTGACTTGTAACCTTGGGGGGAGTGGCTCATATCCCTCAGGCTGAGGCCAGCATGGGGAGGAGGCAGCTGCGAGCGATTCGCATCTACTGCTTACTGGAGCCAGAGGTCAGATGTGTTTGTGCTGTGATGGGATCTGCATGGGGTGCCAGAAGCATCCACCATGGGAGGAAGTACCAAACTTTAGCCTGTCTGTATCCACATGAATAGCTGACACCAAAAAGCATATCTAATGTCGTAGGATTTATTGTGTGGTCCTTGGCAGTAACACTATCGGTTCCCAGCTTGTCATAAAAGATGGGTTCTCTGCTGCCTGATCTCAGTTCCCTGTGGGTACATATACACTCTTCTAGGTACTTCCCATCCATTTGATTTTGATATTTTAATTATTCTAATCAATAACTAGACTATTTGACTCCATCGCGCTCTCCATGTTGAAATGTATGTTTCTCAGTCAGTGCTTCTGTGTGCCTGGGCCTTAAGCTTAACCCACTGAGAACCAGACCCAGAAAAACACACACAAAAAAAAACACTACTTTTCTAAATCCAAATAGAATCAAATCCAAATCTTTGAACTGGAACATGAATCAGAAAGAGAAATCAGAAGCTATACTTTCTGAAATAACTGAAACAAAGAAAAGCCTGGATGTCAAAATTGCCTCAAAACTGAAAGTTATTTGTGGTGCAGTTGTATTGGGTCTGAGTCACTCCTGGACATTTGTTCCCCAAGTGAGCAGTTGGTCTGGTTCTGTCATGAGGGACCCACGTCAGTCCTATTCACTCACCATCTCCTCCTTTACCTTTCACAATGTTCCCCTTGGAGGTGGAGGAGGAAGGGCGGGGAGGGAGCTATTTTAGAATCTGCCGAAGGTGTAGACAGGAAGCGTCCCTGGGAAGAAGCGGCTGCAAACTGCAGCAAACTTTCCTACTTGTTTTCCCCACATATTAAGGAACAAAACTCACTCAGCTTCATGACCACCCTGCCTGCCTCTCTTCTCTTCATCCTTTGTTCCCATAAGTAAATCCTAATGAAGTCATGTGGGCATTGGCCGCATGTTCAACTCTAGGCATCGTCCAGGAAGCTGCAGTGGAATGGAGCAGAGTCATCTTCTGTGACTTGGTTCCAAGTGCAGCTTCAGGGCCCGCTGATCATTTGCAGGCAGGCGGGAAGGCCACCTTGGCTTCATTTTCCCGAGGACTTCTGGGCTGCACTCAGCCTGCAACTGGCAATCATGAGCGCCTCCCCAGGGGGACAAAGGGACATGGGGCCTGCTGTTCATTTGGGGGTCTGGCAGGAGCCTGTCGATTCTTTTATGATGCTGTTTAAAAATGAGCTTCCCCCTCTTTTCTTTGAAATATTTGCTTACATACATTTTCTCACTTTTCTTTCCGTCTTCCCACCCTTCCCACATACACACACAGAAATAGCTTCACGTCTCCAGAGTGGCAGGCTCCAAGCTCTCCGGGTGGGGCTGCGGAAGCCTGTGGTCTCTTCCTAGAGCTGGCAAATGGCCGAGGAGGCTGAGGGGGCTCTGGCCTCAAACCAAGGACGTAATTACCGACATGCTTAGCATCCATCCACTCTTCTCCTGCGAGGGCTCTGCTAATGAGGCAATCGGCTACACAAGTCTCGTGCAGTATTCATTTTGCAAGGGAGGGGTGCAGTGTGGAGAGAGACAGAGAGCGCCAGAGAGAGAGAATGGGACCCAAAGATTCAAAACTCCAGGAATGGGCTCAGAGAGCCCTTGGGAAGATTGGTGAAAAATGTGAGTGAAGTGTAAGCCTTCTGACACAGCAGGAAGCCAGACTGAACTTCCTATACTCCCAGCACACACTTGTGTCACCAAAATCTCTCCCAGGCCAAAAACAAAACAAAACAAAACAGATTAAATATTGGACTCTAAAATTAAACTCAGAGACTTCTAAGCCCTGGCCAGAGACTCATGCTCTGAGATGAGGCTTGTGCTAAATGACATCTGAGGCCCAGTAACTCCATGGGAGACATCTGGGGACTCCAGGTGTGTTCACAGCATGACACCAGCGCAAGTGCAAATATTCACAGGATCCAGGCACGTGATAAAGTGAGTGCTGTGGGCTGAGTGGGGACCGTGCTGAGTGAGGAACCTGGGCCAGTTAAGAAGGCACCTGCCGATTACCCCAGCTAAGTGTTCAGTTCATTTCAGTCACTCAGTCGTGTCGGACTCTTTGTGACCTCGTGGACTGCAGCATGCCAGGCTTCCCTGTCCATCACCAACTCCTGGAGCTTGCCATCAGGAAGCTTGCCACCAGAAGTCAGTGGTGCCATCCAACCATCTCATCTTCTGTCGTCCCCTTCTCCTCCTGCCTTCAAACTTTCCCAGCATCAGGGTCTTTTCCAATGAGTTGGCTCTTCACATCAGGTGGCCAAAGTATTGGAGCTTCAGCATCAGTCCTTCCAGTGAATATTCAGGACTGATTTCCTTTAGGATTCACTGGTTTGTGTAAGTGTAGCCGCATGTAGAATCATGACCAGAGCTGCCAAAAGGCACTTTTGTTCAAGAGGAGCCAGAAATTCAAAATTTTATATGAAATCACTGATTTTTAAATACTGTGTCTAAATTTTTTAAAAAACTGTTTAGGCCAAACTGTTTAGAGCACATCAGTTATGAGCTGGTTTGCCCAAAGCCCTTAAGACAATTCCCTTAAGTGAATTAAAAGCTTCACACAGGAAGTCCCGAGGTTCAGTGAACTTTGCAGACCTTGGAAGGAGAGGTCCACATCACTCCAGAGAGGGGTGGGGGCCCTTTTTGTTCTACCTGCCACTGGATAAAACTAAAGGAAGTGAGACTGGCCACGGAGGCTCTGTTTCTCCATGAGGCCAGGATGATTCGGGAAGCCAGCTTCAGCTGAGCCAGGACTCTGCCCACTCCCTCACCCAGGCAATTGCTTCATGCCTGTGGAGGGGGCGCAGGGGACAGTTCTCCACCCACAGCCACCCACTGCCTGGAGTTGGAGTGGCATGACCTGTAGCCTGTGAGTTCCAAGTGGAACCCCATATCAGACAGCTGCTTGGGTTAAAGTAGGAGGAGAGGAGATGGACACCCCAGTGGCCCCACCCACTGCCACTCTGACAGGCACCCCAGAACCTCCCCCTTCGTGCAAGAGAGCTGAGCACACGCTTCCCCCCCAGTCCCTTGGAAGGCCCAAGCCCTCCCCCGTGGTATTTGTATGGATGCCTGAGTCCCACTTCCTCCATGCCACTGGGTTTGCCTCCGAGTGGCTCCATCTCTGTCTGTTGCTGAGTGTTTTAATAGATCCTCCTCAAGATACAAGCATGGAGGCACCTTCCTCTGCCCACAGAGCAAAAGCAAATCCCTCCTTGTGTGATGAGCAAGGCGACCTGGGGGTGCTCTGGTGCTTCTGTCTGCCCTGGCGGGCCTCACCTGCTCCCTGCAGCTACTTCTATAAGGATGGCACTCAGGACCCACCTCACAGGTGCCAGACCCCATGTGCAAAAGGGTCTCACACTTGATATAATACCCTGCTGCCACCATCTTGAAATTCTTCATAATTTTTGAATAAGAGACTCCATATTTTTCTGCATCTTTCTCCCCTCCGTCCCTTTAAGGAGCCAGTCCTGATGCAAGGAGCATCTCATTGGAAAAGACCCTGATGCTGGGAAAGATTGATGGCAAAAGGAGAAGGGGATAACAGAGGACGAGATGGTTGGATGGCATCACCAACTCAATGGACATGAGTTTGAGCAGACTCCGGGAGATGGTGGGAAACGGGGAATCCTGCTGTGCGACAGTCCATGGGGACACAAAGAGTCAGATACGACTTAGCGACTGAACAACAACAATAACCTGACCGTATATGCCTAAGCCCCATGGTGCCCTAAGAGGAACTTTAGTGGTAGCAGTGATCCGTGGCCTCAGCCTCTCCACCTATGAAATGGTCATATCCATCTCATGCAGGTGGCCCACTCCTTTTGTCCTTTGCAACTAAAAGCTTCTGGTTCCTTGAGGGGCTGGTGGTGGGTGGGGTACAGAGTCTCCCCAGTGTCTCCACTGCTAAGAGAACGAGATAAGAGACAGAAGAGAGTATATCCTGCCCTGCCCCCTGCAGCTTCTCCATTCTGAGCAGAGGAAAGGGAACCGCCCCACCCGCCAAGGCGCCCCTACTCCAGCTTCAGTGGTGCTTCTCTACAAGTTCATTCTCACAGAACCACCCACGACTGCACTAGGATCCTGGCAACACCTGCAGCTTTTCCTATTTGCATGCAGCACCAGATGTCCCAGCAGGGTCCCTGACTGGCGCCCACTGCTGTGGCAGGGCACTCACCCCACAGGCAAGTTGCTGGATAAACACAACTCTGCCCGGGTGTATTTTATGGTCATGAGAGTTTGCCGTTCACACACAGGAAAGGCTAGGAAGGAGAGCCCGTAGTACTGGAAGCAGTCCTGTGCTGAAGATAAGGGGAGTTGGTGGATAACTGTGCCCGCTTCCTTGTCGGCTACAGTGGGACAGCTGTGGGGTGAGTGCCAGACCCCAGCTGCCCGTGGTGGAGAGCTGCTCTAAAAACTGTCCTGCTTGGACCTCCCTCCCTTCCCCACTGCCCTCCAGGAGCTTCCTGAGCTTTTCTCCCAAATTAACCACTTGCATGTGAATTTTTGTCTCAAGGTCTGCCTCTGGGGGAATCCAATTCAGAATAATGCCAATGCATTTGCCATTTTTCTACCAAAGTGGATCATTGCACAAAGTGGATGTGCTTGCCAAAGTAGGCTAAGTAGAAGCAGATCACCCAGCTCTTAGACCATGTGCTCCTCGGCTCACCCAGGCCTCATCACTTCTGTGTAAGGTTTGAAAGGAGGCATTTACGTTTGTCAGTTTCACTCTATTACACCCTAGAGGTGCCAGGATGTTAACACCCCAGGAGTGACCCATCATCAGTGCAGGAGGGGAGTTGGTAGAACACAAATCAGAGTCTGATGGGCTAGTTATAGTGATCAATCCTGGGCTATGATCTTTTGTCCCCCACTCTTTTGTGAAAAGCCCAGTGAAATTTACTCCAGTTGTCCCCCAGGAACTGTTTTGTACTCTTCCTATTTCACTCATCCTGGTCCCTCTTCCTAGGATTACCTTGCAAACAGACTGCAGGCATGCATGCTAAGTTGCTTCAGTCGTGTCTGACTCTGCGACCCTATAGACTGTAGCCCACCACGCTCCCCCTGCCCATGGGATTTCCCAGGCAAAAATACTGGAGTGGGTTGCCATGCTCTCCTCCAAGGGATCTCGTCTATCCAGGGATCGAACCCCCATCTCTTATGTCTGCTGCATCCGCAGGCAGGTTCCTACCATTAGCGCCACCTGGGAAGCCTTGTAAACAGACTGCTTTCGTCCAAATAGTTGCCTGCAGGTCTGCTTTGGGGAAAACACAAACTAGCACTCCTCCATTTTCCAGATGAGGAAACTGAGGCACGGAGGCCTTGAAGGGTGTATTCGAGGTGAAACGGCTGTGATTGGAGCCCAGGCATTCTGGCTCAGAGCTTGAATCCTTTTTTATTTTAGTCTGTATTTATTCAGCCAGGTCAGGTCCGAGTTGAGCTCCCGCATCCGGGATCTTTCGCTGCGGCACGCAGGCTCGGTAGCTGCAGCTCAAGGGCCTAGTTGCTGGGAGGCCTGTGGATCTTAGTTCTCTGACCAGGGATTGATCCCACATCCCCTGCATTCCAAGGTGGGTTCTTAACCACTGGACCACCAAGGAAGTCCCTCCAGAGCCTGAGTTCTTTATCTGAGTACAGCAATTCTCTATCTGAATCTTGCCTGGGAATCACCCAGAGGATGATTAAACCCAGATCGCTGGGCTCCACCTCTCAGAGCTTCTAGGGTCTGGACGAGGCCCTGGAATTGACATCTCTAACCAGTATCCTGTAACACTGTGGTTGGTCCAAGCACCGCCTATGGGAACCACAACTGTAATGTTTTGTCAGTGCTCAGTAATCGGAGCCCCTGTCACGATCCTGTTGAAGATGTTTGTCGAATGGATCCATCTTATCAAGATGGTAGGGCCTGTCCCAGGGCAAGTTGCCTGCCCCAGGGAGCTGAGTCCCAGTGTGGCTGCTCTGCTCTGTAGTCTACTCACATATCCGCCTGCTATGGTGTGTAGTGGATGCACATATAGGGTCTATCTACTCCAGCCTTTTCTGAGTATCCATGTGTCAGGTATTGTACAAGAGGCTGTAGGCATACGGAGACCTATAAGACCAAACATCTGCTTTTGGAAAATATGGGTCCAGCCTAGGGTAGAACATTTGAGACCAGCCCCAAACCATGATACCAGGCAGCTGATTTTAACCACAATAGAGGGACTTACCTGGCGGTCCAGTGCTTAAGACTGTTCTCCCAATGCAGGGGGTGCAGGTTCGCTCCCTGGTTGGGGAACTAAAATCACACTGGCTGTGCAGTGCAGCCAGAAAAAAAAAGAAAAAAAAAAACAAAAACAAAAAAAAAACTTGTTTTTAAATCAAAATAAAAACAGTAACAAGTTTGATGTCTGGGTTAGTATCTCAGAAAATCACCAGATCCGTCATCAGGGGAAGTAGAAGTCAAGCCTTGGCCTGGTGGCCCCAGGGCAGAGGTGAACTGTGGACACTGCTCTTGCTTGTGTAATTCCTGTTTTATCTGAAGATAATGAACACAGCCCGTGGGAGCTGCCTGAGAAAGCGCGAGTCTACTGCAGTTTTGATTCCTGACATTGGAACTTGTTTCTTCACAGCCATTATTCTGCTGGCAGAAGGAGATTAATTCATGGGATGAAAGGAAACCATATTAATGGCAGAGATGATATAAATTTGTATTCAGTGAGGCAAATCAGCAGTGCTCTGCACCTACAGGAGCAGGAGGCAAAGAATGGCATGTTAAATTACTCCTGTCTTGGGCTGTCAATTTTAAACACCTTTTGTGCATTCTTTTCTTTGACCAAATATATGTGCATTTCAGGCGCAGTGTGAAGGCAATACCCGCTAACCTGCAGCGTTCGTCCCTCCCCCTGTAGCAAAGGCTTGTAAGTTAAACTAGAGTTGCTTTGATTGGAAGTATTTTTCGTGTATAAATATAAGGTAGCTATTAATGTGTGTGTTGTATATGTGTGTATGTGTGCATGACTTAGTTGCAATTAAAAAAGAATAAAGACTGCAGTGGTTTGAATCATAATGATTTGCAACGAAAAATCCATTAGCCCTGTCTATGGATAATGCTAAATATACCAAATGTCAGGATGTGGTGGACGGGAAGGACAGCCTTAAAATAGTTCCTTTGAAAATAGCCCCTCCAGATGGCTTTTCTCCACAGATCTATCTCCTTGACATATATTCCTGGGGAAACAAAGCCGATGATCGGGTGCAGGGAAGATTGTACAGGGGGAGGAACAGATATGAGTGTTCCACTGTGTAAAACCCCAGGGATGCTGGGCCAGGGCCAGGGGTCCCTGCAACCCATTTGGGGTTGCTCTCCAGCCTCTGGTTGCAGGTCACCTGGATCACATCTGCCCTTGTCCTGGTGAGAGACAGCTGATCAACAATTAGGGGCAGACTTAAGAGAAGTCCAACCCTGGAGTTGTTACTATGCAGCATCTTCTGTGTAGATAGGGTCAAGGAGGAGTTGACAGGCTTCAGATGCTGGTCTGAGGGGGGTCCCCCACTCTGGAGGGAGCTGTTTGAAATGGTAGAAGGTTGTGGACAGATCCGGCTGCCTGCACCTATCCCACATGACTTTTCCTGGGAGTTCTCTCTCTACACAGCAGACCCTGAATGCCAGAGACTCCCCTACTCCCAGGAGCAAGGCTTACCCCGAGGGGTTGTTGCATAAACACAGCTCCTTTGCCCTCAGGTGGGACAGATCCAAGGTGCACGTTTTACATTTATTTCTAGAGTTTCTCAAAGAGACTATGTTCCAGGTATCCATGGTGATAACCTGCTGATTCCACATCCTTTACTGACTGACTTCCCTTTCCTGTCTCCCTTCACCACTCCCTTCCTGGAGTTTCTTGGGACCGATTCTCAAATAGACTATCAGTACTTGAGTCCTTGGGCTTCCATGGTGGCTTAGATGGTAAAGAGGCTGCCTGCAATGCAGGAGACCGGGTTTCGATCAGGAAGGTCCCCTGGAGAAGGGGATGTCAAACCAGTCCAGTATTCTTGCCTAGAAAATCCCATGGATAGAGGAGGCTGGCGGGCTACAGTCCATGGGGTGGCAAAGAGTCTGACACGACTGAGCAACTGACACTGTCATTTCCATGTCACTTGAGTCCCTATCTTACAGTCTGTTTTTGGGGAAACCGAACTGAGACAAATGTATGACTTCTAGTATGGCCTGTTCAGGGCCTTATTTACTTACTTTTATGGAAGATGGCCATAAGGGAGAGTGCCAAGTATTTGAATTTTTGATATGCTATAATTATGTACCAACTAATGGTAGAAGCTGGGGATTAGATTAATGGAGAGGAAAGAGATTCCTGGTACACTAGAAGAACTGCCCTCTAAATAGCATTTCTATGTTTTCCTTAGATTGCAAGGGTTGCCTTGGAACTTATTCTCTACCTAGGAAATTCTAGTTGGTTAACCAGGCCACCAGGAAGGTATTTGTGTAATGATACAGGAGTTGAGTTAAATGAAGATTTTGGGACTGTTGGGCCAGATAAAGAGCCAGGCTTGGGTAGGACATAGGCTGCTCCACTGCTTCCCTGTTAGGCTGGCTGCCTCCCAAAGACAGGATGGGGGCCTCAAATTTCTCATCTGAAAACTCAGTCCCCAAAGGAATTAAAATTCTGCCTCAGAACCCAAGCACATATGACTAAGAGGATTCTTTGCCAGCATCTGCACATCCTTACTCCAAGTGCGGTCCATGGTCTAACAGCATCAGCATCACCTGTGAGTTTGTTAGAAATGCAGAGACTTGGTCCCACCTATAGACCTCCAATTCGGGTCTGCATTTCAGTAGATCCCTAGGTTCTTTGTGTATACATTTGGCATTTAGAAGTGGCTGCCTCTTGGAGGAGTTAAGGTGGAGACTAGAAGGTGGGAAGGACTAGGATATTGCTTTTAACTAGGTGATCCTATTACTTTTATAAAAATGTAAAAGTCACTATGAATAAAGAAGCTAGATGTTTTAGCATATCATTTAAAGCTATAACACATATAAAAACAGAAGAACTAAAAATTTCAAGAAACACAATTTGTGTGAAGCCAGGGTGAGGGCAGAGAGGTAGAATACATCAGCTAAAAGCTGTATCTTTCATACAGAGAAACCAAAATATACATGTCAAAAAATAGAGGTATAAGCAGTACTTTTTTTTAAATGTGGATAACTACCAGGAAAAAAAGTAGAAGCAGTATCATTTGAAAACTGTTGGTCTCAAGGAGCAGTACTAGTGGAAAGGTGTTGGGCCGGAAAGAAGGCTTTTATTTTTATATTGGGTTTTCTGTACTGTCTGAATGTTATTTATAAAATTAAATTTGAAAAGGAAAGAAGAGAGCTAGATTAAAGTTAACCAAGGTTACAATGGCAGGAGAGGGCTTTTTAGCATAGAAAGCACTTGAACATATTTATAGGCAGAGGATGAACAAAAAAGATTTTAAAGATAGAAGAAAAGAAATGGCCAATAGACCTTGGTCCTTTACTTGTGTCTGTCCCTCTAGCTGACCTTCCAAAGAACTTTCACCAAAACTTAGATTTTCTAAATTCTGGAATATCACTACCCAATTTCTCTTTGTTAAATTTTTTTTTTTTTTCAGTTGCAAAAGCCATCCCTATTCCTCTCCCTTTCTCACAGAGAATCAGTGTTATCAGTTGGGTGTGTTTTGTTTTTGTAGTAGTTAGATAAAGTTTTGTAACCACACACAACACATTGGGTGACACACAACAATAGGCTTTTTAAAAAAAATTTATTTTAGTTGGAGGCTAATTACTTTACAATAATAGGCATTTATTGATTGCGTGTCTGGTATGGTCTTTTCGGCAGCTCTGTTCATTTGGACTGGGTCTGCCCACAAGTCTGAGGGTCAACTATCAAGCAATCTAGGGTGGCCTCGGCTGAGACAACCATGGAGACTGGACTCTCCTCCATGTGTCTCTTGTCTTCTAGCAGGCCAGCGCAGGCATCTTCTCTAAGTGATGGAGAAGGCACAAGAGCAAGGTAGTCCCAGGTACCAGTGTCTCTCAAGCTTACATTTGTGTCCCACTTACAGCATCCCATTGATCCAAAGCAAATCACACGGCTGAGTTCAGAGTTGGGAGGAGAGGGTGAAAAAAGACAAAGAGCAACGGGTATAGATACAGGATGGGGTGAAGAAGCCGGAGCAACCTTGCAATCAGTCCCACTACTAGATGGCAAGCTATGGACCATAGGTTGAATCCAACCCACCTGATTTTGTAAATCAAGTTTTATTGGGACACAGCCAAGCTCGTTCCTTTATGTACTATCTATGGCTACCTTCACCTACAATGGCAGAGGTAAGTAGTTGCAATAGAAGTGGTAGTGCCTAAACTATTTATTCTCTGGTCCTTTACAGAAATATACCAGCTCTTGTTCTAGACCATTTTCTAATCATTTATATACATATATATTTACCAATATGACATGTTAACTGTTGATTTTTAAAATTTTACATAAAAGGGAACATATCATATATATTATTCAATAATTTATTTGTCTGCTTTAAAATATACCTTGGAGATCTTTCTATATCAGTACATATAGGTCTACCTCATTCTTTTTTTAAAAACTTTTGCAGTTTTCTATTTTATGGATTTACCATGCCCCACCACCCAACCCACCTTTTTTTTTTTTCCCCTGCTGTTAATATCGCAATGACTACCCTCCTATATGCCTCTTGGTACATATCTGAAGTGTATTTCTCTAGGATAAGTACCTAGACATAAATGGATTGGGTCAAAGGGTATGCCTATTTTCCCCCACTTTATTATGAAACTTTCAAACAAACAGCAAAGATTAAATAAATTTAAGTGAACACCAGTGTGTCACTATCTACCATTTTACCATTAATATTTTTGTATACTTGTTTTATCATGTATCTATCAATTCTTCTATCCATCCATTAACCTATCTCATATTCTGAAGTCTTTACAAGTAAATACAGTACAGATCAGAGCAGATCAGTTGCTCAGTTGTGTCCGACTCTTTGCAACACCATGAATCACAGCACACCAGGCCTCCCTGTCCATCACCAACTCCCAGAGTTCACTCAGACTCACATCCATCGAGTCAGTGATGCCATCCAGCCATCTCATCCTCTGTCATCCCCTTCTCCTCCTGCCCCCAATCCCTCCCAGCATCAGAATCTTTTCCAATGAGTCAACTCTTCACATGAGGTGGCCAAAGTACTGGAGTTTCAGCTTTAGTATCATTCCTTCCAAAGAAATCCCAGGGCTGATCTCCTTCAGAATGGACTGATTGGATCTCCTTGCAGTCCAAGAGACCCTCAAGAGTCTTCTCCAACACCACAGTTCAAAAGCATCAATTCTTTGGCACTCAGCCTTCTTCACAGTCCAACTCTCACATCCATACATGACCACAGGAAAAACCACAGCCTTGACTAGATGAACCTTTGTTGGCAAAGTAATGTCTCTGCTTTTGAATATGCTATCTAGGTTGGTCATAACTTTCCTTCCAAGGAGTAAGCCTCTTTTAATTTCATGGCTGCAGTCACTATCTGTAGTGATTTTGGAGCCTAGAAAAATAAAGTCTGACACTGTTTCCACTGTTTCCCCATCTATTTCCCATGAAGTGGTGGGACCGGATGCCATGATCTTCGTTTTCTGAATGTTGAGCTTTAAGCCAACTTTTTCAGTCTCCACTTTCACTTTCATCAAGAGGCTTTTTAGTTCCTCTTCAGTTTCTGCCATAAGGGTGGTGTCATCTGCATATCTGAGGTTATTGATATTTCTCCCGGCAATCTTGATTCCAGCTTGTGTTTCTTCCAGTCCAGCGTTTCTCATGATGTACTCTGCGTAGAAGTTAAATAAACAGGGTGACAATATATAGCCTTGACGAACTCCTTTTCCTATTTGGAACCAGTCTGTTGTTCCATGTCCAGTTCTAACTGTTGCTTCCTGACCTGCATACAAATTTCTCAAGAGGCAGATCAGGTGGTCTGGTATTCCCATCTCTTTCAGAATTTTCCACAGTTTATTGTGATCCACACAGTCAAAGGCTTTGGCATAGTCAATAAAGCAGAAATAGATGCTTTTCTGGAACTCTCTTGCTTTTTCCATGATCCAGCGGATGTTGGCAATTTGATCTCTGGTTCCTCTGCCTTTTCTAAAGCCAGCTTGAACATCAGGAAGTTCATGGTTCACATATTGCTGAAGCCTGGCTTGGAGAATTTTGAGCATTACTTTACTAGCGTGTGAGATGAGTGCAATTGTGCGGTAGTTTGAGCATTCTTTGGCATTGCCTTTCTTTGGGATTGGAATGAAAACTGACCTTTACACTTTCCCCTAAATATTTCAACTTTCATATAGTTGACTAGTGTTAAATTTTTTTAGAGTTTTTATTTCTTTTGATGTAGAATTTATGTGCAAGAAAGTGTTCAGACCTTACATGAACATTCATGGAGTTTTGACAGATAGTACGCACGCCCATGTCTCACTGGACTCCTTCAAAATTAGAACATAAACATCACCCAGGGAATTTTCCTCATGCCCTTTCTTACCTGTATACACACTGAATCAACTACTTTTCTGACATTTTTCCATCCTTTTGCCTGTTCTAGAACTTCAAATGAAATCATATTGTATATATTCTTTTTGTAAGGATTTTCATTGTTCCATAGCCTCACCAACATTTAGTATTGTTCCTTTCGCATTTGAGCCCATTCCAGAGGTGTGTCAGTTCAGTTCAGTTCAGTCGCTCAGTCGTATCCAACTCTTTGTGACCCCATGGACTGCAGCATTCCAGGCCTCCCTGTCCATCACCAACTCCCGGAGGTTACTCAAACTCATGTCCATTGTGTTGGTGATGCCATCTAAGTATCTCATCCTCTGTCATCCCCTTCTCCTCCTGCCTTCAATCTTTCTCAGCATCAGGGTCTTTTCCAATAAGTCAGTTCTTCACATCAAGTGGCCAAAGTATTGGAGTTTCAGCTTCAGCATCAGTCCTTCCAAAGAAACCCCAGGGCTGATCTCCTTCAGAATGGACTGGTTGGATCTCCTTGCAGTCCAAGGGACTCTCAAGAGTCTTCTCCAACACCACAGTTCAAAAGCATCAATTCTTCGGTGCTCAGCTTTCTTTATAGTCCAACTCTCATATCTATACGTGACTACTGGAAAAACCATAGCTTTGACTAGACGGACCTTTGTTGTCAAGGTATTGTCTCTGCTTTTTAATATGCTGTCTAGGTTGGTCATAGCTTTTCTTCCAAGAAGCAAGCGCCTTTTAATTTCAAGCCTGCAGTCACCATCTGCAATGATTTTGGAGCCCAAAAAGATAAAGTCTCTCACTGTTTCCATTGTTAGCCCATCTATTTGCCATGAAGTGATGGGACTAGATGCTATGATCTTAATTTTCTGAATGTTGAATTTTAAGCCAACTTTTTCACTCGGCTCATTCACTTTCATCAAGTGTATGTTTAGTCCTTCTTCACTTTCTGCCATAAGGGTGGTGTGATCTGCGTATCTGAGGTAACTGATATTTCTCCCAGAAATATCAGCTGGGATTCTAGCTTGTGCTTCATCCAGCCCAGCATTTCTCATGATGTACTCTGCATATAAGTTAAATAAGCAGGGTGACAATATACAGCCTTGACATACTCCTTTTCCTATTTGGAACCAGTCTGTTGTTTCATGTCTAGTTCTAACTGTTGCTTCTTAACCTGCATACAGATTTCTCAGGAGGTAGGTCGGGTGGTCTGGTATTCCCATCTCTTTGAGAATTTTCCACAGTTTGTTGTGATCCACACAGTCAAAGGCTTTGGCGTACTCAATAAAGCAGATGTTTTTCTGGAACTCTCTTGCTTTTTCAGTGATCCAGCGGATGTTGGCAATTTGACCTCTGGCTCCTCTGCCTTTTCTAAATCCAGCTTGAACATCTGGAAGTTCATGGGTCACGAACTGTGGTAGTATCTTGTGGTTTTAAATTGTAAGCCTCTGATAACTACTGTAATCAAGCATTTGCAAGTCCTTACTGGGAAACCATATAGTATTTTCTTTTGGAAGGTGTTTGTTCAAAACTTTCGCCAATTTTTCTCAAGTATTTATTTCTTAATTGTTGTCAAAATCCTTTGTATGTGCTGAATACTAGGCTTTGGTCAGTTTTACGTTTTGTGAATATTTTCTCCATCTGTGGCTTGCCTATTTATTTCCTTGGTGATGCTTTTTGATGAACAGATGTTTTCAATTTTGATGAAATCTAATTTATCAATTTTAAAATAATTATTGCTTTCTGTGACCTTCCTAAGTAACTTTTTTTTTTTACCCTGATTCACAAAGATATTCTTCCAAGTTTTCTTGTAAACAACTGATAGTTTTAGCTTTTATTTTTAGTTCTAAGAGCCATCTTAAATTAATTTGGAACACAGAGTGAGGTGGGCTTCCCTGGTGGCTCAGACAGTAAAGAATCTGCCTGCAATGTGGGAGACCCAGATTCGATCCCTGGGTTGGGAAGATCCCCTGGAGAAGGGGATGGCAACCCATTCCAGTATTCTTGCCTGGAGAATTCCATGGACAAAGGAGCCTGGTAGGCTACAGTCCATGGGGTTGCAAAGAGTTCAACATGACTGAGCAACTAATACACAACACAACCCACAATAGGGTGAGGTAGAAATATTATTTAATTTTCTCCAGATGAGTATTCATTTATTCCTGCTCCATTTGTTGAAAAACATTTCCTTTCTGTGTTGGATTATTTTATCACCTCTGTTAAAAGTTAAATGCTTGCATTAACTAGGATGTATTTCTGGGTTTACTCTTGTGTGCTTTTAATCTATTTGCTTATGTTTATCCCAGCACCATTCTGCAAGAAAGGAAGTCTTACAGTCAGATAGTCTAAATTGTCTGACTTTGTTGTTCCTTTTTAGGACTGCTTTGGATATTCAATATCATTTTATTACTACATAAATTTTAAAATCTACTTGTCAATTTCTTTTTTATAAAGTCTGCTAGGATTAAGATTGAGATGGACATAAATCTTTAGGTTAATTTAGAAATAGTTAATATTTTAAACCAGTGGATTTTCCAATTAATTAACATGATATATTTTTCCATTTATTTAGGTTTTCTTGAATTTAGCTCCAAATGTTTTACAGTTTTTAGTCTAAATTTCTTATATAGCTTTTGCTACATTTTATCCTAAATATTTTATTATAACTTTTTTAAAACAATGGAATTAGTTTTTTATTTTCAATTGTTTGCTGTTGATACATAAAAATACAACTTACTTTAATATGTTAACCTTGTATCCTGTGACCTTACTAAATTAACTTCTGAGTTTGATCATTATTTTATGAAATTCATAGAATTATCTACCAAAAAATCATGTTATCTGAGAATATGGATAGTTTTATTTTTTTCTTTCCAATCTTTGTGCCTTCTATTTCTTTTTCTTTACTTATTGCAACGGCTAGCATCACCAGTACAATGTTGAATAGAGGTGGTGAAGGTAGGCATCCTTGTTTCAGTCTTAGTCTTGAAGAAAAATGTTCAAAATTTTACTATTAAACATGATGTTAGCTATATGTTTTCAATAGATTGATTTTATCAGGTCAAGGGATACCTTCCTATTCTAGTTTGCTGTGGGTTGTTATGTTTGCTGTAGTTATTATGGATGGATATTGACTATTGTAAAATGCTTTATCTTTATCTATTCAGATGATCATATGAGCTTTCTCCTTTATTAATGCCGTGAATTACATTGATTGATTTTCTTTAAACAAATCTTGGATTCCTTAAGCTTTATTTGATCATGTTATTCTTTTAATGTGACATTGGGTCTAATTTGCTTACATTTTTATTAAGAATATCTGTATCTATATTCATAAAGGATATTGGCCTGTAATTTTTTCAGTAATAACTATGTGAGATTTTGGTGTTAGGATTCTATTAGACTCATCAAGTCAATTGAAAAGAATTATCTCCTCTATTTTTTGAAAGAGTTTGTATAAGATGGTGTTATTTCTTGCATATTTGATATAACTCATCAATGAAACCATCTGGGCCCTAGTAAAACCATCAAGGCCTAGAATTTTGTGTGTTGGAAAGGTTTATTTTTAATGATTAATTCAATTTATTTTTAGTTATGTGACTATTCAGATATTTTCTATCACCTTGTCTCTGTTTTGGTAACTTGTATTTCTCAATGAATTTATTCATTTTATCTAATTTATTAACTATATTGGCATAAAGTTGTTGTTATTTGTAAATTATCCTTTTAATGCCTCTAGGTCTTATACCAATATCCTTTCTCTCACTCATGATACTGATAACTTGCATTTTTTTTTTCTTGAACTGTCTGGCTGCAAATTTTTTTTTTAATCTCTTAAGATAACCAAGTTTTAGCTCTGTTGGAAGGTGGAAGTGAAGTTGCTCAGTCGTCCAACTCTTTGCGACCCCATGGACTGTAGCCCACCAGGCTCCTCCATCCATGGGGTTTTCCAGGCAAGAGGACTGGAGTAGGTTGCCATTTCCTTCTCCAGAGGATCTTTCTGACCCAGGGATAGAACCTGGGTCTCCTGCATTGTAGACAGATACTTTACCATCTGATCCACCAGGGAAGTCATTAGCTATGTTAAGTTATTCTATTCTTTGCCAGTTTCTATTTCATTAATTTCTTCTCTTTTAAATTTTAAAACATAATACCTATGGACTTCCAAAAAGAAGAAAACTATCAATATTCACTCCCAAGAGCAAGGTAGAGTTCAGTTCAGTTTAGTCACTCAGTTGTGTCCAACTCTTTGCGACCCCATGGACTGCAGCAAGCCAAGCCTCCCAGTCCATCACCAACTCCTGGAGTTTACCTAAACTCATGTCCATTGAGTCAGTGATGCCATCCAACCACCTTATCCTCTGTCGTCCCCTTCTCCTCCTGCCTTCAATCTTTCCCAGTATCAGGGTCTTTTCAAATGAGTCAGTTCTTTGCATCAAGTGGCCAAAGTATTGGAGTTTCAGCTTCAGCATCAGTCCTTCCAATGAATATTCAGGACTGATTTCCTTTAAGATGGACTGGTTGGATCTCCATGTAGTCCAAGGGACTCTCAAGAGTCTTCTCCAACACCACAGTTCAAAAGCATCAATTCTTCAGTGCTCAGCTTTCTTTATAGTCCAACTCTCATATCCGTACATGACTACTGGAAAAACCATAGCCTTGACTAGATGGACCTTTGTTCTCAAAGTAATGTCTCTGCTTTTTAATATGCTGTCTAGGTTGGTCATAACTTTCCTTCCAAGGAGTAAGCAATGTAAAGAGTATATGTTTCTCCCTTATCCTCTTCAAGTCAGGATATTTATTGACATATAAATAATTGGATGGGTTAGAACTGATAATTCATTGTTTTAATTTTTATTTTCCAAATTACTGTAATTCCAATATTACAATCAAATGAGATTGAGCTTTGTCACATATTTACTGGCCACTTGTTTTTCCTTTTTCTGTGAATTGTTTATTCACGTTTTTAATTAGACTGTGTTGACTTTCTTCTTTAATTCATAACTTTTATGTACTTGGACATCAATTCATTTATAAATATATATTGCAAATTTTTTTCAGGAAAATAGCATGTGTTTTTTAAAAGACGGACAATTTTTCAGTATTTTATATTTTGTATCTCGTTTAACAGTGCTAACTTTACTCCCAAAGCTGTAAACTTTCTAATTCATGGCTCCATATTTATCTAAGAATTACTCTGTAATTTACCTGAAATATTTTCATTATGACAAGAGATAAAACCTAAGTTTATTTCTCTCCAAATGACTAGAAAATTTTCTTAACCATTAGTAATCCATACTTTGCTTGCTGAGTTAAACATCCTTGATTTCTTTTACACAAAATTACGTGTATGCATTTGTATCTGAATGCCTCTGTTTCATTAGTTAGTTTATTTCAAGGCCAGGGTCACAATTTTAGTTACTATAGCTTTACAGTATCTTTTGTATTTGGGATCCTTCATTATTTTTCTTTTTAAAAGATATGTCTGACTATTTTATTCATTTTCCATTCCAGATTAATTTTAGAATCAAGTGTTAAATTTGTTAAATTTCAGGACAAATCCCGTTAGGCTTTTGTTTGAGCCTATGTAAAACTTACAGACTAATTCATTGAAACAAATATCTGCATTATACTAAGGTATCCTATTCAAGAACACAGTATGTTTCTTCATTAATTCACATCAATGAAGTTTTATGATCATCTACATACTGATTTTATACAGCTCTTAGATTTATTTCAAAGCATTTTATTTATGTTTACATTTTAAACTTTTTATTTTATATTAGAGTATAGCCAATTAACAATGTTGTGATAGTTTCAGGTGTGCAGCAGAGTGACTCAGCCATACATATACATGTATCCATTCTTGCCCAACTCCTCCCCATCCAGGCTGCCACATAGCATTGAGCAGAGTTCCTTGTGCTAAACAGTAAGTCCTTGTTGGTTATCCATTTGAAATATAGCAGTGGGTACATGTGGATATCAAACTTCCTAACTATCCTTTCACCCCACCATTTCCCCTGGTAACAAGTTCATTCTCTAAGTCTGTGAGTTTGTTTCTGTTTTTTAAATAAGTTCATTTGTATCATTTCTTTTTTGTTCATTTGTATCTGCATATAGGCAATGTCATATGATACTTATCGTTATCTGTTTTACTTCACTCAGCTTAACAATCTCTAGGTTCATCCATATTGCTGCCAATGGCATTATTTCATTCTTTTTGTGACTGAGTAATATTCCATTGTATATATGTACCACATCTTTATCCACTCCTCTGTCGATGGACATTTTGGTTGCTTCCATGTCTTGGCTTTTGTAAACAGTGCTGCAATGAACATTGGGGTGAAAATATCCTTTTGGACCATGTTTTTCTCTTGAGATCTGCCCAGGAGTAGAATTGCAGGGTCATATGGCAGCTCTTTCAAAAGCAGAGACATTGCTTTGCCAACTAAGGTCCGTCGAGTCAAGGCTATGGTTTTTCCAGTGGTCATGTATGGATGGGAGAGTTGGACTATGAAGAAAGCTGAGCACCAAAGAATTGATGCTTTTGAACTGTGGTGTTGGAGAAGACTCTTGAGAGTCCCTTGGACTGCAAGGAGATCCAACCAGTCCATTCTGAAGGAGATCAGCCCTGGAATTTCTTTGGAAGGAATGATGCTAAAGCTGAAACTCCAGTACTTTGGCCACCTCATGTGAAGAGTTGACTCATTGGAAAAGACTCTGATGCTGGGAGGGATTGGGGGCAGGAGGAGAAGGGGACGACAGAGGATGAGATGGCTGGATAGCATCACTGACTCGATGGACGTGAGTCTGAGTGATCTCCGGGAGTTGGTGATGGACCGGGAGGCCTGGCGTGCTGCGATTCATGGGGTCGCAAAGAGTCGGACACGACTGAGCGACTGAACTGAACTGAACTGATGGCAGCTCTTGTTTTAGTTTTTTAAGGAACCTCCATACTGTTCTCCATAGTGGTGTTACCAATTTACATTCCCACCAACAGTGTAGAAGGATTCTCTTCTCTCCACACACTCTCCAGCATTTATTGTTTGTGGATTTTTTGATGATGGTCATTTTCACTAGTGTAAGGTGAAACTGTCTCGTAGTTTTGATTTGCATTTCTCTAATAATTAATGATATTGAACATCTTTTCATGTGCCTCTTAGCCCTATGTATGTCTTCTTCGGAAAAGTGTCTATTCAGGTCTTCTATTTTTGATTGGACTGTTTGTTTTGGTGATATTAAGTCTAATGAGCTGTTTGTAAAATTTGGAGACTAATCCCTTGTCAGTCATATCATTTGTGAATATTTTGTCCCAAACTAAAACATTTTATTTTTTATATTGCTATTGTAACTGGGGTTTTTTCCTGTTTCATTGTTTAATTTGTTATTGCTGGTTTGAAGGAAAGCTATTGATAATTTTTGCTCCTATTCTATCTGGGAAATTTGCTGTCACTTTTTAAGTCATGTGTGACTCTGGTTGTTCAGTTACTAAGTCATGTCCGACTCTGTGACCCCATGGACTGCAGCATGCCAGGCTTCCCTGTTCTCCACTATCTTTTGGAGTTTGCTCAAACTCACGTCCATTGAGTTGGTGATGCCATCCAATCATCTCATCCTCTGCCACCCTTTTCTCCTCTTGCCCTCCATCTTTCCCAGCATCAGGGTCTTTCCCCATAAGCTGGCTCTTCCCATCAGGTGGCCAAAGTATTGGAGCTTCAGCATCAGCCCTTCCAAAGAATATTCAGGGTTGATTTCCTTTAGAACTGACTGGTTTAATCTCCTTACAGTCCAAGGGACTCTCAAGAGTCTTCTCCAATGCCACAATTAGTGAAAAAAAAGGAAAAAAAATGCTGTACCCTCTTATTAAATTGAATAAATTTTGAAATAGACATTGTAAGTAAAATAAATGGAAAACTAACTTCTGATATTCATATATAATTTTAGTTGTTTGTGGCAAAAATAGAAAAATAATGAACAATTTTATTTCACTTCCTTGGAACTGACATCAGTATTCACTAGATTAGAGTAGAAAGATACGCACACTTATCCATATCTGTTAGGTTAATTTTTCCAGATCTCATTTTAAATTAAATTTAGGTTTAGAAAGCTTTAGTAATGTTTTGTAAGACCTCAGAGTTCAAATACTGCCTGACATCTCAGAGCTTCGGAGGGTTCTGTGAGTTCCCCTGTTCCCTCTGGATACGCACCCTCACCCAGCAGGAGAGGCTTCCCTCTGGGTTAGTTCCTCTATCAGCCAGACCAGCTGCACCCTGTGGAATCCTCAGTCTCATGGGGTTCACTTCCCTGTCAGTTTGTGGAATTATTCAAACAAACCAATCACATCCTTCAGCAAGAACCTGGCAGCACCCGCAACCTCCCGTGACTGCAAAGCCTGCCTCCCACCTCCACTGCTGGTTCACTTGCTCTCCTATGGTGCCTTCGTGTGGCCCTACATGGTGTGTGTTGTCCTTCTCCCTGCGCTGAGTTTCCGTGACTAATAAACTGCTGCCAGTCTCATGTATCAGTGTTAGGCACTGCTGCTGCTGCTGCTGCTGCTGGTAAGTCGCTTCAGTCGTGTCCGACTCTGTGTGACCCCATAGACGGCAGCCCACCAGGCTCCCCCGTCCCTGGGATTCTCCAGGCAAGAACACTGGAGTGAGTTGCCATTTCCTTCTCCAATGCATGAAAGTGAAAAGTCAAAGTGAAGTCGGTCAGTCGTGTCCGACTCAGCAACCCCATGGACTGAAGCCTACCAGGCTCCTCCATCCATGGGATTTTCCAGGCAAGAGTATTGGAGTGGGGTACCATTGCCTTCTCTGGTGTTAGACACTAGCATTCAGTGGCCTTGTACTCCTTAGAGCAGGAAATCTCCTTCACCATCACGGTGAATAGAAAGTTATGAGAACAAGTAATCAAATCATTTTTTGTTCTAAGCATGCTTCTATGACTTAACTGAATAATGATGGTAAAATATATATAATTATTCCTGAAATTCCTGAAGATGGAGGAGCAGTGTTCTCTTTGGACGTCACTTGTCCTTAATTCTGACTCACCAGATTGTAGCACCCATGTGCTCTAAGGGAAGTAATTTGTTCCAGAGGCAGCCCCAGGCATGCCTTAATTCTCTTTTGAAAGAGGATATTGGTTGATGTGTTTTGGGTAGTAGACTAGCTAAACACCAGTGCCCACAAACACTGTTGGCCTCAGCAGATTCTGCTGTCTTGGTATATACTTGTATACACCCCATGGGAGGCATACACCCTGTATACCCCTCTTGTGTTCTAAAATTCCCTCATTCCAAACAGAAGTCTTAGTGTATTAGTTTTCCCCTGTTTAATGAATTACAACAAACTTGTGGCTTAAACAATATAAACTCAACATCTCCTGTGGGTCAGGAGCCCAGATACCATTCTACTGAATCCTGTGTTCCAGGTGTGGAATCAAGGAGTTGGCCAGGCTTATAGTCCCATCTGGAGCTTGATGTCATTTTCCTGGCTCACTTAGCTTGTCGGTAGGATTCCATTTCATACAGTGATAGAATTCATGATGGTTTCCATATTCTTTGAGGCCAGCAGAAAGCCCAGTGCTAGTTAGCTTTAATCTTTCTGACTTCTCTCTCAGATTCTAGCCCTAGATTTAAAGGAGTTACATGACTAGATCAGTCTACCCAAGAGACTCTCCTTTTTGGATAACTCAAAATCAACTGCTTGGGGACCTAAATTACATCCTTGCTATATTGCAGAAGCTAATCATGGAACTGATATTCCATCATGTTCATAAATTGTGTTCACAGTCAAGAGGAGAGGGCTATATAGTGTGTGTACCCCCCAAGGGAGGGAAATCATATTTTCTTTGCCTACTCTCTCTCTTTATGCCTTCAACATGGTTTCTTTTCCTTCCAACCCTTCCAAAGCTTCTAGACCAAAGGCCACTTGGCTTTATTACCTCCAGTGAGCATCCCTTTGACCACAGAGAAATACGGCTTTAGTCCCTGTTCCTTCTGGAATGGGGTAGAATCTCAGAATCTGTGTATCTCTTGATAGCTACTTGGCTGCTCCAGTTTGAAAGCCAAGGGCCTGATGACCTGTGAACCCAAACACCCCACCACCTCACCCCAACTAACTAAAATTCTGGGTTTGATTGATGTTTGTTGCTATTCTTCACAGGGTATTTCTTGAAAAGTGTTCCCATTGTCACTTCACTGTTGATCTCGTTAAAGCCTCTGGGTCCTATTGTTTTCTGGAGCTTAGGAAAATGCTTTTCTCTCAGGTGGGAAATGGCTTATGAACATTGACAAAGTATGGTGACATCCTTCCACACTTTCCTCCTCTTCCTTACACCTGCACATCCTTGGATGGAGCTGAAAAGGAAGACAGGGAACCATTGCGTAATCTAAATGGGCTCCTATTTCTACAGTCACAAAACTGTCTGTGCTTAAGCCTGAGTGTTCACATCAAGCAAATTAGGGGTAATTTTTACTTTATAAAAATTATTCTTTGTTGTACAAAAGGATCCAATGCAGGTTTTCTTTTAATATCCAGTTCTCTAGTATATTTCAAATATAATTCAGTTTCTAACAATTCAGTTGACTCTTTTTTTTTTTTTAAAGGACTGCATCAATTGTGGAAAGCCAGGTATGTCAGAAAGTTCCTTGTTATTGGTTTTTGGGTCTTTGAAGTTCAAGGATGAAATTCTATAAATTCATAGAAGATATTAGAGGACCTGGGTATGGTTTCTGGGAATAGAATCTCCTATGGAGTTGTTCAGATGAAAGAAAGCTAAGAAAGAAAAATCATAGTCTACTCTGAGACCCTATAATCTAGCTTCATTCTGTATTTTTTATAATGTCCCTTTTAACAAATATCATTATTAAAAATTTTCAAAACAGAACTATAACTGTTATTTCAACTTAAACCTCTGGAGTCATCTCACTTTCTGAAGATTCTTGGGTGAACAATACTTTTGTACCCATTGAACAACCCAGGGAACCAAGGTATCAAAGACGGACTGAAATGCCCAGGGTGACAGATCTATCTGCCCTTATAGAACACTTAGCTCAGGGCCAAGTTCATCAGTCGGTGCTTGATAAATATTTATTAAAATGAAGACCTTTTTTTTTATATGGCCACTTTTATAGACTTTTCACTTTCTTGTGCTGCCTCTCAGCTCAGCAGGGACCACTCATTAGCACACTCTAATTTTGAGGACTAACAACATGGCCGATTGGAAGATTTGTGTCCTGTTTGTGTTATTTGTATATAAAAATGCAACCACACATGTGGTCTCAATGTGCTTAGGGTGCTACGTTGACTTAAACATTTTCCCAGGAGTCCAGTGGTGGTGGGTTGACTTTTGATGTATGGACAGACAGCCGCAAAAGGCTGCGCAAAAGGGCTCTGAACTTGGTTTAAGTAACTGGCTTCTCCTGATGGAGATTCTTAATTTTTGATCAAAGAGCCTGCATTTTCATTTTTCACTGGACCCTACAAATGTATAGCAAATCCTAGTGGGCAAAGAACAATCCCTGTTTTTTTTTTTAAATCTCCAAAAATTAAGCCTTTTGATAGGAGTGAGACAGGCATTTTATATTTGTGATGCTATAGCCATAATAATAATGAAAGTTAAATAGACTCAGAAAGAAAAAAACAACAACAAAGGAAAATTAAGAGTTCAGGCAGGTTTCACTTAGTCCTCATATTTGTCTTTGAAGAGGCAAGTCGATGGGACTGGCAAGGTGACTGTTGGTCAAGGTCAGTGTTGCTTTCAGTGACCACATAAGTGGGGAGACAGAGGAGAAGATACTTCCTGAGCCAGCAGCATCGATACGTCTTGGCTATTTTCATTCCTGTCATTGTAGGATTGAAAAAAAAAGACTCTCTAATTGATGCAGCAGGAAACCTGGGTGAAACAGATTCAGGTCTCTAAAGTAAACAATAACAAAACTGGGGGGTGGCGTGGAGGGGACCTCTTGACAGTGAGCCTTTGCTAGTTGCATAGAAACACCTTTGTAGTGTAGGTAAATATTTCTGACAAATCAAACCATTAGCTTTTTTGGATCACTTATATTGCAGTAAAATATACGCAATGTAAGTTTTGCCATTTTAGCTATTGTTAGGTGTCCCGTTGTCCCATTCAGGGGCGTTAGGTACATTCACAGTGTTGACGCATGTCACCACTATCCATCTCCAGAACATTTTCATCACCTCAAACAGAAACTCCTTACCTATGAAACAATAATTCCCTACACCCTTCTTGTCCCAGCCCATGATAATCTCTATTCTACTTTCTGTCTCCATAAATTTGCCTGTTCTCAGTATCTCATTTAAGTGGAATTACATAATACTTGTCTTTGTGTATCTGGCTTCTCTGACTTAGCATAATATTTTCAAAGTTCATGAATGTTGTAGCATGTGTCAGAATTGCGTTCCTTTTTAAGGCTGAATAATGTTCCACTTATGTATATATCACATTTTGTTTATCAATCTGTTGATAGACATTTGAGTTGTTTCCATATTTTTACTATTGTGAATAATACTTCTGTGCATACCGATGTGCAATATCTGTTTGAGCCCCTGCTTTCAATTCTTTTGGTTATGTACCTAGAAATAGAATTGCTACATCATATGGTAATTCTAAGTTTAACATTTTAGGAACCACCAAATTGTGTTCCATAGCAGCTGTACCATTTTGCATTCCCACCAGCAATGTACAGGGTCCAATTTCTTCATATCCTTAGAAACACTTATTATTTTCTGTTTTGTTTTGTTTTTTATAATCCCCATCTTAATGGGTATGAAATGATAGCCCATTGTGATTTTGATTTGCATTTTCCTAATAACTAGGATCCCATCACTTCATGGGAAATAGATGGGGAAAAAGTGGAAACAGTGTCAGACTTTATCTTTTTGGGCTCCAAAATCACTGCAGATGGTGATTGCAGCCATGAAATTAAAAGACGCTTACTCCTTGGAAGGAAAGTTATGACCAACCTAGATAGCATATTCAAAAGCAGAGACATTACTTTGCCAACAAAGGTCTGTCTAGACAAGGCTATGGTTTTTCCAGTGGTCGTGTATGGATGGGAGAGATGGACTGTGAAGAAAGCTGAGCACCAAAGAATTGATGCTTTTGAACTGTGGTGTTGGAGAAGACTCTTGAGAGTCCCTTGGACTGCAAGGAGATCCAACCAGTCCATTCTGAAGGAGATCAGCCCTGGGATTTCTTTGGAAGGAATGATGCTAAAGCTGAAACTCCAATACTTTGGCCACCTCATGCGAAGGGCTGACTCATTGGAAAAGACCCTGATGCTGGGAGGGATTGGGGGCAGAAGGAGAAGGGGACAACAGAGGATGAGATGGCTGGATGGCATCATTGACTCGATGGACATGAGTTTGAGTAAACGCCAGGAGCTGGTGATGGACAGGGAGGCCTGGCATGCTGTGATTCATGGGGTCGCAAAGAGTCAGACACGACTGAGAGACTGAACTGAACTGAACTGAATAACTAGGGATGTTGAGCGTCGTTTCATGTGCTTATTGGCATTTGTTTGTCTTCTTCAAAGAAATATCTAGTCAAATCCTTTGCAAATTTTTGAATTGGGTTATTTGTTTTCTTGTTGTTCAGTTGTAGGAGTTCTTTATATAATCCCTTATCACATATGTGATTTGTAAATATATTCTCCCATTCTGTGGGTTGTCTTTCCACCTTCTTGATAGTATCTCATGATGCATAAAAATTTAAATTTTGATAAATTGATCTATTTTCTCTTTTGTTACAAATGCTTTTGGTATTATAACCAAAAAATCATTGCCAAATCCAATGTCATGAAACCATAAGCTTTTTATTGGACAAAATGACTTTTAGAATTTCACCAACTGCCATCCAAAAAAAGAACTTTGAAAAAGTGCATGAATGTTCAAATTATATGATAGAGGAAGGTTGAAATTTAAAAGAATGAAAAAATATATATCATTTAAATATTACTTTTTTTTAAAAAAAAAAAGTGTGGCTTTTTTAAAAGAAAATTATTAGAGACAAAGAAGAAAATTATGTAATGAAAAGGATCAATCTACCAGGAAGACATAACAATCTTAAATGTATATGCAGCAAACCATAGAGCCTCAAAATATATGAAGCAAAAAATGATAGAGTTTACAGGAGAAATAGACAAATCCACAGTTAAAGTTGGGGACTTTTAATATTGCGTTCTCAGCAAATGATAAAAGCTACTAGCCAGAGAATTATTAAGGACATAGAAGAACTCAACTGCATCTAATCAACAGTAAAGTGACATAGAATAGAATAGAATAGTAGAGAATCTAATTAACATTAATGAAAAGCTCCAACAAACAACAGCAGAATACAAGTTTTTTAAGAAGAGCCCATGATACATAGGCCATATCTTTCCTCATAATACAAATCTCAACAAACTTAAAAACACTGAAGCATATGAGTGTATTCTTTGACCATTAATCAAATCAAACCAGAAATGAATAACAGAAAGATAACAGAAAAAGCTTTATACACTTGGAAATTAAATAACACATTTCTAAAAAAAACCTCATGGATCAAGAGGAATTTCCAAAATAAATTTTAAATATTTATTAAAAAACTGAGTAAAAATGAAAATATATGTCAAACTTTGTGAGACACAACTGAAGCAGTTCCAAGAGAGAAATTAATGGCACTAAATGCTTACACTAGAAAACAGGGAAGATCTCAAATGAGTAACATAACTTCCTGTCTCAAAAAGCTAGAAAAGGAAAGAAAAATAAACCCAAAGCAAGAACAAGGAAGGGGAAATAAAGAGAAGAACAAAAATAAATGAAATTGAAAATTAGTACACAATAGGGAATGATCAATGAAACAAAAAGCTGGTTCTTCAACAAAATCAATAAAATTGATAACACCCAGCAAGATTTACAAAAATAAAAAGAGAAAAGAAACAAATCACCTTTATCAGGAATGAGACTAAGGATATCACTATATTGTAATCATTAAAAGGAAAATAGGAAATACCATGAACAACTTCATGCTTAACTTATTAGAAGAAATGAATCAAATTCTTGAAAACCCTCAGTTCAGTTCAGTTGCTCAGTCGTGTCTGACTCTTTGTAACCCCATGAATCGCAGCACGCCAGGCCTCCCTGTCCATCACAAACTCCCGGAGTTCACCCAGACTCAAGTCCATCAAGTCAGTGATGCCATCCAGCCATCTCATCCTGTGGCGTCCCCTTCTCTTCCTGCCCTCAATCCCTCCCAGCATCAGAGTCTTTTCCAGTGAGTCAGCTTTTCTCATGAGGTGGCCAAAGTACAGGAGTTTCAGCTTTAGCATCATTCCTTCCAAAGAAATCCCAGGGCTGATCTCCTTCAGAATGGACTGGTTGGATCTCCTTGCAGTCCAAGGGACTCTCAAGAGTCTTCTCCAACACCACAGTTCAAAAGCATCAATTCTTCAGCGCTCAGCCTTCTTCACAGTTCAACTCTCACATCCATACATGACCACTGGAAAAACCATAGCCTTGACTAGACAGACCTTTGTTGGCAAAGTAATGTCTCTGCTTTTGAATATGCTATCTAGGTTGGTCATAACTTTCCTTCCAAGGAGTAAGCGTCTTTTAATTTCATGGCTGCAGTCACCATCTGCAGTGATTTTGGAGCCCAAAAAGATAAAGTCTGACACTGTTTCCACTGTTTAAAACCCTAAACCACCAAAACTCAGCAAAGATGAGATGGATCATCTGAAATGTCCTAGAACCATTAAAGAAATTATTACTTGCATTTCTATATTAACAATGCTCATGTGAAAACCAAAATTAAAAGTACAATATCACTTACAATTGATCCAAAAACAATGAAACCTTTAGGTATAAATCTAATAAAACATGAACAGGATTTATATGCTGAATATTGCAAAATGCTGATGAAAGAAATCAGTGAAGACCTAAATAAAGGAATAGATACACCATGTTCATGGATTAGAAGATTCAATATAGGAAAGATGTCAATATTCTCCCCAAAAGGATCTACAGACTTAAATAAATTACTATCAAAGTCACATCAAGGGTGTTTGTTTTTTCTTTTTTGATAGATATAGAAAACCCATTCTACCCCTAGCAGAGAAAGATTCCACATGCCTCGAGGCAACTAAGCCTGTCCACCACAACTACCGAGACCAGCGCGCACTAGAGCCTGCGCTCTGTAAAAGAGAAGCAAACACAAATGAGAAGTTCACACACCACGACAAAGAGCAGCCCCCACTTGCCACAACTAGAGAAAGCCCCCATGCAGCAATGAAGACCTAGCACAGCCAAAAATACATAAATAAGAATCATAAAGTAAAAGGAATCACTTTACTTGATATTAAAGCTTAATACATGGCTACACATATCAACAGGCTTCCCTGGTGGCTCAGTCGGTGAAGAATCTACCTGCAGTGAGAGAGACCTAGCTTTGATCTCTGGGTCAGGAAGATCCCCTGGAGGAGGGCAAGGGAACCCACTCCGGTATTCTTGCCTGGAGAATCCCCATGGACAGAGGAGCCTGGTGGGGTATAGTCCATGGGGTCGCAAAGCAAAGGGTCGTACACGAGTGAGTGATTAAGCACAGCAGCACAGAAATCAGTATGGTGTGGTATTGCTCACGTGATAGCTACATAGATCAATCGAACTGAATAGAGAACACAAAAATAGACCCACACGTATATGCCAACCGACCTTTCATGAATGTGCAAAAGTAATTCAATGAAGGAATGATAGCTTTTTCAGCAAATGGTGCTAAAACAACTTGGGACCATAGACGAGAGACACCTCAAATGCAACTTCACACTTCATAGAAATGCTAACTCAAAATGAATCACAGAATTAAAATTTAAATGTAAAACTATAAAATTTATTTAAAAGTTGGAGGAAAAAACCTACCGAAAATTAGGGCCAGGCAAATGTTCTTAGACTTGATAACAAAGGCAAGATCCACAAAATGAAAGAATGATAAATTATATCTCTCAAAATGAGAAACTTTTGTTTGTAAGAGCTCATGTGAAGAGGATGAAAAACACCAATAAATTGGACAACCTAAAAGAAATGGATAAATTCCTAGAGACATACAACCTACTAAGCCTGAATCAAGAAGAAATAGAAAGCCTGACTAGATATATTAAAGAGATTGAATCAGTAATCAAAAACCTAACAAAGAATGCACGCATGCGTGTATGTGTGCATGCTCAGTTGCGTCTCACTCTTTGTGACCTCATGGACTGTAGGCCACCAGTCTCCTTATTCATGGGATTTTTCCAGGCAAGAATGCTTGAGTGGGTTGCCATTTCCTCCTGCAGGGGATCCTCCTGACCCAGGGATCAAACTCACATCTTCTTCATCTCCTGAATTGGTAGGTGGATTCTTTACCACTGAGCCATCTGGGAAGCCCCTCAACAAAGAACAGTCCAGACCAGATTTCACAGGTCAATTCTACCAAACTTTTAAAGCAGAATTAAATACCAATCTTTTAAAAACTCTTCCCCAAAAATAGAAAAGGAGGGAAACTCACTTTATGAGGGCAGCATCACACTGATACCAAAGTAGTTTTGAGCAATTCAGAGGCATCATACTTCCTTATTTCAAAATACATTACAAAGCTACAGTAACAAAAAATAGTATTGGTACTTGTAGTAAAGCAGATATATAGAGCAATGGAACAGATTAGAGAGACCAGAAATACGCACACACGTAAATGTTCACCTGATTTTTGACAAAGGGGGGAAGAATACACAATGGGGGAAGAATAGTCTCTTTAATAAATGGTGTAGGGAAAACTGGATATCCACACACAAAGAATGAAACTGGATCTGTACACCATAAATCAAAAAGTTAAACAGAAGACCTGAAGCCATAAAATTCCTAAAAGAAAATATAGGGGAAAAACTTCTTGACATTGATCTTGGCAATGACTTCTTGGATATAACACCAAAAGCCTAGGTAATAAAAGCAAAAAAAAACAAGTGGGAGGACATCAGACTAAAGGGCATCTGCACCATAAACAATCTACAAAATGAAAACCTACAGAATGGGAGAAAATCCTCACAAAACATGTATCTGATAAAGGGTTAGTATCTAAATCATATATGAAATTCCTATAACTCAATAGCAAAAAACAGAAACCCAAATAACCCCATTTTTAAAATGAGCAAAGGAAGTGAAAAGACATTCTGAAAATAAGGCATGAAAATAAGAAACAGATAAATGAAAAGATGCTCAATGTCATTAACCATCAGGAAAATGAAAATCAAAGCTACAATGAGCTATCACCTCACACTTTTAAGGATGGCTATTATAAAAAAAAAAGATAAGTATTAACCAGGATATGGATAAAAGGGAAACATTGTACACTGTTGTTGGGAATGCAAATTGATACACCTACTGTTGAAAATAGCATGGTGGTTCCTACAAAAATTAAAAAAAAATAGTAGAACTACCTTCTAATTCATCAATCCCACTTGGGGTATATCTTTAGGAACTGAAATATTCTGCAATCTTATGTTCACGGCAGCATTTTTCACATAGCCAACACATGGAAACAAGCCAAGTGTTCATCAATGGATGAATGCATAAAAAAGATATGGTACATACTTATCATGGAATATTATTCAGCCTTAAAAAAGAAGGAACTCCTGGCACTTGTGACAACATGGATGAACCTAAAGGATATTATACTTAGTAAAAGCCAGACAGAAGGACAAGTGCTACATGACAACTCAACTTACATGCGGAATCTAAACTAGTCAAACTCAGAGAAGTAGAGGGTGTAATGGTGCTTACCAGGGCCTGGGAGGAAGGGAAATGAAGGGTTATTAGTCAATAGATATAAAGTTTTAGTTATGCAAGATGAATAAGCCCTAGAGCTCTACTGTATAGCATAGGGCTGATAGTTATTAGCATATGCCTGGGTTATATATTTAAAAATTTGCTAAGAGGGTAGATCTTATGTTGTGTTCTTACAACAAACTAATCATAATAAAGAAGGTGGGAAGAAACCTTTAGATGTGATGGATGTGTTTATGGCACAGATTGTGGTTTGAGAGTTTCACAGGTATATATCTATCTCCAAAGTCATCAACTTGTATACATTAAATATGTACAGTTTTTTTGTATGTCAATCATACCTCAATAACATGCTTTTAAAAAAGACTCTGAAATATTAACAGGAAAAAAAAAAGAAAAAAAACAAACCTCTAATTAGAAAATGGCTGGTCCCTGGTGGTCCAGTTAAGATTTTGCCTTCCAGTGCAGGGGGTGTGGGTTCAATCCCTGGTCAAGGAACTAAGATCCCACATGCCTCACAACTGAAAAACCAAAACATAAAACAGAAGTAGTACTATAAGAAATTCAATAAAGACTTAAAAAAAAAAGAAAATGGGCAAAAAGTGTGAACAAACATCACCAAGAAAGGATATGGAGATAACAAATCAGCCTATGAAAAATAGTAAGTATCATTAGCCATCAAAGAAATGCAAGTTAAAACCACAGTGAAATATTACTACATTTATCAAAATCACCAAAGTAAAAAACAGTGACAACACCAAATGCTGTGGAAGATGAGGAGAAGCTGAATCGTTCATATACTGCTGTTGGCACAGGCATTCTGGAAAAGAGTATGGCAGTTTCTTACAAAACTAAAAATGTGCTGATCATATGACCCAGAAATTTGTCCTCTGGGGCATTTATCCCAGAGAAATGAAGCCACTGTCACACAAAATCCTAGACGCAAATGTTCACAGGAGTTTCGTTTATAATAGTGCAAATCTGGAAACAACCCAGATGCCCTTCAATACATGAATGGTTAAACAAACTGTTTACCATTATGGTAGCTCCATGGCATGGATAAAAAGAAGAACCCACAATAAAAAGAAGGACCTGAAATAAAAAGAAGGACCTATTGATTCAATGACTTGAATGAATTTTAAGGGAATTATGCTGAGTGAATAAAACTGGCCCAAAAAGGTACTAGTATATAATACCATTATACATGACATTCCTGAAATGACAAAGCTAAAGAAAAATGATTAGTGGTGACCAGGCCGCCTCTCCCCCAGGTGTGACTTCAGAAAGGCAACAAGAGGGATCCTGTGTGTTGAAATAGTTCCCTACCTTGACTGTGGTGGTGGCTATGGACCCACACATATGTTAAAACTGAATAAAACTAAATACATACACAGACGAATACAAGTAAAACCAAAGAAATCTAAGTACCATCAGTGGATCTGCTCAATGCCAGTATCCTGGTTAGGACACTACCATAGTTCTGGGAATTGCTACCACTGTGGAAAACTGGGTAAAAGGTGCGCAAGATGTCTTCTATATTGTTTCTGAAACTGCATATGAATCTACCATCAGCTCAAAATACTTTGATATTATTTTTAAAGTGCAAATGTCCCTGGGTTATTTTTTTTATTATAGTTGCCTTACACTGTTGTGCATTTTTGTTTTTTAATAAAGGACAATCCTCTTTAAAATGCCATGACTAGGGGCAGAAAGCTATTTCATAATTTTTAAGAAACCACCTAGCTCCTGAGTGCCACTCCTTCACCTTGCTGTCAGCGACGTGATGTGCGCTGCACAGTGCTGGAATTAGGAGTTGGAGAGCGATCCCGGCCTTGGCCTGCGGTGCTCAGGTGTGTGTGTGTGTCTATAAGGTGGGCACTGGTGTGGTGGTGAAAAAGAGACAGCCAAGGGAGAGCTGCGCCTCCCATGCTGTCGGGGAGGGTGGCCAGCTGATGAAGGTGCTGTGCTGAAAGCCAGGGAAGGGTTTCTGAAAGGTGCTGGCGCCTCAGGAACGCCCTCCTGCTGCTCTCTCCAGGAGGCCGTGGGCGGTGGCTGAACAGCCAGGGTGCAATGACTGAATCCCACCCTCCACAGGAAAAGGTGAGTGCGGGACGCGCGCGGGAGGTGCGGCCTCTGGGCAGCGGCCCGCGGGCGTGCTCTGCAGCCCAGCTGGCAGACGCGGCGCCGGGTCTTGGATGCTGCAGCAAAGGCGCCAAGGAGACTCCGAACGCTGCGAGCGAAGCGTGGTGGCCCGGGAGGGTGGGGCCGCCCAGAAATCCTGGCGGCGCCAGCCGGGTAGCTTCTGCAGGCCCGGGGCGCGCACACGCGGGGCACGTGGGTGTGGGGGAACCGGCGCCGCTGGGCCTCCTTCCTGCAGCGCCGCGGCGGCCGGGTGCCGGCGCTGGAGGAACCCAGGGTGGGTTACCCGCCCCGCGCAGGCGGCCCCCTCAGCCCCAGCCCAGCACCCAGCTGGCAGGCCAGGGGCGGGGACCGCACCAAGCCCAGCGCCTGGAGGCGCTCTCCGCGCGAGTCTCTTAGTCAGTGCGGGGACGAGGAGGGGGAGCCTCCTTCCCGCGCCGGTGCGGGAAGCCCGGCGGCTTTGTCCGGGGATGTCTGGGGGCGCGGAAGGGAGACGAAGGGACTTCCCTACCTGCCAGACCCTGGCATGGAGGAAAGACTGGGATGGACAGAGCCTGGTGGGAGCACCAAGGGGCTCCGAAAGCTGCACCCTCAGCCCAGTCCGGAGACCGGCGCGGGGGGACCAGCGAGGGCCGGTGGGCTCCACGTGGGTGGACCCCGAGCTGGGCGCAGTGGTGGGGTCGCGGGTCGCCGTCGCGTACGCTCCCCTACGCCAGCGCACGAACGCGGGCATATAGCCCCTGACTGCCACCCGCCAGTGGAGGGGCTGGCGCCGGGAGCGCGCGGGGAAGGGCAGGCGGCCGTGTTGGGTGGGTGGCGGTGGGGGGCGGAAAGAGGGGGGCGGTTCGCGACTGAGGTGTGGCCGCGGGGGAGGGGGCGGGAGGCACCGCAAGGCTTTGGCCCTGCTGCCGCAGCAGCCCCGCAGTCCCCGCCCGGCTCTGAGGAGGCTGCGGCGCGAGGCGAGGTGCCTGCCGGCCGCACTGCGGTCCCAGTCGGCGTTAACCTGCCCTCGGATTAAAAGCAAAAGGCAAAAAGAGTCCATTAAAGGGGCGTGGGCAGGCAAAGACTTTTGCGGGTTCCAGCCGACGCTAAGAGGTTGGCCGTAGGGATGTGGGAGTTGCAAGGTACCGCCAGGTGTCATAATGCGGGGAGGTGCCTCCACCTGGGTTAAGCTTCCCAGTGCGCGACCTGAGACGGGGGAGATCTTGAAGTCGGGCATTACCCATCGTAGTCCTAAACCTAGCATTAACCCTTTCCCACCCCTACTCTACACACCTTCAAATTCTTATTACTCTTCTGAGAGCTCAGTATTACCAGCCTCATTTTATGTCAAAAACCAGGACAAATTCTTCCCTCTGTTAACCTCTCCGTGCCGAAGACCCCAGAGGCAGCTCTCCGTATCCCAAGACGTGGTCACTCCAAACCCACAGTGAGCGGCTCCTGTGCTCGGCTTTTGCTCCACAAACTCGCTAGAGTGCCACCGGAGGATGCTGAAGGCAGTGTCTCGGTGGCCGCCCGGCGCCGGTGAGACTACCGCGCGAGCTCAGTGTGGACAAGCCTCGCGTCCCCCTCCCCAAGCGAGTGAGTCGGCCCTGCACGGACCCTTGGTCACTCTCTCTCTCTTTCACTCCCTCTTGGGTATCGCGCATTTTCTCAACAGAGCGTGACCTGGTAGACAATGAACTCGGAGTCCCTGAGAACCCGCTCGCTCTTGTCCGGTTGGCCTCCCGAAATCTCTGCCCTTCACTGCGGCGGGCGCTGTGTGGGCACCTGGACCGCCCTGGTACTTCGGTTCCCAGCTCCCTCCTCCCCGAGCGGCGGGAGAAGGGCCTTTCCGAGTTACCTGACTCAGGTCAGCAGCCACGACGAGGCCGTCCCCCTCGCTCTGATTCCCAAGGGCAGAGCCCATGAAAGTCCGAAGCGTCTGTGGCACTCACCTCCGCCCAAGCGGGTCGATCCCCTGATGGTGTGTGTGTGTGTGTGTGTGTGTGTGTGTGTGTGTGTGTGTGTGTGTGTGTGTGTGTGTGTGTGTGTGTGTGTGTGTGTGTGTGTGTGTGTGTGTGTGTGTGTGTGTGTGTGTGTGTGAATGTGTTGGTGTGCGCGCGGTACGCATGTAACCGCACAGAGTAAATTCCCAGACGTGCAAGACAAAGCATTTCACGCAAAGATGGCCCAGAGTTCTAGTAAAACAAACAAACAAACAACAACAACAACCCCCCGCCCCCAACACCACGTCTCGAGGCACTGAGTCAGGCTCGCCGCCTGCGGAGGCTTCTAGAACGTCTGCATCCGGGAGAAAGGATTTTAACTCTGCATCTCCGCCAGATCCGCTTGGAAATCACCTCCTCTGGCGATGCCGCAACAAGTGGCCCCGCTGCCTACCCAGAGTTACAGCCTCTCGGTCCCCCAAGTCCTTATGGAGTAGCTGACTGGGATCGGCAGATGGGGGTGAATGCAGGGAGGAAGACTTCATTTTCAATTGTGAAGATTCTGTCTGTCTGCGTCCTGTGGGCTGGGATTCTCCTGTCACCATCAACCTCCAACGTTAATGTAGTGGTATCATTAACACTTGGAAATGGAAAGCTTACCCATCTTCCTATTAAAAAGGTGTTGATTTTTAACCAAGCATTTTCCTCTCGACAGCCTTACACTTTACTGATGGGATTTCCCCCAACCTTTTGCGGTTTGGAGAAGCGGGGTGGTGGGGGAGGTAATGGTAGCAAGGCTTTCATTTTCAAAACAGATAGTTCTCTCCCCACCCAATTTACGAGTGAGTCGGCTTCCTCAAAGGCTCCCTCTCTAGATTTGTGCCAGAAGCTTTACGGGTAAAGCCCTTTGGGGGGTTGGTCAGTCTGCCCACCACTTTTTCCCTGCCCAGCGAAACCCAGGTACCAAGGGGTCAAGGTTCCACACTGTCACATTCCTGTTAGAAATTCCCTCGGGGGAGCAAGACGGATTGCCGGGCAGGTCGAAGTGGCGAACAGAGGCGACAGCGTCCAGGGACTAAGGGCCTCGGTCTTCCTCCCGGCGGTTTCCTGGACTCAACTGAGCGCCGCGGCGGCCTCGGCTAGAAACCACCTCGCCCTAACCGAGTACAAAACTCCTTTGGACTAAAGTTTGAGAGAATCCAGTGTAGAGACAGACCTCCTCCAATCTCGTTATAACAAATAATCTTATAAGTTTACCCACATAACCACGCAAGCGGGGAGCAGGCACCCAGATTCACCGCCCCCACGTGGTGCTGGAGTTGGCGCAGACGCGTCCGCGGTCACAGCGGGGAACGTGACACCGCATTTTCTCTGAATTCCTGCCTTCTAGGGTGGTGCGGCCGGGTGAGAGGGCCTCAGGGAGGTGGGAAAGAGGCTGCGGAATTCATTCGCTCTGCAGAAGCACTGGGGCTCTAGCACAGCGCGCAACTCCGGGGGCTTTCCCACGGCCCCATTCCCCCACTTGAGACAAGCAGTGGTGGTTATGAGTAATTAATAGCCGGGCTTCCCACGACCGTGCGGCGCGTCCTCGCCAGCACCACTAGCTTAGCAGTTTAATCTGACCTTTACTATGAGCCACGCGTTCCCACAGGCTGGAAACTGGATTCGCACCCCAAGACCGTCCTCTAAACCACCCTCCCCCCCTGCTTCCTGAAGAGGATCGGAGACTTGCAGCTCTCCGGTGGTGCCCCTTCTCCAGAGGAAGCAGGCCCCAGCTCCTCTGAGACTAACCCGGGAGCCATCAGACATCCCCGGGGGGTCTCCCGGGCCTCCGAGTTGGACGGTGTCTGCAATGCATCGTCTTGGGTTCTCTCTAGCACATTGTGCCGGTGTGCAGAGAAAAGGGGGAAAAAAAAAAAGAACCACTTCTAAGTGCCACCGGCATCTACGGAGTGGCGATGGTCTATCCAGAGCGCCGGTGCCTGGAGTTGTGGGGGAGGGTACTGCGGCCAAGGGCAGGTTGGGAGGACCGTGAAGGCCGGCTGGCCGCAGGGGAACCTTTCCTCTCCGGGTTCAGGGTCCGGGAGCAAACCCCGAGCTGCGGCAAAAAGGGCTGGTAGGCTCTCCTGCACCCCCGCTTGCTCCCCCGCCTTCCCTGTGTCCCCCGGCTTTTCCAGGAGGAAGATGGGGTACCCAGCGGGGGTGGGGCGCGCCGGGCCGCGGAGCCGGGCTGTCACGTGCCCCCCTCTCCCCACACCCCCCGCCACTGCGGCGGGAGTTCCAATCAGAGCGCGCCAGGGGGCTCCTCCCGGGCAGGAACCACCCGGCTCGGCGGCGGAGGGTGGGCCGCCGTCACCTGACCGCCCGCCCCCGCCCCCCGCGAGTAAGGGGCGGTGGTAGCGTCTGCTCGGTTACAAATGGCCCCTCCCGCCCCGCTCGCCCGCTCGCTCGGGCTCGGCGCGGACCCGCCCGGGAGCGCTCCTCCCGCCGGCTGCCGGCGTCCCGCCGCCCTGCCCGGAGCCGGCCGGCGGTCCCCGCCAACCCCCGAGGGCGCTCCTGGCACCCAGCACGGAGGCTTGCCCGCGGAGGTCGCGCCGGGAGACTGGACCGCGGTAGCGCGCGGCTTGCCTTCCCGCAGGTGAGTGTGCCGTGTGGGCGTGGGATGCTGCGGAGAGAGTGCAGGGGCGACGTGCGAGTCCTCGGCTGTGGACGCGGGTCCGTGCAATGCGCAGGTTAAGTTTGCAGAGCGAGTCCGAGGTCTCTCTCCATCTCAACCTCCTCTTGCGGCTCCCGCGGGTTGGGGGCTCCAGCGAAAGCCTCGATTTGGGGGCGGGGGGGAAGGGCTTCAGGAAACTGTTGCCTTGAGATACTTGACAAAGGTTGAAAAGACACATCAGGTGGAGCTAGTAGCTACAGCTGATGGGGGTTAGACAGGTGCATTCGAGTTTGCCTGCGTTTGGTGGCTCCCGGGCGAGTAGGGTGAGCCCGAGATGGGGTGAGCCTCTGCGGTGGGTCATTCCGTCCCCCAGAGCCACTTAGATGCCCAAGAGGAAAATTGCGCTGCTCTGAGGTGGTCACTGGATGTTAAAGTAGCAAACCGGTGACCCCCGTATTTCTGATATGCTCCTGTAGTAACAGAAGAGCAGGTGGCTTCAATAAAGAGTGTATGAAGCTTTAAGGCACCCAAAAGATATTCCATTTACCTTTTAACTTCTTGGCAGGATTTTGAATTAAAAGTGCTGAATCATGCAAAAAGACATGGAACGGGAAAATAATGAAATAATTGAATGAAAAATAATTTACTTCATTTTTTGGTAAAGTTTTTCAAAGCTAGTAGTCATTTTTTAAATAAATGCTATAAGTTTAGGGCGTAGGCACCAGGTATTTTAAAATCATGTTTTAAGACTGCCCTTGGCTTCCTGGCTGTCGGTTGCTTTTCTGTCTTTAGAATGAGTTGTATCTATTCCTTTATCTCATGCCACTCTACTGCCTCAAAAAAAAAAAAAAAAAAAACCAACCCAAGACATGGTTGTTTTTTTTTTTTTTTTGGTGTGTCCATGATCGTAAAGGGAGTGGGCGAAACCAGTCCTTGGAAATAAAAAACTCCTTCGTTGATAAATGCGATGATGGACAGTTTGATTTGTCATATGCCTCTGAAGGGAATGTCAAGCTGATAACATGCAGGCTGGAGAGAAACAGAAACAGGAGTTGCCCATCGAGGAAGAAATGAGCTCTAATCCAATTGTGTTCAGTAAAAGAGCTGAAGGGAAGTGATTCCACCTGGGAGCCTGAGTCCGCGATGGTGGAGATGGAAGGGTGCCGTTTTTGATGCAAGTTCTGCAGTCAGACACCAAGTAGCATAAAGATGATTAAAAAAAAAATCAGAGTGAGAATGAGCAAAATGGGTGTGTCCAAAGACAGCTCTTGCCCATTTACTCTGTCTGAACTGCTCATGGCCTGCTGACTCATAAGGAAGCCAGCATGCTTCAGGAGGGTTGGATTTGACTTCTAAATAACCATACCTGTTAAAAAAAAAAAAAAAAGAATCTTTTTTAAGGAAAAGAAAATCTTTAACAGAGACATCCATAAACAGGAAAGCTTGTCTCCTCCTCACATCTCTTCTTGAGGGAGGTTTTCCCAATTCCTTGACTTGTCACCTTCATTCCAGTCCCTGTCATCCATACTTGTGCCCGGAACATTTGGGTTGACACCAGAGATTTTTGTCTAAATCTTGACATGAGAAATAGTGGCACTCCTACCAATAGGATTATTTTAAAGGTGTTTGTGAAGGATGCTGAAACCCTGGACTATGAACGATTAATTGAATTTTCTTTGCAGCACCGTCTCCCTTGACATGGCATGCAGGGGCAGGGAGCCCCACCCTGTTTCTGAGCATCTGCATGAAAGGCCAGGAAAGGAATTCAACAATTGCAGTGGTGCAGACATAGGCAGTTGCTAGACTTGGGTGTGAACGTTTATTTAAATAATCACTAAAAGGTTGGGGGCTAGGCTTCAGTTCATAGGTAGGTCTTGGAAAAGCACAGTATTAAGTCCGTGTCGCTTATCAGCGTGTGAAAATATCCATTTAACTTTGAGAGGTTGGTTTGGAAGAAAAGGAGTCTGAAGTGAATGCTGCTTCCCCATTTTAAGATCCTGGGGTTAGAAGACACTCTTGGAAGGACAAATATCAAAGCATCTGGTGAAGCCCCAAAGAGTTCTTTGTGCTCTGGTATTCTTAACAGAATTTCTTTATCAAAGTAAGTGTTTTAGAGAGGTTTCCTTTTCAGGCAATAAACCTGCTTGTGGAATAGACAAGCACCAGGCATCTCAGAACAGAGATGCACAGCGGAAGCAGGAAGCAGATGAATGAGTTTACCTTTTGCTGCTTGGTCCTTTCATCAGAAGCCAGTCATGTCACGTCAGGTGAGAGGAAAGCCATTCCTGCAACAGAACGAGGCGATTTCAAACCTTATTTCCAGTCTATGGGAAAGAAAATATTTTGCGCTGCTCTGAAGAAAGAGGCATTCATTTATTTATTGTCATTTAATTCATTTATTGTCATAGCCCTGTTAACCCATGTCGTCTACTGCAGACAGCGGGTCTGACCATGAGGAAGAGAGATAGCAAGATGACCTCTTTCCTTTTCTTCAAAAAACAAGAACAAAATTTTTCAAAAGGATGCCCACTTGATGTTACCATTTATTAATGCAAATCACTTAAATAAGAAAAAATTCTACTTTTCCCCTGATGGCTGGAGTGAATGAATACCTTTCTGAATCTGGATGTGGTGCCCATTTATGTAACAGGATAACTGTATCTCAGTAGTTATTCCAGTCTGAGGTGAGACTCCAGGTGAAAACTGCGTGTTCTGCTCAGATTGAATGTAAATTCAAAGCTGCTGGGACCACCTTCTGCTTTTTGCCTTCTTCCTCTAATACTGTCTTTCCCCTCTCTCAAATCCTACCTAATCCTAGCACCTAGAAGGCTTTGCGGTTTCACCAGGAACACACAATCAGGTAAATTGCCAGTGACAATGGATCATTCTAAAATCAAAATAGATTTCAGCTTCAGTCTAAACATTCCATTGGGAGGATGTCTCTGGCGCTTTGCTCAGACACCAGCGGCCCCAGTAGCCTGGTTTCAAAGAGGGACTTGTCCTAAGATTTGCAATGATTATTTTGTGGAAGTTAGCCCTGCCCACTTGCATCGTTAATGTCAGAGTAAGAAGGTTCCAGAACACTACCTCCTTGAGTTACAACAGTAATGTGTACACAGCATTGTATGAGGAGCATTCCAGAACTCCCACCTCCCGGTGAAGTGAATGTGCTGCCTGAATAAACACCTGGGCTGCCTTGGCCCGCCAGCAGATCTCATTTTATATCATAAGAGATGGTTTTAGTGTACACTGAGCTTTTTTAGGACACTAGAGAGCCTTGTAGGATGGAGAGAGCCATCTGATGTCTGACTTCTTTTAGAACTGGCCTCCAAGGATCTACCTTTTCCCTTCGAGAATGTCAGGTTATATGTGTTTTTCAAAGAAATCGAAGAAAAACACACTTTGCTAAGCCACTTACTATAGGGAGTTGGAAGGTTAGTCATATTAGTAATATCATTGGCTGTAAGCATGTAAAAATTAAAAATTCACAGATTTGTGGATATGTGAGTGTTAGTAGGGAGTTGCCTTTAAAAAACTGTTTGGAAATCGATGCTTTTAAAAAAATCATGTGACGTTAAGTACTTCCACATTCATCTCTGTAATATGAAAGAATACACTTCAGTACGCACAATTTGCCACAAATGCACACATCCTACACAAACTGGAACTGCCCTTTAGAATTACTCGGTTATTTATTTTGCAGCAACTTGGGGTAGTGGGGAGAGTTTTTCTTTTTTCCTGGTGGATGCCAGGCTCCGATTCTGCTGCTTAAGTATCTTAGTGCCTACGACCCTCAAGAAGGTGCAAGAGACATATACAGTTGTTCGTATCATGAGTAAAGGACATTTTTTTTTTTTTTTACAATATGTCTTCCTTTAGGTTGCCAGTTTAAAAGTAGTCATGCTCTAGGTTTTAGAACCAAAAGTATCACAAGAAACAGGTTTTGTCCAGATGTAGCTCGGATACATTTCCTTTGGTCACATTGCAGTAAATCATCTTTGCTTCTCGGGGCTTCCCAGGTGGCTCAGTGAGTAAAGAATCCACCTGCCAGTGCAGGAGACATAAGGAACATGGGTTTGATCCCTGGGTGGGGAAGATCCCCTGGAGGAGGGCATAGCAACCCACTCCAGTATTCTTGCCTGGTGCATGCATCTTTGTTACTCACGAAATTGGGAAGCTACCTGGACTGCTAATGACCTAAATACGTTCGTCTTACAGGTGAACTTTGATATGGTGGACGGTGACTCTTCTCCTGCATGCGAGTGGTGGTTCAAACCGTAAGTTCAGCAAACCAAATAATCAGATATCAGTAATTCTAGAGCTCTATGCAGAACCGTTCTTTCTATTTTCATTCCTTCTGCCCAGGACTCTAGCCTCATAAGTAAGAGTCAAGAAGGAAGTAACATCATCCCGTTGGGTAGGCAGAAGGATGTCCAACTTAGAACAAGTTACTTTGTTCATCGTAGAGCAGTGTGACTGCCATGACAGCTGCCCATTGGTGTTTTTCTCTCCCCGTCCCCATCGCATTCTCTTTCTGGTAACAGAATATGAACCTTTAGTGTCTGGGCAGTGCTGAATTGATAATTCTCCAGATGTCACGTCTTTCTGTGTGGCCCTGCCCCTTCTGATCTTCTCCTGGCTCAAGCAGACAGATCCTAATATGTAGACACACGTAGGAGCAGCATCAGAAAATGTCGGATGAAATCTTAAGCCCGCTGTCGAGCTGGCTGTCCTACCATATCCATTAAGCAAAATATTTCTTTAGCTCAGCTGATGAAGGTCACGCTCTCAGGACTGGTCTGCTTCAGTTATAAAATGGAAAGTATTACAGTACACAAGAGACCGTTGCTCTTTCACGCAAAGACATTGGATGGTGTGGGACTGCATAGATTTCCTGGGGATGGGTCCACCTTCTCCACTTCTGGGTATCAGGTACTTCTAAGTATGGCTCTTTACTGTCTGTTCTCAGAAAGAGACCCAGAGGAAGACCCTTCCCTGCTTCTTCAGAGACCTCAACATGTAATTTAAGATTTTTGGAAAATCCTTAGGCATTTCAGGCATTTATTTCCTGTATGTTTCATCAGTGGTCAGGTTCTAGAAAGCTGGTTGATTAGGAAAAAAATTTTCCCTGCCTTCTCTTCTCCTTGCTTTTCTGTCTCCCTGTCTCTGTTCCCTTTGCCCCAAATATGGCTTTCCGTGTAATTCAGTTTACTAAATATTTCTCCATTTTTGGTTTCACTTCAGAGTTTATTGCTAGAGCGGGTAATAGACTTTCAACACAAATAGTATATTGATCACTTGAAATCTTGTTTGAGCTTGACTGAATATACATAATGGGGTGTCAATCGGGGAAAAAAATCTCATAATAAATGGCAGGCGACTTATATTCATGAGAAAAAAAAATGTCTCAGGCAGCACACAAAATATCATGTTTACTGTAGCATGACAGACTGATTCCGCCAGTCTCCTCATGTTCTTCGGGTGGCTATTTAATAGCAAAGGCAAGGTTAGAATACCAAGATTCTGGAACCATTCTTTCTTTGTTTATATGGGAAGGCATTTCTGCACACTCTAGAGTATAAACATCTTCTCGAATCACAGCCAGCAAGAAAGATCTTTTCTACCTGAGGAATTCAGAAATTGCAAACAAATCTGTTGAAGTTGGTGTATATTTAAAATCAGATACTGATTTATGCAGTCCATATTTTTTAACTTTTTACCATGTGTGTATCAGTGCATACACTCGCTGTATGCAAATATCATTTTCAATGTGTACATGGGAGAGCACGGTATATTTAGAGAAAATCCTGCTTTACATAAATTATTTTTAAGAACAACTGAGCAGAGGAGTAGCCATGCGTTAGGAAAGTGAAATCTTTTTTTTTTTTTATTTCCTATCGAATGCTAAGTAAAGGAATCTCAGCTTTAAAGTATTAAATGTAATTCTTCAAAATCGATTTTCTTGATAGAGCAGTGATTATGATGGCAAGTATTTCTGGGAAAGTAGTATTTTTGATTACCTTCTGATGCTGACTTTTCTCTGACTCCATTGCTGCTGGTTGTCTGTGTGGAATCTGGCCCCAGAGGGAACGTGGGGTATTGTAGGAGCTGTCATCCGGCTTCCCCTCAAAACTCTGTGGGGTATATTACACTGTCCCAGTCCACGGGGTGGGGTCAGCCTAGCTTCTGTAAGGAATTCTTAGTCTCTTGTAAGTGAATGGAGCCAACATGCTCTTTGCTTATCAGGTTTTAATTTGCTTTTTTTAACGGCAAAAATCAAATAATACTCTTGACAATCAGACAATCATCTCTTCCAGTTCCTTTATTCTATTCAAGATTTTTAAAAGCGGATTATGGCAGAATTTTCACTTCTTAAATCTCAGGTCATGTCCCAACAACCAGAAGAACCTACTTATCCCAGAGTGTGTATAAAGGACCGATGAGGCTATGAGGCTATGAGGGTATAAAAGACGTGACATCAGGCTCTGATCATATCTGCTGTTTTTCTGTAGGGCTTTGAGCACTTTTGCCTGTTTTCATCTACTTCATTAAAATGCTTCTGATTTGTTGTTTTTTGGTTTTTTTTGGTAAGGTTTCTGATTAGCAGTAAAAGAGAAATGCAAAGGTTGCTGAGAAAACGGGATTATTTGAGAACTAGCCAGTTGCAGCGACTCAACAGTATATGATTATAGGGGAGCTATGGATTTTAATAATACCTTTCGTAAGTAAAACATTGCCTCTATATCGTCCCTTACGTATGTATACTGTTTTGTGACAAGTTAGAAACAATTTATAATGTGTGCTTTTTTTGCACAAAGAAAGGCAATCACATTCAGTAGTTGAAGCTTGGGGAAGTACGCTGGTGAGATTTTAGCAGAAACTACCTTATATGAGATTTTAAACTTGGGATTTAGATATTTGAAATGCGTTCTTAACTTTTAACCTGCAGAGAAACAAATGTCTGCAAATGTTAAAACTTGACCTTACTGGGTGTCACTAGTAAAAGGGAAAAATAAAATTGCAGGGCAGAGAGAATGGGAAGGAAAAAATTTCTCAGAGAAATTTGAGTCTAAAACCTGCATTTACAGTCCTTGCTGTTCTCTTAAATTTTGGATCATTTTACCGATTTATTATAATCAAGTGAAGGGAGAAAAAGAATAGGAACGAAATAGAAGCTTTGTGAGCTATTTTCTGATTAAAAGATATCCAAGATTACATGTTGGTAATATAAATCCCTACTTTTAATAGATAGCTTTCTTACCAGTTTGTACCATCTTACAGTGAGGATATTTAAAGACAAGTTGAAGCACATACCTTTTCTAGACCTTGTCAGTAGAACTGAAAACACCATATACTCACCAGGTGCTTGCTAAGCTTTTATGTTGTTGTTGTTCCTGTTGTTTAACACCTTTATTTACCACAAATTTTTAATATCTAGTTGAATTGGCAGCCATTTCGGAGAAATGGACGTTACAATTTCTGAGGTTTGATTTCTACATATGCTTAGTGAACATCAGGGAGTAACTAAAACTCCTGGATTTTTGCTTGCTTGCAAATACAGCATTTTCAGAAGCAAGAATCACAGCTCTCTTCTGTTAGAAGCTGCTCATTTAAAGTGATCCTCATTTAACAGAAGAATTGCAGTGGGACAACTTTTCCTTCCGACAATGATTTAAATAATAACTAGGCTGATGCAATGGATTAGGGTAATACTACTTTTTAAAAAATTGTTTTTTCACTTTAATAAAGAACACACGGAGGCAAAATAAAGATAAATTACAGTGTATGAATTCAGTTATCAGTGAAGTAGTAGTTTGTATATTACTGCTAATAAATCTCACTTTACAATTAATAAAAAGTTTATTTTCAGGTTTAATTGCTCATGTTAAGAGAGAATCAACAGATAAAACTTGCTTAGGGCATAGAACTGCTGCTGAGCTTTGTGTGAATTCAGTTTATTAAACCCCAGAGCCTCTTAAGAATGAAATTTTGCTATTTGCAGCAACACAGACGGACTTGCAGAGTATTATGCTCAGTGAGATAAGTCAGACAGAGAAAGACAAGTACTGTGTGCTCTCATGCATACGTGGAATCTAAAAAATACAGCCAACTAGTGACTATAACAGAAAAGAAGCAGACTCACAGATACAGAGAGCAAACCAGTGGTTACCAGTGGGGAGAGGGGAGGGAGCGGGGCAGGATAGAGTTAGGGGACTAAGAGGTACAAACTGTTAAGTATAAAATAAGCTGCAAGGGTATACTGTAAAACACAGGGAGTGGAGCCAGTATTTTATAGTAACTGTCAATGGGATATAACCTTTAAAAATTGTGAATCACTATACTGTACACCAAAAAAATCCCTATCTGCCATATAAAAGGGGATAACTTGGGGTCGCAGTCAGCTGATGACATACTATATTAATATGTTAATGATATGTTAATATATTTTCTATATCATGTAAATATATACTTATTACAAATATAGTGTTATACTATAATTATTAACAAGCCTGAACCATTTCAGTTTCATTGGAAACCTAATCCTGAGAAATGGACATAGCCAAATGTCCTATAATATGAAAGAATATAGGCTCAACTGTTTGCCCAGCTTAGTGTTAGCTTGAGGTACACGCTATTGCAAAAATCGTTTTCTTAGTGACAGGCTGATCCACCATGGTTATGGAAGAATTTGGTGAAAGGTACTTCGTGATGGTTTTTCTGGGATCATTTTGATTTTCGTGTGTATATTTGAGGCGAGGGGGCGTGGCTTTCAGGAATGATAGTCTCATTTTTAAAAATAAAAAAAGTGAAACCAGTTAATCCCATTTTCAGGTGAAACTTCTTCATCTTGCTGTGGTCTTTCCTCCCTTAAGACCTTGCTTTGGTCGTACTGACAGGCGTGGACCTGCAAACCCATTGTCTGATGGGCTTGATTTTGTCTCAGCCAAACAGAGGGAGTGGTCAGCCTATGAATTCTATCCCCAGCCAAGCATTTGAAATTGATGTTATTCTCCAGCAAGTGGCCACACCCTCTTCAGAGTCATTGTTTCATCCCTGTGCCGCTTGTATGCTCCTACAAACACACCTATGCCTCTCCGAAAGTTCTTCAAAATCATTTTTCTCTCATATTGTTAAAAAGATAAGCATTCAAGATAAAACTTAAAAATATGAAACCTCCTGTAGACCCACAATGTCAGGCTCGTCCACTCTCATACAGGCTCTGGAAATAACCTGCAGAGCTTGAATTTTCAGCCTGGGCAGAGCTCTGACTCAGGACTTTATATGAATGCTCCTTAGGAGACAGAGTTTAGCCAAGATTTGCAGAGTTGAGATGCTGGATTAAAGCAGACAGACAGACAATCTCTCAGGCAAGGATTTAACTGGATTGTTAAAAAAAAACAAACAAAACAAAACCAGCACGAAGGTGAACATGTATAGAGATAGATGTTCATTCTTCAGAGATGTCAATGAATGCAGGAGAATCAGCCAAAATTCCAGAGTTTTCTTTTTCCTCTTTTGTAACAGTCCAGGGACATCATTGCCAGTGACCACGATGACTAATCATTCTTAATTTTTCTAGCTCTAAACGCAAGGCTGACTGATCCCTTCAAGAGTGGCCTTCTTGAGCAGCATTGTTCAATGGAACTTTCTGCAATGACAGGAATGTTTGCTTTCCGCACCACCGGGTACAGAGCCACACGCCATGTGGAGCTACTGAGCGCTTGAAGGTGGCTAGTGTGACTCAGAAACTGACCTTCAAAACCTTATTTGATTTTAATTAAAATGTAAATTAAAAAAGCCACATGTAGCTGGGGGCTGCATGTATTGGACAGTGTTACCACAGACAGTCAGAAAAGTGAGTCAGCTTCGCATAGAGTCCTCTTTATGGGCGATATGAGCAAAAGGCCCTGCACATTCCAGAAACTGGGGACCACCCCAGTGCTGACCACCGTGTGCGCGCTCTCCGTGTGGTGGCCTCCGCAGGGCTGCCGGGCACATCATGGCTGTGCCGTTGCTGTTGTGCTTCCACATTTTTATTTATTTATTTGTTTAAAAATTTCGTTGGAGTATAGTTGATTTACAACGTTGTTAGCTTCAGGGGTACACCGAAGCAAATCAGTTAGACATATAGCTATATCTACTCTTATTTTTAGATTCTTTTCCTCCTATTTTAAAATAGAACTGCATCCTCCCAGATCAGACCCAGTGCACGATACTGTTTGTTGTCGTTGTTCAGTCGTGTCTGACTCTTTGCGACCCTGTGAACTGTAGCCCACCAGGCTTCTCTGTCCTTGGGATTCTCCAGGCAAGAATACTGGAGTGGGTTGCCATGCCCTCCTCCAGGGGGTCTGCCCGACCCACGGATTGAACCCATATCTCCTGGTTGGCAGGCAGATTCTTTACCACTGAGCCATCAGGGAAGACCCCCTCGCCAAAAAAAAAAAGATGATACTGTTATTCCTCTTTTTTTTCTTTTTGAATTATGGGAAGAATGCTTAAAATGAGATCTAGCCCCTTCACAGATTTTTTTTTTTCCCCCACGTACAGTGTAGTATTGTTATCCATAGGCGCCGTGCTGTACAGCACATCTCTAGAATGTATTCCTGTGGCATAACTGAAATTTCATACCCGTTGGTTAGTGACTTCCCATTGCCCCCTACCCCCAGCCCCTGGCAACCACCACTCCATTCTTTGCTCTCCTGAGTAGGACTATTGTTGCTCAGAGACCCCATCCCCAACGGGGTAGTCTCTTCCTTGTCCCAGAACCTCTCTGGGTCCTGGCTAGCTTGTTTGGTTATGACTGTACGTCTGAGGTACTCTTAGAATTCTGGCTTTAGGATACGAGGTTTAGGGGCACACGTCTTGATTTGCCCTTCTAGAAGGTTCTTCCACAACTTCGTCCTTCTTTTTGTCTCTGCACCCTGTTGCCCACGACTAAAGCTTCACCATCTATTTATCAACACGTGTATTTATCTCTGTGTCTAAAAGGGTTTTACCTCCAGTGTTCTTCAGTACGGACCCCCTCAGACAAGACTGATTAATAAGTTACAGCAACTCGCTTATTCTGCAGACACAGGCCTCTTCCTCAAGGCAGTGAAAGCTTCCTCTATAAATGGAAAGGGTCTTCTAACTGAATTGCCGGTGACGTTTTCAGAGCCTGTCCTTGAGTAAGTGGACTTCTCCTAGTGGAGCTTAGCTTTCTTTGGCTCCCATCACTCTGAGGTCTTCACAGACGAGGCAAGTGGGAGAGAAAGGGGATGGAGGGTACCTGGCAGGTGTGACCGTCTTGTACCGCCAGGGAGACCCCATGCGTCCCGGCACACAGAGGAGGCTTCCGTCTGTGCCGGGGAGAGAGCCTGACTGAGGTGCGCATGTGTGGGTGGAGCTGCTCTGTCCTTAGGCAGCCCCCAGCACACACTCCACTGTCTCCCCCAGACCCGAGGTCCTCTTGTCAGGTCCTGCCACAGGATCACCCAAGTTTCTTTAGGAAAAACATATTCCTAAGCAGATTCTGGGCCACACTCCTCGTTTGTGGAATTAGACCATTTCTCTCAGTACTCTCAGCCCTGTCTTCACAGTTAGGGGGTTTCTAAGACATGCTGCTGCCAGGGTTGCACCTCTGACTGAGAATCTCTGGGGTGGGGTCTGGACATTGATGAATTTCAAGCCGTCCCCCTCCCCACCCCAGCACGGCTGATGCAGCCTGCATCTGGCTCCATCCCGGAGGGGCTCAGGGTGCGCAGTAGGGGTCTTGGCTAGGATGACTCCCCTAGCTTACATATGCGTGTTGTTTGTGCGTGCTCAGTCGCTCAGTTGTGTCCGACTCTATGACCACAGGACTGTAGCCTGCCAGGCTCCTCTATCCATGGGATTTTCTAGGCAAGGATACCGGAGCAGGTTGACATGTTGAGTACCTGCTATGCATCCAGCCCCCCGCTCTATGATGCTGGGTTTCAACATCTTTGCTTCATCTGCTTTTCAGTCTCATCTCTTTGGCTCCGCCCACTGAGCATATGACCTCTGGGCCTGTGTCTCTGCGGTGACCTTTCCAGATCCCATTTTCCAGCTCCTGCCAGCTGTGTCCTTCAGTGACACTGGGCCAAGTCCCCTCCCCCATGCCTGGCAGTCGGGGTGCCAACCTTGGTTGCTCCTCCTCCCCCAGTGTGGTCCCCGAGTCCCGCAGCTGTGGTCCCCTAGCAACATCCTGTTCTCTAGTCACTCTGATGCTGACCTAGTTCCAGCCTGTGCTGTCTCATGCCCCGGTTGATTAGCAAGGCCCCGAGTCGGTCTCTACCTCCTTAGCTGGTTCTTCTCTCTGGTCGTCTTTCCTGTGAGGAACCATAGGCCAGTTCACAGAACTCACGTCAAAGCTCCTTAGGACTTCTTGATGAGCAAGGGCCATCCACACCTCCCTCAGCCACCCCGCCCTGCCTTCACAACCCCTGACCCCCAGGGCTGCTCCCCCAGGCCTTCGTGTGTGGTCCTCCTGTTCTTCTGCATCCCCATCTGTGTTTGCTGATCTACATCTCCCTCACGGACTGGTTCACAGGTCAACTGCAAGCTTCCTTCCATGCCTTTGGCCAGACCCCTCATTCCCAAGGCCCCACACCTTCACCTGCACTTCTAGTTATGGGCTCACTTTTCTCATCTTCCGGGGCTCCTATGTAGCTACTCACAGGGCCCCCACTCCCACACCCACCCCAAGTCCATCCTGCAGGCAGGAGCCCCAGTCAGTGTCTGTATCCGAAGGACAGGGGTCCTGCAAAACCCCTGTCACCATCACATACTCCCACCCAGGTGCCTGTGGCATGGGTTCTTTAAAATATATATTTTAATGTATCTGGCTGCACCAGTTCTTAGTTGTGGCATGCAAGCTCTTAGTTGTGGCATGTGGGATGTAGTTCCCTGACCAAGGATCGAACTGGGGCCCCCCTGTAATGCCACAGGGAAGTCCCTATGGCATGGTTTTTAAGTGCCCCAACTGGATGCTGTCAGCAGTGACCAGGCTTCTGGTTTTCCCCTGCGTGTGGAGGTGCTGGACCCCAAGCCCGCTGACCAGACACGTACACACAGCGTCATCCTCCCACGAGTGATCTCTGTTCCTCTCCCAGCAGAGGCTCACCCCTCCCTGTGTTCTCAGAGCGGCCTCCTAGCACCTTGGTGGTACCTCTGGAAAACACTTCTCCACCAGCCTTCTGTGAAGGAGTGAGAATTTTGAGACGCGGTTGGCAAGTCTTGGTAGTAGAAGGAGAAGGATGCCAGGACCCCTCCCACTCTTGTCGCCTCCCTGTGTCGTCTGTCCCTGCTCCCCTCCTGGCTCAGACTTAGCCAACCTGGCTGGACCCTGCGCCCCCTTTTTGAGCAGCTGCTTTGAAGGTAACCTTAGATGACTGAGCCAGACCCTTGAAGGCATCTCCCATCTCCCGAGGAGAGCCCATAGGGTCCCTGGGGACAGCCAGGCCCCCCTACTCTGGACAAATGCATAGAAATGAAGGGTGTTTTTCCATGTCTCATTCCCCTGGGGAGAAAGACCGGCAGCCCATCAGGAGAGGGGGAGAAACACTGGCAGGGGTTGAGCCAAGGCTCTGAGGGCTTCATCCAACTAGGCCAAACTGAAGAAGCTTCCAGAGCTCAATGCTGGTGAAGGAGGAGGAGACAGAAGGCATCCTGAGATGCCTGCAGAGGCCTGAGGGAGGGTGCGAAGGCCGGGCTTATTTGAGGAACTACAAACATGTCAAGTATTTCAGTGTGGGGTGGACTTAGGGGTAGGACAGGCAGAGACAAGAGCTCCGGGTCTTAGAGCCCATCCTCAGGGGAGAGGGAGTGGCTGCCCAGCGGGCCCTGTGGAGCCCCTGGAGACCCACACTGGGGACTTTCCCCTCCCGGCGCCACCACACTGGCCGGGCCTGGGCATGGCCCCCCTGCGCCCTGCTCTCGTCCCACCCCCGAGCCTTGCCAGGTGGCGAGCCTTTGCTGCAGTGGCTGCCCCCGTGGTCAGGCCAGGGGATCCCCAGGCTTACCCCCAGAGGGGAAATGACAGTCAAGCCCCAGGGCACCGTGGCCTAAGGATGAACCACCACGCGTTCCAGACTTAACCCTCAGCCCAGGGTCCCTTTGGCATCTTTTATGGGGAAGAGCACCGGCCATTTCCCCTTCCCCACTTAGGTTTCCTCTGCTGTGGCCCCGCAGGGCCAGGAGCACATGGGCAACCCACCTTCCCAGGCCCCTCCAGGACCACAGCCTGAAAGGATGTGGGTGACTCTGCACGGCCCCCTGGAGCACCTCCCGGCGAACACAGCCAGTGCCTTCTCGGCTCTGCTGTCAGTCACTGGCTTGACAATCAAGGCACTGAAAAAGGACAATTCACAACAAGCCTACACAGAGAAGCCCTTTTATGCGCAAGAATGGCCCCGTCGTTCACTTCAGCACCATTTGTATCTTTCTTGATAGGAGTTACTGTACTTGAGAATGGTCGAGCAGCGTGGCTTTAAGCAGGGTGTTGGGTCATTCGATGTAAAGGACACTGAGAGGGTTCATTGTCCCCGGGCAGCGCAATCGCCTGAGCCAGCATCCCTGGGTTGGATCCGAGTTGGCTGGGTGTGTGGGCAGTGCCAGCACAGCCTCTCTCGTGGGGTTTGTAGGCTTTGGGGGTGGTGGGGGGCTGCCTTGTGGACACAGGCCTGGGACAGGCCCTGCCAGCCCAGGGTCCCTCTGCAGAATGACACGGGGGCCTATGTGGGCAGTGGGGAGTCGTTCTCACCTACTCAAACAAGCCAGAGAGGAAGCAGGCTGGTGTACAATGAAAGGTCCCTGCTAGAGCTCCACCCGAGAAGGACAGCGGTTACTTATAACTCTGGTTGTTGGCGTGAATGCTCCGTCAGCTGGTAAGGGAGACCCACACACGCCCTCTGAACTTGCCCCTGACAGGTGGGCCGTAGGAGGGGTCTGGACCGAGACCCAGTGCAGTTTTGGAAATAGTCCAACATGCAGGAGGATCCAAAGACCCTGGAACCCTTCTTTACCTGGACGCATCTACCCCTCCACTCTGCCCCCACCATCACGGTGGGACCCCTTCTTCCTAGCTCCCAGGCCTGCCATTCCTGTTCTGCCCAGCATCCAGGGCTCCTGTTCAGGTCAGGACCACAGCCCACAGTTGGCTCGAGCTTCAGGGCCATCATTTGAATTGGGAATGCCCAAGGTGTGTGCTCTCCATCTCGGGGCTGGACCTGAACTGGCCACCTGGTCCCTGGGTACTGTGATCCAGGACATAAAAGGATCTGCCAGCCTTACTATGACTACCGTCATTAGCTATTACTTGGTAGTGTTTCCTTGGCCCTTGGTGTGGGGAGTTTCTTTTTATTTTGCATCTTGATAACCATCCATGTAATAGGTACTGCTCTCACCACTCTTTCCAACAAAGAAGTTGGCTCAGAGAGGGCAGGCCAGTGGCTGGAGGCCACACGGCTAGGAAGAGGTGGACCAAGTTGCTGTCCCGCCTCTCCAGGGCCTGGACTCTGAGCAGTCTGAGCCTAGGCTCCTAAGCCCAGCTCACCCCCATCTCCAGGTGCTTCTGAGTCATGGACTGTGGAAGAAGCAAAAGAAAGAACAAGTCAGAAGCTCAGATGGGTGCTCCAGGGGCCTCACTTGCCTGCCTCCTCCTCCCAGCTGGGCCTCGAGGCTTCTGTAAACCACCCATGTGGCTCCTCGGGGCCCACTTTCTCTCGCCTCCGTACACATCAGTGAGTCATTTCCTCAACTTTTTTTTTTTCCTTAGTTTTTTTTTTTTTTTTTTCCTATTAGGAGGAAAAGTTTCCTTCACAATGGTGATTTATGTCTGCCTCTGCAGATCAGTTTTTTGAAGTGTTTCAAAGACTTGCAGAATTACTTTCTGTTGGAATATTAGATTTCTATCTCTGTAAAATTTAGAACCATATGCTCTCAACCCTGGATATTGGCTTCTGTGCGGTATCCATCCTCAATTTTTTTTTTTTAATCCCAGATAATGATCCCACATCTGTCTCAGGGCAATTTATACCTTAGCTGGAGAAGACTGAAAGAATGGGAAATGGGTTCCTGAGCTGCTGCTGCTCCTGCTGCTAAGTCACTTCAGTCGTGTCCGGCTCTGTGCGACCCCATAGACGGCAGCCCACCAGGCTCCCCCGTCCCTGGGATTCTCCAGGCAAGAACACTGGAGCGGGTTGCCATTTCCTGAGCAGGGACACATAAGGAAGACGGGAAACCCGAGTAGGTGGGCACAGGCTTCAGGGCTGGAGGAGCAGAGAGGCAGGGTAAGCGGCTGTAGCCCTCAGCACAGCGCTGAGCTCCTGAGCCTGTTGGTGAGAGCCCTGGAGTACAGGGTTGAATTCAGATCCTGGGTTCAAATCCTGGCTGTGTCGTGGGTCAGTGCTGTTTGCCCTTGAGCAAGTTGCTTAAACTCTGTGCATCAGTTTCCAAATCTATAAGATAGTGGTACTCCCTCCCAGGGTGGATACAAGGACGGAATGAGTGCGTCCATGTAGCTCCCTGAGAACTGTGCCCAGCACATATTAGGAGCTCAGCCTTGTTGCAGTGAGAACAGACTGGCTTCTGGAAAGGGCTTTTCAGAACAGTTGGGATGTTTCCATCCAATGAAAAGCAGGAGTAATTCCTGTTTTTATATAGGCAGAGACAGTTGACAGCTTTAGCAAAGTGCCCACCCAAAATCAGAAGATTCATATCACAGCCGTCCGGGAGCTGATGTGATCTGTTGTTTATTTAACATGTCTCTGCCACACCGAGCTCCATGCGGGATCTGGGCTGTCTTCCTCTCTCTGGGTGTGCTGTTGCTTCTTGGTGAATGAGATCAGGTCTGGGATTGGCCCTGGTTCTGGAAGCTGGACTGGTCCTATGAGTGCCCTCATTCTTTGTGTATTTGCACTTGATTCATTGCTTTTGCTTGTGACTCCCTGGGCCACCGGTCAGGGGAGAGGGGAGTGTCTCAGTGTCACCTGCCGTTATGTATTTTGCTCTGTCTTTGAAAGACGCCTGTTTACCTGACTCCCATCCAATTGGAGAAAGCTCTTGCGATCCCAGCCAGGATGGGTTTCATCCAGCGGCGTGGTCTTCTCTAGGCCAGCTGGGGGTCTGCGGGCCAACTCAGGTTTCTTATGGGTGCTTGAGTCCCACAGGTGAAGCAGACATCCGATGATGGCTTGAGGGGTTCAGGCCATTATGTACAATAAGAGGTGTGGTTCAGGGACCCACCCAACCCTCCCTGCCTCAGATGTTCCCTCTGGGATATCCTTGCCTCGTGGCCAAGAGGTGGGCGCCTGTTGATGGACCACAGATCTCTCCTGTAGTTTCCAGGGACCCCAGCGAGCCGACTGCATGCCCCAAGCCTGCTGTCATCTCTGGCACCTTTGTCTCCCTGAGGCCTGTACCCACCCCATCTCCAGAATTGCTACTGGAGCAGAGGCCAACACCTCCCTTCTTGGGCCCCCACCCTGGCCTCAAGGTCTGCCTGTCTCCAGCCTCTGTTCCATCCCCATTCATACAGCATCCAGGGTGGGCCTGAGAAACAAAAAATCTGATCACATCATGTCTCCCGTTTCCATCTTGGCGGCCTCGAGCTCCAGCTTCCTGTATTCATAACACACTGCAGTTTCGGCAGTCTGCTTTGTTCTTCTTGCCCCCACTGGCTGGTAAGGGCCCTGAGGCAGGGCCCTGTGTTACTTATCTCTAGAGTGGGCTTACAACCATGGCTTGGGGTAGACAGAGAGGGAAGCCCTAGAGAGTCAAAAGACTGGAATGTCTGGGAACCCATCTGCTAAGAAGCCAGGAGGACCTAGTGGAGGTAACAGGGCTGGTGCAGGCAGGTGGAGAAGTAAGCACCCCCGCCCCTCTCCAGCCTACCACCCATCTGCCATTTCTCCTGACAGCCAGCCAGGGGCTCCCCAAGGCAGCTGGTGCACATGCTTCTGGGGAGCTTGGAGGACGGGTCTCTTCTCACCAGGAAAAAGATGGTGATGCTGGACTAGCTCCTGGTGGCTGAAATCCTGGCTGAGTTAGAGAGGATGAACAGAGATTTGCCTTTGGTGCCAGATTTCTCACACGTTATCTCAGTTCCTGCTTGCTCAGTCACTCGGTCATGTCCGACTCTTTGCAGCCCCGTGGACTGTAGCCTGCCAGGGCTCTTCTGTCCATGGGGTTCTCTAGGCAAGAATACTGGAGTGGGTAGCCATTTTCTCCTCCATATCTCAATTCATTTCTACTCAGACTTTGTGAGGTGGGTTGTACATTTCCCATGTGACTGATAAGGAAATTGAGACTCAGAGAAGCTGATGCGGCCCCACCCCAACCCCGACCTGGTCTATCAGCCAAGCCTAAGAGGAACTAACCTGCTAGAAACAAGTAAGCAAATCTTCTCTGCCATAATGGGATCAAACCACTTTTTCTCCAGGTCACGGCCAAGACGAGGTCCCTCAGTGAGGACAGCTCAGATATGGTGATGGTCTGTGAAGGCAGGTGGACAGTTTTCCCCGCAAAGAATCTAGGAACTGTCTGAGTCTGTCTAGGAGAAGAGTTGTTCAGTCTCATCAGGATGTCAGTGGGATGGCCCCTTACCTCATCTGGAGCTCTTGAGGTCTGACAACAGGTCAGGTGTGGTCAGTCTCCAGACAGAGCACTGACAGCAGCAGGAAGACAAAGAGCAGGGGAAAGAACAGCAGGAAAAGAAACCTCCCCCTGCAGGGCCTGGCCCTGCCCACGTCCATATCAGCAGTGAGGGTTTTGAGTTGAGATTGTCACCGAGTCCAAGCTTATACTGCTTGCCACGCGACAGATTGAGAGATGAGTTGTTGGGGCAAGGAATAGCAACTTTATTCAGAAAGCCAGCAGACCGAGAAGATGGTGGACTAATGTCCCAAAGAACCATCTTGCCTGGGTCTGGGTGCTAGTCTCTGTTGTAGAGCAAAGAGAGGGAGATGAGGTAAAATAACAAAGGGGATAAACTGTGGCACGTATTTCCTGGTTTTGACCAGAGTCCAGGGAGGATATATAAATTTCTTCTTTCCTGCAGCCATTCACAGGTGGGCCTGGTCATGATGTTTCCTCTGACCTTAGACAAAGGTATTGTAGCTGAACACTCAGGCAGCAGGGGCAGGGTTCCTGGAGATGGGCCATTACATATGCCTTAAGCTATAGGCAGCATCCCTTTAGATTAACTTGTAGCAAAAAAATCACTTCTTAGCCTTTTGGCTGAGATCAAGCATAGTAAATTGTAGCAAAAGAAATAAAGGGTAAAGTAAAAGAAACAGATTTGATATGGAGTCAGATTTGTTCTTCTGTGTTACAAGAGCTTCACAGATGATGACAATGGGGTACAATGGAGTTTCAGTCACAGCAGCTGTAATAGTCGGGCCATGATAGAAAGATTTTAAGGTGGTAGTCAAAGGGGAAAAGACTGAAGAACTCAAAACAAGAAATGGAGGTGCTTCTTGACCTTGTCCTTGAGGGAGACCCTCGTGTCTCATTTTGCACTCGTGATCAGGCCGCAGTTTTAGATGCTGGTATTGGTCACACAGACTCAAGCTCCATGCTGCACACAGATGGAATCCCAGGCAGATGGGTGGCATCACACAGGGGTTACCTTTACCTGTTTGTTGTTATTTAGTCACTCAGTCGTGTCTGACTCTTTTGCAACCCCTGGACTGTAGCCCACCAGGCTCCTCTGTCCATGGAATTTCCTGGGCAAAAATACTGCAGTGGGTTGCCATTTCCTTCTGCAGGGGCTCTTCCTGACCCAGGGATTGAATCTGAGTCTACCTGCATTGCACGTGGGTTGTTTACCGCTGAGCCACCTGGGAATGCCTGCGCTCATGTAAATAAAGGAGCTTCCGGTCCAGGCTCCAGCTGCAGCCCTCCTGATGCTGACAGTGTGGGCCCAGCAGGGGATGAGAGTGGCCTTGAGAGTGAAGGTGAAGGGGGATTAAGGTTGAAAGATAGTGAAGAGTAACACAAGGCCCTTGCTTCCAAGAGGAACCACAAGGCAGTCCCATCCCAGTATTAGCTGGGCATTCAGAGCATCAGAGACTCCTGAGGGAGACACCCTGATTTGGTAAACATAATCCTGGACTGGGACACGAGCCGCCTCTGTCACCTCGTCACCTCATTGCTGACACGTTTCCTCTTCTGCAAAATAGCACCACCACGTACCCTCACCTGCTGCAGGGCTGCCACAACACGTTTGTATAAACACCACCCGCATTCACGTCTACAGTATTCTCCTTTCAAACACTGATACTTTAACGGCTTAGTCCCCGCATTCACGTCTACAGTATTCTCCTTTCAAACACTGATACTTTAACGGCTTAGTCCACTCTGGCCCCATAACTCGAAAAGGTAGTGTTGGTCTTTTTTATAGTTACCATCTTGTGATTCCTCATGAGCAACTCACAAAGCACTTGTGATCCAACTGGACTGTCTCCATGAAAACATGAGGATCACACACAGCCAATAATGATTAGCACCAGGGCTGAGGAAAGGAATAACCAAGGGAGTCTAGACTAGGAGGAAATCTCGGGGCATTGCCTTGAGATGAGGTGTTGCAGGTGGTCCTCACTCCTCCTCTAGGGACGCCCCCATTGATAGTCATAGCCCCCAGCCCCGCCCCCCCCCCAGGCAGTCAACTATGCTAACTCTCCATCCTGAAATAATTTGGCCATGAAGCAAATCAAATGGCTCTTCTCCAGGCTGGGGTGGTCCTGACTCAGTCCATTTGTTTTAGGAGTATGGATGGACCAATGCTCCAATAACTTTATATCTGGTACTGTTGGGTGAAAAATAGAGGGGAATCATTAAATAGTCCCAGGGAGGAAAAGGGAGGCTGCCCTGCACTCGGGTGGACAGTGGCTTTGTGCAAGTAGAGTTAGATCCAGTTATGAGAGAGAAAGTACAAGGTGTTTCAATAGCTGCAAATCCTATGAGCAGTGAAAATATCCCCAACATCTTTTTGAAAAAAAAAAAAAAAAAAAAAACTTCAATCCCTACAATAAACATTTTTCTATACAAGATAAAAAATTCTATATTTTACTCTGTAGTCTTACAGTCTGTGATGGCTCTGAGAATACTGACAGTTTCTTTTTCTTCCTAGAACTAGGGGAAAATCCTTTATATTCCACCCGAGATTTTTTTTTAATACCAAAGAGGATATTGTTTATAATTAATATGTATTCTCCTGATGAATAATTTGATAAAAAATATTCTGTTTTCCTATAAAACAATTTATTTAAATGAGACAGGGTGAGGGTTTTTTTTCCCCTCGTGCTAACATGAAGTTTTCTCTATTTTCAGTGGCATCGCAAGACAGTTGGGCAGTGGTTTCTATACTGAAAACAGAAATGACCCCATTATCCCACCTGGTTAAATTTATACCCTCTTCAAAATTCTATTAATTCTTCTATTAATACTTGGTTCTGTGGAATCTAATAAGTGCTTCTGGAGAGTCTAATGAGAACCTTGATACAGACTTTTAGGAAACCCAGGCTTAGTTCCTTTCTAAATAATGAATTTATTGAACCCCTTCTCCTGAACATAGAAGCTGTAATATAGATGCCCAAGTTTCATGATAGAAATTTGATGAATATATTACAAATCCCAGCTGCACTCAAAGGAAGTAGTTTGGTTAGATGTTGAAGGCAGGAAGAAAATTCCACCGCTTTGTGAACTCAAGTTAGAATGTCAGTTGCCCAAAAGAGGGATTTTTTTTTTTAATGGGAGATTCACTTTTAAAAATTGGCAGGCTAACTAACCACAGCAGATTTGGAATTCCAGTCCTGACCGGGAAGCAGGGAAAAAACATCCTCAAATGTACTATTAAGAAGTGGCTGTGTATGGGGAGAATACAAATTGATGATAATGTTAGAATAAACACAGCATACATTTGAAATACCAGTCGATAATACATACATTGTCTTCCCAAACCTATGATAGATTTGGTGGATGAACCCTGATGTTGTATCTTCTGAATGTGTAGGTAGGCGAGCAGGGGTGATGTGCGTGCCAGGCCCTCACGTTCAGACAGATTCTCGCTGGCAGCCATGTTCGTCTGTGAGTGGTGAAAAAAATACAGGAATCTGAAGGTGATCCGTCCCATCGTGGGTCTGGTAAATGAAAAATTTACATGTGTGAGACAGTAGTCTTGCAGTCCGAGGAACACAGATGAGAAAGTGCAAGGCATTGAAATTGTGTCGCTTCTAACAAAGCTTTTAGAAACAGACACACACAAATGAGAATGACTTAAATTGATTTTTTAGAAAATCCTTTCTTCTGTGGAGTCGAGTGACCCCAAAGCCTTTGGAGGCATATAGGAGGTGACAGAGGGCTAGCAGCTTTCTGTTTTAGAAGAGCCCGAGCAAATTAGAACAGAAACGTTGCTGGAACAGTTTGTGTTTTCTGGAGACCTGCACAGGAAAACAGCACCCGTCAGTGGGAACAATGAAGCGATCGGCTTTGTTTGCATAGAGGGACTTTGCAGAAAAGCTCCAGCTATAAAATACCAACACCCTCAGCTTGCCCCCAAGTTCCTCATGTCACCCAGTTAATTCTGAAGAACAGTGTCCTGTAGGGGCTCAGTCTGTGTGTGTGTGCTGTACCACAGTCAACACTCCTTGCCCCTAATTTTCTGAAACTGACCAATACTTTCCTGGGGACAGAGGAGGAAAATGGTGTGGTCCTGGGTATTCATTTTGTGACACTGCCCACAAGGGCACACTGGCCTTTGGGCTGGATGCCAGCCACCAGCCCATCATTTCTCAGTGAAAAGAACCTTTCAGCTCGGTTACCTCCTGGAGAGAGCTGATTTTCCAGCAGTCAGGCTTGATCTGGGTAAATAATTAGAGAGCTGGAGAGCGAAGACATCGCTCTAGTGCTGTCTGATTCTGCTAGTATAGCCAGACCCTGTGATTCCATCCTTGCTACAATCTTAACTGTTGTCTTTCTCTAAAGATGCAGAGAAAGAGGGCGGGGGGAGGGAAGGAGGAAGAAACAGCAACAAAGCCGGTTGCTTGCATTTGTCTTGGAAGAATTAATGACATTTTTCATTCTTTGGGTGAGAATAAGAAAATCGCTGCGGTTCTTTATCAGCACATAAGAAGGTAACTCTCGGTCTGCCTCCCTCTCCCTAACCACTCTCACCTCCCAGGCCATGCATGTTCAGTGCAATTACTTTGGCATATTGATTTATTTTTAAAACTATATTACCCCTCGTTTACTGGAATTTGCAGGGCTCTGGGTCATGCAGGAGAATCACATTTCTCATAAAGCAGACCCTGAAGTGGTTAATAGGTTATTCTTGAACTTTTGCAGCTGCTCATTAAAAGCCAAATTAAAAAAATATATATTGACTGTTATAGAGCATGTATGTCTCTCTAAAAATTTCCATTGTTCTGAAACTTTATCACATTTTATCCTGTCCTATGTGAAGAGAATAAGGAATTGATAAAATTATTCCAAGGTTCTAGTGAAATTCCCAATTTTTCTCTCATTTGTGTCTTCTGTTGCAACCTCTATAGTTTATTAGACCATTAATTCTCATTGATTGAGAATCATGGTCACAGGAGCAATCTGATTTGCTGAAAAATAGTAATTATACTAGTGGAGTTTTACTACTTTGGAGGAAGCTATATAGATAAGAATGAAAACTAAGAAATGGGAAAAGGTAGCATAATTAAGAATAGTTACAATGCACACAAGCATGTTTAACATGGTTCCATGTTAACTACAAAGGACCTCTAACAATTTCTGCACCAAGAACTGGAAGACACAATCAAGAAACAAAGGCTGTTAGTTTTGATGGCTTCCTTTTCCAAGCGTACAAGATTCTGAGGGTCAAGAAGGGTGGAAGCCAGGCACTCCCCTACCTATGGCCCACCGCCACAGAAGGGTTTATCACAGCTTGCAAAATTAATGAGTCCTTCCCTGAGTTGAACTACAGACTTTTCTAGCAGATAGCAGCTAAACTGGTAACCTGGCTTGCTTTGGTCACCAACATGGCAGGCCTTGCTGGGTGTTGGGGGTGGGTGTGACAAACCCAGATGGTCTGACCCATCCGGGAGTTAAGTAACCCCACTAAAGGGGCAGACACAATAGTGCCAGGTATGTCTCCTGTTCAACTGCATTCAGACCAACTCTCCTCACCAGAGATTTTTTTTTTTCCTTTTTTAATTTTTCATCTTTTCAGGGAAACATTTCATCTTGGAACTAAAAGCAGCAAAAGTTGATTGATATTAACTATGGCACTTCTGAACGGATTAAACCTAATCCCTTCCTCCTTCCTTCCTACCTTTTTTCCTTCTTTCCTTCCTTCTCTTCTTTTTTCCTCCCCCTTGACTCCCTTCCTCCTTCCCTCCCCAAACCCAAGGGAGGCTAGAAGGCTCTTCCTGGCAGGAGAGGGAGGTCCCTGGGGACTCCATGCCAGTAGGATAGGTGTGTCAGGAAAGAACATGGGGTGTCAGGAGTCTGGGGGCCAGGAGCCTCCCAAGTGTGCTTTCTGGTCTCACACAAAGGGGACGGGGATTTTTTTTTTTTTTTAAATCATAGGACATGATTGTCCACAGCTACGGGACAACCTCCCGCGCAGTCTCGGACTTGAGTATTTTGGGATGTCCTAAAAGAATCCTCTGGAGGTAAACAACATGTAGGACCCCCTCTCTGCAATGCCACTGGCAGGTTACCGCTTTCAAAGCAAAGCCAGACTCCGGCCCTGCCCGAGGTGAAGTCTTTGTCTGCCTGCGCGCCCGGCCGCTCCGGCTTCGGATTGATTTTTGGCCCCCGCGGCAGCAAGTTGGGGGCTGGCTCGGAGGGTGGAGGCGGCTTGGGGGCGGAGTGCGGATTGGCATCCCCGGCTGCAGGGAGCCCACTGCTGCTTCAGGATTTTTTTTTTTTTAACTTGGAATTTCCAGATGACAAGAAAGAGGTTTCTACTGGATCTGAGGGAGCCATTAACATCTATTAGTAACGCCGATGGGGTAAGTAGCAGAGTGGCGCTCGGGGCTCCAGTCGGGTGTGCGGTCCTCGCCGAGCTCGAGCATCGGCCGCCCAGCGCTCCGGCTGGATGCGCTCCGGGGCCGGCGGGGACGTGGCCGGCTGCCTGCCCGTTCCGACCCCTGCCCAAGGTAAGGGGTCCTCGCCGGGGCTTCTGCTGCTGACCTCGGCCCCCGCCCTCCCCGCCGGGACTTCTTAGCAGGGCATCTTCTCTGGTGGGTGAATTACTTGTCATTTCTCCCGGGGCACTGCCGGTCGCCTTCCTGGGACCGTCCTTTCAGATTTGGTGATCCGCCCCGACACCCACCGGAGTCTCTCCCTGGAGGTGGTGCTTATGCATATTCATTTTGTCTGGTAGCCGCTACCCGACTTGCCATTGCAGGTTGATTTATCGATATGCGTGTAAAGTGTGCTTTATTTGAGTAATTAGCAATCTTGAATTCGTGGAATCGTCTGCGCGTCCCAGATCAAAGACAAAAGGTGGTCCTGCCGCCTCCCCCCACCCCTTCATTTTCTACCTAGTGACCACTGACTTCTGTTGTTATAGGGAAAGCTCGTTAGCAATGGTAGATCCCCCCCTCCGGAGGAATCACTGAATTCAATATTAGTGTTGGTAAATAAAGCATACGGTTATTTTTAAAAGCCCAGCATTTGAGAACTAACTTCTTCAGGGCTCTGTGTCCACTGAGTGGACAGTGTGTTGTGCTGTTTCAGTTTGGGGTTCATTCCAGGATTGCTCTTACTTCTGTGAAACAGTCAACCGCATGTTCCCATCAGGGTCCATGAAAAGAAATGTTGCCTTTCATTACAAAGGAAACTGCAGTGAAAGGGAGACACGACTTCAACTGTATATTCTATTTTCTTATTTTGTTCTTCAACTGTGGTTTTCATCTTTCCATGCTCCCAGTCCTCTCACATCCATCTATAACCCCATCATTAAACAAAATATTACCTTTGCGGACTTGCCTGTATTTCTTCAGGAGCTCTATTATGCCTATAAATTTGACCTGGGTGATGTTACTAATTTGATAGGTTATTCTGTCATACAGGAAGTCACAGTCTATGGACCAGTATGTCTATGTGAACCACCGCCCTCCCCCCAGTCACATTAGCTAAATTGTTTCTAAAAGATATTTTTAGGCCAGTGAACACTTAGCAAAAATGTCTCTACAGATCCTGATAGAACTATTTTTAGATTCAGTACTTTAAAAGCCTGTTCAACCCAACCAGTTCCAATCAATGTAAATGTGCTCCTAACAAAAGATCTTTATATTGTTAGTGATTAAATCATTACACATTTCCTTTATGGAATTAGCCGATCTAACAATAAAAAAATTCTCACCCCATGAAATATTATTCTGATTTTAAACTCTAGAAAAAAGTATGCATTTCTTGTATTTTCAAGGGAAGAAGTCATGTAAAACTGAATCACTAGAGTATAGAACATTTGTTTGGGTTTTATCTTTTCTGCAGACTTATTGTGTATTCTATTTGATATGCCTCTGTTACTTTTTTAAAATGATGTAAATTTTCAGTGTGTTGCCAATTAGTATTCTGTATAAAATAGATGAATGTATAGTACATATACACGTGTAGGATTTAATCCATGGGTAGAAACAACAGCCATTAGGGTGAGACTGATGAAGCGTCTGCCTCTATGAGAAACACCAAGAGGGAAACCACTCCAGATCAGTAATTTATAGGTAACCCACATGAAAAGGGACCCCAAAGCTTTTCTCTTCAAATATTAAACAAGCTTTCCCTGTTGGTATCGTATGCATGTTGGAAGGGTTAAGTAAAAGTGGGAGGACCAAATGTTAACTAGGCAATATATTGTTTCTATGTTATTTACTACACACATTTTTGACATGCCTCAGTTGCTGAAAAGTAATCATAAACTTGATATTTTGAAAATGGCACGAGGCTAGATTTTTAACAGGAACAGCAGAGATGAGTGACTCTGGCATGTAGGCACAGGGTATGTTTGGTGTGTTTTTGTGCCTGCTTTATAGGAGGCACGTTACCCTTGTCTGTGAGCTCTGGTACTGACGTATCGAACACAGAATGAATATGTAACGACTTAACACAGCAGTAATACATTTAGCATGGAAGCAGTTACATAGATCTTTTCCAGATCTTGGGAATAGCAGAAATTTACCATGCACAGAATGTCAGGAAGGAAAGAATTAGGGTGAGCTGAGTTGACTGTCTCTAAGCAGAGAGATACTCTGCCTTGAAATGTGTGTTTTTGAGTGAGAACACAGTAGTCACCAGCACCGCCTTTCGTGGTACTGTCTGCGTGGTCTTTTGTTTACTGTACGTGGAGTTGGCACTAAATCCCTGGGGAGGATAATGGTGTATCTCATCTTGTACTGAGAGTCTGAATCCTCTTGTGCTTCTACAAGATAAACACAAATGCTTGTTTATTAGACAGTAAGCCATGCAAACATACATTTGTGCAGTCTTCTTTTCAATTCATTGAAAAAATTACAGGGGATTTTTTCTTGAAGCTCCATTCAAGACCATTACCATCAGGTCACTAGTTGTGATTTTTTTGTTTTAAGCCTAGAAAGTGACCCTCTTCCCTACCAGAAACTCTTAATTATTAAAAAGACAGGTGTTTGATTTGGTTGGTTGGTTAGGCTTCTGTCCTAAGAAAGAACAGCAAATGAAATATTCCTCAGTATGAGAAACATTTGACACAAACCTCCTATTTGATTGATTCAAGGATTCACATATGTATTTTCACCCCCATTTCCGTGAATGATTGAAAGGGAACTGTTGAATATAAAAGCCTGTACCTGGACAACATGATGCTATGTCTGTCTGTCGTGGTTGAATCAGAAGCAAGGGGAAGGTCATTTCCACTCTGCGGTCACCATCGGTCCCCTGTTGTTTATCAAGGGTGATGTTGAGAATGAATTTACGGGGAGTATTTCACATAATAGACATGTGTACTTATTTACTGACATACAAAACTGTTGTTTTTTAAATGCAGTTCAACATAGGATGGAATTCTTTGTACTTTCTGTGCACTGGGGGCAGTTTTCCCACTAGGATATTTTGAATTCCCCTAAAAATTAGATGGGATGAAAAAAAAAACCTTCTTGTGTTGGTAGAGTTAGGCTCCCGTAGTAGCTGGTATGTGACCTCTAACCACCTTTGAGTCAAAGCTGTCTCTGGTCTCACTTTAACATTATCATTTTGGGGGTTATGATGATGCCCCCCTAAAAAACCCCACATCTTCTGTATGCTTGAAAAGGACCTGCTTTTGGTGTACTTTTGCAGAGCTTAGTTCCACGGAGACAGTAAAATACCTTAGTGGTTTTATCTTTACATAATTTACGTATTTTAAGCTCTCTATTCCAGGTCAGTGGCCTATTTTGCTACTCTGGATGGCTGACCAATGTTAACAAACCCAGCGGATCTTAGGATAAATGAAGAGTGACTGTGGGCAGCCCCAGAGGCCATCAGTAACCAGTTTCTAATAGATTCAGAGAGAAAGCTCTCACCCTTTCTTCAAACTTGATCCCAAAGTCAGTGCCCTTCTGCCTGAGAACCATTAATGACTCACGTGGGATTTGAGTTCCAGTGAAGTTTCTGTATCTGTGCCACAGAGGATTTCCTCATAACAGTCTCTGGGTGGCTGGGGGGTTAAATAAGCACTTTCCCTCTGTGCTTCAAGGATAACCACAGAAAAATCAAAGTGTACAGTAACATCAAGGTATTGTTTAATTTACTAGACAGCTGATGGTCTTTGAACTGAAGAGGGAAACTTAAGAAATTTCCTAAATTGCATGGCAAATACTGGATACTAGGTATCAGTTCCACAGCCTCAAGATAAACTTTGGTGCCATATTCTCCCACAGAATTTAAAGCATCACCTTCACACCACTGTGGAACTGATCGTCACATGCACCTAAGTAAAACGTGGATGTGTTGAAGCATAGGACTGTGTGCTCGTCTGGGCCGGGGGCTAAATCAGACTGGGCAGTGCAGCAGTCTGCATTTTGCTTAACTGCAAAATCCTTGCAACTGGGGCCTGTCAGGATGCAAATGGATGCTCGTCACTCTATGGCACAGGTGCGCTGGTCAGTGGCTGTGGTCACCTCTTACACAGACCCTCTCTCTTGTTCTGAAGACTTTCCCTTTTTCCGCAGAAGCTAGAGTAAACATTGGAGGTGCTTGTGTCTTTTCGAATTATGGTGTTCCCTGGATATGCCTAGGAGTGGAATTGTGTTGGTCACCAAAGGGGAAACGTGGAAGAAAGTGATAAGTTGGGAGACTGGGATTAATATATGCACTGCACTATAAATAAAATAGATAACTATTAAAGACCTACTGTCTAGCACAGAGAACTCGACTCAATGCTCTGTACTAACCTATATGGGAAAAGCACCTGAAAAAGAATGGACATACGTGTATGTAATGTATGTAATACGTATATATGTAATGTGTATGTAAGTGACTCACTTTGCTGTACACCTAAAACTTAACATTGTAAATCTACGCCAGTGAACATTTTTTAAAAAGGCCAGAGGCAGTCGGAGAAGTAAGAGCCTGGGAGGAAAGCCGTGGCAGAGGCCCTCCCTTGTCTGTCTGTGTCTGTGATGGAGCAGATAAATACAGGTGGTCAAGGGCATTGGTGGCAAGTTGGCAGAACATGAATAACCCAATACCCGGGAAGATGATAGACCAGAAACACTAAATGAGGGATCATTTCCTGTGTGCTGTGTGGGTTGCAGGGACCCAGCGAGACCCCTCTGCTGTGCTTCCGCCTCCACACCCCCCGAAGGTTCAGGTCCTCGTCCTGGTTCAGAGCCGTCGTCCCTGGAGCTCCCAGGGAAGCCTCCATGGTGGTGGCGGTCACCGCAGCCTTATTAAGATGCTGCTCTTGTTCTCAATGACAGTCTTAACAGGACAGGAATCAGGTTGAACCAGTTGAAACCACTAGCATTCAGCCATTTCTGACCTACAAAACCAGCAGCTACTCATTTCCCAATTTCTCACCTTGCTCTCCTTCTCACACAACCAGATCACAGAATTCCCCTGCTTGCAAAATGTCCTACTGCCTTCTCAGTGGGCTCAGAATAAAATCCAGGCTCTTCACCTTGGCCTCCTCTGTGATCCTTCAGGACCTGGCCCCTGCCTGCCCTTCTTCCCCTACCTTCCTCCCCTGCCCCGGTCCTGTCCCCCAGCTCCCTCTTCCTCCGAACTGGCGTCCTAGACTCGGAGAAATTCCTGGAGTTCGAGTCAGAATCTTTGTATCTGCCCTGTGCGTTCTGTCTGGCTCCTCATAATTTGAACCTCAACTCAGATGCCACCTCCTCAGAGAGGTCTTTCCTGGGTCTTCTGTCTAAAGGAAGTTTTCCTCCTAACCCTGTTAGCTCATTGTAATTTTTTTCCCCAGGTGCTGTATCCCTATCTAAAATTACTTTTCCCTTGCTTTTTTAAAAAATTGAAGTATAGCTGATTTACAGTGTTGTACCGATCTCTGCTGTACAGCAAAGTGATTCAGTTATACACAGAAACACAAATTCTTTTTAATATTCTTTTCCATTATGATTTATCGCAGAATATTGACTATAGTTCCCCGTGCTATATGGTAGGACCTTGTTGTTTATCCATTCTAAATGCAATAGTTTGCGCCTACCACCCCCAGACTTGCAGTCCATCCCTCTCCCTCCACCCTAGACAGAGAGAACAGACTTGGGCTTTGCTTGCTGCTTAATTGTCATCTCCTTCACGACAGTGGAGAAGAGAACAGACACTCTGCCTGGCTTGTTCTTTGCTCCGTCTGCCCTGCCTGGCCACACAGCAGGGAGGCGGTTAGTAGGAATTTGTTGAGTGGACACCTTGTGGACGCCTCGCTCACAGCTCTGAACCCTCTGCAGCCCCAGCCACTGCAGAGTCTGGTCCCGAGCTGCCAGTCAGAGGAGTCTCCGCCCTACCCTGTGCTGACTGCCCCGCTGGTAACACCTCGTCCAGGAAGTGGGAGTGAGGGCTGGTGGAGGTCTGTTTCTCCATTCATTCTTTGCCCGTATTGCATAAGGTTCCCTGGACAGTTCTTGTAAGATCCAGCCAACCTGTGATGCTTCCCCTGCTTGCTTGAGCTCCTTCCTCGTCTCACCCTCCTGCAGCGCTCCTGCTAAACCATCCTCCCTTGAACGCCTGTTGCAGGCAGTGCCCTTGGGGGGAACTCAGGCTGATGAAGGTGCAGTAGATTTTGTGATGTTTTTCTAAAATTAAATCTTATTCGGTAAGTCGCAGTACTACCGGGGCGATCTGGTAATAGCTAACAGTGAATGTGGTTACCCGCAAACACAGGACACACGCGTTCGATACCTGGGTTGGGAAGATCCCCTGGAGAAGGAAATGGTAACCCACTCCAATATTCTTGCCTGAAGAATCCCATGGACAGAGGAGCCTGGTGAACTATAGTCCACGTGGCCTCAAAGAGACATGACTGAGTATGCACACACTAACAGTGAATAAGGACTTGGTTTTACGTCTAAACATTTAACCCTCACAGCAACCCTATGAGGTATCATCCCCATTGCACGGATGAGGAAATTGAGGCATGGTGACATTGAATAGCTGACTGCAGGTCATAGCAGTCGGCAGCAGAGCTGAGTGCAGGGGAGCCACAGCCAGGCTGTCTTAACCTCCTCTCCCGACCATGGTATCCTGGCTTGCTTCACTCAGGCTCTTTGCCCACAGCCTCAGTCCCTCCTTTTGAGTCCCTCTGTTCCTGCCTTTTTTCCTTTCCTTGAATTCTTACACCACCTCCCCCCAAAGTGGCATGGGTGCCTCAGAGTGCCAGGAGGCCATGAAAGGTGTTACTGATTCATTTTGCCCCATGACACTGGCCACAGCACTGAGGCCAGCTGCATGGACTTTGGTCCTCAGGGTCCACATCTGTGATCCAGTGCTTGTTTGTGGAGCTTCCACCCGGCCCTCTCCAGCCCTCAGAGCCAAACACATGCTCCTGCCCCTCTCAGCTGTGCTTCCCTTCTGTCCTCATAGCGCCCACCTCCCAGGGGTATTCTAAGCATCAAACAAGATAGCGTTTTTCAAGTGCTGAGAAATCCTGGCTCCCAGTAAGTGCTCAGTGGATATCAAATGTGAATATTCTTTTTATAGTAGTTGTTAGGAGATGAGGACAGGCCCCACGGTGGGGTAGATCAAGGGGAGGGCTGTCTTCTCTGCTGAACCTTTTTTTCTTTTTTTTTTTTTCAGTTTATTGGATTTTAGTTGATTTACAATTTTGTGCGAGTTTTAGGTGTACAGCAAAGTGATTCATTTATACATATATTCTTTTTTTTCAGATTCTTTTCTTATATAGGTTATCACAGCACTGAGTTCCCTGTGCTATACAGTAGGTTCTTGTCATTTATTTGTCTTATATGTAACACTGTATGTCAGTTCCAAACTCCTGATTTATCCCTGCTTGCCACATTTCCGCTTTGGTAACTGTAAGTTTGTTTTCCATTTCTGTAAATCTATTTCTGTTTTATAAATGAGTTCATTTGTGTAATTTTTTAAAAATTAGATTCTACATATAAGTGAGATGTTTATCTTCCTCTGACTTACTTAGTATAATCATCTCTCGTTGTATCCATGTTGCTGCAAATGACATTATTTCACTCTTCCTTATGACTGAGTAGTATGTCATTGTGCATGTGGACCACATCTTCTCTATCCATTTCCCTGTCGGTGGACACTTGGTTCACTTCCGTCTTGGCTCTTCTGTTGCATCTTTGCAAAGAGTTAAGCTGCCACTTGTTTTCTGCCATCCTCTGTAAAGTCAGAGATGATGGAGGCACTTTGGTCTCTCCTCTCCTTCTCTCCTTAAACTCCCACTGCCCTGCCTTAGCCTGCCATGGGTTTCCTTTTGTTCCGGGCTTCTAGAACCCTAAGCATCACCCCATCTCTTCTTAAATCCCATGGCATAGCTACAGAACAGCTGGAACTGGAGGGTAAGATCAGTTAGAGCAGTGTTGAGTGGCTTCTCCTGCCCTGGGTGTGCCACGTAGCCAGTCAGCAGCGGAGAAGCCAGGGGCTCTGAAGGGTGGGCACACCCCAGAGTTCCCATTTCAGCATTCGCCTGGAGGGACTGCCAGTGTCCTTCAATGCTTTGGACTCCTAACTTGCTAGATTATGTTTTTCCTGTCCACACAGAGTCCAGATGCATTGAAAAAAAGAACACTTCAAAGGTGGCTTTTAAGTTATATGCTGTTCCTAGTGTTTGCAAAACCACGTAATAAAAACACCAGGCAAAATAACTGATACTGACAGTGAAATCTCTCTTCTTTCCAAGCCCTTCTTTTGGGAAATGTAGAGTCTTTGACTTGACAAGGGATAAAGCATCCTGGTATCTCTTCTTACTTTGGATTCTTAATGCAAAACAAAGTCACGCTTTGAAAAATGAAGCTCCCAATCTTTGTCCTCAGCTGATGGAAAGTACAAGGGTCTTTATGGGGGGTGAGTGACCAGAACAGTCACTTTTCTTGTAGGCATACCGTCACGCTCAGAAGAGAGTACTCTGAAAACTGAAATATTATTTCTAAAAACTGAAATGATTTCTGTTTTTTCCATTTGGGCCTTGTTCAATCCTATAGACCTGAATGGCCCATTACCCAGTATTTTAGAGGAATTTAACTCGACTGTGTTCTGAGAGTTTTGTTTTTTTGTTTTTTTTAACATTATCTGTAAGATCTTGCTCATAATTCTGTTATCGTCTTGCTTATGAACATATCAAGTCAGATTTTGCAAAAGCAGGTCTTTCATCTCTCTCTCCTTCTGCCAAAGCACATTCTTCACACACAGAGCTTTGTGTGTTTCTGCCGACAGCTCACGATCAACGTCTTTAGAGTAAAAATCTGCATGTAGGCTAAAGATTGTTTATTGTTCAGGCCAACCCCTCATCTTTTCTAGACTTTATAGCCCCAGTTTATTTGTGACTCCATCCTCCATTTTCTTTGAGGAAATGTCCCTGTGTTTTCTATGTCAAATGTTTCCATCTTTTGCTTTGTTTTCTTAACCATATTTTCACCTTTCTGAAAGCCTAGAAGTGAGAAGAAAGAGCAAGGATGTGACAAGATGGAACTGTTAACTGGTCCTCAAACTGGAAGTGCAAAATTACCAATAACATAACACATAGGTGTAGATACACAGAATGACCACCACACTGAGTAATTCATTCAAACGTGTTCTCAGTTATTCCTGGTCACTTTCACGGGGAGGAAGTGGGTTGGCCCTGGACCCTTTGCATATGAACTACTTGACTTCCTTGTCCCTCTTCCATTTGCTTATTTGGCCATGCACAGTACCATTCTGAAATCCATCAGGTCCTCTTGGTTATTTTAAAATTCACATTGATATCTGTGTAATTCAATGAAGTACCTTACAAATTAGTACTGTGCAGAGAGAAACAAAATAGGTAAGGTTTAAATTTTATGTTGTTGATGGAATGTACAAAACCAGGGAATAAAACCAGCAAAATTGCAGATATTAAAAATTAGTATTTCTTTTCAGACCCTTCCTTTGGAAAAGGTAGACCCTTTGACCAGATAAAGCTGCCCCATACAGACTCTGAGTTCTTCTTCTGGCTTGGGTCCCAGGATGGTGGTTTAAAATCTGGCCTGAATAGAGTTGCTAGATGAGAACAGTTTATGGTTGATCAAGGGACAGGACACTGGGAGGTAAGTGGGGAGCTGAAGTGAGAACACCAGGGGTGATGCTTATAAATTCAGATCCCCAGGCCAGCCCCTCCCCAAACGTAAGGTTCTGATTCAATAGGTCTGAGGCCGGAGCCTGGGATTCTACATCTTCACAACAGCTCCAGGGGCTGGGGCTAGCAGACTGGTTTGAGTACTTCTCTCAGCTTCAGCTTCCACATCCCTAAAGAGAGGGTAAGACCGTCTGTGTCAGAGCTGTTGGCAGGAACTGAGAGAACATGTGGGAAAGGTCCCTGTGAACCGTGAAGTGAGACAGACTACGATGTTGAATGAGTGGGTTTGACTCTCCGCCTCCTGCTGAAAGTCTATAAAGATTGAGGTGGGCCCTGCCCACACATCCCAGGATGCTAGAAATTACTCTTGTTCCCGGTAGAATCCTCTTCTCGGTCTTCATCTTCCCACATCAAAATGCCAGGAAAGGCTTTATAACCCCCTAACTCTTTCCTTCCTGTAACAAATATTGATAAAATGGAGCATCCACTGTTCTAGTTCCTTGGGACACATCCTAGACTGATTTTCCGGTCTTTCTTCACCAGAGTGGGTAGAGATGTACTGTGGTTTTGTCCGTAGAAAGAATAAGGTCTGTCTGATTTCTGCTACTTTTCAGATAACCCTTAAAATAGTATTGGTCAGAAATGTCTGTAGTTAGTCCTGAAAACACTTGGTAAGAGGTGACTCAGAGCCCTTCTAAGCCAGTAAGAAGCAAGGATGGGCTTTCCCAGGTCACATGGTTACAGCTCTGCCACCCAGGAAATCCTGAGAGAGACTCCTCATAGCCGAGCCCCAAATTGGGGGTTTCATCTTGCCTTCCCTCATCCAGAATGCGCAGAAAACTTTGACCAACACCTATCTCTGGGGAAAAAATATCCCCAATTATTTTCACTTACTGGAAACTGTAACTTAGTCTAAAGACCAAGAACTAACACTTTAATATGGTATATGTTTTCATGAAGTAACTTCTCGGCCATTGTGGAAGGCAGGAGGGTAGTTCTCACTCATGTGACACAGGAAGTCCTTTCTCAAATACTGTGTGATAATAATAATGCAGTAATAACAATACATGCCCAGTCAACATATGCCAAAATCCTGATATGAATCATGGCTTAGAGTTGGTTGGAAGATATAAGGAAGGAATGATGGAAGTACTGGGCAGTAGCTGAGACGGGAAGGTTAAGTGGCTTGCCTAGGGTCATGCATCTTGTGAGCGACAGAGCTGGAATTTCCGCCCAAGTGTCTGTAGCCACTGGGCTCTGCTGCCTACCCCCGTGTGGTAGAATTTTGTGTGAAGCAGTTTAGCCTTAGACTTCCCTGAATGAGGGGTATGGTTACTAAAATAACAAAAGGAGGTTACCAAATACAATGTGAGCCAGGCTTTCTCAGTCAGTTCGTTGAACGTATTAGCCCCTCAGGCATGCATGATGTAGTGAGTTAACTGCTCTCTGATGCATCTAGGCGGGTACAGATGATAAACTGTTCTTGAGAGAATTGAGCCAATGGTCTCTTTAAAGCTTTCTGTTACCTTTAAAAAGAAGACCAAAATCCTTTACCTGCTCCCCCGGCCTTGTGCCATTGGGTCCCTGCCCACCTTCTTTCATTTCTTCGGGTAAGCCATTCTTCCCCCCAACTTGGAGATCTTACCTTGAAATCCTCCCCCTCTTTTCTTTTCTCATTCTTCAGACCTCAGCTTGAAAGACTTTTTTTTTTTTTTTTTTTGGTCTTGTTTCTCCAGCTTTATTGTGATCTTACTGACAGGAAATAAATACCCCAGTCCAATTTGTTAACTGAAAAGATCAAAAAACCTTTGGCTAAAACCCTCTGGAAATTCAGCTGACCCTTTTTACTGGGGTCCCTTGCCTCCCTGTCCTTGGGGTTTTGAGGTGTCCCCCTTGCCTTTTCTCCATTGATGGCTCCTGGCGGGTCTCAGTTTGGCTTGTCTGGGTGAGGACAAGGGCAGTCACAGCATCGTCGGCAGCACCCTCAGGGCAAGCTGGTGGGACAGGAGTGGCTGGGGACTGCATGCTGAGCTTTGTTCGAAGGGTTCAGGGGGTTTTCAGGACCAGATGCGTCCCCTGGCATGGCTGTGGTCCTTCTCAATCCATCCTCTTCCTCAGCACCTCTCCACCTCGATCATTAAATAGTCCCCCTTCCCCCGGTGTCATATGGCGCATTTGCTGGGATAAGAGGGGATTCACTTTCTTCTTTCATGTTATCCTTTCAGGAACATTAGACACATTGAGATAAAGACCAAAAATCAAAGGCAATATTCTATTTTACATCTTTTTGAAAAGAGAAAAAATGCAAGTGTAAAATCCCACACAAAGTCCTCATTGTTGCAGAGATTTCATATTCTTTTCCTTTGGAGATAAACTCTAGTTTCTCATCTTTTCAGTTCAAAAATGAAAAGCCATCCTCACATTGCAGACAGTTTACTGTTTTACAAAATCTGATGAAAATAGTATTCATGATCATAAAACAAGAAGGTGATCCCTGAATGAGTCTGTCTCTGTGTTACCAAAAAATAATTGTTGAGAAACAGTCTTTCTCATTGAGAAACTTCTCTTGTGTCTCTTGTAATTGGAACTCTGAAATCACCCTGAAGGTTTTTCCTCTTTCCCTGTTGTCCCCGATTTCCAAGAGTGCTTAAGCAATGCTTTGGGCTTTTGGCTCATCATTTTGGTGATCTTGAAACCCAGTTTCCAGCTTTTCTGCTGGGGTTGGAGTCAAAGGCTCTATATTTTTCCAGTGATAAGATGCCCAAGGTTTTTCTGTTCTGCAGAAAAACCCCAAACAGGTTTGGGAGTATAGTCCGTTAGTGAAAAACCTTATTTCCACAACACCACCACTTCTTATAAGTGCTATCTGGCACACATTTATCTCTTACTGTGTTTTTTTTCCCCTCTGATTCTAAAAGTACTACATGTTCATTTTAGACAATTGAGGAAATACAGAAAAGGATAAAAGAAAAATAAATACCACCCACAGTTATACCCCTCAGGACGACAACTGATAACACCTTCATCAGGCTCGTCTCATCTTGATCTGTGCAGATATGAGCTATGAATTGAAATTGTAGTCTACACACAGTTTTCTTATCCTGTTTTCTTCCTACTTTTTTATTTTGAGCATGTTCGCATGACATTAAACATTCTCTGAAAACGTAATTTTAGTAGACAAACGGCATTCTACTGCCTGGCAGTCCCTGAATTTATTTCATTGTTCGACTGTGGCTGGATGTTTGTTCCTGTTTTTCACGAGAATGCAGACTAGTTCTGTAAATGTCATGATTAATAAACCTTCACATCCTATTCTTCCTCCTATAACTTTTAAGATTGAAGTATATTTTACATAGAGTAAAACACACAGATCTGTAGTGTACACTTTTACACGTGGACACCATTCATTACATGTTTCAAGGGTCCTTTTACAATTCTCTTAAAATTAGTTGTGCTTTAGGTTGTTTGTTTGCGAGTCTTCAAACACAGACATTTACTGGGGACTTTTTGTGTCTGATTTCATTTAATGCTGATGGAAATCCTATGATAGGGATGCTGCTATTTGAATTTTCTACTAATAGTGGAGAAAAATGAGCCTCTGAGCCTCTGAGTTGGTTGCCCAGTCTCACAGAGGTGGAGTTAGGATCAGATCCCAGGCTTGCCTGCACCCAGAGCTTTGGCTCTTTGTGATGTTTTCTCTTAGATAATTAAAAGGAAAAGCTGCCAGCATCTTTTGATAGAACACAAAGCTGTCGGAGTTGGTTTTGTCTATCCCTCCCTTTTAAACTAAGGTTGGGGGTCAGTAACTGATCGCACTGGCTCTCCCATTTATAGCTTATGTTTAAAGTCGGCACAGAGGGACTTTCCTAGTGATCCAGTGATTAGGACTCCGCACTCCCACTGCAGGGGGCCTGGGTTCCATCTCTGGGTCGGGGAACTAAGATCCCAAATACTGAACACTGCTCACTTTCAAGGTACATTTTGCTCCTGGCTAGAAAAGGGCTATGGGCTTTCATCCGTTAAAAGCCATAACCCACCCACTCGCTCGCCCCCAACCCCCACCCCCTGCCCGGGCCAATCCTCCTAAGAGGAGAGCAATTCTGAAGACAGAGGCTTAGGAAAGCAGTGAACAAGTTGCTTCAGGCTTGGCTGTCCAAGTGTGGAAATAGAAGGCTTCAGTGAAGGTGCACAGTTGATTGGGGGACATGAGAGAAGCCTCTGGGTCCTCTTGTCCAGCCCGCCCAGTTTATGAAACTGAAAGTAAGCCCTGCGTCCCTGCCTGGGGAAGACGGTCTGTCAAGGGCAGGTGTGAGACTGGAATGAAGGACATCTGCCTCGAGACCAAATTACAGCTCATGGCATCGGTGGACACACCAGGTGGGGGGTGGCAGGAGGGATGGCTTAGTCCCGTGGTGAAGCCGGAATCACTGCCTCCGCCCCTGGACACAGTCTCCTAAGGGCAGTCAGCTTGGATGGTCCTCCAAGAGCACTCCCCCTGTAGGGAAATTCAACAAGATAGAAAAGGTTGTCTTCCCAGGACTCCTCGGTGGATATGGTGAGAGGGATATCTGGAGCCTGCCATTTGGGGTAGGCTAGGTGATGACCCTGAGGACCCTCAAAGAGCAGGCTAGATTAACAGCAGATACCCAGCGAGCTGCTGGCCCAAGTGTATGAGGCCAGTGAATCCCAGGGCTCCGGTTGGCTGGGTGGGCGTGCCAAGTTTGAGGCCAGAACTGCCTGACAGCGAGGCCTCCGACTCCTGGTAATTCAGACAGAGCAGCCGGGTTTGAGCTTCAGTTGTGTGTATCTGGTTGCTTCACTTCATGAGCAAAATGGGGCTGTTAACAGTACATGCTTGCTTCCCTGCTTGACGAGCATAAATATTAAGCGCTTAGAGCAGCACCTGGCCCAGCAAAAGGATTCGGTCTGTGTGGGGCTCGCTGCTGATCTGATGACAGTGATGATGACCTACTGCTTCCCGGGGACCCTCAAGGAGACACTGCCCCCTGCCACCCCACCCTCTGCACAACTCCCCAGAGCAGCATAGAACCTTGCCTCTCAGACATGTGTAACAATATTTAAAGTTTTGATTTAAATAGGTGGCAGTTCATCACCTCACCCGGGGTACCAGTACACATCAGTCTGCAACTGGACCCTCTTTCTAGGCCAGCCCCCTCATTCCAGCCCAAGGACCCGTGCATCTCTGGGAGGATATCACTTTTTCTCAGGTTCTTTCTGAGGAAGTGGAAGTGGTGGCTGGACTTCCCTGGTGCCTCAGTGGTAAAGAATCCACCTGCCAAGCAGGAGACACAGATTCAATCCTTGAGTCGGGAAGATTCCCCTGAAGAAGGAAATGGCAACCCACTCTAGTATTCCTCCCTGGAGAATCCCGTGGAGAGAAGAGCCTGGCGGGCTGCAGTGCATGGGATTGCAAAGAGTCAGACACAGTTCAGCGACTAAACAACAGTAAGAACCGGTGGCTAAGAGGCCACCAAGCCAAAGCTGGTCACTGAACCCCGTGTGCCACTTCGCACTGCCTCTCTGGGGCTTACCGTGATACCACTGCAGGGAGGCTGTCAGGAGATGAGTGAGTGGATGCAAAGCATTTACAGTGGCGCCTGGCACCATGGGTGACAACTGTTGGGTTTTCTTTTCCTCTTCCTGTTTGTTTCCTTCCATTTTTTCCCTCCTCTTCTGTCCCTGACGCCTTCCACACCGTTAGACATCTTTACCAACATTCTTGACAGAAGACTTCAACCATGCCACTCTGTGAAATTCACTTGGATTCATTATATCTAGAGATAAGCCTCTTCCCTTTTCTTTTCTTTTTTTTTGGAGTGGGGAGGATGTGTGGTTTTTCATACTGCTCTGCAGTTTTCTAGGGCTTAAAATCTTGGTTTAAGTGGGAGAGTCTCCCAGGAGACTTTGTGCTCCTGGAAGTCGGGGCCTGCCGACCCCCAGTGCACAGCCAGCTCCTGGCCCTAGAGCAAACGCTAGCACATGTTTTCCAAGTCCATCATTTTCCTTACAGAGAAGCTGGAGAAAGAGGTCGCTTGTGGCCAAGGGACGTCCTCGGGTAATCCGCAGAGACGCTCGTGGTGCCATGATCTCAGCCCAGCAGCCAACCTGCCTCGCCATCCTTCTAAGCCCTTTGCTTAGGATAAGTGACTTTACTCTGGAGCTGATGGAAAAAAATAAGTTCTTCCATCTCTTCTGTTTCTCTGTAAAAGCAAGGAGAAGAGAAGATGCCAGGAACAAATGGGTCCCCCGAGGACATCTATTCTCTGTTTCCTGCCTGGGGCTTGGAGGTGGTGAGAAACCAGCTTGAGGTTTTCCCTCTTGGTTTGTGGCGTCTCTGAGAAGTGGGTAGAATGTCAACATCTTTTATTTGTTGAACTGGCTCTTAGAATGCGGAGGGGGGCTTCCCAGGTGGCACTAGTGGTAAAGAATCCGCCTGCCAATGCAAAAGACGCAAGAAACTTGAGTTCGATCCCTGGGTCAGGAAGGTCCCCTAGAGAAGGGATTGGCAACCTCCTCCAGTATTCTTGCCTGGAAAATTCCATGGACAGAGGAACCTGGCAGGCTATAGTCCATGGAGTTGAAGAGTCAGATTGAGTGCGTGCGTGTACGTGTGTACACACACACACACACACATACTTGCAGAGTCAGATATGACCGCATGCACATGTACACACACACACACACGCACACATGAATACAGGCCCCGGGGCACTGTGGGGTCGGTGTGGACAAACCCACCTAAGCCTCCTAAGCTCCTGCCATGGCCCCTGCCCTCACCCAGCAGGTGTGAGGTGTCTGGCTGGCAGATACAGTTACCGGAGCTGAGCTGTTTGGCTGTAGAGTTCAGTGACAGCAATTTCTGACATGCACATTAACATTTTCAGATAAAATCAAATGTGTCTTTCTGGGGCATCTTTGGTAATAATCTTCTCTGAAAATAATCTTTAAACTTTTTTCACTACATAAATATAATTTGCTTTCAAAAATTGTCTGATGCTTCAAAAAGTATTCTTAAAATGTCATCCACAGGGGATCATATCATACATGGGGTGTGATATTTTTCACAGTGGACGTTTTTTTTTTTAAACAGCCCTTCTCCCTTCCCCTGTCTCCGCCACTTCCAGGATAACCAGCCTCAGGAGTCTGGTAGTCTCTTTCCATACTTCTCTGCACGGGTGTGTAATCCTGTGTGCATACCATAGAGAAACACGATTTGGTCATTGTTTGAGGCATGCGAAGTCATCCTACCCGTGCTTCTCTGCATTTCGCCTTCGTCCCTTCACAAACGGACTGCTCCCACCAGGGAATGGTGAGAGCTAACCCTTGCCCTCCGTGTGGGTGGCGGCCAGTTCCTTGGGGATGCGTGGACTGCAGTGCAGGCAGCATGTTGCTGCAGCAGCCTCCGCTGTGATAGGCGTGCATGTGCTTACAGCAGGGCCCACTCGCTTTGATTTCAGTGGTATCACGCCAGCTGGAGCCCTTGCTCTGAGGAGATCTGACTCAAACTGGCTTAAAAAGTAAGAGCTTAGTAAACACAATAAATGTGATACACAAATCCCAGATAATATATAAGTAAAATGGATCCAGCAGCTTATTAGTAAAAAATACATCAATACAAGGGAATGGAAGAATGGCTTTATATTTGGAAATCTATTAGAACTGAGCACAGATCCAAGGAGAAAAGAGTTCAAGCATCTCAATTAATGCATAAAAAGCAGAAATTCTACTCTTATTCCCAGTGTTTGAAAAATTTTTTTATTCCATATGAATAGAGGGCCTGGTAAAGGGCATCTGCCAAAAACCTACACTAAACACCTGCTTACTGGTGAAATGTTACATGCAGAAATACTGCAGAGAGGCCCAGTTGGACCACTTCTCTTTAAAATTTCCACTGGCAGTCCTAGGCACTAAGGTGCAACCGAAGATAAATAAGGGCTGTTAAGGATTGAAATGTGAACAAATTTATTGTTTTTTGGAAACCCTTACGGTACTCAGTTTAGAAAAATCCAAGATAATCTATGCAATTAGAACTACTCCATGAATTCAGAAAGTTTTCTGAATACAAATTCAGTAGTATGCCTAAGCACTTGCAACTTCTAAATAGAGGGTGAAATTTAGAAGATGCCGTGAACTGCAAAAACTCAGAAATAAATCTGATTACAGACATATGACATGTGTATGCAAATAATTTTAAAATTTATTGAAGAACAAGAAAGGATGGCTAAATAGACATTAATATATTAATTTCCCCCAATTAATGTATTAATTAAGTACAAATTCAATAAAAGCTTTGATAAAATTTTGCTCAGAATTTGATGAGCTGATTAAAAAATTTACATGAAAGAGTAAAGGGTAACAAAACCCAGGACAAAGCTTAGAGAAGGTGGCCTTGTGTAATGAGAGAGGTTTTCTCAAAAAGATAGTTATTAAAATAACATGTTATTTACAAAGATGTTGTATTTGCATTCTGTAGTCTGTCCCTTTGGTCAAAGTGTGTATTGGAGTTACAGTTACAGTTCAGAGGTGGCGTTATTTATCAGTGGGAAAGGACGCCAAGTCAGTATAGGATGACTGATTTCTCATACAGGGAAATGTAAACCAAGATTGCTTTCTCACATCTCACACAAAAATAAATTCCAGATGGATCTAAGTCCTAAATATGAAAGACAGGGTTTTTTGGTGTTTAAAAGAAAACCAGGCAAATTATCCTTATGACCTCAGGCAGGGAAGGATTTCTTTCTTTTTCTGTTTCTTTTTAAAAATTTTCCTGCATCACTAAAAAAAAAGTGGGCGGAGAACCAGCCCTAGTAACAATGTAACAAAGTATTTATTAGCGAAGACTCTTGAGTCCCTTGGACTGCAAAGAGAGCCAATCCTAAAGGAAATCAGTCCTGAATATTCATTGAAAGGACTGATGCTCAAGCTTCAATGCTTTGGCCACCTGATTCAAAGAACTGACTCGTTAGAAAAGACCCTGATGTTGGGAAAGATTGAAGGCAGGATGAGAATGGGACAATAGAGGATGAGATGATTGGATGGCATCACCAACTTGATAGACATGAGTTTGAGTAAGCTTGGGGAGTTGATGATGGACAGGGAAGCCCAGTGTGCTGCAGTCCATGGGGTGGCGGAGTCGGACACGACTGAGCGAATGAATTGAACGGAAAGACGTGAACCCGTGGCTTTAAAAGCCAGAGGGATGCTGGAGACAACCTCATCTCACATTCCTTTTTTATTACGGAGATATAATTGAGGTACAGCATTGCATTAGTTTCAGTTACAATGTAATGATTCAATATTTGGATATATTGTGAAATGATCGCCACAATAAATCTAGTTATTTGATACCACACGTAGCTATATTTTTTCCCCTTAGGATCAGGATTTTTGAGATCTACCCTCTTAGCAACTTTCAAATATGCAATACAATATTATGCACTGTAGTCACCATGCTATACGTTACATGCCCAGGACTTCTCCCTTTTATGATTGAAAGGTTGTACCCTTTGGGTCCCTTCACCCATCTCACCTACTTCCCACCTGTGGCAGCCATCAATCTGTTCTCTGCATTTGTGAACTGGGTTTTGGGATTCTGGGTGATTTTTTGTTTTGTTTTGTTTTAGACTCCATGTAAAAGAGAGATAGTATGGTATTTGTCCTTCTCTGACTTATTTCCCTTAGCACGATGCTGATAAGGCCCCTCCATGTTGCCACACATAGCAAGATGTCGTTCTTTTTATGGCTGAATAATATTCCATCGTGTGTGTGTGTGTGTGCGCATACTGTATTATCTTTATCCATTTCATTCATCACTGGACACTTAGGTTGTGTTCATGTCTTGCCTATTTGAAGTAATGCTGCAGTGAACATGGGCATGCAGGTATTTTTTCAAGTTAGTGTTCTCATTTCTTCAGATAAATTCCCAGAGCTGAATGGCTGGACCATATGATAGTTCTATTTTTAATTTATTGCAGACCCTCTATACCGTTTTCCATAGCAGTTGTGCCAATGTACATGCGGACCAACTGTGCACGAGTGTTCCCTTTTTCCACATTATCATCAATACTTATTATTTCTTGTCTTTTTGAAATAATAGCCATTCTAACAGGAAGATATATCTCATTGTGATTTTGATTTGTATTTGAAATCAAACCCATTCGTGATTAGTGATATTGAGCACTTTTTCATATACCTGTTGGCTACCTGTATGTTGTGTTTGGAAAAATGTATATTCAGATCCTCTGTTCATGCTTCAAATCATATTGTTTAATTTTAATGTTAAGTTACATGAGTTTTTTATGTCTTAGATGTTAGTCTCTTATCAGATAAATGATTTGCAAATATTCTGTCCCATTCAGCGGGCTGCCTTTTCACTTTGTTGATGGTTTCCTTTGCTGTGCAGAAGCTCTTTAGTCTGATATAGTCCCACTGGTTTATTTTTATTTTTGTTGCCTTTGATTTTGCTGTCAAACACAAAAAGTCACTGCTAAGACAGATATCAAGAAGTTTACCACCTACATTTTCTAATAGGAGGTTTATGGTTTCAGGTCTTAGTATACTTTCAAGCCTTTAATCTATTTTGAGTTCATTTTTGTGTTTGATATAAGATAGTGGTCCAGTTTTATTTTTTTGCCAGTGGCTGTTCAGCTTTACCAACACCAGGTATCAAAAACACTGCCCTTTCCCAATTGTTATAGTATTGGCTCCTTTACTGTAAATTGATTGACCGTATATGTATGAGTTAATTTCTGGACTCTGCATTCTGTTCCATTGATCCAGTGTCTGTGTTCATGCCAATACCATAATGTTTTGATTACTATAGTTTTGTGATATAGTTTGAAATTAGCAAGTGTGATGCCTCCAACTTTGTTGTTCTTTCTTAGGATTGCTTTGGCTATTCAATCTTTTGTGGTTACATACAAATTTTATGATTGTTCTGTTTTTGTGAAAATTCCCATTTGTATTTGATAGGGATTGCATGGCTTCTGTAGTTTGCTTTGGGTAGTATGGACATTTTAACAATATTAATTCTTCAAGTCTATGAGCATGTCAGACATGCATGCATGCTCAATCATGTCTGACTCTTTGCAACCCTATGGACTGTAGCCCGCCAGGCTCCTCTTCTTCGTGGGGATTCTCCAGGCAAGTGTACTGGAGTGGATTGCCATGCCCTCCTCCAAGAGATCTTCCTGACCCATGGGATCGAACCTGCATCTCTTATGTCTCCTGCATTAGTAGGCAGGTTCTTTACCACTGATGTCCCCTGGGAAGCCCCCAGTGAGCATAGAACATCCATTTATTTGTATCTTCTTTAATATCTTTGTTTAATGTCTTACAATTTTCAGTGTACAGGTCTTTCTTCTCCTTTGTTAAATTTATTTCTAGGTATTTATTCTTTTTACTTGTAAATAGGATTGTTTTCTTCATTTCTCTAATAGTTCATTATTAGCATATACAACTGCAATAGATGTTTATATATTGATTTTGTGTCCTGCAACTTTACTGAATTCATCTATAAGTTTAACAGTTTTCTGGTAGAGTCCTCAGTGTTTTCTATATATATAGTATGTCACCTGCAAATAATGACAGTTTTACTTCATCCTTTCCAATTTGGATGCCTCTTATTGACAGTTCTTTTCCTTGCCTAAGTGCCCTGGCTAGAACTTCAATACCTGTTGAATAGAAGTTGTGAGAGTGGGCATCCTTGTCTTATTCCTGATCTTAGAGGAAAGCTTCCGCCTTTTCACCATTGGGTATGACGTTAGCTGCAGGCTTATCACAGCCAGCAGATTAGCACACATGTTGAAGGCTGGCAGAGAGGAGGACGCTTTGGAGAGGAAGCTAAGAAGTAGGAGCTGTCTTACTGGATGGTAGGACTGTGAATGCAGATAACACTTAGTAAACCTCAAGATCCTGCCTCTCTGCAGGGGCTCCACTTGAGTGTTCTACCCTGGAGAGACTCCCCACGAGCACCAGGAGGTGCAGCACCTGTGATTTTAAAAAAATGGAAAACAGGTCAACACCCATCTATAAAAGATGTGAAAAATACTTTTATCACTCATCAAATCAGTGCAATTCTGAGTGGCAGTTAAAATGCCAGGGATCAACATGGATAAACTTCAAAAGTTACCAGAGTTGCTAAATTATACATACAGTGATGCCATTTGTAAAAAAAAAAAAAAAAATTAGGTTGAAATATATAAAATATATGTAGATAAAATGCATAGGTAAAAATGATTGATATTGATCAATTTGTATAGTCTAATATGTACATAACATAGAGATTAAAAGGTAAAGGGAAGGCGAGCTGCAGGGTAGTGATTGCTTTTGTAGAGGGAGACAGAGGAACCAAGTCAGGAAAACCTACAAAGGGAGCTTCAAATGTGTCTAAAGTTTGATTTAACATGCAGAACTGGAGCATATGGCAGAATGGGAACATTTGTGAAATCTGAGTTGTAGGCACTTGGATATACTTCCTTATCCTCTGTACAGGCTTCCCTGGTGGCTGAGTGGTAAAGAATCCGTCTGCCAATGCAAAAGACGTGGGTTCAATCCCTGGATCAAGAAGATCCCCTGGAGAGGGAACTGGCAACCCACTCCAGTATTCTTGCCTGGGAAACCCCATGGACAGAGGAGCATGGCAGTCTACAGTCCATGGGGTTGCAAGGACTTAATAACTAAACAACTACCACAACATCTGTACCTCTCTGTGTTTTTAAAATACTTCATAAATACAAAGAAAACCAGTGAAAGAGATTCATTGGCAAGAAAGGTCAGTGGCAGATGGGGTTCAGGGAAGCCTCTGTCCTCTGGCATATTTGTGATTTATTCTCAGACTGAAAGCGAGATTGGTACAGTCTTTCTGGCCTGGCCACTGCATGTGACAACAGCCAAAGGAAGAGAGAGGCTTCTGATGAGTCTCCTTAGAGTTCAGACTCATTTTCCCCAGAAGCCCCTAGAAAACTCTAGCTTCAGTCCCATTGGTCCGGCCAGGAGAAGGCCAGGAGTTGATTGGCTTAGGCCTGTGTTCCAGAGTCAATCACAGGCAAGTTACTTTTGGGGTTACTTTTGGATCATGGGTACTTGAAAGGAGCTGAAGGTGAGAACTGGGGTGAATTGTGTGGGAGGCAGAGGTAGATACCCAGGAAACCTGGTATTCTATAATATTAGAAAGAAGGGAGAAGTGAATGCTGAGTAGGAAACCAACCCAACAGTATCTACGAAAGAAAAGTTTGCCAGGAGTGAGATTTGAGTTTAAGTGTAGGGGAATGTGGAGAAGGCAATGGCACCCCACTCCAGTACTCTTACCTGGAAAATCCCATGGATGGAGGAGCCTGATAGGCTGCAGTCCATGGGGTTGCTAAGAGTTGGACACGACTGAGCGACTTCACTTTCACTTTCATGCATTGGAGAAGGAAATGGCAACCCACTCCAGTGTTCTTGCCTGGACAATCCCAGGGACGGGGGAGCCTGGTGGGCTGCCGTCTATGGGGTCGCACAGAGTCGGACACGACTGAAGTGACTTAGCAGTAGGGGAATGTATTCTTTAAGTTGGAGTCTGTGTTGTCAGATTGCTTTCTAAGCAGATGGAAATACTTAGCATTTCCACCAGTGATTTTTTGAGCCATACCCCACCTGACCCCCAGGATTTCTCACTTATCAGATTGGTAAATTAAAGAGTGATAAGTGACAGCTGATTGTTGCTATGATTTACATTTCCTTGACAACTGCTAAGGTTTAACATCTTTCCCTGTGTTTATTGGCTATTTGAATGAGCGCTTCCATGAACTGTCTACTCACATTGCTTGCCAAAATCATAGTTCTTGTCATCAAGCTTTTGGAGTGCATCCGATTTAAATGTGTTTTAAGGCATTCTCTGAGCTGGGAGGTGGAAAATGATTATCCATTTCCAGAAGCAGCTTGGTGGGTTGGTAATAAGAATCAGTAAGCAGGACACCCAAGATTCTTGTCCCCACTCCTCTGCCCCAGTCACTGGCTTACGGTGTCATTTGAGGGAGCCAGAGGCTTGGAGAAGAAGGCAATTACCTACCTATACAGTGAGAGGGCTGGGACTTCCCTGGTGGTCCAGTGGTTAAGAATCCGCTTGCAATGCAGGGGATGTGGGTTAGATCCTTGGTGGGGAAACGGGGACCCCACATGCCTCGGAGCAGCTAAGCCTGTGCCCCGTAATTACTGAGAAGATAAAAATAAATAAATACAGTGAAAGGGCTGCATGTTTATTTGTAAGGGGCTTTCCAGGTGTGGTATTTGGCTGCAGCTTTGGCCAGGTTGGAGGACCTTGGTACGCCCTTGACCCACCAGAAGTGCCTACCCCTCTGACCTCACGGTACTCTTTCTCACTGGACACGGTGATCTCTGGGGCTCGTGTCTACCTTTCCGGGCAGACCAGGATCCTCAATTCAGTCTGTGGCACTCTGTTGGGCCTTGGTTTCATCTTGATTCCTCAGCCGGAGGGCAAGCCCTTGCCTGTTTGAACTGTCTGTCACTGCTCTGAGGTGCTTCCTACAGGGCACAGGTGGGAGCTTTGGTTCTGGCGGTAGATCAGACCTTTCTTTCTTTACAAAGCAGCTCTGTAAAAGCAAAGCCTGACCTCGGGGCCAGCGTTTGATGGCAAAGCAGCAAGGCACTGGTCACACATCTCACAAGCAGGACAGACTGAGGAAGGCCAGAAGAGATCACCCAAGAAGGGGACAGAGCAGGTTGTTCCAAGTCATGTGTGTCTCTTGCTCATTCAGATCAAAATCGCTCCTCCGAAGAGCACCTTTCACTAATGAACATGTCTTGCCATCACAGTGGCGCTGGTAATGATCTGAGCCTCACAGAGAAAGTGGGGTGCCCTGCGATTGCAGGTATGCCTCAGCCCCTTAGGTGTGGAGGAGGGCAGGTCCCAAGACATGTGCGGGAAAGAGGGGGTATGTAGTGCTGGGGGAAATGTGTCCTGCTGCTCCCCCCTACCCCGAGGATGAGGACGCCAGGACGCTCCTCTGGTGAGCAAAGGCTGCTGGGCACCCAGAGAGGGGTGTGATGACTGGCTTTCCCATTTTGGCTTCTCAGCTGTGTAGAGAGGCCCCATGCTCAACTCCGCTTGGGCCACCGTGCACCTCTCTTTCTGTGTGTCAGCGTAAACTGCTGTTCTGGTGGCCAACGGGGTCAGGCAACCCCCCAAATGGTGCTGGTTTCACTGGGGCTTTGTGACACCTAATTTGCCTGCCCTCGTTTTGTTTTAGCAACAGACTTTCATCAGTTTACCTCTAATGTTTACTTCCAAATTTTGGAAGAAGTTCGTCAGTGTGTGAAGAGTATAAAAATCCCCTTAGCATCTTCCTCGTCAATGTCTGTACAGCTGGCTGTCGTGAGCCACTGGAGCATTGGGGGACAGGGATGAGGAGGGGAACTGGCCAGCCAGAAGCCAAGGTCAGTGTTCCTGGGTGCCCAGACGGGGCAGCAGAGAGCAGCACCCATCACCCCTTATACGAGCACCCCTGTGGCTGTGCGCCCACAGCACATGAAATGATGAGGGTGACCCTGTCCCTGGCAGCCCCTCCCTGTGGCCTCCCTACAAGCCCTGGATGCTGTGCCCCTCTGATATGGTGACTTCACAGAGCTGGGCCCTTGCTGTAGCTTGGAGAACACCATCTCCAAGGTTCTCTACCTGTTATCTTTCTCCCTTCTACAGACTGGAGCGTTTGCTTAATTGCAGTCACACCCAACCTGTGAGGCTCACCCCCCCAAAGCCAACGCACCAACCTCCTTCCTTACTGTCATGAGATCGTGTCACTCAGGATGGCTGATGGCAGTTTATTCCAGTCAGTAGGCATGACCGTTCCTGTGCAACTCTCTCCTGAGCATCTTCCTGCCTTTTCCTGGGTGATTGTAAAGGACTGAAGCAGGCAGAGACTTCGTTTTTGTGGTATCTCATGGACATGCATATTGTCTTTCTTATTTTTTTGGTTTTTAATAGTAAGATTGGGTCAGCTTAAGTCTTTACTGTATCCTTCTGGAAAAAGCTAAGTCATTATTTGCATGCAGTTGTTTCCTTTGCAACATTGTCTAGCACACATTTCTAGGCAGCTATAGTCAGTTTCTTGAGGGGAGATTCAGGTATAACATCCATAAAAAGTGGAATCTCTTTCAGATGGTTCTACCCGAATCTGAAGTTCATAACAGACAACCACGAGGTGTACGCATCTACAGTGGCTCTGGTTGGCTCTGCTCCATGAAGCAGACCCGCTTCTGATCAGTCAAAGGGTGCTCTGCCCCGTTATTAATGATTGCGAATTGGGAGGGGCCATAATATGGAACAGAAGTGATATTTTAACCTATCTGAGCTCATGAATTATTTTTGGATATTTCCTGTTTTCCCGCTGTTAGAGCTCTCTCTCTCTCTTTTGGTTCAGATTCAGTCATGTTTTCAAAAACTACCAAAGTCTGTGTCCTACTTAAAGTCAACTCATTTCCTTATTGCCTGCAGGATGAAATGAAAATGCCTTCTGCAAGCTGCTTGCCAAGCAGTCAGCCTCCTCCTTTAGGCCTGAGCGTCTTGAACTTGGCAATGTTCCCCATTGGCACGCCCCAGGGAGCTGCTTCCTGTGCTGGGGGTCCCCCCACCCCGACCTACCTTGTTGAGCAGCTCCCTGTCCCCCATCCCTACTGGCCCAAGGGCAGCTTCAGGCCTTTCTGCTCACCCACAACCTCCTGCAGTTTGTTCTGACTCTTGTGAGAGCATGCTAAATGGACCTTCTGTGCTGATCCTCTTTCTTCTGCACTCTTCTGTTAGCTCTTGGAGGCCAGGAGTCTTTATGTCATCTGTTTTCCCAGTATACATTTAGTTGTTTTTTTTGTTGTTGTTGAAAAAATAGCCTCTGGAAGGCTCCGCATGTCTGTAAAATCTCTGGAGTACACAGGCTGAGACCCACACCTCAGTGATGTACTTTAGAATGTCAGGGGATTATTCATTCATGGTTCGTTGGTTCATTCATTCATTCATTCATTCCGAAGATGTATTGCATTCCTACTTTCTGCTAATTCTTGGATGTTAGGTGAGGTACTCCAAATCCTGGAGATTCTTCAGAGCCTCCATCTAGCAAACATGGAATTGAGGTTAGCAGACATTTTATGAGATTTTGTTTTGGATTCACAGAGTTTGGGTTTTTTTGTTTGTTTAACTTCTAGTCTCCATCATTCTCCAGATTTGAACTTGAAAGAGCTCTCCCATGTCACTCAGAACTTGTTTGGAGAAAATAGAGAAGCACACACATTCTCAGAATTTCTTTTTTTACTATTTATTTATTTATCTATTTGATTGGGCCAGGTCTTCATTGCAACATACGGGATCTTTAGTTGCAGCTTGCAAGATCTAGTTCCCTGACCAGAGTTGGAACCTGGGCCCCTTGCATTGGGAACACAGAGTCTTAGCCACTGGACCACCGGAGAAGTCCCTTAGCATTTCTTATTGGCTTTTTTAAAGACAGATCTAGATGCAGCCTTGCACCAGGGTGTTTTGACTTTTCGTAATGTCCTAACATCAGATTTTTGTAAAAAACATTTAGAAACCTTTGATATGACTACTCTGACTGCCATCTATTTGTATTTAAGGCTTTCTGAGCAGAAGAAGAATCATTGAAGCTTTTCTGTTTTATCTTCTTGTAGACAAGCTATATGAATAAACAGGGGAATGTTTCTCTCTCAGAAATTCCTTGGAGCCTCAGCCAGCTGTGCTGAGGTCCCCAGGCAGAGCTGCTCTGAATGTCGCTGTGGGAAGGGACTTTGAGCCCAGGAAAGAGAGTTCCTGCTGGCAGCCTACCAGGTACAGGCTGTTGAGGCCATGCCGCTCATCTGGGTTGGAGATTTCCAGCGTGTGGCCCTGCTACATGTGAGAGACCTGAATGGTAGGGTTTTATGGAGCCTCTCACGTGGCAAACTAACACCAGCCAAGTCTTGCTGACCACTTTTTTCTCAGTTGGCTAAACATGAGATCTCCAAAGTGAGTACACACAAGATAACCCACCGTGAGCACCAAAAATGCACTGGATCATAGATCCAGTATGGTAGTTGTCGTTGAGTCGCTCAGTCGTGTCAGATTCTTGGCGACCCCATGGACTGCAGCACGCCAGACTTCCCTGTCCTTCAGTATCTCCTGGAGTTTGCTCAGACTCATGTCCTTTGAGGTGGAGAAGCTATCTAACCATCTCATCCTCTGAAGTTGCAATACTTTGGCCACCTGATGCAAAGAGACAACTCCTTGGAAAAGACCCTGATGCTGGGAAAGATTGAGAACAGGAGGAGAAGGGGATGACAGAGGATGAGGCTAAGTATGTTAGTACAGCAGTGCACATACCTGCTTTAAAAATAAGCATGCATCTATCAGCGGTGTGACCACAGTTTTCCTTATACTAGTGGGGTTGTGTGCTCAGCACAGATTGGAGGCCCCTGTGTTAGCTAGTTACCATTAATCTAGAACAAAGAGGGTCAGTTTTCACCTGAGTGTGTAAAAATAAGAAATTTAAGCATCAGTTGTATAAATCAAGTGTGGTAATTTCCCTCACAGCATTGTATGATGTATTGGTATGCCCTTCATAACATTTGTGTTGTTTCCTGCAAAAATCTAAGAGTGTGAGCTGTCATATTTTACATACTCTATTGTTAGCTTCTGGTATGCATAATAGAATGAAGAACTTTCTAGGGGGAGTAGACACAATCAGTGCTGTGATTGTATATGATATAAAACTTCAGAGGTAGGTAGTAAGGGGGAAATCCGTCTTTAAGTGTATGCTTCATTTTGGGGTTACCAAGTTATGGGTATGTTGACCAGAGTTTTATAACCCCCATGTTTCTACTATGTATTTTTTTCCCCTTGTCAAAAAAGTGAGAATAAGACAGCCAGGCCAGGTAATAATCATGAAGGTCAGTGGTGGTTTGGCTTCTTGGTTCTGAGACTTAGACCCTGGAAACCACACCCTTGTTGCTTACATTTCTTGGTAAATTAAAAAACCCATCAGATGCTTTGCAGTGAGAAATACAACCTCCACACACAGCATGATAGACCAGGGAAAGCCTTCTCTTTCCAGAACTAGAAACACCTTAGAAAACCGTATTGAGATGGGGAAGCCTTTGGAAGATGCATTGACTTGACTGCACCTGGAAGTCCTCCCCAGCCAGGTAAGATGTTGGACTCCCCAGGGCTGAGCCGTAACCAGCTGCTCCGAGCGACAACCTCTGTTCAGTTCCAAGTTGTCTGTCAGTATCTTTCTGACTGCTTCAGATGAAGTGTTTTTGTTTTTTCCTGGCTGCATGGCTTGGTTAATGGGATCTTAGTTCCCCGATCAGGGATCACACCCGTGCTCCCTGCAGTGGAAGCATGGAGTCTTAACCCCTGGACCACCAGGGAAGTCCTGCTTCAGAAGGAATTCTTGTCACCCCACCCCAATCACAGACGTGTTAACATTGACAAGTGAAGGAGACCTCTGTGGGTATCTTTAGATTCCAGCAGAACTAACAGTAAAATCTCCGGCAGGGGAGTAAAGCACAGAGGTACTTAACAATTGCCATCACTATTAACAGGACAAGGTTCATGGGCACTCACTGAGCACTATGTCAGAGACAAGCAGGCTGCCAGCTCCGAAAAGTTCCCTGGCAGTCACCAGAGTCACCCCCTCTCTCCCATTCCAGCATCTCATCGGAATGCAAGGGATGTGGCCATATGGATAGAACCTGACAATGCTGTTTTTAAAAGCAAGTCTGACTCTTAAAATGTTAGCACCTGACAAACTCTTACTAGTTTCAAGGCACTGCCTTGGAAGTTGAGCTGTGGATCATCCCTTTCTGATCATGCATCTTCTCTGCCGATTAACTAGTGAAACCTCCTCCATCTCTGCAGGAGGGGGCTTATGAACCGGAGGGACCTCCTTGGATTTTTGTATTCCAATCAGGGTCCATAAGTGCCTTCAGCATCCACGTTTCTTGTACCCTGGTTAATAGTGTAAATGTGTTTGTGGAAAGCCATGGAGTCTGAGCCCTCTGTTAAGCACCCAGTTCCCAGGATTAAAGAGGCAGCAGGATATTCTTTCATCTTTAGAGCAGTCTCTGGGCTCCCCCTTTATCAACCGACAGAGGCTTGTGATGAAGGTTGAACAGGTGATCCAGCAGGCACATAAGCGATGTTACAGCCTCTGTGATTTCCTTGGTTATCTTTGGAATGCAGTTTGACAGGAAGGTTCTGGCCTCCAAATAATTCACGTTTTATCGGTCCTTCTCGTGGCCCGCCCTCCAGTGCTAATCAGTTTGGAGCAACCTAAGAGGTCTTTTGGTGAATGGTCACTTCAGCTCTTTGTAAATACTTCTGAATTGGGACATTTCTCTATGAACAGCCCAGATAAACAAAGGGTCCAGTGTACTGGGTTTAGTTGGTATTTTTAACAAGTTTGTTGAGCTGGCCTTCTTCATACCAGTCCATTCTTGGAATTCTAGACATGACTGCTGGGAGCCATCTGAATGCTGTCTTTAAGCCTAAAGCTTTTGTCATCTATTTTCTTAGCAGCTCCACCCTGAGTTTGTGGTCCAAAAGCTCTAGATGAGAAAATTGCTTTCCGGGGTTGGACTAGGGGATTTTCCTTGTCACAGAAGGGGGACCTTACTGAGATGTTAATACATTGCTGCCTGAGTCAGTGTTAGGAGGTATGAGGTTGCAGAAGATTGACTAGTAATGTCTTCCATGGGTGATAACCCGCTGTCGGTCTGTTACCCTGTAGCTACCACCCTAAGGTCATTCCACCAATACCTGAAGCTAGATATCCGGGGTTTCACAGCACCTGGGTGAGGTGTCCTATTAATGAAAGCGTCGCCTGAGGAACATCAGGAATTAGCCTCTGAATTCAACAATGTCTAAGGCTAGAACTCCCTCTCTCCCCAGTGAAAAGTAGCTTTTCTGCTATATATAGTGTTCATCCTGCATTTTCAAAGTTTTTTCAGTAGCATAGACTTTGGTTCTGTGAAGGATCTTCCAGATACGGCATCTGAGCTGATGGCTGTTCCGTAGGCAGACAGGACCTCCCCCACAAATCTCTCCACTAGAGATAAGAACTTTTAATACAGATTAAACCCCACAGCGCCAAACTCACAAAGACTGGGTTTGTCGCTTATGTTAGAACATGAAGGCTTCACAATATTGATTGGGATGTACGCTGCTAAACAGAGATCTTCTGGTAATAGTTTTTATATGAGGATTTGATTTGGGGATAAAATTTCATTTACGATTTTTGACCCACTCGTACCTTTGCATGAAATTGTGAAAAAGTAGGGTAAATAGTTAGGTACTGTTACTGACTTCTTTTGCTATGGGTATTTTTATGCATCATGGAACAAAGACCCTTTTGGCTCATGGCAGAAAGATTTTTTTCCCCCCTGCTTTTAAGGGAATTTTATCTACCAACTCAATGGATATAATTTTTTAGTCTTCATGTTTCAAGGACGATTTCACTTTCAAGTGTCAAAATGCTTAATCCAGTTTCAAAAATCAACTTCGGTTCTACTTAGAAATCAACGTGTCATTAAGCCGCTGAGATTTCACGTGTGAGAATGCAGGGGTGGGTGGGCGAGTGGCACATGGTACCCTGGGGACCGTGCTGAGGGTGGTTACAGGAGTGTAGGGGAGAAGGCCTTGGGCAGAGATGTTGGCATGCTCTGGGTACCACCTGCAGAGGGGCAGTGGGGCCCTTGAGATACTGCAGAATGGACCATCCTGAGCAGAAAGCAAGAGTGTGCCTATTTATCCCTCCATGACTGTCAAAGTCCCCAGCTCCCTTGACTCGGGTGAGCGGTTGGACGTGCGGGGACAATGAGTGCAAACATCTCCGCTCCTCAATTGGTGCAGCTCGATGCCAGGGGCTCGGCTGACTACAGCCCTGACACCACCGTCTTGTCTTCTGTCCCTCCCGGCCAGCCTCTCCCCAGGCTGAGCGCAGTGCCTTGCACCTGGTGGGACCTCAATACAGTCTTGTTGAATTGAAATGGGTCCTTCATGCCCAGTCCTTATATCCCGGCACCTGGGGAGGGGCCCATCACAAAGGGCTTTCCATGGAGCCATTGACGGCTCTGAATTGGTCCTTAGCGCACCGCCCCCCCTGCCCCCCAACATCTCCGGCATTGACGCGGTGGATCTCCCCACCCTTTTCCAGTCAGCACATCTGTCCTGTCACTGGTACAAAGGACAGAGCTGGGGAGGGGGCAGGGGGCCTCGACTGAAGTCTGATATAACTTCCCCAACAAACCCCCACTGTCTGTGCGACGCTGCTGGCACAAGAAGGCCCGTCCATCTGTGGGTGCGGAAGCGTGTTCAGTCGCCAGCTTTGGGTCAGTTTTATATATGTTTTCCTCTGATGAGCTTCTGTAGCGTGTGGGGGTATGAAATCAATTTTAGGCCTATAGGGTTTCTTACAGACTTGCCTGGATCTTACTTTCCAGAGAAGCAAACAGAAGCGTGATCCAAAATGAAATTAGATCTTTCTTTACAGGGTAGAGACTGTGTGTTTTCTGAGTTGCAAAGCAAGCAAGCAAACACAACCTGGTTTCCTAGATAACACGTTCTCAAACTGTTTATCGGGCTCTGCCTTGCTTTGGGGAATCAGAGGAGGAGGGCGAGGCTTCAGGTCTAAGAGGAGGTGGAGGACGGGGAAGCTGGGGGTCTTGGGCCCAGAAGAGGCCTCGTGGGTGAAGGCAGGAGGAGGGGCAGGAGCTGGAGGGAAGCCCACACGGGAGAGTGGTACAGGCTCCCCTCCCCCAGGGCTTCGCTCCAAGTTACACTGATGGGAACCTTTGGGGTTGATTTATCAGTGGGTTCCTAATCCCCCCAAGGAAGGCAAGGAAGCGGTGACCACAGGACACCCACAGAGGGAGAAACTGGAGACTTCTGTTTATCCAGATGAGTTTAGTCTGCGATTATACGCCCTCAGGCCAGAACATTTGCATTTGTGCTCCAAGGTGCCTGGCGCCCAGGCCGAGCACAAAGCCTAGGGTGGGCTCTGAGCAGCAGCCCACCTCTCCCACTGCTGGCCCCTTGGGCCACCATTCCCATGCCCAGAGCACCATTTGCCCAGCAAGGACCCGTCCTCTCACCCCCTAGGGCTCTAGAGACAGATGCAAAATGTCCAGACCAAGTGCCATGTCACCCCGCCAGCCTCAGGGGAAAGCAAGGCTCATCCTTTCTAGTCCCACCCACCTCAGGCCACTCAGCCAGCTTCCCCAGGAGCAAGACTGGGACCACACTGGGGGTTTTGCAGTTCCGTTCTGCCTAAGTCTGGTGCCGATTCTGTGTGCTGACCCCCGCCTTCCTGAGCGTCCCTGTCTGTCCCCAGTGCATCTCCCTGCATGGCCCAGGCCACCACCTCCCTGGCAGTGAGGCTGCCACTGAGTGGCCTTGTTCATCCTTTCATTCACATCCGTCTCCCTGAGCGAAGCTGCGGTCAGCCTGCCGCGTCTCAACCCCAGTCAGCAGTTCAGAGACATGGAGCAAAGAAAAGGAAAGGGGGACCCCATCACTCCACAGGCGCCCTGCCGGCTCCTGCCCCCTAAAGGTGGAGGAGGTCTGTCTTCCTTTCTCCCCCATCTGCAGAGACCAACCTGTAGAGACACAGGCCCCACCCCTCGAGCCTTCACCCTGCCCCCACTCTGGAGGTGTGGGATCGTAGTCCACTCCTGGAAACTCCGAAGTTACTTACACCACCCTGGCCTCGGCCTCTCTCCATCGCCTCCCCCGGGCCAGCGCTGCTAGCACATAGCGTATTTCTGTAGGAAGGACCTTTTAGCCTGAGACCCTCCCATCAACCTCATTGACTGTCACTTTGCACCCTCCCCTTGTAAGGATGACCTAGCTCTCAGGTGGCCAGTGCATCTCCTGAGCCCAGAATGTTTGGCCATTTGATGTAGGAGAACAGGAACAAAGAGCATCTCGAGGAAAGTCAGTTGTATTATCACACACAGTTCTGTTTAAACGGAATGAGGTAGAATATCGAGGGGGAAAAAATCACAGGAAGGAAGAAGGGGTTTAAAAATAAAAGAGGTGACATTAAAACCAGAGAGATGATCCTGCTTTTTTTCTTTTTAAGTGATGCTTTAAAATATCTGGATCTAACAAAGAGAAGGCAAATAGATCCTTCTCTTCCTAAGACTTAGGGTAGCTACTGCCATTGATTGGGTTTGGCATCCCAGATGAAATGTGAGATCTAATCAGTGCTCAGCAGAGAGTCCTGTAATTGATTATTAATGTCTGTCAAGGGCATGAGGAGGAGGAGGACTGGCTCAAGTGTCACGCATTTGCCATCTTTCCTGACCAGGCTTTTCCGCATCCGCCATCCGTCCTCCTGCCCTCAACCCGAGAAGATTCTTATGAAGGTGAAACAGGGAAAGCATAGCTGGACCTAACTAAGCTGCAGTAAACTGGCCATTCATTCAGTTGTGCGTGTTCATTCAAAAAGTCACTCCATGGTACAAAAGGCCAGTATATTGGAGAAGGCGGAAAGCAAAGACTCACTTGCTGCTTCAAATCCCTCTGCATCTAACTTCAGAGATAGAACTTGAAATATAACTGATTCCCGTACAAGCAACCGCTAGTTATACCGTGTGCTTCAGTGCATGCTCAGTCGGTTGAATCATGTCCGGATCTTTGCAACCCCATGGACTGTATGTTGCCCGCCAGGCTCCTCAGTCCATAGGATTCTCCAGGCAAGAACACTGGACTGGGTTGTCATGCCCTCCTCCAGGGGATCTTCCCAACCCAGGGATTGAACCCATGTCTCCTGTGGTGTCTCCTGCATTGCAGGTGGATTCTTTACCCCTGAGCCGCTGGGGAAGCCCCAGTTATACTCTAAGACACCCTGATAGGTGATGGCTGTTCGGTACCTGATGAGCAGTTTATAAGTATCGTTTGTTTTCTCATGTATGTGTGCTGTCAGCAGCTAAATGCTTGCCCTCAAAAAGCACAAAAAGTAATGTGTTGGGTGAAGGAAGAGGATAGAGAAAAGTCACGGATAGGTCACCAGATGAAGCTAAACATACAGCTCTTTGGCAGAGCTTTCAGATACACCCCTAGGATATGTGGGTTGTTTTCCCTGAAACCGTTCGTTCTTTTGCGATTTCAGGATTCTGTGCACGGTAACCTTGGGGAGAGACTCTCTCTGCACTCTTTCAGCTCCTCATTTCATTTCTGAAGACAGGCGGGATTTACCTAATTGCAGTAACCTAAGATAGAATACCCTGCAGTCGGGGAATTGATGAAATATTCCACTCAGAAGTTTATGTAAGAAAACCAAGTCTGTTTCTGAAGTGCAGTTGTGGTCTCTCCTCACTTTCCCTCCTTTCCTTCTGTGGCGAAGGAGACGGGCAGAGGGAGTCAGCCAGTGCCAGGAAAAGCACGGTGGGAAGATGTCTTGCATTTCCACCAAAGGTTGGTCCTTTTATTTTGTATCATCGCCTAACGCCGTGGCTGTGGGGTTCCTTTGAGACGGTTGTGTGCCTCGGCGTCCTCTCTGCAGGTTCTGTGGACGAATGTGGGGTGTGCAGGAGACCCAGGGCTTCCGCTCGGGACCCCTGCGGGATGCCTCCTGGGGCTGTGGCTTTAACACGCAGGAGGGAGAGAGGACAGCCCGTCCTGCTGAGAGTCAGTGCTAGTAAATCTCCGTCCACACGTTCAGCTAAAATTAAGGCTTGTGAAGTGCTTGTTCCTTCCGGGAGACAGACCCTGTTTTCTTGATCCTCCCTGGTCATTCTGGGGCCAGAGTAACATGGCAGAGCTGCTGCCTGCTGAGGGAGAACCAGCTTTCCGAGACCTGGAAACTGTCCTCGCTTGTGTCGGCACTGCCGAAGGGCCAGCCTTCAGAGTCAGGCTAACCGGGTGCTCAGTTTTCTTTGGCTTTTACAGTGGTCTCTTGTGCCCCCGTTTTGTTTTGTGACCCCACATAGGTCCCTGGTCCAAGCTCACAAGAGCCTGTATCTTATAGCCCCATCCCTTCAGATGAGGCTGTGTTGTTTGTGACGGCTGACATTGGCCTCTCACTGTACTTGATCCTGTGAGGTGTGCAGGGTTCAGCGATGAAGGCAGGTGCCTGGAGCCCCCTAAACGGGAAGACAGCTCTGCACCGAGATGCGCCTTTTCTCTGTGTATTTCCCGTTCCGGTTCCTCCCCTGCCCTCAAATCCTGAACCCCAGCCACCTACATCTACTTCTCACTGGCAGACACGTCTCTCTGCTTTGTCCTGCGAGCCCCCGTCCTGTGAGTTCTGCCTTCAGCTTGTGTTTCAGCTCTGACCCTTCCCTTCCACCCCCACTATCCTCCCGAGTCCCCCTCCCCACCCTGACCGTCACCCCCCACACTGGAGCCGTCATAGGCATCTGACGACCATCTACTCTCATAGGGGTCTCAGGGAGCTGCCAGCCCCGTTGCCTGCCTGTTGTGAACTGCCTGGTGGTCCCAGGTGTCTGGGTGCCCCCCAGCACTCCCCTTTGCCTCCTGCTGCCGGGCCATTCTCTGAGGCTCAAATGCCACCTCCACCAAGGCTCTCCCTGATCCCCTGTCATCCTCTGTGTTCCATCATGTTTCTTGGACACCAGTCTTCCATCTGTTATCTTATTCTGCAGTTTCATATACAGATGGTCCCCAACTTACAAGGGTTAGACTTAATGGTTTTGTAACTTTGTGTCAGTTTGGAAGTAATACACACTCAGTCGTAAGCGGAGTTCAGATTTTGAATTTTGATCTTTTCTGGGCTAGTGATAGGTGGTACAATCTTCTCCTGTGATGCTCGCAGGGGTCTCCAGCCACAGCTCCCAGTCAGCCTCTTGGTCATAGAGGGTCAGGCAACCAGCATGCTTACAACCATCCCGCACCCAGACCAGCTATCTGGTCTTCACTTTCAGTGCAGTATTCAGTCAGTTACATGAGAGACTTCTTGATTATAAAACAGTGTTTGGGGCTTCCCTGGTGGCTCAGTGGTAAATAATCTGCCTGCCAATGCAGGAGACATGGGTTCGATCTCTATTCCGGGAAGATCCCACAGCCACAGGACAGCTAAGCTGGAGCACCATGGCCACTGCACCCGTGTACTGCAGAGCCCGTGCTCCTCAGCAAGAGAAGCCGCTGCAATGAGAAGCCCGCACACTGCAGTTAGAGAAAAGCCCAGGCAGCAGTGAAGACCCAGCACACCCAAAAATAAATAATAATTTAAGACAAGCAGCCAGGCTTTTTGTTAGATTTTTCCTCATCCGAAGGCTAATGGAAGTGTTCTGAGCATATGTAAGGCACATTAGGCTAAGCAATGATGTTCAGTAGGTTAGGTGCATTAAACAGATAGGGAAGTAACCCAATCGTACATTGGGGAAGATCTTTACTTGCCTGCCTGCACCACCACCCCGGCCCCCACCAAGCCATCAGCTTCCCAAGGGCTGTTCCTTATGCTTCTCTGAAGGTTTGTGGAGTCAAGTTGAATCTGTTCAGTTGGTTGGAGCCCTAGAAGGTGAATGACCTCAGGATCTTTAGATGAAAATGACTTCTCAGAGTATCTTAAGCGTGACTTGAAAATTTGGGAAACCACCTTCTGTTATCAGTTTTTAAAGATGAGGGACAGAATAGAGGGTGTTCATTATTCATAATAGTTATTACTATTAATTGGACTTCCCAGGTGACGCTAGAGGCAAAGAACCCACCTGCCAATGCAGGAGACATAAGAGACATGGGTTCAACCCCTGGGTCAGGAAGATCCCCTGGAGGAGGTCATGGCAACCCACTCCAGTGTTCTTGCCTGGAGACTCCCATGGACAGAGGAGCCTGGAGGGCTAGAGTCCATAGGGTTGCAAAGAGTCGGACACGACTGAAGCAACTTAGAACGCACTATTGATTAATAATCACACTAATATTCTCTTTCTTGCCTCACCTTTTCTGCAAGGAATTCCAGTTATCCCGCCCCCAACATCCCACGGTCCTGCATGGGGCCCACACTGATGCCCCGGCTGTATGTCAGGCAGCATCATTGCATCCACTCAGCCCCACACGTCTGCCAGGCCGTCCTCATTTCTCGTCCTCCCCGCCTGTCTCCTCCTGCTGCCCGTGTGCCTGCTCCAGCGGCATGTGGGTCTAGGCCTGAGATCCTGCTTTTTCCTTTTGAGGACAGAGTTGCTCATCCCTGTGGAGGCAGTGAAACGGGAGCTCAGAAGTCAGAGGCAGGCTGTCCATCCCTGGAGGAGTGCTTCCAGGCACACTAGGCGTATTGTTTTTTGTTTGTTTGTAAGTGAGACAAACGTGCTTTTCAAAAGACAGCGTGTGTGTGTGCTCGCACCCCCTGAGTCGGCTTGAACATCTAACACCTACCAGCTCCCTGACGGGAACATTCGTGGCAGATAAAAGGCATTAAGAAGTCCTAAGAGTGAAGCGGGATGAGTCACAGGGAAAGCGAGCCTTGCCAGCCCCGCGTGGAGCAGCGGGTTGCAAAATTTTGCTCACACCTCATGCGAAGCTGGGGGTGGGGGGCACCCAGGGGTGGGTGTAATGGTTTCCTTCCCTCGAGGTCCCCACCACCACCTCCCAGCATACCCAGGACGCCCTGGCTCCCTGCATGCCCTGCTGGGCTCATCTGAGTCCTGAAGGCTTTCTTTGCCAGCTGTGGGCTGCTTTTGCCCCAGACACGTGAGACTGAGCCCTGAGTGTGCGTTTGTCACTCTGCATCTTCCGTCACCACCCTGGGAAAGCAGCAGGAGGGTGTGGCCCTGCCGAGGAGGCTGGAGGGATTAGAATAGTTGCCTGCCTGCCGAAGAGCTGAGAAGATTTACAACTGGAGATCACGGGAAGAGTGGGTTTCCGGCATCCCTGGGCATGCAGTGTGTGTGCTCTTTAAGGTTCTCGTGCACCCTGGCCACACTTGCTTTCAGCATTGCTTGTTGTCTTGCACCCCAAGGGGCAGGGATGAGACTTGCACCCAGCCCTCGGTGGGGCTGGGGACTTCTACAGAGCCTGCTGCGTTTTGAGGTCTGCGCAGTCATGCTCAGAGCTCCTCCAGGAACTGTGGGGTTCACCAGACTGGAATGAGCAGGGGAGGATGCCTAGACATTTGGTGGGAGATGGGCTTGGGGAGCAATGAAAGATGGACTTGGTGGGGAACTGGGGATTGGAGCAGCTGGGGAGATCTTGAAACCCCCAAATATGCCTGGAAGAGCCTCTGCACCAAAGCCTGTTGTTTGTGTGTATCCGCATCTCTTTAGAACCTGTGGCCAGTGCTTCAGGGGCCTTCACAGAAGGGGAACTCAGAGCCACAGGCTTGCCTTTCCCCAGAGGCTAGTGAGAATCCATGGTCACAGCCTCACAGGCTCCTGTGCACACATCTAGGGACCTGGGAAGAGATGATGCTGGCATTCAGTTCAGCATGCCCCCTTCCTATTACTGACGTGAGTTGGGGCCATAGGATTAGCCCATGCCTTGATGTAAAACTGCTTTGGGGGTGCCTCCTGCCTGTGTTGGGGCCACACCTGGATCTGCCAGGTGCAGCCGTGCTCCAAAGACCGTTTTGTATTCTGAGGTCAAGCTCTTCTGCAGAACCACTGATGCCTTTGGCTGGGTTCTAGGAAATTCAGTCACGGGTGGACTGTTGACCTCTGTGGTTATGAGAACTCCGGGGCTCTGGGCCAGCCCTCCGTGCCCCAGCCCATGGCTCAGAAATTCAGTCAAATATGGGAAGCCGGTCCTTTCACCCTTGGAGTCACAATGTGACTCTTGTAAAGAAATGTGCTAAGAAAACGTGTTTTCTTTTTTATTTATGCAAAAGCAGGAGATGGCAAATTTTAAACCCCAATTATAATCAAATATGGAAGAAAACTCACAAGATTTGAACAACTCGTTGGAGCCTTGCCTCTGTCTTTTTGTTTCTGTGTAGGTCTGTTTCTTCATAATTACTGGTCTCACTAACAGAATGCAGTGTTTTTAGCCAGGGTATAGAGTTCACATTATTTGTGAGACCACAGTGGCCCCACTGGAAATTCAGAAATGGAACTTGTTTTATTAGAAAGTTTGGAAGAAGGTGTCAAAAAGAGGGGCTTCCCAGGTGGCTCAGTGCTAAAGAATCTGCCTACCAGTGCAGGAGACCTGGATTCGATTCCTGAATGAGGAAGACCCTCTGGAGGAGGAAATGGCAACCCACTCAAGTATTCTTGCCTGGAGAAGTCCATGGACAGAGAAGCCTGGCAGGCTACAGTCCCTGAGGTCACAAAGAGTTGGACATGACTTAGTGACTAAAACAGCAAGAATCAAAAGGGGAGGAAAGGAAGAAAAGCAAAGAAACTAGCCACAGAGCTGCCTCAGCAAACACCCAAGTTACTGTATGCAGCGGCATAGAAACAGCGTTGCTGTAGCCAGCTGGCAAGAGTTGTGGACTCCTCCTACTTTATTCATCCGACAGGAGCCCTGGGACCTGCATTCATCATTTGGGGCTTAAACAAGGGATGTCGTTGGGAGAAAGGGTTTTCTTTTTTAACCACTTTTTCAGGTACGGTGTTTTCCCCCACCCCTCCATACTACGATTTACCCAGGAAGTTAATTGCCTTATTCTTTTCCATTGACCTTGAGAGGATTTCATATCTGAGAAAAGTGACATTTTGGTTTTCTCATTTAGAAGCACAAAGGAAGTTGGGAGAGATAGTGTTTGAACCTGATTCACACTTTGGGAAGACATGCTTTGGTTAAATTACAGGCTCCTGGAACTGGGAGCAAAGATAATACTGTTAGAGGTGTGCATTAAATATGATTAATGGGACAATAGGGATAACATCGACGCCCCTTTGTGAAGACAGCGGTGACTCGCATTTCATCTGTGAAAACGCATGCAGGTTGAAGGATGCGAGTCCATACCCGTGAAGGTCTGAGATCGCTTAAACTCCCCACTTCCCTGGTGGGAGCAAGCACTCCTAAAAACCCGTTGCCTGCAGCTTCTGAACATGCTGTTTCAGGAAAGGGAGGGATGCGTTCCCTGAGAAGCACAAGTAGAAATGCCAGCCCTTTGGTGGAGGGTCACTGGGAGAAGAGTTAATAGAAAAGAACAGCAGACATCAGTAGCCTGGGAAGACAAGGGGCTTCAGCCAGCCCGAATCAATGATCATGCTACTTGACGTTGGTGAAGGGTGGCTAGTTTGGTTTTGCCCGTGAAGTAAAGGCTCTGGTTCCTGTCGGATCCCACTTCACCCTGGAGCCGGGCCAAGGGCTATTCATTTGTGGTGCCAGCAGAGGCTTCTGGAACACATGTGGGTGATGCTTTAGGTAGCCTCATCTCTAGCGGGGAGAATCGAAGCTCTTGTTCAGCTGACAAGGAAAACCCATGTTTAACGTGCAGTCATTCTGGAACGCTAAAGATAGCAGGGCCAGGGCAAAATGGAGCTGTCACCTGATGCTCTTGGGGATTTGTGATGTCTTAGTCTCTTCAAAGATGAATAAAATATTAGGTGGGTAGGACTTTCCATATGTATATGTGTGTATATATATATATATATGAGACTTTTTGCCCACATGGCATACAGGATCTTGGTTCCCTGACCAGGAATCTAATCCACACCCCTTGCATATGGAGTCTTAACCACTGGACCCCAAGGAAGTCCTTTGATAAGACTTTTCCTGGGTGTTAGGGTGATGGTGGATGCCCCCCCTTATACCCTACAAATTGTTTAGGGGCTCATGCAACAATCTTGAAAGGCAACACAAACTTGAAATCATTTGTTTTTTCAGCATCAAAGTCAGAATAGCTTTTTTGTATTTGTATACATCAAGTAAAAAATAGAAGAGTTAATAGTTAACCCTTTTGGGGAATTTTAATTCTTCTGTTTCTTAAAAAAATACTTTGTGGAACTTTTCCAGAGGTCCAGTGGTTCAGACTCCGCCTTCCAATGCAGGGGGCTCAGATTAGATCACCGGTCAGGGAATTAAGATACCACATGCCACATGGTGTGGCCAAATACATAAATAAATAGGACTCTAAAGAAAAGATTGTTTAAAAACATACTTTGTTTCCTTTTTTTTTGGAAAGCACCATAAGTGACTATTTGCTTTCAATTCTCTCCTAGACTTTAATTAACTTCTAACCATTAGAACAGAAATAGTTGATATTCACCTGACTTTTAAAAATGAAATTTACTGTTTTAACTTTTATTATTTTTGTATTATTATTATCATCACCAGTACCCATGGCTCATTTATTGGGGTGTGAAAAACAAAATCGATCAAAATTAGTTCTTCTCCCCCAGTGTAGACCTACCCTCTCTGTTCACCAGGTCCATCAGCTAAAACACTTTGGATAGATCTTGTTTATGTCTGAGTCCTTTGAAATGACTGATTCCTACCCAATAACTCCCAGGCTGGCTCTCAGGCACTTGTCTGCCAAAATATGCTGACTGCCTCGCTGAAAATGGATGGTGTGTTAAGAGCTGCTGAGGGGCTCAGCAGGATCTGGGGCCAGGTTATCACAGGATCACAGTCAGGCTGACCGCTGGACAGGCATTACCGAACACAGGGGACGATCCACTGAATCAAGATAGGAACCGAGGCAGCTCTAGGTTCATCAAATAAAGTATATTCACGCATGTCTATGGAATCTAGAAAAATGGTACTGATGGAACTATTTGCAGGAAAGGAAAAGAGAAAGCAGGTATAGAGGATGGACTTTTGGACACAGTGGGAGGGGGAGAGTGGGACGAATGGAGAAAGTAGCATCAGCCTATATGCGCACTCAGGTGTGAGATGGGCTGCTGGTGAGAGGCTGCTGTGTGGCACAGGGGCCCCGTTTGGCGCCGTGATGGCCTGGGGGAGTGGGAGGCTCCAGGGGGCAAGAGGATGTATGTATAATTATGGCTGATTTGCACTGTTGTATGGCAGAAAATAACACAACATTGTAAAAAAAATTTTTTAGTATTTTTTAATGTGTTGTTAAAGCAAAAATAAAGGAAGGGAACAGAGGTCTGAGGGCAAGTGTGCTGAAGAGGCAGTGAGAGAATTAGAAGGAGCGGAGGTGGGAGGCGCTGGGGGCGTGCGAGCAGCAGGGACAAGGCCTCCGACAGAGCGTGAGTGGAAATGTAGGAAAAAGAAGCAACCAGCCAGGAAAACAGCTGATAGGATGCTGACAAGCAGGCATGCGTTCCAAGCCTATTCCAAAAAGTGGACGTGGGAGACGCTGGGAAATGGGAACACAAGGCATGACCCCCCTGCAGAGGCCTGGCAGGGTTGGCAGACATGGTGGGCAGCCGCTGCTGAGAAGCGGGGAGTCGGTCCTGGAAGGCTTGGGAAGCTGAGAGGGAAGGGGTGAGCAGGATAGACTTGGAGGGGACTGCCCAGAGAGGGCTGGCTGTGCCTTACTATGCAGCTGCTTTTTTAATGATATGTTATCTTTTGATTATATTGTTGGATTCAAGTTGCTAAAATTTTTTTTTAGCTTATTGAAGTATAGCTGATTTACAATGTTTTGTTAGTTTCTGGTGTACAGCAAAGTAATTCAGTTATGTATATTATATATTTTTCAGACTCTTTTCCATTATAGGTTATTACAAGATATTCGATATAGTCCCCTGTGCTATATAACAGATCTTCGTTGGTCATCTGCTTTATGCACAGCAGTGTGTATCCGCTAACTGCAAACTCCTGGTTTAGCTCTCCCTCCCTTTCCCCTTCAGGACCACATGTTTGTTTTCTAAGTCTGTGAGTCTGTTCCTGATTTTGTCGGTAAGTTCCTTAATGTCGTATTTCAGATTTCACACCTAAGTGATGACATGTGGGTATCTGTCCTGCCCTTTCTGACTTGATTTCACTTAGTATGATCATCTCTAGGTTCATCCATGTTGCTGCAAATGGCACGATTTCATTCTTTTTATGTCTGAGTAGGGTTCCATTGTACACAACACACACACACACAGGGTCTGCTTTTGTAGCTGACTGACCTCCGAGGCGTCCCCCTGCACACTGTCCCCAGCCTCCTCTGTGACAGTGTCGTCAGCCGTCTCTGGCCCTCCAGGGTCTAACTTTCCTCCAGGGACACAGTCAGGAAGGCGAGGCCAGTGTCACTGTGTCAGTGATGGGAACTTAGGTAGACAGAGGCTTCACCGCAGCCTCCAAAGTTGGGGAACTGCTGTTGACGCCAGTACTTGGAAGGGGGGAGCTCCTAGACTGAGTAAAAGAACCTGAGGCGACAGCACGTGTCTGGAAAGAGGGTGTGTGGAGCAGGCTTTGGAATCTCAGAATCTAGAAAATTCTAAGGAGAGTACGATCCGATCTTTGCCTGGTGGAACAGTCTGTTTGGTTTTTGTGTTTTTTAAATCCTAGTTTTTCAGTATGTGCTGGGCATACTGTATGTTACTAGACAAGCAGCAGCCAGACAGAATTGAGAATAATCAGGAAACCAGTTTGGTTCCAATGACTCCCCAGTGGTTGTCTGGACTCCACGGCGTCAGGCTGGAGGAGCTCATAGAGGTCTGAGCATCTGGGCTCATGTGGCATCAACTGCGGCCCCTCAGGCAAACTACAGGTCTCTCCACATGGTCACTTCCTTTAACTCTAGAATGTGAATGGCCAAATCCCAGATCACAGTAGGATAAAACAAAAGTGGAAGGCCCTTTACCATCGTTTGAGGAACCCAGGAATGGTGCACCCTTGGGATATGGCTCAGAGAGGAGCCCCAGCAGATGTTAGCCGCTGTTACCACATTGTCATACCTCAGCAGTGGCCATGGGGGTGCCACACACCTACGTGGCAGGCACGATCTCATGCTTCTCATGAATTAACCCACCCCAGCTTCATATTGCAAGTTACCAACACACTGCCTATAATCAGAGATCTGAAAGGTGCATTTTTATAACTGCTACCAAGGATGGAAGGAGAAGTGGAAAGATGCACAGAAGGAAAGATGTAAGGAAATATGGATGGATGGCTAGATGGTAGGTGGATGGATGATGGCTGGTTGGCTGGATAGAGGTTAGGTTGATGGATTAGGTTAGGTTAGGATGGATGGAGGATGGAGGTTAGGTTAGGATGGATGGAGGATGGATGGACAGATGGAGGGAGGGAAGGAAAATGAATCCATAGTCCAACCTCTATTTGACTTTTCGATCCTCCTCCCATAGCAAGATAGAGAATTAGTAAGACTTTGTTTCCATTTAAAAAAAAAAGTTATCGGGCTCCTACTATCCCTGGTCCATACGCTTATCCCCATAGAGCTCACTCCTAAGAAAGGACAGTGAACATAGCTGGTAATGACTTGAATGCCCAGCGGAAGTGCTAAGGGCCCTGTGCAAAGGGCGCATAGAGGAGGTGTAATGACTGCCCACTGGGAGTGGATGATGTGGATAACACTCCACTGAAACGCCACCCTTCCCTTGTAGGAAACTGCAGATAATTTCTCTGGTTTGAGTGTAGTTTCCATTGGAGGTGGCGGGGGGACCTGAGGAAAACAGAAAATGTAGGTTGGGACCGTATTATGAACAACCCTAAATATCAGCCTAAGAAACATGGTGTTTCTTTTTTTTTTTTTTTTCTGTTGAACATGAAATTACTGGATCCATATTTTGGAGTATTATGCTGCATTTACCATATGCACCAACATCGATTGACTTCCAAGGCCAGTCGTTTAATGGAAAATGCAAGTTGCAGAAAAATATGCCCAGCGTGATATCACCAGTGGAAAAATCACACGCAAAACAGCTCTTGTGAGCTGGCGTTCTCTGTGGGTCTGAGGAACGCCCCCCTCCCCCACCTCCCCAGTCTTCTAATAGTAGTTGCCTTCAGGGCAAAAAGAAGGAACCAGAGTTTGAGGGCAGGGAGTGCTGAAGGGGGACATCTGCATTATTTGGTAATCTTTCAGTTTTATTTTCACAAGGAAAATGTTATCTTGCCATTAAAATGTAATTTTAAAATTCAAAAGATAATGGAGTCATTGGCTTACTTCCTAGCCCAGAAATTTTCAATTGGAGCTTGCATATTCTAAGAATTGGGAAGATATTCTCTGAAACCCAACAAAATCCAGGGATGGGAAAAAAAAAAAAAAAAAAACGCTGTCCCCTCAAAGCCTCTTCAGGCCTCTTTCTCACAGGCCCGAGCAACATCGTTGGTTTGGTTCCTCACTGGTCAGCTTCAGGTGATGAAGGACACTCTTCACCCACGTTGACCTTGCAGGATCATTCAACTTTCCTGCCCATGACTGAATTCCACCCCGTGGCGGGGCCGGCTCCAGGCAGCAGTGGCGAGCGTGTTTGTCTCTTTCCTTGGCACCGGGATCATTTTCTTGGAGAGTCTCTGTGGACGTTGGCAAATAGTTTTGGCCTTCTTCCAAGAGATTGGGTTTATACCAGTCTAAATGAGGCAGGCATTTAATCAGTCACCCAGGGAACAAGCTCGGGGCTCTCTGGTGTCTTCTTTATAATTAATTTTTAACATTTGTTTTCAGTATAAAATTTGGGCCTTTATCCTCTTTGAAATAAAAACATAGCATGCATATTAGACTGGATTGGCACTAAACTTCACACAGCCTCCTTTTATTCCCTTCCAACTATTAACTCCTATTAAGCGAGACAGAGAGATAATAAGATCCCCCTGCCCTCCCCCGACTTGCTGGCTTGCGCCATGTCTCATCCTCTGTAATTGCCCTTGGTGGCCAAGCTCTGCCCTGTCATTCCTGGGCATCAGAGGCTACCTGTCAGAGATCTACACACCTCCCGAGCCCCCTCCGCTGTGTAGCCTCTGCCCGGCCCCGGCCATTCTGCTCCAGCCTCTGGGAGGTCCTGGCTGACCGGAACTCTTGTTAACCAGATGCAGGGGTTATTTCTGGATTTTGAACTCTGGGATTTAAACTTGGACTGCTGGAGATTTTTTCTTGTTGGTTTGTTGGATTTGCTCTTGGCTCCCAGGAGCCCAGGCCTGGGCCAAAGGCACCAGAGACCTCACAGTGAACCTTGATGTGTGCCGATACCTGGGACTTGATTTAAAATACAGCTTCTAAGGCAGCCCTCCCCAGGCTTTGTGGCACCAGGGACCTGTTTCGTGGAAGATGATTTTTCCCCAGACCGGAATGTGAGGGGGGGATGGTTTCAGGATGATTCAAGCACATCACATTTATTTCACGCTTGATTTCTATCATTATTATATCTGTGACATCAGCTACACCTCACATCATCAGGCATTAGATTTTGGAGGTTGTGGACCCCTCTTCTCAGGCCTGTCCCCAGACCTACTGAATCAGAGTCTCCAGGGTGAAGGGGAAAACCATTGACTTTTTTCTTTTTTGAATTGTGTGCTATGCTTAGTCATGTCCAACTCTTTGTGACCCCATGGACTGTAGCCCACCAGGCTGCTCTGTCCATGGGGAAACTCCAGGCAAGAATACTGGAGTGGGTTGCCATGCCCTCCTCCAGGGGATCTTCCCAACCCAGGGATCGAACCCAGTCTCCCACATTGCAGGTGGATTCTTTACAGTCTGAGCCACCAAGGAAGCCCTTTGAGTTGTGTAATTATTTGCAAGTTACCCAGTTAAGTGATCTATTTTGTTTTCACATTCTTTCAGAAAACTTTCAGCATAGACACAGCTTTAGCTTTAAGGACACTGGGCTTGCCCTCAAGATTACTGTAGAGCCTTTGTGCAAATTATGAGCAGGGACCCATTTTTCCTGACAGCCACAGGCCACACAGGAGACATGGCCTGGCGTGCAGAGCTTCAGCCCCAAGTTCTTCCTTGGCCAAGAGTTTTTGTGCAGTTAACACAGGGTTTATCTAGAACCCTGACAGCAACTCTTAAGGTTTTCTGCTGAGGAAACTGAGTTTCAGAAAATTTGATCTTCCTCAGTTGACACAGTCAGAAAAAAGGTAAGCCAGATTAAGACCTGAGCCAGGCTCTGACAAGGCAAGCAGTTGGATGGATAAGAAATTATTTACAGTCAGTACTTTGCTTCTCCAACAAGGCCATGGGTCATACCTCTTCCTTCTCTTCCCTCTGAGAAACCTATTAACTCAGGAGCCTGGGAATGGTGCTCCAGGCCAGGAGTTTGCTGCTGTCCTGGCTGTGGGAGTGATCAGAAGCCTCAGGCCTCCAGATGCTGAATGAGTGAGTGTTTATGGCGCACTCAGGGACCCGGCAGAAGGCATGTGACACAATACAGCATTAAGCATCTCATGTTTATTATTAGCAAAAGCGTCACACTGTCCAGCCAACCACAATGATTAAAAGTCCAGTTTCTCTTTCATTATGTGTAGGGATGTGAGCAGAAGGGATCAGGAAATTGGAGTCAGCGATGACTGTTGGTGGCTTTGTCCTGTCCCCTCAATTAGCGACTTGGTGATTTGTCCCCTCTAGAGTCAGGGGTTGCCCTGCAGAGCACTGACTTGGCAGGCTGAGTGTCTAATGGCCGTTGAGTGTCTCCTTGGTCATCCAGGGCTGCACAAGGAACCATTTCAGAACCAGATGGCTTCAGAAGCACTCGTTTATCCCATGTCTGCAGGACTGCTGGGACAGCTGATGTAGGGTTGGCCCGGCGGGGTCCCGGTGCTTCAAGATGTGGAAGCTGTGCTCTGCTGGTCTCTCGTTCTCCATGGACCAGTGAGGAAGCCGGGCAGCTCTGCTCATGGCAAAGGGAGAGGAGTGAGAGGACAAGTGGAAACACACCAGGCCACTTGTGATCTAGGCTCCAGACTGCCTGCCATCACTCCATCTGTCTGCTGGCCAAAGCAAGTCACGGGGCCGTGCGCCCCTCCCCCTTTAGTGGGAAGAGTCAGCAAATTCATGTGGCAAAGAGCCGGGGTGGAGGGTCAGAACCAGGTCCATAATGCCCCCTACCCCTCACTGGAGGCTCATCTGGAGGAACCCTCTTCCACCGCCCTCTCCCACTAGCAGGCACTGAGGGAGCCTGGAGGACCTCGATAACACCATCCCCATAGCATGCTCTCACACAGCACGGATCGCCCAGCGAGCTGCTCCCACTTTCAGAGAAAATCTGTCCCACCTCAGATGTTTTCCATGTGATTCTCAAAAGCTTTTCAAAGGAGCGTTTTCTTTTTCTTTTTTTTTTTTTTCTAGAAATGCCTTCCTGTACACTCGTTTTGTTCCTTTTCCTCTGATAAATTCAGAATTATCCAGATTGCCCTTCTCAGCACGATGGTGGCTCATCTGTGGCCCTGCCTCATTGTGGGCGACTTTGGTTCTGTTCGGAGAAGGCAGTGGCACCCCACTCCAGTACTTTTGCCTGAAAAATCCCTTGGATGGAGGAGCCTGGTGGGCTGTAGTCCATGGAGTCACTAGAGTCAGACATGACTGAGCGACTTCACTTTCACTTTTCACTTTCATGCATTGGAGAAGGAAATGGCAACCCACTCCATTGGTTCTGTTCACAGAGATGAGGGGCAGGGACCCCAGCCCCCAACCCCATTCCCCTCTGTTAGTAACGAGACAGGGCCTCAACTTCACCCTCCCACCATGAGCCCTTAATCCCTCCATCCCCAGGTGACACGTGAGCCGTCCGGTCTTAGCCCTTGTCTCAGGCTGTTGCACCATCCCAGACTGAAAAGGCAGTTTGAGGGGTCGGCTAAGTTGCTGGTCCCCCCAACTGGTTGGGCGTTCGAATCAGCTGGGGAACTGTCTACACGTTCAGTTTCCTGGATGCCCCAGAGGGCAGAGAGGGAGGCCCACTCATTTGGGAACCAGTGGTCTCAGAGCCTCCGCTCAGGTAACACTCAGACTGTTCCAAATCTTGCTACCTGCGTGTGTCTGCTCGGTCACTCAGTCATGTCCGACTCTTTGACACCCCAGGCTCCTCTATCCAAGGGATTTTCCAGGCAAGTATACTGCAGTGGGTTACCGTTTCCTCCTCTGAGGGAATTTTCCCACCCCAGGGATCAAACCCAAGTCTCCTGCACTGGCAGGTCGATTCTTTACCACTGAGCCACCAAGGAAGCCCCCTGATTATTTGTGACCCAGATCAGGAAGACATGGTTGCATTAAAGGATGTGCAGTGTTATCAGATGTTGTCTTATTAAGGCAGAAGCCTTGCATTCCCACAGAATCTGTAATTTCTTGTCCTTGTGTGACCTCAGGGGACAGGGGGCAGCTCTCTTTCTGTGGCCCTAAGAGTGCTGTACTTGATGACATCAGCCCTCTTGGTTCCTTCAGGAGCACCAGCAAAGAAATGCGTTCAGGGACTTCCCTGGTAGACCCGTGGTTAAGACTCTGCACCTCCATTGCAGCCCAAAAATAAAACAAGGTAAATAATTTTTCTGAAAGAAGAAAATAAAAGATTTGGCACTGAGAGGTCATTACTCTGAACTTTATATTCTCACTTTGGGCTTTCACTTGGAGTTCAAAACTCAGCAGCATAGCCAAGCAAAATGCGGTCTAAGACTGAATACGAGGGGAGGGCAGGCCGCTCACCCCTGTTGCTTCCGTGGTTATCTAAGTGATCCCTTTGAAGGGATGCTGGGCCAGGAATCACAGACCCAGAAAGATTCAGCTCATTTCTTACTCGAGCCATCTTTCCGAAGGTCATTGCCCCACTCTGGACCTCAGTGTCCTCGTCTAAAAATGCAAAGACTGAATTAGGTTACCTAGAATCTTGCAAAGTGTGGTCCAAGGGGGCTGGTTAGCAACACAGACCTTGAGACACTCCACTTCAGACCTGCCCAATCAGCGTCTGCAGGTAACTCGTGTGTCATAAATTTTGAGAAGCGTGGTTCTGTAAGGTGCCTACATCAGGTGAGACCAAAGCAAGACCTTTGCATGCTGCCCCCAAAAGTTGGAGAGGCCAGCTGCTCACTGCACTCTGGGTTTCCTGGTGGGTGAGGGAGCTCCTTCTAGCTGAGATGGTCTTTCGTGGTGCCGGCTTAGGGGATGGCGTGACGCAGGCAGAATGAAACTCTCTTCCTTGACTTCTTGTGTGGTTATTCTCAGGGCTTTTGTTGCACAGTGTTGCTGAAAGTTCTTACATGGACTCTGGACTCTCCCAGAGCTGTTCTGTTCATGGCCAGCCACCGTCTCATAGTTGATCTCGTCAGAGACAGAGAAACTAGGTGTTCCTCCATCACTGTTTTTCTGTAGGCTTTAGTGTAAGGGACTTTCTAGAATCCTCGAATTCAGTGCCTTGGAAACCACTTTTATTCTCCTGTACCTTCTCTGTTGTTCTCCTCCCAGTTCCTTTTGTGAAAATCTGTCTCAAAGACCATTCTGGTTCCTCATGACCAGAGGCAAGGCCACTGCTCATTCATACTTCTGGGTTTTTTTGGTACCAAGGACCAGAGGCCAAGAACACAGGAGAAATGGATAAGCTAGAACCAGTCAAGAAAAGAACTGTGGTTACACAATGAAATATTACTCGGCCATTAAAAAGAATACATTTGAATCAGTTCTAATGAGGTGGGTGAAACTGGAGCCTATTATACAGAGTGAAGTAAGCCAGAAAGAAAAATACCAATACAATATACTAACACATATATATGGAATTTAGAAAGATGGTAACGATGACCCTGTATGCAAGACAGCAAAAGAGACACAGATGTATAGAACAGTCTTTTGGACTCTGTGGGAGAGGGCGAGGGTGGGATGATTTGGGAGAATGGCATTGAAACATGTAAATTATTGCATGTGAAATGGATTGCCAATCCAGGTTCAATGCATGAGACAGGGTGCTCGGGGCTGGTGCACTGGGATGACCCAGAGGGATGATACGGGGGGAGAGGTGGGAGGGGGTTTCAGGATGGGGAACATGTGTACACCTGTGGCGGATCCATGTCAATGTATGGCAAAACCAATACAATATTGTAAAGTAATTAGCCTCCAAAAAAAATAATAAAGTGAAAAAAAAAGGAAAAAGAACTGTGGTTAAAATTCTAAGCGAGCCTCACGCATGCCTGGGTCACTGGACAAGTCAGCATCACAAAATAGATTGAATGTTGAAAGAGCAGACAGAGGCAGAAAGCAGGTTAGAGAAGCAACAGCCAGGAGAGTAGGAGCGTGCAGGAAGCCTATTTTCCATTACCGCTTGTCAGGAATATAGGCTGATATATGCCCAGGAAAAAAGATTGTAAATTTCCCTCACTGCTTTTTCCTGCACTGTTTTGAAGAGGACTTTGCCGTTGACTTGGAGCTGTGTTGATTGGCAATTTATTTGTGGATTGTTTTCTGCAACAGGGGCCTCTCTTCTGGGCTTTCTGCGGTTCACTACAATTAACCGGCGGTTTGGTGGAAATTTCCGTTCACCTCTAGCCAAGTTCTACATCCCATTCTACTGCACGGTACCACCTGCAGAGACTATGACCATTTAAATAGCAGGAAGGGGGAAGGGAGAGTTATGGAGTTGGGGATGAACATGTATGTACACACAGCTGTATTTAAAATGAATAACCGACAAGGACCTGCTGTATAGCACAGGGAGCTCTGCTCAGTGTTATGTGGCAGCCTGGATGGGAGGGGAGTTTGGGGGAGAATGGATACATACATATGCACAGCTGAGTCACTCTGCTGTGTACCTGAAACGATCACCGTGTCGTTAATCGGCTGTACTCCGATATAAAATAAAAAGTTAAAAAAAAAAAAATAACAGGCCCCAAAAGCTGATGGAGGCTTTCTTTGTCCTGTGCTCTGTTGGAGCCTACTGAATTTTCTCCTCTTCATGGTAGTGTGGCAGCTATTATGTGCTCTCCTATATGATTCTGCCCAAGAATACTGGAGTGGGTAGCCTATCCGTTCTCCAGTGGACGTTCCCGACCCAGGAATCGAACCAGGGTCTCCTGCATTGCAGGCGGATTCTTTGCCAACTGAGCCATCTGGGAAGCCATGATTCTGCCAGGAAGCGTGGTCTGCAAAAACGAAAGGGTCAACTTTTATTCACGTTTCAAGCTCTGGTTCAGGAGCCAGGGACGCTGCCAAACTCTGAGACATTGGATGAGGGGCGCACCCCGACCTTTGCTAGACCAAAGTGACTTACGTAGTTGCGGTAGAAAATAAAGTGACTTCTTCATGCATCGTTTGAATAAGCAGGTGATTGGCCAGGTGCTGGGTGGGCTAAGGATAATGGTGAGGAGTAAATGAGATGGTGTGTGCAGTTAGCCTCCTACCGGTGAGGAGACATGTGGAATCTTTGGTCAAGGTCCAGGCCCAGTAGGTGGGACCAAGGGTCCACATGTGGAGCCTTGGGAGCCTCCAAGCTCCCAAGCTCCCGCCTCCACATCCCGGACTAGGAAATGCCCTTCCTCCTTAGCCCCTTGTCCTGCATCCTTTTTTTTTTTTTTAATTAACTATAAATTACTGCTACTTGGTGTTCAAGACCCCGCTGTCAGTTTCCTTCTTGGGGGCTCTCCCTGACTCCCTGTCACCCCTACCTGACTCCTGACAGGATCAGTGGCCTCTCGTGTAACCAGCGCTGTTATCATAGCATTCTTTTTTAATTTTCTTTTTTTAAACCTCAAGACTTAGGCAGAAATAGTTCTAGAAATTAGGGGTCCTCATTCCCAACCCAGGGCTTCAGTTCAGTTCAGCCACTCAGTCATGTCTGACTCTTTGCAACCCGTGGACTGCAGCATGCCAGGCTTCCCTGCCCATCACCAACTCCTGGAGCTTGCTCACACTCATGTCCATCGAGTCGATGATGCCATCCAACCATCTCATCCTCTGTCATCCCCTTCTCTTCCTGCCTTCACTCTTTCCCAGGGTCAGGGTCTTTTCCAGTGGTCTTTTCCAGTTCTTCGCATTAGGTGGCCAAAGTATTGGAGCTTCAGCTTTAGCATCAGTCCTTCCAATAAATATTCAGGACTGATTTCCTTTATCTTCAGTTTTATTTATTTATTTATTTATTTTTGGCCTCACCGTGCATCACAAGGGATCTTAGTTCCCCAACCAGGAATCAAACCTGTGACCCCATGAATTGGAAGTGTGGAATCTTAACCACTAGACTGCCAGGAAAGTCACTATCATAGCATTTTAAAGTGAATGCCCTGGTAGTCTTTCTCATTAGACTCTGAGAACCTCAGGTCAGAGACCATTGCATCCTTCCAGGTACCCGCCACACTGCCTGGCATAAATGTCTGTGTCTTTTCCGCCATCAATGAGGGATGGGTGAGTTGTTTGTGTTGAAACAACCCAAATGCAAGATGTGGTGGGGGGGGTGGGGTTTGCATATGTGCATGAGTATGTCTCTATGCTTATTCTGTTGTGTCATAGTCTATTGTGATCATCGTACTTTAAAACATTTTTAACTTGGCAGAGGAGATGGGATGAGGCTATTTCAGTGACTCATGAAAGCAAGATGGCAAGACCTTATCAAGCGGCTGCCCTCAGTGGTGGGAAGGCCTCTGTCAAAAGTCAGAGCCCTGGAACGTTTCATCAGACGTCTGTGGCTTGTTTCTCTCCATCAGAACCCTGACTTTAGACACTAGTCACACAGAGCTGCTCTGAACAGGGCTCAGAAGAGCCTAGGACATTCCAAAAGGTGAGCAGACTTCCTTGTCACACGTGGATTCCCTGTGGAAGTGAGACGGGTCTATCCCGAGGCTCAGAAAAGGAGGCAGCAGACAGACAGTGACCATGCGAAATGCCGAGGGCTGGACACAGGGGTTAAGAGTATGGTGCTGGGACCTGCTGTCTGGGTGGGACCCCGGCCCAACCCTTGATGGCCTGCTGACCCTGGGTGAATTGAGGCAGTGGGGTCCCATCGCCTCCTCACCCCGTGATGAGCAGAGCATAGGACGTCCTTCTTAAAGGGCTGCTGGAGGATAGAGCAGATGGAAGCTTTTGGAAAGCTGTGGCACATTTTCAGCACTTGTTACTATGGGTTCTGACTGGTCTGCCCCTCACTAGACAGGAGGCTTGGGAGGGCAGGTCCCTTCTCACTCAGGCTTCTCTGTGCGTCCCCCAACCCAGCATCATTTATCAGAGAGGGTATTCAATAAGTACTTATAGAATAAATAGGATTGCTCCTGGCCTTGGTGGGCAGGTTGGACTAAGCTGCCAGTGGATAAAGAAGGAGAGGAACATGTGGACTTTGTGGAATTTAGTAAGTTTTGTTTTTATAATCAGTGTTTTGTTTTGCTTTTTAATTTATTTGGCTGTGCCAGGGCTTAGTTGCTGCACATGGGATCTTTAGTTGTAGCATGCACACTCTTAGTTGACGCATATAGGATCTAGTTCCCTGACCAGGAATCAAACCCGGGACCCCAGCATTGGGAGTATGGAGTGTTAGCCACTGGACCACCAGGGAAATTCCAGTGTTGATTTCAGCCCCGCAGCCACGCAGGTCCATTCCAGCTGGATCTGTGAAAAGCTATCATGCTCCCAGTGCCAGACACTGAATCAGGAAAGAAGGGCACAAGATACGTGACCTTAGTAACGACAGAATGTCCACTTACGATTGTATCGGCAACTGCAGACAGGCATGGGAGCTGGCTGCTGCTTTAGAAGCCCTACACTGCGGCTCTTGCCTTTTTGGCATCAACAGAGCACAATGGCTGTGTCGCTGAATCTTTTGCTGTAGGCAGGAACGGGTTAGCATGGCGAATGAGCCTTGAAAAGGGACAGGAAGGCAGCCGGGAGGTTTCGATGACTGAGTAAAACCCAGTCCTCGGCTCCTGTGGTGGGTGGAGGCTTGGTGTCTGGTCTGGACCCACCCCTCGGCTGGCCAGCCCCTGCCTAAACATCTGAGCGTTGGCACAGAGGGCATGACGAGCCCCCGAAGGAAGGTGGGCTCCCGGCTACAGGAGTGAGGTGTGCTTGGGGCCTGACTGCACTTGAGTCCTCCCTGTGTGGGGGAGACACTGCTCAGCTTGCTGGGTGGGGAGGCCCGGAACTGGTGGAGAGCAGCTGCTGTCGTGAGCCTGGGGCGGGCAGAAAGGACCCCCTCGCTACTTTCCCAAGAGGCTTTCCCGGGTGACTTCGGTCAAAATCCCTCTACTGAGAGCTGCTGGGCGGCATGACCGTGCTCCTGTGGGTGACGGTAGGGTTCTCCATCCACAGAGCGCACCCTGCTGTGGCCGCCTGGCTTCTCCCCCCATTGTGACCTGTGTGTGCGAGGGAGCCTGGTGCAGCCCTTAATTTGGATTCCGCCTGAGGCAGACACTGCGGGCTGATTTATCATGATAAATTTATCTGGGAGGCGAGCTCAGGCTGCGGAGCAGGGAGAGGGCAGATGGGGAGGGAAGGGCAGGTGGGTACAGCCACGAGGGTGAGAGTGTCAGTGGGGCATTCACCCCCCAGCTCCCAGGCCATAAGGGCTGCTCCCGGGGCTGTGTACATACCAGCACGTCCAGCCTGCCCTCTGCAGCCTCAGGCAGAGAATCCAGGGCAAGAAGACTTGGGTGGCACAGCAGGTGCCAAGGGTACGTGAGCAGTGTGTTAGCGGCACCTGCTCCATTTTGCTGGGGGAAGGGTTGGAGCCACTCAGGGTCAAGGGACAGATGAATGGATAAACGCAATGGGGTCTCTGCATACAGTGGAATGTATTTCAGCCTTAAAGAAGGAACGTGCTACAACGTGGGTGAGCACTGAGGTCGTTCTGCTAAGTGAGAGGACAAATACCGTGTGGTTCCTGCTATGTGAAGTAACAGAAAAGTCACAGAAACAGAAAGCAGGACGGTGCTTGCCAGGAGCCAGGGGAGAGGAGGAAAGTGGGGTTTCATGGGTTCAGAGTTTCAGTGTGGGCAGATGAAAAAGTTCTGGAGGTGGGTGATGGTGATGGTGAATGCACGAAACTGTGCATTTAGAAATGGTTAACTTTCTGTTACACATACTTTACTCCTATTTAAAAAGGAGGAAAACCAAGGCCCAACATCTGGGTAGCAGCGTCCCCAAGGCTGCTCGGTGGCTGGCCGTCCCCGGTGGGGCCAGTAAAGAGCCTGAGGTGTCTGCTGCCACCGCGGGCACAGGCGCCCTCACTCAGCCTGTCGCCTCCTCATGGCACAGACGGAACAGGGTGCCCTGCTGGTAGAGCTCTCATCACTTTAAGACAAGGATGAACGTCGGGACATGTGGCATGGCTCGCCTCTCTCTGAATTCCCCATGCTCCAGTTGTCTCTTGAGGAAAGTGAGATGCACACATTGGGGACCTACTATGTGCAGGAAGTTTTAGATGCTGAGAAAATCGCACCAGACCCTCTGCCGCTTAGTTTATGCCTTGGGGTCAGGAGGGCCTGTAGACAGGGAGTAAGTGGCATTTAGGCCAGAAACCTGACGGATGGGTTTACCAGGCAGCTAGAAGGAGGGGCTGAGCTGGAATTGGGGGAAGGGTGAGCCATCCTGACAGGAGACGGTGGGGGACATGGGAGTGGCCTTGAGGAACTGACGGATCAAGGCCATGGAGGACAATGACACGATCAACTTGGCTGTCATAAAACCTTGCTGCAGGGTAGAGCAGGTTAGACTGGGTGATGGTTAAGGAGAGGCAGCCAATGGGCAGCGTGTGATGGGGACAGGGTGCTGGCACCTGTGAACAGCGGCCGTGTTGCTGGTCTCACATGAGGGTCTCGAATGAGAGTCAGAATATAGAAGCATTTCAGGGTCTTTGGATGAGGAGAATGTCTGGATGTCATAACCTCTACTTAAATAGAATTGGCAATATATTTAATCAGGTGTAATGAGGCCAGATTTATATAAAACACAGAAGCCACAAACTGGAGACCTCGTTTTAGGTGGTTTGGAGGACAGCAGAGGTTGAATGACTGTCCCTGTGCCTCCTCTGGTTCCCAGGGCACTCAAACTCTCCCAGAGGCCTTTGCCTTCTTTTATTCATATATGCCCCCGTTGTAAAGTGGAGGAGGGTGGCATGCTGCCTTTCTGGCACCTTCCGTGTGCATCCCACTCTGCTCGATGCTGGACGAGGCGGAGAGATGCACACGATAAGAGCACTGCGGGTCTAGCTGGAATCGTTAGGCAGGGGCAGCTGAAGAGTTAAGTGTGTGTCTTTCATAGCCGATCAAGGCAGCCAGAAGTAGGACATGACTAATTGTTTAATGATAAATGGGACAGAAAATAAGGGACTGTAGGAAATGAGAGAGAGGGAGAGCCCCCTAGGGTTTTCCGAGCCAGATCTGAACGCTAGAAGGATACCAGGCCTGGGACAAGAGTGTGAACGGGAGCAGCGGGCAGGGTGGGTGTGCTGGGCTGGGCTGTGGTGGGCACACCCAGGAGCCTGTGTGGAGGACTGATGTCCGCAGGTGAGAGGAGGCTGCAGGCTGCCCGGTGTCTGGGAAGGTGGCAGGACACCAGATTGCGTGCTCGGGCAAGGGGCTTGTGCAAACTGGGAAGCTGGGAGCCATGTGGAGCTGGTGGGTAGCATGTTCAAAATGGTATTTTTCGGATGACTTCATTATCCCAGTGGGTGGAAGGACTTAGAGAAGCTGGAATGGAGAAACCATCAAGGAGCTGATAAAGGGTATTTTGGGAGAATCAAGAACTCGAGAGGGTCAGGAGCAGAGGTGCCCATCACTCTGAAGCAGCCATGTCAGGAAAGGGGAAATGGGGGAGATGGAAAGAGCCTGAACTTTTCATCCAAGGACCCATATCCCCAAACAGCCAAGGCCAGACCCTTGGGCAGCTTGCTCACCAAGCCTCAGTGTCCCATTGGGGCAGACCAGAAAGTCTCGGGGCTCCCCCAGCTTGATGATTCCTGAAACTTTCAGACAGGGAGGGGTGGTGGAGGTGATGGCAGGATAGAAGCCTGGGTCGGGCAAGTGGTGACGCCCCCAGAAGGGGGTGGGAGGAACACATTTGGGGAGCAGAATGAGTTATTTCAGACATCCTGAATGTGACGTTATGGGTGGGGCTGGATCCAAGAGGAGCTGTCTATCAGATGAAGCAGAAAGGATGAAGGTGAGAGAAACCACCATTGGCTGTTTTGCAGGAGTCCGTGGGGATTGTTTTAAGAATGCAAGGTGTGTCGGATAGCAGAGCTGTGTGTCAGTGGTCAGGGGACCCGGGAGGAGATGGATGGCCCACTCAGGTTGGGTCATTTGAGGAGAATTTAATCAAGGGATGGTGTGCAGAAGTGTGGGTAGGATGTAAGACATGTTGCAGACCTAGGACCAGAGTAGGGTGCTGCTCCCAAAACCTGAGACAGAGAGTCTCAGCGGCGAGGGACCAGCAGAGGCTGAGCCAGGGCATCAATATCTTGTCCTCCCCCATCAGGAGGGAAGGGAGCCATCGATGGAGTCCCCACTGTGTGTCAGCCTTCTGGATCCCAGAACTAGGCGACAAAAGGAGGAGAGGGGACCCAGGGGGCAAGCAGAAGACATGGTTCCCACAGCCAAGGATCAGGGAGAGAGGATGATGCAGACACAGTGGCAGGTTAATGGCAATGGTAAGAGCTGGAGTTGGGGTGGGTGGTGCTGGGCAGCCTAAGCAGATGATGGTTGTTGGCTAGGAGCGGAGCTGTGTGCACCTGTGAGCAGGGGAGGAGTGAAAGATGACGGGAGAGCAACCAAATTGGGAAAGGGCTGCATTGGGGTCCAATAACCAGGCACTGGGAAATGTCCCTGGTCAGTCCTACCTCTAGAAAAAGCATCATTAAAGGGAAAAGAAAGAAACAGGTTAGTAACCCACAAAGACTGAGTAATAGTGATGAAAAATGCAAAGTGAGCTCCCAGCAACTGATGAGCCCTTTGATCCTGGGAGGTGCTTTTATAAAATTGGCAGAAACCAGAATTTCCAAACTGTACCTGCTCTTAATTTCTTTTCCCTGAAAGTTGAACCCACCTGGTGCATGAGAAAAAACATTCTTGAACAAACAGCCTGATAGGAGGCCACCTGTCTCCCACTTTTCACTTCATCAGACTCTGCCCTTGAGCTGGGTTCCTCCAGCTTTCTTGTGCTCGCCCAGGGATCTTGTTAAGTGCACATTCTGATCCAGCAGGCCAGGAGTGAACCTAGGGGTCCTCTTTTGCACCAACTCCTCAGTGAGATGCTTGTGGTCTCTGGAGCCACTCTGAGTCTTGAGGTCCTGGGAGGCCTTTTCTGTGATTAGTGGGGGAGTATGGAGCAGCAGCCGTGAGTTCATCACAGGTATGAGAACCAGTTAGTAAACATCCATACCAAAAACTGTTTTCCAAAGGAATGAACTTGCCTGCACCCCCAAAGCCTCCCCCCGCCCCGCCACCTTTCTGAGCACTTGAAGCTCTGCATGTTCAGCAGATGTATTCCACTGGTACACACAGCTTAAGAGCAAATGCTTCTGCAGGCAGAACGGCTCCTGCACATTGTAAATTAATTGTTAATTGCAGCGGCACCTTAAATAGATTGGCCAGGGTGGTTTGCTGATTTCCTTCTACTTGAAATGGTTCTCTAGCCCACACGCTAGATGACTTCTCACCACCACCCCTCTCTCCCTGGCCCCCTGCACACACTAGAAGTGGTTTTCCGCAGCTTCTTGAGATGATTTGCACCCATGGATGGAGGCAGATAGTTCAGGAGCTTCCGTAAACACCTCCTTATCACCACTGTCTGCAGAACTGGCCTCCTGCCCTTCTGACTGTAGCAGTACATTTCAGAAAAGGCAGCTCCCAAGCATTCATTTCACTCATTAACTGAAGAGGGCGGTTAGAGGTCTACTGGATTTGAAAAGCACAGAGCATTTGAGGCTGACGATTTCTCTCACTCCCACTGAAGGCCCTCCTTGGCTGAGAATAGGCCCATCCAAGGGCAGCTGGTGCCCTTCTGGCCTCTCAGATCCCAAGGGTTATACACTGGGACCCACGTTTCATTTGTTATCCATTATTATTTAGTTCTAATGTTTGGGTGATGAGTTCAGAGCTAGGGTGTACTTATTGTCATGAGACTTTATTTTGAAAATTGAGGCCCATGAAATAGAAAAATCCATTCAAATTTCTCCCTCAGGCACCGTGCCCACCCCTACCCGTTGCACTGCCTCTTGAACTTTTTTCTTAAAAAGCAGAATGCAGCATTTGCCAGCATTTGGGGTCTGGATATACCTGGGTCCAGTCATCATTTTCTTTACTCTTTCCTGATGTCTTCATACCCACTCAGACTCATCAAGCAAAACAGGTTCACCCATAATCTCTGGTTCACACTAGATTGTGTGCACGCTAAGTCACTTCAGTAGTGTCCGACTTTTTGCAACCCTGTGGAGTGTAGCCCGCCAGGCTCCTCTGTCCATGGGATTCTCCAGGCGAGAATACTGGAGGGGGTTGTCATGCCCTCCTCCAGGGGATCTTCCCAATCCAGGGATCGAACCCACATCTTATATCTCCTGTATTGGCACGCAGGTTATTTATCACCAGCCTTACCTGGGGAGTCCTCACACTAGATTATAGAGAATTCACTTCAAGTGGAATCACCCCTCACTACAGCAGTATTCCAGTAATAGTGATTATTACTGAGTGCTTACTGTATGCCAGGGGTTGTACCAAGCCTTTCCATACAATGGTGCATTGCTGTGCCAGACAGCTCCATGGGGTGGGGGTGAATCACTTTCCAACTTCACAGGAAGAAGACCAGGACATACCATGGATCAATACTTTTGATCGGGGGCACTCAGTTGGGAATAGCAGTATTAGACCTGCCCAGAAAGAGAACCCCAGTTCCTAACCCTGCCATCTAGTGTTAAAGGCAGCTTGAGGGGCTTCCACCCTCATGACATATGCTGGGGGGAAATTCAGGAGGTGCTCTTGGAAGTTGAGGGGATGCACATTTGAACAGCCCCTTCAGTAGAACATTGCACACTAACAGTGTCTGCTGTGTGCTGACCTAGAGCTAGACGGTGTGCGTGGTTCCCTGCGTGCTTCACGAGCATCTACCTCCAGGGCTTTTGTCTGGCTGTTATGGGGTCCACGCTCATGCTGATTGCCACATGACAGGTCAGTAAATTGAGAGTTGAGTACTTGGGGGCAAGGAAGAGCAACTTTATTTAAAAACCAGCAGACTGAGAAAACGACAGACTAGTGTCCCAAAGAACCATCTTCAGGCTTTTATACTAAAAGTGGGGTGCAGACTTGGTGCTGGAATCCCTTGTTCTTGTAGCTGCCCACATAGGTCCAATCACAACCTTCCTAAAAACCTCCACCAAGACAAATGTTATTCTTTGTTCTGTAACTTTTTATCTCTGTGTGGATGGACTCTTTAAGGTCAGAGCCTTTAGAATAGGCTACCCTTTGTATTTCCGGCTGCCGGCAGCATTCTTTTACAAGAGGTGCAGAGTCAGCATGACTCAGCACAGGCTGTCAACAGAGCACAAAGGTTGAGGCTAAAAGAGTAGATTCAATATGGAGGCAGGTCTGTTCTTCTCTGTTAATATACCTAGGATGAAAAGTCCCGTTCCAGCCCCAGCCCACCACACACCTTGGCAGACACCACAAGGGATTCTTGGTCAGACATCTTTCCCAGTGCCCTGGGCAAGAGGGCTCCTGTCAGGTTCTGGGAGGGGCTAGCTCTGGTACGTTCGTTTATGTCTGAGTGAGCTGGGCACCTAACACTACATAAACTGTCAGACTCTGATTCGGGGATCTCGGAAAGCTGGGTTACTAAGGTCATGTGAAGAAAGTAACAGTTCAGCCAGAGCATGGGGTATATCTATTGAGTACAAGCCAAGGATGGGGTAAGATGGAAAAGCCAGAGGGATAAATAAGACACAACCCTGTGTCTGGGCCCCATGACGACCCGTGTCAGTCCATAACACACACCCTGTGACTTCATAACCTGCTAGGGGAGGCCAAGGAAGGAAGGGGAGCGAGCTGGCCGGCAGGCAGCCTGGGAGGCCTCAAGGGGGAGGTGGCATTTGAGGCGAGACTGGAATGAGGCAGTAGCTCTCAGATGGGCAAAGCCTCCAGGGGGTGGGGTGTTGCCTGTAGAAGCAGGGAGTCCCCCTGTGGGACTTGGAAGAGTGTCAGTCAGTCTGGGTGTGTCTGGGCCTGCAGCTGCATGGCCATGTGGCCTTGGATAGGACTCAACATCCAAATGCTGTAACATCAGAGCCAACATCTAGAGTCTTAAACCACTGCACACTTTGGAGGCATCAGTTCAGTTTCTCTCCTCCCCCTCAGAGGTAGGTTTTATTACCTCCATTTCACAGATGGAGAAACGGAAGCCCAGAGAGGCTAAGGGACTTGCTCAAGGTCAAGCGAGGAGCAAAACCCCAGCTGGCACCCTCGAGAGGCCCTGCTCCTCACCTGGGCTTCCTGCCATACTGTCGACCCCTATCCTGGGGACCCGATCTGGTTGCAGAGCCACAGAGGCTGGAAGCAGTAAGAGCCGCCCTCACCATGTGTGAATGGAGGTGTTTCTGGGTCACATCCTGCGTGGTATTGGAGGTGTAGGCACTTTTGGGACCTACCTGGGTGACACAAGCCTCCAGAGTGGAACATCCCCAGGTGGCCAGAAGCACAGTCACCGCAGGCTTGTGCTTCCCCTGCAGCCGGCTGCTTGCAAGAGTGTGTACAGAGCCCCCACGCACTAGGGAGCTCCTGTCTCTTCAGACCACCCTCCCCCCACCAAGGCAGAAGGAGAGAAGGGCCAGCAAATTAAAACAATCGAAGTCACATCACTTGTGCCTCTTTGAGCCACCCATAAATACATAAATACTCGAGCCTGCTATTCTGACTCCAGCTAATATGTTGTAACCATAGTCTGTGGGCTCTGGAAAGCAGCTGTGAGGAGCAGAGCAATAAATTGGATTGTAAAAGTGCAGGATAGAAAAATGATTGCAGCATTTTTACAATTACCTGGTGTTCCTCGGTGCAGAGGGGTGAGAGCGCTTTCTCGCTGTACTTCGGCGGTTAAAAAATGTATCCAGGTTAAGTCCATTTCATTATTACACCGTCATCGTCCAGCCTGTATTGATTGCTCCCCACTCACCCCCTCACAGGGCACTGCTGCTCATCACCATTACAGCTACTCCAGCCGAGGGCCCTCCTGGCACTACTCCTTTTCGGGGGAGTCAGCCGAGGTTCAGAGAAGTCAAGCAGTGTTCCCAGCCCAGGGGCTGGTGACTGTGGACTAGGACCCCAAGCCAAGACATCAGACACTAGAGCCCATGCCTCCTGAGGGTGAAAGTTTTTGCTTTTCATTCCCTTACTGCCAGGGAAAGGGAAATAGGTCAGTTTCCATCTGTCAGTTGCATGTCCTTTTCACAGCCGAAGGGTTGGAACAGTCTCCTCCTTGGTACAGTGGATCCACGATCACTTCTGTGAGATTGTCAGTTATGTGAGGGGGCCCCCCTCTGACTGGAGAGGCCGGGTCCCCTCATGGCATCCAAGCATGTGGCCATTTTCCTGGTCTCCTTGCACTTCATTAAGAATCTCACGGAAGTGAACTTCGATCTATTGTACTGCAGACGGGCTGCTGTCTATTTTTTGCTCTTCTACTAAAATTTTCAAAGAATCTAAAATAGCAGTTGCCAACTCTTCCCCCCGCCTCTTCTGAAATATTTAATTCTTCCTCGAGCAGTTTAACATTGCTTCACCCAAGGATTAACTTCCATTTCTGAAGAGAGTCTATTAGCCAACAGAGAGAAGATTCGTATTTCACCGAGTGGCAGAGATGGGAGGCTGGCAGTGCACGTGGAGAGAACCAGGGAGGCCCACGGCTCGCCTTGATGGAGCCGCTTGCCCATCAGCAAAGCCGGGACCCACTCTCTTGATTAAACACATACTGACTTTTAAAAAGCAAAGTTTCCCTGCAAAGACCAATTTTAAGGGGATTAGTGCTCAATGAATAATGCATCGGGGAAAGAGCTACAACAGTAGTACTTAATTGGAAGAGGTAAAATCAACTGCGGTGAAGAGCTCACTTCACCTTGTAGATGCCGAGCAAGTTCTGGAGGATCTTCAGCCCATGAGACAGACGGGAAGGCGGCTCCCGAGTTGAGTCGCCAGCCAGAATGGTACCGCTCCGGATTGCAGGCTGCTGCTCGTTTTCTGCTTATTTGTTTCTTAATAATGGCTCGAGAAGAGGGGATGGGGAAAAGCATGCATGAGATCAAAGCTTTAGTCATTTCTGCCTTTGTTTTTGAAGGTCCGAATCACACACTTAATTTCTCCGTCTTCCGTAATGAAGTCAGATGATGCTGGTGTCAGATGACTCACCCAGCTCTTGCTTTACTTGGGTCCTTGGCCTTCATCTCCTGCTCCCCTTGGGTGAGACCTAAAAAGCGTGAGGTTTCTTGCCCCATGAGGCAGCTTCTTCCAGCAGCCTTTGATGAATAGCTGGGATGGTTTTACTGCCTCCCTCTCCACGTGTCTTTCTGTTCAGCAAACTGTACCTCGTTTAGACTAGGGGGTGGTATGCAGTGTTTTATATCTTTGACCAAAAGTGTCAGAATTCAATCACAGTGGTAGCAAGAGAAAGGGATGGTTCCTCCCTTAATCTTAATCCACTGTAAAAAAAAAAAGTCTAAGCTGTGACACTGGAAATGTGCTTGCCAGTCATCATGGGAAAATGTGATCCTTAACTGATTAATGATAAGGCTGATTTTCCCATATCCAGATTGGGTAGTGATGAATTACTAACTGTTGTCAACTGTCACTTTCTTTTTTTTTTCCTTGAAAATGAAAGAGGATCTCTAAAAATTAAAGGGAGATCACAAGGGCCCTACTTTGAGCACATTTTTTATCCTGCAACTGGCCCCCCACGAGACACAGTGGACACTGCCTGTCTTCCACTTTGTTTTAAGATCACTGAATTAAAGCCCAGAGAGACGAGAGGCATAGTGAGCCCTAGAGAGTGTGCAGGGATGCCCAAGCTGCTTCACAGTGCATTTTGCAGCTCCCGGGAAACCGGGCCCTTTGGCTCCCATGTGGTCAGCTCTCCCGGGGCCCCAGGTTTGCAGTCACCTCAGGATCAGGCACCGAGGGGAGGTGTGTGGAAAAGATGCCCATCGGTAGTATCTAGAGGTGGGGCGTTTTAGAAACCCTCTGATCAGTTTAATTAGCCCCATGCTAATTAAACTGAATTTCTGGGCAATTTTGGGACAGAGGCAGCTGTGCTTTTTTTCAGACAGCCCACTGGAATCCGCTGTGCAGCCAAGTTTGAGAGTCACTGATCTCAGGGCACCTCCTGAAACAACTTTGGGCAAGGTTTCATTCAGGGTGAGGCTTCCCTGGTGGCTCAGACGGTAAAGAATCCTCCTGCAATGCAGGAGACCCAGGTTCAATCCCTGGGTCAGGAAGATCCCCTGGAAGAGGAAATGGCAACCCACTCCAGTATGCTTGCCTGGAGAATCCCATAGACAGAGGAGTCTGGCGGGCTTACAGTCAGTCCATGGGGTCACAAAGAGTCAGGCACGACTGAGCAATGAATACTTTCACTTTCATTCGGAATAATGCCTGCCTGCATTCCAGTCCCTCTTACTTCGTAGAATCACCAGGTTTACCATACTTATCCTATTGTGTGTGTGTGTGTGTGTGTTTTAATCTTTATTTATTTGACTGTGCCGGGTCTTAGTTGTGGCATGCAGAATCTAGTTTCCTAACCAGGGGTTGAACCAGGTCTCCTGCATTGGGAGCACAGAGTCTTAGCTACTGGATCACCAGGAAAGTCCTCCCCACTGTGGGTTTCTTTCTTTCTTTTTGACACATTTCATTCTGTAATTCCGTTATTCCTCCGTGGCAGACACAACATTTAATAGTCATGTTTCTCACCAAGAAGATGGTTTAAAGCTTTCAGCAGTATGTGACCTTACAGCCTTTGTCCAGCTTAGTAAATCTGCTGACTTGCGAGAGCCATCGCTAAGACTTCACAGTTGCATTGTTTTACTTATTGAGTTACTTTGTTTTACTTCACCAGTTTTTTCTAAAGCATAGATGTGTTTTTGCTTTGCCTTGAAAAGATTATAATTCTTTAAAATTCAAGAAGCTCAGGGAGGGAAGAAGATTCTTTTATTCTAGACTTTTCTCAGCATTATTTCTACAGAAAGTGAGTTAAGCTGTTCTACCACTAGAATATTGGGTCTCTAAACTGTTAAAGAGTAGAGCTTTACTAAATATCTGCCAATTTTTACAATTTACATCTAAGGAGAGAACAGGTGTAAAGTTGAAGTATTATGTGAAACAGGAAGAACAAAGTGAAACAGCCGTCGTTGCAATTAAGCGTTCCTTTTCACAAGATGTAACAAACAATGTGTTTATTTCCCCACCAGTACACCTTCCAGAACACATAAAAGCTGGAGATAATGGGAGGCAGAAATCTCTGGTTGGGTTTCTGACTCATCCACTGTCTGAACGTGAAATGTTAGGTATAATATTTCGTTTCTTGAAAATGTTTTATACTGCTTACCTCATGGGCCTATTATGTCGTTTCAAAGAGATGCAGGTGAACAGACACTGAAAAGCCTAAAGCATGATATGATATAACGTAAAATTAAAATGTTATAAATTAAGGGTTCACTGTCTGCTATGGCCTTTTTGTACTTGGGTACAAGGCTGCCCGAAAGTAGGCACATTTTAGCCATGATCTAGCCAAAAGAACTGAAGTTAAAAGAGAAATGAATCATACAAGGAATAATGTTTCAGTGCTTCTTCCCTGAGGGCAAGGGGAATTTACATCACCACCTGCAGAGGGCAATTAATTGGTCGAAAGACCACTATCAAAAAAAAAAAGACCACTATCGCTCAAGTCACTGCTTTAAAAATGCCTTGCACCGAGCATCAAGACAGAAAAGCAAGGGGTGTTGGGAAGAGAGAAGGAGTCTCAAATAGGTAGATTTTATTTACATAAAGTAATTTTTCTATTCTAGCTTCTTAAGAATTTATGAATGTTTTAAGTTACTTGGACTTGTTTTGTATGTAAGGTGCATTTTCCACCCTGAGATTGACCGGTATGCATTTTCAGAGACAGCCTGAAAGGCAGGGAGATGCTATAGCAGGCAGTTTCTGCTGTGCCCCTGGCCTGGTTGCTGTCGCAGACTCACTCACTGTCCTGTGCTTATGCCACAAGACTCGACCACTTGAGACTGCTCTGGTGGTCCAGTGGTTAAGACTCCACACTTCCACTGCAAGGAGCACTGGTTCCATCCCTGGTTGGGGAGCTAAGATCCCATGTGTCACACAGCCAAAAAAAATTTTTTTAATTAAAAATTAATAAAGATTCCCCACTCGGGTATCCTGGTGGCTCAGATGGTAAAGAATCCGCCTACAATGCAAGAGACCCAGTTCAATCTCTGGCTTGGGAAGATCTCTGGGAGAAGGGAATAGCAGCCCATTCCAGTATTCTTGCCTGGAAAATCCCATGGACAGAGGAGCCTGGCAGGCTACAGCCCATGGGGTTGCAAAGAATCAGAGATGACTGAGCAACTAACACAGACCACTTGTCATCTGTCAGGACAGTAGAAGGAAGACGGTGGGGTTATTTCCTTATGCTGCTGCTGCTGCGTCGATTCAGTCGTGTCCAACTCTGCGACCCCATAGACTGCAGCCCACCAGGCTCCGCCGTCCCTGGGATTCTCCAGGCAAGAACACTGGAGTGGGTTGCCATTTCCTTCTCCAATGCATGAACGTGAAAAGTGAAAGTGAAGTCGCTCAGTCGTGTCCAACTCTTCGCAACCCCATGGACTGCAGCCCACCAGGCTCCTGTGTCCATGGGATTTTCCAGGCAGGAGTACTGGAGTGGGGTGCCATTCCTTATATATGTATTTATTTGCTTTTTTTTTTTTTTAAGGATAAGCACATATTACAGTTTTTAAAAAATTATTAAGATGAGAAAGATCCTCTTTTAGAATGATAGAGGTAGAAATGTGTGGAAAACATACTTCTACTCTATATTTCTGCCTTGATTATAAGATCTCCCTTTCCTCACCTCCTGCCAGCTTCATCTCTCCCCGTCTCTGTCCCATCTCTGGGAAGATTCACCATTTGCCATTGATAATCATATGCCTTTGCAAACAGAAGCCGAAAGTGGGACTCTCATACATGAGTATTCAGCCAGTTCCCGGATGTTAACTGAGCAGCTCCTACAGCCAAGGCACTGTTTAGGTGCTAAGGATACAACACCCAAGAATTGTTGTAGTCCCTGATTTTCAGATACCATATAGTTTGACCTTTAGTAGCTTTTTTAAAACCTTTTTTTTCCCCATAATAATAATAGATTCCCAGAAAGTTTAAAGATAGTATAGAAAGGTTCTGTGCATACTTTTCCAGGTTTCCCCAGTATCATAGGACATCGTGTAAACCAGTCTTATATAATAGAATTGCATTTGTGGATTTGTGTAACCATCATACAGTCGAGATGAAGAACTGTTCATGACCATGAAGACCTTCATGTTGGCCCTTTACAGTCACCCTCACCCCTCACCCCCCACCCTCTCTAACCCTGGCAACCACTCACCTGTTCTCTACCTCTACAGTTTTGCCGTTTTGAGCTTATTGTATAAACGGACTCACACTCTGTGTGAGCTTTCCTAATTGGCTGCTGCTTTCCATTCGGCATAATGCCCCTGAGATCTGCCCCAGCTGCTGTGCCCTCGTTTGTCCCTTTCTGCTGTGGAGTGCTCTTCCACGATATGCATGGACCGCAGTTTCTCTAGCCATTTCCCTGTGCAGCAACATTTTGCTTGTTTCCAGTTCTAGATTTTTTTTTAAGTAAATCTTTTATGAACAATTGTGTGTACAGGTTTCCGCATGAATGTAAATTTCCATTTTTCCAGGACAAATGCCCAGGAATACCATTGCTGGGTCATATAGCAAATCTGTGTTTATTTTTTGAAGGAACTGCCAGACATTTTCCAGAGTGGCTGTACCATTTCACGTTCCCAAAGGCAACGTATGAGCAATATTGCCACATCCTCGCCAGCATCTTGTGCTGCCACAAGTTTTAATTTCATCTGGACTGAGAAGTGTGTAGTGATGGCTCATCATAATCTCAATTTGCAATTCCAAATGGATAGTTGTGTTGGGCTTATTTGCTATCCACCTAGCCTCTTTAGTGAAATGTCTGTCTGTTATGAGTCTTCTTGTATCTTGCCCACCTTCTGATTGGATTGAGTTTTTTGGGTTTTTAAATTGACTTTCTTTTTTGGCTGTGCCATGCAGCGTGGGATCTTCGTTCCCCTAGTTGAACCCACACCCTCTGTGTTGGAAGTGTGGAGTCTTAAGCAACTGGGCCACTAGGGAAGTCCTGTTTGAGATTCTAATATTGAGTTTAGAGTTCCTTATATCATCTGGATAAAAATCCTTTGTGGACTATGTGGCTTCCAAATATTTTCTTCCAGCCCATATAGCACAAGGTTTTTATTCTATTAAAGTCCAGTCATCAACTTCTTTTTCTTTTATGGTGTCATGTCCTATCTAAGGATTTTTTGCTTAGCCCTAGATCCTAAAAGTCTTCTCTCATGTTTTTTTTTTTCTCTAAGTTTGATAGTTTTGCATTTTATATTTGTCTGTTGTTCCCTTTGAGTTAATTTTTGTATAAGGTATGAGGTTTGAGTTGAAGGGGGTGGTTTTCTTTTTTATCTACGGGTATCCAACAGTCCCAGTATCATTTGTTGAAAAAGTCAGCCTTCTGCCACTAAATTACTTTTGCACCTTTGTCAAAAATCAGTTAGGCAGTAAAGTGGAGTTATTTCTGGGTTCTCTGTTCTTCCCGTTGATCTCTGTCTCTCCTTCTGCCAATACCACACAATAGCTCTCCAGTAAGTCTTGAAAGCAGGCAGAGTGATCCTTACTTTATTCTTCCTCAAAATTGTTTTAGCTATTCTAGTACCTTTGCTTTTACATAAAAAAAATTTTAGAATCATCTTGTCTATAGCTACAAAATAGAGGGATTTTGTAAAGCATTGCATTAAAACCTATATCAACTTAGGCAGAATTGACATCTTTACTATGTTGAATTTTCAGATCCATAAACACAGTATGTCTCTCCATTTATTTAGATCTTTGATTTCTTTCATTAGCATTTTGTGGTTTTCAGCGTCCAAGTTCTGTACAAATTTTGTTAAATTTACATGTAAGTATTTCTCCTTTTTTTTTTTTTTAGCAATTGTAAGTGATATTACACTTTTAATTTGGTGTTCATATGTTCATTGCTAGCTTACAAAATACAATTGATTTTTAAATATTATATCTAGCATTCTGCAACCTTGCTAAACTTCCTTGTGAGTTCTAGGAGTCATTTGTTCATTTTTCTTTTGGTTTCTTTTTAGGGTCCTTGGAATTTTCTATGTAACCTCATGTTATCTAGAAATAGAGATATCTTTTGTTCTTTATAAACTTGTTTTTTCTCACCTTAGTGCACTGACTGAGAACTTCCAGTGCTGTGTTGAACAGGAGTTTTGAAAGCGCATATCCTTGCCTAATTCAATTTTATGTGGAAAGCATTCAGTCTTTACCATGAAGTATGTTAACTATACAGCAATTTGTAGGTGCTTTTTTCAAGTTAAAGAGGTTCCTCTTTGTTTTTATTTTTCCAAGTGTTTCTATCATGAATGGGTGTTGAAGTCTGTCAACTACTTTTTATGCATTAATTGATAACTATCTTGTAATTTTCTTCTTCAGCCTATTAATATGGTGGATTACGCTGACTGATATTTTTGAATGTTGAACTAGCTTGAATCCCTAGAATAAGGCCCACTTGGTCATGGTGTATAATTCTTTTTATATTTTGCTGAATTATATTTGCTAATATTTTTAAGGAGTTTTACATCCATTTCTATGAAGGCTACTGATCTCGAGTTTTCTTTTTCATAGAGTCCCTGCCTGGTTTGGATATGAGGATAGTATTGATTTCATAAGATGAGAAGTTTCCTCCTCTTCTAGTCACTGAAAGAGAACGTATACAGTCGTTCTTAATTCTTCCTTGGTAGACTTTTCCTAGGAAACCATGTGGGCCAGGAGATTTCTCCTTTGGCAGACTTTAAATTACAAATTCAATTTCTTTAATACTTATGCTGCTGCTGCTGCTGCTAAGTCGCCTCAGTCATGTCCGACTCTGTGCGACCCCATAGATGGCAGCCCACCAGGCTCCCCCGTCCCTGGGATTCTCCAGGCAAGAACACTGAAGTGGGTTGCCATTTCCTTCTCCAATGCATGAAAGTGAAAATACTTTAAGGTCATTCAAATTATCTATTTTATATGGGGTGAGTTTGTGATAGTTTGTATTTTTGTAGGAATTGGTTCATTTTATCTAAATTGTGAAATTTATGTGTGTTGCATTATTCATAGTAATTCCATATTCTTTTGGTATCTTCAGAGCACATAGTAATAGCTTCTGTTTTAATTCATGATATTTGTAGTTTGTGTTTTCTTTTTTTTTCTTTTTTGTTTGATCAGTGTTGATTTAAAGAAACAGACTTTTGTTTCTCATTTATTTTTCTATTTTCAATATTACTGGTTTCTGGTCTTTATTATGTCCTTTATTCCACCTGCTTTGGGCTTACTTTGCTCTTTTTCTAGATTCTTGAGGTAAAAGCTTAGATTATTTTTGAGACTTTTTCTCTTTTCTAAAATAAGCGTTTAGTGCTAAAAAATTTTCTTTTGGCACTGCTTTAGCTGTGTCTCACAGATTTTAATATGTTTTATTTCCATCTTAATTAAGTTCTGTGTGTTTCTATTTCCCTTGAGTCTTCTTCATTCAACCATGGATAGCTTAGAACTCTTTAGTTTCTGTTTGGAGAATTTTCAGTTATCTTTTTGTTATTTGTTTCTAGTTTGATTCCATTGTGGTCAGAGACATACTCTGTATGGTTTCACGGGTGTTGTTTTTTTTTTAATTTGTTGATCACAGGTGTTGTTTTGTTTTTTTAATTTGTTGAGTTTGGCTCTAGATACTGTTTTTCTTTGACTACTTCCATGAGCATTTGAAAGGATGTGTTTTCTGCAGTTATCAGGTGCTGTGTTGTATTGATACCAGTGTTGCTTAGTTCCTGTTGGTCAGTGATGCTGAGTTCTTCTGTACCCTTGCTTATTTCAACTACCTTTTGGGAAAGGGATGTTGACGTGTTCAACTTGGACAGTGGCTTCTCTGTTTCTCCCTTGGGTTCTGTCAGGTTTTGGTATTTGCAGCTCTGCTGTTTGGTGCATACACGTTTAGGATTTGCTGTTTTTGTTTGTTGGGTGTTTTTTGTTTTTGTTTTTGTTTTTGTTTTTGATCCTTCTAACCTTATGTAATGTTCATCTCTGTCTCTGGTAATCTTCTTTGCTCTGAAGCCTATTTTACCTAATATCAAAATCCCACTCCTGCTAGTTTTCGATTAATGATTACATGATACATCTTTTTACATTCTTTTGCCTTTAATCTGTCTTTAACATTATGTTTGAAGTGAGTTTCTTGTAGACAGCACGTAATTGGGTCATGTTATTTTATCCAGTCAGCCACTCTTTGACTTTCAGTTGATACAGTTAGATCATTTACATTTAATGTAATTATTGATACATTAGGGCTTAAGTTGACCATTTTATATTTCCTTTCTAATTGTACTTTCCCCCCTCTCTTTTTTTCTCTCTTTTTTTCTTGTCTTCCTCTGGGTTGCTTGAACATATTTTATAATTCCATTTAGTTTATATATAGTATTCGTGAGTATGCTTTTGTTTAGACTTTTTTTAGTGGATTATCTAGGTACTAAAGCATACATGCATATATATATGTGTGTGTGTGTGCTTGTGTACACGTGTAATCTATCATTCTGCTGGTATCAACATTTTACTGGTCTGAGTGGCATATAAAAACTTTACTTCCCTTTATCTTCTTTCACTCTCTCCTGTTTATATAAACATTTCCTCTACCTACATTTAGAACCCATCAGACAGTTTCATTTTCAACCATCAAAGATACTTTAGAACATTCAAGAAGAGAGGGATGACATATTATTTGTTGTTCAGTCTCTCAGTCGTGTCCGACTCTTTGTAACTCCGTGGACTGCAGCACACCAGGCTTCCCTGTCCTTCACCATCTCCTGGAGCTTGCTCAAACTCATATCCATTGATATTTTCTTGTTCATCCTAACATTCCAAGGTCCCTTCATGTTCATTTCCTGTGTGTTTAGAGAACTTCCTTTATCCATTCTTATGGGATTAATAACACATTCTCTTAGTTTTCCTTCATCTAGGAATGCTTTGAATTACCCTTGATTCCTAAAAGATATTTTCACTGGTATAGCATTTTGGGTTGACAGTTCTTTGAAAAGCACTTGAAGAATGTTGTACCACTTTCTACTTGGCCTCCCTGGTTTTGGATGAGAAATTCTTTCCTCTTTCCCCTCCGTTTGATGTTGAGCCCATCCACTGAGCATTCTGTTTCATTGAATGTATTTTGCAGTTCTAAAATTTTCATTTGGTTTTTCTTTTATAGGTCTATGTCTTTGCTGAGACTGTTCTTTTTCCATTTGTTTCGAGAGTGTTCCTAATTGTTCACTGACGTATTTTTTGATGCCTGCTTTAAAACCTTTCATAGATAACTGTAGCATCTCTGTCATCTCAGCATTGGCGTCTGTTTGTTTTTTCATTCATTCAATTCATTCAAGCTGAGATTTTCCTACTTGTTGGTCTGAGCAAGTTTAGATTGAGTCTAGGACACTTTGGGTTTTATGAGACTTAGAATCTTACTCAAAGCTTTTTCTGTTTTAGGTGGCTTCTTTTAACACTGTTCCGGCAGGGGAAGGGATAGATAGCCTCACCTTGCTTCTGCCAGATGAGTATAGACGTCCAGGTTCCCAGTTCAGCTGCTGTTGATACCCAAGGGAAGAAGGAGCTCTTTATTATTGCTGTAAAGGGGTGGAGGGTTCAGCTCCCCACTAAGCCTGGTACCACCTGGCTGGGAAGAATATGGGTGCTCTCTACCGCTCTTCGTACGGTCTGCACTGGCAACTCAGTTTGAGGAGAGTGGCTTGCCTCATTAGCACTGTTGAAAGTCTTTACATTCCTAAGGCCTCCCAGACCCCATCCCAACATGGGGTGGTTATGAAAGTTCAGGCTTCCTACTTAGACTACTCTGACACCACCCTGGCAGGAGTCGGGGTGGGGCATATTGGGGGTACCTAGCACAGGCTGGCAAGGTTGAAAGTTTAGCTTTTCCACTTGAGCTTTGCTGGTGGGAGTGGGGTCACAGTTTTTTTCTGCATTGTTTGGCTGGAATGGATCAGTTATTGTCTAAAAGTTTTCTGTCTTGTGAGGATGCCTCTTTCTAGTCCTTTGGCTGTAAAGAGCAGCTTGTTTGGGGTGTTTTTGCCTGTGGGGCTTTCCAGGTGGCACAGTGGTAAAGAGCCTGCCTGCCAGTGTAGGAGACACAAGAGACGTGGGTTCGATTCCTAGGTCAGGAAGATCCTGGAGCAGGAGACGGCAACTCACTCCATTACTGTGGCATTTCCAAGTTGTTGGGTTCTTCACCTCCAAGTCTGGAATATAGGAGGCAAAAGGACAACCCAGAACAGTCATCACGGCGCTCTTCGGCACCCCAGGCCCTGGCCAGTCTTGTCTTCTCTCCACGTCTCACCTCTCTTGTCTCCATGATGTAGAGATGCAAGTATACAGATATAGAGAGCCTCTGTCTAGGCACCTTACCAACCACTGTAGTGGTTCTGATCATTTTCAAATGATGAGTTGGATTTTGGAGAATGACCATCACATACTTGGAAAAGAACTATCCTGTTCTCTTCCTGTACAATATTTATACCTCACTTCCTGTTTCATCACTGCCTTACCCAGGATCACCGGAGTAATGTGGCAGAGTCGTGATGATAGCGGGCACTTGTCCTTCTCTTGCATCTAATCTCTCAGTGTCCAATAGATTGTTTTTTAGGTTTCTGTTTATATCCTTTATCAGTGTTTTCTCCAAACATAGCTTATTAAGAATTTTTATTCAGATTGGATGTGCAGTTTTATGAAATACCTTTACTGAATTTACCAAGATGATCAATTGGTATCATCAAAAATCATGTGTTTTTTCTTCTCTGGTCTATTCATAATAGAATTCTGCTGCTGCTGCTAAGTCGCTTCAGTTGTGTCCAACTCTAGTAACACATTTTTCTAATGTTGAGTCTTCCTTGCATTCGTAGGACAAACCCTCCTAGGTTCTGGTGTGTTACTCTTTTAAGACACTGCGACTTTCGACTGGTTACTGTATTTAGGGCTTTTGCTTATGTATGCATTCATAAGACTGTGTTTCAAAGCCCTGCATTACACCAGTGGGTTGACCTATTTCAAGTGGGGCATGTGTTCTGCATACTGCCTCAGACCACACCCTAAAATCACTCTGTTAAATGAATACTACATTTCCTATTAAATACTGAGTTTCTTTTTATGAAGTGTCCGGTCTGGCTTTCATAGGCGTTTTGAGCGATTGGTCTGTACTTTGCTGCGTTAGCACCATCCTATCCATTCTTGGTATCTAGGTTACATTAGGTTAGTAGAATGAATGGAGAATCTTTACATATTTTCTACATTCCACAGCAGTCTAGCACAGGAATTAATATGTACTTTAAACTTTAAAGGTGTTGAAAGTGAGAAAAAAGGAAGAGTGAGTAGTAAAACCATCTGGTTCTGGGGCCTGGTTAGTGCGGGTTGGAGGTGGAAGAGGGGTATCTAACTACCTTTTCTCTTTTATTTTCCTATAGTTACTGGTCTTTTCAGGTTTCCTGTCTCTTACAGATTCATTTTGGTCGTGTACATGTTCCCAGAAAATCATTTTCTCTTTCTTTGCAAATTTAGGTTTCTCAAATCTATTGGAACTCGCATATGTATTCTCTAATAATTTTGAAATGAATCCATGCCTGTAGTTTTTTTCTTTTTAAATATTTATTGGTGTATGGTTGCTTTACAATGTTGTATTCGTTTCTGCTGTACAGCAGAGTGAATCGGCCATATAGCCCCTCTATTTTGAATTTCCTTCCCAGTTAGGCCGCCACAGAGATAGAGTGGGGCTCCTCGAGCTGTCCGGGAGGTGCTCCTTGGTTATCTGTTGTATACACAGTATCAGCAGTATCCCAGTACTGTTGGGGTGATCGTCAACCCCAATCCCCCAGCTCATCCCACCCTCCCTCTCACGTCTCTAGTTCAGTCCCTTTATTAGTTCTAATTTTGTTTGGTTTCCTTTCCTTTTTCCCCCACAGGCTGATCTCTTTTGTTGGTCTTTAAATAATCTCTTGGTTTTAATGATGCGGCCGACTTGTTTGTTTTTTGTTTTATCAGTTCCTGTTTTTCTCTTTATTGATTCCCTTCCTTCCACTTTGTTGAGCTCTAAGACATTTCTTGAGATGAATGTTTAGTGCAATTTTAATCTTTTAGTTTTCCAAATGCACTTGAGGCATGGAGTCCCTCTTTGATGCATCCTGTCAATTTTGAGCTGAGTGCTCTTATCATCATTCATTGCTACGTGGGTTCCAATTTCTTTTGATTTTCTTTTGTAAATTAACTCTTGGGTTAGAGTTCTAGGAGGCCTGTGCTATTTATCTTCCAGGAGTTGTACTGAGATTTTTATCTGTGGCCAAATGATTGGTCAGGTTTTTTAACTGTTTCATGAAAATTCAAACAGCTGGAAACTGAATTGTCTGTTAGTTGGGAACTGAATTCAAAAAGGAAATGTATTTAGTTTGATGATTGTGTATTGAAATCATCTCTATCCTTACCTCTTTTCTGTCTACCTGATCTGTCAATTTCTGGGGAAGACATGCTAAAATTTCCCACTATGTTCATGGATTTAATAGTTTCTGCTTGCATTTCAAACGCTTGTTACGTAATTCCATGCTGTGGCGTTCGGTGAAAAAGCTTTGTGACTATTGTCTTCTAGATTGTATCTTTAATCCACGTAAAATAGTCCTTTGCTTTTGACCTTGAATCCCACTTTTTGTCTAATGTGAACACTTCATATTTTCCTTTCTTTTTAATAACACGTACTAGGTTTACCGGGCTTCCCAGGCGGTGCAGTGGTAAAGAACCCACCTGCCAATGCAGGAGATGCGGGTTCAGTCCCTGGGTCGGGAAGATCCCTTGGAGACGGAAATGGCAACCCACTGCAGTATTCTTGCCTGGGAAGTCCCATGGACAGAGGAGCCTGGCAGGCTGCAGTCAGTCCGTGGTGCTGCAAAGAGTTAGACATGCCTTAGCAACTAAACGATGACAATTAGGTTTATCTCCGGTCGTTCTGTTCTGTGCCATTCTAAGTCTTTTAAAATAACATACAGCTCAGTTCTAAATATTTCTCATCACAAAGTCTGTCTTTTAATAGGAAAGTTAAGCTATTTGTATTTATTATAAACATCACTATGTTTGACCTTGCCCCTGTCATTTATTTTCACTTTCTATTTTACATAACTCCCTCTTCTTTATTGCTGCACTCATAATGTCATCTTTATCTTTTTTTTATTTTGGTGCTTTGGAATTTCTACGTTCTGTTCTTCAGTTGTTTCAGGCAGAGCATCTAATTCTCATCACTGAGAGGAAAATATCATTTTAATCAGAATTTGTAATCTACCTTTGCCACGATACAAGATCTTGAGTGAAGTTTTACCTGTTTTTAACTTCCAAGGACTCTTTCTTGCTCTCTGACTGTGTTCACAACAGCCTGTTCTGGTTTTCTCAATGCAGTATTCCTCTGAAGATAGCAATTGCGTGTGTGTGTGTGTAAGTTCTCTTCTCTGCATTGGAATCCCATTTAGGTTATTTTCATCTTTCTCTATGGTGTAAAGCATTTCCCCAAATGTCTCCTACTTCCTGCTTGTCCATTCATGTTAAAATGCAGAAAGCTGGGGATCGGTGTTGGTCACTGCCGTGTGCTTCCTCAGCATCACATGCTTGGTTTCCACCGCAAATCCCTCTTCTGAGGGGGAGTGATGGCTAAGAATCGCATGTTGGTTCATGAGAGGGCAGTGGTATGACAGCCGATTTCCCTTCCGGACATCTGGGAAGGAGCAGCCAGGCCAGCTGGACCCCTCGTGGGGTCCCATTGGGGAGCTTTGCCCTGAGACAAACCAGTTTCCCACAGCTGACTTCCACGCTGAGCTGTGTTTCTCTTTCCCCACCTTCCCCTCGACTCTGTCTGCTGAGTGCTCTCCACCTGTTGCTCTAGACTCAGCTTCCAGGAGGACACCCCCAACCCCCTCCAGCTCCCAGCCTTCTTAAAGCTGTAAGTTCACAGCATGCAGCCTTCTGCATGCCGGGGGAAGGGGCAGGGAAGGGTGGTCCAGGTTATTTAGAGCCCGTGGTCTGCCTTGTATCCAAATTTGGAGGTTTTCAGCACACCAGTGAGAAGGCTCTGCTGAACCGGCTGTTGTGCTGGGCTTGTTTGGGGCAGCAGTTTTCCCCATTCTCGTTTTTCCGTCAACCTGCCCTTCCTGTCAACATGTCTGGGGCACTGATGACACCCTTTCAGTGCTCATAAGGATTTCTTTTCCTTCTTGGTGTGGGGAAGACAGCGTATGTGCTTGGTCTGCCATCTTGAAGCAGAAATCTCAAAGAGGGTTTAGAATGACACAGACAGGTGGCTCTTTTGCAGTGGCTTCTTTGTTTTTAATTTTATTGAAGTATACTTGATTTATTTGCAATGCTGTTAATTCCTGCTATGCAGCAAAGTGGCTCAGTTAGACACATATGTACTCTCTTTCCTTTTCTCTTCCATTATGGTTTATCATAGGGTATTCAATATAGCTCGCTGAGCTATGCAGCAGGACATGATTATTTATCCATCCTCAGTATAATAGTTTGCATCTGCTACCCTCAGATTCCCACTCCATCCCGCCCCCCGCCGCCTTTGGCAGCCACAAGTTTGTCCCCTATGTCTGTGAGTCAGTTCAGTTCAGTCTCTCAGTCGTGTCTGACTCTTTGCGACCCCATGAACCGCAGCATGCCAGGCCTCCCTGTCCATCACCAACTTCCGGAGTTCATCCAAACCCATGTCCATCGAGTCGGTGATGCCATCCAGCCATCTCATCCTCTGTCGTCCCCTTCTCCTCCTGCCCCCATCCCTCCCAGCATCAGGGTCTTTTCCAGTGAGTCAGCTCTTCACATGAGGTGGCCAAAGTATTGGAGTCTCAGCTTCAGCATCAGTCCTTCCAATGAACACCGAGGACTGATCTCCTTTAGGATGGACTGGTTGGATCTTCTTGCAGTCCAAGGGACTCTGAAGAGTCTTCTCCAATACCATAGTTCAAAAGTATCAATTTTTCTGTGCTCAGCTTTCTTTATAGTCCAATTCTCACATCCACACATGACCACTGGAAAAACCGTAGCCTTGACTGCTGCTAATTCACTTCAGTCATGTCTGACTCTGTGCCACCCCATAGACCAGACGACCTTTGTTGGCAAAGTAATGTCTCTCCTTTTTAATATGCTGTCTAGGTTGGTCATAACTTTCCTTCCAAGGAGTAAGCATCTTTTAATTTCATGGCTGCAGTCACCATCTGCAGTGATTTTGGAGCCCAAAGAAATAAAGTCTGACACTGCTTCCACTGTTTCCCCATCTATTTGCCATGAAGTGATGGGACCGGATACAAACAGGTAGCTTTTTGAGTGAAGAAAACAAACCACTTAAAATTTTCTTTCTATAAAGAATTCCAAAAGAGACATCCTTCTTCCTGTACCTGAAAGTCAAATAAATAAAAGGCAAGAACAGAGTCGTGTTTGTCTAGAACCAGAATGAAGGGGCGCTCACTACTGCCCGACAGAGACTGGCGTTGGGATTGTGTTTGTACTGGCAGCATCAGTCATGTACACTAGCAGCCTCTATTAAAATGTAACTATTAGCAAATGAAATTAAATACTTCAGTTGCCTAGTAACTAATCTGATCTGAGAAAGAAGCAAAAATAGAATACATAAATTTAGAACTTTTAGGCCATGTGCCAAGCAAGATATTCTTGCTTGAATCCTTTGGATCATCTGCCATTTGAAAAGAAGGAAGGATGTTTTTAGTGTCAAATCGGCAACATTTGTGTTGACCTTGCTTGCTAAAAGTGAATCCCCTTTGATGATTAGACATATATGAGAGGTAGGCAGGTTTCTCAAGGACTTCCAGCTCCATGAGCCTCTGAAATTGCCAAGGTAGGGGTAGGAGCAGGAAGAAGCTTTGAGGGGGATTACTAGGAATTTATTTTTCAGACTAATTAAAAAGCCAAAGGGCATTGTGTGGTTTAAACCACCTGATGCAATTAGGGGGTAAAAATGTATAAACCATCTATTTTATCTATTTCCATATAAAAATAAAATATATTTCCTCCCAAAGTGGCTTTTCAACAAGGCAGAAAATTAAGGAACAGTTTAAGATTGGGTAGTACATCAAGTAATGACTTGGGTCATATAATATTGGAGTTTAAAGAAATACCATGATAAATAAATTGACATTCAGTGTGATGTCAGTTACTTCAGGTATTACTTTTTCCTGCTTCTTTGAAAAAATTGAGAAGAAACTTAACCACAGTTGCCTGTATTTATGGATGACAGATTTCAAAAGAGAAAGAAAAAAAAAATTTTTAATGGGTCCCTCCAAAATAATTTAAAACTTAAAAAAGAATTGTGAGAATAGTGAAATAATTCTATGTACTCTGGACCCAGATTAATAATTTTTTGATGTGGACCATTTTTAAAGTCTTTATTGAATTTATAACAATATTGCTTCTGTTTTATGTTTTGGTTTTTGGGCCACAAGGCATGTGGAATCTTAGTTCCCTGACCAGGGATCAAACCCACAAACCCTGCAATGGAAATGCAGAGTCTTAACCCCTTGGACCACCAGAGAAGTCCCCAGATTAGTAATTGCTTTATCATTTTTCTCTCTCCCTTTCTCTTATATACACACACATGTACATTTATATGTGCACACATATACACGTACATTTTTCCTAAACCATTTGAGAGTTTGGTTCAGTAGCTCAGTCGTGTCCAACTCTTTGCAACCCCATGGATTGCAGCATGCCAGGCTTCCCTGCCCATCACCAACTCCCGGAGCTTGCTCAAACTCATGTCCATTGAGTCAGTGATGCCATCCAACCATCTCATCCTCTGTCGTCCCCTTCTCCCGCCTTCGATCTTTCCCAGCATCAGGGTCTTTTCCAATGAGTCAGCTCTTCACGTTAGTTTATCTTAAAATATTTCAGCTTGTATTTCCTGAAAACGTAATCAAATACAATATTCAATTCATGAGATTTAACATCGGTATAATAGTATTATGTGGATGCAACTGTATTAGTACTGTGTTGTGTTGAGGCTGTATCGCAATCCATATTCAGATTTTGCCATCTGCCTCAGTAATATTCTTTAAAGTACTTTCATTTTCCATGCATCCAGGATCCCGTTCAGTGGTGCTTGCTTGTTACATGTGGGTGTCATGTCTCTTTGATCTTCTGTAATCTGACTCCTCAGCCTTTCTCGTCTTCTGCAGCATTGACACATGAAGAGAGAACAGAGAATGTCCTTCACTGGGGGTTTTTCTGATGTTTCCTCATCATTAGATGAGAGCCTATTTTTCCATTATTAATGGCAATATTCTTTTAAATAATCCAAATTCATAAGAGAATCATGCAGTGGCAGATGGTTAGCAAGCCTCAGAGCCCCGTCACCCCAAATTGTGTCTAGATCGGCCGTGGCTCATGGTTGGGCGTGGCTGGCAGTCCTGCCATGTGCCAAGGGCTCTGCCTTCTGCCCTCTGCCCTGTCCCACACAGGAGGCATTTTCTAACAAAGTATCCAGGGACTCTTTCCAAAATAGGAAAGCAACCATTTCAAAACCCAAAACCTATTTTTTCCTGCCCCTTTCTGTTTTATGTTTTAATTTATTTTTATGTCTGGCTGCACCAGCATAAAAGCGTGGCATATGGGATCTAGTTCCCTGACCAGGGACTGAACGTGGGCTCCCTGCATTGGGAATTCAGAGTCTTAGCCACTGGACCACCAGGGAAGCCCCTCCAAGTGTGTCAGAGATGTAAGACGATCATGAAAGAAAAGGCCACATATATTATCAAAAATATTTCAGCCATATAAACGTTCTTCTATTACTAATAGTTATTAGCAAGCTAAGTTTTTAAACTGATTCTGACATTAGCTGCTAACCTAAAGAAACATTGCCTGATACCTGGAGGGGCTGGGAACTATGAGTAAACATCATTGGCAAGGCCAAGAAACCAGTGAACAAGACTGACAAGGGATGTTCACATTCAGGCCAGTAAGTGAAATCTATAGCCTTCTTGTCTTCAAGTCGAGACCTACCCCCACACCCAGCTTTTGACTAGTGGGTTTGGTTAAGAGAAGTTTTTGCAGGGAATATAGGACATGTGTGTGAGAGTTAATGTTTACCTGTGGTTGGATCTAGAAGAAGAAATAGTCAAAGAGTTGTTTCTTGTCCTTGGAACTGAAGAGGTTCACGTCTGAGTCCTCAGGTTTCTCGGGGTGTGGGCCGGTTTCCCTCATGCCTGCAGCACACGCACATTCTAAATTCTGAACAGCACTGCACAGTTCTTCTGGGCTTTGCTTTATGACTTCTGCTTGGTGCTCACCTTCACTGATGTCTGTAACTTTTTCCTTTTCCTCCTCCCCTTCCTGTTTGTCTGCACTTATTTCCAGTCTTAAAGATGCAGACTGGAAACATTATAACAACTGCCCCTGGGCTGTGATACCAGAATCTTGAGGCTTTTAACCATGGTATTGTGTTGGCCCAAAAGTTCACTTGAGTGTTTCTATAACATGGTGTGGGAAAACACTCAAATGAACTTTCTGGCCAACCGAATGCTTGGTGCCTCCTCCTGGTTTATGGTTCTCAGTGTAGTTAGTTCTGAGCTAAGTTTCTCCTTCAGCTTCCACGAGACTCTCCTGAACTACTTTCTGTAGCAGAACTACAGTCCTGCTCTGTGCAAAGCCAGGGTGGAGGGGTGGCAAAGATCAGAGGAGCGTGGGCATCCCTGTGGACTGACGCTGCTTCTCATTCATTCATTCAGCAAGCACACCTTGAGCATCTCCTGTATGCCCAGCACTGCTCTTGGAGCTGGAGATACACAGATGATGGATCAGATCAGATTCCTACCTTCATGGAGCTCATATGACAGTGAAGAGTCATGTGATACATTAGTAAGTAAAGCCAGGAAGACACACTTCCCGGTGGTGACAAGCACCACGATGACAATCAAATAGGGTAGCGTGAAAGGGAGTGGGAAAGGGTGCGGGCGCTCACCTGGCTTCCCCAGGCACTGCCTCAGCCGGGTGTCCCCACCTTACAGGGAGAACTTGGGGTCAAGGAATTGGACAAGACACCATTTGATAATCTGAGAAATTACCTACTTCCTGAAGAAGAAGACTGTTTATACCAGGGGAAGCTAATAGAGCATTATCATTTGTTTGATGTTTATATGACAGAGAATCGAGTTATGGACCACAACCAGAATAGGTTTTGTCTTGCTCACGCTTTCTAGACATGATGTGACTATACCATGCAGTTCATTCCAGTGAATCTCTATGACTCTTAGCAAAGTAATTACCATTCCATTCACATCTGCCCTTGAAATCGGGCCATATGCAAGTCTCTCTTATAGTAGTTATCTTCCAAATCAAAAGGTAACAGACTGAAATGATGACTGAAAACCGGGTAGATGTTATTCTTCTCAGATCTTTTCAAAAGGTCACATCTTTGAGCTTTTGCAGTGTATCAGGCTTCCCAGGCGGCTCAGTGGTAAAGAATCAGCCTGCCAATGCAGGAGACATAAGGGACGTGGGTTTGATCCCTGGGTCGGGAAGATCCCCTGGAGGAGGGCATGGAAACCCACTCCAGTATTCTTGCCTGGAGAATCCCCATGGACAGAGGAGCCTGGCGGGCTACCATCCATGGGATCATGAAGAGTTGGACATGACTGAGCATGCCCACAGGGTGGCCTGGATGGGGCACAAGAGGAAGGAAGGGCTGAATCTGTTCAGGGCATGACTGGTAACGAGCCTGCAAGCCGTCATAACAAATGGATTCTAGTCTCTGGGTGTCAGCCTAAGATAGTTGCATTATAAATTTATCAGCAACGGGCTTTCTCTTGTGCATTATGGGAAAGTGCCCGCACACCCTCCAAAAAAACGTATATACGTTCACCAAAACTTGACCAGAGATGCTTACTGCAGGGTGAGGTAGCACGGCGGGTCTGATGCCTGTGGTGGGGCGGAACATGGCACCCCGCCCATAAGCTTTCCCCTGGGTGGGCGGCTTCTCCACCGCTTTGAAGTCAACTCTCCTAGTTTCGCCTCCCCTCCACACCCCCTGAGCAGAAGCCCCCCAGGGCTCACAGTTTGAAGGGAAAGGGAGGGCTCCCTCCTGGGAAGAACTGGCTGAGGCCTTGCTACTGCGGCTTATCTCAGCCAGCCTGTCCTCCCCTCTGCTCTTCAGCTGATTCCACAAACCCTGGGAATGGCAAAAGGCCCAGTGGAAGGGCTGAAATGCACACCTCTTGTGTACTTCCAGTCACAGTGGGGGACAACAGAGGCCACGGTTACCTACATGACCCTCACCAAGGTCAGTAAAGCCAAGCCTGGAAGGTCAGACTTCCTGGCGAAAGGCAACCCACTCCAGTGTTCTGGCCTGGAGAATTCCAGGGACTGTATAGTCCATGGGGTCACAAAGAGTCGGACATTACTGAGCAACTTTCACTTTCACTTTCAAGAAGAGGAACTCTGGAAAGGCCCAGTGCACAGATTTTATCACAGCCAAACGCAAGACAAAGGGTATCCCTATGCCACCTACCCTCTGACAGCACCGTTTCTGCCATCAGAAGGCTCCTGAGCAGAGCGAGCATAAAATGGACAAGCTCAGGTGTCCTTGGGGTCCCTGCTGACCTGTCCCAGCCCCCAACCGCCTGTGCCAGGGGTCGGCCATCACTCCTCCTCGCCCTCAGGTCCCTGGGCCTGCACTTGGCCAGCCACAGCCTCGAAAGTGGGGACCACTCACCTTGTGCCTTACCCCAAGAGCGCAGCCCCATAATCTAGAAAGAGACTGGGAAAGCAGGAAAAACAAACAGGCTTCCCTCTCTGAGAAGCTTTAATGACTTCTAATTGTCAACACAATGCAAAATTACCCTGAAAGATAAAAGCATGAACTTGAAGAGCCCCAGAAGGTGAACTAGACCGGCAAGCGCTGTAGTAGGCTACTGCACTCGGCAACAGACCGTCAGCCGCAGCAGCGGGAATCAGGGTCCCTTGGTAATTATGCGCATCCATTAGCGTGGCATCCGTTCTTTGTCACAAGCGTTTGGTGACAGTCGCTCTCCAGAGAAGCACACAGCCTTGTGGTCTGCAGCGACGTGACCACCAGGTACCATCCCAAGGGAGATGCTACCGAAAACACCGTCTTCAAGGCAGAGTTTGCTGGGTTTCTGTTCTTGTTTTAAAACCTCAGGTGCTGGTGCAGAGGCACAGAATGTTTATGACAGTTCTGTAGGCCCTGCTAACAAAAGCCACGCTCACAGAGGAAAATTCAGTGTTAGGGTTTCGTGGATGGTGGTGGTGGGGTGGGGGTGGGTAAGCAGCAGAAGGTAGGGAAGGATGGGGGAGTGTCGTTGCCTTTCCTTTAGCGAAGGAAGATAGGGGGGCAGGCCATAAACAGAGCTTCATTCTCAAGCCGGCAATTCTTACACTTAATATGTTTTGTCAGGCAAGTCTTCAATACAGATTAAAATGAAATGCCAAGTAATTTCCACCTCTCGGCCGCTCATGTCTGCGAACAATGGAGAGTGTTTTGATGAATGTCAGTTAATGGCACTTGCATGCTTGTAGATTTAGTCCCAGCAGCAAGGACTAGGGGAGGCGGGGAGGCTGTGTGTGTGTGTGTGTCTCTGTGTGTCTCTGTGTGTGTGTCTGTGTCTGTGTGTGTCTGTGTCTGTGTGTGTGTGTGTCTGTGTGTGTGTGTGTTTGTGTCTGTGTGTGTGTGTGTGTGTGTGTGTGTGTGTGTGTAGAGGAGGGCTGGGGAACATTGCTCCCTAATCTCCTCCTGACTGAGGCGGTTCGTGACAACCCAAATTGAAAGTGAACCCACAACAAAATCGGGATGCCAAGATGAGATGACCTGTTGTTGTTAATTAGGCTCAAAGCAGAAAAGACGCCTGCCAAGAGCTGCCTCCCCCTGGAGTAGGATTTCTTTGCATGTAGGTGGCATTGTGGGGCGGATGCAGCTTCCGTGGAAGGAAAGTGGGCGGCTGCATTGCTGCATGTAAGGCTGCGGTTCAGCTAGGATATTGAAACCAAGCCTCAGTAGTTGTACTTTTTGAGTCTGTCTGCTTCCGGTTGGGTCCTATCCCCACAGAAATCAGACCCTGCCAACCCACAAGTTAAGCTATGATTCCTTATTTCTAGTACATCCCTGCCTTTGCAACTTCGCATTGTAAACTCCCAGTGTGGGATAATCAGAAGAGCAGGATAAAGACAGAAGCTCCAGCAGACTCTGTCCCCCAAGGATTTAAATTCTCATCTTCCTCGTGACTAGTGGAGCTTCCCGGGTGGCTCAGATGGTAAAGAATCTGCCTGCAGTGTGGGAGATGGGGGTTCGTTCCCTAGGTTGGGAAGATCCCCTGGTGAAGGGAATGGCTGCTCACTCCAGTATTCTTGCCTGGAGAATTCCATGGACAGAGGAGCCTGGCGGCTACAGTCCACAGAGTCGCAGAGCTGGGCACGACTGAGTGACTTAACACTTTCACTTTCCTTTGTCGTGACTGGTGTGTGCTGTGTTCTTATTTCTCAGCCTGTTCTTCATCTGGATTGGGAGGATTTTGTTTCCAATGATTCTCTTATTGTTCAGCATAGGAGCTTTAACGGGAAGTTGCTGACTAATTTTATGGTTGTGTAGGTAGCAATTAATACTTCTGTCCAGAGTCATTGTGAAGGAAGTTTCTGTGTTCAAAGTCTAGTAGATTAAATTGGTTTTCTCTTCCAGTACCAGGGACCAGGCTATTAACTGGACTTTGGTGCTGACTTGCTTTTTGAATCATTTGGTTACCAAATTTTTTAGTGTCCAAGCTGATTTTTTTAAAGACGTTGAATCACAAAGAAATTCTTGCAGGAATGCTTAGGACATGTGTGAAAATTCTCTTCTTGTGACCAGCAGGTGAATCCCAAGGGCAAAGAGACAAGAGGCTGAGTTGTGTTGGGCCCAACTGTTCTCACTGTTAGTTAATAGCGTTTGGACCCTCTGTTTATCTGGTTTGATCCCCACAGCAGGCCCCTGTGAAAGGGTTACCATCCTCATTTTATAATGAAGAGACTGAACTCTCGTGGTTTCCCCAAGATATCACAGAGCAAAGAATCAAGTTTATGGGTCTGTCTGACCCAAAGTCCCAGCTCTCTCACCAAAGCCTTATCTTTGAGACATTTTCCAACTATTTGGAACGATTGCCCACTATTTCCAAGTAATTCAGGATTGAACTGACTTGCTAAAAGATGCTTGGGGAAAGAAGTCATTCTATACATTTATACACTGGCATTAAAGTGTTTAAAAATTTTTAACTTGGTATCCTTTTGGTCAGTAATTTGTCTGAAAACATCAAACATGGTGGCTGACAACGGAGTCTGTTCCTCAGAGGATTGCTTTGCATGCAGCAGTTCATTCATTTCTCAGGTACATTTCAGAAGTGGCATGAGTTTTTCAGTTCTTAGTCTGAAAAGTTTGTGTTGCTGCCAATTCTGGGCTTTTCACAGCCAACATTTAAGGAGGTACTTCTAGAGCAAGAATAAAATGAAATGGCTTGAGTTTCTCCCTTCTGCATCCAGGGAATTTGGGAAAGCAGTTGGGAGTGGGCAGCCTGCCAATCTGTGAGAGGAAGGTGACACTTCCTGCCAGTGTCTGGAGCTGGAGGACTGTGGCCAGAACGCAAGCCACATCCCTTGTGACTGACCCAGAAGCCCACTGTCCCTCTCACTTCCCCAAACCCTCCTCCACCGTCCAGCTTTGTTGTCTCACCGCCTGGGTAAGAGAGAGCCAACCTCCCTGTCTTGTTATCACTACCGTTGGGAGCACGTATGATGTTGGGGAAGCACGTGGGTGAGGCCGAGTCTTCATTTCCTCATCCATGAGGGAGTGATACCTCCCTCCCCGGGTTACTGAGTCTTCAGCAGAAAACCCGTGGGCTCCTGGGCCACCGGCACAGCCAGGCTTGGTGAGAGGTGGTTCCTGCAGCAGAAGCATTCCCAGAGCCCCCAGACATGGCTCTCCTCCTCCGCAGACCCGAGCTCACAGTCTGTCTTTGATAAGAATTCCAGATCTTCTGGCATTTGGAGAGAGTGCCAATGTGAGCGTTTACGCTGCTGGGGAGGTCAGCGGGGAGTCCCCGCCTGCAAAGGTGATTTCAGAGGCAACTGTAAAAAGCAGAACTGTCAGGTCAGAGGGCTCCTGGGCATTTCCTAAGACTCAGTCTTCTGAGACTTCTTCCTGATCAAAAGGATTCTTCAGTTTCAAAAATCAAAATAAAATCTCTGGCAAAATGCCAAAATAGAGTTGAGCCTCTCTGTCAGCAAATTTCACTTCCCCGAGAACCGTCTCCACAGGCAGAAATGCTGGTGGTGAGTAGGAGCCAAAAGATGTGGGGCCCAGGAGTCCTGCTTCAGCTTAGACCTCCATCGGGAGGTGGACAGGATGGGGTCTGGTCCCCAGAGTACAGGTGTAGGGAGAGGTCAGAAGGGGCATTCCTCCAAAGGAACTTCTAGATTCTGCTCATTTCTATTGGGGAAGTCTGGAGACTTCCCAGGTGGCTCAGTGATAAAGAATCCGCCTGCCAATGCAGGAGATGCAAGAGTCACAGGTTCGATCCCTGGGTCAGGAAGATCCCCTGGGGGAGGGCATGGCAACCCACTCCAGTATTCTTGCCTGGAGAATCCCATGGACAGAGGAGTCTGGCAGGCTACAGTTTATAGGGTTGCAAAGACTTGGACATGACTGAAGTGACTGGGCACACATATGGGGAAAAACCTGAGGAATGCAGGTTGGAATGGATTCTAAGCAAATTAAACTAAGATGAAATAGTCTGAATGTAATATGTTCGCTCAAACAGCTGGAGGTGGCTCTCAGAGATGGCTTTGTTGGTGGGCTGAACGTTGGCCTCAGTGAGCCTGCATTGAGTGCAGTTCTGGTGTGTCCCTGGCATATCACAGGAGGAGGGCATTAGAGGCTTAGCAAGGTTGGCAGGTTGGAGTGCGTCTATCACGTGTGCCCTGCACACCCACTTCTCACCTTGTCCCCAGGCTAAACTCAGAGGACACTCCCTGCTCAGGCCCTGAGAAGCACGTTAATGGTGGGGTGAGGGGCACTAGCCACTCTGAGGCCTGGCTAGCCATTCAGCTCTGGGGTGGCTGAACTCTGCAGGCTGGGCGTGCTGGGGCGAGGCAGCCACTGAGATACTGATTTTGATATGGGTGATAGGCGTCACTGTGTGGCAGAAGACAGACAGCAGTGTTACCAGAACCAAAACTGGGGTCCACTCAGCCACATGCGGTAAACTGTATCTTAAGGACACGTGGTCTGTGAAGGAAAGCGTGCTGTTTACTGTAAGGCACCAGACAGGGAGTCTTGGACAGTTAATGCTCCAAAAGCCCAATGTCCCCGATAGGTTTCAGCAAAGCGTTTCTAAAGGCCAGGCAAAGGAGGGGAGTCCCAGGGTATGTGATTAACTCATGCACAATTCTAGGATTGGTGTATGGTGAGGTAAAGGAAAAAGGTGGTTATGACCAACCTAGACAGCATATTAAAAGGCAGAGACAGTACTTTGCCAACAAAGGCGGCCGAGATGAACTACCCCAAGTCTGAGGTCAGGGGCGACAGCAGAGACGAGCTACCCCACATCTGAGGTCAGGGGCAGCAGCCTAGACAAGCTACCCCACATCTGAGGTCAGGGGCGGTGGCAGAGATGAGCTATCCAATGTCCAAGGTCAGGGGCGGCGGCCGAGACGAGCTACCCCACATCTAGGTCAGGGGCAGCGGCAGAGACAAGCTACCCCACGTCCGTCTAGTCAAGGCTATGGTTTTTCCAGTGGTCATGTATGGATGTGAGAGTTGGACTATAAAGAAAGCTGAGTGCCAAAGAATTATGCTTTTGAACTGTGGTATTGGAGAAGACTCTTGATGAGCCCCTTGGACTGCAAGGAGATCCAGCCAGTCCATCCTAAAGGAGATCAATCCTGTGTGTTCATTGGAAGATCTGATGTTGAAGCTGAAACTCCAATACTTTGGCCCCATGATGCAAAGAGCTGACTCATTTGAAAAGACCTTGATGCTGGGAAAGACTGAGAGCAGGAGAAGGGGACAACAGAGGATGAGATGGTTGGATGGCCTCATCGACTCAATGGACATGAGTTTGGGTAGGCTCTCGGAGTTGGTGATGGACAGGGAGGCCTGGTGCGCTGCGGTTCATGGGACACGACTGAGCGACTGAACTGAACTGTTGCAGATATTTCCTGATTCGGCCAGACTCCAGAGGGGATGTGTCAATTTCTTTCATTTGATGAGTATTTTTTTAGCATCTGCAGAACAACTCAGGAAATGTGTATCAGGTGCTGTTATCTAGGTACTTCATAGAAGACCTACAGCAGAGGATACGGGGGAGGGGTCTGTCCCAGAAGGTTCCCCAGAGGGTCCTGCTCGGTTACAGGCACAAGGTGGCCATTACCTAGTAGCCATCAAAACGTTTGTTCAGTATTGCTGACCAGCTGTCCTACCAACATCATTTGTAAATGTTTCCTTATGCCATTATTTTTCTTTGCTTTTACTGTTGATACCTAAATATTCTCTAGCCTGTCCTAGCTATAAATCAACTGAGTGCTTCTACTTTGATCCCTTTTTCTCTCTATCCCTTCATCTTTGATGTTGGAGAAAACCACGTCCCAAAACATAATGGGTTCTACCAACATGTCATCTCTGGCATGCTGAACTTGAGTGCAAGAAGTGTGATTGAGAAGGAATGTTCCAAGTGTTCAGCACTCCTCCAAGTCTCCCCAAGGAGGGCTGGAACACCCCACTGCCTTGGCTGGTGAGCTGCCTGCCGATGCCATTCATGATCATGGCTGTGTGTGTGTATCAAGCCCCAGGATTCGCTCTTTTACTCCCTCTAGTGGCCAAGGAGGATACATGCTGCTGTTGTTTTCATTTTACAGATGAGGAAACTGTCAGCTAATCGTTGAAAATCTCTCTCACTGACCTTAACCCTTCCACCCCAGGCAACCAGGGTGTCTCTGTGAGGGTTCCCCCGGACCTCCAGCCACGCTGCCCTCTATTTGATGGGCACGAGGTGGCCAGACACTCAGAACCAGCCACGAAAGGTGGGCAGTGCTACATAGCTACAGGTTCTTGGCAGAGGTTGGGGGGAACATTTTGTAAATGGCAAAGCCTTCCTTAAACATATGGTCTTGTTCAGTTATAATAACCCAATTTCCTGTTACACGTGATGCAGCTGAAGCTTGGGGTAGATGACTAAGTGGCCAGGGTCACATGGCGGGAAGTGACCAAAATCCTCACCTTCTGACTCCAGGGCTCCCTCTAAAGAAGCAAAGTCATGATGCCATGTCCTTCCATAAGCTCACCATAGTCCCATTAACAGAGGATTCAAGTGGAAAAGGCAGTAAGTAATGTCGGAAGAGGCCTGTCCACATTCTGGGTGTCACCGTGATGAGCCTTCCTTCCAAGTCCTGAAGGGCAGCCCTCTGCCTGAACTTCCTGCTGACTCAGTCTGAATTAGTGCTGTGGCCCAGACAAGCTGCTTCATTCTTTATCTCCTTTTCACTTGGCTAGTCTGAACCCATTATAGGAGTAAAGGAAATAGAAAGCATTAACTATTAAAATTTGCTTCAAAGAAAAGTTAAAAAACATTTACAAAATATGTGTGGCCCCCACCAACCTGTGATTTTCATCAGGGTTAATAGGCTGCCCCCAAGAAAAGTTTGCTTTGGGCCCCATTGCTTCAGCTTTCCCCATCTGCAAAGTGGACACAAAACCATGATTCAGTCCCCTCTCCATTTTTAGTACCTGTTGAGGTTGAGGGGAATGGAGGTCAGGTGTATCTTCAGCTGAAAAGACAAGCTTTGCAAAGGGTCTTCTCGTATTCCCCCATTTCTCTCCAGCCTGCCTGCAAAGTCCCCCTTCTCCAGAGACCCCAGGTCTGCAGCTCTTGCCTCTGGGAGTGAGGGGGCAGAGGAGTGGCATCAGCTAGGTTGCAGGCCTGGTACTTGGTCTAAAGAGAGCTGCGTCATCGTCCTGTCTGTCTTTTCTCCCTAATAATGTGGAATAGGGGTGAGGGAAGGTGGGGTGGGTGAGAGTGCCCTGGCCCTAAACCGGAAACTCGTCTACTTGCCACCTATGCTTAAAGACACATAAAAGCATGTCACTAGAGGCGTTGAGTCAAACAGGAGCTAAGAGGCACTTTAGGGTGCTGTGATGATGTTAGCTGTGCCTGTCTCTCTGTCTTAAAAAATATGCATGTGCAGAAGAGAATCCGGCAATGAGGACCCAAGCTGGCAGGATTCCCCACCTTCACGCCCACCCCCCACACACACCCCCGCAGTTGTTCAGCCCAGTTAGGAGAGCAGGTCAGTGGTAAAGGTGGATCATCCTTTCTTTTTACTTTTGTGAAGCAACAATCAAACTGAGCACATTTATTATAGAATGTTACGTGTTCACCTACCAGCTAGTCCCAATCTCTACATCAAAACATTATTTTCAAAAAGTTAAGAACCCAACAATGCAAATATAAGACAAATATATGATGAAGATCTCTGAGCCCGTTAATGACCAATCCAGTAAACGAGCATTTGGAGCCACACAGTCTCTGTGAAATTCAGCTGAACCCCCAGGTTGCCTTTGCTGAGTCTGAAGTTAGTGTGACGATGAGGGTGACTGTTTTCTGGAAATTTCTTGTGGAATGAAGGAGGCTGGATATCCCGGTTTGTGTCCAGAGAGGACCAGCAGTGCCTCCAGGTCAGTAGGGTTTCTTCTGGGCCTCAGGATCGGGGCTCGGAGTTAACTGTAGCCATGGCTGAGGGCAAGACACATGTCTGATTTTGAGGTCCAAGGGTCTTGTTCTTGTTTGAGCAGGAAGGAAACTGAGGCACAGAGTGAGGCTAGAGCACATGGACAGCAGTAGCAGGCTGCGCGAATGCTGCAAGCTCGATAGGGCGACAGGTCTGATGTCGGGGTGAGTCTTTACAAACCCATACTGATGGCCACCCTCCCAGGGCATCTACATCCTTGGTGGGAAGGGGTCCTTGATCTTTTCTCTGCTGTGGACCCCTTCTCATCACACTACCTTTAAATGCTTAAGGTAAAATGTCTAGGGTTTCGAAAGTGCTTTGCTTTGAGCAAAATCTCGGGAGTATTTGTCTAGGTGGTGGTTGTTTAGGTGCTAAGTCATGGACTGCAGCCCACCAGGCTCCTCTGTCCATGGGATTCTCCAGGCAAACATACTGGAGTGGGTTGCTATTTCCTCCTCCAGGGAATCTTCCTGACCCAGGGACTGAAGTCGTGTCTCCTGCATTGCAGGCAGATTCTTTACACTGAGCCATCAGGGAAGCCTATTTGTCTAGTCCTCGTTTAATTTGATCAGTTAAAAATTACACAGAGACGTCTTTTAAATAGTATTGCCAAAGAAAAACTGCATGGACCCCCACCCCATCCCCAGATTCTATCCTCTGCCTTGGTCCACACCACCTTCCTGCTCCTCTGAATGACGCCCTACCCCAGTCATGCAACCCTCCACCGGCGGGAAAGCTGCCACGGCCCCCAGGACTGGAAGGCACCTTTGAGGTGTGGTCCGTGGGGCTGGAGTCTAGAGGACTTCACTAGCTGGCCTGGGTCTTCTTTAGGGGCTATAACAGAGGTGGACTGTGAGCTGCTCCAGTAATGATGTTTTGCCAGAGTCAGTGATGAGCCTAGCTCTAGAATCTGGGGAGTGGTTCCTCCAAGAGGTGACTGCGCCCAGCCTCCCGAAACTGCTTAATAACCACAGGAAATTTGTGATTGTCCCTCAATTTTGCTAGTGATCTCCCTGAATAATGTTCGGGTGATCTCCTAACAGACTATGAATAGGGGTGGCGGGGTGTCACTCGGCTGTGCAAGCCTAGATGTGAGTGTGTGTGAGAATCAGCATCTCTGCGAACCCTGGGCTACGCAGGTAAGTGAAGTGAGGATAATTCATACATTCTCATAAGCCTATTCCTCATTATCTTCTCTTGAGTATTTTCTGGTGCATAGAGATAACTCGTTCTGTTCAGAAGCAAAACCTCCCTTAGCTACTGTGTTAAATCACATTTCACTCAAAGGCTTCCTTCCTCCAAGACTGCATTAGTTGCTGGTTTTTTTAAACTTTTGTTGGAATATAGTTGTTACAACGTCGTGTTAGTTTCCAGTGCACAGCGAAGTGATTCAGTTATACAGATTCTTCTCTCATATACATTATCACAGAATACTGAGTAGAGCTCCCTGTGCTCTGCAGTAGTCCCTGTAGATTATTTTAAATACAGTGGTGTGTATATGTCGATCACAGCCTGATCACTTCCTCACACATTTCCCCTTTGGTAACCATAAGCATGATTTTGAGATCTGTGTGTTTCTGCTTTGTTTAAAAAAAAAAAAAAATGTCATGTTTTTAAAATTAGATTCCACTTATAAGTGATCCCTGGGTTGGGAAGATCCCCTGGAAAAGGAAAAGGCTACCCACTCCAGTATTCTGGCCTGGAGAATTCCACGAACAGTATAGTCCATGGGGTCACAAAGAGTCAGACATGACTGAGTGACTTTCCCTGGCAGGATAAGTGCTATCCTATGGTATTTGTCTTCCCCTTTCTTACTTGACTTAGTATGATCATCTCTGGGTCTGTCCATGTTGCTGCAAATGGCATTATTTCCTTCTTTTCTACAGAGCGAAGAGACTTCAGACCTGTGGTGACAGAGGCCTTAAAACCTCACAGGGAGACATCCTTGGAGCTCCATGGCCAGGAAGTGCGGGAGGAAACAGGACTTTCAAAGCAGAAAAAGTAGGTCTGCTGAGAACCAGAGCTGGCCAGCCAGGCCCCTGAGGTCTCAGTGCCAGTTTAGGTTTCAAACAACAACTTCCTTTCTTCCCTGAGAAAAATGGCTTGGGCACGCTTCCCCGGTGTGCGTTTTGTCTGACAAGAAACCCTTTTGTCCTCTGTCAGTAGAAATGCCAAGAATAAAGCCTGAGGGGCACTGCTGGGAGACAGGTGCTGGAGCCCCGACCCCCTCCCCTGGCACCTCTGCCCGGGGGTCTCAGCTGAGCCCACAGGGACTCTCCCCAGGGCCTGGGCAGGCAACAGGACAGGAGCCGTCAGGCACCCCATGGATGCCCCAGCTCCAGGAGAAAATGGAGATGGGGCTGTTTGGTTCATATATTAATAGGTGTTTGTCACACACCAGGTTAGGAAATAATCCTCCCATTGTCAGCCTGGCTTAATCCTGCCGTTGTCGATATGTCTTCTGGGACCTCGCGGGGAGGGGGCGCTTTCTTGGAAGAAATCCCTTTTCAGAGGGAGCGGCAGATGTACCTCTCTCACCATGGGCCTGTCCCCGCCAGGAAGTCTGTGTGTCTCATGCACGGTGTTCAAGGCATTGAGGAAACCTGCTTTGTAATGAATGCAATCCTAGATTTCTTGAAGTCACCCTGTAGGTGGTTTTTGCAGAAGTAGAGGCTTCTACAAACTGGGTTTCTTTAAAGCAAGGGTTTTTTTTCCTGCATTTTGGTTGGTTCCTAAAATAGAAACAAACAGCATGATTCAGGAAAGGGCAAGAAGGCTTAGCCTGCTCTGAAGAAGGCCTATGGGATTGTCACCCAACGATTATCACCACCCCACCCCCGCCAAACACAGCCCTTCAGCCAAACCTAGCAACTGAGATGACCGCAGTGTCTCTCTCTCTTTTTGGCCATGCTGTGCAGCTCATGGGATCTTAATTCCCCAACCAGCAATTGAACCCAGGCTCCCGCAGCAGAAGTGTGGAGTCCTAACCACTGGACCACCAGGCAAGTCCTCACAATTTTTTTTTTTAATTAACCCTAAAGTGTTTTCGAATTTAGTGAAGAATGAGAAAAGCAGTGTCCTGAGAGCAAAGTCAAAAGCAGGTTTCTGTCAGTTGTATGAAATCATCACAGTGAAAACCTTTTGAGTAAAGAAACCCAAGTACATTCTTCTATCCTTCTGACAGGACGTGAGTGCTGAGGGCAACCCTAGAACCACCCAAGAGGCAGGAATGAGCCAACTTGGATTTGGCTTAAAAAGAACAGGAAACACACACACATCTAAGCACCCAATTCACACAGAGGTAGGAAAGGAGAAATGATAAACTCCCTCTGTGATGCTAAGTCTTTAGGGCAAAAGTGAATTTTTGACAGTGATTCAACACCTCAAAGAAGCTTCCTGCAGCCCGTGGCACGGAGCAGCCTCTTTCCAGACTCCGGGTGCTGCTTATTCTGCTCTTGGCCTTTATTTGCCTCCCACCTCTCCCCCAAGAAGGCTGTACTCAGCTACAGCAATCCATCCCGAGGAGGAGCTTCGCCTCTGAGAGATTAATCATGAGCGGGGATGTGTGATTGATCCTGCCACCCGCAAAGCAGGGGGATGCTGAGGCCGTCCTTTCTGAGTAAGCAAAGTTCAGAGCTGTTTGAGTTCCGCTAGGTAAGCAGGACTCTCCAGACCCGAGCCAGTAGGCTGCCCTCTTAGCAGGAATTCTCTCCCTGGCCACGCACAGGTGTGCCTCAGTGGAGGCTACAGGGTCAGAACTGCTCATTTGTGCAAATAGCCTGACTCCATCAGATTTTAATCAGCGTGAAATATGGCAAAAAGATCAGATTAAGATCTGTCCTATAAACTTAGGCTGTATGGGGTTTTTCCTAATCCCAGCTAGAGACTAGTATATCCTAATTTTTGCAGAAAAGGAATCTTGAGGTTTTTTTGTTTTGTTTTTTTGTCATATCCTACCCCTCCCTCTAAAAAAAAACCTTAAGTACACAATTCATCCAAAAATTAAAGGGAAAGGGAAAACAATTGCATTTGCTGTGGATGTAACTTGGAACAAATAAATGCTAAAGAGAGCTGGTAATTTGGGAGGACCCTTGACTCAGAGGCTCAGTAGAAGAAACAGCGTCACATCACAGATGGATTAGGTAGCCTAGTGGTCCAGAGTGCTCACAGGCCTGGGCTCAAACCACAGCTCTGCAGCCACTTTTGAGCTGCAGCTTTTGGTAAGTTCATTGTCATTTCTGAGCCTCTATTTTCTTTTTATTTAAATAGTAGTTTAGTACTTGGGCATTTCTCCATTTCTTCAAAGTAGAAAATCAGTAAAACAGGACTCTCACCTCAACTAGAATTCAACGAGATGATGCCTGTGGAGGATCAAGCCCGGTAACAAGGACAGCATAAGTCCTCAACTTACTGTATTGTTAGACTCGATCAGCAGGTCTAGCGGGACCCAGGAGAGGTAGGAGTGTGTTCAGTGGCTGAGTTGCCAAGGGAAACATGTAGTAACAGCACTTCCTGGCAGCAGAATTCCCCTTTCACATCCGGGGCAGGAAGCTTGTCCTGATCTACTCGGTATCAGATGGGTTTAGTTCTCCACCCTCAAGGTTATCACGGAAATATCTAATGCTCACATACATTCAGCTCTGTCGAAACACCGGGCAGTTTTAAACCTATGCACACACTCATTTACAGACCAGTCACACACCTTAGGGCTCAGCCTAAAGGCTGATGCGCAGGCTAATGTAAAAGGGATGGTGGAGCTGAGGCTTTGGGATAAATTACGGTTTAACGGCAGTGAGCATGGGTCATCTTCTGACCTTGTATTGGAAGCCAGACCCTGTGCTGCTTTCCCTACACGATTCTCACAACGTCTCCATGCAAGCTGAGGGGAGATGAGATGGTAGGCGGATGGAGAGGGAAGCCCGTTACCTCGCAGAAGACTCCATGACTCATAAGAGCCATTACTTAAGGGGCGATGACTGTTCTTGCAGTGTGCCAGGCAGTTCTCACCTGCTCGTCACCTTGTCCTCCCCAAACCTCACAGCATCAGGATGGTAAGAGTCTCAAAGGTTGAGTACCTTGTACTGAGTCATATAACAACAGGCCAGAACTCAGTCCCTGGAAATCTAATCACATATCCTGTGCTTCTCCACCTAGAACCCCTCTGCCTGCCCACCAAAGCTGCCAGGGATAACTCGAGAGACTAGTGGTGGTGGGGAGACAGGAAAGGGCTTCTCACAGCCAGGTCTCAGTAACTCACCGGCAAGAGAGTGAGGTTTACGTTTAGGGTCTGAAGACCCTACAAGACAGGCTCACGCAGAATGTGACCATGCTTGGCCTGTATGCTGCAGGGAGCTGCAGGGGAGTGTGGTGATGGATTTCGCCGTCTCTGCGAATACTCGCTTACCTTTACCATGTCTGCTCTGTGTGTGGCAGCACCGCCCTCAGTGATGAGTGTGTGTGAAGGCCCTGCACCCTTGCAGCGATCGCATGCAGTAGGTTTTACCCATCCTGTGGAAGAAGAAAGGACTTGCCTGAGGTCACAGAGGTAGAAGTGGTCTGGCAGGGGTTGGAACTTGGGTGATCCTGGCTCCAGTGACATAGACTAGAAGCGCAGGGTGCTGTGGGGCCTGGAGTTGCTTCTGTTCCTTGTGGTAGGTGCGTGCCTGGCATGGGTGTTTGCAGGTAAGGATGCGCGTTTTGTAATAATTCACGTGAATGATCCCACTGGACACTGAAGTGGTGGCACCAGAGAGGAAGAGTATGATACCAACAGCCTCCGTTCAGTCATCTTCAAGGCCTTGGAAAAGGTGGATCTTTATCAGATTTTCCTGTTTGAACCCTTCCCACTTAGCATATTCAGCTGCCAGCTGGGTGAGGCTTCTGGAAAGAGTTTGGAGGCCCGCTGAGAGCCTTGACATCCTTGTCTGAAAGGCACTGGCATTGGCAGCTGTCCAAACACTGTGGTTGACTTTCAGACTATTTAATTGAAACCATATTTAAGGGGGAAAAAGAGCGAGAAGGAAGGGGTATGGGGTGCCAGAGCAGGAGAAAGATCTTGGCAAAAAACAAAACAAAACCCTTCTGTGCGCTGTTTGCACCATCGGATTGACCAGACAGGGCCACAAAGCTGATACAACAGGATTAGCAAAACTGCATTGTTGGCCGTGGGCGCGGCGTGACACGTGCTACAGCAAAGGCATTTGGCAGGATTAACCTGCCAGGGATAAAGATGTAGCAGACAAGGGGCTGAATTAATGGACTGGCATGACCGAGGCGGGGAAATCTATTTGCATGCGATATTAACTGTGCTAATAAACTCCAGGCTGGGTTGGGCAGCCCTGTGGGTCCTCTCAGAAACAGGATATTTTATTTTAAAGCCCACCTGGAGTCTCCCAACCAAGACCAGCGAACCCAGGCAGGCTTCCCAGGCTGCCTTTAGGCTCACGCTTGCTGTCATCCTAGAATAAACAAATGCACATTCTTACATACCCATGGCAGCATGGGCGCCCACGGACTGCAGAGTGATCCTTGTACCCCGGGCTTGAATGCCAAAGGGTCCTCCGTTCAGAGGGTGATTGTCTCTGAAATACAATGAACAATCATTAAGTATAACACACGTGACAAAATACCTACTCGGAATGGTTGGTTGTGCCTGATGCGTGGATTCGCATCGTGTGGAAGTCAGGGCAAGAGCAGGGCGAGCAAGCAAGACAGGCCAAGGCATAAATTTTCAGAAGGTGCTCCTGGTCCCGGCCATACAAGGGCAGCATCAGCACCTGAGAGCAAGTGCCTCGTGCCTCTGATCCTGGTCCCACTGAAAGCAGTGGTGGGAACGAGGAAGATACAGGTGTTCAAGATGCAGGCGCGCTTAGATACTCACACTGTCGCTAATGCATAGCTGAGTGTTGGGGGGCAGCGCCAGGAAGAGGCCAGGCAGGTGAGAGGAGAGGGGACCAAGAAAGATGGAATTACCCTCCAGGTTACTGCTGTGGGCAGCTGGGGACCTCTGCCAGCCTGGGTGGGACGAGAGAGCAGGAATTTTTCCACCAGCTTCCAAGCATCACTGATGAGGGATGTTAACTCCTTGTACCCCACAGGCCCACCATGTTCCTGCCCAAGCGAGGCCACGCCAGCCGAGGGTACCCTGTGCAGAGGGCCAGTGGGGCCCCATACAGCCAGCACCTGCCACGTGAGTGAGATTTCATTTTCATCTGAAGATGCTCTCTATCAGACTCTCATCACCACACCAGGGTTCATATAAATGTCCATTTTTCACAGAGCCGTAGATTTAGAGCAGCAGTCCCCAAATCTGGATTATCAGAATCCCTGGGGGTAGGGGTGGATTCCTGGGCTTCACTTTCAAACCAACTGCAGCAGAAGCTGGGAGTGGGGAGGGAGGGAGCCCTGAATCCCACCTCCCCATCCTGGGCCAGTCAGCCAGGTTGGGGGGATGTCAGCTGCTGGAGAAAATCTGCATTGACCCATGGACACCCTGGGAGCTGGTTGATGAGGAAACACACCCTATTTCTATTGCCATCATCTTTTTCCAGAAGGAACAGGCAGGAAAATGGTTTGTTGATTTGAGACCTCTGATGTTATAAAGCTTAGATAAATGTCACGTCCTTCCAATTGCCTTCGCCAAGTGATCATTACGTGACGTTAAACATACACACACACACTCACACACACCAGAATTAGCTAGCTTGACCTTGCCAAGCAAATAGTGAAGAGGAAGAAGTAATATAAACAAGCCAGAGTGGGAAATAAAGAGATAAAAAGCTTTGGTTAAAATGGGTGCAGAATTCTGGAACACCAGAAATGTTAACATGCTCATCCATGCCCCTGGCATGGCTGAGGCACTTCAGAGGCAACAGCAGGTAACCGGGCCCTGAGCAGAGAGGGAGGGGCAGCTGTGATGCGCCAGCCCCCTGTTCTGGGGCACGTGGTGGCTGGGGTCCAGCCCAGGCCACCCAGCAGGTAGCCACCCATATACTCTGTTCTGCATCTGCATCTGCCCAGGGAAAGGGGGACTTTCTTGAGCTCACAAAAGGCTCCGTCCCCAGGAAAGGCCCGATTGTTTCCCTTGCAGAAGGCGCTGCGTGCTCTAGCTGAGTGTGTCAAGATCTGAAGGAAAGACGCTGCGTAGATGAGCAGACAAGAGGGAGGTGGGCGGGGCAGGGCCACCGGGACCTGTGTGCTTCTGCTGGACTTGTATTTTACTCTGGATGGACAGGGGGAGGGAAGGAGGGGACAAACAAGAGAATGACAGGCTCTGAGTCATCTTTTAGAAGCGTCACTCAGGCTGCAGTAGAGTGAACCACCGAGGGACGAGTTCGATGCGTGGAGCATTGTCCAGGTGGGAGGTGGGGCGCCGGCAGGGGTAGAGGGCTGGACTGGCCATGTAGGGTGGCTGTGGAGATGAGAAAATGCCCTTCAGTGGCAAGATGTTGGCCATCCTGATGGCTCAGAGCAGACACTAAGGACAAAGCTGTGTCTCTGCCTCTAAGATTGCGGGGACTTCCTCCACAGGAAGAGCGTGGCCGAGCTGCAGGTCCTGCTGTGTGGCACTGGGCTGCAGGGGACCCCACGATCAGGCTGAAGAGTGGCTGACCCTGGAGCCCACGAGATGGAGGAAGGTGTTCAGAGCCACAGAGGCAGGCACACGGGGTGTACTGGGGGGACGCCAGCTCCACGAGGGAGGAGGGGCAGGTGCAGAAGTGAGGAGCCATGGGATCTGCAACTTGTGGGCATGATGGGGGCCTTGGAGAGATTAATCCTGATCCAACTGGCCCTCTGGAGGAATCCCCATGGTGTCGCTGTGCATCAGGGCACGAGAGCCGAGAGGCAGGGAGGTGAGTGAGGAGGTCTGACAGTCAGCTGTTCATACAGAACAGCTGTGTGCACGTCCTGAGGACGCTGGGTGCCAGCTTTCTTTTTCCGTTTTCAAACGCTTAGAAAACACGAGTTGGACCACGCAAGTCTTAGTTTGAATGATACATTCACTCAGCCAGTATTTATCAAGCATCCCCTACATGGCGAAGGCTGGGGACCCGAGAGGGAGGCTGGAATCGAGTGGCAACAGCTCGCCGCACACTGTGTGGTAAGAACCTTCAGGAAGAGGCCCAGAGGCTTGGAAAGCACGTGACAGCAGAGTTGGGTCTGGGCTGGGGGACGGTGTCCAGGAAGTCATGTTGGATTGGAAAGCCGAAAGAGAAGTTGGTGTTAAACTATGTGAAATAGAGAATGAGGCATTCCAGGAGGAGGAAGCAGCTTGTGGTGGAAAGGAGTATGGCATGTTTGAGAAGTCAGAACAGCAGATAAATGGATGGACCTAGAGTCTGTCATACAGAGTGAAGGAAGTCAAAGAGGGAAACAAGCATAGCATATTAACGCATATATATGGAATCCAGAAAAATGGTATAGATGAACCTATTTGCAGGGCAGGACAGAGACCCAGACGCAGAGAGCAGACATGTGGGCACGGGATGGGGAGGGCAGTGGGCCAAGTTGGGAGAGGAGCACTGACATATATGCGCCCCCACGTGTGAAACTGATCGCGAGGGGGCGCTGCCGTGTAACAGGGAGCACAGCTCCGTGCTCTGTGATGAGCGGAGGTGGGGCGGGCTGAGAGAGGGAGGAGACAGATGTGAACATAAAGCGGATTCACGTTGTTGTACCGCAGAAACTGACAGCATCATAAAGCAGTTACACATCAATAAAAAATTTTTAAACAGAATTCAAAATATAAACGAAGTCAACAGGGTGTAGACAGAGGGGGAGATGAAAGGCCGACTCTGCTGGCATTCTGCTTCTAACCCCTGGCTGCTCTCTGTTCCCTCCGCACTCCAGAGGCAGCACGGAGGTCCGTCGGCTGGCATGGTGCGGTGGGGCAGCTGGTGTTGTGAATCAGGCCGTCGCCAATCAGAGAACGGCTACTTCACAACACCAGGGTCACACCCCACCCCAGGCAGCGCTCCCAGCTCCAGCCCCCATGCAGCCTCCACCTCGGCCGATGGCCATCGCTGGGGCATCGCCAAGCCCCCCAGAACCGCAGCAGGCGGCTTTCCGGTTGACACCTCACGCTGTGCAGACACCACCGCAAACACAGGAGCCCTGAGGCGGTTTCTCCCCAGACGCAGACAGCTCCACTTGGAAGTGAAAGGCACTCCCACCAGCATCGGCTTCCTGCAGAGAAAATGGAGCCACCAGCTTCCCACGGTGAGAACGGGGTTATGACCTCGGGAGGGTTGAGCAGCACCGACCGGCCCATTCCTCCTGGTGCTAAGAACACAGCTGTGAGCCGGGCCAAGATTTTAATACATGATGGTGACCGCTCTGACCTCGCAGAGTGGAGGGAAGGGAGGCCCTAGTGACAGGATGGTGGCTCTGGGGACAGTCCTGGAGAGAGGAGGGCCAAGGCCCACACAGACCGGGGACACATCTATCCTAGATGGTCCTGGGTGCCCTTGAGAACACATGCCCATGTCAGAACGTGTCCCCACGCGGGACGAGCCTTAAGAGGGCCCTTCCAGGCCATCGGTGTGTCACACACTCCCATCCTGGGTAATGTGATCAGTCAGCTGTGCTGACAGGTGGGCTTCCTTTCCCCAGGACCCCACAGCCAGGGACCTGGCAGGGGGAGAGGGGTACTGACAGAGGCCTCCCGAGTTGGAGTGTGGTTATGTTTGAGTACCTAAGTGAAATCTTCTGTATGACACCGCTGTTTCTTAGAGCCAAGGAGGAGTTTAAAGCAGAGCAGCTGGTTGACTAGCATGCTTTCTGAAGCACTAAGCAAAAAGGAGGATGTCCACCTCTTTGGTTTTCTATGGGACAAAGCAAGATCCAGGGCTGGTGCGATGAACCCAGGCTTCCGTCTGTGTCACCTCAGTGCTTGCTGCTGTCCCCAAGGAAGGCACAGGAGGGATAAAAACACATCCGGTGCAGAACGAGGTTACCCAGAGCCTGGGTTAATCACGGCCCTTGAAGCTTCTGTGAAGTTCTGTCCTTGACCCCCAAACCGCTCAGGCATCTCTGAAGCTTGTACTGTGTTATGCTTGGGGACAAGTATCTTTAGAGTGAAGAGCCCCAGTTTTTCCCAGAAAGGCCTCCCCCGCCTTTTTCTTGAAGCATATAAACAGTATGTCTCTAAGAATCTGTCTACTAACCTGTTCTCCTTCTACCACCAGTGTCCAAGTAGGCACCATTCAGGGTGTGGTCCACGGTGGTGGCGTCAGCATGCTGGGAAGGTGGCCCCCACACGCCTGCTGCATCACAGTCCTGGGGCCTGGAGCCCAGCCTCAGCTCAGGGACTGGTGTTAACACGACCAGCTCCTGTTGGTCACCCCACATCCTCTCCCGCTTCCATTCCAACCTCATGTCTTCTTGTTCCAGCCAGAATGGTCTTTTCCAAACACGTGCCTGTATCGTGGGAACCCCTCCACTCCCTGCCTTAAAACTGCTCAGGGAGTTGGCCTCACCTTAACAGCACTGGCCCCCCAAGTGGCCTTCCCCCCACCCCAACCACCTCTCTATTCACGCCCTTCCTCCCTCCAGCACCCCTGCCCCAAGACCCCTTTCCAGACCCTCACACCAAGCTCCCTCCTGCCCAGGGCGTTTGCACAGCTCAGCCCTGTCTGAATACCCCCAGTATACTCCCCCGATTGGCAACTTCCTGTCCTCCAGATTTCAGCCAGCATTGACTCCCCAACCCAGGAGGCCACGTGAGACAGCTGATGTTCAGAGCAAGCTGAATTCTGCCCCTGCAGAACACTCGTCCCATTTTGTCATGATGCCTTCACGGGTGGGAATCTTTGCTGAATGTAATCCTCCCGCTGGCTGGATGCTTCCTGTGGGCAGGGACCCTCAACTGAGTTCAGTGTCTGGCACTGAGTGGCGACTCAGTAATGAATTTGTTCAGTCTGTGCTCTTGAGTGTCCTTCAAAGTCAAATGGCTCTCTTGCTCATTGGAGCTTTGGGTCCTTGTTTCCTTCCAGTGACGCTATAGTAATAGCAGCAAGCACTTAATAGAAACCGGGGCACACACTGCCCTGAGCCTTTTGCATCATCAGTTACCTCCAAGTGGCAGGTCGTGTAGCCGCCTGTCAGGTAAGAAGTGAGGCCACTCCATCCCTACTGTTAGTAGTTGGCGCCACCCTGACCTACTACTCTGCTGCTGAGAAGCCACAGGGGACAGAGCTGGAACCCGCCTTCACTGTTGGTGGGAATGTAAATTGGTGAAGCCACTATGGAAAGCAGTATGGAGGTTCCTCCAAAAAAGCTAAAAATAGAGTTTCTCTATGATTCAGCAATCCCACTCCTGGGCGTATATCTAGATGAAAAGATAACATGCACCCCAGTGTTCACTGCAGCACTGTTTACCAGAGCCAAGACATGGAAGCAGCCTCAATGTCCATCAACAATGAAAAAGCTGTGGTACGTACATACAATGGAGTATTACTCAGCCAAGGATGAAACAATGCCATTTGCAGCAACATGGATGGGCCTAGAGATGATCGTACTAAGTGAAGTCAGACAAAGACAAATGTGCTGTCGCTGGTATGTAGAATCTAAAATTGGACACAACGGAACCTATCTATGAAACAGACTCACAGAGAGAACAGACTCGGGTTGCCAAGGGGGAGATGGTGGGAGAGGGGTGATGGAGTGGGAGTGTGGGGTTAGCAGATGCAAGCAAGTATATATAGAATGGATGAACAAGGTCTTACTGTACAGCACAGGGAACTCAATATCCCCTGATAAACCATTATGGAAAAGAATATGAAAAAGAACGTGTATTTATGTGTGTGCGTATATATAACTGAATCAGTCTGCTGCACAGCAGAAATTAACACAATATTGTAAATCACCTATACTTTAAAACAGGAGGACAAGGCTGGACATGAAGGTCCCCAGGGCTTGCTCCCAGGTACCCAGCAAAGCCCACTCCCTCCTCTCTGGTCTCTGAAACCCGGCAGACCAGGCAAGTCTTCTTCCTGTTTGTACGTTTCTAAAAGGTTAAATTCCAACCTTGTTTAAAGTACTTCATAATGAAACCTGATTAAAAACCTAATGAAATATAAAATAGGGTCAAGTCCAGAGAGAGAAAACTGCTTAAGAACCAGAGGAAGCTCTACTTAATTTTGTTGTTAAGCTGGTGAATTCATTCGAGGTTTGCACAGTTACCTTCAGAGGTCAGCGCTTCTGGGAACAGCAGGGTTTAGAAAGAAGTTTCCTGAGGAAGTATTTAATGTCAGATTGAGCCATGGTTCTCAAAGTGGGGTTTACCTTCAGAGGTCAGCAGCGCCTGGGAACTTGTTAGACACATACATCCTCTCCACGTCCCCACAGCCCTGATGAATCAGAAACCCTGAGGGGAGACCCTGCAACCTAGGTGTTAATGAGGCCTCCAGGAGATTCTCAAGTGCCTCAAGTTTGAGAACCACTGAAATACCTAAAAGGTAGGGGAAACCCTTTCGTTACCACATGTAAAAGGGGCAAGGTTGTGGAAAACCCACGCGGTCCATTCAAGGCAGTGTGAGAAGCCGAGGGCACTTACTGTGAGAAGTGGAATAGTTCTTGACATATCAGTTCACAAGGATGTCATAGTTATCAACGATTCCAGCCCTCCATGTGAGCTGGTGAGCCTGAGGAAACTCAGGATGTTAAACTGTAGGATACTGGCCCCAGATAGATGAGGCACATATCAAAGGCATGCTTTCAGTGAGCCCAGACCTTGCATCTCCCCATACATAGAAAAGTGCTAAATTCCTTAACCTGGGGTATCTGGTTTTCTTTAAATAACAATCAGCTTTTGGCGTTTTTTTGCATAACTTCTATATAACCTGGCTTCCCCCGCCGGCCACCTCAGTGCAGTTCTCTCAGTGTTACTTGAGATGCTGTCTCCTGTGCTTAAAGTCCTAAAAATTCCCACCCAATAAAACATAACTCTCAACTTTTAGGTTGTCAATATTTTTAAGTCCAGACTGATGAAGTGACCGGAGCAGATTCTTCTTCACCTGAACTCAGCCAGGTTTATATATGTACAGAATTTACAGGTACTTACTTAATAGGAAATTAAAGAAAATTTTGCCCTAAAAATGGGGGGCGGGACTCTTTTATTACATACAGTTAAATCAAGGTTAAAAAGCTGGCTTGATAAAAATATCTTTTCGAATTCTGACTTTAAACAAAGCCCTTCTAGTGGGAAGCTTGCATTTCTCTGTGTCTTGTCTTCTACCTGATTGTCCTAGGACATTCTATGCATGTCAGAGTGTGTGTTTTGCCCTCTGCTATACTATTTTGAAAGTAAACTCTCCAGGCTTTACTTACATCCTCCCCTACTCTTGTGGAGAAGTCTCCTGCAGGTTTGAATCACTATTAATATATATTTTATTAATGGCCAAATGATGGATCCTTTTAAAATTGGAGAAACTAACAAATTGGTGGAATCTAGAGAGCTCCCATTATAAGTAGCTGTTTTATTGGTACTTATAAAAACAAACCAGAGGTGGAAAATATGTATTTAATGGTGAACCCAAGTACTTCAGTTTAAAACAAGAAAAACTGGTTTGGGAAGCTCCGTTTGTGGTTTTTGCTTCCCCCTCCATGAGTCTTACAGATGGCATTAGAATAATTAATGTTAATAGGAAAAACACATAAGGAAGTCTGGATACTATTTCAGCAAGGTAGAAACTTTTAAAGGAATTGTCTTATCACTGATACATAACATATAGTTGGACAAATCAATCTTTTAGTATTATTTCACTGACAGACTTATTCTTTGAGGGAATTAAAAGCAACTGTCTTTATCGTGCAAATCTCTACAAACCAGAATGTATTACTAAGTACAGGCCACAAAGACCTGAGTCTGAGCCTAATTAGCTCAATCGGTTAAGACCTGAAACCAAGGAGAAAAAAAAAGATGACAAAGTGGCAGCTTTAAAATTCAAACCACTGGGAATGCTCCCTCAGCCAGACTTCACAAATAGTAAAGCTTTAGTCATCTGAGCAAGCAGTTCTATTCCAACTGTTCTTTATAAATTAGTAAGTTTATATTATAATACCAGATTCATAATTTTTTTTAAAGTGAATCTGTTACAGGATGGGGGACCCCTTCTGAGGCCCAGAACTGGGCTCTTGTCTAACACTCAGAAATGAATTGTCCGAGGAGACGCGTGCTGACAAAGCAAGAGATTTTATTGGGAAAGGGCACCCGGGTGGAGAGCAGTTGGGTAAGGGAACCCAGAACTGCTCTGCAGTCTCGGGGTTTATGGTGATGGATTAGTTTCTGGGTTGTCTTTAGCCAATCATTCTAACTCAGAGCCCTTCCTGGTGGTGCATGGCTTGTTCAGCCAAGATGGATGCCAGAGAGGAGGATTCTGGGAGGTGGTCAGACATATGGTGTCTCCTTTTGACCTTTCCTGAACTCTTCTGGTTGGTGGTGGCTTATTAGTTCCGTGTTCCTTACCAGGCCCTCCTGTCGTAGAACAACTCATGTAAATGGTTACAGTGGTGCCTGGCCAGGGTGGGCAGTTTCAGTCTGTGTGCTTCTCCTAACAAATCCGTGAGATGTCTAGTTTTGCCTGTTTATGTCTGTGAACACATTATACATATGAGATATCTCTACTTGTGGATAATCTTATCAAAATTAAATTTTTAAAGAGTGCTTACAAATTAAAGAAACTGGCCAAAATGACCTTCAGGTTCACATGAACTAGGAAGTATTCAATGTTAAGTTGAAACCTAGTATTAAAATTTAGGTTTATTGATCTAGATAATATAGACACTTCTTTAGAGTCACCAGTATTAAGTATAATAATGTACTTAGGGTTGAAAAGTGAAAGTTAGTTGCTCAATTGTGTCTGACTCTGCGATCCAATGGATTGTAGCCTGCCAGGCTCCTCTGTCCATGGAATTGAATTCTCTAGGCAAGAATACTGGAGTGGGTTGCCATTCCCTTCTCCAAGGGATGTTCCTGACCCAGGGATCAAACCCATGTCTCCTGTATTAGCAGGTGGTTTCTTTACCATCTGAGCCACCAAGGAAGCCTAGGTTTAACAGAAGTTAAATAAAACCCTATTCTATCTATTGCAAGGAAAATAACTTGATACTATGAGACTTGATCAGAGAAGGCAATGGCACCCCACTCCAGTACTCTTGCCTGGAAAATCCCATGGACAGAGGAGCCTGGTGAGCTGCAGTCCATGGGGTCGCTAATAGTCGGACACGACTGAGTGACTTCACTTTCACTTTTCACTTTCATGCATTGGACAAGGAAATGGCAACCCACTCCAGTGTTCTTGCCTGGAGAATTCCCAGGGATTGGGGAGCTTGGTGGGCTGCCGTCTGTGGGGTTGCACAGAGTCGGACACGACTGAAGTGACTTAGCAGTAGCAGTAGCATGAGACTTGATGAGCTTTTGGGTAAACTCTTTAAAAATATTTTAGAAATGCCTACTTAAAATGATCTTTACAGGTATTGGTAACTTACAGTACTAAACCTGTGCTAATTTAAGTGATGGAAGTTTATTGACTAGCTAATTTCCAAAAAGAAATAAGATACTGAGTCATAAGTTACTAAATAGAAAAACTAAAGGTATTTAGAACTATTAATGAAAATATTTAGTGCTACCTGAAATGCTCTGTTAGAAAACAAATGTTTTTAGAAAGTATTACTGATGTTTATGTTCACCAGTATACAAAATACTAATGTAAAAGACAGTTCATATTGCTTACGTCTTAGCTTTTACTAGAAATTAGGGTTTTGAAGCATTGAGGATTCTAGTTGTAGTTCATATACACAATGGAATATTACTCGGCAATAAAAAGAATGCATTTGAGTCAGCTCTAATGAGGTGGAAGGACCTAGAGCCTACTGTTACACAAAATGAAATAAGTCAGAAGGACAAATATAGTATATTAACACATATATATGGAAGCCAGAAAGATGGTGCTGATGAACCTACCTACAGGGCAGCAGGGGCGATGCAGACACAGAGAACAGACTTTTGGGCACAGTTGAGAGACAAGGTAGGCCGATTTGAGAGAGCAGCATTGAAACATATACATTACCAAATGTAAAGTAGACAGCCAGTGTGAATTTGCTATATGACACGGGAACTCAAGGCCAGTGCTCTGCGACCACCTCGAGGGGTGGGATGGGGAGGGGACATACGTATACCTATGGCTGATTGATATTGATGTACGGCAGAAACGATCACAATACTGTAATTTACCCTCCAATTAAAAATTTTCTAAATAGCTATTGAAAAACCCTAATCACTGACAGTTTACCATGTAGACACCTTATGTGATATTTCTAGATGGAAGCTACTAATTTGAATTACTCTAGAAAAATAATGCCTGTAGGCATTTTTAGTTTATACTATGGTGATATATCCATTTTTAACTAGAATCCCACAGTGCCTAATAGTCATGAATAAATTTATAGACTTGTTTTTCAAAACAAAGTTGAGGATTCTAATTTAAACATGTAATTAAAACTACTAGGAATACTACAGAAACATTTCAATATTGAGTAGGAAATAGAATGTGTTTTCAGTAAAGAAGGTATGAGGAATGGAATTATATTTTATTGAGGAAAATAAGTTGGTTGGTTTTATGTGGAAGAAAAAATATAAGGGACAGGCTGATACAGATACAAAAACTGAAGAAAAATTGTGGAAAAGAAACCTGAGAAACAAGTTTTATGCATGGTTAGGATTAACTAAATTTAGATTGAAGTTAACTAAGTAAATGGATCTTGTTAAGTAAACTAATGCAAGACTGGAATTTGATTTCTCTCTCTGTTAGAAGTGCTCCTCTTTGGTAACATACGGTGTGAGTTTCTGTGCCTGCAGGAGAGGTAAGAGATTCAGGTTCTATCCCTGTGGGAAGATCCCCTGGAGGGCATGGCAACCCACTCCAGTACTCTTGCCTGGAGAAAAATCCCATGGACAGAGGAGCCTGGCGGGCTACAGTCCGTGGGGTCGCAAAGAGTCGGACACAACTGAAGTAACTTAGTGCACACACAAGTGATTCATATTTGTTTTCCTGTTGTGTAAGTTTGGTTGCATTTTAAACCTCTTTGATATTTTTTATCAAACTCTTAACTAAAATTCTTTTAGCTTCCAGTTGACTCTGAGATACTTCAAAGGAACATCTCTGAATGATCTTGGAGAGGAATATTAAACTAAGTTTATTTGGTATGTTAAATTACTTCAGAAGTATTGTCAAGTAACTGAAGATGAACCTTAGGTTATAGTCCTAGAACCTAAGACTATAAGGTTATAGTCTTATAAGGTTATAACCTTAGGTTATAGCATGGATAAATGTCATTAATATATTCCAAAATTTATATGGAATCCCTGCCCTCTGATATGTCCTGATATAATGTTATTAATCATAATTCTAGTTATTATCCTAAAATGTTATATCACAAAAATATCCAAGTTTCCTGGTAATTGCATTGTACTTAAATCTTTAACCACAGTATTTTAAGCTTTGTCCTTTGTAGACAATAATTATTTTACACTGATGCTTTTACAAAATGAAGATTTTCAAGAAGACTCATAAAAAGAACTTTTTAAAACAAAAATTTCTGATAGCTTCAGATGCCACTGAACTAACTGGGTAACAAGTGACAAAACGAATGGAATATGTCTGATTGCTTCCTCCAGATGAACAGGAGTTGGTTACATAGGACTGAATGGTGAATAGGATGTTTAACTATGACTTTTGTCAACGGTACTAGCTGTATTATTTATATATCATGTCTATTTTGTGAGATTGTTGTCTTTTACAGTGCCCAGTGTACAACCGGGCCTCCAACAAAACTGATGATGGCCACACATCTTGAGAGTCCCTTGGACTGCAAGGAGATCCAGCCAGTCCATTCTGAAGGAGATCAGCCCTGGGATTTCTTTGGAGGGAATGATACTAAAGCTGAAACTCCAGTACTTTGACCACCTCATGCGAAGAGTTGACTCATTGGAAAAGACTCTGATGCTGGGAGGGATTGGGGGCAGGAGGAGAAGGGGACGACAGAGGATGAGATGGCTGGATGGCATCACTGACTCGGACGTGAGTCTGAGTGAACTCCGGGAGTTGGTGATGGACAGGGAGGCCTGGCGTGCTGCGATTCATGGGGTCGCAAAGAGTCGGACATGACTGAGCGACTGAACTGAACTGAAACATCTTGAGGAATTTGATCATATTTATGACTCTTATAACAGTGTGATTCTAGGTATGAGAATAGGCAACAAGGAAAAACATTTCCTGGATCTGACTAAGACAGAAGATCCAAAGAACCTTTCCTTATCAACAGGGCCTAATCTGGAACTTTGCACCTGGAGTGGCACAGGAACTTCGCCTGATCTGGGATGAGCCTCCCTGTGCCCTGGGATAATAATTGGTCATAAAATATCTCCCAGATATTGGTCAAATTCTGGTTCAAGAGAAGGATCTGAGAAATAGAATATTTCTGGCCATATCAGTAAACACGTCATCAGCGACTCCAGTCCTGCAACACGAGCCTGAGAAACTCAGGAAAGACAAGACCACCTGCCATCTAGCTGCCGGCCTGCAGCCACTCCCTATAGTGAGCCCTGAGGAAACTCAGAATGGGGAAACTGCATACTGGCCCCAGACAGGAGAGGTACATATCAAAGGAATGATTTCTCCTTGCCTCTTTCCATACAGAACAAAGTGCTAAATTCCTGATCTTGAGATATCTGGTTTTCTTTAATTAACAATCATCTTGTTCTGACTACTTGCCCTTTGTTGAAAAATTCTGTGTAATGTAGCTTCCCCTCATCGCCTCCTTGGAGCAGTTCTCTCAGGATTACTTTAGAGGCTGTCTCCTGGGCTCAAAATCCTAAAAATTCCCGCCAAAGAAAACATAACTCTCAACTTTAAGGTTGTGAACATTTTTTTAAGTCCACACTGTAGTTGAATAATAATTTTTCTTAAACCTACTTTTTTGAATTTTTAAAGTAAATCTCCTGGTGTTCTACGCTGTGGAAACCTGACCCTTCCTTTCCTCACCTAAACAAACATCCCCAGAACATCCTTTTATCCCTCACAGCAGGGACACTGGAAGGTAAAAGTTTCCACCAATTTAAAGGCTTAGATGTTCATTTCTTAGTGACTGAATTATTAACAGAGTACAAGGCACATTTTCAGGGCTTTAGATGCCTTTCATCAGAGCTCACAACAAGCCCATTTATGAAGAGGAACCACAGGCAAGGAGAGGTTAAGAAACCTTCCCCCAGACCCACACGCAGACCTGCCTTTGATTGGCCACCTCTGTAATGAACACTTGGGGACCAGGAAAGTCAGCCATGCCAGCTCAGAGCACCCAGGGTCAGTCTGAGTAATCAGAAGCCCTTTAGGATTTGGCAGTTAACTTGGGGAAACTCTTGACTCTAAAACATAACACCATAAAGATGAACACTGGACAGTCATTTCACTTGAACTTGAAAAATTTTGTTATTTACCTTGAGGTGGGTTTCTTTTTTGATGATGGAGGGAGGGGAGATTTTCCTGGTTCACCTCACTTGGAGTCATGACTAGACGTTTACTTAGGTCCCACGGGTGGGGGTTTATGCATGCCTTGTGTAAGCCACAGCCAAGGACATTCAGCCCTTTGTTGAAAATGATACCCCGGGGTACTGGCTTTTCCTCACTATATAGCTACACATATATTAATAGTAACGTATTCGCTGTGCTGCCACAAAGCAAGAACTCCCATGTATCGTATCTTACCTACAGCAGTGAGGCTGCAGGGAAAACTATATACACAGATGTTGCTGAAATTTTAGGAAGAGTTCAGGACCTCACAGAGGTGAAGTGGAAGGTTTTCACCATAGTGATGGTTGATGGGTTTTTAAAGAGAAGAGAGGCAATAAACATTCATTCCCTCATTCACTCTGTCCCTTAAACTCAAAGAACCTCACAGAGGCCAAAGAGTTTGAAATTGCTATTTTAAAAGGCACAGCAGTCCACCCCAAGGTCATGACGGCACCGTTTACAAGTAGCAAGGACGCGAAACAACCTAAATGTCCATCAACAGAGGAAAGGAGAAAGAAGATGTGGTGCACACATACAATGGAAGATTCCTCAGCCATAAAAAGGAACAAATGCCATTTGTAGTAACATGGATAGGCTGAAAGTTTGTCATACTGAGAGATGTGAGACAAATACGTATTATCACTTATATGTGGAATCTTTTTTTTTTTTTTTTTTGAAGGGGGGCTATAAATGAACTTACAAAACAGAAGTAGAGTCACGGATATAGAAAACAAACTTACGGTTACCAGGGGATAAGTGGAGGAGGGATAAATTGGGAGATTGGGACTGACATATACACCAAGTGAAGTCGCTCAGTTGTGTCCTACTCTCTGCGATCTCATGGACTGTAGCCTACCACGCTCCTCCATCCATGGGATTTTCCAGGCAAGAGTACCAGAGTGGGTTGCCATTTCCTTCTCCAGAGGATCTTCCCGACCCAGGGATTGAACCCGGTCTCCTGCATTGTAGGCAGACGCTTTACTGTCTGAGCCACAAGGGAAGTCCTGACACACAAAAAATAGGTAATAAGAACCTATTGTAGAGCATGGGGAACTCCACTCAGTTCTCTGTAATGACCTATCTGGGAAAAGAATCTAAAGAGTGAATGTATGTATGACTGATGTACTTTGCTGTACAGCAGAAACTAACACACTGTAAATCAACTATACTCCAATAAAGATTAATTTTTCTTAAGGCATAGCAGAAAAGAGTTTTGGTAGAAAAATGGATCAAAATAAGTAAGAGAGCCTAATTCTCTCCAGCTTCTGGTATACTGGGGCACTGCTTCTGATTTCTAATGGGTAGCACAGAGTCCAGAAGCAAGGAGAGCTAAGAAAGGTGAAAGCTGGGAGCTGCTTCAGGTCCGGGATGCTCTGCCATCTTAGCAGAGCAGGTGGGCGCCTCCTAGTGGCCCATCAGTCACATCTCAGGTGAATGAAATCGGGAGTTGGGGTGGGCACCGAGAGGAGCAGAGGGGCTGCCGTCATGGCTTCGGGGGGTGCCTGTGACTGTGGAAAGACCTCCACCTGGCCTTGTCCCATTGCAACTCCATTTTCCACTTGACGAAGCAGAGGCCCAGACAGGTCAAGTAACCGGGCTTAGGCCACACAGCGTGGAGCTCAGTTTCCAGAGCCACAGGTCGCTATGCTCCAGAACCAACACAGTGACCCCACTCCCCTGCTGCTATTTCCTGCATCCCGGCCCTTGGACGGGGTCATCTCACTGAGGCTCGGAGCCTCTCTGGGGAGGGAAGCAGTGTCGTCATCCCCATCTCTTAGGTGAAGAACCAGCTCAGAAAGGTCGAGACACTTGCTCAAGGCCTCACGGCTGGTGAGGTATCAGGCCCCCAAATGTCTGCTGCCAACCCTGCTGAGGGGCTTCATCCTTCCTTCCTGGGCAGCGCCCTCCCCCCCCTCCACACACACACACACCTGCCAGCAGCCTAACACTATGTGACCGAGTGCCTTCAAGACTGCTTACGTGTCTTCTGCTTGAAACTCTGGAGCTCGGGCAGAGAAAGCACTGGAAATGAGGGGGAAAAGCCATGCCCTCCTGGAGTGAACCTCCAAGGCTGTTCCCTTGAGGCCTGACTTAAGTGGAGGAAGAGGGGTGTGTGGGTGTGTGACTTTACAACTGTGAAACACAATCCACTTTTTTTTTTTTACCATTTCTTTTTGTACAATGCTTCCAGGAATGCCCCTCAGTGTTTAGAGCCACAGAACAAAACAGGAGGGAAAAAAAATACACTGTTGCAGAACCAAATCGCTCAAAAATCAAGAGGAGCACAGACACATATGGTAGACTGTGGAAGGCCCTTATCATTCTGTCCCCAGAGAGAACCACTTCTTTAGAAGTAATTTGAATACTTTTTTATGATTACCAAAGCCATACACATTAAAAGATACAACAAGATGAAGGTAAACGCTTCACTGATCAGCTTCCTTGGCGGGCACAGGGGCCGAGACCATGGCCACTGACGCAGCTCACCACCTGGAGGGTTGCCAGGGCCCCCACCCTTGACCCTCTTGCTGTCTGACTCCATAAATTGAAGAGGCAAAGGCTGACCTGCAGTCCTTTTAAAACACCAGTCAGGTCACAGGGCTCTGGCCTCCACCGCCCGTGGCCACGTGGGATCCACCCCTTGGCCTGCTGTTCCCACACTGCCTCCCCCAGGGCCTTCACGAGCATCCCCTCAGGTGTCACCACGCCCCTCCTCCCCCAGTGACAGCCCCCTGACCGTCCAGCGGACCGCATGCTGCCATCGGCAGCACACCCCTCCCTCCCATCTCCGGACCCTGCCCTGTCTTGCCATCGCACGCAGCACAGGTCACCTTTAGACTCATGTTATTTACCTGTGATCTGATCTTCCTCCAGACCCAAGGGCTGGCATAACTGACTCCTATGATCACTGGTGTATCCAACAGCACTTGGCATACAGTCGGTGTCAATACATGTTTGTTGAAAGAGAGACCATGGACCCCATCTTTGTAGACAGGCCCTTCTCGGCCCAGCTTGGCCAGCCCATCCTGCATGAGTATGGTTCCAGGGATGGCCTCCGCTAAGGTGTGTTCACGTCACTCAAGCTCTGGGGAGCTGAAAGCTCAGAAGCCCACAGGTGAGGGCTCTTATCCCAGAGAAGAAGGCCTTCCCTGGGGCACTGTGACCAGAGGCCATCAGAAACAAGCCCAGGCATTTGGGAGGCATTCATCCTTGTGGAGCTGAAGGACACAAAAAACAGCTTCTAGGCCGCCTTCTCTGAGCTCTGGACTAGGTCAGGATCCCCGTTACTTGCACGGCACCCTGTACTTCAAAACAATTCAGCAAATAATTAACTATGGCTTTGCCATATCCTATTTCTCCATTAGACAATAAGCCTCAGAAACCCAGGACTCGGCACATAGTAGGTATTTTGAGGGACAGCTGACACACTTGCCCATGCCGTGCCCTGCTTTGCTCTGGCTGGGGGGCATGCTTACTGCATTTCTGATCCTTCAGGAGACATTCAGTGCCCCTCTCCTCCCAGAGTCACCAAACAAATTGAGACACTAATGCCAAACAGATGGCACCACCATCTTTGGAAGAAAGTGTCTTGGTGAAGACACCCCTGTTTCCATGGAATCAGTGTGGTGTGGTAGGAGTGACTTAGGACCTAAAGGAAAGACCTAAACTTTGTTACTTGCAGCTAACAGCATTCATAACCTGCCTAATCAGAACTGTTATATCAGAATTATCACCCTTAACACGAAGCCTGAAAGGTGAATCCAGGAGGATGAAATAACTCAACAACGCCATCAAAAGCCCAGGCTATCGGAGCCCCTCTGCTTTATCATCCTTATCACTTCACCGTCACAAGAGGGCTGCTGCTGTTCAAGGCATTACCTCCACCTTCTGGGAAGAGGAAAAGGGAAGTAGAAGAGCCAATACTATCCCCTTCCTTTCATCAAGAGACATAACCTCTCTAGAAACCTCCACCATCACCCAGCAGACTTCCACTTGCATCTCAATGGCCACAACTCTATCAGCTGGCCTCCCTACCCACCCTAGAAAGATGAGAATTCAGATACAGAGTGGGAAAGCTGAGACAGCAAGGGAGGAGTGAGTCAGTAATAGCTATAGACTTAGCCAGAAGTATCTGTCAGAACTATGTAAATTATTTTAATAGAACTGTTTCTGTGGGTTTTCTTATAATAAAAGCAATGAATATATATTACTTTAGAAAATAAAGATTTTAAAACATCTCTCCAATCCCATCATACAGAAGCAATCACTGTGTATCCCACTATTGTTAACCTTTGTAATTATCCTTTCAGATCTTTATTTTTTTTAACAGATGAAATCATACTGTGTGCTGTTCTGTAATTACCCTTTTCATTTGATATGATGAAAAATCTTACCAAGTCATTAAATGATCTTTGCAGAATCATGTCTGTGTGTTCCATTGGCTAGACTACCATTGTTTGTTTGATCCCTTGGCATTGGGCATTTTGACATTTATAAAAATAGAATTAGAAACCAACACTAAGGTCTCCCCTTGTAGCTAAGATGCGGCCCAGCTGGTCTGCTCCTAAGAACATGTCACAAGAAATCATCTTGGATATGTAGTTTCTTTGAAGCATTTGAAATACTACCAAATTGCCTTCCCAGATGGATTATTGCAATGTATTATCCCTCCAGCAGATACAAGTGCCCACATACCTCCCCGCAAATTTTCAACAACACTAAAAAAAAAAAAAAAAAAGACTAGAGAAGCATGAATGACAGCCTAACCCTGCCCACTCAGTTTCCAGATGAGGGGATAGAGGGAAGAAGCTCCTGCTCAAGGTCACCCAGCCCAGCCAGCCTGGGAACCATGGCCTTGGCGCTACACCCTGCCACCTCCTGGAGCATCCATCAAGGAAAGAGAAGCACCAGATTCAGGAGAATCTGGGGAGCCACGGACAGGTGCCAGAGGTCCCCAAGGAGAGAGGACCAAGGCCAGGAGACCTCAGAGGCATGATGCCCTGCAGGCTGTGGGCATGAGCAGTCCTCGGGCTGGGATCACCGTGGGCAGACAGATCTGCTCCTGACTCAGCACTAACTGCCACTCAAGCTGTGGGGCCCTCAGCTGTCCCCTTTCCTGTCTCTGGGGTCAGTACAACGAGGCAAGATGGCTGAGACCAGGTCCACTTGCCAGCTACTCGTGCATGATATGAATTGGACTGTGTCCCCCTAAAATTCGCATGTTAATGCCCTAATGCCTTAGAATGTGATGGTATTTGGAGATAGGCCCTTCAGGGAGGTAATGAACCTTAAATGAGGTTATAAAGGCGGGGCCCTAATCAGACAGGACCCGTGTCCTTAAAGAGGAAGAGAGGGACCTCCCTGGTGGCCTAGTTGTTAAGACTCCACACACGCTTCCACTGCAGAGGCTCTGGGTTCCGTTCTTGGTCGGGGAATTAAGGTCCCCTAAGCCAGGTGGCACGGCCAAAAAAACAGAAGAGGAAGACTCATGCAAAAGGTACACACACACAGGAGGTAGGACCACGTGAGGATACTACAAGGAGACAGCTGCACAGCCTCAGAAAAAAACGAAACTGGTCATCACTTTGATCCTGGACTTCCAGCCTCCAAAACCATTAAAAAAAAAAAAAAAAAAAAAGCAATTTCTGTTGTTTAAGACACCCAGTCATATTCTGTGACAGCAGTGTGACGTGACTACTTCAGATGTCCCAGGAAATGTGAGGATCACTGCTGCTCCTGCATCCTGAGCTGCAAGACTTGGATACCCCAGACTGGAGGCAGGTTCTTTCCACAAGCCTTGGGTACTCAGTGTGGCTGCTGGTGTGGACGCCCACCTGGTACCTGGGCTTCCTGGGCTCCCTGGGGCTGTGACAGACGGGTGACCACATCCTTTCTGAAGCTCTGGACCTGAGGCTCTACCTGCTACCCTGGCGTCACTGGGCCCCCGTGCAGGCCACAGGCTCCAGGAAGTGCAGGGGGAAGCCAGTGCCACCGTGAGGACAGAGTCACACCCGTCCCCACGTGGGGACCTGAGTGGGAAGGAAGTCCAAAAGGAAGGGAGTGTATGTTTGTGTATGGCTGACCCTTTGCTCTACAGTAGAAACCAACACAACACTAGAAAGCAACTATACTGCAATAAAAGTTCATTTTAAAAATTGTCCAAACATTCTGCACAGCTCAAGAGTCCTCCCCTCAACGCCTGTTTCCTGTCATCCCCTCTCTGTTAAACTACTCTTCTCAGCATCTGCCTAAGGCACATGGGGAAGAGAGCTGTGTTTTGAACCCAAGACAGACCCATCTGTGCATACAGCCCTCCCTCAGGATCCAGCGTCCACAGGGGATTGACTCCAGGAACCCCGCCCCTGCCAGATACCGAAATCCGAGGATGCTCAAGTCCCACAAATAAAATCGTATCAGCATATAATCTAGGCGTATCCTCCCATCTCCTTTAAATCAGATTACTTATTATACTGAATCAATGTAAATGCTATGTAAATAGTTGTAAATACAATGTAAATGCTATGTAAAGAGTTGCCAGGGTGCACAGCAAATTCCAATTTTGCTTTTTTGGAACTTTGTCCAATTCTTTCCCCCCAAATATTTTTGATAGGATGCAGAACTGACAGATACAGAGGGCCGGCTGTACCTACACCACCCCAGAGAGGAAACAGCCTTTGGGGGCAACGAGCAGGCACCGCGGCTGCAGAGCTCACGTCCCTCAGGGGATGATGGTAGCTGGGGCCAGCACCCGCTGCCCCACAACACAGAAGCAGGAATGTTCAAGTCAGATAGAGACAGGTTCAAATCCCAGTTCTGCCAGTCACTAGCAGGGCAGTCTCGGGTAAACAACTTGCTAGATTAGGGGAACCACTGCCTAAACATCCGCCCTGGCCAGGCCCAATAGTAATGACGTGCATAAGTTATCTTACAACAGGAAGTTCTGGCAAGGAATGCAGAACTAACGAATTAGCACCTACCACAAGAATTCGGGAATGGTCAAAAGGAGAGAGACCACAATCCATATGTCTTGCCATCCTCCTAGAACCTTCCTTGCTGGAACCCATCCTTGCCAGAGTGATGTGTGCACCACCAGGAAAGACTCTGAGTCGGAATGCTTGATGAGAGACAATGCGAAAACTAATCCTATTTCCATAAAACCCGAGACTGTGAGCCATGTGACAGAGCAGTTCTGGGTTTCCTTCCCCTGCTGCTCTTCTCCCACACCCACCCAAGCACCCCTTCCCAAAAAGTCTCTTCCTTTATCATCACATGTGTCCCCTTGGATAATTCTTTTCTGAGCGTGAGACAAGAGTTCAGCCTCGGGTCCGGAATGAGTCCCCTTTCTGCAACATCTCCATCATCCGCGGGAGTGGAAATGACACTGACTTCCCAGGATCAGTGGGGGACCTGAGAACAGCGAATGGAGAACGTGCCCGCCTCGTCTGTGCTCGGCAGAAGGCGGCCGCCCTTTCTTCCCTATACAGCCATGGAGCTGTGAGCTCCCTTCAAGAAAGAGCCTGCCATTCAACTGCCAGAAGTGCAGTGAGCTGACAGCCTCCATGGAGCCTTCAGATGTACCCCAGTCTCAGAACAAAGGTCATGCCCTTCCCGGCCACTTCCTGCCAATGCGGAACTCCTCGGAGGGGAAGTCGTTGCTCAGGAGTGCCCCAGTGACCTGGCTGAGACATCAGCAGACCTGCATGGCAGCTCCAGGTTCTTCCTGCCCAACCCACTCCCCCATTCCCTGCCCTCAAAACAATCCTCTTTCATTGCTATGTCCCTCTCAGTTGAGTCCTCTGTGAAAATGAGACTAAGATAATCTTTCCATTCCTCTCTCACTCCTGAACAGATCTCCTGCACGAAATAACAGAAAGGTTTTCACAGGGCTTCATCTGAGAGCCTGTGGAAACAGTGTCAGACTTTATTTTTTTGGGCTCCAAAATCACTGCAGATGGTGACTGCAGCCATGAAATTAAAGATGCTTACTCCTTGTAAGGAAAGTTATGACCAACCTAGACAGCATATTCAAAAGCAGAGACATTACTTTGCCAACAAAGGTCCGTCTAGTCAAGACTATGGTTTTTCCTGTGGTCATGTATGGATGTGAGAGTTGGACTGTGAAGAAGGCTGAGTGCCGAAGAATTGATGCTTTTGAACTGTGGTGTTGGAGAAGACTCTTGAGAGTCCCTTGGACTGCAAGGAGATCCAACCAGTCCATTCTGAAGGAGATCAGCCCTGGGATTTCCTTGGAAGGAATGATGCTAAAGCTGAAACTCCAGTACTTGGGCCACCTCATGCGAAGAGTTGACTCATTAGAAAAGACTCTGATGCTGGGAGGGATTAGGGGCAGGAGGAAAAGAAGACGACAAAGGATGAGATGGCTGGATGGCATCACTGACTCGATGGACGTGAGTCTGGGTGAACTCTGGGAGTTGGTGATGGACAGGGAGGCCTGGCGTGCTGTGATTCATGGGGTCGCAAAGAGTCGGACACGACTGAGCGACTGAACTGAACTGAACTGAAGGCAATGGCATCCCACTCCAGTACTCTTGCTTGGAAAATCCCATGGACGGAGGAGCCAGTCCATGGGGTCGCTAAGAGTCGGACACGACTGAGCGACTTCACTTTCACCTTTCACTTTCATGCATTGGAGAAGGAAATGGCAACCCACTCCAGTGTTCTTGCCTGGAGAATATCAGGGATGGCGGAGCCTGGTGGGCTGCCGTCTATGGGGTCGCACAGAGTCGGACACGACTGAAGCGACTTAGCAGCAGTAGGATATTAATCCCACTGGGATCCCTCCAAAGGAATTAGAATCTGTCAGGTCTCTTCCCATGGCAAGCATAGAGACAGATTCTTATTAATTCCATAGGAAAAGGAAGAAGAATGTATCGAAATGCTATGGATCATAGAAAAAGCAAGGAAATTAAAAAAAAAAAATCTACTGTTGCTTCATTGACTGTGCTAAACTCTTTGACTGTGTGGATCACAACAAACTGTGGAAAATTCTTAAAGAGATGAGAATACCAGACCACTTTACCTGCCTCCTGAGAAACCAGTTTGCAGGTCAAGAAGCAACAGTTAGAACTGGACATGGAACAATGGACTGGTTCCAAATTGGGAAAAGAGTATATCAAAGCCATATGTTGTCATCCTGCGTATTTAACTTCTGCGCAGAGTACATCATGCAAAATGCCAGGCTGAATGAATCGCAAGCTGGAATCAAGATTGCCAGGAGAAACATCAATAACCTCAGATATGCAGATGAAACTACCCTAATGGCAGAAAGCAAAGAATAACTAAAGAGCTTGTTGATGCTAGTGAAAGAGGAGAGTGAAAAAGCTGACTTAAAACTCAACATTCAAAAACTAAAATCATGACATCTGGTCCCATCACTTCACTGCAAATAGATGGAGAAAAAGTAGAACTTTATTTTATTGACAGACTTTATTTTCTTGGGCTCCAAAATCACTGTGGATGGTGACTGCAGCCATGACATTAAAAGACACTTGCTCCTTGGAAGAAAAGTGTGCAAACCTAGACAACATATTAGAAAGCAAAGACATCACTTTGTCAACAAAGCTATTGTTTTTCCAGTGGTCATGTATGGATGTGAGAGTTGGACCATAAAGAAGGCTAAAGGTCGAAGAATTGATGTGTTCAAACTGTGATGCCGGATAAGACTCTCGAGAGTCCCTTAAGACAGCAAGGAGATCAAACCAGTGGATCCTAAAGAAAATTGACTCTAAATATTCATTGGAAAGACTGATGCTGAAAGTTGAAGTTCCAATATTGTGGCCACCTGATGCAAAAAGTTGACTCATTAGAAAAGACCCTGATGCTGGGAAAGATTGAGGGCAGGAGAAGGGGATGACAGAGGATGAGATGGTTGGATGGCATCACCAACTCAACGGACATGAGTTTAAGCAAATTTTGGGAGACAGTGAAGGACAGGGAAGCCTGGCATGCCACAGTCCATGGGGTTGCAAAGAGTCAAACATGACTTATCAACTGAACAACAATGGGATACCCAGAGAATTTTAGCGCCCCAAGAGCTCACAGTCTCCTGGAATTAGAAAACTCTGTTTCTTCAGGACACTACTGTTGACATCAATAAACTCCAGTCAAATTTTGTCCTTGTTACATCCACTCAGGAGCAGATTCCAAGGAGAAGGTATCTAATTGGTCCAGGAGGTGGTGGGGCAACTTCCAGAAGCAACTTGTCTTCCACTGATGGAAAGACCCACTGACTCTGCATCCAAAGCAAGACCAAGGTGCCCGACATTTGAAGATGAATGGATCTGCCAGATGGTTGTTAGTTTCAATGGAACCTAATGAGAAGGCACAATGCCTGCCTTGTCCCAATTCATGCCAAGAGCTCAAAGCAATGCACCTCCAATGCATTTCTACCTGTTTGCTCTTACCTAAACCACCATCCATTACACCCCTCAGTGTTTGAGTTAGGTTCAATATCATTGTGTCTAATCTTAACATGTGTTAACTCCCCACAGGATCAGATATGGGAGTCAAGAAGGATGTACTCAAACTTTTCCAAAACCACTCATTTGGGACTTAATAGGCTGCCTCCTGAGGCTTCCCAGATGGTTCAGCAGTAAAGAATCCACCTACCAATGCAAGAGACACAAGTTTGATCCCTGGGCTGGGAAGATCCCCTGGAGAAGGAAATGGCAACCCACTCCAGTATTCTTGCCAGGACAATTCCAAGGTCAAAGGAACCTGGCGAGCTATAGTCCATGGTGTCAGAAAAGAGTGGGACACAACTTAGTGACTAAACAACGACAACAAAACAACCCTTCCTCCACTCTCCAGTGTGATGAGGACAGTCAGCCTTGCCCATGGAAACACCAATTTCACCACCTGGCTCTCTGGAACTTTGGCAACCTTTCAAAGGTCCGTTTTTTATTAATATCTTTATTATTACATTCCTTTCACTTTTCAGTTGAAGCTCCTTAGCCCAACTCTAAAGCACTTTCGACAGTTGGGGAAATTCATGGACAGGCCAACAGACAGCTCAGCCAGGAGGCCCAGGACAGGTGACCTGCTGCCCTGCGCGGATCCTCTACGTAAGGATTCACCTTCAAATGCTGCAGGCTGCTGCCTGCTAATGCCTGCGACTCTGCCTGATGACTTCGCTGGCGTTTTGTTTTTATTCTGATTTCTCACAGGTAAAGCTGGGAACATAGAGTTATGGCCCCTGGGAAGAGCACTCATTCAAGCACCCAAGGAGTTTGCGAGACAAATCCACCAGTTTCTTTGCCCCGTTGGGGGATAACATGGCTTCCAAACTTCCTGGGGGCTGAGCTCCCTGTATGCAGAGCAGTCAACTTCTGATAAGGCACCTTCACCAGCTGCCTTCCCTTCCCGCTCCGCTGGAGCTTCTTTGGGTGGCCTCCCAGTGAAACTACTTGCACATAAAGCCTTGTCTCCGTTTTTGTTCTCCCAGATGGAGACCTCAAGACAAAGCCCACTTTCAATCAGTTAGAGTCTTTCTGGCGAGAAACTTTGAGAACAGCAGCATCCATCCGCCGCTGGCAGAGGTCCCCGGGCGGAAGCACCAGACAGAGCCCTCCGCCAGGTGGGGAAACTGCGCTAAGTTACCTGCCTTCTCCCCAGATGACCCAGGAGGCCCGCCCCCTGCACACAGCTGCAGGCTCTGCCCTCGAGGCCGGGGGTGCCAGGAGGCTGCTGCTGGGAATGGAAGGGATGCAGATGCCAACAGCCTTTCACTGCCTATCGGCTCATTTCACACTGACAGGCTACCGGGGGTGGAGGACTATTTTTATTTAAAACATGGGTTGCCATAGTAACATCCACATGACCGAATACTTATTCTAAGTCACATAGAAAATACCCTTGGGAGGGGAGAAAGAGAGAAGAGAAGGCCTGTGCTGCCCCTGTAATCAGACAGCGAGCGGCAGTTCCTGGAAAAGAGAAAGCCACGCCAGCCCAGGGGTCCAGGCACTCCTCCAACACCTGCCTGAGTCTTCCAGGGCTTTCGATTTGCAGTCACTGAAAAGGTTTAAAGGGGACTCTGGGGAAGGGCTGCAATCTGCCAAGGTGGCCTTGTGAGCCATAGTTCCTCCAGGAGGCCAGAAGTCTCCCTTGGTGTGATCTGCTCCACGGGTCAAGATGGGGATCTAAGAACATGGCCCTGCCACCGGCTGGTGAGGCCATAGGAGGACCTGCTCCTACCCCACTCAGCTTTCCACAGGTGTGCTCGGAACAAAGGGAGTTTGTGGGGGCCTGGCATGCCCCCCACAGCCCTGGTGCAGAGGAGGCAGAGCTTCAGGAAGGCTGGGAGGACCACACTGCCTGGAAAGCAACCTCCAGGAGCAAAGGAACACATGGAAAGGAATTGTCTTTTCCGGACCAGAGGGAGAACTCATTCGCAGCCACCTCCACCATGAGCCTCCCTGAGCCTGGGTCAGATCCAGTTTCCTCAGACCGTCCATGCTTTGTTTATCCCCCATTAGCATAGAGCCCAGAGTTGGTAATGTTAACATCTGAGGTCCTCAGAGGACCCCTGAGTGTCCCCACAAGACTTGCAGGGGTTTGGACAGAAATCATGGGGCTATAAGAACTTCCCCAGTGGTTCAGCAGTTAAAGAATCTGCCTGCAATGCAGGAGACATGGGTTTGATCCCTGGGTCGGGAAGATCGCCTGGAGGAGGAAATGGCAATCCACTCCAGTATTCTTGCCTAGAAATTCCATGGACAGAGGAGCCTGGCGAGCTACAGTCCATAGGGTCTCAAAGATTCAGACATGACTGAGAAACAGCATGCACACATGTATGGGGCTATGGTGGCTCAGTGTAATTAGTAAGAAGCATGATTAGTAATTATTCATGATTAATGTTATATTATGGACCATCTTTGGGGAACACCAACTGGACAAATCATATCATGCCTCTCCCTTCCCCCAGGTAGTTCAATTACTGCAAAGCTAACAGTTCACACTGACTGAACACTTAATATATGTGAGGGCCTGACCCACTTGATCCTGGCTCTGCCAGGGGCCATTTGTCACCTACAGTCAACAGATGAGAGACTCCAGTTTCCCCATCACTGAAGTCAGGTAACCTGCAGCTGGCAGGCCACGGAGCAGGGAATTGAATCCAGAGCTGTCTGACTCCTGAATATGTACTGTTAGGCACCGTGTTATGAATGTGATTATGTGGGTCCACCTTGTCCAAGCTGAGAGTGGCCACAGTGCAGATGAGGTGTGTTGGGGGCAGGGAAGGGCCAGCTCTGACTGCATGGGTGATGGTGGGGCTGGAAGGTGTTACGGGCTGGCTGCTTGTCTGTTAGTCTCAGATCTCTGTCTGCTGTTCGCCCCCCAGGTCTGGTCTGGCAGCCATCACAAGCCCTCGAGACTATCAATGTCTACCACTCTGTTACAAGATCTGGAGGAGGGAGCCATGACCCAGGAGGTACAGCTGAGAAGATGCTGCTGAGGCCCTGGGTCAGCAGTGGGGGGTTCCCCTGAAGTGACCGCCCTTCTAGGCTCCAGGCTCTGTGGGACAGACAGAGGCTCTAATGGGACAGCTCCTGCCTGGGTGTGCTGCCACCAGGAGTGCCACAGAGATGCCAGAGCTTCCAGAACCACAGCAGGTTCATGTCACAGTTGCAGTCGGCTCTTCCTTGCTCTGGTTGCCGCTGGCATCACCTTGAAGGTGGTGATAAAGTTTCAATGGGCCCTGGTCCCACTCTCACTTCATCTTGGAGCATGTTCTCACAGAAGGACATTGAGCAACGTCTAATCCAGCAGATCTGAGCAGGGCCAAGCTGTCTGACGTTGGGAGTTCCTTCAGGTCTCTCATCTCTCACAGGAAAGTGACGTGCGCCTGCAGCAGAAGCTGCTGGGATCTCGCTCACAGCCACTGGGCTTCCTCAGGAGGCTGCAAGGGACAGTTTAAGGAAACCCATGACTTCCTACCTGAGAGTGTCCTCCGCCCACAGCATTGAGCACAGCTGAATGTGCAGGGCCATCCACATGTGCCCACAGCCTCAACCAGTGAGGATCGGGGTTGGTGGCAGATTTCTTGCCCCTGGTGAGGTGACTGTGAGGTTTGTTTCACAAGTTTTTTTCTTGTGGGTCTCCATCAGGGTGGAGAACTGGGTGCCCACTACATAACCTGCACTTTCATGCACAGTATCATTTTCTTCCCTTCGCTGACTCACGTCCCCATACCATCACCATACTTCCTGGGATCACCTCCCAAATAAACCACCAGGGGCCTTGGCTCAGGGTTTGCTTTGAACAGAACCCAACCTAAGACACCACCTCATGATTCAGGGAAGACTGAATGAGGATGTGGGTCAAGCTCTCATCACAGTGAACACTTTCATAGCCTCTGATACCTCTTGTTGTATCTGATGCACATTTGGAGGTGGAGTGGAGTTTGGCTGTTGGTTACTTTGGGCATTTGGGGGATCTACATTCCAAGAGCCAGAAGACCTCTAACCTGGGATTAAATTTGACTATGGTTGCAAGTGTGCATGCGTGCTAAGTCATTTCAATCATGTCTGCCTCTCTGTGATCCTATGGACTGTAGCCTCTAGGCTCCTCTGTCCATGGGATGGATGATCATCCACCAAATGCTGGATCTTCACATGGGTCATTCTCAATAACTCAAGACTCTACCTTCTAGATCAGTTTCTCTAATAAAATGCCCCTCCAGGCCCAAAGAGAGGCCGTGTGGGGGCAGGCCAGGCATCAGACAAAATTATGCATTGTTATCTTCCTCTCACCCTTCAGGCTCCTGGTCCTTCCCACTGCCCAAAAAGAGACCCACTTCTGCACAGTAGAGCCCCAGTGCCCCCTAAATCTAACTTACTTCAGCTACCAAAAATAAAACCACACTATGGTCAGATAGGAGCAGGATGAGAATGCACCTTGGCTGTCTAAAGGGAAGGAGCAGGGCATTCCTTCCCCTCCACCAGGCTGACCATTACTTTTGAAGATCCTGTTTCAGCGGCAACATTCATGTTCCACTCCATAATGCATCCATTGCTTAGACAAATAGAAATGGGGCCACACACCTGCCGACATGTTGCATCTGAGTCCCATTCTCTGACCCGCTAATATGAGATATCCTGGTTTTGTTTAAGCTGTTGGCTTTTGTGTCCTCCTGTTCCATGGACTGCTTTGTGTTTTCAGAAGAGAGACAAGGAAATCAGGACGCGTGTGATAGAATATTTGAATCATAAAATTAAAGAGAGGCTTGCCTCATCCACCCACAGCACCCTCTCCTGTGTAGAGCAGAGAGCCTCAAATCTTAGGAGAGATGAGAGCTGTGGGGAAGAGAGGGGCCTTTAAAAGGCAGCTCCTCAGCCCCACCCCAGGAGGCTGATTTTGGGCTTTGAGGTTCTTTTTAAAGCTGGGACGCTGGTCATTCTAATAAAGCCATCTTTTGCATTCTCACTTTGTTCCTCCAAATCACTGGTTCTCAAAGAGAGGTGTCCTAAGGACACCCCTATGCCCACGTCTGCCCTAAGCTCACAGAGCATTCAAGCAGATCAGAGAATGCTGCTGCTTTGCCTGTCAAAGGCAAAATGTGATGCTTCACAGAGACTCATGTACCTCGAGGATTAAAAGCTGACAAATGAACCAATTTTTCCATTTCTACTCTATCCTGTGAAAATGATTTTTTAATTCATAATTATATATAGATATTCTGGGTCTATGAGCTAGCTATAATGCATACCCACTAAAGAGAAAATATATTACATCAAATAGTAACAGAAGAAACACACAGGCTGCCCCTTGGAGGTGTTGGCATGGACACAGCAGGTATATGTTGTGCAGATACAAGTCCTTGGGAGCTTCCTGAGAGCGGAAGGTGAACATCTACACCTCTATCCCATATTCTTGGTTAATTCTGCTCATAAATGTTCTGCCTCATACTTCCCAGGCTTCTAGTTTGACACACAATCATCTCCATTTGCAAAGGTCAATAGTCAGATAAATTAAAAATACCAGATTCAAATTCAGTTCAGTTCAGTCTCAGTCATGTCTGACTCTCTGTGACCCCCGTGGACGGCAGCACGGCAGGCCTCCCTGTCCATCACCAACTCATGAGTCTACTCAAACTCCTGTCCAGTGATGCCATCCAACCCTCTCATCCTCTGTCATCCCCTTCTTCTCCCGTCTTCAATCTTTCCCAGCATCAGGCACTTTTCAGATGAGTCAATTCTTCACATAGGTGGCCAAAGTACTGGAACTTCAGCTTCAGCATCAGTCTTTCCAATGAATATTCAGGACTGATTCCCTTTAGGATGGACTGGTTGGATCTCCTTGCAGTCCAAGGGACTCTCGAGTCTTCTCCAACACCACAGTTCAAAAGCATCAATTCTTCAGTGCTCAGCTTTGTTTATAGTCCAACTCTCACATCCATACATGACCACTGGAAAAACCATAGCCTTGATTAAGGGACCTTTGTTGGCAAAATAATGTCTCTGCTTTTTAACATGCTGTCTAGGTTGGTCTTAACTTTTCTTCCAAGGAGCAAATATCTTTTAATTTCATGGCTTCAGTCACCATCTGCAGTGATTTTGGAGCCCCAAAGAGTAAAGTCTCTCACTGTTTCCCCATCTATTTGCTGTGAAGTGATGGGACCAGATGCCATGATGTTAGTTTTCTGAATGTTGAGCTTTAAGCCAACTTTTTCACTCTTTCACTTTCATCAAGAGGGTCTTTAGTTCCTCTTCACTTTCTGCCATAAGGGTGGTGTCATCTGCATATCTGAGGTTATTGATATTTCTCCCAGCAATCTTGATTTCAGCTTGTGCTTCATCCAGCCCAGCGTTTCTCATGATGTACTCTGCATATAAGTTAAATAAGCAGGGTGACAATATACAGCCGGATGTACTCCTTTTCCTATTTGGAACCAGTCTGTTGTTCCATGTCCAGTTCTAACTGTTGCTTCCTGACCCGCATACAGATTTCTCAAGAGGCAGGTCAGGTGGTCTGGTATTCCCATCTCTTGAAGAATTTTCCACAGTATGTTGTGATCCACACGGTCAAAGGCTTTGGCATAGTCAATAAAGCAGAAATAGATGTTTTTCTGGAACTCTCATGCTTTTTCAGTGATCCAGCGGATGTTGGCAATTTGGTCTCTGGTTCCCTCTGCCTTTTCTAAAACCAGCTTGAACAACTGGAAGTTCATGGTTCATGTATTGTTGAAGCCTGGCTTGGAGAATTTTGAGCATTACTTTCCTAGCATGTGAGATGAGTGCAATTGTGCGGTAGTTTGAGCATTCTTTGGCATTGCCTTTCTTTGGGATTGGAATGAAAACTGACCTTTTCCAGTCCTGTGGCTACTGCTGAGTTTTCCAAATTTGCTGACATATTGAGTGCAGCACTTTCACAGCATCATCTTTCGGGATTTGAAATAGCTCCACTGGAATTCCATCACCTCCACTAGCTTTGTTCATAGTGATGCTTCCTAAGGCCCACTTGACTTCACATTCCAGGATGTCTGGCTCTAGGTCAGTGATCACACCATCACGATTATCTTGTTCGTGAAGATCTTTTTTGTACAGTTCTTCTGTGTATTCTTGCCACCTCTTCTTAATATCATCTGCTTCTGTTAGGTCCATACCATTTTTGTCCTTTATCAATCCCATCTTTGCAGGAAATGTTCCCTTGGTATCTCTAATTTTCTTGAAGAGATCTCTAGTCTTTCCCATTCTGTTGTTTTCCTCTATTTCTTTGCATTGATCACTGAGGAAAACTTTCTTATCTCTCCTTGCTATTCTTTGGAACTCTGCATTCAAATGGGTATAACTTTCCTTTTCTCTTTTGCTTTTCGCTTCTCTTGTTTTCACAACTATTTGTAAGGCCTCCTCAGACAGCCACTTTGCTTTTTGGCATTTCTTTTTCTTGGAGATGGTCTTGATTCCTGTCTCCTGTACAATGTCCTAAACCCTGGTCCATAGTTCTTCAGACACCCTGTCTATCAGATCTAATCCCTTGAATCTATTTGTCACTTCCACTGTATAGGTCATACCTGAATGGTCTAGTGGTTTTCCCACTTTCTTCAATTTAAGTCTGAATTTGGCAATAAGGAGTTCATGATCTGAGCCACAGTCAGCTCCTGGTCTTGTTTTGGTTACTGTACAGAGCTTCTCCATCTTTGGCTGCAAAGAACATAATCAATCTGATTTTGGTATTGACCATCTGGTGATGTCCATGTGTAGAGTCTTCTCTTGTGTGGTTGGAAGAGGGTGTTTGCTATGACCAGTGTGTTCTCTTGGCAAAACTCTATGAGCCTTTGTCCTGCTTCATTCTGTACTCCAAGGCTAAATTTGCCTGTTACTCCAGGTATTTCTTGACTTCCTACTTTTGCATTCCAGTCCCCTATAATGAAAAGGACATCTTTTTATTGGGTGTTAGTTCTAGAAGGTCTTGTAGGTCTTCATCGAACCATTCAACTTCAGCTTCTTCAGCATTACTGGTTGGGGCATAGATTTGGATTACCGTGATATTGAATGGTTTGTCTTGGAAACGAACAGAGATCATTCTGTCATTTTTGAGATTGCATCCAAGTACTGCATTTCAGACTCTTTTGTGGACTATGATGGCTACTCCATTTCTTCTAGGGATTCTTGCCCACAGTAGTAGATATAATGGTCATCTGAGTTAAATTCACCCATTCCAGTCCTTTTTAGTTCACTGATTCCTAAAATGTTGACATTCACTCTTGCCATCTCATTTGACCACTTCCAATTTGCCTTGACTCATGGACCTAACATTCCAGGTTCCTATGCAATATTGCTCTTTATAGCATAGGACCTTGCTTCTATCACCAGTCACATCCACAACTGAGTGCTGTTTTTGCTTTGGCTCTGTCTCTTCATTCTTTCTGGAGTTATTTCTCCACTGATCTCCAGTAACATAATGGGCACCTACCCATGTGGGGACTTCATCTTTCAGTGTCCTATCTTTTTGCCTTTTCATACTGTTCATTGGGCTCTCAAGGCAAGAATACTCAAGTGGTTTGCCATTCCCTTCTCCAGTGGGCATTCTGTCAGAACTCTCCACCATGACCCATCCATCTTGGGTGGCACTACACGGCATGGCTTATAGTTTCATTGAGTTAGACAAGGCTGTGGTCCCTGTGATCAGATTGGTTAGTTTTCTGTGATTGTGGTTTTCAGTCTGTCTGCCCTCTGATGGAGAAGGATAAGAGGCTTGTAGAAGCTTCCTGATGGGAGAGACTGACTGAGGGGGATACTGGGTCTTGTTCTGATGTGCAGGGCCATGCTCAGTCTTTAATCCAATTTTCTATTGATGTGTTCCCTCCCTGTTGTTTACCTGGGGCCAAACTATGGTGGAGGTAATGAAGATAATGGAAACCTCCTTCAAAAGGTCCCATGCAGGCACTGCTGCACTCAGTGCCCCCAACCCTGCAGCAGCCACAGCTGACCCACGCCTCCGCCAGGGACTCCTGGACACTCCTGGGTAAGTCTGGGTCAGTCTCTTGTGGGGTCACTGCTACTATCTCCTGGGCCCTGGTGCACGCAAGGTACTGTTTGTGCCCTCCAAGAGTCTATTTCCCAGATCCAAATTAGCTACTGACAAAAGAAAAATTTCAGGAAGATTCACTAGATAGAGAAACAAGGTGATGCAGTGATCACCTAGCAGCATGACACAACCCAGCACCACCCTCCACAGAGGCTGCTCTGTCCTACTGCCATCTAAGCCAAACCTTGCTACTTCACACTGAGACTGTGGAAGAGACCTCAGGGAACAGAAGCCTCTTGTTCTGGATGCTTATTTTAAACCAACACGAAGGGAAGGTCCTTCAAGTCAGGAAGTCTTGAAATTTCAATTAAGAGAAAAGTATCCCAAATGTTCTTGTTTTCACCCACCTATTCTGTCATTGGTGTTGGGGGAGCCATAAACCCACACGCAGACATGGCACAGAACCTCTCATTAAGCCAACTTGGTTCCAAAGGAAGGGTAGGTCAAGCCCATTTCCAGGAAGGGTCATTCTTATCATCAGATGATTTGAGCATCTCACTCTGCTTTTCCACCACATTTCCATTGCTGCTACTGTTGCTGCTAAGTCACTTCAGTCGTGTCAGACTCTGTGCAACCCCAAGACAGCAGCCCACCAGGCTCCCCCATCCCTGGGATTCTCCAGGCAAGAACACTGGAGTGGGTTGCCATTTCCCTCTCCAATGCATGAAAGTGAAAAGTGAAGTCTCTCAGTCGTGTCTGACTCTCCGTGACCCCATGGACTGCAGCCTTCCAGGCTCCTCCATCCATGGGATTTTCCAGGCAAGAGTACTGGAGTGGGGTGCCATTGCCTTCTCCACACATCTCCATTGGTTTCCACCAAATGGCTGTCCAGAAGCACTACATCACTATGACGCCACTGACTCCCTCCTTCCCTCCCTCCCTTGATTTCCCAAACCCCATAGTTTTTTCTTCTTCCTTCCCCACCTGGGTCCTGGCTCTATCTGGAGAGGCAGCATGGCATTGCTGGAGTTCTGGTTCTGTGTATGGAAGAAGCTTTCCCTGTGGGTCACTCAACTCCCCTCAGAGCAGAGCTTAGGTGAGTTATATCTTATTTTGGGTTCTGTCCAGAACCCAAAAGGCAGATCCAGAGATAAGGGTGTGAGGGCAAAACATTTTACTTAGGAAGTGATCCTAGAAAACACAATTTGGGGACTGGAAAAATGGGATAGGGAAGGGTTCCTTATTAAGCTAGTTACCTCTAAGGACCATTGGAGATTTATGCCACCCACAGGGACACATTGGAAGCTAGCGGAGAATGAACACCTCAGACAACTAGGGCACTGTTTACAACAGCCAGGACATGGAAACATTCAATGACAGATGAAGAGATAAAGAAGATGTGGTACATAAACACAGTGGAGTATTACTCAGCCACTAAAAGACCTGCCTCTTGAGGAATCTGTATGCGGGTCAGGAAGCAAAAGTTAGAACTGGACATGGAACAACAGACTGGTTCCAAACAGGAAAAGGAGTATGTCAAGGCTCTATATTGTCACCCTGCTTATTGAACTTATATGCAGAGTACATCATGAGAAACACTGGGCTGGAAGAAGCACAAGCTGGAACCAAGATTGCCAGGAGAAATATCAATAACCTCAGATATGCAGATGACACCACCCTTATGGCAGAAAGTGAAGAGGAACTAAAGACCCTCTTGATGAAAGTGAAAGAGGAGAGTGAAAAGGTTAAGATCATGGCATCTGGTCCCATCACTTCATGGGAAATAGATGGGGAAACAGTGGAAACAGCGTCAGACTTAATTTTTTTAGGCTCCAAAATCATTGCAGATGGTGACTGAAGCCATGAAATTAAAAGATACTATTCCTTGGAAGGAAAGGTATGAGCAACCTAGACAGCATATTAAAAAGCAGAGACATTATTTTGCCAACAAAGGTCCATCTAGTCAAGGCTATGGTTTTTCCAGTAGTCATGTATGGATGTAAGAGTTGGACTGTGAAGAAAGCTGAGCACTGAAGAATTGATGATTTTGAACTGTGGTGTTGGAGAAGACTCTTGAGGGTCCCTTGGACTGCAAGGAGTTCCAACCAGTCCATCCTAAAGGGAGTCAGTCCTGAATATTCATTGGAAGGACTGATTCTGAAGCTGAAGTTCCAATACTTTGGCCACCTGATGGGGAGAACTGACTCACTGGAAGAGAGTCAACTTGCTTGATGCTGGGAAAGATTGAAGATGGGAGGAGAAGGGGACGACAGATGATGAGATGGTTGGATGTCATCACCGACACAATGGACATGAGTTTGGGAAAACTCCGAGAGTTGGTGATGGACAGGGAGCCTGGCATGCTGTGGTCCATGAGGCTGCAAAGAGTAGGACATGAAATGAACTAAAAGAATGACATATGGTCATTTGGAGAGAGGTGGATGGACCTAGACTCTGTCATACAGAGTGAATTAAGTCAGAAAGAGAAAAACAAATATTGCATATTAATGCATATACGTGGAATCTAGAAAAATGTTACAAATGAACCTATTCTCAGGGCAGGACTAGAGACACAGGTATAGAGTACAGACATGCGGACATGGGATGGGGAGGGGAAGGTGGGACAAACTGGGAGGTTAGCATTGACATGTGCCCACTGCCTTGCGTGAAACAGACAGCTAGCGGGGAGCCGCTGTATAGCACAAGGAGCTCAGCTCAGTGCTCTGTAATGGCCTGGTGTGGGCGGTGGGTGGGGAGGGAGGCTGAAGAGGGAGGGGATATATGTATACATAGGCTGATTCACTTTGTTGTACAGCAGAAACTAACAACATTGTAAAGCAATTAAATTCCAATTTTAAATTTTTAAATTTAAAAAATAAACAATAAAACAGCTAGGTATTCATTAGTTAATTCCCTGTTAATTCCCTACGGCGTTGGGCCTGCCCATGGTTAGGAAAAATGTCCTCTGCTGTCAGAACAAGTCCTCAGGCAACAAAATGCAGGTGTGAGCAGCTGGAAAAGTCTGATGGTGGGATGATAAGGGCAAGGGATTGTGGACACCAGCAAAGGAGTTACAGATTCTTAGGTTAATAGAATTTTCTGCTTCTTTACTCTCTTATCTATTACTACCTCCTATCTGCAGTGAGACTCAGGAAAGGAAGAAGGAAGGGAAAGAGAGAAAAACCCACTCTCATCACAGTATTTCTAATGTAACAAATCTCAAGATTATGAAAATGGCAGGGTGATCTCAGGAAAGGAAACTGGTATGAAAATATTTTAATATAATTCTACATGGGGCTGGAGTGTCCTGCTTTTTGAGAATACCAGTATAGAAAGACAAGTTCAGGAAATCTCACCATCTGCCATTTACAACAAACAGCAGTGATCTCCAAGCTGGTGAGTCTCATGTAATATTCTCTTGGGACAGGTAGCAGATCCTGAGAAGTTTGATGGTTACCAATAAGCAACCTGGGTTTTAAAAAGTTGGGAAACAGTAGACTTCCTGGTAGTCCAGTGGTTAAGAATCCACTTTCCAGTGCAGGGGACACAGGTTTGATTCCTGGTCAGGAACTAAGATCCTACATGCCGTGGGGCAACTAACCCTGTGAACATCACAACTACTGAGCCCATGCTCTCTGGAGCCCATGTCACAGCTAGGAAGGCCGAATGCCTCAATGAAGAGCCCTTGAGCTGTAACAAAAGACCCCAAGTGCCACAACTAAGGCAGCCAAATAAATAAATCTTTTTTTTTTTTTTTTTTAACAATAGTTGGGGAACACTGTCAGCATAAGCAAGGTCAAGAGGCTAAACACTATGTGACCAGGGACATGGGGAAGTGGATGAGAGCCATCTCATGGTTTAAAAAGATGAGACACTTTAAAACAGAGTGTGTTGGGAAACCCAGCCTCCCTTATAAAAACATGTCTGGCACCACCTGAGTTTCACCCTGGAGGGAACTTCAGCCCTGTACCCTGGAATGTCACCCCCTTTAGGGAGTTCTCACTCTGGAGCAGTGCCACTGATCCCCAGGAATGCTCAGCTTCTCAGATGTGTTACTCTCAGTAGAATCTCATCTAAGGGCTTGTATGAGGGTGGTTTCTTTGTAGAGTGGTTTCATGAAGCAGAAGGGAAGTTGTGGGAATAGGGAAAAAAAATTACAGCAAAGCGTGGATTAATGAACTAATTAGTATTGTAGGCAATGAGTCTCAGTCCTGTTGGGGACCATCAGAGGAACCATATAGAATCTTCCCCAGACAAGAAGCTACACACTCTTCATAGGTCCCCCTCTCCCCTTGCATAACTGAGCTAAGTGTGTGTAAAAGTCCAGGGATCTTTATCACCTTTGGAGAAAGCTATGAGGCAGAAAATTAGAGAGAAGTTATAGGGACCACTCATAACAGCCATGGAGGTTTGCCACTTAAATCACCTTCAGCAGAACTTGCTACAAGGTATCTCCTGATGCTGTACCCTTGAATCTGCCTCAGCATTCACCCCAAGGTCACACTTTCTCTGGTTGTCCCCATCAAACAAGAACACAACAGGGGCACTAGACTCAGGCCATTCCTGCCCACTGAAGGACTCCTCTAAAGGGCGTCTGTTCACAGACGACCCAATGGCCTAGCCAAGACTGTCTCGGAACTATACTGTGGTCTGAGGTTCTCCCTGCCTACTTTCACTTCCCCTACCATCACCCCCAGCCCCTTCAGCCTTCACAGACATCTCCCCTAGTAAATCTCTTGCTCATCTAACTCTTCTTTAGCATTTGCTTCTAGGAGTAACTGAAGTGACAGTTTGCAGGACACCATCAGTTGATTTGGAACTGTCCACCACTGTGGTGCTGAAATCAAAGTAGTCAAGGGAGAGGTGATGCAGAAACAAAATTTATCAATATCTGTGTTCTTCCTCCTGAATGGTTAGCCATTAAAGTACAGCATATTCCTTGGTCCTGCCTAGCCAGGGAAGTAGCTGGTACTTTAAAAATGCCATGGGAGGGAGGGGTGGGGCCAAGGTGGCAGAGTAGGACGACACAGAGTTCACATCTCATAGGCTGGGGTTTGGGCCTGAGCCCCTGTAGCAGGAGCACTGAATCCAAGCTGCTGGACTAATAGAGAACTTCAGTCCTCAGGAAATGTTAATAAGTGTGAGCTATCCCAGAGGTCCTTATCTTAGCACCAAGACCCAACTTCCTTAAAGCTCCTGCACTAGATGCCTCAGGCAAAACAACCAGCAAGACAGGAACATAGCCCAGCTCATCAACAAAAGTAAGACAACAGAGAAATATGTTCCAGATGAAGAAGCAAGGTAAAAACCTACAAGACCAAAGAAATGAAGAGGAAATAGGCAATCTATATGAAAATGAACTCAGAGTAATGATATTAAAGAGGACCCAAAATCTTGGAAATACAACAGAGGCATGGATTAAAGAAAATAAATGTTTAACAAGGACGTAGAAGAACTAAAGAACAAACAGTGAACAAAGAGTGAAAAATAACTGAAATTAAATATACACTAGAAGGAATAAATAACAGAATAACTGAGGCAGAAGAATGAAAAAGTGACCTGTAACACAGAATGGTGAAAATAACTGCAGAAGAACAGAACAAAGAAAAAAGACAGTCTCAGAGACCTCTGGGACAACATTAAATGCAACAACATGCAAATTATAGGGGGCCCAGAAGAAGAAAAGAAACAGAAAGTGTCTGAAAAAATATTTAAAGAGATTATAGTTGAAAACTTCCCTAACATGGGAAAAGCAATAGTCACCCAAGCCCAGGAAGCAGAGAGGGTCAATACAGAATAAACTCAAGGAGGAATATACCAGACACACATCATTCAAACTGAGAAAAATTAAATTCAAAGAAAAAATATTAAAAGCAGCAATGGAAAAACAACAAAACATATGCAAGGGAATTCCCATAAGGTTATCAGTTGAGTTGTGTGTGTGTGTGTGTGTGTGTGTGTGTGTGTGTGTGTGTGTGTGTGTAGAAACTCTGAAGGCCAGAAGAGAGTGGCAGGATACATTTAAAGTGATTAAGAGGAAGCACCTAAAGCCAAGATTACTCTACCCAGTCAATTATATCCTGATTCAACAGAGAAATTGAAAGCTTTACAGACAAGCAAAAGCTAAGAGAATTCAGCACCACCAAACCACCTTTACAACAAATGCTAAAGGAACTTATCTAGGTGGGAAACACAGGAGGGAAAAAAATAGACATACAGAAACAAATCCAAAAAAAGAAAAAGGTAATAGGAACATATATATTGATAATTACCTTAAATGTAAGTGGATTAAATGCTCCAACAAAAGACACAGATTGGCTGAATTAACACAAAAACAAGACCGAATATATGCTGTTTACAAAGACCACTTCAGACCCAGGGACACATATAGTCTGAAAGTGAGGGGTAGAAAAAGATGCAAATGGAAATCAAAAGAAAGCTGGAGTACCAATATTCATATAAGAAAAATAGACTTTAAAGACTATTGCAAGAGACAAGGAAGGACACTACATAACGATCAAAGGATCAGTCCAAGAAGATATAACAACTATAAATATTTATGCACCCAACATAGAAGCACCTCAATACATAAGCCAAATGCTAACAGCCATCAAAGGGGAAATCAACAATAACACAATAATAGTGGGGGACTTTAACACCCAGCTTACACTAATGGACAGATCATCCACACAGAAATGTAATAAGGAACACAGTTTTAAATGACATACTAGATGCTGCTGCTGCTGCTGCTGCTAAGTCACTTCAGTCGTGTCCAACTCTGTGCGACCCCATAGATGGTAGCCCACCAGGCTCCCCTGTCCCTGGGATTCTCCAGGCAAGAACACTGGAGTGGGTTGCCATTTCCTTCTCCAGTGCATGAAAGTGAAAGGTGAAAGTGAAGTCACTCAGTCATATCCTACCCTCAGCGACACCATGGACTGCAGCCTTCCAGGCTCCTCTATCCATGGGATTTTCCAGGCAAGAGTACTGGAGTGGGGTGCCAATGCCTTCTCTGAACATACTAGATGAGATAGACTTACTTGATATTTATAGGACATTGCATCCAAAAGCACAATATGCTTTCCCCTCAAGTGTACACAGAACATTCTCCAGGACAGATCACATCTTGGTTCACAAATCAAAGTCTCAGTAAACTTAAGAAAACTGAAATTGTAAAGCATCTTTTCCAACCACAGCACTATGAGATTAGAAATCAATTATAGTTAAAAAAAAAAAAAGTAAAAACACACAAACACATGGAAGCTAAATTGGCTACTAAATAACCAAAGAGAACACTGAAGAAATCAAAGAGGAAATCAAAAAGTACACAGAAACAAATGACAATGAAAACACGATGATCCGAAACCTATGGGATGCAGCAAAAGCAGTTCTGAGAGGGAAGGTTACAGCAATACAATCCCACCTCAGGAAACAAGAAAAGGACTTCCCTGGTGGTCCAGTGGCTAAGACTTTACCCTCCTAATGCAAAGGCTCAGGTTCGATTCTGGCCAGGAACTAGATCCCACATGCCACAACTAAAGATACCACGTACCACAACTAAGACCCAGAGTAGCCAAACAAATAAATAATTTTTTAAAAAGAAACAAAAAATCTCAAATAAACAACCTAACTTTACACCAGATAACCACAATGATGAAATCACTCACCTAGAGCCAGACATCCTAGAATGTGAAGTCAAGTGGGCCTTAGAAAGCATCACTACGAACAAAGCTAGGGGAGGTGATGGAATTCCAGCTGAGCTATTTCAAATCCTAAAAGATGATGCTGTGAAAATGCTGCACCCAATATGCCAGCAAATCTGGAAAACTCAGCAGTAGCCACAGGACTGGAAAAGATCAGTTTTCATTCCAATCCCAAAGAAAGGCAATGCCAAAGAATGTTCAAACTACTGCACAATTGCTCTCATCTCTGCGCTAGTAAAGTAATGCTCAAAATTCTCCAAGCCAGGCTTCAACAGTATGTGAACCAAGAACTTCTAGATATTCAAGCTGGATTTAGAAAAGGCAGAGGAACCAGAGATTAAATTACCAACATCCACTGGATCATCGAAAAAGCAAGAGTTCCAGAAAACATCTACTTCATTGATTATGCTAAACTCTTTGACCATGTGGATCACAACAAACTGTGGGAACTTCTTCAAGAGATGGGAATACCTGACCACCTTACCTGGCTCTTGAGAATCTGTGTGCAGGTCAAAGAGCAACAGTTAGAACCAAATATAGAACAACGGACTGTTTCCAAATTGGGAAAGGAATCGTCAAGGCTATATATTGTCACCCTGCTTATTTAACTTCTATACAGAGTTCATCATGTTAAATCCAAGACTGGATGAAGTAGCTGAGTGCTGAAAGAATTGATGCTTTTGAACTGTAGTGTTGGAAGACTCATACTTTGGCCACCTGATGGGGAGAACTGACTCACTGGAAGAGAGTCAACTTGCTTGATGCTGGGAAAGATTGAAGATGGGAGGAGAAGGGGACGACAGATGATGAGATGGTTGGATGTCATCACCGACACAATGGACATGAGTTTGGGAAAACTCCGAGAGTTGGTGATGGACAGGGAGCCTGGCATGCTGTGGTCCATGAGGCTGCAAAAGAGTAGGACATGAAATGAACTAAAAGAATGACATATGGTCATTTGGAGAGAGTGGATGGACCTAGACTCTGTCATACAGAGTGAATTAAGTCAGAAAGAGAAAAACAAATATTGCATATTAATGCATATACGTGGAATCTAGAAAAATGTTACAAATGAACCTATTCTCAGGGCAGGACTAGAGACACAGGTATAGAGTACAGACATGCGGACATGGGATGGGGAGGGGAAGGTGGGACAAACTGGGAGGTTAGCATTGACATGTGCCCACTGCCTTGCGTGAAACAGACAGCTAGCGGGGAGCCGCTGTATAGCACAAGGAGCTCAGCTCAGTGCTCTGTAATGGCCTGGTGTGGGCGGTGGGTGGGGAGGGAGGCTGAAGAGGGAGGGGATATATGTATACATAGGCTGATTCACTTTGTTGTACAGCAGAAACTAACAACATTGTAAAGCAATTAAATTCCAATTTTAAATTTTTAAATTTAAAAAATAAACAATAAAACAGCTAGGTATTCATTAGTTAATTCCCTGTTAATTCCCTACGGCGTTGGGCCTGCCCATGGTTAGGAAAAATGTCCTCTGCTGTCAGAACAAGTCCTCAGGCAACAAAATGCAGGTGTGAGCAGCTGGAAAAGTCTGATGGTGGGATGATAAGGGCAAGGGATTGTGGACACCAGCAAAGGGAGTTACAGATTCTTAGGTTAATAGAATTTTCTGCTTCTTTACTCTCTTATCTATTACTACCTCCTATCTGCAGTGAGACTCAGGGAAAGGAAGAAGGAAGGGAAAGAGAGAAAACCCACTCTCATCACAGTATTTCTAATGTAACAAATCTCAAGATTATGAAAATGGCAGGGTGATCTCCAGGGAAAGGAAACTGGTATGAAAATATTTTAATATAATTCTACATGGGGCTGGAGTGTCCTGCTTTTTGAGAATACCAGTATAGAAAGACAAGTTCAGGGAAATCTCACCATCTGCCATTTACAACAAACAGCAGTGATCTCCAAGCTGGTGAGTCTCATGTAATATTCTCTTGGGACAGGTAGCAGATCCTGAGAAGTTTGATGGTTACCAATAAGCAACCTGGGTTTTAAAAAGTTGGGAAACAGTAGACTTCCTGGTAGTCCAGTGGTTAAGAATCCACTTTCCAGTGCAGGGGACACAGGTTTGATTCCTGGTCAGGAACTAAGATCCTACATGCCGTGGGGCAACTAACCCTGTGAACATCACAACTACTGAGCCCATGCTCTCTGGAGCCCATGTCACAGCTAGGAAGGCCGAATGCCTCAATGAAGAGCCCTTGAGCTGTAACAAAAGACCCCAAGTGCCACAACTAAGGCAGCCAAATAAATAAATCTTTTTTTTTTTTTTTTTAACAATAGTTGGGGAACACTGTCAGCATAAGCAAGGTCAAGAGGCTAAACACTATGTGACCAGGGACATGGGGAAGTGGATGAGAGCCATCTCATGGTTTAAAAAGATGAGACACTTTAAAACAGAGTGTGTTGGGAAACCCAGCCTCCCTTATAAAAACATGTCTGGCACCACCTGAGTTTCACCCTGGAGGGAACTTCAGCCCTGTACCCTGGAATGTCACCCCCTTTAGGGAGTTCTCACTCTGGAGCAGTGCCACTGATCCCCAGGAATGCTCAGCTTCTCAGATGTGTTACTCTCAGTAGAATCTCATCTAAGGGCTTGTATGAGGGTGGTTTCTTTGTAGAGTGGTTTCATGAAGCAGAAGGGAAGTTGTGGGAATAGGGAAAAAAAAATTACAGCAAAAGTGGGATTAATGAACTAATTAGTATTGTAGGCAATGAGTCTCAGTCCTGTTGGGGACCATCAGAGGAACCATATAGAATCTTCCCCAGACAAGAAGCTACACACTCTTCATAGGTCCCCCTCTCCCCTTGCATAACTGAGCTAAGTGTGTGTAAAAGTCCAGGGATCTTTATCACCTTTGGAGAAAGCTATGAGGCAGAAAATTAGAGAGAAGTTATAGGGACCACTCATAACAGCCATGGAGGTTTGCCACTTAAATCACCTTCAGCAGAACTTGCTACAAGGTATCTCCTGATGCTGTACCCTTGAATCTGCCTCAGCATTCACCCCAAGGTCACACTTTCTCTGGTTGTCCCCATCAAACAAGAACACAACAGGGGCACTAGACTCAGGCCATTCCTGCCCACTGAAGGACTCCTCTAAAGGGCGTCTGTTCACAGACGACCCAATGGCCTAGCCAAGACTGTCTCGGAACTATACTGTGGTCTGAGGTTCTCCCTGCCTACTTTCACTTCCCCTACCATCACCCCCAGCCCCTTCAGCCTTCACAGACATCTCCCCTAGTAAATCTCTTGCTCATCTAACTCTTCTTTAGCATTTGCTTCTAGGAGTAACTGAAGTGACAGTTTGCAGGACACCATCAGTTGATTTGGAACTGTCCACCACTGTGGTGCTGAAATCAGAAGTAGTCCAAGGGAGAGGTGATGCAGAAACAAAATTTATCAATATCTGTGTTCTTCCTCCCTGAATGGTTAGCCATTAAAGAGTACAGCATATTCCCTTGGTCCTGCCTAGCCAGGGGAAGTAGCTGGTACTTTAAAAAATGCCATGGGAGGGAGGGGTGGGGCCAAGGTGGCAGAGTAGGACGACACAGAGTTCACATCTCATAGGCTGGGGTTTGGGCCTGAGCCCCTGTAGCAGGAGCACTGAATCCAAGCTGCTGGACTAATAGAGAACTTCAGTCCTCAGGAAATGTTAATAAGTGTGAGCTATCCCAGAGGTCCTTATCTTAGCACCAAGACCCAACTTCCTTAAAGCTCCTGCACTAGATGCCTCAGGCAAAACAACCAGCAAGACAGGAACATAGCCCAGCTCATCAACAAAAGTAAGACAACAGAGAAATATGTTCCAGATGAAGAAGCAAGGTAAAAACCTACAAGACCAAAGAAATGAAGAGGAAATAGGCAATCTATATGAAAATGAACTCAGAGTAATGATATTAAAGAGGACCCAAAATCTTGGAAATACAACAGAGGCATGGATTAAAGAAAATAAATGTTTAACAAGGACGTAGAAGAACTAAAGAACAAACAGTGAACAAAGAGTGAAAAATAACTGAAATTAAATATACACTAGAAGGAATAAATAACAGAATAACTGAGGCAGAAGAATGAAAAAGTGACCTGTAACACAGAATGGTGAAAATAACTGCAGAAGAACAGAACAAAGAAAAAAGACAGTCTCAGAGACCTCTGGGACAACATTAAATGCAACAACATGCAAATTATAGGGGGCCCAGAAGAAGAAAAGAAACAGAAAGTGTCTGAAAAAATATTTAAAGAGATTATAGTTGAAAACTTCCCTAACATGGGAAAAGAAATAGTCACCCAAGCCCAGGAAGCAGAGAGGGTCCAATACAGAATAAACTCAAGGAGGAATATACCAAGACACACATCATTCAAACTGAGAAAAATTAAATTCAAAGAAAAAATATTAAAAGCAGCAATGGAAAAACAACAAAACATATGCAAGGGAATTCCCATAAGGTTATCAGTTGAGTTGTGTGTGTGTGTGTGTGTGTGTGTGTTTAGCAGAAACTCTGAAGGCCAGAAGAGAGTGGCAGGATACATTTAAAGTGATTAAGAGGAAGCACCTAAAGCCAAGATTACTCTACCCAGTCAATTATATCCTGATTCAACAGAGAAATTGAAAGCTTTACAGACAAGCAAAAGCTAAGAGAATTCAGCACCACCAAACCACCTTTACAACAAATGCTAAAGGAACTTATCTAGGTGGGAAACACAGGAGGGAAAAAAATAGACATACAGAAACAAATCCAAAAAAAGAAAAAGGTAATAGGAACATATATATTGATAATTACCTTAAATGTAAGTGGATTAAATGCTCCAACAAAAGACACAGATTGGCTGAATTAACACAAAAACAAGACCCGAATATATGCTGTTTACAAGAGACCCACTTCAGACCCAGGGACACATATAGTCTGAAAGTGAGGGGTAGAAAAAGATGCAAATGGAAATCAAAAGAAAGCTGGAGTACCAATATTCATATAAGAAAAATAGACTTTAAAGACTATTGCAAGAGACAAGGAAGGACACTACATAACGATCAAAGGATCAGTCCAAGAAGATATAACAACTATAAATATTTATGCACCCAACATAGAAGCACCTCAATACATAAGCCAAATGCTAACAGCCATCAAAGGGGAAATCAACAATAACACAATAATAGTGGGGGACTTTAACACCCAGCTTACACTAATGGACAGATCATCCACACAGAAATGTAATAAGGAACACAGTTTTAAATGACATACTAGATGCTGCTGCTGCTGCTGCTAAAGTCACTTCAGTCGTGTCCAACTCTGTGCGACCCCATAGATGGTAGCCCACCAGGCTCCCCTGTCCCTGGGATTCTCCAGGCAAGAACACTGGAGTGGGTTGCCATTTCCTTCTCCAGTGCATGAAAGTGAAAGGTGAAAGTGAAGTCACTCAGTCATATCCTACCCTCAGCGACACCATGGACTGCAGCCTTCCAGGCTCCTCTGTCCATGGGATTTTCCAGGCAAGAGTACTGGAGTGGGGTGCCAATGCCTTCTCTGAACATACTAGATGAGATAGACTTACTTGATATTTATAGGACATTGCATCCAAAAGCACAATATGCTTTCCCCTCAAGTGTACACAGAACATTCTCCAGGACAGATCACATCTTGGTTCACAAATCAAAGTCTCAGTAAACTTAAGAAAACTGAAATTGTAAAGCATCTTTTCCAACCACAGCACTATGAGATTAGAAATCAATTATAGTTAAAAAAAAAAAAAAGTAGTAAAACACACAAACACATGGAAGCTAAATTGGCTACTAAATAACCAAGAGAACACTGAAGAAATCAAAGAGGAAATCAAAAAGTACACAGAAACAAATGACAATGAAAACACGATGATCCGAAACCTATGGGATGCAGCAAAAGCAGTTCTGAGAGGGAAGATTACAGCAATACAATCCCACCTCAGGAAACAAGAAAAGGACTTCCCTGGTGGTCCAGTGGCTAAGACTTTACCCTCCTAATGCAAGGGGCTCAGGTTCGATTCCTGGCCAGGGAACTAGATCCCACATGCCACAACTAAAGATACCACGTACCACAACTAAGACCCAGAGTAGCCAAACAAATAAATAATTTTTTAAAAAAGAAACAATAAAAATCTCAAATAAACAACCTAACTTTACACCAGATAACCACAATGATGAAATCACTCACCTAGAGCCAGACATCCTAGAATGTGAAGTCAAGTGGGCCTTAGAAAGCATCACTACGAACAAAGCTAGGGGAGGTGATGGAATTCCAGCTGAGCTATTTCAAATCCTAAAAGATGATGCTGTGAAAATGCTGCACCCAATATGCCAGCAAATCTGGAAAACTCAGCAGTGGCCACAGGACTGGAAAAGATCAGTTTTCATTCCAATCCCAAAGAAAGGCAATGCCAAAGAATGTTCAAACTACTGCACAATTGCTCTCATCTCACACGCTAGTAAAGTAATGCTCAAAATTCTCCAAGCCAGGCTTCAACAGTATGTGAACCAAGAACTTCTAGATATTCAAGCTGGATTTAGAAAAGGCAGAGGAACCAGAGATTAAATTACCAACATCCACTGGATCATCGAAAAAGCAAGAGAGTTCCAGAAAAACATCTACTTCATTGATTATGCTAAACTCTTTGACCATGTGGATCACAACAAACTGTGGGAACTTCTTCAAGAGATGGGAATACCTGACCACCTTACCTGGCTCTTGAGAAATCTGTGTGCAGGTCAAAGAGCAACAGTTAGAACCAAATATAGAACAACGGACTGTTTCCAAATTGGGAAAGGAATACGTCAAGGCTATATATTGTCACCCTGCTTATTTAACTTCTATACAGAGTTCATCATGTTAAATCCAAGACTGGATGAAGTACAAGCTGGAATCAAGACTGCCAGGAGAAATATCAATAACCTCAAACATGCAGATGACACCACACTTATGGCAGAAAGTGAAGAGAAACTAAAGAGCCCCTTGATGAAAGTGAAAGAGGAGAGAGAAAAAACCAGCTTAAAACTCAATATTCAAAAAGCTAAGATCATGGCACCTAGTTCCATCACTTCATGGGAAATAGATGGGGAAACAATCAAAACAGTGACAGACTTCATTTTCTTGGGCTCCAAAGTCACTGCAGATGGTGACTGCAGCCATGAAATTAAAAGACGGTTGCTCCTTGGAAGAAAAGCTATGACAAACCTAGAAAGCATATTAAAAAGCAGAGACATTACTTTGCCAACAAAGGTACATCTAGTCAAGCTATGGTTTTTCCAGTAGTCATGTATTTATGTGAGAGTTCGACCATAAAGAAAGCTGAGCACAGAGAATTGATGCTTTTGAATTGTAGTGTTGGAGAAGACTCTTGAGAGTCCCTTGGACAGCAAGGAGATCAAACCAGTCAATCCTAAGGAAATCAACCCTGAATATTCATTGGAAAGACTGATGCTAAAGCTGAAGTTCCAGTACTTTGGCCACCTGATACAAAGAACTGACTCATTGGAAAAGACGCTGATGCTGGGAAAGACTGAAGCCGGGAGAAGGGGACAACAGAGGATGAGATTGTTGGATGGCATCACTGACGCAGTGGACATGAGTTTGAGCAAGCTCCAGGAGTTGGTGATGGACAGGGAAGCCTGGCGTGCTGCAGCCTGTGGGGTCACAAAGACTCAGACACAACTGAGCAACTGAACTGAACTGATACACCATATTAACAAACTGAAGAACAACATTCATATGATAATTTCAATGGATGCAGAGTAAGCTTTTGACAAAATGAACAGCTTTTATGATAAAATCTCTCCAGAAAGAGAGCACAAAGGGAGCCTACCTCAACATTAAAAGGTCACATATGACAAACCCACAGCAAACATCATTCTCAAAGGTGAAAAAAACTGAAAGCATTTCCTCTGAGATCAAGAACAAGACAAGGATGTCCACTCCTGCCACGTTTATTCAACATTGTTTTGGAAGTCCTAGCCACAGCAGTCAGAGAAGAAAAAGAATCCAAATTGAAGAGAAGAAGTCAAACTGTAACTGTTTGCAGATGACATGATACTCTGCCACCAGAAAACTAGGGCTAATGAAAGAATTTGGTGAAGTTACAGGATAGAAAATTAGTGCATAGAAATCTCTTGCATTCCCATACACAAGCAACAAAAGATAAGAAAGAGATATTAAGAAAACAATCCTATTTATCACTTCAACAAAAATAATAAAATACCTAGGAATAAACTGTCCTAAGCAAACAAAAGACTTGTACTCAGAAAACTATAAGATACTGAGAAAAGAAATCAAACACAACACAAACAGATGGAGAAATATACAATGTTCTTGGATTAGATGAATCAATATTGTCAGAATGACTACACTCCCCAAAACAATCTATAGATTCAATACAATCCCTATCAAATTACCAATGGCATTTTTCAGAGAATTAAGACAAAAAATTTTACAATTTGTCTGGAAACACAAAAGAGCCCAAATAACTAAATAATCCTGAGAAAGAATAATGGAATTGGAGCAATCAGGCTGCCTGACTTCAGACTGTACTACAAACTACAGTCATCAAAACAGTGTGATACTGGCACAAAAATAGAAATATAGATAATATGAACAGGAGAGAAAGCCCAGAAATAAACTCAGGCATCTATGGTAATGACAGTAATCTATGACAAAGAGGCAAGAATACACAATGGAAAAAAGACAGTCTCTTCAGTAAGTGGTGCTGAGAAAACTGGGCAGCTACATGTAAAAGAATGAAATTAGAACACTCCCTAACACTACACACAAAAATAAACCCAAAATGGCTTAAAGACCTAACTGGAAGGCTGGACACCATAAAACTCTTAGAGGAAAATTGAAGCAGAAGACTCCTTGACACACAGCACAATCTTTTTTGACCTGTCTCCTAGAGTAATGAAAATAAAAACAAAAATAAACAAATGAGACCCAATGAAACTTAAAAGCTTTTGTATAGCAAAGGAAACCATAAACAAGACAAAAAGACAACCCTCAGATGGGAGAAGATATTTGCAAATTAAGCAACTGATAAAGGATTACTCTCCAAAATAAACAAACTGCTCATGCAGCTCAATATCAAAACAACAAACAACCCAATAAAAGAGATGAGTGGAAGACCTACACAGACTTTTCTCCAAAGAGAACATACAGATAGCCAAGAGGCACATGAAGAGATGCTCAACGTCACAAATTATTAGAAAACTGCAAATCAAAACTACAATGTAATATCAACTCACACCAGTCAGAATGCCGATCATCAAAAAAATCTACGAACAATAAACGCTGGAGAAGGTGTGGAGAAAAGGGAACCTTCTTACACTGTTAGTGGGAATGTAAATTGATAAAGCCACTATGGAGATCACTATAGAGGGTCCTTAAAAAACGAAAAATAGAATTATCATATGACCCAGCAATCCCACTACTGGGCATATACTCTGAGAAAACCATAATTCAAAATGACACATGCACCCCAATATTCACTGAAGCACTATTTACACTAGCCAGGACAAGGAAGGAGTCTAAATGGTCATCAACATAGGAATGGATAAAGAAGATGTGGTACATATAGATGATGGAATATTACTCAGCCATAAAAAGAATGAAAGTGTGCCACTTGCAGAGACGTAGGTAGACCTAGAGACTGTCATACAAAATGAAGTCAGAAAGAGAAAACAAGTATCGTACATTAACACATATATGTGGAATCTAGAAAAACTGTACCGATGAACCTATTTGCAAAACAGAAATAGAGACAGACACATAGAGAACAAATGTATGGACACCAAGTGGGGAAGACGGGGGATGAATTGGGAGACTAGGATTTACATATACACACTATTATGTATTAAACAGATAACTAATGAGAATCTATTGTAAAGCACGGGGCAGAGGGGGAAGAAGGTACAGTCTGTGTGTAGGACATATATAAACTCAACCTTTAAAATGCATTCCAATATACACTGCTGCTGCTAAATTGCTTCAGCGTGTCCGACTCTTAGTGACCCCATGGACTGCAGCCCACCAGGCTCCTCCGTCCATGGGGTTTTCCAGGCAAGAGTAGGTGCAGACAAATATTGTTTGATTCCACTTATATGAGGTACCTGAATAGTCAAATTCATAGTCAGAAAGAACACTGGTAGATGCTGGTGGCTGGAATGGAGATGAGGAATAGGGGTTTGGTGTTTAATACGGACAGAGCTCCAATTTAGGAAGGTGAAAAATTTGGGAGATAGATGACGGTGAGAGTTGTGGTTAGTTGCTCAGTCGTTTCTGGCTCTTTGTGACCCCATGGACTGCAGCCTGCTGGGCTCCTCTGTCCATGGGATTCTCCAGGCAAGAATACTGGAGTGGGTTGCCATGCCCTCCTCCAGGGGGTCTTCCCAACCCAGGGATCGAATCTGCGTCTCCTGCCATGGCAGGTGGATTCTTTACCACTGAGCTATTTGGGAAGCCGATGAATGTACTTAGTGCCACACAGTTAAATATGGTGAAAATAATACGTTTTATATTATGTGACTTATGCCACATTTCTTAGTAAAGCACATTTTTAAAAAATGCCACAGGGGGAAATGATGAGCCTGCCATCAGACTACACAAACAGGTAGATTTCAAGGGTGCTGCTCCTAGAAACACGAATGCTACTAAAATCTGCCAAGTCACCCTCAGCCATTCACAGCTCCAGAACCAGGAGCACAGTGGTTTCTATGCTTCCTGCTGTCTAGCCTCCTGCAAATGGTTTGCATCAGGAAAGACGGACAGGAACCCAGTTGGCAAGATGCAGCTCCACACGTTCACCCTTCACAGGCCAGACTGGGAAGAGGGCACTGGAGAAGGTCGGTGGGGCCGAGGACCCACAGAACACTTCCTGGGCTGGAGAGCAACACACCTGTTGGCATCATCAGAAGGCACGCTCTCACTGGCGTCAGATGTCTCTCCCTCCCAGAGGTGACGAGGTAGAGGAGAAGGACACTAAGCTTGGTTCTGTCAACAAGGCTGAAGTCCCACCCCTGCCAGAGAACATCCTTGTGACCGTGGGCAAGTAAGCTGACCTCTCTGAGCCTCAGCAACCTCATATGTAAAGCCCAGGTGGGACCAGACCTGAGATTTGCAAGCAGTGTTCTGAGGAACCCTAAGGTACCACAACCCCATCAGGGGTTACTAGCAATTAGGGAGAGAAGAGGAAACCAGGCCCACCTGAATTAAGAGTAATCCAACCATTATCTGATTTCCCTTTGACGGTTTTCCAGGATTTTCTCTGAAGCTTAAAAATAAAAGTTTGAAAATCTCATGCCGGGAGGATCTTTAAGGCCCTTTTCTACCCCTATCTTTTGTAAGTCTATGGGGCTTGAATCAAAGCCTAGGTCCTGCCTCATAGAGGTGGTGACCTTGGGAAGCTACCTAACATTTCTTACTCTCTTCTCATCTGTAAAACACCTCATCACTTAGTGGTTATCTGTGATGTGTCAGGTGACTCGCACACATCCCTAAGTTCATACCCATCCCTCTAAGAGACACACCATCAATACCCCCACTTTATAGCCAAGGAGACTGAGGCTCAGAGAGGCTGAGCAACACACTGCATTACTCATCTGGCGAATGGCTTTATATATATCAGGCTCCAATATTCATATTGTCTCTGCTCTGCTGTCTGCCCGTTTTAGAGTGGTGTGAACAAGAAATGAAACTATAAATGCAAAACGTTTTACAAAAATACAAATCATGATGCAACCATAAAGAATTATAACTTGGTTTCAGAATCAGAGTTACTTTTGCACTAGCGAACCTAAACCCCCTTTCATAGGGAAGCTTATCTAGCTCCACAGCCAAAGCTGTCCTCGACCACAGTGGGACACTTGTGCAAGGAGAGCTACCATGGCCAGTGGTGGAAGCGGGGGCAAGGCCCAGTGGGTCAGGAGTAGTGCATGAACTGAGTCCAGAACAAACGCTGGACAAGGATTGCAAATTCTGTCAAAAGTGGGTTTGAATTAGCTCCTCTATTTACAAGTCTTGTGGCCTAAAAGTAAGTTATCTTCTTTGCCTTGGTTAGTTCATAGAGAAAATGGGGATGAAATGTGTTTAACTAGCAGTAAAGTTTGAGGGAAGAAGTCTTCATACAAGACCTCCCTCAGGATTTCCCTGGTGGTCCAATGGTTAAGATTCCCCTTTCCAACCCAGGCAGTGTGGGTTCCATCCCTGGTCGGGGAACGAAGTCTCATATGTCCCATGGCCAAAAAACCAGAACAGAAGCAATACTATAACAAGTTCAATAAAAGTCTTTCAAAAAAACCGTCCACATTAAAAACAAAAAAATCTTAAAAAGAGACCTCCTTCACTTCTGATATCAGTTGGAAGAGTTCATAAAACCACCCACAAGTTCGATAATTCGTTGAGAGAATTCTTAGAACTCACTGAAAACTATTATACTCCCAGTTTATTACAGGGAAAAGATACAGGTTAAAATTAGCCCAAGGAAGAGACTGAGGGCAGAGTCTGGAAGGGAGTCTAATTGTGGAGCTTCTGAGTGTCTTTTCATGGACTCCTGGATGCTGGCACCTCTTTGCACCCACAATGTGTAAGGATGCACGCAGAGCACTGCCAGCCAGGGAAGGTCACCCAAGGCTTTGGTGTCCAAGGCAATGTTTGGAGCTGATCACTATTGCCCAGGTGGCTGATCTGTAGTCCCCAGCCCCTCCCAAGAGTCCAATACCTTTAGTCTCCAGTTCCTCTAGAAATCAGAACTCATAATGCATAGCCCAAAGCCTTCATCATAAGTCACACTGTTAGGGACTTTCCTGGTGGCGCAGAGGATAAGAATCTGCCTGCCAGTGCAGGGGACATGGGTGCGATCTCTGGTCTGGGAAGATTCCACATGCCATGGAGCAGCTAAGCCCAAGTGCCACAACTACTGAGCCCACATTCTAGAACCCACGAGCACCAACTACTGAGCCTACAATGTTGCAACCACTGAAGCTCACACATCTAGAGCCTATGCTCTGCAACAAGGGAAGCCACTGCAATGAGAAGCCCGAGCACCACAACTAAAAAAGGAGCCCCTGCTCTCCACAACTAGAGAAAGCCGGTGTGCGGCAATGGAGACTTGGAGTAGCCAAAACTAAACAAATACAGCAGTGCGTACATGTCAAAAAGATTAAATCACACTGTTAGACTATCTGGTAGCCAGAGCCTCCAGGCAAACAAAGACACTCTTGCAGACAGGACATTTCGGGCCTGAGAGACCAGCTTCTGTGAGCCAAGGCAGAGCCCAGACCACTTGGTGGGAAAGGTTGATTCTTCTCTACACAAGATAACACTTCCTATTTCATGGGGTCATCGTGAGGATTGAGCGACAGAACACGAGTTGACCAGCCCATGTATGCAATTTCAAAATTCCAAATGCTCTGCAAACTGGAGTTTTAACAAAAAACATTGAGAGGGAAACTTACATTGCAGCTAGCGGGAATCGTCACACATTTTCCTGTTGAAATATCACTGTGTGTGATCTGGTGGACAGTGCCACAACCCTCCCCCACCACAACCCTGCCCACCCCGCCCTGGGGGTATAATGGTAGAGTGAACACCTACACATTTTGCACTTTCTAAACTCAAAAATGCACCTGGCCCTGAGGGACTTGGACAAGACCTTGTGAGCTGTAAATGTATTAATAGGTACTAGTAATAGCCCCTAGCATATAATAACTGCTCATTAAATGCAAACTTTAATATTTCTCCTCAGACAAATACAAAAGTAGTAAAGGAAGAATACACCACCAAAGTGGTGAAGCCCACTGATTTAATATCCCTTTGGCAAAATTTTATCCCAATTTAAGTTTTCACAAGCAAATTCCAGGAGTGTATATGGTGAAAATTAAATTCTTTTTTTAGACCACACCATGGAGAAGACTCTTGAGAGTCCCTTGGACTGCAAGGAGATCCAACCAGTCCATTCTGAAGGAGATCAGCCTGGGATTTCTTTGGAGGGAATGATGCTAAAGCTGAAACTCCAGTACTTTGGCCACCTCATGCAAAGAGTTGACTCATTGGAAAGACTGATGCTGGGAGGGATTGGGGGCAGGAGGAGAAGGGGACGACAGAGGATGAGATGGCTGGATGGCATCACTGACTCGATGGACATGAGTCTGAGTGAACTCCGGCAGTTGGTGATGGACAGGGAGGCCTGGCGTGCTGCGATTCATGGGGTCGCAAAGAGTTGGACACGACTGAGGGACTGAACTGAACTGATCTGATGCAGTCTGTGGGATCCCAGTTCCCTGATCAGGGATCAAACCTGTACACCTTGCATTGGGAGTGTGGAGCCCAATCAATGAACTACCAGGAAAGCCCTGAAAATAAATTCTGTAGAAGATTTATCTTATGTTTATTATCATAAGTATTATATATTATATGCTTTGACATAGTAAGTAAAAATTAAACATAGTCATGGCACAGTTAAGCAGGGCTTGCTGAGGGTGGGAGAGCAGAGACAGTACCATGGCAGTTTTGAGGATCTGCCATGGGCTTTCAGCCTTTTGTGTACACTGACAAATTCTTGCTGTGTGTTTCCTTCTGAACATCCTGAAACTTGCCACCTGGGGAATTTCTTTGGACTTCCTACCAACTTTTAGACAATTTGGTTTCTTAATGATGTACCAATTAAGTAATGACATTATCGTTTTTCCCACTCTAGAACCTTTGGTCAAGCCTATTTGCATCAAAACAGTTGTGCCTGAAATCAGATCCCTGGGAGAAGCAAATTAGGATTTAAAATGTCAAAGAAGAACGGAAAATTCACAAGAGCCCACTCACATCACAAGCAGGGAGGGAAACCGAACCACCCTGGGAACAGACCTTTCCACGTGCATCACTCCACCACACTGAGTCATTATTGGAGCCAGCTGAAATCAGTAGATAGACACAGAGACTGTCTCATCACAGGACCACAGCCTCCGATTGCCAAGCCCCCAGTCCGAAGGGCTCTGGAAAGAGAGAGATCTGTTTATAACTCACTTGGTTACAAACCTTGCCCTGGACTAATGAGAGGCTATTTTTAGTCTTTATGCTACTCTATATGAATATTCATGGGTTTGGCTGGAGAAATATTAATGTGTTTGATGACAGGGTGCTTCCCAAGGCTCCACTGGGAGTGTTAAGTAATATGATCCACATGCTGAATTGCCTTCCTAAAAAAATCCAAAAAATTATGAATTCGGAAATTCATCAAGTTTTTGGATAAAGGATTATAAACTTACATTGCACAAAATCCCAACAGGTAGGTGTTATCTTCACTTTAAGGATAATAAACAGAGATTTAAGTAACTTGCCCAAGGTCATACAATAAGCAACAAAATATAATACACTTTGATGGAACAACGATGTCAATTGCAACTTCCAACGGCTGCAGTTTTTTTGCAAAATCCAACAAGGTTTTGCATGACATCATCATGGAGCTGATACCTGAAGGTAGTCATAAAATTATGAAGAGATGTTTTGCTGTTGGCAAAGTTATGCTGTTAAGATTTCAGACCAGCCTCCAGAGAGCCTTCTATTTCCAATTTCAAGGAAACCATGCCCTCTGACTTTAAGGACATACATTTCTTCTCATCCTTTAAAAGCAGAGGAATTTGATAAAGAAGTTGCCTGGTGAAGAAAAAAAAAAAAAAAAAAAAAAAGCCCACTAGACTGAAATCAAAACAAATCATTTTTTGCATATTAATCAGGCTCCTGATTGAAACTATGCTTGCTACTTCGAGAGAGGAATATTAAAAGTAAAGCGTTGCTAATTTAAGCACAACTTATTTTAAAAGATGTACCTAGAAACAGCCACATGGGAGAATCACTTAGGCTGTATCAACCACCCGCTTCATTTGATGGGATCTGCCTGGGTTGCAAGCCCCAATGACATGACATTTGCCTCATCCCTATGGGTAGAGAATGACGTCAGCCACTCCCTATAATGTGCAGGGCTCTGGTTTTCAAGTATCCATGCCAACTTACTCCTGCCTCCCAAATGAGCAAGGGGAGTCCAGAGGGAAGACCCTGATCTGGAGTTAAAATGACTATCGAGGAGCTGCCACCAAGCTTGAGCCCCATCCTTATGGAGCTGGAAGGCCACCTCTCCCAGGGAGGTGTTCCCATAAGAGCAGTTTCTGTAGGACTTCCTACCAACTAGTTGGCTCACTAGTCAACCTCATCTGTAGCAGACTGCTGTAGCTCTCCCTCTCTCATACCTGTACCCAGAGCGCTGTACACAGAGCTCTCTTGGAAAGACTGTGCTGGGGCTATGAGGGCAATTTTGTTTACACACACTGGCAGTTTGTCCACTGAAGCAACCATCAGTCCCTACAGAACTAATGTAAGAATACAGAGGCTTGGCTCTCTCGCCTCCTGCAGAATTAAGGCTCCAGAGGTCCTCTGTGGGATCAGGTCAAGGCTATGACTCCGCCTGAACTTGCCCCTTTCTGGTCTGCTTCTCCTTGTTTGTCAGCTGTTTCCCACTCCCTTACTGACCTCTCCTGGGAGCTCACTAAAAAAGTCACTGCTTCTGGGTTATCCCACCTACGACCATTGTACCCAAAGCTCTGAGATTTCAGCATAGACAGTACATGTTATACTTTAAAGTGAGTAACAGAGAACTCCCTGGTGGTCCAGTGACTAAGACACCACGCTCCCAATGCAGGGGGCCTGGGTTCAATCCCTGCTCAGGAAACTAGATTCCACATGCCACAACTAGGAATCTGCATCTCACAATGAAAGATCCTGTGTACCACAGCTAAGACCTAGCAGTGCAGTGTCTCACTCTTTGCAACTCCCTGAACTGTAGCCCACCAGGCTCCTCTGTCCATGGAGTTCTCCAGGCAAGAATACTGAAGTGGGTTGCCATGCCCTTCTCCAGGGGGATCTTCCCAACCCAAGAATCAAACCCAGGTCTCCTGCATTGAACCTAAGACCTGGGGCAGCCAAATAAATAAGTACATTGTGAATAACCTCAAGTGAATCGTCTAGATTTCTGGAAAGGGCCTACTTACATGACAATCAACTATTCCACAGCTGAACTCATCATTTGCCACTCTGGGGACTCATCGTTTGCCATGGGGATGAGGGCAAAGGAGAATAAGCTAAAACAGAACAGAGAACATGACCTGGTCAGGTGTTCCTTTTCTCTCTCTACGGACTATGGATAACACATAAGCCTATCCATGGCAGAGGGTCCTAGCTATCCCAAGGCATGGTCTCCCTTCTCCCTCACAATCGGGGAGCACAGCATGTTCAGTTACAAACTGAACATACAGCTCCCCAGCCAGCCTCCATTCCAGTTAAATAAGCTCTGGCCACTAGGTTCCAGCCAATGGGCTGTGAACATAAATGATGGGCACAACTTCTAAGACATGCCTTCTCTTCCCTGTCACCCTACCTGGATGTAGTGGGAAGCCATGGAGATGGAGGCCATACCTGAGGAACGCAGGAAAAATACAGGATCCCAATCCTCAATATCATGGTCTTGCCCACATTGTTTCACGAGCAGAAAGAAACCTCTATCCATGTTCTGAAAGTCACCTGGGGCTCCTGTTAGAGCAATCAAATCAGTATTCTAAAGAATACATACTTTAGAGTGCAGTAGGATTATACATTTCAAACTGTGTCATGGATAAAGAGAAAACTCTCTCTTATAGGTTGAATTTCCCACAAAAGATCCTGAGATGAAGATTTGTGTCAAAGTGACTTACAAATTATTAGAAAATATCCCCAGGAAAGACCGGTATTGAGGTTGGGGGTAAGAAGAAAAGATGGCCAAGCAATGGTGTGATATCAGATAAAGCCCCACAGTCCTCCAGGAGAGTTCTGGGACAGTATAGGTCACAAGTTATGGATAAGAGAACTGCAGAATTTACACAACCCACACTACCAGTCAAGGGATGCTTGCAGAAGAGCTTAAATCCCCTGGCACTTTCAGATGCCCAGGCACATAAGAAGAATAGGTCCAGCAGCCTGCAGGAAGCCTCTAACATGCAGGCACAGGTGCTGGTCGACACCACCCTTATGGCAGAAAGTGAAGAGCAACTAAAAAGCCTCTTGATGAAAGTGAAAGAGGAGAGTGAAAAAGTTGGCTTAAAGCTCAACATTCAGAAAATGAAGATCATGGCATCTGGTCCCATCATTTCACGGGAAATAGATGGGGAAACAGTGGAAACAGTGACAGACTTTATTTTTGGGGGGCTCCAAAATCACTGCAGATGGTGATTGGAGCCATGAAATTAAAAGACGCTTACTCCTTGGAAGGAAAGTTATGACCAATCCAGATAGTATATTAAAAAGCAGAGACATTACTTTGCCAACAAAGGTCTGTCCAGTCAAGGTTATGGTTTTTCCAGTGGTCATGTATGGATATGAGAGTTGGACTGTGAAGAAAGCTGAGCACTGAAGAATTGATGCTTTTGAACTGTGGTGTTGGAGAAGACTCTTGAGAGTCCCTTGGACTGCAAGGACATCCAACCAGTCCATCCTAAAGGAGATCAGTCCTGGGTGTTCGTTGGAAGGACTGATGCTAAAGCTGAAACTCCAGTACTTTGGCCACCTTATGCGAAGAGTTGACTCATTGGAAAAGACTCTGATGCTGGGAGGGATTGGGGGCAGGAGGAAAAGGGGACGACAGAGGATGAGATGGCTGGATGGCATCACCAACTCGATGGACATGAGTTTGGGTAAACTCCGGGAGTTGGTGATGGACAGGGAGGGCTGGCATGCTGCGATTCATGGGGTTGCAAAGAGTCGGACACGACTGAGCGACTGAACTGAACACACTGAGAAGTCAAATGCCAAAAAATGGTATCTGAATCTAAGAGAACATGGGTGGAGTGCAGACAAGACCTGCTTACAGAGGCCGTCTTGTAAATTTTTGCCAGGAACTCACACTTAGTCATGTGATCCTTTGTGTAGGAAACAACTCTCACCCTCACCTGGACATTTCTCTTCATTATATCTTTATATTTCAAGGGTTTACAATGGCATTCTGTGACAGCCACAATAATAGACAAGGTTTTATTTCAGAGATCTCTTTCAGTTCTAAGAGAAAGAGTAACAAATGTATAGGAGTCTCTGATAGGGTTCATTATTACCTCCTCAAGCTCAAACAACCCAGCAGCAGAAATCATCGTGCTTATTCCAGAAATGACACTGTTGGCAAATTTATTCTATACCTACATAGGAACAAAGACAATTTATAATATTAAAAGGCATTTAACAATGTGACCTGAGATGGACATGCAACTCAAAACAAACTAGAGCTGAAGACTGCTTGCTAGACACACACACACATGTACCTTTGAAAATTCCATCTAACATTTATACCTATCTAACTAGAGAAGGTTATAAAGAACAGTAAGTACCAGTGATGGGGAAGACAGGCAGTCTCAGGTGCTTCTGACTGGCATGTAAAACATTACAATCCTTCACAAGGCGAATACATATCTAGAAACTTAAATGCATACTCTTTGACTCTCCAAGCAAAATCCACATTTAGGAAATTTGGGGGGTGTTTAGTTCAATGAAGTTTGATACATATATAGATTCATGTAACTACCAATACAGTAAGTGAAGTGAAAGTCACTCATTCATGTCCGACTCTTTGAGACCCCATGGACTATACAGTCCATGGAATTCTCCAGGCCAGAATACTGGAGTGGATAGCTTTTCCTTTCTCCAGCAGATCTTCCTGACCCAGGAATTGAACAGGACCTCCTGCGTTGCAAGCAGATTCTTTGCCAACTGAGCTATCAGGGAAGCCCAATACAGTAAGGGTACTCAAAAGCTCCTTTGTTTGATTTCTTTGTAGTCACTCTCTTTCCCTTACAGTCCCTAACCACCATTGATTTTTTTCTTCAATCCCCATAGTTCGTCTTTTCAAGACGCCCCACACCACAGCTGAGGAAGCCACAACTGCATACCCTAGAGCCTGTGCCCTGCAACGAGAAGCCACTGCAATGAGAAGCCCGTGCCCCACAACTAACAGTAAACCCCACTCGCCACAACTGGAGAAAATCTGTGTAGAACAACAAAGACCCAGCAGAGGCAAAAAGTAAATTAATTTTTTTTAAGATTTTTTAAATAATGTCATATAAATGGAATAAAAGAGTACATAATCTTTTCCAGCACAGTGTTTAAAACTTATCTAACTTGTGTTTATCAGCAACTTGTTTCTTCTTATTGCTGAGATTATTCCATTGCCAGACCTGCCTGTGAGTGCTTGAGGGTCTCTGGTGGAGGTGTGGGTCAGCAGTGGCCCACCATGGGGACAGGGGCACTGGCAGCAGCAGTCCTGGGAGGCGTGGCGTGTGGCCTAAGTCCTCTTGGAGGAGGTCGCCATTAGCCCTACCATAGAGCTGCCCAGTGGGCGATCCACAAACTGGAGACCAATTATACCAAAGAAGTTCTCCCACTATTGTGAAGACTATAGGCCCCACAACAGACTTCCCAATCTGGGGATCCAGCAAAGGGACTGGGAATCCCCAGGGAATCTGACTTTGAAGGTGAGCAGGTTTTGATTACAGAACTTCTACAGGACTGGGGGAAACAAACTCTTGGAGGGCATTAACAAAACCTTGTGTGCACCAGGACCCAGGGGAAAGGAGCAGTGACCCCACAAGAGACTGAACCAGACTTGCCTGTGAGTGTCCAGCAGTCTCAGGTGGAGGCGTGGGTTGACAGTGGCCTGCTGCAGGGTCAGGGGCACTGAATACAATGATGCTGGGAGCCACGGGGCATGCTGGCATAAATCCTCTTGACGGAGGTCACCATGAGTCCTACCATAGAGATTGCAGACTACAGGGTGGAAGCACAGCCCCACTCATCAGCAGAAAATTGGATTAAAGATTTACTGAGCATGGCCCTGCCCACTAGAGCAAGACCCAGTTTTCTCCAAAGCTAGTCCCTCCCATCAAGAAGCTTGCACTAGCCTCTTATCCTCATCCATCTGAGGGCAGACTGAAAACCACAATCACAGAAAACTAACCAAAATGATCACATGGATCACAGCCTTATGTAACTCAGTGAAACTCTGAGCCATGCCATACAAGGGCACCCAAGACGGACAGGTCATGGTGGAGAGTTCTGACAAAATGTGGTTCACTGGAGAAGGGAATAACAAACCACTTCAGCATTGTTGCCTTGAGAACCCCATGAACATTATGAAAAGGCAAAAAGATAGGACACTGAAAGATTAGCCCCCTCGGTCAGCAGGTGTCCAATATGCTGCTGGGGAGGAGCAGATAAATAGCTCCAGAAAGAATGAAGAGGCTGGGCCAAAGCAGAAACAACACCTACTTGTGGATGTGTCTGGTGCTGAAAGTAGAGTTTGATGCTGTAAAGAACAATATTACATGGGAACCTGGAACATTAGGTCCATGAATCAAGGTAAATTGGATGTGGTCTAACAGGAGACGGCAAGAGTGAACATTGACATTTTATTAACCAGTTAACTAAAATGGATGGGAATGCGTGAATTTAATTCAGATGACCATTATATCTACTACTGTGGGCAAGAATCCCTTAGAATAAATGGAGTAGCCCTCATAGTCAACAAAAGAATACAAAATGCAGTACTTGGCTGCAATCTCAAAAATGACAGAATGATCTCAGTTCATTTCCAAGACAAACCATTCAATACCACAGTATTCCAAGTTCATGCCCCAACCACTATTGCTGAAGAAGCTAAAGTTGAATATTTCTATGAAGACCTACGAGACTTTCTAGAACTAACACCCAAAAAAGATGTCCTTTCATCACAGGAGAGTCCAATGTAAAAGTAGGAACTTTGGCCTGGGAGTAAAAAATGAAGCAGGGCAAATGTTAACAGAGTTTTGCCAAGAGAACGCACTGGTCATAGCAAACATCCTCTTCCAACACCACAAGAGATAACTCTACACATGGACCTCACCAGATGGTCAATACAAAAATCAAATTGATTATATTCTTTGCAGTCGAATATGGAGAAGCACTATGCAGTCAGCAAAAACAAGACCTGGAGCTACTTGTGGCTCAGATCATTAGCTCCTTATTGCAAAATGAAGACTTAAATTGAAGAAATTATGGAAAACCACTAGGTCATTCAGGTATGACCTAAATCAAATCCCTTACGATTATACAGTGGAAGTGACAAATAGATTCAAGGGATTAGATCTGATAGATAGAGTGCCTGAAGAACTATGGATGGAAGTTCATAACACTGTACAGGAGGCACTGACCAAAACCATCCCAAAGAAAAAGAAACGCAAGAAGGCAAAATGGTTGTCTGAGGAGGCCTTACAAAGAGCTGAGAAAAGAAGAGAAGGGAAAAGCAAAGGAGAAAATGAAAGATACACCCAACTGAATGCAGAGTTCTAAAGAATAGCAAGGAGAGATAAGAAAGCCTTCTTAAGTGAATAATGCGAAGAAATAGAAAAAAACAATAGAATGGGAAAGACTAGAGATCTCTTCAAGAAAACTAGACATACCAAGGGAATATTTCATGTAAATAAGGGCACAATAAAGGACAGAAATGGTATGGACCTAACAGAAGCAGAAGATATTAAGAAGAGATGGCAAGAATACATGGAAGAACTATACAAAAAAGGTCCAAATGACCCAGATTTCCATGATGGTGTGATCACTCATCTAGAGCCAGACATCCTAGAGTATGAAGTCAAGTAGGCCTTAGGAAGCATTACTACAAACAAACCTAGTGGAGGTGATGGAATTCCAGCTGAGCTATTTCAAATCCTAAAAGATGATGCTGTGAAAGTGCACTACTCAATATGCCAACAAATTTGGAAAACTCAGCAGTGGCCACAGGACTGGAATATGTCAGTTTCCAAGCTGGATTTAGAAAAGGCAGAGGAACCAGAGATCAAACTGCGAACACAGATCACAGAAAAAGCAAAAGAATTCCAGAGAAACATCCATTTCTGCTTCATTGACTAAAGCTAAAGGCTTTGGACTGCATAGATCACAATCAACCAGAAAATTCTTAAAGAGATGGGAATATCAGACCCCCTTACCTCCTCCTGAGAAACTTGTATGCAGGTCAAGAAGCAACAGTTAAAACCAGACATAAAACAACAGACTGGTTCCAAATTGGGAAAAGAGTACATCAAGGTGGTATATTGTCACCCTGCTTATTTAACTTCTATGCAGACTACATCATATGAAATGCCAGGCTGGATGAAACACAAGCTGGAGTCAAGATTGCCAGAAGAAATATCAATAACCTCAGATATCCAGATGATACCACCTTTATGGCAGAAAGCGAAGAACTAAAGAGCCTCTTGATGAAAGTGAAAGAGGGGAGTGAAAAAGCTGACTTAAAACTCAACATTCTAAAAATGAAGATCATGGCATCTGGTCCCATCACTTCATGGCAAATAGATAGGAAAACAATGGCAACAGTGAGAGACTATATTTTCTTAGACTCTAAAATCACTGTGGACAGTGACTGCAGCCATGAAATTAAAAGACATTTGCTCCTTGGAAAGAAAGCAATGACAAACCTAGACAGTATTTTAAGAAGCAGAGACATCACTTTTTCAGCAAAGGTCTGTACAGTCAAAGCTATTGTTTTTCCAGTAGTCATGTATGAATGTGAAAGTTGAACCATAAAGAAAGCTGAGCACTGAAGAATTGATGCCTTTGAACTATGGTGTTGGAGAAGACTCTTGAGTCCCCTGGACAGCAAGGAGATCAAATCAGTCAATCCTAAAGGAAATCAACCCTAAATATTCATTGGAAGAAATGATTCTGAAGCTGAAGCTCCAATACTTTGGCCACCTGATGCAAAAGAGTTGACTCACTGGAAAAGACCCTCTGCTGGGAAAGACTGAGAGCAGGAGGAGACGAGGGTGGCAGAGAATGAAATGGCTGGATGGCATCACCTACTCAATGGACATGAGTTTGAGCAAGCTCCAGGACATAATGAAGGACAGGGAAACCTGGCGTGCTGCAGTCCATGGGGTTGCAAAGAGTCAGACACTACTGAGCAATGGAACAACAAGAACAACAATTCCATTATCTAGGTGAACCACAGTTTCTTTATCCATTTGCTAGATGAATGACATTTGGGTTGTTCACATTTTGGGGCATTTATGAGCAGAGCTGCTACAAACATTCACGTAAAGGTTTCATGTGAACATAAATATTCATTCCTCTACAGTAAATAACCAGCAGTGGATTGCTAGGCCATATGATACATAAAAGTTTATAAGAAAATGTATTATAACAAACAGGCAAACTATTTTCAATATTTGCATTCCCACCAAAAATGTAAAGAGTTCCAGTTTCTCAATGTCTTCACCAACACTCAGAATTGTATTATTAATTTTTGCCTTCAGATAGATAATTTCAAATTAAAACCATGCTGACATACCACTTATCTAATGGATAATGATATTGAACAAGACATCTTTTCATGTGCTTATGTGCCAGCTATATATCACTGTTAATAAAATGCCCATGCCTTTTTTTTTTTAATTTTGGTTTTAAGAACTTTTTATATATTTTGGACACAAGTCCTTTGTAAGATTTGTGATTTATAAATATTTTCTACCACTCTGTAGCTTGTGTTTTCATTCATTTTGATGGTGTTATTTGCAGGCTAAGAGTTTTAAATTTTAGTGGAGTCCAATTTATCATGTGTCCTTTTATGGATTGTGCTTTTGGTGTCATGTCTAAAAGCTCTTCACCTAACCTCAAGTCATGAAGAGTCTCTTCTATGGTTTATTCTAAAATTTTTATATAGCAATATTTCTATTTAGATTTATTTTTTCAGTTAATTTTTCTATAAGGTATGAGATTTAGGAGCAAGCTTATTTTTTTGCCTAAGGATCTCGAATTGTCCCAACATCATTTGTTGAAAAAAAAAATATTTTACCCATGAATTACTTTGAGATCTTGTCAAAAAATCATTTGGGATGTTTGTCTTCTGCCTTCTGACCATCTCGTGTTTTGCCCTGTGACCCTGCCTGGCATTTGGTGACTCTCTCTAGGATCTCCAAGAAGTAGAAGGATCGAGTTCACCTCCTGTTGCAAAAACACCAAAATCACAATTAGCTGTTCAACAACCACTGACAAAAAGTATCAAACCTACCAAAAAGTCAGTCTACACCCAAGGAAGAGGCCACAACTAGATGTTAGAAGGGGGCTCTTGCAATACAATCAAATCCCATACCCGCCAGGTGGGTGACCCACAAACTGAAAAATAATTATATCATAGAGGTTCTCCCACAGAGGTGAGAGTTCTGAGCCCCATATCAGGTATCCCAACCTGGGAATCTGGGACTTGGGGGAGGAGTCCCCAGAGCAATTGGCTTTAAAGGCCAGTGGGTCTTAAGTGCTGTGAGACTAGAAATCAACCATAGGAAATAAACCATAAAGATAGGAGCAGAAATGAATGAAATAGAGATGGAGGAAACAAACAAAAAAAGGTCAGTGAAACTAAAAGTTGAATCCAACAATATCTTAAATGGATCATACACCATAATCAAGTATGATTTATCCCAGGAATGCAAATATTCTTCAATATATGCAAATCAATCATGTGATATAACATATTATCAAAGTGAAGAATAAAAACCATATGATCATCTCAACAGATGCAGAAAAGGCTTTTAAAATAATTCGACAAACATCAATGATAAAAACTAGAGAGAACATACAGGGAACCTACTTCAACATAGTAAAGGCCATATATGACAAGCCCAGAGAGATCACTCTCAGTGATGAAAAACAGAGCATTTTCTCTAAGGTCAGGAACAAGACAAAGATTCCACCCTTGTCACTATTATTCAACACAGTTTTGGAAGTCCTAGCCGTGGCAATCAGAGAAGAAAAAGAAATAAAAAGAATCCAAATTGGAAAGGAGTAAAAATTGTTTGCAGATGACATGATATTATCCTTAGAAAATCCTAAAGATGCCACCATAAAACTACTAGTGCTTATCATTGAATCTGGTAAAATTGCAGGATACAAAATTAATGCACAGAAATCTCTTGCATTCCTATACACTAGAATGAAAATTCAGAAAGAGAAATTAAAGAAGCAATCCCATTTACCACTGCAACAAAAAAGAATAAAATGCCTAAGGATAAACCTACCTAATGAGACAAAAGACCTGTACTCAGAAAACTGTGTGTGTGCTTAGTCGCTCAGTCATGTCTGATTCTCTGTAACCACATGGACTGTAGCCCGCCAGACTCCTCTGTCCATGGGGATTCTCCAGGCAAGAATACTGGTGTGGGTTGCCATGCCCTCCTCCAGGGGATCTTCCCCACCCAGGGATCAAACCCCAGTCTCCTGCATTGCAGGTGGGTTCTTTACCATCTGAGCCACCAGGGAAGCTCAGAAAACTATAAGATACTGATAAAAGAAATCAAAGATGGCACAGACAGATGGAGAGATATGCATGTTCTTGGATTTGAAGAATCAATATCATGAAAATGACCCTACTACCCAAAGCAATCTATAGATTCAAGACAATCCCAAATTACCAATGGCATTTTTCACAGAACTAGGCCAAAAATTTTTACAATTTGTATGGAAATATAAAAGATCCTGAATAGCCAAAGCAATCTTGAGAAAGAAAAACAAAGCTGGAGGAATCGGGCTCCCTTGACTTCAGACTATACTACAGAGCCGCAGTAATCAAGACAGTATGATCCTGACACAAAAACAGACAAATAGATCAATGGAACAGGGAGAAAGCCCAGAAATAAACTCAGGCATCTATGATTACCTAATTTATGACAAAGGAGGCAATGGAGAAAAAACAATCTTTTCAACAATTGGTTCTCAGAAAACTAGACAGCTACATATAAAAGAATGAAATTAGAACACTCCCTGATACTATACACAATAATAAACTCAAATGGACTAAAGACCTAGATGTAAGGCTAGACACTATAAAATTCTTAGAGGAAACATAGAACACTCTTTTGACATAAATCAGAGCAATATCTTTTTTGACCCACTTCCTACAATAATGAAAATCAAAACATAAATAAATGAGACCTACTTAAATTGAAACCTTTTTCACAGCAAAGGAAACAGTAAACAAGACAAAAAGACAGTTCTCAGAATGGAAGAAAATATTTGCTAATGAAGCAAATGACAAGAAATTCATCTCCAAAATATATAAATAGCTCATGTGGCTTAATACCAAGAAAAACAACTCAATAAAAAATGGATGGAAGACCTAAAAAGACATTTGTCTAAAGAAGACATACAGATGGTCAAGAAGCATATGAAAAAAATGCTCAACATCAATAATTAGTATAGAAATGAATGAGGCAGCACCTCACACCACTCAGAATGGTCATCATCAAAAAATCTACAAGTAACAAATGCTGGAGAGGGTTTGAAGAAAAGGGAACCCTCTTGCACTGTTGGTGGGATTGTAAATTGATACAGCCACTATGAAGAATACTACGGAGGTTCCCGTAAAAAACTAAAAAGAGAACTGCCATATGACCCAGTAATCCCACTCCTGGGCATATACCCAAATAAAACCATAATTTAAAAAGACACTGAACCCCAATGTTCATTGCAGTACTATTTACAACAGCCAGAGAAATGGAAGCAACCTGAATGTCCCTCAACAGATGAGTGGATAAAGGAGATGTAGTACATATAGACAATGGAATGTTACTCAGCCATAAAAAGGAATGAAATTGTGCTATTTTCAGAGATGTGGATGGACCTAGAGACTGACATACAGAATGAAGTCAGAAAGAGAAAAACAAATATAGTGTATATTAATGAATATATGTATAATCTAGAAAATAGTACAGAATACAGACATAGGCATAGAGAAAAAATGTATGGACACCAAGCAGGGAAGGTGGGGTGGAATAAATTGGGAGATTGGGATTGACATATATACACTACTAGGTATAAACTAGACAGCTAACGAGACCCTCCAGTATAGCATAGGGAAGAAAAAATGAAGGCAGTATCTGTCTCCAGGACATATATTAAGTTAACCCTAATTTAACCAATATACATTAGGTGCAGACAAATACTGTTTGATTCAATTTATGCAAGATAACTAAAACAGTCAAATTCATAGTGTCAGAAAGTACACTGGCAAATGTCAGTGGCCGGCAAGGGAGGGAACTGGGGAGTTAGTTGTTAATGGGGGACAGAGTTTCAGTTTAGGGAGGTAAAAATTCAGGAAATGAATGATGGTTGAGAGTTGCACAACAATGTAAATGTACTTAGTGCTGCTGAACTATTTAGTTACATGTAGTTAAAATAGTTGTTTTATATAATGTGGCTCTTACAACAACAACAAAACATTTTAAAAAGGACTATACTACCCAAGGCAATTTACAGATTCAACTCAATCTCTGTGAAATTACCAATGGCATTTTTCACAGATCTAGAACAAACATTTTTTTTTTAATTTGTATGGAAACACAAAAGACCCCAAATACCCAGAGCAATCCTAAGAATGAAAAATGTAGCTGGGACATTCAGGCTCCCAGATTTCAGAGTATGCTACAAAGCTACAGTCATCAAAACAGTACAGTACTGGCACAAAAACAGAAATCTGCAACAGTGGAACAAAATAGAGACCACAGAGATAAACCGACACACCTATGGTCACCTAATCTATGACAAATGAGGCAAAAATATACGATGGGAAAAAGTCTCTTCAATAAGTGGTTCCAGGAAAACTGGACACCTATATGTAAAAGAATGGAACTAGAATATTCTTTAATACCATACACAAAAATAAATTCAAAATGGATTAAAGACCTAAATGTAAGGCCTGATACTATAAAACTCTTATCGGAAAACATATGCAGGATACTCTTTGACATAAATCACAGCAACATCTTGTATTCACTTCCTAGAGTAACAAAAAAATTTTAAATGGAACGTAGTTAAACTTGAAAGCTTCCACACAGCAAAGGAAAGCATAAACAAAATGAAAAGAAACTCACAGAATGATAGAAAATATTTGCAAATGAAGCAACTGACAAGGAATTAATCTACAGAATATACAAACAGCTCATGTAGCTCAATTAAAAAAAAAAAAAACTCAACCAAAAAATGTGCAGAAGATCTAAATTGACACTTCTCCAAAGAAGACATACCAATGACCAACAAGCACATGAAAAGATGCTTAACATCAATAATTATTAGAGAAATGCAAATCAAAACTACCACGAGGTATGATCTCATACCACTCAGAATGACCATCATTAAAAAGTCTACAATCAATAAATTCAGGAGAAGGTGTGGAGAAAAGTGAACCTTCCTGCAGTGTTGGTGGCAAGGTAGATTGACATAGCCACTATGGAAAAAGGTATGGAGGTTCTTGAGAAAGCTAAAAGTAGAACTAACATATAACCCAGCAATCCCACTCCTATATGTGGAAAACATACAGAAAACCATAATTCAAAAAGACACATGCACCCCAATGTTCACTGCAGCACTGTTTATAATAGCCAAGACAGGAAAGCAACAATAATGTTCCCAGACAAATGGAAGGGTAAAGAAGATGTGATATATTATACACAACAGAATATTACTCAGTCGTGAAAAAGAATAAAATACTACTACTTGCAACAACATGGATGGACCTAGAGATTGTTGTACTAAGTAGGTCAGACAGAGAAAGACACATATTACTTATAAGTGGAATCTGAAAATGGACACAAATGAACTAATTTACAAACATAGACTCACAGACTTAGAAAACGAACTTATGGTTACCAAAGGGAAAAGGTAGAGAGAGGGATAAATTAGGAGTTTGAGATTAACATATATACACATATATAACATAATACATACAAAATAGATTATCAACAAGGAGCTACACTACAGTACAGGGAACTCTACTCAATAGTCTATGATAACCTATATAGGAAAAGAATCTGAAAAAGAATGGATATATGTATAACTGAATTGTTTTGCTGTACGTCTGAAACTAACACTACATTGTAAATCAACTATACTCTAATATAAAATAAAAAAATAAAAGTTGCGCATATTTATGTGGATCTATTTCTGTACTTTCTAATCAATGCTTCACTGATCTATGTGTCTATCTTTTAATAACTGAAAGTCTTAAAATCAAGTAGTACAATCCTCCCAACTGTATTATTTTTTTAAATTATTTTACCTATTTTAATTCATCCATTTTCCATCAAATTTAGAATAGCTGGTCTATATCTACTAAAACTTTTTGGAAATTTTGATTGATAATACATTAAACCTCTACGGTAATTTGAGCAAAATTGACATATTTACTTTTTTGAGTCTTCTAACCCATAAAAAGAGTCTCTCTATTCACTGGGTCTTCTTTGACTTCCTTTATCAACTTGTTGTAGTTTTCCAACACACATTCTCTGTACATAATTTTTCAGGTTTATACATGAGTACTTTTTGAAAAAGTGAAAGTGTTAGTCATTCAGTTGTGCCATTTGCGTGAAAGGAGTACCCTTTGCGACCCCATGGACTGTAGCCTGCCAGGCTTCTCTATCCATGGAATTCTCCAGGCGAGAGAATGGGTTGCCATTCCCTTCTCCAGGGGATCTTCCTGACCCAGGGATCAAACCTGAAAGGGGCTATCTAAAAAATAATTTTTTTTCTGGCCACACCACACATCTTGCTGCATCTTAGTTCCCTGACCAAGGACTGACCTGTGTGCTTAGCAGTAAAAGAGCCAAGTTCTAACCACTGGACTGGCTTGTATTTTTTTAAATTCTTCTTCTCAATTGTACATGGTTAGTGTACAGAAATATGACTGACTTTTGTGTCTTGATCCTGCATCCTGCAAAGTTGCTTATCTTTATTAGTTCTAGAGAGATTTTTTACTGATTCCCTGGGATTTTCAACATAGAAAATCATGTTGCCTATGAAAGGAGATTCTTTGCAATCTCTACAGTTTCTTATTTTTATTTACTTTTTTCCTGATTGTACTAGCTAAGACTTCCAGTGTGATGCTGAATAGAGGTGACAAGTATGCACATCCTTGCCTTGTTCCTGTTATTAGAGGGAAATCATTCAGTCTTTTTACCAGTAAGTATGATGTCAGCTCTAGGGGTTTTTTTTTGTAGATGTCCTATATAAAGTTGAGATTTCCTTCTACTATTCTACACCCAAATCCAATGTGTGTATTTTTTTCTACACCACCAAGTAGTTCTGACTCTAGCTGAGTGTCCTATGAGTCAACTCAAGCCTGATCTACCTGAAGACTGTCAGATGCCACAGGTTGCTCAGCCTAACAGGACTGCCCTCCCACCCACCCATTTCAGATGTCAATTACAAGGTTGTCACCTTTGTTTCTGAGTGACTAGCTACAAGTTAGAGGTTCTGACACCCTCCTCCTTGGTTTGATTAATTTGTTGGAGCAGCTCATGGAATTCAAAGAAACATTTTACTTACTAGATTACCAATTTATATATAAAAAGCTGTAACTCAGGACTAGCCAAAAGGAAGATTGCATAGGGCAATGTATGTAGACAGGGCTGTACCCTCTCCCTGAATATCCAGGTGCTCACCAAGCAGGAAGTTCTCTGAACTCTGTCCTTTTGGGTTTTTATGAAAACTTCATTACACAGGCATGATTAGTTAAATCACTGGCCATCAACAACTGAAGCCAACCTGGAGGCCCCTCTAGCCTTCCTAGAAATCTGGGGGTGGCATTGAAAGTTCCAACCTTCTAATCACATGGTTGGTTCTCCTGGCAACCAGCCCCTTTCCCTTCCCTAGGTACTTTCTACAAGTCATCTCATTAACATAACAAAAGAAACCTTCATAGCTCTCATCACAGGAAATTCCAAGGGTTTTAGCTTTGTGCCAGGAAAGAGAATGAAATGAATACATATTTTTTATTGTAATTCATCATTTCATACCTTCTATTCTTGGTTTCTTGAGAATTTTTATCAGGGACGGATGTTGAAATTTGTCAAATTCTTTTCCTGCACCTATTGATATAATCATGTGGGGTTGTTTTTTTCTTTAGACTATTAATATATAATGAGTTACATGGGTTGATTTCTGAATATTGAATCAGCTGCATTCCCAAGCTAAATAAACTGCTTTTGGTCACAGTATATTGTGCTTTTTATATATTTCTTTCTATAATTTGCTAATATTTGCTTGAGCATTTTCATATTTATATTCTTGAACAATAGTGGTATGTACTTTTTTTGTGTGCTAATTTTGTCTGATTTTGGTATCAGGGCAATGTCAGACTCATAAAATGAGTTGGGAAATATTTCTTTCTCTTTATTCTCTGGAAGAGTGTGTTCAGAACTGATATTTGGTATAACTTGCCCATGAAACCATCTGGACCTGAAGATTTCTTTTTTGGAAGGATTTAAACTAAAAAATTCAATTTCTTTAATACTTACAGGTCAATACAGGTTTTCTGTTTTAGCTGAGGTTTGATAGCTTTTGGATTTTGAGAAATTAGTCCATTTCATCTAAGTTATGTGTAGTTTGTAGTGTAGGCTTAACAAAAGCCTGTGAAGTCTGTAGTAATATCCTCTTTTTCACTTATTCCTAATATTGGTAATTTGTGTCTTTTCTCCTCTGTACTATCTCAGTCCTCCTAGAGGTTTACTTTTATTGATGTCTTCAAAATATCAGTCTTTGGTTTCATTGATTTTATCTACCGTATTTCTGTATCTATTTTATTAATTTCTGATCTTTCTATTGGACTTTCTGTTGTTATCTCACAAGTTCCTGGGATTCTGTTCACTTTATTCCAACCTTTTTTCTGAGTTTTCTGATTGGATACATTTTATTGAAGTAAGTCAAAATTCGTGCTTCTGGCAATGACTCAGCAGTAAAGAATCCGCCTGCAATGCAGGAGCCTTACAGGAGAATGTGGGTTTGATGCCTGGGTCAGGAAGATCCCCTGGAGAAAGAAATGGCAACCCACTTCAGTATTTTGCCTGGAAAATTCCATGGAGAGAGGGGCCTGGTGGACTACAGTCCATGGGGTTACAACAGAGCAACTAAACGACAACAACAAAAGTCAAAGTTCACCAACTTTGCTCTGTCTGCTCCTGAGTCCAGCCAGTGAGTTTCTAATTTTGGTTGTTGCGATTTTCAGTTCTCAAATTTGCATTTACTTCTTTATGTTTTCTACTTCTTAAGAGACTGTTTTTAGCATTTAAGAGTGTTCTTGATTGATTGAGCGTTTGTATAATGGTTGGCTTAAAATCTCTGTAGGATAATTCTGTCGTGTGTGTTCTCTCTATTTTGGCATCTATTGATCATCCTTTCCTGTGCAAGTTGAAATGTTTGTGGTCCTTCATGTGCTGAATAATTTTGGTTGTATCATGACATTATAAGAATTATGTTACAAGATTCTGGATCTTGTTTAAATCCACAGAGAATGTCGATATCTTTGTTTTAGCAGGCAATGGGCCTGGTGGGGTTCGGAGTGAAAAAGCATGCCTTCAACCTGGAGGCATGTTTCCAATGTCAGACTGAGGCAGGAGGTAGATGTGCCCATCCCCATTGGGTGAGCAATTGGAGTTCATTCCCTATGGAAACTCCAAAATATCAATAGAAAGACAATCAAGAGAGACGCGAGGCCCTGCCCCGATAAGAGACCACATATTCCTCATTCTCTAAGTCAGGGAGACCTTCCTGACTAGAAAGCTCCTTGGAGGTCAAAAAAGCATACCCACAGGCCTTTGCACTGGAATTCTTCTTGGCTTAGAGATGCACGAGCACACGTGGGAAGATCCTGTGATGTACCAAATATGGACTAAGAATTGGGCAATTCAAAATGACTGGCTAGAGAAAACCCAGAAGAAATGCCCACATAAGTGATTTAGACTACCATGAGGGTACAACTGTCTGAGTCTGCCCAGGTGGCTATCCACATGTACTATATTCTTTTTTTCCTGATAAACACTTTATTTGTTTCACTAATTTTCATCTTTGTGGGAATTCTCTTCTGCAAAGCCAAAGGGCCAGGGCCTTGTCATCGGCCAGTGGTCTAGTGGCTAGGACTCAGCACTCTCACCACTGCAACCCAACTTCAGTCTCTGGCCGGGAACCAAAACCCTGCTTCCAGCTGCTGCAGGCTGAGGCCACCTGAGATCACATTTGGTGCTGAAACCTGGGAGGTCAAGGTGAACCATGGACTTTGCCCAGCTGCAGCTTGAGGCCTCTGACTTTCACTTTTGCTTTCTTTCTCTTGCTTTCTGCTTTGCTTTCTTTTCGGTACCCACAGGGCATAACCTCTGTCTGTCCACAACCTTATGGCTCCCCCTAACACTGGGGGTGCCAGGGCATTCCCCTAGGTTGTGCAGATTCAAATAAGGTTTGGGTGACAACTGATGTGGTCATTTGGGACATGTGGAAACATGATTTCCAACTGTGAAGGAGCCCACGGGGTCTCTCTCACTGTCCCATATAGAACCCTCCACAATGCTTTTCTTTCTCACCTTACTTGCACAACAAGGTCTCTTTCTCACTTCCTATCTCCGTGCCCTTTTAGGGAAGGATATCCTGGACACGTTTTCCAAACTGTGTCTCTACCACTGTCAAACTCTGTGTTGCCTGTGTCAGACAAAATCATCAGATGATTCCCAATTCTTTGTTGCCAGACAGATAGGGCAAGGGCTTTAGTGTTCTTCTGCTCTCTAGTCTCTCACCTCCCTCCATGCCTAGAAATCTATCATGAGAATTTCTCTGCCTGCTGGTTCTCAAGCCTTGAACCCCTCGCTGTCTTTCATAGCGCCCAACACCAATTTCGGAGAAGGCAATGGCAACCCACTCCAGTACTCTTGCCTGGAAAATCCCATGGACGGAGGAGCCTGGTAGGCTACAGTCCATGGGGTTGCTAAGAGTTGGACACAACTGAGCGACTTCACTTTCACTTTTCACTTTCATGCATTGGAGAAGGAATTGGCAACCCACTCCAGTGTTCTTGCCTGGAGAATCCCAGGGACGGGGAAGCCTGGGAGGCTGCCATCTCTGGGGTCACACAGAGTTGGACACGACTGAAGTGACTTAGCAGCAGCAGCAGCAACACCAATTTAGGTTCCAAGGGTTCCTCTTTGCATCTGTTGAACCCCCTCCACTCCAGGCCTTGGCAGCCTACACACTGCTACAGACAGCCTATTGAGCTAGCCGCAACCCAGAAACTCAAATTATAAACTTTATAGATGCTCAGTCATGATAAATATACCCAAAAGAGTAGAAATTAAAAGATACTTGCTCCTTGGAAGAAAAGCTATGACCAACTGAGACAGCATATTAAAAAGCAGAGACATTACTTGGCCAACAAAGGTCCGTCTAGTCAGAGCTATGGTTTTTCCAGTGGTCATGTATGGATGTGAGAGTTGGACTATAAGGAAAGCTGAGCGCCGAAGAACTGACGCTTTTGAACTGTGGTGTTGGAGAAGACTCTTGAGAGTCCCTTGGACTGCAAGGAGATCAAACCAGTCAATCCTAGGGGAAATCAGTTCTGAATATTCATTGGAAGGACTGATGCTGAAGCTGAAACTCCAATACTTGGCTACCTGATGCAAAGAACTGACTCATTGGAAAAGACCCTGATCCTGGGAAAGACTGAAGGCAGAAGGAGAAGGGGACGACAGAGAATGAGATGGTTGGATGGCATCACCAACTCAATGGACACGAGTTTGACCAAACTCCGGGAGTTGATGAAGGACAGGGAAGCCTGGAGTGCTGCTGTCCATGGGGTCGCAAAGAGTCGGGCACGACTGAGTGACTGAACTGAACTGAAATGAGGAAGACTTATCATAATACATAAGCCCTATAGACAAGGGATCCCTCCTAAGGAAAGTCCTGGCAACCAACTGGTCTGCCTCTGGTTTAAATATCCTCTCTTGGGCACATGGGGAGACACCCTGCACAAGGTACCAAGGAAGACCAGAGACACCTGGTCAGGAATCACTGGAAAGTAGAGGACGCTTGAAACCGTATCAGGTTCAAAGGAAAACTGGGGAACGCCCTGAACCCCTTCAGGTTAAAGCCTCCTGGTAAATGTTTCTGGGATGTCAGATTACATTTCTAATAGAACCGTCTTATTCTTGGTTGTAGGTTACTCAACTTTGAGGGTACCCCTCCAAGCCAGAAGAAACACCTCTGGAGTGTATCCTTAAGAACTGGGAATATTTTAAATAGAAGCGCTAACAAAGGAAAAACTTGAGTGCTATTGTATTTGGTTGGGGAATGGAGAAAAATAGCCTGAAAATGGTCTTTAAATTATAATACCATTCTGCAATTGGATCATTATTGCCATGGGATGAGAAAGCGGACTGAGGTTCCCTCTATTCAGGTTTTCATGGTCATTTACCCAAATCTCACCCTACGTGGCTCTTGTAATTCAAAACCTAGGGAACCAGAAAACTCTCCCAACATTTTAGATGATCCCCTTCTAAGCTTTCCCATCTCTCAGGGGGAAACCTAGCCCCCCTACTCCTGACAGTATCCCTACTTCTTCAGTCCCACTGATCTGTCCCAAACTCCACCTCCCTATGTCCTTCCTTGCTCTCCATTATCCAAAGAGAGACTGGTCCCTCTAGGGTAACTCACAGTGGAGCTTCCTATAACCCAGGATCAGCAAAATTAGGCCTTCTCGGGAGTGGCAAAGGAGAAGGGAACAATTGGAGTACACAATGCCCTTCTCTTTAACTGACTTAGTGCAATGTAAACAGAAACTGGGCCAATTTTCCAAAAACCCTAGTTTGTTGAAGAGTTTCATGCCCTCACTCTGGTCTACAATTTAACTGGAAGGATGTCCTAATAGTGCTACCTACTTGTACTTTTGAGAAAAACACAGAATTTCAACAGCAGCCCAGGGGCACGCTGACCAGCTTGCTAGAGACCAGCCCAAACATTATGCTATGAGTGGAGACGCAGTCCCAATTCAGGAACCCTCTTAGCATATTAATTTCTGGGTGGGAACAGAAGTCAGGAAACCCACGATCCAATATGTATTAGAAGGGATGAGAAAGTGTATCAGAGTCAGTTAACTATGAAAGGTAAAAGGAGTGATCCAAGAAGGAAAAGAAAATCCAGCCTTCTTCCACAGGCAGCATGTAGAGGGTTTTAGGATGTATACCAACATAGATCCCTCCACTTGTGAAGGTCAGTCACTGTCAGGACAGCACTTTATTAGCCTGTCTACCCCTGATATTAGCAAGAAACTTCAAAAGTTACAATTAGGCCCACAAACCCCCACGCCTCAACTCCTGAGCTGGCTGTGGCCTCTGGGGTATTTGGGCTTCCCAGGTGACACAGCGGTAAAGAATTCACCTGCCGACGCAGGAGACATAAGAGGCGTGGGTTTGATCCCTGTGTTGGGAAGATCCCCTGGAGGAGGAAATGGCAACCCACTCCACTCCAGAATTCTTGCTTGGAAAATTCCACGGACAGAAGAGCCTGGTGGGCTACAGTCATTCGGTCACAAAGAGTCAGACACAACTGAGTGAAATGAAATAGGATACTCTTTGGACTATTTAATAATGGAGGTCAAGCTGAGGAGGAAGAAAGAAACCAACATGAGAAAAGACAGGCCAGGGCCCATACAAAACTGATAACCATTGCTGTCAGCCTTGCTTTTCGACCTCAAGACAACCCAAGAGGGCCAAGAAAGTCCAACTTTCTGTCTGGAGGTAAGGCCAACAAGGAGGAATGCTACAAATGCAAGTCAACTGGCCACTGGGCCCAAGACTGCCAGAAAGAGGTCCCAGGGCCATGCCCAGCCTGCAAACAAACAGGTCATTAGAAGAGGGACTGTCCCAAAGGGAAAGGGGGGCTCCTGCTCCCAAGATGCCATGACAGATGACAGAGGCAGTGGGGGGACCCTGGCAGTTCCCTCCAATGAGAAGTCTATCTCTATCAAGGAGCTCTGGGTGGTCCTTGACATGACAGGTAAGAAAATAAGTTTTTTAATTGATAGGGGAGCCACTTATCCTGTCCTGATCTCTCATGCTGGGCCTCTCTCCTCCAAAAGCTGTACTGTGACTGGTGTTGATGGAAAGCCTCGCACCCATTTCTTTACTGGGGCTCTCACTTGCCAATTTGACCAGCGGTTGACTTCACATGCCTTTTTAGTTGTACCTGAGTGTCACACCCCACCACCTTCTGAGCTCCCTCAGGGCCATACTCCAGTTAGGAGGCCCCGAATAGCCCCTTATCTTGACTCTAAGACCAGCTGGAATATTAAGGTCCTGTTCCCAGCCATATTCTACAGGCAGTGGACTCTTCAGTATGTGACAAAGTAATCTCTATAACAATTAGCCTTAGACCAGAAGCTGCTTACCCTAACAAGAGATAATATCCCATAAAGTTGGAAGCAAAAAAGGATTTACAACCCCTCATAGATAAATTCTTAAGACATGCCTCTCGGTACCCTACCAGTCTCCATGCAACACTCCTATTCTGCCAATTATTAGGCCAAATGGGGGATATAGTATGGTACAAGGCCTTAGAGCTGTAAACGACAGTGGTCCCTATATATCCCCTCATGGCCAATCCTTATAACAATATTAATCAAAATTTCTGAGAACACTAAATTGTTTACTGTGCTCAACCTCAAGGATGCTTTCTTTTGCATCCACTTCGTCCCTCATCACAGTATCTGTTTGCCTTTGAGTGGACTCAAGCCAAATGCAATAATACACCTGAACTATATTGCCTCAGGGGTTTTAGGTCAGCCCACACTTGTTTACCCAGGCCCTAGGAAAGGAACTTGGAGAAGGTGATGGCACCCCGCTACAGTACACTTGCCTGGAAAATCCCATGGACAGAGGAGCCTGGTGGGCTGCAGTCCATGGGTTCACGAAAAGTCGGACACGACTGAGCGACTTCACTTTCACTTTCATGCATTGGAGAAGGAAATGGCAACCCACTCCAGTGTTCTTGCCTGGAGAATCCCAGGGACGGGGGAGCCTGGTGGGCTGCCATCTATGGGGTCTCACAGAGTTGGACGTGACTGAAGCAACTTAGCAGCAGCAGGAAAGGAACTAAAGGAAATACACCTAAAAGAAGGTGCCATTCTACTGTATGTAGACAATATATTAATATGCAGTCCCTCTATGGAGGACTCAGATCAAAATACCACTGAAGTCCTTATTTCCTTGAGGCCCATGGTTAGCATCTCAGTCTCTAAGACAAAGGTATAAATCTCAAAGCAACAAGTTAAATATCTGGGATATATTATAAATCTCCGAAGTAGACAGTTAACTCAAGATAGAAAAACAAGCTATATTAGGCCTAAGCATTCCAAATACAAAGAAACATATCCATATCTTTTGGAACATGGCAGGATTTTGTAGAATTTGGATTCCAGGATTTGGGCTAATGGCTAAGCCCCTATATAAAGCCACTAAAGCTTTAGATACAGAACCATTACTTTGGAACAGGTAATAGGAAAAGGCAAAAACCATTCATCTTGTCTGTGGGTGAAAAGCAGAAGACAGCTTTTGGGGGTCCTTATACAGAAGCTCAGGGAAGTTCCTCAGCCTATAGGCTACGTTCCCAAGTAACTAGACTCTGTGGCCCTAGGTTGGCTTGGCTGCCTCCAGGCAGGAGCTGTCACCACTTTATTAGTGGAAGAAGCTAACAAGCTCACCTTTGGACAGCCACAGGAAGTACAGACCTTTCATCAAGTACAAGGGATTCTAGAGATAAAAGGCCACCATTAAACTTCCTTGGTACTCCAGTGGTTAAGAATCTGCCTGCCAAAGCAGGGGACACAGGTTTGATCCCTAGTCCAGGAAGATCCTACATGCCTCGGAGCAACTAAGCCCATGCACTGCAACAAGAGAAGCCACCTCAAACAGAAGCCGGCATGCTGCAACTAGAGAGTCGCCATCCCCACGCTGTCTGCAACTAGAGAAAGCCCATGCATAGCAATGAAGACCCAGTGCAGCCAAAAATAAAGAAATACTTTTTAAAACGTTGTCATTAAATTTACAAAAAAAAAAAAAAAAGGTGATCACCACTGGCTAACTGGAGGCTGCCTCATTAAGTCCCAGGCTCTGCTCCTCGACTCCCCAGAGCTAACCCTCAAAACTTGCCACATTCTTGATCCTACTACATTAATGCCCACCAAAAGCCCATTGCTAACACCTTCTTGCCTTGAAACCCTTGACCAGATCTATGCCTGTAGGTCTGACCTAACAGACTTGTTATTTAGTTGCTAAGTCATGTCTGACTCTTTGTGACCCCATGGACTGTAGCCCACCAGGCTCCTCTGTCCGTGGGATTCTCCAGGCAAGAATACTATAGTGGGTAGCCATTTCCTTCTCCAGGGGATCTTCCTGACCCAGGGACTGAACCCATATCTCCTGCATTGGCAGGCAGATTCTTCACCACTGAGCCACCAGGGAAGACTTGACTTAATAGACTAGGGCACAGAAAACCCCGAGGAAGAATTGTTTACTGATGGCAGTAGTTTCATTAAAGATGGAGTCAGGAGGGCAGGGTATGCTACTGTGATCACTCACAGCATCACAGAAGAAAAACCTTGTCACCTAACACTTCAGCCCAAAAGGCTGAATCGATAGCTCTAACCCAAGCCTCAACCCCAGGGAAAGGAAAGATTGTAAATATATACACAGACTCAAAATACGCCTTACTTGTCTTACATGCCCACGCATCTATCTGGAGAAAGAGAGGATTTCTAAATGCAAGAAATTTCCCTATAAAATATGCGGCTAACAGTTTATATCTCATAGAAGTGGTTCAAAAACCAAAACAGATAGCAGTCATCCACTGCCATGGGCACCTAAAGGGAACTTCTCTAATGTCCCAAAAAAACAACAGGGCAGATCAGGAAACAAAGAAAGCAGCCCTGATGTCCCTAATTGTAATGGCTTTAATCCCATCCCTTATCCCTTCTAACATTATACCCAGGTACTCGACTTCCAAAGATACCTGGGCACAAGACAGAGGGGGAACTAAGGGGACAGACAGATGGCTGGGCCATATAGATCAGAAAGTGCTCATACCTCCCTCTGACCAATGAGAAATTATTAAAGGGCTACATGATTCTCTCCATATGCGGAGAGAAGCAATGTCTACAATTGTTTTCTGACTTTTTACAGGGAAAGGGCTCCCAGAGACAATTAAGAGTATTACTCAAGCATGTGCCTTTGCACCACCCATAACCCAGGAGGCAACCCCAAGACTCCCCTTCTTGTTAGCCCAGTACAGTGACATGGGAGACTTATCCCATGAGGATAAGGAAGATGACTGGCAAATAGATTTCACTCAGATGCCCTTCTTCCAGGGCTTCAAATATTCGATTGGCAAAAAAAATTGTTCAGATTTTTTCCTAAGTTGTTATAGAAAAACCTAAATGAACTTTTTGGCCAGCCCAATACTTACTAGGCTTTAAGTATTTTCACTGAACAGACAGAAGCCTCCCTCACTAGAACTGAGAAGGCAACTGAAATGGCTAAGGTGCTTCTAAAAGAAATTATTCCTAGATTCAGATTGCCTCATCACCTTCAGAATGATAATGGACCTTCATTTGTAGCAAAGATGACCCAGTTTTCTCGGGCTTTAGGAACTAAAAACCATCTCCAGTGGGAGAGAGGTTTAAGAGGGAGGGGACACATGTATACCTATGGCTGATTCATGTCGTTTGACAGAAAACAACAAAATTCTGTAAGGCAATTATCCTTCAATCTCCATTCATTCTGAAGACCTCAGGAAAAGTGCAATGGACTAATGATACTCTAAAGAAAACCTTGGGCAAATTCTGTCAGGAAACATCAGAGTTGTGGTATTACCTGCTGCCAATTGTCCTTTTAAGGGTCAGGGCAGCCTGTAAAACAACCACTAAGTTAATAAGCCCTTTTGAAATAACATATAGAAGACCATTCCTTACTCTGGACATGCTAACTGATCCAGAAACCCAGGCTCATCTTAAATACATTATAAACCTAGGCCAGGTCCAGAGGGCTACATAAGAATATGGCAACAGCTTGGGCTGGCGGACCTCGAGGAGCGCGGATGGGGGCCGCATCGCACCAGGAGATGGTGGCAGCGGTGGCCCTGAGCGGCGCCAAGCGGAGCCTTCGGGCCGAGCTGAAGCAGCGTCTGCGGGCGCTGGGGAGCGGCTGCGCCAGTCCCACCTCTTGGCCCAGAAGGTGTTTACTCATAGTGAATGTCAAAAGTCCAAAAGAGTGTCCATCTTTCTGAGCATGCCAGATGAAATTGAGACAGAGGAGATCATCAAGGACATTTTCCGACAAGGCAAAACCTGCTTTATCCCGCGGTACCAGTTGCAGAGCAATCACATGGATATGGTGAAGTTAGTATCACCAGAGGAAATCGCGTCACTGCCCAGAACTTCCTGGAACATTCAGCAGCCCAGTGAGGATGAGGTTCTGGAGGAGGCCTTGTCAACAGGGGGACTTGACCTCATCTTCGTGCCTGGTCTCGGGTTCAACAAACAGAGTAACCATTTGGGATGGGGCAAGGGCTACTATGACGCCTACCTGAAGCGCTGTCTGCAGTCCCAGGACGTGAAACCCTACACCCTGGCCTTGGTTTTCAAAGAGCAGATCTGCCTCCAGGTCCCGGTGGATGAGAACGATGTGAAGGTAGACGAAGTGCTTTACAAAGACTCGGGAGCACCTTTGGCTCTGACGACCGCAGCTGAATAATCAAGGTTTTGTGCCAGAAAAAGTCGAATATGTGTATTTTCTCTTTGTCAGAAATTAGTGGAAATTGCACACTAATGTGAATACGGGCTACATTGTTTTTAACCTAAGATACACCTAACATGAAACCAGTTTTAAAAATCAATAGCTGTGTGTGTGATAGAACATTGATTAAAACGGAGGCTATCACCATGTGATTTTCAATTTAACTTTCTGGCCTTAATGTCCCAGGTTGGTCTGTCTGCTTGGTGGTGGTGGTGGTGGTTTAGTTGCTCAGTCAAGCCTGACTCTTGGCGATCCCATGGACTATAGCCTGCCATGCTCCTCTGTCTATGGGATTCTCCAGGCAAGAATACTGGGGTGGATTGCCATTACCTCCTCTTGACCCAGGGACTGGACCCAGGTCTCTCACATCACAGGCAGATTTTTTACCACTTGAGCCGTTAGGGAATCCCTGGTTCTGCTTTGAAGTGTAAGTTGAACATTTATGAGGCGCTGTGCTCCAACTCAGAGTGTGAGGGGAAAGGAAATTTATGGGGAATGGACACTGTCATGAAGTCCTATCAGGGGTCTGGGTCAGTCTGGCAGGCACACAGAGACCCAGCAATTACTAAATGACTTGGAGTTTGCTTTGCATTCAAAGTTCCCCAAGAATATTCTCCCCTTTCATCATGGCTTCACTTACTCAACTGGAAATTATGTCTGACGCTTTCTAACATTTGATGGACAACAGACTGAAACCTTTTATGATTTAAATATTTAAATCTGGCTAATGTGTTCCCATCTATGCTGTTCTGGGTGTCAGTCACTGATGAGTTTAAGATCTGGTGTCTTAAAAGGATGCATTTTAATCAGTTCTAATGAGATGGATGAAACTAGAGCCTATTATACAGAGTGAAGTAAGTCAGAAAGAAAAACACCAATATAGTATAATAACACATATAGATGGAATTTAGAAAGATGGTAACGATGACCCTATATGCGAGACAGCAAAAGAGACACAGATATAAAGAACAGACTTTTGGACTCTGTGGGAGAAGGTAAGGGTGGAATGATTTGAGAGAATAGCATTGAAACATGTATATTACGATATGTGAAATAGATCACCAGTCCAAGTTTGATGCATGAAGCAGGGCACTCAAAGCCAGTGCACTGGGACAACCCTGAGGGATGGGATGGGGAGGAGGTGGGAGGGGGTTCAGGATGGGGGACACATGTACGCCCTTAGCTGATTCACATCAATGTATGGCAAAAACCACCACAATATTATAAAGTAATTAGCCTCCAATTAAAATAAATAAGTAAATAAAAAAAAAAGAATATGGCAACAGAGTACAGCCCTCTCCAGATGACACTCCCAGTCACTCTGGTGTAAAGTGAGTGACTCACTTACTTTTAAAGACCTGGAAAATGAGTCACCTGGCAACCAGCTACTCCCAAAATGGAAGAGTCCTTATCAAGTTGTGCTGAGCACCCTTACAGCAGTTGAACTCCAGGGAATCACCAGCTGGGTTCATCTGTCCAGGATTAAACCTGTCTCCACTGATATGTTACAGGAACCTGAAGACCCACCTTCTAACCATCCCTGTGAATTTGCCCCTCCCTCCGAGTCTCCCTGGGATCTAGAGGACACAGGACAGCCTGAAAATTCCAGGTGGATGAGTGAGCCTCGCCATGAATTGAAGCTCTTCCTCAGAAAGAACAAAAAGACTTGTCAGACCCTAGGCTAAGTACCCATAGCCACTTGTCTTCCTTTCTGCCTCCAGTATTCCAATCCACTTACAGAATAACTGATATGCTCTGGTAAATTCAGATAACTGTTGTCTTCTTTGCTCTCTCCTTTGCTCTCAGAATTTACTAAACTTCTCTGCCTATGCTGAGTGATTCAAATATGACCCTACTATGAAGTTACTAATTGCCTTAGCTTTTCTACACTTCTTTTCCTTATCCGCAGGATGGATAGACAACTCCCTGGTTCACATTGCCCAAACTCCTGTGTCCTCCACTCAGAATGCTGGATCCATCATAGACCACAGTGACCCACTTGTCCATTCTGTAAGGAATTTTAGCCAAGTTCCTGAGGGAAAATGGTCTTCTACCAGAGACTCAAGGTTCAGAATGGTAATGTACAGAATTAGATTTTTTTTAATTTTCCTATTGAAGAAAATTCAAACGTCTCTTGCCTAACCCTCCCCTTAGCAACAGAAGAATATTAAGTCAAACTGGGAGGATGAAGAACTGACATTAACGTACCCCAGCACTTTGTAATGGCACGTCCCCCCACCCTGCAAGCCAGAACTCCAATTACCTATTTGTGCTCAAACTCAAGCTCACTACCTGATGGAAGAAGGATCCACGTAGGAGAAGCAGATACCAGGATGGAAGCGAATGGAAGGACTTGAGCTTGTAGCTGGAGAATATTTCCATAACAACAAAACTGGTTGGCTAGGCTTTAAAACCTTGGGCAAGTTAGTCAACTGTGCCCCACCAGGTTACATTTTCGTCTGTCAGGTAGATAAAAAACCAGGAGCCACTAATTGCCTACCCAAAACTCCATGCCCACACAATGCATGCTGGGAACCCTGATTATGCCTTTCTCAATCCACTCCTTAAATGAATCCAAGCACTGAGCAAGTTCATTAAAACTGTACACTCAATTAACTCAAGATTTACCTGGTGGCATCCCAGGCAGAGATGCCTATTTCTCTGGGTATGCCTTGTTACCATGGTGGGGAGTAGCTGCCCACCAATATGCCTATGAAACTTGTCTGGGATGCCACCAGTACTGCTAACTCTCTTACTAATTTACCGAGGTCTCTAGATTCACTGGCCAAGTCGGGTGTGTGCAACCAACTGGCCCTGGATTATCTGTTGGTAAAACAAAAAGGGGTATGTACAGTCACCAATACTTTTTATTTAGCTGTGCTGGGTCTTAGTTGCAGCATTCAAGATCTTTGTTGACTGCTCTGGGTCTTAGTTGTGGCATGTGGTATCTTTAGTTGTGACATGTGGGATCTAGTTCCCTGACCAGGGATCAAACCCAGGCCCCATGCATTGCGAGCACAGAGTCTTAACCACTGGACCACCAGGGAAGTCCCACCTTATTGCATGTACATTACCACCTCTTGCCAGGTAGGCAGTGAGAAAACTTGACAATAGGCTACCTTGAATCAGCAGACAATTAGCCACCAATCCTGGATATTCAGTTTGGGCAGGGAAATTGAAAACCGGTTCTCTAACTTGTTCTCCTGGATCCCACAAGGTATTAAAAACTTTCTGACAGGAGGTTTCCATTTTCTTACAACCATCTTCACTTCAGCCATACTGATTTATGTTATATTTTACCTAATGCTTTGCATACTGTTGCAAATCTAAGACCTTTCAGTCCAAGGAGGAGGCCTGGGCCCAACAGGTTCAAACTCCATTTTAGGAAAAGAGAAATATACTAAATTTTAAGCCTGAGATTAACAAAAATGTGCCGACCTTGTATTATCGCACTTCATCTTCCCAATAAAGATTTCTTAGAGTCTACACATCTCAGGAGGAATTTAAGGCAGGAGATAGATGGGCATCACCCCCCGCCTCCAACCAGGGTAAGCAATTTGAGTTGGTTACCTGCACACAGAAATTCCAAAATATCAATATCAGGACAATCAAGAGAGGAAACTGGGCCCTGCCCAGATAAGAGACCACATTTTCCTCATTTATTGATGTCAAAGAGACCTTCCAGACTAGAAAGCTCCTCAGAAGTCCAAAGGGGAGTGATGCTAAGCCACCCATAGTCCTCTTTGGTGGAATGCATCTTGGCTAAGAGGGTGTGTTGCACACTTGGGAGGATCTTGAGATTTTAAATACAGACTCAGAATGAGGTAAATCAAAATTAAAACCCAGAAGAAATGCCTCATATAAGTGATTTAAAACTATCACCAGGGCATAAGTCTCACTGAATCTGCCCATGTGTCTATACATACATCCTTATACACTTTTCCTCCTAATAAACACTTCATTTGTATCACTACTTTTATCTTTGTGGGAATTTCTTCTCTGCAAAGTCAAAGGGCCAGGGCCTTGTCACTGGCCACTGGTCTAGTAGCTAGAATTCAGCACTCTTGCTGCCATGACCTGACTTCGATCTCTAGCCGAGAAATGAAACACTGCTTCAAGCTGCTGCAGGCCAAGGCCACTTAAGATCAGTGATGGGTTGCATGCTCAGTCCATCTTACTCAAAAACTCAAAACCAGGTTTAGGAAGTTATCCTAGGGAAATAATGAAAGATATATGCTAAGAATGTATACTCAAGGATTTTCATCACAGCAGTGCTTACAATAGCTATATACTCTGTTGATCTTTGCATGCAACAGAATCTCGTTGTTTTAACTTAAATCTGACTGATTTAATCAGAAAACACATTTTTTAAAGGGATATTTAGTGGCTTTAAAAAATGCCAAGGAGGACGAGAAACTAGCCTCAAGAGGCTGTGGAGTACAAAAAATGACCAAATTCAAGCCAGTGATGACTGGCCCCTAGCACTGTTGTACACTAGTCCTAATCACTGCCAATCATATTTTTTCCATTAATACTCCCAGAAACCTGATCTTTCTTCCTCTGCCACAAACACCAAGGACAATTTGATAGGGACAGAATGAAGGGAAAAAATAGGTGATTAAATAATCTCACTAGGGCATTGTAAGTAAAAAAAAATATGGGAGACCCTCTGTAAGTTAATGATTACTCAAGAAAGCAGGTTTGCTTAACCACAAAACCATGTAACAGAAGTGCAAGACATGCCCCCAAACAATAAAACAATGGTAGCATGAGACTCACATCCGGCCCAGTGAGCTTAGTAAGTTACTGATCCCTAGGACATACTCTCTGCACACATTAAAAACAGTTATTTGTCGACCTAGCTTGACCATGCAGGGACAAGAAAACTCCCCTGCTCAACCTAGGGGAGGAGCTGATGATGAAAACATGACATCTACTCCAGAAAGACAAAGAAGGTCTTCTCCCCTACCCACTTTGCCTTTGATTAAATAACTGTAGCCCACTAAGTTCTCAGGGCACAGTATTTCTCACCTACCTTCCTGTCGCCTCACAAGCAACCTATTCTAATGAATCACTTCTTACCTCCCACTTTGCTGTCATTGGATTCTTATTTGCACTGAGACATAAAGAACTACAGTCCTGGAACTCTTCAGAGGCCCCCTGAAATGATACCAGTTGGTTTCAAATTCTCTGCTATTGCTACTTGTTTGTATCCCTCTGACCCATTCACAGTGTCCCTTTGCTATAAAACTCCCACAAGGCCACTGAGGCTTTGCGTTTTTCAATTTCTTTTTACTAATACAAGATAGCTGGGCACTGAAGTATGTAACAAAGGTGAAAAAGGCAGTAGGAATTTAGAGGAGAGGGACACTCCAGAGAACATGAGTTGTAGGAGACAGGCTTTTTATAGAAGGTATGGGCAGAGCTGGGTCTTCAAGTAAAACCTCAGAAAGAGGTATCAGTCAACGACTGCTGCACAACTCAACTGAGCATCAACAAAGCATCCTTGAAGAATATTTCTCTCTCATAGACTTACAGGGCTTCCCAGGTGTCTCAGTGGTAAAGAATCCGCCTGCCAATGTCAGAGCTGCAGGAGACAAGGTTCAATCCCTGGGTCAGAAAGATGCCCTAGAGGAGAAGTGGCAACTCATTCCCATGTTCCTGCCAGCACAATCCCATGGATTATGGGAGGATTACAGAGGAGCCTGGAGGGCTACCACTGAGCAACTGAGTACACAAAGTCATGGACTTAAAGCCAAGTGGGGGAGTTCTGCTTCTGATTTTAATTTCACCCTCTCCACAATTTCCCTAAATTCCTGTGGTTTACATCCTCACCTTTCTGAAAGTTTTCAACCCGGCAGCATACATTGTTTGCAGCTACATCAACCTGGCTTCACTGGTTCACACAATACATCTACTCATGTCAAGTATTTGGGGATTTAGCTGCACTTCACCAAGGATTTGAAAGATGATGTGACAGGGTCAGGTCTTGGAACACACGACCTTCAGCCACCCTGCTAGCTATTCCCTCTTTCTCACTCTCTAACATTCATCTCCACTTCTTCCAAACCCAAATCAACTCACAAATCCTTTTTCTTTCACAGACTATTCTATTCTCACCCAGGCCCCTCAGGGTCTCACCTGTTTCCCAATGACTTTAAAAAGCAATTCTTTCAAACACATCCAGGGCTTTCTGCAGAACATTTGGCAAATCATGGGTTCTTTCCAAGCAACCATAATTATATGTTTTCATCTTATCCTTCCAATCAGTTATTCTTTTCCAGTTCTTCTTACTTGAGAATAACTAGACATGCAACAAGCAAATGATCTGTGGAAAATTTAACCTACTTAAAAGGGGAAGAAATGAGATGTAGCTACCTATGTATTATCCCTTGAAGAAGCTTATAAAAGTATAGCCCCAGTAGCCAGGATGCTCTGAGGAGAACCCCATTGGGGAGAACAATGGCTAAAAATAGTACTTGACCTTGGGTATCTGAAAGGAAAAAGATGAAAAATGTTGACCAAAGAGTTTAAAGTGTCTTTGAAGAAAAAAGAAAAGCACACCCACTTTTTAAACCTGCACGGAAGTCACCTTCTGCACTTTCTGGAAAGGAAAAGCTATTCAACCAGTGTACGCTGACAGATAGGCATGACCTTCAAAATAGGCGAGGGGCAGCCCTCCATATACCAAGTGGATGGTAAAGGTAACAGGGCAGCAAGAGAGAATCTCAGATAGCCCAAACACTGGAGAGATCACAAAGTCAATGAACAGATCAGGAGGCAGAGATATCATCATGGGATCAAACCTAAAAAGGTCAGCAGTCACCATCAGCAAAGAAATAGATGTCAGATGGGCTGCAGGTTCTGGAATGGATGACATGTGTGGGAACTAAATGTTCCCACGGAGAAGGCAATGGCAAGCCACTCCAGTACTCTTGCCTAGAAAACTCCATGGATGGAGGAGCCTGGAAGGCTGCAGTCCATGGGGTCGCTACAAGTCGGATGTGACTGAGCGACTTCACTTTCACTTTTCACTTTCACACAATGGAGAAGGCAATGGCAACCCACTCCAGTGTTCTTGCCTGGAGAATCCCAGGGACGGCAGAGCCTGGTGGGCTGCCATCTATGGGGTCGCACAGAGTCAGACACGACTGAAGCGACTTAGCAAGCAAATGTTCCCAGAAGGGAAAGATGGAGGAAGAATCCCATTACATCTTACTACAAGTGTGTTCACCCATACCAGCACTCTAGCTACCTTGTGATGAAGAGTCTTCTTTAGTGAGAGGAAATGGAAGACTCTGAGAGAGGTTTCTCCTTGGCTCTCACACTCCCCAACTGCTGTCTTCCTCTGATCATTACCTTGGGTTTCTCCCCTTGTTCTGAATGAGTTAAGGGCTCCCCAACTGCTAGGAACTGTGAAGAGCTCAGAAAAGAATGAGACCATAACTATCCAAGCAATCCAGAACCTAGTCAAGGAAATGGGCTAATAAAACATGTTGGGAGGAACGAGATGGTGGAGGATTAGGTGGATGTGGAGTACATGTCTCTCCACAGATACATCAGGAATACACCTTCAGACACAGAAGTGCACACAGGGCTCCAGCTGAGGGCAGACAGGAGTACCTGACTAGTGGAAAAGAATACACAGAACCGTGGAAAATTGAGTAGGATGAAGGAACTAGGGGTAAAACACGAGTGTTAGTAGGACTGGACCTGCCCTCGGTGGTGGGTGGGGCGGGGGAGGATGGAAGCAGGGGTCTGATCCCAACACCAGGGCCATTATCTGAGTCAGAGGAGAAACATTTAAGGCTGAGAGTGAAACAGCTCATCTGTGGCAGCCAAATAGAATGAGAATCAGACAGTCCTTGCCACAGCCATACATACCCTGGACAGGGTCGCAGGTCCCCTGGAAGGCGCAGTGACTGGGAGCTGGACTTCAGGGATTGTGGAGCAATCCCAGGGCGAGGGCTGCTGTTGACTGCGGAGACATGGACCAAGGGGATGTGAGCAAGGAGATTGTGGTGGGAAATGCCTGTGGAGGAAAGCCAGGCAGCCGAGGAAGCAAGGCGATACTGCTGAGTCACGTGTAGGGGGTAAAGCCATCACTATAGACTATTTCTCCCCACACACCAGCATCTCGGCAGCTGGACAATAGAGAGGCTGGCCCATCAAACGCCTGACTCACTGAACTACAGAGTGGGACTCCACCCAGGGTGCCACTTTAAATGCCTGATGCACCAATCTACAGAGTAGAACCTCAGCCAAGGGGACCCCTCTAAGTGCCTGACACACCAAACAACAGAGAAGGACCCCAGGCGAAGGAACCTTCTAAGTGCCTGAATGGGCAGAGCTACGGAGAAAAAGTGGCCAAAGAGACCCTCTGATCGCCAGCTACAAGAGGCTCAGAAAAAGACTCTGAGAGGGCCATAACTCCTGCAGTGAAGCAGTCCATGTCTCTACACACTTGGTGCTGCCAAGGGTCCCACAAGCCAAGCAGCTGTGCTACCTTCACGTTCAACTGTCACTGGATCAGAGCTGCCACAACCTTCCCACCAGCTATACAAGCAGCAGATTAAATCCACACAATCAACAATGTACACTCTCTGTCTATGGAATATATAAAATGACATTGAGAGCTCTCACAAAAATCTTGCATCTATGCATGCAGGGTTGCTTCAGTCGTGTCCAACTCTTTGTGACCCTGTAGACTGTGGCCTGCCAGGCTTCTCTGTCGGGGGGGGTTCTCCAGGCAAGAATACTGGAGCGTACTGGCCAATACTGGTTGCCATACTCTTCTAGAGCACTATATTTCCTGCTGCCCTAGCCACCAACTCCCCTGAGTACCTGTTGCTGCCAGAGCCCCTGCGACCCAAGCAGCTGCCCCACCTCCACACCTGGGCCTCACAGGGGCAAACCCAAGCCCTCCAGGGAAGCCTCAGGAGCAAACCCCAGTGGATGACCCACATGCAGGGGTGGAAATAAAACTGCAATTGAAACCCAGGGGCAGTGTGACTGAGGAAGAAGACCCAAAACCTTCCCACCAGCTGTACAAGCTGCAGATTAAATCCACATGATCAACTATGCAGACTCTGTGTCTATGGGATATATTAAAGGTCATTGAGAGCTCCCACAAAAGAAAGTGCACTAGTTCTGACAGCTGTGGACATTGGAAGCAAGAACACACAGGAGAAGGACCAGATTAGAATCTGAGCTGCCCCCACAGCAGGTCCAAAGATCAGCAGTGTTGGAGGGCATCCTATGGAGGTGAAGTAGACTGCAACTCCTAGAGACGGAAAGGACTCTGACAGCAGTGACTCAAGAAAAGCATTTATTATTCTTATGGTTTGATTTGTTCTGTAGATTCTTTTGGATTTTTTTTTCTTTTTTCTTTCCCCCTCTGTTGTAGTTGTCAATTTTATTGGCACTATGAAATCTAATTAAGCTTTTGAGCTTTTTTTTTCCTCCTCAGTCACATTTTTTATTGTTGTTATAAACCTCTGCCTCGGGCTTTTGCAATTCTGTGGAGTTTTCCTTTTTTTAAAAAAATTCTCTTTAATTTTAATTTTCAATTTTTAAACCTATGATTTTTTTAATACATTTATTCCTTGGTTTGCTTTTCCTACTGCTCTTTTCCCCTTGCAGTTAATCTTCAATGTACATAAGTCTTCTTTATATACCTCTATTTAACTTTGCGTATCTATTCGTTCTTTCTTTTCATTCCTCTCAACATATGTGTTAGTTTTGTTTTCATTACTCTATTCCCCAATTGGCACCTTACTTTAGTTTTGTTTTCCAGTTTGTGCTTTAGATAGTTTTGTTCTTAACTGGTAGATATAATTTTGGTTTCCTTTGTTTGCTGGGTCAATCTATTGTACTTTATTTTTATTGGACTGTTTTGATTTTGCTTAAGGGTGTATATGTATATGTGTATATTCAGTCACACTTTTTATTTTTATTATAAACCTCTGCCTCTATGTTGGGCTTTTGCAATTCTATGGAGTTTTCCTTTTTTCTTTCTTCTTCCTTTTTTCCCCCTCTTTCTTATATTTTTAATTTTTTAAACATTTTTTCCTATATTTATTCCTTTGTTTGCCTTTCCTACTGTTCTTTTCTCCTTTCAGTTAATCTTTAATGTATATAAATCTTCTTCATCTACCTCTGTTTAACTTTGCATGTCTATTCTTTCTTTCTTTCCTTTCCTCTCAACATAAGTGTTAGTTTTGTTTTCATTGTTTTATTCCCCACTTGACACCTTGCTTTAGTTTTGTCTTCCAGTTTGTGCTTTAGTTTTGTTCTTAAATGGTAAATATAATTTTTGATTTCCTTTGTTCACTGGGTCAATCTATTGTACTTTATTTTTGTTGGACTGTTTTGACTTTGTTCACATGTGTATATTTATATGTGTATATTCCATTATTTTAATTACTCTTTGCCTGATTTTGTAACTGCCATTTGTCTGGGGTTCTGCTTTGGTTTCTCGTTCTTGAGTATTTGTTTTAATCTCACTTAATGCCATAACAAACCACTTGTGGAATCTTTGTTCCTGACCAGGGATCAAGTCCTGAGCCTTGAGAGTGGGAGCACTGACTCCAAGACCCTAGACTTTCAGAGAACTAACCCTAGGGAGCATCAAATAGTGAGAACCTACACAAAGGAAACTACTTGAATCCAAGATCCAGCATCACCCAACCACCAGTAGCACCCTGTGCAGGATACCTCATTTAAACAACAAACAAAACAAAAATACAAACCCTATCATCAGCAGACAGGATTACCACCTCACTCAGCCTTGCCCATCAAAGGAAAATCAAACAACAACAACAACAAAACAAAACTTAGCACAAATCTCACCCTATACAAAGCTTACACAAATCACTGGACCAATCTTAGGAGGGCAAAGGAAGAAAGAATTCAACTTTGAAGGCTGGAAAAAGGAGACCTCAAACACATAAGTTAAAAAAAAAAAAAGAAAAGGCAGAGAAATACTACACAAATGAAAGAACAAACTAGAAACACAAAAGTCCAAATAAATGAAGAGGAAATAGGCAAATTACCTGAAAAAGAATTCAGAATAATAACAGTAAAGATGATCAAAAACCTTGAAAACAAAATTGAGAAAATGCAAGAATCAATTAACAAAGACCTAGAAGAATTAAAGAATAAACACACAGAGACAAACAACACAATTACTGAAATTAAAAATACTCTAGAAGGAATCAATAGCAAAATATCTGAAGCAGAAGAACAAATCAGTGAGCTGGAAGATAAAATGGTGGAAATAACTTCTAAAGAGCAGAATAAAGTAAAAAGAATGAAAAGAACTGAGGATAGTCTCAGAGACCTCTGGGACAATATCAAACACACCAACATTTGAATTATAGGGGTCCCAGAAGAAGAAGAGAAAAAGAAAGGGTATGAGAAAAATTTTTAAGAGATTATAGTTGAAAATTTCCCCAACATGGAAAAGGAAATAGTCAATCAAGTCCAAGAGGCACAAAGAGTCCCATACAAGATAAACCCAAGGAGAAACATGCCATAGACACATACTAATCAAACTAACAAAGACTAAACACAAAGAAAGAATATTAAAAACCACAAGGGAGAAGCAAGTAACATATAGGGAAACCCCATATATTTAACAGCTTATTTTTTAACAGAAACTCTGCAGGCCAGAAGGGAATGGAAGGATATATTTAAAGTACTGAAAGGGAAAAATCTACAACCAAGATTACTGTCCCCAGCAAGGAGCTCATTCAAAATTGATGAAGGGAAAAAAGGCTTCTCAGATAAGCAAAAGTTAAGAGAATTCAGTACCACCAAACCAGCTTTACAACAAATGTTAAAGGGACTTACATAGTCAAGAAATACAAGAGAAGAAAAAAGATCTAAAAAAATCAACCCCAAATAATTAAGAAAATGGCAATAGTAACATACATATCAATAACTACGTTAAATGTAAATGGACTAAATGCTCCAACTAAAAGACACAGACTGGCTGGATGGATACAAAAACAAGATCCATATATATGCTCTCTACAAGAAACCCACGTCAGACCTAAAGACACATGTAGATTGAAAGTGAGAGGATGGAAAAATATTTTCCATGAAAATGGGAAGCAAAAGAAAGCTGGAGTAGCAATTCTCATATCAGACAAAATAGACCTTAAAATAAAGATTACAAGAGATAAGGAAGGACACTACATAATGATCAAGGGATTAATTCAAGAGGAAGACATAACAATTGTAAATATCTATGCACCCAACACAGAGAAGGAAATGGCAACCCACTCCAGTGTTCTTGCCTGGAGAATCCCAGGGATGGGGGAGCCTGGTGGGCTGCTGTCTCTGGGGTCGCACAGAGTCGGACACGACTGAAGCAACTTAGCAGCATGCACCCAACATAGGAGCACCTCAATGCATAAGACAAACACTAACAGACATAAAAGGAGAAATTTACAGTAACACAATAATAGTAGGAGACTTTAACACCCCACTCACACCAATGGACAGATCATCAAAACAGAAAATAACACAAGTCTTAAATGATACATTAGGTGAGATGGATCTCATTGATATCTTCAGGGCATTCCATACAAATGCAGAAGAATACATCTTCTCAAGTACACGTGGAACATTCTCCAGGATAGACCACATCTTGGGTCACAAATCAAAGCTCGGTAAATTTAAGAAAACTGAAATCATATCAAGCATCTTCTCTGACCACAAATGCTATGAGACTAGATATCAATTACAAGGAAAAAACTGTAAGAAACACAAACACATGGAGATTAAACAACATGCTTATATAAAACCAACAGGTTACTGAAGAAATCAAAAGGAAAATCAAAAAATTTCTAGAAACAAATGACAATGAGAACATGACAACTCAAAACCTATGGGATGCAGCAAAAGCAATTCTAAGAGGGAAGTTTATAGCAATACAATCCTACCTCAAGAAACAAGAAAAACATCAAATAGACAACCTAACTTTACACCTAAAACAACTGGAAAAAGAAGAAAAAAAACCCCAAAGTTAGTAGAAGGAAAGAAATCATAAATATCTGAGCAGAGATAAATAAAAAGGAAATGAAAGAAACAATAGTAAAGATTAATAAAACTAAAAGCTGGTTCTTTGAGAAGATAAACAAAATTGACAATCAATTAACAAATGAGTTAGCCAGACTCATCAAGGAAAAAAGAGAGAAGACTCAAATCAACAAAATTAGAAATGAAAAAGGAGAGGTTACCACAGACAATGCAGAAACACAAAGGATTATAAGAGACTGTTATGAACAACTATGTGGCAATAAAATGATAAAGTGGAAGAAATGGGCAGATTCTTAGAAAAGTTCAATCTTCCAAGATTGAACCAGGAAGAAATAGAAATTATGAACAACCCAATTACAAGCACTGAAATTGAAGCGGTGGTCAAAAACCTCCCAAAAGGCAAAAGCCCAGGACCAGATAGCTTCACAGGAGAATTCTATCAAACGTTTAGAGAAGAGCTAATGCCTATCCTTCTAAAACTCTTTCAAAAAATTGCAGAGGAAGGAACACTTCCAAACTCATTCTACAAGGCCACCATCACCCTGATACCAAAACCAGACAAAGACAACACAAAAAATGAAAACCACAAGCCAATATCACTGATAAACATAGATGCAAAAATCCTTAGCAAAATTTTAGCAAACAGAATTCAGCAACGCCTCAAAAAGCATATCCATCATGATCAAGTTGGGTTTATTCCAGGGATGCAAAGATTCTACAATATACACAAATCAATCAATGTGATACACCATATTAACAAGTTGAAAGATAAAAACCATATAATCTCAATAGATGCAGAAAAAGCCTTTGACAAAATTCAGCACCCATTTATGATTAAAACTCTTTTCAAAAAATGGGCATAGAAGAAACCTACCTCAACATAGTAAAGGCTATATATGATAAGCCTACAGCAAACATTATTCTCAATGGTGAAAAACTGAAAGCATTCCCCTAAGATCAGGAACAAGACAAGGGTGTCCACTTTTACCACTGTTATTCAACATAGTTCTGGAAGTCCTAGCTACAGCAATCGGAGAAGAAAAAGAAATGAATCCAGATTGAAAAAGAAGGAGTAAAGTTCTCACTGACTGCAGATGACATGATACTGTACATAGAAAACCCTAAAGATAGTATCAGAAAATTGTTAGAGCTAATCAATGAATTTAGCAAAGTTGCAGGATACAAAATCAATACACAGAAACCACTTGCATTTCTGTATACTAACAATGAAAATTCAGAAAGAGCAATCCCATTCACCATCTCAACAAAAAGAATTAAATATCTAGGAATAAACTTACCTAAGGAGACAAAAGAACTGTACACAGAAAATTATAAGACACTAATGAAAGAAATCAAAGATGACATAAACAGATGGAGAGATATTCCATGTTCCTGGGTAGGAAGAATAAATATTGTGAAAATGACTCTACTTCCAAATGCAATCTATAGATTCAATGTGATCCCTATCAAATTACCAATGGTATTTTCACAGAACTGGAACAAAAATTTCACAATTCATATGGAAACACAAAAAACCCCAAATAGCCAAAGCAGTCTTGACAAACAAGAATGGAGCTAGAGGAATCAACCTTCCTGACTTCAGATTCCACTACAAAGATACAGTCATCAATACAGTATGGTGCTGCTGCTGCTGCTAAGTTGCTTCAGTCGTGTCCAACTCTGTGCGACCCCAGAGACGGCAGCCCACCAGGCTCCCCCGTCCCTGGGATTCTCCAGGCAAGAACACTGGAGTAGGTTGCCATTTCCTTCTCCAATACATGAAAGTAAAAAGTGAAAGTGAAGTCGCTCAGTCGCGTCCGACTCTTCGAGACCCCATGGACTGCAGCCCACCAGGCTTCGCCATCCTTGGGATTTTTCAGGCAAGAGAACTAGAGTGGGGTGCCATTGCCTTCTCCGAGACAGTATGGTACTGGCACAAAAACAGAAACATAGACCAATGGAACAAGAGAGAAAGCCCAGAAATAAACTCATGTACCTATGGGTACCTTAGTTTTGATGAAGGAGGCAAGAATATACAGTGGGGCAAAGACAGCCTCTTCAATAAATGGTGCTGGGAAAACTGGACAGCTACATGTAAAAGAATGAAATTAGAACACTTCCTAACACCATACACAAAGATAAACTCAAAATGGATTAAAGACATAAATGTAAGACCAGAAACTATAAAACTCTTAGAGGAAAACATAGGCAGAACACTAGATGACATAAATCAAAGCAAGATCGTCTATGACCCACCTTCTAGAGTAACAGAAATAAAACAAAAGTAAACAAGTGGGACCTGATTAAACTTAAAAGCTTTTGCACAGCAAAGCAAACTATAAGCAAGGTGAAAAGACAACCCTCAGAATGGGAGAAAATAATAGCAAATGAAACAACTGACAAAGGATTAATTTCCAAAACATACAAACAACTCACACAACTCAATACCAGAAAAACAAACAACCCAATCAAAAAGTGGGGAAAAGACCTAAACAGACATTTCTCCAAAGACGACATACACATGACTAACAAACACATGAAAAGATGCTCAACGTCGCTCATTACTAGAGAAATGCAAATCAAAACTACAATGAGATATCACTTCACATGGGTCAGAATGGCCATCATCAAAAAACCTACAAACAATAAGTGCTAGAGAGGGTGTGGAGAAAAAGGAACACTCTTGCACTGTTGGTGGGAACATAAATTGATACAGCCACTATGGAAGACAATATGATTCCTTAAAAAAACTAGGAATAAAACCACCATATGACCCAGCAATCCCACTCCTAGGCATATACCCTGAGAAAACAAAAATTGAAAAAGACACTTGTATCCCATTGTTTACTGCAGCGCTATTTAGAATAACTAGGACATGGAACCAACCTAGATGTCCATCAACAGATGAATGGGTAAAGAAGTTGTGGTATATATACACAATGGAATATTACTCAGTCATAAAAAGGAATGCATTTAAGTCAGTTCTAAAGAGGTGGATGAACCTAGAACCTATTATACAGAGTGAAGTAAGTAAGAAAGAGAAAGATAAATATCGTATTCTAATGCATATATATGGAATCTAGAAAAATGGTACTGAAGAATTTATTTACAGGGCAGCAATGGAGAAACAGACATGGAGAATAGACTTACTGACATGGGAAGAAGGGAGGAGAGGGTGAGATACATGGAAAGAGTAACATGGAAACTTATATTACCATATGCAAAATAGATAGTCAATGGGAATTTGCTGTATGGCTCAGGAAACTCAAACAGGGGCTCTGTATCAACCTAGAGGGGTGGGATGGGGAGTGAGATGGGAGAAAGGTTCAAAAGGGAGGGGAGATATGCATACTTAAAGCTGATTCATGTTGAGGTTTGACAGAAAACAATAAAATTCTGTAAAGCAATTATCCTTCAACAAAAAAATTAATTAATTATGAAAAAAATATTATGTTGACCCATAATTGTGCTCCCAGAATGAGGAAGACTTTGCTTCACACTTAGTGGAAGCTTCATGTTAAGAAGTGGCTTTGTGCAACTCCTTGAATGTACTGACTTAGTTGGGTAGAGTTGAGCTGGGAAGAAAGGCCTTTAATAGGTAAGAGTGTCTGCCTCATGCTAGATACTAATGCTACCTTTGGACTATTTTAGTTAAGTGTGTTTCAACAATTCATTGAGTGATACCAGACACCAGACCCTGGAGATCCAATTATGAACAGAGGAGTCACGTTCTTTATGGAAGTTGAAGTCTTAAGGTTTGATAGACAGAAATAATGGCCTCCCCCATGTCTACATCCTCATCCACAGAATCTGTGAATATGTTATGTGGCAGAGAGGAGTTGAGGGAGCAGAAGGATGACCTTAAAATAAGGAATTCATCCTGGACCAATGTAATCACAAGGGTCCCTAAATGTGGAAGAGTGAAGCAAAAGAATGAGTATCCACATGATTGAGGTGAGAAAGACTTGACCAGTCATTGCTGACTTGGAGGATACCAGAGGCCATGAGCCAGTAATGTAGGCAGCCTCTAGAAGCTGAAAGAGATGATAACATGGATTCTCCCCTAGAGCCTTGAGGAAGGAACACAGCCATGCTGATACCTTGGGTTTAGTCCAGTGACATTCACTTGGGATTGCTGACCTCAACAACCATAAAATAATAAATTTGTGTTGTTCTAAGTCACTAAGTTTACAGGAATTGTTGCCGATGTTTCTAACTGGGGAAGAGTCAGGTAGAGGGGACTGCAGAAGATGTGTTGTAGTAAAAGATAGCAGACCAGAGTGTTTGTGCCAACTCTGCAATTAATTCATGGACTACATATTCATTCAGCTGGAACTATGTGTGGGGCAGAGTGTCACATACTGAAGTGTAACAGAGAATAAGACAAAGAAGTTTCAAGGTCTTGGGGAACTTGCAGTCTAATTAGAAAGCCAATAAAAAGTCAATAAAAGATAGATAATCCAAATTCTTTGGAATGAAATTAACATGGTGTGGTAAGAAACATAATGGTCAGGGAAGGGGTCTCTGAGAAGATAATATTTAAGTTGCAATCTACAAAAAGAGAAAATCATGTGAAGGATATATGCAAAGCAGACAGAAAAAACAAGGTCGTGTGCCTGGAAAAAATGGTTGGCATGGTCTAGGATTTGACAAATGATTTGTATGACAAGAGAATGGTAAGCAACAGGGAGGGGTAGTCCTGGGCTAGATTATAAAGGCATTACAAGTCACAGGTGAGAAATTTGTCTTGGGACTAATGTATAAACACTAGGAGTTATAAACAAAAGCATGTCATGGCCATCTATAATATTTCACATTACTGTTTACCTTTTTATTTTGAAACAATTACAGATTCCTAGAAAATTGCAGAAAAACATACCAGAAGTCCCATGTACCCTTCATCCAGTTTCTCCCAATAGAAAAATATGACCTAACCATAGTGCAATTTGAAAACTAGGATATTGATATTAGTACAAACTACAGAATTTATTCAGATTTCACCAGTTTACATGTACATATTTCTGTGTGTGTACTGTTTTATGTTTTTGCCACATGGATAAATTCATGTAACCACAACCACAATCAACAGACCAAACTGCTCCATTGACACAGGGCTCCATTATACTCTCCTTATAACTGCTGCTGCTGCTAAGTCGCTTCAGTCATGTCTGACTCTGTGCAACACCATAGACAGCAGCCCACCAGGCTCCCCCATCCCTGGGAATCTCCAGGCAAGAACACTGGAGATTTTAACTACATATAACTACATATAACTATATCTTCTTTTTCCACCTAACCTCTGGCAACCTATAATCAATCTCTTTTCTGTCTTTATATTATTATTATTTCAAAAATGTTATACATACAATGAGGTACCACCTCCCACTGGTCAGAATAGCCATCATTTTAAAGATCTACAAATAACAAATGCTGGAGAGGGTATCTAAAAAAGGGAACCCTCCTACAAAGTCGGTGGGAATATTACCAGGTGCAGCTACTATGGAGAACAGTATGGAGGTTCCTCAAAAAACTAAAAGTAGACTTGCCATATGATTTAGCAGTCCCAATCCTGGGTATATATCCAGTCAAAACTATAATTCAAAAAGACACATGCACCCCTATGTTCCTTGCAGCACTATGTACAATAGCCAAAAAATGGAAACAACCTAAATGTCCATCGAAAGGTGAATGGATAAAGAGGTGGTACATATATACAATGGAATACTACTCGGCCATAAAGCAGAATGAAAAGAGGCCATCGGCAGCAACATGGGTGGACCTAGAGATCATCCTAAGTGAAGTTAGTCAGAATAAGGACAAATAGCATATGATATCATTCCTATGTGGAATCTAAACTATGACACGAATGAACCTATCTGTGAAACAGAAAAAGACTCATAGGCATAGACAACAGACTTGTAGTTGCCAAGAGGGAAGGGTAGGGAAGGATGGATTGGGAGTTTGAGATTAGCAGATACAAAATGCAAACTAGTACATATAGAATGCGTAAGCAACAAGTCCTATCGTATAGCAGAGGGAACTATACTCAGTTTTCTAAGATAAACCATTATGGGAAAGAATATGAAAAAGAATGCATATATATGTATTACTGAATTATTATGCTGTAGAGCAGAAATTAACACATTGTAAATCAATTATACTTGAATAAAATAAAATTTTTAGAAAGAACATTATATAAGTGGAAATATACAGTAAGCAACTTTTGAGACTGACTTTTTTCACTGAGCATAACACCATTAAAAGCCATCCAAGTTGTTGCTGGTATCAACAGTATGTTCCCCTTTATTGCCAAATAGTATCCCATGGTACAATTTGATTAACCATTCACTTATTTAATGACATCTGGGTCATTCCTAGTTTTTAGCTCTTACAAATACAGCTACTATGAACATTTGCAAACAAGTTAGTATATGAATATAAGTCTTCATTTCTCTGGGATAAACAAGCAAAAATGCAACTGCTGGGCTGTAATGTAGCTGTTTCATTTTAGAAGAAGCAGTTTTATAACAAACTGTTTCCCAGAGTGGCTGTACCATTTTATATTCCCACCAGCAATGTATAAATGGATCCAGTGTCTCCATATCTTTGTCAGCATTTAGTACTACGACAATTTTTATTTTAGTTATTCTGATAGGTGGGTCATTGTGGATTTAATTTGCATTTCCCTAAAGGGCTACCTGCTGCTGCTGCTAAGTCACTTCAGTTGTGTCTGACTCTGTGCGACCCCAGAGACAGCAGCCCACCAGGCTCCCACGTCCCTGGGATTCTCCAGGCAAGAACACTGGAGTGGGTTGCCATTTCCTTCTCCAATGCATGAAAGTGAAAAGTGAAAGTGAAGTCGCTCTGTCGTGTCTGACTCTTAGCAACCCCATGGACTGCAGCCTACCAGGCTCCTCCATCCATGGGATTTTCCAGGCAAGAGTACGGAGTGGGGTGCCATCACCTTCTCCAAAAGGGCTACCTAGACAGCATATTAAAAAGCAGAGACATTACTTTGCCAACAAAGGTCTGTCTAGTCAAGGCTATGGTTTTTCCAGTAATCATGTATGGATGTGAGTTGGACCATAAAGAAAACTGAGCACCGAAGAATTGATGCTTTTGAAGTGTGGTGTTGGAGAAGACTCTTGAGAGTCTCTTGGACTGCAAGGAGATACAACCAGTCAATCCTAAAGGAAATCAGTCCTGGATACTCATTGGAAGGACTGATGCTGAAGCTGCAATACTTTGGCCACCTGTTGCGAAGAACTGACTCATTGGAAAAGACCCTGATGCTGGGAAAGATTTAAGGCAGGAAGAGAAGGGGACAATAGAGGATAAGATGGTTGGATGACATCACAAACTCGATGGACATGAGTTTGAGCAAGCTCTGGGAGTCAGTGATGGACAGGGAAGCCTGGCATGCTGCAGTCCATGGGTTCACAAAGAGTCAGACACGACTGAGCAACTAAACCGAACTGAAGGGCTAATGATGAACACCTCTCATGGGCTTATTGGCCACTCACTTACCCTCTTTGGTGAAATGTCTGTTCCTGTCATTAAAACCCATTCTCTAATTGGATTATTTCCTTTTTCTAAAGATTTTTTTTTAATGTGGACCATTTTTAAAGTCTTAATTGAATTTGTTACAATATTGTTTCTTTTTTCAGTTTTGGTTTTTTAGCCACAAGACGTGGCATCTTAGCTCCTTGACCAGAGATCTAACCCACACCCCCTGCATTGGAAAGAGAAGTCTTAACACCAGGGAAGTCCCTGGATTGTTTTCTTAGGCAACTTTTTAAAGTGTTTTACATATTCCATCAACAAACCTTTCATTACCTTTATGCTTTGAAAATGTTTTCTTCTACTCTGTGGTTTGTATTTTCACCCTCTTAAAGTCTTTCACAGAGCAAAAGTTTTTAATTTTTACGAGATCTGATTTATCAGTGTTTCGTAAGTTGGGTTTCTGGTGTGAAATCAATTCTTTAGCTCTTGGTGGTCTATTTTTTTCTAAAAGATATTCTATTTTTTTTTTAAGTTTTCTAATTTTATGTTTTACATTTATGTTTGTACATTTTGAATAATTTTTCAAGTAAGCTGACAAATCAAGGTTGATTTAGGGTTTGAGGATTTTTTTTGCTTTTTGCTTTAAGAGGTCCATTTGTTCCAGCACCATCTGTTGGTGCTCACTCCACCCCTGCACTAAGTTGCTTTTGCACCTTTGTCAAAAATCAGTTAGGCATAATTTTGTGGGTCTCTTTCTGTGTTCAATATGCTGTTCCATTGATCTGTCTGTCCATCACTCTGCAATATACTGTATTATATAATTACTATAGTTATATAATAAGTCTTTAAGTCTTTAGACTGATTCTTCCCCCTTTACTCTTCTTTTCCATAACTGTTTTAGCTATCTTAGTTCCTTCGTCTTTCCATGTAAATTTTTAGAATAAGCTCATGTGTACATGACTACAGCGAAAGTGACAAATAGATTCACAGGATTAGATCTGATAGAGTATGTGAAGAACTATGGATGGAGGTTCGTAATGTTGCACAGGAGGTGGTGATCAAAACCATCCCCAAGAAAAAGAAAAGAAACGCAAAAAGGTGAGGCCTTACAAATAGCTGAGAAAAGAAGAAAAGTGAAAGGCAAAGGAAAAAAATGAAAGATATGCCCAACTGAATGCAGAGATCTAAAAAATAGCAAGGAGAGATAAGAAAGCCTTCTTAAGTGAATAATGCAAAGAAATAGAAGAAAACAATAGAAAGGGAAAGACTAGAGATCTCTTCAAGAAAATTAGACACAGCAAGGGAATATTTCATGCAAAGATGAAGAACAGAAAAGGTAAGGACCTAACAGAAGCAAAAGATATTAAGAAGAGGTGGCAAGAATACATGGAAGAACTATACAAAAAAGGTCCAAATGACCCGGATTTCCATGATCGTGTGATTACTCATCTAGACCCAGACATCCTAGAGTGTGAAGTCAAGTAGGCCTTAGGAAGCATTACTACAAACAAACCTAGTGGAGGTGATGGAATTCCAGCTGAGCTATTTCAAATCCTAAAAGATGATGCTGTGAAAGTGCTCTACTCAGTATGCCAGCAAATTTGGAAAACACTGCAGTGGTCACAGGACTGGAAAAGCTTATTCCAGTCCCAAAGAGAGGCAATGCCAAAGAATGTTCAAGCTATTGCACAATTGCACTCATTTCACATGCTAGAAAAGTAACGCTCAAAATTCTTCAAGTGAGGCTTCAACAGTACGTGAACCAAGAACTTCCAGATGTTCAAGCTGGATTTAGAAAAGGCAGAGGAACCAGAGATCAAACTGCCAACATCCATTAGATCATAGAAAAAGCAGGAGAATTCCAGAAAAACATCTACTTCTGCTTCATTGACTATGCTAAAGCCTTGGACTGTGTGGATCACAACAAACTGTGGAAAATTCTTCAAGAGATGGGAATGCCAGATCACCTCACCTGAGAAACTTGTATGCAGGTCAAGAAGCAACAATTAGAATAGGACATGAAACAACAAACTGGACGTCAAGGCTGTATATTGTCACCCTACTTATTTAACTTATATGCAGAGTACATCATGCAAAATGCTGGGCTGGATGAAGCACAAGCTGGAATCAAGATTGCCAGGAGAAATATCAATAACCTCAGATATGCAGATGATACCACCCTTATGGCAGAAAGCAAAGAGGAACTAAAGAGACTCTTGATGAAAGTGAGAGAGGAGAGTGAAAAAGCTGGCTTAAAACTCAACATTCAAAAAGCTAAGATCATGGCATCTGGTTCCATCAGTTCATGGCAAACAAATGGGAAAACAATGGAAACAGTGACAGACTTAATTTTCCTGGGCTCCAAAATCACTGCAGATGGTGACTGCAGCCATGAAATTAAAAGATGCCTGCTCTTTGGAAGAAAAACTATGACAAAAATTAGACAGCATATTAAAAAGTTAGAGATATTACTTTGCCAACAATGGTCCATACAGTCAAAGCTATGGTTTTTCCAGTAGTGAGGTATGGATGTGAGAGTTGGATCATAAAGAAGGCTGAGTGCTGAAGAATTGATGCTTTTGAACTGTGGTGTTGGAGAAGACTCTTGAGAGTCCCTTGGACTGCAAAGAGGTCAAACCAGTCAATCCTGAAGGAAATCAATCCTGAATATTCATTGGAAGGACTGAAGCTCCAATCCTTTGGTCACCTAATGTGAAGAGGTGACTTATTAGAAAAGACCCTGATGCTGGGAAAGATTGAAGGCAGGAGGAGAAAAGGATGATAGAGGACGAGATGGTTGGATGGTGTCACCGACTCAATGGACATGAATTTGAGCAAGCTCCGGGAGATGGTGAAGGACAGGGAGGTTTGGCATGCTGCAGTCCATGGGTTCACAGTCAGACATGACTGAGCAACTGAACAACAGATGCTTGACTACAGGCTTCCCTGATGGCTCACTGGTAAAGAATCCACCTGCAATGTAGGAGACAAAGGGGATGTGGGTTCGATCCCCATGTTGGCAAGGTCCCCTGGAGGAGGAAATGGCAATCCACACCAATATTCTTGCCTGAAAAATCCCATGGACAGAGGAGCCTCGGGCTACAGTGCAAAGGGTCACAGAGAGTCGAACATGACTGGGCACACACACTACCACTACTACACTATGTATGACTACAGATATTAACAAGAGAACCTTGCTGGGATTTTGATTGGAATTGCACTAAACCTGTAGGTCAATTTGGGCAGAACTGACATCTTTATTGTGTTGAGTCTTTTAATCCAAAAACACAGTATGTCTCTCCATTTATTTATATCTTCTGATTCCTTGCATCAGCATTTTATAATTTTCAGCATACAGAAGCTGTGTGCTTTGTCAGACTAACACCGAAGTATTTCATTTTCTTTGGAGTGATTAGAAATGGTATTGTTTCAAATTTTAGTTGGCACATATTTGTGGTCAGTAAATAAAATTGTAATTGATTTTCGTATGTTTCTCTTGTACCATGAAGCCTTGCTGAAATCACCTACACCTTGAGATTATTTTTTAAACATAGTAAAGCGTTTCATCTGCAAACAGGGACAATGTTATTTCTTCATTTCCAATCTGTGTGCCTTTTAAGTCTTTTTTAAAAATTTCCACTTCTTAATAAATGGGTTGTAGGGGACAACTGATTTTTGGATATAGGAAGTGGGTGGAGAGGAGCCATTTGTTGAAATTGGAAAGACTACAGGAGAAGACTAAGGCAGAAGGGGTTCTGCCTGCTGTTGAGTGGGTGATTAGAGATTTGAGGACACAGCTTGAGAGGAGAAGTCAAAGGTAGAGGTACTGGGAACAGTCTGCAATTAGATTGCATTGAAATTCAGGAAAGAGAGCAGATGGAGGCCAGAAGAGGACCCCTCTTAAGGGCTGAGCCCTTGAGACTGCAGTTATTTATAGACTGTGTGTACAAGGAAGAGCCCACAAAGAAGACCAGGAAGGGTATCCAATGACTTCAGACAAATCATTGCATTTCCTCATACTTCAGTTAACTCACTGGAAAAAAAGGGGAGGGGGGAGTGGAACGTTTTGATGAGAGCACTAGTGTGCCTCTTCTTTAGCAAAGTGCTAGATGGGAGAAGGTCAGACAATGAAGCCATTCCCTCATTTACTCACGTGGCGAGATTTGGCGTGTGGGGAGTGATGAAGCATAGTATTCTTGGGACAGGCAGCACTGATCCCAGCTAAGGAGACATCATTTGAGTATCTCCTGCCTGACTCTTTGACCAACCACTACGATAAGTTAATCCTCACAAGTCAACGGCTTCATCAGTCATAAAGAAAAGCATTTTGCTGATAGGAAAGACTAAATAGGTTCTCAATGGTCTGTAAAGCCAGCGACTCATGACCACACCACTGCTTAGATTCTGGCAATTTTGATCTCGCCTGCCCTGTGCAAGTTTTTGCTTTTTCCCCTTGCCTATTACCATATCTTTTTATGTAATAAACATGATAAATCTGATATTTCTTTTTTGTCTCCCACTATAATGTCAACTCCTATCCAACCCCAAAGCCTAGACAGGTGGCCAGATCACAATAAGTGTTCCAACATTTGTTGATGTCTTCAGAAATAACGTAAATGACCTTCAGATTTTAAGTGCTTCAGGAATCATGGTCCAAAGCTAAATGTCAGTGGTGTTTGTTATTAATACACAGAGAAACTGCTTGAGTATTCCTATTTATGAAAAAGAGTCCTGAATTATGCAGAGTTTAAATTATGTAAGACTGTCATGAATGCATCTTTCATGTAAAGTATAACCAGTTTATAATTAATTACATATTCATGCAATAAATTAATGTGTATTCATTAAGCAAGGTCTAAAATATATTTAATGATGTATGAAAAATAACCTCATAAACAGTTTTGAGTTGAGATGTAAAACTATATACATAATACAATGAGCACATTTTTGAAAGGGGGAAAAAATGAATCAGAAACACACACACATACCCAACACATAGGCCAAACAGGGCCGTGGCCGAGAGTGCCAGGATGCGATAGCACAGGAGCAGCCGAAGGAGCTACCCCACCCCCGAGGCCAGGGGCGGCGGCTGCACAGGTGCAGGAGGGCCAGAGGAGCTATTCCACGTTCAAGGTCAGGAGGGGCGGTGGTGAGGAGATACCCCTCGTCCAAGGTAAGAGAAACCCAATTAAGACAGTAGGTGTTGCAAGGGGGCATCAGAGGGCAGACACACTTAAACCATAATCACAGAAAACTAGTCAATCTAATCACACTAGGGCCACAGCCTTGTCTAACTCAATGAAACTAAGCCATGCCCATGGGGCCACCCAAGACGGGAGGGTCATGGTAGAGAGGGCTGACAGTATGTGGTCCACTGGAGAAGGGAATGGCAAACCACTTCAGTAATCTTGCCTTGAGAATCCCATGAACACTATAAAAAGGCAAAATGATAGGATACTGAAAGAGGAACTCCCCAGGTCAGTAGGTGCCCAATATGCTACTGGAGACCAGTGGAGAAATAACTCCAGAAAGAATGAAGGGATGGAGCCAAAGCAAAAACAATACCCAGTTGTGGATGTGACTGGTGATAGAAGCAAGGTCCAATGCTGTACAGAGCAATATCGCATAGGAACCTGGAATGTTAGGTCCGTGAATCAAGGCAAATTGGAAGTGGTCAAACAGGAGATGACAAGGGTAAACGTCGGCATTCTAGGAATTAGAGAACTAAAATGGACTGGAATGGGTGAATTTAACTCAGGTGACCATTATATCTACTACTGCAAGCAGAAATCCCTTAGAGGAAATGGAGTAGCCATCATGGTCAACAGAGTCTGAAATGCAGTACTTGGATGCAATCTCAAAAACGACAGAATGATCTCTGTTCGTTTCCAAGGCAAACCATTCAGTATCACAGTAATCCAAGTCTATGCCCCAACCAGTAACACTGAAGAAGCTGAAGTTGAACGGTTCTATGAAGACCTACAAGACCTTTTAGAACTAACACCCAAAAAAGATGTCCTTTTCATTATAGGGGACTGGAATGCAAAAGTAGGAAGTCAAGAAACACCTGGAGTAACAGGCAAATTTGGCCTTAGAATACGGAATGAAGCAGGGCAGACTAATAGAGTTTTGCCAAGAAAATGCACTGGTCGTAGCAAACACCCTCTTCCAACAACATAAGAGAAGACTCTACACATGGACATTACCAGATGGTCAACACTGAAATCAGATTGATTATATTCTTTTCAGCCAAAGATGGAGAAGCTCTATACAGTCAGCAAAAACAAGACCAGGAGCTGACTGTGGCTCAGATCATGAACTCCTTATTGCCAAATTCAGACTTAAATTGAAGAAAGTAGGGAAAACCACTAGACCATTCAGGTATGACCTAAATCAAATCCCTTATGATTATACAGTGGAAGTGAGAAATAGATTTAAGGGACTAGATCTGATAGAGTGCCTGATGAACTATGGATGGAGATTCATGACATTGTACAGAAGACAGGGATCAAGACCATCCCCATGGAAAAGAAATGCAAAAAAGCAAAATGGCTGTCTGAGGAGGCCTTACAAATAGCTGTGAAAAGAAGAAAAGCGAAAAGCAAAGGAGAAAAAAAAGATATAAGCATCTGAATGCAGTTTCAAAGACTACCAAGAAAAGATGAGAAAGCCTTCCTCAGCCATCAATGCAAAGAAATAGAGGAAAACAACAGAATGGGAAAGACTAGAGATCTCTTCAAGAAAATTAGAGATACCAAGGGAACATTTCATGCAAAGATGGGCTCGATAAAGGACAGAAATGGTATGGACCTAACAGAAGCAGATGATATTAAGAAGAGGTGGCAAGAATACACAGAAGAACTATACAAAAAAGATCTTCACGACCAAGATAATCACGATGGTATGATCACTCACCTAGAGCCAGACATCCTGGAATGTGAAGTCAAGTGGGCCTTAGGAAGCATCACTACGAACAAAGCTAGTGGAGGTGATGGAATTTCAGTTGAGCTATTTCAAATCCTGAAAGATGATGCTGTGAAAGTGCTGCACTCAATATGCCAGCAAATTTGGAAAACTCAGCAGTGGCCACAGGACTGGAAAAGGTCAGTTTTCATTCCAATCCCAAAGAAAGGCAATGCCAAAGAATGCTCAAACTACTGCACAATTGCACTCATCTCACACGCTAGTAAAGTAACGCTCAAAATTCTCCAAGCCAGTACAGCAGTATGTGAACCGTGAACTTCCAGATGTTCAAGCGGTTTTAGAAAAGGCAGAGGCGGGGCTGGATGCCAGTCGCGTCCAATGGCGCGCGGGGTGAAGGTTGAAAGGTGGAAGGTGGGGCTAGGCCGTGGCGCTGGTTCTTCTCAGCGCGTGTGCTGGGCTGCCTACCCGTCATGGAGGCAGTCTTGACTGAGGAGCTTGATGAAGAGGAACAGCTGGTGAGAAGGCATCACAAAGAGAAGGAGCTGCAAGCCAAAATACAGAGTTGGAAGAATGCTGTTCCCAGGAATGACAAAAAGAGGAGGAAGCAACTTACAGAAGATGTTGCTAAGTTAGAAGCAGAAATGGAACAGAAAGAGAGAGAGGAGCTGGATCAGTTGAAGTTGACTTCTAAAGAGAGTAAAATAGATTCTGTTGCTGTTAATATTTCAAACTTGGTTCTTGAGAATCAGCCACTTCGGATATCAAAAGCACAAAAGAGACGGGACAAAAAGGCTGCATTGGAAAAGGAGCGGGAAGAAAGGATAGCTGAAGCTGAAATTGAAAACTTAACCGGAGCTAGACATGTAGAAAGTGAACAACTTGCTCAAATAGTGGCAGCTAGACAGTTGTAAATTAAACAGATTCCATCTGATGGGCACTGTATGTATAGAGCCATTGAAGATCAGCTGAAAGAGCAGAACGGCGTTTTGACTGTGGCTGCCTTAAGATGTCAGACTGCTAACTACATGCAGAGTCATGTGGAAGACTTTCTGCCATTTTTAACAAATCCTAATACAGGAGAAATGTATACTCCAGAAGAGTTTGGAAAGTATTGTGATGATATTGTAAACACAGCTGCTTGGGGGGGTCAACTTGAGCTAAGAGCCCTGTCTCACATTTTACAAACACCAATAGAGATAATACAGGCAGATTCTCCTCCTATAGTAGTTGGTGAAGAATATCCAGAAGATCCATTAATACTTGTTTATATGAGACATGCATATGGCTTAGGAGAACACTACAATTCTGTTACACGGTTGGTGAACACAGCTACTGAAAATTATAGCTAGTATATAAAATGTTGCTATTATGTCAGTGTGCTGATCTGAGTATTAATACCAAGTATTGGATTATTCTCTGTGTTTCTGAAAAAACACAACTACCTTAAATCAGTTTTATGGTAAAGCTACTAATAGGTTTTCTTTTTTATTCTTTTGTTGTTGTTGTTGTTGTCTTGTTGTTTTTTACATATTTACTATTTTTTTAATTTAATTTTATTTTTAAACTTTACATAATTGTATTAGTTTTGCCAAATATCAAAATGAATCCATCACAGGTATACATGTGCTCCCCATCCTGAACCCTCCCCATACCATCCCTCTGGGTCGTCCCAGTGCACTAGCCCCAAGCATCCAGTATCGTGCATTGAACCTGGACTGGCATCTCGTTTCATACATGATATTTTACATGTTTCAATGCCATTCTCCCAAATCTTCCCACCCTCTCCCTCTCCCACAGAGTCCATAAGACTGTTCCATACATCAGCGTCACTTTTGCTGTCTCGTACACAGGGTTATTGTTATCATCTTTCTAAATTCCATATATATGTGTTAGTATACTGTATTGGGTTTTTCCTTCTGGCTTACTTCACTCTGTATAATAGGCTTTACTAATAGGTTTTAAAAAAACGTGTCCGAGAGAAACTTTAACCAGTGTCCCCTTAATGGTGTTTTAAAAAACACTTTTAAGTTCTTTGTGGAGAATATCATTTACAGACCAAGATGGTACCCTGATTGTTGATATTTTTATTAAATATAAGATTCTGAACATTCTATTCTGTGTTGAAGTTGTTAAAAAAATTTTTTTTCTCCTTATTACCGAAAGCTTTCAGTAACCATATCAATGTAATTTTTCATGAAGAAGTGAAATGACTCAGTCTCTTTGACATTGCAATAATGTGATAGTGATAACAAATTTAATTAATGTGTATAAATAATTTGATTGCAGTAACATTGCTGTTGATGGGATTAATGCTGTGACTTTTTTTAACATTTATTTTTAATTGGAGGATAATTGCTTTAGAACATTGTGTTGGTTTCTGCCATGTAACAACATGAATCAGCCCTAAGATACATATCTCCCTTCCCTCTGGAACCTCCCTCCCATCCCTGCCCTTCCCACCTCTTTAGGTTGATGCTGTGACATTTATGTAACCCCATCAAAGTGCAGCTAAGAAGGTTGCTTTAATAAAAATAAAAATAAGTAAAAAAAAAAAAAAAAGCCAGAGGAACCAGAGATCAAATTGCCAACATATGCTGGATCATTGAAAAAGCAATAGAGTTCCAGAAAAACATCTATTTCTGCTTTATTGACTATGCCAAAGCCTCTGACTGTGTGGATCACAATAAACTGTGGAAAATTCTGAAAGAGATGGGAATCCCAGACCACCTGACCTGCCTCTTTCGAAACCTATATGCAGGTCAAGAAGCAACAGTTAGAAGTGGACATGGAACAACACACTGGTTCCAAATAGGAAAAGGAGTTCGTCAAGGCTGTATACTGTCACCCTGCTTATTTAACTTATATGCAGAGTACATCATGAGAAACACTGGGCTGGAAGAACCACAAGCTGGAATCAAGATTGCTGGGAGAAATATCAATAACCTCAGATATGCAGATGACACCACCCTTATGGCAGAAAGTGAAGAGGAACTAAAAAGCCTCTTGATGAAAGTGAAAGAGAAGACTGAAAATGTTGGCTTAAAGCTCAACATTCAGAAAACGAAGATCATGGCATCTGATCCCATCCCTTCATGGGAAATAAATGGGGAAACAGTGGAAGCAGTGTCAGACTTTATTTCTTTGGGCTCCAAAATCACTGCAGATGGTGACTGCAGCCATGAAATTAAAAGACGCTTACTCCTTGGAAGGAAAGTTATGAGCAACCTAGATAGCATATTCAAAAGCAGAGACATTACTTTGCCAACAAAGGTTCGTCTAGTCAAGGCTATGGTTTTTCCTGTGGTCATGTATGGATGTGAGAGTTGGACTGTGAAGAAGGCTGAGCACCGAAGAATTGACGCTTTTGAACTGTGGTGTTGGAGAAGACTCTTGAGAGTCCCTTGGACTGCAAGGAGATCCAACCAGTCCATTCTGAAGGAGATCAGCCCTGGGATTTCTTTGGAAGGAATGATGCTAAAGCTGAAACTCCAGTACTTTGGCCACCTCACGCGAAGAGTTGACTCATTGGAAAAGACTCTGATGCTGGGAGGGATTGGGAGCAGGAGGAGAAGGGGACGACAGAGGATGAGATGGCTGGATGGCATCACTGATGTGAGTCTCAGTGAACTCCGGGAATTGGTGATGAACAGGGAGGGCGTGCTGTGATTCATGGGGTCACAAAGAGTCAGACACGACTGAGCGACTGAACTGAACTGAAGATTACAAGTGATTTTTGTTTGCATCCTTTTTGTTGTTTTCTACCATTAACACCTTAACCTGTACAATCAGAAAACACAAACTACCAATAAATGGAGAGTTGTTGGAAGATAGTGTTCTCTCAGAATTGAAAGCACTTTTAGAAACAAAAAAGATAGCACCACTGAACTGATCTGAGAGGTCCCAAGGCCTCTTGGAAATAATAAAGGAGGAGCCATCAGCTATGGAAATGCATAAGTTTTTTCCAGGAGTGTTTCTCAATTGGACTAGGCATTTTAAAACTTTGAGGTTGCCCCAAAGCTCTTCCAAAAGACCAGAGATTCACCTTCAGCTATACTCCCAAGTAGAAAACCTAAGCTATCGGTAACAGAAAACCAACTCTGGCTGCAACTACAGAAAATTATTTCACATTAAAAAAATTTAAATGTAAAGGGGAGCTCTTGGATAGGTTCAAAATGATGGGATCATAGTCTACCCTTTTGATGACTCCAACTCATTCAATTTAACTCTAATTCTCATCCTGCAGTTGCCATCACCATTCCAGGGATCACAAGCTGGTATACAGCCAGAGTCAGAAGAGGTTTTGCCTCTTTCTTGTAACTGAAGAATGAGTCTTTCACCATTCACAATAGCCAAGACAAGGAAACAACCTAAACGTCCATCAAGTGATGAATGGATAAAGAAGATGTGATCCAGATATATAACATTACTCAGTCATAAAAAAGAATGAAATAATACCATTTGCAGCAATCTGGATGCAATTAAAGATGATCATAGTAAGTGAAGTAAGTCAGAAAGAGACAGATAAATACCATATAATCACTTTGATGTGGAATCTAAAATATGACAAATGAACCAATCTGTGAAATAGAATTGTTGCAGTGAAAAGGAAAAAAGAGGAATAAGTTTCTCTTTTTTTCCCCTTTCCTGAGAACAACAAAAAAATAAAGAGAACAGTGAATAGGCCAGAGAAGAAACATAAATGGGTCTGAAAGAGCTAATCCCTATTAGTTTTACTTTAACTGCTCCTAATCTATAGTCCATAAATTTTCTTTTCCCAGAACAAACCTGACACTACATCACTTACATCCTGTACCTGTGGCTCCCTTACTCTGCATGAGCTCTATCCCGCTATTACTCTTTAACTCTGTGCTAATTACATCCTGTACACGGTGCTTACCTTCACCACACTCCCTTTACAGACCAATCCTGTAGCTTTTCACACTTCAGGAAGAAGGCCACAGTACAATAAACCAGAGACAAATGGACCCAATTACTAGACTATCAGACTGTTTAAGACCCAATCACTGGATCACTTGACCCCAGATATGACTGTTTTGAAACACTCGAAGAAACAGAAGAATGCAAGTTTCCTTTTTCTTATTCCATACCCCAGACTGTGAACCCCATCTATCAAATCTCTCAGTTCCCCATGCAAGAGAAGGGCACAGTCCTTGGGGCACTAGTCTGCTGTCTTCTCCCCTCAGCTGTCTGAGGATTAAAGTTATCTTTCTATCTCCTCCAAACTCTATCTCCATATTTTTTTATTTGGCTTCAGTGTGCAGAGAAAGCCAAGATTTTGGCGGTAAGAGAACCATGGACATAGACTGGTTGCCAAGGGGAAGGGGGTTGGGGATGGGAAAACAGGAGGTTGGGGTTAGCATATATAAGCTATATATAGAGAGAAAGAATGGATAAACAACAAGGCCCTACTGTATAGCACAGAGAACTATACTCAATATTCTATGATAAATCATAATGGAAAAGAATATAAAAAAGAATGTGTATATATATATTGTATAATTAAGTCACTTTGTTGTACAGCAGAAATTAACACAACACTGTAAGTCAACTATACTTCTATACAAAAGAAAGAAAGATGGAACTTTTAAGAAAGACTCCAGCCTCCAATTTCTCACCTTCACTGTGTCACTCTACCTTTGCCTAATCCTATTACCTTAAGGAAAAAGGAGTTTTCTGATTATATCACTCAAACCCACCCCTGGGGACAAGTGGGCTAGTCTCCTCTGAAACCCAGAATGTATGAACATTAGGAGGTACATATTTGGGAACACCAGAAGAATGTGTGGGAGATGCCGGGGGTGTATGTCAGGCTGGCAGCCGACAGCATCTGCGGTAGCTACTGGATTCTCCCTACCAGTCAACAGGCTGTGTTATTCCAAACTGAAGGAAGCAATGTGTGGTTCTCTTTGGAACAGCCTTGCTTCAAACACGAGGCCTTCCCAGGGACTGATCCAGAGCAGGACCCTGCAGGGCTCATGGGCACAAAGGCTTTTCTGTGTCCCCCACTTCTTGGCTTCATTCAGCCTTCATGACTTTCCCTGAGTTCAAATGAGTAGGCAGAAACAACTGCTAATCAGGGAAGAGAGGGGATGGGGAGACAAGGGAAAAACAGTCAAAAGAAACAATAGTGCAACTTTAGGGCAAGGTCTTATTTTCCCAAGTGACACAAACAACCATCTCTGAGCTGTTCTGAAGATACTGAAACCCTCACCAGGCTGAAGGTAACCGTACAGTGCTCACAAGTAGATCCCAGATGGGATCTGATGCTGACTCCCACTTGCCTCACCACCAACCAATCAGAAGAATGTCCACACACTGAACACATCGTCTTTGAACCATTCCTATAAAACTCCTCACAATCCCCTCCAGGTAGAGACACACAGTTTTGAGGGCATAGCCCACTGTGGCCCCCTTTACCTGGCAAAACAATAAAGCTATTCTTTTCTACTTCACCCAGAACTGTCTTGAAAAATTAATTTGGAGTCAGAGTACAGAAGCTAGTTAGTCAGTTTAGTCACTCAGTTGTGTCCGACTCTTTGTGACCCCATAGACTGCAGCACACCAGGATTCCCTGTCCATCACCAACTCCCGGAGTTTACTCAAACTCATGTCCATTGAGTCGGTGATGCCATCCAACCATCTCATCCTCTGTTGTCCTCTTCTCCTCCTGCCTGAAATCTTTCCCGGCATCAGGTTCTTTTTCAGTGAGTCAGTTCTTCGCATCAGGTGGCCAAAGTATTGGAGTTTCAGCTTCAGCATCAGTCCTTCCAATGAATATTCAAGACTGATTTCCTTTAGGATGGACTGGTTGTATCTCCTTGCAGTCCAAGGGACTCTCAAGAATCTTTTCCAACACCACAGTTCAAAAGCATCAATTCTTTGGTGCTCAATTTTCTTTATGGTCCAACTCCCACATCCATACATGATTACTGGAAAAACCATAGCTTTGACTAGATGGACCTTTGTTGGCGAAGTAATGTCTCTGCTTTTTAATATGCTGACTAGATTGGTCATAGTTTTTCTTCCAAGGAGCAAGGGTCTTTTAATTTCATGGCTGCAGTCACCATCTGCAGTGATTTTGGAGCCCAAAAAAGTCTCTTACTGTTTCCACTGTTTCCCCATCTATTTGCCATGAAGTGATAGAACCAGATACCATGATCTTAGTTTTCTGAATGTTGAGTTTTAAGCCAGCTTTTTCATTCTCCTCTTTCACTTTCATCAAGAGGCTCTTTAGTTCCTCTTTGATTTCTGCCATAAGGGTGGTATCATCTGCATATTTGAGGTTATTGATATTTCTCCCACAATCTTGATTCCAGCTTGTGCTTCATCCAGCCTGGCATTTTGCATGATGTATTCTGCATATAAGTTAAATAAGCAGTGTGACAATATACAGCCTTGACATACTCCTTTCCTGATTTGGAACCAGTGTGTTGTTCCATGTCCAGTTCTATCTGCTGCTTTTTGACCTGCATACAGATTTCTCAGGAGGCAGGTAAAGTGGTCTGGTATTCCCATCTCTTTAAGAATTTTTCACAGTTTGCTGTGATCCACACAGGCCAAGGCTTTAGCATAGTCAATGAAGAAGAAGTAGATGTTTTTCTGGAACTCTCTTGCTTTTTCGATGATCTAATGGATGTTGGCAATTTGATCTCTGGTTCCTCTGCCTTTTCTAAATCCAGCTTGAATATCTTGAAGTTCACGGTTATTGCTGAAGCCTCACTTGGAGAATTTTGAGCATTATTTTGCTAGCATGTGAGATGAGTGCAATTGTGTGGCAGTTTGAGCATTCTTTGGCATTGCCTTTCTTTGGGATTGGAATGAAAACTGACCTTTTCCAGTCCTGTGGCCACTGCTGAGTTTTCCAAATTTGCTGGCATATTGAGTGCAGCACTTTCACAGCATCATCTTTTAGGATTTAAAATAGCTCAGCTGGAATTTCATCACCTCCATTAGCTTCGTTCATAGTGATGCTTCCTAAGGCCCACTTGACTTTGAACTTCAAGATGTCTGGCTCTAGGTGAGTGATCACACCACTGTGTTTATCTGGGTCATGAAGATCTTTTTTGTACAGTTCTTCTGTATATTCTTGCCACCTCTTCTTAATATCATATGCTTCTGTTAGGTCCATACAATTTCTGTCCTTTATTGTGCCCATCTTTACATGAAATGTTCCCTTGGTATCTCTAATTTTCTTTAAGAGATCTCTAGTCTTTCCCATTCTATTGTTTTCCTCTATTTCTTTGCATTGATCACTGAGGAAGGCTTTCTCATCTTTTCTTGCTAGTCTTTGAAACTCTGCATTCAAATGGGTATATCTTTCCTTTTCTCCTTTGCCTTTCATGTCTTTTCTTTTCTCAGCTATTTGTAAGGCCTCCTCAGACAACCATTTTGCCTTTTTGCATTTCTCTTCCTTCCTCAATCCAGATTAATTTACAGAAGCCACCTCTGAGTCTTCCCAAAGTGTGCCTTCCACGTTGCAGAGACTCTCAAAAGGTGAGTCACTCAGCTGGTTCTGAGAGCCTCTTCTCAGAGCCTCTTTCCTGCCCTAGCTGCCAGGTACACTTCCACACGGTTTGTGCCTAGGCTTGTGCCAAGTCGCACAGTTTATGCCACTCTCTGTCACACAGCAGGGATCACCTCTGTCAGATGTGATTGTTAGGACAGTTGGACATTTGTGCCATTAGCCACACTGTGCTTCAGTTGCACTCAGAGAGTTCACTGGGGTGGTTGGAACACCTTCTGGGCCTGGCGAACTCTCAGGAGCTCCATTCTATGGCCTTTTGCCTAAGAATGGGCTTGGGTCCGTCTCAAGACACTCCCTCAGACTCACCTCTAAGCTATATTCTCAGGAACTGGGTAAAAATTTGACCCTGAAAATTCTTAAAAAGAAGAGACCGAGATTCTTTTGCAACAAATCTTGGAGCTAGTACAAATTAGGGAACCAAGAAAAATGGCCTGTTAACGGCACACTAAATTATAACACAATCCTCCAACTTGATCTATTTTGCAGTTTCTTATGGTCAAATCTTTATGACAGTCAGTCAGAATCCGGATCTAACAGACTAATACCACATACATCTTTCTGTTTCCACTATCCCCCCATCTCCCTCATCTCCCTCTCCACCAAATCTCCTAGCCCAGGACTTTCTCCTATAATCAAAATCCTGAAAACAAAAACAAAAACCTCTCCTAACATTGTAAAGAATCCCCTTCTAATTCCTCCTATCTCTCAGTGTGGGAGGCTGGAAGGGGTAGAGGGATGGAGGAAAGAAAATGAAACTTCCCCAACTCCTGCAAAGTTCTCTTACTTCTTCAAGTTCTTCTGATCAAACTAAGACCCTATGTCTCCAGAGGAACAATCCTTGCTAGGACAATCCTATCAGCCCCTGTCATCAGAGCCAGTTTGGGCACTATTTGGTCTATATTTTAGCTATGAAACTATGACCACATAAAAGAGAGATGACATTTTTGACACAGGATGGCCATGATATTCTTTAGACTCCAGAGAAAACTGATTAAAATGAAATCTTTTTGAAATTATGAAACCAGTTTTTTTTTTTTGCACGTACCATTAGAAAAAGCTGGCTTCTTACACTATTTTTTTTGGAGCACCAACCCTGAGAAAACAGAAACACGCCTACGAAAAAGCCTGAAGTTAACTCTTACCACGTTCTGGAAATCTCCCACTCTGCTGGAGACTTCAGTCTTGGGCAAATTAACAGAACTTCAAGCCAAGGATAAAAAGGGGGCAAAGAGACATTTTAAATCTCAAGTGGAAAACTATAAGATCTTTGTCTGGCTTTATGTGTGTCTTAATGTGTGTCTTTGTATTTGGGCAATATTACTTTGTAAATAAGCTCTTATTTAATTGGCCTAAATAAAAGTAAGTGCTTAGAAATCAAACAGTTCTAAATACAAGAGAAATTAAATGAATTTCGGGTTCACATGAATTGGGAAATATTCAATATTAAATTAATACCTGGTATTAGTGTTTATTTGTTAATCTAACTAATATAGATATGTCTGAAGGTTCATCAATATTGAGTGTCATACTTTTACTGTGCCTAGGTTTAATAAGATATTATTATATCTATTGCAAATCTATCAGCAATGTGAAGAAACTTTTAAGGAAATAAAATGCAAATGAAGTAAGACTTTTGTGTGATTTATGTTTACCAGTCTACAGAGTGCTGATATAAAGGACAGTTCATGGTTCCTTAAGGAAAGTAGGATGTGTGTTTTTAATAAAAAGGTATGAGGAATGGAATTACATTTTATTAAGGGGAAAGTATGTCAAAGCTGTATATTGTCACCCTGCTTATTTAACTTATATGCAGAGTACATCATAAGAAACGCTGGACTGCAAGAAGCACAAGGTGGAATCAAGATTGCCGGGAGAAATATCAGTAACCTCAGATACGCAGATGATACCACCCTGATGGCAGAAAGTGAAGAGAAACTAAAAAGCCTCTTGATGAGAGTGAAAGAGGAGAGTGAAAAAGCTGGCTTAAAGCTCAACATTCAGAAAACTAACATCATGGCATCTGGTCCCATCACTTCATGGGAAATAGATGGGGAAACAGTGCCTGACTTTATTTTTCTGGGCTCCAAATCACTGCGGATGGTGACTGCAGCCATGAAATTAAAAGACGTTTATTCCTTGGAAGGAAAGTTATGACCAATCTAGACAGCATATTAAAAAGCAGAGACATTACTTTATCAACAAAGGTCTGTCTAGTCAAGGCTACAGTTTTTCCAGTAGTCATGTATGGATATGAGAGTTGGACTATAAAGAAAGCTGAGGACCGAAGAATTGATGCTTTTGAACTGTGGTGTTGGAGAAGACTCTTGAGAGTCCCTTGGACTGCAAGGAGATCCAACCAGTCCATCCTAAAGGAGATCAGTCCTGGGTGTTCATTGGAAGGACTGATGTTGAAGCTGAAACTCCAATACTTTTGCCACCTGATGCGAACAGCTGAATCATTGGAAAAGACCCTGATGCTGGGAAAGATTGAGGGCAGGAGGAGAAGGGGATGACAGAGGATGAGATGGTTGGATGGCATCACCGACTCAATGGACACGGGTTTGGGTGGACTCCGGGGGTTGGTGATGGACAGGGAGGCCTGGTGTGCTGCAGTTCATGGGGTCACAAAGAGTCGGATATGACTGAGTGACTGAACTGAACTGAAGGGGAAAGGAAATAAGTCTGACTTACAGTTAGCTGTTCTCTGAATGGACAAATAGAGTCATGAATACAGAAAGTTTTGGGGGAAAAAAAAGGTTTGTGGAAAATGAACCCCGAGAAAAGAGTTTTATATATAAGACAAGTTTTCGTACGACACTGAGTTGCCTTTGAAGTATTTTACTTTGGCTAAGGGATTAACTATTGTTTCCAACAAATATAAACAGGTATCACACTGGAATTTGATTTCCTCTCTCTATTAACAGAATAAAATTTTCATGAAATGTTGCTTTTGATAATCAGATCAAATCAGATCAGATCAGTCGCTCAGTCGTGTCCGACTCTTTGCAACCCCATGAATCGCAGCACGCCAGGCCTCCCTGTCCATCACCAACTCCCAGAGTTCACCCAGACTCACGTCCATCGAGTCAGTAATGCCATCCAACCATCTCATCCTCTGTCATCCCCTTCTCCTCCTGCTCCCAATCCCTCCCAGCATCAGAGTCTTTTCCAATGAGTCAACTCTTCGCATGAGGTGGCCAAAGTACTGGAGTTTCAGCTTTAGCATCATTCCTTCCAAAGAAATCCCAGGGCTGATCTCCTTCAGAATGGACTGGTTGGATCTCCTTGCAGTCCAAGGGACTCTCAAGAGTCTTCTCCAACACCACAGTTCAAAAGCATCAATTCTTCGGTGCTCAGCCTTCTTCACAGTCCAACTCTCACAACCATACATGACCACAGGAAAAACCATAGCCTTGACTAGATGAACCTTTGTTGGCAAAATAATGTCTCTGCTTTTGAATATACTATCTAGGTTGGTCATAACTTTCCTTCCAAGGAGTAAGCGTCTTTTAATTTCATGGCTGCAGTCACCATCTGTAGTGAATTTGGAGCCCAGAAAAATAAAGTCTGACACTGTTTCCACTGTTTCCCCATCTATTTCCCATGAAGTGGTGGGACCAGATGCCATGATCTTCGCTTTCTGAATGTTGAGCTTTAAGCCAACTTTTTCACTCTCCACTTTCACTTTCATCAAGAGGCTTTTTAGTTCCTCTTCACTTTCTGCCATAAGGGTGGTGTCATCTGCATATCTGAGGTTATTGATATTTCTCCCGGCAATCTTGATTCCAGCTTGTGTTTCTTCCAGTCCAGCATTTCTCAAGATGTACTCTGCATATAAGTTAAATAAACAGGGTGACAATATACAGCCTTGACGTACTCCTTTTCCTTTTGGAACCAGTCTGTTGTTCCATGTCCAGTTCTAACTGTTGTTTCCTGACCTGCATACCAATTTCTCAAGAGGCAGATCAGGTGGTCTGGTATTCCCATCTCTTTCAGAATTTTCCACAGTTTATTGTGATCCACACAGTCAAAGGCTTTGGCATAGTCAATAAAGCAGAAATAGATATTTTTCTGGAACTCTCTTGCTTTTTCTATGATCCAGCGGATGTTGGCAATTTGATCTCTGGTTCCTCTGCCTTTTCTAAAACCAGCTTGAACATCAGGAAGTTCACGGTTCACATATTATGAATTTCTTTGTCTTTAAGTGATTTAATTTTTAAAATAATTTGTTACTTTGATAAGATGACTAAGCATTATTTCACAATGATCTATGAAATTTATGGCACGCACAGATAAAGCTCATTCTGCTTCTCCAAAAATTAACACCTTATCTACTTCTAAATCAAGGATTTAAAATAGATAAGCAATGACTATAAATCAAAAAGTTAGGGCTATGGGAAATCCAAGATGGCCACTTGGCTTTTCCCAGCTCCCTGAAAAAAATCTAATTTTTACTTGATGGAATAAAGCCTTCTCTAGGTGCAGGGTTAATGTCCTCACAGTGGGGGAAAAGAAATTGTTAAAAATGTATTTCCCACCTGGGGTATACTTTCTACAATCTCCAGTGATCAAGGCACCCACCTCACTGGACAAATCATACAAGCCTTAATCAAAACTTATTAAACATCTTAAAACTATCACTGTCACTATCATCCTCAATTATTGGACAAGGTCAGACGGAACAAAGATCAATTACATTGAATTAAATAAACTGCTAAACATGATTATAATTTTCATGACTTTTTATCTGACATATTACTGGTTTCTAATCTTTGTTTTGAGATATAAAGAAACTTTTCCCAAACTATGGTTTAAGTCAATTTGGTAATTTAAGCAAGTAGATAAAATTAAAACATTTTTCTTTTCTCTCTGCCTTGTCCCTCCAGAAATTTGAGACATTTTAGTTCTGAACAGCCTTAATAGGTAAATAAAAGACTGTTTCCTGACACATACAAGAATCTCAAAATATTTTGAGGACCTCTAGAAGAAAAATCCATCTAGGCAAAATATGATGGCTGGTCTTTGGCGTGGCTTTCTTGGCCTTGAGATGCCTTTGGGAATTCAATTCAAGACTTCTTCTAAGGAAATACACCAGTCAATGTAAAAGCCTATGTAGTTAATGGTCTAAACTTATTATCAAAACAAATTAGTCTTGGTTGTATTTTTAAAAAAGTGGAGGTAACTTTAGAAAAAAATGTTTCACTAAATATTAAATTCTAATTTTGTCAATTAATGTCTGTGTCTACTAAGACTCACTTGCCAGATAATTCCTTGTTATTATGTCATAGTGTTTACAAAATTTAATTTAAAGTATTAAAAGGATATTCTAAGTTTGTTTCTGAAGCCTAACTTCATAATCAATCTTTGGATAAATATCAGATGCTCCATGATCTACAACCAGGAGATTAACACCAGGCTATAGTCATTTAATGGACTAAGTCAGATGTCATGGGATATACTGGGCAATATCTCATGAAAGTTCTTAAATTCTTACTTGTGACCTTGCTGATCAGTCAGTTCACTCACTCAGTCCTGTCTGACTCTGTGACCCCCATGGACTGCAGCACGCCAGGCTTTCCCGGTCCATCACCAAATCTGGAGCTTGCTCAAACTCATCTTCATCAAGTCAGTGATGCCATCCAACCATCTCATCCACTGCAAACAATGACAGTTTTACTTCTTTTCAATGTGGATTCTTTTTCTTCTCTGATTGCCATGGCTAGGACTTCCAAAACTATGTTGAATAAAAGTAGCAGGAGTGGACATCCTTGTCCTTGATCTCAGAGGAAATGCTTTCACTTTTTCACCCTTGAGAATGATGTTTGCTGTGGGTTTGTCTTATATGACCTTTATTGTGTTGAAGTTGGCTCCCTCTGTGCCAACTTTCTGGAGAGATTTTATCATAAAATGCTGTTCAATTTTGTCAAAAGCTTACTCTGCATCCGTTGAAATTATCATGATTTTTATTCTTCAGTTTGTTAAAATGGTGTATCAGTTTGGTCGCTCAGTTGTGTCTGACTCTTTGCAACCCCATAGACTGCAGCAAGCCAGGCTTCCCTATCCATCACTGACACCCAGAGATTGCTCACACTCGTGTGAATTGAGTTGGTGATTCCATTCAACCATTTCATCCTTTGTCGTCTCATTCTCCTCCTCCCAGCATCAAGTGAGTTGACTCTTTTCCAGTGAGTCAGTTATTCCCATCAGGTGGCCAAAGTATTGGAACTTCAGCTTCAGAATCAGTCCTTCCAATGAATATTCAGGGTTGATTGCATTTAGGATTGACTGATTTGATCTCCTTGCAGTCCAAGGGACTCTCAAGAGTCTCCTCCAACGCCACAATTCAAAAGCATCAATTCTTCAGTGCTCAGCTTTCGTTATGGTCCAACTCTCACATCCATACATGACTGCTGGAAAAACCATAGCTTTGACTAGATTGACCTTTGTTGGCAAAGAAATGTCTCTGCTTTTTAATATGCTGTCTAGGTTGGTCATATGGTAATATGATCTAGGTTGGTAATATGCTCCTTTTCTTTCAAGGAGCAAGTGTCTTAATTTCATGGCTGCAGTCACCATCTGCAGTGATTTTGGAGCCCAGGAAAATTAAGTCTCTCACTGTTTCCATTGTTTCCCCATTTGTTTACCATGAAGTTATGGAACCGGATACCATGATCTTTATTTTTTGAATGTTGAGTTTTAAGCCAGTTTTTTCATTCTCCTCTTTCACTCTCATCAAGACGCTCTTTAGTTCCTCTTTGCTTCCTGCCATAAGGGTGGTGTCATCTGCACATCTAAGGTTATTAATATTTCTCCTGGCAATCTTAATTCTAGCTTGTGCTTCATCCAGCCCAGCATTTTGCATGATGTACTCTGCATATAAGTTAAGCAGGGTGACAATATACAGCCTTGGTATACTCCTTTCCAATTTGGAACCAGTCTGTTTTTCCATGTCCTATTCTTATTGTTGCTTCTTGACCTGCATACAGGTTTTTCATGGTGCAGATCATGTTATCTGATATTCCCATCTCTTTAAGAATGTTCATGTTTGTTGTGATCCACACAGCCCAAGACTTTAGCATAGTCAATGAAGCAGAAGTAGACATTTTTCTCAAGTTCCTTTGCTTTTTCTGTGATCCAGTGGATGTTCACAATTTGATCTCTGGTTCCTCTGCCTTTTCTAAATCCAACTTGAACATCTGGAATTTCTTGGTTCACATACTTCTGATGCCTGGCTTGGAGGATTTTGAGCATTACCTTTCTAGCTTGTGAAATGAGAACAACTGTGCAGCAGTCTGAGCATTTGGCATTGCCCTTCATTGGGACTGAAATGAAAACTGACCTTTTCCAGTTCTGTGACCACTGCTGAGTTTTCCAAATTTGCTGGCATACTGAATGCAGCACTTTAACAGCATATTCTTTTAGGATTTGAAGTAGCTCAGCTGGAATTCCATCACCTCCATTTGCTTTGTTCATAGTGATGTTTCCTAAGGCCCACTTGACTTCACATTCCAGGATGTCTGGCTCTAGGTGAGTGATCACACCATTGTGGTTGTCTGGATCATTAACATCTTTTTTGTAGAGTTCTTCTGTGTAGTCTTGCCACCTCTTCTTAATATCTTCTGCTTCTGTTAGGTCCATACTGTTTCTGTCCTTTATTGTGCCCTTCTTTGCATGAAATACTCCCTTGGTATCTCTAATTTTCCTGAGGAGATCTCTAGTCTTTCCCATTCTATTGTTTTCCTCTATTTCTTTGTGTTGATCACTTAGGAAGGCTTTGTTATCTCTCCTTGCTATTCTTTGGAACTCTGCATTCAGATGGATTTATCTACTAATACTGCTAGCTATATTATTTTTTTATTACCTATTTTACAAAATTGCTATCTCTTATATTACGAAACATGTGACTGAGCCTCTAATAAAATGATCATATGGAGTTCCATATGAGATCAATGATTGTAATAATGTAACTCTAGATATGGGAAGATGCAACAATAGGGAATATTTTCCTGGACTACTAGTAAGGCAGATACAGTCCAGGACTTTTGCTACTTTCATAGCCTAGTTCAAGAATAGCACATTGAGTGGTCTATCAGAAAGAAAAAAAAAATCTTTGCTAGGCCTGGGAATTAGTATTCCTAGAACTGTGGGACAAAATGGTCATGAAATGCCCCCCTAAACGTGGTCAAATATATAGCTATGACGGTGCCACGCCACTGTAGCTGCTGACCTTCAACACCCCTGAAAGGATTTCAGGGTGGAAGCCAGAAAAAAGGCACTCCCTGCTCTGGGAAAACTGGCAGAATAGGCCTTCAGATAATGAGCTGTTTTCAGGTGAAGATTTTCATGAGCCCCAGTTCTTAACATCTTCTCATACCTAAATAAACACTAACCTCCCAGACCAGCATCTCATCCTGGTTCTCCTGGCTAGCCCCTCTTCTAGGCCCTTTGGCCTACTTTCTATTTCTATTCATCTTTGTGCCACGTCTCTAACATTCTTGTTAAGTTTGCTTCTTCTCAGTTCAGTTCATTTCAGTCATTTAGTCATATCTGACTCTTTGTGACCCCATGAACCGCAGCACACCAGGCCTCCCTGTCCATCACCAACTCCTGGAGTTTACACAAACTCATGTCCATCAAGATGGTGATGCCATCCAGCCTTCTCATCCTCTGTCATCCCCTTCTCCTCCTGCCCCCAATCCCTCCCAGCATCAAAGTCTTTTCAAATGATTCAGCTCTTCGCATCAGGTGGCCAAAGTATTGGAGTTTCCACTTCAATATCAGTCCATCCAATGAACACCCAGGACTGATCTCCTTTAGGATGGACTGGCTGGATCTCCTTGCAGTCCCAGGGACTCTCAAGAGTCTTCTTCAACACCACAGTTCAAAAGCATCAATTCTTCGGCACTCAGCTTTCTTTATTGCTTCTTCTATAATACAACAAATAAATCTCCAGATAGTCCTATAACAAGGATACCAGCCAGGCAACACCCAGACAATGCTGGAACAAGCCACCTTGTCATTCCGTGGACTCTCATCTCCCTCCATAAATGCACCCTGACAGAGAGCAGGCATTAGGACCCAGGACATCATGACATCCCTATCCAGCCTGAGGAAGCCAGAGAGGTCTTCACCTTTCCCCAAGAACCTGAGTCCCCATGACCCGAGATGGGGATAGGCAGGTAGTTAGAAATGAGCAGGGTGTTAAGGGACCAAAGATTTGACCCATAGAGAGAAAGAAAGAGGAATATGGGGTCCTGCCCCAAGGCCACAAGTGCAAGGCCTTGCACCAAGGCTACAGAAATGGAACCTAGAACCAAGGTCACCTCCAAAGCTGACTGAACCCCTTTGTAGCCAAAACCTCCCCCTGATCATCATCACCAGAAGCCTTCCTGACCCCACATTAGGCAAAAATGCTCACCCCAGTAGTCATCCTATAGTGCCCTAACCAATCACCTAATGCCAACCTTCCAGCAGGCATTTTCTTTGTTTTGAGGATATAAAAATTGGCTTCTAACCCATGAAAAGCATCAATTCTCCCTGGTTTGTCAGGAGGCTGACCTGCTGCATTTGCAATGCCTTCATTATCTCTGCTCCCTGCTCTTAATAAACACTCCCTTCTGAAATGCTCTGTGTCAAAATTCTTTTCCAACCCGTGCTCAGACTGCCTCAACACTTTTTAGTTCACTGAACAAGGCTCTAGATTGCCAAGTTTGTCATTTCCTCAGTTAAACCACAGCAGTATCTCCCAGGAAATAAAAACCTACATCCTGGCTTTGAAGAGCAGAAGTGTTCATCCAGTTGGACTTGGATTACAGTGAGACAGCACAAGGATGGGATGAAAAAATCCTGGGTTTTTGCCTGAAATACCTAGGTTTGATTCCTGACTTTGTTAGTTAATTGCTGAGTGGTTTTAGGCAAGATATCGAACCTCTCAGAAATTACTTTCCCATGATAAAATGAAAATACTGCTACCCACCCAGAGGTCTGTTGGCCTGATTAAATGACTACTGATCTTTTCTCTCTCCATTTTCCTAGAGAAGTTTGCACAAGGAGTATTCAGACCACATTAGTGGTTAACCAATACACAGGCTGATCTTCTCCTTTGTAATTTGCAACACTTGGCTTAAATGCCCTTTGAATTGAACCAGAATAACACAAAATAAGTTGATTGGCTTTTAGGAATTATACTGTAGAGAGTAGGACTTCGTTGCACACATGGGTAGAGTCAGAAGACAATTCGTAATTCAGGGAAGCAATGAAATGCTTGCCTGGCATTTTGATTTTCCTGTATATGAGGAGTCATGACATTTTCCAATATATCTGGAGGCATTTACAAAATGCAAAGTGATATGAGCAGCAACACTGAGCACCATCAAGACTGAACACTGTCAATGGCGTGGATAATTTGTGTTATTGCTACTTAAATTATTGCAGCCTAAACACAGGGTATGATGCAACCTAGGCTATCTAAGATACGTAGGAGGAGAACAAACATTTCTATCAATATTCCAAGAGTGTTAATTTCCAGCCAACCTGTCTTTGTCTATATTGAAATCCCAATTGGGAATTTCTGTCCATAATATATTAAAATAAATCTCTCCATCAAAATTTAAAAAAACACACTATTTTAAAAAGCTTTTCAAATAGGTTGTATATTTTATTTTACCTTGCAGTTCTTATTTGACATCAGCTATGCTATCCTGCCTGTGGAATCTAGTGGTTTGCATTATCAGTGGTACTGAGGATTTTTCTGACCTTCATTTTGCACAAACCCTAATTGTGTCCAGGAAAAAAAAAGTGGAATTCCCCTAAGTTGTCCTCCTTCACCATGCCTATTAGCAAATATCCATCCAGAACCAAGCAAGTCACTGCTCTATTGGTCTCACCCTGTGGATCTTGGCTCACTTGCCATGAGGATGAATCAGGTCAATTCCATAGGAAGGAAAACTTAATACAGCTATGAAATAACACATAGCTGAGAATATGGGGAAGAATGAACTTACAGCTCCCAATTTCTTAAAATAACACTGTTTTATAAACAGACTCACAGACTTAGAAAATTATGGTTACCAAAGAGGAAGTGGGGGGTGGCAGGGATAAATTAGGAGTTTGGGATTAACATATACACATTAATACATATAAAATAGGAAATCAATAAGGACCTACTGTATAGCACAGGGATCAGTACTCAGTGTTTTGTAAGAACCTATATTGGAAAAGAATCTGAAAAAGAATAAATATAACTGAATCACTTTGCTGTACACCTGAAACTAACACATTGTAAATCACCTACCCCCTAATAGAAAATAAAAATTAAATCTAAAAAATCACCCCACAATGAAATAAATGCTGCTTTCTCTTCAAGAGGCAGTGTCCATACATCTTTTAAGTCCTGAAATTCACCTACTGAAATGACTTCAGACCACAATCATTATTTTGTGGTGCAGAGACGTTCACACTCCCCAGGAGGTAAACATGGATCTCCCTTCCTGTGCCTGAGGAAGGTGGCCCAATACTCTTCTGCCCACCAGTCTCACATGGATGCAGGCAGGCATGGAAGCATCCAGTCAGGTAAACCTGATGTAAATGCTGGTCACATCACTCTCCCCGGTGTATTTTCATTTTCTGGGTCCATTTCTTTTCCCTGATCACGTGGCCTCTATTTTCAACAAAGGCTGTATGACCTTCCATATATATTTATCAGTCATAGAAATGGCAAGGCAGAAGGCAGTTGGAAAGGACTGAATTTAATGGAAATCCTTTAGCTGACAGAAGAGCTGCCCAGATTCAAGGGCAGGGTTTCTCAGTGGTCGTATCAGTACCATGTCCAGTTTGCCATATGTCTCTGTCTCCATGTCACAGGGAGGAATGACAAGGAATGGAGAGCAGGGTGTACCTACAGTTGCAACATCTGCTCTGGAGACCACACTCTAAAAAAGAATTTAGAAGTTCCAAGAGCTGATAACAGTAGGTATCATTTATGTAGTGTGCTCTATATACTATTGATTATTATTAGTTATTAGCAATGGCACCCCACTCCAGTACTCTTGCCTGGAAAATCCCATGGACGGAGGAGCCTGGTGGGCTGCAGTCCATGGGGTTGCTAGGAGTCAGACATGACTGAGCGACTTCACTTTCACTTTTCACTTTCATGCTCTGGAGAAGGAAATGGCAACCCATTCCAGTGTTCCTGCCTGGAGAATCCCAGGGATGGGGGAGCCTGGTGGGCTGCCGTCTATGGGGTCGCACAGAGTCGGACATGACTGCGACTTAGCAGCAGCAGCAGCAATGAATTATTAATAAATACGTATTATGCATGTATGCACATATACATTTGGTATGTATTATATCACTGTGAACTATTTCTCCAGTCTTATGAGCTTGTTCTGTTTTAGAAGTGGGAAAGCTGTTGAGTGTCTTGCTCAATGTCCCAAACTCAGGTCATAGAAATCTATCATGGCATCCTATGAGGCAATGAAGAAGTGTGTTGTGAAAAGCTTTCCACTCAATGAACAGGCTTGTAGCAGGAGCCATCAGTGCCTCACCCAGTCTCTGTGGGCAGCTTTCCAAGCTCATGGGCCAGATTTCTCACTGCCAGTACCTGCTTTGCTTAAGGGCTTTCTTTGGCCACCAGAGCCCCTCTGTCCCTGTGTGTAGGAGCCTGGAGGTGCTGAGAAATTAGTGTCCAATGACAGACCAGGGCACCTCTGATGTGTTTGTAATAGTCAGGGTCCCTCAGAGAACTAGAACTCATGAGGTGTTTGTATGTATACACATACATATATATACACCACACATACATATATATATCATATATGTACTGAAAGAGAGAGAGACAGAGATTTTAAGAAAGTAGAGGCTGAAAGGTCCACCATCTGTGGGGAAGTCTGGTAGGCTGAAGACCCAGAGAGAAGTTGATGCTATAGTCCAAGTCCAAAGGCAGACTGCTGGCAGAATCCCTGAGGGAAGGTCAGCCTTTCTAGTCAGGCTCTCACCATTAAGGAGAGGAATCTGCCTGATGCAAAGCCTGCTGATTTACATGTTAGTCTCATCTAAAAAAAAACACCTTGACAGAAACATCTTGAATAATACTTGATCAAGTGGCCTAGCCAAGCTGACGCACAAACTCAGCCCTCACAGTGTTCTGCGCTGTTCCCCAAGTTCCCAGGTGCCCACAGTGATCACTGCCTTGATGACACGCCCTGTGCTGACTCCCTCCCCTACTCTCTCACTTCCCTAGGTCCCCAGCCTAGTGCATTCTCGACCCAATTCTTTGTATCAGGGGCTGTTCTGGGGGAATCTAAACTGAAATGATATGCTTTGTGCGTGGCCCATTTTGCTCCTAGAAGATAAGACCAGACTAGATGTGAATCCTGCTGCAAGGAATGGAGTGACATCAAGGAGCCAGCGGGGACTGAACATCTACAACCTGGTTGGCAATGCGCTATGATTAAGAACCAGCCCTTGGACTTTCCTGATGGCCATCCAGTGGTTAAGACTTAGTGCCCCCAACACAGGGGATGCAAGTTCAATCCCTGGTCAGAGAACTAGCATCCCACATGCTGCACAGTGCTGCCAGAAAGATAAAGTTGTTAAAGCTTTAAAAAGAAAAAAAAAAAAAAAAGAAGAAGAAGAAGAACCATTCCTGATGAAAGTAGACAGCTCTGCTGGTGGATCTAGCTGCAGAGGAGGAGGTGGGGCTAGCACCCAACCAAAGGAAACAGGCCCAGGCAGAGATCCAAAAGCAGGAAAGAATTTGATGTGTTCCAGAAACTTCTAAGAATGGGCAACTCTCCTGGCTCTGCAGAGGAGGGTTGAAAGGGAACAAACAAGGTTGGGTGTGGGAGGCTGAATGGGAAACTTTTATTCTAGTCTAGGGGAGAAAGGTGAGGACCTGATCTGAGGTGGGAAACACACAGGAAGCAAGTCTACACAGGCTGAAGTGGAGGTGTGCTTGTGGAAAGCCTGTGATTCCTACAGTCATGACACAAATAGAGATGTGTATGTTTCTTTTTTTTATTTTTGGCTGAGCCACACGGCATGCAGGATCTTAATTCCTACCAGGGATCAAACCTGCACCCCATGCAGTGGAAATGTGGAGTCTTAACCAATGGACCACGAAGGAAGTCCCAAATTTGTATGTTTCCATGTTTCATATTCAGGCTGGAGAGGCAAAACGTGTGCCCTTCAGTGTATCTTAGGAGAGCCATGCCATCTATGAGAGAAGGGGCCCCTAACTCAGACCACACCCTGAGGATAACCAGCCGCTCCCTGGAGAGGGCTGAGCTGAAATCTATCTGCCTTGGTCCAGGCTCAGAGAGCAGGGACATATCTCTTCTAGGAAATAACCCAGATAAAGCCTATCTGGACTTCCCTGGTGGCCCAGTGGTTAAGAATCCACCTGTCAACACAGGGAACACAGGCTCGATCCCTGGTCCAGGACGATGCCACATGTCACAGAGCAACTTAGGCCATGTGCCCCCAACTACTGAGTCCTCGAGCCCTAGAGCCTGTGCTCCGCAACAAGAGGAGCCACCAAAATGAGAAGCCCGAGCACCACAACTAGAGAAAGCCCACATACAGCAACAAAAACCCAACACAACCAAAAATAAATAAATACATAAAATGTAAAAGGGGTTTCCCTGGTGACTCAGATGTAAAGCATCTGCCTGCAATCCGGGAGACCTTGGTTCGATCCCTGAGTCGGGAAGATCCCCTGGAGAAGGAAATGGCAACCCACTCCAGTACTCTTGCCTGGAAAATTCCATGGATGGAGAAGCCTGGTAGGCTACAGTCCATGGGATCACAAAGAGTCGGACATGATTGAGCAACTTCATTTAAAATGTAAAAACAAAAATAGCCTGTCTGATACAAGAGCCCAAATCCGAAATCTAGCCCTCTCTCTCCAGAAGGCATAGACAGAGACATGGCCTCTCTCAAGAGCTCTTATGGGGAGTATCAGCCCCTCCAAATCAAGAGCTGGGGATAACAATGCTCTCTGTTTTCAGCAGATGCTCCCCTATGTCACACTCAGTTTGGTTACTCATTTGCCATCTTCCTTTGGGGAAGCTCTGTGAGGGAGCACACCTTGTCCACCATGGTCGCTGCTGTACATGGAGCCCTAGATCTATATTTGGCGCCAAGGACACACTCACTTGTTGTTGTTCAGTCACTCAGTCATGCTTGACTCTTTGCGACCCCATGGACTACAGCACACCAGTCTTCCCTGTCCTTCACTGTCTCTCGGATTATGCTCAAACTCCTGTCCATTGAGTTAGTGATGCTATCTAACCACTTCATCCTGTCTTCCTCTTCTCCTCCTGCCCTCAATCTTTCCCAGCATTAGGGTCTTTTCCAAGGAGTCGACTCTTTGCATCAAGTGGCCAAAGTATTGGAGCTTCAGCTTCAGCACCAGGCCTTCCAATGAATATTCAGGATTGATTTCCTTTTGAATTGACTGATTTGATCTCCTTCCTGTCCAAGGGACTCTCAAGAGTCTTCTCCAACCCCACAGTTTGAAAGCATCAGTTCTTTGGTGCTCAGCCTGTTTCATGAGGACACACTTATATGTGATAAATAAAGGGATGCTAGACCCCTTGGCGGAGAAGGCAATGGCACCCCACTCCAGTACTCTTGCCTGGAAAATCCCAAGGACAGGGGAGCCCGGTTGGCTGCCATCTATGGGGTCGCACAGAGTCGGACACGACTGAAGCGACTTAGCAGACCCCTTGGAGAAGGCAATGGCACCCCACTCCAGTACTCTTGCCTGGAAAATCCCACGGACAGAGGAGCCTGGTGGGCTGCAGTCCATGGGGTTGCTAAGAGTCAGACACTGAGCGACTTCACTTTCACACACTGGAGAAGGAAATGGCAACCCACTCCAGTGTTCTTGCCTGGAGAGTCCCAGGGATGGGGGAGCCTGGTGGGCTTCCGCCTATGGGGTCGCATAGAGTCGGACACAACTGAACTGACTTAGCAGCAGCAGCAGCAGACCTTTTGAGCAGTAACCCCTGGCTCCCACGAGTCTATGAAGGAACTTGTCACCCACCCTTTTCTGAACATGTCCCTCTAAACCACTTCTCCTCAGCTACAGTGAGGCTGGGTGGAGGGACTCTGACATCCTGTGGTTAGATGACTGGATGCCCAGAGGCGTTGGCAATGGCAAATTCCACTGAGGAGTCTTCCAGCCCACCCCAAGGCAAAAGGAATACGCTGGACAATATTCTGTCATCTTGGATCCTGAGGAAACTGGATCTACTTACACCACTTTTTACCTAGAAAAAAAGCAGGCATTTCTGCACTCCTTGATTTAGAGATGAGAAGACAAATACCACCAGGAATAAAGCAATGAGCCGACGGCTTCTCCTCCAGCCCGTGAATAGCTTAGATTTATCTCAGCCGCACAGTGTCAGTCCCAAGTGGGTCCCCAACAAGTCTAGGTTGAATGCAGCATGAAAGATGGCCATTGGACACAGAGAGACCCCAAGTGCTGCACAGGCCACGTGTGGGTGTGAGAGTGAGCACATGCACACTAGAAATGGAGTCCCATAGGAGGAAGAGCTGGGTCTTATTATCCTTGCTCCCAAGAGATCTTTGTCTCTTTGAAAATGGACACACCCTCCCCCTAATACCCAAATCAAGAATCTGAAAAAGAATGAATATATATGTGTGTGTGTGCGTGCGTGTAACAGAATAACTGTTGTACATCTGAAACTAACACAACATTGTAAAACAACTATACTCCAATAAAATCTTAAAAAACAAATACATGTATAGCAACAGCAACAATAATAACACCTAGCTCAGATACCACAAGAGGCAACCAATAATCAAGAGGCAAGTTTCCAGGTTTTGCCTCACCGCATGCATACACAGCACAGAGCTGCCTTGCAGGCCAGCGTTAGTTGGGTTGCCTCTGCAATGCCTCACCACAATAATTGTGATGTATGTGTAAGCAAGTTCATCCTCATCTGTATTAACACCAGGATATTAGCATTGGAAGACGTCTGAATCAGAAGCATTAGTGATGCTTAAAGCTGGATGGATTAGGAGGCATCCTAGAGAAACTTCCACCTCTATGAAAATAGCACATGAAGAATTAGAAAGCCCAGTGGCCTGTGCCACCAGCTCCCCCACAGTGTAGAGAAGCCTTTCCTCTTGGGGTTGGTCTGTTTTAAGAAGGATCTTGCTACCTCCCAACTTTAAGATGTCCCATCTGTTTGGGAGGGTTCCTTCCAAGCAAGTGCTTTGAGAACTACCAGACGAGAACTATAGGGATAGTGTCCTCTTCCCACTCCAGACAGGCTAGGAGACCTCTGTTAGCAGAGCCCGTACACTTGGTCTAATTTGGTCTGAGACTGAGGAAGCAGTGAGGCTGCCAGCTGTGACACTGTCTCACACATACATCCCACACCCTTGACCTTCAACAATCAACCAGACTAGTTCAGGTTGGTAGGTTGGTGAATGACATCCACTTACTCGTTTCAACTCCTTTTCTCCCCACTCCTAATGGCTTTGCCATGGGCTTGTCATAGTCCCTGTTCAGTCTGACAGCATTCTCTTCTCACCTCTTTCTTTTACTGTCCTCCTTGGCCTCTGCTGGCTAACTCCACATTCCCCAAAGGGGAATCTGATTGGTTCTACTGATGTTTTTAAATCGGGCCACTTGGGTCATTGAATAGTGTAATGCTGGACTTTCCTTGGGTCAGTTTACTCAACATCCAGGCAGCCGTGGCCAGAGAGATGGGGCCAGATGGAAAAAATATGGCAAATGCCCAACTTCTCCTCAGTGAGTTATGGTCAGAGCTTCCCATCAATAGGAAGAGGGGCAGGAACACCCAAAACTCAAAGTGGACACAAGTCTGTATACTTGGTAGACTTCCTTAAAAAAGAGTTGCTTGGCTAGGATTCATTTTCATGGTTAGGTTATAAACTCTCAGCTGGGGTGATGAAAAATAGTTTATTAATTTGTTTTGCTCTAAAATGCTGTTTTACATTTTTGTTTTTGAAGGGATGCTGACTCGATATGAAGTGTCAAAAACTGATACAGCTTTCAGCACCCAGGAGTGATTAAGTCAGCTTTGCAAAATCTCAGTAATTAAATCAGAGACCAAGTCGGGACTGAGCCTACACACAGCTAAATTCATATTTAAAGGCAGAACTCCAACTATACCAAACCTATAATCATTTCACAATGTATACATCCATCAAATCATCACATTTTACACCTTAAACTTATATATGTTACTTGTCAATAATCACTCAAAGCTGGAAAAATAAATAAAAAGCAATGCAGTTAAAAAAAAAAAGTATACATATATATACCACAGGTTGGTCAAGTATAGCTCTAATCAAACTCAAAAACTCACCAGCTTTGCCTCTTCACTGACTACACTGCAGATTTTGCTTTTAAGCATTTTGCAATTAATTGTGAGGATGCCTGTATCTCAAGGAGCATGAAACAAAAGATAGGAAGTGCACTGCAGCATTTCCAAAGATGATAAAGATAATTAATTCCGTTGCACCAACACTGAATGCATAATTAAAATGGCAGCCTGGTTTCCCCTATGCTCAAGGTCATTTCCCGCACCCTGTTCATGGGAAGTTCTTTATAATTTAGCATGTTTCACCAGGGTTTTTAGTTAGTGAGCACTTCCCAAAAGTGACCGTGACCATCCTGTGCTTTGGGAGGTCAAGCCTGGGTCCATGAAATTCACTGCAGCATCACCAATGCCCATCAACATTTGATAAATGAATTAGAAATATACCCAAGATTATAAAAACTCTCTGAAAGATGCAGGGAAACTTACCACACCTGACAGCCAGAGAGCTCAAGGAGGGACCCTGGTGGTCCAGTGGCTAAGACTCTGTGTTGTCAATGCAGGGGCCTGGCTTCCATCCCTGATCCAGGAACTAGATTCTGCATGTGCCACAACTAAAGATCAACGATCCACTTGCCGCAACCAAGACTCAGCGTAACCAAATAAATAACTTTTTAAAAAAGAGCAAGAGTGCTCATGGCGAAATGAACCATTCTGTCACTATTACGTGTCTGTCAATTTCCCTCTGTACTTCTACCATTTAGCTGTCACCCCCATTTCAACCTCATTGTTCCCTACCGTGAAACCTCTAATCTACTTTCTGTATCTATAGATGTGTCTCTCCTGAACATTTTATACAAACGGAATCATATAATATGTGGTCCTTTGTGACTGCCTGCTTTCACTTACCACCATGCTTTCAAAGCTCACCATTCATTTCTGTGGCTGAATAATACTCTACTATATGGATTTGGTTTATCCATTCCATCTGCTGATGGGCATTCAGGTTGTTTCCACTGTTTGGCTGTTACAAATAATACTGCTACAGCCTTTTGTGCAGGACTTGCTGTGGACATATGTTTTCATTTCTCAAGTGAACAGCCAGGAGTAGAATTGCTGGGTCAGATGGTAACTCTATGTTTAACAGATTCCTGCTACCTAATTTTTTTTTTTTTTTAAGCTCGCTCTTTCCTATATCAGTACCACCTACCACCCACACACCTTTTTCTTGCCTTTTGTTGAATTAAGTCTCTTTAGTTCCAATTTTTTTTCTTTCACTAGTTGGAAAGTTATACATTCTACAGTTACTCCTTTAGTGATTTACCTTTACACTTCAAACCTTTAATTTTAATCTGTAAATGTTTAATTCACATACTTTTCTAATGAGGTCCCTCTTTGTATCTTCCCCTCAAGACAAGGCAAGCAGCAGAATGTTGGACAAACAGCTAGACCCTACTGTATAGCACAGGGAACTATATTCAACATCCTGTAATAAACCATAATGTAAAGAATACGAAAAAGAGTGTATATATGCATAACTATTGCTGTAAGGCAGAAACTAACACAACATTGTAAATCAACTATACTTCAACTAAAAAAGAGGCAGAATGTTTTTATACTGCGCTACTCTCCCCCACCACCTGCTGCCCTACTTCAGATGCTGAAATCATCTAGAATTCTAATTCCAGATCACTCTTCTAAAACATTTCCTCAATTAGTACTTATTTAGAGAGCTCTAGATTTTACTCACCACTGCATCTCTCCACTTCCTCCCAAACTAATTTTTCTTCTTGCTGAAATACAGCCTCTAGTAGCTTCAGAAACAGTCCTGGGGGTAGGGGGCAGTAGGCTTTAAATCCACACATTTAGTGAAAAGTGTTAGTAACTCAGTCGTGTCCAACTCTTTGCAACCCCATGGACTGTAGCCCACCAGGTTCCTCTGTCCACGGAATTCTCCAAGAATACTGGAGTGAGCTGCCATTCCCTTCTCCAGGGATCAAACCCAGGTCTCTTGCCTTGCAGGCAGATTCTTTACCGTCTGAGCACTGAGAATGTCCCATCTGAGCCACTGGGACATTTGAGTGGCTGATGAAAACCATGCAATGGCTCCTGATTTTACTCACAGTAAAAGTCACACTTCCTAAGTGCCCACATGACCTGGCTCCCATGCCTCTCAGCCGTATCTCTGGTCCCTGACCCTGCATTTGTCCTGTTCTAGCCACCTTCCTCACAGTTTCTCTAATAGAACTAGAAAGGTGACATCTCACCTTGTGCCTTGGTTTTAGCTCTTTACTCACTGTAATACTGCCTTCTTCCCCCAAACAATCATTCAGCCAACTCCCTCACCTCAATTCTTTGCTTCAGTGTCACCCTCTTGGTGCAGTCTTCCCTATCACTGCCTCCCTTCCACTTTAAAATCCCTGGTTCCCTTTATTTTGCTCTATAATTTTTTCCCCAAAATTAAAACCCCTTAAATTTACCACCTTCTAAACACACTATACTGGGGAGTTCCTCTGGTGATCCAGTGGTTAAGACTATGTGTTTTCAATGCAGGGGGCATGGATTCAATTCCTAATCAAGGAATTAAGATCCCATATGCCGCATGGTGTGGTCAAAAAGTAAAAATAAATGTTAAATACATTAAAATGAATAAATAAATAAAATAAACACACCCTGCTGTTCAATGACAGTTTGCTCGCAGCCCAATCCCTGCCATTCTCCTGCCCTGCTCTGTATCATAGGGATCTAAGATTCCCACTTTCAGTTGTCCTCTGGCTTCTGGGAGATTCAGCCAAAAGGAGGTACTGGCAAGAGGTTGAAAGACGGGAAAGAAGAAAAAGATTGAGGCCTTTCTCCTGTTCTCTGTTCCTAGGGCACCTCGAACAGCATCTCTGCCCTTTCTCTATGCTTCCATCTCCTTCCTTCCTCCGTGATCCAGTGCCATCCAGTCTCTAGCCCCAACCAATAGTCTCAACTCCTAGGTTCCAGTAAAAGTGCCCCTTCCTTCTGGCCCCAGGGCTACAGAAGATCCCATTTGTCTTGCCCACTCTTTTTTAATGCTTATATTAATCCTCTGTATAAAACTCCTTCCATATGAAAATCACAGAGTGGTCTAGTTTTCTTGGCTGGACACAACTATATAACTTCCCTATTTCTAACTTTTACAATTTGCCTGCCCATAAACTCCACGAGGGTGGGGATATTGTTTCTTTTTCTTACTGATATAGGGCAAGTACCTAGAATGGTGCCTGTTACATAGTAGGTGCTGAATAAACATTTGTTGAATAAATGTTCATCTCTGTGCTTGACACTGGGATGTGACCCCCAGATCCCTCCCTCAAGACAGAAGAACTTATCCTTCCTCCAGCAGCTAACAGTGTTGTTCTCTTGGCAGACATATTTTAGCTTTTAGCCTTCTCCAGAAATGACTCTCAGCTAGCAAGAGCTGCCTTATCCAACGCTGCACCCCATTCCTGGGAGCATCCTGAACCCAGTACTGGTCCATAGTGTGTTAGTGGCTTAGTCGTGGCCGACTCTATGCGAATCTATGGACTGTAGCCCACCGGGTTCCTCTTTCCAAGGAATTCTCCAGGCAAGAATACTGGAGTGGGTTGCCATTCTCTTCTCCAGGGGATCTTCCCAATCCAGGGATTAAACCGAAGTCTCCTGCATTGCAGGCAGATTCTTAACCATCTGAGCCACCAGGAATTGGTCCATATGGGAGTAGAAAGACCCCATGCAATACCGGACAACTCTGAAGGCCTTCCCATCTCAGAGTTCCCCGGGGTCTGCTGTAGCCTCTGCCAGCTCTTTTGCAGTCCAACTATCCTTTTTGCTGACCTTGCTTCCCTCCCTACCAGTACAAGTGTTAATTCCTTATCCACCTCCCCCGTGCTAACCTCCATCTCAGCCTCCGCTTCTTTGTGAGCCCAACCTGGAGCACTTTCACAGGATATAAAGCTCTAGTTCAAAGTTCTTTTCCTTCACCTCTTTAAAGCAGTAGTCCTATTGTCTTTCTAGAGCTACTGATTTGAATTTTAATTCGATCTTATTCTAGCTCTTTTAGAGCTGTAGCAAAAGTTCTGTTGCCTCCTGCTTTTCCTTCTCCATAAACAGAGTCTGCTGTTCAGGTTGCTGACGGCCAGTGTGCAAGATCTTCTGTCTAGCCCCTGGGGTGAAGGTCAATTACTCTTAACCCGTTGCTTCCCATCCTTTTAGATATCAAGGCCCACACAGAATATGCTTTTTATATGACATCTTTTAAGTGCTTCCATTTATCCTGGGAAAAGACTAGGCTGGGAGGCTCTGGGTACCCAAGGTGTCACCCAGGCTGCCCTAAGAAATCCAAAGATCAAAGTCTCAGGACTGTCACCCACTTTCAGCACTGCCCACCAGCCAAGCATTCCATCATGCTAATGCCATTCCCCCTCTGCCATGGTTGTGTTTTCTATGGAAGACAGAGTAGTCTTTTCTAGCCTTTGGTCATTGTGGTATAAATAAGTGATCCAAGTGTTAATAGCTGTACCATCTTGTAACCATCAGGTAACAGCCTAGGAGCAAAAATCAAATAGTCTAGGGGAGGCAAAGCCCAAAAATGGAAATAATCTGGGTATCTGGTAACACGGAGCCACTGAATCAATGCTAGAATTTCTTGCCTCAGAACTTGTATGTAGAGAATTTTCCTCATTTAAAGATTTTTTCCTTTCAATTGGGTTTCTGTTGTTTGCACCAAAAAGCATCCTATCTGATACAGTAAGTAACTTTGTTTCTAGTAGATTTTTGGATAGGGTAAAAAGAGAAGTCATTAGTTAAAGCCAATGACAAAATCCTTTTGGTCCTTTTCCTGCCATCTTTTTCCTGAGACGGGAATGTACATACCTTGTCTGAAGTTCTAGAAGTCATTTACTATAAGAAAAAGGTCAAACAAATGAAGGCACTTCAGCTCTGAACCAGGACCAACCATCTCCTCCCTCTGGACCTATTACAAAAATAAACAAATCCTCCAATCTTGAAGCCACTACAGGAGGGTCTCTGTCACAAGCAATCAAACAAAAGTCCTTAAGTGATTCAATATCCTTTGCATATTTGTCTAGCAGGCTGTCTATTTCTTGTCAAATTTTATGAATTCTTTATGTATTGGAGAGGTTTACTCTTATCTACACTATGGACACTTTCTCAAGCTGTCTCTTGTCTATTCACTTTTACACTATTTTGCCATGCAAATGTTCCATATTTTCATATAATCAGATTTTCTTGGTCACTTATTTTCCTCTTGGTTACTGTGCTGGTGTCAGAGATGTGCCCACAAATTCAGTGATACTCTTCTCATCAAGAGGTAGAGTTTCATTCCCTTCCCATTGAGTGTTGGCTGAACTTCATGATCTATTTCTAGTGCATAGAATATGGCAGAATTGATGAGAAGTCACTTCTAAAATTAGGTTAGAAGAAGACTGAGGCTTCCACCTTAGGTGCATTCATTCTGATTCTCATTCTATCTTGGCTCTCTTACTCTGGGGGAAGCAAGCTGCCGTGATGTGAGCAGTCCTATGGAGAGGTTCACGCAGGGGAGAAACAGAGACCTCCTGCCAATGACCAGTGAGGAAGTGAATCCTGCCAAGAACCACATGAGGGCACTTGGAAGCAGATTCTCCAGCCCCATTTGAGCCTTCAGATGACTGAAGCCCTTGCTGACTGACTGCAACCTTACAGGACACCCTGAGCCAGAACCATCCAGCCAAGCCTCTCTGATATTCCTGATCCTTAGAAAGTCTTTGAGATAATAAATGCTTGGTGTTTTAAGCTGCAAAGTGTTGGAGCAATTTGTTACACAGAAACAGATAAGTAATACAATGGCAAACCATATCCAAGATCCTAAATTATTTCTGAACTCTCCTATAATTTCTTCCACTAAGGGTTTTTATTCTTAACTTGGAGTATAATTGCTTTACAATTTTTTTTACTAGTTTCTGTTGTACAACAGTGTGAATCAGCCTCATGTATATGAATATTCCTGCCCTCTTGTACCTGCCTCCCACCTCCTATCCCACCCCACTAGGTCATCACACCGAGTTGAGCTCCCTGTGCTATACAGCAGCTTCCCACTAACTATTTAAAGGAGATCAAACCAGTGAATCCTAAAGGAAATCAACCCTGAATATTCATTGGAAGGACTTGGTGCTAAAGCCAAAGCTCTAGTACTCTGGCCATCTGATGTGAAAAGCTGACTCACTGGAAAAGACCCTGATGCTGGGAAAGATTGAGGGCAAGAGGAGAAGGGGACGACAGAGGATGAGGTGGTTGGATGGCATCACTGACTCAATGGACGTGAGTTTGAGCAGACTCAGGAAGATTGTGAAGGACAGGAAAGCTTGGCATGCTGCAATTCATGGAGTCACATACAGTTGGACACGACTTAGTGGCTGTACAACAACAACAAAGTGTATATATGTCAATCCTACTCTCAGTTCATCCCATCCTTTCCGCCCCCACTGTGTCCACAAGTTCATTCTCTATGTCTGTGTCTCTATTCTTGCCCTGCAAATAGGTTCATCAGTACCTCTTTTCTAGATTCCATATATACATGTTAATATATGATCTTTTTCTCTTTCTGACTTACTTCACTCTGCATGACAGACTCAAGGTTCATCCACATCACTACAAATGACTCAATTTCAATCCTTTACATGGTTGAGCAATATTCCATTGTATATGTGTATTATACCATCTTTATTCGTTCATCTGTCAATCTTGCAAGGTCTTAATATATTTTAAGTCTTGAATCTACCAGATGTGTTTTTTTAATATGCGATAAGATAAGTCCACATACTTTTTCCAATATGAGCAGCATGTTTATGTAATCTATTAAAAGTCTATTAGCTCCTTGAAATGTTAAATTTTTAGAAATTAAAAACTCTTGAATTTTCTCCTAGAACTAGTATTTGTCCATCCCTAAACCAGTAGAAATTGTTTGATTGCAGTGGTAACTGGATGGGGTTACAGGTTCAGTGGGAGCAGCCAAGAGGGGACTGGGCCAGAGCAGGAAGAGATATATTATATGGAGGGAGATGGAGCCATGAAGAAGACACAAATCTTGCTGGAGGTATCACAGGCAGCAGAAGTATAAAGGAGAAAGACCCTTGTCCTTTCTTTCCTCCAATTCTCCCAATTTCTGTCAATGCTCCCTATTGCTGGAATTCCCAGAAGGAAAGAAGGAAGGACAGAGAACTGGGGAGAAGGAGTCTAGGACTGTAGTTTAGTTTCAAGGAAGTTTCAACACAGTCAATAGGCGTCTTCAAGCAAAAGCTTAGAGGACTCCTCAGTAAGAGGATTCCTATACACACACACAAAAGAGGAGTCCCACATGCAACTAGGGTGCCTACCATGCTTGGTCAATGGCAGGCTAAGGGAAGCATGATTTTAGTGCAAACACAATGTTAAATCCAGAGGAGCAGCATCTAGAGCTGCCAGTCAACCACATTCCCCATTCCCCTTGGCAAGAGATGAGAAACATGTTTCCACAGTCACCACCTTTGGTTTTAAAACTCAATCTATATTAGCATCACTAGAATGGCATCACTGGTGGTCTCTAACTGCAAAGTATGGTATATATTCTCTGACTAGGTAAGTACTTGGCATCATGCATTTGTCAAGTTACTATGTTACAGGAAAAATGCACACCATACTCCATTTATGTGAACTGTTTTAAACTAATTACCTTTTATACCTGAAATCATATCAAAATATACTTGATATGTTCCAACTGAACATTTATCATGTTCCAGGCAATGTTCTTAGGCATTGGGAGGACAGAGTGATAAAATAAGACAGACTGTTTCCATCTGAGTTTATATTCTAGAGGGGAAAGTGGCAGGGTATGAAATAAAAAAGGGTGATAAGACAAAGAACCCTGATTTGTAGCATGACAAGTACCCAAATGGAAGGAACCAGGGAAAGATGTTAGGTCAGTGGTCCTTTTTCGGTTCCTTTTTGGCACCACGGACAGGTTTCGTGGAAGATCATTTTTCCATAGACAGTGTGGGAGGGGGAATGGTTTGGGGATGATCCAATTGTGTTACATTATTGTACACTTGATTTCTATTATTATTATATCAGCTTCACCTCAGATCAGCAGGCGTTAGATCCTGGAGATTGGGAACCTCCGTGTTAGGTGGAATAGTTCAGGCAGGCCCACGAAGAGGTGACAATTGAGCTGAGACTTGGATGAAATTACTTCTGCTGTCTCAAAATGTTTCATACATTATCCTAAATCCTTCAAGTGCTTTTGGATAGTCTTGCTTAGTGACAAACAGAAGTCAATATATTAGAGGTATAGACTTCTTTTGAGAGAAAAATCAACTAGCTTCTTTTCATAATCATCATGATTTTTAAAAATGACTCATTTAGAAAGTTTGAAGCTGCTATTTGCAAGCACTGCTCTACAAATAACACATTACAGATGTCAGTAGTATTTATTCCCAATAAATAGAAAGTTAAATTGGAGTAATTTTCACCATATTTTCCCTTTAGCACTGGTTTCTTGAGTAAGAGATGTATTGCTCTGCTATGTAAAGATCTTTATCAGATAAATATGCAACTTACAGATCTGGGAAGACCATATTAAAACAAATCTGAGGAACTATCATTTATCTGCTTAAACACGTATTTCTTCTTTTTAAAATTTATTTTTTTATTTTTAATTGGAGGATAATTGCTTTATAATAGTGTTAGTTTCTGTCATATATCAACATGATTCAGCCATAGGTATATAAACATGGATGTCAACATCAGTGTTTCTCAAGTTTCCTGCCTTCCATTAAGTGTTTATCACGGTTGTGAAATAAACACTATGGAGGGGGAGTCAAGATGGCAGAATTCGCTATCTCCTCACAGCTAGGGCACCTACAAGGAGCTGATGGGGAGCCTCGGACACCTAAACAGATGGTACAAATCCCTGCAAGAACAAGCAGGATGTGGAGGGAAGGTGGGGAGGAAAAGTGGAGGTAGGACAGGACCAGCACCCCTGAGGCATGGCTGGGGGAGGGGAAGGGTTCCCATGATCAGAGGGGGCCACTCACAGTGTGGGAATCAGGGGGGACAGGAAGAGACTTTCAGAGAACCAGATGGGAATGTGGCTAGCATCTCTCCCATGTACTTGCGCCCTGGTGAGCCTGCTGGGGTCCCAAGCCTGAACCACAGTCCTCTGGGGGGCCCCCTCTGGCTGTAGGGACCGTGGGGGCATGGGAGTGAGGGAGGAAAAGTGGATGCGAGATGGGACTGGCACCCCTGAGGGTGTTCCCTCAGGAGAGGTGTTCCCATGTTCAGAGGGGCCCATTCATGGAGCAGGGATTAGCAGGGATGGGGAGAAAGGTTTGGGGGATTGGAACGCAACAGAGCTAGTGACTCCCCTGACTGCTCTGGTCCCAGCGAGCCTGCTTGCTACATCATTTTCATTTTTTCTTATGTATTTTATTTTTCTAACTTTATTTTATTTTTTTATTCTTCATTATTGTTCTCTTTCTTCTTTGTTGCCTTTTTTTCTTTGTTGGTGACACAGCTTGCAGGGCCTTAGATCCCAGGCAGGGTGTTGGACCTGAGCTCCTGTGGTAAGAGTGCCAAGTCTGAACTACTGGACTAACAGAAAACCTCAGACCACAGGGGTCATCAGTGTGAGCACTCCCAGAGGTCCTCATCTCTGCAGGAAGACCCATTTCCACCCAACTTCTTGCAAATTCCTGTGCTTGATGCCTCAGGCCAAACAACAGCAAGAAAGGAATGCAATTCCACCCATCAAAAAAAAAAAAAAGAAGGAAATAACAAAAAAATATGGTACAGACAAAGGAACAAGGTAAAAACTGATAAGACTAAAGAAACAAAGAGGAAACAGGCAACCTACCTGAAAAAGAATTCAGAGTAGTGATAGTAAAGTGAAGTGAAGTGTTAGTCACTCAGTCATGTCCAACTCTTTGTGACCCCATGAATGGTAGCCCACCAGGCTCCTCTGTCAATAGGATTTTTCAGGCAAGAATACTGAAGTGGGTTGCCATTCCCTTTTCCAGGGGATCTTCCCAATCCAGGGATCAAAGCTGGGTTTCCTACATCACAGGCAGATTCTTTACCATCTGAGCCACCAGAAAAGCCTGATAGTAAATGATGGTAAAGATACTCCTAAATCTTGCAAAGAGAATGGAGGTAAAGACAGAGAAAATATAAGAAATTTTAACAAGAATCTAGACGAACTAAAGAACAAGCAGTGATAAGCAACACAATAACTGAAAATCAAAAATATACTAAAAGGAATCAATAGCAGAAAAACTGAAGCAGAAGAACAAGTAAGCGAGCTGGAAGACAGAATGGTGGAAATAACTGCAGAAGAGCAGAATAAAGAAAAGAAATGAGGACAGCCTCAGAGACTTCTTGGACAAATTAAATGCACCAACAGTCTAATATAATATAATATAATTTGATCCCTATAAGGGGTCAAAAGACTCTGATTCTGGGAAAGATTGAAGGCAGGAGGAGAAGGGAGAGACAGAGAATGAGATGGTTGGATGGCATCACAAACTCAATGGACATGAGTTTGAGCAAATTCCAGGAGATAGTGAAAGACAAGCAGGCCCGGTGTGCTGTAGTCCATGGGGTTGCAAAGAGCTGGACATGACTTAGTGACTGAGCAACAACAAAAACAGAAGAAGAAGAGAAACAGAAAGGGTCTGAGAAAATATTTGAAGAGATTACAGTTGAAAACTTCCCCAAAAATGGAAAGGAAATAACCACCCAAGTTCAGGAAGCCCAGGGCATCCTATACAGGAAAAAGCCAAGGAGAAACATGCTAGTCAAACTAATGAAAATTAAAATCAAGCAGAATTACTAAAAGCAGCAAGGGAAAAGCAACAAATAACATATAAGGGAATCCCCATAAGGTTATCCTCATAAGTTCAGTTTTCAGCAGAAACTCTACATCCCAGAAGGGAGTGGCAGGATTTATTTCAAGTGATGAACGGGAAAAACCTACAACCAAGACTACTCTATGCAGACAATAAGATAATTCAGATTCAATGGAGAAATCAAAAGCTTTACAGATAAGCAAAAGCTAAAAGAATTGAGTACCTCCCAACCAGCTTTAGGGCTTCCCAGGTGGCTTTAGTGGTAAAGAATTTGCCTACAAATGCAGGAGATTTAAGAGATGCTGGTTCAATCCTTGGGTTGGGACAATCCCCTGGAGGACAGCACGGCAACCCACTCCAGTATTCTTACCTGGAGAATCCCATGGACAGAGAAGCCTGGAGGGCTATGATCCATAGGGTTGCGAAGAGTAGGATATGACTGAAGCAACTTAGCACACATGCATGCAAACCAGCTTTACAACAAATGCTAAAGGAACTTCTCTAGCTGGGAAACACAAGGAAGAAAAAGACCCAAAACAATTTAAAAAATTGTAATAGGAACATACATATTGATACTTACCTTGAATATAAATAGATTAAATGCTCCAACCAAAAGACACAGACTGGATAAATGGATATAAAAATAAGACATGTATATATGCTGTCCACAAGAGAGTCACTTCAGACCCAGGGACAGAAGCAGACTGAAAGTGAGGGCACAGACAAAGATATTCCACACGAATGGAAATCCAAAGAAAACTAGAGTAGCAATATTCATATCAGATAAAATAGACTTTAAAATAAAAACTTTTAAAAGAGACAGGAAGGTCGATACATAATGATTAAGGGATTGATCTAAGAAGAAAATATAACAATTACAAATATTTATCCACCCAATATAAGAGCACCTCAATACATAAGGCAAATGATAAGAGTCAGAAAAAGGAGAAATATAACACTAGGGATTTTAACACCCCACTTACACCAATGAACAGATAATCCAGACAGAAAATAAATAAGGAAACAAAAGCTTTAAATGATACAACTGACCAGACAGGCTTAATTGATACTTATAGGACATTTCACCCCAAAGCAGCAGAGTACACTTTCTTCTCAAGTGCACACAGAACGTTCTCCAGGATAGATCACATCCTGGGTCACAAATCAAGCCTCAGTAAATTTAAGAAAACTGAAATCACATTGAGTGTCTTTTCTGACCACAGTGCTGTTAGATTAGAAATCAGAGAGAAAAAAATATAAAAAATACAAACACATGGAGGCTAAACAATATACTATGAAATAACCAAGAGATTACTAAATCAAAGAGGAAATCAGAAAATACATAGAAACAAATGACAACAAAAACATGCTGACCCAAAACCTATAGGATGCAGAAAAAGCAATTCTAAGAGGGAAGTTTTTAGCAATGCAATCTCACCTCAAGAAACAAGAAAAATCTCAAATAAACAATCTAACTTTATACCTTAAGCAACTAGAGAAAGAAGAAAAAAAATTAGTGGAAGGAAAAAATCATAAACATCAGAGCAGAAATAAATGAAGAAAAAATAGAAAAAAAATTTTAAAAGATGAATAAAACTAAAAGTTGGTTGTTTGAGAAGATAAATAAAATTGATAAACCTTTAGCTAAACTCATCAAGAAAAAAGGGGAGAAGATTCTAATCAATAAAATCAGAAATGAAAAAAGAGAAATTACAACTGACACCACTGAAATACAAAGGATCATAATAGATTACTGCAAGCAACTACATATGCCAATAAAACAGACCACCTGGAAGAAATGTTCAAATTCTTAGAAAAGTACCACCTTCCAAGACTGAACAGGAAGAAATAGAAAATATGAACAGATCAGTCACAAGTAATTAAAATTTTTCCAACAGGGACTTGACTGGGGGTCCAATGGTTAAGAGTCTGCCTTGCAATGCAGGAGATGTGGGTTCAATCCCTGGTTGGGGAACTAAGATCCCACATGCTGCAGAGCAACTAAGCCCATGTGCCACAACTACTGAGCTGGTGCTCTCCGGAGCTCATGTGCCACAACTAGAGAGCGTTCATGCAACAACTACTGAAGCCCACAAGCTTGCAGACCAGGTACCACAGCTACTGAGCCCACACACCACAACTAGAGAATATGTGTGCTGCAATAAAAAGATCCCACACGATGCAACACAGACCCCACATGCTGCAACTAAGACCTAATGCAGCCAAATAAAGAAAGAAATACTTTAAAAAAATCTTGAAACAAAAGTCCAAGACAATATGGCTTCACAGGTGAATTCTATTAAACATTTGGAGATGCAGAAAAAGCTTTCAACAAAATTCAACACACATTTTTGATAAAAACTCTCTAGAAAGTGGGATTTGAGGGAACCTACCTCAACATAATAGAGGCCACACATGACAAATGCACAACAATTATTATTCTCAATGGTGAAAGCTGAAAGTATTTCCCTTTAAGATTAGGAGATGTACAAGGATGTCCATTCTCACCACTATTATTCAACATAGTTTTGGAAGTCCTAGCCACAGCAATCAGAGAAGAAATAAAGGGAATCCAAATTGGAGAAGAAGAAGTAAAACTGTCACTGTTTGCAAATAACATGATACCATACATAGAAAAACCTACAGAAAGCTACTACAAAACTACTACTACAAAAAACCTACAGATGCCACCAGAAAACTACTGGTGCTAATCAATGAATTTACTAAAGTTGTAGGATGCAAAATTAATGCACAGAAATCTCTTGCATTCCTATACACTAGCAACAAAAGATCAATAAGAGAAATCAAGGAAATACCATTTGTCATTGCAGCAAAAAGAATAAAACACCTAGAAATAAATCTTCCTAAGGAGGCAAAAGACCTGTACTCAGGAAACTATAAAACACTGATGAAAGAAATCAAAGATGACACAAACAGATGGAGAGATATACCATGTTCTTGGACTGGAAGAATCCATATTTTGAAAATTGACCCAAAGCAGTCTACAGACTCAGCGCAATCCCTATCAAACTACCAATGGCATTTTTCACAGAACTAGAACCAAAAAATCACAATTTGTATGGAAACATAAAAGACCCCAAATACTCAAAGCAATCTTGAAAGAAATACAGAGTTGGAAGAATCAGGCATCCTGATTTCAGACTTTACTACAAAGCTACAGTCATCAAGACAGTATGGTACTGGCACAAAGACAGAAATACCGATCAATCGTACAGGATAGAAAGTCCAAAGATACACCCATGCACCTATGGTCGCTTATTCTATGACAAAGGAGGCAAGAAAATACAATGGAGAAAAGAGAATTTCTTCAGTACATGGTGCTGGGAAAATTGGACAGCTACATGTAAAAGAATGAAACTAGAACACTCCCTAACACCACACACAAAAATAAAGTCAAAATGGATTAAAGACCTAAATGTAAGGCCAGACACTACAAGGCTCTTATAGGAAAACATAGGCAGCACACTCTTTGGCATAAATCACAACAAGATCTTTTTTGACCCACCGCCTAGAGTGATAAATTAAAAACAAAGATAAACAAATGGGACATAACTAAACTTAAAAGCTTTTGCAAAGCAAGGAAAACCATAACCAAGACAAAAAGAAAACCATCAGAATTGAAGAAAATACTTGAAAAGAAGCAATTGACAATGGATTAAACTCTAAAGGATACAAACAGCTCATGTAACTCAATATCAAAAACACAACCCAATCAAAAAATGGGCAGAAGACCTAAAGAGACATTTCTCCAAAAAAGACATACAGATGGCCAAGAGGCACAAGAAAAAATGCTCAACATCACTAATTATTAGAAAATGCAAGTCAAAACTACAATGAGGTTTCACCCTTACACTGGTCAGAATGGCCATCATCAAAAAAATTACAAACAATAAGTGCTGGAGAGGGTGTGTTGAAAAGGACCCCTTTGCAACCTTGGTCAGGTTGTAAATTGATACAGACACAATAGAGAACAATAGGGAGGTTCCTTAAAAAACTAAAAACAGAACTACTATATGACTCAGCAATCCCACTCCTAGACATAAACCCTGAGAAAGTTCAGTTCAGTTCAGTCACTCAGTCATGTCTGACTCTTTGTGACCCCGTGAACTGCAGCATGCCAGGCCTCCCTGTCCATCACCAACTCCAGGAGTTTACCTAAACTCATGTCCATTAAGTTGGTAATGTCATCCAACCATCTCACTCTCTGTCATCCCCTTCTCCTCCTGCCTGAAATCTTTCCCAGCATCAGGGTCTTTTCAAATGAGTCAGCTCTTTGCATCAGGGGGCCAAAGTATTGGAGTTTCAGTTTCAACATCAGTCCTTCCAATGAACACCCAGGACTGATCTCCTTTAGGATGGATTGGTTGGATCTCCTTGCAGTCCAAGGGACTCTCAAGTCTTCTCCAATACCACAGTTCAAAAGCATCAATTCTTCGGCACTCAGCTTTCATTATAGTCCAACTCTCACATCCATACATGACTACTGGAAAAACCATAGCCTTGACTAGATGGACCTTTGTTGGCAAAGTAATGTCTCTGCTTTTTAATATGCCGTCTAGGTTGATCAAAACCCTGAGAAAACCATACTGAAAAGACACATGTACCCCAATGTTGAATACTGTTTACTCAAGCCAGGACATGGAAGCAACCTAAATACGTCCATCAACAGAGGAATGGATAAAGAAGATGTGGTACATATAGGAAATGGAGTATTACTTGGTCATAAATAAGGAACAAAATTGTAGAAATGTGGATGGATCTAGAGTCTGTCATATAGAGTGAGGTAGTCAGAGAAAAACAAATATTGTATATTAACACATATGTGTGGAATGTAGAAAATGGTACAGATGAACCTATTTGCAGGGCAAGAATAGAGATGCAGATGCAGAGAACTCATGTGGACACAGTGGGGGAAGGGGAAGGCAGGATGCACTGAGAAGGCAGCACTGACATATACACACTACCATGTGCAAAACAGATAGCTGTGGGAACTGCTGCTAGTGGGAATGCAACTCTGTGCTCTGTGATGATGTAGATGGGTAGGAGGACGGGGTGAGGTTGGTACAAGAGGGAGCGGGTATATGTATACACATAGCTGATTCGCCTCCTTGTACAGCAGAAACTAACATAACACTGCAAAGCAATTATACTCCCCCAAAAATAAATAAAACACAAAATGGTTAAGGTAACTGCAACGTCCACTCTGCCCCACCAGCCACAGTGGACTTGGGTTCAGATAGACAAATTCACAAGACCCAATAGACCCCACCCACCACCAAGTTTACTTAGCTTTACTAAAGGAAACAGGACATGCTATATTGTGGTATGAACAGCAGCAACACAGCAGATGTCCCGTGACTCCCAGGCACAGTCATTCTGAACCTGGGACATGTGTTCCCACAAGAGACAAGACAGTGCACGTGACCTCACTTTAGAGAAGCCATCAGATCTGAGCCCCTTTCAGCTTTATGCCAGCTGGTTGTGTAGCCCCTCAGGCATGTGACCATCCCTTGCCCATTCTTCAAGGCAGCTGCATCTCATCACTGTCAGTTACTCATTACTCAATAACCAGTTTTGACAATGTGCATGTACAGAGTATAATTCTTAACCAGATTCTATTTAATCAGTAGCCTACCATCCCAACAATTCCTTGAGTTGATATTCCAAAGAGAAAGTCCTAGAGTCAAATCCTCAGATACCCTGAGGCTAGAGGAAAGACCACAGAAGCAGCTGCTAACCCCTTTTTCTAGTTCACCTGAACTCTGTGAAAACCTCCTTGATCCTTGATACATATTTGAGGCATTTTCTTACTCTTAGCATAGCAACTTCTACAGTGTTTGGTGTACACACAAAAAATAAATATACTAAAATAAAAACAACCACCAAGACCTGTATCCTCCACTGAGGAGTTGGAATTCTCTCCATGAGACAAGTTTACAAGACTCTGTTCTAGTTTCATTTACCAGTTTTCTGATACACAATCTGCCTTCCCCAGATTCTTCCTTCCTCCATCTCCCATTCTCCCCTCTCCCCTCCACTGTTTGCCCTTTTTTGTAGATGTTGATAAAACATTCATTCAACTCCATAATGTCCTCTAGCAAGTTTCCATGGAAACTACATTAATTGGGTGTCTTAAGTCAAGTTTCCCAAAACATGTCTTCATCCTGAAGATCACCTTCTCCATTGACTTGATTTTCCTTTAGCTCTATATGTAAAGCTAAAAATCTTTTATGTCCTGCAACTATAGCAGAGATTAAAGTCATGCTTAACTTCATGATACACCAGTTAATACTATGGTGACATTTTTCTAACTTTCCAAGCAAAAACACCCTTTTTCTCATATAGCACTTATTTCCCCTAGAGGCCACTGCTCAGTGAACTCTGGGTCCCATCTGGTCTGGGACATGATCATATCCCAGCCCCGAGGAAACAAGTTTTCACTAACCCAAACTTACAGGTTTCACTGTGCAACCCACCCACCTGCCTTTCCAAAGTTCCAGGGCATTTGATGGGGTGTGCATGCCATACCATGCAGATATTCATCTTCTTGGACACTATTCTGATTCTATGAAGGCTTTCCATAGTTTTTATCCACATTCATAATTATGTAGTCAAAAGGCAAAGCAGATTCTGAGATACTGCATAAAAAGCAGGATGTGACTCTTCTTATACTCTTAAAATGATGTCATTCTGGCTCACAGCAATACAGGGTGTCCGCTGCCAGGCACGATGAGACAATGTGTCCATCCCAGTGCAAAGGCAGGATTTCTCTCAAGGCCAAAAAAGCACCTATATCACAAATGTAACCAAAGCAAGACAAAAACCACTCCAAGCTAGCTTATTGTTATTCAGGGGGTACTGAGTGGTGCCATGTCTCTAAATCAACCAAGTAGAATTCTGAAGTATATCTTGTATTCTGACTTCAATTCAAATCTCCTTCTCTAGAGAAAGGAAATCCAGAGGTGTCTCCCAGAATCTGCCATGGTTTGGCACCACAAACATACACTATTTCTATCAAATGTAATCTTGGGAAAATATGACATTATCCTTTTCTGGTATCATTATCCATTTGTGGTCTCTATTTCCATCTGCCACCATTTTCCCTTTGTCCATTCATTATCTATCTCAAATCAGATCATGAAACTTCTCTGATTCAGCCATACTGTCCACCCAGAGGACAGAGAGCAGGACTGAACTCACCATAACTTCTCCTTTTATTCATTCCAAGGAAGGAGGGGGAATAGGGTTAGAAAAGCAAAGGATGATGGGACTTCCCTGGTGGTCCAGTGGTTAAGACTCTGTGCTTCCAATGCAGGGGGTGCAGGTTTGATGCCCAGCCAGGGAACTAACATCCCACAAGCCTTGAGGTGCAGTCCCCGCCACCCTCCTAAAAAAAGAAAGAAAAGTAAAGGATGATGGAACTGTACTAACAGGCAGCTAGGCAGCATTTAGAGTCATCCTAGTTTAGACATATGAGATGTCCATTAGCTAGCCCTGTTGCCTTTGGGGAAAAAAATTCCAAGAAATTGAAACTTAGTGTCCTAAACAGCACTATCTTGGTCTTGACTCAAGTTATTCCAAAGATTTGAACTGACTGGCTCCAGTATTTTACCCAGGTGAATTAACCATCTTTTAGCTAGCTGTTGGTATTATCCAAGTTCTCCAATATTTCCTCACTGCTTCTTCTGAAAGGAGACCATCACAGCATCACCAGTGTGAAAAAACAACTTACTTTGATGGCAATCAAATCTAAATCTCAGGACTACCATGGCAGGCCAATGGTTAAAATTTGTTCTTCCACTGCAGAGGGTGTGGGTTCCATCCCTGGTCAGAGGGCCAAGATCCCACACGCCATGCAGCCAAAAAAATTCTTTTAATTAAAAATCTAAAATCTAAATCTGAATATTCACTGGGAGGACTGATGCTAAAGCTCCAATACTTTGGCCACCTGATGCAAAGAGTCAACTCGTTGCAAAAGACCTTGATGCTGGGAAAGATTGAGGGTAGGAAAAGAAGGGGACAACAGAGGATGAGATAGTTGGATGGCATCACCAACTCAATGGAGATGAGTTTGAGCAAACTCTGGGAGACAGTGAAGGACAAGGAAGCCTGGCATGCTACAGTCCATGGGGTTGCAAAGAGTCAGACATGACTTAGTGACTGAACAACAACATCAAATCTCCTCTTAGCAAAGTTGTGACCATATATTGGAGACTTAAGACACTCTTGCAGGAAGACAGTGAATGGATCCTGCATTCCTTCCATAAGAAAATGAGTTGTGCCTGGCTTCCTTCCAAAATCCATATAGAAAAACAAGCATTAGTTAAATCTGTCTAATTTTAGCCTGCTGGACTTTCTAACAGTTTTCACTGTGTCTAATTTGGTGAAAAGCCATGATAGCCAATATTTAGTCTTCCAGAGCCACCTGCTTTACTCTTAAGCCAAATAGGACTATTACAAGGATGGATAGATGATCACTCCTGCTTCTTCCACTTAGTAAAGCTGCAATTTGGAGAGACTTCCCTGGTGGTCCAATGGTGAAGACTCTGCACTTCTAAAGCAAGATGCGGGTTCAATCTCTGGTCAGGGAGTCAGGATCCCACCTGCCTCACCTCCAAAAGATTTTTTAAAAACCTGAAATTTATTTTTTAATTAATTTATTTTAATTGGAGGCTAATTACAATATTGTGGTGGTTTTGCCATATATTGACATGAATCAGCCACAGGTGGTATTATTTAATATTCAATCACTACACTTAAAGTGTGTGTGATGGGAAGGGGGAAAAGAAACTATATTATATGGAAAGTGAACTGCATATATTTGATCTCCCCCAGGGTAGGTTTTCTTCCCAAGGATGCTGGAATGTTGAGTGTTAATACATGAAGGGCCTGAGATTTTACCCTATTTGCAAGCTAACAAATTAGCCTACTATAGTTTCATGGTAAAAGATGGGAGACTCTTAGATCACAGGACTTTATTTCTCATGAAACAAAAGCATAACCCACATGTCTACATAGTTCTTCTCTACACCAGGTGGATGCTTCACTGCAGGTATAAAAGTCTCAAGATGGGCAAGGCATTAGCACATTTAAGAAGAGAAATAATGCAAGTGTGCCTGGAGCCTGGTCATCAGGTGAAGAAGTAGAAGGAAAAGATTAGCAAGGTCAACAAGAGCCAGCTTTGCAGGTTCTGTGGATCATGGTAACAAATTCTGAATTTGATTCTGGAAGATAGGGAGCCATGTAACTCTTAGAGGTAGGAAATGCCATTATCTGATTCATGCCGAAGGGAGATCATTTTGGCTGCCATGTGGAGAAAAGATAGGAGAGGATCAAGAGTCAAAAGTTCAGTCCAAATGAACAGTGAAGATGGTTTGATTGGGAGGTGCTAGTGAGGTGGAACTCTTGAGAGTCCCTTGGACTGCAAGGAGATCCAACCAGTCCATTCTGAAGGAGATCAGCCCTGGGATTTCTTTGGAAGGAATGATGCTAAAGCTGAAACTCCAGTACTTTGGCCACCTCATGCGAAGAGTTGACTCATTAGAAAAGACTCTGATGCTGGGCGGGATTGGGGGCAGGAGGAGAAGGGGACGACAGAGGATGAGATGGCTGGATGGCATCACTGACTCGATGGATGTGAGTCTGAGTGAACTCCGGGAGTTGGTGATGGACAGGGAGGCCTGGCGTGCTGCGATTCATGGGGTTGCAAAGAGTCGGACACGACTGAGCGACTGAACTGAACTGAACTGAGTGAGGTGGAAAAGTAGAGATTGATTCAAAACAATATGGAGGGACTTCCCTGGTGGTCCAGTAGCTAATAGACTCCATGCTTCCAATGCAGGGGGCCCAGGTTCCATTCCCGGTCAGGGAACTAGATCCCACATGCCACAACTAAGAGTTCACATGCTGCAACTAAGGATTCTACATGCTGCAACTAAAAAATCCATATGCCACAAAGAAGACTGACGATCTCGCATGCTGGGACTAAGACCTGGCACAGCCAAATAGATAAATGCTTTTTTTAAAGACAAGACAATATGGAGCTCGAATTAACACTACTTGTGTGTGGATTAGTGGGAAGAGGTTTTGTGCTGGGGGTACAGGAAGAACTGAGGGTGATGTCTAGGTCTTTGACTTAAAGAAAGAACATACTAGGGGTAAGATATAGGAAACAAGATTTGGGGAACTCGAGGGGCATCATTAAAGCTTCTTTTGAATAAAAGTGACTTGATATTGACATAATTTTTTAATGTTCATATCAGCTTTTATTTACAAAACCACAAATTTTGGAGTGTTAGTGTCTAGGGTATAATTAAAAGCATAAGACTAGACATGACGACCTAGTGAATGAAAATAAGAGAAAAATCAGACCGAAACCATGGATGAGGGCAAAGATTTACCTACAAAAGTGGCCATCATGGTGTTTATCATAAGAGAACAAAACAGTAGCCTCAAACCCTTTAAGAGGAGACTGGTTAAACAATACCATGCCATCAACAGAAATTGTGTTCTAGAAATGTATTAGCTCACATGGAAAGAGGTTCATGATATTAAGAGAAAAGAGTTATGAGGCTATAAGTAGTATAACCCAGCTTTTATTCAGGAAATTCACTGTACTTGTGCATAAAACTAAGAGTAAAAAAATATCTACCAAAATACATAAAAATATTTATGGTGGTAAAGATTTTTTTTCTCGCTATTTTCTAAATCCTCTTCAATGAACATATATCACTTGTATAACAAGAGAACTGCTATGAAAACTTAATCTAATTCTTCACAGCTATCTCTGGGATAAATCTTGCCTCTAGAAACTCCAGTGTGGGCCTTAAGCTAGCCTGAGTGGATCAGGATAGTCAAATCTATCTTATTTCTTAGCATCATTACCGTGGCCAGCATTTCTGATTCTTGGCTGTATGCTAGAATCAGCTGAGGAATTTCCATGTCTATGTCAGGGCACCACACTGAGAGAGATTCTGATATCAGTGGTTTGGAAAGTGACCCAAGTATAACTATTGGGCTATAAAAAGTTAGCTTGTGTTTTTCCAAAACATCGTATAGAAAAAACGCCAAATGAATTTTTTTGGCCAACCCAATATTTGGAGTCCCAGGTGATCCTGACGGGAAGGTGGGGATGGAAATGAGCGGTAAACCCTGGCTTGGTCTCTCATGCAGAGGTTGCAAACATTTAGAGAGGAGAGTACAGCAGAAGGTAGGTAAAGAAGGAGGAAATGTGGAAGAAAGGAGACTCAGAAATAAAGGATTTGAGAGAAATTAATCAGGACACAAAATGCACTGAGGAAAAGGTTGAGAACTCCTCCCACCTCAAAATAGCTTTTATTTCACACCAGGCACTAGTGAGCTGCAAAAATCTGATCCCTGCACAGAAGCTGATAATCAGAGGCCATTTCCAAATCTGCTCGAGCAGGTGTTCCCTCCCAAAAGAGGGTGGGCCAGAACTGTAAATCTCATTTTGGAAGTTTCGAGCCCAGGGATACTATTCTGTGTCACCGCCACTATTGCTGCCATCTGTACTGCATCCCGGCTCCCATTTCTGGGACAGCCCTCCAGCCCACTCGCAGCCCCATGGTTCGCATTCTTGCACAGTGTGTGAATGGAGTGGGAGAGCCTTTGGCAAGGCAACCCTGGGGTCTCCTCCCCTCAAAAGATTTGCCAGTGCTCCTTGCCCTGCTGGCTTCCTCTTTAATTGGCCCACGCTGTGGGGAGTGATTGAGATTAAATGGCCACTTGCTGGGTGGCTGTGTGACACTGGGCGTGCGTGGCCCGATTTGGAGCATTTGTTGTCTCCCAGGGTTGAATGAGGCAACCGCTGCGGCGGAAACTCACGGTGTGTTCCTTAAAGCCATGTCAAAGCAGCCTCTTAATTTTGCAAAACAGCCTCTAAAGTCAAACCGCTTCTGTACTAAAGCCATTCGAGTCAGAGAGATGTCACAAGCAGAAGCCAGAAGGCTCGGAAAGAACCAGGCAGAAGGGATCCAAAAAATGGGTTATTGTATAATTGCTAGCTCACTAGCAATTACACAATAAGAGGTAAAGAATCCATCTGCAATGCAGGAGCCAGAGGAAATGCAAATTCAATCGCTGGATCAGGAAATGGCTACCCACTCCAGCATTCTTGTCTGGAGAATTCCATGGACAGAGGAGCCTGGCAGGCTACATAGGGTCAAAATGAGTCAGACATGACTGAAGAGACTTTGCACATATGACAACTCACTTCCAAAAGCCAGCAAAGGAGAGGGAAGGACCCCCTTCACTCCCAGAGGTCCCACACTTCTCTAACAATGCTCTAGGGCAAATTCCGGGGCAAAGATCATCCCAAGAGAGTCCAAAAGTTCTCAATTTGGCTTATGAAAAGGAAGGCCTATGTACAAAGGTCCTATCATAGTATGTGTGCAAAAAGGGCCCTTTGCATTTATAATTATTATTATTATTATTTTGGCCATGACACACAGCATGCTGGATCTTAGTTCCTCCACTGGACCATCAGGGAAGTCCTAGAAGTTCTGCATTTTAGATGCTAAGGGTCAGAGTGGGCCCTGGCTGACTACGATCTTGGGCGAGGTGCTGAGCTTCCTGAAGCCTTAGATCCCAGGCTCTGCATAAGGGTGACAGGAAATCAAAGATTGTTTTTCATCTCCTGGGAGTGTTCTCAAAGGTGAGCTTTGAGCCTTGTTCAGCCCCAACATGGAAAATGGATTGGGGACCTCATTGAAATGGAATCAAATGTAAATGCTGGTTCTTTGGCAAACCCAGAAACCTGACCATCTGCTACCACCTGCAGCCACACATCCTCCTTTGATGAATCTTCTGGCCTCATCTCCTACTACTCCCCTCCTTCACTTACTTTGCCCCACTCCCACACTCTTGCCCTAGGGCCTCGGCACTGACTTCCCTAGATTAAGTCCATATTGAGTAAACTGAACTTCTGGTACAGAGAACAAACATCTCTATCTACTAAAGATCTCTTCAGACCTACTGCAAAAAAATTGCAAAGTATATATATCAACACAAGGAGATATATCAATAAGGGAATTGCCGCCTGGGATTATTAGCTATAAATAAAGTATAAATTGAGAATTGTTTACCCCCCAGAACACTTTGCTTATTCAGCAGCCCTTGGATTTTGGGCCAAATTAGCTGACAGCACCTATTCCACAGCAAAGTGCAAGTGTTAGTCACTCAGTTGTGTCCAGCTCTTTGCGACCCCACAGTCTGTAGCCTGCCAGGCTCCTGTGTCCATGGAGTTCTCCAGGCAAGAATAACTGGAATGGGTAGCCATTCTCTTCTCCAGGGGATCTTCCTGACCCAGGGATCGAACCCAGGTCTCCTGCATTGCAGGCAGATTCTTTACCATCTGAGCCACCAAGAAAACCCATTCCATAGCAATGTTCTTCCTAATTTTCAGTTCATAGATGACATGGTTTGAACTTTCTTCCACTGATACCCAGCTCAGCCCGATGTGCTGGGCAATCATTAAATGCAAAAAAAAAAAGGAGCATCCAGAACAATCAGCCTGTGAGAGGTGAGGTAACTACATCAGAAACCAAAGCCAGAATCACAAACAGAGGTCTAGCGGGTGATGAGCAAAAGGGAAGACGGCAGAAGCCAATAGGAGGAAGCTGTCCCATCTAAATGGACAGTGCTGATATGCAGCACTAATTATTAACCCATGGGAAAGTGAGTCGGGGGCTACTGGATATGACTTTTCAATGCAAGCCAGAAGCCAGATTTCTGTGAAATCCTTTCTCTTTTTTTTTTAGGCCATGCTGTGTGGCATGTGGGATCCTAGTTCTCCAACCAGGGATTGAACCCATGCCCGCTGCACTGGGAGCATGCAGTCTTAACCACTGGACCACCAGGGAAATCCCCTTCCATTTTTAAATACTGGTAACACATTCAAATTAAAAACAAAATGGGTCAAACTACATCTTTGGGACAGAATCAGCCAAAACACTGCCCATGTGTGGACACAGAGAAGGTTACAATGAAAAACGAAAGAGATGAAGGCAGCTCTACAAATGCAAAATGAAGGCTGATGACTCCCAAGCCTGAGGTCAGGAAAGGTATCAGAAAGGAAACAAGTCTTAGACTGGAGAAAATGGTTCAGGAGGAGTGGCAGGCAGGTGTGCATTATATAATAAATCTGCCAAACTTCAGCACAGCGAGAGGTTAGATGGACAATGCAGTCTGGCCAACTAAAAGCCCAGAGATGCTGCTGGGGCATCAGGGTATTCCATCTTTCCTTTTCCCTCCTATGTTTCCACCTTCAAAAATATAGGCAGCCCGGGACCTCCCTGGTGGTCAAGTGGTTGGGACTCTGCACTTCCACTGCAGGGGGCCCAGGTTTGATTCCTGGTTGGGGAACTGGGATCCTGCATGCCGAGTGGTTCAGCCAAAAAATATTTTTAAAAGTATAGACAGCCCTGAAGTCCTTGCATCAAGGCAGAAGTCACAAGCAACTTGAGACTCCACAGGTCCCATTTCCAAAGTCTGAACATCTTGGATCTAGGATAGAACTCTCAAGAAAGGTATTCGGACCAAAAGAGAATAGCCTAGAATGAACTCTCCCTGGGATGTGGGGTGAAAAAAGGCAGAGTTGTCCAGGGGTTCCCTGGCAGAGGCTACTTGTAATACAAAGGACCATTTGGGAAGCAGCCAGATTCTAGAAAGGAAAGGAATGTAATACATCAGGGGCTTCTTAGGTGGCACTAGTGGTAAAGAACCCACCTGCCAATGCAGGCAATGTAAGAGATGCAAGTTCAATCCTGGGTCAGAAAGATCCCCTGGGGGAGAGCATGGCAACCCATTCCAGTATGTTTGCCTGAAGAACTCCATGGACAGAGGAGCCTGGCAGGCTACAGTCCATAGGGTCACAAAGAGTCAGACAGGACTGAAGTGATTTAGCATGCACACATGTAGTACATCAAAGCACATGAGATTCTACATGACTGCCCAGGAGTCCCTGCTACAGTATGGAAGCAGCGGAGAGCTCCAGGAAGATGCTTCATACCCAGGGAGAATTCCTTCCAACACTTTGGCTCTACTGAGAAAACGTGAGGTTAAAGTTTCTAAAACTCAGTAAAATGGAGGCTCAAAATAAAAGTTTATTTTCATACACCCGAATTTGTGGATAGAGTCATACCAGTCTCCTTACAGAGGGGCTAACGGTGAAAGGTGGAGAGGTCTGAAGCAGTTTCTCAACTTGAGTCCAAGCTCCTCTGCTGATGTTCCCGGGTAGGCAGTCTCTTAGGATGGCTCCTAATGATCCTCACCCCGTCCGCCCCCCGCCACCCATGGTATTCACAGCCAGAGTGGTCCCCTCACAACTCTACCAGCACTGGTCTCCTTGAGAGCAAGAGCATATGGCAGAAGAGATGATGTGCCACTGCTGGATTAGGTTATAAAAAGACTGCGGCTCTGTCTTGGGATCCCTCCCTCCTCTCTCTCTCCTCCCCCTGGTATCACTCTGTATGGGAGAAGGAAGCTGCCACACTGTGAACAGTTCTAGGAGAGGCCCAAATTGTAAAGAGTAGAAGCCCCTGGACAATAGCTAGTAAAGAACTGAGGCCCTCAATCCAAAAGACTGCAAGTAACTAGGGCTGCCCCTGACCATGTGAGTGAAGTTGGAGGCAGATTCTCCAGCCTCGGTCAGTCCCTAAGATGACTGCAGCCCCTGAGGCATCTTCACAGCAATGAGAGACTCTGAACCAGAATCCCCTAGCTAAGCTGCTCCCAGATTACTGACCCTTAACAACTGTGACACGGACTTCCCTGGTGGTCTAGAGGTTAAGAATTCACCTTTCAATGCAGGGGACATGGGTTCAATCTCTGGTCAGGGAACTAAGATCCCACATGCCTCAGGGCAACTAAGCCACAACTAGAGAGCCTGCATGGCAAGTATGAGAGAAGCCCAGGAAGCCTGTGCAGCAACAATGAAAGATTCCGAGTGTCGCAAAGAAGTTCCCGTGTGCCCCAACTAAGACCAGACACATCTAAATATATATATATATATATTTTTTTTTTTTTTGGGAGTGATTTGTAACACGAGAGTAGGTAACGTATTTAGCCCAACCTCAGTCAGTAAACTGGGTGCTGAACCCAGTGAATTAGATGATTGGCCCATAACAAAGCACAGAGGTGTTGCTTTTTTTCTGCCCAGAAGGTGCCATAAACCCTCTGCCAGAGAGGCTGGTTCAGGAGAGAGAAGTGGATGAGCCAGATAGAGCGGGATGCTGAGCCACGCTCTGTGCTAGGCACTCCAGCGTGTTCCAGCTTCTGTACAGGATTTGGTCAGTGTGTCAGAAGAAGGAAGTGTGCCTTCATGGCTTACACCAGTTGAGGACCCAAGAGTTCCCGGGCAAGCTTTCAGCCAAAGAAAGCCCCACAAGCTGGGCAGCACAGGAACTCACACCCACTGGGTGATTTAAGGTAAAGACTGATTTTCAAGAGCAGCAAATCTTTGCTAGTCACTTCTTTCCTCCCACTCATTTTTTTTTTTTTTTAACACAGAAGGGGAACATTTGCTGTTTTTTTTTTTTTTTTTCCAATTGCCTAGAGCTTTAGCATCTGCCCTCATGTCATTGGGAATTGAGGATTATGGCACTCGATGATTTTTAAAGTAGCCATTAATCCCTCAGCTCTATACTGCTCTATACTTACTTCAATGACACATCAGAAATGATCATCAGCTGTGATCACTGAAGGGTTAACTCAATACTTCATCTCCTGACAGGCCTAACATTTGTTCTCCACAGTCTATGAAGCCCCTAGGACCTAGGAGACAGGTTGAGGTGGGAAACCTGGAACCCAACCCTCTCTGGAGAGATCTTCCATGGCCTCCCTTTTAGTACCTCCAAGTGCCCAGGGGTACCCTTCTGTCTTGGGAGACATCTCACAGGTGGATATTTCCAGAACACTGCCAGTGACCTCCCTAAATCACGGGATGTGGGCAACACCACCACAGCTGTTTCCACTAGAAAAGCATACAAACCTCAACAAACTCACTTTGGATGCCAAAACTTTAAGGGACTCCTCCAAATTAACACAGGGGTTCCTCTCCCCTTCATCTTCACTCTGATGGTTCTTCTTTGTAACCTTGTGACAAGGCATCCACTCACAAAGGACTGAATTTTAAGCCCTTATCTGGAAGCTGGCAAGCTGAGAAGTACTGAAGGTGAGCTTGTGGAATTAGGGCAAGGGCAATTCATGATGAGTTGTCTTTGTCAAGTGTTAAGAAAGATCAAAGTCAATGACCCGTGACCTTTTATCACTGGGTGTTTACATGGGCTGAGTTGACCTAACAACCAATGCAAAACTTCTTGCATCAATCTCTGTTTGTGTCCACTGGCATGTAGGAGCTTTTGCTTCTCTACTATAGGAAGAGGAAGAGGTTTGGGTGGGCCAGGGAGGGTATGAGAGAAAGCCAACCAAGATAGGAACCAGTGGTGGTATGGAGACAGGTCTTCTCCTGGCCCCTTGATGGACCTGAACATATGCGGGTAGGGACATAGGGGCCATCACCTTCCCATTGCATCTAATTTGTGACATATACACTGGCCTTGTCAGAACTTTATTCCACTTATTTCCCAAAAGTCTGCAAAAAAATTGATTTCTGGCTTGTGCTTGAGAACAAATAGATTTCATGTCCCTAGAGTAAGCCTGGTGGCTCAGATGGTAAAGCGTCTGTCTACAATGTGGGAGACCGGGTTCAATCCCTGGGTTGGGAAGATCCCCTGGAGAAGGAAATGGCAATCCACTCCAGTACTATTGCCTGGAAAATCCCATGGACAGAGGAGCGTGGTAGGCTACAGTCCATGGAGCTGCAAAGAGTCTGACACGACTGAGCGACTTCACTTTCACTTTCTAGGGTTGTGAGGCTTTGGAATTTTGATTCTCTGTAACAGCTCATCTATTTCCTTCAGTCCCCTAATGTGGTGCCTATAGCCCAAAGTTGCAAGTACTTCAGAAAGTGGGAGCTGGCACTTGGTTGGTGAGGCTTAGTCATGCTGCCAGAGCCTCATTTTCATTAATAATGTATCAGGGGCTTTTCCAGAGGTTCCTTTTCCCTCCTTCATGGTCAGACCACACACCTAGCAAAACAATTTTAGGAGCCTCTTGTAGGTTATCAACCCAAGGCCTCTTGACATTGAAGATGCATATTCCCACAGGATAGTGGTTTCTAAGCCAATTCTCAAGCCAAAATTATAAGAATCCCAATGTATAGAATAGCTGCGAGTGGAAATTTTGATTAAATGAGGGGCCATGGCATCCAGAGTCCCACCAAACCGAGTTAGAAACCACACAGCGACATTAGATGGTATCTTTAAATGTGGCCAAATGGGTCCCCTTGATTCTGTTGCCCAGGCTGATGTCTATTTTGTTTTTTTAGAATGACATTCAATTATAGGAATGGCACCCCACTCCAGTACTCTTGCCTGGAAAATCCCCTGGATGGAGGAGCCTGGTAGGCTGCAGTCCATGGGGTCGCTAGGAGTCAGACACGACCTAGCGACTTCACTTTCACGCATTGGAGAAGGAAATGGCAACCCACTCCAGTATTCTTGCCTAGAGAATCCCAGGGACAGGGGAGCCTGGTGGGCTGCCGTCCATGGGGTCGCACAGAGTCAGACATGACTGAAGCAACTTAGCAGCGGCAGCATAGCTCTAAGACAAGTACAGTCTCCAGGTCCAGCAAAAGCACCATGGGGCGATGACATTGGGGACCCAGTCAAAGATGCTCTGCTGCCTGTGATGGCAACATGGCAGTGGTTTAAGCCGCTCCAAGTTTCAGGGTCTGGTGCAGTACTGCCTACGTTGCCACTTGTGACTCTTTCAGGGGACCAGTTCTGTGATGCTATTTGGGGGTATTGCTCCTGGCTGTGAAGCCTCCAAATCTGACTTTTCGTCTTTCCTGCAAATTACTTTATTTTCTGCTGAGGTTAGCCAGAATCAGTATGTGCAACCCAAAGAATCCAAACCCTGCCTTTCAACGACCACCAAGAGAAAGACAAAGGAAGAGAAGTTACTACAGAAGAAAAAGACTCCAATGTCTCTCCAGACAGAAATTTGCTTGAGGCACCCTTTCCCCCTGGAGGGAACCCTTCATTTCCAGTGGCTTAGGATCCCTGCTTGGTGCATGGTTCTTCCAGTTTGAGCCGTGACCACTGTCTCAAGGCGGGGGCACATACCTAGAGGGGGTGCTCTAGCAGAGACAGAAGAGCCATGGTCCTGAGAGGCTAGCTGAAAGGTGGAGGGAGAGGCCCTACTGCTAATTAATACAATATAAAGAATGGTTCAAAAGACCCATTTTCCCACACATAAAGCACTTTATGCATCAAGTGCCTCAGATGGTCCCCTGCCTGAGGGCTGCTCCCTGAAGCAGAGCTGAGACAGAACTTGCCTGCTGGTTGTGCAATTGACAAGGCTCCTAGGGATGGGCAGTGAGGGGAAGGGAAGCGTGAGGAGAGGAGGATGAAAAGCCATCCCCAGATGTGTCCTCACCAATGACTGGTCACACTGTGGGCAGGGGTGCCCCACTGGAACCTAACCCCTGCACACTGGATTGCACATATGGCCACAGGAGGTGGGCTCCCACAGGCCCCCCAGGCTGTAGGAGCAGCCCCAGTGTAGGCACAGCCCTGCCAGTAGAAAGTGCTGACTCCTGGGAACTGAACACACCAGCAGTGGCTGGAATCAGAGGCCCCCCAATGGGATGTGAGGCGAGTAAGATATCTAATATCCCTCCACTGCTTCTCTCATGGCACTCCATGCATTTCAGAAGGTTATACCATGTGCATGTCTGTTAAGAAGGATAGCTGCCTGGCACTTCCCTGGAAGTCCAGTAGCTAAGACTCCATGCTAATATTCCACTAATAACTTGAAGCTCTGCCTTATGTTTCAAATTTTCCCAATTATCAGAACTGTTTGCCTTAAGTTTTTTATAGCTAGATCTGAGAGTTGTCTCATCTTCTCCTAGGGAAAGCCCTTTATCAAAATTGCCAGCATGAAAGTAATAATAAAGTCTGGGGGCAAGGGGAAGCAATTGTGACCTTGGACCATACTTACATAATAATCTCTCTGAATTTATTACCCTTAGCAAAGTATAGAAGTAAATTATGAATGAAAGAGCTTGAGGTTTGTACATTTCTTTTCTTATAAACAAGTATATATTAATTCCATTCTTCATTCCTAGTGATATTATAATACTGACACAGTCACTGAACACTTTTTTGTGTCAGCAAAAAACCTCTCTGTACATCTACAACAAGCCTCACTCAGTTAACCAGTTTTGCTCAAGTCCATGAAGTGAAGGTGAACTATTACAATTTTGTTCCTACAAGGAGAGTGATTCAAATAGTACACACAGATCTGGACGTTAAATATGGTAGCTAGTAGACTGTAACGTCTGTGTCATAGATCTACCCCCTGCATAAAAGTTCCAAGGTGGTCTCAATACAGGCTGAACTGTCAATCACAAGTAGTGGTGCCGACTCAGCGAAGCAGCAGCCTAATCCAGTGCCTGGTGTGCTGCGGTCCATGGGGTCACACAGAGTCGGACACAGCGGAGTGACTGAACTGACTGAATCTAGTACTCAGGTCAGAAACTGCCCATAGTGGTTACCCTGAAATCACCTGGACCTTCCAATTACTCTTTTGCCCAGAAACAGCTCTCCACGAAGTCACACTAAAGACATCAAAGCATCTTGCATCGGACTTTAGCATTGATGTGTCAACAAAGCTCCAAGTTCACACTTGTGCCGGTATATACCAGTGTCTCAATAAACTGTGGAAAATTCTGAAAGAGATGGGAATACCAGACCACCTGACCTGCCTCTTGAGAAACCTATATGCAGGTCAGGAAGCAACAGTTAGAACTGGACATGGAACAACAGACTGGTTCCAATAGGAAAAGGAGTTCGTCAAGGCTGTATATTGTCACCCTGCTTATTTAACTTATATGCAGAGTACATCATGAGAAATGCTGGGCTGGAAGAAGCACAAGCTGGAATCAAGATTGCAGAAATATCAATAACCTCAGATACGCAGATGACACCACCCTTATGGCAGAAAGTGAAGAGGAACTAAAAAGCCTCTTGATGAAAGTGAAAGTGGAGAGTGGAAAAGTTGGCTTAAAGCTCAACATTCAGAAAATGAAGATCATGGCATCTGGTCCCATCACTTCATGGGAAATAGATGGGGAAACAGTGGAAACACTGTCAGACTTTATTTTTTGGGGCTCCAAAATCACTGCAGATGGTGACTGCAGCCATGAAATTAAAAGACGCTTACTCCTTGGAAGAAAAGTTATGACCAACCTAGATAGCATATTCAAAAGCAGAGACGTTACTTTGTCAACAAAGGTCCATCTAGTCAAGGCTATGGTTTTTCCTGTGGTCATGTATGGATGTGGGAGATGGACTGTGAAGAAGGCCGAATGCCGAAGAATTGATGCTTTTGAACTGTGGTGTTGGAGAAGACTCTTGAGAGTCCCTTGGACTGCAAGGAGATCCAACCAGTCCATTCTGAAGGAGATCAGCCCTGGGATTTCTCTGGAAGGAATGATGCTAAAGCTGAAACTCCAGTACTTTGGCCACCTCATGCGAAGAGTTGACTCATTGGAAAAGACTCTGATGCTGGGAGGGATGGGGGCAGGAGGAGAAAGGGATGACAGAGGATGAGATGGCTGGATGGCATCACCGACTCGATGGACGTGAGTTTGAGTGAACTCTGGGAGATGGTGATGGACAGGGAGGCCTGGCGTGCTGCAATTCATGGGGTCGCAAAGAGTCGGACACGACTGAGCAACTGAACTGAACTGAACTGAAAACAGTTATAACTTTGTTTTCTCAGAGTAGCCGAAGAATTGATGCTTTTGAATCATGGTGCTGTAGAAGACTCTTGAGAGTCCCTTGGGCAGCAAGGAAATCAAACCAGTCCATCCAGAAGGAAATCAACCCTGAATATTCACTGGAAGAACTGATGCTGAAGCTGAAGCTCCAATACTTTGGCCATGTGATGCGAAGAACTGACTCATTAGAAAAGACCCTGATGCTGGGAAAGACTGAAGGCAGGAGAAGGGGACAACAGAGGATGAGATGGTTGGACGGCATCACTAACTCAATGAACATGAGTTTGAGCAAGCTTCAGGAGTTGGTGATGAGCAGGGAAGCCTGGTGTGCTGGAGCCCATGGGGTCACAAAGAGTCAGACATGACTGAACAACAATAATAATTTGGGAGAAATAAGGTTATCCCATGTCTGACTTTAAAGAACATGGGCATGCTGTGTGTAACAGCCCAACATCTGATATAAAAGAGTGCTGTGTGGAATCTAGAAAAATGATACAGATGAACCAATTTGCAGGGCAGAATAGAGACACAGATGAGGAGAACAGACACATGTGGACACAGGGTTTGGAAGAAAAGGGAGTGGAATGAATTGGGAGATCGGGATTGACGTGTATACACTACTGTGTGTAGAACTGATAGCTAGTGGGAAGCTGCAGGGACCTCGGATTGGTGCTCTGTGGTGACCTAGATGGGTGGGGTAGGGATGGCAGGGGAAGGATATGTATACATACAGCTGATTCACTTCTCTATACAGTAGAAACAATACAACACTGTAAAGCAACTATACCCCCTCCCCCCCCCCAAAAAAAAGAGTGCTATGGGAAACAGATCAGTGGGCATAGCAGTTGCCAGGGAAGGAACAATGAATGTGTACCGATGTTTTGTCATTGAAAGTAACACCTCTCTCCTCTCCTTTTAGAAGACTGCTCCCCCACACCCCTCCAGACTCACGATTCAGTCGGCCTGCCAATCCTAGACTGAGCTGATCAGGGATTTGTCACATGTCCCTGCCCTGTCTCAATTCAGGCCAATCTGAGTCCATTCCTGGGATTCTACTTACTGAATTTGTCAAGGAAATACTCTTTTTCCTCTCTGATCAGATGGCTATGAAAAATCTGTCTGGAGCTGCCTAAAGCTTTGGTTCCATTTTCCTAAGCACAGGAAGGCTGGGAGAAAAAAAATCAGTATGCAAAAATAGGTGGATACAAAAGCAGGGGAATACCAATGACATCCAAGTCTCTCAGTCCTGAGAGATCTCAGGGTGATCTAGTCACCCTTAGATCAGCATCACCTGTACCCCATCTCTTCTTGGGAAAAGGCTGGAACTTGGAACTGACAGAGTCCTAGTACAGAATGCTTCATAAATGGATATATTAATACAAATTGGGTATGGAGGGCAGGTTAAGGCCCTGGATGCATATTAAGAAAAAGGAGCATGAGGGGACACGAAGAGGAACAATGATCAGACCAAAGAGGCAGGCGTGTAAAGCAACTATGCTCTATTAAAAATTATTTAAAAAATAAATAAATGAATAAATAAAAAGAGGCAGGTGTGCTGTCCAGGAACGGGAGAAATAGTTGATTACAAACTGTATACCGGATGGTATACTTTATGGTATTGTTGGAATAAATACACTCTAAGTTGATTCAAATTTTTACAGTAAAGGCTGAAAAGTTCCCCTCTCACACCCGTTTCACAACCACTCAGTTCCCGTTCCTAGAGGAAATCATAATGATCAGTTTCATATCACAGAGCAATTTTTTGCATACATAAGCAATATACATAACTATTCTAGAAAGCTTTGAATGCCAAGACAACATACTTGGTCTGCATTTAGTTGGCAATAGGGAAACAGTGATAGTATTACTTTCATGAGGTATAATTTACATATAAAATGTATCGTGTAGTTTTTAAAAGACCGACACAGTGAGAATCACGTTTGCAGGTGATCTGGCTATCAGAAGGGTTTAGAATTTTACTGGGTGGGCTTAATAGCATATTTGAAATGACCCAGAAAAAAGCATATGGCCTGTGATAAAAATCAAAATGTCTCAGTTCAGTTCAGTCCAGTTGCTCAGTCGTGTCCAACTCTTTGCAACCCCTTGGACTGCAGCACACCAGGCCTCCCTGTCCATCACTAACTCAAAATGTCTAATACGGGTGTAATTAGAGTCCCAGAAAGAGAGAAGACAGAGGGCACAAAATATCTGAAGAAATAAAAGTCCAAATTTCCAACTTGATAAGAAATATGAATTTACAGATTGAAGAAGTTTAGTTAGTTCTAAGTGGGATAAGCACAAACCAACCGCACTAGGCACATGGCACTAGGCACTGCTGAAAACCAAAAGATAAGCAAATTTTGAAATAAGCCTGACAAAAAGGATATTTTACACACAGAAAAGTAACATTAAAAATTATGGTTTATGTCTCATCAAAAATAATGGAGGCCAAAAGTCAAAGAAAATGGTCAAACCCAGAATTCTATATCTAGTCAAAATAAATCCTTCAAGAATAAAAGCAAAATAAAGACATTTTTAAATAAACAAAACCAAAAAAATTCAAATTCATCACCAGCAGACCTGTTCCACAGGAAATGTTAAATAATGTTCTTCATACTGAAGAAAACTAATACCAGATGGAAACACGGATCTTCAAGAAGGAATAAAGAACACCAAAAATAGAAAATATATGGGCAAACATGAAACAGTATTTTGTCTTACTTTTAAAAAATACATATGACAATATGTACAAAGCAGCAGTGTTACACTGAATTGGGGCCTATAAAACATGTGGATGTGACATATGTACATGTATGTGTGTACATATATACACACATAAGTATACACACATATACATATATATATAGGCATACATACGTGTGTATATATACACACACAACTATCATATAAAAGATAAGACAGGTAAATGAAGTACATGACTACAAGGCACAATTTAGGTGAGATGGTATGATATTAACTCAAATTAGATTGTGAAAGGGCTTCCCTGTGTAGCTCAGCTGGTAAAGAATCTGCCCGCAATGCAAGAGACCTCAGTTCGATTCCTGGGTCAGGAAGATCCAATGGAGAAGGGACAGCCTACCCACTCCAATATTCTTGGGCTTCCCTAGTGGCTCAGCTGGTAAAGAATCCACCTGCAGTTAAGAAGATCTATTAATATGCAATCCCTAGGGCAACCACTAAAATAAAAACCAGCATATAAAAATAGAATTCAAAAAATTATTTAAACACAGATGATAAGAAGGGAAGAATAGAGGAATAAAATACAACTAAGACAAGCAGAATATAAATAGCGAAATGGCAAATCTCAATCTAACCCTATCAATAATTAGATGTAAGTGGACTAAACACTAATTAAAAGCCAGAGATTGTCTGAGAAAAGATATACCTAACATACTATCTGTAGGAGACATTTCATACACACACACACACACACACACACATACAGGTTTAAAGTAAACCTATAGAAGAACATATACCCTGGAAACAGTGAGGGTAACAAAATTAGAATGGTAACACATCAGATAAGGTACTCTTTATGACAAAGAGAAGTGCCTTTAAGATGAGGAGAAATGCCATCAGTAAAGAAGAATATTTTAAATTACAAAAGGGTCAACTCAAGGGGAAGAAATGTCATAACCATGCATAAATCATAATAGAATTTGAAAGTACAGAATATCTCACTTTATTGCACTTTGCAGATACTATGGTTTATTTTGTTTTTACACAGATTGAAGGTTTGTGGCAACCCCGTGTTGAGCAAGTCTGCTAAGTCACTTCAGTCGTGTCCGACTCTTTTGCAACCCCATAGATGGCAGCCCACCAGGCTCCCCTGTCCCTGGGATTCTCCAGGCAAGAACACTGGAGTGGGTTGCCATTTCCTTCTCCAGTGTGTGAAAGTGAAGTCACTCAGTCGTGTCTGACCCTCAGCGACGCCATGGACTGCAGCCTTCCAGGCTCCTCTGTTCATGGGATTTTCCAGGCAAGAGTACTGGAGTGAGTTGCCATTGAGCAAGTCTATCAGTACCATTTTTCCAACACCATTATTTTTTTCTATCTGGTAGAAAAAAAATTTCAATAGAGCTTATTTTTTTTAGAAAAGTTTTAGTTTCACAGCAAAAAAAAAAAAAAAGAGGAAGAGATTTCCCATACACCTCCCCCCACCAGAGTATATTTTCCCCCATTATCAACTTCTCCCAACACAGCGGTACACTTGAGCCTGAGCTTGTGTTGACACATTATCAACCCAAAGTCCATAACTAACATTAGTGTTTACTCTTGGAGTTGTATATTCTATGCTTTTGAATTTTTTAATTAAAGTGTGTACATTTTTTAGATATAATACTATTGTATTGTATTCTATTTTTTTGGCAATGCCAAAGAACACTCAAACTACCACACAATTGCACTCATCTCACACGCTAGCAAAGTAATACTCAAAATTCTCCAAGCCAGGCTTTAACAGTACGTGAACTTACAGACGTTCAAGCTGGATTTAGAAAAGGCAGAGGAACCAGAGATAAGATTGCCAACATCCGTTGGATTATCGAAAAAGCAAGGATATCCAGAAAAATATCTACTTCTGCTTTACTGACTACACCAAAGCCTTGGCCTGTGTGGATCACAGCACACTGTGGAAAATTCTGAAAGAGATGGGAATATCAGACCACCTGACCTGCCTCCTGAGAAATCTGCATGCAGGTCAAGAAGCAACAGTTAGAACTGGACATGGAACAACAGACTGGTTCCAAATAGGAAAAGGTGTACATCAAGGCTGTATACTGTCACCCTGCTTATTTAACTTATATGCAGAGTACATCATGGGAAATGCCAGGCTGAATGAAGCACAAGCTGGAATCAAGATTGCAGAAATGTCAATAACCTCAGATACGCAGATGATATCACCTTTATGGCAGAAAGTGAAGAACAACAAAAGAACCTCTTGATGAAAGTGAAAGAGTAGTGAAAAAGTTGGCTTAAAACTCAACATTCAGAAAATGAAAATCATGGCATCTGGTCCCATCACTTCATGGGAAATAGATGGGGAAACAATGGAAACAGTGACAGACTTTATTTTGGGGGGCTCCAAAATCACACTTCATGGTGACTGCAGCCATGAAATTAAAAGACACTTGCTCTTTGGAAGAAAAGTTATGACCAACCTAGACAGCATATTAAAAAGCAGAGACATTACTTTGCCAACAAAGGTCCGTCTAGTCAAAGCTATGGTTTTTCCAGTAGTCATGTATGGATGTGAGAGTTGGACTATAAAGAAAGCTGAGTGCCGAAGAATTGATGCTTTTGAACTGTGGTGTTGGAGAAGACTCTTGAGAGTCCCTTGGACTGCAAGGAGATCCAACCAGTCCATCCTAAAGGAAATCAGTCCTGAATATTCATTGGAAGGACTGATGCTGAAGCTGAAGCTCCAATACTTTGGCCACCTGATACAAAGAACTGACTCATTTAAAAAGACTCTGATTCTGGGAAAGATTGAAGGTGGGAGGAGAAGGGGACGACAGAGGATGAGATGGTTGGATGGCATCAGCAACTCAATGGACACGAGTTTGAGTAAACACTTGCAGTTGATGATGGACAGGAAGGCCTGGCGTGCTGCAGTCCATGGGGTCACAAAGAGTCGGACATACATAGCAACTGAACTATTGTATACTTAACAGACTACAATATAGTGCAAACATAATTTTTATATCCACTGGGAAATCAAAATATTCATATGACTCACTTTATTGCAGTGTTCTGGACCAAACCTGCAGTATCTCCAAGGTATGCCTGTACATGAAGCAAGAGTAGATAAAACTATAACAGAGAAAAATAATTCCATAGAGTCAGAGTTGGATTTTTTTCCCCAATACTCCATCCATCAGTAATAGGAAAACTAGACAAAAAACAAAAGTCAGTAAGGGTAGAGATCTGAAAAATTCTATTGGCCAATTTGACCAAAGTGACATGTGTGGAACAGTTCACCAACAGTTGCAGAATACATGAGATACAGTGATCAACACTGACCATGTGCTGGACCATAAACTGAGTCTCAGTAAATTTAAAAGATGAAAATCATACATATATCCTATGTCTCTGCTCACATGGAATTAAAATACCTAGAAGGAAAAAAAAATCTGGAAGCTAAATGGCATACGTCTAAACGAGTCAAAGAAGAAATCAAGGAAATTATGAAATATTTTGAAGTGAATAAAATAAAGCAGATTAGGTATCAAGGCCCCCCATTATCTTAATAAAACTCACCTGAGGCTGGGTTTTTACTCAAACTACCAATACTTGAATCTTTTTAATTAATTACTTTTGAGTGTGTAAAACACTAACATGATTTTTAAAGCACTGAAGGAGTTATGAGAAGACATGAACTCTGACCCCTGAGCTGGACCCAAGCAAATGGGAGCCTCCAACCCACTCCCCTGTCCTTGGACTTTACATTCCACTTGCATTCCCCAAGCTAGAAGCTGCCCAAGGAAGACACAGCCTTGAGGAAGTAATGTGTTGTTTGGATCATCTGAACAGTACACGTGACTGAACCCAGTTAAATCTTCTATATAAACTTTTAAGACTCTGTAAGGCAGATGTAAGGATCTATGCATTTTGCAGCTGCCCAAGACAAGACTTATAAGTCCCCTTGCTTATGCAACCTGCTACCAGTCAATCAATTTTCTTGTTATTTAGTCATTAAGTCATGTCCAACTCCTTGAGAACCCATGGACTGTAGCCCACCAGGCTCCCCTATCCATGGGATTTTCCATGCAAGAATACTGGAATGGGTTGCCATTTCCTTCTCCAGGGAGTCTTCCTGACCCAGGGATCAAACCTACATCCTCTGCATTGCACATGAATTCTTTACCACTGAACCACCAGGGAGGCCAATTAATCGATCAAGCATATTAAAACATGTATGATGCACCGAAAACAGTTTAGCAGCTCAAAGGCAAATTATAGCTATAAATGTTTATCTTAGAAAGGAGGAAACCTCTTAAACCAAAAGTTCCATTTAAATAGCTATTAAAGAATAAAATCAACCCAAAGCAAGTAGACTATAAGAGAATAATTTTATGAAATTGAGTAAATTAATGAAGGCTAATAGAGAAAATACAAAAACAGAAAATGAAGATGAAAACTTGGTTCTAATAAAAGACTTAAAAATTGATAAACTCTAGGTATACTAATCAAGAAAATAAAAACACAAATTACCAATATCAGGAATGAAAAACATTAAAAGGATAAGCAAATACTATGAACTTTATGATAAATTAAACAATTTAGATATAATGAACCAAGTCTATAAATAATATAACTTATTAAAGCTGATACAAGAAGAAATATGAAATGTGAATGCCAATATCTATAAAAGAAATTAACTATTAAAGTTTCTCAAAAACAAGTCTCCAGGTCCAGATGGTTTTATTAGCATATTCTATCAAACATTTAAGGAAAAAAATAACAGCAGTCTTACACAATCTCTTTCAGAAAAAGGAGTAGAAATATTTCAACTTATTTTATGGATCCAACATTTCTCCAATACCAACACTAAACAAAGATAATACAGGGAAAGGGTACTATAGACCAGTACGTCTAATGAACATACATGCAAATATCCTTAGCAAAATATTAATAAATCAATATATCATGAATAAATGGAGTTTATGCCCAGAATGCAAAGTTGGTTTAAGATTGAAAACCATTCAATAAAATATGCCATATTTACATAACAAAGGGAAAAAATCACACGATTCTTTAAATATACACAAAAAAATTTAATAAAATCCTACATCAATTTATGAAGAAGCGAACACTCAGCATGCTAGTAGTAGAAGGGAATTTCCTCTGTCTGAAAATGCATCAATATAACACCTACAGCCAACATCACACTCAGGAATGAAACGCTAAATGTTTCCTCCCTATAGTCAGTGACAGAGCAAGGATATCCACTCTTACCACTTCCATTCAACATGGTACTCAAAACACAAGGAAAAGCCATTATGATCATAAGAAAAAGATCAAATATTTTCTTTTTAAAGAAGACTATGTAGAAAATTTTTAATGGTCTATAATCAATTACTAGAACAAGTAAATTTAGTTAGGTCACAGAATATAAAGTCAACATTGAAACAGATTAATTGTATATCTACATATCAAATGAAGAACTAAAATGTAAACAACGGTACCATTTACAACAGCTTTCCAACCTCCTTGGCATTAGGTGTGGTCTTTGACCAAGCTTGGCCAATGAGACTTAACAGAGGTGACTGCACTGCTCTAGGCATGACCCAGATAATCCTCCAGTGAAATCCTTAGTCCTCTCTCCCCTTCCTCATTACCAGAAACCTTGGCAGCCTTGGTAACCTTGGTCTGAAGATAACAGAGCTACAAAGATCGTTGCCTGGATCCTCAGAGCCCTGCCTTAGGAGAGAGGTGCCTGCTTGCAGGAGAAATTTTTATTGCTAATAATAAATTCATCGTGTTTGGTCCATTAACTCATATTACCTTAACTGATACAGTGAGAATCACTTGGGGATCAGATAAGAAAATACTCTAGAACACCAGGCTGCAGTTATATGCCAGGAATAAGATATATCCACGCAGCTGCGCATACATCTTAAACAAGCACTGAGTGGAAAGACTGAGATCCACAATGTGGCGCCACTTACGTAATTTGGAATACACTCCACTGTATGTTGAAGGAGTCACGCATATATAGGAACATATTATTAAATGCATTAGAAAGGCTAGGGTGGAATGGGGGTGGATTTTAGGAACAAGGGGGAGAACAAGTAACCATGAAACAATACTCAACTCAGCCACTGCAAGGAGACAACATAGAAAGACAACAGGTTGGAGACGGGGAGTATGAAAGTACACGCTTATATTAAGAGGCGATATGAACAGGGAACTACACTCAGTACCGAACAATAACCTGTAATGGAGAAGAAAACAAACATAAACACACATACATATAACTCAACCGCTTTGCTGTATATCTAAAACATTGTAAATCAACTATACTTCACTACAAAAATTAATAAAATAAACCTTTTAAAAAGAGGTTGTATGTGGTGAGCATACAAAGTCATGGACTGTTTAAAAATGTTAAGGATTGTTTAATAGCAGTCTGTTTAATAATGTGTTTATATTATTAAACAATAATAGTGATTGTTTAATAATGGCACAGTCTGTTTTTGCAGAAACAACAAATAAAATACACTCAGTTAAGGAAAGCACTTTGATATTCATTGTCACATTTACAAAATGTGTGTATTTTCTGGTAATTGCAAAAACTCATACGTCATAATAGTGCTTATCTATGCTTTTACAAAAAAAGTTTGTTAGCAACAGTAATATGATAACCCAGGTACCATTAAGGGGCACCTCAAAATAGTTTTGTTAGGATTAAGACCATCTCCCACTTAACCAAAACCTCTGCTCTGGATCTGTAAAGGAACTGCGAAGAACCTGGAACACACACCACATGCAGCGATTCACAGCTGGACTTTAATCCTCTTCTGGAAACAAACTGCTCAATACTGAGGACATTGTCAAGTGGCGTGTGTGAGAAGATCCAACCCCTTAATAATCCTCCTGTTTGAAGTTCCCATGTAAGAGAAAAGAGGCACAGTACCAGTTTGGCCATTTAGTCCTTGAATTATATATGATTTTAGATGAGGCTTTTAGACTAGAGACTCATCTCCGTGCCTAACTGCTGGAAAGGGTGCTGTAAAAATACACTTAAGACCCCGTGGAAAAGCAACAGCCATTAAAGTTGCACGACTACTTAAAGAAAAACTTGTAATTGAATGATACTGCAGTGCTCACACCAGGATTTCATGTAAGAGGACAAAATGAATGATCCAGGAAAAGATAGTCATAATGTTTTTGGATCATTACTGACTTTGGCAATAAAATGTTTCAACACACTTGCTGGCTCTGCACTACAGTGAATCTCAAGACTTCAATGCATCAGCATCTGTGCACCATGGGAACTTTGTAAAGATGTGAAGATAAAATGCCTTACCTGTGAAACCCTTGTGACTTGATGAGGACACAGTGGTTGATCAACACCCATGGCAAACGCTCTGCAGATGAAAACCCAGAATTAGGCCACAGGGCAGAGGCAGGCAGGGAGCACTTATTTAAGCCAAAATGTGAAATCTTCCCTTTGAATTGTTCTGGGACAAAGTGGATGGGGAGGGGGAAGAGGTTAGGAAAGATTCCTAGCTCCATCCTAAAACTGTTTTTTCAAACTGTTGCTGCTGCTACTGCTGCTGCTGCTGCTAAGTCGCTTCAGTCGTGTCCGACTCTGTGCGACCCCAGAGATGGCAGCCCACCAGGCTACCCTGTCCCTGGGATTCTCCAGGCAAGAACACTGGAGTGGGTTGCCATTTCCTTCTCCAACGTATGAAAGTGAAAAGTGAAAGTGAAGTCGCTCAGTCGTCTCCGACTTTTAGCGACCCCATGGACTGCAGCCCACCAGGGTCTTCCGTCCATGGGATTTTCCAGGCAAGAGTACTGGAGTGGGGTGCCATTCAAACTGTTAAGACTTGTAAACGCCAGAGCAAAACTGCTGCTTAGCATCCTGGTAGGAAATAGCCTTTGGCACAGCACCATCTAGTGGTGTCCAGAAGAACTCAAAGCTCTTCATTTCTTTTTTCTTCAAACTCCTTGGAGGGGAGGAAGGCGAGTTTATGCATCCTGGGAACCTATTTTCTTTGCATTCTAGTCCCTCCTTGAAAGGGGGACCCTCCACTGGACTTCCATGATGGCAGTGCAGACTGCCCTCATTTGAATGAATCTTCCCACTTTTCATCATCTCAGGTGAGGATAAGAGCATTTATCCCCAAGTTTGTTGTGAGGCTAAAAGTGCCCATACATGCAGTGCTCATGTCCATGTCTGGTATAGAACAAGCACTCAGATGTCTTTGCCAGCAACCAGTGTTAGAGCCAATGATGTTCCTACACTGAAAAACTCAACTCACCATGAATCAGCACTCACCCAACCAAGCAATCTAGGCTTGTCAGCTGGCCCTCCCACAACCATCCACAAACGCAGGTGGCTAAGAACACTGCTGGAGGCAGCAGTACTTCAATGGAGCAAGGGCAAAAGGTAGATGAAAAAACTTCTATTCTTTCCTTGACTTTCAGGATCATTACAGGTTTGTTTTGTTTTGTTTTTGGCTGTGCCAGGTCTTAGTTGCAGCATGCAGGATCTTTTTAGTTACAATATGTGGGATCTCATTTCCTGACTAGGGATCGAATCCAGGCCTGCTGCATTAGGAGCATGGAGCCTCAGCCACTGGACCAGGGGAACTCCCAGGACTGTTACTCTTTCCAGCATCCCCAAACGAAAGGATGATTTTAGCCATTTTTGGTTTTAAAAACACCTCTGGGAATCCAGTGTTTCTGGCTCACCAAAAAAAACCCCGCACTAACATCTCTAAGATGTTAGTGGGTAGTTCACTGACCCCCAAAGATTATTTCCATGAACCCCAAGTTTAACACTGCCTCATTATAAAAGGTGATCTGGAAAGACAGATGAGGGAGCATTTCCCCCACTCCAGCCCACTTTTGAGCTCATGGCCAGAAGCAAGGGGGTCACAAAGGGGTTGGAGGGGAGAAACGTTCCCTCTCCTTCCTCTCAACCAGGAAAATGTGCTTCAAGACTGCCCTTGGGCAGTGTGATAGCTCTATGTGGAGGATGAAAGGTTTACGGAATACAGTGAAATTAAGACCCCAGCCATCTGTCAGATAATTTAGAATTTTAAACAATAAAATGAACAGCTGCCCAGGCTTGCCAGCAGGCCTGGCCACCCATATCTGCCTGAAAACCACACCTTCTACTAAAGAGCTGAGTAAGGTGACCAGAGCTGTAGCCCACTGGCAACCACAAGGCTTTCCCGACCCATCTCCAATCACTCCTGGGCCATGGCTGCTTGTTGGATCATACAATACCTCATCCAAATTCCAAAGCTGTGCATGGCTCACTGTGATTTTAGGGATGTCACTTAATGTAGTTTACAAAGTTCAGTAGTTTTGGAGATATATGATCTGGTCTGTTTTGTAAGTTCCTAGATGCTACTCTTCTTTCTTGCTCCTGTAGGGTGGATTTATTTTGAGAGCCCAACTTCCCAATTGGTTTACATTTGGATTTCACAGGAATCATCTGCTTATTCTTGTTTTTAAAATATTTATGTATGTTTGCATGTATTTGGCTATGCTGGGTCTTAGTTGTGGCATGTAGGATCTAGCACCCTGACAAGGGATCGAAACTGGGTCCCCTGCACTAGGAGCGTGGAGTCTTAGCCACAGGATCAATAAGGAAGTGCTCCATGTACTTATTCTGAGGGCAAGTCTCCTTCCCACATTTGTCATGAGTTTAACTCCTATAGACTTTGCTCTAGATGACTAAGCAGTATCAGGAATAAAAGGCTTTAGCAAGAATTGAGAAAAATAAGCACCATTGTTTCCTAAATGTAGTGAAAATATGATTTTTAATCTAGAGAAATGAGATCTTCACCATCCCACCATGACCCCAGTGTTATTCTCCTAGGATTTTAAATAGAATTGAGCAGAGAAAGGTGATAAGATACAAGCAAGCTATTGTAATAGCCTTAGGTTAGTAGCTGTATTTTTGGAGAAACTGAAGGCCTACATGGCTAGAATGCAGGAAATAAATATCTATACACACATCCTATTTCCTGAAGAAGTGAATCGTATTTTGCTTTAAGAACATTAAGATGATCCCCAAATCCCAAGTACACAGGAACAATCTGATGTCTTTGAAGTAAAATTTCAGTCACTGATATATTCCCAAATATCTTTTGGATTCTCCAAAAATCAAGTTTCATTTTCTAAAACATCAGATAAGATTCGAGGAAATCATAGGCAAATTGCTGAAAAGGTGACAGGATGGCTGGCTAGCTATGACCCTCAGTCTGTCCACTGCATGGGTGGAAGAAATGTGACTTCCTGTGTCCTGGCAACAGCTTTCTGATTCCACTGACCGTTTCCTCCAAGAGGCAGTGACCACCGGTATGTGACTACTTCCACACAGCAAGTTTCTTTATGCTGGGCATTTACCAGGGGACCAAATAAATGGTGTGGGTGCTATTGGCAGAAAAGGAAGAAACAGTAGGGAGGGAGGATGAAGAACAAAGGAAGGGAAGAGGTGAATAGGAAAACCACTCTGGTGTGCTTGGTTACAAATGCATCTCCCATCAGGCTTTGTGAGCCTTAGGGCCAAGATGCTCTTCATTTTAAGCTCCAAACTCTGCTGCAAAATACATGCTTAGTATGTGCTTGAATATAGGAGCCAACCAGTGCCTGAAGAATTACATCAGCAATTCAATAGTTGGCTACTAATCCTAGCTAACTGCCTGTCTAGACAGAGGATTCTAGTCCTCTCCAGTTGAGAAGACTCAAAGTTCACTCCATTTACAATCTTGATCTTCATGAAACAGAGATCCTGAAACTGCATTTCAAGATGAACATAATTATGCTATAGCAAAATGTTCCAAGTCCAGCTCTTAGTGGATTGGTCTCTAGTAAATGCAACTTTAAAACCAGCAACCCTAACAACATACTTCTTGAATAAAGAGAAAGGAAATAAATGATTTGGTTTCTATTTTATGTGCTATTATAATAATATGACACTTTCCCATAACCAGTTTTAGAAATGTAATAACTGCATATAGACTATACATATATGTGTGTGTGTGTATATATATAACCATTTCCAAAACACTGTTCCCAGAGGGATGCAATGAAAAGACTCAGGATGATTTCAACCTCCATTAGCCTTAATTGAGAAGACATTTCAGGCAGAGTTATAATAGGGTTAAAAAACATATCTAGCCTAGCAGTTCTGGAAGAGAACAGGTACTAAACAAGGACCTCCCTTCCATACTGCATCAGTCTTCTTATCCTGCTATTCAGAATGGCCTTCAAACATCTAGAAAAAATAACAGGAAATCAAACCAATAATAAAATGAAGAGTAATGACCCTGTCATTAACTGTTCTGTTACAGAGAACTCAATGGAGAAAACTTGTACATCTCACACATAGCGTTTGCCATCTCCATGGATGCATTATTCATAAGATTATAATTAAAAGGTAATGGAGGTAGATTGAAGCTCCCCACAGAGGTGCCACTCAAAGCTCTGGCTTTAAGTGTGCCAACTGGTTCTTGGGGACTAATGCCAAGAAGGGAGTCAAATGCTTTCTGTCAAAAGCAATGATAATTTAATCAACATGGAAGAGCAGACCAAGCTGGGCTCCTCGACCAACACAGCCTTTAGGATCATGAAGGATTCTTTTAGGATTTTCTGAACCTATGCCAGGTAGAGACAAGAGAGAGATTGGAGCCACAGCTGAAGGGTGGCCAAAAGGAAAGGACTCCCTCTGAAAGGGAAGCTGACCATGTGGAGAAATAAATCAACCAATTGTGCCCCCTACCAGCTTTATCTGTGACTATTAAAGAGCCTAGGAGCCCAGGCACTAAGAACTGGAAATAAAATCCAAAAAGAAATGTTCCTCCAGTGCAAGCTGGCAACCTTCTTAAGGAAGGAATAATGTAGATAAGCCCAACAGTGTGGTGAACTCACTGTATCTCTCTCTGCCAAAGGAAAGTGAATGAGATGGGATGGACAATAACGGTCAGTATCAGGACAGATCCCCCAATACTACCCTACCACTGACTAGTTATGGAAAAGTCTGACATGTGGGTTTCAACGGCAGAGTCTGGAAGGGGAAAAGAGTGTTCTTGTCATTTTGTGAAAGCATAAGAAGGGCAGATACACTAGATCATCACCAAACCGCTTTCAGTTCAATTTCCCCAATAGCAAAGCACCTGGTCCCTTAGGTCTATTTTTAGCTCCCTTTCAGCCAGTATCATGCATAGTGTGTTTGCTGCAGTACTCGTCAGCAATTAGGGTCTTCTCACAAGCTTATCTGGAATTTTCTGAAGACCTTCAAATGCCAGAGAACCTGTATCTCATGTTAACCAACACTTTGAGTAGCTTTTTCACTTTAAGCACAGAGTTATTTCAGTGCAAGTTGTGGGAATGTACGACCTGTTCCCTACTGTCAATGTGTTTGGCCATCTGAAGGCAAGGAATTAACTGTGGCTTAAACACTAGGGAAAAAGAATTTTCTTTATCAGAAATCAAACAGCATTAAACACTTTTGATCCATATTCCAAACAGACATGAGAAAAGCCAAGTTCCTTGGCTGCTCTGATCCACACCCCCACCCCACCCCCGCACCCCTCCACTTTTTTCTAATTTGGGTATAGCCTCCTAAGCCAACCCAAAGCTGGGGAAGAAAGACGAGAATATCTTTGGGTTCCAAGTCTTACTGCACATTTCCTTCAGAGCAGCAGTGGCCTACCATGAAAGGGAATGAGAAATGACACACGAAGTCTTGATGAACAGACAGAGCTGTGAGGCACGGCTTTCACAAGGTGCGGTGTAATTCTGGTTTGGGTGCTGGGGCAGGCTGTGTTGCTGACCCAGGCTGGGTGGCCAAGAAGAGAGGTATTCTAGGTTAGTAGGTGACTTAAAACAAGGGCTAACGAACCAGTGCAGATACCCAAGGAAGCACTATCTTTTACTTAATAATGCTCAGTCTTGACAGGATTCAACCCTGGCTTATCTCCAGATACATTACAGCCATGAAATAGAATCAAGACCCAACACCTGAACTGAGTTGAAAACAAACTCAGGGATTTACTATCAACCAAAATAGCATCCATCTGGCCTCTTCATAGCCACAACCAAAATTAAAGCAACTGGGTGGTGTTTCCATGGTGATTCAGCTGTCACCAGTGCAGACTGGCCTGTCCCTTAGGTAGACCAAGTAGGTCTCCATGAGGCCCACATGGTCCTGCACTTGACTTTTTTTCTGACCACTGCGATTCAATTTCAACTTCTGTTTCTAACCAAAGCCTCGAAAGCCCATAATAGCACAACCTCCCTTCAGGCGCCATTATTCTGGGCAGAGGCTGCACTGCTTAAATAACTTCACGTCCTACACCCTTCTAAGGAAGACCCTAATGTTGGATGCAGGCTTTCCCTCTACTTAGGACTTAAAAAGAAAGCTACAATTCAACCTCTTAGTAATTTTAGAAAATCCTTGAATCTAAAATAGAAAAAAACAGCTTGAAATCAAAACTTACTCTCCTGAAGCAACTGTAAATTACCAGTCCCTCAGGTGGGGCTCTTCAGACACCCCCCCAAAACAACAATAACTGGCTTAGGACTCTGCTGTTCCCTTTTCCAACTGCATGGAAAAAAAAACAAAAACAACAACAACAACCATGCTGCTTCAGAGCAAGTTTGGATGGATGGGGGCCATACTCCAGGAAGCAGATTAAAAGCACAGTGTAATTCATCTCTCCGGAGACAGGGAGTCACAGAAGTGACCTAAGCTCCTCTTCACTCTTGGAGACACAGCTTTTCCTACAAACCCATTTATTCATCCCAGACTTACCTTCTGGAGGCCATAAAGCTCGCATCAACAGCAATTTTCAAAATGGACTCTAGGCCGCAGGCTGGATTCCCCCACCACCCATGAAGGCAGAGGCTGCAGCTGCCCAGAGAGAAGTTTTTATAACCTATGGCTGGATTTGCTGCTCGAGGAAACCTTAGAGGGAGGGGCACCCATAATTCCACTCCCCTGCCCCTCACCACATGAGGGAGGCTTCATTTGAGCAACAATGCATTGTTTTACTTCTTTGACTACAAAAAATATGCTAGGTGGGTTCTTAAGAAAACTTGGGGTGGCTATGCTTTTCATGAAATACAAGGCCATTACCTAGAGTCTTACATACCATGGGGAGAAACTACTGCTCAACAGCACTTGCAAGCAGGGGTTAAGTAGGCGGTTCTCAGGCCACATCCTTCATGGGTCACACCTGGAGCTTACTACACAAGGTTATCTTTGGGTAGCCTGTGACTCTAGAATCCAGTTTGAGATTCTAAGCTCATTGAGGACAAAGCTTGTGTGCTACTTCTCTTAGTTGCCCCGGGAGAGCCTTCCATGCAGTAGGTGCTCAGTAACTAGTTGGTGAAATTAATGGCTATACCTTCACACATCCCATAAATCTTGCCCTGATGCCTAGAGGCAAGTGCAGTGCCTTGAACATTAAAAAGCACACCCCAAGTATTTACAGATCTGATTTAATGCTTCAGTTCAGTTCAGTTCAGTTCAGCCATTCAGTCCTGTCCAACTCTGTGATCCCATGGACCACAGCACGCCAGGCCTCCCTGTCCATCATCAAATTCATGTCCATTGAGTCAGTGATGCCATCCAACCATCTTATTCTCTGTCATCTCCTTCTCCTCCTGCCTTCAATCTTTCCCAGCATCAGGGTCTTTTCAAATGAGTCAGCTCTTCACATCAGGTGGCCAAAGTATTGGAGTTTCAGCTTCAACATCAGTCCTTCTAATGAACACTCAGGACTGATCTCCTTTAGAATGGACTGGTTGGATGTCCTTGCAGTCCAAGGGACTCTCAAGAGTCTTCTCCAACAGCACAGTTCAAAAGCATCAATTCTTCAGCACCCAGCTTTCTTTATACTCCAACTCTCACATCCATACATGACTACTGGAAAAACCATAGCCTTGACTAGACAGACCTTTGTTGGCAAAGTAATATCTCTGCTTTTTAATATGCTGTCTAGGTTGGTCATAAATTTCTTTCCAAGGAGCAAGTGTCTTTTAATTTCATGGCTGCAATCACCATCTACAGTGATTTTGGAGCCCCCAAAATAAAGTCAGCCACTGTTTCCCCATCTATTTGCCATGAAGTGATGGGACCAGATGCCATTCTAAGTCCCCCTAAATCAGAGCTGCCACACAAGGGTGTGCACAACAAAGAAATACCACATGTAAGAGGCTCCCATTTACACTGAAGTCATTAAAGTACTGCTGCTGCTACTGCTGCTAAGTCACTTCAGTCGTGTCCGACTCTGTGCGACCCCATAGACGGCAGCCCACCAGGCTCTCCCGTCCCTGGGATTCTCCAGGCAAGAACACTGGAGTGGGTTGCCATTTCCTTCTCCAATGCATGAAAGAGAAAAGTGAAGGTGAAGTCGTTCAGTTGTGTCCGACTCCTAGCGACCCCATGGACTGCAGCCTACCAGGCTCCTTCATCCATGGATTTTCCAGGCAAGAGTACTGGAGTGGGGTGCCATTGCCTTCTCCACATTAAAGTACTAGGCTGGCTAAAATATTCATTCAGTTTTTTTCTGTAAGATGTTATGGAAAACCTGAACATTTTGGTCAACCCAATATCTGAACAGAAAAGGGAAAAGTATCTGATCACATTTATCCAAAGAAGATATGCAGGGACTTCTCTGGGTGGTTGCCTTCCAATGCAGGGGGTACGGGTTTGATCCCTGGTTGGAGAGCTAAGATCCCATATGCCTCACAGCCAAAAAGAACACAAAATACAAAACAAAAACAATATTGTAACAAATTCAATAAAGACTTTTAAAATGGTCCACATTAAAAAAAATGCTTTAAAAATATGCAAACGGACAACAGTCACATGAATAAATGTTCAGCGTGATTAGTCATTAGGGAAAGGAAATCAAAATCACAATGAGATATTACTTCACACCCTCTAGTATGATTAGAATCAAAAAGGCAGAGAAATGATGACAAGGGTGTGGAAAAACTGGAGCCCTCACACACTGCTGGTGGAAATGCAAAATGGTTTAGCTGCCTTGTAAAACAGTCTGGCAGTTCCTCAAAAGGTTAAATATAAGGTTGCCATATAACCCATTAACCCCGCTCCTAGCTATATACCCTGGTGACATGAAAACATATGTCTACACAAAACTTGTGGACAAATGTTCAAAGCCACATTATGCATCATAGCCAAGAAGTGGACCCAACCCAAATGTCTATCAACAAACAAAATGTGGTATAACCATACAATAGGCTATTATTCAGCAGTAAAAAGGAATAAGGTACTAACGTACTATATGACATGGATGAATCTTGAAGACATGCTAAATGAAAGAAGCCAGACACAAAAGATCACATATTGTACAATTCCATTTTTATGAAATGTCCAAAACAGGCATATCCATAGAGACAGAAAGTGGATTGGTGGTTGCCAGGGGCAGCGGTGGTTGGAAGAAATGAGGAATAACTCCTAATGGCATTGGGGCTTCTTTTGGGCATAATGAAATGTCCTAAAATCAATTATGGTGATGGTGCATATGTCTGAATATGTTAAAAAACAACTCTGTGTTTTTAATGGGTTAATTGTGTGGTGTGCAAACTATCATTAACATTAAAATAAAGCTGTTTTTTTTTAAACCCATTACAATAAAACTAAAAAGTCTAAGGGAACAAAGTTGTTCTATATTTCAAAAATCTTTTTGGGTGAATTTGTTGACAATTATATCTACACAATAAGATATTCTTCCAAGTGCATTTCATACAAGCAGGGCCACTGGGAATGGTTGGGCAGGTTGTACACTTAACAAAGTATTAATATTACTACTTAGCAGTATGCAGCAACCATGCCCAAGTGGAACTCCATCTCAGACTGTGTGCTTTCTAGAGTGGGAGAGTACAGCTGACCTATGCCTTTGACCCTTTTTTGTTTCAACAATCAAACAGTAATTATTCTTCATTTTCACTCATTATTCCTTATTTCACATGGCCCAACTCACCTAAATCCTCCAAACAATTCCCTTGAAATGCATGGCACACAAAAGAAGGCCAGAGCCAGGAACAGAACGGGTGTGAAACCTCAGCCTTTCGGCTGGTTGGATTTGAAACTTTTCTATCTACTTCCTGAGTCTGTACTGACCATCTGAGGACTCCATCTGTCTCCTCCTAGGCCCTGCAACCCTGGGTTATGATTCTTGCTAACAATTGATTGCCATGATTCCATTTCAACAACAATGATCTGGAGTTTTACTTTGAGTGTTTAAGAATCCTTCATTATCTCCTAATGGCATAATAGCAAACACACTTTAACCACTAAAGAAAAGTGAACAGCTTGGTATTATTTTGAGAATAAAATGAGTTGACATATGTGAAAAAAAAACTTACAGGTTTATAGAGAACCAATGATTTGATAGAAATAATTAGGGAGTCTACAGTAAAACAGCTGAAGGTATGTGTTATCAGGTTAATTATTTTACTGCCCTGGGCCTCAGTTTATCCATTTGTAAAGTAGGCAAAATGGCAGTAATCTTCCCATAAAGTTGTGAGTACCCAATGAATTAATACATATAAAGAACTTTAGAAAAATATGTAGTTCCTGCTGCTGCTGCTGCTAAGTCACTTCAGTCATGTCCGACTCTGTGCGACCCCGGAGACGGCAGCCCACCAGGCTCCCTTGTCCCTTGGGATTCTCCAGGCAAGAACACTAGAGTGGGTTGCCATTTCTTTCTCCAATGCATGAAAGTGAAAAGTGAAAGTGAAGTCGCTCAGTCGTGTCTGGCTCAGCGACACCATGGACTGCAGCCCAGCAGGCTCCTCCTACTTTGCTCTTATTATAGTGTTTGCTGTTTCATTGTACATTCCCAATTTCCCTTTGAACAAATTTTGGTGGGATTTTCTCCAATGTATTGACCACCAATTTATGGGTTTCTTCTTATCTTGGCTCTAATTTTTCTACATAAATAAATTAAGCAACATTATTCAGTGGTTAAGAAAGTTGATTCTGGAGCTGATCATCTGCATTTTAAACCTGGTTCTGTCATTTCCCTATAATCTCTCTGAGTCTCAGTCTCACCATCTGCTAAATGGAGATAACAGTAGTACCAACTCTATAGAGTTGTTGTGAAGATTAAAGGAACAGAGACTGGTAAATAGTAAGCACTGTGTATATGTTTGCTATTATTATCATTAGGTTCAAAATATAAAAATATTACTGATGGTCTTATGATCAGTATTCCTCACTCCTCCAGGCTGCTGCTAAAGTAAAAAAAAAAAAAAAAAGATCTCCAATGATAATCAGGTACAAACTAGGTCCACCCTCTCAGGCCAAAGTAAGATAGACATCACTAGTGGAAAAGAATCCCAGGATATCCATCCCGAGTTTAAAGCCCAGAGTTTACATCAGTTTAAACATTTAATCGAGTTAAACACAAAGGAAAACAACTAGTAGGAACCGTTCAAGGTGATTATTTCTTCATCCAAATTCCGATTTCAGAAACACACAAATGATGCATGCCTTCAAAGGAGAGCAAATACAATTTGTACCCGTCACAATAGGGCAGTAAGTTTGTTAGCAATATGGAAGGAGAGCTACAGTTGTGACAAAACAATTCATAACACTTTAGAATAGCTCAATGACTGTCATTTTTCCCATTTGCACTTTCCAAGGCCTCAATCTCACAGTGGTTAAGATGAACATCACCCTGATGCAAGGCCGTAAGGTCTAGAACTGTAAGAGCAAGTGCCGCTGGACTGGTTCTGACCTGGTGTACCACCAGGGAGAAAGCTGAAAGCATATACTTGAAAGCAATACTATTTTTTTTTAAATCTTCATGATATTATGCTGACTTTGTTTGCTCAGTTGCTAAGTCATGTCCCACTCTGCAACCCCATGAACTGCAGCATGCCAGGCTTCCCTGTCCTTCTCTGTTTCCCAGACTTTGCTCAAACTCATGTCCCTTGAGTCGGTGATGCCATCCAACCATCTCATCCTCTGTCGTCCCCTTCTCCTCCTGCCCTCAATCTTTCTCACCACCAGAATCTTTCCCAGTGAGTCTTGGGAATAATGACTTGACTGTTTTTTTTTTTTTTTTCTTTTTAAGAAAAGAATAACAGTAGTCCATACTAAAGCCCAAGTCAGTGTTGGACCCCCTTCCTACCAGAGTATGGTCATGAATCCTGGACTTTAGATCCTAAAAATAGGCAATATTCTCCTGTAAATACTGATTAGCTTTGGTCAGATTAGAAGTCAAAGGATCAGAGGGAATTCGACACAATAGTACCCTCAAGGGGTTACTTCTGAAGAATTTCTTACTGATTCACACAGAAATTATTTAACCATTTAAAACATTCAGTGAATCACAAAACCAAGCTATGAATACTAATGTCAGCTAATGATGAAGAAAATGAAGGAAATATAAAAAATATTAATCCTGACATACTATTATGTGTCTATAGCATGCATATGAGAATTTGGACCCCTAAAATTGAATGTACGGGAAGATTCATCACCATCCTACTTAAAAATCTGTTTATTAGCCATAAAATAAATATCCCTCAGAAAGGGGGCCTCTACCTCCATACTTCTTACTAAAACCAATTGTGGAAAGGAAAACATTGACAGATTGAAACAAAAAATCCAAACGCTTTGTTTAACAAAAGATATTGCAGACAGAATTAAACGACAAGCTACCCATGTGAGAAAAATACTGGTAATATACATAACCAGGAAAGTAATCATATCTATAATTTAGAGACTCCACAAATCCATAGAAGAAAAAATAACAAAACCACCAAACTGGCAAAGGACAGGAACACAAATTCACAGGAGAAACAACAGTAATAAATACATGAAATATGTTGAACCTCAATAATACTCAACGAAGTTCAAGTTAGAATACACCTTTTTTGCTAATCACAAGGTAAAAAATATTAACAATAATACTATGAATATTGTAATTTCCATCTTCATTAAAATAAAGAGACTTTTCAAATCTCTTTATGACTAACTTCATTTATTCAACCAGTATTGACTGGATGCTTCTAAAGCCGATGACAGTGCTGGATGATGCAGTAGTTACTAAAACAAATGAAAACCTGCAAGGAAACCATAGTCCAGGGAGGGAGAGAGAGAGAGACCAACATCCAAGCAACCAACAAAATACAGGACAGAGTGAAGGAACTACCTACATGAGAGATTTGGAAGGTCAGAAAATTCCCAGTGGGAGATGTCCTCAAGAAAGGTTGGCATTTGAGCAGAACCTGTAACACTAAGCTGAAATAATATAGGCAGAAGGAGGAGGGAGACTATTCAGTCAGCATTTTTTTAAAAAGGAGTAAGAAAGAGAAAAGTGAAATCACAGAAGGAAGGTCACGTGGAAGTCTATGAACATTGAGACTAGCGTGGACATGGCAGCAAAGTGACCAGCGGTGAGACTGTCAGGTAGAAGACGGCCTATTCAGATGGAGCCAAAAGCCAGCATCATTTAAGAACTGATGCTTAGGCACACACATGGAATAGACTTGGGGTTGTCAAGGTGGCAGGGAGGGAAAGGGATAGACTGGTTGAGGTTGGTAGATGCAAACTATCACATTTAGAATGGATAAACAAGGTCCTGCTGTATAGCACAGGGAACTATACCCAGTATCCTGTGATAAACCATAGTGGGAAAAAATGTTTTTTAAAAAAATAATATATATGTGTATATAACTGAGTCACTTTGCTGTACAGCAGAGTTTGGAACAACATTGTAAATCAGCTGTCAATAAAATAAACTTTTTTATAAAATAAATTTTTTAAAAATCATTTTTGAAAAAGACCATGTCTTAATCTCTGAAATTGTAAATCAACTATATTTTTTTTAAAAAAGAGCAGGTACGTAGGGATTAAAACTATAACAGAAACAAGAAATGGTTACCACAAGAGGCACGAAAGAATTGGAGTGGAGTTAGCTTCCCATAATTGGGAAATGTTCCCTTTGTTGGCCCCAAATGGTGGTCACACAGGTGTGCAGTTTACAATTATGGGTTAAAATATTCATTGATGAACGCTATGGTTCACAATTAAAAGCATAATTTTAACACTTTTTAAAAATACAGATTTAGATCTCCTTTCTGTCCTAAACTATTTGGTAAGATTTGTTTTTAGGTATTTACATGAAATAGTTTGTAACAAGTGGAAATCAGTCCTTCTACCTTTATGAGAATTTCAGTATTAAACTAGTGAACACAATTCAATTTTATACTAAAGGAAGGAGAAAGCGGAAGAAAGATGAGCTCAGAATTCACCCAGCACCAGATCATGAACAGGCTGCAAGTGGCCACACACTCAGAAGTGATACAGAATGAGGTCAGGAGGGAGTTATGGGAATTCTAGAGCCTCATCAAACTTTTGAAGGCAAGACTTGCCACATTTATAAAAAATCATAGCATCTGATACTGAAAACTAGATTTCTTTCCAGAAAGTTTTCCTTCATAAATTCCTGCTCACAAAGAAACAGAGGCCAGAGCTCTTTTTATCCCTCCTTTTTCTGAGACAGAAAAATCAAAACCACTATGAGGTACCATTTCACACCAGTCAGAATGGCTGTGATCCAAAAGTCTACAAATAATAAATGCTGGAGAGGGTGTGGAGAAAAGGGAACCCTCTTACACTGTTGGTGGGAATGCAAACTAGTACAGCCACTATGGAGAACAGTGTGGAGATTCCTTAAAAAACTGGAAATAGAACTGCCTTATGATCCAGCAATCCCACTGCTGGGCATACACACTGAGGAAACCAGAAGGGAAAGAGACACGTTTATCCCAGTGTTCATCGCAGCACTGTTTATAATAGCCAGGACATGGAAGCAACCTAGATGACCATCAGCAGATGAATGGATAAGAAAGCTATGGTACATATACACAATGGAGTATTACTCAGCCATTAAAAAGAATACACTTGAATCAGTTCTAATGAGGTGGATGAAACTGGAGCCTATTATACAGAGTGAAGTAAGCCAGAAAGAAAAACATAAATACAGTATACTAACGCATATATATGGAATTTAGAAAGATGGTAACAATAACCTGGTGTACAAGATAGCAAAAGAGACACTGATGTATAGAACAGTCTTATGGACTCTGTGGGAGAGGGAGAGGGTGGGAAGATTTGGGAGAGTGACATTGAAACATGTAGAATATCATGTAAGAAACGAGTTGCCAGTCCAGGTTCGATGCGCGATACTGGATGCTTGGGGCTGGTGCACTGGGACGACCCAGAGGAATGGTGTGGGGAGGGAGGAGGGAGGAGGGTTCAGGATGGGGAACACATGTATGCCTGTGGCGGATTCATTTTGATATTTGGCAAAACTAATACAATTATGTAAAGTTTAAAAATAAAATAAAATTAAAAAAAAAAAAGAGGCAAAAAAAAAAGAAAAGGAGATTCTGAAGAGATGTCTATCTTGGTTTGGGATTTCCACAAAGAAGGAAACAAAGGGCTGTCTGAAATATCCAACTGTCTGAGCTATGCTGAACTGGAGGTTAACTTAAGAATCTAGCTGTCTGGGACCTGGGGTGGCAGGGTGTAGTGGTAGGGAGGGGAGGAGTCAATCTGCAAGGTGGAGACTGTAAACTAAGACTTCTCCCTCAAGCCAGCTGTTCCCTATGAACTCTAAGTCTGCTAGGCAGCAAAATCCATCTGGAAAAGACATAGCTCTCAGGCTTTCTAAGATGAAGGGGAGATACAAACAATTTAGCATCTCAAAGTTATTCCAGTCTATACCCCAACTCCTCACTCCTTTGAAGGTTCTAATAAAGAACTGGGTGACTAGAAGGCAGAACTGCAAGCAAAGGACAAAGAGCAGGGATAGGCAGGAAGGTTGGGACATAGGAGCTGAAGTTGACTTATAGGAACACGTGCTTAAAGCCTGGTGTGTTCATGTCACTACTTTCCAACTGCCTCTGTCTCTGCTTCTCCCAAATTCCTACCATTCTCTCATTAGGAAGATCCATGGAACTATAAAAGTAACTTCAGGGGATAACCATATAGGAATTGCTGGAGACAGGAGGGTGCATTTTATGACAGCCCTTTGCAGTTGCTTTTCCTGTCGGCTCTGCTTCCCACTTGAAGGGACCCAGAAGAAAAATTGGTCAGGGAGAAGGCACCCCTGGCAAGCTCATGGACAGTAGTATCTAATGCAGCTGACTGAATGGGGCTTGAAGAGCATTAAGGCCTAGTGCCCCTTTTTTCCTGCTCCACTGGCCTCTCTGGCAATAACTGAGGGGGCCACGATTCCCCCCAAAATTGAATTCAAGGTAAATCAAAGGGCAAGTAGGCAGCAGTAACTGGGGGACCAAACCAAGCTCAGGGAAAAACCCATAAAATGTGAACATGGCTTACCACAGTAACAGGCAGAATTTTTAAAGTCTGAATTCTACTCGGGGGAAAAAACACTTCTGGAACATATTTAACCCAAGCATCCTATAGAATCGTACCCCATTTAGTCTCACAAGGCATGTAGGAAGTGACTGCTCACCCAAATCATAGATGGCAGTTCTCATACATGAACGTGCATGAGAATCTCCTGTAGGGTTTGTTAAAACACACATTGCAGGGTCCCAGGCTAGAGTTTCTAACTCAGGCAGTCCAGGGTAGGTCCCAGGATCCTGTATTCTAGCAAGTCCCCAGGTGAAGCTGTTGGTTAAGGGTATTTCTCACTGACAAAAATATTGTGCATAGGAATGGGCAGTAGTTTAAGTGGTGACTTAAGTAGAACTTCAAGCAAATAGTGTCTTTCTAAATTTTAGTATATACAAAGGTGGTTACATTGTCTGAAGCCACTGATTTCATGAAGAGCAAAGGATTTCAATTTCAACAAAGACCTAGCTCTCTGACATAAACTGTGTGTCCTGCATTGTGAATACACTAAATGAAAGTTGGGGTTGTACCTTCCTGAAGTCAGAAGTTTGCTATTAACTTCCAACCGGAAGTGCCAATCTTTTGGGTAAATGGTTTTTGAGAAAGTCACAGCAGGTATCAAAGGCTCTGGAAAGTGTGTACAAATGAGAATCACTGAGCTGCTATTTACTTTGTCTGATGGGATAATGATAGGAGTGAAGCGCACATGTCAGCACCACAGAGCCAAAAACAACTTAGATAAATAGGGGAGTTCTGCGTGATTAATTGATTTCATTTCCTGAAACTGCCTGTTTTCCTGTTACTTACACCTGCATCACCAAGTACATTGTGGCAGGTATTAAATGGCTACTTTGCTTTTCTACAGGTAGAGCTTGCATTTGATGACCACATTGTCCAACTTACAATATACCAGTAATATCCTGACAGCTTCCACTTATGGAACTGTACTACTATCTTTATCAAGACATCTGAGTTGCATTTTCATGATTCCAAGTATAGCTTGTTTGTTTCTTCTCTTTATCTGAAGTGACTTTGAGAATGTTGGAAGTTCTGGTGGAAGTTCTGAGAAAAAGTAACAGAATCCGAACTGAAGTTTTAATTGACAATATGGAATTCCAACTTTAGGAGTCCCTCTGGGTGATGTGAGTTTGAATAATTTTCTAAAAATATATTTCTATATTGTTGGAATGCTTAACAAAAGGCATGTGGGGTTTTTTTCCCCCCCCCAAAGGAGACACAGATACAAACTTTGATAATAAAACTTTGAGTGCTTCCTCTAAGAATTGCCCTTCCTTTTGTAATCCTCCAAACTCTAGAAGTTTTCTGTTATTTCTTTGCTTAAGAACCTGGAAGTAGTCATGACTGTGACCTTACTTTTACATCCTTTATGGTAACACACCATCTGGTGAGATTATTAGAATTGCATAACCCAAGATGTCAGGTGAAGGGAGGGAAGAGTGTACATGTTCACAAAGATGAAAATACCTCTGTAAATATATGACTTTGGTCGAGTGTACCTCCTTTTTCTTTGAAATCTGCTCTTTTAAATACATAAAGTTCTTGTGCATAGGAGATGCTGAAGTGTCAGTTTTAGCCTAAATATTCCTGGGTAAGCTCCTGTTTATGGGGAATTAGGGTTATAAGGGAGAGAATATAAAATGTAATACCTATTTGCTCTGGGAGTATAGATGGAGCAAACCATTAAAAGTAGAGAGAATGGAGAAAGCACAAGGAAAATTTAGCCGTCTTCAGCATTCACTTTGGTGGTGGTAGCACATTGGTTTTGTAGCTCTGAGAGTTATAGCATGTGTGATGTAGGAGAGCAAATGTGTACTCATGAAATACTTTAATCTATCATCTTCTGTACCCTTGAGAACCAGGATTCTCTATGTAGAAGAAAGGAGATGACAGAGATAATATGAAGGAAGTTAAGAAAAAATCCCCCAGTTACACATTTCTCCAAAGAAGACATACAGATGGCCAAGAGGCACATGAAAAGATGTTCAACATCGCTATTAGACAAATGCAAATCAAAACTACAATGAGATATCACCTCACACCAGTCAAAATGGCTATCATCAAAAATCCACAATGAATGCTGGAAAGGGTGTGAAGAGAAGGGAACCCTTTCTACACTTTGGTGGGAATGTAAATTGGTATAGCCACTATAGAGAACAGCATGGAGATTCCTTTAAAAGCTAAAAACAGAGCTATCATGATCCTGAAATCCCACTATTGGGCATATATCTGTAGAAAAACATGGTCTGAAAGGATACACTGCAGCACTGTTTACAACAGCCAAGACATGGAAGCAACCTTTTAAACATCAACTAACAGAGGGATGGATGAAGAAGATGTGGTACACAAATATAATGGAATATTACTCAATCATTAAAAAGAATAAAATAATGCCATTACAGCAACATGCATGGACCTAGAGATTGCAATACTGAGGGAAGTCAGAGAAAGAGAAATATCATATGATATAACTTATATGCATAATCTAAAAAGAAATGATATTAATTTATAAAACAGAAATAGACTCACAGACTTTGAGAAGGAACTTATGGTTACCAGGGGGTAAGAGTGGGAAGAAGGGATAGTTAGGGAGTTTGGGATCCACATGTATACACTGCTATATTTAAAATGGATAACTAAGAAGGACCTTCTGTGTAGCACAGGGAATGCTGCTCAATCTTCTGTAACAAAGTAAATGAAAAAAGAATTTGAGAAAGAATAGGTACATGTATAGTATAATTGAATCACTTTGCTGTCCATCTGAAACTATCACATTATTAATAACAAATATAAAATAATAAAAAATTAAAAAAAATTTTTTTAATCCCACAGTCATGCATTTGAAATAAAAGTATTAGCATGAACTCAGGGTATTTTCATTTAGCTTCTTAATTCTACAGAGGAGATCTAGAAATTATGACCAACCTGATAGCAATGAACACCCCTAACACCTAGACTATGGCCTTAAAACACGCCATTTTCTGTTCAAAGAAACCAGGGCTTCTTAAAGAAATGAATAACTCCAGGGACACTATAGAAAATGCACCCGACGAGCCTGGAACATTTTGCCATGTCAGAATGTTAAGGAAGCTATCAAAGCTATCAAAGTTTAACAGAACTGTGTTTCTAAGGATGAGGCAAGAGCCAGACATGAGAGAATTTACATGGTAATAAAAAATATAATGGTAATAAAAATATTCAAATATGTAAGTCATCAGTAAATCCATTATGAAATTTTACTAAAAGGAAAAAAGTCACCTCTGGAGCATGATAGAGAACAAACTCTTTTTAAAAAGTAATCAATTGAACCAAATATTTGCCTGCTTTTTCTATATAGACAAAATCACTAGGTAACCAACAAACTGATGAGAAGAATTTTCTCTCTATGGAAGTAGCTACCCAGATAATACATGGGAAGAATAATATATTTAGAATGTTACCATTTTACACTCTTCAGTGTAAGTAGCATTGAAGGCTAATAATACCATAGAAAGAGAAATGACCACACATTATGTGTTTCCCAATGCAAAAACACACTGCCACCTATGAAATTATCTTGGAAAAAATGAAATCTGAATAGGATCAACTCTTAAAATTCAGAGGACAGAAGAAAGTGACAAGTTACATTACAAGGATGCAATCACCAAAATCCAGTCTAGGGAAATTTTAGAAGACAAATAATTCAATTTCTTCAAACTATTATACAAACAAAAAAAGGGAGGTGGGGGAAACCTGTAGATTAAAAGATTTCAAAGACATTTATCTTTTTAGAAGCAAAGCTAAATTATTGCATATAAGGATGCACATTTGGGGGTTAAAACTATAAAGAAGGGACTTCCTTGGTCGGGGGGGGGGAGTCCAATGTTTGGGACACTGTGCTCCCAAAGAAAGGAGACACGGGTACAATCTCTGGTTGGGGAACTAAGATCCTGCATGCTGCTCCATGTGGCCAAATAAAATTTTAAAATTAAAAAAAAAAAAAACTGTAAAGAAAAGCAAGGAAGAACTGTGATTGCACAGGGCACAAAGGTGGTGCCAAAATAGATGGCAAAGTTCTATTTCTTGACCTGGGTAATGATTGCAAGGTTAGTTGTTTTATAATTTATGAAGTTATATTTTATGTGGGTTTTCTGCGCCTGTTTAACAAAAAAAAGTAGTGGGAGAAAGAGATACATGTGACCAATGGGGTGCATATCATTTGTCAGAGAAAAAGACTTCTAGTAAGAAAAAGACAGTCAACATAATAGAAAAATTAGTAGAAGACTCGAAGAAGCACTTCACAGAAAAAGAAAATCCAAATAGCCAATAAGCAAAAGTGCTAAAGTGGAATTCAAATTACAACAATTAGATACTCCTGCATGCCCACCACAATATATTTTAAGAGCTCGCAGAGATGTACAGGGACTCTGAAATTGCTGATGGGAATGTAAACTGGTACAACTGCTTTGAAAATGGTTTGGAATTATTTGATAAGTTTGAGGATACACATCCAGTGAGGGCTGTTAAATGTTTTAACAGTCAGCTCTCTGGAAGGAAAACCCTGCTTTGTAGTGTCTGCTGATTTCCATGTGTGTAAAAACTAGTGATGAGTCTTTTTGAGAAATGTAATTAATTGCAAGTTTATATAATTAAAATTTTAATTTTTGGCCATACCCCATGGCATGTAGGGCCTTAGTTCCTCAACCAGGAATCAAATCTATGTCCCCTGCTTTGAAAGACAGAGTCTTATAACCACTGGACCACCAAGACAGTTTCATATGTTGCATTTCTAAATATTTTTCTGTATGTGTGCTGCATTTCCCAATTTTTTAAAAAGTTCAAGTGAATATAAAATTATCTTGAAGCCTAACTTTGAAGGTGCTCTGCCATGTGGCTCATAGTCTTGGGGTTTCAAGGTGATGGGATTGGTTTCCAGATTGTCTTTAGCCAATCATTCTGACTCAGAGTCCTTCCTGGTGGTGCATGCCTTGTTCAGCTGAGATGAATGCCAGCGAGGATTCTGGGAAGTGGTTGGACATGTGGTGTCTCCTTTTGACCTTTCCCGAACTCTTTTGGTTGGTGGTGGCTTATTAGTTCCATGTTCCTTACCAGGACCTCCTGTCGTACGTAAAACAACTCATGCAAATAGTTACTATGGTGCCTGGCCAGGGTGGGTGGTTTGCTTCCCCTAACAAGACCAGGAAAGTGCAGTGGAGGATTATCACATCTTCCAGTGGTGTCCATGTTAAACCTACCTGGGTCCTATGATCCTGCAAAACAGGCAAGATTAAGGAATGCCCCCACTTCCCACCTTTCACCCCCAACCCAACCCCCCCACCCCCGCTGTCCTTTGTGTTCTAGACAACTGCTACTGCAAAGAGCTACCTTTTCTCCCATAACTCAGATAAGACTATCTACCCTCAAAATTCTCTTTCTTTGCCTTGTAAATGATTAGCTGAAGTTTGTCCCCACTGATCAACTGGAAAAAAATGCCTGTTTATCAGACTTTGGTTAAGCTTCTCTCCTCCCTCCAGGTTCCTGAACTTTGGCCTACCTTCAAATCACCCTGAGCCAGCATACCACACTCCCACCTCCAGAAAACAGGCTGGCCTCAGGGTCACACATCCTTTGATCTACTATCAATGCCACCCTGTCCTTCCACTACTCAAAACCCAGTTCCTTCTAGCTTTATATACTCTTCTCTATAAATAAACTCTCTGAATCAACCCATTAATACCAACTAGATCAGTGATGTGTTTATGTGTATGTGAAAAGATGTACTTTGCCAGTTTGTGAACTACACTCCTACTTTATTCTACACAAAGGTTAAAGTGAGATGGTGTCCTACAAAGACAGTTTCTGGTTTCAAAATTTAAATTATATTAATGAAGATAATATGAAACCAAAAGTTCAAAATAGATCCATAGACATAGAAAACAAACTTATGGTTACCAAAGGGGAAAGAGAGGAGCGGTAAATTAGGAGTTTGGGATAAACATATGCACACTAATATATATAAATTAGATAATCAACAATGTCATAATACATAGCACAGGGAACTATACTCAATATTTTGTAATAATCTATAATGGAAAAGAACCTGAAAAAGAATATATAGATAAATATATAACTGAATCACTTTGCTGTTCACCAAAAACTGACATAACATTGTAAACCAATTATACTTCAATAAAAAAATAGTAAACTATAATTAAAATAAATAAAATTAAAAGTTCATTTTCTCAGTTGTACACCTTACCTTTCAAATGTTCATGAGTTACATGTGGCCAGAAGTATATTTTTGAGACAAGAGCATTTTTTAGAAAAACTGAATACTCCTTTAAATATTGAATGAGAGGTCATTTAGATTGAAATATTTAAATATACTGCATAGCATCTGCCCATATTAAATATTTTTGGTGATTCAGATAATGCATTTTTGAACTGTGTATATAAATAATGGTACTGTGCATATACATTGTACATACTGTGGTTTCCTCTCCCTTTGATGTTCACTGTTTTGGCATTCATTGGCTTTTAGTATTATTTTCTCATCTGTGAAAAGGAGATGTCGACTAAAAAAGATGCACAACTTGAGAGGTGCAAGTTTTATTTGGGGCAAAATGAGGACTGCACCTTGGAAGGCAGCATCTCAGATAGCTCTGACAGACTGCTCCAAAGTGGCAGTGGGGGAAGGTCAATATATAAGGTTTCGGTGAAAGGGGAGTTCAATACCATTAAGTACTCATTTTACAAAAGGTTTTTTGTTAGTCATGAGGATCTGATGTCACCATGAAGGGATTTACTGCTTCTCTAGATATGAGGAGATACAAGGATTGAGATCATAAAATCTGTTCCTAAAAACATCCAACTATGTAAAGACCTGTCCCACCAAGATTCCCTGGAACATAGAGTGCTCATTCCACCCTGAACTCCCTCAGGAGTTGTTGAAGGTCAACAGTTATAGCAGCACACGGTTCAGTCTCCATAGAGGCAGAGGGCAAATGCCTTTGTTGTTCAGTCATTGGCATTGCTCTTCGTAAGTGCCAATTTGTAGTTGACAGAAATAACAATACTGTTAACTATCTCATAGAATTAAATGATGTAGTGGATATAAACCACTTAGGACAATACTTGACATAAAGAAAATATCCAATAAATATTATGTATGTTCAAATTACAGTATATCAACTATTCGGTTCATTTCAGTTCAGTCGCTCAGACCTGTCTGACCCTTTGTGACCCCATGAACTGCAGCACACCAGGCCTCCCTGTCCATCACCAACTCTGGGTGTTTACCCAAACTCATGTCCATTGAGTCAGTGATGCCATCCAACCATCTCATCCTCTGTCGTCCCCTTCTCCTCCTGCCTTCAATCTTTCCCAGCATCAGGGTCTTTTCAAATGAGTCAGTTATTTGCATCAGGTGGCCAAAGTATTGGAGCTTCAGCTTCAACATCAGTCCTTCCAATGAACACCCAGGACTGATTTCCTTTAGGATGGACTGGTTGCATCTCCTTGCAGTCCAAGGGACTCTCAAGAGTCTTCTCCAACACCACAGTTCAAAAACATCAATTCTTCAGCGCTCAGCTTTCTTCACAGTCCAACTCTCACATCCATACATGACTACTGGATAAACCATAGCCTTGACTAGATGGACCTTTGTTGGCAAAGTAATGTCTCTGCTTTTTAATATGCTGTCTAGGTTGGTCATAACTTTCCTTCCAAGGACTAAGCATCTTTTAATTTCATAACTGCAGTCACTGCATAAATCTGCAGTGATTTTGGAACCCAAAAAAATAAGGTCTGCCACTGTTTCCACTGTTTGCTCATCTATTTCCCATGAAGTGATGGACCGGATGCCATGATCTTCGTTTTCTGAATGTTGAGCTTTAAACCAACTTTTTCACTCTCCTCTTTCACTTTCATCAAGAGGCTCTTTAATTCTTCTTCATTTTCTGCCATAAGGGTGGTGTCATCTGCATATCTAAGGTTATTGATATTTCTCCCGGCAATCTTGATTCCAGCTTGTGCTTCATCCAGCCCAGCGTTTCTCATGATATACTCTGCATATAAGTTAAATAAGCAGGGTGACAATATACAGCCTTGATGTACTCCTTTTCCTATTTGGAACCAGTGGGTTGTTCCATATCCAGTTCTAACTCTTGCTTCCTGACCTGCAAACAGATTTCTCAGGATGCAAGTAAGGTGGTCTGGTATTCCCATCTCTTTCAGAATTTTCCACAGTTTATTGTGATCCACACAGTCAAAGGCTTTGGCATAGTCAATAAAGCAGAAATAGATGTTTTTCTGGAATTCTCTTGCTTTTTTGATGATCCAGTGGATGTCGGCAATTTGATCTCTGGTTCCTTTGCCTTTTCTAAAACCAACTTGAACATCAGGAAGTTCACGGTTCACGTATTGCTGAAGCCTGGCTTGGAGAATTTTAAGCATCACTTTACTAGCGTGTGAGATGAGTGCAATTGTGTGATAGTTTGAGCATTCTTTGGCATTGCCTTTCTTTGGGACTGGAATGAAAACTGACCTTTTCTAGTCCTGTGGCCACTACTGAGTTTTCCAAATTTGCTGGCATATTCAGTGCAGCACTTTCACAGCATCATCTTTTAGGATTTGAAATAGCTCAACTGGAATTCCATCATCTCCACTAGCTTTGTTCATAGTGATGCTTCCTGAAGTCCACTTGACTTCACATTCCAGGATGTCTGGCTCTAGATGAGTGATCACACCATCATGATTATCTGGGTTGTGAAGATCTTTTTTGTATAGTTCTTCTGTGTATTCTTGCCATCTCCTCTTAATATCTTCTGCTTCTGTTAGGTCCATACCATTTCTGTCCTTTATTGAGCCCATCTTTGCATGAAATGTTCCCTTGGTATCTCTAATTTTCTTGAAGCGATCTCTAGTTTTTCCCATTCTATTGTTTTCCTCTATTTCTTTGCACTGATGGCTGAGGAAGGCTTTCTTATCTCTCCTTGCTATTCTTTGGAACTCTGCATTCAAATGGGTTTATCTTTCCTTCTCTCCTTTGCTTTTGGCTTCTCTTCTTTTCACAGCCATTTGTAAGGCCTCCTCAGAAAGCCATTTTGCTTTTCTACATTTCTTTTTCTTGGGGATGATCTTGATCCCTGTCCTCTGTATAATGTCACGAACCTCTGTCCATAGTTCATCAGGTACTCTATCAGATCTAGTCCCTTAAATCTATTTCCCACTTCCACTGTATAATCTTAAGGGATTTGATTTAGGTCATACCTGAATGGGCTTCCCTGGTGGCTCAGTGGGTAAAGCATCTGCCTCCAATGCGGGAGACCCAGGTTCTATCCCTGGGTCGGGAAGATTCCCTGGAGAAGGAAATGGCAACCCACTCCAGTACTCTTGCCTGGAAAATCCCATGGACTGAGAAGCCTGGTAGGCTACAGTCCGTGGGGTCACAAAGAATCAGACATGACTGAGCGACTTCACTTCATAGCTGAATGGTCTATTGGTTTTCCCTACTTTCTTCAATTTAAGACTGAATTTGGCAATAAGGAGTTCATGATCTGAGCCACAGACAGCTCCTGGTCTTGTTTTTGCTGACTGTATAGAGCTTCTCCATCTTTGGCTGGAAAGAATATAATCAATCTGATTTTGGTGTTGACCATCTGGTAATGTCCATGTGTAGAGTCTTCTCTTGTGTTTTTGGAAGAGGGTGTCTGCTATAATCAGTGCGTTCTCTTGGCAAAACTATGAGCCTTTGCCTTGCTATACTTCAATCTTAAAAAATAAACTTAAAAAAAAACACAACTTTTTGCCTAACTCTGGAGGCACTTGTAAATCTTATGGTCAAAGTGTTTTTTCCCCTGCAGTTGTCTTTCCCCCCGCCTTGCAATAATCCTTTTGAACAGAAGTCTCCCCTTGCTAAGTCCAGATTTGTTTTTTCTTTGGCTTGGTCAGGGAGAGTCTCTTTCTACAGGAACATTTCAGCAAAGACCTGAGGGAAGTCAGGGCATGGAGCATATACTAATAGATTCTGATGAGAAGAGACATTCTAGACAGGGGAGGAGCAAATGCAAAAGCCCCAAGAAGAGAACACACTTAGCATATTCAAGTGATAATGAGAAGACTACTGGGTTAAAGCCCCACAAGGAAGAAGAGTGTGATCTAATTAGGGTGAGGGGATGCCAGAGACATCATTATGTAGAGCCTGTGAAACTTCAGAAGGCCTTGAGATTTTATTTTAAATAGGGTGGGTACCCACTGGATGGTTCAGCGACAGAGACAACTTGGATTTTACTAAATCAACATGACTATCAGGTGAAGAATAGTGAGACAAAATTAGAAATAGAGGAATGAGTAGTTTGATAAGAAAGATGGTAGCCTGGCTAATGGACGTAAGTGGTGGAGATAAGAAATGAGGACATTTGGGATGTTTATAAGGAAAACAGGCCAAGTTTACTGATGATTGAATGGGAGCAGAGATGTGGGCTAGTGAGAGAGAGGATTCCAACATGAATCTAAGTAACTAGAATTATAGAGTTATTGTTTACTGAGCTGAGCTGATGAAGCTATGGGAGAAATGGGGAAATCAACAGTCATATTTGGGGCATGGGAATTTAAAATGTCAAACAGATACCATCTCAGCTGCGACAGAGACCAAGGCAAGCACCAATGTGTAAGTCACTTAGAGGGGCCAGTGGTAAGGATAGGGACAGTGAGACCAATAAAAAGGTATGCTACCCACTGCTACTGCTACTGCTGCTAAGTCGCTTCAGTCATGCCTGACCCTGTATGACCCCATAGACGGCAGCCCACCAGGCTCTGCCGTCCCTGGGATTCTCCAGGCAAGAACACTGGAGTGGGTTGCCATTTCCTTCTCCAGTGCGTGAAAGTGAAGTCGCTTAGTCGTGTCTGACTCTTAGCTACCCCATGGACTGCAGCCTACTAGGCTGCTCCACCCATGGGATTTTCCAGGCAAGAGTACTGGAGTGGGGTGCCATTGCCTTCTCCGATGCTACCCGCTACTATACATAAAATAGATAACAAATAAGAATCTACTGTAGAGCACAAGAAACACTACTCAATACTCTGTAATGACCTATTTGGGAAAATAATCTGAAACAGAGTGGATACATGTATATGTATAATTGATTCACTTTGCTATACATCAGACACTAACACAACATTGTAAGTCAACTATACGCCAACAAAAATTAATCTAAAAAAAAAAAGCATGATATTAAGATTGCTGGCATGAGCAATGAGGGCTCAAATCTTCAGAGATGCCTAAGAAAATATACCAAAGCCTCCAGGATTGTCTATCTGAAAGGCAGGAGGCAGGAGGATTTATCCACTAGCTCCCTACCCCTGCTGGTTGAGGGTTTCTCCAGGCATGCTAACAATACTGCACTAGCTAGCTGCCCACTCCCTGGATGAAGCCAGATGTCTGCTTGGGGTACTGGAGGAATCCCTGAAGCGGGAAAGCAAAACTCTTGGTGACTGCTCTCTGCTAAATGAGTCCAAGTCTTCAAGGAACTGTTTATCCCAGCCATTTGGATCCAAGGCGTGGACAAGGGACTACAAAGCAGGACACTGGGCTGGAGATACAAAGTCATCAGTGTATATACAAACATAACACGTTCTCTTGAGTGGCTAAAAAGACTAAATAGGAGGAAATGTTCCCTCTCACACTTCAAATGAAACCATTTAGACAACCACCCACTCTATCCCTTGGCAAACTTGATCTTGACACCATAACACAGGCATAGCCCCCTCCTCTTTGAGGTTTTCCCACAATGGAAAGTGAAAAGGGAACTCCCTCCTCCACCAAGGATATAACAGACAACAATGCTGGTGCTAATTCAACTGGAAAATTAGAGAGGCATAAATACAAGATCCTTTACAGAGATGCTAGAACATGGGTATATGCACCACAGACATCCTTAAACAGGTGTGCAGCCACACGCAGAAGCAGGAGAACAAATTTGTGCTTGCTTCACTCTCTCTCAGACCAGAGGTGATTGTCTCCTGAAGAACAGCTACTTGGAAGTGTGAGCGACTCAGCAGCAAACAGAGGAAACACTTAGGAAATGACTGATTTACAGCACTATTAAATTACTTAGCTTCTTGTACCTCACAGTAGTAAAATGAAGAGGTTAGACTGGATGATTTCTGAGGTCCTGTTCTGCTGACAAATTCCCATGGTTCTTCATTTTGAACTTATTACATTGAGTAATAGACTTTATCTGATTCAATGACACAATCAAAGGCTCTTACTTTAAAGAGCAGAGAGTTCCTGAAGCCAGATAAAAGAATGGTGCCTCATCCTTGGATGCTCTGTATCTGGGGCCCCCTAGTGGATAAAAAGTTAATCGAGTTTCGAATTGAAAGAGACACATGTACCCCAGTGTTCATCGCAGCACTGTTTACAATAGCTAGGACATGGAAGCAACCTAGATGTCCATCGGCAGACGAATGGATAAGAAAGCTATGGTACATATACACAATGGAACATTACTCAGCTATTAAAAAGAATGCATTTGAATCAGTTCTAATGAGGTAGATGAAACTGGAGCCTATTATACAGAGTGAAGTAAGTCAGAAAGAAAAACACCAATATTAATGCATATATATGGAATTTAGAAAGATGGTAATGATGACCCTATATGTGAGACAGAAAAAGAGACACAGATGTAAAGAACAGACTTTTGGACTCTCTGGGAGAAGGTGAGGGTAGGATGATTTGGGAGAATAGCATTAAAACATGTATATTACCATATGCGAAATAGATTGCCAGTACAGGTTCAATGCATGAGACAGGGTGCTCAGGGCTGGTGCACTGGGATGACCCTGAGGGATGGGATGGGGAGGGTCAGGATGGGGAACACATGTACACCCATGGCTGATTCATGTCAATGTATGGCAAGAACCACTACAATATTGTAAAGTAATTAGCCTCCAATTAAAATAAATTAATTTAAAATTTTTAAAAAAGTTAATTGAGTTTCCAAGTCTGGACTCTAATATTGGAAGCAAAATATTTGGGACCACAGGCCAATTTTGAAATCTTTGATTTTTTTTTTTTTTTTTTCTCCCTAGAGGTATAATAGGTTCATTGACTTTTTTTTTTTTTTTTTTTTTTAACATTTAAAGGGTTAGACCATGTTTCTATAGGGCCAGCTTCATGGGCACACAATCTGTGTGGTTACACAGGGCCCCACACTTGGTTTAATGCTCTGCTGTGTCTCAAAATCCTTTATCTTCATCAGAAGGTCTCCAAAAAGTACATTTTCATTTTGTACTGAGCCCCACAAACTGTGTAGCCAGTCCTGTGCATAAGTCAACTACAACTTTAGTTGGAGAATACAGAGAATGTAACTTTGCTGTCATCTTTCCAGCATAAACCTAGGGCTTGCCATGCACAAAGGACATGGGTAAAGCAGTGACCCCAAAGTTGACTTCAAGGGCTAAGCAGTAGTGTCCATCAGGATTCAGAGACAAGGGGGAAAGTGTAGAAAATAAAAAGTGGGGAGGGAACTGTTGGAGCCAGTGTGAGGAAAGCAGGAGAGACTCCATCTTGAAGCCTGTCATCCATCTTAAAGACAGGATGTGAACTGGGCCTGAACCCTGCCCAAGAGTGAGGAAACCATTGCTAGTGAAAACCAGGTCTCCTGGAAACTTCCCTCCTTACAGATGACAAACGGAGATTGTAGTTGAGGTCAGGCTGCCCGTTAGATTAACCATGGAGACATTCCCCCTTGATGTATAATCATTGTTCCCCACCTTTAACCTTAATTGTGTATTCTCTAGCATCTACTTGTTGTAAAACTCAATCATATACAACAAAGATGTTGCTAACATGTAACCAGTCACGTAGTACGGGGGGTATAAAACTGGGCCTCTCAGAAACACCAGGGTTCTTGTTGGGAACTGATTTCCCTTGGATCCGCTGGCATAATAAACTGTACTCCACTGTCTTAAGGGTCCTCCGAGGTATGTTTTGCGACTCCAGATTCCACAAAAGAACTAGAAGAGAAGAGCCCCCCAGGTACCCACAAAGGGCTGAGTCTATCGACCGAGATGTGGCTCAATAGGTAAGGGTAAATGTGGGGTAAACATTCTGCTCAATCTTCTGAACTACCAAGTATGTGAGATCTGCCACCAGGAAAATTGAGTTCTCTGGTAAACAACTGTGCCTGCCCTTTCCAGATACTGCAAAGCACAATAGTAGGATTATGATAATCATTTCACAGAAGAGGACAGAAGAAAACTTGTATAAACATACCTAATCTCCTTAAGTTTTCCATAAAAGCAGTTTGGTATGAGGAATTTAAAACCTGTAATAAAGATTATAATTTTTTTTTATGCAGAACATTCAGTGAGCTTGATTTTGCAATTTCCTATGCTACTAAGCTCTTCCCATTTCTCTTTCATGCATTTCAACAGTTATAAGCATACGTCTTTAAATTCCTGGGCCTATAGCCGAGTTTAAGACCATCTGTTTTTATTCAGACCAAGGAAGCTGGATTCTTGAATTTTTATCTTTATTTTACTAAGATCTTGGTAGCAATGTTTATTTTGAAGATAGTAAATATTAGAATTATATAGGATTTATCTTTCAATATAGAGGTTTTTATTTAACAAATCTTAGTGTTTACAATCTGCTAGGCATTGTTCTAAGCGCTTTACAAATATTAGCAACTTTCATTCTCATGAGAACTCTTTAGAACTCACCTTCTCTAGCATCTTCAACAAGGAACAATAAACCCACACAGAAATTACAGGACAAGGGAAAGTATCTTTAGGTTTCTAAGAGTGGCAAACTGCAGGAAGGTAAATATATGGGAAGACACTAATCGAGGAAATTTTATTTGCAGATTCCTCTAGTACCATTTCTCAGCTGCAGAGAGTTGAGAGTCATCTCCAGTAAAGGAGAATTTATATCTTGCCTCTAGGTAGAAATGGGGGAGGGTAGAGAGTTTTCCCTGCATTTCCTGCTGTTTAATTGCCTTCAGCTCAAAAAAATGTTTATGTCAAAGAGACATATTTTGGGATGACAGATTCTGGTTTCCTTCAGGATGTGCTCTTATTTCATTTCACAGATAAGGAAACTGGTGCACAAAGTGAACTTGGAATAAGCATGTAGCCTGAAATCCCTAAAATTACTTTTTCTAAATTCTGCTATTCTTCAACTGGTTTTCCTTTTACTGGGGATATTTCCAAGCAGGAAAAAAAAAAAAATTCTAGGTTCTTTACACCTCCTTTACCCAAGCTCTATTTTCTAGAAGCTCCTAAGGATATTTCACTCATCCAAACTGCCACAGTACTCTAAACCAAACCTACTATTTTTTAATGCGTAATATACATTGTGTTCAACATCATCAATCTCCTCTTTTAACATACAAAGATTAAACAAACCAACATGCAAAGATAAAAGAAGATACCTGGAAAAGAATCTAAACAAGAGTGGATACATGCCAATGTATATATAGCTGATTTACTTTGTTGTACAGCAGAAACACAACATTTTAAATTAACTATACTCCAAAATTAATTTTAAAAAAAGAAAGTACCTGCCCTGAGGGGAACATACAGTAAGTCCCCTACATATGAATGAGTTCCATTCTGAGAGCATATTCATAAGCCCAGTTTGTTTATAAGTCCAACAAAGTTAGCCTAGGCACCCAACTAACACAATCAGCTACATAGTACTGTATGTAGCTGATTAGTACATAGCACTCTACAGGTTTATACTTTTCACACAAATACATAAAAAACAAACACAAAAAATAGTGCTATACTGTAAAGTACCCCAAAACACAACCACCTGTACAGAATGCACACACATGACAATGTACACCAGACATGTGAACTAACTTACTACGTAAATGGACAGGCAAACATGTAGTCTTACCTTTGAAAGTTCACAACTTGAAGGTTTATATGTAGGGGACTTACTATACCAGTAAACAGTTGAAAATGATGTGTTGACAGGCAGGAACATCTCACTTCTCCAAGTATAAGGAGAAAGGTAGCTGGGAAGCATCCTTGAGGGGTGATCCTTATTGAATCTTGAAGGGAAATTTGTACTTCATCAAGCAGACAAGCAAAAGAATTTCCAGGACCAGCATATATTGAACCAGCACAGGTATTGAACAACTTTTCTCAGGAATTAATGAAGCTCAGGTTCTTTGTGTCTCAGCACAGAAGGAATTCATTGAGGGACAAAGTAGTAAGTAAAAAGTGGGTTCATTAGTATAGGATGCTTGTGAAGGATATAAGAGGGCAGGCAAGATAGCTCTTCCCTGAGAACAAAGAGGGCTTCATTTTTGTAGTCAATGGAAAAGTGGGGAGGAGGAGAAGACCACCTTCCTCCTCATTTTTTGAGTAGAGAGTAGGCTTATATCATTAGCTTCTCCCTCATGGCAGGTTACTGACCCTATATGGTTAAACCAGGAATGTCATAGTGCTATTCAAATCAGCAGAGAAGTGGTTAAATCATCTCAGATTAGCGTTTGAGGTCTTCTACTTTGGAATGTCATCTTTGCCCTATGTCCTGTACTTGGTGTGTAGAGGTCCTTGTCTTAAGGATCATTACCTTGCTGACCTCGGCCAGCATGAGGCATACAGGTCTCATTTTTTTACCTAATGACCTGGAGGATATCTTGTGCTTTTATTACATGGGTACATTGTTAAGCAGGCCTGTTTTGTTTCATGATATTCTGATTCCTTTCTTGAGCAATCATTAATGTATAATGGTCTCCCAAAGTTAATTCTCTATACATAATCCCCTAGTGGGATTTCTAAAATTATCTGTGTCACTGCCCTACTCTATTTCTATCGGCATGCTGGATCACATGGAGTCTAGGGAACTCCAGCAGTAGCCCAACGTGAGGTAAATGCAGGCAAGGGTATGTGTGGTGTTAACAAACAGCCACCCTTCATCCCCCAAAAACATAAAATTCTTACCCAACTGAACTTGAGTCCTTTTGCCCGCAGCACAAGAAAGCCAATTTACTATCACCAGTTGTGAAGGAAGGCACAGTAATTATCTGCAGGGCACCAAACAAGGAGTATTGGCAGTTCATGCTCAGAAGACCCAAACTCTCTTGAGTCCTGCTCAGTTTCAAAATTATGACTGTCATATAGATATAAAAATGAACATGTTAAAGATTTTGTTTCTCCTATCAGGCAGATTTTATAACCATCTGCTTAAAGGACAAGACCAAAGAATAGACACATTTATAGACCAGAAATATTGAAATAAATGGAGGCAAAACCATCTTCTTTCACAGGGAGTGCAAAAGTCGATTGAACTTCAGTAGGAGAGAATTTGTGTTTCCACAGACCACCATTTTGCACTGCTACCACTCACTTACAACTTACACAGTTGTAAAATAGCTCCAACAGAATTAGAGTCAGGTAATGCAGAAAGGTAACTCCTGTGCATAGATTTCCAATGAAGCACATCTTCTCCCCCACAGTGGCAGTGAGAGACAAAAATCAAATATTCAGGGGCCATACATGAAAGAGCAAATAACACACTTTCTGTTAGTTTCAGTCTTTGAGAAAAGGAGGTTCAAGAAAGGCCAAGGTGGGAAATGCCAAGATACCCTTTCAATGGAAGGCCATGGCCTGGCGGCAGGTGGAAGCTGACTGAAAAAGCACAAGGATGGAAGCACGAGTAACATCCAGTAGGCTGATGCAGTAGGTCAGTCAGAGTCTGCAAGCTGGAGCCAAGGTGAGTGGCTGACAAACACAGAAAGTTGAATCCAGCTGCTGCTACTGCTGCTAAGTCGCTTCAGTCGTGTCCGACTCTGTGCGACCCCATAGACGGCAATCCACCAGCCTCCCCCTCCCTGGGATTATCCAGGCAAGAACACTGGAGTGGGTTGTCATTTCCTTCTCCAATGCATCAAAGTGAAAAGTGAGAGTGAAGTCACTCAGTCGTGTCCGACTCTTAGTGACCCCATGGACTGCAGCTTACCAGGCTCCTCCGTCCATGGGAGTTTCCAGGCAAGAGTACTGGAGTGGGATGCCATTGCCTTCTCCGGTTGAATCCAGCAGATGTCCTGAATGCAGATGTGAGGGATCAAGTCGAAAGGGTATTTCTGACAGTTTCCAGGTTCCTTACTCAGACAGCTGGGTAGACAGCGGCACTTCCACCAGTACAAAAGGAGCAACTCTGTGAGGAAAAATAAGTTCAGTTTTGCATAACAGGAGGCTGAGGTGCCTACACAACGTCGGGAAGGCAGATGGAACGGGACCCCAAGAAGTCAGGGGTAGAGTTAGAAGCCACTCGGTCTTTCAAAGCAACCAGGCATGAGAGGTGGCAGGTGAGAGAGGGGCCCCGAATGGTCCCAGGAGAGTCCAGCCTAGTGGAAGGTTCGACCCGACCGACGTGGAGGCTTCACGGTCGCGCAGTGAACTCCAGAAGCGACAGCCACAGAGCCTCGCGGTCCTTCCGCCCGTTGAGCCTCGTCGTATTTGCCACTACCAGGCCGCGCGGGCCCCACTTCCGCTTCCGGTCCCGGGGTCTTGGCGGCGAGAGACGCGGGGCGGAGCCTCAGGTACCTGGCGGAAGGAGCAGCCTGCCCGCGGCTGGTGTGGGCTCCTGCGAGCGGAAGCGGCCTGCGTCGGCGGGGAGACTGGCAGCCCCGGGCGGATGCCGCGGGCTCCACCCTCGGGCCCCACGACGGCCCCAGGGCGTGAAGGCGACGCTCGAGGCCTGAGGAAGAGAAGCCGGCGGCCAGGGCTAGGCGAGGCAGGAGGCTGCGGCCCTGAGGCGGAGGGGCTCGAGGAGAGCAGGCAAAAGAGGAGGATGGTGGCTCGGGCGTCTGGGAGAGAAGAGGTGGAAAGTGACAAGTCAGGTGAGGCATCCGGGACTGGGAAGGCCTTACTTAGCGAGGCGGCGAGCGGAGGGGCTGGGGGGACAGGGGGCCTTTCAGACCCATCTGACAGGTCCACTTTAGAAGCGGCGAAGGAGGCGGAGCTCCCATTGCAAGCGGGAGGTCACGCCGAAAGAGAGCACTTAGGGGTCACTCCCTTTCTAGCCTTTGCACCCATTCTCCTTCACCCGTGTTTTATCGGTAGCTTTTCACTTGAATCTGCATGGACTTTACTGATGCGCACGGTTGACCAGAAAGGGGGAAAACAAAGATATTTGTCCCGTTAGGGTGCCTTGGTCAGAAGTACTATAAAAGGAGGGCTTCCCTGGTAGCTCTCCTGGTAAAGAATGCTCCTGTAATACAAGAGACCTCGGTTCCATTCCTGGGTGGGGAAGATCCCCTGGAGAAGGGATAGGCTACCCACTCCAGAATTGTTGGGTTTCCCTGGTGGCTTTGGAGAAGACAATGGCACCCCACTCCAGTACTCTTGCCTGGAAAATCCCATGGACGGAGGAGCCTGGTAGGCTGCAGTCCATGGGGTCGCTAAGAGTCGGACACGACTGAGCGACTTCACTTTCACTTTTCACTTTGATGCATTGGAGAAGGAAATGGCAACCCACTCCAGTGTTCTTGCCTGGAGAATCCCAGGGATGGGGGAGGCTGGTGGGCTACCGTCTATGGGGTCGCACAGAGTCGGACATGACTGAAGCGACTTAGCAGCAGCCTGGTGGCTCAGACAGTAAAGAATCCGCCTGCAATACAGGAGACCTGGGTTGGGAGGATCCCCTGGAGAAGGGCATGGCGACCCACTCAAGTATTCTTGCCTGGAGAATCCCCATGAACAGAGGAGCCTGGCGGGCTACAGCCGATAGGGTCACAAAGAGTCGGATACAGCTGAGCAACTAAGCACAGCACAGCACTATAAAAGGGACTCCTACCAGTGAGCCACTTTGGCTAGTGTGGAGTGATGATGCTAGAGGTTATTCAGTTACCTTAGAATTTATACAGGTTCTCATGTAGTTCCTTAATAGAAATTAGGTCTTTGATTTTAAAAACAAACCTATGTTTTCCTAGAGCTATTCAGGGAAATAAAAATGGATGACTTCACTTTTTTGTTTTGTTTAATTTTAATTTGTATTGCTTTTTCCCCCTCAATATAAAATCTTCTCTGGTATGTTTTGTTGTTTTGATCAGCCAAGGAAAAAAGAAAAGTTACTGAAGCCTCAAGTGGTGATCCACAGCCAGGGATTGACCTGGTAAGAAAGGAATCATTAACCAGTTCGGAATCTTTCCCAACAGTGGAATGCAGTGAATTTCAAAGTATGGCTTTCTTGCAGTCTTTGGGTAAGGAAAGGTTGGTAGAAGGTATTAAAAGAAGAATTCGAATTAAAAAATGTAAAAGCTTAGAAAGCCCAGCTCTCAAAATGACTGAAAATAAGGCTACACAAAACAGTAAGGTTGAATTCCAAGATGAACTGTACAAGAATACTCTGAAATATTCTTGTAACAGCTTGTCACCTGGAGTAGAAAATAATTCCATTTTAAAATTACATGATTGCAGTTGTCTCTCCCATTCCAAGGATTGTAATGATGAAAATAACCTTGCATATAAACCTGATGGAGGATGTATGCATGTACCAGAAAATTCCTCAAAGTCAAAGAAAGAAAACCCTAGGAGTCTCATAGATAAGACTGATCCAAGCAATATTCCTCAGCTTTTACAAACTGAAGAAAACGTAATGCGAGTAAGTCAGTTATTGCTTGAAGAAAATGATTCGTACCTAAGTAAAAATAATGGCTTATTTTCCTGCCTTCAAAGTGAAAAAACTAAACATTCAATAGAGGAGAGCAGTATTGGGAGAAAATCCAGAAAAAGGATGAAGGTGTCTGAAAAAGGAAATGGAATGGTTATTGAGATGAAGTTTTCTAATATGTGTAACAAATCTGAGCTGATGTTACAAGGAAACCAAACAGGTGCTGATGGTAAAGAAACAGAGATTTTAGAAGCTAAAAAAAGTTCTTTGAAAGTTTTGAGAAAAGTAAATAATAATACGCTGTCACCAATGGATCCTTTATTAAGTCTTCCAGAAACAGGGAAAAAAACAAGTCCTGAACATTGTGCAAATGCTGTGTTTCAGAAAGCCCTTGAGCAACTTTCAAAAGAAGAAACAAAGAATGTTTCACAGCCTTTAGGATGTACCAGCATGGATCCACCAGAAGATTATTTTAAGTCAATGAAAAACTCATTAGTGAAGTCACTTAGTGATTGCTTTCCTATTGAAAAGAGGTCTTCTAGGGAAAGCTTGAAGAATGAAGCTGAAGAATCTAAATATAGCTGTCAAAGAACAATACCAATGACTGGCAAAAGAACTTGGCCTTGTTATTCATGTGCTAGAATATCTGCCCAGTGTTGGAAAAAAGCTTCCTTGCCACAAAGTTCTAGGCAGGATGATTTTCTTAAACATCAAATGAATCAAACTCACTTAACTGACTCCAAATTAATGCTACAAAGTTCTGTAACAGAAACAAACAGTGCATCTTCAAGTATAGAAAAATTGGATTCTAATTTAAATTGTTTACCTTCAGTCTCTACAGTGGAACCTACTTCAGTGGTTATAAAGGAACCTATAGTCAATGATGATGAAAAAATGAAGTCAGAGGAACTAAGCAGAAGTGCATCAGAGGTAGTTTCTAATACTACTGAAGATACTTCATTGACTAATATGACTCACAACTTAACAGGAAGTAAAAAAAAAGATAGAGGGAATTTAACAAAACTGAATTTGATGGTGGCTTCCCAGGATGGTCAGGAAGCAAATAACTCTACAAGCAAAACTGTTCATCGAAAAGCATGCATTACTAAGCAAGCACTGGTTGTTCCAGACCTAGTTAAGATACTGAACACAGGACGGCTGACTAATTTTAAAATTCCTTTACTTAAGAACAAAACAGAAAAAAGAAAAGAAATTAATGCCAAGTCATCAGAGAGAGAAGTATATAGTCCCCTAGAACTTCTTGACAGTGTATCTGGAGCAGAGGTAAGGCAGAGTAGGACTAAAGAAAATGCTGTCACAGTAACTTCAGGACCTCAATCTTTGAGTATACAACGTAGTGTAATTCCAGTGCAAGCTAGTTCTGACTCATTCTGCAGTAAGAATTCCTGTATTATTGCTCCGAGCTTTTTAAAGCAAGGTAATAATAAACAACCATCTAACCACATCTCTGCATCAGGCCATATTATTTCTAATAATGCAGCTGGTTCTCTCAAAGTTGAAAATAATACATTTTCTTGTGATCCTGGATGTATAGAGAAAAATCCCACCTTCTATTCCAATGAACAAGAACCATTCAAAGCAGTTTCCTCTGAAGTTAGTGGTAGAAAAATGACTGAGAACTTTTCAGAAATTAAAGTGGGGTTTCCAGATATTCTGAAAGCATATGAAGATGATGTCCTCTTAATTGATGTAATTCAAGATGACCCAGACCTCTTTGGAGTCTCCAATGAAGGGGAACTCTCATTTCCTTCAGAGGTTCCCATGATAAGCCAGGAGCCCAATGTTGCTGAAGAGCATCAATCGACAGACTCCAAGCACATGGAACTTCCAGACAAAAAAGAACCAAGCAATGACTTGAGGTATGCATGTTCAAATATGCCTTTTGGTGCAGATTATTGTTGCAGGTTTCAAAAGCACTTTCTGGTCTTAGGTGTCACTAATTTATTCAGTGATCATATTGATGCTCCATTATTTTTTCAACCCAGTTATTTATTAAATGTAATATAGTGTATTATTGCTGAGACCTGGAAGTGTCATTATCCTGAAACTTAGACTTGAAATAAAATGATTATTATATTTGAAATTATAATGGAGCAGATCAGCTGTTCGGAATTTTAAATGGTGGTTTATAAAGTGGCTTTTTAAATTACTGAGATTGCTTCTTTCAAAAGTCACTTAAGTTGATCTCCATGCTTTTTAATCATTGTAAATATACAGATATACTTTCATTTCAGTCAAGTTACTTATTAAGAAAAGTGCTGTATATATATTTTAACCCATTTTCTGTGGCTTCCTTGTTAGATAAAAAAATTTATTTTTCACTTGTCAGAGAAGTCTTGGAAAAGTTTATTTGAATTAAAACTTAAAAGTAAATCAAAAGTTAAACCACTTTTCAGAGGGAAAAAGCTTAAAATTTTTTTTCATGGTTTTATTTTTAGGGAGATGGTTTTAAATGATAGTTTAGTCCCCAAAGAGGGTGAGTTTGCCTGAATCATCTTTAAACAGAGCCAAGTAATAACCGTCATGTTCAGGAACTTGATCTATCTGATTGGCTCAAATTTTATTTAATATTATATTTTACTAAGTTTCATAATTTTGAAGCTCTAATTTGTTTTTGTATGTTATAATACTTGAATATTGGAATGTTTTGTGGACAGAGTCAAAATAAGAAAACACATTTCACTAAGATTCAATGGTACATGACTTAAATTTCTCTGGTATTTATAAATTTAGTGATACTACATTCTTCTTGATGTTCTTAGTGTTACAAGAACTTGTAACCTATCACCCAATAGAGTACTTTTTATATCCCAAAGGAAGAACCAAGAGCTCTATTATCTATAGATAATACTAATTATCTATTATTTTTAAAACCATGTAATTAGAATGGTAATCTGCCATTTTGAAGTGGAAAAAATGAGGGTGACAAGTTGTCCCTTGTCCAGGTTGACACTACTAGTAACAGAATCTGAACTTGAACTATCTTATAGCCCGACCTAAGTTTCTGAGTCTTCTCCTTGCCCTAATAGCTCTGTGACCTTTTAGGCAAATTATTTTACCTGATTTGTTAAAAGGGGAGGTACTTGCCTCAGGGTTGTAAGAATTAAATCAGTGAATGGATGGGACAGGTATTAGTTTGACACTAGATGAATAGTGAGAGCTCAGTAAAGGGTAGTTATTAAAGATGCTTTTAACTCTTCCTCTACCATGCTTCCTTTGAGGAATGCAAAGAGAAATCAGAGCAAATCTGGCATTCAAAAGCAAACATCTGTTAATTAACAGGATGTTGACAATGAACTGCAATTGAAGCGAGAAAGAGAGAAGTGTTATGAAGTGGGCATAAAGTTTGTTTTTTATACTTTTTTTTCCTTTCTTAGAATAATGGCTGATTGCATTAAAATGACACATGTTCATTACAATAGAAGTGTAAAAGGGAGGGAATCCCACCACCCAAAATAACAAATTAATTACTCAAAATTTGTGTGCATCATTCCAGACTTCTGTCTAGGCATGTATGGGGATATAATTTCAGAAATTAGATCATGCCACTTTTTAGTAAAAACATTTAATTTTACTTACACTTAACTTGGGGAGGGAGAGACTGAAGTAAAACTAAAGGAATTGCTGAATCAAAAACCTCTTTACCACAAGAAATTAGTTCCTAACAGTTGGTCCCAAGCTAATAAGAAAGATTATTTTAAAGTTTGAGTTTTGTTATCATGACTTTTAAAAATTGTGTTCTAACTTCAGACAGTAACATTTGCTTTCCTGATAAACGACGAACATATTCACTTTTTCTCCCAATCTTGCCCCTTACATTTTTCTTAAAATTTCTTGTTTTTTCTTGTTAAGGCTTGTGACGTTTACATTCTCATCAATAATCTGAATTTCCAAAGACTTCATTCTGTATTTAAGTTGATTCAGTCTTTACCATCAATTCTTTTTACTCTCCTTTAATCTTGACTATTTTGATTCATTTCTTAGTTGACTAGATTTCAGAGCAATTTTTTTTCAATGGTTCTTGATTGTTGTGTTTCCTAAGATCTTGGGCACATAAGAATGCCTGTTGTGAACAAATTGGGTAAAAAATTCTTAGTTTGTATTTTTTCTTCTCACAACTATATAGTTATTCATCCCAGCTTTCTGGCTTTGAGTGTTATAGTGGAAAAGTCTGAGGCCAAACTAATTCTCCATTGCCCGTCTCTAAACTGCCTTCTTTTTTTTTATTCACTTCTTGCTTTCTGTTTTAGGATTATGTATTGTATCAAATTATGTATCAGATTTTCCTGCCCAAGCTGAACCGTTTTGGTTTGCAGTATCAAATTTACTTCAGATAGTTATTCTGTTATTTTAACTTCATTTTCCTTCATGGCAGAAACAGCAATGATACTTGTATTAGCTCTTCTTTTTCTTTCATTTCTGCTTCTAAAGTTTGGATTTTTAAATAAACTTGAAAATTTCCTTAGTAGTTATTTTAGTATTTTCCTTTTTCTACATTGGAAATACCAGTTTTACAGTTATCCACAGTGCTAGAATAAACTTTAACAGGAAAAAATGGAGGCCTGATCACCAGAGGGTCTAATAGTTATACAGAAAATTGTTAATGAATGGTTCTAGAACTAGATGAAGCTTAAAATATAATTTCTAATGTCAACTCTCTCCCTTTTACCAACCAGTTGCTAATTAATACATTCTTTTTTCCTCAATCTGTGACACTAAGAGTTTGAAACCTGTTAGATTCTGAGTTTCTGTGTTGTTGTTGTTCAGTTTCCCAGTCCTGTCCCATTCTTTGTGACCCCATGGGCTGGAGCACACTAGGCCTCTCTGTCCCTCACCATCTCCTGAAGTTTGTCCAAGTTCATGTCCATTGCATCAGTGATGCCATCCAGCCATCTTATCCTCTGTCTCCCCACTCTCCTCCTGCCTTCAGTCTTTCCCAGCATCAGGGTCTTTTCTAATGAGTCAGCTCTTCGCATCAGGTGACCAAAGTATTGGAGCTTCAGCTTCAGCATCAGTCCTTCCAACAATATTCAGGGTTGATTTCCCTTAAGATTGACTGGTTGGGTCTCCTTGCTTCCATAGGAATTTGAGGAGTCTTCTCCAGCACCGTAGTTTGAAGGCATCAATTCTTCCGCACTCTTTTTTACGGTCCAGATCTCACAACCATATATGACCACTGCGAGGACCATAGCTTTGACTATACAGACCTTTGACGGCACAGTAATGTCTCTGCTTTTCAGCACACTATCTAAGTTTGTCACGGCTTTCCTGCCAAGAAGCATCTTCTGATTTCATGGCTTCAGTCACCATCCGCAGTGATTTTAGAGCCCAAGAAGATGAACTCTGTCACTACTTCCACCTTCTCCCCCTCTATTTGCCGTGAAGTAATGGGACACTGACTCAATGGACATGAGTTTGAGTAAACTCCAGGAGTTGGTGATGGACAGAGAGGCCTGGCGTGCTGCAGTCCATGGGGTCGCAAAGAGTCGGACACAACTGAGTGACTGAACTGAACTGAATGGGGCCAGATGCCATGATCTTAGTTTTTTTTAATATTTTAGTTTTAAGCATCTCTTTCACTTTCCTCCTTCCCCCTCATCAAGAGGCTCTTTAATTCCTCTTCACTTTCTGCCATTAGAGTCATGGGAGAAACATCAACAACTTCAGATATGCGAATGATACCACTCTAATGGCAGAAAGCAAAGAGTTCCTGTTTTACAGAAATAGAAATTGAAGATGGCTAAGCCTGGAAATTTTCAGAAGCTCTAGACTATCTCTTCTTGGGTAAAATAGGTGGACAAACCTGAGTTAATTTAATGGTTGGGGGAAGTAGTCTCAGACCTTGTTAAGGAGAATTTGTAAGGTATTTCAGTTATGTTAGAATATGTATTCATTGTCAATCTCCACAGTGTTGGAAGTCCATATTAAATTTCAAAGCATTAGCATGTTAGAACTAATTCCTAAAGACTTGAACTGATGAACTTAGAAATGGATAATGAGTAAAATTGGTAAAACTTTTGAGTTAGCCTGTGAGTATAGTGATCTGAAAATGTCTGTAATAGTCAATGCTGTTAATCTGTACTAGGACACAGCATTATCTTCAGTCACAAATACTAAAATTTCAGTTGAGTGATATTATACAGTGGATCGTTGAGATTTTTAAAATCTGCCAAATATTCAAGGGAATTACTATTAATATATAGCTGGGGCTTCCCTGGTGGCTCAGTAGTGAAGAATCTGCCTGCCAGTGCAGGAGACACAAATTTGATCCATGGGTCAGGAACATCCCCTAGAGAAGGAAATGGCAAGTCATTCCAGTATTCTTGCCTGGGAAATCTCATGAACAGAGGATCCTGGCAGGCTGCAGTCCATCAAATCACAAAGGGTCAGATGTGAATTAGTGACTACACAACAACTATATAACTAGGGAATTGGGAACTAAAGTGTTTGAAATGAAAATATGTAAACTGAGGTACAAGAACACTCAGTTCAGTTAAGTTGCTCAGTCATGTCTGACTCTCTGCAGCCCCATGAGCTGCAGCACGCCAGGCCTCCCTGTCCAACACCAACTCCCAGAGCCTACCCAAACTCATGTCCATTGAGTCGGTGATGCCATCCAATCATTTCATCCTCTGTCATCCCCTTCTCCTCCTTCCCTCAATCTTTCCCAGCATCAGGGTCAAATGAGTCAGCTTTTCGCATCAGGTGGCCAAAGTATTGGAGTTTCAGCTTCAGCATCAGTCCTTCCAATGAATATTCAGGACTGATTTCCTTCAGAACTGACTGGTTGGGTCTCCTTGCAGTCCAAGGGACTCTCAAGAGTCTTCTCCAACATCACAGTTCAAAAGCATCAATTCTTCTGCACTCAGTTTTCTTTATAGTCCAACTCTCACATCCATACATGACTACTGGAAAAACCATAGCTTTGACTAGATGGACCTTTGTCGGCAAAGTAATGTCTCTGCTTTGTAATATGCTGTCTAGGTTGGTCATAACTTTCCTTTCAAGGAGTAAGCGTCTTTTAATTAGGTTAGAAAAGAGGGTTGTGTATGCTCTTGTATGTTTGATGCTCAGTTGAACCCACATCTCTTATATCTCCTGCATTGGCAGGTGGATTCTTTACCACCTGGGAAGCCCAGATAAGAGGGTTGAGAAAAACCAAAATTTGTACTGCTCCTTAGCGATTGGATTGATTTAGATTGACAAAGGGAAAAAAGTTTGAGTCCCATTAGACCCATGCCTAGCATGAGTGTACCCTGGGTAAACTATATCATCTCAAGAAACCCACCCCACTTACTTCCCCAGAATCTTAGAAAATTAATTTTTTTCCCCCAAGAGATTTGCCTTCTGTCACCAGGTTTACCATGCCAAATTCCCGAAAAAAACAAACAAAAGAAAAACCAGTTTCCAGCAAAAGTAAAGGTCATTCTCTCTCTCCCCCTCATGTATTGTATATAGACTCCTTGGCCTGTCTTTCAAGAAGTTCACCTTGGTCCATTTTCCCTTTTCACTGAGTGTCTGAGGCACTAATTCTAGTACATAATTTTACACTTAATTGTAAGAACTGACATTTTGTGTCTATCCTATGCTAGCTACATATATTATTTCAGCAAGTGGAACCATTCAGAGATTGAAACTGGCCCTATCTTTAAAACTGAGTCAAAGTCACTAACTTTCCAAAGAACACTCAGCTCAGTCAGTATCAGAGCTCAGATCTGGACCCAGGCCCACCTGCTCCAAAGTCTGTCTCCCCTCCCCAAAACAGCATGCTGGAAGAGTGGCATTTTGGCTATCTCTATGGCTTCAAATCCACTACTCTATAGACTTGCCAGCAAACATTGTTTTCTTTTGGCCCCTTTCCTCTCTCATCTCATCTTCCTCTTTAAAGTATCAGGTATAAAGAAGCATTGTTCTGATTTTTACTTTTTTGTCTTTTGGACCACATAAACCATTGTTTGTTTTTGCTAGAATAAATAGTATTGTACTTGATGGAGTTATTATTTGTAACGTCAGGAAACCGAGCACTGCACATCATGGCATTAGGCTTGGGAACCTCTGGCCCAGTGAATTGGATACTGTAATACTTCTCTGCTTTTGGCCACTACTATCTACAGAATAATTGCCCCAGTAAGTTTAGGGTAGTCTTTTTCACAATCAGGATGTGAATATATAAATAAGTGAACATCGACTGCATTCAGCTATAGTTAGCATCTCGAAAGGAAGCAATAACGTTCTGAATTTTTATTGGGCAATAGTTTTCAAGTTTTTTCTGTTAATAATTATTCTAGAGCTGTCATCTTCAAACCTTTTTGTCAGTTACCCATACTAACGATACATTTTACATTACAATCTGGTACATACTTATGAATATGTAAGACACTGGATTTATAAAAATAATATTTTCCTTACTACAAGTGGTGTAGTATCATATTTTTATTTTATTCTGTTTTACTTAAAAATCCTGGTTGGAACCCATTAAATTTCATCACTCCCTTGAAAAATGCTCTGTTAGAGGATAAACTTCATGTAATCTGTGTTGTTCTTCAGAAGCTTCCCTAAGCCTCCTCTCCTTTTTACTCAGATCTTCTCTTTTGATTCCCTGTATTCTGTAGCCTCAACCAAGTCTGCTTCTCTCCTTTCCTCCTCCTTCCTTTCATTTTTCTCCCTTTCTGCTCCACTGACACAAAGTTGTAATATATTTATGGGAGTTACAGTTTTATTTTTTCTACTCTAGGTAAAGTTAAAAATTTTACATCTCTTTGTGTCTCACAAATTTGAAACAAAATTACTTCTAACAAGATTGGCATGTGCAATCTTACCTTCCTTGTAAGTTAGTTGTTTGTAGTGAAAAGTTTCTCACCCTTATGAACTATACCAGCAGTATTAAAAGTACTCTTGTAATACTTTGATATAAAAGCAGTACACTTGCTATACCTATTTGCCTTTTGGGGTTTGGATTTTTTTTAAGGAGTAATCTCTTATGTGTCTGGAGCCATACCTCTTTGTGAATATAACTTTCAGGATAATTTGAAACATCCTTCAATTCTCTTATTTATTGAGTCAGTTCATCTTTTTCATGTTATTACCTTAAATCTCTCTCATGGTTTTTCCTTTCTCTCAATTCTCACTGCTATTATCTTATTCATATTTTTTCTATATTATTACAATTAGCTCCTAGTTAATCTTCCTGAGCTCTTTTGGTATATCCTCCTCTTCAGTAATTTTCGGAAATAGAAATTGATCTTCCAGTGACTGCTGGCAATGCTCCAGTGGCTTTCAGCCACCTAAGGTCAGAGTCTAAATTGCTTGGCGTGGCTTTTTATGGCTCTTTGGTGGATCTGCATCCGTTCTCTCTTTGGCAGCTATGGGGCTGTTGAGGGGAAAAGTGCAAGGAGAGGCTAATAAAAGATGAGCAGCACAGGCAGCTCACTGTTTCCACAATGTCAGATATTTGAATCCTTTTACATATGTTTCTTTATCTGCAAATTCCTTTCTTTTCATTCATTTGTCCTTTAAATCACATTTGAGATGTTATTCTAGGGATTTGTTCCAATAGTTCTCTTGGCCTGTATCTCAGGATATTATGTATGTGTGCCTTCTCCTATATCGGAAGTTCCTAAACAGGAATATTCATTTGAGTCTCCCTCATGTCTGGCCAGGAAGATGTTAGGGGCTGAGTATACAGAGAGCAACTAGATGCCTATGGACCTTATTTTCATAGAGTGTTTAGTCTATCAAGGGCTGCAAATGATTAAACAAATACAATAAAATATGATAGGAAAAATACAAGATGTTGAAGGCTTCCTGGTCCTCGTGACATTTAAGATGAACACTAAAGAATAAGCAGAAACTAGGCAATAGGCAAAGAAAAGTGAGTAGAAAAGTGAGAGGGAAGCAAGAGTCTATAGACAGGCCCACAGGGAAGAGCATGTTACAACTGAGAGACAGAAATAACATGCCACGGCTTAGTGTTTAGGTGGTAGGAAATGAAGCTATAGAATATGCAGAAAGCTCCGTTGTGTGGGGCTTTGTAAATAGGATGACAGTAGAATTGACCTTTTGCAAAAATTTTGAGAGGGACATGGGGAGGTATTAATAATTAATACACCAGGTTAAGAGGCATACAAGAATCATCCTAGATAAACTAGAATCCATAGTGAGTTTGAACTTTATTCTAAGAACATATCAGGATTCACTGAAGGACTTTTTAAGTAGAAAATTTGATCAGATTTACAGTTTAAAAATCATAATAACTTGGGTGTGGAAAATAAATTGGCAAAGAGCTGTTGTAATAACTAGATCAAAGCACATGGTGACTTCAGCCAGCAGTGGGGGTGGATTTAAGAGAGATTTTAGGAAGTGCAGATCTATTCATCACATGGTGGCAAGGTCCAAGGTAGGAGTTAAGGATGATACCTGGTTTCTCTTGTTTCAAAGAAGGGCATTTTCAATTCCCTGATCAGAACAGTTAGGACTGTGGAACAGTGCTGGTTATGAGCTCAAATTTAGACATGTTGAGTTGAAGAGACCTTTGAAATATTGAAATGGAGATACTCTAGTAGATAGACATGAGTCAAGATGGGGTGAGGGAGATTTGTATATGTTTCTGTCTGGTTTGTAATTTTATTTTTCCTTTCTTTAAACTGTATACTTATTATTGGCAGCCTCATGAGTTTTCTAGGTGTAATCTGAAACTGTCCCCACAACACACACACACACACTCACACACACACAAGGCAGAGGGAAACCAGAGAAAGAGGCAAATCACTCCAGATTAATAGGTAACAGGTTTAGTAAGCAAGTCCTTCCCTGGTAGCTCACATGGTAAAGCATCTGCCTACAATGTGGGAGACCCAGGTTCGATCCCTAGGTCAGTAAGATTCCTTGGAGAAGGAAACGGCAACCCACTCCAGTATTCATGCCTGGAAAATCCCATGGATCTGGGGAGCCTGGTGGGCTACAATCCATGGGGTCGCAAAGAGTCGGACACGACTGAGCGACTTCACTTTCACTTCACTTAATAAGCAAAGGAACTTACTTCCGAGGCTTGTCTTGGGCAGCTGCATGATGAGCAGATCTTCACTCCAGTCCACCAGAACCTTTTTTTCTTTGGACTGTGCTGGGTCTTTGTTGCTTGTGCGGGCTTTTCTCTAGTTCCAATGAGCAGGGGCTATTCACTAGCCATGGTGCGTGGGCTTCTTGTAGCGGTGGCTTCTCTTGTTGCGGAGCACAGGCTCTAGAACACACCGGCTTCAGTAGTTGTGGCTCGTGGGCTCATTAGTTGCAGTTCTCAAGCTCTAGAGCACAGGCTCAATAGTTGTGACACATGGGCTTAATTGTTCCACGACATATGGGATCTTCCTGGATCAGGGATCAAACCTGCCTCCTGTGTTGGCAGGAGATTCTTTAGCACTGAGCCACCAGGGAAGACCCTCCAGAATACTTTAAGATTACATAGAAACCTTAACTGAGTTCAGTCACATATAGCATCCAGATGGTCTCAACAGCACCTACCATCCCAAGGCAGTGTCCTTGGGCACCTTCCACTGTGGGAAAGGCAAGCAGAACACACATTCCAAGGACACATGAAGGAATGAGGAGTCCCAGATTACCTGGGTCCAGCTCACAGGTCGGCCAGCAGTTACCTCCTCTAACAACTTCTGTTTCTAGTATTTATGTTGGGGGAAAATTACTTCATGTTTTCCAAAGCCTTCAAAGAATGGTGTATATAAAATGTGTTTTCTTCTTTCTTGGCTAGGAAGTATCCCTGAACCAATGGGCAGTCATAGAACTGTAGGACAAGTTTAATAAAACTCATTTATTAAAGGAATAAGTAGTGAGGTCATGGGTGTTTACTATATTATATTTGGTGTACTTTTATTTATTTTTTGTCTTAAGTTTTTAAAAGTGAAATAATATTAAGCCATTTTTTGAGTGGCTCCTGTAAATGTAGTTTTCATTTGTTGAGCCTATGCCATTGGCTTTAAGAACATTTTATCTCATTTAATCCTCACAGTAACCTCATGAGTGGGTGGTATTCTCATTTTATAGATGTGGTTAGACTCAAAGAAGTTTAATAATTTTACTACAATTGACATAGTAAGTGGCAGAACAATATTTGAACCCAGGTTGGCTTAACTGTCATCTCCATAGCTGTTACTATTAGATCTTAGGTTGTATTCAGAGACTACCAAAAAAAAGACTCAAACGGCTCACAAACTCATCCTTTTACATTGACAGTAAGACACATATATGCATGCTTGAGAGTAAGAGTTAGTCATTATCTTGCATTGGTGTAATACTTAAAAAAATGTTTCAAATGCTTGGTATATGTTCTCAGTTCTCTTTGAGTAACAAAGTTTGAATGGCAGCACTTCCTAACCATTGTGGTGAATGTGATTAAAGGATCAAATTCAGAATTGACTTAGGTGTGTGTCCCTGAATAGTACTCTGACCTTGGAGGACTTGAGCTGATGTTCACCAGCTGCTAAAGCTAGTGTTATATAATGTTTAGAGAAGTGGATAGTTCTGCAAGAATATGTGATAATGTTTAAGCTCTGTTTGCTTTGTAATAGAGAACTGCCTGTACGGATCCTGGATCAATGAAGTCAGAGATCTGTGCTTCCTTGTCAGCAGGTAAAACTTGACATTTTCATAATGTATAGCATTGAAGTGTTTTTGTATCTCTGTTTAGGCACAGTCAGAATGAATTCATTTAAAAAGGAGGCTTTTCATTTCAGAGTCTGTCAACCCTCTTGTACACACTTTGTCAGTTTTTCTCAGTTTTAACTACCTGGTTGGCAGATCAGATTTTGAGAAATTTTCCATTTGATTATTTAAAAAATAACTTTGTTAGGCTTTATCTACAAAAGATAATTGAACTCAGCAATTTTTGTAGTCTTATTTTGAAACCGAAATATATATTTAAGCTTAATCATATTTTAAATGAGTCCTTTTTAAAAAATAAATAAATAAATAAATGAGTCCTTTTTAATATTTTTTGTAATTAACAGTTAATCATAAGTTTAAATAACCAAATCTTTGCAGGAAATAATTTAATTGGAAAGTTAATTTCAGAAACTTCCAAGTTTTAAAAATATATTGAAAATAACTGGACATGATCAAGAAAGATTCTTAAATTTATCTTTATGTCTTAATTTTGTGTTACTGCCATATCTTTTTATACCATGTAATGGAGTTATTTTGATAGAGAGGGAGGAATAAATGTATAATTTGCTGAAAATGCTATTTCATATTTGTCACATTGGACTTTAAAAGAGTCTCTGAATTCTAACTCACTTTTAGAACAATCTCTAAATGACTTGGTTATTTTGCCATTTAAAGTTTCTACAGTTGAATATTACTTCTTTTCAGCAAGTGAGATAAAACATGATTCCAAAGATGCAAACATTTCCTTAGGAGAAGTTACTCATGAAACTTCTTCAAATGAAAAACCGAGAGGCCTAAGTGAACAGACAAAAAGTTCAGACTTGGACGAAAAGGTACTAGAGAATTTTTTGCATTTCCTTATTTCTTGGTCCAGATGGTGGTAAATATAGAAGTTCATCTTAGCCGTGCACTCACGCAACAGGATAATGCCTATTTTTGAATAAAAGTCACATCATTCTGGCCACGGACTATATAGTTTGGTACCTGGCATAAGCACAGTATTAACAGAGTCTCACTCGTCTGAGAAAATAGGGTGTACTATTTAATTACATATTTAGCTTTTAAGGTTCTTCTCAAACCTATATGAATCTTTCAAAATTGTTACATATCTTCCTGCCTCAGTAAACACAAAGTACTAAATATCATTTGATAGTCTTTGAAATTTTGGAATATCACAGTGCCTGAGTGCTATGAATGCAAGCATCAGTTATTCAACCACAGATGCAGAAGGCCTAGGAATTGAATATAAACCTAATTTGATGTTGAAACACACCACTGGTGTATGATATGGGGAAAACAGGGTATCAGTTATCTGCCAGATAAAGTGTATGATTGCCTTAACCTGTTGAATAATTTAATTGACACCTCAACAACTATTTCATGGTTTCTTCTTTCTCCTTATTCCTCCTGATTTGTCCTCACAGCTAGCGACTTTATTTCCTGCTTCACCAACAAAATTGAAACAATTGGAAAGGAACTTAAGTTCCCACCAACATGTTAGACCACCTACCTGCATCTGTTCCCGAAACTCCAGTTTTTCCTGTTACAATGGGTGAACAGGCCAAGGCTGTTCTTTCCACCTGTGTGCTAAAATCCACCTCTTCTCTCTCTTAAAATACGCTGCAGCAATTCTCCTTTCATTACTGGATCATTCTGTTTGACATCAGCCTTCTTTTCTCCCATCTTCAAACAAAACCACAAAAAAAGCACTTTCAAGGTTCCTTTTTCCTTTTTAGCAGTCATCCTGTTTCTCCAAAAGCTTGTCTAGACTCACCATCTCCAGACTTTTTCCTCCAGTTCCAAAGATACTCGCCTTCACCTCCACCAAAACTACCCTTCTTACACTCCCCAGCCACCTCCTCGTTGCTGAATCTAACGGACATAGTTCAGTCTTAATCTTACTGAAACTGTCACTAGTATTTAGCAGTTAATTACACTTTTGTTGAAACATTTTTTTCACATGACTTTCAGGATAAATATAACCTGCCTGGTGTCATTTCTGTCTACAACTTCCCAGTTGGTTTTGCTGGTCTCTCCTGATCTCCCTGACCTCTATGTGTTGGAGCAACCCAGCACCTAGACCAGAAATCTGTTCTTTTTTCTGTCTAGATTTGCTCCTTAGATGATCTCATGCAACCTCATTGCACTGAATGCCACCTGTGTGCTAAGACTCTCAAGTTCACATCTCCAGCTTGAACTTCTTCTCTGAGCTGCAGAGCTTTGTATCTAGTTGCCTGCTTGACTTTTCCACTGGGATGTCCAATTGGGCTTCTCAAACCTAACATGTTCCAAACTGAACTCCTGTTATATGTCCCCTCCCCTGCCACACACGAGCCTTTCCTGTCATTTTCCCCCTTTTCTATTAATGGCAACCCCATCCTTGATAAATCACTTAGGCTTGAAACCTTGGATTTTCTTCCTTTCTTTTTCTCTCACTCCATATGCAGACCGTAAGGAAATCCTGCTGGCCTCAGCTTCAGATGATGTCTGGAAATTGTCCTCTTTTCTTCACTCCCACCCACACCACATCACACCCAGGCCCAGCCTTGTATCATCTCCTGCCTGAATTACTGCAGGGGCCTCTTAACATTTCTCCAGCTTCTAATATTATTATCTTATAGTTTATTGTCAACACAGCATAGGTTAGATCATGTTACTCTTCCCCTTCAAATTTTCCAGTGGCTTTTAATATTCAGGCTCAAAGCCACAGTCCTTACTATGACCTACTTGACCCTTTATCTGTCCCCTCCTCCTCCTCCCCAACCTTGAATCCTCTCTGATCTGACTACTCTGCTTAGCTCTTGCACCCTGACCCCCTTAGCCTCCTTCTGTTCTTGGAACAAACCAGGCTTTCTCCTACTTCAGGGCCTTTGATTTTGGCATTTTATCTCCTAAAAAAAATAAAAACTATATAGCTGACTTTCTTATTTCCTTCACATCTTTACTCAGATTTCATGTTCTCAGGGAGACCTCCCCTGGCCGTCCAGTCTAAAATTGCAATGTTCTCCTTGCTGTCAACATTTCATATCCCCCTTTCTTGTACTTGTCATAATATAACATCCTTTACATTTACTTATTTATGTTTATCTCTGTCTCCTCCTGCTAGAATGAAACTCCGTAAAGGCAAAGATTTTTGTCCATTTTGCTCACAAATGAATCTTTCACACCTAGAGCAGTGGCTGATAGAGAATAATAATACAAATGATTGTAGGTTTTTGTTTCTTGTATGTGCTTTTGTTTGTTTTGGCCACCTTGCATGGGAGGTCATGGGCCAAGCATTTAACAGATAACATATGGACAACCCAGATTTACTGAGTTAATACTTTACTGTACATGAAATGTGTACTATTATTTCCCTTCACAGATGAAAACACTGAGACTTAGTATCTTATCCAGGGTCACACAGTAGAGTCCCTTGACTCTATAGCAGGGGTCAGCAAACCTTTACTTTAAAATTTAGACTAGATAGTAACACTTCTCTGGCTTTGTGATCCCTATGGTTGCTGTCACAGCTACTTAACTCTGTCGCTATAACAAGAAAGAAGCCATAGACAGTATGAAAACAAATGTCAATTGCTGTGTTCAAATAAATCTTTATTTACAAAAACAGGCAGCCTGCAGGCTATTGCTTGCCAACCTTTGCTCTAAAACATTAAAAAATAAACAGTTTGTATCCTGTTGTTGTTAAAGCAGAGAGAAGACTTAATGCATTCTCTTCTGCAAGGATAGATTTTAAGAGATGTTTGCCAGAATTCACTGAGTTCTTAACGCTAAATATTTTAAAGATGTAGACTGTTTTCAATATTAGCTCTTTTAAAAATAATCCACAAAAGCATTTAGCTGCTTCCTAGAGTGATGCTATTTTTTGGATTTGTTTAAGAGAAGAGAAATGATGCTTTTATCCTTCTGATACCATGGTAAGCTTCAAAGTATCAACCCTTTAGAAAATACATGACCCTGTCAATAATATTTAAGATATCTGGCCCCCAGATTTGGGGATTAACAAACTTTAACTATCTATCACCTTACATTTTAGGAATTTTAGAGGGTAAATAAGTTGATTTATAGGGCATAGGTCTAGATTACCATTTTTTCTGCTTTTATGTATGGTTTTCTGTGAATTTTTAGAAATGCTTCCTTATTGATTTTATATATCTGTATATATTTCTGTCTTTTCCACCTATAGGCCTTGTTTTTTCTTTTATGTATCAGTTATACTCAGAATCCATATACAACAATTTTTAGGTTTACCATGGTGGTAATTGCTTAGTGACTCTAGTTTTGAGCCCCAGATAGTCAAAATGCTAGTGTCCTTAATTTTTATTTGGAAACAATTGTAAATTCACAAGAAGTTGCAAAAGTAGTTTCCCCGCATGATTTCATCTTAACGCCCGCTATCAGAAGCAGAAATTTGGTATTAGTATAATGAGGGTGTGCAGTTCTGTGTATTTTATCAAGTGTGCAGATTTTTGTAGCCTGTAGTGCAATCAAGATGATAATTACATCATTACAAAGACCCTCCTTATACTACCTCTTTGTCACACCTCCCTCCCTACCCCTAACATCTGTTAAGCTTAGCAACCATTAATATGTTTTCTGTCTCTATAATTTGGTATTTTGAAAGAAGTGCCCAGGTTTGCACTTGCTGGGCTCTCTGGTGATGGCATGCTTAGGTTTCTTCAACAACTTTGGTGGGCTCATCCTCCAGGTTATTTCCCGGGGTAGTAGGGAGTTGAAATGTTTCTTCAGTTCTTTTAGTGTCACCTGGGTTGTTTGGAGTCTGCCTTACAAAGGTATAGCTCAAGGGTCAGCTGGAGGTTTGGACCAAATTTAAAGCACATTTAGGGACTTCCTCTCTTAGGCTGTCTCCTTTCCAGGGTCCCCAACCTCACATCCCAGTTTCTGACTTTGCCTCAACTCTGTCTTCTGGTTCTTTGTTTCATTCAGAAGGGCAAATTTGTAGCCTTCCAAGTGGTTACAACTGAGTTCTCCCTTTAAGAATAAATTCATAAAAACAAGACTGTTACCCAGTGTCATAAAAACAGGACTGTTACCCGGTGTCATTCCCTCTTTCCCTCCAGACTGTGTCTGCTTTTCGTATCTCTCCGGTGTCTTCAGGCAGTTAGTTTGTTTGTTTGTTTGTTTGTTTTTGTATTTTGTCTAGGGTTTATAGTTGTTACTTAAAGAAGGATTAGCCCAGTAAGAGATACATGCCATTTTTTAAACTGGACCTATTGTGTATTCTTTTTATTTTTTGTTTCAAATGTTAAACTTTTCATTTTATTGTGGGATATAGCCCATTAATAATGCTGTGGTAGTTTCAGGTGAACAGCTAAGGGACTCAGCCATACATGTACATGTATCCATTCTCCCCCAATCCCATCCAGGCTGCATCCAGTTTTTTTTAATATCTTGTCTAAGGTTTATAGTTGTTACCTGAAGAAGGATTAGTCCAGTAAGAGATACTTGCCGTTTCTCTAACTGGACCTATTGTGTATTCGTTTTAATTTTATACAAACGATAGCATACCATTCCATCTTTTTTAAACTTACTATATAATAGAGAGTGTTTCCTTTCCATATATGTAAGGATGCTTTCTCTTTACAATTATGTAATTATCCACTATATGGATATACTCTGTTCAACAAGTTCCACTATTGATGGGCACTTGGTTTGTTCCCATTTTCTTGCTATTTTAACATTGTTGCATTATGCATCCTTGAGCATAAGGCATTTTGCATATGTGCAAGCATTTTTGGATTGATTCTTAGAAGTAGAATTTTCAGATTGCCCTACATAAAGATTGCTTTGATTTATGCTTCCATCAACATTGTATGGGAATGACAGTTTTCTCCCCCATACACTCACCAACTCAGTATTACAATTTTTTTTATTTTTGTCCATCTGTGTATTTTTACAAATGACTTTTCACTTGCTTTCCTCTTATGAGTCTAGTTAAGCATCTTTTAGTATGTGTAAAAGCCATTTACATTTTCTTCTGTGAACTTCTTTTTTATGTCCTTTGCCCATTTTTCTTTTCAGATTTTGATCTTTTTTTATTTGTAGGAACTTTTCATATATTAAACATATTGGTTTTCTGTCATATGTTGCCCTAGCTTTTCCTATTTTTCATTTGTATTCGACTTAGAGGAACTTTTTACCTTGAAGGAGCTTTTTATTTTTATTTAGTCCAATGTATCAGTTTTATTTTATGATATTTGAGTTGTGAGTTGTATTTAGAGAAAGACTTCCCTGTTTTGGAGTTAAAATTTTTCACCTGTATCTTTTTATAGTGTTTTTGGTGTTATTTATTATATTTAAATTTATCAATATAAATCTAAATTTTATCTTGGAAGAAAGAATGTAGAAACAATGTAACCTTTCTATTCTTATTTTGACAGTTGATTTTGTCATCTTAGCATATGAAAATACTTTAAATGTTTGTATTTAGACCTGTTGATCCATAATTCATTGTTTCTGCCTTTGGTGTTATCTTAGGCTTTCTCTACTCTCCAAATTACATAACTACTCATTTTATTTTCAATACTTTCAGTATTTTTTATATTTAAATATTTATTGAATGTATTTTGGAATATGGTGAATTGGTGCCACGCTTATTTTCCATCCAACTTAACTACCTGTTAGTTGTTCTGTTACTATTTATTGAATCATTTCCTCACACATTTCAAGTGCCATCTTCAATATTTTCAGTTTTTATGTATAGAATGACTCCTTCTCTTTTATTTCATTAATTGCTCACGTCTGTACCAATTCCATACTGTCAATTACTTGAAAAATAAAAACAGTAAGGAAAGTTTGCTTTAAAAGATACCAAAATGTTTTATAAATCTAAAAATTTTTGGCTGTTCTTATATTCTTTTTTTCTAAGAAAGAAATATATATTCTTTTCTTTTAAACTCATGTTGTAATTTTTTAAATGTATAAATTAATTTGGAGAGAATTAGCATTTTTTACATTTAACATTCTCATCCAGGAACATGTTATATCGTAATATTTCATGTTCCTCAGTTGATTTTTATAGTGTTCTTCCTAAAGGTTATAATAGCATATATAATGTGTATGTTATTATAAAATATTCTTGTGTAATTTTAGAAAGACTAGAAAGATATAAAGTAAGATATTAAGTGGTTAACCCTGGCTACCCAAATGATGGGTGATTTGGGGGGTTTATTTTGGTGTCTGTTTTTCAAAAGCCTAGTATTTGAGCATATATAACTTTCTCGTAATTAGAGAATCACAATTCCCAAGATAGTAATTGTAAAGAGCTTTAAGTATACCAACATTTTAAATAGATATAAATATTCCTAATGAAAAATACATTTATGTTCATAAATACCACCTATAAATAAAAATCACTCAAAGCTGTTCTTTCTAAATAAAAGGAAACATGGCTATAATTGTTCAAAATAATTAGAAATGGTAGTTTGCATAATTAAAGGTGATATCAAAACTAGGGAAAATGTGTTGATTTATATTTTTCTGAACACTGGAAATTTTGAAGTCAGTGTTCAGTGTTTTAAATAATGTAGAGTAGAATTACTTCCTGGCTTGGCCATAAGCTAGTTGTTTAATTAATATCTAATACATTCTGATCTGGTAAGCCTTGTAGCCTAATATAGAATGTAGAGATATTCACTTACATTTTTTAACCATAATCTCTCCGCAGTGTAGATTTTCAGACAAGGTAGCTATTCGAGAAGAAAAAGAAACTATTTCTGAAGTTTGCAGAAGGTTTGTAACATAATTTTTAATTACATAATGTTAAAATAGTCATCCATGTAATTTGTGTCTTGAGCCTGTTTTTCATTCTCTCTCGTATGTAGTTGGGCTACTATGTCATAAACAGTATGTGGGTATTATTTAACATGTCAGGTATATACAGAGTCAAGGATATTATAAGTTACTTTAAAGCTGTCACTAACTCTTTTCAGCCATAAATTATTTTTTGAGAAAGGAATGAGGAATGGTGATACAATAAAAGAAAAAAAAAAGATGTGGATGTGATTGTTATGAAGGTAAGAATAGCTGAAATCAGATGAGCATTGCAGCTTGTGGGTATCTTCCATGTCTGCAGTGATTAGTACTGAGAGGTACAGTACACTCACTGAGACATATTACAGATACCAAATTTAGGTTTGGAGGGTACCTGGGAGATCATTTGATTCACCTCTCACACCCACTTTGCTATGAGGCAAGGCACAGTCAGGTCAGGTGACAAATCTGTTCAAGTTCTTTTATGTTAAGACAGTGTTTTTCCAAGTGTGAGCCTTACAGTAGCAGCGTTGTGTGGGAACTTGCCAGAAATGAGAATTATTTGTTCCCATCCCTGACCTACTGAATCAGAAACTCCAGAAATAGGGCCCATCAATCTGTGTTTCAGCAAGATCACCAGCTAACCCTGATACATGCTCAAGTCTGAGAATCTTTATGTTAAAGAAAAGCCTAGGTAAGAATTAGATTGGCACAGTATGATTCATTACCGCTTGAAGATCTTAAAAAGAAAATGTGACAAGGTCAACTTTTTTTCCTATAAGAAAACACTATGTTTACAAGCTAAATAGTTGCAACCTGCAGAATTTTGTCATCACCTTGGCTCTGCCATAATGACCAGGTGTGTGATATTGGGCAAGTGACCACCTTACCCTGGATTTCATCATCTAATCAGAATAAAAGAAGTTTACTAGAAAATCTTTTCCATCTATAAAATTCCATAATTCATATCTCTTTGTTTTATGTTACCTGGTTTATTTTGTTTTATTTGGAGGAGAGTTATGATGATGGCATATCTCAGGGATATCCCTAGTTGGGGAGAGAAGCAGAAATTTTTATTTTGTGTGAAATGATTAAACTCCATCAATGCCACTAGGTTTCAACTGTTATAAGCATTGTCCCCTCTTATTATTTTTACTCACCTATGGCTTATTAGAATTGTATTTAAAGTAAAATGTTTTAGTATCTGAATAAGGACATGAGTCTTTCTCTGAGAAAGTAAATTCATTTATATCTGTTAGCTCTGAGGTACTTTGTACCCTTCCGCCTGCTTAAGTTACTTATTTTTCTAGGTAAGTGACCTCAAGATTAGAGTGGTTTCTTTAACTGGTTATATAGGATCTCACTAATTAGAATATAATCAAAGCTGTTTAAATCAGAAGCCTCAAACTATATATTTCTTATGCCTTCTTCTAAAAGGAAGATCTCAAGTACATGTATGAATTTATTATATATACTTGTCCTGAAGAATAACTTTTAATTCATTTGTTTCATTGCACTGTCACTAGAATCATTGAATGGTCTTTTCTGGATCTGGACATTGATCTAGTTCTTCCTCTAACCTTTTGGCTAGCGTGATCAAAAATGTTTTGCTGTAGTTTCAACCCCACCACCCCACTTCTCCCCATACCCTAGCCATTTAAAAAGTATTGGTTTTCTGATTAAGGCAGGAACAACCTATTGAAACTACTGAAGAATCATAGTATATAATAGTAGTATATAGCATAGTATGTAGAACATATATATCATTGGAATGTGTTTCTACTTATTTGATTCTCATTACTTTAATGTTTTTAGAATAAATTTAAATTCTGATTTTGGTTTTTCTGCTCACACAACAGCGATTCTAAAAATACAGAGATTATGGTTGGTGAATGTCACTTAGCAGCACTGGTCTCCAAACCTCTGTGCTTACCAGTGCCATTGCCGCCTTTGAATCTTAATGCTCATCAGGAAGATACATTACTGAATCCACGGATGAATGGTACAATTTTCTTAATAAAATTCTATTGACTTTTGACAATATAGAAATGATACAGGAGATTTTTCCACCCAAAACAAAAAAGTTAAGGAAAATAATTGAGGAAACTCCCTAATGGTTCAGTGGTTAGGACTCTGTGCTTCCACTGCAGGGGGCACAGGTTTGATCCCTGATCAGGGAAGTAAGATCCTGCAAGCTGCAGGGTGGGGCCATAAAAAGAAAGTGGAAACAAGCATAGAATGTGTTAAGATTAGAAGATTTGTGTACCTTTAGTTAGTACTTTTGATTAAACAACTTCTGGGTTATCTGTATTTACACAATAGTGGCAGTACAGGTAGATTACAGTTTATACCTAAAATATTCATAATTTAGTTGAGTGTTTTAGAAATTAAGAATGTACTTTATACTTTGTGTCATTTTTAATAATTCATAGTGATGTATGTGAACAAAATAAGCTAGGTTGAAGAATTAATTTAGAAACAAATCCTCTTGTGTATGTAGTTCACACCTAACTCTTCCATACCTCCCATCTCTGCCCTCATGCTGCCTGCTTTTGTGTCCTGTAGAAGCAAGCCCATGATTATCACATGTTTTTAAAAGCTTTACAGGTGTCACAGTAAAACGTACTGCAAAGCTATGCAGCAAAAACTTCAACTTGTCTCAAATTATATCTGGATGCAGCCAAAGTAAAAATTGAGATGACTTAAGATAAAAAACATTTCTATGTTATCTTTAGAAAAAATAATTTCTAAATGTCATAATTCTCATTTTAAAAGACTAACATTAAGGAATAATGATGCCTGGTATAGTAGTCAGCCTGGGCTGGCGTAACAAAATTCCACAGACTGGGTGGCTTAAACAACAGATACTCATTTCACACAGTTCTGGAGGCTAGAAGTCCAAGATCAAGTTTCTGGTAGGGTTCAGTTTCTGGCTCTCTTCCTGGCTTACAGACGGCAGCCTTTTCACCAAGTCCTTACACGGCCTTTCCTTGGTGCATGTGCTTGGAAAGAGAGAAGGAATGCTCACTCTTGATGTCTCTGTAAGGACACTGATTCTGTCAGATCACAGCCTCATTTTTATAACCCCATTTAATTTTAATTACTTCCACAAAGGCACATTGGAGGTTAAGGCTTCAACATATGAATTGGAAGAGACACAATTTAGTCCATAACACCTAGGTTTATCGGTAGTTTTCATCCCTACAAAAAGTTTATTATGTGTTTAACTTAACGATCATTTGAATATAGTACTCAATGCTGCTATGTGAGGCTTTTAAGAAAGTATCTTTAGCTTATAATGAATTTAAAATGTTAAATTCAGATCTAGACATCCTTAAGGAACACCTAAGGTGTAAATTATTGTATATTTCACAGAACTATACCACTGGCAACAGCCTGTGAATTGAACAAAAGAAGTCCAAAGTGAAATATTAAAACATATAGTAGTAGTCTATTTCACTTTATGAAAGGCATAAGTTATAACATATTGGAATGTAATGTCATTCTTAATCATTTCTAGATTTCAGATTACCAGGGAAACATTCTGTCCTAAAGCTGCAGAATCCTGAAATTTGTGAAATATTTAAGAGGGAAAAAAATGTAGGGGTAAGTACGTTACTTAAAAAATAATGATAATCTTATAAGCATATACTTTGGGGCTTTCTGGTTATATTTCCTTATTATCATTTAAGCAGTTCTGGACATTTTGTTGATTTTAGTGAAAAGGAACAGAAAATGAGTAGCAATTTAGAGAATGTTCACAAACAATATAAGACGTTTAAGACTGGGGGAGCGGGGGAGGGATGGGATATCCAAAACAGAAAATAATAGAATGAATAGTTTTCTATGGTGAAGGAGAAAGCTATTAATAAAAAGCAGTTGATAGGAAAAGCTTGTT